>NC_136060.1:328226160-330626160 GCF_964261635.1 Lissotriton helveticus | reverse complement strand
AGGGAAACTCTGTCTCCACACGGAAAGAACCAGTTATTATAACAATATATTCATTGGTTCCAGTGAATGTGAACACAATTATAAGGTAATTGGGGGTTGGGGTTTCAAAGATGGAACTGAACCTGTGCTTCCTGGAATTTATTTTATATACGGAAACAAGGCTTATTACAAACTACCAGATCATTGGTATGGGAGCTGTTATTTTGGAATAGTATTCCCAAAGATATATGATGTAAACAAAATCACTGGAAACAATGAAGAAACTAATGGATTAATACGTAGCAAAAGAGATAGTTTTGGAGAAATAGTAGGCGATATATTTAGTGCATTGATACCTACAGTGGGAGTGGCTCTGAATACGCAAAGAATTTGCAAATTGTCAACAGTAGTGGATCGTTTATCGACGGATACTGCTGGAGGGTTCTTAATGGTTAATACTGAATTGGTTGCAATCAGATCAATGGTTTTACAAAATAGACGTGCTCTTGATACATTATTAGCAAAAGAGGGCGGAGTCTGTAGAATGTTGAAAGCGCAACATTGTTGCACTTACATAGCTGACAAAAGTGTTGAAATTAAAAGGTATGTAAGAAATATTACTAATTTGGAAAAAGAGCTTAAACATCTGGAGGTTGATAGTGCATGGAAGAGACTTACCGATGGTCTCTCCTCTATTGGTAGTTGGTTTTCTAATGTAGGAAAATGTTTTGTAGCTAGAATACTGATGCCAGTGGTGGGAATAGGCCTTCTAATATTAGGGATAATGATTTGTTGTAAATGTCGTAATCACAGAAAAGGATATACAATAAATGAAAGAGGAAAGAAAAGAAACTGCAATGAAATGGAACTTGAAGAATTAAATGGGAAAATATATAAGAAAATGAAAACCTTTCATTTAAATAATGAGAAAAATCCTTGAAGAAAGTTTGTAGAAATTGAGCTGGGTGAAATCTGAAAAGTTGGCATCTGTTTCCTTAATTGGTGATGATATGAAATATCATCAAAGAGGGGATTGATGGAGCAAGGTTGCGTATGTAAAACGACATGCTTGTAATCAACCCTCTCTAATAACCCGTAATGTACTAATCAACATGTTTTGTCCTATTAATATTGCATTACATGACATCTAGGTGAAGCTTGCATATGTGCTTTTACTAATGATAATCCGCTTGCACTAAAATGGCCGCTTCTACGCGGCTTTTCTTATTGCGCATGCGTCTGTCACACTCACATGACATGACATACTTTCTGCTTTGGAGGGAATCTTTTGCTTCTGCGCACTAGAACTAAGATGTCTGCTCTATGTCCTCACATGCAAGAAGCTTGCACCGCTGCTTTTGACAAGCTGTTTGTTGTGCCTAATTTATAACGCAATAGTTAAAATAAAGTAATGGGAATAGAATAGAGATAAGTAGTTTACAGTGCATTCATTTATTCTGTGTTCTCAAACTGTTTCTTTTCTATTCTTACATGTAAATCAATTCGGGTCTGACGCCTATTGCTGAACTCCATCTTGGAGAAACTGCGACTGCGCATAAATCACAAAGTCCATGAAGAAGAATGACCTTTGAAATGCTGCCAAAGAGCCAACTTGCTAGAAGATGCTTGTGGGAATCTTACCTCTTGACCCCTACGGAGGAAGCTAAACTCTCGAATGGACTAAAATTTAACCAATATTGGAACATTCATTGCTGGGTGGAATAAACATACATGGAAAAATAAAATTGATGGGCGGGAACGCAAATATTAATATTAATCGTAAAAGTTTCATTTTGGTATGGTGTGATGACCTTTCCTCACCCTTTTTTCCAATCAAAATTGGGATCCTTACACTTGCAACATTGGGGGGGGAGGTCCGCTGACCTGGAAAATAGTATAACTAGGGTAGGCTTAGCTAGTTTATTTGTCCGACTTGTCCCGAATAGCTGACCTGTCACTGACCCAACGCACTCAATAGGTGATCGTGAGCAGAGGTGCAGGCGGAGCACTTTCTCAGAAAATTCAATAACCCAATCGGGGTTCGGGAGTAAGGGTGCTGGCGGAGCACTCTGTCGGAGAATTCAATAACCCAATCGGGGTTTTGGCTGTTAGCTGCAGAGAGGGTTGTAGCACTGCGTAGCAACTTTAACTGTGGGTGCCGGTCTTAGTCTGTGGTGCTCCTGTCCTGATCCATATCTGGTTGCACCTGCCCTGATTTCTGGTTGGCACCTGTTATCTCGCTGGCACTTGCACTTTGGGCTCTATCGTTTGACTGATCCGTGGCCAGGGTTGGTCTCCACACCATTCTAGGTAATTATACCGTGTGGGTAAATGTCATTGTATTGCTTCCTTTTCTTTACCCCCCCTGAAATCAAATGCTTAATGACTGTCTCACAAAATCTTTGCATACCTTGATCTTAATCGTTATCTCTCTAATAGAGAAATATTTGATGTTTAATAGTTGGATTAAGACATTTAAGAAATGTAGATAAAGAGTTTAAACCTTTCCAGAGTTTGTGGTTATTTTATGAGTGCAAATGTTATTTTTTTCCTACCTATTATTCTAACACCTTTGATCCCTTAGGATTTTAGGTACTGATGACAAGGATTGGTAAGTCAATGGTATAGGTCCTAAATGAAATTTATAAATCACTGATTTGAGCAAGTGCACAGGTTACCTGATTTAAACTCATGATAAGTTGTGTTGTTTTATGGGCCCAGGTGAGTATGGTAAACCGAGTCGTGTGACCTGCGCGCTCTATCTGTCAGTACATGTCTGACTTTTTAAATATAATGCACCCTGCTATGTAGGCAGTCTAGGGCCTACCTTGGGGTCACTTATATGTAATAAAAAGAGAGTTTTAGGCCTGGCAAAAGGTTAATTATCAAGTTGAATTGGCAGTTTAAAACTGCTCACAGGCTGCAATGGCAAGAGTGGGACGTGTTTTAAGGGGCTACTTAAGTGGGTGGCACAATAAGTGCTGCAGGCCCACTAGTAGCATTTAATTTATCAGCTCTGGGTATATGTTATACCACATTACTTAAGACTTATCAGTAGATTAAATATGCCAATCAGGTGTTAGCCAATTTTACGATGTTTTAAGGAGTGAGCACAAACACTTTAGCACCTATTAACAGACGTAAAATGCACAAAGTCCTAAGACCAGCAAAAAAGCACAACAGAAGGGGAAAAGGCAAAACTTTGGGGTGACTCTATAGGGAGTGCCAAGTCCAAGGTCCCTCAAGTCATTCTTACCTACATTTACCTCTACTAAACCCTGAACCTTAAAGTCACCTTTACCTCCCTTTACCTCTACATAGCCTAAATCCTAAAATAGCTTTTATTAAATAACAAAACGTATGTTATTTAAAAAACAGTACTTACATGCGTGGAAAAGTACAGCATGGTAAACGGTGCTAGGTAAAGGGTTTTTCTTCTCAGGCAGGACACAAATGTTTTGGTTGTTTTATACCCTTCTGTGTGTTTGTGGAGCACATTTGCCTCTATGACAGTTTGTCCCCTGCCTTCCCTCCTCACCCCCCACACACCCTATACTTTATGTGCATGCACGATCACTCACAGGACATTTTGTTTACTTAAGGGGCTTAGAGCCCGCCCGTTTCTTCATATTGTTTGGCTCCATCATCACTCTCATTTCCTCAATTCCCTTTGGTCAGCAAGTGTCGGCTTTACTTCCACTTCATGTGCTTATCGATACCCTGAAGCATGGCCCAAGTACTGATCCCTTGCCCAGTATTATTCCGCTGGTTGGCACCTTCAGAGGTACCTTTTTCCCTTTTACTTGCACCCACTTCATAGCTCCACCTCTTCTTCATTGCTTGCCTCTTCCTATTCCGCTAGAAAAAAAATTGTCCAGAAGTCATGGCAACAGGTGTTAAGGTCCTACAAAAAGCACTTTTCTCCTGACCTGCGTGGCCTTTTTGACACTGTCTTAATGCAAGCCAAATAAGCAAACTTCAGCACGGAAGTAAGTAATTTTTTGTTTGTGAAGGCAGAGAATAGTCTTAATCTAAGAAAACGGAACACTGCCCCTCGTTGTTAGTGATGGACACGTCATAGTACTTTTTTTCGGTCGAGCCTGGGCAGCTAATTCAAAGCTCTGTGAGGTATGCTGTAATCGGGTATGGACTTGAAGATCTGCCCATTTTTCGCCTGTATTTTCAATTGACTCATGTCGCTGTTGTTTCTAAATGGTTGCCTTTGATTCATGAAAAGGCTTAGTAGTCCTTCCTTAGTACTGCCTTTTCTGCATTTGTAACCTCCCATGAAGACTGGACTTTTTAATGTGTTGTTACGCAGTCTGTTTTATCTACAGTCTGTGAGCACTATTGTTTTGAATAATTTTACCCTATTGCAGGCACGAAGTGCTTTCCTTCAAGGGGGTCCGCTTTGCCTCTATGCACAGCGCTTCGGGTTCAGCATGGCGCCCGCATTCACTTTTTTATTTGGCCAACTTCACAAACAAATGCTTTTTTTATAAGTGCACCCCATACCGTGCTTTCACTTTAATGGTCGCCGCACACCTTTCTTTAGACGAGCTGCGTCTAAAGAAAGGGGCATGGCCGCCATTTAAGTGAAAGCACTTCATGTGGCACTTTTACAAAAAGAAAGCATTGGTTTGTCCACTTAACAAATAAATGCCTTTTTTGTAAAAGCTCCCGTGCCACGCACCTTTATAAAGGCGCGGCTCGTGGGGCAGCACACTAAGCTAAGCACGTCTTTTTTCTTTTTTCACGTTATGTAAGCCACTCCTTTTATTACATTACCCACGCTGCTGGCGTTATCCTTTCAATCCACTTTTTGCTGCTGTACTGTCCCTCACATTTTACATTTTAGCAAATTAAGGCGTTATGTGGGGCTGTTAGGGCAGGACGATGGTAGGTGGTATTGCAAGTTATTTCACCCTTCATCCCCTCTCAACTCATTGTAACCTCCTTCAGCGCTGTGCACCCCTTCACACACTCGCACATAGCTGACCATCGCTGCGTGCTGTCTTCAGAGAGGGCAGGTATTGGATGGGCGTGTCTCCTGTTAAGGGGCGTCATTCATTCCAGTTACCTTACACAAAGTCACATTCATCTTATTGTCCAGTGAATATTAGCTTATTTGTCCAGAACTATAGGATGTCGAGCGACTCCGTGACTCGAACACGATTCCCAGTTCTAAAGTCAGCATTCATCAGACACACACCACCAGCCGTCAGTGCACGCTTCCACCAGGCACACACACCACCAGCCGGCAGTGCACACTTCCACCAGGCACACACACACTACCAGCCATCAGTGCACAATTTCTACAGACACACACACCACCAGTCATCATTGCACACATCAATTGTTAACGCATCCACAATTAACTATTGTAACAACAGCAGAATGGCGCACTTTACTTTTAAACATATTCATTTAAAGCGCAGCATGCCACCATTGCTACGAAAATAAATACACATTTTTTTGGTCTACAATTTATAGATTTTTGTTGCAATTGGTGTTGCAATATTTAGCAATGCCAATAGCTCAAACTTAATTAATGCGAGACCTATTGCATTGTAAATGCGTGTTGGAGGGAGAGTACCTGCACTTCTCAAAAGAAATACTATTCTTTTAATTGGAGAGTACCAGCACTTCTCAGAAACAAGCAAGTACTCTGCTACAGAGTACCTGCACTTCTATTTTTCCATTTAAAGCGCTGTGTATGGCTGTCCCATGACTCCTCCGCCCCTGGGTATAGCAGTTGTAAACTGGGGCAGCTAATTTTGGGGTCCATACTTAGCATATAATTATAGATGGGTGAAAAGTGAATTATGGGGATATTTTTCGCCTTGGGGTTCTGAGTGACATCACAGATAAAAAATGGCAACCCCCAACCGTGCTCTTGTTGTCTATTTGATGTTACTCAGAACCCCCAGCTGAAAAACATCACCGTAATTCACTGTTACCTACCTATAATTCTATATGTTAAGGGCAAACGCTCAGGGATGCGCCTCAGATATTGCAATAACAGCTCACATTTACAGACAGCCTGGTGAGTTTATGTTCACATGGTAAGGCGAAGGAGTTCAGTCAGGCCTCCATTTCCTGACAGTCTCAATAACAGCCCATCAGGAATCCTTTGAGAAGCTAAGCACTTCCGGCAAATGTAATCCACCTTAAATGTCACGTTAACAATGTGATGAATTGAGAGTAACGTCCGAGAAAGTGAAAAGTAATATTTCCCAATAGCTGGCGCCCTTCTATGAGCGAGGACACAGACGATGGATTCGCCATGTCCTGCTTCACGTCTGAAGCTGAAGGGCTGCCCGGGGGCGGCAACGGGATCTCTCTCGGGTCACAAGAGCTGAGAGACACCAAGTCGTACATATTGTCAGTCAGCCGCCTGGCACCGGCTCGAGGCAGCGGCCATTGTCCGCGTGACAGTGTCACACTGGGAGCGTTTTTCTGTTCAATTTCACGGCTGCCACTATCATTTCAGACCAGAGGCAAAACAATTAAAACTTTGAACCTGTTTCCAGTCAGCAGTTATCAACAAATAAATGCTGATCTTTTTTTACGCGGGAGGCTGCAAGGGGAACACTGGCGTTTCACAAAGCAGGACACTTTCTGCTTTTTGTACTCAAATTGGTGTCGAACAATACCGCATGCACGTGTCAGAAATGTGTGTTTATTTCAAAACTTTGAAATCTGATCCTTTGGCGGACAACAGCAGTATTACAAACAATAAAATGAAAGAAAAAATGGCACTTCAATTGATAACGCATACTTGCAAAATCTAATTCAAAAGTTAATGTTTGCCTCTTTCATGTATATGGCCGATTTATTTATGCTGTTTTGTGTAGCACAGGCATTACCCAAAGATGTTACAGCGCTTTACAATATTACATGTAGTCTTACATTAAGAGCACATATTACATAAAATGAGTAGCAGAAAGTGCACAGGTGCAAAGCTGGGAAGGCACTAAAAACTTTGAGGCACAATGAAAGTTTGTGGAGTGTCAGGAGGGTGCCAAATCATATCAAAATACAGATGTATCATGTGATGTATTGCAGCATTTAATTAGTGCTTGCTACCCCTATGTGGAGCACTGAAGCGATTCCCCAGGAGCTGCGCTCCCCCTCAACGCCTTGAGACCCTTTCGTGTGAGTAGCTGCGCTCCACAAGCCTATGATTGATTGATTGATTGAGTGCCTATATAAGTAGCAAGAGAACACATCCGTGATGTGACCTGCACCAATCCATGCAGAGTTGCAGGAATAGATGCAAGTCTTATCACGGACAAAGGTTTGACTAACTTGAACTGTCCCTGCCGCAATGCCCTATGATGCTGTAATAATATGGAGGTTATCTATGGCATATCAAGTTAAATTTCATAAGTACGGTCTATATTTTTGCATGCATGCTTCCTTAAAGTTATTATGAATGCATCAATATGGTTTCAAAGCTCAACCGCACCACACATACAGCAAAAACATGGTCCTGAAGAAAGCTGATTGATCCATAGGGGCAGTAATACAGCTGAAACATGTCAACCTTTTAATATCAAGGACCATCAGATCTTGATGACATCTCACTGTTTATAAGCTTGCCCAATACCTTACTCATTAAATTATATTTTCAGGATCTATGAGGCAATTTTAACTCACTCATGAAATCCCTTGCCTTTCACCTATTAATAATGGACCAATATTAGCCTATACAAAAACCGTCCTTGTCTCTGGTGTGGGAGTTATTAAAGGGAAATATCCTCGGATGAGGTAGAACTGAGGATACATGCCATGGGTGAAGTGATGGCCAGTCCGACTGAGGAGAGGACTACCTCTGAAACAATTGTATGTGATACTAACTCTAGTCAGATAAGGGGAAATAATTCTCTGACTGTTGTCCCTTATGTTAATCAATCTGAGTACCAGGGTTTTTTTGATCATCCGTTACCTGCAAAAATGAAAAAGGAGAACCGGCTCTGCAATTAAACCTAGACCTGTAAAATGTCTGGGAGGGACTTGAAACTTATCTTCGATTACTGACTGAGCACTTGCTTTCCAGGCTGGTTGTGCTTTTTAGGAAGACTGAATCTTTAATGACTACAGACATTGCCCAAATTTGAACACTCTACATCAGAGCTTCAGAGGTCAACAAACTGTATTACAAATTTGATTGGCACTTGTAGTGTTCAGCCTGACCCTGGGTTACTATCTACTTTCTCATCTGTTTCGGGGGGGTCCAGGTGAGCCCTCAATTGGTTGCTGGTGGAAACACTTCAATGGTGTGTGAGGACAAATTGCCATTGAACCCCTCTGGAACTCCTGTTATTAACTGTGGGTTAAAATACTCTTCTAAAGGGGTCTCTGGATCCTTCGTTTGTTTAAATAAGGTTGTTTATGTGAATAGTGGTGAGCCTCAGTCTTCATCATGTAGTAACCGTCCAACTGGGACACTGGAGTTACCACCTGCCGCTACCCAGTTTGTCTTGGTCTTTCCAAATGTCCCTCAGCTTAGACGTGGTGGTATAGAAATGTATGCTCAGTTGAATAATAAAGTGGTTCATTGGCTTGACTTTAGAACTAACAAAAGATTTCACTTATGCCAATATATAAACATGTTGAGAAGGGTATCATGGTTTGGGAGGAGGATAAATATTTGAGGGAGATTGTATAGTGGTTACATTTCAATCGTTCTGCTTTGGCAGGTGATATACTTTCTTGCTTTACCCCTCATTCAGTTGAAAACACCACAATCCAGGTGCTTATTTGAGGTTATTTTTATAGGCCTCATTTTTCTTTTATGGGTCATACCTTGGAGATAAATTCTTTAGTTCTAGATCCAAGGGCTCTGGTTGCTCATGGTGTTACAGCAGTAATCGGTTTGAACCCCTGGGCAATCTGGAGAATAATTGACTGTTCCATACTAAATTTTCAGCACCCATTCCAGAGGCTTCAAATGATTGCACTATGTCTCATTCTGTGGTGTCTGATGTTTTCTCTAAGGATATATGCTTAGATGCCCTCAAAATTATGAGCTGGAATAATGCAGATATTGAGTCCAAAAAGATGAACTAAGTTGATTTTCCTTATTAAAGTGTTACAGGATTATTTGTTTACAAGAAACTCGGGCTGCCTCAAATAATTTTCATTTGGATGATTTTTGTTCTATTTTTCGTACTGCTATTCCAGAGACTTTTGAAAAAAGGGATGATCTGCTAATATTGATTACTCTTTGTTTGAATTGGAAAATCAAGGAAATATGTACTAACTCTTCCAATTTATTGGCTGTACTACTTACTTTTTTAAAATTTTGTCAGATTGATGGTCATCAATTTTTATAATTAAAATGGTTCTACAAGGAACTTTGGGGCATATTACCAAGGTCCTTATCGCCACTTTAGCGGGAATTTTCCCGCTAAAGCGGTGATCATTTTATCGCCCTATTACCTAGCTGTCGCTAACACCAGTTAGCGACAGCTAGTAGGAGATAGCGATCATCTTGGGGCCCACTTTGCATGTCAGCGATATTTATCGCTAATGACATGCAAAGTGGGCATGCCAAGATGTTAGCGACTGTAAACAGTCGCTAACATCGCTATCTCCTATTACCTACAAAGGCGTACTTTTGGAAATATTCACGCTAAGCGCGAATATCTCCAAAAGCTAACGCCTGCCCAGAGCAGTTCTTAGCCATGTTATCCAATGGTAGGTGGATAACATGGCTAAGAGCATTAGCTCGGTAATGCATGAATATCGCTGACTTTTCAGCGATATTCATGCATTTCGGCCGATTTTTATTGCTTTTGAGATAAACCTTGATAATAGCAAGGTTTATCTGCGATAAAAATCGGCGGAGCTCGGCGATAATAATATTGCCTCTAACCGTGTTAAGCGATAATTATCGCTTAATCTTGGTAATATGCCCCTCTCTTCACTAAAATGCTTTGCTCTTTTTTTTTAGGTTGCTTTAGAGAAAATGTTGAGTTTTATATGCCAATGGTTTTGGTCGGTGGTTTTAATTTGCACTTAAGTTCTACATGTCCAGATTCCCAGTTATTGTAATTTTAGTGACCTAATGTCCGGAGCTCACTCCAAGCATAGTGCTGAGGGAGATATTGTGAATGGCATTTTAGCTGAGTTCAAGTTTCAGTTTGTTGGTACTGTTTGGGAGGGTGGTCTTGTACTCATATCAAGCCCTAGATTTACTGGAAGAGATTCTTTAACTCGCATTGGTTTTATTTTGGCATCAGCACTCCTTGTACCTTTGATCAGGAGCATGATCTGATATGGGATTCTCGAAGTGACCATAACCCAATGATGGCTGTTTTGGTCTGAAATGAATTTACTAGTACAGGCACTGGATGGTCATCAAGTGAGGTGAGTGTCACAGCTGAGGGATTGAGATTATGATGGACTAAAGTTATGCTCAGCTCATTTCACAAGGAACTAGTGAATCTTTGCTTAGCGGACTTTGAGCTTTGTCTGAGAGATTATTCTACACCTCATGCAATTCCGAATTCTTGAAATCTGATGTGCATAAATGTAAGGAAGTTGTTGATTATGCCATCAAAGCCCCTTCGAGATACTTCTTGTCATTGTGTTGCACACTCTTGTTCAAAAGTGCTTGTGGCTGTAAAAACTATTTGGCTGCATTTTGGGAAATTGTCAAACACTCCTTTTTCTCATCCAGACATGAAAACACCATGTGTGCTAACATTCCTGCAGATAAATGAGTTAGTCACTTTGCAGGGATATATGAATTTCCTAGTTGTGAATTATTGAGCTGTGCTTCTCCTAGTGTACCCAGAGATTCCTGTTTACAGGTTGAGGAGGGAACAGAAGTGATTAATGATGCTTAAAAAAAGGAAGCCCTTGGTCCAGACGGTGTGGCAGTTGATATGTTTCAAACTCAAGTTTTGCTCTGGGCTCAACGCCTTACTAATATTATTAATTTGTGAGAACAAAGGAGTTAGGTCCTGACGGGACTGAGGGAGGGGCTGGACCATTTAAACTATAGGAAACAGAGAAGATGCCCCGACCCTCGTATCTTGGTATAGAGTCTATCAGATAGAGACCAAGTGCAACTTTATGAAACTTGGTAAGGTACTTTTATTTATACCTATTACTCTTATTTTTAAATGATTTTTTGAAGAAATTTTATCTTTTGGCAGAAATAGATACACATTTACACATTTACACAATATTTACAAGTTTGACGAGAACCACCAAATCAAAACAATATCACAGTAACACAGAACAATACACATGAAAAATGCATTTCATCAATATTTGCAAAGGAATTCATATTATGAACAAACAAAGCGATGTGAAACCAAGAGCAGAACCAAAATACAATATCTTTCAATCACTCAATGATATGACTGTCTCTTGTAGATGTGCCGACGCGTTTCAGGTTCGAATAGCAAGTTTTCGAACCCTCATCAGGGCTTTGTTATTTGTCTGTGTGGGACACAAAAATAATAAAGTTTTGTTGAAAACCTGTGTGCCTCAATGGATTACCTCAATTATTCAGTAAAATGATAGAGAAAATACCTGTGTCTTTCAGGCAGGACGTATTTTCATTTATAAACCTGGGGGACGATGCTTCAAGATTTAATTCTAAAGTAGATAGAGCATGAGTTGTATCAAAGATTTTCACTAATTGTATTAAAATACTTAAGGTAGTTTAGGGCGTATCCCTAAATCCTACCTACCTCACTGTACACCGTCCAGTGCCTCGTGAAGGGAGGAGATTGTAATCACTGGAACAAAAACCTAGTCGGGAAAAGAATACAGTTGTTGTGCGATCGTTTAAGTAATGAATCAGAGCTAAATATCGTCATTACATTAGCCCCGTACCTTGTGTCTGTTATCCGAATTCCAAAAATTATTATTTCCGATCTCTTAATGGCACGCTGCTTTTGTGGGGTGACCTGTTTGGAAGGATGAAAACTAATCAGCAATCGGGAAGGGGGCACAGAACCGCGTCTATCGGTGTAATCGCCCGTCTCGTGTGTTGGGCTGAAATGTTCCGGAAGCACCAACTGGATTCAGGTATTAATTTCGTGCAGCCCACAGGGAGTCCATATATTCTCTTGGCTCATTGCACACTAAACGAAAATGAAGAGCCAGTGAGGGGCGATCAATTAAGTCTGCGGTCGATGTTGTAACGATTAGCAGGGGAGACAACGCGTCCATACCTTAATGTGCACGCATTCGGATTTCACTTGCTGTCTTCACCACCAGTTTCTCACTCGGACGCTTGGCTGAGAAGGGTGGCCATTTTGGTTATTATAAAGGTCACGAGTTCATTGTCTATAGGCATTGTGGGACATGTAGTCCCGTATCGTTATTGCACGACAAAAGGTGATTAGTACTTACTTCAGGGTGAGGAACCATTGGCGCTGCATCAAGGGGAATTCATCTCACTGACTGTGGCGTGCGCGGTTTCAGAATTAAGATTGACACGAGTTTGTCTCCAATTAATAAACAAGCATTTACAATGCAATGGTTTCGCCTTTGGAAAAGTTAGAGCTATTGTCATTGCTCATGACATTTCTTTTTTTTTTTTACTTATAAATAAATGGCATTGTTATTTACATTGCCAACAGCTCTCTCAGCCCACACAGCTCTCACATCCCACACAGCCCTCACAGCCCACACAGCCCACACAGCCCACACAGCTCTCACAGCCCACATAGCCCACACAGCCCACACAGCCCACACAGCCCACACAGCTCTCACAGCCCACACAGCTCTCACAGCCCACACAGCTCTCACAGCCCACACAGCCCACACAGCTCACAGCCCACACAGCTCTCACAGCCCACACAGCTCTCACAGCCCACACAGCCCACACAGCCCACACAGCTCTCACAGCCCACACAGCTCGCACAGCCCACACTGCTCTCACAGCTCTCACAGCTCTCACAGCCCACACAGCCCACACAGCCCACACAGCTCTCACAGCCCACACAGCTCTGACAGCCCACACAGCTCACACAGCTCACACAGCCCACACAGCTCACACAGCCCACACAGCTCTCACAGCCCACACAGCTCTCACAGCCCACACAGCTCTCACAGCCCACACAGCTCTCACAGCCCACACAGCTCTCACAGCCCACACAGCCCACACAGCCCTCAAAGCCCACACAGCTCTCACAGCCCACACAGCCCTCACAGCCCTCACAGCCCTCACAGCCCTCACAGCCCACACAGCTCTCACAGCCCTCACAGCTCTCACAGCCCACACAGCTCTCACAGCCCACACAACGCCCACGAATCTGGTCCGGCCATGACGGACAGATCTCTGTTCCAATGGCTAGCCTCCATTTATGGAGCTAGCCAATGGAACAGAGGGCGTATTCCAAAGCCACATATTATTCTCATTAGGTTTTCACCTTCGTGAAAAGCCAGCTGCGCAGGCTTTCATTTAGGCAAAACCTAAAAAGCTATGATAACAAGTATAAAACTGAGCGTGTGAAAATAAGTGTGGGCAATGTGTAAAAGTAAAGAAACTGTGTTCCTAAAGGAGACAGCCAGTTTTATGACCGCCAAAGAAGTGGTGGAGGTCCTGAATAGTGGTGTGGGATTCAATTATGGAAGGGCGTGGTGTGGAATCTTAACCGTATGGCTGTGGGGTTTGATCGTTTTGACGTGGGAGACCGTAGGTGCTCTGGTAGTAAGGAGGAGCACGCTGATGGGATGTTCGGGTAATGTGGCTTTTCAGTTAATGTTGCTGTCTTTCTCGAGGAAGGGTGTGTTTGGGGATGGGGGAGGGTGGTGAAGCAGCATGGCGGGGATTCCTGTATGTAAGTACCGGAAATCTGTCCCAGGAAGTTCAGTCTAATAGGAGTGGACAGGAGGCAGTAAAAGAATGGTAGCACTGGAGTGTGAAAGCTCCCTCACACATTGTGGATGTTCTGGAACCTTCCAAAACATTGCTGAAAGATGTTCATACGTCACATGCTACAACAGTGTAGAGGGCCACTTTTATGATTGAATAAAAGGATATTTGCGATTCACAAAAAGGAAACAAGAGCCATGAATTTCGATGTTTTTTGTAATCCATGTATTTTTTTCTTCCCTCTTTTCTCTTTATTAGCACATGGTTTTGTTTTCTTGGTATTAAAGAGGGAGGGTGTGCAGTGGGGGAATGTTTTGTTCGGCTTCCAGAATCTGCTCGGTTGGGGCGGGGGCTGGAGGATGGAACTGAAAGCAGGCGGTGACTTGTGAACTCTCCACGTCTGCACCAGAATAAACCGAAGAAAATTCTTATTTATCACTACCACAGAATCCCTCCCTGGCACTCGGCTCAGCCTCGTTGTCATTCAATGCACAAGGCATTAATTCCTTGCTGGACAGGAGGAAAGGTTGGCCGGATGTAAGGTTTACTACATTTTACTCGTTAAGAAAATTCTCCCTCCCCTTTAAACGCCACCACACGGAGACGCTACGACATGTATGAAGTCCCCACCCCCACAGTGAAGCGTGCACCAGGGTCTCCAGCCTAACCTTGCGCATCTAAAAAATATGCAGGCCGGAAGAGGGAACCCTTCAGCAGCAACAACAGCCCAAGCGCCGTGGACACAGAGGGCCTTCAATGTGCGAAATCTAGCGGGAGCCTGTTAAAATGTGGAGCCGCTCCCAGGATAAGCCGGCCGACAATGGAGGGCTTGTGCAGCCGAGGAGCCCGCTGGGGCTCAGGCCCGGCCCGTGCATACATTTATGATTTTCTATTTTTCGGATATCAGAGAAAGTTGGCGTTTAGTGCTGAAAAGGTGTTGGGTTTCAATGGAATTTAATGTCAATAAACTTAGAATATTTGCCCGGCCTTGTACAAATAATGTGTAGTTACTGCAAATGTGCCCTTTGCCCAGACTGTTGCCAATAGTGAATCAGATCATATATAAAGATTAATACTTAAATTACCGGCTGTATATTTTTATAGCCCGAATGCAACATGGAGCCTGCTTCCAAGCGCTGAGTCGCTTAACACTGCTGTACTTCAGTGAAATTGATGTTCGTTCTTTTTAGGTTATATTTTCACTAAGGCATCAAAAGCATTTGTGTAGTGCACAAGATAAAGTGAATTGTCACTAGCTGCGCAAAGGAAAGCTCCTTGTAACAACATAGTTTTCTCACTGTGACAGCCTCACTAAGGACACTGGCTCGTCTCAACTCTTTTCATTTCAAATGGTCCTGCATTTTGCTTTAGTGTATTGTAGCTGTTCTGTATCATCTTATGCTCCGTATCGACCCGTTTTTTTAATGTATATTTTTAGCAAAACAGGTGCAACAGCCGGCCATTCCTGTGATGTCGTCTGATGCCACATGTGACTTTAAACATCAGAAACTCAGCATTTCACATAACCCGCTGTAAGGAACTGAAAAGTGGGCTGCTGTGCGATCTTACCCTACCCACCACCCTAATTCCAGGCTGCCCCCTTCGTTTCCCCCCTGGTCGACTTACATCTTCCAAACCTATAGAGGTGCCTCACCCTCCCACAGAGCTCTCTGCCAGAGCACAAGGCTGGGTTCGCCCAAAGTATACCGTCGAAGAACGACTCCCCTCAACCAGCTACAGTGAAACTGGAGGGTTGGCTGGGGTGGTGGTATTTAGAGTCGCAGGCCTTTTACCTCTACCCATAAACTGGATGTCTACGGATGGAGGGGGGGCGGGCACACGGACACCGGGAGGGGGGCCTACGAGGACACGGACACCGGGAGGGGGGCCTACGAGGACACGGACACCGGGAGGGGGCCCTACGAGGACACGGACACCGGGAAATGCGAAGTATATCTCAATTCTTCGAGTTTAACACCAACATTATACAAAACAAAATAACAATGTTAACTTGTGCGTGACAGAAATCAGACGTGTGATGTAATCATCCAGTTACCTTAGTGGAGCGGGAATAGCTCGGAGTCTCCAGTATTGACGACCTAATATGGGCGGATTCAGTAGGCACACGGACAGCGGGAGGGGGGCGGGCAGGCACAGGACAGCGGGAGGGGGGGCAGAACGGACAGCGGGAGGGGGGCGGGAACGCAAACAGCGGGAGGGGGGAACGGGCACACGGTCAGCGGGAGGGGGGGGCGGGAACGGGCACTCACCTGGACTTCTTCCGGCAGCCGTGGTCGGCATAATGACGAAAACAAACACCTAAAAAAAAAAACGAAACTCCGCCCACCGCCCGATGACGATGCAAAAAGGGTGGAGAGGGAAAAAATCTCCGGAACGCCCACGAATCTGGTCCGGCCTTGACGGACAGATCCGGCTTCCAATTGCTAGCCTCCATTTATGGAGCTAGCCAATGGAAGAAGGGGCGGATTCAAGTCCCCATACTGCAAAACAAAAGATTTCTCCTGGGCGGAGCTAGGAGCTCCGGCCCCAGGCGAAACCTAAAAAGGAATAATCGAGTGCATTTGAATATAGACGGACAGACGCAAAGGTGGGGGGGTTTGGGGATATATATTTCAAGTATTTTATTGTTACATATATTGCCATTGCGAATGACCAGACAATCAGAGCCTTGATAATTCCGACATGCTGTTGAGGCCTGTCAATGTACTGTTGAATTTCAAAATGAGGTAAGCTTCCTTTTGAAGCAACACCCCGTCGACCTCCGCTAGGCGCTGTACTGCACTCATTGTGAAGAGCACTGTCCATTTGAAATCGTGTTCAGTGTGGGACTTCTCCATGAAATGCTCTACCATCGGGGCAGTTTGGACCTTCTTTTTGATCCGGGACCTATGTTGACTAATGCGTAGGTTCACTTGCTGGTTTGTCTTGCCAATTTAGATTTTTTGGCACGGGCATATTATTGCATATACGACATTCTTAGTCTTACAATTAGAGAAATCCAAGTGTTTCCACTTAACCCCCTGATGTTCAAATTCTTTTCCCTCAATTGTGCTGGAGCACGCCACACAATTGCCACATCTGTGGTGACCTTCAATCGGCTTCATGTTCCAAAAGGTCAAAATGTCATGTTTGGGTTTAGGCTGCGCCAGGTTCGCTCTTATGATTTGCGGACCAATGCTTCTGTTCTTTTTATACGCAAAGATCGGGCGAGGGAATGGACATTCCAATCCGTCTAGCACATGCCAATTTTTTAGAATCGTTTGTCTTATTTTATGTGTATCGGGGCCAAAGGTGGTCACACAAACCAAGCGGTCAAGTTCTTTCTTTTCTTTTGTTTGTAGCAAACACTCACGTGGTGTAAATCGTGCTCTTTTGTAAGAGTGTTTCAAAAGTTTCTTAGGATACCCTCTATGGATCATCTCTTGGCAGAATGTCTGTGCATGATGGTCATAATCGCTCATCTCCGTGCAATTTCTGCGTATCCGCAGTAATTGCCTGTAAGGCAAATTGGCTTTTACATTCCTGAGATGGTAGCTCTTGTGGTGCAGAATAGTATTTTTGTCAGTCAGTTTCTTGTGTAAAGAAGTTTTTAGAAAACCCTCACTACAAGTTACCTCTACATCCAGGAAAAGTCATTTTGGTGGTACTTGCTTCAATGGAAAACTTGATGTCATTATGTCTTGTGTTAATCCATTCATGGAACAATAATATATCGGTGTGGCTCCCCTGCCACAGGAGCCAGACGTCATCTACATATCGCCACCACTGTGCAATGTTCCCAATGAAGGGGTTGTTGTTGTCCACGAATCTCATTTCATACTGTGCCATATAGAGCACTGCCATTTCTGGGGCATAAGGACACCCCATGGCAGTGCCCTTGACTTGCATGTAGAATCGATCATTAAATATGAAATAATTCTTCTTGAGGGCTATTTCCGCAAGTCGCAGAATGAAGCACGTGGGGACCCTGTGTGGGCGCTCCCGCATCTCAAGGTACAGTTCGATGACTTCAAGGGCCTCTTCCTGGGGTATCTGCGTATATAAAGACGTGACGTCCATAGTCACCATGATTTGTTTGAGTGGACCAAAGGTAGTTCCTTCCACCTTAGTGAGGAAATCTGTGGTGTCTTTCAGGTGGGATTTCACGCTTTTGAGAAAAGGTTTCAAAAAGAAGTCGACGTACTTTGATATGGGCTCTAGACATGAGTCGACTCCAGAGACTATGGGCCTCCCCGGAGGGTCGGCCAGGCTTTTGTGGATCTTGGGTAAGAGATATAAGATCGGGGTACGTGGGGCCTTTTTATTAAGAAATTCTAATTCCTTGTGGCCCAAAAACCCTTCCTCTTTTCATATTTCTAATACCTCCAAAATGAGACCCTGGATCTGTTTTGTGGGATCTTCTGATAAGACTCGATACCACGTTTGGTTGTTCACTTGTTTAAGGCCCTCAGCGATATATTTATCTCTGGGCCAGAGTACTACTGCTCCCCCCTTGTCAGCCTGTTTGATTATCAGCGACGGGTCATTTTTAAGACTCTGTATCGCTTGGCAATGGCATTGGCTTATGTTTTGCGGGACATATTTCTTCCCCCTTTCCATTTAATTGATGGATGCCAAAAGGATCTGCTCGAAAGCCTGGATCTGTTTGGGGATATTTTGGTAGGGTACAAATTGGGATTTATTCCTCAGGCCCGTTATTTCATTATCCGCTGGTACTGGTTGATTGAAAAGAAAGCTTTTAACCTCAGTTTCCTACAAAATTCTAGGGTCTCTATTTTAAGTTTTGTGAAGTCAGTCCTTGTACTAGGAACAAATTTGAGCCCAAGATTCAGCACAGACTCCTCATGGATTGTCAATATGCGGTCAGACAAATTGACAATTACGTTTGGTTTTTCTATGACTTGTAAAACCTGTTCCTTGTTCGCATTTCCCATGCCGGTTTGTACCTGTTTTTTTGCTGTTGGCCACCGTCTAAAAAAGAGACTTGCTTTCTGGGATTGTTCCCCCTTGTGTCTGAGTCAGAGGACCCTGATGATGAGGTTTCTGAAAAAGTGGTAAAGCAGTTACGCAATCTACCTTGGTAGTCGTACAGCGCCCTACGTGAGTCAGTAAGGGTGTAGTAATCTTCCTTCAAAAAAGGATATACCTGTTCGATCTTGAACGCTTTAGTATCCCGATCGTACTTTGTGGTTTTATTATTAATTGTAATGTCTTTGAAGACCAGTATGTCTTTCTCGATTTTATCAAGCAACGCTTTGGCATCTGTGATTGCTGGATCGTTCGCAATGGATTTTGTTAGTTCTTCGATCTCCTTGAGACACAGACGTTGTGCAGTCTCAATGGTATGGACCATCAGGCCCCGGCTACATTTAGTATTTATAACACCGAAGCCTTTTTTATATTCCTCGTCTTCGATGAAGATAACTGTTGTATTTTTAACCTGCAGACCCCAAGGGATAGTTCCTCCTTTTAAATGTCTAAGGAGAAAGTGACCATGGAGTTCCGTTCTAACGTGCTTTTTGCACAGTCTTATTAGTTTCTCTGATTCATTTGTTGCTTCGCTGTAGTACTTAAGGAAATTGAAGCAAAAGGTGATGAGGCAATGAGGGTTTGGATATGGCTTTCACTGAAAGAAAGTGTGTCTTTTTCTGCCATACCGTTTGAAGGACGGACGATGCCCTTCGCCCAGCACGTGTGAGCTTACTGTCCCTAAGGCTCTCGCGAGTGGTTACCCGCTCTAAGCTGTGAGAACAAAGGAGTTAGGTCCTGACGGGACTGAGGGAGGGGCTGGACCATTTAAACTATAGGAAACAGAGAAGATGCCCTGACCCTCGTTCTTGGTATAGAGTCTATCAGATAGAGACCAAGTGCAACTTTATGAAACTTGGTAAGGTACTTTTATTTATACCTGTTACTCTTATTTTTAAATTATTTTTTTAAGAAATGTTATCTTTTGGCAGAAATAGATACACATTTACACATTTACACAATATTTACAAGTTTGACGAGAACCACCAAATCAAAACAATATCACAGTAATACAGAACAATAAACATGAAAAATGCATTTCATCAATATTTGCAAATCAATTCATATTATGAACAACAAAGCGATGTGAAACCAAGAGCAGAACCAAAATACAATATCTTTCAATCACTCAATGATATGACTGGCTCTTGTAGATGTGCCGACGCGTTTCAGATTCAAATAGCAAGTTTTCGAACCCTCATCAGGGCTTTGTTATTTGTCTGTGTGGGACACAAAAATAATCAAGTTTTGTTGAAATCCTGTGTGCCTCAATGGATTACCTCAATTATTCAGTAAAATGATAGAGAAAATACCTGTGTCTTTCAGGCAGGACGTATTTTCATTTATAAACCTGGGGGACGATGCTTCAAGCTTTAATTCTAAAGTAGATGGAGCATGAGTTGTATCAAAGATTTTCACTAATTGTATTAAAATACTTAAGGTAGTTTAGGGCGTATCCCTAAATCCTACCTACCTCACTGTACACCGTCCGGTGCCTCGTGAAGGGAGGAGATTGTAATCACTGGAACAAAAACCTAGTCGGGAAAAGAATACAGTTGTTGTGCGATCGTTTCAGTAATGAATCAGAGCTAAATATCATCATTACATTAGCCCCGTACCTTGTGTCTGTTATCCGAATTCCAAAAATTATTATTTCCGATCTCTTAATGGCACGCTGCTTTTGTGGGGTGACCTGTTTGGAAGGATGAAAACTAATCAGCAATCGGGAAGGGGGCACAGAACCGCGTCTATCGGTGTAAACGCCCGTCTGGTCTGTTGGGCTGAAACGTACCTGAAGAACCAACTGGATTCAGGTATTAATTTCGTGCAGCCCACAGGGTGTCCATATATTTTCTTGGCTCGTTGCACACTAAACGAAAATGAAGAGCCACGATTAGCAGGGGAAACAACGCGTCCATACCTTAATGTGCACGCATTCGGAAGTAAGTAAGTACTAATCACCTTTTGTCGGGCAATAACGATACGAGACTACATGTCCCACAATGCCTGTAGACAATGAACTTGTGACCTTTATAATAACCAAAATGGCCACCCTTCTCCGCCAAGCGTCAGAGTGAGAAACTGATGGTGAAGACAGCAAGTGAAATCCGAATGCGTGCACATTAAGGTATGGACGCGTTGTCTCCCCTGCTAATCGTTACAACAGCGACCGCAGACTTAATTGATCGCCCCTCACTGGCTCTTCATTTTCGTTTAGTGTGCAATGAGCCAAGAGAATATATGGACTCCCTGTGGGCTGCACGAAATTAATACCTGAATCGAGTTGGTGCTTCAGGTACGTTTCAGCCCAACACACGAGACGGGCGTTTACACCGATAGACGCGGTTCTGTGCCCCCTTCCCGATTGCTGATTAGTTTTCATCCTTCCAAACAGGTCACCCCACAAAAGCAGCGTGCCATTAAGAGATCGGAAATAATAATTTTGGTAATTCGGATAACAGACACAAGGTACGGGGCAAATGTAATGACAATATTTAGCTCTGATTCATTACTTAAACGATCGCACAACAACTGTATTCTTTTCCCGACTAGGTTTTTGTTCCAGTGATTACAATCTCCTCCCTTCACGAGGCACCGGACGGTGTACAGTGAGGTAGGTAGGATTTAGGGATATGCCCTAAACTACCTTAAGTATTTTAATACAATTAGTGAAAATCTTTGATACAACTCATGCTCCATCTACTTTAGAATTAAAGCTTGAAGCATCGTCCCCCAGGTTTATAAATGAAAATACGTCCTGCCTGAAAGACACAGGTATTTTCTCTATCATTTTACTGAATAATTGAGGTAATCCATTGAGGCACACAGGTTTTCAACAAAAGTTTATTATTTTTGTGTCCCGAACAGACAAATAACAAAGCCCTGATGAGGGTTCGAAAACTTGCTATTCGAACCTGAAACGCGTCGGCACATCTACAAGAGCCAGTCATATCATTGAGTGATTGAAAGATATTGTATTTTGGTTCTGCTCTTGGTTTCACATCGCTTTGTTTGTTCATAATATGAATTCATTTGCCAATATTGATGAAATGCATTTTTCATGTGTATTGTTCTGTGTTACTGTGATATTGTTTTGATTTGGTGGTTCTCGTCAAACTTGTAAATATTGTGTAAATGTGTAAATGTGTATCTATTTCTGCCAAAAGATAAAATTTCTTCAAAAAATAATTAAAAAATAAGAGTAATAGGTATAAATAAAAGTACCTTACCAAGTTTCATAAAGTTGCACTTGGTCTCTATCTGATAGACTCTATACCAAGATACGAGGGTCGGGGCATCTTCTCTGTTTCCTATAGTTTAAATGGTCCAGCCCCTCCTTCAGTCCCGTCAGGACCTAACTCCTTTGTTCTCACAGCTTAGAGCCAGTAACCACTCGCGAGAGCCTTAGGGACAGTAAACTCACCCGTGCTGGGCGAAGGGCATCGTCCGTCCTTCAAACGGTATGGCAGAAAAAGACACACTTTCTTTCAGTGAAAGCCATATCCAATCCCTCATTGCCTCCTCACCTTTTGCTTCAATTTCCTTACGTACTACAGCGAAGCAACTAAATGAATCAGAGAAACTAATAAGACTGTGCAAAAAGCACATTAGAACGGAACTCCATGGCCACTTTCTCCTTAGACATTTAAAAGGAGGAACTATCCCTTGGGGTCTGCAGGTTAAAAATACACCAGTTACCTTCATCGAAGACAAGGAACATAAAAAAGGATTCAGTTTTATAAATACGAAATGTAGCCGGGACCTGATGGTCCATACCATTAAGACTGCACAACGTCTGTGTCTCAAGGGGATCGAGGAGATCGAAGAACTAACAAAAGCCATTGCGAACGATCCAGCAATCACAGATGCCAAAGCGTTGCTTGATAAAATCGAGAAAGACATACTGGTCTTCAAAGTCATTACAATTAATAATAAAACCACAAAGTACGATCGGGATACTAAAGCGTTCAAGATCGAACAGGTATATCCTTTTTTGAAGGAAGAT
This sequence comes from Lissotriton helveticus, assembly GCF_964261635.1. Taxonomy (NCBI): domain Eukaryota; kingdom Metazoa; phylum Chordata; class Amphibia; order Caudata; family Salamandridae; genus Lissotriton; species Lissotriton helveticus. The sequence goes on along the minus strand of NC_136060.1, from coordinate 330,603,277 downwards.
TACTACACCCTTACTGACTCACGTAGGGCGCTGTACGACTACCAAGGTAGATTGCGTAACCGCTTTACAACTTTTTCAGAAACCTCATCATCAGGGTCCTCTGACTCAGACACAAGGGGGAACAATCCCAGAAAGCAAGTCTCTTTTTTAGACAGGGGCCAACAGCAAAAAAACAGGTACAAACCGGCATGGGAAATGCGAACAAGGAACAGGTTTTACAAGTCATAGAAAAACCAAACGTAATTGTCAATTTGTCTGACCGCATATTGACAATCCATGAGGAGTCCGTGCTGAATCTTGGGCTCAAATTTGTTCCTAGTACAAGGACTGACTTCACAAAACTTAAAATAGAGACCCTAGAATTTTGTAGGAAACTGAGGTTAAAAGCTTTCTTTTTCAATCAACCAGTACCAGCGGATAATGAAATGACGGGCCTGAGGAATAAATCCCAATTTGTACCCTACCAAAATATCCCCAAACAGATCCAGGCTTTCGAACAGATCCTTTTGGCATCCATCAATAAAATGGAAAGGGGGAAGAAATATGTCCCGCAAAACCTAAGCCAATGCCAACGCCAAGCGATACAGAGTCTTAAAAATGACCCGTCGCTGATAATCAAACGGGCTGACAAGGGGGGAGCAGTAGTACTCTGGCCCAGAGATAAATATATTGCTGAGGGACTTAAACAAGTAAACAACCAAACGTGGTATCGAGTCTTATCAGAAGATCCCACAAAACAGATCCAGGGTCTCATTTTGGAGGTATTGGAAATAGGAAAAGAGGAAGGGTTTTTGGGCCACAAGGAATTTGAATTTCTTAATAAAAAGGCCCCACATACCCCGATCTTATATCTCTTACCCAAGATCCACAAAAGCCTGGCCGACCCTCCGGGGAGGCCCATAGTCTCTGGAGTCGACTCATGTCTAGAGCCCATATCAAAGTACGTCGACTTCTTTTTGAAACCTTTTCTCAAAAGCGTGAAATCCCACCTGAAAGACACCACAGATTTCCTCACTAAGGTGAGGAAATCTGTGGATCCACTCAAACAAATAATGGTGACTATGGACGTCACGTCTTTATATACGCAGATACCCCAGGAAGAGGCCCTTGAAGTCATCAAACTGTACCTTGAGATGCGGGAGCGCCCACACAGGGTCCCCACGTGCTTCATTCTGCGACTTGCGGAAATAGCCCTCAAGAAGAATTATTTCATATTTAATGATCGATTCTACATGCAAGTCAAGAGCACTGCCATGGGGTGTCCTTATGCCCCAGAAATGGCAGTGCTCTATATGGCACAGTATGAAATGAGATTCGTTGACAACAACAACCCCTACATTGGGAACATCGCACAGTGGTGGCGATATATAGATGACGTCTGGCTCCTGTGGCAGGGGAGCCAGACCAATCTATTATCGTTCCATGAATGGATTAACACAAGACATAATGACATCAAGTTTTCCATTGAAGCGAGTACCACCAAAATGACCTTTCTGGATGTAGAGGTAACTTGTAGTGAGGGTTTTCTAAAAACTTCTATACACAAGAAACTGACTGACAAAAATACTATTCTGCACCACAAGAGCTACCATCCCAGGAATGTAAAAGCCAATTTGCCTTACGGGCAATTACTGCGGATACGCAGAAATTGCACGGAGAAGAGAGATTATGACCATCATGCACAGACATTCTGCCAAGAGATGATCCATAGAGGGTATCCTAAGAAACTTTTGAAACACTCTTACAAAAGAGCACTATTTACACCACGTGAGTGTTTGCTACAAACAAAAGAAAAGAAAGAACTTGACCGCTTGGTTTGTGTGACCACCTTTGGCCCCGATACACATAAAATAAGACAAACGATTCTAAAAAATTGGCGTGTGCTAGACGGATTGGAATGTCCATTCCCTCGCCCGATCTTTGCGTATAAAAAGAACAGAAGCATTGGTCAGCAAATCGTAAGAGCGAACCCGGCGCAGCCTAAACCCAAATGATGACATTTTGACCTGTTGGAACATAAAGACGATTGAAGGTCACCACAGATGTGGCAATTAGGTGGCGTGCTCCAGCACAATTGAGGGAAAAGAATTTGAACATCAGGGGGTTAAGTGGAAACACTCGGATTTCTCTAATTGTAAGACTAAGAATGTCGTATACGCAATAATATGCCCGTGCCAAAAAATCTACATTGGCAAGACAAACCAGCAAGTGAACCTACGCATTAGTCAACATAGGTCCCGGATCAAAAAGAAGGTCCAAACTGCCCCGATGGTAGAGCATTTCATGGAGAAGTCCCACACTGAACACGATTTCAAATGGACAGTGCTCTTCACAATGAGTGCAGTATAGCGCCTAGCGGAGGTCGACAGGGTGTTGCTTCAAAAGGAAGCTTACCTCATTTTGAAATTCAACAGTACATTGACAGGCCTCACCAACATGTCAGAATTATCAAGGCTCTGATTGTCTGGTCATTCGCAATGGCAATATATGTAACAATAAAATACTTGAAATATATATCCCCAAACCCCCCCCCCCTTGTGTCTGTCCGTCTAAATTCAAATGCACTCAATTATTCCTTTTTTTATTAATTGGAGACAAACTCGTGTCAATCTTAATTCTGAAACCGCGCGCGCCACAGTCAGTGAGATGAATTCCCCGTGATGCAGCGCCAATGGTCCCTCACCCTGAAGTAAGTACTAATCACCTTTTGTCGGGCGATAACGATACGGGACTACATGTCCCACAATGCCTGTAGACAATGAACTCATGACCTTTATAATAACCAAAAGGGCCACCCTTCTCTGCCAAGCGTCCGAGTGAGAAACTGATGGTGAAGACAGCAAGTGAAATCCGAATGCGTGCACATTAAGGTATGGACGCGTTGTCGCCCCTGCTAATCGTTACAACATCGACCGCAGACTTAATTGATCGCCCCTCACTGGCTCTTCATTTTCGTTTAGTGTGCAACGAGCCAAGAGAATATATGGGCACCCTGTGGGCTGCACGAAATTAATACCTGAATCCAGTTGGTGCTTCAGGTACGTTTCAGCCCAACACACGAGACGGGCGTTTACACCGATAGACACGGTTCTGTGCCCCCTTCCCGATTGCTGATTAGTTTTCATCCTTCCAAACAGGTCACCCCACAAAAGCAGCGTGCCATTAAGAGATCGGAAATAATAATTTTTGGAATTCGGATAACAGACACAAGGTACAGGGCAAATGTAATGACGATATTTAGCTCTGATTCATTACTTAAACGATCGCACAACAACTGTATTCTTTTCCCGACTAGGTTTTTGGTCCAGTGATTACAATCTCCTCCCTTCACGAGGCACCGGACGGTGTACAGTGAGGTAGGTAGGATTTAGGGATACGCCCTAAACTACCTTAAGTATTTTAATACAATTAGTGAAAATCTTTGATACAACTCATGCTCCATCTACTTTAGAATTAAAGCTTGAAGCATCGTCCCCCAGGTTTATAAATGAAAATACGTCCTGCCTGAAAGACACAGGTATTTTCTCTATCATTTTACTGAATAATTGAGGTAATCCATTGAGGCACACAGGTTTTCAACAAAACTTTATTATTTTTGTGTCCCACACAGACAAATAGCAAAGCCCTGATGAGGGTTCGAAAACTTGCTATTTGAATCTGAAACGCGTCAGCACATCTACAAGAGCCAGTCATATCATTGAGTGATTGAAAGATATTGTATTTTGGTTCTGCTCTTGGTTTCACATCGCTTTGTTTGTTCATAATATGAATTCATTTGCAAATATTGATGAAATGCATTTTTCATGTGTATTGTTCTGTGTTACTGTGATATTGTTTTGATTTGGTGGTTCTCGTCAAACTTGTAAATATTGTGTAAATGTGTAAATGTGTATCTATTTCTGCCAAAAGATAAAATTTCTTCAAAAAATAATTAAAAAAAGGAGTAATAGGTATATATAAAAGTACCTTAGCAAGTTTCATAAAGTTGCACTTGGTCTCTACCTGATAGACTCTATACCAAGATACGAGGGTCGGGGCATCTTCTCTGTTTCATATAGTTTAAATGGTCCAGCCCCTCCCTCAGTCCCGTCAGGACCTAACTCCTTTGTTCTCACAGCTTAGAGCGAGTAACCACTCGCGAGAGCCTTAGGGACAGTAAACTCACCCGTGCTGGGCGAAGGGCATCGTCCGTCCTTCAAACGGTATGGCAGAAAAAGACACACTTTCTTTCAGTGAAAGCCATATCCAATCCCTCATTGCCTCATCACCTTTTGCTTCAATTTCCTTAAGTACTACAGCGAAGCAACAAAATGAATCAGAGAAACTAATAAGACTGTGCAAAAAGCACGTTAGAACGGAACTCCATGGTCACTTTCTCCTTTGATATTTAAAAGGAGGAACTATCCCTTGGGGTCTGCAGGTTAAAAATACACCAGTTATCTTCATTGAAGACGAGGAATATAAAAAAGGCTTAAGTTTTATAAATACGAAATGTAGCCGGGACCTGATGGTCCATACCATTGAGACTGCACAACGTCTGTGTCTCAAGGGGATTGAAGAACTAACAAAAGCCATTGCGAACGATCCAGCAATCACAGATGCCAAAGCGTTGCTTGATAAAATCGAGAAAGACATACTGGTCTTCAAAGACATTACAATTAATAATAAAACCACAAAGTACGATCGGGATACTAAAGCATTCAAGATCGAACAGGTATATCCTTTTTTGAAGGAAGATTACTACACCCTCACTGACTCAAGTAGGGCGCTGTACGACTACCAAGGTAGATTGCGTAACCGCTTTACCACTTTTTCAGAAACCTCATCATCAGGGTCCTCTGACTCAGACACAAGGGGGAAAAATCCCAGAAAGCAAGTCTCTTTTTTAGACAGGGGCCAACAGCAAAAAACCAGGTACAAACCGGCATGGGAAATGCGAACAAGGAACAGGTTTTACAAGTCATAGAAAAACCAAACGTAATTGTCAATTTGTCTGACCGCATATTGACAATCCATGAGGAATCCGTGCTGAATCTTGGGCTCAAATTTGTTCCTAGTACAAGGACTGACTTCACAAAACTTAAAATAGAGCCCCTAGAATTTTGTAGGAAACTGAGGTTAAAAGCTTTCTTTTTCAAACAACCAGTACCAATGAAATAACGGGCCTGAGGAATAAATTCCAATTTGTACCCTACCAAAATATCCCCAAACAGATCCAGGCTTTCGAGCAGATCCTTTTGGCATCCATCAATAAAATGGAAAGGGGGAAGAAATATGTCCCGCAAAACATATGCCAATGCCAACGCCAAGCGATACAGAGCCTTAAAAATGACCCGTCGCTGATAATCAAACAGGCTGACAAGGGGGGAGCAGTAGTACTCTGGCCCAGAGATAAATATATCGCTGAGGGCTTTAAACAAGTAAACAACCAAACGTGGTATCGAGTCTTATCAGAAGATCCCACAAAACAGATCCAGGGTCTCATTTTGGAGGTATTGGAAATAGGAAAAGAGGAAGGGTTTTTGGGCCACAAGGAATTTGAATTTCTTAATAAAAAGGCCCCACGTACCCCGATCTTATATCTCTTACCCAAGATCCACAAAAGCCTAGCGGACCCTCCGGGGGGGCCCATAGTCTCTGGAGTCGACTCATGTCCAGAGCCCATATCAAAGTACGTCGACTTCTTTTTGAAACCTTTTCTCAAAAGCGTGAAGTCCCACCTGAAAGACACCACAGATTTCCTCACTAAGGTGGAAGGAACTACCTTTGATCCACTCAAACAAATCATGGTGACTATGGACGTTACGTCTTTATATACGCAGATACCCCAGGAAGAGGCCCTTGAAGTCATCGAACTGTACCTTGAGATGCGGGAGCGCCCACACAGGGTCCCCACGTGCTTCATTCTGCGACTTGCGGAAATAGCCCTCAAGAAGAATTATTTCATATTCAATGATCGATTCTACATGCAAGTCAAGGGCACTGCCATGGGGTGTCCTTATGCCCCAGAAATGGCAGTGCTCTATATGGCACAGTATGAAATGAGATTCGTGGACAACAACAACCCCTACATTGGGAACTTCGCACAGTGATGGCGATATATAGATGACGTCTGGCTCCTGTGGCAGGGGAGCCAGACCGATCTATTATTGTTCCATGAATGGATTAACACAAGACATAATGACATCAAGTTTTCCATTGAAGCGAGTACCACCAAAATGACCTTTCTGGATGTAGAGGTAACTTGTAGTGAGGGTTTTCTAAAAACTTCTTTACACAAGAAACTGACTGACGAAAATACTATTCTGCACCACAAGAGCTACCATCCCAGGAATTTAAAAGCCAATTTGCCTTACGGGCAATTACTGCGGATACGCAGAAATTGCACGGAGATGAGCGATTATGACCATCATGCACAGACATTCTGCCAAGAGATGATCCATAGAGGGTATCCTAAGAAACTTTTGAAACACTCTTACAAAAGAGCACGATTTACACCACGTGAGTGTTTGCTACAAACAAAAGAAAAGAAAGAACTAGACCGCTTGGTTTGTGTGACCACCTGTGGCCCCGATACACATAAAATAAGACAAACGATTCTAAACAATTGGCATGTGCTAGACGGATTGGAATGTCCATTCCCTCGCCCGATCTTTGCGTATAAAAAGAACAGAAGCATTGGTCAGCAAATCGTAAGAGCGAACCTGGTGCAGCCTAAACCCAAACATGACATTTTGACCTGTTGGAACATGAAGCCGATTGAAGGTCACCACAGATGTGGCAATTGTGTGGCGTGCTCCAGCACAATTGAGGGAAAAGAATTTGAACATCAGGGGGTTAAGTGGAAACACTCGGATTTCTCTAATTGTAAGACTAAGAATGTCGTATACGCAATAATATGCCAGTGCCAAAAAATCTACATTGGCAAGACAAACCAGCAAGTGAACCTACGCATTAGTCAACATAGGTCCCGGATCAAAAAGAAGGTCCAAACTGCCCCGATGGTAGAGCATTTCATGGAGAAGTCCCACACTGAACACGATTTCAAATGGACAGTGCTCTCCACAATGAGTGCAGTACAGCGCCTAGCGGAGGTCGACAGGGTGTTGCTTCAAAAGGAAGCTTACCTTATTTTGAAATTCAACAGTACATTGACAGGCCTCAACAGCATGTCGGAATTATCAAGGCTCTGATAGTCTGGTCATTCGCAATGGCAATGTATGTAACAATAAAATACTTGAAATATATATCCCCAACCCCCCCCCTTGTGTCTGTCCGTCTAAATTCAAATGCACTCGATTATTCCTTTTTTATTAATTGGAGACAAACTCGTGTCAATCTTAATTTTGAAACCGCGCGCGCCACAGTCAGTGAGATGAATTCCCCTTGATGCAGCGCCAATGGTCCCTCACCCTGAAGTAAGTACTAATCACCTTTTGTCGGGCAATAACGATACGGGACTACATGTCCCACAATGCCTGTAGACAATGAACTTGTGACCTTTATAATAACCAAAATGGCCACCCTTCTCCGCCAAGCGTCCGAGTGAGAAACTGATGGTGAAGACAGCAAGTGAAATCCGAATGCGTGCACATTAAGGTATGGACGCGTTGTCTCCCCTGCTAATCGTTACAACATCGACCGCAGACTTAATTGATCGCTTCTCACTGGCTCTTCATTTTCGTTTAGTGTGCAACGAGCCAAGAGAATATATGGACACCCTGTGGGCTGCACGAAATTAATACTTGAATCCAGTTGGTGCTTCAGGTACGTTTCATCCCAACACACGAGAAGGGCGTTTACACCGATAAACGCGGTTCTGTGCCCCCTTCCCGATTGCTGATTAGTTTTCATCCTTCCAAACAGGTCACCCCACAAAAGCAGCGTGCCATTAAGAGAGCGGAAATAATAATTTTTGGAATTCGGATAACAGACACAAGGTACGGGGCTAATGTAATGACGATATTTAGCTCTGATTCATTACTTAAACGATCGCACAACAACTGTATTCTTTTCCCGACTAGGTTTTTGTTCCAGTGATTACAATCTCCTCCCTTCACGAGGCACCGGACGGTGTACAGTGAGGTAGGTAGGATTTAGGGATACGCCCTAAACTACCTTAAGTATTTTAATACAATTAGTGAAAATCTTTGATACAACTCATGCTCCATCTACTTTAGAATTAAAGCTTGAAGCATCGTCCCCCAGGTTTATAAATGAAAATACGTCCTGCCTGAAAGACACAGGTATTTTCTCTATCATTTTACAGAATAATTGAGGTAATCCATTGAGGCACACAGGTTTTCAACAAAACGTTATTATTTTTGTGTCCCACACAGACAAATAACAAAGCCCTGATGAGGGTTCGAAAACTTGCTATTCGAACCTGAAACGCGTCAGCACATCTACAAGAGCCAGTCATATCATTGAGTGATTGAAAGATATTGTATTTTGGTTCTGCTCTTGGTTTCACATAGTTTTGTTTGTTCATAATATGAATTAATTTGCAAATATTGATGAAATGCATTTTTCATGTGTATTGTTCTGTGTTACTGTGATATTGTTTTGATTTGGTGGTTCTCGTCAAACTTGTAAATATTGTGTAAATGTGTAAATGTGTATCTATTTCTGCCAAAAGATAAAATTTCTTCAAAAAATAATTTAAAAATAAGAGTAATAGGTATAAATAAAAGTACCTTACCAAGTTTCATAAAGTTGCACTTGGTCTCTATCTGATAGACTCTATACCAAGATACGAGGGTCGGGGCATCTTCTCTGTTTCCTATAATATTATTAATTCGGCATTATTACTTGCTCTCCCTAATTCCTGGTCTCAAACGGTGATTGTAGCTATTTGTAAAAAGGGAGATAAGGCTGGCCTGTGTTATTATAGGCCTATCTCCCTAATTGATTCTACAGTCAAGGTCTTGGGGTACGTAGTTCTGAAAAGATTGACTATGTGGGCCTTTATTGAATTAGGTAATTTCTGACATTCAGTATAGTTTTAGATCCGGCCTAATCATTGTTTAAATCCTTATTTAATCATTAATAAATATACCATGGTCAAGAAGGCATCCTTACATGTTGATTTTATGGATCTTAGTTTTGCATTCAACATGGTCAATAGAAACAAGTTGTGGAGCATCATGATCTCTCTAGGAGTTGAGTTGAATAGTGTATATTTTTTTGTGAGATCTTCAATCTAGAATTTACTGGCTTCAGTGAGATATGGAGAGTGATGAGCGTGCTCTAATTTGTTAAAGCTAGAGTTATTTGTTAAAGAGGTGCCTAGCAGGGGTGCATTCTTGCTCCTTTTCTATTTATATTCTATATTAATCAACTAGAAAGTATTCTTGTGGAGGGTGTTTATGAAGTGCCCTGTCGGATGGGCATCCAATTCCTGCAATGAAGGATTAGTGGTACTGCGCTGTGTTGGCTGTCTTCGTTCCTTTCAGCCAGAACCTTTCAGGTCCCTCAGTCACATTCAAATACTCAGCAGAGTCCAACAAGGCTGTTCACTTAGCCCAACACTCTTTAACCTGTATCTGCAACCCCTAGTTGAGGTCATTGAGCGGTATGGGTTCTCAATCATTTCATATGCTGATGACACTCAAAGTGTCATTACCCTGTCAAAGAACTGCAATTCTGTGGCCTCCCCTCTCTGCGTATACCTCTTGGAAGTTGCAGTATGGATGAACTCTAATTGTCTTAAATGTAATGCAGGGAAAGATGGAGGTAGTAGTCTTAGACAAGCCCATCAACATCTGATCTAATGCTTGGTGGCTGAAGATCTAGGCCAGCTACCGGTAATCAGAAATAAGGTTAAAAACCTAGGCATCTGGTTTGATGCCAAGTTATGCTTTGATGTTCAGATCACCACCCTTACTGGGAAATGTTTTGGGATATTGGGATCCCAAAGGAAAATCCTCCATTTCCTACCAGAGAACACCCATAAATATGTGATCCAAGCACGGGTGATCTACAGGCTGGATTATTTCAACATCCTTTATCTGAGTGTGGCTCAAACCTGTTTTAAGAGATTATGGGTCGAGAACGAGGTGGATCGGGAACTGTTGAAGCTTCTCAGGTGGGCTTCTATGAGACCTGTGTTGCTGAAACTACACTGGCTCCCGATAATGCATAGAGTCCTTTTCAAAGTACTTTGTTATTGCTTTAAGGCTTTTTCTTCACATGGTCCTCACTACCTTCAGTTAATGGTGAATTTCTATGTGCCCAATAGAAACCTGAGATGAGCAGCAGCCAAACTTGCTAATGTCCCAAAATTCAAAAGTTCAAGAGTGGGATTTGGTTCCTTTGACTATTTGGCTCCTGAAGCATTAAATGCCCTGCCTATGGAAATTCGGCAGGCGTCTTCCAAACTTCAGTTCTAAAAGAAACCATGGGCCCGATGTAGGTAGGCAAATACCGGTCGGAAACGGCCGAAAATACCGATTTTTGTCCGTTTCCGACCGGTATTTGTATATTGAGATGTAGGGGCATGTCAAATTACAGAAACAGTAATTTTACCAAATCTGTAATTTTTCCGATTCTGTAAAATACAGAATCGGTAAAATTACCGATTCTGTAATTTAACATGTAGGTAGCACTGTAATCAGTGCTACAAGGGTTTAAGAATTCGTTATTTACCACCAAAAAAGCATTTTTTTTTGCTTTAAAAATGTGCAATGTTGCAGACATACATTCCCTAAGGGCATGTATGTCAGCAACATGTGCAACCATGCACAATTGAGGGGTGCAACAGGTTGTCAAAGTGACACCCTGTCCCCCTTGCAAATTCGGTAATTTTACCGAATCTGTATTTACCGATTCGGTAATTGGCATTGATTCCTATGGGCCTCAGGAATCAATGCCAATTACCGAATCGGTAAATACAGATTCGGTAATTACCGAATTTTACCGATTCGGTAATTTAAAAATAGAAATTACCTACATCCCATTTACCTACTCTTAAATACCGAATCGGTATGATTCGGTATTTAAGAGTAGGTAAATCGAGATTACCTACATCGGGCCCTAAAAACCTGGTTATTCTGTTTTCAGTAGGCGCCCCCTTAAACTGGGTTATCTAGTGCTTGTTGTGTCAGCTCCCTAGCACTTGGATGCTCCGTTCTGGAGTAGCCATGCACTTTACAAATTGTAAAATTATTACTATTATTATGTGGTATGCAGACAATGCAGTTTTAATAGCCAAAATAGCATAGGTCTTAAACATTTATTAAATCAATTTGTGGCTTTTATGAATTTTTGTACTTAAGCACAAATTACAAAAACCACACTTAATAGTGTTTGGCTCTTGATGCACCAAATCTTGAGCTTTTAAGGTAAATTACAATGTCCTTAGTAAAATTAACTCATATTCATATTTAGGATTATTGTCTGTCTCTTCCGGAAGATGTGGTCTCCATTGCGGAAAACATCCTTTACAACGCAAATTTTACCACGCAGTGCCTTTACGACACAACTTTTACAACGCAAACCATTACAACGCATTGCGCTGGGGGGCGCTCTAGGATAGGGAATACGTTTAATTTACTATCCAACACCTTCCCTAGTGTCCACGGGGACTGGAGTTGGAATAGTAAATTAAACTATTTACTATCCAGCACCCCAAAGCGCTATGTGTTGTAAAGGTTTGCGTTGTAAAAACCGCGTTGTAAAGGCATGCGATGTAAAAGCATGCGTTGTAATGTCATACATCCCTCCATTGCTACCTATGGAAGTGATATCTGGGGTAAGTGGATATTTCTTCCCTTCAAACCGTGGAAAACCAATTTTTGAAGAAACTTATTTCTTCTGCACAGTTTTACCTCTTTTTTAGTTCATGAAGTGTTGGGTGTTGGTTTCCTTACCAATATTGTGAAAGGGCATCTTTTGCCACAGTGGATCTCTATTTGGCTGAAGCTAGAGGCCCAGTTAAACCGCTTGATAATAAGCAACTACTTTGATTTGAATGAATCTCATGGAATTCTCTGTATCTCTTCTGTCAAGGGACCTTTTACTGATTTAGGGCGACTGGAAATTTTTAATAACCCAAATAAACTTATGAAGGCGGACTTGCTTTGGACAAAGAAAGTTGGTATGGATGCATCTAAGTCCATAAGGGAAAGTACAGAGTTGCCTAAACGATCTGTTAGATCTCACATTATGCTGTTAACCTCACCAACTCTTAAATCTTATTTAAATCAAGGACTGTCTTTTCATCATTGTTTTTTTATTGACCAGGTTTGGACTTAACATGATACATCACTTGTTGACGGTCCCTAAGGGTTGGTATAAGACTTGTTGTCCGGAACTCTGTATGTGTGATCTGGGTCTGAAACAGGATAATATGCGCTTTGGAATATTTTGCTGTTTATACGTGAATATGCAAACAAAAAAATATTATTCCATTGTTAAAAAAGCAGCACTTTATTCAGGTCAAGCCCACCTTGCTGTACTTACAAATGTTTTCGATCAGCATACCTGCTTCCATGTGGCATGTTTTTTAGCTGGTGCTGTTAAATTAAGGAATTTTAAGAATTTTCTATGATGAACTATTGTTTTTTTAATGTATATAATTCTATATTTTAAGGAAACTAATTGGTTTACTGATGATTTTTATTGCTGCTATATTTTATTGTCATGAAAGAGTTTTAGTTTTAATGGTTTAATCACAAACCGAATAAAGAAAGTTGATTGATTGAGCCGGTGGTTTTGTGGAATAATGCGTCATCTTTTAGGGCCTGTGTTTGACCTCCTGGTCACATGTTCAAATCCCAGTAGGTCCACTCAGCCTTTCCATAAAATGAGTCCCATTAAGTTGGAGAACAATAAACATCTGTTATTCAGCACCAAGAGGCATTTCAGGGTGAATATGCACTTTACAAATACCCATGTTGTGTTATGATGTTGACAGGCCTTCCGACGATGCACCTTGGGCGGATCAGATGAAAGCAAGGTACTAGTCTTTTGTCAGTTCTTAGTGCACTTGTTGGAGAAAATGTTCCTAAGACCCATATTTCAGGGTTTGGCTGGAGCAACACATCTAACACCACTTCCAGGGGTCCAGAACCTGGGGGACACCACTTGGGCGAGTTAGGACTCACTCCAGCAGAAACCTGGTGCAGGGTTCAAGGTCTCTGCAGCTTGTTATATAGCTCACATGGGAGGCAAGACAACTAGACCTTGGAATCACTTATGGCGGTCCTGGGTTCAAAAAGATGGTCGAGTTCTCCTTCAAGAGGCAAGGCTGGCCTTCAAGCAGCAGGGCAGTCCTATTAAAGCAGCAGGGCAGTCCTCTTGAGATCCAAGCAGTCCTTCTGAATTCTTCCACAGGTCCAGGAATGTATTAAAGTAGTGTTCTGAGAGTCCAATATTTATACCTGGTGCCAGCCTTTTAAGTGGGGAGACATCGGGTTCAGGAAAAAGCTTCCCCTCCCCTACCAAGGCTCCAAGAAGATTTGGGTGAGAAAAACATGATGTCAGGTTCCTATGTGTGGTGAACTGAAGGCAAGTCTTTTGAAGTATAAGGAGGCATGGACCAGTTCTTCCCAGACCCATCCTGGCAGGATAGCTCACCCTGCCTACACCCAATCACCTCTGTCTCACTGTCTGGCAGGAATACACAAACCCCAATAACAGAGCCATTTACAGTCATGTTACCTAGAACACTAGCAAATGGCTATGACAAGAAAATGCCTACTTTCTAAAAGTGAAAGAAAATTATGGCTGGAATGAACTCAATCAATCAATCAATCAATCAATCAATCAATCAAGGCATTTATAGAGCGCACTACTCACCCGGAGGGTCTCAAGGCGCTTAGGGGGGGGGGGGGGGGTGCCGCTACTGCTCAATGAGTAAACTAATTCAAACAAAATATTCTATTACTTAAATTTTATCAAATAAAAGTGTGCACCCGGTAGGAGGCTCTGTTGACCTCCTATTACAAAAGTAAACAGTGAAACCTGGATGGCTCTGTACACCTCGATCCCCCATATAGAAGGCATTGAGGTCATTGAGTGGACCCTATTGCAACATGAGGTACCTGGGGCAAACAAAATCATTTTGTTGGAACTTTTAAATTTTTGTTTATTCCACAGGTATTTCAAGTGGAAGGACTATTTCTATCTTCAATCTAATGGAACCTCTATGGGTTTTTCGGGGGGCCCCCAGCTATGGCAACATCTATATGATGAAATTTGAAACTGAACACATCTTGTCCAACACTAACTGGAAGAGTATTCTAGTTGCATATCATCGCTATATAGAGGATATTTTAATCATTTGGCATGGCACACATGAGGAAAAGTGTCCTTCTTGTCGACATCCATTTTGTGTCAGGACTCCATTGTTTTTGCATTGCCATTTTGTGTCAAACACCTCCGCACAACCCTCCTGGTCGTTTCTGCTGATGTGTGACGAAATTCTAACTGTCACGACCACCCTGCCCATCCTGCTCCTTGTGGTTGAGCCAATTTTGAAAAAAGGAACAAAGAATTGGCCTCACCACCCTCGGAGCGGACTCCTGCACGCACCCATCCTGTTTTGCAAGACTTGGTCAAGCCACCTTCCCAGAACCTGTTCTTTCATGCATTGCCTGTTTTGCAAAATCTGTCTGTTTCTTCGTACATCTCCTGTTTCATAAGATCTGTCCGTAATCTATTACACCATCTTCTGCAGCACCATCCTGCCTGAACAAAGAATGGCGTAACTGCGTCCTGACTTGGAGGTGCCCAGCCCCATCCAAACTGGTTTCTTAAGGGGGGGGAAATATATATATAAGGCCTGTAAGCTGCGGAGTAAAACAGCAGCCTCCTCTGTCTTGTTTCCAACGAACTTGGAACTCTTTTCCATAGCCCGGGCTATTCGAATAAAACTTTGTTCCTCCTGCAGACGAAGGCTCCTGTGTCTCCTTTTACTAAATAAGGAGGGTATGGAAGACTTGGGCGGTTCCCCCGCCACCGAGACCCCGTAAGTGGGTTTAAACGGTTCATCACACATACTGATTTGGAAAGCATGGTTAAGGAGTTAAATAACAAGATCCCAAGAACTCAGTTCACCTCTTCCATAGACTCCCAGACTATTTCTTATTTGGATATTTGCATTGAACATAATGGTTCCAAAATGAATACTGTTAGGATCTGTGCAGTGCCAAGAGGTTGTCCCTATTCCTCTCATTAATCAGTTTAGTTGGTCTTTTTTTTAATTTTAATAGATACATGGTTGCTTTGTTCATATGACCTGCATTCTTGTAAATGTAAAATGATCTGATGGCCTGAGAATGAACGTGTCTCACATTTATTGTTAGCAAGGCTTGTTTATTGATTCTCTGAACAGTTCGAGTGTGTCTCAGTTCCAGAAAAATCTGCCTAGAAGATCAGGTCTGCATATATAATGAAGCGCTGCACGTTTTAAAACAAACATCTCAACAACGTGGAGCGCGTCTGGCCCCCACCCGCCTTGCTCCTATAAAAGCGCTCCTCACGCTGTGCCTGATGCTTGTGCTCGTCACATCGGTGCAGCTTACCTGATATCCCTCCTTCGCTCCAGCATCCCTCCTTCCAGCTCCAGTCCCTTCGGAAGGCTTCAACCTCCGTTCCCGGTCCGTCTCCAGACTCCGTCCTCTCACGTCCGGCACCCCAGCTTCCGGTTCCCAGTCGGAACTCTTCGCCTGCAACACCTTCCCTGCAAATTAAGAAAAAGAAAAAGACAAACAGGTTAGCGCGCTAACAAAGACATAAAAATACAAGTAAGTGAGACATACTTTCATAGAATTGTTTCTTTCTGGAACTCAACCGAACGCTGCAATAACTTATCTGTGGAATTAACAAGAAAGACATTTGCAGGCATAAGTGCTTGGATTCAACTACTTTGTGAATCGCTTCTAACCTGTAAGCACATAAGGAACTCTTAAGACAGACTGAAGCCAAGTTTGTTAACCCTTAGTTCTCCACTTTCAGAGAAACTGATATTGAGAACATTTTTACAACATCTCATAAGCGCTAAGGAGTAAGTGTGAATACTGATAGCACAGTTAATTCAACAAAACAGATTTTATGTGAATGGTTCATTTAAACTTGCTCATTTGTTTTTCAAGGACACAGCTCGTTTGACAAGCACCTTAGACGCTAAACTCTGGTGAACATAGAACCAGAACAAGAGAGGTATTGCTGATGATGATATATCGTTATTTTGTTTGCTCAGCTAACTCATGACTGTTTAGTAATTTTTGTCTGTATTTTATATGTTATGTGATATTAGGTACATCAAACAGTTCCCTGAGAATCGCCTTTGACGCAAGCAAGGAACAGTGTTCTCTCTCTGTTTATTATTTTCTCCACTTCCCCCTTCCCTTGAGTTCCTCTTCTTGGCCCTCTGTCTGCACTTCAGTGGTGGCCGGAATAGGTTTTTTAACGTTGGTTTCGAACAGTCTTCAGCTTCCCAGCAGAACCAACTGGATAAGCAGGTGGGTTGCATTGTGACAGAAGCACAAGCCTCCAACCAGGTTCTGTTGGAAAGATGAATACAGAGGATGATATGGATGCTTTAAATGCTACAGATTTAGCACAGGCCTTACAGGAAGATCTAGCGACAAATGAGTCCATGACTGCTGTTGTACAGCACATGCAAATAGAACTAGAGAAGTTAAGATTAGAAAATGATGCCTTAAAACAGGACTTAAAACGTTACAAACCTCGAGACACCCCGTGGGGCATAAATTTTACGCTTTTGAATAAGAATCCTTTTGATGCAGGAGCAAGACCC
This sequence comes from Lissotriton helveticus, assembly GCF_964261635.1. Lineage (NCBI taxonomy): Eukaryota > Metazoa > Chordata > Amphibia > Caudata > Salamandridae > Lissotriton > Lissotriton helveticus. The sequence continues at coordinate 330,586,512 of NC_136060.1, read as the reverse complement.
AAAACAGTACCTTCCAGTTCCTCTCCTTTGTAGTTAACAGTTAATGTCCCAAATGCTGTACCCTTGGCTGCTCCCGAACGTTTTCATGGTGATAGCAATAAATTCCATGTGTTTCTAGACCAGTGTCAATTACATTTAGTGTGTAAACCTCAACAGTTCCCCTCTGATGCTACTAAGGTGGCTTTTGTGCTTTCCTATTTGGGTGGGAGAGCAGCGAATTGGTCTATCCCTTATGTAGATAGAGATGATCCTATGTTGCATAATTGGAACCTTTTTAAAAGAACCATGACGCGTCTTTTCGCCAAACATACTTATATGCAGGCAAGTGATAACGAGTTATTGAACCTCAAACAAGGAAGTAGGGACTTGTTAACTTACCTTACTAGTTTTAACCGTCTCCCAACTGAAACTCAGTGGCCGGAGGAGAAACGTGTTTCTCTTTTCTATAAGGGCTTGAGGGACGATTTAAAAGATGCTCTCGCTCATATTGTAGATTTACCAGAGGATTATTCTGATTTTGTGGATCTGGTGGTAAAACTAGATAACCGCTTAGGAGAACGAAAAGGTGTTTAGGCTAGGTTGGAATCAAGATTAACTTTTCTGAAACATGAAAAGAAAGACACAGACACCAAGGTGCCTGAACCAGAACCCATGCAAATAGGTACTCTCAAGGGTCCTTTAACAACTGAGGAAAAGGAAAGGAGAAGAAAACTACAACTCTGTTTATACTGCTGAAAGGCGGGACATTTCGCTAATGAGTGTCCTATCAAACCAAAAACCCCAAAAAAGGTAACCGTAGTAAATACACACTCTTTAGACTCGGGAAACGAGTAAACTCGGCAAGGGCAGAGGTCACTTGTTCGAGAACCTGTCACTCTCAGACCTCACGTGTAGCAGCGTATACTGTACCGCAGATCCCTAAACATTTTTTGATCCATGTAATTTTAATTGTTAGTGCACAAATCAGGTATACTCTACCTGTGCTCCTGGATTCTGGGGCTACAGGTAATTTTGTAGACAATACTTTGGCCACTAAACTAAATCTGCCCATTGTTCACAAAACACATCCAGAGACTGTGTGTGCAGTGGATGGGTCAGAATTAACCTCAGGTCTTTTTACAATACAAACTGAACTTATCACTATGGTTTGTCAAAATGGACATACTGAGACCCTTAGTTTTGATCTCATTGACACTCCCAACTTTGGTCTAATACTGGGAGTAACATGGCTTACCACACATAACCCCAAGATAGGTTGGGTTTCTCGCACAGTAACGTTGGATTCTTCTCTTTGTCGGTCTCAGTGTTATCAAGAAGCAGGCCAAGACCCTTTGTCTGTACTACATTGCGCAAGCATGATTAAAGAAGTCAGTGCTATCCCCTCCGAGTATTTAGAGTACAAAGACGTTTTTGACCCAGTAAAGGCCAGTGTTTTAACTCCACACCGGACCTATGATTGTCGCATAGATTTAATCCCGGGAGCTCCTTTGCCTAATAGCAGAGTGTATGCTCTCACAGAAGAAGAAACTAAATACCTGAGGACTTATTTGGATGACTTATTGCAATCAGTTTTTATAAGACATTCCACCTCTCCTGTGTAATCTCCACTTTTTTTTATTCCGAAACCGGACGGGTCCTTGCGTGCATGCATCGATTATAGGGGGCTCAACAAGGCGACAATTAAGAACAAATATCCTCCTTCACTAATACCCGTTCTATTAGATCAATTGCGACATTCAACCATCTATACTAAACTGGATCTCCGAGGTGCCTACCATCTAGTGAGAGTAAAAGAACATGATGAATAGAAAACTGCCTTTAAGACAAAGTTCGGTTTATTCGAATATACAGTGATGCCATTTGGTTTGTGTAACGCCCCCTGCGGCTTTTCAGTTCTTTATAAATGAGGTGTTGCATGAATTCCTGGATGTTTGTGTCATTGTATATATCGATGATATTCTAATCTATTCAAGAAACCCAGAAGACCATACACAACATGTCAGAGCAGTCCTAGCCAAGTTGCAAGAACATCATTTGTTCGCCAAACAGGAAAAATGTACTTTTAATGCTTCTTCAGTAAATTTTCTGGGATACTGTTTGTCACCTCAGGGTATCACTATGGACTCAAAGAATGTTAGTGCTATAACTGATTGGCCAGAGCCCACTTCTTTAAAAGACGTGCAAATATTCTTAGGCTTTGCAAACTTCTATAGGAGATTCATTTCCCATTGTGCTGACATTGCAACTCCTATAACCAAACTATTGCAAAAGAATCAGCGCTTTTTATGGGATCAACAGGCTTCCCATGACTTTACCCTTTTAAAACAGAAGTTTACTTCAGCCCCTGTGTTACAGCATCCTGACCCAAATCTTCCATTTTATTTAGAAGCAGACGCCTCTCAAGTAGCTCTGGGAGGAGTTCTCTCACAGAGAAATCCTAAAGATGGTCAATTACACCCAATAGCTTATTATTCTAAAAAATTACTTCCAGCAGAAAGAAATTACACAGTGGCAGAAAGACAGTTGTTAGCAATTAAGGTAGCGTTTTCAGAATGGTGACATCATTTAATGGGGGCTAAGTTTCCCGTTACCATTTTTAGTGCCCACAAAAACTTACAATTCTTTAGCTCAATAAAAGCCTTGACTCCACGACAAATGAGATGGTTAAACTTCTTTAGCACATTTGATTGTATTATAACGTATAGACTAGGTACACAACAAATACCATCAGACGTCTTGTCTAGATACGGGCACACTGAGGACACAAAGCAAGAAAAGAAAGGATTACCTATCATAGACCCTAAGAACATTGTAGCACCCTTACAACAAACAGATTTCATGAAACAATTGTATGAAGCCCATTTACAAATTCCTCCAAAAGACTGGTTAAAAGACCCATGTATCATGATTCTTTGTTATTTATACCTACTAGAGAGTTACAAACACAACTATTGACATGGCACCATGCAGCGCCTTTAGCAGGACATCCTGGTTGGCAAAAAACATTAGAGAATGTTCGAAAGCATTTCTGGTGGTCAACTATCAGAACCGACGTAAAGCAATATGTGGAAACTTGTCCCGTTTGTGCCCGACAGAAAACATCACATCAGGCACCCGCTGGTTTACTAGTACCCATGCCACCTCCAAAAACCCCTTGGCACACAATTAGTGTAGACTTTTTAGTTAATGTACCATTATCCCAGAAATATACCACAGTCCTTTTTATGGTGGATTATTTGTCAAAAATGGCACATTTTATTCCTTTGACTAAATTGCCAAACGGCAGGAGAATTTGAAACAATATTCCTAAAAGAAGTAGTACGTCTACACGGTTTGCCAAGTAAAGTTGTCTCAGACCGAGGTGGTCAGTTTAATTCTCGTTTTTGGAAAATACTCTGTCAGAAGTTTCAAGTAGAAGTGGCCTTGTCTTCTGCCTTTCACCCGGAAACAGATGGGCAAACTGAACGCCTTAATCAAACATTACTTCAGACTGTGAGATGGCTGTTAACTGAATACTCCAGTGATTGGGTAGAAGCTTTACCATTTGCTGAATTTGTATACAATAATTCGGAACATTCAGCAACTCATTGTAACCCTTTCTTTTTCATGCAAGGGTATCATCCGAGAGCCTTACCAATAGCAGTGGATGACTCCCTTCTTCCTAATGTGACAGAAAGGTTGACGCATTTGCTTGATATACAAGAAAAGGCGATTAAACATTTAGTTAAGTATAAAGAACAAATGAAAAAACAGGCAGATAAACATAGGACAGAAGCTCCCCTTTATAAACCTGGAGATAAGGTTTGGCTGTCCACCAAGAACCTAAACATTGAAGGGCCTAGAAAACTGCAACCACGTTTTGTGGGTCCGTTTGATATAACAGAAATAGTCAACCCAGTAACGGTAAAACTGAACCTTCCAAAGGAGTATCCAGTGCATCCCACATTTCATGTCTCTTTAGTAAAACCATATAATCCTCATACCCGATCCGAGCCCCCACCCCCACCTATTCCTATGAATGGGCATCTTAAATATGAAGTCCATAGAATCCTTGAAGCTAAAAGAATCCGTGGACGTTTATTTTATTTAGTATCATGGAAAGGATATGAAGACACAGAAAATTCATGGGAACCAGCAACCTTTGTAAACGCCCCACGGTTACTTAGATCTTTTTACCTACAAAATCCACATAAACCACGCTCTATACGGGGGCCTTTGAGGGGGGCGACTGTTAGGATCTGTGCAGTGCCAAGAGGTTGTCCCTATTCCTCTCATTAATCAGTTTAGTTGGTCCTTTTTTTTATTTTAATAGATACATGGTTGCTTTGTTCATATGACCTGCATTCTTGTAAATGTAAAATGATCTGATGGCCTGAGAATGAACGTGTCTCACATTTATTGTTAGCAAGGCTTGTTTATTGATTCTCTGAACATCTCCCAGTTCAAGTGTGTCTCAGTTCCAGAAAAATCTGCCTAGAAGATCAGGTCTGCATATATAATGAAGCGCTGCACGTTTTAAAACGAACATCTCTGCAACGTGCAGCGCGTCTGGCCCCCACCCGCCTTGCTCCTATAAAACCGCTCCTCACGCTGTGCCTGATGCTTGTGCTCGTCGCATCGGTGCAGCTTACCTGATATCCCTCCTTCGCTCCAGCATCCCTCCTTCCAGCTCCAGTCTCTTCGGAAGTCTTCAACCTCCGTTCCTGGTCCGTCTCCAGACTCCGTCCTCTCACGTCCGGCACCCCAGCTTCTGGTTCCTAGTCGGAACTCTTCGCCTGCAACACCTTCCCTGCAAATTAAGAAAAAGAAAAAGACAAACAGGTTAGCGCGCTAACGAAGACATAAAAATACAAGTAAGTGAGAAAAACTTTCTTGGAATTGTTTCTTTCTGGAACTCAACCGAATGCTGCAATAACTTATCTGTGGAATCAACAAGAAAGACATTTGCAGGCATAAGCGCTTGGATTCAACGACTTTGTGAATCGCTTCTAACCTTTAAGCACATAAGGAACTCTTAAGACAGACTGAAGCCAAGTTTGTTAACCCTTAGTGCTCCACTTGCAGAGAAACTGATATTGAGAACATTTTTACAGCATCTCATAAGCGCTAAGGAGTAAGTGTGAATACTGATAGCACAGTTAATTCAACAAAACAGATTTTATGTGAATGGTTCATTTAAACTTGCTCATTTGTTTTTCAAGGACACAGCTCATTTGACAAGCACCTTAGACGCTAAACTCTGGTGAACTTAGAACCAGAACAAGAGAGGTATTGCTGATGATGATATATCGTTATTTTGTTTACTCAGCTAACTCATGACTGTTTAGTTATTTTTGTCTGTATTTTATATGTTATGTGATATTAGGTACATCAAACAGTTCCCTGAGAATCGCCTTTGACGCAAGCAAGGAACAGTGTTCTCTCTCTGTTTATTATTTTCTGCACTTCCCCCTTCCCTTGAGTTCCTCTTCTTGACCCACTGTCTTCACTTCAGTGGTGGCAGGAATAGGGGTTTGAGGGTGGGTCGAACAGTCTTCAGCTTTCCAGCAGAACCAACTGGATAAGCAGGTGGGTTGCATTGTGACAAATACAAGGGTGTTTAAGAAAAGCACAGATCGAAACAATGCTTTGTTGTACCACAGTTTTCATCCTTGTTTCCTTAAACGTCACCTCCCATATTCCCAGTTCACCAGGATTAGGCGCATCACGTCAGACCCAGCTCTAAGTGTGAAGACCATACAGGAATATAAGCAACATTTTATGGCAAGGGGTTATCCTCGTGATATAGAGGATCAAACTGAAGAAAAAGCATTGCAGGTGGCAAGAAGCGACTTGTTAAGGAAGTCTACCAACAGGCAAACCACACCGAGAGAAGTGTTTGTTTCCACTTTTTCATCTCATTCGCATTTGGTTAAGAGAATAGTGTTAAATCAAAGGGAACTACTTCAATCCGTATCTGATTTTCATGGTTTATTTGCTAATCCTCCATTGTTTGCATACAAATGATCACTAAACCTCAAGGAGATATTGGCATCACCTTTATCTACCACAAAGGGTACACATAAGGGCATGACTAAGTGTTTAAATTGTTCACATTGTAATAATGTGATAGTGGGGAAACAGATCACTCATCCTCGATCAGGCAAGATCATCACATTTAATTTCACAGCTAATTGCAACAGCTCATATTTTATTTATGTTATAAAATGCCCATGTGGTCTGTATTATTTTGGAAAAACTGAGAGGTCCCTACGGACCCATATTACTGAACACAAGAGCAGAATACGGACCAGAATCTTGAGTTCACCTTTGTCACAGCACTGGTCAGAATACCATCATACTATAGTGCAACTCAGATTCAGTGCAGTTGAAGTTATCAAACCACTACCAGGAAGAGATATTTCTAGAATTCTATTGCAGCGTGAAACCAATTGGATATTGATTTTGGAGACTGTTTATCCGAAAGGGTTGAATGATGTTAGAATTGTTGTGCTTTTTGTAAATTAACACTGGATTGGGTAATTGAATTTCATTGATTTGACAGCCTCATGTGATATTCATGATTTTATTTTTAATGTCTGTTAACACGATAGTATTAACCTTTTTTAAGTCAGTTATCATTTCAATTCTGTTTATGATGGACATTATCACTTTTCAAGTCGATTTGGCTTACTGATTTTATAGTACTGCAAACAATTGGTTTGTTTTTCACCCCATTGTAGTTTTGTATAGGTAGGCTCTTTAGATCATACTTTTGTATAGGCAGGTGTTGTTAGGTATTTATTACATTTATTGTTCTTTACTTGGGCATTTCTCACCTTTTTCTTTGAACCTTTTTCTATGAACCCCTTTTCATTCCGTATCCACCACACACAACTATAGTTTCATGTTGGGGTATTTTCATCTCTGTTTCCTTTTTCTGTTTCTCTATTCCGGAGCTGGTCCAGTCCACTTTCTATTTTTGTATTCTTGACATCGGGTAATCTCGCGTTTTAAATTAGTTGATTCACATACTTTGGTGAGATGCTGTTTCCGCATTAGTGATATCGGCTTTGAGGCTACACGAATGTTCACATTTCAGTACCGGTAATACTTGTGTTTCTATCATTTTTGCACTGTTTTTATTTTGCACTGGCATCACGTTATGTATTTACTATTTTATGTACTTACACATTATCAGATCCTCAACTTCGTGTTAAGCTAGCACAGCTATGAACAGAGGTACGCATAATTATCTTTCGCCGTACAGTGGTGTCAGTTTCAGGCACGTTTTGTGATAGTTCACATAGTATTTGTATCTATCTTCACAGCTGTTTGCACGGTTTTTGTGCTTGAATATTTTATTGTGCCTTGATTTCGGTGTTTTTCAGCAGGTTCATTGATGATTATTTCTGCTGTAGCACTGCATGTTCGGTGACCCTTTGTTCTAGGGAATTTACGCACACAGCTACTGCCCTGTCCCTCTACTCTTTCTCAGTTACCATCTTTTGTTTAGTTAGCGACATTTCAATTTCTGGCCTTGTATTCTTCTGAGCTTTCTACTATCTTTTTGCCCTTATTACATAGCATGATTTACGATTATTAAGATATTCATTGTGACTATTGATGTTCTAAAGGCTCCTGACGAAGGGTGTATCTCAACCCGAAATGCATTGGGAAAAGATGTTGCAGCTGATTTGTATTGCTGAGATAAAGCACCATTGTGTTTTTAGGTATTTATTACATTTATTGTTCTTTACTTGGGCATTTCTCACCTTTTTCTTTGAACCTTTTTCAATGAACCCCTTTTCATTCCGTATCCACCCCACACAACTATAGTTTCATGTTGGGGTATTTTCATCTCTGTTTCCTTTTTCTGTTTCTCTATTCCGGTGCTGGTCCAGTCAACTTTCTATTTTTGTATTCTTCACATCGGGTAATCTTGCGTTTTAAATTAGTTGATTCACATACTTTGGTGAGATGCTGTTTCCGCATTAGTGATATCGGCTTTGAGGCTACACGAATGTTCACATTTCAGTACCTGTAAGACTTGTGTTTCTATCATTTTTGCACTGTTTTTATTTTGCACTGGCATCACGTTATGTATTTACTATTTTATGTACTTACACATTATCAGATCCTCAACTTCGTGTTAAGCTAGCACAGCTATGAACAGAGGTACTCATAATTATCTTTCGCCGTACAGTGGTCTCAGTTTCAGGCACGTTTTGTGATAGTTCACATAGTATTTTTATCTATCTTCACAGCTGTTTGCACGGTTTTTGTGCTTGAATATTTTATTGTGCCTTGATTTCGGCGTTTTTCAGCAGGTATATTGATGATTATTTCTGCTGTAGCACTGCATGTTCGGTGACCCTTTGTTCTACGGAATTTACGCACACAGCTACTGCCCTGTCCCTCTACTCTTTCTCAGTTGCCATCTTTTGTTTAGTTAGCGACATTTCAATTTCTGGCCTTGTATTCTTCTGAGCTTTCTACTATCTTTGTGCCCTTATTACATAGCATGATTTACGATTATTAAGATATTCATTGTGACTATTGATGTTCTAAAGGCTACTGACGAAGGGTGTATCTCAACCCGAAATGCATTGGGAAAAGATGTTGCAGCTGATTTGTATTGCTGAGATAAAGCACCATTGTGTTTTTTTGAAGAGTATCTGCAATCAATTAAAGCAGATTCCAGCATTCTTCATTTTCCATGCCTGATCATTTTTTAAGCGTTCTGATACACTCGTTGGACTTAAAGTTGATCAAAGTTTACAACTGTTTCATTGTTGATGACATATTAATCTAGATACATGTAAATATATGTACACTTAGGATTAAGTGACTTCACAGTAGTGCACCTGGAGTCCTTGGATATTCATCCAGGTTTCACTGTTTACTTTCTAAAAGTAGCATTTTCAAAATTGTGGCTTAAAATCGAACTTTACCATTAAAGAGGCTTTAAATTATAATTCATTTAAGTCTAAGTGTGACGCTTCTACCTGCTCCCAATCAAAAGTTAGCACTTGTTAAATGCAATAATGCAGTACAATGCAAGTCAATGGTAGGTGTAGGCCTTATAGTAGTAACAAATTAAAGTAGGAGTTTTTCACTACCAGGACATGTAAAGTTTCAGCTCACATGCCCAACTTTTAAAATACAATGCATCCAGCTCTATGGGCCTCTAGGGCCTTCCTGGGGGTGGGGGGGCGACTTACATGTATTAAAAAGGAAGGTTTAGTCCTGTGAAAAGGTTTATTTTGCCTGGTCGAAATGGCAGTTTGAAACTGCACATTAGGCTGCATTAGCATACCTGAGACACATTTTAAGGTGCTACTTTAGTGGGTGGCACAATGAGTGCTGCAGGCCCACTAGTAGCATTTAATTTACAGGACATGTAGTACAGTATACTCAGAATTCTAAGTAAATGAAATGTGCCAATCGGTAGTGGGATACTTTTACCATGATTTGGGGAGGGAGCACAAGCACTTTAGCATTGGTTAGCAGTAGTAAACAACATAGAGTCCTAATGCCAACAAAAACAAGTTCATAAAAATTGCACGTTCTGAAATGTTTTATAAGCAAATTTGTAGCGCCGTTTTTATTGGGTGTCACAAAGACAAATAAATAGTACCTGCTCACATTAAGGGAAGTCTGCTCGATGTTGTAGCCTGCCCGCCCCGGTCGACTCGGCAAATAGTACCGTAGAGCGGAGGGCAGACAGGTAAGAGCAAGACAATCACATCACTCCACTTCCGCTTCACGCTGCGGGTAGCGGTCTAGCTGTTTACAAGGAGGGGTTACTTAGGCAGCGAAGAGCTGCCGGCTGACGCGGCTAGGGAAGACAGTGGCAGTGTCTCCCCGACCCGCTTGACGCCAGTTAGCGTGATACGGATAATTATAATCTGGACCAAGCATCTCACGCTGGTAATTGAAAGCTGATTTTAAAATTTCACGTTCTGAAATGTTTTAAAAGCAAATTTGTTTGGGTGTCACAAAGACAAATAAATAGTACCTGCTCACAGTAAGGGAAGTCTGCTCGATGTTGTAGCCTGCCCGCCCGGTCCGACTCGGCAAATAGCGCCGTAGAGGGGAGGGCGGACAGGTAAGAGCGAGACAATCACATCACTCTACTTCCGCTTCACGCTGCGGGTAGCGGTCTAGCTGTTTACAAGCAGGGGTTACTTAGCCCTCTCTTCGCTCTGGGCGCGCAGCGGTCGCACGCAGGGGAGTGCCTGAGGACGCGTCTGAGACAAGCCAGAGAGAAGCCCGTCTGCGCCCGTCCGCGACTGGACGGGCTAGGGGCCATGGCATTACCATTGTCTGAAGCAAGTGCCCCAAAGAAGGCTAGGGTGAGCTATTCCTCTCAGACTCTGATGTGTTTAAGAACTAACCCACAGATAGCCTGCGGGTCAAAAGAACATCCCCCTCCCGAAGGGCCGTTTTCGTGCAGGCAATGCCATTTTCAGGCTGTATGTGATTTAAGCCCTAGGACTACTGACCAAATTCAATATAATAATACACATACGGCCATTGAAACCACTCAGGGTGGGAAGAACTTGTTATGTAATATAAGGTCTCTACCCAAACATTACATCGAGGTTTGGGACCTTATTTCTACATATGAACCTGACCTGTGCTTTCTCACAGAGACATGGCTCAAACCCCACTCTATCCCGGTCATTACTCTTGGGATCCCGGAAGGGTATAAAATCATTAGATTGGATCGACCGAAGAAAGCAGGAGGGGGCATAGCGATTGTGCATAAAAGCAGCATTTCTGTTTCTATTTTAGATCAATGTTGCAATTCTGCTTTTGAAATGATGGTTTTTAAAATTGGTACGTCTGCCAAATATAGCAGGAAGGGAGCGCTAGTGTATCGCCCTCCTGGCCCTATAAGAAAAGTTTCCAGTCTGTTGGTGGAAGCACTCGCTCCATATGTTGATGCAGATAAAGACTTCATACTGCTTGGAGATTTTAATATCCATAGCGAGGTAAAAGATAACACGGAGGTTCAATCCTTCCTGAATGATGTCTCTCTGTTGGGACTGAAACAGTGCAATAATGGGCCCACCCACTTAGTGGGGCATACCTTAGACTTGATTCTTTCCAATTTTCCTGATATTAAGTGCTACGCGCCTAAACAGGTTAACTGGACAGATCATTTTATTTTAGAGTTCTCAATGCCTAAAATTAATATATCTTCTAACCGTCCTTTGCAGATTCCGGTACGGTGAAGGCAATGGCATAAAATATCTTATGAAACCTTTAAGAAGGTTTATGTTGCCCCGAAAATCCAACCTACTGAAGACATTGATTCTGCCCTACGTAAATATGAATCTGCCATTCACACTGCAGTAGAGCAGATTGCCCCACTTAAAATATTTAAAAGCCGTCCTGCAAAAAAACAGGAAGTCTGGTTTTCCGAAGAGCTGCGATGCCTTAAGCGTACCGCCAGGAAATATGAGAAAGTCTGGAGAAAGTCGCACCTAGAGGTGGATAAAACTAACTACCAGATGGCAATAAGCACCTACCATAAAGCCATCCGAGTTGCACGTAAGAGCTATGTTACCTCACAATTGGAGTCGGCAGGTAACGATCCTAAAGTGCTATATCAAATTGTAAACACCTTTCTAAAACCGGTGGCATGTGAAAGTGTGGACATGGCGTCCCAACAACTATGTGACGACATCTCAAGTTGTTTCACTGATAAAATTGACGTTATCTATGAAAAAATTGAGGCATCTATTCCACCTATAAATAATCATGGTATTCACACGCCGGTGCAAGCAGTCCAATCCCGATGTATTCCTCAAATTTCTGAATATCACTCTGTTAGAGGTAGAGATGTTGATCGATAACATCAAAAGTGGGAGCCCTTCAGATCTATTACCAGCGAGATCAATGGGAGTGGTGGGGAGAGTGCTTGGTCTGGAAATTCAGAGCCTGGTGAACCTTTCACTAAAAACGGGACGTGTCCCACGGGAGTGGAAAAAGGCTCCAGTTAGGCCTATTCGGAAGAACATCGCCGTCCCATGGAATAACTTGTCCAATCTTAGACCCATCTCCCTGCTGCCTTTTCTGGGTAAAATCATTGAAAAGCATACTAATAAGCATTTGTCCAACTTCCTAGAACAATCGGGAAGCCTTGATCCCTCACAGTCTGGTTTCAGGCCGAAATATAGTACCGAAACGGCCCTGCTGTCGATAACTGATGATCTCCGTATGTACCAGGACAGGGGTATTTCCGTTGTCCTGGTGCTACTGGATTTATCGGCAGCGTTCGATACTATTTCTCATAAGATCTTGATCGAACGACTGACTGTGAATGGACTGGGTGGCAAGGCGCTGGACTGGATAAAGAGCTTTCTCTCCGACCGTACCCAATGTGTCACCATGGGTGAATTTCAGTCGGATGAGGTTAAGATTACCACGGGGGTGCCACAGGGCTCATGTTTGAGCCCAACTCTTTTTAACACTTATGTGGCACCCCTGGCAGATATAATGAGAGCTTTTGATTTCTGTCCAGTGTCTTATGCTGACGATACCCAGCTGCTTTTACCATTTAAATCGCTGACTCCGGAGGTTATACAATCTTTCTCCGAGGGGATGAAAGCAGTATCCCAGTGGATGTCTTCCAACTTTCTTCAGTGTAACGTTGGTAAGACTGAGGTGATGCTTTTCGGTGAGGCAAAGATACTATGGTCCCCTGATTGGTGGCCATTAGATCTGGGGCCAGTTCCCGAACCAAAACAAGTAATCAAGAACCTTGGGGTTCGTCTGGAGCCGGATTGACAATGAAACAACATGGAAACTATATGGTGGGGTCCTGTTTCCATGTGATAGGGCTCCTCCGTAAGATATTCCCGCTCCTTCCGGACTCCATTAGAAGGACTTTGGTTCAGGCTCTAGTGATCAGCCGACTTGATTACTGTAATGGTCTCCTGGTGTCTGCAAATGAAGAGGTAATGGACCGACTACAGGTGATACAAAACACCACAGCCAGGCTGGTCCTCAATGCTCCCCCTAGATCTTCTTCTAAACCTCTGTTGGAAAAACTTCATTGGTTATCGGTCCGCCAAAGAGTGAAATTCAAGACATGCTGTATAGTACATAAAGGACTACATGATTTAGGACCTGTCTATTTGGCAAATAAATTTGTTACATATGTTCCCACACGCACCCTTAGGTCAAGTGATCAGTTGCTGCTAAGGGTACCCAAGATTAGTAGGACCAGACTGGGTGGCAAGGCTTTGTCAGTGGTGGGTCCTATTTTGTGGAACAGTCTTCCTCTCCAACTAAGACAGTGTTCTGATCATTTTGCTTTCAGAAAGCAACTGAAAACTTTTATGTTTTTGAGGTGTAATTAGTCAAGTTACGAGGTAGTCAAATATCAGCCATTTTGTGAGATTTGGTCTTATACTGTTATTATTGTCTCGGCTCTTGCTTCTGATGTCTCTGAGCGCGGAGATACTCCTTTGGGAGTTTATTCAAGCGCTTTACAAACCCGCAAATAAATAAATAAATAAATAAAAATAGGAGTGGTGAAGGCAATAAGGTTGAGGGTGAGCGTGCAGAGAAGAACAGGTCCAACAGACATAATTAAGTCTAGTCTTGTACTGATTCTTTTATGTGGGTGGACTTAGGTTGTATTGTATCACGTTATTTTCAGTGAGGAACGAGAATAGGAGATTGACCAGAGAGTCATCATTATTGACCCAATGTATGGGCTCTGTATATTCCTCGATAAAATTTGCATTTTCAAAAGGAGAGTGGTAAATGGCATTGAGCTATAAAAGGGAAGTTCTGTTTGAAGAACCGGATTAACCCACTTACTGGGTCTCGGCGGCGGGGGAATCTCCCAAGCCTCCCATACCCTTCATACGTAGTAAAAGGAGACACAGGAGCCTTCGTCTGCAGGAGGAACCCAGATTTATTCAAATAGCCCGGGCTATGAAACAGAGTCCCAAGCTTGTCAGAAACAAGACAGAGGAGGCTGCTGCTTTACTTCGCAGCTTACAAGCCTTTTATACTTTTTCATATCAGTCTTTTGGCTGTTAGTTCATTGTTCAATCAGGGCAGTGTTTGCAGTTGATAACCAGATCCAGACGACGTTTGTAGATGGTGACCTGGTCAAAGCTTGGTACACAAATCATTGTTCACTCGGCTTGATCAAGGCTCAGTCTTTCAAGTCATTGTTTAATCACCTTGATCAAAGCCCGGTCTTTCAGGTCATTGTTTAATCACCCTGATCAAGGCCCAGCAGTCAGACCATTGTCCAGATAACCTGATCACGGTGTCAAGGATGTTTACCAGGCTGGGAGCAGCAGATGGAAAACAAATCATTTACACTGGGTGTGAGTGTCTCATGGCTTTCTGTTGAACTACAAGAACAGGGGGGGTTGTGTGTGTGACAGTTCCTGGGCAGAAATGCAGGCTGCAAGATGGCTGTTGTCGTGTTAGTTAGATTCTCCTCAGGCATCAGCAGAAACGACCAGGTGGGTGTTTGACATGAGATGGCAATGAAAAAGCAATGGAGTCTCTGTACAAATGATGCCAATCAGAAGAACACTTTTCCTCAGACCCTCCTTTTGCCATTGAGTGGCAAATACTTTAAGAAATGTCAATGTTCATAAGGCCATCGGTTTCTTGTTGGAGCATCATCATCATATTGGTGTTGTGAATGTTAGAGAGTGGAGGCTTGACGGTCTGGACACACATTGTACAGAACACTGGCAGACACTCAAGTCAAGTCAAGTCATAAAATTTGTATAGCGCACTACATACCCAGAGGGTTTCAAGGCGCTTAGGAAGGGGAGGAGGATTATTTGTCAAATATCCACGTTTTAAGCTGCTTTCTGAACGCTAGGTGATTCTGGGTGAGGCGAAGGTAGGCGGGGAGTGAGTTCCATGTTTTGGCAGCCAAGTATGAGAAGGATCTGCCTCCCATGGTGGTCTTGTTGATGCGAGGTACAGTGGCGAAGGCTTGGCTGGAAGAGCGAAGTTGGCGGGGGGGGGTGTAGAAGGACAGTCGAGAGTTGAGGCAATCTGGACCGATGTCGTAGAGTGATTTGTGTGCGTGGGTGAGCAGTCGGAAAGTGATCCTCTTATTGACGGGTAGCCAGTGGAGGTCT
Source organism: Lissotriton helveticus (assembly GCF_964261635.1). Taxonomy (NCBI): domain Eukaryota; kingdom Metazoa; phylum Chordata; class Amphibia; order Caudata; family Salamandridae; genus Lissotriton; species Lissotriton helveticus. The sequence continues at coordinate 330,571,393 of NC_136060.1, read as the reverse complement.
TTAAGGTGACCAGAGATGTGATCGTTTCGTGGGATGTCTAATATGAGCCTGGCTGAGGCGTTTTGGATTCGTTGTAGTTTCTTCTGGAGTTTAGCGGTGGTACCTGCGTAGAGGGTGTTTCCGTAGTCCAGTCGGCTCGTGACTAGAGCGTGGGTGACTGTTTTCCTTGTCTCGGAGGGGATCCAGCGAAATGTTTTTCTGAGCATGCGGAGAATGTTAAAGCAGGAAGAGGATACGGAGTTGACTTGTCTGTTCATTGAGAGTGAGGAGTCAAGGATGACGCCAAGGTTCCGTGCGTGGTCTGTCGGGATGGGTGCTTTTCCAAGGGCTTCCGGCCACCAGGAGTCGTCCCATGCAGAGGGGGATGAACCTAAGATGAGCACTTCTGTTTTGTCTGAGTTCAATTTCAGGCGGCTTTGTTTCATCCATTCGGCGACTTCTTTCATTCCTTTGTGTAAGTTAGTTTTGGCGGTGCTGGGGTCCTTGGTGAGAGAAAGGATTAGTTGAGTGTCATCCGCGTAGGAGATGATGTTGAGGTTGTGTTGGCGGGCGATGGTCGCGAGGGGGCTCATGTATACGTTGAAGAGGGTGGGACTGAGTGAGGATCCTTGAGGTACGCCGCAGATGATTTCAGAGGCTTCGGACTTGAATGGTGGTAGGCGGACTCTCTGGGTTCTTCCGGTGAGGAACGAGGTGATCCATTCCAATGCCTTTCCTTGGATTCCGATGTTTCTGAGGCGTTGTAAAAGGGTGCTGTGGCAAACTGTGTCGAAGGCTGCAGAGAGGTCGAGGAGGATGAGGGCGACTGTGTCTCCATTGTCCAGTAGAGTTCGAATGTCGTCTGTTGCTGCGATGAGGGCGGTCTCAGTGCTGTGATTGGCACGGAAGCCAGATTGTGAGGGGTCGAGTGATTTGTTGGCTTCGAGGAAGGTGGCGAGCTGGTTGTTGACGGCTTTTTCGATGACTTTGGCCGGGAATGGAAGAAGCGAGATGGGGCGGTAGTTTTTGAGTTCGGTGGGGTCTGCTGTTGGTTTTTTCAGAAGGGCGGTGAGTTCAGCGTGTTTCCAGTCCTCCGGGAAGGTGGCGGAGTTGAGGGAGCAGTTGATGACGTCTCGGAGGTGCGGAGCTATGACAGAGTCTACTTTGTTGAAGATGTGGTGAGGGCATGGGTCTGTGGGGGATCCAGAGTGGATGGAATTCATCAGGCGGATGGTGTCCTCCGTGGAGATTGGGTTCCAGGCGTTAAGGGTGTTTACGGGGGGAGGATGGTCAGCAGACGGTGGGGTGGGTTGGCTTCCGGGTTGGTTGTCAAAGCTGTTGTGGATGTCTGCAATCTTGTTGTGGAAAAAACAGGCTAGGGAGTCGCAGAGGGTTTGAGAGGGGGTGATGTCGTTGGAGTTGGCCGGGGGGTTGGAGAATTCCTTGACGATGTTGAAGAGTTCCTTGCTGTTGTGGGCGTTGTTGTCAAGTCGATCTTTGAATGCTGTTTTCTTGGCTTTTCGGATTAGTTGGTGGTGAGTGCGGGTGGCGCTTTTGAAGGCGTTCTTGGAGCTGGTGGTTGGGTCTTTTTTCCAGGCTTTTTCAAGGGAGCGGCATAGTTTCTTGGATTTCTTAAGGTCATCGTTGAACCATGAGGCCTTCTTGCTGCCAGGTTTGCTTTGACGTTTTTTCAGTGGAGCTAAGGTGTCGGCGGTTTTGGATAGCCAAAGGGTGAGGTTGGAGGCGGCTTCGTTGGCGTTAGAAGAGAGGGCTGGGGAGGTTTGAAGGAGCGATGTGGAGATCTGATCCGTGGTGATTTTATTCCAGTTTCTTTGTAGAGTTGGCTGGAGGTGGATGATGGGTTTCGGCTTGTTGTAGGTGAAGTGAACGCAGCTGTGGTCAGTCCAGATGAGATCCGTAGTGTGGCTGAAGGAGACATGGTTGCTGGAGGTGAAAATGGGGTCGAGTGTGTGGCCTGCGATGTGGGTGGGGGAAGTGACCAGTTGTTTAAGTCCGAGGTTGGCGAGGTTGTCTAAGAGGGTGGCGGTGTTGCGGTCGTTGATCTTTTCAAGGTGGAAGTTGAGGTCTCCCAGAAGGATGTAGTCTTTGGAGGAGAGCGCGTGAGGGGTGATGAAGTCCGTGATGTCTTCACTAAATTTTGCGCGGGGTCCTGGTGGTCTGTAGAGGAGGGTGCCTCTAAGAGTTGTCTTGGGGTCGATGTGGATCTGGAAGTGGAGGTGTTCGGAGTTAGCGAGGTTGGCGTCGGAGCTGGTAGAGATGCGGATGGATTTCTTATGGATGATAGCGATTCCTCCTCCTGTATGGTCGGTGCGGTCCTTGCGTGTGATCTTATAGTCATCAGGGATAGCGATGGCGATGTCAGGGGCGGAGGAGGTGTTCATCCATGTTTCCGTTAGGAAGGCGATGTCTGGAGAGATGGTGTCTAGTAGGTTCCATAGGTCGATGGCGTGTCTGTGGACCGAGCGGGTGTTGAGCAGGATGCATTGTAGGTGGTTGGGGTCCGGAATCAGTGGAGTGGTCGTAGCGGAGATGTTGGTGGTACCGCTAAAATTGCAGGAGAAGCAAGAGAACGGTCCATGGGTGCGTCCAGGAGCGGCTTGGACGCAGTTGGGGGCGCGACCGGGGTTAAGGGCTAGGAGGGTGGCGGCATCGTAGGTAACGCGGGGGGGCTGGGCAGCGCGAGGGGCAGGGGGTCTGGGGTCTGGCGCTGGGCGCGGTCCAGGCGCGGACGGGCGTAGACGGGCTTACCTTTGGCGCACCTTCGGCGCGGGTTGGGCGCGGTCGCTGCGCGTAAACGCTGCGCGCGGGAACTCCTGTCATATATGGGTGGTGGAGGGGGAGGGGCGAGGGCGTCTCAGCTGGGAGGCGGGGCGGGCACACGAGGACGACGAGAACAACAAACAACAAAATGGAGGCGGAGGGGGGAGGAACAGCGGAGCGCTACGGGTAAACACGCTGGTAGGGCTAGGGAAGCGGCCACAATGACACCACAAGCAGGCGGACTGAAATTAAAAGGCAGCGATGGAAGTATACACACAGAGCGTCACTGCAATCAGTGAAATAAGCGCCAATACAGAGCGCCAATGCAATCAGATAACAGGCAGCGAGCGAGCACAGCCACAGAGCGCCAATGCAATTGAAAAAGTGAGCACAAGCACAGAGCAATGCAGATAGTTAGAGGGCAAGAAACGCTGGGATACCAGATGTCTGGAGGGACACTGGGAGCGACCCCTCAGCCCGTGAGGAAGGAGCGAGTCACGGCGCTTGTAGGGGGAGAAGAGGTATTTGACGAAAGTGGGAGGGCGTCTCAGCTGGGAGGCGGGGCGGGCACACGAGGACGACGAGAACAACAAACAACAAAATGGAGGCGGAGGGGGGAGGAACAGCGGAGCGCTACGGGTAAACGCGCTGGTAGGGCTAGGGAAGCGGCCACAATGACACCACAAGCAGGCGGACTGAAATTAAAAGGCAGCGATGGAAGTATACACACAGAGCGTCACTGCAATCAGTGAAATAAGCGCCAATACAGAGCGCCAATGCAATCAGATAACAGGCAGCGAGCGAGCACAGCCACAGAGCGCTAATGCAGTCAGTGAAATAAGCACAAATACAGAGCGCTAATGCAATCAGTGAAATAAGCGCCAATAGAGAGCGCCAATGCAATCAGGTAACAGGCAGCGAGCGAGCACAGCCACAGATCGCCAATGCAATTGAAAAAGTGAGCACAAGCACAGAGCAATGCAGATAGTTAGAGGGCAAGAAACGCTGGGATACCAGATGTCTGGAGGGACACTGGGAGCGACCCCTCAGCCCGTGAGGAAGGAGCGAGTCACGGCGCTTGTAGGGGGAGAAGAGGTATTTGACGAAAGTGGGAGGGCGTCTCAGCTGGGAGGCGGGGCGGGCACACGAGGACGACGAGAACAACAAACAACAAAATGGAGGCGGAGGGGGGAGGAACAGCGGAGCGCTACGGGTAAACGCGCTGGTAGGGCTAGGGAAGCGGCCACAATGACACCACAAGCAGGCGGACTGAAATTAAAAGGCAGCGATGGAAGTATACACACAGAGCGTCACTGCAATCAGTGAAATAAGCGCCAATACAGAGCGCCAATGCAATCAGATAACAGGCAGCGAGCGAGCACAGCCACAGAGCGCTAATGCAGTCAGTGAAATAAGCACAAATACAGAGCGCTAATGCAATCAGTGAAATAAGCGCCAATACAGAGCGCCAATGCAATCAGGTAACAGGCAGCGAGCGAGCACAGCCACAGATCGCCAATGCAATTGAAAAAGTGAGCACAAGCACAGAGCAATGCAGATAGTTAGAGGGCAAGAAACGCTGGGATACCAGATGTCTGGAGGGACACTGGGAGCGACCCCTCAGCCCGTGAGGAAGGAGCGAGTCACGGCGCTTGTAGGGGGAGAAGAGGTATTTGACGAAAGTGGGAGGGCGTCTCAGCTGGGAGGCGGGGCGGGCACACGAGGACGACGAGAACAACAAACAACAAAATGGAGGCGGAGGGGGGAGGAACAGCGGAGCGCTACGGGTAAACGCGCTGGTAGGGCTAGGCAAGCGGCCACAATGACACCACAAGCAGGCGGACTGAAATTAAAAGGCAGCGATGGAAGTATACACACAGAGCGTCACTGCAATCAGTGAAATAAGCGCCAATACAGAGCGCCAATGCAATCAGATAACAGGCAGCGAGCGAGCACAGCCACAGAGCGCTAATGCAGTCAGTGAAATAAGCACAAATACAGAGCGCTAATGCAATCAGTGAAATAAGCGCCAATACAGAGCGCCAATGCAATCAGGTAACAGGCAGCGAGCGAGCACAGCCACAGATCGCCAATGCAATTGAAAAAGTGAGCACAAGCACAGAGCAATGCAGATAGTTAGAGGGCAAGAAACGCTGGGATACCAGATGTCTGGAGGGACACTGGGAGCGACCCCTCAGCCCGTGAGGAAGGAGCGAGTGAAAGCACAAACAGCAGGAGACCAGGACACTTACTCCCACACTGACACACTGAAAGCACAAACAGCAGGAGACCAGGACAGTTACTCCCAAGGCAAGGAAGATGAGGATCCTCCACCCCCACTGGGAAAGGAGGCCCCATATCCAGCCTGTGAGGGACCAGTTCCCTTCATCCAGCTGAATTTCAGAAGAAAGGCGATGCAGACGTCGGATGGCATCGTACACTGTAGGTGCGTTGTCTGCGATGTACACGCAGCAGCTGGAGCTGATCAATTTACACACACCACCACGATCAGCAAGGATGACATCTAGGACCATTCTGTTCTGGAGCATTATGAGGCGGTCCACCTGTAGCTCTGCAGTGATGTTGGAGAGGGCACCAGCTGTTACTGTGATGGTGGCTTCAAGGACCCTGGTCAGTCCTTGTACAGCCCGACTGTTGGCCATGGGGCCCCAGAAAGGAAGCAAACCTTTTAAGAAGTCCTCGGTTTCCTGGCCTGCTGTATCCTCAGCTGATATGACGCCCCTACGTGTGCGGCGCAGAGCGCCCTTCATTGACAGGTGGTAACCTCCATGGCTGGAATACGTTGGTGGAAGGAGGAAGGCCAGATAGCAGGTACCAGACCAGTTACGGGGGAAACAAGTATAGGCGGCAGTGCCACAGATGAAATAGGTGTTGGGGGATGCCACCAGCTTCAGAGGAGATGTAGAGTTTAAAGTTTTTGTGATATCACACGTACTGGTACCAACTTTCTTAGTCCCTAGGCCATGAATGCAGACACAGCCTTGCACATTTATGACATTCACAGTGTCTAGTTCATTAGGCAGTATCCTTCTTGTGCAGAATCTGGAAAATGTTCGTGGGTTAGTTGAGTTGAATACTACCATCTCACCGAGTTCATCTAGTGATAGTAGCGTTGTGGATGAGCTGGTCGGGCAAAAAGGAGCATTGGCATGGCCGGATCTGTTCCGCCAGAAGTCATCCCGAAATGTTCCAAAAGCAGAATTGGCAGAACCATTGACAGTGTAGGCCTCCAGCATCAACATTAAGTATGTGCGCAAAATCTGCTCCGCTCGCGAAATTTGCGGATTTTCGGCAATTTCCTGATCCGCGAATCTCACGAAATTGCCGAAAAATTCACGAATTCGCGAGCGGGAGGATTTCTTTTTTGGGGCCCACAGGAAGCACAGTTAAGGCAGGTGCTCAAGTTGAAGCTAACTTTGTAACCATTTAAGAACGGCAAGCTGCCAGAGTGCTTGCTGGCGCCATTCTAAAATGGTTACAAAGTTAGCTTGAACTCGGGCACCTGCCTTAACTCTGTAAGTGCTTCCTGTGGGCCAAAAATTAAACCTCAACAGGAAGCACTTACAGATATAAATAAAGCAGATGCCCGAGTTGAAGTTCAAATTCAGCAACGTTTTAATCAGCCCAAAACATTAGTGAGCACGGTCGAGGCTGGGCAAGTGTGCTTTAACCCCATATCTGCCGTCGCAAATTATCTGTAATACCCGAGGGAGGTCTTTGCATCCCTGAGTTTCTCGAGCGCAATCCCCGTTCCTGTGACCAGGAGGCTGCTTTCTCCTCACCTGCTGCCCTGCTTGCTCTCTTACCCTTTATACACGAGGCATGTTGACACGCATAGAAGCCCCGCACCGCACACTAGCGGTATCAAACGTCTTCCGGCCCTTTCCCAACTTTGACGGACAGCTCACTCAAGGGACCTCGCCACCTTTTGGCGCTGCGGCAAAGTTACAGGCACACATGGTCAGTGGAGACAAATCTTCTGGGTCTACGCAGCTGCAGTGTAGGAAAAGCACTATCATTTACCCAATGAGGTAGCACTTACTGGATTAGCCAGTAGAAAGTACTCCAGTTGAGTAGAGGTGACCATGAAGCATTTACTATGTTGGAGGCTGACATCTTGTTTTTGGATTCGGTTGTTTTTAAAGGCGGCCATTGTGCTTAGCCAGGGACATCTAGTGGCTGTCTGTGATTGGTGGTTGCTTCACTGGGCGCAGGTGCCAAGGGCCCTTATGGCTTACCTTAGTCTTACACCAGCACTACTCTCACCCGGGGAAGATCACAGCCTTACAACCTTCCCTCGGGGTCGCACGTTGTATCGGCCGGAAGTAGGGACAGTATGGTGGGGAAACAATTGTTCTTGGTGTTGAGCAGTTATGGGAGGGTTCCACCCTTCCTTTCAGTTTGCTGTCACTCTCTGCTTCCGTAGATGTAAAATGCAGTCTGGCATCGCTGAATGGGACAAACATCGGGACTTTTTCTGTTTCTGAGTTTCTAGTCCTTCCCTCACCCACTGATCATAGGGGAGGGGCAGAGGCACACACCTGCAGTGTGATGTATGTACCCAATTCTTCCGACCTTCTAATTTCACAGCAGTGCGGGTGGCCAGTAACACCTGACTGGGTTGTTTCCAGCGGGGCTCGAGGCTCTTAGTCCGTTGAAAATTCTGGATCAGGACCCAGTCACCAGGTTGGATAATGTGTCCTGGGCCCTCGCTTTTGTCAAGTATGGCCTCATGCACCTGATGATAAAGAGTACGAAAGGTATTAGTTAGACTGTACAGATTAATACAGGGTATTCAACGTCAGACAGTTTCTTAGGCCGCGGACACCCAATACATTGGCAGGCCACCCGAACACAATTTAACGGGGAGATAGCCCTATCCTGGTGTGGGCCGTTGTTCTTGTGGGCAGTAGGGCTAAGTGCAGAGCATCAACCCAAGTGACACCTGTCTCGGCTAAAACTTTGGCCATTTTAGTTTTTGGGTTGCCATTGTATACCTCCTCTAGACCTGCTGACTGAGGGTGGTTAGCTGCATGACATTTTTGTTTTATGCCCAATGCTGTACAGACATATTCCATATTATAATTAGTAGTTCTAAATATGACCCCCCCCGCCATGCACTGCATCTGACCTCCTACGTTTTTTTAAAAACAAAACATATCTTTTTATCACACTTAACTATAATCTATATTTATTTATCTTTTATTTTTTCAATTGAATTTCAAAGATTTTTTCAACATGAAGCAATATTTATTTACCATATGAAAATGCAACCCCCAGCTGCAAATGACTGGCCAGGCCCTGCAGCCTACCCCTCACACGCAGCCAACCCCACGCAGCACATGGCCGTGCACAGTGAGGGGTTGACCACAAAGCCTGTGGCCAATCCCATACAGGCAGTGAATCTCACACTTTAAGAGCCTTCAGGTGTGCATGGCAGGAGTTTGGCAACAGGGCCTGCTGCCAATCCCCCCAAAGACAACCAAACCCACACTGCACATGTCCTTTGGCCATGCACACATGCACAGCACAGGGTTCGCGATGGGGACTGGCCCTGAGGGTCCGGGGCCTTTTTTTAATTAAAGTGGAGGGGGGACCCTCTCCCTAAGCCTCTTGTGACACTGGGGACCCCATCCCCTGGAGACGGGCCGTTCTTCTTTAGGCCCTGTGAATCCCATCCCCCAGAGCTGTACATACATTTTGAAAGGAGAGGGGGCCCAGCTGCCCCCTTTTAGGACCTTGTAAGACCCGGGGGACCCCATAACCCAGGGAAGTTTGCTGTTTGATTAAAGGGGAGAGGGACACTGAGAGTCTTGCAGGACAGTGGCATCTTTTGGATTTTTTATCTCTTTTTGGCCCTAGGGGGGTCTCTCTGGGTCCCCATTGGGAATTGGGGGTCAGGGTATCCCTACCCTGCCCCCTTATGGTATTTTCCTTTTTAACTTCAGGACAGGGGACTAAGTCCACAAGTCCTATAATGGCTGCCTGCAAAATGTTTCTCATGTTGCTGGCAGCCAATCAGAGTGCTCAACCCCACGGGAATCAGACTCCCATGGGCGCGAGGTGGCCCAGAGGAAATAAAGCTCCCTGGGATGATCAGAATGCTCTATTTTTAAATTGTCGCTCTGTTGAGAGTCTCTCGAGACTCTTGCAGACCCAACTGTCCAGATATACAAATATTTTTGTCCTGTCATTTCTCAAGAACTACTGAACAGATTCACATCAAACCACAAAAAGCACAATATGCAGACCAGGATCTAGCTTCCTGCCAAATTTGATGTAATTCAATTCAGTAGTTTTTGCTTTAGCCTTGTCTAAAGAAGTCTATGGAAAATGCATGGAGATTTGGAGTTTGTGGACTCTGCCTTTTTTCTCACCTCTCCTTGATGGATCACCCTGAGATTTTCCAGGAAGAAGCTGAGGTGGATGAACTGTTTTTGGGAAACTTTTGTGAAGATTCATCAAACGAGGCCAATTGACCTAACTATAACTGCTCAGCAGGTATAGTTATATATATATATATATATATATCCAGTTACTAGGAAATAATGGGAGAGCAAATAAGTATCATCAATACTGGCAGCACTACCTGCATTTAAAGCAGTTTTAACTTCTGCAGTTGTTTTCACTGTCTGGAAGGCAGCATGTTTTGAGAGCATTGGCGTCATTATTCTATTACCATGTAAGCACCTCAGCATGTCATTATGACTTGTTTATATTTCAGGCAGACGTGGCATATTTATATATTTTCTGTATGTATGTCAGGAATTTGATTAAGTTTAATTGTTGGCATTTATTTGCTCATTTGCGCAGAATGCAGTTATTCATATTCTTCAATTAACCTCTTGCACTTTGCATTTTGTTTAAGTGTTAAGACAAGTGTGTTTTACCAGCTGTATTTCCGACCACACAGTCCACTTTCTATGACCATTTATGCCTGATGGAGGGAGGAGGGCTATATAATCTTGAAACATTATGGTGCCAATTAGATTGACAAAGCCTGCTGCGCAGGCGAAACGCGTCTCTCTTTTTATGCGGGGTCGTGGGAGACCTGATGAACAATAAAGAAGCCTTATCCACACATACCTCGAGTACGTGCCTCTTCTTCGTTGGAGCAGGATTGTTTTTCTTTGATATATATATATATATATATATATATATACATATATATATATATATATATATATATGCATACAACATCACGCGCTGCTTCTGCGACGCAATCCAGGCCACACCAGCAATACTCGTCCAAATGGATTTTATTCAAGGCAAAGTTTAGGCATAACGCGTTTCGAGTCTCTTGACTCTTCATCAAATGCCAACAGCTCCATATATATATATTACCTACTGGCGGTCGCCAGTAGGTAGTTATAGTTAGGATTGTTTTCCATAGGGAAATCGCAACATTCTATTGGGAATGACTTTGGCACCGGTTGAGGAATCTGCCTGAAATTTTTCTCAAATTTGCCTCTCGGCGCTCCGGTCCTTCCCTGAAAGTTTGGGGGGGATTCGTCAAGCGGGGGCCGAGATAAAAGGGGGGTTTTCCCCATGTTAATTTCCATAGGGCGGTTGGACTCACTTTTAGCCCGAACGGCTGAATGGATTTCCACCAAACTTGGCAAAATTGTAGGGACTGGTAGCCCGATGTGCCTTTGCTATGTCTCAAGATATGTGCCCCAGTGGATTTTGAGTAATTTAGGTTAAAAAATATATATATATCTATAAGCGCGCCCCGGTACGCGCACCGGGGAGCGCACCGGGCGCACTACGCGAGTTCGCGCGCAGAAAGCTGATTGGCTCTCGGGTGTCTGTCAACATTCCAAACAGTCCGGAGCGGCCGCCATCTTGTGTCTCGGTAGGATCGAGACACAAGAGGTGGCATAAACAAAGGGGGAAATGACCATAAGGGGGCAGGGTAGACCCCCCCTGACCCCCTAGGTTTGATGTGGAGGCCATAAAAGGGCCCCGCGGGGCAAAAAATAAAAAAATAAAAATTCCGATTTTCGCGGGGGGAGCGCCCGGTACGCGCACCGGGGAGCGTACCGGGGAGCGTACCAAGGGGAAAAAAAGAAAGACAGAGTTTTTTAAAAATGTAGCATTTTTATATAAATTGGAGGTAGTTCTGAAAAGAACTGTTTTTTTTATTCTTTTTGTTGTTTTATATTTTTTTATACTTTTTTAGAACGATTTTATATTTTTTTTGGATTTTCTGAACAATTTTATATTTTTTTGTAGTTTTTTCTGGGGTCAAACAAAACACAGGGACTTGCAAACAGCTCAACTGGAGCAAAAAAAAAATAGAAAAAAATTAAAGTTGCTTGCTGCAGTGATGGTTGTCTGCAGCTCGATTGAGTAAAGTGATGCTTTGCTCAACATACGAAATTGTTTTGTTGCAAAATTTGCAAACAAATTTAAAATTTGCAAACTTGGTTTGTACATTAGGGACCATCTCCCTAGCCTCTGCATCCGATAGAGTGGGTTGATTGGAGGCGCTTGAAGAAAAAGGATGGGGAGGGTCCTTGGTCAGTTCCCTGACCTCTGCTGCCGAATAATTGTTCGGGTGCTTCCTCTGCATATTTCGAATCATAGTGTGGTTCCCAAAAGAATACTTCTTGTTTGGGTTCCCTCTTGACAGTTGTTGGCCACAGATGAGGCAAGTCACCTTAGCTGCATTCACCTTTTTTGCACCCCTTGGCATCTTGTAAAAGTTCCAAATAAAATGTTCCTTGGGTCTGTATGGGGGATTGTCCTCAGGCAGAAAATCCCTCTCCTCCTCCTCCTCTTCGTGTTCCTCTTCTTCTTGACCACCAATGTGGTCTTGTGGTGGTCCTTGTGGTGGTGGTGGAGGTGGTGGTGGTGCAGATGCACCTGCAGCTGCTACTAGTGAAGCCATTTCTCACAGAATGAATGCAGGTCTTGTTCACTCAAACAACAAAGTGAAAATGAGGAAAAAAGGTGGGGTCTTTCATCATTTGGAAAACAAAACTGTTGTGAACCAATCAAAAGTGTTATTTTCAGGTCTCATGACCTGGGCTTTCTCATCATTTGGAAACCAAAAGTGTTCTGAACCAATCAAAAGTGTTATTTTCAGGTCACATGACCCGACGCGCTTACGCTACGTGCCCCAGTGCGCGCCCAGGGGCGCGCCCGGCGGCGCTTACGTTGCGCGATCGTATGCGCTCGGGTGCTTCCGGGCGCGCTTACGTAGTGCGTCATATGACGCATCACGCGGCTACGCGATACGTCACGATGTTGTTCTCGTTCGCGGGAACAGCGTTAACGGGATGCTCACTGGTACGCGCCACGGGGCGCGCCGTAAAATTGCGCTCACCGGTGAGCGCATCGGTACGCGCTCCGGGGCAAAAAAATAAATAAATAAATACTATTACATAATTATACAATATAAAATTCGTTATAAAAAATATTACTTTTCATACCTATAGAGATTTGCTATTAAAAAACCATTTAAATTCACTGAAAAAACCATAGGTTTCACACCAGTTATAGTTAGGAATTAGCATTTAAAAAACCTATTAAATTCACTGAAAAAACCATAGGTTTCACACCAGTTATAGTTAGCTGGAAATTTTACTCGCATAAAACCATTGAAATTCCCACGTTATAGTTAGTTGTACTCACTATAACTTGCGCGTGCAATGCACTGCTGATGACGTCACATATTACATCACTCATGACATGGTCAGTGACATCACTCATGACATCACTGATGACACCATCCTTGTGACACAGTGACAGACCTCCTTTCACTGTAATGTAACCCTTGAAGAGCTCCAAGAAGAACTGTCGAGCCCTCGAGAAAGCCTGGAGAAGGGAACCAACGACGGACAACATGAACACCCTCAAGCTCGCCACCCGGAAACACCACCAACTGATCCGCGCCACCAAGAAAAATGCATACAAGGACCGGCTGGACAACAACGCACACAACTGCAAGGAACTCTTCAACATCGTGAAAGAGCTATCCAACCCCAACGCCGGAAACAACGACATCACCCCGTCGCAAGAACTCTGCAACTCCCTCGCGTCCTACTTCCACAACAAGATCACGGACATACACAACAGCTTCAACAACCAACCAACGCAAGCCACAACCGCAACGACGCCACCCACCACCACCCTCCGCACCTGGACCCCGATCAGCACCGAAGACACCATCCGCACCATGAACTCCATCCATTCCGGATCTCCGACTGACCCCTGCCCTCACCACGTCTTCAACAAAGCCGACGCTGTCCTCGCACCCCACCTGCGGGACATCATCAACACCTCCTTCGACTCCGCCACCTTCCCTGAGAGCTGGAAGCACGCCGAACTCAGCGCTCTCCTCAAGAAACCCACAGCAGACCCCACCGACCTCAAGAACTACCGTCCCATCTCGCTCCTCCCGTTCCCGGCCAAAGTCATCGAGAAGACCGTCAACAAACAGCTGGCCGCCTTCCTCGAGACGAATGGATCCCTCGACCCATCACAGTCCGGCTTCCGAGCGAACCACAGCACCGAGACCGCCCTCATCGCCGCCACCGACGACCTTCGAACTCTGATGGACAACGGAGAAACAGCGGCCCTCATCCTCCTGGACCTCTCCGCGGCTTTCGACACTGTCTGCCACCGCACCCTAATACAGCGCCTCAGCAACATCGGAATCCAGGAGAAGGCACTGGAATGGATCACCTCCTTCCTCGACGGAAGAACACAAAGAGTCCGCCTACCACCGTACAAATCAGAGGCCACCGAAGTCATCTGCGGCGTCCCTCAAGGATCCTCACTGAGCCCCACCCTCTTCAACGTCTACATGAGCCCCCTCGCGGCCATCGCACGCCAACACAACCTCAACATAATCTCCTACGCCGACGACACCCAGCTGATCCTCTCCCTGACCAACGACCCCGCCACCGCCAGAGCCAACCTGCACGAAGGGATGAGATACGTGGCCGAATGGATGACGACCAGCCGCCTGAAACTGAACTCAGACAAGACGGAGGTCCTCATCCTGGGCTCCACGCCCTCCGCCTGGGACGACTCCTGGTGGCCCCCCGCCCTGGGCACCGCACCCAAACCGACAGACCACGCACGCAACCTGGGCTTCATCCTGGACTCCTCCCTCTCCATGACCAGACAAGTCAACGCCGTCTCCTCGTCATGCTTCAACATCCTGCGCATGCTACGTAAGATCTTCCAGTGGATCCCCACCGAGACGAGGAAGACGGTCACCCAAGCCCTCGTCACCAGCCGTCTGGACTACGGCAACGCCCTCTACGCCGGAACCACTGCAAAACTCCAGAAGAGACTCCAGCGGATCCAGAACGCCTCGGCGAGACTCATCCTCGACATCCCCCGACGCAGCCACATCTCCGGACACCTGAGAGACCTGCACTGGCTCCCGGTCAACAAGAGAATCACCTTCCGACTCCTCACCCACGCACACAAAGCCCTACACGACCAAGGCCCGAGCTACCTCAACAACCGGATCAACTTCTACACTCCCAAGCGCCTCCTCAGATCAACCAACCACGCCCTCGCCGCCGTCCCCCGCATCCGAAGAGCGACAGCAGGAGGAAGATCCTTCTCCCACCTGGCCGCCAAGACCTGGAACTCACTTCCGACCAACCTGCGCCTGACCCAAGACCACCTCTCCTTCAGGAAGAAGCTCAAGACCTGGCTGTTCGAGCAGTAGCGGCACCCCCCCCCCCCCCAGCGCCTTGAGACCCTACGGGTGAGTAGCGCGCTCTACAAATGACCTGATTGATTGATTGATTGATTGATTGAAACACATATTCAAAAATAGAAACTAAAATTTTCAAAAAAATGGAGATACCCATATCAGTTACAACAACCAATTCAGTAATTCCACCATCTATATACACATCCACTCATTCACAAACAGTTCTACATAGTCACTCATACATATACTCACTCATCATATGTAGTGATACACCTATACATCCTGTTACACACCGACAGTCAACCAAAAGTTACTCACACATGCAAATAAAATATTGAACATCCATTTATTTACATATACAGCTATACACACACTACCACCTTACTTCTAAGGAAACTTACACATACTTACTCTCTTAAACAATCACTTATAGAAACACATACTTATTTAAACAGGAACTCTTACAATCTCATACTCTCATATATACTCCTGTCCAGGTTGGACTATGCCAATGCATTGTTCAGTGGAATCCCCTCTTACTTGGTAAAACGCCTGCAAGTCATCCAGAACGCTGCAGTCCGCCTTTTATTCAACATTCCCAGATGGAAGAGCGTTCGCGCGGAGATGCGCACACTCCACTGGCTCCCGGTTGCACAGCGCATCCGGTTCAAGTCATTGGTTTTGGCGTTTCGTGCTATCCACAAACAAGGCCCCCAGTACCTGAGAAAAAGATTTATCAGTTACGTCCCCACACGTACTCTGAGATCTTCCACTCTGTTTCAACTATCCCTTCCCCGTTTTAAACGTGCCAGACTGGGTGGTCAGTCGATTGCGGTGGTCGTGGCTCGCGCCTGGAATGCTCTTCCTTTTCACCTGCGCTCCACACCCAATGTAGCCGCATTCAAAAAACATCTGAAAACATATTTGTTTAACAGCGCTATTTGAGAGTCCTTTCTTGAGGGCCTGTTGTTTGCCTTTCTCTCTCACGCGCCAGGATACTCCCCAGTAGCAGAGCGCGCTATAAAATGGTTTATAATAATAATAATAATAATAATAATAATACTCACTTACATACATCAATATTCACATATACTAGATTAAAACATATGTAGTTACTGATAAAGACACTAGTGAGACAGTCATTCACTCACTAACACACACATATACACACTCATCCACCCATACAGTCCTGCACATATGCTGTCTTCAAAACACATACAGAGAGTCAGTTATTCATGCATCTATGTGCTAAGTAATACCCCCACCAAACCATACAAACACTCATACTGATACTAAAACAAACATCCAATAACCCATATACATACACATGTAGCTACTCACCAACCCATGCAGCCACTTATACAGAAAGTGAAACACTAATCCTTATATTTAAATATTTAAACATTACTCACTAATACATGTATTGCCTAAGATACACTTAATAAGCCAGTTAACCAATCAATTTAAAAACAACTAAAAACATCTAAACACTTATTTAAACATTTATTCTTCCATCAACTTTTACATATACATATATAACACATATTTATTTCTCGGAAAGACACACATTCACGGGATGGTGTCATCAGTGATGTCATGAGTGATGTCACTGAACATGTCATGAGTGATGTAATATGTGACGTCATCAGCAGTGCATTGCACCCGCAAGTTATAATGAGTACAACTAACTATAACGTGGGAATTTCAATGGTTTTATGCGAGTAAAATTTCCAGCTAACTATAACTGGTGTGAAACCTATGGTTTTTTCAGTGAATATATATATATATATATATATATATGCAAAAAAGAAGGAGAGAACTCTGGGTAGGTCTCAGTTTAGGTGGAAAGCAGCTCCTGCTAGAGCACTCTCAACACCAGCGACACTCTAGATCTGCTCTCCTCAAATGTCTGTTTTTCTATCAATGTTTTTAAGCATAGGATTAGGACAGTGCTATCCACGCCGAGATAGAAAATGACAAAGTCTTTCGCCATTTAAACAGCAAAGTCTTTAAGCATAGGACTAGTACAGTGCAGTCCTTGCCGAGCTGTAAAATAACAAAAGCCATTTATTACTCCAGGCACAATATTACAGCTTTGAATTGGTAAAATACCAACTCAAGCCAACCTGAAATGAGTAAAAGCAACCCCTGACACAGTGTTTCGCTCTAATTAGAGCTCTTCAGAGAGGTATAGCTTTGTCCAGACACAAGGGATCACCCAGTATTAAGTCAAAACAAAACCCTTTCAGGCATAGAGTGACGCATAAATTATGCAAAAAAGAAGGAGAGAACTCTGGGTAGGTCTCAGTTTAGGTGGAAAGCAGCTCCTGCTAGAGCACTCTCAACACCAGCGACACTCTAGATCTGCTCACCTCAAATGTCTGTTTTTCTATCAAAGTTTTTAAGCATAGGATTAGCACAGTGCTATCCACGCCGAGATAGAAAATGACAAAGTCTTTTGCCATCTAAACAGCAAAGTCTTTAAGCATAGGACTAGTACAGTGCAGTCCTTGCCGAGCTGTAAAATAACAAATGCCATTTATCACTCCAGGCACAATATTACAGCTTTGAATTGGTAAAATACCAACTCAAGCCAACCTGAAATGAGTAAAAGCAACCCCTGACACAGTGTTTCGCTCTAATTAGAGCTCTTCAAAGAGGAATAGCTTTGTCCAGACACAAGGGAGCACCCAGTATTAAGTCAAAACAAAACCCTTTCAGGCATAGAGTGACGCATAAATTATGCAAAGCATAGGACTTAAAGACTTTGCTGTTTAAATGGCAAAAGACTTTGTCATTTTCTATCTCGGCGTGGATAGCACTGTGCTAATCCTATGCTTAAAAACTTTGATAGAAAAACAGACATTTGAGGTGAGCAGATCTAGAGTGTCGCTGGTGTTGAGAGTGCTCTAGCAGGAGCTGCTTTCCACCTAAACTGAGACCTACCCAGAGTTCTCTCCTTCTTTTTTGCATAATTTATGCGTCACTCTATGCCTGAAAGGGTTTTGTTTTTTCTTAATACTGGGTGCTCCCTTGTGTCTGGACAAAGCTATACCTCTCTGAAGAGCTCTAATTAGAGCGAAACACCGTGTCAGGGGTTGCTTTTACTCGTTTCAGGTTGGCTTGAGTTGGTATTTTACCAATTCAAAGCTGTAATATTGTGCCTGGAGTGATAAATGGCTTTTGTTATTTTACAGCTCGGCAAGGACTGCACTGTACTAGTCCTATGCTTAAAGACTTTGCTGTTTAAATGGCAAAAGACTTTGTCATTTTCTATCTCGGCGTGGATAGCACTGTGCTAATCCTATGCTTAAAAACTTTGATAGAAAAACAGACATTTGAGGTGAGCAGATCTAGAGTGTCGCTGGTGTTGAGAGTGCTCTACCAGGAGCTGCTTTCCACCTAAACTGAGACCTACCCAGAGTTCTCTCCTTCTTTTTTGCATAATTTATGCGTCACTCTATGCCTGAAAGGGTTTTGTTTTGACTATATATATATATATATATATATATATATATATATCAGCAACCAAAGAGATCCCATAGCCATGGGAGCGCGCTCCACAGTGTGTGCTCTGCCCAGGGGTCGGATCCTGACCCGGATAATTATTTTGAACAAAGGAGGCGGCACAGTCAGAGATCGATTTAAGCCTTATTTATTGCAAGACTTCACCCCACCAACGCGTTTCGGCCAAACACGGCCTTGCTCACGGTTGGTTAGTCCCTCTACAGTGTTTGTATTTATACTGACCCATTTGTAGCCATTTATGAGGCATTATGGGTGATGTAGTTTTAGTGCAAGTAGTTAAAAAAGAAAAGAAAGACTTTGCATCTTTTTTGCACTTAAATAATAATTATTGAGAATTCTGACTTTTGCTAGAAAATATGATAATCTAAAAAAGAACTATCCAATACAAAAACCAGCATCAAGCGCGAGTGAATCCAGCATCAGTGATGATGGATCAACACGCAATACCTACCAGTCAAAAAACTGGTCAGTTTTAGAGGAAGTCGAATTGGTCAATCTAGAAAAAAGCATTGCGAGAGGCGGAGGAAGAACAAGAGGAAGGGGGAGACGACCATACCCCAACCAAAGACAAAGAGGACGAGGCAGGGGACAACAAAATCAAGCAACCCCCACATCAGCGTCAGAAAAACCCGCAGGGCAAAGCGAAGAAAAACGCCAGTATCCTCTGCGGAATCGCAATCCGAAGCCAATTTGATAGTAAATCTTTCCGATCACCAACTGACAGAGACTGAAAAGTGTGTCTTAAACAAAGGATTATCATTTTGTCCTGAGGCACATTTTGATTATGCGGAAACTCGGATAGATTTCTACAAATATGTAAGAAAATTGAAACTAGCAAAAGTGCATGCCAACAAAGAAAAAGTGCCCATTGACACTGCACATGATACTAATGAGGATGTTCCTTTCAACACCATTGCTGATATCCCAGATATGAAAAACAGCTTTGAATCATTATTTGATTTGGAAGGTACCTCGATCACAGATGCTGAATTGTTAGAGGAGCTTAACATCTCAACTAACGTCAGACCAGCAACAGGACTGAAGAGGAAATCAAGATACTATCCAATACTGTCACCTGGGAATAAGATAGACTTATTTTCGGAAGCAGTGGTAAAAGAATTGGACAATCTCATCAAAGTTAAAAATAAAACACGGGAAAATCTATCAAAAAGTGAGCGCACAGCAATCAAAACATTGAAGAACAATACCAAAATCACCATAAAACCCGCGGACAAGGGGGGAAATATTGTCCTGATGAAAACAACTGATTACATAGAAGAGGCAATGAGACAATTAAACCAGGCAAACAACTATCAAAAATTGTCAACTAATCCGTACGAAAAGATGAAAAAAGAACTGCATGAATATTTGGAAACATGGCACAAAAATGGTCTAATAGATGAAGAAGAAAAAAAGTACTTAACCATTGACCACCCTATAACACCGTGCATATATTTTCTCCCGAAGATTCACAAAACCTTAAACCAACCACCAGGGAGGCCAATTGTTTCTTCGTGCGGATCATTATACGAAAATGTCTCCAACTATGTCGATAAATTTTTGGCTCCCATTGCGCAGAATCTTCCATCATACATAAAAGATACTGGTGATTTTCTAAGAATTTTAATGAATGTGACCTGGAACCCTGAATTTCTGCTGGCAACCATTGATGTGGTCTCACTTTACACCTCAATCCGCCATGACATTGGAATGCAAGCCTGTGAATATTATCTCAAACAACGCAATATCACATACCTGGACCATTCGAAAATGCTAATATCAATGATTGATCTTTGCTTAAAGAATAATGTTTTTTTCTTCAACAAGCAACTATTCAGACAAACCTGTGGCACCGCTATGGGCATTTCTCTATCACCAAACTACGCCAATATCACTATGGGGTGGTGGGAGAAGACCATAGCGTGGAATGAAGAAAATCATCAAGATCTGGAAAGAATAATGTTATGGGTCAGGTATATTGATGACCTGTTCATCATATGGCACGGTACAAATGAGCAATTCCAGTCATATTTCAATAAACTCAATAACAATGATGTCGGACTGCAATTCACATGCAACACAAGCACCAAAGAAATAGACTTCTTGGACACAAAAATATATGTGCACAATGAAAAGTTGGAATCAACTCTATTTCGCAAGAAGACAGCAACGAACAGTGTGCTTCATGGGACAAGTTTCCATCCCACACCACTACTGCGAAGCATACCATATGGTGAATTTACAAGACTAAAAAGGAACTGCTCAGTAGCTGAAGATGCGGAGAAAATCATTGAGGAAAGCAAATGCAGGTTCAGAGCGAGAGGCTACGAAGAAAGAGTGTTGACCAATTGTAAAAAGAAGATTGATCAAAAAACACGCACCCAAACTTTGATGGAACAACCTAAAAAAAGTGAAACCCACACACCTCCAAGACTAATAATGACTTACAGTAAAGAAAGCTCCAATATTGCCAAAATAATGAGAAAATACTGGCATCTCTTGAAAAATGACTCTGATATTGGCAACACCATTGGCAACTCACCGCAGATTACATACAAGAAAAACACTTCACTCAAAGACCTATTGGTCAAAAGCCACTTCCAAGATAATCCGAGAGAAAACTGGCTAGAAATGCAGCGAAAAGGTTTTCAACCATGCAACACTTGCAAAGCCTGCAAAATTGGAAAGAGCATGAAAACAATCGAAGAACCAGATGGCAAGCTAATGAGAATAGATCAACAAATCTCATGCACCTCAAAAAACGTCATCTACATAATCGAGTGCAAATGTGGAATGAGATATGTGGGATGCACCACATGCATGCTAAAAAAAAGGATCTTAGAGCACATTCGAGCAGTAAAAAATGCCAACATGCAATATGCCACTGCGAAGCACATGAGTACATGCCAAAATGGGGATTGGAGGCAAATGCATTTCTTTGGAGCGAAAGTTCTAGACAAAATGGAAAGAGGAGGTGATGTGGTCAGAAGATTGCGACAAATGGAGTCTCGTATGATAATTAGACTCCGAACCAAACACCCCAGGGGGATGAACTTTGGAGAGGATCTGCATGTCCATCTGGAATAGAACCTCAGAACTAAAATGGGTACTATACCCAGAACAACTCCTAAATGGAACATCTAATAAAGACAATGGGTACTAAACCCTTGATTTCGAACAATAATTATTATTTAAGTGCAAAAAAGATGCAAAGTCTTTCTTTTCTTTTTTAACTACTTGCACTAAAACTACATCACCCATAATGCCTCATAAATGGCTACAAATGGGTCAGTATAAATACAAACACTGTAGAGGGACTAACCAACCGTGAGCAAGGCCGTGTTTGGCCGAAACGCGTTGGTGGGGTGAAGTCTTGCAATAAATAAGGCTTAAATCGATCTCTGACTGTGCCGCCTCCTTTGTTCAAAATATATATATATATATATATATATATACACATATTACCTACTGTCGGTCGCCAGTAGGTAGTTATAGTTAGAACCTAGTTTCCATAGGAAAAGCATTTTTTGGCGTTGTTTGATGAATCTTCCTGAAATTCTTCAATACAAAAGTCTATCCAGGTCAGCTCCTATCCTGAAAGTGTGGGGGTGATTCGTCAAGCGGGGGCTCAGAAAAAAGGGGGGTCCCAAACGCCTTTTCTCCATGTTAATATCCATAGGAATTTTTGCAACGAGCTAAAGCCCGAGCTGCTGAACGGAATTGCCCCATATTTGGCAGAACGGTAGAACGTGGTTCAGAAAGCGACCATTTTTAAATGGTGTAAATCCGTTCAGTAGTTTTTGAGAAATCCAAAAAGAAGAGCCAAAAAATAATGTTCCCATAGGAAACTTTGTGCAAGGCTACAGCCAAAACTACTGAACGGAATTACCCCAAATTTGGCAGAAAGGTAGTGCTTGGATCAGACCTTTTTTTTAAAATGGTGTAAATCCATTCAGTATTTGCTCAGAAATTAGAAAATTTAAAGTTTCAATATCTGTGCTGAGCCTAAGCCGCGTGCGCGAGCTTCACTGTGATTGGCTGCTAGTAGTCCAAACCAGGCAGTGTTGGCAGCCAACTTGTGGCTCGGTAGAAGCGAGTCACCCGAAAACAGAGAAACAAAGGTATAAAACAAGAGAAGGGTGCAGGATAGAAACACCCTGACCACCTAGGCCTGCTCAGGGGTCCCAGAAGGACCCACAGGGCCCAAAAAATCATGATTTTTTTTCTTCTAAATCGGAGCAATTCGTGCTGGGGTTTGGGTTCCCTTGTTTTATTTTAATGAGGTCCTTTGGTGGGCTTGGTTCCGGGGGGTATTTCTTAAAAAAGAATAGCAGGGGCTTGCAGGGGTTGCGGGGGCCCACTAGGGTCCGCGCAGCCTGGGGCTTCACACATGTTGGGAGGGGCGTTGCGTGGCCCCCCTCCTATAGCCCTCTATGTGCTTATAACTTTGGCGTCGTTTGACGAATCTTTATGAAATTATCCAAAAAGTTTCTGTTTTTTGATTAGCTCCTATATTTGGGGGTGAAGGGTGTCGGAAGGGCTGAGAAAAAAGGGGGTCCCAAAACGTGTTTTCTCCATGCAATTTGTATACGAAAATTTACAGAAGACTACAGGTGAAACTGCTGAACGGAATTACGCCAAATTTGGCAGGGGGAAAGGTGATGGTCCAGAAAGCACGCTTTTGTTTAAATGGTGTCAATTCATTCAGTAGTTTTTGAGAAACATCAACTTTTACGATATCGATATTTGAGAATTCTGACATCTGATTGGCTGAGGGGTCACGAGCACGAGCTTACGGCTCATTGGCTGTGAACGGTTGAAGCCAGGGAGTGTTGGCAGCCATTTTGTGATTTAGTCCATCAGCTCACATCTCTCCGTGTAGAAGCCATCATGTTCGTAGTTTTACCTTTGCGAGGCAACACTGGCATCTGTGTCTGTGTAAGATGTGCCTTTCACGCTGCCTCTCCTCATATCACCAGATCGCGGTTATGGCTTTAGAAGCCTGTCCGTCGGCTCGGAGCTCTGTGAGTCAGTCTGTCGGTGCAATCCCCTACACTATCCAAAGACTACACAAATACCACTGCACTTTGCAAACTCTAAAACACTACCATTAGCAGGACCCCCTACACTACGCAAACACCACTGCATTCCCCTAAACCCCAAAACACTATCCCCAGCACGACCAGTACAGTACCGAAACACCACTGTTGTACCCTAAACCCTAAAAGACTACCCCCAGCATTACCCTCTACACTACACAAACACCACTGCACTACCCTAAATCCCAAAACACTACTTCCAGCATGACCCCTTACACTACCCAAACACCACTGCTTTGTTGTAAACTCTAAAACACCACTGCACTAACTTAACCCCTAAAACGCTACCTCCAGCACGAACCCCCAAACACTACACAAACTTCACTGCACTACTCTAAATCCTAAAACAGTACTCTCTGCATGACTTCCCACATTACACAAACACCACTGTGCTACCCTAAATCCTAAAACACTACCCTCAGCACAAACCCCTACACTACACAAACATAACTTCAGTGCTGTAAACCCTGAAACACTACTCCCACATGACCCCCTACACTACCCAAACACTACTGAATTGTCGTACACTTTAAAACACTACCCCAGCAGGACCCCTACACTATAAAAACACCACTGCACCAATTTAAACCACAAAAAATACATTACCCCCACCATGACCCCTTCACTACCCAAACACCACTGTGCTACCCTAAACCACTACCCCAGCATGACCCCCTACAGTACACAAATACCACTGCGCTACCCTAAATCCTAAAACACTACTCTCAGCATGACCTCCTACACTACACAAACACCACTGCGCTACTCCAAACCCTAAAACACTATTCCCAGTGCGAACCTCCAAACGCTACACAACACACTGCCCTTCTATAAATCCTAAAACAGTACCCACAGCACAACCCCCTACAGTACATAAACACCACTGTACTACCCTAAAGCATAAACAGTACCAGTCCATGGGCTCGCAGGTATGCGTCTGCGAGCCGTCATGTCCCTGGCTGTACATGTGCGAGCCAGTCCGTTAGGTTATAGGTGTGTCTCTATTAGCAGGGCCATTGGCTCGTTGCTGTCCCTATGCGAGTCAGAGCCGCACTGTGCCTCTGGGAGCCAGCACGCTGCTGTGCGTTTGCGAGCCGACTGCCAGTAGCTCTCCCTGTGCGAAGCGAGCCCACGGGCCACAGCTCTGCCTCTGCGAGCCTGCCCGCTGGTCTCCCTGTGCTAGCTGAAGCACAGTTTTCACGCTGCAAACAAATATTGGGAATATAAGGCGGCTCTAAAAAGAACCCTTGTGTTTATTAGTTGGAGCTACATATAAGTGCGGATGCACAGTTTCAAGTTATTCAGATAAATCGATCTCCCTGATCTGTGAAGTGTACTCCATCACTTCTATAGATATCAGCCATATTAAAACGTATGTTGTTGTTGTAGATCTACCCCATTCTATGGTCTCTGAGGTATGCAGCCACAGCTTTGTTGACATTCTTCCTAGATTTTTCAATCTGAAAACAAAATTGGTTTGACCATTTCCACTTCTGTCTTTGGCATATATTGGAATATACAAAGACAGTTTGAGGCAAAAGCAACATCAATTGTCGAAAGGTGTCCTCCATTAGCATTACCAAACCTACCCTAGTCAATGTGCCTAGGTCGTTTCCACCACAGTGCACAATCATGAGGTCAGGGAGTTGGAGATGCAAACAGGTTTTAACCAAAGGCAACCATTAGTGCCACTTCAATCCTCTCTGTCCAAACCATTAATGTCCGCATTTTGTAAACCTATGTCGAAGTCAATACGTCTCTGTTCTGCATACCTCTTGCACCAGAAAACATAGCTATGTCCTACGATCTACACTAGCATTTTGAAGGTATGGCTGGGAAGTATGGATAGATGTCTGTAGCTCATGCAGTACATTTGTAGAATAAGAGATATGTTTAAAGTTGGGGAACTACTTTTTTTCTCATTCAAAACGATAACTGATTGGGAGATGAAAAGCATTGTTTTCTAAAAAGTAGGGTGCATATTAGATTATGAAAAAGCATCTTTGTCATTAGTTAATAAAAAGTAGTTTGAACGTGGAGTTCATATGATAGGATACAATTTGTTCAGTTCAAGCACACCTGCTACTTGTATATGGAAAGCAGTGTTTGAACTCATATCAATGGTGAACTTTTAACCTGCACGTGCCGTTAAATGTTCGAGAATATTTTGCAAAAAATATTGTTTGGTTTAAACAAATGATGAACTTTTAACCTGCGCATGTTGTAGAATGTTCTAGAAAGTGTGTTAATAGAATACTTTGAACTTCTCACATGTATGTGCCCTTAGATTTAAAGAAAAAAATGATTATATGGAAACTTAAAACATAACCAACAGAGAGAAGTTTTGCAATTTTAAAAAATCAAGAAACTATTCTGATTTGTTTTCGGATCAACAAGGAAATTGTGCTATTACTTGTTCCATTCTTGACGAGAGCGGTGGATTATATGCACTATGTGACTATGCACTATGTGACAAAGAAAGAATTGCATATGTTTATGACATTTGGAATCTGCATACCAACTATTAACATAAGTTAGAAATTAAGAAGGTGTGTTATGTGTTGTGTAGTAGTGGTTAAGTATTTGTGGCATTATTTTTAACTTTAAAACTATTTTTTATTTCTAAGTAACAGTGTTAGTGAAGTGTGGTGTTTCACATTGGTTCTAAAACATGGATAAAGTGTGACTAATTGTTAAAGAATTACTTTATATATGTAACTTGTCTTCTGTAAAAGACTCTATGGTTTTCAAAATTGTATGTAGCGTTTATTTGGATTTGTACATGTATTGTGATGAGATAAACAGAATGTCACATGTTTCCAAATTAGTCTGGAAATAGTGGGGAAGGGATTATACTAGAAAATGTATATGTTATTAACTTAACAGAGATGGAACAAAAACCAGAAATGTTATGTGGACAATTTGTGGTCTCATTTTTTACATAAAGAGGTAGATTTCAATATCAGTCAAGACTGTTGTGTTACTGGAAGGCTTTGGATTTTGGTGTTGTTATGAAATGTAAGTTGTTGAGGAGTGTTTCTTCAGAAGACATTTTTTATAAATATGTGAGAGATAAAAATAAGTGAAAATGTTTTATGTATATTTTCTACATGATTTTGTTGACAGTGCTGAAGTAAATGTGATTATTAGTGAAGGTAATTGTCAGGGTGTGTTTGTCTGCTGAATATACGTAGGCCTTTAAGTGGTCCGGGTCTTGTCAGTACTGAGCTTCGTCACCCGTTTGAGACAGTTGCCAAATTTCTAATCCCAGTAAAAGCTGTTAATATAGGTACAGTAAAGGGACGATACATAAAAAGTTTGGGAATTACACCTTTATTTACTCTGTCTAGCTCTGAGTACTATTTTGTGCCCCCAGCAGTACTGTTTATAAAAATAATCTAATATAGCTGTTTGTATTATAAAAATAGGAGTTCTAAGTTCATTCACATATTGGTAGGGTTTGTAGTATATAGATAATTTTGTAATCAGTTTTAATTGTGTAAAACAGCACTGTATTAAGTTGGAAACAATACATATGCATAGGTTGTAATGGTATATTTTACACTGTAAGGCAGATTTGAATATAAGTGAAGACAAGTGTTATACTTCGAACCTGTTCCTAATGTTCACAGATTACATGGAGAGTGAATGGAGAAAGTAAACATACATGTTGCTTTCTGTATGTATGTATGGTTAGAATAATTTGATGATGCTTTATGATTTAATCTAAATACTGTTTGTGCTTTACACTTGTGTACACTGCACCATGTTAGTATTTAGTGACTAGATGCTGCTGAAGGGATTATTTATTGCTCGTTCTTACGAAATAATGGTGGAAAGGGGCGTTTCTTTAGAAGAGATATTTTATAAATGTGTGAGAGATAAAACAGAATAGAAAATGTTTTAATACATTTTCTGTACGGTTTGTTTGCACTAGTAAAGTAACTCTGATTATAAGTGATGAAAATTGTTAGGTTGTGTTTCTGTGCTGAATATACGCAGGCTTTTTAGTGGGCTGGGTCTTAGCTGTGCTGTACACAGGTGCGCCTTTCAGATATCCGCAATTTTTTTATCCCACTCAAAGCTCTGAATATAGGTATATTAAATGAATCGTAGAATAAAAGTTTAGGAATTACACTTCTGTTTACGCCCGTCATCTCACATTCTCTATTTTGTGTACCCAACAGTTGTGTTTATAAAAATTATAAAAATTAAATAGTAGAGCTTTATCCAGTATAAAAATAGCACTTATACTTTTATTGGGGTGTTGGTGGGATCTGTAGTGTACAGAGAAGGTCGTGATGAGTTTGAATGGTTCAAAAGGGACGTGACATATGTTTAAAAGATTATATGTTTTTCGGAATAAGCTGTCCCTCTGTGAGTCCTCGGGCCCATAGTTGTACCTCTGCAAGCCAACAATGGAAATATACCGCAGCTCTCTCTCTAGGAGACAGCTCCTTCACGTTCCGTCTCCCCACAACACCGTCCCGCACCGATCCCTTTACAAGTGGACGGCCTGCATCTCTCCCTATACTAGTCATCCCCCAGCTGTTCCTGTGCGAGCCGGCTCGCAGCTGTCTCGCTATGAGCCAGCCAGTCGGCTCGTAGGTCTTTGTGTACAAGCTAGCCCGCCAGCTCCCAGTTGTACCTCTGAAAACTACCGGTCAGCTCGCAGTTGTTGACCTGCGAGTCAGGTCAGTGTTGCATCTCTGCAAGCGAACACTAGAAATATTTCAGAGATGCCTCGGTGTGAGATACCCACTTCACGTTCCCTCTTGCAACATCACCATCCCGCACCTCTCCCTTTATAAGTGGATGCATTCGCAACTGTCCCTATACTAGTCAGCCCATAGCTGTTCCTGTGTGATCCGGCCCACAACTGTTCCTCTGTTATCCGGCCCTCAGGTCTCTCTCTGTGAGCCAGCCAGTCCATTTGCAGGTGTTTCTCTACGTGCCAGCTCACCGGCCCACTAATATTCGTCTGTGAGCTGGTCCGCAGCTCTGCCTTTACAAGCCAGGCAGTCGGCTCGCATGTCTTCCTCTACGAGCCCGTCGGCCGTCTCACAACTGTTCGTCTGTGAGCCGGCCCGCAGCTCTCTCTGTATGAACCAGCTAGTGGGTGTTTCTGTACAAGCCAGCCCGCTAGCTCGTAGGTGTCCCTCTGCAAACCACTGTGGGCTCGCAGATCATTCTGTGCGAGCCAGCTCGCAGTTGTATCTCTGAAACAAATACTGGAAACATAGCGCAGCTGTTACTCTAGGAGATAGCCCCTACATGCTTCCTCTCTCCACATCACTGTTCCGCACCTATGCCTTTGCAAGCCGATGGCCCGCACCTTTCCCTATACTAGTCGGCTCGCAGGTGTTCCTGTGCGAGCCTGCCTGCAGCTCTCTCTGTTTAAGGCAATGGACCGCAGCTGTTCGTCTACGTCAGTCAGCTCGCAGGTCTTCCCCTACTAGCCAGCCCGCCGGCTCGCAGCTGTCCTTCTGCAAACTACAGGTCGGCTCATAGTTGTTCGTCTGCGACCCAGTTCGCTGTTGTATCTCTGCAAGCGAACACTAGAAATATACAGCAGATCTCTCTCTACGAGATACCCATTTCACGGTCACTCTCCCCACATCACCGTACAGCAGCTTTTCCTTTAGAAGTGGATGGGCACCAGCTCTCACTATACTAGTGGGCCCGCAGCTCTCCGTTTTTGAGTTGACGGGTCATAGCTCTCCCTGTAGGAGCCAGCCATTCAGCTCGGAGGTCATCCTCTACGAGCGAGCCAGCCGTTCCACAGCTCTCCCTCTGCGAATGACCGGTCGGCTCACTGCTCTTGCCCTGCGACCCGTCGGGCCCACAGTTGTACCTCAGCAAGCTAATACTGGAAATATACAGCAGCTCTCTCTGCGAGATACCCCTTCACGCTTTCTCTCCCCACATCATCGTTCTGCACCTATGCCTTTGGAAGCCGACGGCCCGCAGCTTTACTTATAGTAGTCGGCCCGCAACTGTTTGTGTGCGAGCAGGCCGGCAGCTCTCCTTCTACGAGCCAGGCAGTCGGCTCACAGGTCTTCCTCTCTGAGCCAGCCCGCCGGCCTGCAACTATTCAGCTGTGAACTGGCCCGCAGCTCTCTCTGTACGAGCCAGCGAGTTGGCTCACAGTTTTTTGTGTACTAGCCAGCCCTCCAGCCCGCAACTGTTCCTCTGTGATCAAGCCTGTAGCTCTCTCTGTATGAGACAGGTAGTCAACTTGCATGTGGTCCTCTAGGAGCCAACCCGCTGGCTTGTAGCTCTCTCTTTGAGAACCACTGGTGGGCTCTAAACTCCTTCTCTGCCAACCAATCCGCAGTGGTACCTCTGCAAAGCAATACTGGAAATATAGCGCAGACGAGATAACAGCTTTAATCTCACTCTCTCCACATCACTGTCCCGAACCTATCCCTTTGGAAGCCCACAGCTAGCATTTTCCCCTATAGGGAACAGCTCACAGCTGTTCTCGTGCTAGCTGGTTCGTACTTGTCCTTCTGCGAGCCGACGGGTCGCTGCTTATGCTCTATGAGCTAGTCTGCTGGCCCGTAAATGTTCCTCAAAGCCGGCCTGCAGCTCTCCCTGTACGACCCAGTTAGTCGACTCGCAGGTCTACCTCTACGAGCTAGCGCGCCAGCTTGCAGCTCTCCCTCTACAAACCATTGTTTGGCTTGCAGCTCTCTGTCTGTGAGCCGTTTGGTGCGTAAAAGTACCTGTGCAAGCTAACACTGGAAATATACTGCACTTGTTTTTGCAAACTATCACGTTCATGCTCTCTCTTTCGACATCACCGGTCGCAGCTATCCGTTTGCAAGGGGACGGCTTGTAGTTTTCACAATAGTATTTGGACCATAGATGTTCCTGTTCTAGCCAGGTTGCAGCTCTCCCTTTGCACAGTATGCAGTTTAGCAATCATACTGTCAGTGCCATGTACTTTGTCCAATCATCCATCGAGCAGTATCTACTTATTCTATCTCTACGTCAATAGCTAAGCACTTATAAATTCAATATGGGCTCTGTTTGCAGCACTGTAATCATTTTAGTTATTAGTCATGTACTTATAGAATTGCGTAGCTACTAACACTAGTATAGCTACAATATTCTGTGCAGTATGTAGACCTGTAAGTAGTACAGACTATTGATATACTGTTCTAAATACATAGTTAGTACCTATGCAGTTTACAATTTCTCTTGTCAGTTCCATTCGCTTCTCAAATCTCTCATCCAGCACTACGTACTTATTTTACCACTTTGCTAATACGTAAGCAGTTATAAATTGATCATGCACTTTGTTTGTAGCAGTGTAATCAATCCAGTTTGTAGTCATGCACTTATGGAATGGCTTATACAGTAACAGTAGTACAGCTATGATATTCTGTGAACTATGCATACAGACCTCTAACAAGCTAAATACTATTGATACACTCTTGTAAATTCCCAGTTAGTGACCAAGTAGTCTAGGAATTCTCCTCTCTGTCTCATGCACTTCTGGTATCACCCATCCACCACTATCTACTTATCCTATCACTGTGCCAGTAGCTAAGCACTTATAAATGCACTGTGCACTCTGTTTGCAGAACTGTAATTATTTTAGTTAGTAGTTATGTAGTTATGGAATAGCCTATCCAATAATAAAAGTACAGCTATAATATTCTGTGCACTATCTATGCACATCTCTAACCAGCTACATACTATTGGTACACTAAAACCCCAGTTTAGTATGCATGTAGTGTAGGAATCCTCCTGTCTGTCCCAGGCAGTTTTCTAATCACCCATCCAGCCCTATCTACTTATCCTATCACTCCACCAAAACCTAATTACTTATAAATGCACTCAGGCACTCTATTTGTAGTATTGTAATGTTTTACTCACTAGCCATGTGTTTATGGAATGATACAGGTTCTAGTCATGTTGTTACACAATCAGATGTGTACTACTAATACTGTGGTGGTGGTGGTGAGGGTGGTGAGATCATTTGGTTTGGAGGTGCTGTCTTATGCAGACGACACCCAAATATTGGTCTCTCTCACTCATTCAGTATAGGATTGTGCCCAGAATTTCAGGAACTGTTTGGAGGCTGTTTCCCAATGGATGGTGGAGAACTTCCTGAAATTGAATGGTGAGAAAACCGAGGTACTGATTTTCGGGAATAATCAGGAAATTTGGTCCAGTGACTGGTGGCCGCCCTCGCTTGGGGAATGCCCCTGCCCAGTCCATCACGGTAAGAACTTGGGGGTGATAATGGACACTGCCCTTTCCTTCGATCGTCAGGTAAACAGGACAGTCTCCACCTGTTTTGGGATCATCAGGATCCTGAGAAAGATTTCCCATTATCTCTCT
The DNA here is from genome assembly GCF_964261635.1 of Lissotriton helveticus. Taxonomy (NCBI): domain Eukaryota; kingdom Metazoa; phylum Chordata; class Amphibia; order Caudata; family Salamandridae; genus Lissotriton; species Lissotriton helveticus. The sequence goes on along the minus strand of NC_136060.1, from coordinate 330,539,947 downwards.
CCTGATGCTCGCAAACAGGTTATGCTGGCATTAGTATCTTCTAGACTTGACTATTGTAATGCCCTTTATTTGGGCATCAACAAAAGTCTCGTTCATCGTCTTTAAATGGTTCAGAATGCTGCGGCGAGGATGGTGTTGAATCTCCCTAGATACGGCTCAGCCTCGGCTGCACGTGAGAATTTACACTGGCTCCCGATGGACCATAGGATCACTTTAAAATCCTGTGTTTGACTCATCAAGCCTATTATGGCACCGGTCCGGAGGGCATTAAGTCACTTGTTCACCATTATATCCCTAATAGATCTCTTCGATCTTCCAATAAAAATGTTCTCTCTGTTCCTAGGTTTGTCAAGGCCACATGGGGTGGTACAGCGTTCTCCACAGCGGCGCCCAGATTGTGGAACTCTCTCCCCCCAGAGCTTTCAGGGCAGCCTTCTCCTCTTTTGTTTCATAAGGTCCTAAAAACTTGGCTTTTTTCAGAGGCATATCTGTAAGGCTGTCCCTTTTGTTCTTGTGTTGGATGTTATGCTCTAGCGCCTTGATGCCCTTGGGCTAAGTTGCGCTCTATAAGACCGCACTCACTCACTCACTCACTGGTCTAGTATCTTTCACATTACTCATAGACTACCAGAATTAAGCAGGTAATACTGTTCCATTGTGGAAATCATTGATATAGTTTCTTTGTATGCATTTTTATAATTATATATGTGAATACTTTCATACTTATATATTTTAATTTTTATAGATAATTATTTTAATTATACTAACCTGCTTTCAAATTATTTTTTTAACAGATATTTTGCATCATTATTAGGAAAGACATACAATGACAAGAAATCAGCAAAGAAAAGAAAGAAAGGAGGTTTATTTGAAAAAAGGAAAAGAGCAATTAGATCAATTACAACATGGATCTTCAAAGAAAAGGTCTTCTGGAAAGAAAAGTAAACTTTTTTTTTAAAAAAAAACAGTTTTCAATAGTAAAAATATAGAAGAGACAGACAGAAGAAGAACAGTGAAACAAAAGAAAACAAAAATGTTGAAAAAAGTGGAAAATTGGATAATCGGAAAAAGAATTATGTTGGAATACGGAACAAACAATTTTCAGAAATTCAAAAAATAATATATAAATGTAGAGTACTCCTGAATTTACTAAAAAAATTTAAAATATACAAAAGGAGATCAGCATTTTACACACAAAAGTAGATTCTAAGGGGCCCATTAGGATCACGAGTAGATCGCAACCGCCCATATGGCGGTGGCGATCCGCCCGGTATCTGACCCCGCCCGACACCCAATTCCCCCCGCCATATTACTATGGCGGGGGGACCGCGGCACACGGTCTTTGTCGACACTCTTTGAAACTGAGGCTCGCGTCGGAATAACATGGCGGCCCGGACACGGCCCGTGAACACGTTTCATTTGCACGGAAAGAAAGAATACGACAAAAGCTTTGATAAGAGTAATAGGATTCTCCACGCTGGCTGGCGTTTGGACAAAGCTGCCACCCACACTGAGGATTCGTGGGACATTCGATTCAAAGAAAGCAGCCATAGAAGGACACTGTGGGATGTATATAGAGTTGTCACAGAGTTGTTTTGGAAAGTGCATTTGACTAAGAAACTTTTGCGTCTTTTGAACTGATTATTTTGGTCCTGAGGAGAATCCCAAGAATAAAGGGATTCGAAACGCGTAGACCATCGGTTCTGCCAATTTTTACTTTTTGCCAATTAATTGTGGCAGTTACATCTAATTATTGTGATTGTGTTGATCAATTGAATAGTCAATTGGAGTTGTGTAGGGTGTGTTGAAGAAAAATTAATGGTGTAATTAGTATGTGTTGGCAGTCCAGGTGCTCCTCAAGTGGTGTATTGATTCTCCCTTGTTGTTTTTACACCCAGTAGGTTGAATGTGTGAGGTGTGTTGTGAAAAGAATGAGTTTGCGGTGAGAGTGAATGAATGTTTATTGATTTTTTCATTTAGCCCCTGTGTCCATTATTATTTTCATTGTTTGTATTGTGTTTTTAAAAAAGACATTGAATTTTTGGAGATTTATAAAAGAGTACATTTGAATAAATAGCTACTAATGAGCTTTCAGATGCATTGTCTTGTGGTCTATGCATTGATGGAAACAGTTTTTTGAATAATGAATCAGTACTGGCATTTCTTGTTGTTGTGTAGTACCAACTGGGTTAGCAGCCCACAATATTAAAGGGATTACATTACATTGTTTACTTATGTTACCAGTAGAACATGAAAATAACTTGGAATACCACAAGCAGCAGTTTATGTGGTTTGTATAATTAATCTTTACCAAAAATTGTAACAACGTGCCCTCAGCTGTTATAAGAGCAGAAGACTCTGTTGAAACCCATCTTTAATGAATTAGGGTGAGAACATGTCGGCAAGCCTTTATAACCTATTTCACAGGGAATAAGCTGCGCATGACCTTACAATTTGTAAAGTTCATTTTTATTGTAGAATAGCAGGTACTAATTGAAGTGTGATTGCCAACACCAATCGCCTGCCTAGACTGATAATGATTGGTATTGCAGGAACATGTTGCCTAAGCCATTAATGCTAAAATGATCATTTGTTTCTAAAGTTTTGTGTACAACTCTGAATCTGAAGTTCTAAAAGGTTTTAAATTGTGTATAGTGATTGGAAAAACTTTTTAGAGATTTAAAAACAGAAAAAAATGGTTTTAAATTATGTTTTTGTTTTTTTTTGTTTGCAACAACTGGTCATATTTTAAACACGCACAATTATGTGTATTTTGTGGGGCCATTCTGTTGAGAAGAAAACTATCTATTTTCAATATTAGTTTTTGAAAATGTCCTGCAGTCATTAAACTCTTCACAACTGGACTTTAAGTATCGCTGCTAAATATAAGTCTTTGCAGAATTGTAGTTTGATTATTGATTGGCACAGGCACTTTTAATTATCGCTGCTAACTCTTTATTATAAAGTTGTATATGTGTTCTATCGGAAAAAATAATGCTCTTAACCAATTGTGTTTTATTCTTGATTTTAATGATTTTTATTAATCAACAAATAAAGTATTACTTAGTTACACAAGCTATCTGGAGAAGCTTGTTTAGAAGTTTCAAGAGTACTAAAGAAAATGAAACTTCTGGTAATTGATGAAGTAAGCTTAGTCTCAAAATTAATGCTTGTATTTGTACATTTGAGGATGCAGCAGATTAAAAAAATAAATTACAATGTTTTATTTGGAGAAAAATATGTAATTGTATTTGGTGATCTAGTACAACTCACACCTGTGAAAGGCCAACTTATTTTTGAAACCCTTCCTAATGAAGACACTAAAGAAATCTTTGGGAAGTATTGGAAATGTGAATATTTGGAGTTATTTTGAATAGAAGGAACTTATCAAGAACATGCGACAAGGAAATGATGAAGATTATGAAAATATTCTTCAAAATATTAGAAATGGTGTGTTAACAAAGGATAGAAAAAATCCTTTAGAAAGTTGGCTACTAAAAAACTTGTTTTCAAAAGAAAATATTGCAGCTAAAACAATCTACCGAAAAATTGCAGAAAAGGAATCTATAATTTGCCTTAACCCAACACTGAAAGAATGCTCTAAATTCAATGAAGAACTGTTGAAACTGGAGAATGAACCGATAATGAAAATGGTACCTATTGATAAAATAGAACATGAAGGAGTAACTATTCTTTTGTCAGAGATATTGCAGTTAAAATTAGACACTTTGGAAAAATCAATATCTAAGACTGCTGGTTTGGTAAAGACCTTATCTGTATCTGTAAAATGCTGGGTAATATTCCGGCATAATTTAGATGTTGAAAAAGCTTTAGTAAATGGAGCAATGGGGAAAGTTGTTGAGTTTGTTAGCTATGGAAATAGGGATGGGATTACATTTTTGAAGATTAAATGTGATCAGATTAAAGAGGTGAAACAGATTGGACACTGTTGTGTTCGTTTCTTGCCATGTAAAAGATTTGTATGTATGTAGAAAACAGTTCCCTGATTGTTTAGCGTATGCAGTGACCATTCATAAACGTCAAGGTTTTAGTGTAGACAATGCTTTGATGAATATGGGAAGTTTTGTGTTTAAAGAGGGTATGGCATATGCTGCATTATCTTGAGTAAGAACATTATCTGTATTCTATTTGATTGATGTTAATATAATTAGAAATTAGCATTTTAAAAAACAATCAAATTTACTGAAAAAACATAGGTTTCAGGCACATTATAGTTAGGAATTGGCATTTAAAAAAAAACATTGAAATTCACTGAAAAAAACATAGGTTTCAGGGGCGTTATAGGTAGAAATTAGCATTTAAAAAACGTTAGAAATTAATTGAAAAAAACATAGGTTTCAGGGACGTTATAGTTAGTTGAACATTTCACTCATACAAAACATAGAAATTCCACCGTAATGGTTTGTTCAGCTAACTATAACTCGCGCCCCCGCAATGCACTGCTGATGGCGTCACATATTACATCATTCATGACATGGTCAGTGACATCACTGATGACATCACTGATGACATCTCAAATGACATCACTGATGACAACATCCATGTGACAATCTGATGCACCTCCTCACACACTAATATAACCTTTGATGCACCCACTGTAAAATACAGACTACCATTTTTGAAACCATTGACACACCAATACCAGTTACTACATACGCACTCACTGATTCCTAGGTCTACACACACATCCACTCATTCACCCATACAATCACTTATACATGCATTCACTCCTCAATACAACACTATCATATGCACTCATACACTATGCAGACACTCACCCAAGTAGTTACTCACACACCTAGTCACGCATGCAAAAATCAATCACAGTTCCATTTACTCACCTACACAGTTATACACACACCACCTCATTTATTCATACAGATACTAACACATACTTACTCTCTTATATAATCACTAATACAAGTACACACTCCTCCATATAGTCACTCTCACAATCACTGACTCTTACGTATAGTTATTTTTATACACCAACTCTCACATACACTGCCTTTGACTTTTCTACTTTGTTGGACATGTACTACTGAGTCATATATTCACTCACCAACACACCCATACACAGACTCACACACCCATACAACTGTTTCCACATGTACTCTTAAACTCATACACCTAGTCAATCAACAACTCACACATCTATGCACAGAGTCACTCACCCCCCACACACCCCCACATCCCCACACCCAACCACATACACACTTAGTCTCCCAAACAAATACTTAGCAAACTAATCAATAATCCATAAAGACACCCATGTAGCTACTGACCAACTGATGCAGCAGGTTACACAACAACAGCCACACTGATACAGACATTCACATAGTTTAGTCACTAAACCATGTATTCAGTAAAACAGACTTAATCACTCACTTAAACAGTCAGTCACAGAAGTACTAAATCGTCCATCCAGACACTTATACATCCACTCATTCTTCAATACAGCTTGGCATCCATATAATACATATTTAAATTTGAAGGAAAACCACATTCAATGGATGATGTCATCAGTGACGTAATCAGCGATGTCATTTGAGATGTCATCAGTGATGTCATCAATGACCATGTCAAGAGTGATGTAATATGTGATGTCATCAGCAGTACATTGTGGAGGCACGAGTTATAGTTAGCTGAACTGACTATAACGGGGGAATTTCACTGGTTTTGTACGAGTGAAATGCCAAGTAACTATAACGCCCCTGAAACCTTTGATTTTTTCAGTGAATTTCTAAGTTTTTTAAACACTAATTTCTAACTATAACATGCCTGAAACCTATGGTTTTTTAAGTGAATTCCTAAGGTTTTTCAAATGTTAGTTTCTAACTATGCCTACAGAGGTAGGACATGTGAAGAAAGAAGAAAAAACACACAGAAAGAAGCAAAAAAATGCAGAGGGAAGCAAAAAAACTCCACAAAGACGAAGAAAAGTGCAGGAAGAAGCAAGACATGTACAGGAAGAACCAACAGAGGAGCAGAAAGAGGCCTTGTTGCAAAATTATCCTGTGCCCACAACATTTCAGACGGGTACTGGTGGTAACTGACTTTGACTAACCAGGCCTAGAGCCAGTGTTATGCTAAAAGACACTAAGAATACAGTGAAAACACCTACATACACTAGGGAACACTGTGTGTTGGGGAACCCCTGTGATTTGCATGACCTCCTCTGTGGTGGAGAAAGGGTGCTGGGCGTCCAACCAACTCTCAAGAATTCAACTGCATAGGACTCACCGGAGGTACCAAGAGGGATTCTTGGGCCCCAAACTCCCTCAGGACTAAATTGGACTTCATCCCCCATCCCATAGTCTGCCACGAGGCACGTTTGCAGAGTGGTAGAGAATGTGGGCCATAGCCTCCGAAGACATCATAGCAATCCCACTGTGTGGGACTTACTGGAGGTAAAAAGAGGAGTCGTTTTCCCCCAAGGACATCCTTGGGGGCCAACTTCCCAAACTATTACATTCAGTCAGTCCCACACAGCAGCATTTGTAAGTACCTGTACCAGGCCAAGCCCACTTTGCCCACTACTCTTCAAATTTCGCTCCCTGGCATGCTCTTGGATGGGGATTGAAGTCCCCTTCAATGCTGGGGGTCCTTTAGGGGCCAACTAGCCTACCTTTTACCTCCAGTAAGCCCCACGCAGTGGGATTGGTGAGAGGTAGACACAGGTCTTGCCCCCTTTCTCCACCACTCTGCAAACACGCCCCCCTGGCGCATTGTAAGTTGGGGGATTAAGTCCTCTTGAATCCTGAGGGTCCCTGGGGTCCAACTACCCACCAGTTACCTCCAGTAAGCGCCACAGAGCTGAGTTGCAGAGAGGTGTAAAAAGGGGCATGGCCTGGACCACCTCTCTGCAACGCAGACCTGTGACGCTTACTGGAGGTTCCTGGTGGGCTAGTTGGCCCCAAGAGGACCTCAGGATTGAAGAGGAATTAATTCCCCAACTTAAAACGTGCCACAGGAGGTGTTTGCACACATGTCACCTCAGGTCCCGCCTATCCCTTTACCGCTGTGCAAATGCGTCTTGTGACGTGTTTTAAGTTGAGGGATTAAGTCCCCTTGAATCCTGAGGGTGCCTGGGGTCCAACTAACCCACCAGGTATCTCCAGTAAGTGCCACAGAGCTACGTTGCAGAGAGGTGTAAAGAGGGGCGTGGCCTGGACCACCTCTCTGCAACGCAGACCTGTGGCTCTTACTGGAGGTACCTGGTGGGCTAGTTGGCCCCAGGGACCACCAGTATTGAAGGGGAATTAATTCCCCAATTTAAAACGCACCAAAGGGCGATTTGCAGAGTGTCGCTGGGAGGGGGCGGGGCCTCTGGCACCATCGGTGTGTTTTTTAAAATTATTTTTGTAGAAGGGGGGCTGTGCGGCCCCCTTTCTTTTTACTTTCTTTGGGCCCTGGGGACCCCATCCCCCAGGGCCTGACCCCCATTTAAAAAAAAATCAGTGATGTCATTTGAGATGTCATCAGTGATGTCATCAGTGATGTCACTGACCATGTCAAGAATGATGTAATATGTGACATCATCAGCAGTGGATTGCGGACGCGTGAGTTATAGTGAGTCCAACTAACTATAACGTGGGATTTTCAATGGTTTATGAGTAAAATGTTCAGCTAACTATAACTGATGTGAAACCTATGTTTTTTTCAATGAATTTCAAAGGTTTTTTAAATGCTAATTCCTAACTATAACGATTGTGAAACCTGTGTTGTTTTTAGTGAATTTCAAAGGTTTTTTAAATGCTAATTCCTAACTAAAGGATTGTGAAACCTATGTTTTTTTCAGTGAATTTCAAAGGTTTTTTAAAAGCTAATTCCTAACTATAACGTTTGTGAAACCTATGGTTTTTTCAGTGAATTTTATAGTTTTTTAAAAAGTTAATTCCTTTGTATATCGACTTTGTTACCTACGATTTTTTATTTTTTTATTAGCTGTTTTTTATAACTATTAATTATAATTATTATTTTTTTTAATTATTTGTTCACTGTATTTTTCTTTTTTTTAATCATTTTTTCCCTGGTGCGCTCAGGGTGCGCGCACCGGTAAGCTTACCCATATCATTTTGACTTGGAGCGCTCAGGGTGAGCGCACCGGTAAAAAAAAATATGTATGAAAACTAAATAATAATGCAAGACATTCAGTACCATGCTTATAAAAGTAATATTTTTGATTTTCCGAATGAAAATGATTTTGCATTTCCGTAAAGCTACCAAAACGTCACTCAGGCGCGCCGCGTAAGCGCCCCCGGAAGCGCCTACGTTCGCGCCGCGTAAGCGCCCCCGGAAGCGCTCCGGTGCGCGCAGCGTAAGCGTGTCAAGTCATGTGACCTTAAAATAACTATTTTCATTGGTTGCTAACAGTTTTTTTTTTATAAAGAATGAAATCCCCACCCATTTCCTTCACTTCTTTTTTCACTTTTGTGACTGCAAGACCTGTCTTTTTCCTGCTTAATCTTTTTTGGATTATCATGGCTGCTAGACCCACCAGTAGCAGTGAGGACTCAGATGGGTTCATAGAGGAAGAGGCTCCTCAGCCTAGAGTAAAGGAGCATTTCATATGGAAAATACTCATTTGGAAATTCGACCATGATTCGGCACGTCCAGAGGAGGCACCCTCAGAACTATGCCCGGGAGAGTGTCAGGGCTCTGGCACGAGAGGCTCCAAGGGATGGTGCTTCTACTTCAACTGGAGGAGCAACTGTATCGGTGAGGGGGCGACCAGAACAGCTGATCCCAAATATTCAGCCTGTTTTTTAATGAAGCCACAATCAAATGCAAACATTGTGATCAACTACTTTGTTATGGTGAACAAAGTATTTTGAACATTGTTCGAGCAATAGAGAACCACCGCTGCCGTCCCCAGCCCTAATTTTGATTATTTTTTTTTGCTCCTGTTGAGCAGTTTGCCATTCCCTGTTTTTGTTTTTGTTGAAAAAAACGAAAAAAGACGAAAAAAACAGTTCTTTTTAGAACTATCTCCAATTCTCAAAAAAGAGCTGTATTCTTAAAAAAATGAAAAAGAGTAACTGAAGTGGAGTGCAGTGAGAGAGGAGAGGAAAATGAGTGAGAAAGCAAAGAAAGGGATGAGAGGGGAAGGGAAGTGAAGTAGGGGGACTGAAAGAAGGTGAGTGTGGGGAAGGAGAGTGAGGAGAAGAAGAGTGAACATGGGGAATGAGGATAAGTGAAGAAAATGTAGTAAAGGAACGGGGGTGTGGAAGGGTAAGAAAAGAGCAGTGATGTTTAGGAAAGAGTGGAGATACAGACTGGATAAAGACAAGTGAGTGTGAGACAAGGTGAGTAAGGGAGTGAAGAGACAGAGAAAGTGAAAGAAAAAGTGAGAGCAGAAGACTGAAGGCCTCATTAATGAGGCCATGCGTCACTTTTACGCCACTGGTGCGTCACTTTTTGTGACTCACCAGTGGTGTAAAAAATGCACCTTGTTGAGTCATATTTATAAAGTGACGCATCTAGGTAGATGCGTCACTTTGTAAACCCCTGCGCCACATTATACCTGCGCCAGGTGTAATGTATGCAAAGGGGGGGTATTGACGCAAGGAAGGGTCGTAGAAGTGACGCATCTATGAGATTTCACTGCGTCACTTTTAGGACGCCGTTGCATCAAAATCTTGCGCCTGCCTCACAGCAGGCGTAAGACTGACGCAGGCCCTTTCACATGGGGCTGGCCCCATGTGAAAGGATGCATTGCTGGAGTTGCGTCACTTTTGTGACACACTCCAGCAATGCATCACTTTTGTGCTTACAGATACGTCAGAAATACTGACGTATCTGTAACTACTTGCGACATAATGCGTCATACATTAAATATGACGCATCAGGAATGTCGCAAGGAGAGCGCACTGAGAAGTGATGCATCGCTGCTTTCACGCAGCGATGCGTCATTTCTCATAAATGAGGCCCTGAGTGAGAGAGGAAAGAAACATAAGTGAGGGAGTGTGGCTGTGTTATAGGGAGTGAGCGTGATAGAAGAGGAGTGACAGACTAAGGGATTAGAGTGAATGAGGCTAACAGAGAGAGAAAGAGGGAAGGGGAGTGTAGAAGTAAGAGGACAGAGGGAGTAAGAGAAGGAATTAGTGAACTATTTTCTTTCACTGTTTTTCCCTGTGGTACGCTCTGGGTGCGCGTACCAGAGCGCGCACCTGGGAACGCACCCAGCGCTTACCCCGTGAAAATAAAAAAAATAAAAAAGGTTTTTTTGCCTTTCAGGGTTCTTCTAGGCCCCCCTCAGAAAACCTAGTGAGGTATCAGGTTCTGTCAGGCCTACATACTCTGCAAAAGCTCTCGATCCATATAATAGAAGTTGGCACGGAAACTGGAAAATGCAAAAGACAAGTTTATTAGGACCCCATGGGGTGGTGGTACATTCCTACAGCACCCTTCGGCAATGCACACCAAACATCGGTGCGCGACCTCTTTTATACAGTTTAACAGCAATAAAAGATAGGCGGTATACATTTGAACAACTTTAGGTACATATAAGGGCATTTTTGGAACACAACCAGTATGTGGGAGGGGCTTAATACCACTGGTCAGTTTGGGGGAACATTCCTAAAGAGTGACCACTCGTTAGTCCAGAGATCGGATGTACGCATGCGTGAGACTGACCATTGCTAAAAATAGCCTGTTGCTGGGCAGGGTAAAGGTTCATTGGCATGGAGGAAGGACGAAAGGCCGCATGTTCATACAAAATGGAAGCCACCAAAGACAAAATGGCCCCGAACATTCAGTCAAGTTAACAGTAAAAGCTCGTGTAGCTGAGCTAAACGCTAACTCAGGTACTGCCAAATTACGACAGACGGCCCTTTTAGCGTTTAGCTGAAGCTACCTCATAATGGAAGTAATCCGGATGCTTATCGTCAATGTCGATCATCATAATTTTCATTACTTCGGCATTACTCATTTGTACATTTTTAGCAATGGCTCGTTTGGATGGGATACAGGCAGTAATACATACAGAGCATAAGGTAGGACCACATTGAATACATAAACAGCAGAAGGAGAATATCCCAATAATCACGCATAGAACCGTTAACAGTTTCCAACCCCATGTACTGAGCAGAGTCCAAAACCAACCAGAAAAGGTCCAGGTACCATTGTCAGGGTGAATTTCAGCAGCTATTTTGTGCAATTTGGAAATAGCATCATATACAGATGGTGAATTATCAGGGACGTAAACGCAACAACTACTTCCAATGATGCGACATGCACCCCCACGATCAGCTAACACTACGTCCAGAACCATTCGGTTCTGAAGGGTAACAATTCTCGTAATCTGTAGTTCTTCAGTTATATTCCCTAAAGCAGAGGCAGGTTCATTAGCAACTGCTTCCACCACACGTGTTAGCCGCCTTATTTTCCTGCTGTTTAAAGCAGCACCAATGAAAGAGAATAGACCTAAATTAAAATCCACATATTGCTGTAATGAAGTGTCTGTTTGGTCGACACCATCAATGTCCAATGTTCTCTTCACTCTATTCAATAAAAAATCATGGTACAATACAAAATCATTATGGTACATAGGTGGGGCAATAAACACAGGGGGCAATACAAAAGATATATAGCATGTGCCTAACCATCCAAGAGGAAGACGATGATAACCTTTATTACCGCAAATAAAATAAGTGTTTCGTGAGGCCACAAAAGAAATACCATTGGGTGCATCAAAGGTGAGAGTAACATTGCATTCACTCCTCCCTACCGGAATTGTTCCTTTATTTCTGACACAAAGATCTGCTTTTGTATCAATAACTGTAATCACATGTAAACTAGACATATTTGTAAGTCTCTGGTTGGTGAAAATGCGAGGTGTAGATGCATTGTCCGGTCGATATTCTTCCCATTCAAATTTAGTTCCTTCTGCTTGTGGATAGCCATCTCGATCATTGTAACAGACCTTGTTCAATCGGAAAAGTAGTCCACCTTTTGTTGGCCATCTCAAGGTAAAGAGAAGAGTGTACCAAGCATTACATGAACCATTGTGAGAAAAAGAAGAGGAATAAGAGGTGTTCCTCCTTTTTTCTGATGTCCAGGCAACATCCCACATACCCAACAGTTGGTGGTATTGGTCATATTGTGTGTATGGTGTAAAATTTGAATGAAACTGTTATTCAAATAAGTCTGTCTATGTCTTTCTTCATGATAGGGCAAAGTAAAATGGAAATGTTCAGATGGTATTGGAGTGGTAGGCAGTAAATAGTCCCGTGCAGGAAACAGTCTTTCTATAGTCCAAGCTATTACTGCTATTACCACTATTGTCGTAACAAAAAGAACCGCACCCAGAATTCTTCTGTTTCTCAATGTCATAGGTGCCATAGTGCAAAGAACAAAGTTTCAAGAACCAAACTAAAAAATAAAAAATATGGTGCTGAGAACCGAGGCTGCCGCTGATTTCTTCTCAGAGATTCAAGACGGGTGTCGCTACACTGGGCAGAACTGATCCCCCCCTTGATATTCCCGGCTTCCGTTTTCACAAACCTCGGAACGGTTAAGAACCAGCCACAAAAAATACAAAAAATTATTATTTCCTTGGCCGCAGATTGTACTTCACTCCACCAGAAATAGTGTGGTCCGGGAAGGCTCCCTCCGACTCATGAGACGTAACAGCTGGGCTCCTCTCCGCGTCCAAGATGTCTCGGTAATCAGACAGCACAGTAGGGTTCACCAGATCCAGAGAGACACGTCGGCAGTGCGTTGAATGTATCCACCGCTTCTTATTCGTGACACGCACAGCTGTTCGTGTTGCCAGCAGAACCTGTTCAGGGCCAAGCCACCTCGGCTCCAAACTGCTGGATCTCTCAAACACTCGGATCATTACATGATCGCCAGGACGAAGATTGTGAGCCTCTCCAATGGAATTGTCGGGGAGCGCTTCTCGAACCTGTTGATGAATAGAAAGTAAATCATTTGTTAATCGTGCCAAATAATCGTTCATCATTATACAAGGCACATCATGTATCAATCGAGGCTTTGGAACTCCCCAAATATTCATGGGCCTTCCAAACACCACTTCATAGGGTGTGAGGCCAGATCGGGAATGTGGCACTGATCTGATAGACAGCAATGCCAAAGGCAAAGCGTCCGGCCATTTCAAAGACGTGGATGCCACGATCTTCGCTAGCTTCAGCTTCAAAGTCGCATTGTATCTCTCCACTAGACCTGCTGACTGCGGGTGGAATACAGCATGACATTTTTGCTTAATTCCCAATCCTTTCAGAACATGCTCCACTACTTTCCCAACGAAATGAGGACCATTATCATTCCACAAAAATTTACAAACACCATAACGTGGGAAGTACTCTTTAAGTAACACCTTAGCTGTTGTCAATGCTGTATTATCCTTCGTAGGGTAAGCCTCAATTCACTTGCTGAAGGCACACATCACCACTAGGACATACTTGAGGTTATTACAGCGCTCAAGCTGGATGTAGTCCATTTGCAGTACTTCGAATGGTGCAGTAGGTGGAACAAACCCTCCTTTAGGAATATAGGTCCCTTTAGCAGGATTGTACTGTAGGCATATCAGACAGGTCTTCACTACTCTCTTAGCCGTGCTGGCAATCTCAGGATGCTCCCAGACTCGTGTAAGCAATTTAGTAATTGCAAGAGCTCCAACATGTGCCAGCCCATGTGTCATTTGAACCATTGCTTGCAAATAAGCAGCAGGCAATTTCCATTTCTCCATGTCTTTGCTTCTCCAACGACCCTCATCATCCAGTACTCCCTCTGTTGCCCATATTGCGAGTTCTGCTTCAGATGCTGACTTCTGTATGTCTAGAATTTCTTCTCTAGCATCATGCCATCGCTCAGCTTGTGATTTCACCACATACATAGGGGAGTTATTTTGCAACATGGCAGTCTCTCTCGCTATTCGGTCTGCAAAAGCATTTCCTTGCCCTATTTTATCTGTAACCTTCTTATGTGCACTACACTTGATTATTGCTACCTTCTTCGGACATAATAGTGCACTCAGGAGGTCACATACCAGCTCTCCATACATAATGTGTGTTCCGTGCGAGGTCATAAACCCTCGTTCCTTCCAGAGTAGGCCAAAATCGTGCACTACTCCAAAGGCGTAACGACTATCAGTATAGATATTCACACATAGACCAGCACTTAACTCACATGCTTTCGTTAAGGCTATCAATTCAGCTGCTTGGGCCGATTTCTGCGGTATTCGTGCTGTTTCTACCACTGTTTTAAGTGTCGTGATCGCATAGGCTGCGGATGCTGTACCATCTGGCAATCTCACACACGATCCATCAACCCACAGTTCCCCATCTACATCTGGAAGTGGCGTGTCCTGTAAATCGACACGACCCTTTGTTTGTTCATCAGTCAGAAAAACACAGTCATGTTGTTCTTCCTCCTTGGTCTCAGTAACAGGATATGGCAATAAAGTAGCAGGGTTCAGAGTGGCGCACCTCTTCAATGTAATGTGTGGCGCCAACAGTGTTAACTCGTATCCTGTTAAATGGGCACTGGTTAGATGCTGCGTTTTCGTTTGGTTCAATAGCGCATCTACTGCATGGGGAACTAACACCAGCAATTTGTGTGACAAAACTATTCCCTCACTCTGCCGTATAGCTACTGCTGTTGCTGCGACTGCTCGAAAGCATCCAGGCAGTCCTCGAGCCACAGGATCGAGTACCGCTGAAAAATATGCGCAAGGCCTCTGTTTGTCTCCGTGTAACTGTACTAAGACTGACAATGCACACCCATCCTTCTCATGTACATACAGTGTAAAGAGCTTCATATAATCTGGTGTACCTAACACTGGTGCAGAACAAAGAGCTTGTCTCAATTGCTCAAAAGCATTCTGACATTCATCCGTCCATTCAAGGGGAATTGCTGCAGTTTTGGACAGTAATGCTAACAACGGTTTTACAATGTGCGAAAATCCTAGTATCCATTGCCTACAAAAGGACGTCAAACCTATAAAAGCGCGAACATCCTTCTGAGTGCAAGGGACTGGTGTATCTAAAATTGCTTGAATTCGATCTGATGTCAATGCACGTCCCTCCTTAGACAAAAGATGACCGAGGTAGGTCACCTTTGGTCTACAGTATTGTAACTTTTTTCGTGATACCTTGTGATTGTTTTTAGCAAGGAAAGAAAGTAAAGAGAGTGTACTCTCCTCGCATTGCTCCTGTGTATCTGCCGCGAGTAAAATGTCGTCAACATATTGGATAAGCGCCACCCCAGACTGCAAATCAAAGAAATCAAGCTGTCTTTTCAAAGCTTGGCTGTAAATGCTAGGACTTTCTGTGTAACCTTGAGGAACTCGACAAAATCTAAATGAGTTAATATTTAGTGTAAAACCGAACAAATATCGGCTATCAGGATGAATGGGGATCGAAAAGAAAGCGTTTTTCAAATCGATCACCGTAAATGTAGTAGATGTGGGTGGAACCAAAGTAAGTAATGTGGTAATGTCAGACACTACTGGATACTGCGGTACAACTATCTTATTAATTTCCCTCAAATCAATAATAAAACGATAGATCTTAGTATCTGTATCTTTCTTTAAGATCGGAAGAATTGGACTGTTGCAAACATTGTAGGGAACTTCCTCCACCACCCCTGCTATTATCAAGTCATTCACAATATGTGTTAAAGCCATTTCTCCTTCTCTAGAGATCTTGTACTGAGGAACATGAGGTAAAATCGCGCCCTCCTTTACAGTAATGCGTACAGGGGGAATAATCATTTGACCCACATCCGTATCAGAAGTAGCCCATAACGTGCTTGGAAGGGAAGCTAATGCATCGGCCTCTTGCATGAGGCACGATCTCTCAATTTCTGGGTAGTTCTCATTCAAAATAACCCGCACCCCTTTAGGGGCACAGCGTATTGTTGCACGAAAATGCTTTAGCATATCAAGTCCCATAATATTATCTGGTGTATTTGGAGATAATAGAAACGAACATGGGGCAACGAATTTATCAATGTGAAATGTAAGAGGTTGAGACAATGGGCTTAAAGAAGGTGTTCCATCGAACCCTATTGCTGTAATTGTTTCGCCAGACAGGGGAGCCCTTGGAACCAAGTGTTTGGACAGAGCGCTACGAGTAACTCCTGTGTCAACCAGAAACTGATCAGTAGAACCCAAAACATGTGCTGATATATATGGACCCCTCTGATCGACTGGTACTTCAACCGATTCCACACCCCATCCTACGCAATCCTATGCATATCTATTGACCTGAGACTCAGTATTCTCTCCTTCAGCTATCTGATATTGATTTCGTCGATCAAAAGTATTATGGTCAATCTGACCACGACCCCTCTCTTCAAACCTACCACGATCATTCGCTCCACCTCTTGGTCCTGAATAACTATTCCGTGACCTTCCACTTCCTCGACCCCTCTGACTACGCTGTTCACGAAGCACCGGACAATCTGCAATCCAATGCCCAAACTGCTTACAGTATGCACACTGATCCTCAGAAATGTCAGAACGAGGGGGAGACGTAACATACGATCCTCGTCTACCCCTATCATTCCCTCTCGATTGTGTAGCATAAACCTGAGCCAACATCACCTTCGTCTTTAAGTCCTTTGCTTTCTTATCACTACTTTCTTTAGCCTCCAATTCCTGTCTTTCGTAATACTGATCCACAGTTAATAAAGAAGCGGGCGTTGCAGTGGTCCATGAACTCTCGCTTGCTTTTAACCGTTTTGCAATCTCCGGTAGGAGATTAGCCACATACTTGTCTACAAACAAGTGCCTGCCTGTGTCCTCTGTTAATAATTGACCACTGTAATCATGGAATGCTTCCTCAAAACGGGAAAAGAAATCTGAGACTGATTCGTCCGACTTCTGTTTACAAGATGCCAACACTGTCCAATCAATCTTTTTAGGGGGAACAAGCGTTTTTAATTTATTCAATATAGCTGTCGGTAAATCTAAAATCAATTGGCACGGCTTCCATGCAGGTTCCCTATCTAAGTCAGCGTTAGCTATGTCCTTCCAATCTGCACCTAAAATCGCTCGATCATCGAACTTACGAATCACCCTCCACATATCAGGAGGCAATATCAACCCAAAGAAAAGATCAATATCAACTAATGTCATAATGCACGAAGAAATGGCGCCCTCCACACCTTCATAGAAAGCTGCTGGATTTTTACGGGGGTCAGGCAAAGCATTCTTAAGCGCCATAACATCTGCTCTATTCCATGGCGTATAAACCCAATTATATATAAAGTAACCCTTTGCATCTTTAGACCTCTTATCATCATCTGTACCATCCCCTTTAGGAGGGACATATAAAGGCGCAGCCTCTCGCATAGGCAAAACATTAACTGCAACACTCTTATCTGATCCATAGATAGGCCATTCTCTGGAAATTTCCGTCGATCCAGACGCTGATAGATCCGATGCCTTTTTCGCCGCTCGCAATCGCGTCGCCTCATCTCGTAACCGAATCAAACACTGGAAAAATTCATCCGCATCTGAAAGAGCAAAAATACCTTTACGGAAATTCTCACGACCAACTGATACATCTTTAGGTTCCAATTCAAGAGAATGCTTCCTAAACCGCTCAATAACTTCATCTGTAAAATGATCTAAAAATACAATCGCTCCTTATCAGACCATTTACTCATAAGACCATCAACCTCTGGAACAGTTATAGTATTTATATTAAGTTTACGAGCAAGCGACCGCAATTCTGTCATACGTTCGGTAGGTAACCTGGTACGCTGTTTATCCTGAGTATCCTCGTCCGATTCCTCGTCCGGAGCCGTAGGCGGAACATACGGAGGCGGGCAGCGATCTAACAATGAAAAATCATCTAATTCATTAGTAAGGTCAGGATAAAGAGAAAGTCTAATAGGAAACTGATCATTAACCTGTAAATTACGTTCTCGACTCTCTTTCTCTTTCTGTTCCTGCAATTCCTTCTCCTGTAGCTGTAAAGCTTTATCCCGAGCAGCCTTTCGCTGCTCTTTGTCCGCCAAGGCTTCTTCACGCTTCATCCGTTCACGCACCGCTTTCTCCCACATACGCACACAATCAAACATATCCTGTCTAGACCTGCGCTGAAACAAACATTGTTCCACATACTGAACTTTTCTTAAATCAAATGACCCATGTAGTGGACATTGCAACTCACGATCAGTTTTTGTATACCTGTGCCATAATGTACTATACATAATAGGCGGAAGGCCAAATTTAATGTACATTTCGCGATTAGGTGTTCCCTCTGGGGGAGGCGGCTGAGATTCATTTAATCGATAATTGGTACCATTTCCAAAGCAGCACATTCCTCGGAGTGTGATAAGAACAGGCATGTTCAAAATATCACGAAAACGCGATATTACATAAAATGGCACTTAAGTGTACTTTACGCACAGTGTGCCGTTCAAAAAAATTCAAAATCAGAGAAATATCCCTACATGCCTGCCTATGTGAGGTGCACTCCACATATAATTAAAATCATAGGTCCAAACGTTAGCTAATTCAAAAAGCCACAGTAAGTGTCAATAGACTACCTTACCAAACATAAGCTTACCAAATATTTCAAAAGTGTCCAGATTCCAACTGCCAAGTTCCGTAACCGAATCAGCCAAACAGGCACTACACGACAGGCCAAACGATCAGGATCTCAGTCGAAGACCGGTGCCACCTGGAAGGTCAGATCAGAAGGAAAGGAAAAAACACTGTGGGTGCCAAGACTCGGGTCACTCAGTGGCAGCGTACGCGTCCATAGCGAGTTTCCAATCCTTCGTCGTGACCTCTCCTTCGGGCATCCGAGTCGCCGATGAGTCTCTTCGTGGTCGCCAATTTGAGGTATCGGGTTCTGTCAGGCCTACATACTCTGCAAAAGCTCTCGATCCATATAATAGAAGTTGGCACGGAAACTGGAAAATGCAAAAGACAAGTTTATTAGGACCCCATGGGGTGGTGGTACATTCCTACAGCACCCTTCGGCAATGCAAGAAGTATCACACCAAACATTGGTGCGCGACCTCTTTTTTACAGTTTAACAGCAATAAAAGATAGGCGGTATACATTTTAACAACTTTAGCTACATATAAGGGCATTTTTGGAACACAGCCAGTATGTGGGAGGGGCTTAATACCACTGGTCAGTTTGGGGGAACATTCCTAAAGAGTGACCACTCGTTAGTCCAGAGATCGGATGTACGCATGCGTGAGACTGACCATTGCTAAAAATAGCCTGTTGCTGGGCAGGGTAAAGGTTCATTGGCATGGAGGAAGGACGAAAGGGCACGCTGACCACGAGGCCGCATGTTCATACAAAATGGAAGCCACCAAAGACAAAATGGCCCCGAACATTCAGTCAAGTTAACAGTAAAAGCTCGTGTAGCTGAGCTAAACGCTAACTCAGGTACTGCCAAATTACGACACTAGGGGTTCAGGGGGTGTCTACTCTGCTCCCTTTTAATTATTTCCCCCTTTCTTTTTCACCTCTTGTGTCTCGATTCTACCAAGACACAAGATGGCGGACTCTCCGGACTGTTTAGAATGTTCACAGACACCCGACAGCCAATCAGCTTTCCGCTCGCGCACTCCCGTAGCGCGCCGGGTGCGCTCCCCGGTACGCGCACCTGTGAGCGCTCGGAGAGCGCCTATAGATATATATGTGTTTTTGAAGTCAATTTTCAAAAAAACCACTGGAGCAATTTTCACCAAATATAGCAAAGGCACATCTGCGTACCAGTCCCTACAATTTTGCCAAGTTAGGCGTAATTCCATTCAGCGGTTCGGGCTGTAGACTTGTCAGACCGTCCTATGGAAATTAACATGGGGAAAACACGTTTTGGGACCCCCCTTTTTTCTCAGCCCCCACTTCACGAATCCCCCTGAAACTTCCAGGGAAGGAGCGGAGTGGAGCTGGCCAAAATTTTGGAAAATTACACACAAATTCCTCAACCGGCGCCAGAGTTATTCCCAATAGAATGTTGCGGATTTCCTATGGTAGCCAATCCTAACTATAACTACCTACTGGCGACCACCAGTAGGTAATATATATATATATATATATATATATATATATATATATATATATATTACCTACTGGAGGTCGCCAGTAGGTATATATAGTTAGGATTTTTTCTCTATGGGATTTTTGAAAATTCTATGTCTAATAACTTTGGCGTTTGTGGACGGAATTGGCTGAAATTTTCTGGAAAATGGAACATTTTGTTTCTGAGCAGCCCCTGGAAATTTGGGGGGGGGTTCGTCCAGGGGGGTCGAGAAAAAAGGGGGGTCCCAAAACGTGTTTTTAACATTGAGTTTTCCATAGGGCGGTTGGCCTCACTTTTAGCCCGAACGGCTGAATGGATTTGCATGAAACTTGGCAAAATTGTAGGGACTGGTAGCCCGATGTGCCTTTTGTAGGTCTCAATATATGTGCTCCAGTGGATTTTGAGAAATTAACGTTTAAAAAAAGATATATATCTGTAAGCGCGCTCTGGGCAGCGCTCCGGTCCGTGGACCTTACGCGTACCGGAACTTCGCGTAGCGAAGCTGATTGGTTCTCCGGTGTCTGTCAACATTCTAAACAGTCTGGAGCGGCCGCCATCTTGTCTCTCGGTAGGATTGAGAGACAAGAGGAGGCCAAAACAAAGGGGGAAATAACCATAAGGGGGCATACTAGATCCTCCCTGACCCCCTAGGTTTAATGTGGAGGTTTTAAAAGGGCCCCGCGGGGCAAAAAAAACAAAAAAAAAAATTTGTTTTTTTTGCGTGGGTAGCGCCCGGTCCGCGAACCGGGAAGCGTTCTGGGCAGCGTACTGCAATGAAAAATGAATGATAGACTTTTTAAATACTGTATGTTAATTGATTGTTGGTTTTGTTGATTATTTTTTATTTTTTTTTATTTTTTAAGCAATTATTTATTATTGTGATTGTGTTTCAAAATTTAATAACATTTCTAACATTTCACTGTCTGAAATGTCGTCATTTTCATTGAACATAGCTTGTAATCTATGAGGGTGTAAAATGTCCTCATTTTGAAGGAGGTCATCCACTGCTTGCACACATTGCAGTAGTTCTTGGTCCCAAGTTTCATCCATAAATTCTATATAATTTGGATCAATTAATTCTTGGCTGCTCTCTTGCAGGACAATTTGAAATGAAACTTTCTGTTCGCCTTCCATGTTGCCTGAAATTTGGATAAAAAAAATATATATTAGTAGAGATAGGGCACTGTTGGGATTAATTTTAGATAGGCATTTTTTAACAGAGAATTTATCTTTGGGCAGTGTATAGTATCAGAGTGGAAGTAGGAATATAAAAAAGTGTATGTGATTTAACGTAAGTAAATTCATAATTATAAAAGAGAAGCCTAACTCCATCCATAACTATAACAGAGAAGTCTATCTAAATCTATAACTACTACAGAGGGATAGTATATAACTATCAGAAAAAGTTTACCAAATTAACTGATAGTACACAATATAGTTCAGTTTTTAAAATAACAACTTACCTTTAGAAAGAAGTTGAAGTGATTAGTGAAAATCCAATTGAAATGTACACCAGGAAGTAGTAGTCAAAATGGCTGTGTTTCATTCTCTTCTTTTATATATATTCAGGTACATAACCAATCAAATGTCAGGTAAAAAAAGTAGAAAATGAAAGTAACATTTTAATTGGTTGTCAATTCCAACACTTCAGATGTGTTTTGAGAAGTAATTTACCTCAGGGTATTTAGAGAGGTCTACAGGCTAAATGGCTAAATGGAATTCCAATCAAATTTGTGAAAATGGTAGGGATTGGTATGTAGTATGAGCTAATCTATATTTGGTGAAATTGTCTCCAGTGGCTTTTCTGTAAACTACTTTCCCACCTTTTTTGATGGTGCGCTTCCCAGGGAGCGACCCGGTACGCGAACCGTTGAGCGCCCCGGTTCGCGAACCTTAAGCGTTACGGGAGTCCACCATTTTGTGTTTCGGTCGAATTAAGATACAAAATGGAGGGCAAATAATGTTCAGAATGGGTAGAAGGGGGCACGGTAGACTTATCTTGACCCCCTAGGTTTTGTGAGGGTGGCTGAGGAGGCTTATATGTGCGAAAAAAAAAACATTTTTTAAAAAAATTTCGCGAGGTTAGCTCCCGGTAGCGCCCCAGGGAGCGTACTTTGTTGAAAATTAGTGAAAAATGTTAGAGTAAAATAATAATTGTGAGTGATCAGATGTAGGGTAGCTCTGAGAAGAGCTTTTGGGTTTATGGTACATTTAGGTACTTATAAGTAGGTACCAATGCACAGTCTTAAATTCAGAGTGAAAATTCTGTTGCCCTCATCTGAGAAGTGAACTCCATCTCCTCTGTAGATATCTTGCATGTAGTAACGCAAGTTATTGTTGTACAGGGAGCCCATTCCATGGTCTCTCATGTAAGCTGAAACAGATTTGTTTACATGCTTCCTCGACTTCTCAATTTGTGGACAAAATTGGTTTGACCACCTCCATTTCTGTCTTTGGCATATATTTGAATATACCAAGGCAGTCTGAGGAAAAAGTGCCATCAATTGCTCAAAGGTGTCCTTTAAAAGCATTTCCAGACCTACCCCAGTCAAAGTGCCCAAATCATTACCTCCACAGTGCACAATTAACAGGTCAGGTTTTGGCAAATGCATAAAGGTTTTCACCAATGGTATCAATTGGTGACATTTTAATCCTCTGTGGCCAAACCACTTAATTTCCACATCTTGTAAATTGAGGTTAGGTAAATTCCTGTTCTCAGCATACCTCTGAGCCCAATAGATGTAACTATGTCCAACAATCCAGACAGAAAACATGGTGAGAGAAGGTTCTGCTGCAGTCAGATGAAGTGTGGCAATGAAATGGCAGTTGAAAAAATAAGAGTTTAAAATGAAAAAAACGGTGGAGTTTCTGTGTTAATGAAGCAGTAACAGTGATTGGTGGATTTTGATTGCTGAAAACAGAAAGTTAGGGTGCATGGATGAGTTCTTTGAAAGATGTATTTTGAGTGGTCAAGAAAAAATCATTAAATGAAAGAATGCACTGGATATGCAGGTGCACTGAGAGTTCAGAGTTCAATTGCAACATTGTTGTGTGAACTTGCAAACACCAGAAGTCTTCCAAGAGGTGGTTGCCATGCAGAAAAGGCAGAAAGGGCAGAGGGGGGAAGGGTTTTCATTTGAAAAAAGTGAGGGAAGAGTTTTGATTGGGTGACATGAGAGATATGTGTGAAGAATTACAGCATTTCTGTGCTTTTGATAGCTGCAGACTCTGGAGTGCATACCTTTTGCTCTGCTGAAGACAAATTGGTGTGTTTCTGAGACTGTTTTCAAACTCAAAGTATTTGCTAAGGTGAGAAAATATTTCTTTAATTTAGTTAGAGAATAGTGTGCTTTAAGGAGAAAATTATGAATTATGTGGCGCAAATTGCTTGTAAATATGCTCCCACCTGTGCATGGAAAATTTAGATTTTGAATGTTTGTGTTACATAGCCATGTTAAAAGTGATACAAACATGCTGCAAAGGCAAACAAAAAACGCTTTTATGTGTCTTAAGGACATTTTAAGTAATTTTCCCATGTGCAGTGTTTTGAAATTATGATTTGAAAATCGTTTTTGGGGAAAAGGAATTGTTTTTAAATTTATGACAAGGACATAATGGTGTATGCTTCTTTATAAGGCAATTGACTGTCCCTGATGTTATTTTTCCCATTTTAATGTAAGACCTTTCTCTGTGGCGCAAATTGCTTGTAAATATGCTCCCACCTGTGCATGGCAAATTTAGATTTTAAATGTTTGTGTTACATAGCCATGTTAAAAGTGACCCAACCATGCTGGAAAGGCAATCAAAAAACACTTTCATGTGTCTTAAGGACATTTTAAGTCATTTCCTCATGTGCAGTGTTTTCAAATTATGATTTGAAAATCGTTTTTGGGGAAAAGGAATGGTTTGTAAATTTATGACAAGGACATAATGGTGTATGCTTCTTTATAAGGCATTTCAGTGTCTCTGATGTCATTTTTCACATATTACATTAAAAGACCTTTCCTCGTGGAGCACATTCCTTGTAAATATGCTCCCACCTGTGCATGGTAAATTTAGATTTTGACTGTTTGAGTTACATAGCCATGTTAAAAGTGACCCAAAAACTTGCAAAGGCTTTCAAAAAACACTTTCATGTGTCTTAAGGACATTTTAAGTAATTTCCCTGTGGGCAGTGTTTTCAAATTATGAATTGAAAATCGTTTTTGAGGTAATGGAATGTTGTTAAAATTTATGTGCGCCATATGCCCCCAAATTTATTTTTCAGGGGTGCAGCAGGGTGTTCTTGAGACACCCCTGCACCTTTGGAAAAATTCCTAATTTGCGATGAGCTAATTGCTAATCGCAAATTGCACCTTCATTCATATGGGCATCCTGGCCCATGGAAATGAATGGGTAATTTGCAATTAGCAATTTGCTCATCGCAAATTAGGAATGGTAAAGAATCGCTATTTATTCCTTAAAATTCGCTATTTTGGAAATGCAAAATAGTTATATGATACATATGGCGGTTGATGTCTAACAAGATAAGAAGCTTAGGGATACATTTATGATGACTGGCGCAATGAAGTGGACATCACTTACGTCATTGGTAGAGCTTTACATGTATTATGTCCTCTGTATTCTTCATCAAGCGTAACTTTAATCTGCAATCCTGAGTAGGCCTCACCTTAAACAAACCTCTGGATAGGCCACACCTTATCGTCATCCTGAATTAATCATTTAAAATGCTAGGGACAGATTTATGATAGGTGTATGCCTCTTTTGCGCCACTTACAAAACACTGTCCACGGGGAAATGACTTAAAATGTCCTTAAGACACATGAATGTGTTTTTTTAAAGCGTTTGCAATTTTTTTGGGTCACTTTTAACATGGCTATGTGACTCAAACAGTCAAAATCTAAATTCACCATGCACAGGTGGGAGCATATTTACAAGGAATGTGCTCCATGGGGAAAGGTCTTATAATGTAATATGGGAAAAATGACATCAGAGACAGTGAAATGCCTTATAGAGAAGCATACACCATTATGTCCTTGTCATAAATTTGCAAACCATTCCTTTTCCCCAAAAACGATTTTCAAATCATAATTTGAAAACACTGCACATGTGGAAATGACTTAAAATGTCCTTAATTCAAAATTTGCTATTCCTTATTTTGCGATTGCACTGAAGGATTTGCAAATTTTGCGATTCCTTAAATGTAATGTATCAAACAAAAAATATGTAAAAAATGACATTAAGGATTGGGAAACTACCACCAACTTCTAGTTTGTGGTAATTTGCGAATTCTTTTCAAAAAGCATTTTTTTCCAAAAAACAAAAGGTGCCATATGACGCCAATACATGTCCTTAGGGCATGTATGTGCGCTATATGCCCCCAAATTTCTTTTTCAGGGGTGCAGCAGGGTGTTCTTGAGATACCCCTGCACCCTTGAAAAAATTCCTAATTTGCGATGAGCTAATTGCTAATCGCAAATTGCACCTTCATTCCTATGAGCCTCCTAGCCCATGGAAATGAATGGGTAATTTGCAATTAGCAATTTGCTCATTGCAAATTAGGAATGGTAAAGAATTGCTATTTATTCCTTAAAATTCGCTATTTAGGAAATGCAAAATAGTTTGATGGTACATATGGTGGTTCATCTGTAACAAGATAAGAAGCTTAGGGATACATTTATGATGACTGGTGAAATAAAGTGCACATCACTCACTTCATTGGTAGGCCTTTACATGTATTATCTCCTCTGTATTCTTCATCAAGCGTAACTTTAATCTGCAATCCTGAGTAGGCCTCACCTTAAACAAACCTTTGGATAGGCCACACCTTATCGTCATCCTGGATTAATAATTTAAAATGCTAGGGACAGATTTATGATAGGTGTATGCCTCTTTTGCGCCACTGTGCGTCACTTTTATGATGCAGCGGTGGTGCAAAAGATTTGCTATGAGGCGACAAAATTACAAATTGATGCATTTAGGCAGATATGTCATGGTGTAAAAAAAACGTACCACATGAAACCGATGCAGCAGTGATGCAAAAGATGCACCATGTTGCAAGACAGGCCTCACTTGGGGCCATATGTATCAAGCTAATTATCATTCGCAAAGATCAAAATTCTGCGAATTTCGGCCTTTGCGAATGCTAATTAGACAAATGGTATGTATCAAACAAGTTTGATGCAAAATAAGGAATAGCAAAATTTGCTATTCCTTATTTTGCGATTGCACTGAAGGATTTGCAAATTTTGCGATTACTTAAATGCAATGTATCAAACAAAAAATATGTAAAAAATGACATTAAGGATTTGGAAACTACCACCAACTTCTAGTTGGTGGTAATTTGTGAATTCTTTTCAAAAAGCTTTTTTTCCAAAAAACAAAAGGTGCCATATGACGCCAATACATGCCCTTAGGGCATGTATGTGTGCCATATGCCCCCAAATTTCTTTTTCAGGGGTGCAGCAGGGTGTTCTTGAGACACCCCTGCACCCTTGGAAAAATTCCTAATTTGTGATGAGCTAATTGCTAATCGCAAATTTAACCTTCATTCCTATGAGCCTCCTAGCCCATGGAAATGAATGGGTAACTTGCAATTAGGAATTTGCTCATTGCAAATTAGGAATGGTAAAGAATTGCTATTTATTCCTTAAAATTCGCTATTTAGGAAATGCAAAATAGTTTGATGGTACATATGGTGGTTCATCTGTAACAAGATAAGAAGCTTAGGGATAGATTTATGATGACTGGCGCATCACCAGGGATGTGCTAGTCATCCTGCGCCGCTGTTCCGCCACCCATGGTGTGCTGCATTTACAATGCGGGGCAGCATGGGGCAAAAATGGCACAGATGCGTGACGTATCTGTGTTGTAAAGGTGGCGCATTGCTGGAGTTGTATCGCAAGTGGGATGCAGCTCAAGCAAGGCTCAGGGGTGCCCCATCTCCACAATGTTGCATCAAGACCTATGCCTGCTTAAAGCAGGCGCAGGGTTTTGACGCAGCTTTCTCCTATCTGATTGTAAATACGGCACACCATGGGTGGCAGAGCAGCGGTGCACGTTAACTGGTGCATGCCTGGGGATGTGCCATTTAACATAAATCTGCCCCTTTACATTTAAGTATGTGCAGGGGACACAGAGTTGGTGAGGCTTATCCAAGGTTAAGAAGAGATGAGTCCTGTTCACTGAAAAATTAGACATAGGCTTCACCTGCTCAGCATCGCTGGACATGGCTAAATAATAGCTGCAAAATGTTACTCTTGTTAAACAATTTTACTATTATAATCTCTGAGATTTGTCTCTTACTCTGCAACATCTCATTGTTGTTATCTTTCTTTAAAGATAAAGACAACATCAACATGAGCGACAATCTGCAATCAGTTGATTTTGACCTCATCATTGAACTTGTAATTGAAACATCAGTGGATGTTGATCCCTTGGATGATTTAAATCCTGAGGATGAAGAAGAGCGTGATGAGGATGCAGATTTGTCCGAATTATATGACATAGGGTGGGAAAATGACCTGCTTGAGCCTATGGAACTATAAACATTTATTTTTAAAATTTATAATAAATAAAAAGTAAAAGTGTAAACCGTTTAATTTAAAAATAAAGACACCTTCAAAAACAGGTTATGTGTAGTGTCTTCAATAAAATATTAAAATATGCTCATAAAATTAGATCAGATTCACATATAAAATAGCACAGGTAACATGAATATAAATTCCATTTCTTTTCTGCTATTTCTGTATTGTAAATTTGCCAAGGACTAAAAAATCTTCTATTTAAAATGTCAAGTAGTGTGTTAAGTTTTTGATCACTGTTATTGATTTACTGTTTGGTAATAGTGGTTAATAAAATTTTTTAATATATTTTACCACAGATTCAACTGCAGATCATTTCAACATTTCACCATGCCAACGAAAGAAAGAGAGAGAAAGGCTGCAAAACGTCAAAGACAGCAGGTGAATCAAAAGAAGCAGCAGTCCTCTAACAAAAAGATTTGTCAAGTCACGAAGAAAGCACCGGGTAAGAGTACAAAAACATTCATAAGAAATATGTGTAGTAAAAAAAATATTACTACAGAAAATGTTTCAGTCCATAAAAAGAGAAGCAATTCAAATGGAAAGGAAAGGCCAATCAAAAATGTTACTGCTAGAGCAAGAGATAACTCTGTGCATGATAGTAGAAGGAAACAACAGTTTAGGGACATTCGTAAACGAATGTTCCGCAACAGGATTATTGGCAATTTGTTAAAAAATATTAAGAAAGGTCAACAGAAAGTTGTTTTTTATAAGAGAAAAAAAAAGTTGAGAAAGTTATTGATCAGGCATTTGAAATTAAACAGAAGTTATTTATTTTGATAATCAATAGAATTAGGAAGCTAAACAAGGCAATTTATGATTTCAAAAGAAATAGTAGATGGAAGAGAATAGTTAATCGTAGTAATTTTTGTGAAGTTTTTTCTGGAGAATGGATGCATAGTTCAAGCTGTGAGGCATTTTTTAATGAGGAGAGTTATTTCCAGGATAATGATTTGGTGCATGCAGTTGACACCAGTGGTCGTGCTTATGAAGTGAAAGATGGTTGTCCAGTTGAAAAAGAAAAACTTGTGACAACAGAGACAGAAGAGGTGTTAGGTAATGAGGTTTTAGGAAGACGTGCTAAGGGTCCTGTGTACACCTGGAAGTGTAGTAGTATTTGTAGTGTGCGACAGGATTCCATCAATTTGCTTTGTGATTTTGTACGGTCATTTAATAAGAAAAGTTTGAAGCAGAAAATAAGGTTGTTGCAAGAATTAGATCCTTGCAGAGTGAGAGAAGTGACAGGTTTGCATGGTCATTCACTGGCTTGTCTTTCCAGGAGAGTATGCCAGAGTGTTTTTCATCATTTCAGGATGCTAGCAGTGCATCATAATAAAGTGAGGAAATTAGTTAGAATGTTGTATTATGCTAAGAGTCCAGCAATTATGCTTAAACAATTATGTGCTGCTCTTTTGCATGGTTCTGAAATAGATGTGAAGAATATATGTGAAGAAATTGAGTTTTGTTACTTTGGAAGTAAAGAGGAGAATGTTGAAATTGACCAAGAAGAAGCGGGTAATGTGGAAGATAGTGTACAGGTTTCCAGTACAGATAATTTCCAGAGGGAAATTGTCACATTTCAGGTCAAATCAAGTGAGAGGCCAAATTTCACTTGTGTGTGTTGTCGACGCACTTATTATAAGAATCAGACTAAGTTAGTGGATTTATATGCAAAAAGTGAAAGGGAAAATAATAGTGAATGGAAAGATTTCGCAACATACTTGATGGTAGAAAATTGTTTTGATTTGGAATTGGATCAACGTGTGTGTACTTATTGTTGTTGCAAATTAAATCAAAACCAGATGCCTGCTAGAGCAGTTCATAATAATCTGGAATTGGTTGAGATTCCTTCTGAATTGAAGGATTTAAATACTTATGAATCTATTTTGATTCAAAGTATCCATCCCTTTCAGGCTATTTTAAGAATGGAGCCAAAGACAGGGAAATTGCCTCCATCAGATTTACAGAGAGGATTAAAGGGAAGAGTTGTTTATTTGCCTCTAGATTTGAAGAAAAACATTAACACAATTGGAGTAGAAAAAGTGGAAGAGGAACCTCTGGTTATCTTAGTTAATGGGGTTCCGACAAAGAATAAGAAAATATGGCAAGATTTAGTAGATGTTAGGAAAGTTAAAAAGGCAACATTGTATTTGAAAAAAAATAATAAATACTATAAGAATGTATATGTTGCAGAAGAGGAAGTAAGTGAGGAAGAGGATAGCGATTTGTGTGCTGGTCAAATTGAGAAAGTAGAACCCTCTACTAGTGAAGAAATATATGAACATTATAGTGTTCATCCTTTGCATTCCAAGGAAGTCATGGGGAATGCTATTGAGTTATTTCAAATGAAACAAGCCAAAGGGAGTCCCATTAGTGTTTGGGAGGAAAGTTTGGAAGCTCGGTGTTTCCCACAGCTTTTTCCAACAGGTCAGGGAGGAAGATATGATGAGCGACCTCATCAAATTCCTGCTTCTGAATACCGGACTTTGCGATTGTATGCAGGAGATGCTAGGTTTCGACAATGCATTCCTTATTTGTTTCATCTACTGTTTGAAAGCGATCTGTCTGGACTGTCATATGCAGTGAACCACATCTTGAAAAGTGGTATACACATGCAAAACATCTCGGCAAGTGACTTTATGGATAAAGTCAATGTCCAAGACAGTATTTTGGATTCTCACCTGATTAATCTCATGGCGTGTCAGCGTGGTACTAATGAGTACTGGTACCGTCGTCATGGTGATTTAAAATGTATGCTGAGGAACTTAGGTACTCCCACATGGTTCCTCACTCTGAGCTGTGCCGAGTATGGCTGGGAAGACTTATTTGAATTTCTATGAGAGGCAAATGCTAACGTAGATAACATCGAATTCAAGACACCCGGAGAACTGTGCTCTTTGGATCCAGTCAATGTATGTAGGTACTTCAATCATAGATTTGAAGCTATGATGTCTTTCATCATGAATAAGAAGAATCCACCTCTTGGAGAGGTGTTGGATTTCTTCTGGAGAAAGGAGTACCAAGCAAGAGGTGCTCCTCATGTACATATGTTGCTGTGGATCAAGGATGCACCTAAATTTGGAACGGATCCAGAAGACTCAGTGATGAGTTTCATCCAACAGTATTCTACGTGTGCTGTTCCAAACGCAAAGGAGAAGAAAAGCCTAAGAGAAAAAGTTCTGCGTTTCCAAAGCCATCGATGTGGAAAGTACTGCCGTCGTAAATTCCGAAACAAGGACAAGTTCTACACCAAATGTCGTTTCGGCTTTCCACGACCGGTGATTTCTAAAGGAAGAGTAAACAGTTTGATGTCTTCGCTGCGACATAATGTCATGAAGAAATCACCTAAAAACACATACAATTTGAAGAGGAACGAAGAGTCCAAGTACATCAACGACTACAACCCGGTGATTTTGTCCATGTGGAATGCTAACATGGATATACAGTTTGTGGCTGATAACTGTATGGCTGTGGCTCGGTATGTGACGTCTTACATCACCAAAAAAGAGAAGACAGAATTGAAGGATATGTGGGAGGACATTTCCCATGAAAAGAGCCTCAGCAAGAAGTTGTACAGTTTCAGTCTGAAGATGGTGTCGCATCGAGAAATTGGAGCTTACGAATGCTCTGACCGGTTGTCTTCAGCAAGTCTCTATGCCAAGTCCAGGAGTATCGTTTGGGCGAGTCTTGGTCTTGCTGCAACGCGTAATCGAGTTCTGAAACCTGTGCGGGAAATTGAGTATTTGGCGGAAAAGGAGCCAAACAGTACCGACATTTTGAAGACCAACATGTTGGATACATATTATCCAAATAGAAGCAGTCACCTCGACAATGTTTGTCTGTATGAGGTTCTTCAAAATTACATATTCAAGAGGAACATCAAAGAAGATACTGAGAAAGGAGTGTATGCTGTAATAGGAAGTGAGGGATGTCTGGTCAAGCAAAGAAAATGCCACTTGGTAAACCATCGAAAATTGAGTGGCGAATCTCCTGAAAAAAAGGAGTTTTTCTATTTAGCACTTTTGCAACTTTTCAAGCCTTGGCGTGCAGAAGAGGAACTGCTTGGAGATTTCCTCTGTTACGAAGACTCTTTCAATGCCGCCAAGGAGACCATAGAATGTCCTGCTTTTCCCAAATATGTAGAAATGTTGAATGCGGAAATTGAGCAGGAAGCAACGATTGCAGCCGAGATTGCCAGAGACAGTTCTCAGGACAGTCAGAGTTCTGCTTCATTGAGTCAGGATCCACTAGGAGGACCTGTTATCGAAAATGAAGCTGCCACTGCCATGAATGAAGTGGAAAGAGCCATGGCACATGCTCAGGAGGATGCGGTTAACTTAGAAGAGTTGGAAAGACAACTCAACGTTGAGCAGAGGAAAATATATGATGAAGTTACCATGCAAATTGATCATGGATTAAGTCATGACAAGAAAGAGTGCTCATGTACGTCGTTGAAGCCTGTCCGACTGTACGTGAGTGGAGAAGCGGGAACTGGAAAAAGTTTCCTCATTAAAGCAATTTCATGCTATTTGCAGGAAAGGACAGAGTCATCTCTGTCTTGTGTTGTCACCGCTCCAACTGGACTGGCAGCACATAACATTAAAGGGATTACTTTACATCGTTTACTGATGCTGCCAGTGGAGCATGACAACAAATTACAATATCACAAGCTATCTGGAGATGCTTGTTTTGAAGTTTCAAGAATCTTGAGGACAATGAAACTTCTTATCATTGACGAAGTAAGCATGGTTTCCAATGTCATGCTTGCCTTTGTGCATTTGAGAATGCAAGAAGTTCTCAAAACAGAGTATGATGTGTTATTTGGTGGCAAACACATCATTGTTTTCGGAGATCTTTTGCAGCTGACACCAGTGAAAGGGCAACCTGTGTTCAAAATGCTCACGCATGAAGATACCAGGAAGTGCCTAGGCAGCATTGGCAACGTCAATATATGGTTAAACTTCAATTATGCTGAACTGCATGAAAATATGCGTCAGGCGAAGGATGAAGTTTACAAGACTATTCTACAAGATGTTAGAATTGGAAAAGTGACCGAGCATGGGAAAGAAGCTTTACATGCACGATTACTGTCAAATTTATATCCAGAACAAGATGTTGTGCCTGAGAATATTTTTCAGAAAATTACTGATAAGAAATCTGGAATATGTTTGATGCCAACTCTTGCAGAATGTGCCAAATTCAACAACAAAATGTTGCATTTAGAAAAGCAAGAGATTGTGAAACTGGAAGCTATTGACAGAGTAGAGCATATGGGATCAACAATTATTTTGTCTGAGAATCTGAAAACAAAATTGGATTCATTAGAGAAGAGTATATCTAAAACTGCAGGTTTTGAAAAGACTCTGAATGTGTGCTTGAACTGCCGTATAATTTTAAGAAGGAATTTACATGTTGAAAGAGGTCTGGTAAATGGATTAATGGGTAATGTTGATTTTGTAAAATACAGAAATAGAGATGGAATTGAATTTTTAAAAATTTAATTTGATGGCATTGAGGAAGTACAGCTAATTGGTCGTTGCTCTGCTAGATTTTTGCTTGTAAAAGACTTATATGTTCGCCGTAAGCAGTTTCCTGTTTGCTTGGCATATGCGGTGACAATCCATAAATCGCAAGGTTTAAGTGTAGACTGTGCATTGGTGAATATTGGCAGTTCTGTGTTCAAGGAGGGTATGGCATATGTGGCATTGTCACGAGTTAGAACTTTATCGGGATTGTACTTGATTGAGTGTGATGTCACAAACATTTGTGCGGATCTAGATTGTGTTAAGGAATACAATAGGTTAAGAAGAGAGTATGCGCCACATTTGCCTCAGTATCCTTTGTTTGAGAAACGTGTGGTAGGCCGGAAACGAAGAAATGTGACCAATACTGGGGAGGTTGTAGCAAAAAGACGAAAAGTCGATGAACCTAAAATTACAAGCAGAAACAAAAAGGATTCTGTTGAAGATGTTGTTGGTTTTCAATTTGAAAACAGTTCTGGTGTCAACTGCTATGCTAATGTAGTGGTTAATGTTTTGTTTTCTCTAGAAAATGTAAAAGAAGAGATTGTGGTCAATTCTGATCAAAGATTTTGCAGTTTGTTAAATTCTGTGTTAGAGAAATGTAGCACTGATAGAACAAACATAGAAAGTGTGTCTGAAATTCGAAATCTGTTAGACAGATGTTCAGGCCAAACACAATTCTCTCAAAATATTCAGCAAGATTGTCAGGAGTTTTTAATGTATATGCTTGATGTATTGCATGCTGAAGGTGTAGATGTAGATCAGCTGTTTGGGCTTTCTTATCAATGGCAGCATGACTGCGAGAACTGTATGGTATCAAGTACTACTAGTGTAGACTCAGAAAGATTTATATATTTAACTTTGCCAGACAGTAAATCAGTCTCCTTTAATAAGCTAGTAAAAGCAGCTGATCACAACATGGAGTGTAGCCAATGTAAATCTGAAATGATGTCCACATTATTTATACGAACATATGGCCAGTATGTCATTTTAATGTTCCAACGATGTAGGCCTGATGGAACAAAATTGACAACTTTAATTAAAAATTTTGTAGCTTCGCAGTTGTCAATATCAGGAAGGACTTTTGTAACTGCAGCAATTATATATCATGACGGCCCTTCAATAACATCAGGACATTACACAGCTTATTTAAAGTCTAGAAATGGCTGGTCATTCTGCAACGATTCTGTTGTATGACCTTAAAAACTCTTACCTGGTGTTTTTAAAACCAAAATTTTAGGGAAATAATCTCGGGATGTGCTCTGTGGAATTTCAAGAAGTTCTAATGGCTCCTACACAATTTGGCCTTGAGGATAAGTGTAGTTCAGAGACATAACTTCTAACCATAAGACTGGACGTCATGGAGAAATAAGTGCACTTTGAATGAGTTCAGAAAAACTATTTCTTTTTATAAGCTAATTGAAGCAGCCAATCAAAACATAGAGTAGAGGGAATGTAAGTCTGCAATGCTGTCTACTGTTTTACATTGCTTTGTGATTGAAAGTGATGTAGAGAATTAAATAATTGTACTAGTCATAGAGTTAGTGTAAGTCTGCTTCATAGTAAGCAGTATCAGTGTCATAGGAAATGTAGAACATGACTGAGCAAGAAGGGGAAGATATTACTATTCCAGGATTGTGAAAATGATCTTCAACATTTTAATTCTGAAAGTTGCAGAAATGCCAAATGACGGGATTGGCTTACAAGAAATCCAAGAGTTATAAATGGCTCTGACAAGATTTGGCCTTGTGGAAACTTGTGGTAGAGAGCAAGAAGTCATTTATTGCATGTAACATGTTTTTAAAAACGATGGAGATTTTCTTTCAGAAAGTGGCGGGCTGAAAGTAATAACAGCACAAAAGAGTGTAAGCTGTTCATAGGACATCCTTTGACGTCATGGAAAGTAAGTTAACTTTAAGGAGTTCTGAATTCTGATTTGTTATGTTGTATGGGTTTTTTAAACACAATCATTTTGATTGTGTTTTTTTTTCCCCGCTGTTATATGATGAATACCTTCAAGTCACTGTTTTTAGTGAATTTTGATACATTCTGAGAACAGCAAAAATAAACCATTTAACATGTATAATTAATTCTGTACTGTTTGCATTTATGATGTATATGTAGAACAGTGTAGGAGGCATGGAGAAGGTGAGGCTTCTGTAAGTGTCAAAGTTGTTGCATGCAGTGCTGCACTTCTGCGTATTCTTTCATATGCTAGACTACATCTGCACAATGAGATACCTAAGCAAAGGAAACACAAGTGATGTGATTGTGAAATGAGCAAAATAAATTGCACGTATTTCATTTACATCACCTGTGTTTCCTATCATTACGATACAGAAAAGGGGGTGGTGATGAACAGAGTATCTGAATTAAGCAGACCACTCTTACCCAGTCCAAAGATCAGGGCTTGATCCATCACCGTTATTTATCTCACTGCCCCATCCCAGCTCAGAACCTGGCTATATGCAAATTAGTCTGTCCCTGGCCCAGTGCATCATGGGAACAGGGCAGACCAAACTACCAAGCCAATTCTTCACCAGAAAGGAGACAAGCTACCGGGGACCGGTTTCTGGCATTTCAGCCTCTTCGGCCCGGCTTGCTTGAATCCTGATGGAGCAGTGAGAAAGGGACTCATGTCTGAGTATACCCTGCCACACCTATAGTGGCCAAAAACGATACAGAAAAGGGGGTGGTGATGAACAGAGTGTCTGAATTAAGCAGACCACTCTTACCCAGTCCAAAGATCAGGGCTTGATCCATCACCGTTATTTATCTCACTGCCCCATCCCAGCTCAGAACCTGGCTATATGCAAATTAGTCTGTCCCTGGCCCAGTGCATCATGGGAACAGGGCAGACCAAACTACCAAGCCAATTCTTCACCAGAAAGGAGACAAGCTACCGGGGACCGGTTTCTGGCATTTCAGCCTCTTCGGCCCGGCTTGCTTGAATCCTGATGGAGCAGTGAGAAAGGGACTCATGTCTGAGTATACCCTGCCACACCTATAGTGGCCAAAAACGATACAGAAAAGGGGGTGGTGATGAACAGAGTGTCTGAATTAAGCAGACCACTCTTACCCAGTCCAAAGATCAGGGCTTGATCCATCACCGTTATTTATCTCACTGCCCCATCCCAGCTCAGAACCTGGCTATATGCAAATTAGTCTGTCCCTGGCCCAGTGCATCATGGGAACAGGGCAGACCAAACTACCAAGCCAATTCTTCACCAGAAAGGAGACAAGCTACCGGGGACCGGTTTCTGGCATTTCAGCCTCTTCGGCCCGGCTTGCTTGAATCCTGATGGAGCAGTGAGAAAGGGACTCATGTCTGAGTATACCCTGCCACACCTATAGTGGCCAAAAATGATACAGAAAAGGGGGTGGTGATGAACAGAGTGTCTGAATTAAGCAGACCACTCTTACCCAGTCCAAAGATCAGGGCTTGATCCATCACCGTTATTTATCTCACTGCCCCATCCCAGCTCAGAACCTGGCTATATGCAAATTAGTCTGTCCCTGGCCCAGTGCATCATGGGAACAGGGCAGACCAAACTACCAAGCCAATTCTTCACCAGAAAGGAGACAAGCTACCGGGGACCGGTTTCTGGCATTTCAGCCTCTTCGGCCCGGCTTGCTTGAATCCTGATGGAGCAGTGAGAAAGGGACTCATGTCTGAGTATACCCTGCCACACCTATAGTGGCCAAAAACGATACAGAAAAGGGGGTGGTGATGAACAGAGTGTCTGAATTAAGCAGACCACTCTTACCCAGTCCAAAGATCAGGGCTTGATCCATCACCGTTATTTATCTCACTGCCCCATCCCAGCTCAGAACCTGGCTATATGCAAATTAGTCTGTCCCTGGCCCAGTGCATCATGGGAACAGGGCAGACCAAACTACCAAGCCAATTCTTCACCAGAAAGGAGACAAGCTACCGGGGACCGGTTTCTGGCATTTCAGCCTCTTCGGCCCGGCTTGCTTGAATCCTGATGGAGCAGTGAGAAAGGGACTCATGTCTGAGTATACCCTGCCACACCTATAGTGGCCAAAAACGATACAGAAAAGGGGGTGGTGATGAACAGAGTGTCTGAATTAAGCAGACCACTCTTACCCAGTCCAAAGATCAGGGCTTGATCCATCACCGTTATTTATCTCACTGCCCCATCCCAGCTCAGAACCTGGCTATATGCAAATTAGTCTGTCCCTGGCCCAGTGCATCATGGGAACAGGGCAGACCAAACTACCAAGCCAATTCTTCACCAGAAAGGAGACAAGCTACCGGGGACCGGTTTCTGGCATTTCAGCCTCTTCGGCCCGGCTTGCTTGAATCCTGATGGAGCAGTGAGAAAGGGACTCATGTCTGAGTATACCCTGCCACACCTATAGTGGCCAAAAACGATACAGAAAAGGGGGTGGTGATGAACAGAGTGTCTGAATTAAGCAGACCACTCTTACCCAGTCCAAAGATCAGGGCTTGATCCATCACCGTTATTTATCTCACTGCCCCATCCCAGCTCAGAACCTGGCTATATGCAAATTAGTCTGTCCCTGGCCCAGTGCATCATGGGAACAGGGCAGACCAAACTACCAAGCCAATTCTTCACCATAAAGGAGACAAGCTACCGGGGACCGGTTTCTGGCATTTCAGTCTCTTCGGCCCGGCTTGCTTGAATCCTGATGGAGCAGTGAGAAAGGGACTCATGTCTGAGTATACCCTGCCACACCTATAGTGGCCAAAAACGATACAGAAAAGGGGGTGGTGATGAACAGAGTGTCTGAATTAAGCAGACCACTCTTACCCAGTCCAAAGATCAGGGCTTGATCCATCACCGTTATTTATCTCACTGCCCCATCCCAGCTCAGAACCTGGCTATATGCAAATTAGTCTGTCCCTGGCCCAGTGCATCATGGGAACAGGGCAGACCAAACTACCAAGCCAATTCTTCACCAGAAAGGAGACAAGCTACCGGGGACCGGTTTCTGGCATTTCAGCCTCTTCGGCCCGGCTTGCTTGAATCCTGATGGAGCAGTGAGAAAGGGACTCATGTCTGAGTATACCCTGCCACACCTATAGTGGCCAAAAACGATACAGAAAAGGGGGTGGTGATGAACAGAGTGTCTGAATTAAGCAGACCACTCTTACCCAGTCCAAAGATCAGGGCTTGATCCATCACCGTTATTTATCTCACTGCCCCATCCCAGCTCAGAACCTGGCTATATGCAAATTAGTCTGTCCCTGGCCCAGTGCATCATGGGAACAGGGCAGACCAAACTACCAAGCCAATTCTTCACCAGAAAGGAGACAAGCTACCGGGGACCGGTTTCTGGCATTTCAGCCTCTTCGGCCCGGCTTGCTTGAATCCTGATGGAGCAGTGAGAAAGGGACTCATGTCTGAGTATACCCTGCCACACCTATAGTGGCCAAAAACGATACAGAAAAGGGGGTGGTGATGAACAGAGTGTCTGAATTAAGCAGACCACTCTTACCCAGTCCAAAGATCAGGGCTTGATCCATCACCGTTATTTATCTCACTGCCCCATCCCAGCTCAGAACCTGGCTATATGCAAATTAGTCTGTCCCTGGCCCAGTGCATCATGGGAACAGGGCAGACCAAACTACCAAGCCAATTCTTCACCAGAAAGGAGACAAGCTACCGGGGACCGGTTTCTGGCATTTCAGCCTCTTCGGCCCGGCTTGCTTGAATCCTGATGGAGCAGTGAGAAAGGGACTCATGTCTGAGTATACCCTGCCACACCTATAGTGGCCAAAAACGATACAGAAAAGGGGGTGGTGATGAACAGAGTGTCTGAATTAAGCAGACCACTCTTACCCAGTCCAAAGATCAGGGCTTGATCCATCACCGTTATTTATCTCACTGCCCCATCCCAGCTCAGAACCTGGCTATATGCAAATTAGTCTGTCCCTGGCCCAGTGCATCATGGGAACAGGGCAGACCAAACTACCAAGCCAATTCTTCACCAGAAAGGAGACAAGCTACCGGGGACCGGTTTCTGGCATTTCAGCCTCTTCGGCCCGGCTTGCTTGAATCCTGATGGAGCAGTGAGAAAGGGACTCATGTCTGAGTATACCCTGCCACACCTATAGTGGCCAAAAACGATACAGAAAAGGGGGTGGTGATGAACAGAGTGTCTGAATTAAGCAGACCACTCTTACCCAGTCCAAAGATCAGGGCTTGATCCATCACCGTTATTTATCTCACTGCCCCATCCCAGCTCAGAACCTGGCTATATGCAAATTAGTCTGTCCCTGGCCCAGTGCATCATGGGAACAGGGCAGACCAAACTACCAAGCCAATTCTTCACCATAAAGGAGACAAGCTACCGGGGACCGGTTTCTGGCATTTCAGTCTCTTCGGCCCGGCTTGCTTGAATCCTGATGGAGCAGTGAGAAAGGGACTCATGTCTGAGTATACCCTGCCACACCTATAGTGGCCAAAAACGATACAGAAAAGGGGGTGGTGATGAACAGAGTGTCTGAATTAAGCAGACCACTCTTACCCAGTCCAAAGATCAGGGCTTGATCCATCACCGTTATTTATCTCACTGCCCCATCCCAGCTCAGAACCTGGCTATATGCAAATTAGTCTGTCCCTGGCCCAGTGCATCATGGGAACAGGGCAGACCAAACTACCAAGCCAATTCTTCACCAGAAAGGAGACAAGCTACCGGGGACCGGTTTCTGGCATTTCAGCCTCTTCGGCCCGGCTTGCTTGAATCCTGATGGAGCAGTGAGAAAGGGACTCATGTCTGAGTATACCCTGCCACACCTATAGTGGCCAAAAACGATACAGAAAAGGGGGTGGTGATGAACAGAGTGTCTGAATTAAGCAGACAACTCTTACCCAGTCCAAAGATCAGGGCTTGATCCATCACCGTTATTTATCTCACTGCCCCATCCCAGCTCAGAACCTGGCTATATGCAAATTAGTCTGTCCCTGGCCCAGTGCATCATGGGAACAGGGCAGACCAAACTATCAAGCCAATTCTTCACCAGAAAGGAGACAAGCTACCGGGGACCGGTTTCTGGCATTTCAGCCTCTTCGGCCCGGCTTGCTTGAATCCTGATGGAGCAGTGAGAAAGGGACTCATGTCTGAGTATACCCTGCCACACCTATAGTGGCCAAACACGATACAGAAAAGGGGGTGGTGATGAACAGAGTGTCTGAATTAAGCAGACCACTCTTACCCAGTCCAAAGATCAGGGCTTGATCCATCACCGTTATTTATCTCACTGCCCCATCGCAGCTCAGAACCTGGCTATATGCAAATTAGTCTGTCCCTGGCCCAGTGCATCATGGGAACAGGGCAGACCAAACTACCAAGCCAATTCTTCACCAGAAAGGAGACAAGCTACCGGGGACCGGTTTCTGGCATTTCAGCCTCTTCGGCCCGGCTTGCTTGAATCCTGATGGAGCAGTGAGAAAGGGACTCATGTCTGAGTATACCCTGCCACACCTATAGTGGCCAAAAACGATACAGAAAAGGGGGTGGTGATGAACAGAGTGTCTGAATTAAGCAGACCACTCTTACCCAGTCCAAAGATCAGGGCTTGATCCATCACCGTTATATATCTCACTGCCCCATCCCAGCTCAGAACCTGGCTATATGCAAATTAGTCTGTCCCTGGCCCAGTGCATCATGGGAACAGGGCAGACCAAACTACCAAGCCAATTCTTCACCAGAAAGGAGACAAGCTACCGGGGACCGGTTTCTGGCATTTCAGCCTCTTCGGCCCGGCTTGCTTGAATCCTGATGGAGCAGTGAGAAAGGGACTCATGTCTGAGTATACCCTGCCACACCTATAGTGGCCAAAAACGATACAGAAAAGGGGGTGGTGATGAACAGAGTGTCTGAATTAAGCAGACCACTCTTACCCAGTCCAAAGATCAGGGCTTGATCCATCACCGTTATTTATCTCACTGCCCCATCCCAGCTCAGAACCTGGCTATATGCAAATTAGTCTGTCCCTGGCCCAGTGCATCATGGGAACAGGGCAGACCAAACTACCAAGCCAATTCTTCACCAGAAAGGAGACAAGCTACCGGGGACCGGTTTCTGGCATTTCAGCCTCTTCGGCCCGGCTTGCTTGAATCCTGATGGAGCAGTGAGAAAGGGACTCATGTCTGAGTATACCCTGCCACACCTATAGTGGCCAAAAACGATACAGAAAAGGGGGTGGTGATGAACAGAGTGTCTGAATTAAGCAGACCACTCTTACCCAGTCCAAAGATCAGGGCTTGATCCATCACCGTTATTTATCTCACTGCCCCATCCCAGCTCAGAACCTGGCTATATGCAAATTAGTCTGTCCCTGGCCCAGTGCATCATGGGAACAGGGCAGACCAAACTACCAAGCCAATTCTTCACCAGAAAGGAGACAAGCTACCGGGGACCGGTTTCTGGCATTTCAGCCTCTTCGGCCCGGCTTGCTTGAATCCTGATGGAGCAGTGAGAAAGGGACTCATGTCTGAGTATACCCTGCCACACCTATAGTGGCCAAAAACGATACAGAAGACGCCTGAAATGGCAGAAACCGGTCCCCGGAAGCTTGTTTCCTTCCCAGTACAAGAATTGGCTTGGTAGTTTGGTTTGCCCTGTTCCCATCATGCACTGGGACAGGAACAGACTAATTTGCATATAGCCAAGTTCTGAGCTGGGATGGTGCAGTGAGCTAAAAAACGGTGATGGATCAAGCCCTGATCTTTGGACTGGGTAAGAGTGGTCTGCTTAATTCAGGCACTCTGTTCATCACCACCCCCTTTTCTGAATCATTTTGTCCACCATAAGCGTGGAAGGGTATACTCAGATGTGAGTCCCTTGCTCATTGCACCATCAGGATTCAAGCAAGCCGGGCCGAAGACGCCTGAAATGGCAGAAACCAGTCCCCGGAAGCTTGTTTCCTTCCCAGTACAAGAATTGGCTTGGTAGTTTGGTTTGCCCTGTTCCCATCATGCACTGGGACAGGAACAGACTAATTTGCATATAGCCAAGTTCTGAGCTGGGATGGTGCAGTGAGCTAAAAAACGGTGATGGATCAAGCCCTGATCTTTGGACTGGGTAAGAGTGGTCTGCTTAATTCAGGCACTCTGTTCATCACCACCCCCTTTTCTGAATCATTTTGTCCACCATAAGCGTGGAAGGGTATACTCAGATGTGAGTCCCTTGCTCATTGCACCATCAGGATTCAAGCAAGCCGGGCCGAAGACGCCTGAAATGGCAGAAACCGGTCCCCGGAAGCTTGTTTCCTTCCCAGTACAAGAATTGGCTTGGTAGTTTGGTTTGCCCTGTTCCCATCATGCACTGGGACAGGAACAGACTAATTTGCATATAGCCAAGTTCTGAGCTGGGATGGTGCAGTGAGCTAAAAAACGGTGATGGATCAAGCCCTGATCTTTGGACTGGGTAAGAGTGGTCTGCTTAATTCAGGCACTCTGTTCATCACCACCCCCTTTTCTGAATCATTTCGTCCACCATAAGCGTGGAAGGGTATACTCAGATGTGAGTCCCTTGCTCATTGCACCATCAGGATTCAAGCAAGCCGGGCCGAAGACGCCTGAAATGGCAGAAACCGGTCCCCGGAAGCTTGTTTCCTTCCCAGTACAAGAATTGGCTTGGTAGTTTGGTTTGCCCTGTTCCCATCATGCACTGGGACAGGAACAGACTAATTTGCATATAGCCAAGTTCTGAGCTGGGATGGTGCAGTGAGCTAAAAAACGGTGATGGATCAAGCCCTGATCTTTGGACTGGGTAAGAGTGGTCTGCTTAATTCAGGCACTCTGTTCATCACCACCCCCTTTTCTGAATCATTTTGTCCACCATAAGCATGGAAGGGTATACTAAGATGTGAGTCCCTTGCTCATTGCACCATCAGGATTCAAGCAAGCCGGGCCGAAGACGCCTGAAATGGCAGAAACCGGTCCCCGGAAGCTTGTTTCCTTCCCAGTACAAGAATTGGCTTGGTAGTTTGGTTTGCCCTGTTCCCATCATGCACTGGGACAGGAACAGACTAATTTGCATATAGCCAAGTTCTGAGCTGGGATGGTGCAGTGAGCTAAAAAACGGTGATGGATCAAGCCCTGATCTTTGGACTGGGTAAGAGTGGTCTGCTTAATTCAGGCACTC
This sequence comes from Lissotriton helveticus, assembly GCF_964261635.1. Taxonomy (NCBI): domain Eukaryota; kingdom Metazoa; phylum Chordata; class Amphibia; order Caudata; family Salamandridae; genus Lissotriton; species Lissotriton helveticus. The sequence continues at coordinate 330,496,651 of NC_136060.1, read as the reverse complement.
TGTTCATCACCACCCCCTTTTCTGAATCATCCTATCATTACGAATCACATTGTGCAGATCAAGTTTAGGTCTGTCCAGGGAAACATAGGAGGTTTGGACTTTGTTCAAGAGTGCAGTGGACATGACTCACTTCATTGGTAGACCTTCACATATATTATGTCCTCTATTCTCTTCAACAACTCGAAATTTCATCTGCAACCCTGAGTAGGCCTCACCTCAAACAAACCTCTGGATAGGAGACATCTTATTGGCATCCTGAAGCAATTATTTAAAATTTTAGTGTCTTGCGACACTTTTCTGAGACAACAGCAATGCAAAAGATGCACCATGTTTTAAGATAGGCCTCACTTCATCTGCATCAAGATACTGTTAGTTTAAAATGTATATCTTTAGGACTGTGTAGGGGGCCTGGAGAAGCAGAAGCTTCTGTAAGTGTCAAAGTTGTTGAAAAACTGTTTGTCCTTCAATCTTTTCCCTTGTCTTTTGTAATTTTTAAATACATGTTTTAATATTTTTCAAATGTTTGTTCTCTCTTTCACAGATTGAAAGTATAAAAACAAAAAGTGAGTAATTTAACGACAATTATAAGGTAAATGTTTTGTACTCTTTTCGTTACATTTCTATCACATTTAACTACTATTAGTTCCACTGCTTCATTTCTTTAACCCTCAGTTTCCTGCCTTTGCTACTTCCCTCATTCCTTTCTCTATTACCTACTTACTCAACTCCTTCCACTCTTTTTGTCAGTCCCTCTCTTCTCATAGTTCCTCACTCTTGTTCACTCACTCCGTCTCTATTACTCTTAGTGTCTTTGACTGATCACTGTATCACTATTTGTTCATAATGCTTTCTCTGTGTAGTTGAAGCACACTAAGGGGCATATTATGAACACAGCCAATAAAATTATTGCTCTTTTTATTGGCAGAAAACTGGTGCAAAAGTGGTTTTAGCGGCAGTTTTCTGCCGCAAAAGCAGCTTTAGCGACACATTTCTGCCAATAAAAGCTGCAAAACGTTTATTGCCTATGTTGATGATATGGCTCTATGTTACTTACATTTCTTTGCTGTTTCAATTAATCTTTTTCTGTTATTTTTTGTTTTCTGTTTTCTATTTTTTCTCTCTGTTATTCCTCATGTTTTAATCTTATTTTGAACATTTACTCACATTCTCCAAGAAACTCTTCTTTGTTAATATTATACTCTCTTTTTTTTTCTTTCACTTCGTTATCTATTTTGTTTTTCACAATTATACCCTCTTCCGTCTTTTCTTCGGTAAATAGATCTATTAAACAGTATCTCTTCTTTACTCCCTATAGCTGTCTTTCTTTTAACATCACTCTCTGTTTACTTTCCTTATACTTACTCTTTTTTAAAAAAAAAAAATTTTTTGGTTAGCTCCCGGTCCGCGTACCGGGAAGCTAACCGGGAAGCGAACCAAAAGAAATAGAGCTTGCCAGAGTGCTAAACATTCTAGCAATTTTTTTTGAAAGGGAAGGTAGTTCTGAAAATAACTTTTTTTTAAATATTTTTGTTGTTTTATATTTTTTTTTTATTTTTTGAACATTTTTTGTTTTTTTTGTATTTTTTGAACGATTTTATATTTTTTTTTGTTTTTTTTTGGGGGGGAAACAACAAAAAACAGGCATTGAAAAGGGCTCAACAGGAGCAAAAAAAAATTTACTGGGGGCGGTTAGGGCAATTATGATGTTCATAAGCCAGGTTGATGGCATTTATGCTCATATTGCCACATGCTAACAACGCACGACAGTGCATACAAGTGTGAATCATGTGACCAAAATTTTCTTGTATGTTTGGCACAGTTTCCCGTGCCTCTGCTGGTGTCAATGAAATGGATATTCTTGATCTGGCCACAGGAGTTGATCTTGGATTTTCCTGCAAATCCCGTATTTCCGCCCGGCTATAATTGAGTGGATGCTTCCTGGTCATGTGCCTGTGCATAGTATGGTTCCCATAACTATATTTCTTATCCGTCCCTCTGGATAATTTTTCTTTACAGATGAGGCAGGTGACATACCTCGCATTGACTTTTTTTTGGCCAGGAGGGATCGAATAAAACTGCCAGATGAAACTGGCTTTCTTATGGGAAACCCGGGGCACCTCTTCTAAGAACTGTGGTTCTTCTCCCTCCTCTTCATCCATTTCTTTCTCTTCCTCCTCAGTGTTGGTCATGACCTGGGGAGGTGGTCCTCTCTTCCCATGAGGAGGTGGAGGTGGTGGTGGGGGTGCACCAGCTGAAGCAACTACTGAAGCCATTTCTGATATAGTAATAAAGGTCTTCCTCTCACAATGATGAAAGTCAGAGTGAGGAAAGAAGGAGGGGTTTTCATCATTTGGGAAAAACAATACTTCTCAACCAATGAAAAGTGTTATTTTTAGGTCACCTGACCTAGCCTTACATCATTATGAAACCAAAAGTGAAATGAACCAATGAAAAGTTTTATTAACAAGTCACATGACCTCTCACGCTCATGTTACGCGCTGCGGAACGCGCCCCAGTTAGCTTCCGGGTCGCTGCGCTTCGCGCCTCGGTCCGCGCCCCGGGACACTTCCGGGTGCGCTAACGCGGTACGTCACAAGACGCATTACGCGGCAACGCGATACGTCGCGCTTTCGCGACGCGCCGCGGATCGCTTCCGGGGAGCTGCGTTTCGCGCCTCGGTCCGCGCCCCGGGGCACTTCCGGGTGCGCTAACGCAGTACGTCATAAGACGCATTACGTGGCAACGCGATACCGTCACTATGTTGATTTCTTACCGGTTCGCGGACCGGGTCGCGGCATCAATTTGAGCTAACGGAAAGCTTCCCGGTTCGCGGACCGGGAGCGAAACAAAAAAAATATTTAACATTTTTTATTTATAAACATATAAAATATATTTTTGGATTTAAAGAAGAATACATTTTACAGCTATAGATATTAGCTTTTAAAAAAACAATGAAATTCACTGAAAAAACCATAGGTTATAGACCATATATAGTTAGGAATTAGCATTTACAAAACCTTGAAAATTCACTGAAAAAAACATAGGTTATACACCATATATAGTTAGGAATTAGCATTTAAAAACCTTATTTTACTCACACAAAACCAATGAAATTCCATATATAGTTAGTTGTACTAACTATATATCGCGCACCCGCAATCCACTGCTGATCATGTCACATATTACATCATTCATGACATGGTCAGTGACATCACTGATGACATCACTGATGACATCTCAAATGACATCACTGATGACATCACTGATGACATCTCAAATGACATCACTGATGACATCACTGATAACATCTCATTTGACATTACTGATCACATCACTGATGACATCATTCATGTGATAATACGATGAACCTCTTCAGACTCTAATATAACCTTAGATACACTCAGTGTAAACAGACACTCACAGACTGTCACTCATCCATGGAGTTACTTACACACCTAGTCAGTCATGCAAAGAATCAATCACACCTCCATTTTCACAACTATACAGTTATACACACCTTACTTATTCAAACATATACTAAAACATATTTACTCACTTATACAATCCTGGATACAAGTGCACAATGATCCATACAGCCACTCACACATTCACTGGCACTTATGCACAGTTATTTATATATGTCAACTCTCACATGTACTGTATTTTACATATGTACTTACTTTGACATGTAGCACTGAGATATCTATTCACTCACCAATACAGTCATGCACACAGTCAACCGCCCATACAGCTGTTTCCACATGCACTTTTGAACCCATACATCTATGCACAGAGTCATACACCTCCCAGCCACCCACACACACACTCAGTCTCCCATACAAATGCTTGGGCAACCAATCAATAACCCATATAGTTACTCATATAGCTACTGATCAACACATGCAGCAGTTTACAGAACAACAGACATAATGATGCACAAATTAAGACAGTTTAGTCACTAACCCATGCACTCAGTGAGACACATTTAACCACTCACTCATACAGTCAGTCATGCACCTACTAAATCCTTCATCCAGACACTTATACATCCACTCATTCTTAAATATGTAAGACATATTTTAACTTTACAGAAAAATACAGTCACTGGATGTTGTCATCAGTGATGTCATCAGTGATGTCATTTGAGATGTCATCAGTGATGTCATCAGTGATGTCATTTGAGATGTCATCAGTGATGTCATCAGTGATGTCACTGACCATGTCATGAATGATGTAATATGTGACATGATCAGCAGTGGATTGCGGGTGCGCGATATATAGTTAGTACAACTAACTATATATGGAATTTCATTGGTTTTGTGTGAGTAAAATAAGGTTTTTTAAATGCTAATTCCTAACTATATATGGTGTATAACCTATGGTTTTTTCAGTGAATTTTCAAGGTTTTGTAAATGCTAATTCCTAACTATATATGGTCTATAACCTATGGTTTTTTCAGTGAATATATATATATATATATTACCTACTGGCGGTCGCCAGTAGGTATATATAGTTAGGATTTTTTCTCTATGGGATTTTTGAAAATTCTATGTCTAATAACTTTGGCGTTTGTGGACGGAATTGGCTGAAAGTTTCAGGAAAATGGAACATTTTGTTTCTGAGCAGCCCCTGAAAATTCGGGGGGGTTTCGTCAAGGGGGGGCCGAGAAAAAAGGGGGGTCCCAAAACGTGTTTTTAACATTGAGTTTTCCATAGGGCGGTTGGCCTCACTTTTAGCCCGAACGGCTGAATGGATTTGCACGAAACTTGGCAAAATTGTAGGGACTGGTAGCCCGATGTGCCTTTGCTAGTTCTCAATATATGTGCTCCAGTGGATTTTGAGAAATTAACGTTAAAAAAAAGATATATATCTGTAACAGCGGACCGGGCAGCGCTCCAGTTCGCGTACTTTTCGCGTTACGGAGCTTTGTGAAGCGAAGCTGATTGGTTCTCCGGCGTCTGTAAACATTCCAAACAGTCCGTAGCGGCCGCCATCTTGTCTCTCGGTAGGATCGAGAGACAAGAGGAGGCCAAAGTGAAGGGGCAAATGACCATAAGGGGGCATAGTAGATCCTCCCTGACCCCCTAGGTTTGATGTGGAGGTTTTAAAAGGGCCCCGCGGGGCAAAATAAATTAAAATAATAATAATCGAACGGCTGAAAGGATTTGCACGAAACTTGGCAAAATTGTAGGGACTGGTAGCCCGATGTGCCTTTGCTAGGTCTCAATATATGTGCTCCAGTGGATTTTGAGAAATTAACGTTCAAAAAAAGATATATATCTGTAACAGCGCTCCGCTTCGCGTACTTTTCGCATTACGGAGCTTTGTGAAGCGAAGCTGATTGGTTCTCCGGCGTCTGTAAACATTCCAAACAGTCCGTAGCGGCCGCCATCTTGTCTCTCGGTAGGATCGAGAGACAAGAGGAGGCCAAAGCGAAGGGGCAAATGACCATAAGGGGGCATAGTAGATCCTCCCTGACCTCCTAGGTTTGATGTACCATTTTGCCAAGTTTGGTGTAAATCCGTTCAGCCAATCAGGCTGTAGACGTATCTAAATTTCCTATGGAAAATTGCATGGGGAAAACACATTTGAAAGTGTTGAAATTTAGAACCAATTAAAATGTTACTTTGGTTTTGTATTTGTGTGTGATGAAAGTTAATTGGTTATGTATATATCTAAAATGAGAGGAAACCACAGCCATTTTGTGATACTACTGTCTGAGGTACATTTGTGAGGAATTTTTGGTGCTCAATTTCTGGTGTTTGATTTACACAGTACTAACGCTTCTCCTACTTTCAAAAAGGTGAGTTGTTAATTTGTAAGGGGAACTATGTTGTACACTTTAAGATAATTTGAAAAATGTTTTCTGTTATTTATTTACAGTCCTTCTGTTATACTAAATACTTGATAAAGTTAGTTTTATATTATGTATTACTAAAAACGATAAATGAAAGTGATTATTTTTTTCTGCAATTTACAGCAAGAAATTTCAAAATAAAATGGATCTCAATGAAGAGACCGTGGCAATTTCTTTTGAATTATCCACTACATTTATTGAAATTGACAGCACCAATAATGAAATATTCTCACAAGGAGGAGATGACTTGAATGATTTTTTTGATCAATCTCTTGACGGCGAATTTATCGAATGTTTGGAGACCATAGAGTTACAAGAATCATCATTGCAGACTTTTCATGAGGAGATTCCTGATGAGATGATTGAAGAGGAAATTCCTGATGAGGACATGTTACTAGTTCTTTCAAATTATGAAAATTCAGAAGAATAAATTTATATTTAGAAATCAAAAATTGTTTGAGACAATATTCATTTTTATTTTTAATTTATGAGGTTGTAGCGAAGTGATTGTAGTATAAAATGAGACTTATAGTATAGAGTGCAACATTTTTATGTTACATAGTAAGTTTACTCATATTTACTTCCCTTCTCCCACTATATTATCTCCAATGTGTATTTGACATCTCTTCTTCATCTCCGGCCTCCTTTCTCTCACTGTCTGTCTCTGATGCATCCTATCGCTGCCATTTTGTGTAATTACAGAAGAGAGTAAAATAAAATAGTTCAGAACGTGAAAAGGGGGCAAAGTAGAGTACCCCTCACCCCCTAGGCCTTCTCAGGCGGTCCCAAAAGGATAAGTTCCTGCTTTCCTGAGAGATTATGGTATGAGTTCCATATACCACAATAACTTGCATTACAACATGCAAGATATCTATCTCCTATTACCAACTTTTGGAGATATTCGCGCTAAGCGCGAATATCTCCAAAAACTAACACCTGCCCTGAGCAGTTCTTAGCCATGTTATCCAATGGGAGGTGGATAACATGGCTAAGAGCATTAGCTCGGTAATGCATGAATATCGCTGACTTTTCAGCGATATTCATGCATTGCGGCCGTTTTTTATCGCATTTGCGATAAACCTTGATAATAGCAAGGTTTATCTGCGATAATTTCTGACGATGCTTAGCGGTACAAAATTCGTTGCTAAGCATCGTTAGCGATAAATATCGCTTAACTTTGGTAATATGCCCCAACGTCTGTTAACGTTCGATTCGAAGGAAATCAGGAAGTGTTGAAAAACATTGTCTGCGCCATCTTGCCTTTTTTCAAATGCCACACTTTTGTCGTGCACGGCAGCCATTTTAGATGCCTTGACCAGACCCACTCTCTGCACGCTGTCGATCCGTAGCATGGCTCCCCACCCTCGCAAGCATCTCCCCCAGGCACTGGTCACCCCCGCTCTCTGTCTTATGCATGGGCAATAAACCTCCCCCCATCTGCGCTGCTCTTCCCTGAGAATCACACTCTGTGCCCGCCCGACACCTCCCTTTCGCCCTATTCACTACCGCACCCTCTGACACTCCTCTTCCTCTGTGTCCGATTGTCCAGGCCGGTCCCAGGCTATCAGCTAGCCCTGCAGATGTAGTTTATGGCCCCAGCTGTAAAGAATCACCCCTCTTCAAAGGAGTTATAGTAGATCAAGGCCCACACCCGATGAGATCCGTCACACCACACGCGTTCCTACTATCTGAAAACCATCCTGTATTGTGATTGGGGAGGGGACCGAGCCTGAAGCGGAAGATTCCAGGGATGACTCTTTGTACATCAAAGTTTTTACAATTATGTGTCACATTAAAAATATATAGCACTCCAACAAAGTAGTAGGAATATAAAACTTAAATAACTTATAAATATATACAACAAAACAAAAACAGTAAAAACATTTAAACATTTTTAGGGAAAAAGAAGGAACAATGGTCAGTAGCGGTCGGTTGTGCGAATAGTCCCAAGGCAGCACAACGTCCAGATTTCTGGACGGCACCCAGGTGATGTTGCCTGGGTGCGCACTGATTTGGGTTTCCGGCGTGGGGCGTCCCGGGGGGTGGGTCGTCAGTAGCGGTCTGTTGTGCGAATAGTTCCAAGGCAGCAGAACGCGCTGAAATGTGGATGGCACCAAGGTGATGTCCAGTAAGTTGCCGCTCTCCGAATAACGGCGTGGGGCGCCCCGGGGGGTATGGGGGGGAGGCAGTCCAAAGTTCCGTTAAAAGGGCAAAGGAAAGGATCGGTGGTTTGAACCATCAGTCAAAAAGGGGAGGGGGTGCAACAATTTTTCCTACCGGGTCACACTGTGCTTTCACCGGAACTGATCCGAACTGTGGTCTGCAGGATTCTAGTCATTCAAACTGAGGCTGGCGCCAGCATGGGAGCGCCGACGTCCCGCGGCTACAGTTTCGTCACTCCATGGGCGATCATGGCAGTCATTCCCCATCGGGGGTGTCTGCGGGGGTCGGGGACTCCCGCGGCTCCTCTAGAATCTTCAAGGTCGTGGAGGACTACGGTGGTGGAGTCAACCAGTGACCGGGCCATTTCTTTATGCTGGGCCCGCTCTTGCCAGGTTGACCGCCATTTTGAGAGTTCAGTAGCTACCGGCGATCGCCGGGTCAAATGAGCGGACGGGCTCCACCCTGCCGGGCGAGACGTTGCAGCATCGCCACAGTGGAAGAACCCTTTTCCGGGCGCCTGGAGCGCTGAGGGTGCAGCTGGGAAGCCTCCACCTGGGGAGGCGGGAGAGGCCTGTTCGCACCGTCTCTCCCACCCAGTGCACCCCACGGCGTCTCGCTTGACATTTGTTATGGCCGGACCAGGCGATGAGGACGAGGGGGGGGGGGTCGGAGGCATGTGCAAGACATCCCCCCCCAGTGTTGTCGCAGCCATTATAAAAGAAAGAAGAAATGTCCCGTCCGTCTTTGGGCCGAACCTCCGGTGGATGGCGGCCGGACGCCCTTTGCTCTGGCCCCATGAACGGGTTCCTTGGCTCATCCGGTGGGGCAGGCCTTGGCGTGTGGTGCCTCTCCTGGGCCTTTCGTGCAGTGGCCTCTCCACTCCCAGGCCCTCCATGGATGCTGGCCCAGACTGGGAAAGAGAGAGGGTCAACCTGCAATTCTCCAGTGCTACCGCCACCGCGGCCGGATCCCGTCGGCCTCGGCCTCTGGTTGATGGTGGCCGGACTGGGAGAGAGAGGGGAGGGTCGAGGACACAGACATTCCCCCCCTTGCAACTCTCCAGGGTTGTCGTAGCAATCCCCCTGGCCGGGTCCCATTGGCCTCGGCCTTTCCTCCGGCTACACCCTACGTGATGATCTTCTGCCGACGGTTGGCAGCAGGACCCGCCTTATATGTGTTGCTTCCGGCTGGGCGTAGCCGCAAACCTGTTGCACTTTGGAAGTTTCCAGAATGGGGCGGATGTCTGCTGACTTGTATCTTTCCCAGTTTGCCGTTATTTGGCCGTGGCAGGCGGTGGGACAGACACGTTTTGGGGCAGTGAGGGGCGATGAAGCCTCGTTGCCTTGTGGCCGTTGCAATGTCACACTTGGTTTCTCTTACTGTTTTCAGGTTTCTTATTACGGGCTTACTTCTAACGTTTCTTGTTTCTAGGACAATAATAGGTTTTATCATTACGTATTGTTATCGTTTCTTTGTTTGTTATTTAATAAAAAGTTCATCAGTGGCCTACTGATTTTCGTTTTCCTATTCCTTTCTTTCCAGGTTGTTTCATGCTAAAGTTTCTGTTAACAGGATACAGTGATCACTTCGTTATTATTGCATATGTCCTTTTCACTAGGGGTGCTCTCTGGTCGGGCCAGATGACCTATCTCTAGTAAATGGTCCGGGTGAAACAGGTGCATCAATCAGTGGGGAGTAGATAGGCATGACAGATTACAACGGGGGAGAAAGGTCCGCATTACCTACCCTTTCACTACTTGCAAAGATTTTCCTACGTTTATTTGCAAACAGGGAATACCTCCAAAAAGAACCAATTCCCAAACAGTCAATGTTCGGGCAAACAATCAATCAATGAGGAACGAAATAGGCACGACGTGTTAAAGGTTTGCGTTACCTACCCTTCACTATCTGCAAAGGGAGAGAGAATATTCCTATTCTTCCCCGTTTGCAGGCAGAGAAGATCCTTAAGAGAACCAACTTCGAACAATTCAATGCTCGATTCAAACAATCAACAAGGGGTACTGTGAACACAAATGAACGCCACTTATGTACATACACATTGCTATTTTCAACAGGTTGTTCCTAATGTTTCTATTTTAGCGAGGTCAAAAAGAGATCCCATTAGTGGCCTACTGATTTTGCTCGATTCCTTTTGTTTTTTTACACGATTTTTCGCTATCTGCAAAGACTAAACAGAGTATTGCGACTCTGTGCTTGTTTGTAAATAGAGAATGAACCAAAGAGAACCAATTCTAAAACAGTAAATGCTTGGATAACAATCAATCAAATGGAGAGAGAAGCAGGCACGACGGATTACAACGGGGGCAAAGGCCTGCGTTAACTACCCTTCACTATCTGCAAAGAGAGAGTACTCCTAATAGAAATGAGGGGGGGGCAGCATTGAAAGCAGATCAGTGTGCATAAACACGAAAAAAAAAATTCTTACCACGTACTTGACAATCGACAGCTTATGATATTTGCTATTAAAAAACCATTGAAATTCACTGAAAAAACCATAGGTTATAGACCATATATAGTTAGGAATTAGCATTTACAAAACCTTGAAAATTCACTGAAAAAACCATAGGTTATAGACCATATATAGTTAGGAATTAGCATTTAAAAAACCTTATTTTACTCACACAAAACCATTGAAATTCCATATATAGTTAGTTGTACTAACTATATATCGCGCACCCGCAATCCACTGCTGATCATGTCACATATTACATCATTCATGACATGGTCAGTGACATCACTGATGACATCACTGATGACATCTCAAATGGCATCACTGATGACATCACTGATGACATCTCAAATGACATCACTGATGACATCACTGATGACATCTCAAATGACATCACTGATGACATCACTGATGACATCTCATTTGACATTACTGATCACATCACTCATGACATCATTCATGTGATAATACGATGAACCTCTTCAGACTCTAATATAACCTTAGATACACTCAGTGTAAACACAGACTCACAGATTGTCATTCATCCATGAAGTTACACACACACACCTAGTCAGTCATGCAAACAATCAATCACACCTCCATTTTCCCAACTATACAGTTATACACACCTTACTTATTCAAACATATACTAAAACATATTTACTCTCTTATATAATCCTGGATACAAGTTCACAATGATGCATACAGCCACTCACACATTCACTGGCTCTTATGCACAGTTATTTATATATGTCAAGTCTCAGATGTACTGTGTTTTACATATGTACTTACTTTGACATGTAGCACTGAGATATCCATTCACTCACCAATACACTGATGCACACAGTCAACCGCCCATACAGCTGTTTCCACATGCACTTTTGAACCCATACATCTAGTGAATCAACTGCTCACACATCTATGCACAGAGTCATACACCTCCCAGCCACCCACACATACACTCAGTCTCCCATACAAATACTTGGGCAACCAATCAATAAGCCATATAGTTACTCATATAGCTACTGAACAACACATGCAGCAGTTTTCAGAACAACAGACATAATGATGCACAAATTAAGACAGTTTAGTCACTAACCCATGCACTCAGTGAGACACATTTAATCACTCACTCATACAGTCAGTCATGCACCTACTAAATCCTTCATCCAGACACTTATACATCCACTCAAGACATATTTTAACTTTACAGAAAAATACAGTCACTGGATGTTGTCATCAGTGATGTCATCAGTGATGTCATTTGAGATGTCATCAGTGATGTCATCAGTGATGTCATTTGAGATGTCATCAGTGATGTCACTGACCATGTCATGAATGATGTAATATGTGACATGATCAGCAGTGGATTGCGGGTGCGCGATATATAGTTAGTACAACTAACTATATATGGAATTTCAATGGTTTTGTGTGAGTAAAATAAGGTTTTTTAAATGCTAATTCCTAACTATATATGGTCTATAACCTATGTTTTTTTCAGTGAATATATATATATATATATATATATATATATATATATATATATATATATTTGTGTGTGTGTGTGTCTGTGAATATGTGTGTGTGTGTGTTTATTTGTGTGGTTTAAATACACACATGTGAGTGTACACATACATATACATATATATTGTGAAGAAATAGTTTAATAATTTGTAATGGTGTCTCAAAATGAATGACCTTTGGTTAATTTAAAAGTTGAATTAATGCATTTTTTTTATATTTGTAAATAAGTGTAATGAAACAGAAAAAAACATGCATGATTTTCAAAGACAGAAACTGGTGCTCTTCTACTTTACCAGTTTATACATTTATCTGCTAGTGGTAGAGATGTGAATTATGGGTTTTTCAAAACATTTTATTCAATGAGATTTTTTTCAAGCAATATATTTTATCCACTTTTGTGTAAATTCTCCAAATAGTTGTACTTATGCATACTTTGAATATTTGCATGTTCTTTTATTCTTACAGATCGCTGAATGCTTTTTGCTATTGCTCCTCTCATGGGTGACCGTAGGAGATATCTAAAGGACAGTCTGATTCAATTATTAAAATGAGAAACTATTGGCACTGTTATAATCTCTCAGTTGTTGGAATGGTTCTTACATCATTGCTAATGTTTTGCAGGGTCTTTTACACAACCTTAGATGTCTCAGTACTATTGGAGCCCAGGGGAAAAGTGGCTGACAGCGGCGAGAGCCACTCCAAAGCTAAAGATTATTGCATGGTATAAACTCTCACAATAAACCAAAGACCTGCAATCCATCCAGCAGCGCTGCTGATTTCTGGAGCCACATTCTCTCAGGGGAATATGGCATAGTCAAAATTAATTTGGTTAGTTTACATGTCTAGCAAATGCGGTTGATCTTACATTACTCAAACATGAATGCATCTCGCAGTGCCTCATAGTGCCTCAGTTGTGTTCTGCAGTTTGTTTAGCTGTGCATCATACCACATGTTTGGACTTAGCATTTCAGCGAGCAGACCGGGGTTTGCTCCAGACCACAGCTGTCTCATACAAACCAAAAGAGAGATTTAGTCGCTCTGCTGAAAACAGTTTAAGTGCTTTCTCATCAGCTGGCTCAGGAATTCTAGAGCTGAACATGTTTTTAGTTTGAGTGACATATCACACGCAGGCCTTCACACCGAGGGGCTTATATATGAGAGGCGTGTGCTGCTGGGGCGTCGCTTTTTCTGTTGCTCTGGCGGAGCAAACCTCTCAACCATATCTGTGAGGCCACGCTAAGCCACTTTGCGTGGCTTTGCATGGCCTCATAGATACGAAGTAAGGCAAGGCAGCGCACATCCTCGTGTTGTCTTACTCTGCAAGAGGGAGGCATTCCATGGATGTTGCGGTGGCTTTTCCTACGCAACACCCATGGGTTTTGATGCTGCATTATGCAGCACACATAGAAATTGCAAAACACATTTTGGGGTTGTTTGCCCCTTCCTGCACAAAAACAATCCTGCATGCAACAGAGGCACCCATGTACCATGGTGCAAGGGTGCCTACTTTGGCACTAGGCAGCTGAAACGGCCCCAGTGCAGGCAGAAAGGACAGTTCACTGCATTGCTTAAATACAGTGCCTTCATTCCCTTTCACTTTGGCATAGGGAAGCACAGCAAGTTTCCTTGCTTTGCTGCCCCATGCCAAAATGTCGTAAATGAGAGCCTAAGTGTTTTGGTAAATAAGTTCCTAAACTGCATATATCAAAAACCGGTAGGGTGCAAAAACTACCTTTGCAATTAGGAAACATTAGTTTTATGCAATGTTAATTTTGTGAATGAATTTACCCATGCAACAAATGTTGTTTTAGTTGCTATACTACCAGATTTATGGATTGACCCTGCACACCTCTCTGTTCTCTTTCTTCTCTGACTTTGCGCTTCAGAAATACAACGCACGTGCATAACTTTCCAAGATGAGCATGGGAACAGGACTTCCAGAACATTTATGGAGTTGAACGAGAAATGGTTCCTCAATGGGCAAAAACATTTCCCCATGGAGAAATAGAAGATGTCACTGCAATAAAGCAGTGCCATTTCCCAGGAATCTATTATTTTGACGAATTTCTAAACTCAAGAACGGTAGTATTATGAAAACAGGCTTGTAAAACTTGATTTGAGAGAAAATTCGAGTTGAACTTTTACATGTTCTTTTAAAAATGTGTTAAAGTAGTATATCTCCTATGTTTATGCGCATGAAAAAATGAAGGAAAAAACAGAGCATAGCGTGACAAAACATTTAGAAGGGAAAATAGAGCATATAGTGTTGGTGAGGTGCTTAGGAATTTGTAAAAAATAGACTGAGTAGTAAAGTGGAAGGGGGAGCGGCACAAAGGCACGTAAGGCAGTGAAAAGGGGAATGGATGGAGGGGGGGAAATATTTTGTCACTACTTTCATGTTGGTTTTTCAGATAAAACACATGTAGCTTAATTCCCACATGAATACAAGTGCGCCATGTAAGACTGTGCATGCAGTAGTGACTAGGCAAAGTCAGAATTGATATTCAATAAAATTAGGGTGCTTGGAAACGTAATAGATGACACAGGTTTCCAAGCGTAGCCTGGGAAACCTTTTGTCAGTGTCTAAAATAATTAAAACTTCACCCGTGCTAGTTTGTAAACCTCAGTGAGAAGCTTAAGGACCAGATGGACAAAAAATAGGAATTGCACTTTCAAAATTACGAGTTTTACCAAATCACAATTAGGAAATCGCCATTCCTAAATAGCGATTCCTAGTGGGTTGCAAATCGACCTACTTTATAAATATTGTTTGCAGTGTGAGACCATTAGGGATGAAAACCATCACAGGGATTGTGGCCTGCTGGGGCCAGCAGACCACCATGTCTGTAATTGCTTTAAAAAAAGCTATCTTTTTATTAAAGGAAAAACGCGATGAGTTCAAAAAAAGAAAATGAAACAGTGAAGTTTCATTTTGCAAGAATAGGCATTGATCTGTGTTTTCTTTGTTATTTTTTGTTTTGTTGCCTTGTTTACATTCTCAAAGTGGAAGATGTCCATTGGGGAACCCTTCCCATTTGTGAATGGGTTACCACCTCCAAACATCCAATAGCAAAACGCTTGCAAGGGGAAAAGCATGGTTAACAATAATCTGATAAATCAGAAATGAACATAAACAGTATGTTTTGAGCACATTGAGATTAATTTTTTGCACAATACACATTTTGTCTTTCCTTTGCAGACTATTGCAAAGGATGCTGTCATAATAAAACAGTTGCGACACAGTCCAATTCATGGAATTTCCTCTGTAAAAGTAGTTTATAATTTACAATCTAATGATTAAGCTGTCATTGAATCCAGAAAGAAGTTCTGTACTACTCATGGCAGTCTGTGATTATGGCAGATGCATAGCCATTTAGGCATACATAAATGTACAGCAGCACATTTCTGTTGTATAAAATGTAATGAATAGCTGAATTTGGGGTTGGTCTCTCTTCATTTCCAACCCAAAATGAGTATTTATTTCTGCCTTTGAAAGGTGTAAATCTACAAGTGCAATCCGCGTGGAACCATCCTGCAAATAGTTGGTAAAAAGCCTCAAACCTGCCAGTTAGTGAATGTGCACCGAAATTGTAATTAGCACCACCATATAATACTGGCATGTAGGACTACACGCACGCAGAGGACTGAGTGGTGGTTGAGTCATTTCCCTCATATTTACTGTATCCAGTTGCAGGAGATTGGACTTTGGACAGTGATTATTTCCATTAATTAAGTAAAACTAACTAACCAAATAACAATCTGACAAAGACTTACAACACTTTCTTATGTATTTATGCACGAATATGTGCTGTTTCCCTAGAACTGCTAGCACCTTTTTTTCCATTTAGTCTATTTACTTTGTTCATTCTCTTGCTCTGTGGCCCCTGTCCACCTAATGCCATGATGGACACAACTGTATGCTTGTGCATTTTTACCAAAAGGAATAAATTACTAAATATTCAAATACCAACAAAATGATAAAATTACAGCTCAAACTTGCTATTATGTTTTTCCTTTCTCCAAAAATATGTATTGGTGAGAAGAAATGTAGTGTATGATTGAACTGATCTTTGGTCTAATTATTCACACAACACCACCTCTTCTAATTTCCACATTTAAAACAGATGTAATGGCAAATATTATCGATCTCGAGAGGCCTTGTAGTTGAAAAACATAGCACTCTTTTGTTGAGCATATCATTTTAACACTTTAAAAATGTACTTCCACCTATTATGACCCTCTTGAATTTTCATTTTTTAACAACCCAATTTATGGACTTTTATTGTGAGTGAGAATCAATATCTGAGTCTAACTCGCAGTAAATTCTTTGTAAATGGTTTGCGAGTGCCAACCACCAACGTCAGCCATTTAAGATAAGGCTGCAGCTGCTCAACTAGTGTTCAGAGGCTCTGGGCTGGTTATACATGATCAGGTGAGCAGACTACCATCTTGTGCTACCCTGTATCTGCACAGTTAGCTTGTCGCATAAGGGACCCTTTAAAGATTGGTGTTTACTTGGGGTAGGCCTTTTAATGTGATTAGGCAATCATAGTAATGGTCTGTAGTGCTTACGGAAAACTGTAGTGCTTAATTGAATCACAAATTAGAGGCAAAATCTGCACCAAATGAATTACAGTTTCACTCCACTGTGGCCTAAAATGTCCAGTGAAGTATCTATCTTAGCTAATACAATTAGGAGCAGCGGTTCAACATGCATCACATCAGCAGTTTAACATGTATCACATATCTCCTTTATAGTTGAGGCCATTATAAACTTCATAGTATCATAAGAAAATGAAAAGAAAATAGGCGTTAGGAAGATCAGTGCTACAACAACATCTGCTACATACGGGTATAGATATAGTGTAAGACCCATTAACCTGATAAAGTAAATGATGTTGGAGTACCAAACTAGAAACACCCAAGATTCGTAATCAAAATTGAAAAGTAAAAGTCCAAGTAAATGTATTTATGCTCTCGGTTGTAATCTTGTCACCAGCAAGTCAAGCATAACACTCTGTTTAGATCACATTGGTCATTGCGATTGAGTTCCTGGGTTGTTTTTGTTATGGAACATGGAGGACCTGGTCAGGTAGTTGAAGCTTGACTTTTCTGATTGGAGTAGGGTCAAGACTTTACCTATGGCTTGGTCCAAAGTGAGATGTGCAAATAACCGTGGACTGGGTACTTCGATTCAAGTAGGTACTGGCCTGGAGGTTCAGGCTGGCCTTATTTGATTTGAACAGGGTCAAGACTTATTGGCATAGGTCTGGCTCCAAACTGAGGTGGCAAGGTGTGCAAAATAATGATGGACTGACATGAGGCCCTCAATAATAGCCGATATTAATTAAAGCATTCAATCTATCACTTTTTTATAGGATTCAGTTGGAAGGAGAAGCCACCTGATGCCTATGCAAGGATAGACTGAAGACTTTGACTAAAGCTGACCCTGGGACTTGGATGGGGTTCTCCAGTGGAGCAGGTCCCTTTAAGTCCCCTGAGGAGGAGTTGGGAGAATGGACCTGCAAGGGGTTCCTGGATGGTTCCTTCGGGACATCTGTGGACTGGCTCTTGACTCCACTGACACACAGATGTGCAGCAGGAAGGTAGATTGACATGTTGGCTGTGGAGGGGCTAAGGAGAAGCCTCCCAAGAAGGAGAGAGGCCCCAGAAGTCCAGACAGGTGAAGCACAGGGAGGCAGAACATAAGCACCCCCTCCCCCAATAAAAAAGGTCCTTTAGAGGCCAGGACTTAAGAAAATGCTCCTGGTGGGTAAAGCTTGCCACAACAAGCAAAACAAGCCAAAGACAATGCAAAGCAGACATACGGGGCTGGAGAATTCTCTGTTACAAGCTCGGTCATCAGGCAGAGAATGAACTGCACATCGTTGCTCTATGAAATCGAAAGTTTTCACAGCAGAGATCCGGAGCCATTGGCAGGGAGCTTTCATAGGACCCTCTTCTCAAGCCAATCTAGATTCTGGGGACCGTATACTCTAGGCACTGATGCACTTTAAGTTGTCCGGAAGGGCCCAATCTCCCCGGAAAATAAGAGGACAGGAAGGTATTGGGGCTGCTTCACCTGCACTTTAGGCCTGTGTCTATGGGGTCAGGTGCACCCTACTATCAGCCTCCCATCCAGATGTGGGCAGGAAGAGCTCTAGATCCTACACCCGCCCACTGGCAGCAACTTGGGTGGGAACACAGAAAATGATGGCTCCCACGCAGCACAATTCAAGTGTGCTGAATGCATGGGCCTTACATTTTTGGTGGCCCCAATGGCGGGGCAGAGGCACCCAGAAGCACACAGGATCAAAAAGGAAACGGGCAGCTCAGGACTGCAAAAGGCATTCCCAATAGAGCAGAAAAACGCCCATAAATGATTCATACCCAAGGCAGGCAGTGTCACATAGGCCCTTCCAAGGGCTCAAAAATGTACAAATTGTGCTTTATGGTGCCCCAAGAAGGGGCCAGAGCACCACCAATCTTTCAAAGCAACATTGTGATGTTGCAGAAGTGCAGCAGCCTCTCCAGAAATGTTTTTAAAAATCACTCAAAGTCAAGTCTCCCTGGGGATTGAATCCCCAACTCTGTGAAAGGCTTTTTGCTGTTTCAAGCACTGCTGCAGTCGGAGTTTTTTGTTTATAAACCTTGGAATGTGTTATTTTTTTAGCAGGTCATATAGTGTGAACTCGACACAAAGTTATTGTAGCGCTTTACATGAGAGCCAGTTACATTACACAAGGACACATTAATTTTGTCATATTTTGTCATATTCCGAGCTAACTGTCTACCAGTATACTCCAATACAGCCCAAAAGAAATTTGCCTTCTTCTAGTGACCATTTGGCCACAGTCCTGAGGGTCCACCATTCTAAAGCGGGAGGCTGGTCTTTAGAATTCCTGGGCCCACAAGCCTGGAGCAAACTTCCATTAGACCTGTGTCAAACTGAGGGTGAGGGGCCAAAGACCTGGCTTTTTGCCCATTGTTCATTCTGCACGCTTTTTCCCTTTTTTCAGTGAACACTGTTGGTGCCCTCTTTCTGATTACCCTTGTGCTTTATAAATCCCATTTTCATTTCTTCAAATTTTTTATAGGCATGAGGAAATAAAGTGATTTGCCCAAAATCATAGAATGTTGAGCCGATGCTAAGACTCGAGCCTGGTCCCTTACATATTATTCCCATCCACGCTTTATTGATAATATTGTTGACAATGCAAGTTTCGACTTTATAAAGAACTGTACTGAAAATTCGCACAATCACTATTGACTTCAATGGTAGCTCTTTACATTTGTGGAATATTAATACTGAAATAATGAAAAGGAGCACATGAGAACATTTATAAATTATAAAAAGTATCAAATTCATGGAAATTGAAACATAATTAAAGTGCGGGGTGTCTTGAAATTTCTCTTCTTCATCTTCATATAATCTTTGTTTTCATTTCCAATCAGAAGCATAAGGCCCAGCAACACGTTTCGCCCAATAGATGGACTTCATCAGGGTTGTGAATCAGATCACGAAGATCAGCAAAGCAATCCACGAATGTGAAATCTTGATAGTCAAGAATCTCGTGACGTCTTGTTAATAATATATATCCAAGTTGGAAACAGCTCATGTAAATCACCAAACAAGTTTAGTGATCTATATATGTATATATGTGCATCGATATTCCAATAGCACCAATGTCTTCTGGATTTTCTAGGGATTATTGCCTTCTATCCATACCAGTATCATATGAAGTCGTGCCTAAAGTGGTGCACAGAGATAATATCGACTCCAAAATATCGACTGGACATAATATCGAGTAAAAAATATAGACTAGACAAAATATCGACCAGACATAATATCGACTACAAAAATATCGAGTTATATCGATATTAATAGCCAAAATATCAAAAATATAGACTAGACATAATATCGACTAGTAAGAATATAGACCAAAAAAAAATCGAAAATAAGGTATGTTTTTAATAATTTGTAATAATTGTGTAATATAAATCTGTAGCGGGTTGTGGGTTTATAGGGGAATAGGGTGGGAAGTAATTTAAATATAATTAATTAATTATGTAAATTAATAATAATTGTTAATTAATTTTTTATTGGTAAATAATTAAAATATAATTGCTAATTAATAATAATTGATTTATTGATAAATAATTAATTTTTAGTAAATTATTTTCTGTAGCGGGTTACGGGTTTATAGGGGAATAGGGTGGGAAGTAATTTAAATAAAATTAATTAATTATGTAAATTAATAAGCACTGTTAATTAATTATTAATTGGTAATTAATTAAAATATAACTGGTAATTAATAATAATTGATTAATTGATAAATAATTAATTTTTAGTAAATTATTTTCTGTAGCGGGTTGTGGGTTTATAGGGGAATAGGGTGGGAAGTTATTTAATTATAATTAATTAATTATGTAACTTAATAATAATTGTTAAATATTTAATAATTGTCCATTAATTAAATTTTAATTGGTAAATAAAGGTAATTGGTATAGGAAATTAAATGTACTTGGTAATAATATTTATATTAATTATATTTATTTATGAAGTTTTTACTTTTTCTACTGTTGCACTCACTGGAGTGGGAATAGTAATTTTTACCTCTACGCTATCCAACGCTTTCCCTACTGTTGCACCCACTGGAGTGGGAATAGTAATTTTAACCCCTACGCTATCCAACGCTTTCCCTACTGTTGCACCCACTGGAGTGGGAATAGTAATCTTTACCCCTACGCTATCCAGCGTTTTCCCTACTGTTGCACCCACTGGAGTGGGAATAGTAATTGTAACCCCTACGCTATCCAGCGCTTTCCTTACTGTTGCACCCACTGGAGTGGGAATAGTAATTTTAACTACTACGCTATCCAGCGCTTTCCCTACTGTGGCACCCACTGGAGTGGGAATAGTAATTTTAACCCCTACGCTATCCAGCACTTTCCCTACTGTTGCACTCTTTGGAGTGGGAATAGTAATTTTTACCCCTACGCTATGCAACGCTTTCCCTACTGTTGCGCCCACTGGAGTGGGAATAGTAATTTTAACCCCTACGCTATCCAACGCTTTCTCTACTGTTGCACCCACTGGAGTGTGAATAGTAATTTTAACCCCTACGCTATCCAGCGCTTTCCCTACTGTTGCACCCACTGGAGTGGCTATAGTAATTTTAACCCCTACGCTAACCAGCACTTTCCCTACTGTTGCACCCACTGGAGTGGGAATAGTAATTTTAACCCCTACGCTATCCAGCCCTTTCCCTACTGTTGCACCCACTGGAGTGGGAATAGTAATTTTAACCCCTACGCTACCCAGCGCTTTCCCTACTGTTGCACTCTTTGGAGTGGGAATAGTAATTTTTGCCCCTACGCTATCCAATGCTTTCCCTACTATTGCACCCACTGGAGTGGGAATAGTAATTTTAACCCCTACGCTATCCAACGCTTTCCCTACTGTTGCACTCACTGGAGTGGGAATAGTAATTTTAACCCCTACGCAATCCAGCGCTTTCCCTACTGTTGCACCCACTGGAGTGGGAATAGTAATTTTAACCCCTACACTATCCAGCGCTTTCCCTACTGTTGCACCCACTGGAGTGGGAATAGTAATTTTAACCCCTACGCTACCCAGCGCTTTCCCTACTGTTGCACTCTTTGGAGTGGGAATAGTAATTTTTGCCCCTACGCTATCCAACGCTTTCCCTACTATTGCACCCACTGGAGTGGGAATAGTAATTGTAACCCCTACGCTATCCAACGCTTTCCCTACTGTTGCACTCACTGGAGTGGGAATAGTAATTTTAACCCCTACGCTATCTAGCGCTTTCCCTACTGTTGCACCCACTGGAGTGGGAATAGTAATTGTAACCCCTACGCTATCCAGCACTTTCCCTACTGTTGCACCCACTGGAGTGGGAATAGTAATTTTAACCCCTACGCAATCCAGCGCTTTCCCTACTGTTGCACCCACTGGAGTGGGAATAGTAATTTTAACCCCTACGCTATCCAGCGCTTTCCCTACTGTTGCACCCACTGGAGTGGGAATAGTAATTTTTACCCCTACGCTATCCAGCCCTTTCCCTACTGTTGCACCCACTGGAGTGGGAATAGTAATTTTAACCCCTACGCTACCCAGCGCTTTCCCTACTGTTGCACCCACTGGAGTGGGAATAGTAAATTTTACCCCTACGCTATCCAACGCTTTTGCTACTGTTGAACTCACTAGAGTTGTTACAATAAATTTTAACCATTTTGCTATGCTACGGTAAAAATATTATATATGTTTATTTAATAATATGTTTATATATATATATGTATTAATTTTGTTATATTTTATTTTAATTTACATTAATTATTTATTTTTATTACATTTATTTAATAATTTTAACTAAGTTTATAATAAATATATTTATTATTATATTAGTTTTAAATTAAAAAGACATTTAAAAAAAACGATATTTTGACAGTCTATATATTTGTAACTCGATATTTTTGAGTCGATATTTTAGTACTTACCTGTTTGAAGATAGCCAGTCGATATTTTGTCCGTCGATATTTTATCATCGATATTTTTGTATCTCGATATTTATGTGGTCGATATATTTTCAGTGATCCGCCTAAAGTATTGTCCATCTGACCGTGGTATTTGATTTGATATTGTTTATAATTTATAAATGTACTATATTTGATTGTATGCTCCTTTTCATTATTTCTTTATTATAATAGAAGTTACTTCTTGTATAGTGGGACTTCTAAAGCAGTGGGGTTAAGAAAAGTGGAACATTAAGAATGATCACTTTATGGGAACTAATATACTGGTGCAGCCATTTAAGCCCACACTGCGGTTTATTTAAAAAATAGTGCATATCAATACTATCTCCGCTGATTGCAATGGTTTTGCAATGGTGAACTATAACATCTTGCCGTATTTTCTGATGTGGTTACACACTGACAAAGATAGTGGGCATGCCTTATTGATAATGGCACCCCTCATATTGTGATAATACTTCTAGTAAGGTTGGGGATATTATGGTTACATGGCTCAGGACCCACAAAAAGTGTTATGAGGGTGTCATCAAAGGTATTTCAACCTACCTGATTGTATATCTGTGCATAGTGTGTTATGCAAAAGTTTTCCCTTTTTCTAAGAAAAGGTACTGCCTGGCAATGGTTTGTTGAGCGCTGTTGTTGCATACCAGCAAGCTGGGGATACTAGCCCACACCATCCCACCTGAGTAGGCCTTGGACAGCTCTGCTTTGCTACACTCAAGAGTCAAGTGCTACAGTGGGGTACTTGTTTCGCACAAAAATGAACCTTGCAGACTTATTACATTTGAAGAACTCACATCCTTCAAAATCAATAACCCAATTTATTATATTCTCTCTGCCACAGATATTTCCTTTTCCTTTCCAGTTGTGCATCTCTAAAATAGTAGGATGCACTGGAGTTTAAATAAATCAATACATATGTAATACATACATGCATACATACATATATCCCAGTTTAAAAAAAACCAACTGGAAACATCTCCATAGAACTAACGAATACGTTGCAGCACATATTTGCTTCCAGCTGCGCTCACTAAAAGTGCTTTGTAACTGGTCAAATGAAATCTCTGCCAAGCATCTGTCGCGTCAAAATGTACGCAAATTCTCATGTGTTAGATGGCCCTTTCTGCTATTTTCTTTTAGGATAAAAACCTAATTGTGAGACATAGGCATCCTCTCAAATTACTGGTGTACAACGTCCACAAAAACATGATTAAGTATTGCTGCTGTCTAAGTCAAACTCTATTTTAATTGTTCAACGTGAATTTGCTTTGCCATTAATCAATGCCACCACGTTAAAATTGTATTTTTCTTGTGCCAAAAGCCATTTGCTACTGGTAGCTGACAAGGAGAAGACATCATTGGATAGTGAAAACACTGCATCATTAGGGAGAAGCCTGCTTGCTGACTGAAAGAAAAAAAAATGGAGCCTCAGAGGACCTGATGCTGAGGTTTGGAAATCTAAGCAGTTGCTCATGAAAGGTACTCCGCTCACTGTACAGTAGATATGGTTGAAAATTGCTTGGGAACTGGAGCTTGCAATTGTGAGCCTGGAATGTCCTGCAGATAATTAAGTTGTGGTTAAGCCCTGGAAAAATAAAAAGTTCCTGAACTATGATGTTATAAACATGCTACAATAACATTGCTTTATAGTTAACAGTTTCGTAGGGAAAGACGATACTCTCACGAGGCATTGATTAAAGGTAAAACATCAAGAAAGGAAAAATATTAAATTAAAAGTTCACTTAGCATGTTGACAGTTGACTTGTAATATTAAACAGATGTGCCCGCTCCCTAGACGTTCTTGGGCCAGGGTTTGGTTTTGTATGTATTTTTTCAAATGACAGCTACAAATTTGAGATCACAGTTAAAAAAATTGTAATCTTCGTTTTTTCAAACGTTTTTCCGAAAATTAGTTTCAGGCATGAACTTGGTTCTACATATAACATCCACTCTTTGTGCAATTACATTTTCAATGCTTGTTCTAGATGTAGCGGATGGTTAGCCATGCCATTGAGACAGACTTCATGCAATAAAAAAATCCTTAAAAAATACATACGTTTAAAAATAGATAGAGGGACTGTGTATCAGCCCTCTTCATCCATGGATGTGTTCAACTCTCATTCACATTTTGCATCCACCAACCACAGCATATAGCATGGTCAGTGAGTCAGCCCACTTCAGCATTGGCCATCCGGCACTGCGAATGAAGGCATTCTTTTCTTGCTTATATGTACACTTCTACCTAAAAAGAAGTGCACTTCAGTTCCAGGTCTGGCAGAACAATGGTTTATGCTGGCAATGTTTGTTCCTTTCCATTTCCAATTCTGTTTTTAGTTCTTGATTTTTACAGCACAGCTATCAAACAGACATAGTGTTTGTACTATATTTACAGCTACCTGTGGATCTGCCTGCTTCAGCTATTGTTTTTATTTTTGACCAGCCTCTTTCAGCCATTGACTTGATACTTTATCAACCACATCTTGGCTCAGACATGTGGAATAATTAGCTCTCATCTCATTCTATTGAATATTTAGATGTATCTTTCCACCTCCAATTGAGTGCTTGAATTGAATCACCGGAGGGACTATTTTTCCACTTTAGTCCTACCTCTTAGTACTTCAGTTCTCATTTCTCTTGTGACCACTCTACTTGCACACTACTACCCGGTATATTGCTGCTGGTTCCTCCCCTTTATCCCCATGTGTCAGGCTTCTTGCTTTGTAGATGTGTATGGTTTTAAGGCGCAAACTCTCTCTGTATTTCCATATATTAGCACCGCGTTTGACAAAGAGTGGATGGCAACCCACTTACGAGTTGCTAGCCAATGTAATAAATAAAGATGCCATTATCTGGTCACATTTGCTAATTCAAAAACAGAGGTCAAATGTCAAACTATGTCTTCTGACAAATTGCTGCTTATTCATTGAACTTGGGATTAGTGTTTAGTTTTGTTTCTCTGACTGGAAAGTGAGAGGAGTTTTTAAACTGAAATTTGTGACAATCTTTCTGGAATGTAGGCAGTGTGAAAAGATAGGCTGAAGGATTTCGTTGTTTGCAGCACACAGCAAAATCTAAATACCTGTAAATTACCTGCATATATTCAGCAGTTAAGAAAGCAAAAAGTAAGTAAATTTTAATGTAATTCTGAAGTGTGCTGGAACCAGACGTTTTAATAGGATCAAAGCAAATCAAAACAATATACTTGGTGATGTACAAATGATAAATATTCACAGAAACCTAATCACCAAAAATAATAATTTGTAAGCTATATAGTTTTATCAGTACAACTGCATGTCTGTACAAAGTTAGTGGCCATTTCAATATAAAATGTGGCAATGAGCTGCCACGAAATGCTTTAGTTACATTAAAATAATTGCCCCCTTCTCCTGTCCTTTAAATAGGAAATTAAAGCTAGGTGGTAACATTTTAAACCCATGCCTTTTGGTGCGCCATTTATACTCTTTTTTATAGCTTTTCAGAATAGATGAGCTATTTAAAATGTGATATACTTTATTTCGTTATGGTTCCAGACTGATATAAATTGGAAGGTATTCATCCTCCTTTGTGTAAAACATGTTCGGCCGGTCAGCATGTGAAGCTTGATAGATATACCTGTAATATTACAACCCCTGAACATGCCACATGCAATATTTGAACACTATTTTTGGTCTTCACAAACAATACTATTGGGTTTGGGTGAAATTTCAATTACGCTGCCATAATTCACGTAACGAGTTACTCTTGAGGCGAAATTACTGCAATTTCGTCATTGTGCCAGTTAGCGTAAAAGTGCTCTGTTAGTTGTAAAAATGTACAGCGAGCACACAGTTTGCAGAAAAAAAGATCCTGCGAGCGACTATTGTTCTCAGGGGGCTTTTGTTTAAATGCAGCCTCGTGATTTTTTTTATCCCAGGACCAATTTTATGCAAAAATATAGCACAAAATGATCCATTTGCATTTCTCGTTATTATGTGTAATTTTGTACTATGTTTACCCTAATTTCACCTAGTTATGTGAAAACAAGTAAACTAATTTCACACACTGGTAAAAATGATATCTTTTACATCAGTGTTTCCCAAACTGTGGTCCGCGGACCCCCAGGGGTCCGTGACACATTCCCAGAGGGTCCGCAGGCAACAGTTTTAAAAGCACAGAAAAGTTTCTTGTATAATTTCCAGCAACAATAAAAGTGTCAAGATAAAGCCAGTGATTAATGTACCTGCTGGAGCACGAGGAGAGTTTTCTTTAGTGGCAGCTTTGACTTAACTAATGTAGCACAGAGGGTTAATGTGCCTACTGCAAAGAACGTGTAACATGCATTTTAAAAAGCAGCATTTTATGTGCATAGGTTCATGGTTACTGCTTTTGTCACAGAGATTCTTTTGTTACTGTGCACTTCATAAGTGACAATCATAATGTAGCAGAGGGACCTATAAACTGTCATCAAAGAGCAGCTTGCAAACTGCATGGTACCAGTTAGTAACTTTTGTTTTTTCCCAGTTATTCATTATCCTGATGCTGCTAAAAATATTTATTTGGGTGGAAATACATTTTTAATGTTAAAGTCAGTGCTAGCCACTGTTATGTTCTGAATCCTGAGTTTGTGCTTTTCCAGACCAAGCACTCTTTAAACATTTTACATGCACACTGATTTACATGTATGATTCAATGTCTCTATATGTGTGTGATGTAAAGTCCTCTGACATCCTACAATGGTATGAGAGATGCTATAAAACAAATGAAATACATGTGACAGAGGGGCTATTACTTCAATATAAAATACTACGGGCCAGATGTCCGATCCATTTTTATATGTGCGAACGGGTTCATGAACCCGCTTTCACATGCAAAAACGTATTGGGCCATGTACATTGCCTATTTAGCGAGTCGCAATTTGTTTGCGACTCGCTAAATAGGTTTTGCAACTTGCTATTTGGAAGGGGCATTCCCTTCCAAATAGCGAGTCTTAAAACCATGTACAAATGTTTTGCGGTCGCAAAACACTCGCAATTACCACTTACTTAAAGTAGATGGTAATGCATTCGCAAATGGGAAGGGGCCCCCAGGGGACCCCTTCCCCTTTGCAAATGCATGCAAAATTATTTTTTAAGGGCAGGCAGTGGTCCCAGGGACCTCTGCCTGCCCGTTTCATTTTTTTTTTTTTTTTAAATACATGTTAAATGGGCTACATTTTTTTTTTAACTGCTTTATTTAAAAGCAGTGCCAGACATGGTGGCCTGCAGAGCCCAGCAGACACCATACCTAGGAGGGCTAGCATTCCCAATAGGCTCGCAAATTGCGAGAGGCTCATTAATATTAATGAACCTCGCAATTTGTGACCCCATTGGGAATCCGAAACAGTGTTAAACACACTGTTGTACATTTCGTTTAGCGACTCGCAATTTGCCACTCGCAATGTGTCACCAATTAGGAGGCGCTAAATGAAATGGTCGTACATCTGGCCCCAAAATCATTAGGGGCAGATTTACAAGCCCCTTGCTCCTCTTTTACGCCGCTGTTGCGTCCCTTTCGTGATGCAGCGGTGACGTAAAAGAAGTGCCATGGTGCAGGGTATTTACAACGTGATGCATCTGGGAGATGCGCCACGTTGTAAAGCCCTGCGCCAGAAGGAGGCGTTCCGGCGCAGTAACGCCTCCTAAATGTGGCTGAGTGAAATCTACAAGATTTCACTCAGTCGCTTTGGGGCCCATGCTGCGTCAAAACCCTGCGCCTGCTTGAAGCAGGCGTAAGGATTGACGCAGCATTAACAAGATTCGGCCCTCCAGAGCATTGCTGGAGCTGTGTCGCACTTGCGACGCAACTCCAGCAATGCGCCACCTTTACGGCACAGATGCGTCATGCATCTTTGCTTTTTTGCCCCATGAGGCGCAGCATTGTAAATGCGGCGCATCAATGGTGGCGGAGGCATCGCGCACAATAAGTGGCGCATCCCTGCTGATATGCATGGATGCGTCACTTATTGGAAATCTGCCCCTAAGTACTTTGAGTATTTGTTTTGTGTGCACACGTGTGTATTTTTTTCGAATTACTGTTTTAATATTTAAAATTTATTTCATACAAATTGCTTGGGGGTCCCCGGCTTCCAGTGGTGATTCAATGGGGGTCCTCAGGAGTCAAAAGTTTGGGAACCACTGTTTTACATCACTCTATATTGATTAAAAAATATTCCTTTTGAATTAATATTTAAAATAGGTCCTGATTATTAGTGGGTCAATGTTTTCAGATCCCTGAAAGGTCAACATTCTGAGTTGCATGGTATTTACACACACATTCATTACCAGGTGCGTTAAATACCTCACTATTTGTTTCATGTCAGCCGGGCAGACCTTCTAGAATTTAACAGTGGAAAAGGACATGGTTACAACTAACTTGTAAATGGTGAAGGGCACTCCTTTCTGAAGCAGTGTAGAAATACAATGAGATTTTCCTGTGTGGTCAGTCACTTTTGAACACACACATGGCATTTAGTCAGTATAATGTTGGTCATTTTCTCCATCACATTATGCTAGCATCTAAGATACACAAAATGTGCTCTTTTATGATTTGGGTAACCAATATTACTACCATATCTAGTGTAGGTGGCAAATAATTAGAAAGTAGTCTTTAAAGTGTGAAATGCAGTTTTGTGTGCTTAGTAGTTTTCAATATTGATCAAAAGACACTCGTGGGTTGTAACTCGAATATTTAAAATTAATCATTCAATCACAAGAGTTTAATAGCATAATTTTTTAAGTTGAAATTTGATATTTACAATTATACGTAAAAGAGAAATAAAGATGTAATGTTCCAGATACCCTCCCTCAGGCAACTATGCCGTTTGTCTAACATTGAAAGTGTTTCAATTTGCTCAGAAATCTGGAGAGCTGTCATTCACTTTTTGTTGAAGAGCAGAGCTTGCTTGAACGGCGTTATAGGAGAAGTAACATTTTTAAACATTCCCAAAGTTTCTACAGAAGTTTTAATTCAATAAATAAATATTTTAATGTAGATACAAACACCGACTGTATATATTTCGTTAAGCAAACAATTTGAGCACCAGAAAAGACACATTTTTTTGGCAAGTAGATATTTTGCCAGCTTCACCTCTTGATAAACCATATGAAAGGTTTGTTAGTGGTGTAGACAAAAACAAACTTG
The DNA here is from genome assembly GCF_964261635.1 of Lissotriton helveticus. Taxonomy (NCBI): domain Eukaryota; kingdom Metazoa; phylum Chordata; class Amphibia; order Caudata; family Salamandridae; genus Lissotriton; species Lissotriton helveticus. Next base: position 330,466,919 of record NC_136060.1, on the reverse strand, counting down.
CATTTTTGCCGAACCTGTATCCACATATTTTTTTCTATCATTAAAGTCATGGGCGAAAATTCTCAAAATTGATTTGCTTTTTTCCCTATTCATTAAAGCCTTCCTCTTCACTATATCGTTTCTCATTTTGCAGACAGAGTACCCCTTTCATCAACTCGCATTTAACCCTCTCCTTGCTCCCTTGTTTTACTCTTTTGTTTATCACGACCTTCCCTTGTTTATTTTTTTTTCATTTTGCTGGTAGATCCCACACAATTCTTTCTCCCTTCTTTTCTTAATCTTTTACATTCACTACCTTCTGTTCTACACTTCTCCACACTGGAATGTTTGTTTGGTGCTCTAACCCCCTCTAAACATACCCCCTTTTCCATTTCCCTTTTTTTCTGTGCTTACATTTTCTAGTGTGTATCTTCTTTACTTCTTTTATGGTCGTCTTCCCCACCTCGTTTAAAAAAATGCTTATAATTACTGTCAGTTCGGGAAGTTTAAGAAGTTCTTGTATTTTATGAATACTGTTACTGGGTCTCTAATCCTTATCTAGTATATTTTTCTAGCCACGGAAATGATACCTAGAACACAGTTCACACAATAGAGAATTAAATTATCAAGGTTCCATTACATTACAATTGCGCTCTGATTGTCATTTTCCTACAAACGAGAACTTGCCTCATACACGATTTTTACGAGGAACCCACCCCTGCAGCTCCCCAGCCGCTAATTCTGTTTTAAAGGTAGCCTCAAGTAAATATATGAATTTTTATTGTCAAATTTCATACTTGTGAGAAGGAAAGTAGACTCATCTTTTAGAAAAAAACAAAATAGCTGCTCAATAAAGCATTTTCTCCGAAAGCGAAATATTTGTATGCGGGTCATTTTCAACATGCCAGTAAATATACTGTCACAATAAAATGCCGAACGCTCCGTCTTTGAGCGGAAAATAAAACATCATTACATTCAGAGAAGATGCTAAAGTAGGGCAACAAGGCAGAAATGATTTTAACATTCCGAACAAATCAGGAAAGACAACAAATAAAACAATGGTTTGAATTATTAAGAATTAAGGTTTATGTTCACTTAATACATATGGAATTGTTATTCGATTATTTGTAAAAAAATGTAATGCACGGCCTGCCTTTAAATATGTTTTCTGCTGTAGATGTGGAAGCTACTATTACACTGTTTCTCTGGGCTTGCACACTGATTGTGCTTAGTGTATTTATTCATTTGCCAGATCTTTTTATGTTGAACCAACTTGACATGCATAGTCCCAAAGGGGAAAATGAAGCTATATCTTCTTGATCCAGAAAGCGTGCCTTTTGTTATTTGGTATAAATCCATTTACTAGTTTTTGTGAAAGGAAGGCTTAAAAGGTCTGTATATTTCATGCTGTGGTTTCACTGCAAATCTATGCCAGTAGAGCCACGGATCCATGAACTCACACACACGTTGTGACTGGCTGTCCTCAACCTGAAGGAAACATTGCAGCCCCAAAATGTTTTTCTTTGGCGTTCTTAGGAACCTCAGATCCACAACGAGCTCTAGCACAGCCTCCTGGAGAACCATGCATATCCTTAGATCCGTGGAGCAACAAAAAAAAGAAAAAGTGGGCAATCCACAGGGTGTTAGGAACAGGGCGTGGCTACAGGTCCAATGCCCAACACAGCAGGTGGTAGGATGCACGTGAACGAAAGTGGCGCAGCAGGTGGTTAGGCGCCCAAGCCCATGCCATGGCCTGTAATGGACATTTTACTTTACATTAAAAAAGCACATAGAAATTCACTGGGAAAATCAAAGTTTAAAAGTGACATGGTAATAATATCTTACTTTATATATAAAAACATAGAAATTCACAGATAAAAACAAAGGCTAAAGGGGCATTATAGTTAGATGAAAATGTCAGCTAAAACATTACATATTAAAATGACAAAAAACTCTGGAATTCACCAATTATAGTTCACTCAAGTATCTATAAATGGTGCCCTAAACTAACTATAACTCTCACCCTAGCCATGGCACTGCTTATACCCTTACCTATTGCATTACTCATGACAAGTTCAATGACTGCATTGGTAGCATCCCTAATGACATTTGAAATAACCTAATTAGTAACACAATTGTGCATGCCTAGGTTGCAAGTTATAGTTACTGTAGGGTATAGTTATTTTAAACAAATATAACTGGGTGATTTCAGTGGTTTTGGTAGATTAAAATGTTATGTTTTAACAGCCATTTTCGCTTAACATAATGTCCCTTTACCGTTGGCTTTTTCAGTGAATATCTATCTATCTATCTATCTATCTATCTATCTATCTATCTATCTATCTATCTATCTATCTATCTATCTATCTATCTATCTATCTATCTATCTATCTATCTATCTATCTATCTATCTATCTATCTATCTATCTATCTATCTATCTATCTATCTTTCTATCTATCTATCTATCAATCTACCTACCTATCTAAGCATCTATCTATAAATCACTCTATATATTTTATAGAGCTATATATTTTCACTGAAAAAAACAAAAGTTAAAATAACATTTAGTTAGGTGAAATATTCAGTAACAACATAATGTTTGAAAAAAAAAAAGCACAGAAATTCACAAGTTACAGTTATCTCAAGTAACATTAACTTGTGCCCTAAGGAAACAACTACTTTTGCACCTACCATGCACAGTTTTCTCATCAATCACGTAATTGCAAATGTTGCAGTTATATTATCAATGATGTAATAGAAGATGTCATGAGTGATGTAACATTGTGGAAAAGTCAGCCCATATCGCACCTGATGCCCAGGCTGCTGGCGCAGGGCGACTCTTAGTTCCCATCTTGAATAATTACCAAATAAAGAGACGGGCACTGGAAGCAGGAGAACAAGAACAGAGTTTATTTCTCATGAGGAGAGCCTGCCATTTCGGACACTCGCATAGTGTCTTCAGGAGGTGCTCTAACAAGTTTCTCTGAGGCTTCGTCTTTTATACACAGGTTTATGGCACACAGACATCCTTCATTACAATCAAGACATTGTGAAGTATGAAGATATTCCAACACGTGGCTACAGTAGGGGCCCTTATCCTCCATACAATAGGAGGGTGCTGTCACGCACCTGAGTGTTCTGCTGATTCCTTTAGAATGTGTGCGCCTGATCGAATCTCAGGGGGTGGGGAGGTCATGATCAATAGTGGCTCCTTTCAAGAGAGGCGAGTGCATACAGTAGTGGGCAATAAACTGTATCCTCAGGCTAAGGGATGACCAGCGGTCCATGTAGACAATTAGGTTCAGAGGAAGAGGTCATCAAAGGAGGGGTATTCATGGAGGGAAAGGAGGTGTTGGTCAGGCGCAGGGTGCGATTCTCAGAGACAGAGTCATGCGGGAGGGGAGGGCTCATGACTTGTGCATGTGAGAGCGGGGGCGGTCAGGGTGCATGGGGGAAGCTTGCAGGGTCAGGGAAGGGCGCTGGTGATCGTTCGCAAACAGAGAGACCATGGTACCTAAAATGGCTGTTGTATATATGTGTGCATGGGTCTATGCTGGCGGGATAACACAGTCAGTGTTTTGCAATGTCCATTCTGCTTACGACAAGAGGTACAGTGAACACAAATGAACGCCGCTTATGTGTATATACATTGCCAATTTCAACAGTCGCCGCTTTTTAACATACGCTAGTACATTTGTGTTTACCCCAACTGATGGGGTGTACGTATAGTCATGTGTGGCCGATGAAATAACGTTTGTCAAATGCTAGTAAATTGCGTGTAACCATATGCGGTACATATGAATTTACATTCGTTGCGTTATTCATACAAATCTAGAGATCGGCATAACACTTAGTCGGGGTCAACCAAGGAATCAGGTTCTGACTTTTTCTCCGATGACATCAACATACAGTAAAAAGTGCTATATGAGACTTTTGGACTTGAGTGACCGATGAAACATTTTTGAAAGCAATAAAAATAGTTGAGGGAGGAATTCAGTTTGATGTAAGCAACTAGTCAAGGGGTGGGTAGAAAGTTCAGGAAGGGGGGGGTCTTAGTGAAAATGTCTTTTCAACGACGAGCCACCACTGGTAGACTCTGGTAGTCCGTTTTCTTTTCGTTGGCGCTTTTGAGCACCGGCGGTGGAGCTATAAGTCCAGCTCGGAATCATCCTTACGCGTTGCAGGGTGCGATCAGTCCTCTGCTGTTAGATCACAGTCCTGTTTCCTAACTGATCTTCTTAGGGGTGCCTTATGCTGGGCACCTGCTTGTCTTTCTTCTTCCGTGGCAAAACCTCATTCTATAGTCAAAAGTTTATGCGAAAAAGGGTGAGTTTGTGGAATAATCGAGGGAAGAGAGGGCGGAGTGGGGCCAGATCTTTGAACACACCAAGGGACCAAGGGAGCAAAGGACAACGAGCAGGCAGGCCCATCAGTCGGACTCAAAAGGGGACGGGGACTTCAGGCACGAGTGGGTCAGCAAGTCGAGGGCTTCAAGGCAGCCCTTCATTCCTTCATCTGCCGAGTTTGAGAGTTGTGCCTCGTCCCGCGTCTCGTTGCTCTGCGGCTCCACCTTTGGTTGCGGTCACACGTGCTTCATGATCTGTGGCCAGGCTGTGCGTCACGTCCAGCTCCTCTCCTCCGGTGATTGTATCTTTGAATGGGCAGAAAACAAGTTTTAGAAAAACTGGCAGGAGAAGACATTTATACATCTCAATTCCGTCCCCAATCCTGCGTAGGTGGGGGATATGTTCATCGATCACAGTCAGAAGTCATCACTTATGGAGTATGTAGGAGGGCATTTCTACTGAATTCGTAAACCTATGTGGCGTTCATGCGCGACGTATGGTGAGAGAAATTGGACTTTTATACATGGTGTATTATATCATCACTCAAAATCGAGCCCTTATGTAGAGACTCGCCCTTTTTCATTTTAACCCAAGTACTGACAGTCTTACACTTCCCTTCGGGGTCGGCTAACTCTTGCAAGCAGGGGCGTTATCGTCATGAAGAAGGGGGAGGGGGGGCAGATGTTAAACATGGTTTTCTTGGGGAATGACCGTCAATCAAGGTCATCAATTACGTTTCGAGGGTAGCTGACATGAGGCTGGGGTTAATCGGGGGAAGCGTGGGCGCTTTGGACAGGGAGCTTGGGTCAATCGGGAGAAGTGGGGTACTCCGGACATCCACACTTAGGTGCAGAGGGGTGGGGCAATCAGGGCATTGGGGATCGCATTTCTAACGAACTGAGAAACAGAAGACCATTGACGTTATAGTCCTCCTATAAAAAGGCCAGATTAGGGGACATCAGTCGTCTGACCTGTCCTTTCTGTTATTACCAACTCGGGTTCTATCATTTTTGCAGAAAGGAGAGGTAGTAGTATGGCAAGTTACGATCGTTTTTAGTTCCTGTCAATTTTGCCGAACACCTCTGCGTTCGAAGAGACCCAATTAGGTTTGTGCCGGTGGGGCACAACGTTCTTGCACAAGGGGGGGAACAGGGGGACCCTCAGAGAGAGAGAGAGAGAGAGAGTCACCCGCACTCTAAACGAACCATTTGGTACACGTATGACGTGGAGAGAGAGAGAGAGAGAGAGGAAGAGTGAGACGTGTACAATAATGGTCCATTCAGTGCGCACATAACACAGAACAGCGGGGGTTAAGCAATACGAAAACACAGGCAGAGGGATGATGTAGATCCATACATCACGTACACACAAACTCAGACGGGGGAAACAGTACATGTATTATATACAAAAATCCAACACAAAACATAGAACAGTTATTGGCCAAAATGATCTCTTCCTGTACGCTGCGCATTCTCAGCATCCTAAGCTCTCTTTACTTTTTTTTTCTTTTTATTGTCGGCTGCCTTCACTGGAGGTTGTGGTTGCACACACTTACGCCTCTGCCAATTGGTCATGAACTAACCTGGTCGGGCTAATGCTCACGGTGGTATTTTCGAGTCATTTTAGCAAATGTGTTTCCAGGCTGAGACAACAGTTGGTGTCAGTTGGAGAACAATGGGGCAGCTTGGAGTTACATGTCTATGAGGATGCGAAAAAGGAGGTAGTAGGTTTTTAAATATTGGCAATATTCCTAGTCCTCCCGGCGGAGGATACTTGTGTAAACCTTACCTCGGAATATCCCTTAAACTTTCCCTATTTAGTTAAACGTAGGAATGTATTCATTATTGTACGTCATTTTTGGTTGCATTATTCGGGGTTTGTCGCGGTTAGGTACCATAATCAAACCCTCTTTCCCGTCTCTTCGTCCGCTAGATCACCATTTTCGTACATTAATCGACATTCCGATGTGACCTGCAGAGAGAGGGAAAAAGAAGGGGGCAGGGGCTACATTGATAGACACATTAGCGCGCATAAACCCAGAAAGGCTTTTACTTACTGCATACTCGGCCTATCTCCACGGGATGCAGTCCCTGCCAACTGGGCGTTCAAGCCCAGGTGGACCGTTAGTGTGACTTTTCTTATACAGGTAGTATATACAGCATAGGCTAAATACCAGGATCTTTAGCGGTTGCTTTTGGCTGTATAAAAAAGGGGGAAATACACAACTAAAACTTGGACCCTTCATATCTACAATATCGCTATATATTATACCTTTTAACCCTTAACTAATCGAGCTGAGTCATTTCACCTGTATTTTAGTTATATCGGAAATAGTGATCATTTATTTGAAACTTATCAACTTACGCGTGACAACTACGTTTGCTTCTTCCAAAAATCTTTAATAAGAATGTCGGTGCACAAATACGGGCCTACAACCCCGTGGGCCGGCCACGGAGCAGGCTGGAACTGTAGATGTGGGGATACTTTATTAGTGAAAAACTTAATGGAGTCGGTGGTCGTTAATTTCATAAAAAGTGCGCCAAGTGCAATAAAAATCATATCGAATCTTTAGTGTGAGCGAGTATCATAAGCATTAAAATTCGAACTTTCAATAATCATGATGCGCCAAAACTTAACAACAATTTATTGTCCGAATGTTCAATCGGTGCCCATCTCATGTCAATTCATTGTCCTTCATTGTCCGAACACATAATCAGTACCCATCTCATATCAATTCATTGTCCGAGCTGACAGTATACATCCTATATCAATCCATTGTCCGAACATATAATTAGTACACATCCTATATCAATCCATATGTTTAAAAACTACATACATATCCCATGACACCAAGGCTGAGCAATCGGGGTAAAATAAGGAGTTGAAAGTTTCATTTGCATCGGCGCCATTTTGGGTGCAACCAGGCAGATCCAGGCATAGTCTAAATCTCCACTAACTCGTGGTTGGCCCAGAGCTTCTTTTTGGCAGTCCAAAAAGTTCCGTTAAAGGGCAAAAGAAAGGATCGGTGGTCTGAACCATCAGTCAAAAGGGGGAGGGAGGCAACAATTTTCCTACCGGGTCATACTGGGGTTTTCACCGGAACTGTTCCGAACTGTAGTCTGCAGGATTTTAGTCATTCGAACCGAGGCTGGCGACAGCATGGGAGCGCCGACGTCCTGCGGCTACATTTCCATCGTTCCGTGGGCAATCATGGCAGTCATTCCCCATCGGGGGTATCTGCGGGAGTCGGGGACTCCCGCGGCTCCTCTAGAATCTTCAAGGTCGAGGAGAACTTTTATGATGGTGGAATCAGCAAGCAACCGGGCCATTCCTTCATGCTGGGCCCGCTCTTGCAAGGTCGACCGCCATTTTGAGAGTTCGGCAGCTACCGGCGATCGCGGGGTCAAATGAGCAGACGGGCTCCAACCTGCCGGGCGAGGCGTCGCAGCATCGCCACAGTGGACGAACCCTTTGCTGGGTGCGAGGAGCGTTGGGGGTGCAGCTGGGGAACCTCCACCTGGGGAGGTGGGAGAGGCTCGTTCGCGCCGCCTCTCCCTCCCGGTGCACCCCACGGCGTCTCGCTTGACATTTGTTATGGCCGGACCAGGCGATGAGGACGAGGGGGGGGGTCGGAAGCATGTGCAAGACATCCCCCCCCCCAGTGTTGTCGCAGCCATTATAGAAGAAGTGGCGACGCCTGGCACGTTTCGGGCCGGGCCTCCGGTTGATGGCGGCCGGACGCTCTTCGCCCTGGCCCCAGGAACGGGTCCCTTGGTTCATCCGGTGGGGCAGACCTTGGCGCGTGGTGCCGCCTTCGGGCTATTTGTGCAGTGGCCTCTCCACCCCCAGGCCTCTTATGGATGCTGGTCCAGACTGTCTGAGAGAGGGGGGGGTCGGGGCATGGACATTCCCCCCCCTACAACTCTCCAGGGTTGTCGTTGCCGCCACCGCGGCCGGATCCCGTCGGCCCCGGCCTCTCCTCAGGCCCACCTCATGCGATGACCTCCGGGGCGACGGCTGGCAGCAGGACCCGCCCTACATGTGTTGAAGATCTCGTCTTCCGGCTGGGCGTAGCCGCAAACCTGGTGCACTTTGGGAGTTTCCAGAATGGGGGCGGATGTCTGCTGACTTGTATCTTTCCCAGGTTGCCGTTATTGGGGAGTGGCAGGCGGTGGGACAGACATGTTTGGAGCAGTGAGGGGCGATGAAGCCTCGTTGCCTCGTGGCCGTCGCAATGTCAAGCTTGGCTTCTCTTATCATTTTCATGTTTCTTATTACGGGCTTATTTCTAACGTTTCTTGTTTCTAGGACATTCATATGTTTTATCATTAAATATTGTTATCGTTTCCTTTATTCGTTATTTAATAAAAATTTCATCAGTGGCCTACTGATTTCGTTTTCCTATTTCTTTCTTTCTAGTTTGTTTTGTGCTAAAGTTTCTGTTAACAGGATACAGTGATCACTTCGTTATTATTGCATGTGTCCTTTTCACTAGGGGTGCTCTCTGGTCGGGCCAGATGACCTACCTCTAGTAAATGGTCCGGGTGGAACTGGTTTATCAATCAGTGGGGAGTAGATAGGCATGACAGATTACAACGGGGGACAAAGGTCCGCATTACCTACCCTTCACTACTTGCAAAGACTAGACAGAGTATTTCTTTTCTATGTTATTTGCAAACAGAGAATACCTCCAAAAAGAACAATTCCAAACAGTCAATGTTCGGACAACCAATCAATCAATGAGGAACGAAATAGGCACGACGGGTTACAATGGGGGCAAAAGCCTGCGTTACCTACCCTTCACTATCTGCAAAGGGAGAGAGAATATTCCTATTCTTCCCCGTTTGTAGGCAGAAAAGATCCTTAAGAGAACCAACTTCGAACAATTCAATGCTCGATTCAATCAATCAATCAATGGGGAGAAAAATAGGTATGACGGATTACAATGGGGACAAAAGTCTGCATTACCTATCCTTCACTATCTGCAAAGGGAGACAGAATATTCCTATTCTTCCCCGTTTGTAGACAGCGAATGTCTCAAAGAGCAACAGAGCAACCAATCAATCAGTGGGAAGAAAAATAGGTATGACGGATTACAATGGGGGACAAAAGTCCGCATTACCTATCCTTCACTATTTGCAAAGAGAGAGAGACGTTCCTATCTGTCGCTGTTTGCAAATAGAGAATGTCTCCAAGAGAACCAATACTTCAAGTAGCACCCAAGGCTAAATGAACCAATCAATAAACAATACCAATATCTAAATACCGTTTCCAATATCAATAATCAATCAATCAATCAGATGGATAAAGCCATCCTACCAATCAGACGTAAAGACGTCTTACTTAACCTTACCCGGACCGGACCGCGTGGACAGTTCTTCGCCTTCCTTTTTTCCAGCGCCCGATCGTTCTCTTTCTCCATGTTTTTACCGCAGCATTCCTGTGGGATTCCAGTCAGGACATTAGGTCACTTGAGAGAGGTCCGTTCGGAATTGGTGAAGTTCATTCAATCGGCAGCCGGACGAGGGCCCTCTCAAGGCAGGTATACTCCAATCATTTAGATGTTCACCCCATCGTCTGGACCTCTCTTACCGGACCCTATGTCGCTGATGGACCCCGCGTTGGGACGCCATTGTGGAAAAGTCAGCCCATATCACACCTGATGCCCAGGCTGCTGGCGCAGGGCGATTCTTAGTTCCCATCTTGAATAATTACCAAATAAAGAGACGGGCACTGGAAGCAGGAGAACAAGAACAGAGTTTATTTCTCATGAGGAGAGCCTGTCATTTCGGACACTCGCATAGTGTCTTCAGGAGGTGCTCTAACAAGTTTCTCTGAGGCTTCGTCTTTTATACACAGGTTTATGGCACACAGACATCCTTCATTACAATCAAGACATTGTGAAGTATGAAGATATTCCAACACGTGGCTACAGTAGGGGCCCTTATCCTCCATACAATAGGAGGGGGCTGTCACGCAGCTGAGTGTTCTGCTGATTCCTTTAGAATGTGTGCGCCTGATCGAATCTCAGGGGGTGGGGAGGTCATGATCAATAGTGGCTCCTTTCAAGAGAGGCGAGTGCATACAGTAGTGGGCAATAAACTGTATCCTCAGGCTAAGGGATGACCAGCGGTCCATGTAGACAATTAGGTTCAGAGGAAGAGGTCATCAAAGGAGGGGTATTCATGGAGGGAAAGGAGGTGTTGGTCAGGCGTGGGGTGCGATTCTCAGAGACAGAGTCATGCGGGAGGGGAGGGCTCATGACTTGTGCATGTGAGAGCGGGGGCGGTCAGGGTGCATGGGGGAAGCTTGCAGGGTCAGGGAAGGGCGCTGGTGATCGTTCGCAAACAGAGAGACCATGGTACCTAAAATGGCTGTTGTATATATGTGTGCATGGGTCTATGCTGGCGGGATAACACAGCCAGTGTTTTGCAATGTCCATTCTGCTTACGACAAGAGGTACAGTGAACACAAATGAACGCCGCTTATGTGTATATACATTGCCAATTTCAACAACATGTGGGATAATTAGCAGTGCATGCACTTTCACAGCACTCAGTGTGATTTCCGTTTCCGAGTTCTGGCGTTTGTGGGGGTGGCAGAAGAGAGCAAACCTCAGCAGTCAGCCGGTAGGCAGTGCCTGTGGTTACCTCTGACAGTGACATTAATTCCTGAGCCACATTGCCAGGTCAGCCCTTGTTGCTGCCATTTCCCCCTTTTTTTTCCTTCTCGCCAAACTAGATTGGGCTGGGCCGAGTCAAGACAGTGAAAAGTGGCACCGGCATGGTCATTAGAAAAGGGCTCGGTGAGGAAAGTGATTGGCTTTCCACATGGTGTGAGCCTCTCCAGGAGGAGGGCCTGATGGGGGTAAGCATGTGCGCAGCAGAGGCAGCCGAGCCAGGACTAGGGGCGCTTGCAGCCCTGCCCCTCCCTTGGCTTGCTCCCTCTCCCCTTCCGTGATTTGTGCAGAAGCAGCATAGCACCAGTATAGCACCAGAAGCAGTATAGCACCTGCACAGCACTGAAATTCTGGGAAGACTTTTGTCAAGTGGAGGAGGCAAGGAAACATAGTCTACTTGCCTGCAAAAAGCAACTTAGTAGTCGTGTTCTGTGCACTCTCATCTCTGAATGCTTGTGCCCCCCCCCCACGGTATAGCAAAGCAAGCCATTTGTGGGAGAGGTGAGACAGCGCGGTGTAGACAGAGTAAGCCCAGAAGCTAGCCGTATCTTGCAGTGCCACGTCGATCCCAATCCAGGTCCAGTAAAGACCCCACAAATCATCAAAACATCAAAAAGAGAAACTCCTGTACTCTAGCAAAGGGGGTTCCAGAAATATTCAAGGAGTAACTAGTAAAAAAAATGAATCAGGATCTCGATATATGTAAGTAGGACATCCCTCAGATTAGCAAAGAGATCAACCTTGTCCAAGGAAAACTCAAGAACGACATCCGAGGATACTTCATGCTGAACACCAAGCCTGAAATGAATATGCTAGCACGAATAAACCCAAACTTTGAGTATGAAACAGGCCATTATGGGACGAACAACAGGTCTATCAAATATACCTGGAATGGAAGTGCAACACCTAACACGCCCACAAAGCTAATCACAACCCCAACACCTCACAATCCAGACATCGTCTTGGTGAAAAAGAGGGCCCTGCACTGGGGATCATCTCCACTCATGAATTCAATCGGAAGGGGGGAGGGCTTAGCTCTCAATGAAGAGTAATCCACAGAGGATATTCATGGCCAGCCACTGGTAGAGTGATTCTACTAAGTCCCAAAATATGAGTCGTAAAACAAAAGGCCATCAAAGAAGAGGAAATGGAGCTCCATAGGGGATCCAGGTTATTCCACCAAATATGGATTACTGAGTGGAACACCTAGGTATCCTCAGCTAGGACCTGTTCTAACTACCTCCACTCAGCAAAAAGAGATAGCAGGAGAAGGAGAAGCCGTAAATGTAAAAGATAAAGGAGAAGCAAAGGGGCAAGATCGGATTGCAGGACCCCAGAAAACAAACTACAGGCAGTGGGTTAGATAATGCCATAGAAAAGTCTAAAGTCATGGCTCAAGCCAGGGCTCTGGCATCAGTGCAGACATCAACAGAAACATATCCTGGACCACAAGCTCCTGAAGCACTGTCAGAGGAGGCCTTCCCTGAAAGGTGCTCCCTGTCCAGCTGGTGCTTTGACTTGTCAAACTCATGCTTCATCCACCATCAAGAGCCTGATTAATTGTCTGGCATGGTGGAAGATCAGTCAGCAACTACGCTGCAGATATCAGCAATGGTGAACATCACTAAACACTAGATCAGGGGTCTCCAACCAGTAGCTCTGGAGCTACTGGTAGCTCACCAGCACCCTCAAAGTAGCTCTCAGAGGTGAAGCCAAACCAAGCCGAACTCAGAGTTTCTGTGTGTATTAAAGAAGGCAGCACTACTCGTTTCATTACCCATAAGACAACCAAACCAATGGCAGGGCCTCTTGATAACACTCAAACAGACACTGTGTTGGCCTATGAATCAATCAGGGATTTATAGAGCGCACTAGGGGTGGGGGATTTGGCCAGCTCAGGTCATTCGAAATGCCAGGTCTTAAGGCTCTTCCTGAATGCTTGCAGTGTGGGGCTTCATCTGATGCTGAGGGGGAGTTTGTTCCAGGTCTTTGCCGCAATGCAGGAGAAGGATCTGCCTCCTGTTCTGGATCTGTGGAAGATTTCGGCCAAGGCCTGGTCAGCGGAGCGGAGGTTTCTTTTGGGTGCATAGAAGGAGATTCTTTCATTGAGGTATTGGGGTCCAGTGTTGTGGAGGGCTTTGTAGGTGTGTGACCAGCTTGAAGGTCACTCTTTTTTCGACTGAAGCCAGCGGAGGACTCATAGGTGCTGGGGGATGTGGTCTTGTCGTGGGATGCTGAGGACGAGTCTGGCTGCGGTGTTCTGTACAGTCTGGAGTTTGTGGAGTAGAGATGTGTTGATTCCGGCGTAGAGGGCGTTCCCGTAGTCCAGCCTGCTGGTGATGAATGCGTGGGTGACTGTCTTCCTGGATTCGGGGAGGGTCCATTTAAAGGTCTTGCGGAGGGTGTTGAAGCATATGGAGGCTACGGCGTTATCCTATGGGTCTGCCACATGAACCATCTTTATCCACTTTAAATGTACCTAAGAAGTAGATTGGGCATGTTATACTCCCTGCTCTATCAGTCGCACAGTGTGCAACATCAAAGAATAGTAGCAGCAGTAACCAGGGCTGACACCAAAATGAACTAGAGAGAAAATGTGTTAGGTGGGAGCATGATCAACCAAAGAGCTGAGGAGGAGGATGCATCCAGGGCAGAGAAAATTAGAAGCCTCACATTCAATTTTGTGTGGGTGTGTGACATTGTGTCCTTCCCTAATAAACAGTTTTGATTCCTTAAAGCTACTCCTAGTGTCAAGGACTGCTAAATGTGTATGCTGGTCCCCACCATAAGAGTATTATCTCTAACGCAATCGAGCCCGTTCATGGTATAATTGTGCCATAGCCATAACATTTTCATCCTTGACTATTTTGTGCATACAGGCTTGTAATTACATACCTGCTGCCATCACTGACATATAAAGAGCATGCCTGGCCTGCTTTTAGCCCTTCCTGACAGAGTGTCAACCGCTTCTCCCATAATAATGGCCATAACTAATATATGTTGGGCATCCATCTGTGGCACAGTGGTAGCTCTGGTTTAATGATGGGCATTATTAGCATAACCGAGGCATTCGTAGTGTTATGGTGAGCAGGCATTGCCTATGATTCCAATACCTGGGTATTTGAAGCAGAATTTGTCCATGAGAGGCATTTTTACATGGCGGTACTCAATGAAAACGAAAAGCTGATGTTTAGCGACTGTGTATTTTCTAACAAGGAAAACTGATTTGATTTTTAAAGGAAAAAATTGTTTTTTCAAAAAGGTTTTTCTTCTGGAAAATTGAGTTTGATTGAAAAATATGAGTATTTTCAAAAACTAATATACTAATGAAAACAAAATATTGCAATTCTAAAACATTTAAAGTTGTTAGCTGAATGATAATTCAATTTGAGTTGGGAGACCTATTGCTGTGGTAATACCCTTTGTGGCATACAGTATGTGGTTTGAATTTTACTTGATTACAAGCATTTAGTATTGATATACGTTTCCCTAGCATTCTGCTGAATACTTCACCTGGAATGCTTGGGTGGTTACTACTGATATTCGTGCTTAGGGTGGTCACAGTGTAATGTTAATACATATCATCAGCATTTTACAGTGATAAAATATGCTAGTAGCTCGGCAGAACTTTCCTTGAGCATAATTAGCTCTCACTACAGAAAAGGTTGGAGACCCCTGCACTAGATGCTATGGCTAACTCTGCTTTGTTGCATGCCAACAAACTTGAGGTGCAAATTTCCATTTTGCAAACTATCACCAGCAATGATGACCAACATGAAAAGTGAGCCATCACTCCGAATATCTGAAAGGGGCACAATCAACCCCAATGCCCTCAAAGCCAAGGAACACCAGATTCCTCAAAGAATGCTACCACTCCAGCAGCTGAGCCAACCCCGGTGGACGTGGATGTGGCTCAGAAAACATAGTGGCCGATTCACTGAACCAATCTGAGACAAAATCCAAAGCTTACTACTTTTGGTATTCACAGAAGGCATTTAGTAGAAGTAAAGTTAGTATTTTGTCTTAAATTAGTATTTTGTCTTAAGTTAGTATTTTGTCTTAAGTTAGTATTTTGTCTTAAGTTAGTATTTTGTCTTAAATTAGTATTTTTGTCTTAAATTAGTATTTTGTCTTATATTAGGATTTTGTCTTAAATTGGGATTTTGTCTTAAATTAGTATTTTGTCTTAGATTAGTATTTTGTCTTAAATTAGGATTTTGTCTTAAATTAGTATTTTGCCTTAAGTTAGGATTTTGTCTTCAGTTAGGATTTGTTTAGCTAGCAATAATGCAATGGCGAGGAATATGCGATAGGGCTTTGGATAAGTTTGGTGCAGCCTAACAACTCTATCAATGGCGTGCACTTTAGAGGAATGGGAGTCATCTGACGTAGGGCATTGAAAATTTGGGCCCAGTATTAACTAAATCTAGGGCACTCCCAGGCTGCCGCATCTATCACAGCTGTCTGTGGTTCTCAAATTGAATTGGAACATTTTTACCGGGGTATAATGGAGGCGTCGCAGGAATTTGTAATGTGTGATGCGAAGTATAGAACTGGCAGAGATCTGTTCTGTTTGGAGGCAGCAGTATAACCATTGATCATCAGTTATCTCATACCCCAACTCCTGACTCCACTTTTTTTTCTTAATACGAGAGGAGATGGGGGATTCCGTCTGCTGCGTACGTATAGTGTGATAAAGCACAGAGACAACGTGTCCCGGCGATGAAGTGCATAGTAACATGTGCAAGGGGACATATGTGGAGGGTTCCTGG
This sequence comes from Lissotriton helveticus, assembly GCF_964261635.1. Taxonomy (NCBI): domain Eukaryota; kingdom Metazoa; phylum Chordata; class Amphibia; order Caudata; family Salamandridae; genus Lissotriton; species Lissotriton helveticus. The sequence goes on along the minus strand of NC_136060.1, from coordinate 330,451,142 downwards.
GGGAATTCAGGTGTGATAGATCGCATGCCCTGGCATAGCCTGACATAAATAGATATATCCTCTGATGTTGATTGTACCCCTTGAAAAAGGCTCTCTGAGGTGCGAAATGTCCCATTTTGGTAGAGGTCTCCCATGTAGTGATGTTGGTGCGTTCACATAATTTGAGGAACCCCGTTTCTTGTAGTAGTGGCATGCGTGGATGATAGGAGAGTGGTAGGAGTGGTGAGTAAAACATCGGGCAGTGAAGGAGAGTCAAGATGCGACCCCAGGCATCTACTGTGCATGTGATCGTGGTAAGCTCAATGTCACGTGTGCGGGGAGGCGTATTCAGCATGCCATCCAATGGGATTGGGTCCGCCAACCAGCGCTCAGCTGCGATTTGTGGCATATACCTAGGGGGATGGAACCAGTAAGTATAGTGAGCCTGTGCACATACATAATAAAGTTCAAAATCTGGTACATCAAAACCTCCCTGAGCATATGGTTGGGTGAGCACTTTCCATTTCAGACAAGGTTGTTTGCCCCCATATCAGCCGCGTCATTTCTGATTGAAGTGTTTGAAAAAAATGCTGCCCGGCTGGTATCGAATATTAAAAAATAGGTATAGTATTTGTGGCAGAACCACCATTTTGATCCAGGACGCGTGCCTTGCGAGGGTTAACAGTAAGGATATCCATCGGGTAACATTTTCTGTAATCTGATGTATTGCAGTGCCGTAATTGAGGCACATCAACTCGTCTCTGTCTCTAGTGATCGCTACCCGAAGATAGTGTAGGTCCGAATCGCACCACTCCAGCGGAAAGTCCATGGGGAAAGGCAAAGCTGCAGAGGTTAAGGGCAAAATGTGTGACTTATTCCAATTCATATGTATCCCAGAGAGCTTACCAAACACTATGAATTCCCTCGATAGTGGGTTAAGGTTATCTTGTAGGTGCCTTACATATAGCGTTATATCATCAACATATGAAGATATGATGATTTGTCACAGGTTATATCGAAGAGCCTTATCTTGAGTATGCTGCCTTAACTTTGACACCAATGGTTTGATGGCCATCGCGAAATGCAGGGGTGAAAGTGGGCACCCCTGTCGCGTGCCCCGGGATATGGGAAACACGTCAGATAGGAGCCCATTGATTAATACCCCCACCGTTTGCAGCTGATATAGCAGTCGTAGCCGGGACAGGAACCCCATGCGCTGCAGTACCCCATAGAGATAGTCCCATTCGACAGAGTAGAATGCTTTGGTGGCATCCAGGAAGATTGCCACCAGCGGCAGCTCCGGAGCCACGTTCTGCAGTATGGAGAAGAGGGTACTTAGGTTATGTGTAGTTGCTCTCCCAGGAACGAATCCTGCCTGGTCGAGGAGAACCAACTTTTCCATTACCAAGGCTGTTCTGTCAGCGTTAACCTTTGCCAATATTTTGACGTCGCAATTGATTAGGGACTGTGGCCTATAGGAATCACAGTGTATTGGCGACTTACCAGGTTTAAGTAATGATGTGATTAGCTCCTCCCTAATGGATGGGGGAGTCTGCCAGCTTCAAGCGATTCCTCATTTAGGGGCCGATTAGGATGGCGGACGGACTTGCGTCCGTCCGCCACCCTTGAGGAGGAGGGAACGTCCGCAGGGGCTGCGGCGTTCCCTCCGTGCTGATTAGGATGTGACCGCCAGGGTGGCGGTCACATCCTCTATATTTAACATTGCGGCGGGTGCAGCTTCAAGCTGCACCCGCCGCAATGTTAAAAAAGCATGTTTTACATTTACATGCACAAAGCGGCCGGCACCGCACGGTGCCTGCTGCTTTGTGCACGCAAATGCAGGGGGGTACCATAGGTACCCCCCATGTGCACCCCCCACCCCCCATTCACCCAGGGGGCCCGCAACGGGCCCCCAAAGTGAATGTCCGTATGCTTTTCCATGGCGGAAAAGCCGCCGTGGAAAAGCATGTATTCACGAACATCCTAATATGGCGGACGGTGTCTCATAGACACCGCCTGCCATGTTATAGCTTTTCCGCCACGGTCGGAAGCCGACCGCGGCGGACGGAATTCCAGACCCACCAGCCATCCTAATTTGGCGGTGGGTCTTTGGAGGCTCCGCAGCGGTTTTTCCGCATCCTCCAGGCCGGCGGACACTTCCGCCGGCCCGGAGGATGCGGAAAAACCGCCATCCTAATCGGCCCCATAGTTTCCTTTAATATGGGAGCCATCAGGTCGATGTAAGTTTTATAGAACTCGGCGGGCAAACGATTGAGGCCAGGGGCCTTCCCGGATTGTTGCTGCATAATGGCCTCCCGCATTTCATCTAGCTCAAAGGGAGCGCAGAGGAATTCTCTTTGCGAGTCGCCCAGCCAATTAATTCAAAATGATCCCTACTTTGCGAGGTGTAAAGTGTCGAATAGTGCGCAGTAAATGTAGCGAGGATGTCAGTAGTGTCACGTTGCAGAATCTCCCCAGGCCCCGTGATCTCTAATACACAATTGGAGCAGCGTGGATGTCTTTTGGTTTCAGCCAGTGTTTTCCCTGGCCTCTCTCCCTCTCCATATCTCCGAGCCATCCAGTATTTCCCTCAAAATTTCGCTTCCCGATCTGCAGCCTCAGTGTATTCAGAAAGTTCCCCCCAAACTCACGCCAGATCTTTATTCTCACTCAGCCTCAATTGCGCCTCTAGGTTTTTGAGGGGAGAGGAAAAATACACTTACCTGCTAGACGCCGCTACGCCGCCACCGCCAGGAGTCATTACAAAGTCACACAGGCACCTGGAAGCACGCCGCCATCGCCAAGAGTCATTTTCTACCTGACTACACGCGCCGCCGCTCCGGGACTTCAATTCCCGGCAGCCTATGCGGCGGCGCGCTTTCCAACGACGTGAGGGTGCCAGCAGGCGCACAAAAGCGCACCAGAAACCGGCGGAGCGGGGGAGAGGAAAAATACACTTACCTGCTAGACGCCGCTATGCCGCCACCGCCAGGAGTCATTACAAAGGCACACAGGCACCTGGAAGCACGCCGCCACCGCCAAGAGTCATTTTCTACCTGACTACACGCGCCGCCGCTCCGGGACTTCAATTCCCGGCAGCCTACGCGGCGGCGCGCTTTCCAACGATGTGAGGGCGCCAGCAGGCGCACAAAAGCGCACCAGAAACCGGCGGAGCGGGGGATATTAAAAATACACTTACCTGCTGGACGCCGCTACGCCGCCACCGCCAGGAGTCATTACAAAGGCACACAGGCACCTGGAAGCACGCCGCCACCGCCAAGAGTAATTTTCTACCTGACTACACGCGCCGCCGCTCCGGGACTTCAATTCCCGGCAGCCTACGCGGCGGCGCGCTTTCCAACGACGTGAGGGCGCCAGCAGGCGCACAAAAGCGCACCAGAAACCGGCGGAGCGGGGGAGAGGAAAAATACACTTACCTGCTAGACGCCGCTACGCCGCCACCGCCAGGAGTCATTACAAAGGCACACAGGCACCTGGAAGCACGCCGCCACCGCCAAGAGTCATTTTCTACCTGACTACACGCGCCGCCGCTCTGGGACTTCAATTCCCGGCAGCCTACGCGGCGGCGCGCTTTCCAACGACGTGAGGGCGCCAACAGGCGCACAAAAGCGCACCAGAAACCCGCTACGCGGGACGCCCGGAGCGAAGCCCGGGCAAAGGGCGGGCCCTCTACGGCCCTCATCGGCAGGAGGAGGCTGGGCTGGGCCATAAACGCTGCAGAAAAATTGAAAAAGACGCCTCTCCAAGTAAGACTTGCTCTCTAGTTGCTTCTTTGTCTAGTTAACATACCGGTCTTGTGTGGAAATCGCTAATTATGCCTAAGAAACAAGCGGAAGCTCAGTCTAACACCATTAACAATTACTTGGTGCAGACCATTAAAAAGATAAACACGCAAAGAAGAGAGTCCCTGGGACTGAGCCAGTCCCCTGATATGCGATGTTTATCTCCCTCTGCATCTATCTTGATTGATGACACTATCCTGCAAGAAGCTCATTGTGTGGATATTAGTAGCGGTTCTATTCCCCAAGGCTCTATTGACATATCTGTTAATGCTATTCCAGCACTTGAAGGATTAAACGAAGAGGCTGAGGGAAACACAGACACAGACACTGAACTTGAACTAGAAAAACAGATCTGTGCCTCAGCGGATGAGCAGTCCCCCACAAGACAAAATGTTAGGCCAAAACGACAATGTACTAAAAATCCACCAAAGCGGGTGGGGCTACGTTCAGTGGCAAAACGGAAGAGGGTTACTACTCCAAAAGCTAAGTTAGTGATTTGTGATGAGGACTCACCCAAATTATCTCTTGAGGATGCCTTTTTTGAAAAAATTAGGGAATTCCTTGAGACAAAAATTAATACCATCATTAAACCTCTAATATCAAAAATTGATAAATTGCAAGCTGAGGTAAAAAAGTTGGGCGGACTTCATACTTTGGTTGCCGATGGGGTAGAAAATATAACTACAATTGTTACACACTTAAATAACAACACAGGGGGAAAAGCTACTGGAGATGCTGTAACTGAAAAAGTAGGTAATCAATTGCCAGAGGAGATTCCATCATCTTATCCACCAATATTGTTTGATAACAGTGAGGGTTCTCTGTTAGTCAACATTCCCACAGATATAACCCCTCTGACAAACAACCCCTCAGCACAAACGTACACACCAGACCCCCTACAATTCTTGGTAGAAGCTACACCTGTGGTCTTGGTCTTAGCAAATGTCCCTCGAATGGAAGAGGGAATAGTGGAAAGCCCTACTTCCCTTAGTAGTAAGGCCCTACACTGGCTGACTAGTAATACGCGGTTTGCACCAGGGGGGAAGCATCACCTGGCTAGGGTTATTAAGTCAGTAACTAGGGTCCCCTGGTTGGGAAACCGTCCGAAAAAATTCAAAGGGGATTGCGTGGCAGTGAGTTTCTCAGCAAATGAAGTCCTCCCCAATATTCTTGCTAATATATTCCCTCCCCAACGCAGACGGGGCAATGTTGTTCCCTTGACTCTAAAGTTTTTTTATGGCGAGCAGCAGAAAGTCACTTATCCAAGGACCCCAGCCCCAGGGTGGGACAGTAATTGGGATTCGACTTTTAGATGGGATCAGGAATCAAGGCATAACATAGCAGCTTACCACCACTATCCAGCACAGTTTAACCCGATTGCACATCCCCTTCAACTGTCCAACCGCTATGCTCCACTGTCTTTTTTGGATCAAAACGATTGACTCTCTCCAAGACAGGAAAATGGAGACGAGGACCTCCAGCCGGCATTTAGTCCACCAGTACGGAGTTTTGCAGGCATTGGGGCCTGCAAAATTATGAGCTGGAACATCGCTGGTCTTAGAGCCAAAATTAATGACAAGAATTGGCTTGACATAATTAGATCCTACGATGTTCTTGCCTTTCAAGAAACGTGGGAAACGTCAGACAGCTTGGTTCTGGACGGCTTTTCCCATTTTTCTGTACCTGCAGATCCCAGTAATGCAGGAAGGGCAAAGGGGGGCTTGGCCATATATATTTCATTAGACCTTCAAGGAAAGCCAAGATACATTAAATATAGCTCAATAAATTGCTTAGCGGTTTAACTATCCATACCAAATTCCTCTCCCATATTATTAGTTAACTTTTATAATTCCCCTGTCAGTCAAACTCTTAACGAGCATTTGGCAACTTTAGAGGAATTCCTGTCTACCCACAGTGAGAACAGTACCTATGGGTACAAAGTGATCCTCATGGGAGATTTTAACATCCATCCTTGCCATGCGGATTGCTATGTGGAACATGAGGAACTTTCCTCCTTTTCCTCTTCACCACATTTTGAACATACACCACGTGGGCAGATGTTGGAATCGCTTCTAGCCACTTTTAACCTTTATGAATCATCTAGTTGCCCTATAGGCCCGAGGTTATCGACATACGTGGGCAATAATACAGGCACAATTATAGATTATATTTTTTTATCTTCCAGCCTTCTACCTGAAGTTATCATCTATAAGGTAGAAACGACAGTTTTTAGTGATCACAATCCTGTGATTTTAGAGACTATATCTCAGGGAGTCTTGGGAAAAAGAAAGGTTGATATTCTATGCGCTACAAAATTAGTCTTAAAAGATCAGAATCGGAGACTGAAGTGGGACCAAGTGACCCCTATTGCCTTTCTGCAGGAAACCCTGGCAAAAGTAGAGGGCGAGGTTGCAATCTGTCTGGACAATAAGAATTCTGGTCCCAACATGATTGAGGCCTTTGATGCCATTTGCCGACAGGTCAACTTAGATCTGACCGTCAAGACAAAGGCAAAAGCAGATGGGCTCAGGGGCCCCGGATGGTTCGATTCAAACTGCTCCAAGGCTCACACTATTCTCTTAAAGGCTTTAAAAAATAAACCTAGAGACAAAGCACAGATAGCGTTACTAAGGAAGCAATACAACCACGCTATCAGAGTGAGGAAACTCGAGATAAAAAATGAGGCCTGGAGTGAATTATTATTGCCCGAAACACAACGAGATAGTGCAAAATTTTGGGCAATCATAAATCACCCATATTTCGTAGGACAAAATAATCAGAGAGCAGATTGTGTTATACCAGACGATAAATGGGTGACACATTTTAGCAACATCTACAGTCGCCCTGACATCCCCTCAGATTGCGAGACGCTACTTTCGCAAACAAAAACCATAATCTCAGCCTTTACTCCAGAGGAGGTTAAGAAAGCAATTAACGACACACTCTGCAAAAAGGCACCGGGGCCCGATGGGGTCCCTTCAGATTTTTTCAAAAGTGCTCCTGAATTTAGTACCAAGATTCTTACAAATATTTTTAATGTTACTAGGGACCATATTTTTCCTATCAGCTGGACAAAGTCTACAATAGTACCTAGTTTTAAAAAAGGACAAAGGACAGACCCAGCCTGTTATAGGCCAATCTCCCTTATAGATTCAAGCTTTAAAATCTTGGGGAGAGTCCTTTTAGGTAGACTGACCCAGCTCATAGAAGGGAAGGACATTTTATCAAATGCACAATATGGCTTTAGGGCCAAAAGAGGTACTATAGACCAATGCCTAAACCTGGAACTAATCCTAAATAAATATGTGATCACCAAGGGGGACTCTCTGTACATGGCCTTTATGGACCTCTCATCATCTTTTGACCTGGTTAACAGGGCTAAGCTGTGGAGGATCCTTTTGGCCATGGGCATTGACCCCCCTTTGGTTGAATACCTAGCTGAATTACACAGGGACCTAAAGACCTCAGTTAGAGTGACTAGGGAAGGAAGATGCACTTGTCACTTTAACTCGGAGAGGGGGGTTAGGCAAGGGTGTATCCTTGCCCCCCTACTTTTCACTCTTTACATAAACGACCTGGAGAAAGTTATGGCTGCATCTCATATTGATATTCCGCGTGCAGGTGAAACAAAGTTACCTGTCCTCCTGTACGCGGACGACGCAGTCTTACTAGCACACTCTGGAGTGGCACTGATAAACTCCTCTCATCCTTTGGAGACTTCATGACTTCGCTAGACATGAAAACTAATACAGAGAAATCCCATGTGATGATCGCAGGAGTCGCAGGTAGGAAAAGAAAGACTAAAACATTTTTCTGCACAGGGAAAGAGGTTAGGAGAGTCCCATCTTTCCCATATTTAGGGGTGACCTTTGATGAACAGGGCACTTGGGGCCCCCAGCACTCTGTTAAAAGCAACGCTGTTGCTAGAGCGGCAGCGGGGTTGCTTGGATTTGCTAAGAAATTAGGTGCCCGCCCCATGGAAAGCATTATCAAAGTCTACAAAGCAAAATGTGTGTCCGTTGCCCAGTACGGCTCTGCCATTTGGGGGTATACTAGTCACGATAAAATCCAAAAAGTAGAAAATAAATTTCTGAAATCTCTGCTTTCAGTCCCCCAATCGACTCCCACTTACGTATTACATGCAGAGCTAGGTTTGGGCTATATAACGGACACCCTAAAATTTGCCCCAGTTATTGGATGGATGAAAACTTGGCTTAACCAGGAGCTTACATTAAATCATATTATTTTAAAAGATTGTTTAGCCCTGGATAGAGCCTTACATATTCCGTGGGTAAAATTTGTACAAACGCAGCTGACTCTTGCCGGACGTCCGGAGCTTTTTTCTTCTCCAGACTTGATAAGTCAGGATGATCTTAAAACAGTAAAAAATACCCTGACTAAGTTATATGTTCTGGAGAGGGAAGCTATAGAGCTCAGAAAACCCACGGTAAGGAAACATTGTATGTTGACATCTGTCCCAGGAATGGAACCATACCTTGTCCTGGTAACTAAATCATACCATCGTTTCCTCCTAACGAGATTTCGTTTTGATTTGATCCATCTTTTTTTGGGCAATTTTAAAAATTGGAGTAGACCTGATGATGCTGAACCATGTGATTGTGACCACTTTTCTACTCAGGACACGACACATTTTATCATGTTTTGTGGACATTATATCGATATCAGAAAAAGATATTTGTTTCCAATCCTGCGTAACCAAGGTTTTATTCAGGTCAAACCAGCTTTGATGTTTTTGCAACTCCTTCCAAGTGTTAAAGTAGCTTTCCATGTCGCTAGTTTTTTAGTTGCAGGAGTACGGATAAATAAGAACCGTACTAGAGTTAGGCACCTTACTGAATATTGAACATTGACTTCCCTTTTATCTTTTAAAATTTTGTTTTCCGGAGGGTCTCTTTTTAAACTTTAAACTTTTTTAATATTTCTTAATATTCTTACATGTTCTATTTGTATATTGTGATTTTAAAATGTTCTTAAATATTGATTATTTGCTGAATTATGTATTAACTTGTGCCTTGATGAATTGCTATGTAATTATGCTCGTTCTTTTATGATTTTTAATAATCGAATAAAGATAATTGACTGACTGAGTTCAGTTTCGAGCTGTCTTATTGTGCCCTGCATGTCCTTTAACACACCTGAACCTTTGGAGATACAAAACCTTCGCACTGTCACCTTAAAGGCTTCCCATATTGTTTCTACGTCATCTATGGAGCCTTTGTTCCTTTGAAAAAAGTCTTGGATTTCATCCCCCAATTCACTGTGAAATACCATGTCTAGGAGCATCAGGGGTTGCAGTCTCCAAGCGCGCCATGGTTTGTTATATCCTGGTGGGCAATTGGAAGCTTGATCGGAGAGTGGTCGGAGTATGTTCTAGCTAGGTGTGTGACATCTTTCATTAGGTGGCCCAGCCCTCTAGACAATGAGCAATAATCTAACCGTGCCCAGGAGGCGGCCTGCGCCGTAAAATGAGTGCCCTCCCGCTCAGCTGGATGAGCGTATCGCCAGGCCTCTAATAATCCCATCTCCATTTGAATGCCCTGTAGAACATGGTAGGACTTGTTGTAATGATGTGGTACAGGGTTTGATCTGTCTTCAGCTGGGTTGAGAGCTAGATTAAATTCCAGACCCCATATTATATGTGTGGATCCTATGTCAAGTATTTTCCCCCATGGTACAATGAAGAATTCGGGAGTGTCGACATTTGGGCCATAACAGCTCACCAGTGTGACCGAATCTGTACCTAGCTGCCCACATACAATGGTGTATCTTCCATTATGGTCCGCTAACGTACCCGCTAGGGAGAACGGTGTCTGCTTTTTTATAAGAATTGCCGTGCCTCTAGCATAAGATGAGTACGAAGAGAATAAACGATGATCGGCCCATTTCGCCTCAAAGGTAGAGGGATGTAGTGGATGAAAATGTGTTTCCTGAAGTAGCGCAATATGTATGTGGTGTCTATCTAGATATGCCAAAAGTTGACGCCGTTTGCGTGGGTCCCCAAGTCCCCGGACATTCCATGTGATTATCTGTAGGCTCCAATGGGACACTTAGTCAGCCATGAGTACCTGAAGTGTGCAGGACATGGTGACATGTATCCTGTGCACTGTGTGCCATTATCATTATAATATCATGCGTCTGTTTTTCAAAATTCAGTATAGTAAAGAACAACAAACGTGTCAGAAAGCCCTTCCCTCCCCCATCCTCTACTCTCCCACAACAGCACTCCAATTGTGCCGGAATGCAAATCCCCTCCTGAATCCCAACATTTCCCCAACTGATCAAAGAGGTCAACCCAGACCAATGTGAAAGAGAGGTGTGTGGGGGATCACCCATAATGGGGGATCCGCTGGTGTGGCACAGTTATCTCCCCACTCCCAGAGCACACACTCAGCTGCATTAGCAGCAGGTGAGGCCACAGGAGTGAAACAGAAGGGTGCTTGGCTGTATGCCTTGGAGGAAAGGTACCATTGTCCGGTGCTTACCGGTAACACAGTATATGTCCAGTGCCCGCCTCGGGAGTGTGATATATACTTAGCCGATGTCTCTAGGCAAACCATCATTCTAGTCTCCTTTCGATGTGGAAAAACTCTCCCCTGTAGCACAGGTTAGGCGAAGGAGGGTCCGCAGGGAGACATTCTCGCTCACTTCAGGCCTCAAGCAACAGCCAGCAACCACTCTTTCATCCCCCCTTCTTTACTGATCTTCTTCCAGCTGCGGAGAGTGGGATAACGAGGAGTGGTCATCTGAATTCCGTTGGGGTGAAGGTCTGTTGATATTTTTGAGGAACTCTTCTACTTGATGAGGATTCATGAATATCTTGTGTTTGCCTTGGTGTGTAACCGTTAGGCGAGCAGGATATAGGAGTGCAAAGTCAATTTGTGCCTTGCGAAGTTGTTGTTTCACATTTATAAATTTGCGGCACGCTTCCTGCACAACCACTGTGAAGTCTGGATACATGGTAAAGTTCATACCTTCATACGACAGTGACTTTTTTTCATTTGCTAGGCAAAGGGCAGTGTCCCGGTGTCAGTAGTTAAGGATGTGGGCAATAATGGGGCACGGAGCACTGCCTGGAGGTGGGCGAGGTCCGAGAGACCGATGAGCTCTCTCCACTGTCAAATGTGGGGAGAAGGAGGCTTCACCAAAGGTGTCTCAAAGGAGTCTTTCAATATAGTCCTCCATGCGACCAGTATTCATGGTCTCCGAGATGCCAATGACTCGAATATTGTTTCTGCGATTCACAGTCTCGAGGTCCTCGTTCTTGGAGGCTATCACTTTCAGGATTTTATCTATTTGTGACATTTGTTTTTGCATATGAGCCTCAGCGTCTTCCGAGTCTGAGATCCTCTATTCCGCTTCCTTGATCTGTTCGTCATGTTTATCAACTATCAGCACTAAAAATTCTAAGCGACTATTCATCATGTCCATTTTGCCTGTCAAGGAGGTGAGACTCCGCTGCATCGCTAGTAATATCGTTTTGACCTCATCATCAGGGGTAGTGGATTGTGTTAGAGGTGAGCTATCCATACTTTGTGTTTGCTCCTCAGTGCTTGAGCTTGTGACTGTCTTTTTTGCATCGAACACTAGTTTAGACATCCCTCTGGCTTCCCCATCTTTGAAACCTCGAGATAGAGAATGTCCGATGTCTGGATACGCTGCCTAGATTTCGTCCGGGGTATATTGTGTAGTGGCTAGCAGTAGTAGCGTCCAGGTTTGGGCTAATGAAGTTGCTACCCAGACCCGACAGTTTGTCCAGTTCATGAAGGACAGTCGAGTGGGCACTCCGGAGCACCACAGGAAGTACTCGTTTCACCTGAAGATCAGCACCCCGCAGCCGTCCGGGGCAGAGCTCCTTGGGAATAAAGAATGAATAATAGAGGTACTTTTGATAAAGAAGACAATCTGGAGACCCGCCACTAGTCGGTGGCTTTGTTCTTGTTGCAGTGAAAGGAATGGGTCCTGATGCAGCGTGTGCAGCCTCCTCTCATATCATGGTAATACACAATGCCCTGCCGCTTATACCATGTATCGTCTCCGTGGCACACTGTCTCAGGGGCCAATACAGGGATGAGTAGAATGATGGTCAGGGTCAAGCGCTGTAGCCTCCCTCTACGCCTCTAACATCATTGATGCATCTCCTCTCCAGCCTACATAGGTCTCCAATTAGGGTGCAGGCTTTGATGGGGTCACTCAGCCACGCGGAAAATAGCAGGGAGCAGCGCCTCCGATCCTGTGGGGGCTGGAATGTCAATGCCAGCAAGTGCTCAGTACCAAGGTGTGTCCGCTACAGCCACCCGCCTCGACTATCTGCGGCGTGCACTCGCTCCCCCTTGAAGTTCAGCCACCGCTCCCCCAGCTGCGTCTGTTCGCTACGCTAAACGGCTGCCGGCATGTTATGGCATCGCTCTTGAGTGGGGCTCCCGAAGCGCCACAAGTTTATCAGTGATTGTCAACCAGGGCACCCAGCATAGGCCCGACCCAGTGCCTCACATGGGCCAGGAGCAAGCATAGTGGCCAAGATCACAATGGGCCCCCGCAGCGTCCAACCCACAATGCGTTGGCGTCTCAGGTATATAAAATTATGGTACGTCTGTGCAGCGATCCACCACCCCGGGCCGGAGATGCATCCGCTACGGTGTGGTCTTCTGCTCGGGAGCGGCAGCCCAACGTTTGAGGAAGATGCATCATACTCGCAACTGCCGTTTCTTCAGGCTCAGCGCGAGAGCGTTCACTAACCTGCAATCGCTGCTCTTCTCAGGCCCATGTATCGGTCTCCGTATCTTGCAGATGGAAATGCTGGGCGCCCACCCGCGATCCGGGATCCCACCAGGGCCCGCAGAGTTTTTGGCGCCAGATCGTTCTTCAGGATCAAGGTCTAGCACCTCGTGCGAGGACAAGAGTTTGCGTGGTCCGCCCTCAGATGTGTTATGTGCTCCGTCAATCACCTGCAGCAGTGTAGGCTATGGCCCATGCGAGGTTCCCGAGGTCCAAGCAGGCTGGAATTGTCACCAAAACAGCAGGCACCTTACTTGATAATTGCCAGGCTTTGTGGTCACCTCCCTCCATGGAAAGCAGGAGAAATGTAGGATTATGAAACCAAGCTACCGGAGCCTCACTGAGAAGCAGCCATTCCGGTTGTGCGCCATCTAGCACTCCTCCACCTTTATTGTTCAACCTGTACTTGGCCAACCTGCCAACCCACTTGAGATGGTCAGGGCTTTCCCACCAAAATTGTCAGGCATCGGAGTTCAATCATTACAATATGCAGACAACACTGTGCTCCTCGATTTAACACCTATTGGGTTGCAGAGACTCTTGAATTTACTTACAGCTTATTATAAAATCAACAGCTTGAAAATAAATGCAGCAAAAACAAAGGTCTTGACAATATCATCTGGAAAAAGGGGGACCTGGATAATTGAAGAGATCGTTGTTGAAGTTGAGGAAACATAGAAATACCTGGGAGTATTGCTGGACCATAGGGGTTGCATTGCATCCCACATCCATGTACAGCGGGCGGCCGTAAGCTCACTGGAATGGGCCTTCGACAAATTGTGCAAGTCATTGGTGAATCCTGATTTAAGGCCCTTGCTAAAGGCGATGGGCGGAAAATTACTTCTAAAAATCACATATTGTGCAATTACGTTTAGAGAAAGAATGGCAAATTGGCTAGAAAGGGCATAGTCCCTCTGTTATCAAAGGATTTATGCCCTTTCCATTAGTATAGTTGTCTTTCTGCCCCCGTTTGGCCAGCACATTTATGCTTTATTTATTCATGTTTATTAACTATTTTTTGTAAACAAGGTTGTATAGAGTTTTGATATGACCAGACACTTGTCTTTTTCATACTGAAAAAAAGTAGCGAAAAACTAAACAATTTAGTGAAAATAAAAAGGTTAAAATAAAATACCAGTTCAAACTGAAATCAAGGGGTTTGACTATTTAGCAAAAAAATCTCAAGGGAACAGGACTGTTGTCGTGGGGGTTGTGCGGGCCGGAATGACAGGCGTGGAGGCCGTATATAGTGGGCTATGTCTTTTTATTTGTTCGTGCACAAGGTCAAGCAGAGGGGAATATACTGATAGGGGTAGTTCCGATGGGGAAGGTGCTTGGTTGAGGGTCCCAATGACAGCTCCTGGATGTAGGCGGTAACTCTGCTGAAGGGGCGTCGTACACCAGGCCGGTTCGGCTTCTTCCTCGGCTGGTGGTTCCTCGGAGGGGGTTTGAGGAGAGATAGAAAAAGGGCAGTTCATCTGACCGTTCGGAACGGTATGAGCGCCTCTCACCGTCACCAGGAGTGCAGAAGGGAAAGCGGACAGTGAGGGAGGTAAGGGGAGGGAAACGATCCAGTCGGGAAGGAGAGGAGAGTGCCGGAAGATAGAGTCAGTGCGAGGAATATCGTACAAGTGCCGGTGTGGGCGAAGGGTGTCTTTACAATATATACAGTGCTTAGTGAGACCAAAGGGGGGGCGGTGTCAGCTTAAGCTAGGGCTTTGCACAGTTTAAATACACAGGAGGAGTCGGTACTCACATGCCCCCGCCGTAACTCTCCCGCTAGTTACGGCCGCTCTCCAGCGTCCTTCAAAGGACTCCACCAGTCCTCCGTCCAGACCTCGTCGTCTTCTCCTTCTTCGTTCTGCTTCTCAGGGGTGCCGCCGTCCGTCTTCTGCCACGAGTCAAACTCTCTGCACAACATGCCGTCTTCGCTTCCTGCTTTTTCTTCCTCCGTCGTCGGGTAGGGGGAGGGACTTCCGGGGTCACTCGGGAGTCCTTCCGGTTGGTCGTCCTTCCGGCTCGGGTCCTGCAAGGAGGGAGAAACAAATGGAGTCCGGGTTGCCAGGGACGCCGTCGGCTCGGCCCGCGAGGCTCGGGACCTCGAGGGAGGCGTCGGGTCGCTCAAGGTAGGGACCATGCTTTGTTCACAAGGTCATTGGCATTCCAGTACCAAAATTTTCCAGACTGATAAGCAGGAAAAAAAATCTCAAGGGAACAGGACACTTTGGCCATCAAGAAATTGCCACATGGTAGATGGGCCTCTGCTCTCTATGAGCCAGGGGCCCTACCAACTTACCTTTCTCTGCCTTTCAGCCTGGCCATAAAGCAAGAGCTAAAGATGCTCCAATTAGTGCTAGTTCCACAAAAACTATACTGGTGTGGCCGGAGGAACTTTGATGAGCATGATAGATGCTTCTGCTTTTGCGCAAAACAGAAAGCATCATTAATTGATATTGTTATGTGCCCGGGTTAGGCCCAACTAATGAAGCTTTGCATTTTCTTACATTGTCCTTTATTTTTCACACTAACATTTCTGCTGTGACCTTTTGCACATATTCGCGTGCATGACAATGTTGGATTAGTTTCTCTGAAACTACTTCTGTTACACATCTAGCTTCGCAAACATTATCACGATGCCTCGAACATCGTGTGTAATGCCTTTTTATGCGTAGTGTACAAATGTCATTCTATCTTCCTCCACAAGGCATATCCATAACATTGCTAATCTATACGTACCTCACAGTGATGTTTTCTTTTATAAATGATGAGCAACCCGAAAGATTAGCAGAGGAGGCACTTCAGTTGACACAGGGGGACCCTGTATGCTGAGACTTCAACACACAGAAGTCTGATATCTCCATTAGAGGTGTCCAGTTCATGACCAAATGTAAATGTAAATGTATGTATACTTGTAAAGCGCACTGTTACCCCATCACTCGGGGCGTCCTGGCGCTGTATACCGCTGGGGAACCCGTCCTGGCTTTTCCTGTGAGAGGGCACCCACAAGGTGACGCCAGGCATCCCCGGCGCTGCTAGGGCCGTTGTGGAGATTAAGCAAGCTATTGCCCAGAGTTGCAGAGTGGGACCCATGGTTAGCGTAGGCACCTAGGCGAGAATTATCGAGTCCGTGGACATTGACCCAAGACCCTGCCACGTCGGGAATTGAACCCTGGTCCCGGGCCGACCTCTGCTTCAGGGTATGCCGCTTCTAACCAGTGAGCCACACTTCTCCACACCACAACAAGACAGCTCTTACATTCTCTATCACTAGGTAATGGGGTTGGATCATCCCATGGGGGATTCTTGGCTTCATACCTACACACACTCTAGATACATGCAGAATATGGTTTGCATAGTAGGAGTATGCCTGATTACTGCCTTGTATCATGTGCCATGCATATATACCCAGTTTTAGCACCATGGCAGAACTGTATCTACTATTTACTCTTTGGTACTTGTAATTACTTTCATTTGCTTCTGTCTACTGATTATTGCAGCACATGCATTCTATACAAGAATAACTTTCATTCAATAAACATATTGAAAATGCCACTTGAATATTTTTCTGTGAACAACAGAGTGATTGAGTGAAGGATTCTGATCTGTTACCACCATCTTTGAAGGGTCAGAGTTGTCATGTTCAGTTGTTGCCTGAAACTGTTCTCTCCCTGGTAAGGTTAGGGGAGCTTATGGTGGCACTTTGAGATAGCTGGTCTCTAGGACAACATATCCTATGGGGATGCATAGAAGTAGTCTGGACACTTCACCCAGAGATTATGTTGTCCAAAAACACACAGATCCTACGGATCAGTGGGAACTACATGGCATGGCGCAGTCAACGTTGGTTTGTTTTTTATTTGATGGCCTATCTGAGTAGTTTTAGTTGCGCTTTTTTTAGAGACCCCTTCTTACGACCAAAACAGAAACATCTTTGGTGGGAAGGGAAATCTGCCTCAACTAAATAGGTATACCCTATGTATTGGCTATCCAATCTCCATAAATTCATGTAATATTTTCCTTCTTCCCTGAAAAACAATGTTAGAACACGGAGATAAAAATGTGGTCGAAGTAGTCACTCTAAGTGTTATAAAATTGCAGACATGCAATTATTTTAAAGCTACTACAAATGGTCTCACATCAATGGGTGGAGACGTTACCTTCGTGGTTGAAGCAAACGAAGCATTCAGAGCAGAGGTACTCCATTCTTGGGTTATATTCCCAATTGCGGATGCTCTAAAAAATTGTTTCACACATACATTGATGATGAAACACCAGTGGAATACTTTCCATATGTGGAATTCCATTAACTTGACAAAAACACATAAATTGGTTTAAAGGCACCCTCCCACACACCATAGAAAATCTAAGACTCTGCCCACTCAGTAAAGAAGGAGCGCCTTGGCCGGTCTTAGCTGCTTATACACTACATCCTAATATTGCTCATTTAGATGCACCAGATTAAGCACACAATACAAAGATGTAGTATAGATTTACACAAATCTTACACAGTTCATAATGAGAACACTCACAATTAACCCTGCACGGACTGCGAAGGCTGCACAACCGTTAGTTGGCTAATACGAGTTTCAGCCCACAAATGCTGAATGCCGTAATGAGAAAGATTCCCATCTGTCGGGAAAAAACTCTGGTGTGGATAACAATAAAAAAAAGAGTAAGCTTGAATCAGTTTTTCCCCATATAAACCTGCAGGAAAAACACAGAATAGTAACAATTTGCTTGCCAAGGGGGTTGGCTCCCCCCGTGGAAGATTGTGCCACATGGGGTATAGTCTTCGCTGCCGTTTACACCAGAACTCATGGTTCCCCTTCACTGGCTGTCTAACCTAACGTATTGAAACAGCTTATAAATGAGCTTACATATTGAAACAGCTTATAAATGGGCAGCTCCTGTCCTGGATTTAGGAATTAAACTGATGGGAAGAGCTAAACCTGGAAAACCACAGGTTATGAGTAATTCTAAAATAGATAACTCTAAATAAGCACTCGATTCTTCTAAGAAGAAATGGGACAATAAACAAAAAATAAACACAATAAGACACTATCAAGGGATGGGTCTCCTCAACAGGAAACTATTGAAAAGAAATGCAATCTGAGTAACTGTGCTAATATTAAAAAGCATGATAGGTATTAGGCTACTGATACACATTCCTCTCGTTCCTTTCAGGATTCATCCGATACACATTTGGAGAGAGGTGGACGGTCAGAGCACAGATCAGAAGAGCATGTGAAGACGAAAAGGGAAATACATTACACTTCAGACTACATCCTTAAAAAAGAGGACAAACAAAGAACTCCTTAACCTCAATTCAAAAAGAAGAATGTAGCAGGGATTAAGGTAAGACATATCCAGGCTACAGTAGACACTGCTTCTATATGGGGAATGGGCAGTGACGATGATAAACATCTGAAGTCACGATAGCTCGCCGGAACCTGATGAATTATCTGGCAGTAATAGCACAGAGTGAGCATATCACAGTGGAAATACTGGCTGAGTGTCCCTCATCATTTATACAAAATAACATTCCAATTGAAGGCAAAAATGCCCAGGAACATCACAGCTCTTTTTTGTGAGAACTTGAAATAAGGCTACAATATTCTTTTGCCCAATGGGGGAAATTGTAATTTTACCTGCTTTCTCTGACCTCATTCCAGAATCTATTAAACATTCTTAATCCAAGGAGTGGGCATTAGTGCTAGTTCCTGCACTAAACCGCAATCCTGTTGGGTGAGATGATGAGTCACCTCATCAGGTGATCCCATTAAAATCAGTTCCTCAACCGCAGAGACAGTGTCTAATTAAGCATGAATCTAAAAAACAAGTTAGGGAAATCCGAGAACAACTCGAATACCAAGGTGTAATGGAAAATTGCACGTCATCAATGAATAATCCCTTATTTCCCATAATGAATCCAAACAAATCATACCATGTAGTTTTAGACTACAGACATTTAACCACATCCACACGTATGTTTGCAGTACAAAATGCAACAACATTGTGTGTAAGAAATACAAAACAACTCTAGATATCTCAAATGGATTTTTCTGTCAGAATAAAGCACCTGAAAGCAGATATTTGTCAGCGTTTCAGTGCTACGTTCGCAACAGCAATTTTGCCGTTTACCTCAAAGGTATAAAAATAGCCCTGGGCTGTTTTCAGCCAGAGTAACAGAGTTACTTCCAAATTTTGATGAGGAGGCATTGCCCTATGTAGATGATATCTATCTGATGGACGATTAATTAGTGGAACACTTGGACAGAGATTTGTTCACCTGGGCTGCAAATGTAATTAAAAAAAATCTAAAATTGCCCATCTCAATGTCCTGTTTCTGGGATACGTGAGGTCAAGTGTAGACACAAGGCTGGATGGCATTTGTTTGGAAAAATGTGCATTGCTCTAATGTCCAACTGCTCTGAAAAGGTTGCAATCCATTTTGGGATTAATGCAGAACGAATAAAACTGTTTTACAATTTAATCAGACCTGATTTTTCAATCAACCATTGGACACAGGGACATACAAACATTTTATGTTCCATACAAGCTGATATGATAGCTTCCATACATTTACACATGCGTGTAAAAACAACCAACCTGGTGATCGGTGTTGTCACTGGACCAACTGGGTACACCTATATCACCTTCAATGAATGTGATACAGTGCCTATTGTATACAAATCACATTTGTACACAAACGCTGAAATGTGTTTTGTACCCAGTGTAAAAACTCTCACAGCGGTAAAACCTGAGTTAGTGATAGAGCAAGAGCACTAGCTCAGGGAAATCGCATAATTGTTGTGACCCCGGTACCAACCTTAGAGGCAGTTAAAAAAGTGAGCATTCCAAATGCGAAAACATTATATCCATAATGGATTCAATGGGCTAACTCTCTCACTGCAACAGATGTAGACTACAGTTTTGATTCAACATTACAAACATAAACATTTCTGCAGTACAAACAAGAAAATCCTCTGCCGAATGAAGTAATGTCTCTAGATTGATATGATGACTTCATTTACATTAATGGATCTGCTCAGCCTCCGTAGGGATGAGACACCAATATTCCATGTTGTGTGCAATTGTAAAGGGGTGCATGCATGACAGAAAGTTCCATCCTGAAAAAAACACACACACAGTCCCTAGGTGATTGTGCAGTGCAGCTGGCAGAACTCAAAACTCTAATTCTGGCACTACAATGTATGGAGTACGGATCCCCCTTACGTATAGTGTTTGATTCATATTCAGTGTCCAGTCCTATAATGAATACCTTCACTATTGGGTCCAGAATGGATTTCGAGATTCGAAGGGTTGCGCAATCAAGCACAAGCTGCTTTGGTAATAAGTGACAAAGCTGAAAGAATGCTTGCCATGGTCTCATGTTATCCATACATTGAGTCACCAACGTGTTGGCGTTCTTGTTGCAGGGAATTGCATGGTTGATGAAGCCACTAAGGCAACGGTTTGTACAGCTGACTTTACTGCAATCAGTCTATCAAGTATGAGATTAGACAAAGACATCATGGTGGCCGTCAATGCGGTTCGTAATGACACACCCCTGCCTACTCAAAGTACTCCTCCAAACACTGATCGCAGATTGGGATTATGACTAGCTGCACACAAGGGTAGGGTCAGCACAGACAGGGATTGATGCTACAGTCTAACTACTAAAGCAGCACTATAGGTGGCGAGGTCTAACTAAACAGTCCAAGGACTTTGTCCTCTAATTTGACATCTGCCAGCAGATGAAAGGCTCAACCATAGCACATCCACCACAGACACCTCTATTGATCTCAGACAAACCGCTAGAAGTCATGTACTTGGACCACTGTTGCCACTTACACTCAGATGTGGCTTACAAGTACATCTTGGTGGCAGTGGATTCATGCTCCAGATTCCTGTGGATTTGGCCACAGTGGTCAGTTGACGCTCAAACTGTTAGAAAGGATTTGCGAGTTTTCATTGGGACACATGCAATTGGCACACTACATTCCAACCAGAGCCCGGCGTATAGCACTCAGGCTTACAAAGATGCAATGGGAATCATGGGTAGGGCCTAGCAGTAGTCCTCTTCTCTTGCTATTATCCCGAGGGAAACGCGATATTTGAGAGGAAAAAACATGACTTAAAGCAGTCCTTAACAGCAAGGGTTTTAGGCTCGGATCGTAGTTGGGTCAATCACATATATGGGGTCCAGAGGGCACTCAATAACATGCCCAAAAAATCCCTGGGGGTTGTATTCCATATAAAATCATGTTTGGTGTGAGAATGTGGGTACCAGACCTTTATAATGTCGTTACATTGCCGCGGAAACACCATTTGAAATTAATGACTGTTTGGCTGTTTTATAGGAACTCAATTAATTCCGGGGCACAAAGCAATATCCAAGTAAAACGCACTTCCACTGGAGAAAGTAAAGGTTGTACTGGCAAGAACCAGCCTACATTGGGGCCCTGGTTAGAGAAAAAACTTGTGGACAAGAAACAAGTTCAAGTTTTACAAGTTCAAGTTTTATTTATTTATGATAACGGAACTCTGTCGAGATCCACATAACAGTTTATCAATAAAAAGAAAAAACGACATTAATTACATAATTAAATAGAAATGTCAGTACAATGTTAAAAAACATTTAAAGAAAGAAAACAGTTTAAAGCAAAACATTTCGTTTGGGGGATTAAACATAGCTACAATGAAATCATAAGCAGTAGAGATACCCAACTGAAAACACAAAGGTTTTAACCATTTACGTCTGTGTACCATAAGGGCTGGGCAAACAAAAACAACATGGTATAGATCCTGGGAATAAAGTTTACAAAAATCACATATATCTGTACCACCATGCCATTTAAACAATAGACAATTCAATGGAAGTAAATCATATCTCAACAAAAGAAAAAATCGCCTAACTGCATGAGGAAGATTCCAACCTAAATATGGCTGAAATTTTTTAATTTCACAAGAGTTACCGAAGGGGAACATTCCTCTCTTAGATTTTCGGATCATACTGTCAGCTCTAAAACTCAACTCCCAAGACGTAGTCTTTAAAGATAACTTTAGTTGGGGAGCTGATAATGTAAAAAGACTTTGTTCATCTATCTGTAATAAAGAAATTGCCTGTCTAAAATTCCTTACAATAGAGGAGTAGACATTATAGGAACCCAACAACTCATTTTTTATTTGAAACCTCAGGGTGCCAGGCTTTCCTTCAGCTATATTAAAAACCCAACGCACCACACTCGCTACTGCCTGGGACCGTGCACTACGCAAACCAAATTCTTGTCTTAACGAAGACGTAGAGCTTGCAGTATTTACAGAGGCTAAATTACAAAGAATTCTTCCTTCAATAGAATCCAAGAATTTCCAGCATGCCATGTCCACTATTTCCAGTCCGTAGATTAGGGATGCAGGGATTTTTGCCCGATAGACTTCGAGCAATATGGAAAAATGCCTCCGACCTGTCGCTTTGTATAAGGAGATAAGACTCTTCCCTTGAGCGAGAGCTTTCCTACCATTTTTCTCTGTATGGGTTTTTTCTGATAGATTACTCGTGACTATCTTCCCAAGAAAGGGGTAGGATTTAACTACTTCTAGTCTTTCACCCCCGACAGACCAGTAATAATCGTTGTATTTAGGTTTTCTCCTTCCACAGAAGCACATTATTTTACTTTTTGAGGTATTAAATTTTAAGAAATGGGCCTCGGAGTAGGAGTTCAAACCTTTTAAACGACTATTCAAACCCTTAGGGGTGAGATCCAGAATTAAAATATCGTCGGCATACATTAAGCATGCAATGGGTGATCCCCCTAATACAGGGGCAATACCATTGCTAGTAGATAATATGGCTTTAGGTAAATCAGCAATGTATAGGGAAAATAACAGGGGCGCCAACAGGCAGCCCTGTTTAAGCCCATTATTGGTAGGTATTATCCTGGAAAGTCCTCTATCACCACCCAATAAAACTCTGCACCAGGTGTCTGTATGGAGTGCGATAACTAGTTTCAATAAGCTCGGGGGCATTCCTAACTTTATTAGCTTACTCCAAAGCAAAACTCTATCCACCTTATCAAAGGCCGTAGAGAAGTCAATAAATGCTCCATAGATACCTCCTCTACGGACTGTGACATATTTTTCGGTCAAGATTTGGAGAGCGGTAAGATTATCTAAGGTACCGTGTTGTTTTCTAAAGCCGGTCTGCTCTAGGGGGAGAATTGCGGACATGGTCACCCAGTCATTTATAGAATTCAATAGACATTTGGTGAAAACCTTGCCTATGGCGTCTAGGAGAGCTATTTGTCTATAGTTTTCAGATGAATCCCTGACGCCCTTTTTGTAGATAGGGATTAACAAGATCCCTTTCCAAGAGTGTGGAACAATGCCATTAATATAACAAGCTTTAAAAACAGGGTATAGAATTTTCCCCCATAAGGCACTATGAGTTTTCAATACTGAAATTGGAATTTCATCTGGGCCTAAGGCACCGGACGAGCGGAGAGCTTTAATTGCGGCTTCAATTTCTAATTCAGAAGGAGGATCATAAGGAAATAAATCTTCCTGCAATTTATTGAGGTCAAACTCCTCACCATTACCACTATATAGACCCTGAACAAAATCTACCCAAGTCTGCTCATTTATTGATATCGGAGAAGGTCTGGATCTCACCCCACAACCCTCCCCGATTAATGACCAGAAGGTCTTAGTTCGACCACTCTTAGCTGCTTCACGAAGTTTACACCAAAGAGCGTCTTCCTTCTCACATTTTAATCTGACCTTCAACCTATTTCTTCTCCTCCTCAAAAGTGAGATTCTTTGTCTACGGTCTGGGGTGGGGAAAAGGTATTGGGCCCTTACCAATTTATTTATTTCCTTATTTAAATTAGGAAGATCAGAAGGAATTTTGGGTGTTACCTTAGCTGTTAAAGGCTTTTGAGCTTTTAGTTTTAAGATTTGTAAAAATGACGTAAAGCAGCCTAGTTCTCTGCCTTCCCATAAAATTAAGTTATCTACTGTATATTCTAGTAAATTGGACAGATTTTTAATAGTCCCGGAATTCCAGTAGCACTTCCTGTTTTTAATATTAAAGTTGAATAGATCATCCCCGATTTTCCATTGATCTTTTTGAGAAGATGATACATTCAACTTCAAAATCAAAACATTATGATCACTAAGATCGGTAGCTAACACTATCAAGTCCTTCAAGAAACAAAAAAATGTGCTATCGACTATCACGTAATCCAAAATCGAACCACCATTCCCTGATTTATGTGTTAGATGAGCAGGGCTGTCAGAGGAAAACCTCCCATTGGCTATAATACAATCTGCCTCGATTAAGCTCTCCAGGATTAATTTCCCTCTTTTATTTGTTTTAATGTTCTTTGGGAATATGGCTTTAGGTATCTGGAACATTTCCTCCTTTGCTTTATTTCTAAATAACTCTAAAGCTCCATTGGATATTTTAGCATTTAAATCACCCACCAGTATAATATATGGGGGGGAACCAGATTCCTGTAGGTTGAGAATAAAAGAGCAGATCTTCTTAATACCACAGTTATAGTTTAGGTCAGGAGGTAAATAAGCATTTATTATTATGACTGATTTGTTCGAACCATCATTCACAAAATTTGTTAAAGTGATCGCCTGGAATAATTTGTTAGAATCTACAAAGTGGGTATAATTCCATTTAATTTTGTTTGATAAAAAACAAGCTAACCCACCTTTCGCTCGGCCTCTTATAGAGGGAGTGGCACTGCTCTCCAGCACATAATAATCTTTCACAACCGGTAAGTTCCCTATCAGCCAGGTTTCCTGTAAGCAGATTATATCTGCATCTAAAGAGTTTAAAAATAGCAATTTATCGGAACTCTGGGTTAAACCAGCAACGTTCCATGAAATTATTTTTAAATTATCGCTAAAGATTAGGATTTACTCCGGATGAAAGACCCGATTTATTCGACAGAATAGAGGGTAGCCAACTCCACTCAAAATCAGCATCTTTTACCCTAGTTTGTTTAAACGGGAGCGGATTATTAACTGTCACTTGCCGCTTATTTTTTAGTATCCGTATTTTCAACTCTTCAGTCTTTACAGGAAGACTGTCCGAAGAATAGTCTTTTAACCCCTGATAGGTTAACAATCCTTGCCAATTTTGGCCGACTATTTTGACCGGTATGAAAGTATCAACATCTATTCCTCTTATTTGAAATTCTCTTGCCCACTGAAGAATATGATTTAATACCAATTTAGAGTAAAATTTCACACGAGCTATCTTTCCATTTTTCGAAGTTATTAGTTTTACAACGTCTATATCTGCCGATTGTATTAATTTTAGACTCTCTATTTCCTGAAAACAATTAACTAGTACAGATCTATTTAAAATAAGATCTGGATCAAAGATGGGAATAAAATCAAGAAAGAGAGTATCTACATGTTCTCTAGTCTTGGAGCCTGTCTTACATGTAGTTTCAGGTACAACAACTTGTGAAAAAGGGATAGCCAAGGGATCAAGAGTTGCTCTTGAAGCAGAATCAGAGGCGGGGATTAAGTTTAAATCATTTACAATAGTACGCTGAACATCAGAATATTGCTGATTTGTATGGCATATTAGTTCTTGTTGTACTACTGTAGAAATTACCTTTGGACTTGCCACTTGTTCATGCGATAAATTAAGATCCGAATCCACAAGATTGGAGTTGTTCATTAGAGAATCTTTAACATTTTCATATTAGTCTTACCCAGAGGATCAGACGTAGTAGGCAGATCAGTACTTATTTTATCCTTTATTTCATGTTGTTGTTCCTCACCTAAATTTTTAGGGAAATTTAATATTTTTGGATAGATGATATCTTCCAGTTCTGTATGATTACTCAAAAGTGCCTTTAGGATCAGGGTTACTGTATCAAAGACGTTGTCTGATCCATTTACTAATTTTTCCAAAAGCATTAAAATAGAAGAAATTAGTCGCTCTAGGGCAGTTAAAGAATCGGAGATTACGTTATTTTCTTGTGCGTATAAATTTTGTCGCTCATTATCTTGATTTTGGTCGTGGGAGGGA
This sequence comes from Lissotriton helveticus, assembly GCF_964261635.1. Taxonomy (NCBI): domain Eukaryota; kingdom Metazoa; phylum Chordata; class Amphibia; order Caudata; family Salamandridae; genus Lissotriton; species Lissotriton helveticus. The sequence goes on along the minus strand of NC_136060.1, from coordinate 330,425,504 downwards.
CTAACAAATAGATTCATTTCTGGGGTAGAAAAGTCAGAATTATGAGAGGGTGTGCTGCTATAAAGATGCAACACAGGAGTAGCCATAGTATCCTGTCGTGTGGTAAGATTCTGAATTAAAACTTTCTGGGACTCAAGATTAATATCAGGAAGAGTGTAGTCCTCTGGAGGAATATGCAGCGGGGTAGACGAACCAGGACATATATTTTGATCATTATTTAAAAGGGGGGAAAGATTATGAGCTATTGCTATTACTGGGGAACCTTCATCTACCACTTTAGTTGCCAAATTTTGGGTTTCTGGAGGGAGAACTATATCTTGTTCTTGATTCTTATAGGTTAACACCTCAGGGTGAAATGGGGCTGTAACACCTGGCGAGATACTATCTCTCTTATTAATATAGAAGTCTTGTACCTGATCTTTAGTACTAATAATAGTATTTTCAGTAATAACTTCTTCTCGATCCCCTTTGTCTTTACCCTTATCCCATAGAGAATATAACTGGCATGTACTTTTTACTTGTAGAGCTGGCCCATTTCTATTTCGCAAAGGATTAGATTTGGTTTTAGAACAAGCTCTACCGACTACCACTCGCCCGGATCTTAGTTTCTTAGTAGTCATCTTATGTGAGAGGGGAGTGGACAAATGTGGGTCACAATAAAATCCAATAAATAACAATAATAAAATATTGAACAATGAGAGTAGTAATAAATGTTACCAGAATTAACCTAAATAAGAGATAAAAGGGAAGTGGCCCAGCCCAGCCTCTATCAGTCTCTGTCGGTCGCAGTCGGTCCCGCCCTTGTCCCGGGCTTCTCCCGGCGCCCTCCCGCGCGCTCCCGCGCAGCGGGACCTTCGACTGCTATTGAGCTATTTGAGCTAAGGGGGGAGGAGCCGGCAGGGAGAGCGCCCCAGCTGGTCTCAATTTGGGGAGGTTGCTGGTGCTCCTGGGACAGGTAGTCCTGCGCCAGCAACAGCTCGCAGCCCTGCTTCTCTCTCTCTCCCTCGTTAAGGCTGTGAGTCCGCCTTCCTCGCAGCGGGACCCGCGGAGCGGGTACCGCAAGAAGTGGGTTGAAGGAGATTAAAAACAAAAGGCTCTGCAAGATGTAGCAACAGCGTCCAAGGCAGAGAGGAATCCACCGGTGAGTTGAGGGTGAAAGGCTTTTCAGCACGGCTAATGCGAGGGAGGAGCCGGCAGGGAGAGCGCCCCAGCTGGTCTCAATTTGGGGAGGTTGCTGGCGCTCCTGGGACAGGTAGTCCTGCGCCAGCAACAGCTCGCAGCCCTGCTTCTCTCTCTCTCCCTCGTTAAGGCTGTGAGTCCGCCTTCCTCGCAGCGGGACCCGCGGAGCGGGTACCGCAAGAAGTGGGTTGAAGGAGATTAAAAACAAAAGGCTCTGCAAGATGTAGCAACAGTGTCCAAGGCAGAGAGGAATCCACCGGTGAGTTGAGGGTGAAAGGCTTTTCAGCACGGCTAATGCGAGGGAGGAGCCGGCAGGGAGAGCGCCCCAGCTGGTCTCAATTTGGGGAGGTTGCTGGCGCTCCTGGGACAGGTAGTCCTGCGCCAGCAACAGCTCGCAGCCCTGCTTCTCTCTCTCTCCCTCGTTAAGGCTGTGAGTCCGCCTTCCTCGCAGCGGGACCCGCGGAGCGGGTACCGCAAGAAGTGGGTTGAAGGAGATTAAAAACAAAAGGCTCTGCAAGATGTAGCAACAGCGTCCAAGGCAGAGAGGAATCCACCGGTGAGTTGAGGGTGAAAGGCTTTTCAGCACGGCTAATGCGAGGGAGGAGCCGGCAGGGAGAGCGCCCCAGCTGGTCTCAATTTGGGGAGGTTGCTGGCGCTCCTGGGACAGGTAGTCCTGCGCCAGCAACAGCTCGCAGCCCTGCTTCTCTCTCTCTCCCTCGTTAAGGCTGTGAGTCCGCCTTCCTCGCAGCGGGACCCGCAGAGCGGGTACCGCAAGAAGTGGGTTGAAGGAGATTAAAACAAAAGGCTCTGCAAGATGTAGCAACAGCGTCCAAGGCAGAGAGGACAAGAAAGAATTTGGGCTATCTTACAGAGCGCCTGTACCTGTCCTAGCTCACGAGAGTACTTCCTCCCATTGCTGGCTGCTGAGACAAATGGTGTGTCCGCATTGATCTGATCAAACTACACTATGTGGCCCATTCTCAACAGTAGGGCGCATTGGCTCTGAGGTAGCTGTCTCACTCCTCTAACTATCATTCAGGAAGCTCATGTAGTGTAGTTCCTATATCCCTGATAGGCTCTGCGCATTGGAATAATATACACTATAGATTTGACATAGGACTCAGGTCAGTATGTCTCTATCGAATACATTAAACTTAATTGTGTGTGTGCCAGCTAACTCAGAGGTCACTAGAAACTTCTCGAATGAACAAGAAGGGATTCGTTTCTGACAACCGCATAAACATGACAACTTTGTTTCCCTTAGAGTCGGAACAATATCTTCAGAGTCGTGGAAACAGTAGATTACAGTTTCACTCAGTCAATCGTGCATGCTTCGTTCCTACAGAGTTGCACAGAAATAGGGAGACAGGTGTTTCAATAAAAGGGTTTATTGAACAGTCTTATTTCCCATGCAAGAGATATGAACTGCTACAATCGTAAGACAGAATGCGAAGTATAATACGTATAGCATTAACAGTAATATAAAATAATACTGTAATAGCATGGTCTGTCGCTATGACATATATAAGAATATATACATAAATAACACAGGCTAAAATACTAAACTGGTGCTTCTAAAATAATCCTACCCCAGTGTACCTAACTTAAGTCTAGTACGAGGGAAGAAGTAGGTGCTGTTTTAGCATAAATTTAGTTTAGCTTAGTTTTGCCAAGAATTGCCAAAGGTTTTTCTAGGTTCTAATCAGCTCCATACCTTAGAATGAGAGCGGTGGTATCTCTTTCCTGGGACTCGATCTCTAACACTCCGCAAGGGGTGTCAGAAACACTGGAGCTGGATTCTCGGCAAGGAGGATGACAGCATCTGGTCAGTGCCTCAGTTGGGGAGATGACTTCCTTCGGGACTTGCTGTGGCAAGCCGCGTCATGCAAGTAGGTAGCCGAACAACAGAGTGCCTTGCCATAGCAAGTGAAGGTATATTTATACCTTGAAGGTGTTTAGGAATGCCAGTATTGATGTAAAAGTCAGCCATAGGAACGTCATGAATGAACCCCTAAGGAACAGATGTTCATGCATAATAAATGAGTTCTTTGAGAAATTAATATCCTGGCAATGGGAAGTCTTAAAGGCTTAAAAGTCTGGTTTTCCAGAAACTCGTTGTGACGTAGATGAATGGATGTAAGTAGCCATACCTGTATTTGGTTAGCATGGACAATGCCTAAATAAGGACTGGAGTTCTATGCCTATATAAGGGCAATGTGAAATGTACCTATATAAGGGCATGAATCTGGAAATTCATACGGAATCTAAATCGATACACAACACCCACTCCACTTTCGTATGTACAACGTTACTAAATTCTAAACATGTTTAAACATATCTAAAATATATCTGCACATGAAGTGCTAAAAAGATGTCCAAAATACATTGAAAATGCATTAGAACTGGTTGTAAGCATAAAAATGCATTGGTACTGTACACATTTAAGCAAGTATTCATTCTAAGCATATATTGACACTTTCAATGCTAACTGAATGAATCATGAAAATATACATTTATGAAATGGCTCGTAAATACAGAAAGAATGGCCGAAACCATTTCATGCCAGAATACATAAATCAATTAGTGTGGACAAGGTCATATATTGTCTCTAGAAGTATTCAAAGAATTATATTATCTATGAATAGTTTTACTATAAGCAGATTACTTATGTCAAAAATGAAAAATACAAATTTGGACGAAAAAAAATGTATCATAGGAAAAAAGTTCCAAAGTTAGTACCTTACTTTGAAAAATGAAGGTCAAATTCAAAGTCTCTCAGTACACTGTGTGCCAAAATCAAAAGTCAGTGTTCGGTCTTGGAGAACAAAAACATGAAATCTTCTATATCTGTAGACAAAAATTCATCTACCGTTGTAGGTGAAGTTGGAATACCTTATTTAGAAGATAACCTCACATAGACGTGAACTATCTCCTTCAGCATTGGTCGCATTAGCAATGTTTGAATCGGATGTTACCTGCGCGCCTTTTGATTCCTCTCGTACCTCAGGAGTTGCGATTTGCATCTGTGAGATCTCAATGAATGCCGTCATCAGAATTGGTAGCCACTGGGGACAACACAGAGCATGGGCCGTTACGGGGTCCAGCAGAGTATCAACATCCATTGGCATGACTGATGGGAGTGTTAGACAGATGTCTAGCATGCATTCTTCCCCGCAAAGCAGGCAGCATAGAACAGGTAAGATGCAATCTTGCCAGATTGGTCTGAATGACAGAAACCATGTGGTATTTAATTCTCGTTGACGAGGTAAACAAAAAATATGGACGATGGGCTCACGACACTTCATCTCCTGAGGAGCTCTCTCCATGGTGAATTGGATGTCGCTGGTGATTTGGCTTGCCATATCGTAGTAGTAGGAGCAAAAATAGTATCCCTACAATGAGTCTCAAAAGGAGGGGCAGTCCGCCAAACACAGAGTGCACGAAGTTTGGAATGATTCCGAGGACTGCTTGAAAAGGTTCTAATAGTCCGGAAAACACGGTCTTAAATAGATGTACACTACCACTCGTATAAGACATGTTTAAGATATGACTTAACATTTCTGTGAAATGTATAAGGCAGTTTGTATTCAAAACGGCATGTATCTCGGCAGAAGTCCTTGCGACTTGTAGATCATAGGTTTCTTTGGCCGAGGTCAGTGGCACAGTTTTTTGCAAAAGAATGGCTTTCATTCTGCTTAGAGTATCAATTTGTATAGAATAGATGTTCGGTGAAGGCCATAAAGGAAACTCCCTGGCTGTCTTGGTTTGTGGAAACAATACTTGCATACATCAAAGTGACCCTGGATGACACAGTTATTAGATATGGAATACCTCGCAACATGCCACAGCAGCTGCGATCGTTCAACATGAGGTAACTTCCATTTGAAAGTTGTCCAAAAATTGGATCAATCACTGCAGCTGGTGAACATTGCAGGTGACAGGATAAGTTGTTAGAGGAACCATCACAGGCCCCATGTAAATTAATACCCTGGCAAAGGAGAGAACCGATTAGCGCGTTCTCACAGTTTGAACTGCTAAAAATCACTTCACGCCCCCACTCCAACATCTGTGAATGTATGGTAAATCCCAGGATGTCTTGATGTATTCTTTACCCAACCTTTCATATTTGCCTGCTAGTATGTGTTTTAGGCAATACTGAAAATGGAAAATTGTAACAGGCAGAGTGATTGTTCCATGTATTATCCACTCAGTAGCTGGTTTTTCTGCCACTGTGAATGGTAATCTTTCCAATTTTTCAATGCTCAGCACCGTATAGTCTACTCCTCCTCGTGCCAGTTTGATCTGTTTTGTAGTGAGATTGAATTCCCGAAAACAGTGACGTAGTATTGGTTAAACGCCAAGGCACATACCCTGAACGCAAGTTTTGGAGCATCCAACCTAATAGCGTGATAGAACGTAGCTGAGACTGACCATGTTGCAACATGACCAAGTCTTGTTCCATGATGTCTATGGCAGAAGACACAATGCTGTCCAATGAATATATCCTGGACGACAGAGTTGTTACCCTATTGTCTACTACAGAGAGAGATTTCTCAAAATTATTATGATCAAGTTCTCGTATTCCTTCGCAGTCTCTACTTGCGTAATCTTCCATATTTCGTTATATGCAGCATATATACCGGCATATGTGAAACATTTTTGACGCGGTTTTCTTGGTCCTAACAAGAATTCCCTAATGTCTGTGCCATCTTTAAGTAAAGATGAGTGTTGTTTTACATCCTCAAGTAAAGATTTCTGTAGCCAATCAAGGCATAGTTTCCGTACACTGTATGTTGTTATTACCCCAGGATGCTGTCTTTAAACATACCTTGGGTCCGGCCTATTGACTTTGAAACCTTGAGTTTTGTTCAGGAATCGATCTTGACAGTTGTTTGTGTCCATGAGCCTGAGCAACCATTTGTTCCAATATGGATTTGATCTGTTGTGATGCAAAATATTATGTACATCAACCTCCCCCCATGTAGAGCTATTACTCGAAGGTATTGATATGGCCGGTGTGTTCATGTCCTTGATCTTGGCTAACCTAAGGCAAGACGTTTGTTAGACAGTGTCATTATAAAACATAATTTGCTCTGGGATGATACAGGCTCTAAACAAAACTTCTATCCCCTGCACTTGCCAATCTTTTAAACCCCAGACAGTTGTTGTCTCAATGTTGACTTTCCAAAAGTCGAAACCCTGTGTAGATAGTTGGGCATAAAAGCCTGCAGAATAAATCTGTTTTGTATTTGTTAACACACTTGTCATTCCTGTTCTGTTTACATTTCTAAATTAAAATGTTTCAGCATTTAATACAATGAACCTTGAAAAATATGGAAACTTATTTGCAAAAGTTTTTGAGCTACCCTTTGGAGGTGTAGGACAATGTTCCCATTGGTTATACATATATATATTTCTAGGTATTGCCAATTTGTGCAAGAAAAGATGACCATAATGGTTATAACAATACATTTGTTCATAGTCTGATGAACCTTCTAAATATTCATGATTTGTGAATACTGCAGATATCTCGAGATCAGTCATCATATTAGTAACAGTCTCGAAGTCCCAATCATCAGAGAAGGTACTAGAGGTAATAAAGTCACCCAATGAAATTCTTGAATAAGTGTTGAATCTTCAACAGCTCCGAGGGGCCAAAAATTTCATATTCTGTTTTGTCCCGATCTATACCATCAAGTATAGGAACGGCTGTGATGTTTACTGCTGATGAGTCTCTCTGTTCACGATGAGATGATTTGTGTAGCTTGATGAGTAAGTTGACTTTCTTACTTGCTGTGTCCATTTTGACATATCTTCCATTTATCAGCATACCCAGAGTTACCACTTGAGCTAACCAAAGTAGAAGAAAAAATATTCCCAACACAATCCATGGTTCATTCCATCGTGAAACCAGATACGTTTTTTCCAGATGATGAAAAAAGTCAGTTGCTTGTTCTTTGAAAGTTGTTTTTGCTGGCGTCGTTTCAGGTTCGCTGGCATCCTCCGAAAACATATCAAAGTTAATGAAATAGCCAGAGGCAGTTTTGTCAATGGTTGGGATTGCATCCGGATTTGTTGAAATCGCTGGAACCACTTGATCACTTTGTACTTCGTTGTAGACAAGTGTTACTTCGTTGTAGTCAGGTGTTTCATGACAAACTGTTATTAGGGGCTCAAGAGGTACAAGTTCCATAGCTTTGTTGTATAGTCCTTCTTTTCTTACTGCAGATTCTTCAATGTTGATAAGACTTTCAGTTTGAACCTCTTGGATTGTAGCTAGAGGAGTGCGTCTGCTACATTGTCGGAGTCCACTTGGCCTACTGCTTTGTATCGGCCACATAGCGTGGTTTGATCAGGTCGGGAGACACAAATCGTTTCTCCTTTTTACCAGCAAGGGCCGGTAGTAGCACTGTTCTTGATTTGTGGATTGCTAGAACAGGTACTGGTTGTCTGTAAGAAAGCCCAAATTCCTTCTTGTCCTCGATCTTTTCTCTGACTAGATCTCCAAGCATTCGGATCCAGACAGGCCTTGCTGGGATGGTTGGTTTTTCCCCAGTGGTGGTTGGCTTCAGGAACACGTTGCTTTGTTTTGTTCTTATTTCATTTAAGTCCTGTAAAAAAGCCAAACGATCTTTGATATCAAATTTCTTAGTTTCCACCAAAAATGTGTGACAATCAAGGGCCAGAATCAACATTCTTGTCCCAAATAGGACCTCATATGGAGTGACACCCCCCAGAGAACTTCTTGGCAAGTTGTACCCCAATTAGATGTTTTACCCACCCGTCACCCGAACCTAATACCTTAGCTGTTATAGACTGCTTTTTGTCCCGGTTTTTTCTTTCCACAACCGAATTTCCCTCAGGATGGAATGGAGAAGAGTACTGCAATACAACGCCCAAACTGGCCATGGCATCTTTGTAAGCTCGAGAGCTAAACGCATGACCCTGGTCAGATTGTAGCGTGCCAATTGCGTATGTGCCGATAAAGACTCGCAAATCTTTTATAACAGTTCGAGCGTCAGCCGAGCGCTAAGGCCACATCCAAAGGAACTTAGAGCACAAATTCACTGCGACCATCATATATTCAAAGTTACCATCCCTTTGTAAGGGACCGCAGTGGTCCAGGTAAACACACGCTAATGGTTTATCTGAGATTAAAAGGGCATTTGCCCAGGACGACTCACAATAGAGACTTTCATCTTTTGACACATTTCGCAGTCCAAAACGTAGTTCGGGGTCTGTTTCCTAATGCCTGGCCACCAGTACCTCTGTTTTAATAATGATACTGTGGGGAAACACCAGCATGAGCCGAGGCGAGCCCTTCATGTGCTGCTAGGATTAGTCCTAATCTATGTTCCATGTTTGGAATTACCCCATCCCCCACTCCAGGGTTCGAGCAAACTAAACATTGTTTGTATCAGTTATATATGAGTATTGGAGTGGAAACCCTTTAGGTAACGCTGCACCGCTGCCATTGCTTGTTGCATTGACAGCCAGTATTATTTCACTGTCTATTTTCATTTTTGAACGAGTGATTGCACAGCCCCCTTCGTGGCTTCATCAGCCAATGAATTCCCTTCAACATGAACGCCATCAGGTTGATGACTCAGCATGTGTGTCACGTGAGTAATTTGGAGTCCGTTTTCGCAACTAAACTACTTGTTCCCAAAGCATTTTATGCTTGATTGTGCCACCTTTTGCATCTTTGAAACCGTTTTGAAGCCAATTCTGTAAATATTCTTTGTAAAATTGTACACAATAGAAGGAATCGCACACTATAAGTGTGGGGAATTGGAAATCCGTATTTTCAAGTGCCATGATGAATGATTGTAGTTCAGCCTGCTGAGCTGTACAATCTCCTAGAGATCACGTTTTTGTGACCATAAGTCTGAATTTGCCATCGCGCATAGGACCTTTAACTATCGCGCATGTTGCACTATAAGCTTCTTTACCCCGGAAGCGGGTTGTGCGGATCCATCAGTATAAATTATACATTCACACTCTTCTAGAGGTAGAATTTCAGTAGGCAGAGGACATTCTTGTTCGTATTGCAGGAATGCTTGTGTTTTCAAATAAGGATAAGTAGGTGAATCCGTATTGCCCCTGAATGATTCGGATCACTAAGTTGCGTACATTTACACGTGTTTGTAAATGTTTTGTTGCTAACATGTCTGTCGAAGTGAACGCAAAATTTCTGTGTGTTTTGTGTCAATTTACTGTTTTAAAATCATGTTTGATTAATTCGTAGAGAGGTTTAACCCTTTCTACATAGTTTAGAATGTAAGTTCTTCCGAAGTTCAGGAAACCTAGAATCAACTGTAAGTATTTCAGACTTTTTGGTGGCTGGAGCAGCGCACATTTTTCTAAAAAGTATGCTGCCAGGCTTTTGCCTTCGCTTGATAGTTCATATCCTAGAAAAAGGACGTTGAGATGGGCAATTCTTGATTTTTTAAAATTGAATTTATACCCTTCACAGGAGAAGCCCAGCATTATGGTGTTCACCCTGTTCAAGTGCCTATTCAAGTCATCGTCTGTCAGATAGATATCATCGACATATGACAATACCTCTTCATCATAAGTTTGTAGTAACTCTGTTACTCTTGCTGAGAATAACCCAGGAATATTCTTCAATCCTTGAGGAAGACGACAGAAGTGAACCTGTGTCCCCATTATTGAGAAAGCGGTCAAATACCTACTTTCAGGGGCAATGTTTTGACAAAAGAAACCATTTGATATGTCTAATATGGTTTTAGATTTTTTACGCACAATATTATTCACTAATGCTGTACTGTGTGCATTTTGCACTGCAAATGTTTTGCAACAAGAGTTTAAGTGTCTGTAATCCAAATCTAGACGATATGTATTGTCCGGATTGGAAACAGAAAACAAAGGATTGCTCATTGATGAGGTGCATATTTCAATCACCCCTTGATATTCAAGTTGATCTAAGATCTCCCTGACCTGTTTTTTAGCTTCTTGCTTAAGTGGGTACTGCCTTTGTGGAGTCGGTTGATTTTTTAACTGGATTTTATGGTGAGGAGAATCCCCATCCCATCCTACATGATTTTTGTATAATGCTAGGGATTGGACAACTGCCCATTTCCTTGCATAAATATATTTTAAATGTACTGGAATATGGTTAGAGAAGGCTGGCATAATGATGTCTTGGCCATGTGGGCACTCCCTGACAAATTCTGGTGGCCAGTCTTGTTCTGCTAGAAGTAGATCATAGCCTTTTGAAAGACGCTCCCAAAAGAGTGCTTTCACTTTTCTTGGTATGTCTTCCAACGTCCGGAGTGTTATTTCATATAACCTATGTTGAGAACTAACCCTGGAGTCTGCAGTTTCAACTTCAATGTCTTCATTCAAGTCTACTGTCTCCAGAAGTCCCTTCAGGTTCTGGCGACTTATTGTTACTTCTGCCGCGCTGTCCAGCATTGTCTGTGCCCATTCTCCGTTTTTGAGTTGTGTCCTCAAGATCCTCGGCATGTCTGATTTTTAGACTTGCTACCTTCTTCTTGGTGTATTGAGGTTTTTGTTTGTTTTCTGAACGTGTTGATCATCTTTGGACTTCACGCCTTCTTCTTTGTCTGAACGTCAGCTTCTTTTGGATGTCTGTGATGATATCTGAAAGGCACGAGAGGAATGTCTATCAGTATCTTGATACCTGTCAGGATTTCTCAAATTATCCCTATTCCTGAGGTTATACCTAAGTATGGGGGCAAATTCTGCTCCGCTCGCGAAATTTGCGAATTTTCTGCAATTTCGCAACCCGCAAATCTCACGAAATTGCTGAAAAATTCGCGAGCGGGCGGATTTTATTTTGGGCCCACAGGAAGCATAGTTAAGGCAGGTGCTCGAGTTGAAGCTAACTTTGTAACTTGCAAGTAAGCAACTCTGGCAGCTTGCCGGCGCCATTCTAAAATGGTTACAAAGTTAGCTTCAACTCGGGCACCTGCCTTAACGCTGTAATTGCTTCCTGTGGGCCAAAAATTAAACCTCAACAGGAAGCACTTACAGATATAAATAAAGCAGGTGCCCGAGTTGAAGCTCAAATTCAGTAACGTTTCGATCAGCCCAAAACATTAGTGAGCACGGTCAAGGCTGGGCAAGTGTGCTTTAACCCCATATCTGCCGTCAAAAATGATCTGTAATACCCGAGGGAGGTCTTTGCATCCTTGAGTTTCTCGAGCACAATCCCCGTTTCTGCGACCAGGAGGCTGCTTTCTCCTCTCCTGCTGCCCTGCTCGCTCTCTGACTCTTTATACACGAGGTATGTTGACATGCATAGAAGCCCCGCCCCACACACTAGCGGTATCAAACGTCTTCCCGCCCTTTCCCAACATTGATGGACAGCTCACGGGACCTCAGCGCATTTTGGCGCTGTGGCAAAGTTACAAGCACACATGTCAGTGGAGACAAATCTTCTGGTCCTTTACGCAGCTGCAGTGTAGGAAAAGCACTATCATTTACCCAACGAGGTAGCACTTACTGATTAGCCATTAGAAAGTACTCCAGTTGAGTAGATGGAAATCGCAAAAAAATCAGCGATTTCGTGGGAAAATCCGCGAATTCGCTGACTTTTTTGCAATTTCGCGCTAATTCGCGGACCGCAGACCCGCAAAACTCACCCATACTTACTATAAAGTCTAAACAAAATTGTACTCAGCACTGGAGGGCAATCACTAAGTTGAAATTGACCATGGTTACCCCACCATGGCCAAAAAGGAGTATATGCCTGGCTAGCGCCTCTTGCCACGTACCCCCAAGCCTGCCTCTGCAACATCACCCTGACGTGATCCCATTGATGTTGAGCTGCGCGAACTGCGCCTCCTGTTAGTGGTCACTGGCACCGATAGGCTATTCAGGCTAGAGACCTCCTCACTCCCCCCTCTCCTTCCAAGTTGATGGCACTCACAGTCCCGGACTGGATGTGTTCCACAGCAGTGGTCACTTGTCCTAAGGACCTGGCAACCTCCCCACAAAAATGACCAAGATCAATCTGCATTGACATTGAGCGCTGGACCAATAACGCAGTGGTGTGACACAGCTTGTTGATGGCCCTTGTATTTGCTGACATGCGGATCAGGCTCTGGTGATGCCTTCTCCGCTTAGTGCGTTGTCCTGCAAGCACTGCACTGGTAAGCTCCTATAGGCTCAAGTTTGTCTGCCGATTACCCTCAGCTACCACTGTTGTAAGTTCACGCACATTTTCTGCCATTCTGCTTAAATTTTTGGCCAGATTTTTGATCTGCATATTGATTGTGCCCAAGTGTCTCCCCTGCAGGCACTGCACACGTAGCATCTGAGACTCCACGCTGCCATATACATTTGGAACCCGCTCATCATGTGCCGCAATACGAGCCCTGGACCTGCGCCATTGTCCTGTTTGGACCTGTGCCTGTGTTGGAGTTGGGAAAGGGACACGTGTCTGGCTGGAGGATGTAGTGGGTGCTGGAGTCTGATCGGATTCCATTTCTAGCAGTGAGGGTACATGTGGCCTGCATTTTGGTGGTGGGGGTGGTCTGTTTTCTGGGAGCACAGGAGTCTCTGCATCGGTCTCTGCAGGTGTATATGAGATGATGAGCTGGTCACTATCCTCGGAGTCTGCCTCCGCTACATCTGTGATGTGAAACAGTGCAGTGTTAGTCTTGTATGATCTTAATTCTGTTTATCATTTGGCATACTTATTTTAAAATAAATCAATTTTTTAAACACACTGGCTGGCATGCGGTATTGGTATGTTTAATGAAACATTTTTGCTTTTGAATGCCCACTTGTCTGACATGACTACAACTCCCATGATGCATTTTGTGTATGAGGTGAAACGTCGCATTAGGTTTTACCTGTACACTGTGATTTGCCTGGGGGAATGTGCATGATTATACAGTACGCAGAGGATTAGTGCTTGCATGCATCTTACCTTGTGGTTTTCCAGCTGCGCCGGATGTGTCAATTATGTCACTCCGATGACTGCCTCAGGCTCGATTGTCCCCTCAACAAGGTCCTCCGGGGCTGTGTTTGCGGGTGCATTCAATGAACCCCCTCCTGTGCCAGCTGCTACCTTCACCCTTTCTGCTATGCGCTCCTAGGCATGTTTCCTCAGGTCATACCACCTTTTCTTCAATTCCTCAATCCTGCGGTGTGTGATCCCACAGCATTCACTTTTTCCTTTATGTGCAGCCATATTTTGTGCTTTCCAGCCTCTGACACCTTCAGGGACAATTTTCCAAAAAGTTTATCATGAATACTGCTTACACCCTCAATCGTGTTCAAGTTGCCTCTCAGAGAACTTCAGCTTCCTCTTCCTAGGCTTGGCGCTCTTCCCTGCATCGTTTTTATCCATCCTGAGTCTGGGAACAGTAGCTCGATACAGAGTGTGATGTTTCTCAGCTCAGCTCTCTGCCTCCTCCTCTGAGCTCCGAAGGGCACTGAATGAAGCATGGACTGAATGAATTCCTGGTTTTGATGTCATCAGCCTGCTTCAAGTGCGACCCGTTTTTTGCGATTTCGCTAATAGCGATTTCGCTAATTCCGAAATCGGTATTACCGAAATAGCTTTTTGCGATTTCCTGTGTTAGCGAGTTGAAATTGTGTACTCGGTCTTGATTTAGCGATTTATAGCGAATCGCAATTTTTTAGTGATTCTCATGATGCATTCCGGTTGGGGATTTTTTATTTGCCATTCCTTATTTATCGCAAATAAGGAATCGCTTTTTCTAGTTTTGATGCATGTGCACCATAGTTACTTATTGGAGTTTTCAGCCAGACTTCATCCATTAGTTTGTAATTGTGCCATTCACATTTTCTCTTCCACCCACTCCAGCAGATATCAATGTTTGCCCACATCAGCCACTGACTGACTTCACTATGAATTATGGTGGCTTCCCTTGAACAAGGAGGACAACCATGTACAAGGTAATTCCCTTCAATGCCGTGTTTACCATGGTATTGTGTACATTTTTTAGACCAGAAAAACGCTTTTACCGTTAGTAATCGTTTCCCAAATTTAATGAGGGCCCAACAGCTTCCTGAACAATAAAGGTTTGCAAAAACCATGTCAAAACAAAACAAGAATTGCCAAAAGGCTGGTAGCCAATGCCAGACCTATTGACTTTGCCAGTGCTTCTTTAGGGTAGGTGTAATATTGGCATGCTTAAGTGTTTACAAGACTATCCCCATGAAGAGGGACATTGACAAGATTAGTAAAGATGTATGCTATAGTAAAAAGTCCTTTGTTGGCAGGTTTAAATAAGGTAACAATTATTACTTTCTTCCTGGTCAATTCCTTGAGTAGACGTGCACGCTTACTCAGCGGCCGTCATGCTCTCTCCTATTTAAAAGACAAAGTGATTCTGCCCAGCTGCATTTGGCATTCACACACCATGGGTACAATTTGTTTTTGAGGCAAGCTGTCCTTGAGTCACTTGGGCACCTGGAAGACAGTTCCAGTTGCTGTTTTAATACTTAGGGGCTCATTAGGATGGAGGATTTTCCGCATCCTCCGGGCCGGCGGAAGCCACCGTCAGCCCGGTGGATGCGGAAAATCCTCTGCGGACCCACCAAAGACCCACCGCCAAATTAGGATGGCTGGTGGGTCCTGGTTTCAGTCCGCCGCTTTTCCGCTGCGGTTGGCTTACAACCGCGGCGGAAAAGCTCAAACATGGCTGGCGGTGTCTATCAGACACCGCCAGCCATATTAGGATGGTGTAAAATGTATGCTTTTCCGCGGCGGCTTTTCCGCCATGGAAAAGCATACGGACCTTCACTTCGGGGGCCCGTTGCGGGCCCCCTGGGTGAAGGGGGGTTGGGAGGTGCACATGGGGGGTACCTATGGTACCCCCCTGCATATGCGTGAACAAAGCAGCAAGCACCGCGCGGTGCCTGCCGCTTTGTGCACGCAAATGCGGTGCATGCATTTTTAACATTGCGGCGGGTGCAGCTTGAAGCTGCACCCGCTGCAATGTTAAAGATAGAGGATGTGACCGCCACCCTGGCGGTCACATCCTAATTGCACTGGAGGGACCGCCGCGGCCCCTGCGGACGGTCTCTCCTCCTCTAGGGTGGCGGACGGACGCAAGTCCGTCCGCCGTCCTAATGAGCCCCAAAGTGTTTACATTTGGAAAGTGAACCCCAGTGGGGGCCTCTCCGTATTGGATTCTGAATATATGGTTACATATATCATTGTGCATCCGTGCTGTGGACTCCACCCTGACTGGCTTGGAGGAGTTCTGTTTTTCCCTAAAATCATACAACATTTAGGCTGCACACATCCTTCTAGTCCAGGGGATGTCTAACTACTAACACATACAAATAGGGTCGAAACATCAACAGCAGTACTTATATTTCATGTTCTCTGTTAACCATCCTCATTTAATAATGATATAGGGTGTTTGTTGAACTATGTAAAGGAGAAAGAACAGGCATTTTTGTAATTATTTATTTATGTATATCATGTTAAAATTTGTCTTTGTCCGTATTACGTAATGTCAAACTTATTTTTTTTGAGTGTGTGCCTCTTCATCACAAATGCACATCATTTGATTCATTTTTGATAGCTTTATCTGAAAAAGAAAAACAGTGTGTGCATATTATTTAGATATATACCTTTGAATATACAAAAAAAGTAAAATTGTATTTGTGTGTTGTTTATTTAGTTGATGTGCTTTAGGGGTGCTGAATAATGGTCTATCCCAGTATTTTGAAGAAAATACATTGATCTTCTTAAATAGGTATGAGAATTCAATGACTATTTTTCATGCAAAGAAATAGCAACACCCGAAGAAATGCATTGTAGTTTGTAATATTAGATACCCAGGTTCTTAAGGACATAAGGCAACCCCATTGTTTTTGATGGTCTTCCAAAATATACAGCATAGATTGGCTTTATGTTTTGTGTGAATGTTTAAAATAAAAATAGTATAGTACTGGAGGCAAGTCTGATTTACTATAGGGAAATTAAACCTGTGAACAGTTTGACTATTAGTAAACTTTAAAGTGCAAACAGTTCTTCATTTAAACAAGGTAGAGACTGAGTGCAACCAATGTATGTTGCACACATATGTTACAGATATAATATATTGCATCTTAAATCAAAGTATAGTTGCCAAAATCTGTGAGAAAAAATAAAGCTCAACTTTACAATACTTTATTCACCTGTGAATTTATAAATTTGTATGCACATGCAGATGTTAAAGAGTTATCATGTAGTGCTGTTGATAAGTTCTCTACAAATTGGAGAATTATGAGGTGCAAATAATTATTTCCAAAAGTTAAGTGAAACTTCTGAAACGTTATACATCGTTGAAGAATGCATAGTGTATGGATAGCTTACTTATAAACAGTTTAAGTCACAATATGATTGTTAGTGTTGTTCTAAAGGTAAGTTGAAAAATGGCCCTCTCCGATGGGTCACCCCAAACGTTTTGCCTTCTTCTTTTTCTGCACTTGTTTTTGTTGGCTTTGGGTCACTGACCACTTTTCCACTGCTGACCAGTGCTAAAGTGACTTGGCTTCTCCCCTAAACATGGTAACATTGGTGTATACACAATTGGCATATTTAGTGTACTTGTAAGTCCCTTGTAAAGTGGCATAGCATATACCCAGGGCATGTAACCTAAATGCTACTAGAAGACATGCCGCAATGATTTTGCCACCCATACAAGTCACCTTTCAAACCTGTCTCAGGCCTGCCATTGCAGGGCGTACGTATGCAGTTTACCACCACTTTGATAAGCATTTATATCCGCTTGCCAAGCCCTAAACTCCCCTAAGATAGGCCCTAGGAAGCCCTAAGGACAGGGTGCTGTGTAAGTAAAAGGTAGGACATGTACTTTAAAGATTTACATGTCCTTGTTATGACAAACAGCTAAATTCCTTTTTCACTTCTGTGAAGCCTACTCCTCTCAGAGGCTAGTATTGGGAATTCCTTGATACACTTTTAGGCCGTAATGCCTGATTAGAAAAGAGTAACTGCTTCATGTTTCATATCTTTGGAATTCTAATAACAAATTCTCCTTAATGGTAAATTTGTATTAAATTTGATTTGATTTTTATTTGAATTGAGTTCATAAAGTGCATACAATTACTCTATGGAATATCGGCGCTGAAAAGAACCAGGGAAGTGAAATCAGTTAAGCTTTAGAAAAGTTTTTAGTAACTTATGAAAGCACTAAAGAGAAGGAGCAGATTTTACCTCTAAGGGAATGTGATTCCAGTTGTTAGTTGTGCAGCGCGTTAAGCTCCTGCCCCCCCACGTGGAGAGCTTGTAAGATGGTACAATCAGATTCTGGTACCATCGGAATTTTTTTTTAAAGTAGGACCTTGTCCCAGTAACGCCTTTCAAGCAATACAAAGTTTTTTAAACGTAATCCTTTGGTGCACAGGAAGCCAATAAGGTTCCCCAGAGCGTGAGAGGCCCATTGAGGCCTCAGGATTTTCAGCAGCAACCATGCCGCTATATTTTGCAGAGTCAGCAGCCTTTTCAAAGGAGCTTTGAGTAAACTAACATATAGTCCATTGCAATAATCTAATTTGGACATTACAAGACAGAGGATCAATGTTTTCAGCAAGTTTTGGGGGAGAAATAGTGCAAGTTCTAATACTCCGCAGCATAAGAAAGGCTGTATAGGTAACCTTATTGACTTATTCTTTATCAGTTAATTTGTCGTCAAATAGGAACCCCAGATTTTCACCCTTGTCACTGGGACCGGGAGTGAGCCCAATTCAACTGCCCACCATGACTGATTCCAAAGGAGGTCTTTTTCCAGAATAAAATAACCTCTATTGTAGTAGAGTTCAGTTTAAGGCAGTTTGCATCCATCAATACACAGACCTCCCGTATGCAGTTCTGGAAAGATTCAATTAAATTAGAGCCCTTCCTTGAAAGGGAGACCACAATTTGAGTGCCATCCGGGTACGAGATGATGGACAAACCAAATGATTTAACCAGGGTGGCCAGGGGGGTAACATAAACATTAAAAAGAGTAGGACTCACTGAAAGCCCAAAAGTACTCTACATGGCAGGGAAAAATGTTTAGATGTAAAAATACCTATGGACACAGTCTGACTATGCTTTGTAAGAAATGATCTAAAAAGGGCTAACACTGTCCCTGCTATACCCAATTCCTTAAGCTGCTTCAGCAACAGGTCGTGATTGGCTGTGTCAAAATGCACAGTGAGATAAGGAAGAATGAGGGTAGCTAGGCCCTATCATCCACAGTGTTCCTAACTATCTCTATAACTACTGTGGTTCTGAAATTCTGGACCCTGCTATTGTCCCGGTATCGAGGTCTGATACCCGTGTCCCGAAACATCAACGTACCATGACGAATTTGGTGTTGACAGACCGATAATGATTAGGACATCATCCCTATGCATTTGCGTCATGATTGGGGGATGCCAACACCCTTAAATCATAGTTTCCGTTCCGAACCCTTAGACTTCATTTTGTGAACGGCATCCATCTTGTGTCTTGCCCTCATGATAAGTCAATTAAGTAAGGCCGAGTCTGATCTAAAAGGACACGTCCACCTTTCCTTGACTTCCCCCTGACCTGTCCCAACTGACTCCATGGCCTCCAGCCAAACCTGTTTGGGCAGCTCCTCGCCCAGTGGCCGAATACGATAGCATCGATGCACAACATACCACAAACCATTCACTACATCCAGATCATGTTTTTACACACACACACACCTGTCCACGCACCCTGTTTATGGCCAGTTTTATGACTAGAGGTGCCTTTGTTTATTGGGGTTTCGTCGATATCTGATGGGAGTTCCGGGCCTGGCCGGGTAATCTATCACGAATTGGACGTCTAAAATAGGGGCTTGCCTACATGACTTCGCTCTTTTGTATTATTGTAGAAATATGTGTATAGCCATATCATAAACTCAGGAATTCTTGCTTGCAGCTATTATTTTTGTATATAAGGAGACGGCTGGTTCGGTAAAAACGAACAGTCTCCTGAGAACATGTGACCCGTGCTGTCGTGTTTTTAAGACACCTGTTACTTGGTAGCTGCCAATAAAACTTGATCTCCGACGGTAACTAGAAGACTCCGTGTTTCTGTGGTCCGGAACAAGGGAGAACTCAGAGGTCTTCGGGTGTTATCCCCTGGCACCAACGGGTTCCTAAAAACCCGTTACCTCAGTTGGCGCCCAACTCGGGGCGGTATCAAGCGGCGACGGTCCAAGCCAGATGTTCGTGAGGAGCTTCGTGTGAAAATTCCAGAGGACGGCCAGCCACTTCAGCGACCCCTGTATGTCGACGTGGTTCCAAAGGTCTTTGCTGCGAGGTTCCCCGCGTCCCGACGGCTACGAAGGACTGCTGCCCTGACTATCGCCTTGTTTTGGACCCAGTGATCTTTGGTAGAGCGAAACGATAGATGAGTCTTCTAGCGACGTCACAGATCTTCAAATACTTCAGTTAAGTATAAGTGGAGCGTCTCCCAGTCCTTAGTTTGTCCTTAGTTTTTGGTATCCTTGAGATACGCTTTGATTTGGTACTTGCAAGCCCCAAAGCCGAAGGACTCGTGTATTCACGAGAAATATCGTAACAGATAATCCTTTGAAGTTTGAAGCTAGACTAGTGAGCAAAGATGCCTGGTTTTAGCAGACTTGGAAACTTGTTTTGTCTTGGTTGTAGTAAGGACTCCCGATTAGAGGATTCTTGTCCGGTTCCTCCAATTGGAACTCCAACATATGAGCTCTATGTAAAGCACGGCGTAGGTCCTATCACATATAATGAAGTATGGATAAAATACACCCGCAAGGATGGTGTTTTAAAATGGCCCCAATATGGTAGTTTTGATTCAGAAATATTAGATAACCTAGAGGTCAAATTGTTCAAGAAAAAAGCCCGGCCGGCGATGTTTGACTCTTTTCGTTTATGGCGCAAAGAAGCCAAACAGAAAGAAATAAAATTAGCAAAAAAGAATAAAAGAGGAATGTCAATGGTGCAAGCTGCCATTTCATACAGGGATAACGAGGAAGAGCAAGAAAACGAACAAATGCTTAGGAGCAAGAAACTAGCAGTAGATAAATGCTACCCGATGTTACCACATAAGGGACAAGGTCAAGAGGAGAGATCCGAGAAAGATCCATTAATGTCCCACTTATTAAGCTCACCTCCACCATATGCGTTAGACGCTACGGCACCCCCAAAGCGTTTTACTATACCGCGCCCCGGCGCACGTAACACAGCTCTTGCACAAACGCCAGCTACTGTTCAGCTGGTTCCTACTTCGCCGGCGCAGCCTTCTCAAAGGCCGCCGTCTCTGCTACCTACTCCATCTACTTCTACGACTTTGCCTACAGCTCCTACCGCTTCAACTTCCTCTGCTATTGCCTCTACTTCTTCTTTGCCTCAGCATGTCTTTTCCGATGCACTTGCCCTTCCGCAAGGTTCTCCCTCTACTAGACAAAGAGTGACAGGTACCGTCACTAGTCTGTTTTCACCTTTCTTTGGGTCGCCTAAAACGACCCCTAAAACAGAACATAGACAGTCACGTAGTCAACTGCCTGATTACGAGGAAAGAAAAGTGCTGAATGAACTAGCCCGCCAAAGGATTGCGGATACTGTTAGATATGATGTTCAGTCTGTTATGGACGTCTTTCGTCAATGGAATGCACCCACCCAGAGATACGTATTCGAAGAAATGTGTGTATATCTGTGCGAAGATGTGAAGACAAATGATCCCAAATGCACAATGGACGAACTATGGCGTACACGCTTTAAGTTCCATGAAGGTATGATTGTAGGTGCAGATGTTGAGAAAGCGATAGAGTTATTGCTCTCTTATAGGAGTAAGGGAAACGTCTCTAGATCATTGTACCAAGACGACGTATCAGGTAGGAAAAGAGCGAGACAGTACCCCATGAGAGGGGTTCCTCCGGTGTGGAGGGAAGGTGATGCGAATGCAAATCCACCAATTCTGCCTCATTTCCAGCGTGTATGGGTACATGTCCCCTGGAAAAGATCCGAAGTTTTAGCACTCAAGCAGACACTGCCTGATCCTCGTAAAAGCCCGACTGGGTATTATAAGGAGTTAGCGCAAACTGCAAGCTCGTGTATAATGAATTTAGCGGATGTAGACATGTTGTTTGGGAACGTTGTTCCACATCCTTTATGGAGCAAAATCCGTCATACGGATCATGACCAGGAACTAGGTGACTCATGGGCAAACATTACCGCTACAGATGCTAGACAAATTGGTGGTTTTAAACCTGAGCCGTTAATAGCTGAACTTCCCGGTAGGATTATCGCGTACATGAAAACAATAATGCCTGAAGTACGCGTAAACTGGGACAAGCTCTCTGCGTGCAAGCAGAAGAAAGATGAGAATGTGTCTGACTTTTTCACGAGATTTGAGGAAACTTTCACCGATCATAGTGGTCAGGATATGGCTACCGAGGGTGGTCAAAGATTGTTTGTAGACAAATTCGTACATAATTTACTTCCTGAACTGTGTAATAAAGTGAAAGATTCAGAGAGTGCTTGGGCTGTCTCTACGTCAGCACACATTTTAGCAACAGCCCAGTACTATGAAAATAGGCGCAAAGACGAGCTAGATAAGGCAGACAAAAAGACGAAAGATTTAAAAACTAAAGTTCTTCTCCAGCAGGCCTATCCGCCTCGTATGGCTAGTCAGCCCAATTATCAACAACAACAGCAGTATTCGAGAAACGCGCAAGGAAACGAGTTTTCCCATCAGCGTCTTCCGTATGGCCCGAATCAATGTGCGTATTGCAAGGAAGAGGGTCACTTCAAAAGTAATTGTCCGGCTCTTGCGCGACGCTTAAACGGCGTTTCAGGTGTAAGGGGAAGAGGTGTTCAACATGCCCCTAGAGGTAGGGGCCGTGGAAATTTCTCCCAGAACACAACTTCTTTTCCGCCTCAGAATTCGATGAACAGCTTTGACCAACAGAATAATGCATCATCTAGGTCAGCTCAGTACTATGCTGACGACTATTACACCGAACACGAAAATGAGGGTAACGATTGCTAGGACAGCCATGGACAAAGAGAGGGAGTCGTTTCAGTTCCAGTAGATCAGAATGGACCTTATGTCGAGGTAATTATCTCAGGAGTGTCAGAGCCATTTCTGCTGGATACTGGTGCTACAAAAAGTTCTATTATGCACTCGAAACTTCCTGGCGCACCTTTGTCTGGCGAAATGAATGTCTCAGTAGGTTTCTCTGGCGCCCCTGTTAGAAACCCGATCTCTAGTCCTATATCACTTTCTGTTGGCCCATGCGAATTAGAAGCACCCCTCATTCTTACAACAGGTTGCAGTGAAAATTTGTTAGGTTTGGATTTGCTAAAAAGGTTATATGCGACTTTATACTGTTCCCCCTTGGGAGTACAACTTACTTTAGGTAAGAAAGTCATTTCTCCAATGTATTTGTCAAAGGAAAATATTCCAACTGAATTGTCATCACTTCCTGATATACTTTGGGCTAATGGTTCTAATGATGTAGGTCGTTTGGAGATAGCACCGTATGTCATAACTTTGAAAGCCAAGGTTAGGTTGCCACGTATTCCCCAATACAAAATATCTAGCGAATGCGAAAAGGTGTTGTTGACGATCGTTTATGATCTGATCGATAAAAATTTCATCGAAGAGACAACAGGTAATGTTTGTAACAGTCCAGTTTTGCCCGTCTTAAAACGTACTGATCCTTCACAACCGCCTGTGTACAGGTTCGTGATTGATCTCAGAGAAGTGAATAAGGTAGTTATCCCGCAGTTTCCAGTTGTCCCCGACATTACTGCTTTATTGACAATGGTTCCAGCTTCAGCAGCTTGGTTCTCGGTGATTGACCTGAAGAACGCTTTCTTCAGCATCCCGATTGCTGAGGAGAGTAGAGACATTTTTGGCTTCAATTTAGGAGGACGAAGCTTCCGCTTCAAGTGCGCTCCTCAAGGCTAACTGCGAAAGCCCATCAATATTCAGTCAGGCTCTGAAAACACAACTGGACACGATTATTCTACCAGATGGTTCAACTTTGATTCAGTATATAGACGATCTGCTGATCGCTGCAGACACTGAAGAAATTTGCAAGAAAGCTACGGTATCATTATTACGTCACTTATGTGACATGAAGCACAAAGTCTCTCTTTCCAAACTACAATTTTGTCGACAAGAAGTAACCTACTTAGGTCACATCTTATCGAAGGAGGGAAGGAGACTGACACCAGAAAGAATACAGGCAATTGCAGAACTGAGTGCCCCAAGGACACAGAGAGAGGTTCGAGCCTTCTTGGGCATTACATCGTACTGTAGACAATGGATACCGAATTTCTCACTACTAGCTAAACCCTTGCTGGCACTACTCTGCAAAGACACGCCCAATCCTATGCCCTGGTCTGAAGATTGCCAGACGAGTTTCCACGAGTTGCGCGATGCATTATGTTCGGCTCCTGTGTTGGGAAACCCCAACTACAGTAAGCCTTTTACATTATATGTCCATGAGAAGGAAGATTGTGCATTATCAGTCTTAACACAACACTTTGGGAACAAACAGCGCCCATGCGCGTATTTTTCCGCAACTCTGGATCCTGTGGCTAAGGCACTACCAAGTTGTCTGAGGGCCACCGCCGCAGCAGCTGTCTGCATTCGACAGTCCGCTGGATTAGTCATGAATAATACTCTGATCGTTATGGTTCCGCATGCAGTAGACATTTTGCTAAACAGGACGAAGACACAACATCTCACTAGCGCTCGACTATCCAGTTACGAACTTACACTGCTAGCGAGTGACATCCACATAAAGAGGTGTAATACACTCAACCCCGCTACGCTATTACCCATCCCGACAGAAACAGACAAAATTGATACCCATGACTGCTGCTTTAGGACAGAAGAAGAGACAAAAGGGAGAGTAGACTTACAGGACACTCCCCTTCCTGAATGCAACGATACTTTATGGGTTGATGGTTCATGTTTCAAATTGCCGAATGGTGATACGACTGCAGCGTATGCCGTAACGACATTACACACCATTGTAGAGACCACGCGTATTTCCCACAATTCTGCACAAGCCGCAGAACTAATTGCACTCACCAGAGCATGTGTGTTAGCGAAAGGAAAGCGAGTGAATGTGTACACTGACAGCCAATACGCCTTTGGCGTGGCTCACAGTTTTGGGAGATTGTGGCGTGAACGTGGGTTCCTTACGTCACATGGTGCAAAGATACAACATGGTCAGCTAGTTAATGAACTCCTTGAGTCATTGACCTTGCCACTACAAGTTGCAATTATGAAATGCAGTGCACACAAAAAGATTCAGGATGATGTTGGCCGCGGGAATGCATTTGCAGACGAGGTTGTGAAAGAGACTGCACGGAACACGATGAGTCGGATGTATGTTGTAGGTCCCGCTAGATGGATTACTGATGTAGGAAGGTGTGAGGACACCATTGAAAGCGTGAAATCTATACAAGCCGAGGCGACTGAGAAAGAGGTGAATGAATGGAGAGAAAGTACAGGTAGATTAGATGCGAATGGTTGTTGGGTCGAACTGTCGGAACACCAGCGATGGCTATTACCTAACGCATATGTACTTGCAGTAGTAACAATGGCTCATGGAATTGCACACATCAGTTCAAGAGGAATATGTAAACTATTGGCCCCAGTATGGCAAAATAGTAATATCCCAAAATATGCAGAGAATGTGGTCAGAAACTGTATGGTGTGTTTGAAGTACAATCCCGGTAGGGGAACCTCAACTCCAGTTGGTCATTTTGCACCTCCTACGTATCCGTTTGAGGTTTTGCATCTAGATTTCCTACACATGGAGAGGTGCAACAACTTAAAATACGTGCTTGGGGTTGTTTGTGCTTTTTCCAGGTGGATAGAAGCGTACCCCCTTAAGGACAATACCGCCTTGTCAACTGCCAAAGCCCTTGTCAAAGAGTTCTTCCCTAGATTTGGTATGCCTAGAATTGTCTGGAGTGATAACGGAAGTGAATTCGTAGGACGCGTGATGAAGAGAGTGTGTGAGTGTCTAGGCATACACCAAAAGTTCCACTCTGCAAACCACCCCCAATCTGCTGGATTAGTAGAGTGCTACAATGGCACGTTAAAGCTCAAATTAGCCAAGATCCAAGCCTGTACAGGTCTTAAATGGCCTGACGCCTTGCCTCTAGCACTCTTGTCAACCAGAACGACCGTCCATTCCAGATTAGGACTTAGCCCCCATGAGATAGTGTTTGGCCGCCCAGCCAACGTCTGGGGCGTGCCAAGGCCAAAGAAACTCAGCGAAATAGAACACCCCGTACTGCTTGACTATTTGTGCGAATTAACAACTAAATTGCGTGTTTTACACCAACAGGTTCACAGTTCCTCTCCGCCAGCCTCTGACGATCCAGGTCACTCCATCGAACCCGGCAAGTGGGTCTTGGTGCGGAATTTCCAGCGCACAAACAACGGACAACCGAGGTGGACCGGACCGCACCTGGTACTTCTTTCCACGAGATCAGCTGTTCGGGTGGAAGGCAAAAAGAACTGGGTGCACGGGACCCATTGTAAACGGGTCCCTCTACCCCTCCCATACGACCGGTGGGTCAATGAAGGACTTGCCGACTCTGAGACAGAATCCGTACCTCGCTTCATCCCTTTCAGCGATGCACGTTTGAAAGAGACTGGTTCCGAAAAGGAGGGTGATCATATTTTACAAGGACTTGTGCCACCGTCTATTCAGTTGGACACTACCGAACCTGAAACATTGTTTGAAGACCACACCGTACCTAGGAAATGACGATACAATCTAAGGTCTAGACAAAGAGACTAATAAAAAGCAAACCAATGTGATTTCCCTTTTCCCCTAAGAACTATTTTTGATTTTTCAGCTCTCTCGCCCAGGGAACTTGCTCATTTTTGATTTTCGAACCGCCATCCGGTTCTGCTGCTAGGGTCGCGGTTGAAGTCTGGGGAGTGCAACTGGGGACGTTTAGGTCAACGGTTCTGGTTGGTCCACGGGAGTTACCCCGGACTGAACAGAGCGCACTCCCTGGCAGAATCAATCTACCACCGCGGGCAGCAACTAGAGGATGGAGTTTCCTAGGGTAAAGAGACCTATCAGATTCACGAACTTTGAAAGACAATTATGCACGATACTGTCCAAAAGAAGATTCCTGATAATATGTGTTTTAATGCTGTGTAGCATAGCGATGTTCTTGACTGGTTATGCTCTATTCGTATTTCAAGTTTCCTTGTTTTCAAATGACACTCGGCCAACGCCTCCTCCCACTCTCTCTCCGCACTCCTTTCACCCTCTACCTGAACACGAGTCTGCCAGAAGACTCGAATTTGTAAATAACTCATTCATTCAACTTCTACACCAACACCAGTCCATAATGAACACATCGAACTGTTGGATATGCGGACTCATGCCACACACAACTGATAAGGGTATCCCATACTTTATCCTGCCATTCAGTTATTATGGTTCTCTGTGGGCTTTCCAGACCATGTTCCTATTCACCCTAGAACCATACCCGACCCGTTCCACTGAGAGCGATTCCAGTAACAAGGCACTAGTGGCAGGGATAAGAAATATGAGTAGGGAGTTCGACACTTATGTTGCGATCCCAAAAGATGAACTCAGTCCCTACACTCGTTGGAACGTAACTAAATATGGGGTTTACCTGAGTAAGAGCCAGGCAGCAAAGAAATCCCGCCCAGTGTGGATAGTACCCCACCGAGGTCACTTATGTTTACAAGGTATCGGTAGGGATCCCAAAGCACAATTAGGAAAAAGCATATGCACGGAAACATATGTGTTCGCTTCCCGAACTTCCCCTATACTCTTAGCAGCCAAAGGCACGTATTTCGTCTGCCACGACCAAGCCTACACATGGTTGCCCCCTGACTTCTCAGGTACATGTTTTATCTAATTTCTGCTGCCTCCCACCTACACAGCCAGAGCAGATTACCATCGGACAAGGACAGCTAGGGATGTCGTGAGTAAAGACGACACCGCGGGTCAGGAATTCACTGACTTTGCAAAGGGTTTTCTGCCATTTTGGGGGCCTATGGTGAACAGCAGGAATATTCGTCAATTAGCAAGGATAGTTGAATCCGCTGTGATTGAAACGGCCGGAGCCCTTGGCAATTTAACAACCGAGCTTCAGTCGGATCGACTTATGACCCTTCAGAACCGAGTTGCCCTAGATATCATACTCGCCGATCGTGGTGGTGTGTGTAGAGTGATCCAATCCAGTTGTTGCATTTTCATCCCTGATAATGCGCCGACAGTGTACCAGGCCATCTCTAAGCTACATGAAATATCTGGTTCCCTTCGCGTAGAAAAAGGGGACTGGTCCTTGCTAGGGTGGATCTGGGAACTGATTACTGCCTGGGGATGGAAAACACTGATCTTCATTGGGATGATCTTAGCGCTTCTGTTTAGGTTCTGCCTGTGTGTACAGTGCGCTCCTGCACTATGTGGCCTCTGTGCTACCCCATGTGTACGGAAGCCTGTGTCAAGGGACGAACTGAGCAACAGAATGATGTTACAGCAGCATCTCCGTGAATTTATTCATACAGATTTGGACTCAGATTAACATGAGTTATTGCCTTACATAAGGGCAAAAGGAGGGTCTGTGGTTCTGAAATTCTGGACCCTGCTATTGTCCCGGTATCGAGGTCCGATACCCGTGTCCCGAAACATCAACGTACCATGACGAATTTGGTGTCGACAGACCGATAATGATTAGGACATCATCCCTATGCATTTGCCTCATGATTGGGGGATGCCAACACCCTTAAATCATAGTTTCCGTTCCGAACCCTTAGACTCCATTTTGTGAACGGCATCCATCTTGTGTCTTGCCCTCATGATAAGTTAATTAAGTAAGGCCGAGTCTGATCTAAAAGGACACGTCCACCTTTCCTTGACTTCCCCCTGACCTGTCCCAACTGACTCCATTGCCTCCAGCCAAACCTGTTTGGGCAGCTCCTCGCCCAGTGGCCGAATACGATAGCATCGATGCACAACATACCACAAACCATTCACTACATCCAGATCATGTTTTTACACACACACACACCTGTCCACGCACCCTGTTTATGGCCAGTTTTATGACTAGGAGGTGCCTTTCTTTATTGGGGTTTCGTCGATATCTGATGGGAGTTCCAGGCCTGGCCGGGTAATCTATCACGAATTGGACGTCTAAAATAGGGGCTTGCCTACATGACTTCGTGCTTTTATATTATTGTAGAAATATGTGTATAGCCATATCATAAACTCAGGAATTCTTGCTTGCAGCTATTATTTTTGTATATAAGGAGACGGCTGGTTCTGTAAAAACGAACAGTCTCCTGAGGACACGTGACCCGTGCTGTCGTGTTTTTAGGACACCTGTTACTTGGTAGCTGCCAATAAAACTTGATCTCTGACGGTAACTAGAAGATTCCGTGTTTCTGTGGTCCGGAACAAGGGAGAACTCAGAGGTCTTCGGGTGTTATCCCCTGGCACCAACGGGTTCCTAAAAACCCGTTACCTCACTACAACAAGGGCAGATTCAGCAGAATGCCCCATACAGAACCCAGTTGGGAATTTTTCAGTAGCTGATTGCAGTCCATAAAGGCAGATAATGGAGAGTTCATTTCCTTCTCCAGTATTCTAGCTGGAAAGGGCAGCCTAGAGATAGATCGGTAGCTATTGAGATTGAGCAAATTTACTTTTTTAAGCAACTGCAGAATTAAGGCAACTTTCCAGTCTTTAGGAAAAAGACCAGTCCTGAAGACAGCATTAAAGATGGGAATCAGATAGACAGCAATCTGGTCAGGAATAAGTTGTACAATTCTGGGAGGGCAAGGGTCGTGAGGTGAGCCGGACTTAGTGGACAATACTAGCTGCTTTGATCTACTGAAAGAGGGTTAAACTCAACGAGGAAGTCCTTCTCACGATCCCTAAGATGAAAATCCCTCCTACTGGGAGGTGCTGTTATATTCAATGAAAACTTATTAAAAATCAACTCTAATTTATTCAGAAAGATTGAGGCTAGCGAGTCACAGAATTCAAGGTTAATATTATCTGGATTTGTAACCGCCAAGGATGAAAGTTTGGAGACAGCTTGAAAAAGAGCTTTGGAGGTACAGCTCGCTTTTTCAATAGGATTAATAAAATACAGTGATTTTTTCCTTCAAAATGAGCTTTTTATATTCCACCAGTAAAGATTTACATGAGAGAAGAAATACATTTTCAGTATAAACATTGGGGCCCAGACCCCAGAACTTTAGAACTCTTTTGGACAAAGAAGACTGCCAAGAAGAAGAGCTGGATAAGCTGTGAGGAGGAACTACCATTTTGCTGAGTGCCTTGCTGTGTTTGCCAGCAGTGGCTGCTTTTGACTTGGGCAGTGAAAACACTGGACTGAACTTTCTGCAGCTTTTTTCTGTGAGTTTCTCCAAGGGCTTTATACATTGAGCTTGCCTCCTGTTCAAAAAGTTTCAGGTACATCAAATTCCTCAAGTTCATCTGCTATCAGCACTGGGGTTTGTGTGTTTTGTGTTGCAGCAGAAGAAAAAGCACTGCAAAGCTATCCATGATGCTGCAGCCGATTCCATGTCCTGAAGGCACGGCACAGGGCACCACCACAATTTGCACTGCAACCTTGGTCTGACGGACAATGCCACCTTATGCCGCCACCACGCTGCTGCTTGCCCCGCGATCTGTGGGCACCGTTCGTCACACCGCCTCTCTTCACGCTGCCTCCCTGGTATCCCCGGCGATGATGCTCCATGCTGACATTGATGCCTCTGCTTGCACAGTGGTGCAAGGGCACCGCTCGTAAATTACATGACACACCGTCCTCATTTTGCACCGCAGCCTTGGTCTACCGACACCGATGCCATCAACTTCAGTTTGTCAGCCGATGACAGAGCTTCAGCAACGATGACGAAGCTGCTTGCACCGTGAGCGGACAGCACAGCGATGAGCATTGCACCACTTCACACAGCAGCCCTGGTCTCACCAACGCCACTGAATGACCAATGCCGAGCTCTGCCTGCACCACGACTGGTGGGCACGGCACACCGCACTGCTGCACTTCGTACCACAGCCCGACGGCTGTCGATGCCGGTGACTTCAACCACGAGCCGTTTGATTTGCAACATGTGTGACTTCAAGGGTCCAACGACTCCTGCACTGACTTCCAGAACCGACACCGGCTCTTCGGAGCTGAACGAGAGGTCACCAACGCCCTGCATATCTAAAGGTATTGCTTTGTGGGTCTTACTGCCATCATAGCTGGCCCGCAACATCGTGTTCAGCCAGATCTGTTTGGATTTGTTAATCACGACACCACGGTAGCCCCGGACGGAGCTACCGACTTCAAGGAACTATATTATTCAAGTATTCTTGCAAAGTATATATTTTCAAATACTGTATTGTGGATTTTTATTGTTTTGGTCTTGTTTTGAGAATAAAAGTATTGGATGTTTTTCTAAAACTGATGTGGTGTCCTCTTGCAGTGTTTTCACTGTGTTACTGTTACGGTTTTCCGCCGACTTAAAAAAGTAAAAAATTGGCTCTGCAGCAACTTGAAAGAACGTGGAGACGCAATTATCTAGTTGAAGATAAAAGGATCTACCTACACACTATGAAAGCATACAAAAAGTGTATTTTGACTGCCAAAGCGGCTAATTTCTCTTCCAAAATTCTGACCGCAACTAATAGAGCAAAGGAGATTTTTTCAATCGTGAATTAATTATTTAATCCTGAAAGAGTTGCAATTAAACCCATTCCTTCTCAAACATTCTGCCTGCAAATCTTTGAACTCTTTCTTTATAGACAAGATTACTAACATTAAGGCCGGCATCTCGGCCTGTTTAACCTTTTCAACAAGCTCCAGCACAACTAAAAACTCCTGTATCTTCACGCAACTTCATATTATTAGGAATTATGTCTTTGTCGAGCTCCTATCCAAAGTCAAATATGGCTCCCCTAGGGGCTGTTGTCCTGCCTAGCATTTTAAAAGAAGTAAATACTGTTTTTCCTAGCCTGGTTCTTAGTCTTCATTGACTCAGGGCATGGTCCCCGATACCTCCAAGGAGGCAACTGTTGTCCCCCCCTGAAGCATTAGGGTCAGACCTCCAGATTTTGACGAATTACCACCCTATTTCCCTCCTCCCATACCTAGCTAAGGTCTTGGAGGCCTATGTAACCAGATGTCTTTCTGGGTTTCTAGACGAGTTTGAATATCTTGATCCTCACCAAGCTGGTTTCCGTCCAGCACATTCTACTGAGGCAGTGCTATTGACAGTGTTGGACAATCTTCGTAGTGATGCAGATAAGGGCTCCTCGCAGGATCTTGTCCTGCTCGATCTTTCCGCGGCCTTTGACATTTTCGACCATGGCCTACTGGTTGACCGTGTAAGAGATGCTGGGATTCAGGGACATGCACTGGGCTGGATTAGTTCCTTTCTTCAAAATTGTTCCTGAGCAGTTTGTACCATCCAGTTTACTGCTCCCAGAACTATGATCTCATGTGGAGTCTAATCCAGCGCTCTGACTGAAAAACTGTCTCACCAACGCTATCTATCACCACGATACTCACCATTAATCATGAATCATTAACAAAGGCCCATAAACCAACGAGACAATTTTTGAGCGACTGAATCATATGACCTAATTAATTAGAACTATTCACAAACTATTTACATATTTATATTCAACTGCAGTTTATCTTTTCTTACCATGGTTTTAACATTTATCACTTTAATTAGGCCACTAAGGCAAATGAATCAACTAATGGTATCTAGACCATGAATAAACAAGACCAGCTTGTCATTTCAAATCTAATTTTATTAGCTTTATTCATAAGAAGAATAGCATTAAGGATTTAAAGACTTTATTTCATAAGCAATCAAAGCAGCATTTTATTAAGGAATTAAATCAATATTCTGACATTAAGAAGGCAAGTTCAGCATCAAGAATTATTAGTAGAAAAACAGTTTCCATTCCCTAATTTTATTTCCCTGTCTAATACTCTCTCCACCTAAAAAGGAAAAATCATTTAAGTCTGCTATGCTTACGTGCGCCGAAAAGTCCAACAGCACGTCACGTCATCCAGGGAAGAAGCGAGAAGAGGAGGCGCCCTCCTGCCCATGGGGACAGGTTTTATACCTTTCTATCTAGTCTAAAGTAACTATATTTTGCATTCTTTTCCAAAAATCCATGCTTGCCATTGGCTGAGCCATGTCAGTACACCATGAGGTCATTCACTTCTGACCAAGTCCGGGCCTCATCATAAGCCCTTATTGTTCCTTAGATTCTCCATCCTTCTAGCTTCCTCGGAAACTATACATTCTGCCGAGCACAGAACTTTACTTCCTAATCTTGGCAGACATTCGAACTTCCTGTCCTTGGACCTTTTTCTCCAAGAGCACGTTCAACTCGACCAAAACTGCTTCTGCATTAAATGTTAACTGTTCAGCAAAAAGCTCTTCTTTCTGCGCATGAGTGAAGTCTTCACTCTGGTCAAGTTTTCACATCTCCAGTTCTGCCAGCCATTTCCTAAATCGGCCTCACTTCGGAAACTAATATTTAAGCAAACACAAGACACCAATTAATTAAAGAATTAAAACCCATTCTGTTACCCACCCCCATTGCTAAATAAAAACCCGTTAATTTATGTTACCTAGCTTAGCACACAAAGCAGCGTTTATATCTACCTTCTTCTTCAGGAACTGCTGAAACTCTTTTATGCATTTTCGTCACACAAAGACATAACATAAGCACATTAATAAGCACATGCCATTATTTAAACAGCCGCATTTAATACTGACAAAGACAATAGACAAAATTAGTTTATTATTTTCTTCGCATTTGCAACATAGAGCACATAAATTAGTCCCACGTGTTTTCTGTGTGATGCATTTTAAAACTAAGTTGATTAATAATTTCACCACATGCCTGTTAGTACAGTTATAGTTTTATGGAAGTTTAACTTTGCGAGTTTGAACAAAATATCATTCAGCACCTCGCTCCATCAACTCCCTCATCTGGTGATTTCAAAATACTTGGATCTTATGTCTCAACGTATTCTAATTCTAGTCTCCTTATGTCAGCTTCTCTTTTCTCCAACTGCCGCCTTAGGTCTTTGAGTATGCCCGCATTGGTGCTAATACAAACCCCTCTAATTGTGGTTTTAAAGGCCTCCCATAAGAGTCCCGGGTCTTCTGTAGTAGCCTCATTTAGGTCAAAATAGTCAGTTATCGCTTTACTTATCATGTTACTATAACATGGGTCGTGTAGCGCTTTTGCGTTGAAGCGCCAGCCCGATGGGGGGGGGGGGCATATAATTAGGCAGCATAAGTGTAAGCAGTACCGGGTTGTGGTCTGATAGTGTCCTAGGAAGGTGAACTGTATCCACCATCCATTGAAACACTTCTGGTGACCCAATCCAGTAGTCAATCCGTGACCAGCTGCCAAAGGCCGCTGTTGTGTGTGTAGCTTCCTGTTTGAGTGGATCTTTGGTTCTCCATAGGTCCACAAGCTGCCTATCTACCAGTATGTCTCGCAGAGTTTGCAACGCTTATTTATGTGTTTCTGTCGATGCCCTCGATCTGTCAACATCTTCATGTAAAGCCATGTTGAAGTCACCTCCCCAAATCACTGGGACATCTGGCAGTTCAGTCAGTGTCATCCAGATGGTGTTAAAAAATTGAGGGTCGTCCACATTTGGGGCATAGATGTTCAGTAAGTTTAGTCAATGGCCCCTTAGGATGCCCATGATAATTACATACCTGTCTGTGTGTACTTGTTCCATTTTGAAATTTAACCCACGGCGCAGCAATATGAGCACCCCTCTGGAATAGGAGGAGTAAGCCGCACTATATGTCGCTTCCGCCCACCTATTACCAACGCGTATCTGTGCTTGTGGGTCAATATGTGTCTCCTGGAGATAGGCTATGTCAACGTGCGTAGGTGTTAGGTATGTCAGTATCTGCCTAATTTTCTTGGGGTTCTTCAGCCCACGCACGTTCCAGGTTATCAGCTTCAAATCACTCGCTTGTGTTACCCCATCACAACTTATTTCTAGTGTCAACATTTGCATAACAGTAACAGTTGTCTGGTGGTTGACGTGTGACATTTGTAGCATAAACAACATATAAAACTGTACATGTTTCCCTTGGAATCTGGCAGTGTTTCTCAAATACAGTTCTTCGGACCAACTCTCCCCAACTCTTCCCTGCCTCCCCCCACCCACTTCAGCACCCCAACCATGCCAAAGACACACCCTTATATCAACTTCAAACAAAAGAGTACCAATGTAGGGGGACACCCAATGGGGGGGTCCGCTCGGGTCACACGACTGCATCCAACATAGTGGATGTGGCCAGAGTATCGTGTGTAGAGCTGGTATAGCTAAGTTCTCTGACAGTTACGTCTGTTAGCCATGGATGTTTATAGCATCATCACACGGTATCACCCACCCAAGTGCTACCCACAAGGATCAGTGGCGGGCAAAAGTTCGACAAGTCTGAACAGTTATTTGTAGCCCTTCCAGGGTATCTAGGCAATGCATCATACAATCCTATAGTGCTTAGATACTTTGGCATTAACAACACTGCTCATTATTTTGGGTACTACTTTACCACTCCGCACTGATTTTCCCCCGCAACATGACTTCAGTTCACCCCAGGAGCAACCCTCTGCGACCGTGTGGAGTGTAAAAAAACGATGGATTTAGGCCCAGATCCTTGTACTGGTGTGAATGTATGACATTGTTCTACATTCTGTCCATCAACTCTGTTTTTTGCAATTTTCACCCCGAGTGGGCTGGGTATGCTCATACGTGAGTCCCAGGCTCTCCACACCACTGGAGTCAAGCTATCCAGGCTGATGAAGTCTGATAGCCAGAAACCGGTCCTTGGATGCTTGATTCCGGTCTGGGAAAGACATGGCTTGGTAGTACGGACTGGACTGTTCCCATGAGGCACAGGGTCAGAGCTGATTTGCATGTAGCCAGTGTCTAACCCAGGGTGGTGTGGAGTTCAAAAAAACAATGGATTTAGGCCCAGATCCTTGTACTGGGGTGAATGTATGACATTGTTCTACATTCTGTCCATCAACTGTGTTTTTTGCTTGTTAAAAATGACCCTACCCAAGATCTTCAGAGTATTATCTATTAAGGAGATTGGGCGATAGCAGCTGGGATTAGATCTATCTCCTTTTTTTAAAATAGGCACAATGATACTAGTCGCCCAAGTGCTCGGAATAGCTGTAGTAGTCAGATTATTAAAAACATTACATAAAAGAGGGGCCCAAAAATCCGATTCATGTTTTATGAGGTCAATTGGTAGCCCGTCTGAGCCTGGGGATTTGTTCCCTATGTTTTGATGTATAGAATCCTCAACTTCAGTAATTGTTATTGCAACCTTTAAGGCTGGTGGGCTGATGTTAATATTAGAGGTCGTTATAGTTACCATATCAATTCTAGCAAAATGGGCCTCCCATAGTTCGCTCGATATATTGCAACTTATGGAAGTGATATCCAGACCCATTGACCTCATGGCTTTAACTGCTTTCCAAAATCCAGTTACATCCTTAAGTGATGCCGCACTAGCAAGATTAACCCAGCGTTCTTTCAATGTCTCATCTGAGCGTAGCTTGGTTGCTTTCTTATAGCAGGTTCTGAGTGATCTAACTAGGGTTATGTCCCTGGGTGTAGTCGCTAATGCTACACGCAGTTCGCCCGTGAGCATCTACCGTCAAACTATTTCGGATTCCTGCTGGTGTTGATGACTGGTCTTGAAATTATCTGTTTGATACCAACACATAAACTACTGAACGCCTCAATGATCTCTGCGCCAAAAGTGCTACTTGATAGACATGTCTCTATAAGTAAGGGATACGATTTAATCATGCGTGCAAATAAGGCTTTATTGTCTATGCCCTTCCAGATCACTCTAAGTTTGTCGGTGGATGCCACTAAATGTTTAGCCCCTATTTCTTTTTGGGTAGTGGGCTTGGAAGGAAATCTAATAATTGTCAAGATTGGATTGTGATCTCCTTGACTGGTACATAAAACTTCCGCCTTTACTAAAAGATTTACCAATGAGGATGATGTAAAAACATAA
The DNA here is from genome assembly GCF_964261635.1 of Lissotriton helveticus. Lineage (NCBI taxonomy): Eukaryota > Metazoa > Chordata > Amphibia > Caudata > Salamandridae > Lissotriton > Lissotriton helveticus. The sequence goes on along the minus strand of NC_136060.1, from coordinate 330,389,230 downwards.
TCTATGGTAGATGAGCAACAACGTCCTCTATAAGTGGGCAATGGGCAATTTTCAGAATGTGCTCCGACCCTTTCCATTACATTCGTTAAATTATGCGAGGATAAATGGTTATGAAGTTCCACTCCTCTTTTACATGTAGATTCCCTAGCCAGGGCGGTGGAGATAGTATCAGAACCACTAAAGAGTTGGGCATTGAAATCCCCACCTAGGCAAATTCCATCCAATTTGTCATACGTGTATTCATGTTCTAATTTAACAATAAACTCAAACAAATTAATAAAATTCCTGTTTGGTAGGGATGTAAAAGCATTATTATAAAAATTAATTAAGCATATCGAAGCCCCCCGTGAATAAATCGTAGCTTGGAAATTCTCGTTATTTTTCACCAGGGGTTTTATACTACCGCCAGCTGAAATCTTTATCCATGTCGATAAACCCCTACATCGAGGACCTGTTTTTGGACTGGGTACGGTACTGTTGTGACACACAAACCCTTCTAGAAACAGTTCCTTTGTGCACCATGTCTCCTGAAACATTAGAATGTCATATTTAGTAACCAGATCAACCCACTCTATTAAATTTAGCTTGGCTGCTAAACCTGCGATGTTCCAGCTGAGTACACTTAGATTGGAATCTTGGGATCTGGGTTCGGTGACAACAGGACAAGTTATTGAAAGTTCCAAGGGCTCAGGTACTGCAATCGGTAATCGATTCGATAGTCAGTCCAGACTCTCCAAGCTGGATAGAACAGAGACCCGATTCTGTGAAATGTATGTCGGAATAGTAAGGTTACGTGGGACCAGAGGAGGTTTATATAAAAAACCCAGGGGTAGTGAGTGTATGAGGGTTGGGGAGTTGTTATAATTCGTTTGTGTTTGCAATAACCATTTCACCAATGGAGGACGTCTAAAATTCACAACTATACAATCCCCTATAATGTTCTTATCAGAGGGTCCCACCCATCCCACTCTTCGAACCATTAATATTTCGCTGGCATTTGCCATCCTTAAGCCTTTGTGCTTGGATAACCAATCAATACTCTTATTCCTGAGTTGTTCCCAAGACTCAAATTGATCTTTCTTCAAATAGGGGACACCAGCTAGGATTACAACATAGGGACAAGCTTCAGGGGGTAAATGAAGAACATCTGTAGATAAACTATTTTCAGATTTATCAAAAATAGGAAGCATAATTGGGGCAGTTACTGTGCTTGTGAGTATGGGCGCCAACGGCACAGGGATTGCTGTTGCTAAATTGCAAGGAAAACTATTGCTGGAGGTATTGTTGCCAAATGCTGCACTTGACAAAGGCAACAAGCTAGGAATAGAATTGGGTAGGGGATTGGTTTTACGATTACCACACATATCACAAGCAGTATTAACAGTATTAACAGTATTAACAATGGGTAACATACGTTCACCAGTCTGCTGTAACGAACTCCGATTATTTATTTCCATTGGTTTTAACTGCTGCTCCCCCCTAATTTTATCAATAATAGCAACTGCATTTTTTTGAGTATCAGATTTCTTTACCAAACTTTCAAGTCTGTCCAACCGTTTCAACAGGGCATTAAATTGTTTATCTACTAGATCCTTTAAACGTCCATAAACAGAGTCCACTATGGTATCGATTGAGATTTCGCCCGGCCTAACACGGGTACTAGGGGAAATAGTGTACTCAGTCTGAGTATGGATAGAGTTAACTGCGGCTTCTGATGTAGTCAAGTCCGCAGTAGTGGTATTTGTTTGCTCAGTAGAGCCCGAGGGCACAGCGCTAGACCCTTGTATCCACGAACTCAAGGGTGTAGGTTGGGATTTTAGGCGAGGCGCCTGTTTCCTCTTGCTGGTAGTTGGTTTTAACGTGGTTCTCTTCCTTTTTGCCCCCAATGCTTTAGTGTTTGGGACCAAATTCCCAATACTGACGTTGGCTTGAGTCAGGGATTGACAATCAGGAGACTCCACATCTGCCTCATCAAACTCGGGGCCTGCTGGTCGCATTTCTCTATGGCAAGGAGTGGTAATTAGTACATTGGGTGTCAGGGTGAGAGGGACATTTAAATTACCCCGTTCAGCTCCTTCAGACAAATGCAGCTGGGGTACTGATAGGCCTCCTCTCTGTTAGTTCTGATGAGACGATGCTCACGGCTCTTTCAAGCATACTGTCAATGGTAGTGGTAGGCCTTGGACCTGATATAACTGTACGCTTCCCCATGTTGCTTAATGTGACTCACCTTAATGGGTTGCTAAGGGGGATGGCCCAGCCCAGCCTCTGCCTGGCGCTGACAGGCGCGGAGAGGCCCGCCCTTGCCTTGGGCTTCGCCCGCGCGCATCCCGTACCGCGGAAGCCCGACCGTCCTTTTGGACGCCTCCTGGCGCTCTACGAGTGTGTCAGCGGCGAGCTAGCCACAAGGGACGCTGGGAGACGTAGTTCTCCTTTGCCTCTGGTGTCCCCTTCCCACAGCAATGGCCCCCGATGACTCTCGGCGGTGGCGGATCCCTCTCACGCGATGCCTCCACAATGCGCCAAAGACTCTCGGCAGTGGCGGCTTAGGGCAAAGTCCCAGGTAAGTGTGGTAGGGTCCAAACAAGGTTTCAATGAGCTCCCGCGCCGCGGGAGCCCGGCCGTCCTTTTGGGCACCTCCTGGCGCTCTCCGAGTGTATCAGCGACGAACGCGCCGCAAGGGACACTGGGAGACGTAGTTCTCCTTTGCCTCCAGCGTCCCCTTCCAAAAGCAAAGGCCCCCAATGACTCTCGGCGGTGGCGGCTCCCTCTCACGCGATGACCCCAAAATGCGGCAAAGACTCTTGGCAGTGGCGGCTCAGGGCAAAGTCCTTGGTAAGTGTGGTGGGGTCCAAACGAGGTTTCAACAAGCTAGTTGTCATATCCAGCATGTTCGGACAGTGACCTAAAAAAGTGAAGATAGCACTCTCTAAACATATTATGTCATCCTATTTCAGTGCAGTGCCTTGTAAAAAACAGACAAGTACAAGACAGACTAACATAAAACATAAAACACACACTCTATTCAAATTCCACTGGTTATCATGGTGGTCTAGAATTTAGATGAGTTCAATTGTTGAGGTAAAAGGAATGTAAGAAAATGCATACTTGCTGCCATTTAGTTGAATGGCATCATGAAACCGAAAGACGGAAGGATCGCGTGCATAATAGCAATCTGCAACATGAGGCGCAAAGAACATGAAATGAAATGAAATGAAAAAGAAACTTAATAAAGCGCACTGCGGCCAAGCGGCTTCCTGGCACTGGGGACTAGACCAGACTCAATGAGGGGATCCGAGGGAACTAACCGGGGAATGCCTGAGAAAACAGGATGTTTTTAAGGCTTTACGGAAGTGGGTGTAGATGGGGATGGAACGAATGGAAAGAGGAAGACTGTTCCAGAACCGAGGGGCCGAAACCGAGAAACGGGTGCCCCCCGTTCTCGATTTGCGGAAGCGGGGGACGTTCAAAAGGGACAGAGAGGAGGAGCGGAGAGTGCGGCTAGGGGCATAGGAAGTGATAAGAGAGCTGATAAAAAGGGGAGCTGAGTGAGTGTGCGCCCAAAATGCCAGGCAGGCCAATTTGAAAAAAGATCTAAGATGCACTGGGAGCCAATGAGGGACTTGAGTGCGGGGGTGATGTGGGAAGATTTGGGGAGACGAAGAATACGGCGGGCTGCTTGGTTTTGGATGGCCTGAAGATGGCGGGTTTCGTAGGCAGGTATGCCCACGTACAGGCCATTCCCATAGTCAAGGCGGGAGGTAATAAGAGCCATGACTATGGATTTGAGGGCGTCCGCAGAAAAATATCGAGAGATCTTCCGAATGAGGCGAAGGGATAGAAAGCAAGTAGATACAACGGAACTAACTTGGGCATGCATAGTTAGGTCATGACTGACCTTGATGCCCAGGGTCCGAACAGAGGAGACCTGTGAAGGGGGGGAACCGAAGGAAGGGGGCCCGTGAACCGTGGACCATGAATTTAAGGGACCACCCGTGAGGACAAGCTCCGTCTTGTCCGGATTGAGCTTCAAATGGTTGATGCTCATCCATTCAGAAATAAAGACTAAGGTAGTACAGAACTTAGGAAGAGAGTCAGAGGGGGAGGAAAGATCAAAGACGAGCTGGAGGTCATCCGCGTAATTATACACCAAGACCCCCAGCTCGCGAAGAGAGATGATAAGAGGGTGAATATAAAGATTGAAAAGAAGAGGGGAAAGGGAGGAACCTTGGGGGACCCCACAGGAGACCAAACGGGGGGGAGCGGAGTAACCCGAGAGGTGGACCGCTTGGGACCTACCCTGAAGAAAGGACGCCAGCCAAGAAAAGGCAGCGCCTCGAATGCCCGCTGCACTGACACGGTCGAGAAGGATGGAATGATCGACCGTGTCAAATGCAGCGGACAAATCGAGGAGGACCAGGGCTTGGGGAAGATTGATGTCAGCTTTCCCCTTAAGTTCGTCCAGGACCGCAATGACCACTGTCTCCGTGGAGTGTCCTGGGCGAAAACCCGCCTGATGGGAGGCCAAAAGGTGGTTCTCCTCGACATAAGTGGACAGGCAAGATGTAACGTAGCTTTCAAGGATCTTACCCAGGTAAGGAAGAAGAGAGATGGGCCTGAAATTAGAGAGAAGAGAAGGGTCAAGGCCAGGTTTTTTAAGAATAGGTAAGACTATGGCAGTTTTGAAGGAGGAAGGAACAGAACCCAAGGCCAGGGAAGCGTTGAGAAGGGCAAGGGGAGGAACAGGGCATCTGAGGAAGAGAGTTTTGAGAATCCGTGCCGGAGCACAGTCCACCGGAGAACCTATATAGTATTAGTTTGGCATTCATTGTTTTACTCACTTGATTTGATGCATCTGTAGTCTCGTTTTTATCTCGTCTATGCCGTACTTACGAAACAGGAGATTTTCCGTGCCCAACTATCCCGTCCACGGCTCCATGGTTGTATGTGGAGCGCGGCAGGGCCACGTTAAATACCCTATTTAATTGAATAATTGGAAAATCATTAGGAACAGCCCGGACACGTCCCAATGCCATCTATGGATTTTCCGGACATTGCACCTCCCGCCATTGTTCCGTTATTGGTACAGTGCCTCTTGTTACATGCGCATTTGATAAGAGTCCAAAATCTGCGCATCGTTACTAAATTGCTCACGTAGTGAAAGTGTTATGTCAAGGGTGGTGCCAAATGGAAGGCAGAATTCTAAGTATTCCCACAAATGAAAGGTTGGTAATTACAAGGGGGTATATCATTTGTGTGAGTCCTGTAGCCGGCCTGGCCTCCCTCATGGTTGGCCTGAACTTTGGATTTACCCCGGTCTAGCGCGACCTAAAGTAACCAAGCGCTATAGACTTCTAAGCACTATTTTTGTGATATTGTTTAAAAATTCATAACTCTGGTCCCACTTGTTTTTTGTCAGTTTGGTCCTGGTTTACTCATACAATTATGCTCTATTGTTCTCAACCTGTGTTGAGTATTTTTGTGGTATTTTCATTGTGTTATTGGTTGTGTGTGTTGCACAAATACTTTACACATTGCCTCTTTAGCTAAGCCTAACTGCTATGTGCCAAGCTACCAGAAGGTGAGCAGGACGTGGTCCCTACTTTGACAGAGTACATACCTTTCCAACTAGAGTCCCAATTTCTAACACTGTACATCACCATTCTGCTCATTTCAGGAATGTAACATTAGTTTTTAAACCATTTCAACACCCAATTATCACATAACATCTCTGGGCTTTCTTCAATGAAGTTGTAGGTTTTTTTAATGAAAGGGAACATAATATTACCGTATCTAACTATAATGTCTTGTTAATATTTTTTATTGCATTTCTAGGGTTTTTCATCATATTTAGCCACAACTTCAACTGTTCACAGCCTTTGACCATGTGCAGTTGGGGGTTGGCCCAGGCCTACATGATGCCGGTGGCCAACCCATGGCAGCCGCCCCTCTGTGATCAGGTTGCTGTCCCTGACTCCCTCCTACCTGCCTTCTGTTCTCTGTTTGTGTGCCCTTGTCACATTCCTCCTGCCCTTCATAGTCATCTTGCTGCCAATGTTGGCTTGCACTCTGTGGTGAGCTTGATGCCCCTTCCCCCACTTGCCCCACCCACCTACCCTACATTTTGTGTGTCCTTACCCCGCTCTACCCTCCCCTTTGTTGTCTGTGTGTATGCCCCTGTACCCTCAAAGGGAAATATGTACTTCCGACACCAGCAGAAGTCTGCCAGTTAACACCCTAGTAAGTAACTGCTGCACTACCACAGAGTTCAAATGAACAACTAGAGAGCTAATGTGAGAAATTAGGTTATTGGTTGAGGGGGGTGTAACCCCTTCTCAAGCAACAGCCACATTCTTTGTCAGGGTGAACCGTAAAAGTCACTAAATTAACTATGCTTAACCCTCCGTTAGCTTTGCACAAAAGCAGTCAGGCTTAACTTAGAGGCAATGTTTAAAGTATTTATGCAGCCCTCAATCAGCAATAAAGTGAAAACAAGAAAAATCCCACACCAATTTAGAAAAACAGAGTCAATTTCAATACATTATTTGACAGCAAAACAAAAAATCAGTAGAATCAGATATATACAATTCGAAAGATATAAGATAAGTATAGTTCCCAAAGACATAAAAGCTTCAGTTGCAGTTAACCACTCGTAAAAGACTAGGTAAAAGTCAGTAAGTTCAGGATGACAGAGAGGAAAAACAGGCTTTACCAAGGTTAGTCTACCTGATAATGTTACGTTCTCAAAGTCCAGCGCATAGAGTCCAGTTCATGGTGAAGGAGGCAGCAAAGAGCAGTGCGACCATCGCAGATGGTGGTCGCTGTAGCACAAAGAGCAGGCCGGGTATCGTCGATGGTCGTTGCTGTACTGTGAAGATCCCTCAGGCGTCGCAGAGGGTCATTGCTAAGCTTCATATTAGTGATAACCACGGGCTGTCAATGCTGTAGCATGAAGTGTAGATCATGAATTGCTGGTCATCTCTGGTGGTCACTGTGGTGCCACAAGTCAGATGCACCGGAGCTTTACGTTGACGTTCACAGTCGCGAAGAGCCAAAAACTTCAGGATTTCTCGTTTTCTTCAAGCAGGAGCTCACCTGATGCCACCCCAAAGGTCCAGAACCTGGGGAGTCACATCATGAGGAACTCACTCCAGCAGAGGCAGCAGGGCTCAGGAAGGTACAGTTGCAGATCCAAGCAGGATTTTTGCAGCAGGTCAGCTGGGCAGTTGTGGATGAGTTTCTGGAGTCTGTTATGTTGCTGTAGCTCAGAGCAAAAAGTTAGTCAGCCGATGCTTGGAGACACTTCAGCCTGGGATGAAGTGTGCATTTTTAGTCCTCCTTCTTAGCAAGCAGGACAGGCCTCAAGCAGGAGGGCAGTAGGGTGTTCTTATTCTGTAGTATACCCAGGTCCAGGAGTGACCTAGAGAGTAGGTCTGAGACTTACTTTTTCTACCTGGTGCTCGCTATGAAGTGAAAGAAGCTTCGAGAGTACTCCTTTTGCAGAAGTGTCTGAAATGTCCTACCTCCCTGCCCTGGTTCCAGTCTGTCTGGGGGCAAAATAGGCCAGAGTGAAGTCATTTCTATTTGAGCTGAGCAAGTTCCTTTTAAAGTACAAGTGTGATAAGTGACCACTCTGTTTCCCATCTTGCCAGAGATGGCTGGTCCTGCCATCTACTTTGATATTGTCTGGAGGAATGCACAAAGGCTAACTGCCAACTAAGACTAGTCATCTAACCCAGTAACAGGCTGCAGGTACAAAATGGTTAAGACAAGAGAATGCTAACTTTCCAAATGTGGCATTTTCTGAATTGTGACTGAAAATCTGACTTTACCCTTAAAGAGGATTTTAAATTACATTTCATCTGATGCCAAACATGTCTTTCCAACCTGCTCCCAATCAAATTCTATCACTTATTAAATGTATTAAGGTAACCCAATATTATGCTGTGGGAGAGGTAGGACTCACAGTAATGAAAGATGAATTTATTTTTCACTACCAGGATATGTAAAACTTAAAAGTGCATGTCCAAATTTTAAACTATGCACCCTGCCGCTGATAAATTATTTTTACGCAAGTGGGCACTAACGGCAGTTCTCGGAACCATGTGCCCAGTATGAATAAAGAAATGAAGACAGAGAACCTGTACAACCAACTGGAAAAGCTGCATAAGAAAGAACTCTCCAAATGGTGGGAGGCAGAATCACTCCAGTGATACATCGATGTTGGACGAGTACCTCGGGGTCTGAGGATATTTACTATTCCTACATTTGAAGATTCAGACCCAGAGATGCTGGAAGAGTGGTCCAATAATACAGCAGCCTGTTCAACCACCATGATGCGTATTCTGGTTAAATACACCCTCAAAGATAGGAGCAAACTTTTGGCTCAAATTTATGGTATTTTGGAGGAATTAACCCAATTAGTTTCCAGGGAAGCATTGGAGGAGTACATGAAACATTTGAGTACTCGGATGGCCAAACTTGAGGAAGAAATAACATCAAAGAAACTTTTGCGAGACTTTAAAGATTATCAGGCTGGCCGCATCGTCACTTTTCAACGGAAATATGATAATTTATTTGATAATAAAACTGGGGATGCCATTTCAACAACCCTGGTGATGCAAACAGTGGTAGAAGTGAGTGAGAACGATGTATCGAATGGAAGCCTCCCTGACATTTCCACAGTGGGTCTTGATCAGGAAATTGGACGAGACCAAAAGAAGGAAGAGTAATTTTTTATTACAGTTCCAAATGATGAATCAGGGTAGGACAGAGTTTTATCAAGAATAGGGTGCACAAAGGAGAAGGCGACAAGGAGGAAGAGGAACAAGCAAGGTAAGGAGAGGAGGAAAAAGTGAAGAAAACTTGCCCGTGGGAATGGAGACAAGAGCCAGGAAGGCGAGAACATGACTGTGATCAATCTCTCCCAAAGACCTCTTTCCACCCAGGAAATGGAGGTCTTGGCATTAGGTTTGACCTTTTGTCCATCAATGCATTGGAACTATAGCCAAACTAGAATTGATCTTTTTTCTTTTCTAGAAAACTAAACTTTAAAAAAAATGGTTTGAGACGAAACATAGCAGGAATGTTGTTGTTAGCGAGGCAAATTAATTGAGTATTGTTAACATCTGTGATGAAGAAGCTCTTCATACTTTATCCATTTTGGGAGGAGGAGAAATGTCTAGAGAGGAAGCACTACAAAATTGTGAAATTGATTTGGGGATAAACCCTGGGAGCAAGTTTAAAGCCAAGTCTAGATTTTTGCCTAATATCAACTGTGAAGCTGTTGAAATCTTTGAGAAGGGAGTTCTTAAAGATCTAAAAAAAAACTCAAATCCAAGAAAACACCAACTAACAAAAATAATCTCACATTTGAACAGATAAAAGCAATTGATAATTTGGAAAAAGATTTTAATTCGCCAATCTGACAAAGGCGGGAATGTGGTGGTGTTAGATAAACAGCAATATCTAGCAGAAGGTGCAAAGCAATTGGGTGATACCACATGTTACAACATCTCAAACACCGCAGCAATTGGGCAGTCCAACAAGAGGTTTGGTGAAATGCTGGGTGAATGGAGAGAGAAGGGCTTACTTGAATGGGAGGAGTACAACTATCTCAGGTGTGTCCATCCCGGAATCCCCATTCTCTTCTTACTCCCAAAACTACCCAAAGATGCAATGAACCCTCCAGGGAGACCAATAGTCTCTTCCATAGGATCTCTCTTGGAAAATACATCTCGGTACATCGATCATTATTTAAGACCTTTTGTAGTGGCACTCCCAGCATATCTGAAAGATACTACACATTTTTTAACAACTATTGACGGGATACACTGGGATGAGAAGTACACACTTATTACTCTAGATGTGTGTAGTCTGTACACACGTATGGAACATGAATTGGGCATACAGGCTATCAGGCATTTCCTCAAAACACGCTCCATCTTCCTACTGGGGAACACTGAGAAATGTTGGTTGAGATGATTCAATTCTGTCTCACCAACATTTTCTTTATCTTTGATGATTCGGTGTACAGGCAGTCACAGGGCACTACGTGGGCACCTGTTTTGCCCGCAGCTATGCCAACTTGTTCATGGGCTGGTGAGAGAAACAGGTGTCCATGCAAATGGAGGAATTTGAAAACAATGTGGTCCTGTGGCTACGGTACATCGATGACATCTTTCTGGTACTTGTAATCTCAAGTTTATGGAACAGATTAGTAAAACATCTATTGAATTCTTAGACGTCATGGTTGAGATTAAAGGAGAAAAACTGGTAACTAGTCTGTTCTGGAAGAAAACATCAGGGAATAGTATTTTGAGTGCCAGGAGCTCACATCCACACAATCTTATAGCCAGCATCCCCTATGGGGAAATACTACGTGCTAAGCGTAATTGTAGCACATCAATAGCATAAGAAGCAGACAGAGAGATCATGTGTAGACGCTTTAGAGAAAGGGGGTACAATGATAAAACAATCAGAGAAGCCTGTTAGAGAGCACAAAAAACTGAGTGTAATGAGTTACTCAATCCCAACAAACAGGATGCAACTGAAGAAACAGTGAGGGTTATAACCATTTATTCAGGACAGGGACAGGAGATTCTGAGGATATTCAACAAGCATTGGCATGTGCTGTCCACAGATGCACATCTCAAACCCCACATTGCTGGCAATCCACAAATCACATTTAGAAAGAGCCAGTCTCTGAGAGATGTTCTCTGTCACTATCATGTTACTAATCTTGATCATGGTAAAGATTGGAAGCATGTGGGCTTTAGATGCTGTAAAAACTGCAAAGCCTGCAGTAAGAGTCATGACTGTACCAGATTGACAATTCCTAATACGGAAAGAGAATTCCGTATTAGTAAGCCCCTGACCTGCAATTCTGTGTACTGCATATATGTTCTAATATTTCCCTGCAACAAATGGCATGTAGGAAGCACCATACATCAGGCCAAGAAAAGAGTACTAGAGCACTTTCATGCTATCAGACATAATGTATCCAGTAGCATGCTACTTTCACGAGTTTCATTTCCAAAAATGAAAAACTATTGGAGATGGTTGTGATTGATTCTGTTGCGATGGGGGTCAGAGGGGGGACTGGTGAATTATCTTTACACAAGTTAGAGTTCAAGTACATTATTGACTTTGAAAGTTGGCACCAAATTGGTTAAATTCAAGTGAAGAGTTGGCAGTCCACTTGATTGACTTAATTGAATGTAGAAATTTTATGCGGTTTTCAGATCCTTTAGTAATTTTAATTATTTTTTAATGTATTAGGCATGGGTATCACATTCAACTTTGGCACAAGCAAGAAGAAATATTGCACTGTCTAAAGTAGGGTTTCAAGCATGTTGAGGTCACTTTTTTGATTATAAATATTGTTTTGTAAAATAAATGTGTTGTCTATTGGGTTTGCTCACTGGAGCAGGATTCAATTATTCTCACAGGCAAAACGAATTGTAAAGGCTCACAGCATATGGGTCAGTTTATAGGCGTGGAAGACCAGCCCACTAGGGCACAATTGTGGGTATATGTATTTCACTAAAAAACCTGCCCACTTGGGCGTAATTGAGGGTATTCTGTAATTCGAATTGACAGTATACCGATGTTGCCCAAGGAATAAGCGTGATGTGTTGGTGCCATAATGACAAGGATAGCAAATGTGCTTCACAGTATTTATTATTAGTTGCCATAAGGTTACATCAACTATTTGCATGCAAGCCTGCTATTTATGCACATGAATTAATGTTGAATTACTTGATATTATTGGTATGATCTGCTTGAATCATGTGTTAACTAGAATTTGGAGTATTGTACATATAACTAGAAGACCGTTTCAAAATGGCTGCCAATTGTTGACAAGTTGTTTTCATGCACTATGGGTGTTTAGTCCTTTGTCGATGACAGACATTGGATAAATTAACTAAGATTTGAATAATGTATTGAAACGTGAGCAAGGCGGAAGCTGAAATGCGTAGTTTTTTGTACGATTAAACATCCCACAACATATCTGAGAGTCCGAGTGTTCTTCTGTGAATGCAGAGAATTGTGGAAAAGAAATTTGGGGCCTCCGGTAGCCTTAACTCGCCCATGAATCAGCCTGGCATATCCTGTAACCGGATCTGGTGGAGGACACAATATCAAGAAAGTACGCGCTCCCTTAGGGGATACACCGTGAGGCAGGAAAAGTTATCAAGTGACTCCGGTACATAGACGATCTATTCGTCATAAGGAAGGGAAGTGAGGACAGTACCAAAAAGTCCTAGAAATGATGCACCTATGCCTAACTAATAACGTCTTCATGTTTAATGGTACCATCTTTAAACAAACCCTCGGTGCAGCGATGGGTACTTGAGTTGCCCCAAGTTTTGCCAACCTATTCCTGGGCAAGTGGGAGGAAGACATAATGACTGATGCCGCCCTTACCTCACACTTTAGCAAAGTCAAACTTTGGCTTCACTAAATCGACGTTCTTTTCCTAATATGGACTGACACAGAGGAAAAAGCCACCAAATTCATAGAAAGACTCAACATCAATAGCTAAACATCAACCTCACTAGTAACATGAGTGGACTTACAATCGAGTTCCTAGACCTGCTACTAACTGCACAAGGAAACATTCTCCAGACCAGTTTATTTAGAAAGACTACAGCAGGTAATACTCTTCTTCACGCTCTCAGCAGTCACCGACATACTCTCAAGTGGAGTATCCCTACGGCGAACTGCTGAGAGCGAGGAGCAATTATATCACCACTACTGCATTTATCCAAGAACAAGACATCATGGTCAAGAGGTTTCTAGACAGAGGTTATCTGTTGTGGGTTCTTAAAGAGGCAGTAAATATGGCCAATCAAATTGACCGTGTCCAAACCCTCAGCACTAGAATAGAAGACAGTAACAACAGTCCCGTGTGCAAACAGCAAGAAAACAGAGTAATCTTGACCTATAATGGCAACTCCAGACAAATACAAAAAATCCTTGCAGACAAATGGGATATGCTTACCAGTAACCCCATTATTGGTCAAACCTTCCACCATAGACCCAGAATCACGTACAGAAAAGGCTGCAGTCTCAGGGTCATTCTCATACACTACGACATAACCCCTAAAGTCTCCAATAAGTGAACACAGCCAGAAAGGTTTTTACCCTTGCGGACACTGTAAAGCCTGCTGCAACACTTACATGACCAAGTCCATCATTATCCCAGGTCAGAGATCACCTAAGACCATCAACCAATTTCAGACCTGCAGCACTACTTATTGCGTATACGTATTGGCATGTCCTTGTAAGCTATGGTATGTGGGGAGCACCACATTTATGGCCACGAAGAGAGTGCTCGAACACATCCGTGCTATAAACAAAAAAATACCCACTACCCGATTGCCAGACACTTTGATCTATTCCATCTTTTAAATAGCTCCCTTCTCAGTTATTTTGTTCTCGAGCAAGTACTCATAGGCCCTAGAGGAGGAAACAGAGTTCTGCAACCTCGCAAACGCGAATCCAAGTGGATAATAGAACTCAAAACCAAGTATCCTAAAAGCCATAATCCAGACGAGGAATTAAGCCCACACTTACGAAATGAATGCTATATGCTTTCAAGTGTTTTAATTCGCTACCACTGTTTCTGAACCATGCTGTATGCTTGTATTTTAATAACCATGTCTAAATCTGATTTTAACATCACTTTCTATTTTCTCTTTTCACGGGAGGAAAGGAAGGGTCGCTCCGTCTGCGGACTGTCTCATCCGTTTCAGCCTCCCTACCCTTTTCTTCCCAGTCTTGTGGGTCTACTTCAGTTAAGATTCTGTATTTTATTCTTTCATTCTATTTTTTCACTGCTTTTCACTTATGACACGTTGTTCTAGAGGAGGGTATAACTTAGCGCTTAAACATGTATATTCATAATGAAAATCAACATGCATATTGTTTTATTGCCTGACAGTACAAAACAGTCACATTAAAAATGACCGATATGGTAAGTTTATACCACATAGACACAAAATGACACTCGTTTATAGTATAAAAGTATTGGCCTCAATATATGATTCTTCACCAATATGGTGAGTACATATTCTCCTCTCTGGTATGGCTAATATGTTGTTGAAAACGCATAATTAACTTGTATTCGACAAAAAATAGAATTATCCTTCCCTCAGGGTACCTTATTATGTATTGCTCCTGTGTGTGCGAAACTGTGCACTACTGACCAGTTAGGATACTGACCATAAACTTAGCAAGGCCTGACTCATCTTGTCATTTAATAAGTACACTGTATTATTAATAACAGAAGACGCATGATAAACTTGCAACCATTTTGCCTAGTTATTAATGGCCGCCACAGGCTTACACGCTTACACATGCACGGAATACACTGTCATGTCTAGTGTAACCACCTACGACCATGGGCAATTATATTTTGTTACAGGATGACAGACTTAACATTGGCTTGAGTTTGTTGTTTATACTGCATACTACATGTACTACTTTAACATAACAACAGAAAATACATAGAACTACTAAATGCATGACAAGCAAGTAACCAATGTGCCTATTCAGAAATGTCTGCCACAGTTTTACTGAGTATACTGCCCTGTACAGTCCATCATTTAAGTTATGTTATCGTCTATGTAATGCCTCCTCACTGTGTGTTTCACTGTGTGAACAAGACAGCTTGTCTGTTGAAACGCGTTACCAAACTGATCAAATCTTCCTGGTTTACTTCCCAAGTGTTCGTCCTTCTTGAGAGAATTCTGTGGAATAATATATATATATATATATATACATCACCACAAAACTCCTCCCAAGGAAGAAGGAGAGGCCACGATGGGGGAAACCACAGAGACACCTTTATTCAGTTCAGCAGCGGCGAATGCATTTCGGCCTGGTCGGCCTTCATCAGTGCCTAAGGTGTTTAGGAGGCTTAGTAAAACATCACCTAATATCTGTCCTGCCTCATGCTGATTGGACATGACTCGCCCCACCCCCAGTGTTTTCGCTCACCCCAAGCAGGTCACACATTTCTAGTGAACTGCAAGTCCCAGAGTTCAGTTCACTTCCAGGTAGGTATAGCGGGGGGGGTTTCATACCTTGTGGTAGCGCGGATTTGTGCAAGACAGTCCGTGACGTTTAAAACCTTTCCTAGTGTTATTGCTCGAATTCCAGCGCCTCCTCTGGTCCCCACACCGCATCAACCCCTAGGCTTGGAGATCCCTTCGGCGGGGGCAAGAGTGGCAATCCCTCTCTCCCAGTGTGAGGTTGATAACCTCAACACCGCCCCATCTCCTTCCGAACGCAGGGGTGGGCCTGGGTTGTTCCAATCCCTCGGAGCACACCAATTCCTTGCTGAAGCAAAAGCCAGTGAAACCCAGACCAGCTTGTGATGCGGGGGCCTCTGAAACAAGCTTTTGGCCTGCGCGTACAATATCACCACAAAACTCCTCCCAAGGAAGAAGCAGAGGCCACGATGAGGGGAACCACGGAGACACCTTTATTCAGTTCAGCAGCGACGAATGCATTTCAGCCTGGTTGGCCTTCATCATCGCTAAGGTGTTTAGGAGGCTTAGTAAAACGTCACTTAATATCTGTCCCTCCTCATGCTAATTGGACATGACTCGCCCCACCCCCACTGTTTTCGCTCACCCCAAGCAGGTTACACATTTCTAGTGAACTGCAAGTCCCAGAGTTCAGTTCACTTCCAGGTAGGTATAGCGGGGGTATTTTTCATACCTTGTGGTAGCGCGGACTTGATATATATGATGATATATATATTACGCAATTTCAAGAAAGTACGCGCTCCCTCAGGGGATACACCGCGAGGGAGGAAAAGTTATCAAGTGACTCCGGTATATAGAAGATCTATTCGTCATATTAAAGGGAAGTGAGGACAGTACCTAAAAGCCATTGAAAGTTTAAACTTAAATTATTTTAACTTACACCTCTCTTACAAGATGAGCTGGAAATCAATTGAATCTTTGCCTCAAACTACATCATTGATAAGAGCAAGGAGAAACTGTAGCAATCAGGAAGACTTTCTCAGTGAATTGAACAACATGATGAACAGATTCAGGGAACAGGGAGATCCCAGGTGGGTTCTGGAGAGAGCACAGAAAAAAGCTAGTAAGATCAGTAGAGAACAAACACTTAAGGAAAAACAAGAAATATTTGAAGAAAACAGTACGAGAGT
The DNA here is from genome assembly GCF_964261635.1 of Lissotriton helveticus. Classification (NCBI taxonomy): domain Eukaryota; kingdom Metazoa; phylum Chordata; class Amphibia; order Caudata; family Salamandridae; genus Lissotriton; species Lissotriton helveticus. The sequence continues at coordinate 330,373,041 of NC_136060.1, read as the reverse complement.
GATTCTTACATTTAACGCTGAATCACAGAAAATCTCTAGAATTATCACACAGAATTGGAACATCTTAGCAAGCAACCACATTTTAGAGGGGAATCTATCTGAACGTCCCATGATTACATATAGAAAAGGGAGAAGCCTTAAAGACCTTCTAGTCAAGGGAGATATTACAAGCAAACATTTGAAAACGCAACATAGGGCCCGATTCTGATGCGGTTTGGAAAGTTTCCAGAGCTATGGGTTTGGGAATGTTTTCCAACTGAATCGGATTGGGAGAGTCCAACGGTATGAGTACAATGCGTCCGGATGCTTCCAGATACGATTTGGTTGGAGTACCATTGACTTCAATGAGAGCCTTTGTTCCGACCGAATGCATAGTCTCCCATTGAAGAAAGGGGTGGCTGGGGAAAATCGGGCACCCTGTGGTTGTCCCACCCTAGTGCCTGCTACACCGTGCACGGCTGGTAAGGGGGGACTCATGATTACCCCCATGGGCCCAATTGGGAAGGCGGGTGCAGTGGGGCCCACTACGTGCCTCCAAAGTTTGATTACAACTGCCAATTTGAGTCTAAATTCTGCTCCGTACGGCTCGTCATTCCAAATGCCATTGGGTTTGGATTGGGATATTCCTAATGCCTAACCCGTATCATACTCGGTTGGGCGTAACCCTTTCCGAGTCGGTCAGAAAAGACAGATTCCTGAATCGATTTGGATGGAGCTAATGCCGTTAGGAGGCCTTCCTAACCACATCAGAATCAGGCCCATAGTTTGCAAGGGTTTTTTCCTTGCGGTCACTGCAAGGCATGCCGAAACAGCTACATGAAAAAGACATACAAAACACCTACCACAGAGAAAACTATTAATCAATTCTGACATTCAGTTAAAATGTTGTAATTTACGTACTTGAATGACCATGCATTTTGCAGTACGTGGGTGGTACTACACTTACTGTAAAGAATAGGGTGATGGAACAAATGAGGGCGATCAGTAACAAAGACGCGCACTACCCTGTAGCAAGATGTTTTGCTGAATACCATCTATCCAACAGCTCGCTCTTCAAATATTTTGCGATAGACTCTCAAAACAGTTTTTTGAGGCAAGGGGTGTGTACATTCAAATTTATTCTGGTATGACACCTTGTCGTTTTATGGGTATTGAGATAGGGAGAAGCAAAGTAATTATAGGCTACTCTGCGACTAGCACAGTGTTCAGACGGTGAGAAACTGCTTTAGATTTGTCAACTTGGCAATCATGGAACATATTGGTTATTCGCCCAGCATGTTATTTTGTCACTATGCCATTAATTTAATTGTTCATTTTATCATGCACTACGATACCCGTACTGTACCTACCTCCATAACATTGTGGAAAGGCTCAAACTATCTAGTAATGATTTCTATAATGAAATTGTTCCATGCGGTTACTAGAATTGTACCACTTGGCAAGGATATAATTTGGTACATATATACATCTACAGTTATTTAGAAATGTTCATAAAAAGAATGCATTATAAGGATACACAGGTGAAACACTGAACAACATAATGTATACTAAGTCACTTCAAAATGGACGCCAGTTGCACTGTCTTTTGAGAAGGAACCTTATCTTTGTCCCTTCTCAAACTCGTAAGTAACGTATTCTCTGTAATGAATCCGGTGTGTGAACAAGACTGCTTGTAACTGGAAATAAACAACGCTGAAGACACATCCTCTGAGTAAGAGCGTACTTTCTGGAAATTGTATGATGTGATGTTCGGCAGGCTCCACCGGCCATAGCTCTCCAACTACGTCCATGGCGAGGTAGAGCGGAAGGAGCAAACTGTGTTAAGGGATCTATATATATATATATATATATATATATATATATATATATATATATTACCTACTGGCGGTCGCCAGTAGGTAGTTATAGTTAGGATTGATTTCCATAGGGAAATCGCAACATTCTATTGGGAATAACTTTGGCGCCGGCTGAGGAATCTGCCTGAATTTTTCAGCAACTTTGCCTCGCGGCGCTCCGCTCCTTCTCTGAAAGTTTGGGGGGGATTCGTCAAGCGGGGGCTTAGATAAAAGGGGGGTCCCAAAACGTGTTTTCCCCGTGTTAATTTCCATTGGGCGGTCGGTCGCACTTTTAGCTCGAACGGCTGAATGGATTTTCACCAAACTTGGCAAAATTGTAGGGACTGGTAGCTCGATGTGCCTTTGCTATGTCTCAAGATATGTGCTCCAGAGGATTTTGAGTAATTTAGGTTCAAAAAAATGTATATATCTGTAAGCGCGCCCCGGTACGCGCACCGGGGAGCGCTCCGGGCGCGCCACGCAACTTGCGTACGGAAAGCTGATTGGCTCTCGGGTGTCTGTAAACATTCCAAACAGTCCGCAGCGGCCGCCATCTTGTGTCTCGGTAGGATCGAGACACAAGAGGTGGCAAAAAACAAAGGGGGAAATGACCAAAAGGGGGCAGGGTAGAACCCCCCTGACCCCCTAGGTTTGATGTGGGGGCCATAAAAGGGCCCCGCGGGGCAAAAACATTTTTTTTTTCGATTTTCGCGGGAGGAGCGCCCGGTACGCGCACCGGGGAGCGCACCGGAAAGCGCACAAAAGAGAAGAAAGAATGCCAGAGTTTAAAATTTTTAGCAACATTTTATAAATGTGAGGTAGTTCTGAAAAGAACTTTTTTTTTATTCTTTTTGTTTTTTTATATATTTTTTATTATTTTTTTTTGTATTTTTGAACAATTTTTTATTTTTTTGTGTTTTTTAAGGGAACAAACAAAAAACAGGGAATTGGAAATGGCTCAACAGGAGCAAAAAAAAAGAAAAGAATTAGTGCTTCCTTTTCTTGTTGCATTGGTGGTTGTCCACAGCATTATTTATGAAGGTGACACTAAGTTCACCATAACATAACGTTTTGCCACAGAAAATGCAAACAATTATTATGGTGCCAAATTTTTGTTGTATATTTGGCACCATTTGGCGTCCTTTAGGACCAGAAAGTGAGTCTTCAGTAGAGGAGGTGCTGGCCACAGCGGGTGGGTTGTTCTGAAGTTCCTGTACTTCAGCCTGGGCTAAGTTATTGGGATGCAACCTCTCCATGTGGCGGATCATGGTAAAATTACCAAATTAATATTTTTTTAGGGGATTGCCCCTGGAGAGGACTGAGCCACAAATTAGACAGGTGACTTTGGGGGCGTTCACCTTTTTTTTGTCTTCAGGGATTGAAAAGAATTGCCAAATAAAGTGCACTTTAACGGGCCTTTTCCTTGGTTCTTCATGCAGGAAGCGGCTTGATTGTTCCTCCTCCTCCTCCTCTTCTTCTTCCTCCTCTTCTTCTTCTCCTCCAAGGAACTGTGGTGATGGACCTTCTTTTCTTGGTGGTGGTGGTGGTGGTGGGGGTGCACCAGCTGCAGCTACAAGTGATGCCATTGCACTGATCAAAAATAGCTCTTGCTCTCTCAATGAAGAAAGTTAGAATGAGGAAAAAAGGAGGGGGCTTTCATCATTTGGAGAAAAAAAATGATGAGAACCAATGAAAAGTGTTATTTTCAGGTCACATGACCCGATGCGCTTACGTTACGCGCTCCGGCGCGCTTACGCTATGCGCACCGGGCCGCGCCGCGGAGCGCTTCCGGGTGCATTTACGCAGCGCGTCATAAGACACATCGTGCGGCAACGCGATACGTCGCGCTTACGCGACGCGCCATAAGACGCATCACGCGGCTACGCGATACGTCACGCTTACGCGACGCGTCACGATGTGGTTTTTCGTACGCGGCAATAGCGCTAACGGGGCGCTCACCGGTACGCGCCCCGGGGTGCTTCGTAACATTGCGCTTACCCATACGTTCACCGGTACGCGCCCCGGGAGCTCCCCGGGGCAAACAATAAAAAAAAATATATATATATATATTTACACAATTTAAAATTTATTATAAAAATTATTACTTTTCATACCTATAGATATTTGCTATTAAAAAACCTATGAAATTCACTGAAAAAAATCATAGGTTTCACACCAGTTATAGTTAGGAATTAGCATTTAAAAAAACCTATTAAATTCACTGAAAAAAACATAGGTTTTACACCACTTATAGTTAGCTGGAAGTTTTACTCGCATAAAACCATTGAAATTCCCACGTTATAGTTAGTTGGACTCACTATAACTTGCGCGTGCAATGCACTGCTGATGACGTCACATATTACATCACTCATGACATGGTCAGTGACATCACTCAATACTATGCTGAGAAGATCCTCATAAATGAGTTTATATCGCTGTGATATGCCGATTGTAAGAATATATAGCCACTAGTGCTATATGAAGATAGATATATAAAAAAGTTCTTGGGCAGCATACGGTCCCGAATGTTTGCCCACCTTTATTATAATTCTATATGGAACCTCGTCCCTGTGTAAAGTGATAAAAAAACTAGAAAAAAATGTGTAGTGATTAAAAACATGTTAAATGAATGTTTATATCCGCACTAGGAATTGGAGGCTCCTATTTCATCTCTACCATTCCTAGTTACTAGTTGTTGTTTTGCAAGTCAGTTAGTCTTAATAATTTATTGATTCAGGTAATGAGGTTGAATGATTTACAGGAATGTATGCCTGTCCTCTCTGTCGTTTAGACCGTGTGGAGACTTACTGTTTAAGTTTAGAATGTATTTGGTCTCCAATTGTCTTAAAAGTTTTTCTCTATCTCCTCCTCTATTTTGTTCTGGTACCGTGTCGATGACAAAGTACGAGAGACATTTCACATCCTTATTATGTACTGTCTTGAAATGTCTAGCAACTGGATAGGCTGGGTCGCTATTTATGATTGCTCTAATGTGTTGCAATATCCTCACGTGCACCTGGTTCTTGGTACTGCCAACGTACCTAAGCCCACAGGTACACGTGAGGACATACACTGCATGATCAGTGCGGCAATCATATTTACCTCTAATCACCTGATCTATATATATATATCTGCAATACCTCGCAGCGCTCCACCATTCCAGTGAATTACAAGGCATGGACCAACTTTTTTCGCAGTATACTGTTTATTCACCCAACAAACAGCTCAGTCATGACGCGTTTCGGCCGTCCCTGCGGCCTTGGTCACATGACGATACAATATACTCAGCCCATTTTAAAGTGCTAGTGCATCACATGTCAAAATAGACATAGAAGAAATACTAACAGTATAAATACCATTTGCTAGATTTGAATGTCACTGTCACATTTTCTATCTGTATGAATACAGTAATTAATTTGCTCAAAAGACAGTTAATAATTCACTTCCATCAAGATAACTTTCTGTTACGGACAGTAGCAACCAGTTGTTCCAGTGGCACTTATATTGTCTACATATATAATCCATATTCCGTAGCATAATATCTTGAACTGGATCCATTTGACATGTGTTTGGAAAAAGATATCTAAAAAACACACACGTGCTCACCATAACGTTCATAAATTATATACTCATACTAAAGAAAACTTATAAAATTACTCATTATAAAATGCACAGGAGGTTATAAGAGCATGATATAGGTCACTTGATACCAGAGCCAATTTTTGCTCAAAAGAATATATGTGATTGCTCATCAGACACCTAAATATACAATATATCAATTGATAATCATACAGTTTGTAGTATACAAAGAAGGATCCCCCTCTATGATCGAATTAAAGTGGCTTAGGCCCACATGCATCAAGCATTTTTGGAGTCGCAAACGGTGCGATTCCTTAAAATCGGCCGTTTGCGATTCCAAAAGTGCTTTTTGGGATGCATGAAGCAATTTTAGAATTCGTAACATTTTTGCGAGTTCTAAAATTGCGATTGCTTTTAAGAAGTCGCAGATGTGCGGTTTCTTGAAAGCAATGCATCATTACTTTTAAAAGTGTGAAATCGCAATTAGGGTGTCAAATTTACCGAGTGATTGAACCACTCGGTAAATTTGGAAAAAGTGTTTAAAATGCTGAAAATGCTTTTTTTTCAACATTCATGTTACGGACACACATGTCCTTAGGACATGTGTGTGTGAAACATGATGCGAAAAATACATTTATGGGGTGCATGGGGTGGTCCTTTGGACCCCCCCCTGCACCCATGAAATTTTCAAAGTGCCACTCGCAATTTGCTAATGCCTTCCAATTGACTCCTATGGGCCTTTTGGCCCATAGGAATCAATGGGAATTGCGAAAATTAACTTAAGAATTCGGTATTTATTTGGGATTCGGTAAAAATTGCGATTTTTACCGAATCACAAATGAATACCGAAAATAATGATGCATAGCATTTTGCAATTCTTAATTTGCGATACGTTATTTTTCACAAATTAAGAAGTGCAAAATATCTCAATGATGCATGTGCCCCTTAGTGCAATAGTGCAATACAGGTAAAGTGACTCATGCTTTTAGAAAATTAATAAAACACACAAATGTATTTTACTAACAATAATAATGTTTCAGTTCATTGTTCAATGTTGCTATGGGACTTTTGGGGAAAGAGAACCAGTTTCATAATAATACATATCCAGGGACAGCTTTTTTGACAGATAAATGTATACAGTACTTAGTGTGATTGGCTAAATATCACTATTCAATTCATCTATACAGAACCATAGTTAATGGTAAAAACAGATAAAAGAATAAAACCACATTGTAGGAACAAGCCCAAAATATAAAAAGGGATATCGGTGACATAATAAAACCCAACAGTCTAAAATACATATGGATAAAACTACCCTAATATTTAGAAGTCGGCTAATATTAATTATAGGTCAACCATTGTGAATTTTGTGCACATGTACTTTTCCTAAATCCTCCAATAGTTTTTAAAAGAGAATAAATATACTTTTAGTACAAAATATGTGCAAATCTCGCAATTCACTATCCTAATCTTTAAACCTGTCCTTGATACAATGTGGAACGATAAATGCCTACTGTTCCTGTATAGACACTAAAGTGGCCTCACATTATAAATATGTGTGGAGGTCCTCTGTGGTGTTCAGACCTCCCGGCCACTTGGAATCGAATTCCAGAATGTAGTTTGTCTCAGTTCTTCGCATGTTGGCCTCCCTATCCCCTCCTCTTTTTGTCACTGGGATAGACTCAATTGCATAATATTTTAGGCCTTGAGGCTTACTATTATGACATGCCTCAAAGTGCCTAGCAACTGGATAGTTTTGATCTTTATTAGTTATTGCACGCAAATGTTGCAGGATTCTTTTGTGAACCTGCAACTTCGTGCTGCCAACATACTTTAAATGACATTCACATTCCAAAATATATATACAGTATTCAGTTTTACATGTAAGAAGTTGTTTGATTTCTCGAGTTACCTTTGGGATGACCGTGGTATATTGTTTGGTGTTCACCCCATGTTGGCATGCTTTACATGAAAAACATTTATAGAATCCCCTACTTGTGGGCCGACAGGGCTCTTTTTTCAGACATTCCTGGCTTTTCTTGGTTAGAATTGTGCCCAGGCTCATACCTTTACGATATGTTATCGATGGGTTGGCGGGCATCAAGTCTCCAATGGTAGGGCCATCCTGTATAAAGTGCCAGTTTCGTATGACTATACTTCTTAATTCCCTTTCTTGTTTGGAATAGGTCAGAACTAACCGGACTGTGTTGGTATCCGCACTCTGGATTCTTTTCTCCTTGGGATACTTGAGGAGATCACTTCTAGCTTTCTGTCGGGACTTTCTAATAGCGGTTTCCACTATTCTAGTGCTGTAGCCTCTTTCCACAGATCTAGTTAAACTCTCTTGTTGCTTCTTGATCATATCACTATCATCACTACAAATACGGTGAATGCGAAGCATTTCTCCGTATGGGATTGATTTGATCAAGTGTTGCGGATGGGCACTTGTTGCGTGCAACAGTGTATTTCCAGCTGTTGGTTTTCTAAAAAGGGTAGTACTAAGAACATTGTTATTTAAAAAAACCTGCACATCTAAGAATGTCACCGATTCCTTACTAATGCTGGAAGTAAAATTCAAGTTAAGATCATTCACATTTATTTCCTGTATAAAATTTAAAACACTGTCCTCAGATCCATGCCACACAATGAAAAGATCATCAATAAAACGAAGCCAAGAGACTATATTGGATGTGCAATAGTGCATGTATTTCCGCCTGAGGACCAGTTCCTCCCACCACCCCATAAAGAGGCACGCATAACTTGGGAAGAAACTGGCCCCCATGGCTACACCCTGAACCTGTTGGAAAAATTGATCATTAAACATAAAATAATTGTTTTCCAAACAAAATGTTAACATTTCCAGAAGCATTTTTGTGTGGTTGGAGAGTTCCATTGGCCTCCTACTAAGATAATATTCGCAAGCTCGGAGGCCATCTCTGTGTTTAATACATGTATACAAGGAACTTACATCCAATGTTACCAGAAGATAGTCTGATTTCCACTCTATATCATTTAATTTCTTCAAAAAGTCACTTGTATCCTGGACATATGAGTTCAAAGATTTCATGTGTGCCTGTAAAAAATAATCAATGTATTTTGATAGATTTTCCAAAGGTCCCCCACACGCCGAAATAATTGGTCTTCCTGGCGGTTCGGTAAGATTTTTATGGACCTTCGGTATAAAGTATATGTATGGGGTTAGTGGGTGGTCCTTTTTGATGTACTTAAATTCATCACCACTCAACATCCCTATTCCCTTCCAGGCTACCAGGTTTTTGTTCAGATGTTCCAGCATCATTCTATATTTTTGCGGATTACTTCTTCTGTAACAGTTAATATCATTCAACTGACTATATGCTTCCTGGAGATAATTATTAATTGGCCACAGGACGATATTCCCTCCTTTATCTGAGTTGCGGATTACCAGCTCAGCATCCTGTAGTTTTTTCACCAATTGGTTCAGTTTCCTCTCTTGGCTTGTGCATTTTTTCTCATTTTCATTATTTACGCGGGCCAGCCTCTTTATTTTCTTCACCACTGCTTCACTGAATGCATCGAGCCCATCACGGGCCGCCAGGGGAATATATTTTGATTTCGGTTTAAATGGGGTATTGGGTTTTCTTTGACCACTTAGAGTCACTCTTTCTTGTGTCCCCATGCTCTCCTCACTTTCCAACTGGCACATATCGTGATAAAGGCCCATGTCGCTCACTGTCAGCTCAGCACCACCCCCTCCTGATTTTGGGGGCTCAGTGGTTATACTTGATTGTTTGTGCACAAACTGTTTTTTTATTTTCAGTTTTCGTATATATTGATATACGTCCGCCCTTGTTCTTGTGTAGCAGAAATTTGATTCAGGACAAAAACTGAGGCCAAGGCTGAGGAGTTGCTCTTCTGCTCTGGTTAGTGTTACAGAGCTCAGGTTAATTATAGATTTAGATACAGTAGATTCTGTTACCTGTGTATCCTGAATGATGCCGCTGGTCTCTGTTTGTGGCTCCTCAACCGGGCTTACTGTCGTGGTTTGCGGGTTGCTACCCCACCCCTACCTCGCTTGCTTTGACCTCCTCTGTTTTGCGGCAATACGCCTGCCCCTCCTACGTTGGGTTTTTGGTGCACAGTTTTCCCTTGGAAGCGAGACCTCAGGGTATCTCTTCTGCTCTCTTTTAAAATTTCCAATTCTTCCCCCAAGGTCAACGCAACCTTGCTTCTTGTTCTTGGCCCCTCATTCTCTGAACCACTTTCTGCTGCAGAGCTGTACACCACCGAATCTTCTTCTGTGGATTGATTTGTTTGAGTGTCAGTTGTGCCACGTTTACTTGCTGTGACTGCTCTTAGGTTATCGTAGCGACGCGCAAATGTAAATATCTGACCATTGGCATAGTCATCTCTGTCCCTTTTGAATTTTTGAATTTTTCTGGTTTTGATTTTTTCCTCTTCTTTAGCCAATCTTGCTGTCATTTCATCCCTTAGTTTGGTGGTCTCAGGGGTCTCTTTTCCGTCTATTTGTAATTTTATGTTTTCTTCAAGGGCATCTATTTTCTTTTGTAATTCATCCCCATCAATTTCGGCAAACTGCACCAAAATCTGCATTAGACGACGTGAGTTGTCAAGATTACACTCACCCCACGCTACCATCATAAGGGGATTTGGCGCTTCGTAATTGGGGGCCAGCATTATACATAGCCCTCTAGGGACTCTCCCCACATCAAGGTATATATATATATATATACATCAACTAAATTGTAGAAACGCAGGACTCCAGTAAGGCTGTTTTCTACAACACGGTTTATTCAGCAAGTACAGTTATCACCATAACCACCAGCAACACGTTTCAACTGGAAAGGCCTTGCTCACCGTGGAAAAAAATTATATATATAAAACACCATTCCCGCTTTTTACCATAAAACGGGTCTGCCACAACTTGTTTCGCTTCCCAGCAAGGTTTTAACACTCCCACTTAGCAAAATAACACATTTTTCTTCATCTCAGCACCTGGCAGACACGTTTCGGGAATGCCTTCTTCAATGCCAAACTTGTGCTTGATAGTTCTGTATTGAGTTTTTGCGGGGCTTGTTTAAATACTTTGAAGAGGGGTCCCATTGGACAGTGGGTGCAGACACAAAGAGAGGACAAGTACATTTCCACGAGTAAGTACTCTCCTCAATTTGTTTTCTCCAGGGCTCCTACCATTAAGCCACATGTACCACCAAGGATACAAAACAGTCCAAATTTGCGAGCATCATACAGTGACTAGCCCGTGCACACAATTATGCCCTGACAACATCAGCCATTGTGCTGTCAGCTCCTTTCACCTGCAAGATCAGTGGATCGGCATATTTCACCAACTCTCTGGCTTCATCCTGGCAGTCGAACACGTGGCGGGCACCTCCGTAGTCGGGGGTGGGTCTGCCTCTGTTCCACAACGACTACAAAAAATATATATCTATTCACTTAAAAAATCAAAGTTTACATGGACATTATAAGTAGGAAATCGATTTAAACAAAGCATTATAAATTTACTGAAGCAACGGTTGCAGGGACATTATATTTACGCTCAGATTTCACTCATATAAAACCATAGAAATTCAGCAGTTACAGTTACCTGAGTTAGTTATAACTCACACACCCACAATGCACTGCTTATGATCTCGCATATTACATCAGCCATGACATGGTCTGTTACATCACTCATGACATCCCTCATGACATTACTGATGACATCACCCACAGAACCAATGACAAACCCGCTCACACCCCATACAACCTCAGATATACCTACTCACATACAACCACATGCCTTACCACACTGCCCATTCACAGACCCAAGCCAGTACTTAGACATCCACTTACTCCTCCATAGACCAACTCACACATTCTCTCACCCAGTCATACAGCCACTCACATAACCAATCACTCACCCTTAAATCTACTCATACAGCCACACCCTTACCCATACAGATACTACACACCCACTTATTCAACTATACAGTCTCTTACATGCCCAATCACTCACCCATACAGCCTCTTAACATAGCCACTCACTCACACATACAACCAATCCCACCCTTACTCACATAACCACACAAGCACTTATATACCAATTCACTCATCCATACAAGTACTTACTCATCCACTCACTCACCCATACAGCCACTCGCACATCCACTCACACACACACATAGCTACTCACACAGATGCTCACAGCCCCCACATAATATATATCAACACCTAGGCAGAACCTAGAGTTGTGCTCCTGAGGCGGAAGCCGGGAGCAGGGCATTTCCTTTTAAAACTTTGAGTGTCACAGACTAACTTGTGTTATTTTTAAAATCAGACTGTCACAGATTACTTGTGCATTCTTAACTTCACTCACTTGAAACCAGTTGTCAGGCACAGCGCAGCCAGAGCTGCACGGCAAACTCCATCACTCCTTCGCGCCCGCGCCACGAGCGGAGGCCACGGCCACTTTTTAAGCCATGCCCCCAGCCGGCTACTACTACAAAGACGCCGATTCTGGGTGCCAGGCAGAACCTAGAGTTGTGCTCCTGAGGCGGAAGCCGGGAGCAGGGCATTTCCTTTTAAAACTTTGAGTGTCACAGACTAACTTGTGTTATTTTTAAAATCAGACTGTCACAGATTACTTGTGCATTCTTAACTTCACTCACTTGAAACCAGTTGTCAGGCACAGCGGAGCCAGCGCTGCACGGCAAACTCCATCACTCCTTCGCGCCCTCGCCACGAGCGGAGGCCACGCCTCCTAACCATCTCCACCCCCCGTAGCGGTATAAATCATGTGCATATTCCGGTCGCACAGCGGGCGAGCGCAGCGGGCGCGCCGTTTGCGCGCCGAAGGCGCGCCTAAGGCAAGCCCGTCTGCGCCCGTCCGCGACCAGACCGCGACCGGGGCCGGACACTCTGGCGGAGAGATTGCACATAAAGATAGAATTGTCTGGTCGCGGGAAAACCTATGGTCTCTAAATACCGTGGCCGACACCTGTGCTCACAGTATCAATCTTGGGCCCTCCACTCTGCCATATAACTGCAGGTCCTGTGGGCTACTATTAGGTACACCGGTCGGTATAAGGGCTGTAGGGTTTATTAAACCCAAGCCACCGATCAGTAAAGACCTTAGAGCGGGACTATTGAATTGTAGATCCCTTGCAAAGCATGCAGATGATATCTGGCTGCTTTTGGAAGGGCACCAGTGGGATATACTGTTTCTAACAGAAACGTGGCTTAACAATGATAACATGACCGCCATTGCACTGGCTATCCCCTCTGGATATAAAATATGCTTCTCCAATCGGCTAGGTGTAAAAAGAGGGGGGGAACAGCTCACATTCACCTCCTCTGCCCCCACGTGCATTCTGGGTCTAGAGGGACTACACTTCTGTTTTCAGGTGGGCTCCCAGCTATCCCTAGCGGGATTGGGTATTTACCGCCCTCCGGGGGGGAAAGAGCCCAACCTGATCACTTTGATGGATATCATCATTCAAAGTTCCCTCCTTCACCCTCAGTTTCTTGTCGTCGGCGACTTTAATATTCATATGGACAGGGTAGATTGTTCCTCAGCAGATTTACTGCGGACGACTCTGAACTCAGCTAACCTTAGACTTATCAACAAGGACCCCACACATAGAGCGGGCCATACGCTCGATCTAATAATTTCCAATATCTTTAATGTGTCGGCAGATACACCGCTACCTCTGATATGATCAGACCATTTTCTGATACCATTTCTACTTAAAGTAACGGTTGACAAACCTGTGTCAAGCAAGTGCTCTTTTATGAAAAGACAATGGAGCAAGCTGGTCCCCGACATTATGGGTCCAGCTCTTCCTCAGAACCCTCCGACCCTTACCTCCAATGTTGATACTGATGCCCAGCTACTGAATGACTGGATCGGGAACATGGTCTCATCCATTGCCCCGGCAACAGCCGCTATATCTAAACGAGACTCTCCATCTGCTCCTTGGTTTTCTCAGGAGCTCAGATTGCAAAAATCAGATTGCAAAAGGCTGGAGCGACTATGGAGGCAAAATTATGAACCTTTAAAGAAAACGTGTTACAAGGAAGCATTCAAAAAACTGCATAAAGCCATTAGGAAAGCAAAAAAACAGTTCTGTGCAAACTCCATTCAGTAAGCTGAACACTCAAGTAAAGAAACCTTCAAAATAGTACAGTCTTTTTTCAAACCTATGTGTGTCGAGAGGGAAGTTCTCCCGTCAATCTCATTTTGCAACAGCATATCTGACTTTATTGATGCAAAAATTAAGAAAGTCTACGAGTCCTTTGGTCCAGTGGAGATCACGGTAAAAACTGATCTAGCTGGTAAATCATCGGACCGTGCTATCTTGACACAATTTGAACCAATAGACCTAAATATGGTTAAGTTAGAACTCAGTCGATGCAAATCGGGCTCGCCGGACGATCCGTGCCCTCCCAAACTCTGGAGTCGCATAGCTGACTTCGTGGCCCCCACTATTCAACATATATGGAATCTGTCCATCTCCTCGGGGATGTTCCCGAACATCTGGAAGCATGCTACTCTCCTCCCCTTAAAGAAAAAACCTAACGGGGACCCCAAGGACCTCAATAATCTCCGTCCGATCTCTCTCTTGGCAGCACCAGGCAAAATGCTTGAGAAAGTTATCCAGCGCCAATTAAATCAATTTATCGAGCACAATAAAATATTACACGAGACGCAATCAGGCTTTAGACCCGGCTTTAGCACTGAAACAGCACTAATTGAGGTGGCCGAGTCAGTGAGGTGGTCGATGGACTCGGGAGACTCAGCTATGCTGGTGCTCTTGGATCTGTCGGCCGCCTTTGATACGGTCGACCACGCTATACTGTTGTTACGACTGGCGGAGATAGGCATCCAGGGACAGGCTTTGGAATGGCTACAATCATACCTGACCCAAAGGACTCAGAAGGTGGCGCTAAGGGATGTCTCCTCTTAACCTAAAGCCCTTAGCTGTGGTGTCCCCCAGGGCTCGGCCCTGAGCCCACTCTTATTTAATGTTTATCTTGCTCCACTCTTCACGCTGATTGCCAACTGGGGGATCAAGGCAATCTCTTACGCCGATGACACCCAGTTGGTGTTCCCATATTCAGAAGTGTCAGAGGCATCCTTTCTGAGCTTTAAGGGGTGCCTACAAGATGTGGCCTGCTGGATGAACACCAATAAATTAAAGCTTAATGCTAGCAAGACAGAGGTGATCTTCTTCGGCAAAGGCCCTCCTCCACCATCTGATCTGTGGTGGCCGGCAGAGATGGGACAAGCCCCCTAGCCATTCAGCAAGAAATCTAGGGGTACGGTGGGACGATAAGCTGTCCCTAGCACCACATATCCAGCAAGTGGCTGGTTGCTGCATGAGTAAGTTGAGGAATCTGCGTAAGATTCTTCGACTCTTACCAGCCAGCTGCCGTAAAACTGTAATCCACGCCACAGTTACATCTAGGCTGGATTACGCTAACGGTTTGTATTTGGGCTTACCGAAGTATCTTATTCAGCAATTGCAACTGGACCAAAATGCGGCTGCAAGACTTTTAATGAGGATTCCCTTCAAGCACTCAGTCTCTCCGCACCTCCTCTCTCTTCATTGGCTACCAGTTGCTAGCAGAATAAAATTTAAGGCACTCACTTTGGCCTTCAGATCTCTATTCGGTAATTGCCCAAACTACCTGAAAGCCCGATTACCAAGGTACACTCAAGCCCGTTCCCTTAGATCCAACAACTGCGTCCGTATTGCAGTCCCCAGAACAAAAAGAGCCAGGTTAGGTGGACGAACTTTTTCGGCCAATGTGGCGACATTATGGAACTCACTGCCCCCTACTCTCCAACAGGCCCCATCCGAAGCCGGTTTCAAGCGTTTGCTGAAAACCTGGCTGTTTGCACAGCCACGCTAGATGTCATCCTCTCCAGCTTTCTCCCCTCGGGCTACAACAGTGTTCTTACAGCGCCGGGACACCTCCTTGTGAGGTAGCTGATCGCGCTTTATAAAACTCCGTATTATTATTATTATTACCTAGTATACTACTGAAACTTTTGTAGTAGCTTAGTACATATGATTAACACTCAAAAATTGTTAGCAAACACTTACACTCACTGGATGATGTAATCAGTGATGTCATTAGTGATGTCATTTGAGATGTCATCAGTGATGCCATCAGTGATGTCACTGACCATGTCATGAGTGATGTAATATGTGAGGTCATAAGGAGTGCCTTCAGGGAGCATAAATATAGTTAGTTCAGATACAGAGATGCTATAGTTAGGCTGAGGTTTAACTCGTACAAAACCAGAGAAATTCAGCAGTAATGGTTAGCTGAGCTAATTATAACTTGTGCACTGCAATGCACTGCTTATGACATCACATCACTCATGACATAGTCAGTGACATTACTGATTATATCATCCACAGAATCTCTGATGCACCCACTCAACCCTATATAACCTATAATTCACCCACTCCAACTTCCACACTACCATTGACACACCCATACCACCAATTTCAGCCCCAGGGACCCCACCCTCCAGGGCCAGGCCTTTATATATTTTTTTATGAGAAAAAGGGAAGGGCCACGCAGACCAACTCCCCAGGCCAATTTTGGCCCCAGGGACCCCACTCCCTGGGGCCAGGCCTTAATATACATATATTTTAAAAAGATGGGGGCCATGCAGCCCCCCTCCCAAACCTGATTTCGTCCAGGGGACCCCATTCCCAGGGGCAAGGCCTTCTATATTTTTTTTTAAATGGGGAGGGATGCCGCAAGGCCCCCATCCCCTAGTCAACTTTGGCCCCTGAGACCCCACACCCGGTGCCTAACCACTTCATGGGGGACTGTGGGGGGATACTCTTGTGGGATCATGAAAAGTAGAAAGGAGTAGGTAATCTTTAAATACACTGTAGTATGCACACTTGTTACTGTAGGAAAGAGTATTACTGGAGATGGTGTTTATCAGAGTCTATTACATACGCCCCTTTGCTTGGTAAGAGTTGTGGGTAGAATACTGTCTCTTTTCAAACCCTACTATGTATACCTATTACCAGAGAGAGGGATGTTAGCAGGGAGGACAGTCCCTCTCCACTCACTACTACACATACCCATCATCTGAGAGAAAGGTGTGAGCAGAGAAGCCAGTATCTCTCAACACGCCCTACTATGCACACCTGTTATCAGAGAGAGAGCTCTGACAGGAGAGGCAATTCGTTCCCCACACACTACTATGCACACCCGACATCTAAGCGAGATGTCTGAAAACAGGCCTGTCATTTTCCATACACTCCCATGCACACCCATCATCTGAGACAGCGGTCTGATAGTAAAGACCAGTTTATTCACACACCCTAGTATGCACACCCATCATTCACAAGAGGGGTCTCAGCGGAGAGGCCAGTCTCTCATCACACACCCTAAAATGCACACTTGTCCTCTGAGAGAGAGGACTTAAAGTATAGGCCAGTCCCTCCCCAATCCCTACTATGCACATCTTTCATCTGAGAGAGAGGTCTGACAGGAGAGGCCAGTATCTCTCCTCACCCTCCAATACACACCCATCATTACAGAAAGAGATCTCAGCAGAGAGGCCAGTCCCACCATACACCCTACTATTCATATCTGTGATCTGAAAGAGGTCTCATTGGAGATGCCAGTCCCTCCACACACCCTATAATGCATACTTGTCATTTGAGAGAGAGGTTTGAAAGGAGAGGGCAGTCCCTTCTCACAACCTAGTACGCATACCCATTTTTCCAAGAGAGGGGTCTCAGTAAAAAGACTAGTCGCGCCCACATACTACTATTTCCCTACAAGTATATTGCAATTTCACAAGAGTATTGTGCGAGAAGAGTGCATGCTTCAGGGGGTGTGGCTTATTTCATAAGGCTTGTACGATCCCAAAAGCCTCTTGAAAGACCCATATGGAAAATTATTGGACCTGCCACAAGGTGTTTTACATTTCCACAAGAGACCTGTGAGATCATATTGGGAGAAGTCAAAAGAAGGCCAAAGTTCAAACAATTTTTATGATTCTTATTACATGGTTGATGAAATACTGTGATGTGATGGGGTGCCGAAGAAGAGATAGCTCAGTTTGTCCTTTGGAGGAGAAGGAAGTATGTTTCAGTTCTGCTCAGCAGAAGTAAATTTATCCAGAGCTGAAAGACACTGGAGTCTTCATCCACATTTCAGAAAGAACATCAAGTTAAGGTATTTAATAATACATTTTATAAACTTGTTGTGAAGTGTCAGTAACTGTACTAATGTTGGGAAACTTAACTACACCATGTTTACAGAGTGAAAAGCTGTTTGGGGAGGTGCAGATCTCTTAGCATAGCTTTTGAGAGGTAAACATTAGAATGTACATATATATATATATATATATTCAAGCTCCAAGTACCCACAGGTAAGGACGCACTACGCAGCAGGTGACCAGAAGGCATTTATTTGGGTAAAAGACAACTCCGCAGTCCCGCTTGATTACAGTTCTCGTGTCGGTAATAATAGCCTGACGCCTTTCTGAGCTTCCGCTCTCTTCAGAGGCACGACAATGAGTTTGTGCTACTTAAGACACTCCCACATGATTGGTGAATTAACCCTCCAATGGGCTTCTTAGATTGGTTGAATGCAATGCATGTTGGGTCTTATAGTCCGTGTCTTAGGTACTTGCTTCCATGCACATTAATTGTACTGTGGCATACGAAGCCCTCTGATGGGCTTCGGGCTGCGTGTTGTCCATAGATCCCTCACGTGCTGTTCCACATTTGGGGCTCTGCAAGATTCCGGGCTCCGTGGCCCCCTGTCTTGATGGGGTGATGCAATCCTTCGCGGCTGGGCTGCCGCGGTTACATTCAAGCTCCTAGTACCCACAGGTAAGGACGCACACGGCAGCAGGTGACCAGAAGGCATTTATTTGGGTAAAAGACAACTCCGCAGTCCCGCTTGATTACAGTTCTCGTGTCGGTAATAATAGCCTGACACGTTTCTGAGCTTCCGCTCTCTTCAGGGGCACGACAATGAGTTTGTGCTACTTAAGACACTCCCACCTGATTGGTGAATTAACCCTCCAATGGGCTTCTTAGATTGGTTGAATGCAATGCATGTTGGGTCTTATAGTCCGTGTCTTAGGTACTTGCTTCCATGCACATTAATTGTACTGTGGCATACGAAGCCCTCTGATGGGCTTCGGGCTGCGTGTTGTCCATAGATCCCTCATGTGCTGTTCCACATTTGGGGCTCGGCAAGATTCCTGGCTCCGTGGCCCCCTGTCTTCATGGGGTGATGCAATCCTTCGCGGCTGGGCTGCCGCGGTTACATTCAAGCTCCAAGTACCCACAGGTAAGGACGCACACGGCAGCAGGTGACCAGAAGGCATTTATTCGGGTAAAAGACAACTCCGCAGTCCCGCTTGATTACAGTTCTCGTGTCGGTAATAATAGCTTGACGCGTTTCTGAGCTTCCGCTCTCTTCAGAGGCACGACAATGAGTTTGTGCTACTTAAGACACTCCCACATGATTGGTGAATTAACCCTCCAATGGGCATCTTAGATTGGTTGAATGCAATGCATGTTGGGTCTTATAGTCCGTGTCTTAGGTACTTGCTTCCATGCACATTAATTGTACTGTAGCATACGAAGCCCTCTGATGGGCTTCAGGCTGCGTGTTGTCTATAGATCCCTCACGTGCTGTTCCACATTTGGGGCTCGGCAAGATTCCGGGCTCCGTGGCCCCCTGTCTTCATGGGGTGATGCAATCCTTCGCGGCTGGGCTGCCGCGGTTACATTCAAGTTCCAACTACCCACAGGTGAGGACGCACACGGCAGCAGGTGACCAGAAGGCATTTATTCGGGTAAAAGACAACTCCACAGTCCCGCTTGATTACAGTTCTCGTGTCGATAATAATAGCCTGACGCGTTACTGAGCTTCCGCTCTCTTCAGAGGCACGACAATGAGTTTGTGCTACTTAAGACACTCCCACATGATTGGTGAATTAACCCTCCAATGGGCTTCTTTGATTGGTTGAATGCAATGCATGTTGGGTCTTATAGTCCGTGTCTTAGGTACTTGCTTCCATGCACATTAATTGTACTGTGGCATACGAAGCCCTCTGATGGGCTTTGGGCTGCGTGTTGTCCATAGATCCCTCACGTGCTGTTCCACATTTGGGGCTCGGCAAGATTCCGGGCTCCGTGGCCCCCTGTCTTCATGGGGTGATGCAATCCTTCACGGCTGGGCTGCCGCGGTTACATTCAAGCTCCAAGTACCCACAGGTAAGGACGCACACGGCAGCAGGTGACCAGAAGGCATTTATTCGGGTAAAAGACAACTCCACAGTCCTGCTTGATTACAGTTCTCGTGTTGGTAATAATAAAAAGCCTGACGCGTTTCTGAGCTTCCGCTCTCTTCAGAGGCACGACAATGAGTTTGTGCTACTTAAGACACCCCCACATGATTGGTGAATTAACCCTCCAATGGGCTTCTTAGATTGGTTGAATGCAATGCATGTTGGGTCTTATAGTCCGTGTCCTAGGTACTTGCTTCCATGCACATTAATTGTACTGTGGCATACGAAGCCCTCTGATGGGCTTCGGGCTGTGTGTTGTCCATAGATCCCTCACGTGCTGTTCCACATTTGGGGCTCGGCATGATTCCGGGCTGCGTGGCCCCCTGTCTTCATGGGGTGATGCAATCCTTCGCGGCTGGGCTGCCGCGGTTACATTCAAGCTCCAAGTACCCACAGGTAAGGACGCACACGGCAGCAGGTGACCAGAAGGCATTTATTCGGGTAAAAGACAACTCCGCAGTCCCGCTTGATTACAGTTCTCGTGTCGGTAATAATAGCCTGACGCGTTTCTGAGCTTCCGCTCTCTTCAGAGGCACAACAATGAGTTTGTGCTACTTAAGACACTCCCACATGATTGGTGAATTAACCCTCCAATGGGCTTCTTAGATTGGTTGAATGCAATGCATGTTGGGTCTTATAGTCTGTGTCCGGGCTTCGTATGCCACAGTACAATTAATGTGCATGGAAGCAAGTACCTAAGACACGGACTATAAGACCCAACATGCATTGCATTCAACCAATCTAAGAAGCCCATTGGAGGGTTAATTCACCAACCATGTGGGAGTGTCTTAAGTAGCACAAACTCATTGTCGTGCCTCTGAAGAGAGAGGAAGCTCAGAAACGTGTCAGGCTATTATTCGACACGAGAACTGTAATCAAGCGGGACTGCGGAGTTGTCTTTTACCCGAATAAATGCCTTCTGGTCACCTGCTGCCGTGTGCGTCCTTACCTGTGGGTACTTGGAGCTTGAATATATATATATATATCAGCAAGTATTGCACATTGTGTTGAAAAATGATGTGTTCCATCTGTATGTACTTGTAAGTAAAGGATGCAGTGTTTCTCAAACTATAATTGTGGAATGAGTTTATAAAAGCTCTAGTATTTTTATGAACCTCTTTGTACATATACTTTAGCCATTTGAGGTGTTTAAGTGGTGATATTGCTATTTTTCGTGTGAAACACCGTGAGGAATATTAGCAAAGGTGTGTGAAGATGAATGTGTTACTTTATAAACTTTTATGGAAGCAGAGTTCATGGCATGTTATAATTTAGTTGCATAAATATGAAAAAAAAGTGGTCGAGGGTGTGATAGTTTGCAGGAGAAAAGAATAACATGTTACTGGTGAACTAGGTGTAAATATTTGATTCTTGGTGAAACATTTAGTAAAGATTAGACAATATAGTGATGTATCACTGTTTTGAATTATTGATCAGTATGTAACTTTTATCTTTTTTGTTATTTTGTCTTTTTTAGAAAGAAAATGGAAACTTGTCTCTGAGGAAATAATTATCTGCTTACATAAGCAGCAAAAAGAACCTTATTGAAACAAACAGGAGTATTGTGCTGTTCAGAAATAAGTGAGGGGCATATTATCAAGGGGGTTTATCTCCGCTTTTTTGGCTTTAAAAGCCAAGAAAGCGAAGATAAAATTATCTCCCTATTACCTAGCTGTCGCTAACACCAGTTAGCGAAAGCTAGTAGGAGATAGCGACCATCTTGGGCCCCACTTTGCATGTCAGTGATATTTATCACTAATGACATGCAAAGTGGGCGTGCCAAGATGTTAGAGACTGGAAACAGTCGCTAACATCGCTATCTCCTATTACCAATTTTTGGAGATATTCGCGCTAAGTGCGAATATCTCCAAAAGCTAACACCTGTCCTGAGCAGTTCTTAGCCATGTTATCTAATGGGAGGTGGATAACATGGCTAAGAGCATTAGCTCGGTAATGCATGAATATCGCGGACTTTTCAGCGATATTCATGCATTGTGGCCGTTTTTTATCGCATTTGCGATAAACCTTGGTAATACCATGGTTTATCTGCGATAAAAATCACCGCAGCTCAGCAGTAAATTTTTGTCTCTAACCAAGCAATAGCGATAATTATCTCTATTGCTTGGTAATATGCCCCTACATCTTGAAGTACAGTGTTTTCAGATTGAAAGGATGTAGAAGGGACTAAACAGTAATGCAATTCAGCAGCCAAAGGTAATTCTGCACGAGCTAGGCTTTGAGAACTGTAATTTATAAATAGGCTGCTTTGATGACACTTTCTTGTCACCTAGCCTGCTAATATATACTAGGAAACAGCCTAAGGTGGCATAAAGAATGGACAAGGAGTGCTACGGGAATCCAAATTCAGGAGACAAATAAAGCAAAAAGGGGTGAAACATTGGAGCCTGATGATGAGTATAAAAAAGAAAATGTTATAAGTTATATTATATAGTTTTTATTTTTTTATTTGATAGCTGTTCATATAGGTTAATATAGTTGTTGTAGTTTTGTGTAGTTGTTAAATTGTTTTGTTGTAATAAACAAGTTTAAATTTGCTTTTGATTTCTTTGCTTAAATCTTATTATACATTTCTGTTTTATTATACCATTGCTATAATCATCAAAACTGGCAGTTCCATCTTCAGAGACTGTAAATATGCTGTGGGATGTATATGTATTTCTATCATAGTATGCACAACTTTTATGGTATAGACACTTGGTAATGGAGAACCCAAGTCTTTTGTTTTGCAGTTACAGGTAGTTGCCATGCAACCGGAATGTGCCAATAGAGAGATCAGTCCTTGTCAATGCTGTAGAATAGGGACCTCGGATAAAAGCGAGAGGTATTGGCTCAGAGAGCAGTGTATCTTCATATTCTATTATGCACTCTTTTTTTTTGTTTTAACCCCTTGTGCGCGGCCGCGATTCTGCGCCTGTGTGGCACATTCTGATCGCGAGTGCGGTCATGACGTCCGGGAGACGTCATCAGCACACGAGCACTGTGTGCCATGGCGGCTCTCGGCCGTCATCAGCATGGAAGGGGTTAAAAGTAAGTTTACTGAAGAAATTTAACAAACATCAACACTTTGTACAGATAAACATTAAAGATTACATAGGAAATAACATTAATATTTACAATTCTGTCTGAAGGAGAAAAATAAAGCATTTTAAGAAATACAGAGAGCTGGTTTGTCAGAATGGTAATAAAAGAAGAAGGAAAAAAAGAAAGACTTAATATGGTAGGAATATGCAATAGCAAGGCTAATCCAAAAAATGTCATTCTAAACATTGTTGTTATCAACAGGAAGGAAGTCAGGAAGGCTGAAAAACTTCTTGTAGCAGGAGAATAGGAGCAAAATACTTTTTTGTGCTATTATCTAAAAGTTGCATGACAGGAGACCATAGCTGTAAGCGTTTCTCAGTGAGAGACAGGGGATATACCAAGGTTGTATCTAATCTGTGGTTATGACATACAGCATATCACAAGGTTAAATATGACAGTTTAGATGTATCCTTCCAATTCTTTACTCTCTGTTGAAAAGCGACTGCTAACAACAAGTTTTTGATATGTACTTGTGATTGACCCATAGTCCAATCTTCAGATAAGCTTCCTCGAAAAATGTTATTGAATGAGAAGGGGACTGTGGTATGAAAAATAGTGTT
The DNA here is from genome assembly GCF_964261635.1 of Lissotriton helveticus. Lineage (NCBI taxonomy): Eukaryota > Metazoa > Chordata > Amphibia > Caudata > Salamandridae > Lissotriton > Lissotriton helveticus. The sequence continues at coordinate 330,349,612 of NC_136060.1, read as the reverse complement.
GATCTGATTCCAGATTTGTTTCCAAAATTTGAGTACATATGGACATGCCAAAATTACATTTTTTTAAATTAGCGTGCTCAAGGGAGCATGACCAGCAAATGTCAAGAGGTTTGGTGGCAATCTGTGTAATGTCATGGGTGTTAAAAAGAGCCAGTTAGAAATGAAGAATAGAGTGTGTGTAGTGTTCGCTGCTCTGTATGATTTTCTGATTTTTGTCCATATCTTATTCCACAGGGAGATGGGCCATTCTGTATCAAGGTCAGCTTCCCAGGAAAGTTCTATTTTTGTTTTATCTCTATCAGTGGAAGAGTGAGTCAGGCAAGAGTAAATATTAGAGGATTTGGGATTTAAGTGGAGGAGGTTATACCATGTAGAGCCAGTCAAAGAGGAGGAAGGGCTTAGAGATTGAAAATAGGTGTATGCTTCAAGTATTGCATTTTGTAAAATTGAAAACTTGTGCTGGAAGTAAAGGGGTAGTTGAAAAAGAGAGCATACCCTTGAGAATGTAAGAAATGTGTGTTGGTTAAATAGCTGATGAACCCAGAATATCAGTATATGTTTGTCATGCCAAATACTGGAGGCGATAAAGGTGTCTTTATTTGCGATAGACGGAAGGACAGTGTTTAATACCTTACAGGAGTGTTTAATAACTGGTGTGGATATCTTTTGTGGTTACCAAGTAAAGAATAGGTGTTCAGGAAATGAGAAGGGTAAAATAAATGATTTCTCAAGATCAATCCAAAGTGGGGAGTCAGATGATGAATTAGGTACCCACTTGGATATTTGTCTTAATAGGAACGCTTTATGATATTTAGAGAAATCAGGAAAGTTTACACGCCCCTCTGATTTTGGACGTGACAATTTTTGTATCAACATTCTAGAATTTTTGTTGGTCCGCAGAAACGATAAAAGTATGGAATTGATTTTCTGAAAAGTCTTAGCTTGTATGGGTACTGGAATATTGGACATGATGTAAAGTATCAAAGGGGATAACATCATTTTGATGGTGTCTAGACGACCACACCAGGACAGGTGAAGAGGATGCCATTTCGTAGTAAGTGTAGTTAATTTATCTAAGCATTTATCTAAGCTTAGGGAAATTGATGTTTTGTTGGATGGGGTGAACCATAGGCCAAGATACTTGATGTGCTTGGGGCTCCATGTAAAGTTAGAGATTGAGAATTGCTCTTTAAAAGTGTATTTGGTGAAAGGCAATATTTCACATTTCTCATTGTTTAGCTTGTAACCAGATACCATTTTATGGTAATCAACCTCTTCCAAGAATGCTGGGAGTGTATGTTGTGGTTGAGTGAGAAACATTAATACATCGTCTGCATAAGCTGGTAGCTTGATCCATTACTTATTAGTAGTGGATCTGGTTATGGACTGGTTTTGTCCTATTTTCGATAAAAATGGTTCTAGTGCCAAATTAAAAAGAAAAGGGGATAGAGGGCAGCCTTGATACAATTTTCTATGTAAAGTAAAATATGTGGAAGTAAGGCCCTTAGCAAAAATAGCGGCTTTGGGTGCAGAGTAAAGTAATGAGATGAGGGAAATGAGTTTTGGGACAAATCCAAACCATTTAAGTGTATGAAAAATAAAAGGCCTATACACTCTGTCAAATGCCTTTTTTGCATCTAAGGCAATCGCTGCAAGGGTTTGCGAATACTGTGATGTTTAAGATAATATATCAAAGAATAAACGTGTGTTGTCAGTAATATAATGCCCTTCGACAAAGCCCGATTGTTCCTTGCAGAGTTGTTGGAGAGATATGATTCGAGTTGAAGGGCTATTAAGCCTTAGAGAAAACATTGTAGTCAACATTGACTAGGGAAATGGGTCTGTAGTTTTGGCAGTAGTGTAAATCCTTGCCCTCTTTTGGGATGAGATAAATTAGGGCCTGTAAAAAGGAACCAGAGGAAGAGCGCAAATTAATAAAAGAGGATATAAGGCTGTGTAAGTATGGAAGAAGTATTGGGGCAAAATGCAAGTAGAATTCAGCTGTTAATCCATCTGGACCACGGGCTTTATCGTTTTGGAGAACCTTCACTGTGCTGAGCATTTCTCTCTATGTTATGTTGGTGTCAAAGTTTAGTTCTCAGGAGCAGTATCTTCAGGTTGCCGACCTTCTGGCAGCTCCGACACTTGATGTAAAACTACAGAGGATCAGAATGGTCTGATGAGGGGAAGGGAATTAGGGAGGGTACTGCAGGGAGGGAGACCTAGAATTAAATGAGGCACGTGATTAATTAACTATTATGCACTAGCACCACTGCTTATGTTTATGAAACATTAGTCACATGTAGAAACATAGGCATAGCATTACCTGAAAATAAAAGAAGAATCCTGTTGTGAATATTTCATTAAGGAAGGACCTTCTTCATTAATATTCCAAATAAGGAAGAATGATTAAAGTTACTTATGTTCCAAAAGGAAGGTATTAATGAAAAGTCCGTAATAACTCAAATAGATCTTATATGAGAATAATTCACTCTTGTTCTGTTACCTTTTTCAAGCTGAATCTCTGCAGGGTTTTTCTTGCATGTGTTCAGACCAATGTCTTTGGAGGGCAACAGTGTTCACTTTACAATTAGCCTTCAAATATAGGCTTTACATGAATGTTTTTTATCATATCAAAAGTCTTCCAATATCTTTAAATCAATAAATATAGAATTGTACAAACTCCTCTAGAATCTTAGAGGGGCATGTTATCAAGAGCAATATCGCCACTTATGTGGCACTTTTGGCCGAAAAAGCAGTGTAATGACCCAATTTTTGCTAACAACAGGTCATGCAGACACATCCCCCTCGGGATCCAAAAATACAACACTCTGCAATACTCTACAATACTTACCCAAGGCAGGAATACTACTTATACCTTGTCTCTTGCTGAGAGGACTTATACAATATCAATCTTCCTAGCGACAGGCGCTGTGCATGAGGCAATTAGCCGATCCTCTCTGCTACAAAATACTCGCCTAGGAAGAACCACATGCAACAGGCACAGTACCTCTCACCACAAGAAAAAGAAACCAATTGGTATATTCTGGAAGTGAATTTTATATAAATAATTAGAATTTGCACATCACTTGCCAGGAGTAGAACAACTTCCTATAACACAATTACCTGCTAGAAGGGAATTCACCCATCCTTCTACAACACAATACTTGGCCAAGAAGAGTCCACACATCCTGCTACAAGGAAAAGGCAAATTGATATATCTGGGATATAGATATATTTATTAGTACATGATACACGGTAGGCCAATTTGTACCATTTCGAGCCAACAATCAACTAACAATTAGGCAATTGCTAAACGCAATCAGGAAAACATATGTAGAAATATATGTCTAAAAATGTATGGAACCAAAAAAGAGAAGAAATAGATAAGCAAGTAGGAATACAATAATTAGTGGAACACCTCACCAACTGTCTGTTCATCCTGTTTCCACTTCGCCAGAGGGGAGTCCGGTTCTCCGGCCGAACCGCCACAGCTGCACATCTGCCCTGTGATGAACTTCCACTCAGCCGTGGCCCGTGGAGGGAGTTCGGTGGGGCAGGGAGGTGGTGCGGGGGAGGGGCAGCGTGGGGGTGGTAAACAACTGAATATGGATAATTGGAGGTAAGTAAACAATTAAATAAATAAAAAGAATTTCGTAGCGCTCGCTGCATCGCATTTTGCGATGCAGGGTGCACTCCGAAATTCATTTTATTTAAAAAATTGTTTACTTACACTCCCCGCACAGTCTCCCGGCCCCACCGAACTCCCTCCACGGGCCGCGGCTGCTTCCACCGAACAGAACCCAGACACCTCCTTTAGTACCAGTGGAAACATAAGACGAAGCTCCTGTGAGCCTCGTCCCCTTTTCCTATCAGAGTCCGTACCACTTCACACCAAGGCCGCAGCTTCAGCTGGCCAGGTGTCTGTTATGGCTTCAAAGCAGAGAGAGCACACTCCTCTGACAAGAACCAATTCTCTCTAGTCAGTAAAGTGCAAAAAACAAGTGGAAAGCAAAACATGCCCGTTTCACCTAGAGAAGCTCCGAAAATGGCGACAGCTCAGAAAATGGAGTCACTCAAGCATGAGCCTCTATTCACGCAAAAGAGCAAAATTAGTATGCAAGATGACATGAGATCATTTCAAAGGCAACAGCAAGCACTCCTGTTAAGCAAAATAAAGTCAGAAACAGAAAGGGATATAATCAAGCCCTACTTTGTAACTTATTCTTGCTAGGCAGGCCTGCACATCACTATATTATGCTAAAATATGCTAAATAAGACTGAGATGGTGATGGGCGACAGTCATTATCAAGCTATTTATCCACATAAATGGCACATTCCTTACATTTCACCCATACATCGTCCAACACCATCAAACATACAAAAAAACTTTAAACAGTATGCAAACCATCTCTGGAATAATAGGAAACATAACCTACAGAATGGGCGAAAGCAATTCTAGGACGGATCATTTTGAAAAGACTAGGCACACATTGAGCACAACAGCATAATGCAATCAGAAAACAAATGACTAAGAGTGCAGAACCCAAGATAGAACGAAGCATACCAAAATCAGGTAATCACCCAAAAAAAACCAGTCCCACCACCCTTTATCAATGTTCTTTCGAACTTCAAATGACAATTTATGCAAAGCAGTAATATGAGACCGGATGGATCTAGAGTGGTCAGAAAGAATAAAGCAACATAACCCATCAAAATCAGAACAGCCATGATCATGTTTCAACAGCAAGTAATCAATAGCAGCCCTATTCTGCAGAATAACTTGTTGTTCACCACGCATGTCAAGCAAAAAATTCAGATAAAGCTATTAAAGTGTGGGTAATAGATTTAAACATAAGACAAGCCAATCTACTAATAGCTCTAGCGTTATAATTCGACAGTCCAGGAATCCCTACAATTGAAGCAGCTAAACTAATATATTCAGATTTAGAAAACAGAATGACCACGTCAAAGACAATAGGCCAAAGTCATAATTCACCTAACCCAAATAACATTGTACACTTAATCCCTCAGTATCCAACATGGAGCACATGTGTGCACCATCACCCACAACACTGCACCACGACATTCCACACCTTCTATTCGTGGCAAGACTATTCTACTGAAAGACAGCAAGATTACAAGGCAGAAGAGAAGCAGGCATATGCAAGCCGATCCTACATTAAGGATAGTGTAACAACACACTAAAGCCAGTACACAAAGGTGGTTGATGGTCATCATAGGGTGTCAGACCACAAAAGTGGCTCATTCACTAGAAGCGGCGATATTTTAATCGCCCTATTAACAAGCCTGCGCTAACAGGCGTTAGCTCAGGATTACAGGCGTCAGCTGTCGTTTTTTTTCAACATTGCATGTCAGCGATATATATCGCTAATGACATGCAAAGTGGCATTCCTGAATAACACATCATGAAAACACTTGGAGACACAACTTCGCTCTATTATCAATGCGGCCCCAGAACCGCAAAGCAATTAAAAAAGCCTCGCTAACACCAGTTATCGTCGGTAATTAACGTCTGCAAATATCCTGACCTGCCTATCTGTATCATTGGAGGTGGATGGTACGGCTAAGTCCACATCGCCCTATCAGTAAGGATTCCCTTATCGATGCAGGTTTATTGCTGGATTCCCAACGATTATCCCGCATTTCACCGCTATCGCCGCATTTTTAATCGCCTTGGAGATATGCGTTGATAATAACACGATAACTCTGCGATTAACTCCAACGATAGCCGGCATTGGCCAAAATCGCGCAAAGCGGGAAATGCAATATTTATCGTATTTCCTTGATAATATCCCCCTTTATGTTTTGATATTTGATTTGCATTGAGAATGGATTCAATTTATAATTTGTTTTGCTTAATTTTGAGGTAATTAGCTAACAATTTACCAGATTTGTTTTGGCTCCCATAAAAGTTTGCACTAGTTTTCCGTAGAAACAAGGAGGCGTTCTCTGTGGATTACTTATTAAACTCAATCTCATCCTTTATAAGTTCTGCCAGACAATCTTTTGACTGGAAGGTGTAAAAGGAATGCGCCAGTCTCTTTATCGTAGTTAGAAGTTCGTATTAGGGATTTATTTTGTTTTCTGAAAACAAATCTGATGATAAAATCCTGTGCAGCAGCTTTAAACGCATCCCAAATAGTATGGAAGGGAATATTGTCAGTTGGATTGATTTGGAAATATTCATGAAAAAAGGAGACAAAAGAAGAGTTGAAATTTGGGTCCATTGAATAGCCATCTTTTGGGGTTTCGCAAGTTCAGGTAAAATATCCTGTTGAATCCAAACAGGAGCGTGATCAGATATGAGTATGGGGCCTATTTTAGCTGAACGTACAGATTGAGAAACATTATGGTAAAATGTAGTCAAGTCTGGACTTAGTCTGGTGAGGTGGGGAGAAATAGGTGTACTCTTGTGAAGAGGGATTACAAAGTCTCCATGCGTCCGTTAGATTTTGTTGTATTATGGTTTCTAGAAAAGCATTATGCGCTTTGTGTGTAATGAAAAAAACTTTGGATTTTTGGTCTAGAAAGGGGTCAACTACCTGATTTCAATCACCTGCAAAAATAAAGTTCTCTGCAGGGTATTTTGTAAGCAACCCAAAATCTGGGACCAAAAAGAAGCATCTCCATTAGTAGGGGCATATATATTTAAAAAGGAGATTAGACTTCTTTCGATCAGTAAATTGGTGAACAACCACCTGCCCTCATTATCTGTATCTTGTGATATATACACTTAGCATTAAGTGCCTTGTGATATAAGGTCATAACACCTTTCTTTTGCCATCACCAGGAGAGAAGAAGACTTCTCCTACCCAGTTCCTTTTAAGTTTTAGTGATTCAGACTTTGTAAGGTGGGACTCTTGTAATAAGGTAATGTTGACATCTAGTTTAGATAAATATGATAATACTCGTTATCTTATGCTGGGGGAATTTAGGCCTTTGACATTCCATGTCACAAGTTTTAAAGACATAAAAATGTGCATACAAAGTGAACACTTAAATGATACAGCATACAAAGTGTATGAATCATAAACCAAACTAAAAGTACGAATATAATGACATTGAGAATAAAATGGTTTAGGAAGGGAAAGGAAAGAGGATAAGAGCTATAGAAATGATTGTAAAAAGTGATATAGAAAGAAGATTTGAGGAGAGAAAACAAGAAAGACGTAGAGAAAAGGAAGATTGATGTTAGAATTACTAAAGGAAAAAAGAGCATACCTGCATACATTTGGAAACACATAGGAGGTGGGGGGGATGAGGCCACATGGACTAGATGACACGTCCAGACTCCATGAGGGAAGGCAGGAGGGATTGCAGAACAAATGACATGCAAAAAGGTTGGTCGTACGACAAGGAGATGAGACCTGTAACCTGTCAAGAGAAAAAAATGATTATCACCTAATAACTTGTGCTCAGCAAAAACTGTTTTCATACTCCTAAACAGGAAAACATGAGAAATAGCACGTATAACTCTAATATAGGCATTAAGACTAGACAAGATACTTGGTATGTGCTATTGAGGTGTCCATAGGGACTGTGTTATAAGGATTGAGGACGCTTTTCAGCTTGAAAAGATCATTGTAAGTAGTTGTCATGTTGTTGTCTTGTTGTTGTGAGTTACTTTAAATAAGCAGGTGTGGAAGAGGCCAAAATGTGCACCAAATGGAGTGGAGATCTGGTCTCATAGCTAGAAACTCTGTGGGGCCAATTCACAGAACTAACTTACGACAAAATCCTAAACTTACTACTTTTGGTATTCACAGAAGGCATTTAGTAGTCTTAAATTAGGATTTTGTCCTAAGTTAGAATTTTGTCTTAAGTTAGGATTTTGTCTTAAGTTAAACTAAAGACACACTTAAGCTAAACTTGAGGGTAATTTAAGACAAAATCCTAATTTACGACAGTACATTCCAATAAATACATAATGAGACCTTTCTGTTTCCTCATATTTGGAGTATCTCTATGTGGAGGACCCAATTTGTGGGCATACTGAATATTGAGAAGAGTGCCTTCTGGCAAGTTTAGAACTGCTGGGAGAAATGACTTGAAAAAGGCGATGGGGTCAGAACCTTCTGGTAAACCATATAGTCGAAGATTGTTCCTTCTGTTCCTGTTTTCAAGATTCTTGATCTGCTTCTGAAGAGACAAAACCTGGGGCTGAAGAGCATTTACCTTAAGACTGAATGACCCTAGAGGTTCATTATTTTGTTCAGCTGTAGTGATTCTTTCTTCCATTTATGTCCACCTATCTGTTAGAATTTGTAGTTTAGAGTCTGTCTTGTCTATGAATGGGTGTAGAGTGTGCATCTCTTCTAAAAGGAGATCCATAGAGATGGTCAAAACATGTTTTGGAGGGGAGGGAGGGTCTTTCTTCAAAACTTTGTTAGTGCTTTACTAACTGCAGAAGGTGAGGTAGTATTGGGTGATGAGGCACCTTTAGGTAAGGAGGTCATAGAGCCCTCCATTGAGACAAGTTATGTGAGAAAATGTGATCGATTTATAAGCTTGTGAGTTGAAGGTGTCAGTAAAGTGTTTGTTTTTTGCAGTCTGCCCATATGAGAAGGCAGTAGGAAGTAGTTTGAAAAACTTTTTATGTAAATGTCCAATTTTAAGTAGTAGCTTGTTAGAAGTGACACTACATATATTTAAATAATATGTCAATGAAGCCTCACCGCATCATGACAACACTTAACTTAAGGGGAAGTGTCATAAGATATAGTTGCACTGCTATTTCATGAAATAACCAGAATATAGAGCAGTTTTTTTCAAGACACTTATTTGGCCATCAATTGTCATCTCAAAAAAATTGGTGTTTCTGTATTCCTCTCAGGTACTGGTAAGAAATATGTATCTGAAACACCATGTCAGCATTTACATTGATTTGAGGTGCTGTAAAATATAGTTCTGTGTCTTATTTTAAGAAGACAAAGAACAGGAAATTAAAATAGTTTCTGTTCAAGCCGATTAAGAACAGTGAAATATTACCTCAGAAAGTGCAGCAATTGAGGTAGTGAATAACATTTTCCTCTTAGTTGCTGGGGAAAGGCAAGACAACATGATGATTTCCCATAGAAGCCCATAGGAAAATTTACAGCTTCTAAAATTCCTGAGGAGGGTGTACATGCATTGCTGTGTTTTCCTTTCGTGTGTATCTCTTCAAGATGGCGGGTGGCATCTCGTCAGAGTCGATTGCGATGTAAAAGGTAAAGTTGCAGGCCTACAGCGTGTTGAAATGCTAAACACACACTTACACATCATCACTGATTTTAAAGGAGCCTGCAAACCAAGTTTAAGCAGGTTGCAAGCTCCTTCTACTCCGTCGTTGCAGCCGTTCCTGGTGCCGTCCCGCAGAGAGTCAGGGAAACGTCTTCCTCTAATATGCACTCTTATCAGCTGCTGTGCACACAGAATTTACAGTGAGGGTCACCATTGGAACATGTCTAAAATAGAGGCAAGTATGTCCCCAAAATCAAGCTATGGGCACCAGTTGTGCAAGACACAGTTTTCAACTGAGAGGATAATTAATTTTAAACTACACATTCATCATTATGGCGAGAACTATGCACAGAGAGAATAGTCTCTAACCACAGTCTACTTTGCACATATGTTTTTCTGGGAAGATGGCTCAGCTGATAGGACAGTTAGTTTCCATACCATAGTCTATCGTTATTTTGCAAGGCAGACTTCTAAGGAGAGATGTTATTTCATCGCTATGCCTTACTTGTAAATATGTAATCTTGGAGGTATGCCTCTTTTCACACCCTAATTTGCACTCCCATTATCCAAGACTCAGGTCACAGGAGAGGGTCAGTCTCCTTCCAAAAGGTACAATGCAGAATTATCATGCAAGAGAGATCTGTCAGCAAACAGGGCAGTTCCTCTCAACATCCTACTATGCATACTTGACAGCATGGGAAGAGGTATGAGCAGAGAGATATTTTTTCTGAAACCCAACTACATCTCATCCCGGTAAGATGTGTTAGCAGGCAGGTCACTCCCTTCCAAGACAGCACTACATATCCCTTTTGATGTAGCGAGAGGTGTCAGCAGAGATGCCACTACTTACCAAAAAAGTACTGCACATACAAGTTGTCTTGGATGCAGGTGTTAGTAGAGAGTCTAATGTTTCCTGGCACACTACTATATATGTCTGATATATATTGGTTAAATATATGAGGCCATATGTATCAAGCTCCCCTTTTGCAATTCTCAAATTGCGATTTTTCGCGAATCGCAATTTGAGAATCGCAAAATGGTATGTATATAAAAAATCGCTAAAAAATAGCGATTCGGAAAAAATCCCTATTTTCTTTGCGAAACCCCAAATAGCGATTCCTTATTTAAAAAATCCCAATTTTGCGAATTTCGCAAATCGGAGATTCTGAAACTCAGGTGCAGCTTGATGATATCACAACCAGGAAGTGTGACTACCCATGCTGCACCTATCAATCAATCAATCAGGTCATTTATATAGCGCACTACTCACCCTTAGGGTCTCAAGGCGCTGGGTGGGAGGGGGGTGCCGTTACTGCTCGAACAGCCAGGTCTTGAGCTTCTTCCTGAAGGAGAGGTGGTCTTGGGTCAGGCGCAGGTCAGTCGGGAGTGAGTTCCAGGTCTTGGCGGCCAGGTAGGAGAAGGACCTTCCTCCTGTTGTCGCTCTTCGGATGCGGGGGACGGCGGCGAGGGCGTGGTTGGTTGATCTGAGGAGGCGCTTGGGAGTGTAGAAGTTGATCCGGTTGTTGAGGTAGCTAGGGCCTTGGTCGTGTAGGGCTTTGTGCGCGTGGGTGAGGAGACGGAAGGTGATTCTCTTGTTGATCGGGAGCCAGTGTAGATCTCTCAGGTGTCCGGAGATGTGGCTGCGTCGGGGAATGTCGAGGATGAGTCTGGCCGAGGCGTTCTGGATCCTCTGCAGTCTCTTCTGGAGCTTGGCGGTGGTTCCGGCGTAGAGGGCGTTGCCGTAGTCCAGTCGGCTGGTGACGAGGGCCTGGGTGACCGTCTGCCTCGTCTCGGTGGGGATCCACCGGAAGATCTTACGTAGCATGCGCAGGATGTTGAAGCAGGACGAGGAGACGGCGTTTACTTGTCTGGTCATGGAGAGGGAGAAGTCCAGGATGAAGCCCAGGTTGCGTGCGTGGTCCGTCGGTTTGGGTGCGGTGCCCAGGGCGGGGGGCCACCAGGAGTCGTCCCAGGCGGAGGGCGAGGAGCCCAGGATGAGGACCTCCCTCTTGTCCGAGTTCAGTTTCAGGCGGCTGGTCGTCATCCATTCGGCTACATCTCTCATCCCTTCGTGCAGGTTGGCTCTGGCGGTGGCGGGGTCGTTGGTCAGGGAGAGGATCAGCTGGGTGTCGTCGGCGTAGGAGATTATGTTGAGGTTGTGTTGGCGTGCGATGGCCGCGAGGGGGCTCATGTAGACGTTGAAGAGGGTGGGGCTCAGTGAGGATCCTTGAGGGACGCCGCAGATGACTTTGGTGGCCTCTGACTTGTACGGTGGTAGGCGGACTCTCTGTGTTCTTCCGTCGAGGAAGGAGGTGATCCATTCCAGTGCCTTGTCCTGGATTCCGATGTTGCGAGGCGCTGTACTAGGGTGCGGTGGCAGACAGTGTCGAAAGCCGCGGAGAGGTCCAGGAGGATGAGGGCCGCTGTTTCTCCGTTGTCCATCAGAGTTCGAATGTCGTCGGTGGCAGCGATGAGGGCGGTCTCGGTGCTGTGGTTCGCTCGGAAGCCCGACTGTGAGGGGTCGAGGGATCCATTCGTCTCGAGGAAGGCGGCCAGCTGTTTGTTGACGGTCTTCTCGATGACTTTGGCCGGGAACGGGAGGAGCGAGATGGGACGGTAGTTCTTGAGGTCGGTGGGGTCTGCTGTGGGTTTCTTGAGAAGAGCGCTGAGTTCGGCGTGCTTCCAGCTCTCAGGGAAGGTGGCGGTGTCGAAGGAGGTGTTGATGATGTCCCGCAGGTGGGGTGCGATGACAGCGTCGGCCTTGTTGAAGACGTGGTGAGGGCAGGGGTCAGTTGGAGATCCGGAGTGGATGGAGTTCATTGTGCGGATGGTGTCTTCGGTGCTGATCGGAATCCAGGTGCGGAGGGTGGTGGTGGGTGGCGTTGTTGCGGTTGTGGCTTGCGTTGGTTGGTTGCTGAAGCTGTTGTGTATGTCCGTGATCTTGTTGTGGAAGTAGGACGCGAGGGAGTTGCAGAGGTCTTGCGTCGGGGTGATGTCATTGTTTCCGGCGTTGGGGTTGGAGAGCTCTTTCACGATGTTGAAGAGTTCCTTGCAGTTGTGTGCGTTGTTGTCCAGTCGGTCCTTGTATGTATTTTTCTTGGTGGCGCGGATCAGTTGGTGGTGTTTCCGGGTGGCGAGTTTGAGGGTGGTCATGTTGTCCGTAGTTGGTTCCCTTCTCCAGACTTTCTCGAGGGCTCGACAGTTCTTCTTGGAGCTCTTGAGTTCGTCGGTGAACCATGGTGTTTTTCTGCTGCAGGGTCTGCTGGGTGGGGTTCGCAGAGGGGCGAGTTCGTCCGCGCAGTTGTTGATCCACTTCGTGAGGTTGTCGGCGGCCTGGCTGGGGTTCGCTGAGCTGGCGGGAGGGTGCTGGCTCAGGGAAGCAGTGAGCTGGTCGGCTGTGATCTTGTTCCAGCTTCTTCGGGCAACCTGTTGCTGGTGGTGGTGGATCGTCGTTCTTCTGAAGGTGAAGTGGACGCAGCTGTGGTCCGTCCAGTGGAGTCCTGTTGCGTGGCTGAAGGTGACGTCTTTGCTGGATGAGAAGACGGCGTTGAGTGTGTGTCCGGCGAGGTGGGTGGGGGTGGACACCAGCTGCTTGAGTCCGAGGTTGGCGAGGTTGTCGAGCAGGCTGATGGTGTTGCGGTCGCTGTTGTTCTCCAGGTGGAAGTTGAGGTCCCCCAGGAGGATGTAGTCGGCGGAGGGGAGGGCATGCGGGCTGACGAAGTCGGCGATGTCCTCGCTGAATCGTGTGCGTGGTCCCGGGGGTCGGTAGATCAGGGTGCCTCTGAGGGTGGTCTTCGGGTTGGTGTGGATCTGGAAGTGCAGGTGTTCAGCGGTGGTTAGGGTGTCGTCGGTGTTGGTTGTGATGCGGATGGTGTCTCTGTGGATGATGGCGATGCCTCCTCCCGTCTGGTTGGCGGTGCGGTCCCTCCGGATGATCTTGTAGCCCTCTGGGATGGCGATGGCGATGTCGGGGGCTGAGGAGGCGTTCATCCAGGTCTCGGTGAGGAACGCAACGTCAGGGGCGGTGGTGTCGAGGAGGTTCCAGAGTTCTACGGCGTGTCTGTGGACGGAGCGGGTGTTGAGCAGGATGCACCTGAGGTGGTTGCTGCTGGTGTTCGGCTTGGCGGGTGCAGGGAAGGTCCGGATGCAGGTGAACTTGCAGGCGTGGCAGCTGAAGGGTCCGTGGGTGTGCTTCGGGGCGGCTCGATGACATCCTGGGATGCGGCCGGTGTTGAGTGCGATGAGATCGGCGGCGCTGTAGGTTCGTCGGTTCGGCTTCCGTCGGTGGGGGCCAGGGGTCCTGGCGCTGGTCGCGGTCCGGTCGCGGACGGGCGCAGACGGGCTTACCTTTGGGCGCCTTCGGCTCACAATCGGCGCGCCCGCTGCGCGTTCGCACGGTCGCCATTTAAGGCGAAGTGCGCGGGTGGGCGGGGCAGCTGGGAGGTGGGAGCGGGGAGGGAACAGAAGGAAAAAAGGGGGGGCGGGGTCGGCGGTGGTGGCGGGAAGCGGGGGGCGGCGAGGGAGGCGGGAAACAGGACGGAGGACGGCCAGAAACTTAAGAAACAAGCACAAGTTACAGGCAAAAACGCTAAACACGGGCAAAGACTAGGAAAAACAGAAACAAGCACAAGTTACAGGCAAAAACGCTAAACACGGGCAGAGACTAAGAAAACAGAAACAAGCACAAATTACAGTCAAAAATGCTAAACACGGGCAAAGACTAAGAAAAACAGAAACAAGCACAAATGAATGGCAAAACAGCAGGGTCAGCCGGCAGCGAGGCAGGCAGCGAGGCAGAGGGCACAGCAGAGGGGCACACGCAGCAGCTGGTGGCCGTGCGGCGCGGGGGTGTCCCACAAGTGGGTCACACTCACCTGTGTCGCACGGTCGCCATTTAAGGCCAAGTGCGCGGGTGGGCGGGGCAGCTGGGAGGCGGGAGCGGGGAGGGAACAGAAGGAAAAAAGGGGCGCGGTCGGCGGTGGTGGCGGGAAGCGGGGGGCGGCGAGGGAGGCGGGAAACAGGACGGAGGACGGCCAGAAACTTAAGAAACAAGCACAAGTTACAGGCAAAAACGCTAAACACGGGCAAAGACTAAGAAAACAGAAACAAGCACAAATTACAGTCAAAAACGCTAAACACGGGCAAAGACTAAGAAAAACAGAAACAAGCACAAATGAATGGCAAAACAGCAGGGTCAGCCGGCAGCGAGGCAGGCAGCGAGGCAGAGGGCACAGCAGAGGGGCACACGCAGCAGCTGGTGGCCGTGCGGCGCGGGGGTGTCCCGCAAGTGGGTCACACTCACCTGTGTCGCACGGTCGCCATTTAAGGCCAAGTGCGCGGGTGGGCGGGGCAGCTGGGAGGCGGGAGCTGGGAGGGAACAGAAGGAAAAAAGGGGCGGGGTCGGCGGTGGTGGCGGGAAGCGGGGGGCGGCGAGGGAGGCGGGAAACAGGACGGAGGACGGCCAGAAACTTAAGAAACAAGCACAAGTTACAGGCAAAAACGCTAAACACGGGCAAAGACTAAGAAAAACAGAAACAAGCACAAGTTACAGGCAAAAACGCTAAACACGGGCAGAGACTAAGAAAACAGAAACAAGCACAAATTACAGTCAAAAACGCTAAACACGGGCAAAGACTAAGAAAAACAGAAACAAGCACAAATGAATGGCAAAACAGCAGGGTCAGCCGGCAGCGAGGCAGGCAGCGAGGCAGAGGGCACAGCAGAGGGGCACACGCAGCAGCTGGTGGCCGTGCGGCGCGGGGGTGTCCCACAAGTGTTTCTGAAGCACAGTGAGAGAGAAGGAGTGATGGAGAGGGAACTCTGCAGTGCTACAAACAATGGAAGACACTGAAGACATGGTCAGCCAGGACAGACAGCAGCAGGGGGAGACACAGAGGAAGAGAAAACAAAAGTTTTCTGAAGCTGAGTTGGAGGTCCTGATCCAAGAAATGGTGATGAGCCATCAGCACCTTTTTGGGAAAAAATCACTCCGGGTGCCTGAGACATGCAAGCGGAGGATTTCGTCTGAAATCCAGTGCAAAGCGAACCCTGTTGGTGTCACACAAAGACGCGTGGAAGCCTTAAGAAAGTGCTGGTACGATATGCACCAGTACTCCAAGGAGAGGGTGGCTGCTAGGTTGGAGCAGGGCAGGACGACTGGTGGAGGGACCTCCACTGTCACTGACTCCACACCTCTAGAGGAACTGGTTGAGGGGACCCTGCTTCCAGAGAGCGTAATGGGCATGGCCGACCGGACAGCTCCGACCCCCCGGTACTAGGACAAGGTAATAAGCATGCCATCACACGCCTCATAACCCCCAACTACCCCCACACACGCAGGAGCGACCCAGGGCAGGACAAAACTAGAAGTCCAGAGCAGGTATACAAGCACACACAGCAATGCATTATGGGAGATGTAGTCACATGCACATTATAGTGGTACATTTACACCCAGCCAGTCTCCAATAGCATGTGCACACCAGGAAAGGAAAATACAAGACACATGTCATACCAAACAGTGATATTTAATACATAACAAGTTCAAGTCAGAACAGCAAATTAATGTGTGCTTTTACGTCCACAGCACCATCTGTAACACAGGCAACAGGCAGTGGAAGATAGGACGATTCCCCTAACCCATAAGCAGCAGGGCAAGAGGAGGAAATAGAGGAGGAGGACAGCCCAGTAAACTCTCCAAAACACCGCAGGAGGAATGTAGTGCCACCACTATCCCCATTGGAGGACAATGGCCAGGACACCGATGGCGATGTCCAACCTGTCCCAACACAGCCAGAGCCACAACACCGTGCACGTGCTGATCCGATCCCAACAATTCCAACCAGGTGGGGGGCGGAGCTTGTCGACGACAATGGCGGACGAGTAATCTCTTAGCTCCGCGTCGCTGCCCCAGTAAAATCCTAAAAAATCCTACACCAGCTTGCGCCTGGACTCCGGAACACAGTTCCTGCCATCCACGACACCCTGGCACTCTCCGGTGCCCTCGACCACGCTTGGAGATGCTGCTGAGTGCTCTGGCAGCGGAGTGAACTACTTCGGCTAGGAAGGCAGCGAACCGCGTCCTCGAGTGATTTAGAGGCCGGTCTGCGTGCTGCGACGTGCGGCCCTACAGAGGCGGCTTGGGCCGGTGGCGTCTGCGGCCCGGGCGCGAAGAACTCTAGGGCCCGAACATCAAGAGGGGAGAGATACACTCCCACCGACCTCTCCCTCCCACGCCCCACAGACGATTACGCCTGGTCGGCTGCTGGACATACTGGGCCCTCCTCTACGGCGCAGCCGCGCCGCCGGTAGGGCGCTCCGGCACGTGTTGCCCGGGCCTCTGAAGCGGGCACAGACTGGGGAGAGACACAGGAGAGAGTCCTGCAGTAAGGGGGGCTCTCGCACAACAGCGGCAGCAGCAGCAGGGGACCGGTGCCGCTTGCCTTGGAGCGTCCCTTCTCCCGCGAGGCACAGCTGCAGCATTGCTACCACAGACGGCCAAAGACGGTAATCTGGAGGCCTGAAGGCCGATATCGCGACAGATTGGCGGCGACCACAGCAGCACATCCCTAAGGTCGCCGGCCTGACATTGATAGCAGGTGCAGTATTGAGGCGGAGAGTGAGCGACGGTTCTCCTCCTCCCTCTGCCCCCCCACCGGGCAGGCTTGGCGGTGCGACGAGCGGACAGCACAGCGGACGCAACACCCACGCCACTGCGGCCTGACCTTCTTGGGGATCACCTGTAGCACAGCAATTGAGTTTAGGTGCCCCGAACCAGCGAGACACCAGGGAACACTCTGGAGGGAACTCTACATCAGACGACTTGCTGAACACTGCGACAGCGTTGCACTCCCACAGTAAATTTGCCCCAGCACCATATTGTGGCCCAGCCAGCTAGAGAAGACTGCGCAGCAGGTCATCGACATGGGGAAAGGCGATAAAACCCAGACCAGACTCCCATTTGAGCAGCGACGCGCTAAGTCCTGAGACATCCCAGAGACAGAGGTAACCCACTCGGTGGGCGGAGTGGCAAATACTGACTACTCGGACATTAAAAATATGCTGCTGGCCATGGAAAGAGGCGTACAGGACAGTATGGTGTCGATCGGCTCCAAAATAGACTCACTCACCTACATGATGGACCGCATGGCGGAGCGCGTCGACAAACACGCGGAGCGCCTGGATATGTCCGAACGACGCCTAACAGAGGTCAAGGAGGCGCAAACGGGACTGGATACCGACCACAAGAAACTAGGGAAACTCCTGCAAACTCTTCAAGAGAAGACGGAAGATTTGGAGGCGCGATCGAGACGCTCTAACATACGCATCACAGGAGTTCCAGAGACGACGCAAACCGGCGTTATGGAAACATTTGTGGAAAAGCTCCCCGTCACATAGCTGGGAGAGTCAATTTTTTCGCCAATGTACATAGTGGAGCGCAGGCACTGCTCGCTTGGTCCACGACCTCGCCCAGGGGCTCCGCCGCGTCCCATCATCGCCAAGCTCCTCAATTATAGAGATAGAGACGCTGCTCTCCGGGCCGCTAGAGACAAGAAGACGTTGCAGTTTGTGGGCTCTGAAATCTCCCTCTATCCTGACTTCACGGCGAGAGTACAAGAGGCACGTAAACACTTTGCCCCCTATAAAAAACAGCTTCAAGATCTTGGACTGGATTATGCCATGCTCTACCCGACAAAACTACGAGTTAACCGGCAGGGGCACTCCCATATCTTTACAGACCCTCAAGCACTCCAGCAAGCGCTGAAAGCATGGTCCAAGACACGTCGCACGGACTCCGAAGGTCAGGTGGACTTCGAGGACCGACGAAGTCAGCTTGATGAGCAAGAATAGGGCGGCAACGCAACTGACATGCGATGAAGCTAAACTCTGCAAGATTACAATGGACTGGGCCAAACCCGATGGAGCCATTACATTGGAGTGCCACGCCCTACGAGCCGAGAGCCAGCGCGGCACCTCTGAAGAAGCCTCGATGCCTCTATCGCCCTTTTATTGGTGAGACTCAACTGAACTGTAAGTCTGGTGGTGGAGGGCCCAGGTGGGCTGTTATTTGCTAGTTGGCCCGGGCAGATGCTAGGGCCGCGCAGAAGGCGAGCGACGTTTGCTGGGCGGTGCCATTAGGGCACGACTGATGTTCAGGACAATCAATGTTGGTAAATACATGCAAGCTGATGTGATTGCAGTGTGCAGCGGGGATTTGGAGTGGGGTAGTCGGCAGGGACTGAAACCAACACATTTGATGGCTGCCTGGCAAACTCGGCCCCCGCGCGCAATGCATCTTGAATGCCCAAAAGGTGATTTAATAGTTGGGGACTCAGTTGGGAACGAGGGGGGAGGGGGACACTCATGGGAGGCCTTGTTGGTGTTGGTCTGCTGTGGGAGGGGGGATGTGCGGTTCGTGGGGTGGGAAAGTTTGTGGAGCGCAGGGGCGTTACGGTATCTGGCTCTAGACATACTACGGACACTGGGCACAAAAATGACAATCGCTCTTAATATGCACCTGCCATATCTTAATGGCTGACAGGGCCAATGCAAGCAACACTGTACACACACCTAAACTCAGAGCTATCACTTGGAATGTGCGAGGCCTAAATGACCACCGCAAGGTTAGGAAAGTCATTAGCTATTTGCAACGCCACCACATAGACATCGCTCTGTGCAGGAGACTCACCTCCCCAAGACCAGCAGAATGTTGCGCTGCAGAGGGCTGGAGGATAACATTGCGGCGGCAGGATTCTCGTCGCATGCCAGGGGGTGCTCACCTGGGTTAACCCGAAATCTGGCCTCTCCCTCCGCCCGCTGCGTGCAGACACAGAGGGTAGATTTGTCGTCTCTAGGTGCACAGGACCTAACGTTGATGTGGTGGTAATCAACTCCTATGGTCCCAACTTTGATTCCCCAGATTTCTCTCAATCCCTAGCTGCCCTAGCCAAGCAGTACGACACTGACAGTGTTATATGGGGTGGGGACTTCAATCTGGTCCTTGACCCTGCTCTGGACAGATCTACCGGCCCTTCCCGTCGCCCCTCGATGGCTGCCTTGGTGCTAAGAAGCATCAATACTTGTGTGGGCCTTGAGGACGTGTGGCGGCACAGACATCCAGAACAAGGGGGGTATACCCATTACTCCGCATACCATGAGATACACACCAGAATAGATTACCCCCTGGCATCAGCATCCATGCTAGGACAGATTAGGGACTGCAAAGTACTTCCCAGGACCCTCTCAGATCACTCACCAGTACTTTTGGTGCTGGACACTCCAGGCAAGGCCATCCCGCCCTTCACATGGAGGTTCCCTCCCTACTCTCTTCTGGACCCGTTATTTAGAGGGGAGCTTGCAGAAGCAATAGACGTATTCTTTGAGACTAACGTGGGTTCGGTAGACAGCTTCCAGGTAGTCTGGGAAAGATTTAAGGTATGTATAAAAGGCATAGCAATGGCCAAACACTCTGGAGTACTCAAGTCCATTAGACAGAGACTGACGGACCTTGATCGACGTATTGCAGCCCTGGAGGATACACAGCGTAGACAAACGACCGGTACGGTAGATGAGAAGCTCAAGATTCTCCTCGCTGAGTATCATGAGGAAGCAGATAGAGAAGTGACGCATATGGGAAAGTACGCAATAGCGAGAACATATGGGGAGGGTGATAGACCCAACTCAGTCCTAGCCAGGGTTATCAGCGGGAAAAGGGGGTGACAACATATTTCTGAGGTTAAATCGGAGGGAGGAGAGGTGCTGACGGAGGAAGCAGACATACCTAGAGTCTTTACGGCCTATTATGCTGAACTATATAAATCTAAAAGCGGAGACCTTGAGGAAGACATCGCAGACTACCTAGACCACATTGATATTCCCTCGCTGACCAACACGCACAGGGAATTCCTGATGCATCCGATAGAGAAAGATGAAATCACGGAGGCTCTGACAGATATGCGTTCTGGCAGTGCATCGGGGGCAGACGGCATCACTGTAGGGTTCTACAAGGCCTTTAAGGACAAATTACTCCACACTCTTCAATGATATTTGCGTGGAGGGCAGTATGCCACAATCCATAAGGGAGGCGCTGCTGGTCGCGATACCAAAACCAGGCAAGCCTCGGGACGAATGCAGCTCATATAGGCCGCTTTCCCTACTAAATGTATTTGAATTTTTTGAATTTTAATGGTTTTCTAAAGCGCTCTGTTACCGGGGCGGTTTCCTGGCGCTAAGTAGCGGTAAGCCGGAGGGGACGAGGGCGGGTGCTAGACTGCTGGGGGTCTGGGAAACAGGAAAGTTTTGAGGAGTTTACGGAATTCCACGTAGGAAGTGGAAGCTCTGAGGGCAAAAGGTAGGGAATTCCAGAACGAGGGGGCTAGGACCGCAAATCTCGTCCCCCCAGACCTCCGCTTCCTGAAGCGAGGAACTGTCAGTAGAGCTTGGTTGGAGGAACGGAGCTCTCTGGCCGGGAGGTAAGGAGATATAATCTCACAGAGGAAGGCAGGGGCTGTCCCAGATCTGGCCTGGTAAGTCATGCAGCCCAGCTTGAAGAGAGCCCTCTCCTTCACCGGTAACCAATGCAATGATTGCAACAGGGGAGTGGTGTGGTGAAATTTAGGGAGTCCATAAATCATGCGAGCAGCCTGATTCTGAATCTGCTGAAGTCGGTGGATCAGATAGTCTGGGGCGCCATTGTAGACCACATTCCCATAGTCAAGGCGCGATAGCACCATGGCCATGAGGATGAGCTTAAGGGCAGGAACGGAAAAAAAACGGGAGACCTTACGGATAGTGCGAAGGGAGAAGAAACAGGAGGACACCACCGAGTGAACCTGAGTGTGAAGCGAAAGCTGGGAGTTGATAAAGATGCCGAGGGTTTTGACCTTGGGGACCGGGGAGGGAGGGGAACCAAGAGAGTCGGGCCAGAAAGATGGGGACCATGGGCTGCAACCACCCCCAGTCAAAACCAACTCTGTTTTGTCGGGGTTTAACTTGAGGTGGTTGCAGTTCATCCAGTTTTGGATGAAGAGCATCACCCTCTGAAAGTTCCAGGCGGAAGAAGGGGAGTGAGAAAGGTTAAAAATAAGTTGGAGGTCATCGGCGTAATTGAACACCGAGACCTCCATCTGCTGTAAAGCAAAAATGAGGGGTGAGATGTATAAATTAAATAACAAGGGGGACAAAGAAGAACCCTGGGGAACGCCGCATGTCACTCTGTAGACACCAACTGTTTGCTAAAGTACTAGCTAATCGTCTGGCGCTTCTGGTGCCTCGGCTGGTGGCCCCTAAACAGGCCGGTTTCATTCCCAGCAGGAACTTAACATATAACATCCGCACGGTCCTGGGCACGATGCAACACGTACGGCAGGACAGGAAAGCATTAGTTGTATTCCTAGACATGGAAAAAGCTTTTGACTCAGTGGAGTGGCCATTCATGCGCTTGGTGCTACAGCGGATGGGCCTGGGGCTACCATTCCTTCAGATGATAGGGGCGCTGTACAACTCCCCGAGGGCTAGACTCCGCCTGGGTAATTTAGTGACCGGTGATTTTCCCATCAGTAGAGGCACTAGACAGGGGTGCCCGCTTTCGCCCCTGTTATACGCCCTGGTTGCCGAACCGTTAGCCTGCGCTCTCCGAGAGTATCATGGCAATGAAGGCATAGGTTTCCCCACATATAAGAGATTGGTGTCTATGTACGCTGACGACACCTTACTGTACGTCCGTGACCCTGAAAACAACTTGACCTCTGTGCTGAGAGAGGTGGTTCGCTTTGGCGCTTTATCGGGCCTGAAGGTTAACTGGTCAAAATCACTAGCTTTTCCCTTAACTCCTATCACGCAGATTATCGAAATTGAATATCCACTGCAATGGACCACTAATACAGTCAGGTACCTAGGAATACAACTTCACACCGATGCTGAGATATTGTTTAGGGCAAACTATGGCACAGCCTTCAGCAGACTGGAGGACGACGTTGAAGCATGGTGCAGGCTTCCACTCTCTCTATTGGGGCGAATATCCATCATGAAGATGGTGGTGTTGCCCAGATTCCTGTTTCTGTTTATGACACTCCCGATAGTACTCCCTAAATCCTTTTTCAAACAATTGACTCAACTCATGATCAAACTGGCTTGGGCAGGGAAGCAACCCCGGGCCAAGTGGAGATTACTCACATTACCTTATAGCATGGGGGGGCTCAGTGCCCCGGACTTGGAGCTATATTATAGAGTGGCACAGGCTGCACACCTGCATATCTGGCTGTCGGCGATGGCACTATTCCACATGTCCGAATGGAAACACTCTTTACTAACCCCCTCTCGTCCCATCCACGATCTTTAATACGGTGGATCGTAGAACTGGCGTTTTGGACTCAATCGCTGCTACCAATCATGCATGGCACAACCTCCTACAGTTGCGGGGGGGGGCGCTCTACTGTACACCCCAATAATGCCGGTAGACTGGGTCAGATGGCTGTCCCCTGTCAAAGAGAAAGCAGTCGTACTTGCACTATACAATATAGGCATTACAGTGGCAGGAGATTTGTTCCAAGATGGGATAGCCAAGACTTGGGAGCAAGCAACAAATAACAGAGCAGATGCGCCACTGCTGACCCGCTTCCAGTTCCATAGGGTGCGGCACGCGCTTACAGAATTGCTGGGTGAGGATATGGCTGAGCCACCTGAGGTGCCGGAACTCACGTATATCATTAAGGCTGAGACTCCTCAGAAATTGTTGTCCAACATGTATAAAATTTCACAGGCGCACAGGGAACACACATACACAAAGGCGCGCCTAGCGTGGCAGACTGATCTACAGATAATGATCGATGATGACATGTGGCGATACTGCTGCACCAACACTAGGAGGCTGTCCCTTAACGGCAGACACCGGCTGGTGCACTTCAAGTTCCTCAACAGGGTATACTACACACCGGTGCGGCTGCGTAGGTACGGCCTCCGCGACACTACGGACTGTGAGAGATGCCATGCCCCGGACGCCGATTTCATGCACCTGGCATGGCAATGCCCGGGAGTATGGGAATTCTGGGATAAGGTCTTTACGGAGATTAGTAGAATAGTGGAAATTGAACTTACACCTGACCCTGCGTTAGCGCTCCTGGGATATACCAAGAAGCTTCCTAGGGCTGCACGACGATTAGTGGACATGGGGCTGCTCATGGCTAGGAGGGTGGTAGCCTGCTGCTGGATGAGAGGCCCAACGCCTACACCCAAGCGCTGGGCACAGGATCTGCTATACTGCTGTACACAGTCTGAGAACTACAGCAAACTGCTTCCTCCTACCAGTCGCCCGATAAACTTCTGGGGGTTATACCAAACCTACCTTACCAGCAGTAGCGAAACTCCTACTACGGAGGGTGACCAGGGACCCTAGACTGTGGCTATGGGGGGATTCATATACTGGAGTGCCGGGCAGAGACTGCATTGACGTAGCTCTGAAAGGGACACCCTCTGGGGAAGGGGGGACGTGTCAATCATTGGCGTACATGCTTGCAGTTTTGGTACGATTGCCGCCTGCCCATCTAAGGGTTGTTGGCTAAATGGCTGTGTATACACCTGACAGGTAATTGTCACACGGTTGCTTATACAGTACTTGTAATCAATGTCAGATCAGGGGGTGGGAGGACTGTTGGAATGCAATGCGTCAAGTGTTGTAAACTCAATAAACACATTTTTTTTTAAAAACAATTCCAACCAGGTGCAGGGCTCGTGCATCGACCAATTCTGCAGCACCAGGAGATCACACAGTGTTCGGTGGACTGGAGATGCACATGTTGCAAGTACAGCTCCTGCAGGCCAAAAACATAAAATCACTTCAAAGGCAAATCAGAGTAGGCTTCATGGGCATGACGGGTGCCCTGTAGGCACTCTGTGCGGAACTAAAGGCCGACCATGCTGCTAGGCGCAGGGAGAGGCAGCACCTAGATCTGTACACTTAGGCGGTAAACCGCCTGTCCTCAGCTACAAATGTGCTATTGAGGTGCAGCATCTTAATCCAGCGTGAGGTGGCACACAACAGCCAGGACGTCGCAAGGGCCCTGGTGCAAGTCACATCTGTTGTTGATGAGCGGCGGGCAGCTCGCACTACTGGGCCAGGAGTCCTAACACCCACAGATGAGGATGCACAATCAGGAAGGAGCAGCATCACCCACCGCCCCCATGGATAGGCACCGTAGTGGGCGTAACAGTAGGCATAGTGGGCCAAATGAGGAGGGCACTGTGCAACCCCAAACAGGGGCCTCATCCCAACAGTGCCGCAATTGAGGTGCACTGACTAGGACCACTGGATGGGTGCAGCAAAGCACTTTACATGGACACTTGCTCCTGATTAGAGACTTGCACTGTGACAGTAAC
This sequence comes from Lissotriton helveticus, assembly GCF_964261635.1. Taxonomy (NCBI): domain Eukaryota; kingdom Metazoa; phylum Chordata; class Amphibia; order Caudata; family Salamandridae; genus Lissotriton; species Lissotriton helveticus. Next base: position 330,325,000 of record NC_136060.1, on the reverse strand, counting down.
ATGTGCTGGACATTGGGAGATACATTGTGTGGCACTCAGGCTGTGTGCCGTCATTCATCCTGATATACAGGAAATAAATCACAGTCTCACAAATTATATCTATCATTGTGTCATATTTTCTTACCTAGAAATAGTTGCGTGTGATCTCATCTCACCTCTGGCGCCCAGCAGCTGCACCAACTACACCAGCTGGCATGCGTCCTGGAGCTGGCCCCTCCACATCTGATTAATCCGATTCACTGAGCTCCACCGGTGTGCCTTTCCTGGTGGCGATGTTGTGCAGCATGGCACATGCTACCACTATCTTGTAACAGGTCTGGGGGCTGTATTATAGTGGCCCTCCACTCTTGTGTAGGCATCTGAATCTGCTCTTGAGTATCCTGAAGGTCCGCTCAATGTAATGTAATGTAATGTAATGTAACGTAATATGGTTCTTGTAAAGCGCGGCTATCACTCCACGGAGCATCTTGGCGCTGCGAGAAAGCCAGCAGAAGGAACAGCCACTCATCTGGGACGACCTAACTTTTCAGATTAGACTTTTGCATAGTGAGTCAGGTAGGCTAAATACCCAAATTTTTAGTGCCTTCCTAAATACTGATTCGGAGGTGATTTGGCGGAGGTGCAGGGGTAGTTTGTTCCAAGCCTTTGAACCCAAGACCGCCGGTGCCTTTCCTCCCGTAGTTTTTAGCCTGAAAGTGGGGATGGTAAGCAGATTAGCGTTTGAGGATCTCAGATTACGTGAGGGTAGATAACGTTTAAACATCCTCTGAAGGTAACAGGGCCCTCGTGAGTGATAGGCCCTGAACGTGATCAGTAGGACTTTAAACAGCACCCTTCTGTGGATCGGTAGCCAGTGGAGGGTGTCCATTGCTGCTGTAGCCGATGTCCTCCTATGCCATCTCAACACCAATCTGGCTGCAGCATGCTGGGGTGCTGTTGTACCACCGCACCCCTGTGGGGTGCTTGGGAAGTGGATGTGGTGATGCAGCCTCTGTACCATGGCATCAAGGAACGCGTGGAAAAAGCGCGACAATGCACTCTGTGACACCCCTCCTGCTGAGCGGCTGAGACTATCAACCCCTGGAAACTCCCTGATGCCAAGAGGTGCAGTGAGCACAGGACCTGGATGTGGGTGGGGATGGTGTGTGTCCTGCATGTGGGGTGTACAAGAATAGGTTTGAGTTTCTCAATTAAATCAAGGAGGCTCTCTTCATCCAGCCTGTAGTGTGTATGGATGTCCTCCTCAGTCCACTAGAACAGGGTAATTCGCGCACGGAATATCCTCTCCTGGCATCTCCTCCTCTGTGCATCAGCTCTGAGTCGCAGCCTATTGGCTATCACATACAGCCCAGCCATTGTGGAAAAAAGTGTTGCATTGTGGGACTCCTTAAATAGTTTGCACCTGGTTACCACCTGCTCATACTTGGTAGTAATTGCTATTCTCTAATTTGCGAATTTCGTGAATTCTGTAATTGCGATTTTTTCATACATTGCATAGCGATTTCTTAATTTGCGATATTCCGTTTGTGAATTTCGCAAACTGTGGAAATTGCAAGATATGAAATCACTAGGGAATTCGCAGAATTCTGGTTCTTGCAATGTCAGGAATCATTATATTTGTGATTTCTACTTTTGCGATACGATTGTGCCTCATACATAGGAAATAGCGAATTTTTAATCGCAAGCGCTGTTTTTAGTGAATCGCATCGTTTGCGACAAAAAATTAGGTTGATAAATATGGTCCATGGTTATTTTCCTGGGAAGAGGTCTCAGTGGAGAGGCCAGAACCTGTTATACTTACTATGGAATAGTAAGGCCTTACATGTGAGGAGTGAACTGCTGAGAAATAATTTGTAATTATCTGACTTGATGAACTTTTAAAACTTCGTTATATGTTATTCTAACTGAAAAAACTCTGTATGTAAATTTTAACTTCCTAGATGATTCACACCGTTGATTTTAATCAAATAACTAATGAACTTATCTGTGACATGTACTGTTTTTAGATGTTTATACTTTTATGGTTTTCTTTGTTTAAAACCGAATAAAGTAATTAAACGAACTGCTGAGCCTGGGGAAAGGTGTCAGTGGAGAGGCAATCTCTCTTTACACACTATTCTATACACCGGTTACCTTCATTCAAAGCCTCTCTGGAGAGGCCAGTCTCTCACCAGTCTAATATACACAGTTGTTAGGCTGTGGAGAGGTGTTGTTGAGCTAAAACTGTCTACTTACACTCCAGTGTGCACTGTTATTATTCTGTGTAAAGGTCTCACTTGAGATTCTACTTTCTCCCCATGCCATACCAATGGGTACTATAAGGCATAAGCACTGTAATATAAGAAAGTGTAAATCCTTCCCGCAAAAAAGAGGTTTACAATCATGAAAGACTCTTGTGGGATCGTAATATAATGGATTGCTCTTATTTTAAAGTAAACACACTATTACTTTTCTGGTGTATATAAATTATACATACTACAACAGGTTATTTTCAATGTAAATATGAACTCCATTATAAAAAAGTAGGATGTCACAAGAGGGTTGTGAGAGCAAACCAGGAACAACTGCCCCCTCAGACTGCACATGAGGGATTGCCTCAGAGTCTCTCACAAGTGCTTTGCAGAACAACATAGCTCATGAAAATATAGGGTAGCTCTGAAAAGAGCTGTTTTTGTTAACAGTTTTGAACAACTGTAAAACATGTTGTGTTATTAAACATTTTAAACATTTTATATTGTATTTTTAATTTTTTCACAAACATAAACATTGAGGTATTAAACAAACACAAACTGCATCTTCTTATACATAAAGAAGAGAAACACCTTCAAACAATATGATTTTTTTTTAACTGCCACCTAGGTGGCACGTATGCTCTTGGGGATGCTTGTCCTGGGCAGACCTGATTGTCTCTGATAAAAAACAGTTGTCTGCTTTCACAAGCACTAAAATAACACTTTATTACAAATTTAAGCAGGGTTATTGTCCACCTGTGCAGTTAGAACCTGTGGAGGAACAGTAGCTCCTGGAGGAAAAGTTGTTGACACCCCTATAAAAATGTCTAGCTCTTCAACACAAGTCAACTCTGCCTGTGCAAGCCTTTGTGGATGCATTGACCTCAGACGTCTCCAGATCCGTGTGATACTCATGTTATATTGCTTATTACTGGTCCCACAGCTGGACACTTTGCTGCAAAACATACAGTAACTTTCTTTGCAGAAACATTCTTGCTACCTGGCCTCATTTCAAAGAATTGCCACCCCAAGGATTCCTTGAGTGGCTGGGATGGCTGAGCTGGTGCAGAAGCCCCTAGCTGTTCATCTGAATCTGATGAAGACATCTTTCTGAAGAGAAGCACCAAGGAAAGTAGAGGAAGTCTAATATGTCTACCCTTACCAAAGTCCAATAGTAAAATAAAGCAAAACAGGTGGAAACTTCTTCAAAATAAAAACATTCACATGAACCAATCACAATCCTTCCTTAAGGTTTGGTTCCTCTCCCACACCTCTTGCAAGATACCCAAGACCATTTTGCAAGATCAAATAAATATTATTGCTTTTTATATTTCATGGAACAATTCATAGTAAATTTTCTGAACTAATCAACATCTCTAATGTCTTAGTATGTTCAGAATTACAAGAAACCACTGTTATTAACTTAATATAAAATGCACAATGAGGTGGGTAGAACGGAAGAGCCAAACAGGAAGGACATTACCCTCAGATGGCACGCAGGTGATTGTGTGTTCAACTCCAGTAAGCATCTCACCAGAAAAACAAGTCTTATTGCTTTATGCGTTCAATGGAACAAATCATAATTAGTTTTACTAAGATGATCAACTTCTCTAAGCTGTTACTTTGTTCAGAATTACAGTAAAACACTGCTCTTAACTTAATCCAAATGTTCAATCTCACAAGAGGGTTGAGAGAGCCTTCCAGGGAGTACATCCTCTTCGGAGTCCACATGGGGTTTGTGTTCGACTCTTGCGAGCATCTCACAAGAGTCAACACCTTTAAAGAAAGTAATAATATTATTATAACCACATATCAATGACTCTCTTATTATAGATTAATATTAAATAATAAGTAGTTAGTTAGTAATCACACTTTAAAAAAATAGATTTATGTAATGTAATTTAATACTATATAACATTAAACAACGGATTAATCTCTTTCGGAATTTTAATTAAAACTTTGATGCAAAAAGACCTACAAAGGCTATGAAAAGTATGTTATTACAATAGTTGCTGGAAACAATGTCTCAATATGAGATTCAAAAGAACTGAGGTGATAACAAATCTCAACACAAATATTGTTGTATTACTCTGTTTTGTACTCAAACATAATTTTTAGAAACATTTTGCAAAGTATGCACCCTTTCCTGTTAAGTTACAATACAAAAGCATCTCCCTTTCAGAATATTGTCCATACAATGTATGTATTATTTATTGATTTTACCAGACATACACTTAAAAAAGAACTTACTTTAAAAAACTAACATTTCCCCTAAAAAACAAAGATTACAATAATGTTATAGTTAGGTGAATTTTGCAGTGACAACATAAACGTTTTGAACAGAAAAAAACACAAAAATTCAGCATTTATAGTTAGTAGCACTAACTATAATTATAGTTTTTTTTTTTAAAGTTAGAAAAACCTTTATTTATCGCTTAAACACAGCACACAGCTTATAGCCTACAACCCGGAGGCCGGCAGCAATGTAATGGCAGCCAGGCTGCAACATCTGTTCACAGTATACATAGCCAAATGGCCGACACCCCTGAGGTCCGGCGGCATTCAAGTATTATGCAGTATAATAACTTCCAACATATCCGTAGTTTCGCCTATCCGAGCCTGTCTCGCTCTTCTGTCGTATAGGTGATTAGTTTCTTGCCAATATTGCTGTGTCTGCCCCATGTAAATTACAGGCCTGATACTGTCCGTTATATACTAAAAAAAATTGTAAAAAAAAAAAAAAGGGAAAACAATTTTCAACCCCAACAATCCCCCCACCCGAAACTCGCCATATAGTCACCTTCCCGTCCCATCTTCCAAGACGTATATTATCTTCCCGTTCCACCCTCCTCCACCCAGGGGGCTACCTACACCCGCCTTCAACCTGTCCTCTCGAGATGATCAAGTCTGTACTACTCAGTTCGCTCTGCAGTCCTGCGCCTCTATGCAGACCATCGGTCCAAACTAAAGTCTCACTCCTTCCCCTCTCCTCATATGATGGTCCGGTCCTTCCAGGGACCTCCTGGCTCCCTATTCTTCATAGCCCAGTCAATTGCTCCATTAAGTCTGCCCTGGCCCCTCCTCCATCAGCTCCTGTACGCTATGCGCCTCGCTCCGTGCTGTGCCCTCCCGGTCTCCCACTTGCAATTCCTGTTCATCATTCGCCTCCCCCTGTGTCGTCTCCTCACTGTCCCCCATGTGAAAGTGTGTCTGATACAGGCTCCAAAAATTCTTGGGTCGACTCTTAGGCGGAAGCAGTTCGCTGTATGTTTCCGACTGCGTGCAGCAATACAGCATATCTCTTGCCTTTCTTCTTTTGGTTGGCACTGGGCCTCTCATCCAACATAAGGCGACTACTCGCCTAGCAACTAGTAAGCCAATATCTGCCAGACGCCGCAGCGCAACCAGAAGTGGTTTGGAGTAACCTAGCAGTGCCAGCGCCAGGTTAGCCGGCATCTCTATGTCCAAGATCACACTCATCTCTGAAAAAACTTCTCCCCAAAATGTATTGATACCAGGGCAGCTCCACGCCATGTGCATGAAATCTGCCTCTTGAGCATGGCAACGCTCACATTCGGCAGTTTGTCGAAGCCCATATCTATGCAGCCTCTCTGGGGTGTAATAAACTTGCTGCAAGAATTTGAAATGGATCAGCCTATGTTTACCATTAAGAGATATCTTCCTCGTATTCGTACAACAGTATTTCCACATTTTGTCATCTATCTGTATTTGTAAATCGCGCTGCCACGCAATCCTCGCCTTTGAGTGTTGTTGTTCCTCTTGTTGGGCGCCTATCTTGATTAAGTTCGTAACCAACTTGTGAGGGGCTGCCCGTTTTAATCACGTAGGTGAGTTCCGGAATCTCCGGAGGCTCGACCAGGTCTGCACCTAATAGTCCCAACAGTGCGCTGCGCACACTGTAAAACTGAAATTGTTGTAACAGTGTGGCCTCAGTGCCTGAGGAGAGGACCTGCTCCCATTTTTTTACTACCCCGTATTTAAATAGGTCCTCCATCCTTACTATGCCTATTTTATTTAGCGAATGTATGACTCCTTTCTCTTTCAGTGGGGCAAGCCACACCGCCCAGTCTATCAACATAAGTGGGGAGTATAGCAGCATATAGTTCTTTTCCCGTGTTAGCGCATGCCACGCATGATTAGTGGCCTGAAGCGAGTCCAGTTTGCCAATATTGCGATCAGCCGGGTAAAACACTGTGGCTGGTAAAGGGATGGGGTCCGCGAACAGGCGCTCAAGTATCACATGGGGGATATTCGTTTTCCCGTGTATCCACGTGTGTAGGTGTGCCGCCTGGGCTATTCTGTAATACCTTTCCATGTCCGGCGCACCCAATCCTCACATCTCATAGGGAAGTGTCAATATTTTCCACTGGACTCTAGGTTGTTTGCCGCCCCAGGCAGTTTAACTAGTACTTGAGTCAGGCTTTTGAAAAAGGCCTTAGATAGGACTACTGGAATGTTATTAAATAGGAATAGGAATCTTGGTAATACCACCATTTTCATGATGGCAATCCTTCCCATTAAGGACAAGGGCAGCCTGCACCACGCCTCCACATCCTCGGTCAGTTTCGTGAATGCAACTCCGTAATTTTCCCGTATTAGGAGGTCCGGATCTGTATGTAGCTGTATCCCTAAGTACCTGACCGGTTCCGTAGTGCATTGCAATGGGTATTCCATTTCGAATTGTAGCGTTACTGGTGTTAACGGGAACGCCACCGATTTATTCCAGTTTACTTTTAGGCCTGATAGGGCACCAAATCAACTACTTCTCGTAGCACTGAGGAGAGGTTTGTTTCCGGGTCTCGCACATATAACAATGTGTCGTCCGCATATGTAGAGACACCAATCTGATATGTTGGAAAGTTAATCCCTTCGAACCTATTGTATTCCCTGATCGCGCATGCCAATGGTTCCGCTACCAATGCATACAATAATGGTGAAAGAGGGCAGCCCTGCCTAGTACCTCTTCCTATGTTAAAAGCTTCCGTGACCCGATCACCTAGTTGCAGTCTCGCTGTGGGCTGGTAATATAATGCTCCTATCATCTGTAAAAAGGGTTCCCCTAGCCCAAGCTTACGAAGTACTCTCAGCATGAAAGGCCACTCCACCGAGTCAAATGCTTTCTCCATGTCTAGAAAAATCGCTAACGCTTTGTTCTCCTGACGTACATGCTGCATGGTCCCTAGTACCGTACGGATATTATAAGTGAGGTTTCTGGCTGGGATAAATCCTGCCTGCTACGGGGCAACCAGGTCCGGTACAAGTAACGCCAGACATGTGGCCAATACTTTTGCATATAATTTCGCGTCCACATTTATCAGGGAGAGTAGTGTGTATGAACCACATGTGTTAGAAGGTTTCCCAGGTTTCAAGATCGTGACCAGTAGTGCCTCTCTCATTGAGGTAGGCATGCTGCCCTCTATGCAGATATCATCAAACAATGTTGACAGATGTGGAACAAGCTTATCTTTAAAAGCCTTATAAAAACCCACTGTCAGCCCATCAGCTCCCGGTGCACTTCCAGATCGCATCCCCTCTAGCGCCTCCAGAATCTCATCCTGTTGTATTGGCATCATCAAGAATTCTCTGTCAGAGTTGGACAATAGGGGCATTTTAATGTAGCTAAGATAGTCATCAATTTCCTCTTCCACATTAGAGGACCTGGACTTATAAAGTCCAGAATAATAGCCTCTGAACTCCTCAAGAATTTCCATTTCCCCTGTGAGTACTTCCCCCCGTTGACGCTACCAGTTCCTCTATCACTAGAGGTCTTAGTTCATTCCGCATTATTCTAACTAGAAGAGAGCCGGGTCGTTCCCCCTCACCATAGGTGCGTGCCGTGGCGTATTTGCCCATGTGTTGTACCTCCCGGTCCTCGTCTTCATTATAGTAAGATATGAGTATTTTGATTTGCTCTGCTGTAGCAGTTTCAAATCCACACTGCTGTTGCCTTTCTAGGGTCGATAATTGAGTTTCAAGACTTTTCAGCCTTTGCCTTATCACCTTGAGAACACTGGAATGTTTAGACATTGCCACACCACGTATATACACTTTAAATGCTTCCCACACCGTCTGAAAACTGTCGACTGACCCCACATTGAATTCAAAAAAGCTATCTATTTCCTCAGCCAGTTCTCCTCTGAATACCTCATCCAGTAATGAGTAAGGAGGGAAGCGCCATGTGAATGGGGGGATTTTTCTCATCGGAGCTTGCAAAACCAGGAGTCGGGGGGAGTGGTCTGATAGGGTGCGTGGCAGTGTCGTGCATCCCTTAATGCTTTTAACAATGGGTTGTGATGCTAGCCAATAGTCAATTCTTGTATGGGTATCATGGTACGCAGAGTAGTGTGTATACCCGCCCCTTGTTGAGTTTCTATATCTCCAGACATCTACCAAGTCCAGTTTGACCAGCTCCGACTTCATCTGATCAAGTAACGGCCTGCTGTGTCCGCTTTAATCATCGTCAACTGTAACTTAGTTCTAGGATTCACCCATACCATCACTCCTCTGGAATGTGTAGTAAACCCCGCGGCCACACTATTACCCATTAGCCCCCTAGCTGAGAGCATTCTGCTTGTGGTTGGCAGGTGAGTCTCCTGAATGAGTGCTAAGTCAATGTGGTGTCCGTGCAGATAATGTAACACCTTTCTAAGTTTGCGGTGATCGTTAAGCCCTCTCACATTCCACGTTAACGCTCTCAGAGTTTCAAAAACACTCTCTTTATTCATTCCACTATTATCAGTCATCTCTTAAGCAGGGCATGATTGTCATCCAACATAAGCAACCCCAAAACTCCGACCCTTGGATGGGGTACCCCTGTGGGTGACGGCTAGCAAAACTAGTCTATAACAATAGGAATTGGGAGGCACATCCACTGGCGAAACAAACAACTTCCCCGACCCTTGAACAAAACTTCCCCCCACCCCACTCTCTCCCTCCCACAGCCGACGGCCCCCAACCTGGCCTGGCAGTACCCGATCCCACCCTCTGTCCTCCTCACCTTGTGACATCCCTGTACAACCCCAAAACTGGGCCTCCTAGGGGCCATTACTGCAATAAGCGCCAGGGCAGAGGTCGCCAGTATAAATACATAATGATACTTCAGCATATATACTTCACAGTCGCCCCTAACGCTATCACCTTCCAGAGTGTCAATCAACGTGAGACTAAATCTATACTCAGTGAGTCATTTAGAGGCATCTTACATCATCCCCCCCCGCCCACAGCACACCCTGCATATCAAAGATCAAGAACCGTGTGCATTTACTTGTGCTCTGATACCTTTTCCGCAAATTGGCTACATAATATCGTCTGACTGCTCTCGGGCACATATATTTTGTAAAGATCGCACCCAGCCATAGTGACGGAGTCCATTCATAAACCTCTTCAGTCTCTCTTTTTGTGGCTCTTCTCCGCACATAGTGTACATCACAAGTCAAGGACCCATTGTCATTACACTGCTCAGTTTCCGATGAGTCAAACTGTAAGCCGGCCGGCAAACCACCAGCCAATCTATTCCTGCTCGTCCAGATGTCTGTTCTCGTCCTGCTCCCCATTTTGACTTCTTGGGCTGCTTCGCTGCTCCTTGGACCACTCCTTTGAAGATTTCTGAATTTCTCTAGGGTCCGTGAAAAAATGTGAGTGCCCTCGTCTATTTATCCGCAGTTTTGCCGGGTACAGCATAGCATAGTCTAACCCAAGTTCCCGCATTTGTTTCTTATATGGGGCAAAGTGCCGTCGCTCCTCTTGAACTTTCGCAGTGAAGTCAGGGTACAGGGAAACTTCCATGCCCTCAAATTGTAGCTTCCCTTTTTCCCTCGCCACGCGCAGCGCCGCATCACGGTCTCTATAGTTCAGCAATTTTGCTATTATCTGTCTCGGGGGCACCCGGGCACGGGCGGGGTCCCAGCATGCGGTGAGCTCTTTCCACAATAAACATCGGTGAGAAGACGTCCTCTCCCAAAAGAGTGATCAGGAGTTTTTCTACAAAGAGTTCCATCTTCCCAGTTTGCGTCGTCTCCGCAATCCCCATAATGCGAATGTTCGAGCGCCTCGAGCGAGCCTCCAAGTTCTCCGACTTATCTTGTATGACCTGGAGTAGTCTAAAGAACTGTTTGCGGTCATTATCCCATTCTGTCTGCGCTTCTCCCACTTCGGTGAGCCGTCTCTCGGACATGTCGAGCCGCTCCACATGTTTGTCCACCCGCTCCGACATGCGGTCCATACGGTAAGTGAGGGCGTCTATCTTCGAGCCAATTGAAGCCATGCTGTCCTGCAATCTTTTCTCCATTGTCACCAGCATATCTTTTATGTCCGCATACATTTAGCCCTCTGGGCCCCTGCTTTTCGGTGATGTGTCAGGCGCTGGTGTTTCCGGCATCTTGGTTCTGCGTTGGTCGAACGCAAGCTTGGTCTGAGTTTTATCGTTCTTGCCCATAGTGAGTAGCCAAGGTCCCAGGTATCCTGCCCTCCTGTGGGATGTCGTAGCCGCCCTAGCTGGTTCCGTATCGGCCCCGCCGGAGTGAATATTGAAGCTTGTAGCTTCCAATAGTTTAGCTCTGTATTTGCGACCGTATAGCTTCTCTCACTTCACAGCAAGTAGCCGGGCCTCCCCTTTGTCTTTCTCCAGCAGAAGTGGTCCTCCACAATCTCCCAGCCTAGCCTTCTACCTCTTCCCCGGAGACGCCAGGGAATAGCGCTGACACTGTCCTAGTATTCAACCTTGCAAAGGGCTGAGCTCAGGCGTGTCCCTCAATCCGGTGCTCCAGATCACTTCTCCTATCGTGTGACGCTCGTAATGCCAGTCCTCTTCACTGCGATCACACTAGCTTCATGGTGGGTAAGCTGGTAGAGGCCGTCAATTTGGCGCGCAGGTTCCAGGTCTAGCTGCGACACTGCAGTTCGCGCCGGCCGGCTTCACTTTTTCCCAGTACCTGACAGGGGGAGAGGACCCCAATTCCTCCCTCAGCGTATGGCCTGCAGCGGGGGTATTGCGGTGGTCGTTGTAGCCGCCTGGTCGCCGAGATGCTCAATATTCCCTCACTCCTTTAGAGGCCGTAGCTTGTCACCAGGCCCGTGTTTCCAGTCCCGCCGTAGCAGGTTGTGTAGGCAGTGGGGGGGGGGGTAAGGGGGGCATCGACCCATCTATCTAGTGTGCAGTTCTTCACAATCTGCCTCGTTGCATGTCCCTTCGGCGGCAGAGGCAGATTCCAACACGTTGTATTCGGGGCTCGGGTCACACTGGCTGATTCCGACCCTTAGTTGTGAGCCTTATGCCAGCCGTTTGAAGAAAGCGACATGCGGGATACATTTTCTGCCTCCCCCTCCTCCGCACCCCTGGATCGTCTGATGTCTCACAGCCTCTCGGTGCGTGCCCCGTATTATCTCACCTCCGATCGCGGTGAACTCCCTCCGCGCCGCCGTCCGTTTTTCGTGCCTCCGAGAAACTTCTGTGGTCACCGGGTCACTGTTCCTACACCGGCGCACGCAGGGTCACGTACGCCGGCTAGCCGCTCAGGCAAGTCCGCTGCTTTGGGCCTGGTCTGCCAGCAAGCCCACGTGTGCTCAAACTTCTCCGTATGTCGTCGGATTGCCGCGGGCGGCACTCTAAACGATTGACACCGATTTCGGAGCGCAAACCCTCGCTTTAGGAATTCTCAGCCACCGTTGATTGAGGATATTTAACAGGATTATTTAGGTGATAGCCCGGAGCTCTGCTTCTACACTTTCTCCATCAGCGCTGGCAAGCTCCGCCCCAACTATAATTATAGTTACTAGCACTAACTATAACTTGTGTCCCCACCATGCACTGCTTATGACCTCAAATATGACATCACTCATGACCTGTTCTATGACATAATTTCTGACGTCACCAATGACATCTCAAATGACATCATTAATGACATCACTGATGACATCAACCAAACTGTGTTTGTACACATTACTCTATGAACTAGTACGGCATTGGAGGCCTGAAAGGAAGTACAAAGTAGCCCAGGAGAATATCAGGCATCATTACTGCTATCACAGATACAACTTCCTGTAGAATGTGTGCAATCCGATACCATAGACTTTATAGCTAGCATAGTTCACACTAGCAATTAACCACAGATGTATATATATATATATATACACGTGCTGAATGCTAATTGGCTGTCAAGTGGTTGTCAACATTCGAAACCAGGAACTGTTGGCAGCCACTTTGTGCTTCAGTAGAAGCGAGGCTGAAGAAGTCAGTGCAACAAGTGTGCAAAACGTATAAAGGGGCGGGGTAGAAATATCCTGATCCTCTAGACCTGTTTTAGGGACCCCCAGAGCTCAAAATGTTTTTTTTTTAAACCCGGTAGGTGCGCACAGGGTGCGCGGATTCTGCCATAAAAAATATATCTATATATATAACGGGGGTTTCTTTTATAATTAGCCCTCGGCGCAAATTCGTCAGTATCAGAATGTTCTGAAGATGATGATGGTGCATTAGCTGCCATGTCTCCAGGTGTATAATAACCAAAAACAGCAGTTCTTGCTAGGAGAGGTCTTCTCATAAGGAAGGTCTAACAAGAGTGATTGAAATGGGTGGGGTCCTTCAATACTTTCAATAGGAAGTGTAATGAACCAATGAAATCTCTTTTTTTGGTCACATGTTGTCCACGCACGGTACGCGCATGCAGCTCGCCCCCAACTCGCACCGAGCGCGACTTCGCGAAATTGCATTTAAAAGTAATGTAACTATATTGAAAGTTAAAGAATATTATTTTTATAATTAGCTCAGATAATGTGTTGTGTTAATATTTATATTAAATAAATATATGTAGGTTTTTGAACATTAAAAAATTTCGCGGGGTCGCGCACCCACCGCATCCGATATGCATATGACGTCACGCGCAATGCACGACCGTCACGTCGCGTAATACGTACATCTCGCGTATGCGCCACAAGTCGCGTACCAGTCGCATACCGTCCGCGGTCGGAAAGTTGTACTCGTCGTACACCGTACGCGGACCCTACACATCAATCCTAAAACGGCGGATACATTCCGCGCAGTGAACAAATAGGGTGCGCTTTGGTTGCGCGACTCCCAAAAAAAGAAAAAAAATATATAAGTATATTTTAAAATATATAAAATAATAGGGAAATGTATATATTTATTTTTAAAAATATATATTTTTAAAAAATGTGCAGCGTAATTTAATAAAAATATGTCTAAAAAAAGTAGATTAAAAAATGTAGTTAAAGAATATAAAAAAAGAGCAAGAAATATACTTAAAAATTATCATTTAAAAAACCTTTGAAATTCACTGAAAACACCATAAATTTCAGACATGTTATAGTTAGGAATTAGCATTTTAAAAACCTTAGAAATTCACTGAAAAAACCATAGGTTTCAGGGGTGTTATAGTTAGCTGGACATTTCACTCAATCAAAACCATTGAAATTACTCCGTTATAGTTAGTTGTACTAACTATAACTCTCGTGCCCGCAATCCACTGGTGATGATGTCACATATTACATCATTCATGACATGGTCAGTGACATCACTGATGACATCACTGATGACATCTCAAATGACATCCAAAATCCAAACCACATTGCTTTTCCACACGGGTAACTGCATGTCAGCAGCTCCCCATATGGAAAAGCAATGCCAGCTCCCGCAGGATGCAGGAAGCCGGCAGGGACCATGGGGGAATTGGAGCTCCCCCCACGGTCCCCAACGAGGTGGCCAGGCCCTGGGGTATGGGGTCCCCAGGGCCAGAAGTGGCCAGGGAGGGGGGCCACGTGGCCTTCCTCTCCATGATATTTTTTTTTTAAATAACGCAAAGGCTGGCCCGGGGGATGGGGTCCCCGGGACCATAAATTGCCTAAGGAGGGGGCCACGCAGCCCCCCTCCATAGTAATAAAAAAAACATGGCATGCCCCGGGGCATGGGCTCCCCGGGGCCCAGAATTGATTGCAGGAGGGGGGCCCATGCTGCCCCTTTCGGTTAATAAATTTTCTTTTTTTTAAATAGGGGGGCAGGCCCTTGGGGATCGGTTCCCCAGGGCCCCAAAAAAGTAAAAAGAAGGGGGGTCACACAGCCCCCCCTTACAAAGAAATTTAAAAAAATTAACGTGATCGTGCATAGGGCTCGTCCCCTCTAAGCAACACTCTGCAAACGCGCGCTGTGGTGCGTTTGAAGTTGGGGAATGAATTCCCTGTCAATACTGCTGCCAGGTTTGGAAAAGAAAATTCAACATTTCTTTCTGTTCCCTCTGACGTGGTAACATGAAAGATCACCTGCAAGAACTTACGCTCCGGGCTAAGGAATTGAAAGCATCCAGAGAGATAAAAAACGAGCCCAGTACAAATGAAGATGTTAAAACAGAGTTCCAACAGCATGCAATTGTATTTGAAAAAGAGCCAGTTGTTGAGAGCTACATGCATGAAATTCACAAACTACGAGAGGACATTAATCGTTTGAAACAAGAAATCGGGCTATTTGGTGAGCAGCAAAGAACTCTAGTGTCTTCAATGAAAAGTTTTAGTGTTATGAAAACGGAGAGTAACATACCAGAGAAATAAAGATTCAAGCCGAAAATATATATATATATTTTTTTATTATATTTATGGTATTTGCATATATACATACAGTGAACAGGGTGACTTAAATGTGGGAGCCCGCCTGTTGGCATCATTACATCAATTATGTTTGGTCAATGACGGGCTCCTTGTTCGGATGAGTAATATAGGGAGAAGGAAGAGGGAAAAAGTGAATAAGTAAAGAGAGAAGAGAGAGAGATTGCATTGGTCTGCTAGTAGCAAGATTTCATACATTTATTGTTGGCTGGTTGTCGAGCTTAGGTTGTTTGTCGCTCAAGGAGGGTCAAAAGTTGGCAGGGCGGTGTCTAGTAAATTCCATAAGTCTCTGGAGTAGGATCTCCAGGGTGAGTATCTTCTCACTAAAGTGTCAGCTCCCCTTAGGTAGGTTATCCAGGAGAGCCACCCGCCATATGACACTTTCGATGTGTCCTTCCAGTTTGTGAGTATTAGCTTTGTTGCTGCGAGTAGGAGAAGGTCCAAGAGTTCCCTCTCTCCCTTAGTAGGGAGGTTGGTTCGGATAGAGGCTGTGATGATCGAGTGGAATCCCCTTGACATTTTGCATTGGAACATCTTGTCTATGAAATCAAAGACTCTCCCCCAGAATGCCGTGAGAGTCGGGTACAGGAAGATCAGGTGTTCTAGGTCTCCTTTGGCCCCATTGCAGTTCCAGCATGCATCACTATCTCTTAGTCCTAGTTTGTGCAGGCGCTCTGGGGTCCAGAATGTTTTGTGTAGGAGCCACAGTTTGGTCTGCGCAAGTACAGGGGTGATCTTGGCCTGTGTGGCTGATGCCCATAGATTGTCCCATTCTTGCTCTTCTAGTGGTGGGTGTATGTGCGAGTTCCAGTATTTCTCTGTCTTTTCATTGGTGTTGTTTTTTTGCACGGTGAGAGTTTTATATATGCGGGAGACCTGGTGTCCTAACTTATTTATATTTGTGACGTATTCGAATATAGATGGCATCAAGTTTGTTGTTTTGGACTTTGTTATGGCTGTTTTGATCTTTAGGAACTTGTATAGGTCTGAGTCTTCTAGTTGAAGGGGAGATTTTAGGTTGGCGAAGGTTAGTGGTGTGGAGTTTACTTCGAGCTTTTGAGGGTGTGAAATGTCCTTCATTATCAGTTGTCGAAGTAGAGTTTTTTGCCCCTGTATTTTACGGCGCTATTCGACCATAGGGATTCTGCCTTGGAGCCCTTGATGCTCACCTCTAGTTTACTATCTAGTTTCAGCAGTGCTATCCTGGTGTTTTTCAGTATTGGGTTGTTTGCTAGTGGGTGTGTGGTGGCGGTGAGAAGGGCCAGTGGGTTAAGGTTTTTTAGTATTGCTTTTTCCCGCTGTACCCAGGTGGGTGTGTAGTCTTTCCCTGGTTCTACCCAGTGTGTACCTTGCTTGGCTAGGAAAGCTAGTTGGAAGATCTTGAAATCTGCAAGGTTCACACCCCTTTGGGTTTTCGGCCTTCTTAGTTTCTTCATGCTTATTTTGGCTCTTTGATCCCGCCACAGGAATTTGGAGCACATTTTATCTAGTCTTTGGTGGAAATCTTGTGAGAGGAATATAGGGAGCATGCTTGAGAGGTAGTTCACCAATGGGGTAATCATCATTTTTATTGTCTCGATTCGACCCCAGCAGGACATGATTTTGGGGGACCATGCTTCAAGTTTTTTCTTTATTTTGTCTAGTACTAGTTTCTCATTGTGCCTAAGGGTGGAGATCAGGTCATTATTAAAGTGGATACCCAGGTATCTGACGTGCTCAGTCTGCCACTTGATTCTCGATGAGCCTAGCACCCCTCTGTTACAGTGGATATTTAGTGGTATGCATTCAGACTTATCATTGTTGAGCTTGTAACCCGCAAGGGACGCATGTGCGTTAATTGAGGACATAAGGGCTTCTATCGAGGTTTTTGGTTGTTCTTGCATAATTAGTATATCATCGCCGTAGGCTGCTACTTTTACCGAAATGTCGCCTATGCAAATACCACGAAGATCTTTGTTTTGTTTGATGCTTTGGATTAGGGGTTCTAGAGCTAGTAGGAAGGGAGCGGGTGAGAGCGGGCATCCCTGTCTCGTGCCTTGTTGGAGGGTCAGTGGTTCTGATAGACCTCCGTTTATTGTGACGCATGCCGTGGGTGTTTGGTACAGGGCCATTATCTTTTTTATGCAATCCTCCCCTACGTTGAAGTTTACCATGCATTGTTCTAGGAAAGCCCAGGAGACTTTGTCGAAGGCTTTTTCTGCGTCAAGCGCTATGGCAACGTCTTGGGAGTAGCTTTTTGAGGCATGTTCTAGGACGTGGCATAGGAGGCATGTGTTGTCACTTGCCATTCTGCCCTATATGTATCCCACCTGGATGTTACTTATTAGTTTGGACAGTATCTTGTTTAATCTATTGTCTAGGATCATAGCGTAGATTTTTCAATCTACGTTGATGAGGGAGATTGGTCTGTAGTTTTTTGGTAGTTGATGGTCTTTGTCTTCTTTTGGTATAACTGTTATGGTCGCCCCTGTCATAGTTGCTGGTATTTTCCTTGTGTGTGCTGTGTGGTCGAAAACTCTTTTCATGAGCGGTGCGAGTTGCGCAAGGAAGGACTTGAAGAAGTCTCCCGTGAAATTGTCCAGGCCGGGGGCTTTGTTCTTTTTTAGGGACTTAACTGACTTTTCTATCTCTGTTGCAGAGAATTCTGCTCCTAGTTTCTTGCTGTCTGCGTCATCTAATTTAGGTAGCCCTAGTTTTTCCAGGTATTGTTTGCACGCGTCTTTATCTAGTTGTTTCTCGTTTTTGTAGAGATCTGAGTAGAATCACCTAAAGACTCTGAGAATGTCTTTGTGTTTGGTGTGTGTTTTGCTGTCAGTGTCAGTGATCAAAGTGACTGCTCTCTGATTGCTTTTGTATTTCAGATATGAGACGAGGAGTTTCCCTGCTTTGTTGGCCTCGCATAGGTTCAGTGCCTTGCATCTGTTGAACCAGAGGCCGGCTCTTTCGCTAGTGATTTTGGTGTATTCGTATCTGGCGGTTGTTAGTTTGTGAAGAGTGAGATCTTGTCCGGTTGTCTCTAATGAATTCGAGTTCTAGCCTTTTGATTTCTGTCTCTAACTCAGTCAGTCTTAGATTTGCTTCTTTTGGATCCTAGCCGAAATGTCGATTAGTTTCCCTCTAATTGTGGCCTTCAGAGCCTCCCACAGTGTATCTATGTTTACCTCGTCATTGTCATTTGTGGCTATGTACTCGGTGAGGGCGTCTGTGACTTCTTTCCTGTGGGCAGCATCTGTGATAATGCTATTTCTGTACGTCCATCTGCGTGCTCTTGCCTCATTGTGTAGGCCAGCCAATTTCAGGCTGACAGCTGAATGGTCTGATACTAGCCTTGGCTATATTAGGGCCTCTTCTATCATGTGTGTGTGTGTCCCTGATATTAGAATGTAGTCTATTCTTGTGTGTGATTTGTGTGGATTCGAGTAAAATGTATAATCTCTCGTGGTTGGGTGAGTCGCCATGTGTCTTTGAGGTTTAATCTTACGCATAGGTTGAGGAGTGCTTTGTGGAAGCTGTTGGGGTGGTAATGGCAGTGGGATTGTCTGTCTAACATTGGGTCTAAGGGCATGTTGATATCCCCTGCAACTTTCAGTAGTTCATTTTGTGGGATTTTGTCAAGGGTGATGGCTGTTTCCTCCCAGAATTGGAGGTCGTCTGAGTTGGGGCCATATATATTCGCTATATGTTACTGTTCACTCCCTCTTGAGATGTTTGTTATCAGTAGCCCGCCTTCGCTGTTGTGTGTTTGTGAGTTAATCGTGAGTTTGGAGTTCTTGGAGATGAGCGTCATGACACCCCCTCTCTTTCGAGTAGCTGGGGTGCAGATCGAGTGGGCAATCCACTTTGCTTTAACTAGTAGTTTGTAGCTTTCCTCATCGAGTTTAGTTTCTTGTAGTAGGACTATGTCACTCTTGAATTTGGCTAGGTAATCGAGTATTTTCCTGCGCTTAATTGGGTGGTTCAGGCCTTTGACGTTCAGTGATGTTATTTTGAGGTCAGTCGCTTGCGCGACAGGGGTGGTGATAACCATTATCTAGGTGGTGTGGGTACCGCTTTCTGTGCCGCTCTGTGTGCCCGACCCTCATTGGCAAATTCTTTGCAGTCAAAGACTGAATTTTGCAGTAATGTAGAATGAATAAGTAAAGTCTAGAAAGTGCGAAAGTAAGATTAGAAAGAAGTACTGTCTCCCCATTTCCCTCCTCTGTTCCTGGTGTCCCCCCCGTTCCTCCTCCCCCCTTTGTCCCCCCCTACCCCGCCTCCCTCTCCCTCCCTCCACCCCCGGCATCCAGGATCTGGAAAGTGCGAGGTAGGATCGCCATTGCTCTTTTCCGGAGCCATGTCTGATTCAGCAACACTGCGATCGGTAAATTTGTCAGGGTAGTATGGTCAGTGTTCCTCTCATATCAAGGCTAGTAGTCTAGCAATGTAGCAATAGTCTAGGAGTCTTAAAAGCTGGTTAAAAAGAAAAGGATACTATGTGCTTCGGTATGCCAGAATGTCATAGTTGTTGGAGTCTGTTTTCCCTGAGGTAGATAAGGTGGGTAAGGTTCAAGAACTTGCCGAAAATTCGTAAAATCCGTGCGAAGCGGATTTTTTGCTTGGTCGCACTTGCCAACTAGAATACTATACAATTTCGCGGGAGTAAACACTTGCGACCACGTAGATGCGGCGGGCAGCGACAATCTCGCAAAATTTGCAATTTCGCACGAGAAATCCACCAGCAGGCAGCATAAACCTTGAAAATTATGCTTTTTATCAGAATAACTCCTCAGGTTGACATTTGCCTGCACTTTTTCTTTGCAAGGAGTCCATTTTGGGGGGTGGGGGGTGGGAGGAAGGAAGTGCCCCACAGTCTCCAACTTCCTGTTCCTGTCCACCAGGCTCCTCCCAGTGCTTTTTTCATGTGCTGGTCACTTTGATTTGGATCTTGACCTGGAAGGATTACTTTTTGTGGATGCTGCTGGATATTTGGATTTTTGCAAAACTGAAAGCACTCAGCAGGTGCAAAAGTTCAATCTTATCATTAGTAACCATTCCCTGTAGTGCTTCCTGAGGGGCCCCTTCAGAGTTCATTTGCCTACTTGCAACTATTCTATGACCCTGCTCTGACCCTCACAGCAGGCTCAGAGAATAGCTACAAGTATACAACAAAGGTCCTGTTAAAAAAATTACACTGCAACAGAAAGCAATTACAGACAAAACTGAAAGCACTCAGCAAGTGCAAAAGTTCAATCTTATCATTAGTAACCATTCCCTGTAGTGCTTCCTGAGGGGCCCCTTCAGAGTTCAGTTGCCTACATGCAACTATAGACCACAAAGGTCCTGTGAAAAAAATTTGCACTGCAACAGAAAGCAAATTACAGATAAGGAAGCAGGTGCCAGCCAGACTGGAAGTTTAAATTCAGTGACACATTAATCAACCCCAAATTAATTCATGTCAGTTGAGGCAGGGCAGGTGTGCCTGCTTTTTTTCACCCCCATAATCTACAGTGATAAACCAACCAGAGGGTGGCAGTAATGTACCAGAGGGTGGCATGGGTGTACCAGAGGGTGGCAGTGGTGAAACAGAGGGTGCTGTGAACCTGTGATGATGAACCAGATGTAGAAACAACATAGTCGCGGCCGTTGCGAGCTGACAAGTAAGTTCGCAATTGCGTACTGGTACAGAACCATCGCGAACTGGCAGAAATCCTTGCGAGCACAAAAAAAAATCAGCAAATTCGCGAGAGTTCGCGGATTTAGCGGATTGCGAATCCGTAAATACGCAAGTTCGCGGATTGCCAATTCGCAAAATCCGCCCATGCTTACTTGTTATCTTTTTGTTTTTTAGTCTCCCCCAGGCTCAGGAAGGGCCCTCTTTTGGCAGTTCCATGGGTGGACGTTTCCTTCTTTACGGTCGCGGGCCCCCTTGGATATTGGTGCAGGTACTGTGGGTCGGTGAAGAAATGGCTTTTCCCCTTATCGGTTATTTTGAACTTTGTTGGCGCTACGAAGGTAAATAGGATTTGTCTGCTCTTGAGCTCTTGCCGTTGGCCGGGAAAGCCTTTCCTGATGTCTACTATTGTTTTGGAGTAGTCTTGCGTCAGTATGATTTCTTGGCCTTTCCAGATGATCTGGTTGTTTTTTCTGGCGTAGTTAAAGATCTCTTCCATGTGCTGGGCTCTCAGAGGCTTGCAGATGATTGGTCTGGTGAAGTTTGTTGCTAGTTCTTTTGAGGTTGGAACTCTGAAGGCCTTATCTAGTTCAAATTGGAGTTCGAATTGTAGGTTTGTGATCTTCGGGATGAGATCCTCTAGGAATTTGACGCATGATCCCATCTCGTCCTCTGCGCCTTCTGGGATTCCTATTATTCGTATGTTTCCCCTATGGCTTTTATCTTCTAATTCTGCTGCTTGCTTTTGCAAAGAGTCCGTTTTCATGCACATACCCTTCACTTCTTTCTTGGTGCGCTGAGTGGTGTCCTCCGTGTCGCTGATGCGCTGCTCTGCCGCTGCGAGTCTGGTGTTTACTGTGTTTAGATCAGCTCTGACAGCAGCTAGTTCAAGTTGAATGGACTCGGTTTTGAGTTTAGTGGATTTCGCTAGGTCGTGCACCTCAGCCAGCTTCTTTAGGATGGTCTCTAGCGTGGTGGATATATCCTGTTTCTGTTTTATCGGCGAGTCTGATATTTGTGGCTCGCCCTTCCTTTTTTTCTGTAGTTGTGCCTGCAGCCTGGACTCCCTGTCTGCCATGTTTCCCTCTCCGCTCTTTGTTTTGGATGTGTGTCTGGTCTCTCGCCACTTTTCTCTTGGTCTTTTGCTTCGAGTTCCGGACATCTGGGCTTGCTATCTCTGGTGATCTGTTTCTGTCACAGGTGTTCCTGGGGTGTTAGTGGCAGGGTGGGGGTCTCAGAGGGAGGCGTATGTCTGGACTCTACTACTGCCTCATCCGTTTTTGTCCGTGCGCTCGGTAGTTCTGTTCCTCTTCCTCTCCTCCTACCTCCACGTTTGTAATCGAGGACTTGCGCCCGGTACCTGCTTATATGGCTGATTTGGTCTTAAATTAACTCTTGCTCCCGCTACTTATATGGCAGATTTGTTTTTACACATTTCTACCCATGGGTTTGTATGGCTGATTTGTTCGCGGCCTCAGGCAAGCGCCATTTTGATTTTGGTTGCGGTTTTGGTTTCGTTTCTCACCTCTCGCACCTCTCGCACCTCTCACTCCCCTCGTTAACAATAATAAGAGACTCTTGCAACTCGGTACCTGCTTATGTGGCAGATTTGCTCTCATCCGTTTCTGTCCGTGTGTCCAGTTATTTTGGCTCTTGCACCTGCTGCGGCTTCAGGCGAGCGCTGTTTCGGGTCTTGATTTCGTTTCTCGCCCAGTTCCTGCTTATATGGCCGATTTGGTCTGAAATTAACACTCGCACACGCTGTTTAAATGTCAGATTTGTTTTTCTCCGTTTCTCCCCATAATTTAGTATGGCCGATTTGTTCACGGCCTCAGGCAATCCACATTTTGGTTTTGGTTTCTCACCTCTCGCACCTCTTAATCCCCTCGTTAACAATAGTAAAAGACTCTTGCACTCGGTACTTGTCTATGCGGCCGATTTGTTCTCATCCGATTTGTTCGCGGCCTCAGGCAAGCGCCATTTTGGTTTTGGGTCCGGTTTTGGTTTCGTTTCTCACCTCTCGCACCTCTCACTCCCCTCGTTAACAATAATAAGAGACTATTGCACTCTTGCACCTGCTTATGTGGCGGATTTGCTCTCATCCGTTTCTATCCGTGTGTCCAGTTATTTTGGCTCTTGCGCCCGCTGCGACTTCAGGCGAGCTCTGTTTTAGGTCTTGATTTTGTTTCTCGCATCCCACGCTCTTCGCTCCCTCGATAGAGACTGAGGACTCTTGCGCTTGATATTTGTTTATATTAGGTTCTATTTTTTTTTTTCAAAACAAATTTTATTAGGTTTTGGCAGTTGACAGCACAATAGAAATAATCCACCGTTCCCCTAGTAGCAGAGAGGCAGTGGGCAAAGCAAAAACAGCATAATCAAATACAACCAGCTATCATTTCCCCAGTACCCACCCACCATTAACCCACCCGGAACCCTCCCTCCACCCTGCACGGTGTCTGTATTGTCCATCTAGAGGAGCCTAGCAATCGTAAACGCTGCATGTGAGCCACGTCGCCCTAAGCCAGTTCAGACGCGGTCCACGTCGGCAACCCGAGGCTCCGGGGGGTCCAGCAGAAGGCCTCTGTAATCAGCCCATTTCTTCCAGATCTTATAATGTTTTGCAGGACACCCCCTCGCCTCAAATATCGGGCGTTCTAGTCCCATGTTAAAGTCCAAACCTCGTTTCCACACCTCCAGCAGTGGGGCTCTAGTAGCCTTCCATGCTCTAGCTATGTCCCTCTTGGCCACTATGAGGCCCAATAGGAGCAAGTGCCGCTTGTACAAATTCCCCCCCACCTGTTCCATGACATGAAGAAGGCCTAACTTCGGCGAGCGGGGGAGCTCCCAGCCCAGCACCTCTTCCAGGCAGTCCCACACTCCTGACCAAAATCTCCGCAGTCTCACACACTCCCACACCATATGAAGAAAGGATCCCACAGCACTGCCGCACCTCAGACATTCGGGGGAGGCAACCAATCCCGCTTTCCACAATCGTTCCCTCGTATAGTACGCCCTATGGAGGTACTTGAACTGGATGAAGCGCAGGCGCACTGCAATCGCAGCCCCTCTAGGGGCCTCCAGGGCCTCCCTCCAATCCTCCTCTTCCAAACTCCCCAACTCTCCTTCCCACACCAACCGCAGTTTGTCCAGGGAGGGGGAACAATGGGTGACGAGTGTCTGGTATATACTAGAGATTTTTTTTGTGTCTAATTCCCCCATGAACAATTTAGCCTCAAGAGGACTAAATTCTGGCAATGAAGTCAAGTTCGCTAAGGTAGGGGTCAGGGCATGTCGGAGCTGCAAGTATCGAAAGAATTGGGATTGGGGCATATCATACTCATCTCGCAGAGCCTGAAACGACTTTAGGACCGGGCCCTTCATAACATGCCCCAGCGCCGAGATGCCGATCGCGTCCCAGCCATCAAAGCCCCGCAGGGAAGCCAAAGCCGGTAGCCTCCCATTATGCCACAGCGGGGTTTCCCCCGTCAGTCTGTTCCACCATCCCATACGGCGGAGCGCGTCGCGCCACACCCGGAATACCGTCTGTGTGACTGCTGGGAGTCTTTTGCGGAGTGCCACTGAGTATAAGATCGTATGTAGCGTGTGCGGGTCCATAAGGTACCTCTCCAGGGCGTAAGCCGGGTCGCCGCGATCCCCATACCACCACTCATTGAGGACCAGCAGGTGTGACGCCTGGTAGTACGACAGAATGTCGGAGGCTGCTAAACCCCCAAAGTACGTCGAGAGGAAACAAGTGCGGAGCGCCACCCGCACTGCCCCTCCCGTCCATATCAACCGGCCCAACACTGAATCCACCTGCCGAAACCACAGCCGCGATATCGGGTATGGATAATTTTGAAGCTGATAGAGGAGGCGAGGTAGGGCCACCATCTTAAAGATGGCCGAACGTCCATAGACATTCAGCGGCATCCTGGACCATATTTGTATGTCCGATCGTATTCTATCCCACACGGGTAGAACATTGCGGGACCACGACACCCCCGGCACGTCCGTCAGAAAGACACCTAGATATTTAAGGCCTCCCTCCGCCTCCTGCAGGGCCGAAGCCCAAGGACCCAAGTCACTCCTTTCTCCCAGGACCCACAATTTGGACTTCTGTACGTTCAGTGTGAGGCCGGACACGTCGCCAAAGATACGCATTATGTCTAGGACTCTGGGACCGGATCTGTTCAGGTCCGTAAGAAAGAAAAGCACATCATCGGCATAAAGCGCGATTCTGTCAGTTGGTCCACCCATCCATTCCACTCCACTCCACGTAACTGTGCATCCATCCTCACCCAGGCCGCCAGTGGCTCCATCGCTAATGCAAACAGGTAGGGCGAGAGGGGGCACCCCTGCCGCGTGCCCCGACCTATCCGAAAGGGACCGGACACCACGCCCGCAACCCGCACCGCCGCTGTCAAGTCAGTATAGAGTAAGTGAATATAGGACAGAAAACGGGGGCCTAGGTTGAGACGTAGAAGCAACGCCCGAAGGTATGGCCAGCTCAGGGAATCAAACGCTCTATCAATATCTGCCAGTAATAGGGCCGCCGGTATATCAGCCGCTCGCGCCGCCTCCACCACTAACTGCGCCCTGCGAATATTATGTCTAGTCGCCCTGTGGGGCATAAAGCCGGCCTGGTCTGGATGGACCAGGTCCGATATATAGGGAGAAAGGCGTTTCGCCAAGGCTTTTGCGAAGGCATCCGCATTCCCGAGCCGCCTCCAGTGCCTTCCTATAGCGCATCCCCAGTTGAAGATGAAACAGTTTCATAAATTCGCAGGGAAAACCATTAGGCCCAGGGGCCTTTCCAGCGTTCAGTTCACCCAGAGCCTCTCCCAGTTCCTCCGCAGACAAGGGGAGGTCCAGTCGGGCTCGGCCCTCATCCGAGAGCGCCCGAGGCGGGAGATCAGCCAGGAACTTGTCAATGTCCTCCGCCGCTAAAGACTCCCCCGGCGCGTACTGCGTCTCATAGTAACGAGCAATGGTCTCAGCCAGGACCTCCGGGTCAGTGATAGGACTCCCCGCATCGTCCCGGAGTCCAGGCAATGGCTGGGCTTGAAAGGAACCCTGACACAACCTGTAGAGCATCGAGCCGGACTTATCCCCCCATTGACAGATTCTACTCTGCATAGCCAGCCAGGTGTGGTGGGCTTCATCGAACAGTAAGGAATGATACATCTGTTGGAGATAGAGCAATTGCCCCACCGCCGCGCCACTCTCTCCCGACGTGCAGTCGGCCTCTTGGTCACTAACCCGAGTCGCCGCCTCCGCTATGGCCCGCCCGCGGGACCTACGATTCGCCGTACACCACGCTATATCTACGCCTCTGAGCACCGGTTTTAGAGCCTCCCACAAGGTCATGGCGTCCGTATCAGGACCGTCGTTTTCAGTCAGGTAGTGCGCTATCGCCTCCCTCATGTGCGATTGGTAATCATCGCGCTGTAAATGCCACGTAGCCAGGCGCCAACGGAATGGTTGTCTCTTTGTGCTTAAAAGTAGTGTCAAGGAAACCGGGGAGTGATCCGACAGTCCCCTAGGGAGTATTGCGGTAGAACCCACTCGTCCTATCCAGGGCTGTGGGACAAAAAGGTAGTCGAGACGAGAAAAGGATTTGTGAACAGCTGACACATACGTGTATTCACGCCCACATGCATGCTGATACCGCCAGGCATCCACCCAATCCAGCCCC
The DNA here is from genome assembly GCF_964261635.1 of Lissotriton helveticus. Classification (NCBI taxonomy): domain Eukaryota; kingdom Metazoa; phylum Chordata; class Amphibia; order Caudata; family Salamandridae; genus Lissotriton; species Lissotriton helveticus. The sequence continues at coordinate 330,298,791 of NC_136060.1, read as the reverse complement.
CGCACCAATCTGCTCAGTTTTGTCGAGGCCTCAGGCAGCTGATCACTCCCGGGCCTACAGCGATCCAGCCTCCCATTCATCACGTCATTCCATTCACCTCCCACGATAGTTAACACATGCGGGATCTCGGCCCATACATCAAACAGCCGCTCCAAAAGGGCATCCTGCAGCGGGGGCGGCGCATAGACACTGCCAAACACCACAGGCTCCTCCCCCACTTTTCCTTTGACCAAGGCAAACCTGCCATGCGCATCCAGCCACTGCGTTTCATGCGAATAGTTCACACGACGGTGTATCAATATTGCAACTCCTCTGGAGCCCCTCGTAAACCCTGCATGGAACACCTGATCATAACCATATCTCCGTAAGCTAAGGGTTTTGGTACCCATGAGATGGGTTTCTTGGAGGAGTAGAACATCCGCCTTCTCCTTCTTCCCCATGCGCAAAACTGCTCCCCTCTTAATTCTGTCGAGCACCCCTCTTACATTCCAGCTCAAAATTCGCAATGAAGCTCGTGGGGGTTCCGCCCCCTGTCCGTCAGTCGCCATCAGGGGGCCAAAACTTTGGTTCGTCGGCCAAACGAGGCCACATACAGACTCCTACTATCCTCCAGACACTCACATACACCGTGCTCACCCCAGGCCTACCCACTCCCACAACTCCCCCCCTACCCCCCAACCCCCTACCCGTCCCCCCGCCAACCCCCGAGCCCCAAACAATACCAACAACCCCCCCTCCAAACCCCCACCCCATACCTCAGCAACATTGAAGTACCTGTCGCGGTGTAGGCGATCCCAGACCCCCAACGGGAGGTCGGAGACACACAACACCAATGGACCCCTCCCAACTACCCACTAAGTGTCCAACTACCCTCTACCCAACGTGGGAACGAACTCCGGGAGAAGACCCGCTCTTTCTCGAGCGCCTCCTGACCCATGAACCACCCACGGATCACTATGTATTAAGCAGTAGTCTAGATGGCCAGTCCGAAGTCCGGATCCATCTGACCTGCACCTCTATGCACCGTCACGGCCCCAGGAGCCAGAAACATCTATTAGGGCCAGTACATCACAGGGACTCAAGACTTCAAGGGGGAAGAATCCGTCGCCTCAGTTTCCTCCACAGTCTTCTCTTGGGAAGGCAGGCGCTTCTTGGAGCGCGCTCTCCAGTTACTCCTGCTGCGTGACCTACGGGGCACCTTCTTGGGTTCCGATGTGGAGGACGAATCCGAGCCCCTCCTCGGAGGGTGTGCACCTTGACCCGCACCGTCTCGTCCGTCCATTCAAATACCTCCTCCGGAGAGTTGAAGAATTGAGTGCGAGATTGAAACACCACCCGCAAGCGGGCCGGGTAGAGCAGGGCATACGGGATTTTCAACTCACGAAGGCGCGCTTTCGCTGCCGTGAAGGATTGTCGTTGTTGTTGGACCAGCCTGGTGTAGTCCGGGAAAATCAGGATTTTGTGGTTTTCAAACATAAGGGGGTCCTTAGCGCGGGCCTGACGTAGGATGGTGTCCCTGTCGTGATAGTTGAGCAGTTTGGCTATCACAGCCCGGGGGCGGGCCCCAGTGGGCGGCTTCGGCATCAAGGCCCGGTGGGCCCGCTCGATGATGAAGCAGCGCGAAAGGGATTCCGGTGGAAGCCACCCCTCCAGCCACTGAGTCAAGAAGACCTCCATATTTCCCTTCTCACAGTCTTCCGGAAAGCCCACAAAGCGCAAGTTATTTCTTCTGGCCCGTCCTTCCGCATCCTCCACTCGCATCGCCAGGCCCTTTTGGATTCCCTCCATGGCAGCTACCTTCTTCTTGAGGACCACTACGTCGTCCTCTACCTCCGTGATCCTGGTCTCGGTTTCTGTGATGCGGGCGACGGCGTTGCGCAAATCCTGTCGCAGCAGGGTAACATCCGCTCCGACCGCACCGATCTTCGCGTCCAGCATATCTCTGGATTGCGTGATGGCCGTCATCAGCGCCGCATTATCCGGTCCCGAGCTCTGCTGTCCTCCTGTGGCTCCCGCACCCCCACTCGGCCCCTCAAATATGTCCATCGGGCCCTGCTTGGAAGAGCCACCGCTGTTGTTCCCTCTAGTCATAGTTCTCGTGGGGCTCACGGCCGTTTACCGGGAATGGCGGGGTACAGAGACCGCCCCAACCGACCTCGTAGCGTTCAATGAATAGCCCCCCAAGCAGGCCCAGCGCGCAGCCCGACAGCAGGTGACCCACGCCGCCGTACAACCAAGAGTCAGGCCACTTTAGGAGGGCCCCGTGGCGGAGTCAGGATAACTGAAAGTGGCCGTGCCCACTAACACGGGAGATGCCGAAGCCAGCCCCGGCCCCTTTGCGTGGCTCCCGGCAAATCTACCAGCACCCAAGAGTGCCGTCGTAGTAGGCCAATGTCCCCCACCGCGGTCCGGCCTGACCGCCGAGTAACCTGTAATGCCCCGCCGGTGCCCCTGGCACAGAGGGCTGGAGCAGGATCGATTGGAGGTGATTGGAGGGGGTTGTTGGCGCTGCAATGGGGTGTAGCGAGAGAACGGGTAACTGTCGTCTCTCGACGCTCCGAGGGCCACAGACCCTGCGGTCCGACTCGGCCGCCGATCGGGCCAGGCACCTCCGCAGGAGCGTCCCCTCCCCCTCCAGGCCGCGCACCACGCGGCTCCCCCTTACCGCACCGTTGGACGCTGGTCTCACCGCCAGTGGGTCGCCGACACCGCTCCCTCCACTCCAGCTGTGCTTCGCCGCGGCCCCACAGGTCGCTCGGGCGGGGCGACTCCCCACACCCCAGCCGGTCCGGCGTCGCCTCACTTCCGGGCGGGGCACTCACAAATCCAGGTCCCGGCTCCAGTGCCCGATGTAGGCCGCACCGCGGTCCCGGGTCTGCGTTGCCGGAGGCGGCAGAGATCACGCCTCCGGGGCCCCAAAATCACCGTCTAGCCGTCTCCCCCTGCTCCCGCGGACAGCCGCTCACTGCAGGGTGGACAGAGGTCGGGGCGACGCAGGATAAGTGGAAGGATCACAGGCGGCGGGACGGAGCTCGCTCAAGCTACGTCCGCCATGCTCGCCGTCTTGGCCACGCCCCCATTAGGTTCTATTTTGACTCTTGCGCCCGCTGTTTTGTGTGGCACGTTTGTTTGCGGCTTCAGGCGAGCGTCATTTTGGTTTTGGGTCTGGTTTCGGTTTCATTTTTCGCCCCTCGCGCCTCTCACTTCCTTTGTTAGCAAAATGAAACGACTCTAGCGCTCTAGCGCCCGGTACTTGCTTATATGGCAGATTTGTTCCAGCTCGTGTGTCCAGTTATTTTGGTTCATGCGCCTGCTGCTTTGTTTGTCCAATTTGTTCGCGACCTCAGGTGAGCGCCATTTTGGGTCTGGTTTGGTTTTGTTTCTCACCTCTCGCACTTTTATGCCTTGGCTTTGCCAGGTGTGTTGCAGCCGGTGATTTACAGAGACCGGCTTCTGTCCTGTATTCTCGTCTCCGTCAGACGGGTTTTCTAGTGTTTGGTACCTTGAGTGCGGCAGAGTTGCTTCAGGCAGGCGTCATTTTGGGTCTGCTTCTCCTCCACCTTCCTTGATTGTGTGAAAGCGGCGAGTGCTGCTCTCAGTGCATCCCCCGCTCTCTTTTCAGTTGTATCTTGTGGTTGAATCGTTCCGATCACTTTTGCTTTGTTTATCGTCCTTCAAAGAAGTGTTTTTCGCTCAGTAAATCCAGTCGCTGGCTCCGGTCTGGCGCGACAGCTCGATCAGGCAGCCATTAGCTTCTGTCGTCCAAGCCACGCTTTAAGTAAACAGGCAAAAAAGACCGAAGGAGAAAATATGGCCTATTCTGGTCTCGCGAGGATACTTCAGTTCCAGCATGCTGCCTTGTTCAGGCATTTTCAGAAGACCATGTTCCTGTACAACAACACAATTGCAACCAAGCAAGATGCGTGTAAGAAGTTCATTGTCCGGCAGCTTGAGGTTGCCGGAAAGGAAGTGTCAGAGGAAGAACTGGAAAAAATGGTAGAACAAGGCAAATGGGACGTCTTCAATGAAAACGTGCTCACGGATATAAAGATTACAAGAATGCAACTCTCTGCAATTGAGCAGAGACAAAAGGAACTTCCCGACTTGGAAACTCATATGAAGGAATTACGGTTACGGGACCTTTTTCTCCAAATTTCTCTGATGGTGGAAGAACAGGGAGAAGTAATCAATAACATTGAAATGAACACAGCGAATACAGAAGACTATGTCCATAAAACTACAGAGCAAATTAAGTTAGCTGTTAAATACAAGAAAAAGCATCCCTGCATGGTGCTTTGCTGCTGTTGTTGTCCATGTTGCGACTGAGAGGATTCTAGTTCAAACCAGGGCACCAATAATGATTCCTCATAGTGTCTAGAATACACGTAAAGCCATAGACATATAAAAGGTTAAATAAACAGGAATCTTAGCACAATCTTCCCTTTAAAGTAAATTTTCCATATCCCAACACATATTTAGGAGGTATGTGCGCCCTCTGTTTGCGTATGAGAGTGTGTGCGCACATTTGTTTTGTGCTTGTGCATATCTGTGCATGTGATGGTGTGTGTGTGTATGTATTTGTGTGTATGTATTTTTGTGCTGGAGCATGTGATTGTATGTGTGCTTGTGTTTTTGATAGTTTCTGTATTGTGTGCTTGTTTGTTTGTGCGTGTCTGCGTGTATGAGAGTGAGCGCATTCGTGAGTGCTTGTGCATATCTGTGCATGTGATGGTGTTTGCGTGTGCATATATTTGGGTGTTTTTGTATTAGTGCTTGGGATTTTATGCGTGCTTGTGTTCTTTGAGGTTTCTGGCTATGTGTGTGTCTGTGTGCATCAGTGTGCATATGAGAGTGTGTGCTCACATTGGTGTGTGCTTGTGCATGTCTGTGCGTGTGAAGGTGTGTGCACACTGGATTTGTTATTTTCTGGTGGCCGCTGTCCTGGATATTGACTTTAACTGCCTGATGCCTGACCTTAGGATGGCCACCAGAGTACCATTGTACCGTACAGTCCCCTGCCTGACCCCAAGATTGCTTTCCATAGTGGACCCCTACACGTTGTTTTACTTCCCTGGGACAACAATTGAACATTGACCAGACCTTGAACCTATCCCCTAACCTGCCTACACATCAGGACTAGGAACCTGCGGAACTTACTCTGGACTGTGGAGACCTAGTGATTTGGCTGATGCCCAGAGGAGAAACCATATAGCTAAAGAGGAGATGGGTTGTGGACTCCCCCTCCCTGCTGTCACCCAGCCAGCCGGACCTTGGGCAAATTTTCCCCTCGTCTCTATGTCCTATCTTCCTCCTGCCCCTTTACCCTATCCCCTTACCCTTCCTTGCTCCGCTCACCTTGTCCCCTATGTTCTTTAAATGATTTTCTTAATACTTATGTAACTTTTAACTGATGTAAATTGCAACACTATTGTCCCTCATGCAAAGTGCTCTGATTTCATCTGGTCTAGCCAGCGCTATATAATAACTCAATAATTAATTTTGTTCCCATTTAGTACTCTTTCTCTCTTTGTCTTCCTCCCTAGCTCCTAGCTCCTATCCACTCTCCCCTGAATCTCTCACCTTGTCTGCTAGTCTGCCTAGCCCCCTGTCCTTTGTGCCCTTTGACTAAGCACTCCTTCTCCCCTTGTTGGGGAAAGATCCAATATTTATACTCTAGAGTCTCAGCGTACCGCTGAGAGAGTCCACTGCACCAAGGGAGCCACTCACAGCTGAGGTATGGTATGGCACCCCTTGCCAAAGCACTCCCTCTCCCCTTTTTGGGGAAGGATCCAGTGTGTAGGCCTTGGAGTCTCAGAGTCCCCTCTGAGAAGTCCACTGCGTAAAGGGAGCCTCCCGCAACAGAGAGTGATACCACTTCCCCTGGGATCACAGCATACTGGACTTTGGACGTTGCTTTGACTCGTCTACCGGTTTGTGTCCCAGTCACCCTTCCCTCCTCTTTCCTTGCGGTGTCCTTCACCCTCCCCTCCTCTTTCCCGCCTTCATTACCTGTCTACTTCCCCAGCTCCTTCACCCCTCCCCTGAATCTTTCACCTTGCCTGCTTTTCCCCTTACGTATTTGTGCTTATTGTTTATCCTGACCTTACAAGTAACTATGTTGCCATGCTGTAACCTTTGTAACGATGTAACCTGTAACTATGATCTGATGCTCATGCAAAGTGCTCTGATACCTCCAGGTCTAGCCAGCGCTACATAAAACCCTTAAAATAAAATAAATAAAATAAATAAATGTCACCTTAGGCCCCGTCCCCTTCCTTCACCACTGTGCAAACGTGCCCTCTGGCGAGTTGTAAGTTGGGGACTTAATTCCCCTTCAATAATGAGGGTCCCCTGGGGGCCAACTAGCCCACCAGGTACCTCCAGTATGCGCCAGGGAGCTGCATTGAGGTGTTCAGAGGCCACGCCCCTTTTTACACCTCTCTGCAACGCAGCTCTGTGGCGCTTACTGGAGGTACCTACTGGGCTAGTTGGACCCTAGGGAGCCTCAGGATTCAAGGGGACTTAATCTCCCAATTTAAAACAGCCACAGGGGCGGGTTTACACAGTGGTGAATGGAGGGGACGGGGCCTGAGGTGACGTGTGCAAACACGCCCTGTGGCGCATTTTAAGTTGGGGAAATACTTCCCCTTCAATCCTGAGGGTGCTTGGGGGCCAACTAGCCCACCAGATTCTTCCAACAAGTGCCACTGTGCTGCGTTGCGGAGAGGTGGTCCAGGCCGTGCCCCTTTTACACCTCTCTGAAACACAGCTCTGTAGCGCTTAATGGAGGTACCTAGTAAGCGAGTTGGACCCTAGTGGCCCTCAGAATTCAACGGGACTTTATCCCCCAACTTATAACGGCCACAGGGCGTGTTTACACAGTTGTGAAGGGAGGGGACATGGCCTGAGGTGACATGTGTGAACACGCCTTATGGCGCATTTTAAGTTGGGGAAATAATTCCCCTTCAATCCTGAGGGTCCCGGGAGGCCAACTAGCCCACCAGGTGCTTCCAGTAAGCGCCACTGCACTGCATTGCAGAGAGGTGGTCCAGGCCGTGCCCCTTTTTACACCTCTCTACAACGCAGCTCTGTGGTGCTTACTGGAGATACCTGGTGGGCTAGTTGGACCCAAGGGACACTCAGAATTCAAGGGGACTTTATCCCCCAAATTAAAATGCCCACAGGGCGTGTTTCCACACGTCACCTAAGGCCTCCCTCCCTTCACCAGTGTGCAAACGCGCCCTGTGGTGCGCTTTAAAAGGTAGTTTTAATCCCCCTGGCCTATTATGTACTAGGGTCTTACAGAGGAGGTCATGGTAATGACAGGGGTACCCCAAAGCATAGGGTTCCCTAGTGTATGTAGGTGTTTTCACTGTAAACTAAGTGTCTATTAGCATAGCACTGGCTGTGGCCTGGTTAGTCAGATTCAGGTACCACCAGTACCCATCTGAAAAAGTTGTGGGAACAGGAGGGCTTTCTGCTCCTCTGTTCGTTCTTTCTGTGCATCTCTTCTTCTTCCTGCACTTTTCTTTGTTTTTGTGGACTTCTGTTTCTTCTTTCTGCATTTCATTTTTTTCTTTCAGTGCGTTGTTTCTTCTTTCATCACATGTCCTACCTCTGTAGGCATAGTTAGAAACTAGCATTTAAAAAACCTTTGAAATGCACTGAAAAACCAATAGGTTTCAGGCACGTTATAGTTAGAAATTAGCATTTAAAAACCCTTAGAAATTCACTGAAAAAACCATAGGTTTCAGGGGCGTTATAGTTAGTTGGACATTTCACTCGTACAAAACCATAGGAATTCCCCCGCTATAGTTAGTTCAGCTAACTATAACTCGCGTGCCCGCAACACACTGCTGATGACGTCACATATTACATCACTCATGACATGGTCAGTGATATCACTTATGACATCACTGCCTTCATCTCAAATGACATCACTCATGACATCACTGATGACATAATTTTTGTGATATAGTGGCAGATCTCCTCTCACCCTAATATAACCTTTGATACACACACTCAAAAATAGAAATTAACATTTTCAAAACATTCGACATACCAATACTAGTTACAAAAACCTATTCAGTAATTCCAAGATCTGCACACACATCCACATTCACCAATAGTCCTATACAGTCACTCATACATGTACTCCCTCATCATATGTACTCATACCCCTATACATCCTGTTAAACACCAACACTCATCCATAGAGTTAGTCACACACATAGCCACATATGCAAAGTCTCAAACATCCATTTACTTGCATATGCAGTTATACACGCACCACCACACTTACTTCTACAGAAACTTACATATACTTACTCTCTTAAACAATCACTTATAGAAACACACACTTATTTATACAGGAACTCTTCCAATCTTTCACTCTCACATACACCAATACTCACATATACTAGTTTAAAATATATGTAGTCTATATTAATATAATAAAGAGAGAGTCCAAACCTTTGAGGCGGGTAATCTCAGGAACCACAGCACCAATCACAACACCCAATACAGCGTTGGAAAGGGCAGTTGCAGCAGAAGGACATAGGCTATGCAGACGCCCACCATATACATTTAAAAGGTAAAAGAACCGTGCCAGCAAAGTAATCCCTTGTGGGCGTGTCTGAGTTGTGCTGTGGGCGTGTGCTGGGGGCGTGACAAACGCTGGGGGCGTGTGGTACGTTCCGCCCTTCATGCCATGTCTCATATCGTGTGCTGTGGGCGCGTGCTGGGGCGTGGGCATGTGCGGGGCGCGGGATTACGGAATAAAAAAGCGAGCATTGTGCCCAATATTTCATTGTTTTTTCTTCCCAGTTTCTGTACATTCCAGCTCCGGGTGTCCACCCTGCTCCCTTTAAATACCCCTGCACCCCATAATCATAACCCACCCTTACTCCTTAAAATACCCCAACACCCTTAAACACTAACCCATCTTAACCCTATAAATATACCCTGTACCCCAAAATCCAAACCTATCCCTAAACCCTAAAAATACCCCTGTACCCCAAAACCCAAACCTAGCCCTGAACCCTATAAAAAAAACCTGTACCTCAAAACCCAAACCTACCCCTGAACCCTAAAAATACCCCTGTACGCCAAAACCCAAACCTAGCCCTGAACCCTAAAAATACCACTGTACCCCAAAACCCAAACCTACCCCTGAACCCTAAAATATCCCTGTACCCCAAAACCCAAACCTAGCCCTGAACCCTTAAAATACCCCTGTACCCCGAAACCCAAACCTACCCCTGAACCCTAAAAATACCCCTGTACCCCAAAACCCAAACCTAGCCCTGAACCATAAAAATAACCCTGTACCCCAAAACCCAAACCTACCCCTGAACCCTAAAATACCCCGGTACCCCAAAACCCAAACCTAGCCCTGAACCCTAAAAATACCCCTGTACCCCAAAACCCAAACCTAGCCCTGAACCCTTAAAATACCCCTGTACCCCAAACCCAAACCTACCCCATAACCCTAAAAAAAAACCTATACCCCAAAACCCAAACCTAGCCCTGAACCCCAAAACTATATCTGAACCCTTAAAATACCCATACACCCCAAAACATATACCTCAGTACCCCAAAACATATACCCCTATACCCATACTTACCTTATCCAAACATTAAAAAAAACATGCTTTTACCATTCATGCATTTACAACGAATTTCGTTGTAAATGTATGCATGGTAAAAGCATATAAAATGTAATGCCATGCGTTATAATGGCATTGCGGAGTCATGGTATTTTTATTTTTACTTTTATTCATTTTATTTAAAAAGTTTTATATAGCGCTGGCTAGACCCGGAGGTATCAGAGCGCTTTACATGAGAATCAACAATGTAACAGAAAAAGTTCAACAATTACACAATACATCCCATGAAAGTGTGCGGAGTGATGGTATACGGAAAGAAAGTTGCGGAATAATGGGTGTTTACCCTCCCCCGGTAAGTACATTGGAGGCACCGCGGCCCACATCTCCAGCAACGTACTCATATTTTTTCACCACCGATTTGAAAAATGCACAGGTCTCTCTCATTGATGGCCAGCACCGACATACACTTTTAGACACACCTCCCGCCACAAGTTCTAGAATTGCGAACTTTAGAGCTGGGGAGCTACGTTCGAATCTCGGCATCAGCTCAACATCCTGTGATTCCAGGCAAATCGCTTTGTCTCCCCGTGCCTACCACAAATGAATGTGTTCTTCTGTAATGTAAATTGTGCTAATGCCATGTTGTCGAGTTCGCGCTATATAATATTGCAAGGAAAAATAAAGTAGGGAAACTCGAGTTCACACACTACTGAACGCGCACTCTTAAGTGCATCAGCAGTGTACTGTGAATCGGAGCGTTTCACAGGCCTGAAAACGAAATCCTACAAAACAATATACTACTGGCCGGCAGCAATTCATACCCGGACAACGTCGGGACAGGCTGCTAGTTACTCATAAAGACACTATTGAGACAATCATTCACTCACTAACACACCCATACACACACTCATCCACCCATATAGTCCTGTATACATGCTGTCTTCAACACATACAAACAGTGAGTCACTCATTCATGCATCTATGCACTAAGTAATACCCCCACCGAACCATACAGACACTCAGACACTCAAACTGATACTCAAAAACCAACTAATAACCCATATATACACTCATGTAGCTACTCATCGACCCATGCAGCCACTTATACACAAAGTGAGAGACTGATACAGATATTTACATATTTAAACATTACTCAATAACCCATGTATTCACTAAGATACACTTAATTAGTCAGTTATACAATCAATTTTACAAAAAAATCATCCATTTAGACACGTATATACCCATTTATTCTTTCATCGAACTTGACAAGTACATATATAAAGCATTTTTAATTTTCAGAAAAACACACATTCACTGGATGATGTCATCAGTGATGTCATTTGAGATGTCATCAGTGATGCCATGAGTGATATAATATGTGACATCATCAGCAGTGGGGAAGTTCTATGGTTTTGTACGAGTGAAATGTCCAACTATCTATAACGCCCCTGAAACCTATGTTTTTTTCAGTAAATGTATAAATACATATATACATACATACATATATACATACATACATATTTATATTCACTGAAAAAACCATAGGTTTCAGGCACGTTATAGTCAGAAATTAGCATTTAAAAAACCTCTGAAATTTACTGAAAAAAACATGGGTTTTAGGGAAAGTTATAGTTAGTTGGACATTTCACTCGTACAAAAGCAGAGAAATTCCTCTGTTACAGTTAGTTCAGCTAACTCTAACTCGGGTCCTCAATGCACTGCTGATGACGTCAAACATTACATCATTCATGTCATGGTCAGGGACATCACTGATGACATCTCAAATGACATCACTGATGACACCATCCAGTGACTGTGTGTTTCTGTAAAGTTTAAATATGTTTCAAATATATGCCATGGTGTATTGAAGAATGAGTGGATGTATAAGTGTTTGGATGAAGGATTTAGTAGGTGCGTGACTGACTGTATAAGTGAGTGATTAAATGTGTCTTACTGAATGCATTGGGTTAGTGACTAAACAGTCTGAATGTGTGTATCAGTATGTCTGTTGTTGTGTAAGCTGCCGCATGTGTTGGTCAGTAGCTACACAAGTGTCTATATGGGTTATTGATTGGTTGCCTGAGTATTTGCATGGGAGACTGAGTGTGTGTGTGAGTGGCTGGGAGGTGTGTGACTATGTGCATAGATATGTGAGTGGTTGATTCACTGGGTGTATGGGTTCAAGAGTGCATGTGTAAACAGCTGTATGGGCGGGTGAGTGTGTGTATGGGTGTGTTGTTGAGAGATTGGATGTCTCAGTGTACATGTCCCAGGAACTACATATGGAAAAGGCAATGTATGTTAGAGTTGGAGTATATAAATGACTATACATGACAGTCAGTGATTGTGAGAGTGGCTGTATGGATGACTGTGTACTTGTATCAGTGATTGTATAAGAGAGTAAGGATGTGTTAGTATATGTTTGAATAAGTGAGATGGTATGTGTATAACTGTATAGGTGAGGAAATGGGAGTGTGATTGATTCTTTGCATGACTGACTAGGTGTGTGAGTAAGTCGATGGATCAGTGGCGGTATGTGAGTGTCTGCATGGGTGTATATGATAGTGTTGGATTGATGAGCGACTGTATATATGAGTGATTCTATGGGTGAATGAGTGGATATGGGTGTAGACCTAGGAATCAGTAAATGTAAATGTATTGCGACTTATATAGAGCGAAAAGTAACAACCAAGGCACTTGAGTAACGAATTGATAATATTGATCAAGGATTACACAAAAGGTGAAGGAATGTAAGTAGGTCTGAAGACAAATTTTATTACTATTTCGATTAAAAAGGAAAACACATACAATAATACAATTCATATATATCAAAAAGACTTTAAAAAGGGAGAAGACATTTTTTCATAATCAAATCAATAGAATCAGAAAAAGAAACATTCAAAACATAATTATTAAATCTCAAACAAATTACTTCTCAAACATAAAATGGGAAAACTTTATAAAACTGTGGCATTAACTAATGAATTCTCTTGCGACTTATATAGCGCACGTATCACCCGAAGGCATCAAGGCGCTTGCCTTGGGAACCCGTCCTGGCTTTTTTTCCCTGTGAGATAACCCCTACTGGGTATCCCCAGGGTGAAAGCCAGGCATCCCGCAGCGGGTGGGCCGCCGTCGTGGAGATTAAGCAACTATTGCCCAGAGTTGCAGCGTGGGACCCCATGATTAGAATAGGCACGAGGCGAGAATTATCGAGTCCGTGGACATTTTGGGCTCAGGACCCTGCCGCGTCGGGAATTGAACCCTGGTCCCGGGCCAGACCTCTGCATCAGGGTCTGCCGCTCTAATCAGTGAGCCACACTCCTCCACTGTGTCAGTGAGTGAGTGCTTATGTAGAAACTGGTATTGGTGAGTCGATGGTTTCGAGAATGGTAGTATGTATTTTATAGTGGGTGTATCAAAGGTTATTTTAGAGTGTAAGGAGATGCATCGTATTATCGCGTGGATGATGTAATCAGTGATGTCATTAATGATGTAATATGTGACATCATCAGCAGTGCATTGCGGGGGCGCGAATTCTAGTTAGCTGAACTAACTATAACAGTGGAATTTCTCTGGTTTTGCACGAGTGAAATGTCCAACTACCTATAACTGTCCCTAAAACCTATGTTTTTTTCAGTCAATTTCTAAGGTTTTTTAAATGCTAATTTCTAACTATAACATGCCTGAAACCTATGTTTTTTTCAGTGAATTTCAAAGGTTTTTTAAATGCTAATTTCCAACTTTAACGTACCTGAAACCTATGTTTTTTTAAGTGAATTTCTAAGGTTTTTTAAATGCTAGTTTCTAACTATGCCTACAAAGGTAGGACATGTGAAGAAAGAAGAGAAAACGCACAGAAAGAAGCAAAATAAAAGCAAAAAGAAGCAACAGAACTCCACAAAGACAAAGAAAAGTGCAGGAAGAAGCAAGACATGTGCTGAAAGAACCAACAGAGGAGCAGAAAGAGGCCTTGCTGCAAAATCATCCTGTGCTCACATCTTTTTCAGACGGGTACTGGTGGTAACTGACTCTGACTAATCAGGCCTAGAGCCAGTGCTATGCTAAAAGACACTTAAAATACAGTGAAAACACCTACATACACTAGGGAACACTATGCGTTGTGGTACCCCTGTGATTAGCATGACCTCCTCTGCAAGGCCCTAGTACATAATAGGGCAGGGGGATTAAAACTACCTCTAATTCAGAGGAGCAGAACTATGCTACTTAATCTAGTAGTCATGTTTGCAGAGTGGTGGAGAAATGGTGCTGGGCGGCCAACCAACGCTCAGGAAATCCACTGCATAGGACTTACGGGAGGGATTCCTGGCCCCCAAACTTCCTCAGGACTAAATTGGACTTCATCCCCCATCCACGAGGCACGTTTGCAGACTGGTAGAGAAAGGGGACCATGGCCTCCAAGGACGTCTTAGCAATCCCACTGTGTGGGACTTACTGGAGGTAAGAAGAGGGGTAGTTGGCCCCCAAGGACATCCTTGGGGGCCAACTTCCCAAACTATTACCTCCAGTCAGTCCAACACAGCAGCACTGGTAAGTACTTGTACCAGGCCATGCCCACTTTGCACACCACTCTACAAACGCTCTACCTGGCGCGCTCTTGGATGGGGATTGAAGTCCCCTTCACTGCTGGGGATCCTTTAGGGGCCAACTAGCCTACGTTTTACCTCCAGTAAGCCCCATGCAGTGGGATTAGTAAGAGGTAGACAAAGGCCATGCCCCCCTTTCTCCACCACTCTGCAAATCCACACCCTGGCCCATTGTAAGTTGGGGTATTAAGTCCCCTTGAATCCTCAGGGTCCCTGGGGTCCAACTAGCCCACCAGGTACCTCCAGTAAGCGCCACAGAGCTGCATTGCAGTGAGGTGTAAAAAGGGGCATGGCCTCGGACCACCTCTCTACAATGCAGCACTGCAGCTCATACTGGAGATACCTGGTGAGCTAGTTGGCCCCCAGGGACCCCCAGTTTTGAAGGGGAATTAATTCCCCAACTTAAAACGCGCCACAGGGTGCCTTTTCAGAGTGTTGCTGGGAGGGTGCGGTCCTTCGGCACGATGCCGGTCTTTTTTTTTTTTTTTTTTTTTTAGAAGGTGGCTGTGTGGCTCCCCCTTCTTTTTGTTTTTTTGGGCCCTGGGGACCCCATCCCCCAGGGCCTAACCCCTTTGAAAAAAAAAAAATTGGAACGGGAAGGGGGCCGTGTGGGCCCCCTCCCGTGGCCAATCCAGCCCTGGGGACCTCATCCCCAGGGCATGGCAACATTTTTTTTTTTTTTATGGGGGGGGCTGTGTGACCATCCTCCTGAGGCCTCTATTGGACCATGGGACCCCATCCCCCGGGGCCGGCCTTTTTTATTTTTTATTTATTTCTTTTTGGGAGGGGGGCCGCATAGCCCCCCTCCCGGGCCACTTCTGGCCCCAAGGACCCTATTCCCCGGGGCCTGGCCATTGCTTTTTTATTTATTTTCAGGGGGGCCGTGTGGCCCCCCTCCACAGGCCAATTATGGCCACGGGGACCCCATTCCCCGGGGCCTGGCCACTTCAGTGGAGACCATGGGGGGAGCCCCAATGCCCCCATGGTCCCTGTCGGCTCCCCTCCTTCTGCGGGAGCCTGCATTGCTTTTCCACATGGGGAGCTGCTGGACAGTGATGGCCCTGGGGGGTGTTGGTCATCAGGGCCATAACTGGCTCCAGGAGGGGGGCCGCGCTGCCCCCTCCCAACATCTGCACAGCCTCGGGGAGCTGGTGGTCCCTGGGGCTCGGAGGTCCGGGGTCCATTGTGGACCCCGCATTTAAATATTAGTGCCCCGGGGAGGTGGCGGTCCCCAGGGCGTGCTGGAGGGTTCAACCCCCCACACAGGTGCATTATTTATTTTTAAACCCCTGGGGGTTTTATTTTTTGATTTTCTCAGCAACTACTAAACGGATTTACACCATTTAAAAAAAGGGCGCTTTTGGAACCATGCACTACCTTTTTGCCAAATTTGCTGTAATTCCGTTTAGCAGTTCGAGCTGTAGCTGTGTCTAAACTTTCCTATGGGAAATTCATTTATCAACCTCTTTTTTTTAATTTCTCAGGAACTACTGAACGGATTTACACCGTTCAAAAAAAGGTCTTTTTCTGAAACAAGGGCTACCTTTTTGTCAAATCTGGTGTAATTACATTCAGCAGTTCGGGCTGCAGCTGTGTCAAAGGTTTCTATGGAAAATAACATGGAGAACACATGTTTTGGGACCCCCCTTTTTTCTCAGGTTCCCGCTTGGCGAATCACCCTGAAACTTTTAGGATAGAAGCTGACCAGAGCGGGCCACAAGTTTTTACAATTTCACGAAGATTCGTCAACCGGCGCCAAAGTTATTTGGAAAAGAAAAAAAAAATCCTATGGAAACTAGGTCCTAACTATACCTATCTACTGGTGACTTCCAATAGATTATATATATATATGTCAGATTCAAGAAAAACGCCCTTCCACTTCCTTGGAGCGAATAAAGACCACAAACTCCTCTTGTCTTGAAGTGCAAATATTTTATTACTCACGGTTAATAGTCATTCTGCCTTGGTATTACCTACTGGCGGTCGCCAGTAGGTATATATAGTTAGGATTTTTTCTCTATGGGATTTTTGAAAATTCTATGTCTAATAACTTTGGTGTTTGTGGACGGAATTGGCTGACATTTTCAGGAAAATGGCACATTTTGTTTCTGAGCAGCCCTTGAAAATTTGGGGGGGGTTCGTCAAGGGGGGGCCAAGAAAAAAGGGGGGTCCCAAAACGTGTTTTTAACATTGAGTTTTCCATAGGGCGGTTGGCCTCACTTTTAGCCCGAACGGCTGAATGGATTTGCACGAAACTTGGCAAAATTGTAGGGACTGGTAGCCCGATGTGCCTTTTGTAGGTCTCAATATATGTGCTACAGTGGATTTTGAGAAATTAACGTTTAAAAAAAGATATATATCTGTAACAGCGGACCTGGCAGCGCTCCAGGACGCGTACTTTTCGCGCAACGGAGCTTTGTGAAGCGATGCTGATTGGTTCTCCGGCGTCTGTCAACATTCCAAACAGTCCGTAGCGGCCGCCATCTTGTCTCTCGGTAGGATCGAGAGACAAGAGGAGGCCAAAGCGAAGGGGCAAATGACCATAAGGGGGAATAGTAGATCCTCGCTGACCCCCTAGGTTTGATGTGGAGGTTTTAAAAGGGCCCGCGGGGCAAAAAAAAAAAAATAATAATAATAATCGAACGGCTGAATGGATTTGCACGAAACTTGGTAAAATATTAGGGACTGGTAGCCCGATGTGCCTTTGCTAGGTCTCAATATATGTGCTCCAGTGGATTTTGAGAAATTAACGTTCAAAAAAAGATATATATCTGTAACAGCGCTCCGCTTCGCGTAACGGAGGTTTGCGAAGCTGATTGGTCATTCTGTCACTGGGCTATAGTTGGGCTACATCTGGCTGATATTTGGGCTACATTTGTTTTTTTTGTCTCTGGCGGCCATCTTTGGGCTACATTGGGCTACATTGGGCTTCATTGGGCTTCATTGGGCTACATTGGGCTACATTTGGGCTCCAACATATATATAGGCCAATGTAGCCCAATATATATTTTTCAAAGTTAATTTTCGTAAAAACCACTGGAGCATATATCTTGAGACATAGCAAAGGCACATCGGGCTACCAGTCCGAACAATTTTGCCAAGTTTCGTGGAAATCCATTCAGCCGTTCGAGCTAAAAGTGAGTCCAACCGCCCTATGGAAATGAAGGAAATGAATGGGTAATTTGTAATTAGCAAATAGCTCATCGCAAACTAGGAATGGTAAAGAATCGCTATTTATTCCTTAAAGTTCGCTATTTAGGAAATGCAAAAAACTTTGATGATACATATGGCGGTTCATCTCTAACAAGATAAGAAGCATAGGGATAGATTTATGATGACTGGCGCATCACCAGGGATGTGTTAGTCATTCTGTGCCGCTGTTCCGTCACCTATGGTGTGCTGCATTTACAATGCGGCGCATCATGGGGCAAAAACAGCACAGATGCGTGATGTATCTGTGCCGTAAAGGTGGCGCATTGCTGGAGTTGTATCGCAAGTGTGATGAAGCTCCAGCAAGGGTCGGGGGTGCCCCTGTCGCAGGGTTTCTGTTCTCACACAGAACTGTGGACAGAGGATTGGAACCTCCGCGAATTAGGGTGTCCCAAAACTCATCTTAGTAATCAAAAACCCCTTAGCAAGCTAGGTACAGTGTCACATTGGATATAACAAACTCTCAATGTTTAGACAATCCAGAATATGAACTTATAGTACCTCAGGATACGTGGAACTCATGAACAGTCGGTCGTTATATATTTCTTAGAAACCAGAACATGGAGTTAAGAAGAACACATGTGTATTTGAAATGTTTATTTACTAATGCCGTCTTCTCAGGCGTAGTATCTTAGATAATACAAGTACACATATTATCAGTAGCAAAATTACCAGCATAGTTACTAGTACATAAAAAGCGAATGGTGACAGTATGTTAACATGCTGTAAATGAATAAGAGTTAGCAACACTTATAAGCAGCCGCGGGCCGTGGAGGGAGTTAAGGTGGGGCAGGGAGGCGGGGAGGGGGAGGGGCAGGGTGGAGAGGGCTCCACCCTGCTCCTCCCCCTCCCCACCTCCCTGCCCCATCGTAACTCCCTCCACGGCCCGCGGCTGCTTATATCTCACCCTCCCTAATACACATATTATATTATTTGCTAAGAAGGTCTCTTTGTGTTGGTTTAGGGCGTGCCCATACTTTAGTGTCTTAGATTTGAAGGAATCACATCAGCATACACCAGCTGTCTCTTCATGTGAACCGCATCAACTGTTGTGTATGTGTGTTCGGCAAAGCAATATAAAACCCGCCTCATGCCCAGAATTGGCAGAAGTTGCACTTATGTTATGAGTATGAAGTCGTGGAGATCAGACCTCATAACAATTCTGTATCGTGTTGTTCTTGAAACTTCAGCACTCGCTGTACAGATATAGTTTAACAAGCAAAGCAGATAGTAGAGCAATAACATATTATTCTCATGTAAACCACGATGAACTACTAGGTTGAAAGCTAAAGCAACAACTAAGTGTCGTGTGCAGAAGTTGCAAAAAAGGAAAAATGGCGTTTAAACCGGTAATGAGCCCATGCTAACTTAACACGGTGTAAAGATATCCAGGACCTAGATGACACCTCCCCATGATCCGGAAACGAACTGAATAAGATAATAGAAGTGCCATCTCATGAGAGCAGATTGCATCTTTATATGTGGACGGTCCGCAAGGTAAAACATTAAAAACTAGGAAAATTTAATGCTAAAGAAAAATAAAACAGCCAAGTATTTTATCGAGTCTTAAGCCAATAGGCAAGCTAAATAATAAAAACTTGACAAATAAGTCAATGAATTGTCAATGAAATGCTAGTACTCAGCATATCAAACATGAAAAAGGTCTATGACATAACTGTGTATGCAAAATAAGCTGCAACAGCATCCAATCGGAAGTCACCGTCTTCATCCGAAAAGAGTTCAGCCATCCAATTTAAAAGCGGAAAAGAACATACGTGCTCTCCCAGCACCGGATCCTCTATCACCATCAGAGGACAGCTCGGTGGGTTTTCAAGAAAGCTCTGTTCCAAGAAAGACTGTGTTGCCGCCAGTAAATTCCAGGGACCAATTAGTCCATGCATCAATGCCACAGCCATAATCCTTTCGCCAGGACAAACCAACTCGTGAGTAATGATAGGAGTCATCAGCTGATTAAAGTCGACGTCAGGAGAAACCGGTCCGCAGAGACACAAATCAATGGCCCAATCGAAATCACAGGTCAGGCAGTGAAATACAGGCTGGACACAGGTGAAGTAGGAGAATCGAAAAGATAATCCATATGCCGTGCTTAATATCGCCAACGGCATTGTGCCATAATATTCTAGCATGCGATTGCGGAACAGTGTCAGCAGCTGCAGGGCGGGAGCTTGCACAGGAGGGACATCCATATTTAAAAATGTAAAAAAGCACAAGAGCGTCCGCTGGTAATGCAAGTAAAAATGGCAATCCACGAAGCAGAGTGGAGAAAATAGAATGAAAGAAAGCAGGGATGACTCCAAAGATTTTCTCAAATGAAGTCACAAGACCACTGGTAACAACTTTAAAAAAGTGCGCCAGGGCCTTTGTGGAGGACGCGTTAAAGATAGTCCGAACCATCTTGCTGAAATGGAAAGGCAAATCTGTATTGAAAAGGGTCTGCACCTCTGTACGGGTGTTCGCTATGTGAAGCACGAAAGTTTCACGGGCCGAACTCAAGGCCACCTCTCTCTGAGACAAAAGAGCTCTTATTCTTGCCATGCCGTTGAAATCTGCTCCCAAGGTTGGTATTTGTGGCGAGATTGAAAACTCCCTATGTTCATGTGTGGGAGGAAATAGAACATTTCTGCAGCAAATAACCCGTTCACTTACTGTTACGATAAAACGAATACTTTTAATTAACCCAGAACAATCTTCATTATTGAGCATCAAATAACTACCATTTTCCAACAACTTGAACGTGGGGCTGATAGCAGGAACTGGCGTGCCTTGCAACACGCAAGCCATATTTGGTCGGTGTTTGTTGCATGAACCGTGTAACTGTATGTGCCTACACATTAGTGAATGATGTGGCGTCTCAGTGCATTCCTCTCCATTCAGATAAACTTCTTGATCATCTTTGAAACATCTGTATGTGTATGGAAGCGACCAGACCTCATGAAGAAAAGCACTACCTAAAGGTTCATAACGACCTATTGGTATATATTTCATACAATTTGAAAACTTATATAAAGCAAAAGGCAGCGTTATTAAACCGTGGATAAGGCACGTTGCCAAAAAACCCGCAATCCTCTGCTGATGATGTCACTGAGCATGTCATGAATGATGTAATATATGACATCATCAGCAGTGGATTACGGGTAATAGTATCTCTAGTTTACTCCCTTATAGCTGTCTTTCTTTTAACATAAGTGTCTGTTTCCTTCCCTTATACTTACTGTTCTTTTTAAAAAAAAAATTTTTGGTTCACTTCCGGTTCGCGTACCGGCGAGCGAACTGGGAAGCGAACTACGAGAAATAGAGGTTGGCACAGTTCCAAATACTGTACCAATTTTTTAATAACGGGGAGGTAGTTCTGAAAAGAACTTTTTTTTAATTGTTTTTGTTGTTTTATATTTTTTTTATTATTTATCTGAACATTTTTTTACTTTTTTTGAATTTTTCTGAAGTTTTATATTTTTTTGGGTTTTTCTTGGAGGGGGCAATGAAAACGATTCATTGTAAAGGGCTCAACAGGAGCAACAAAACAAAAAAAAAGTATTTATTATTTTGGGCGTTTCGTACAAACTTGCATATGATAGTCAATAGCTCTGTTGATCAGAGTGATGCTTCTTTCTCCGTAGCAAATGAATCCACTGCAATGTACGCAGACGTGTTTTACTTCACCAAATCTCATTTGTATATTTGGCACCATCTCCCTGCCCTCTGGTCCCGTTACTTCCGGTACAACAGATCTTCTGGCCATAATAGGGAGACTATCTAGGTCGTTCCGAAACTGTGCAGCACTGTAGTTGTTAGGATGCCACCTAGTCATATGGCGATGCATTGTGTAGTTTCCAAAACTGTATTTTTTCTCGGTCCCTCTGGACAGTCTATCTTGACATATAAGGCAAGTTACGTATCTTGCATTTACTTTTTTCTGACCTTTGGGAATTTTAAAAAATTGCCAAATGAAGTTTTCTTTCCGGTGAGACGTCCTGGGCTCCTCAGGCAAAAACTGCCTCTCTTCGTGCTCGTCGTCCTGTTCCTCTTCTTCCTCTTCTTGTTGAATTATAACTTGAGCAGGTGGTCCACTCTTCCTTGGATGTGGTGGAGGTGGTGGGGAAGCACCAGCTGAAGCTACTAAAGAAGCCATTGCTCACTGGTAACAAAGGGTCTTTCTCTCACAACGATGAAAGTCAGAGTGAGGAAAGAAGGAGGGATTTTCATCATTTGGGAAAAACAAGAGTTCTCAACCAATGAAAAGTGTTCATTTTAGATTATATGACCTAGTCTTACATCATTAGGAAACCAAAAGTGAAATGAACCAATGAAAAGTGTTATTACCAAGTCACATGACCTGCTGTGTTTACGTTAAGCGCTTTGCAGGGCCTCCCGGTTTGCTTCCAGAAACCTGCGCTTTGCGACTCGCTTCGCGTACCAGTTCGCTAACGTAGCACGTCATATGACGTATCACGCGACAACGTGAAACGTCATGCGGACGGGAGGCGTCACGATGTTGTTTTCTAACGCGGCAGTTGCGGTAAAGAAACGTTTACCGGCTCGCGGTCTATTTCGCGGCATCAAGGTCAGCTAACGGGAAGCTTCCCGATTCGCGAAGCGGGAACGAAGAAAAAAAAATATTTAAAAAAAAAATTATTCATAAACATATAAAATATATTTTTGGATTTAAAGAAGAATACATTTTACAGCTACAGATATTAGCTGTTAAAAAACCAATGAAATTCACTGAAAAAACCATAGGTTATAGACCATATATAGTTAGGAATTAGCATTTACAAAACCTTGACAATTCACTGAAAAAACCATAGGTTAGAGACCATATATAGTTAGCTGGACATTTTATTGACATAAAACCAATGAATTTCCATATATAGTTAGTTGCACTAACTATATATCGCGCACCCGCAATCCACTGCTGATGATATTACATCATTCATGACATGGTCAGTGACATCACTGATGACATCACTGATGACATCTCAAATGACATCACTGATGACATCACTGATGACATCTCATTTGACATCAATGACCACATCACTGATGATATCATTCATGTGACAATACAATGCATCTCCTCACATTTTAATATAACCTCTGTTTCACCCAGTGTTAAATACAGAGTATAATTTTTGAAACCATTGACACACCAATACTAGTTACTACATACGCACTCACTGATTCCTATGTCTACACACACATTCACTCATTCACCCATACAATCATTCATACATACAATCACTCATCTTTACAACACTATCATATGCACTCATACACCTATACAGACACTCACAGTCTGCCACTCATCCATGGAGTTACTCACACACCTAGTCAGTCCTGTAAAGAATCAATGACACTTCCATTTTCTTGTCTATACAGTTAAACATAGAGCACCTTACATTTTCAAACATATACTAACACATACTTACCTTCTTATACAATCATTGATACAAGTACACATTGATCTGTACAGAGTCACACACCTCCCAGCCAGCCACACACACACTCAGTCTCCCATACAAATACTTGGACAATCAATCAGTAACCCATATAGTTAATCATATAGCTACTGATCAACACATGCAGCAGTTTACAGAACAACAGACATAATGATGCACAAATTAAGACAGTTTAGTCACTAACCCATGCACTCAGTGAGACACATTTAATCACTCACTCATACATTCAGTCATGCACCTACTAAATCCTTTGTCCAGACACTTATACTTCCACTCATTCTTCAATATGTAAGACACATTTTAACTTTACAGAAACATACAGTCACTGGATGTTGTCATCAGTGATGTCATCAGTGATGTCATCAGTGATGTCATTTGAGATGTCATCAGTGATGTCATCAGTGATGTCACTGACCATGTCATGAATGATGTAATATGTGACATCATCAGCAGTGGATTGCGGGTGCGCGATATATAGTTAGTGCAACTAACTATATATGGAATTTCATTGGTTTTATGTCAATAAAATGTCCAGCTAACTATATATGGTCTCTAACCTATGGTTTTTTCAGTGAATTTTCAAGGTTTTGTAAATGCTAATTCCTAACTATATATGGTCTATAACCTATGGTTTTTTCAGTGAATATATATATATATGTGTGTGTGTTTTTTAATTAAAGGAGTGGGATGCATGGCCCTCCACCCTGAACCTTGATAGGCCCTGGAAACCCATCCCTTAGGGTTGTGTATTTTTGTAAGGGGAGGGGAATGCACCTCCCTGGGACACGTCAGCTCCTGGGCTCCTGCAGTCCCATCTCCTTGGGCCCAGTGTTATGTTTAGGGGGAAGGGGGCATGCAGCCATCTCTAAAGGCTTATTTCGAGGCCAGGGACTCCATTCTTCAGGGCCGAGCATCATTTATGCGTGGGGCCCACAGCCTCCCTCCTGTGGAAGAGTGGCTTGTGAGCAAAGTATTAGTCATTTTTAAGGTATATTGAATTAACAAACAACTGTTTTTGTTCCTAAATTAGTCAAACATTGCTACCATGTGGCAGTGCCAGTGCTGACAAGCAAATGCTGGTGCTGGACACCGGAAACCACCTGCTCAAATTAAGCACTGATTCTAGAAGAGCCAATCAATCAATCAAGGTTTGGTAATCAATCAAGGGTTAGTAAAGCTCAGCTACTCACCTGTGGGGGTCTCAAGGTGCTGGGGAGAGGTGTGGAGTAGATGCATCTAATAACTGGGATCATTTGAAGAGCCAGGTCTTAAGGTCCTTCCTGAACTGGGGTTGCGTGGGAGAGGGGTAGGGTGTTACGGGTCTTGGCAAAAAGAAGGAGAAGGACTTTCCTCCAGTACTGGTCTTGCGAATCAATGGGATGGTGGCCAGGGTGAGCTGGTTGGAGCTAAGGTGTCTTTTGCATGTGTGGAATGAGAGGTATCTGTTCAAATATGCGGGTCCAGCATTGTGGAGGGCCCTGTAAGCCTAGGTGAGGAGTTTGAAGGTTATTCCTCTGTCTTCTGTGGAGATCATGGAGGTGTTGAGTGATGTGGTTGTCCCGGGGCAGGTCGAGGACCAGTCTGGCTGCAGTGTTCTGGAGATTCTGGAACTTTGCAGAAGTTTTTCTGGGTAACGCCGGCATAGAGTGTGTAGTTGAGTCTGCTGGTGGGTATTGCGGAGGGCATCTAGTATGATGCCGAGGTTTCATGCATGGTCCGTCGAGGTAGGGGGAGTTCCTTGCACAGAAGGCCACTAGGTGTTCTTCCATGCGGAGGGGGTGGATCCCAGGATGAGGACTTCTGTCTTGTCAGAGCTGAGATGAAAGCAGCTGTTCTTCATCCAGATGTCAGCGGCTTTTATCCCACCTTGGAAGTTTTGCCTGGTGACTTTGGGTTCAATGGTGAGGGAGAGGATCAGCTATGAGTCGTCGGCATAGGAGATGATGTTGAGTCTGTGGTTCCAGACGATTGTTGCGACGGGGGCCATATAGACGTTGAAGAGGTTGGGGCTGAGAGAGGAGCCTTTGGGCACTCAGCATTTGGTCTCTGTCAGTTCTGAGGGGTATGGACGGATGTCTGACTTTTTGTGTTCTGCCTGAGAGGAAGGATCGGATCCAATCAAAGGCCTTATCATGGAAGCCCAGCATCATGGAGTCTAGGGGATATGTGCGGTGGGAGACGATGTTAAATGATGCAAAGAAGTCCAGAAGGATGAGGGTCAGGTCGAGGAGGGAGCGGATGTCGTCAGTGCCAGCGAGGAGGGGGGTCTTGGTGCTGTGATTGCTTCAGAAACCAGATTGGGAGATGTCCAGGATGTTGTTTGTCTCAATTAAGTTGGCTACTTGGTTGTTGGCGGGTTTTTCTATGACTTTGGCTGGGAAGGGAAGCAGTGAGATAGGCCTGACGTTCTTAAGGTCTGTCTGGTCTGCAGGGGGTTTCTTCAGGAGTGGGTTGATTTTGGCATGTTTCCAGTCATCAGGGTAGGAGGCGTTCTTGAGGAAGCAGCTTATAGATCAGCATAGCTTGGGTGAGACGGCGGGGGAGGCTCTGTGGAAGATGCAGTGTGGGTAGGGGTCCAATTGTGCTCCAGAGTGGATGCTTTTCATGGTCAATAGGGTGCCTGTCGGTTTAGGAGGTTGCTGGTGAGGTGAGGAGGTCCTGATTGTAAAAAGGTATTGTAGAACGTCTTGAACTTGTGGTGGAAGAAAGAGCTGAGTCTGTTGCTGAGTTCTTGAGACGGTGGGACGTCTGTGGTTTCGCAGTTGGGTTTAACGAATTCCTTGATGATGGTGAAGAGTTCCTTGCTGTTGTGTGTGTTGGTGTCCATTCTGTCTTTGAGGGCCTTCTTCCTTGTGTTTTGATGAGGTGGGGTGGTTAGGGCTTCTGGGGTTTTGTTATTCCTCCATGTTTTTTCGAGTCATCTGCAAGAGCGTCTGGATTCCTGGAGGGCAGGTATGAACCAGCCTGTTTCTTGATGTGTTTTCCAGTGGATTTCTTGAGAGAGGCCAGGGTATTGGCTCAGTTTTGATCTATTGGTAAAGGTTGTGTGCTGCGTTGTTGGCGTCTGAGGTGGTGAGGTGCTGTGTAGGGTGGTGATAAGCTGGTCCTCGGTGACCTTGTTCCAGCATCTGTGGGTGAAACAGTGGGCATGCTTGGGTGCGGTGGTTAATAGCAATCAAACTTATCCCCTGCATAGCCTGTATTATGCTCTCATAATCATTGTTTTTTCATTTTAATACATGATTGTTATGTTTTTATTACAGAGGCATCAGTAAAGATTGAATGGATAGAATGAAAGATTAAATATAATATTGATTTGATGCATGCATTTTTGACGAGATTGAGTCTAGCTCTGTGTGGCTTAGTAAGGAAATTAAGGACTTTGATAAATTCAGTACTCTGGACCATGTACCTTATTAGAATTTTATTTTTGGATGTATTTATTTACTGTTGATCATGAAATTAAAGAAACATAGATGTTTGAAAAATGTATACTCTTGTATACTTTGTCCCATTAAATTAGTAATATTTTTCTAATGATCCCAAAGACATGATTTTAAATTGTATGTTATTAATTTTATGTATTTGTGATACCTCTGAACAGCAAAATATGGCGTGAGCTTCATGCAAAGTATGATGAAATGATTTCACATCATGGTATTTATGATAATCGATTCAAATCATTGAATACCTAGTAGTTATGGATCATTATGTTAATCGATTCTTTATCATTTAAAATATTTGGTATAGTCCATTCTTGCTGTTTATTGGAAACTAACTCTACCCGGCCACGCGTTGCTGTGGCTCAGTCTGGTTAAATGGAAGAGAAAGAAAAGAGTAAGCGCACATTTCTAATATGTTTAATTTGTCAATGCTTGTGGGTATACAATATGTTTTTGTGACTATTGTCTCTATGCGTCCCTTGTAGTTGTTGCGCAGCATCTCTAAGCATCCTTTCTTAATGTTGCAAAGTGAACCAACTCATCCCCCCTCCCTCCACCCACTTCCCAGTCTGCCATCCTGACACCAATTGTACATCCTAATATATGTGTACTATTGTGTCTATGCGTCCACTTCCCGATCTGCCATCCTGACACCAACTGTCCATCCTAATATATGTAGACTATTGTCTCTATGCGTCCCTTGTAGTTGTTGCGCAGCATCTCTATGCGTCCTTTCTTAATGTTGCAAAGGGAACCAACTCCTCCCCCTCCCTCCATGCACAGCATCTCTATGCGTCCTTTCTTAATGTTGCAAAGTGAACCAAATCCTTCCCCCTCCCTCCACCCACTTCCCGGTCTGCCATCCTGACACCAACTGTCCATCCTAATATATGTGGACTACTGTCTCTATGCGTCCACTTCCCGGTCTGCCATCCTGACACCAACTGCCCATCCTAATATTGTATATGTAGACTATTGTCTCTATGCGATCGAACGTTGTGTATGTAAAAACACGCGGTTATTCGAATCCAACGTTGTGTGAAAATTTCAAAGAAAAGAAAAGGTGAAGAACTTTCAGAGATTTGCAATTTTGAACAAACGAACATTTAAATTTTTATTTATATAGATAATGATGCACACACACATGCATATATAGGGGTGTTCCCGATGAAAACAAATGTTTCGATTTACCTATAACTTTTGACCTGAAAACAGATTTATACTGAATTTGGTAATCTACTTATTCAATCTGCTACATTTCAGCATGTCAGTTTTGTGAAGACCCATATACAGAAAAAAAAGTTTAAGGGTGGGGGTACAAAAACAAGAGATTTTCAAATTTAACTCCCAAGGGAAATGTTCCTGAAATAGGACTGAACGCTTGTCAGAATTTACGCCAAACTTGGGGTGAAAGTAGACCTTTACTAAGAAGGTGTAAGTCTTTTGGTTTGTATAATTAGGTTCAGTAGTTTTTGACATATAAGCATTTAAAATCATTGTCGATCTGGTTTGAAAGGTTCTTCACCTTTCTGTATCTCTGCCCTTTGGGATTTGTGATTAATTCGCAAGTCATTTAAAATGGACTCTTTTCTCCCATTGTCGTTGCAAATAATAATGCAAAACCAATACCTCATGCTTTCAGTAATGCGAGGCAAAGTGCATTGAAAATGCTTGCATAGTGAGCCAAGAACCAGCATTGTTTGTCTCAGTGCAGTACCTCAAGCTGCTCCTAGAGGTCCCTAGTGAGCAAGGCACCAGCACTGCTTGTCTAGGTGCAGTACCGCAAGCTGC
Source organism: Lissotriton helveticus (assembly GCF_964261635.1). Lineage (NCBI taxonomy): Eukaryota > Metazoa > Chordata > Amphibia > Caudata > Salamandridae > Lissotriton > Lissotriton helveticus. The sequence goes on along the minus strand of NC_136060.1, from coordinate 330,270,652 downwards.
TCCTATAGCTCCCTAGTGAGCAAAGCACCAGCACAGCATGTCTCAGTGCAGTACTGCAAACTGCTCCTAGAGGTCCCTAGTGAGCAAGGCACCAGCACTGCATGTCTAGGTGCAGTACCACAAGCTGATCCTAGATGTCCCCAGTGAGCAAGGCACCAGCACTGGTTGTCTACAAAGTTGGAGGTATTGGCATTATAAATGGAAATGTTTTTTGCCTAGCCATGTTGCAGGGTGCAGTACCATATGTGGCCAAAAGGGGATCTCTTTTGGTCACATATGGTACTGCACCCTGCAGAAGATATGGTAAATCCACCCTACCCAAGACAGTACTATGAGTACATTCAATAGCTATGTTCATATATACAATTAGTAGCTTTGAGATGTGACAAAATAATTATTACATTAATTTCGTATTAGATTGCACTCTGTGTGGAGCTGATGAAGGGAAATGCATAGATGGTCTCATAAAAATGTGAGTTGTTCTAGTGAGTGAAGTAACCACTGCCAGCCTAGCTTAGGACGAGTGTGTGTCCTGCCGGAAGCTTTTAAAGAAAATAGTGCCTTGAGGCTGTAATTAAAACCTAGGGAGCAACAACACATGTAATAGGGGTTGTCCTCATAGGAGGTTACAAGAAGAGACAAGGCGGTACTAAGGAGGGACAAATAAGCCTATCAACCAATGAAAAGCCACCATTTACAAAGGACAGGGACGGGAGCCAATTACAAAGATGGGCAGGAAGTAGGCAGAGCTTTCTGCCCATATCCTGAATACAGCATGTTCTGAAGAGACAGCGCAAGCGCTGCCTAGGCGAGAACTAAAAAATGATCTTGCGGCAGCAATTACAAGATGCACGGCAATGTCCCAGTATCCTGCTGGGAAAAAGATGCATATATAAACAAAGGGTAGGCACACCCTGACACCCCACCCCCAGGCCATAAAGAGGACCCCATTATACCTTACACCTAAAATGACAGCCAAGGTACCTTTCTCTGTAGTTGTTACTGATTCACTAGAAAGAAACAACTCATGATCCAGAAGCAAGTTGGGATGCTTGCCTCAGATTTGTAAATCTTGTTTCGGATTCTCAGCTGATGTTCCGCACTGCCCACAACACCCAAGCCGCGGTGGGATGGGGTGCAAGCCCTGGCCACAGGCCCTGTACCCACCACAGGCTGTACATGGCCAGACACTATGTGGAGCGGCATTTGCCCACTCATGGCAGGTTGTGCAGAGAGCCTGGCTACAGGACAGTCCCTGGACCTGAAACCCACAGGGCACAGATGATGGCTGTGCAAAGCAGAGGTTGAGCACTCAAGGCAAGTGTAATGGTGTTGATAATCAAGCGAGGCCTCCGGCCATTCCGCTGGAGGCCATCTGTGAAGCGACGCAAACGGATGTCACCCTACAAGAAGTGAAACGTCTGATCCAAAGGAACAGCTGGAGACACACAAAAAGCAATGAACAAGACAACCACGAGATGGCAGCATTCAAGCACGTACATGAAGAACTGTCAATAGCCAACAATGGTCTCATCTTACGGGACACCAGAATAGTGATCCCACAACAACTCAGACAAGGGGTCATCAACCTGGCACATGAGGGACACAGGGGCATAGTAGCCACAAAAAGAGCACTCCGTGAAAGAGTCTGGTTCCCAACACTAGACCTGATGGTGGAAACGACCCTGAAAGACTGTCCGCAATGTCAACTGGTAAGTCGTCCGGATCCCCCTGCACCACTACAAATGTCTCCACTACCGGAGGGCGTCTGGCAACACATTGCCATTGACTTCTTTGGGCCAATCAAATCAGGCCAATATGTCCTAGCCATCATGGACGAATACTCCCGATTCCCCATCGCACAACTGTGCACATCCACGAAAGCCTCAAGTGTCATACCGATCCTAGAGGAGGTCTTTGCCGCATGGGGCAACCCCCTAGTGGTGAAGTCAGACAATGGGCCTCCATTCAACAGCCATGACTTTGCTGACTTTGCTAGGCACCTCAACTTCACACACCGCAAGATCACACCACTATGGCCGCAAGCCAACGGAATGATCGAACGCTTCATGGCCACGATCAAGAAGACCATCCAGCAAGCAGAACTCACCAGGAAGAGCCTTCAGACAGCACTCGACGAAGTATTGCGATCGTATCGCAATACGCCTCATTCCACCACAGGCAAATGTCCTGCCACTCTCATGCTAGGACGACCAGTGCGCACCAGAATACCCATGATGAGTATGACAGCACACAAACTGGATCTTGACTCTGACCATGAGGAAATCGCGGTCAGAGACAAGATAAAGAAGGAAAAGATGAAGAACTATGCCGATGAGCGACGCCATGCTACTCCCCCTCAAATCCAAGAGGGAGACTGGGTGCTGGCACGACAAGAGCAGCACAGGAAGACCGACTGCCGATACCATGAGGTTCCACTCAAAGTGATCCACCAAAAGGGAACCATGATCACTGCAGAGACTGATGGAAAAAGACTCACTAGGAATGTGACGTACTTCAAAAGGTGCAGCCCACATGTCAAGGAGCTACTGACCGAACCAAAACTGGAGCCGGGAGACCCAGAGACACTGCCAACTCACAGCCAGCTACTGATGGAGATTGCAGATGAGAATGAGGGCGACAGTCCCAACCTCCAGTCCCGCCCCAGACGTGGGATCACGAAACCGTCTCGCTTTATCGAAGAATTTTAAAGACAATAGTTTACTGTTTTGCTGTGGCGTACATTATCGTGTTTTCATTTATTCACAGAGGGGGGAGATGTAATGGTGTCGATGCAAGTGACCAGTGACCAAACTGGTCAGGCACTAGGACCTACCCGAGTGAGGAACGAGGGCGGGCGGAAAGGGAGGAGCTGGGGGACCAAACAGGCCCCCAGCCCCAGCCGTTGGTAATAGAAGAGTGAGGACGCGTAATAAAGAGGTTCGTGTTTACACCATACTGTGTCTGCCTGCATTCCTTGGGGCTGAACACTACAGCAAGTTGGGCATAGGTCTTCACAGCAGGCCAAATCCTGCACCCAACGCATGCTGCTTATGGACTTAGGTCAGGCCCTTCTCTCAATCGCTGTTGCACGGGTGAAAAGGCACTGCACAGTGGGGGTTGGGAAATTAAGAACATCAGGAAAAGCAGTGAAATTAACTGAAAAAACATAGTTAGAACCTGAGTTATGGTTCTAGCTCAAACACACAAAATCACTGAAATTCACCAGTTTTTAACACACAAAACAGACACCAGGCACCACCTACATGCTCAAAATACTAATTTACCCAAAAAATAAAAAACAGTTGCAATATATCAAAATTGCAGGCAGTGTGAGTTATGCAGTATAGAACTACAGAACCATAATACACATATTAGTGGATGTATATATGTAAACATATATAACCACTAATATGCACCCATAGGTCATCGATTCTTTTGCAAATTCTTTGTTTTTATGATTATGTAGCACTCTTTACTAAATGAAAAGCATAGCTTGTAATTTTCACGCAGCCTTTCCACATGTTCCATGTAATCTTTGATAAAAAAATACCATTTATAAAATGTGCCTCAAATGTAGCAATTAACCCTTCTGCACATTTATAATGTTAGAAAATAGGTAACGCATTACATTCAAAGACAGGATCTGATAGGCCAAAATTGTTTAAAACATCACAGCTATTTAGGCTATACCCCAGGGAGCTTCAGAAACCATTTAACAGATGAAAGCAACATTTGAAATGTCTGACCTTACAGGCAATCATAAAACGAATCAAAACAGTTCCTTTTCCCCTGAAACGTACAGAGCCCATCTGTGTCTAATCCAGTAATTATAGAGCGAGCTCAATTACCTTTTCAAACTCGGAGTAGACTGGAGACTAGGCCGTGAGCAAACATTGGGCTTTGTCTAGACCTCAACTAACCACAGTCTAAAGCCGTACTTTATATCTCATTTTATTTTTGTAATCAATGACTGTCAATATATGTGCTCCAGTGTGTGTTTTTCTCTGTCTAATAGATTTTCAGGCTAAACTTCACTAAATATTACCGCGCGCTTTGCTGAGGAGTTGTTGATGATCCCAAACCTATTTCCCTCTTTCTTTCTGTCTTGTGCAGTTTCTTGAGCAGCCTCACAGCGTAACAGAAGTTTCAGAGTCCATTTCTTCTAACGCTTTATTCTCCTAAATTTGGCGTGACTGGCCCGTGTTTATTTTATACCTGTCATCAATGTTCGCTTGTTTGAGGAAAAGGACAAATTATTTCCACTTTGAATTCAGTAAATTACCTGCTGGCTAACACATTTTTGCTAATTTATTTTAACGGTGCGTGAATTTCAGTCTTGTACACAAGTTATTTTAGGTGCATGTTCTATGGGAATCTGTGTTTTCTGACTCCCTGACTAACTGCAGTTTTCATCTAATTTTGCACAAATACTCGGGGCAGCCTGTGGCTGCCACCAGTACACCATGAGTATCGAGGGCGCATATTTCCTTCAGTTTTCCATTTTGGAAGTCGGCGTGTCGTGTTTTTTCACAGCTTAGCACAGACCCAAACATTCTAGATGAACAGGAGCCTTTTGTTTTGAACTCGTTCATTTTTCCAATTTACCCACGACACCTTTGGGAGTTTGAAAAATAATTAAGGCGCTCATCCCTCAGTAGGGGCCGGATGTAGGTCGGTCGGTAACGGCCGAAAATCGGTATTTTCGGCCGTAACCGACCGGTATTGCAGGAATGGTATGTAGGGCCACATATTTTACAGATTCTGTAAATTTACCGATCGGTAAATTTACCGAATCTGTAAAATACCGAATCAGTATTTTTACCTATTCGTTTAATTTGATATGTAGGTGGGACTCTTCTGAGTCCCACAACCCTTACCGAATCTGTATTTTACCATCAAATATATTTGATGGTAAAATACCGATTCCGGTGTGCATGCACATGTGTGCATGCACACCTGTGCCATATGACAGGCAGACCTGCCCTTAGGGCAGGTATGCCTGCCACATGGCACCCGAGCCTCTTTTGGGGGTGCCAGAGGGTGTCAAAGTGACACCCCCTGCACCCTTGTGGAATTCGGTATTTACCGATTCGGTAAATACCAAATCGGTAATGCCCATTCATTTCTATGGGCTGCAAAGCCCATAGGAATGAATGGGCATTACCGGTCGGTATTTACCGAATCGGTAAATACAGATTTTTACCGATTCGGTAAAAGGAACATCTGGATGTTCCTACATGTCCCCCCTTCTTATTTACCGATTTTTAATTACCGAATCGGTAAAATTCGGTAATTAAAAATCGGTAAATAAGTCCTACCTACATCTGGCCCTAGACCTTAAATTAAGCCCTCACTTCTGGCATCATGATCACCACAGTCACGTGTCCCTCATCTTCTTGGAGCCCTAGAACTTAGAACTGCATTATGTATTTACACTTCAAGATGTTATATGCCAATATATAGTCCTAATTTTTCTCTGTTGTTGTTGCATTTCACACAGGGTGTGCTTTCTCTCGGTGTCCCATGGCTCAGACAGGCTCCAGGACGTTGAAGAAATAGACTAGTGGGAACTTGAGCCTCTGGTGCATGGCCCTGGGGGGAATAACACTTCTTTCCCCTTTTTCCCTCACCCCGCATGTTATTACAATGCGGTCGTTACAACGACCACGTTGTAACAACGCAATACCATTACCCCGCATGTCATTACCACGACTTGCGGAGGGGGGCGCTGCATGTTGGAATAGTATGATTTACTATTCCAACTCCAGTCTGTGCGGACAGTAGGGAAGATGTTAGATTTAAAATCCAACACCTTCTCCCCCCTCCGCAAGTCGTGGTTTCAACTTGCGGGGTAATGGTATTGCATTGTTACAATGCGGTCGTTGCAACAACGGCATTGTAATAACATGGGGGGTCACAGATGCGGGGTGAGTGATGTTTACCCACTGGGGGAATTCCATTAATGATAAATTATTGAGAAGTGTAATAGATAATGGGAAATATTTATCAGCTTCCACAAAGAAGGGAGCAACTCTCTGTGTGGGGCTAGTTTTGGGGGCATCCTTGGCTGTTTGCTGGCTGCTAGAATCTGGTGTTATGCCATCCTTAGTTTCCTGAGAGAAACCCACTTGTCCAAAAACTGTGGCCCATACTAAGGGTCACACATTTGGCCATGGCACTTAAGCTGAGCATAACCTGGAGGGTGCTTGTATGGCATGTCACTTTGTGGTCAGTCAATTCAATTTCGGACTTGGTTATCCTACCTAACATTTCCTTGTGAGAGGACAATAGTACTTGATGTGGACGGCATGTCTGGAGGTATTGATACATGAGTGTGTATCCCATGATTTGGATATTTCCAGAGCCCTCAAGCAGAACTCATGCCACCAAGCGATATGAACAGATTCAGCATGTCATGGTAATTCATTCTAGTCAAGCTGTAGGATTTTTTGGGCCTGTATTACAGAAGTGCTCCGGGGGCGCAGCAGGCATTTGTGCCCACTTTATGCATCCAAGGGGGCTCTTTGGCATTACAGAAGGGCTGCAGATGCTTGCGCAACCCTTTCTGCGATACAGATAGCGATGGCACACAAGTAGCGCCATCGCTATTAAGAGAGGGCGTTCCCTCATTTGCATGGGAGCATGGCCCCATGAACATGAGGAAATATCTCTTTGCCTCTGTGCCCGGGCAGTATTATGTATGCAGGCGCAAAGGCAAAGAAGCTGTCAGGAGGAGCACTGACAGTGCACCACTTAATGGTGGATATATTGTTACAGAGATGCATTGTACATTCGTCAAGAGATCTTCAGTTTCTTGCAAAGTGTGATGGAGGAAGCACACTATTGTGCTTTACAGCTGTGACTGTGAAATGCTGTTGAGCCTACCAATGAGATAGTGAGATGCTCTTGAAGTACAGTAGCAGACTAGCTGGAGGTGACCCACTGCCCAACTCAGTGCCTGCATGGTGTCTCACAGCAGCCACACAAAGGAGAGGAAATGTCCATCAGTCATATTGGAATGTTGAGGCTACACCCGATTGCACTGATTTTTGAAAGTTGCCCTCCTCATGCATGAGTTGATTATATCTTTGTTTCTGCACTCAGACGTTGGCCAGTGTTTTTAAAGCCAGAGACTAGCTCCTTTATTTTTATTGGAAATTCACAAACTTAAAGTCAGCTTTATGGTTATGTGTGTTATATTTACAAAATCAACAGTGCTAATTAGGTGTACATGAATCTGTATAGTTTACATTCTTATGGGACGACTTGACCTGAGTTATTTCAGGAAAATATTTCATTTTCAAATGACTGCTTAGGCATATCAGGGATAAGGATTACGACATATGCAGTGACTGCATTTTTAGCACCAAGGCTTGAAGACGCAGAAGTGTCATGTTATGATCAGCTTGAAAGGCGCAGAGTGCTACCTGTTGATACACAAACAAAGGTACACATGGTATGATCGAACATCTAGACACATAGGTCCTTATTTATGAGCCCTTGTGTCCCATTTAAGCCGCCGTTGTGTCACTTTTTGTAACACTACAGCAGCGTAAATAATGCGCCACGTTGGGCCATATTCACGAAGTTACGTATCTATTCAGATGCGTCACTTCGTAAACCCCCGGTGGTACATTATACCTGCATCAGGTATAATGTATCTAGGGTGGGCGTTCCCCCGCATCAATGCCTCGTCGAAGTGGCACATTGAAATCTATAAGATTTCAATGCCCTACTTCAAGGACACCATTGCGTCAAAACCTTACGCCTGCCTCATGGCAAGCGGAAGGGTGACACAAGCCCTTTCAGATGGGGCTTGCCCCATGTGAAAGGAAACATTACTGGAGTTGCGTCAGTTTTCAGATACACCCCAGCAATGTGCTACTTTTGCCCCTACAGATATGTCATAAAATCTGCCTTATCTGTAACTCCTTGCGACAAGATGCGCCGTTCTGTAAATGTGGCGCATCCATGGTGTCGCAAGGAGCATGCACTGAGAAGTGTTGCATCGTTGCTTTGTCACAGCGATGCAACACTTCTCATAAATAAGGCCCATTGTTGCCTGCCAGCACTTCAGGCAAGAAGAAATCCGACTCTGCTCCCCTGACTGAAGACCGCCTGCTGTATTTTATGATAGCCTTCTTCTTGGCACTGATCTCACTTCTTTTAGACAAACTAGGTGCATAAGTTGGTTTAGTCCTGTTTAGCAAATCGTTTTGATATACAAAAACAAACACCAAAAGTGGGAGGTTTCCTTTTCTCCCTAAAAACAGAAAAAAAAACAATGACCAGAAGAGCACATTGGAAGTTTACTCCATGTGACTCAGGTTTATTTTTTGATTTACTGTCAGGAAACAGCAGGGGATTACGAGCTTCACACCTGAAGTCGGACTCTCATGGTGGTATTCTCCTTGAAGAATGTGGTGGATCAGACTTAGGAGGCTGAGGACCACTGAGGTCAAGGGGCGGTGCTTCGAGGATATGACTAGCAGTGACACTATTTAAACACCAGCTAAGCAAAAGGATGCTACCGGGCAACTTTCCGTATTGCATAGGCTCTCCTCTTACCGAAGAGTTTTCCTCATTTTAATTTCTTATGGTATTTCTAACCCTTTTGCCTTTTACCTCACTTTAACTCCTGAACTTTGATTCACCTTTGTTTATATTCCTGTGTTCTCTTTAGCCTTTCAGTTTCCTTGGATTGCATTCCTCTGTTTTACTGGCTAAATCCAGTTCGGCTTAGGTACACTGTTGCGCTTCATCTTGAACATGATAAGTGATTTTGACATGCTAAGATCTTAGCAAGTTCCATACGCCAACCATTGATGCTAAAGTCTTACATGCTCTCTCCTTGTATATAGAGACAGTATTTTACCAGAAAGTATTGATTGTTAACATCGTTGCGTGCATGGCCTGAGACATGAGAGAGTAGTGTTGCAGAATGCCTTGACATGTTATTTGTTTCTCTCTCTCAACATCTCATTACCCTTTCAATCCAGTATTTAGTGATGTTTAGAACGTTTACTTTAGTTCCAGCAATCCTACATTCTAGGGAGTGGGGTGGATTGTGATCAGAATCTGGCAGACTTCACACAGGTACCCTGACATTTCCTTGCCCAGGGCCACCATGTCTTGGTTGGCAGTCCTCTGCAGAGCAATCTAGTGCTCTAGCAACCATTAAAATATTCTGTTGACTTAGTGGTAGATGGACTGCCAGACAAGGGTTTCAAGGCCAGTTGTGTCTCTATCAGTGGAAGTAATGTGGTTCCCCCACCTCCAAATGAGACGTAAAACCAGAAGTTTGGTATGTCAGTGAAGTGCCAATGTATACCAGTTCTTCTTCTGTACCAAATTCCAAATGACACCATAGTGTATAGTGTGTTGACTAACAAGTTAGCCCCTAAGTTGCAGCTATGATAGTCTTTTATTGACTGCCTAATAAAAGTGATAAACAATGGGAGGAATTTGATCAGAGGTAAAATGCTGGTTCAGTATGGTGCCCATTAGTAACAATCTGTACATTGCCCTTGTGAACTTTACTTTACTTTCTTTGAGTACCAGTCACTACAGAATACCCAGGCTACAATGGGTTTATGTAGTGCCATACTATCAGGGACATTCCCATTACAGCCCTGCTTTGCTGGTACTTAAGCTCAATAACAGTACAAGCTCAATACACTCAGTTTCAGCACTGGACAGTGGTCCTTCAGTAGAGAGGCTCCATAACACAGTTACTCTTTGAAGAGTACCTTTAGGAAAGGTAAACTCAGAGCACATAATCCTCTAGCACGCTTTGCTTACTTCCACATTTAGGAGGTTTTTATATATCACACGTTGTCTTTGAATGTTTCAGGGGTGTACAAAAGTAATGAAACGTAATGGAGATACAATACGTATGCAAATGAGGCGATAAGATGGTAGCGCAACAGTGTTGACATTGGAAGCAGAGTACATTTAAAAAATGGAGGCTCAGAGACACTGTTAAAACTTCAGTGAATGATAATGAGCAGGCTTCTGCAAAGTCTTATGAAAAAAGGAGGAGGGGTGGATATTATCAATAAATTAACCTATGGGAAAGCTACTAACCCACATATTTTAGCTATAATCTCTCCTGCCTTGAAAAATATATTCAGTTATATTACAAACCCTAGAAAGGACCCCTCTTGGTGCAATGCAAATATTGTGGAAAAACAAAAGGGAGAGCAAGGGATTCTGTTCACATTGCGTGAACGGGGGATACTCCTGTACCCCTGGGTTTATCAATAGAAACAAAAAGAGGAGTACCACCAACGTGGAATCAAGGATTCCTAATGGGGTGTGTGGTTGTACAAAAGTGAGAAAATTCTCCTTTTGCTTAAAAACCCCTCACTCACCACCTAGTGGTGACATGCTTCATCATCGGGGTCCACCCTAATGACCTAGCGCCATCAGGGTGTGCTTCAACACCTGTTTACAGTGGAGCAGGTTGTGAGTGAGGGTGCATAAACAAAAATAAGTGTTTTAAAAATTGTCCTGGTTTAACTTGGGAGAAACAAAATATTTATTTTCAAGCAACTGGACAATGTTAAAAACAATGACGAGATAAAGTGAGGGTGATTATGACCCGTGTATCTCTATGTGTGGCTGGTCTACATGTTTCAACCGTAAAGGTATTGATTAACCAGGTTTTCTTCAGGACCAAAAAACCAGGGGAGTGGACGGTCTGCGTCCCCTAAAAGACGCACCCAATCCTACTCTCTGGATCCACAGATGGGCAAAAGTGTGCCTGTGGTGTCAGCTTATACCACGATGGGTAAGCGTAAAAATAATCAAAATACCTGAAAAGAAGGTAAAGACAAACGTAAAAATTTTAAACTTATACATGCCTGTAACGTTGTGCAGTGTCTCAAAATCGTGCCTGCATGCTGTCACTCCCATTAGGATAATTTTATTGCTCGGCGTCGCAAAAAGTCAGGGCGCAAAGGGCTATTGGGTGTGCCTTTTCAGTGAGAGGACGTGCTTGTACATGGCAGTGGTTGGGCTGTCAATATTTACCACACCTTGCAAGCTTATCAATTGTGCGTGCTAGGTGGTAACTATGTTTCTTAAAACACTCACGCTCTTCTCATCAGTTTAAGTGGCGTGATCATATTTGTATACAAAAGAATTGGTAGTGGTGTTCCAAAAAAAATTGGAATAAACCGCACATACACTACTTAATGCATATAAGAAAACAATGCTGGATTAAATAGTCAAAAGAATCTCTACAAGGGTTAGAGACGGAGTGCTGCAAAGACCTATATCCCCCACTACCAGGAAGGACCAAGAACTCTTAATCCAAAGGATTAACGAGTATGTACATAAGCAAACAAATAGGTCAGGAGAGCACAATCCTATAAAGTAGCTGCGTACAAACTGATATAATATACAGTCCGAGTAACATGTAGCTGTGAATAGGGTCAGAAACTTCTCAGGCGTAATAAGACGAAAGGAAGAATAAAGTTCAAGTTTTGGATCTTCTTATTCTTTATTAATTATCAACGTGATTCTCAAGTTCATAAAACAACAGCCGACACGTGTTTCGTCTGTACTCAGAGTAAGTACAAAGACTTTTTCAAGGCTGTAAAGACATGATAAAAAATATATACATTAAAAGGTGTACTTAATTAAAAGTAAGTCAAAATACAACAGTCGGAAGGGCCTAAAACGACACAAATGTGAATACTAATGAGGAAAAGGTGTGTAGTAATACACCCAGAGAAGTGAAAATGAACCAATAAGAAATCAAGTGATTTAATAACTTGACTTGTAGAGACAGCTTAAAAGACTAGTGAAGCAAGAAGTGACAATAGAAATGACAGGAGAGAAAACAAACCCAAATGAACAGGTGACTCAAAAATGAGCCCCCAGCATAGACGACGAGGAATGTGAAACCAGTCAACACCCCAGAAGTGAACTAGAATAGTTGTGCATATAGGAACCATATCCACCAAGCATGAAAAGCAACATATGTCTGAAAGTAGACTGACCAAAATAGGGTAGCGTGATTCGACGCAGATAGTGTCAGTCAGTCTGAAAGGCACAATATATTACAAGATCCTGGAGAGAAGGGAGAAATAGTATATGCATAAAGGTTATTACACAGTCAAACGATATAAAAAGGACTAATTTGTATTAGAAGGGGAGTCAGTGCAAAGATATAAAAAAAATCAAAAGCTTCCGTATAGTATTGAACAAATATACAGAAACAATGATTGAAACACTCCTAAAACAATAATAGACCGGTACGGGAGAGATAGTTGTCTAATTCAAATTCTCACCAGCAGAAGACCGAAAAGAACCCCAGTCCACAGTGTCCGTATGCGTGGACCGAATAGTTGGACAGCAAGGTAGGTACCGGAATGGGGTTAATCTCACAAGGTTTCTGTGACACAAAAGAAATACCACATAAATGAAGTCCATAATAGTAGAAAAGATAGGGTTCCTAGATCCAATTGGCGTTTCCAAAACTCACTGTTTGACATAATGGGAACCTGGATAGAATTAACGAGTCTTACCTAGTGCATAGCAACGTGGAAATGTCCATACAGTACAACCATACACAGTATCACAGTAAATGGTGAAGGGAGCAAATAAAGTATCTCTGAAACAAAATGTGAGAAATAGCTATGTAAGACAGTGATATGTATACAAAGCTATTGGCTGATGTAGCATGCGATCAGCCTAAAAAACCAGACACTCACCCCTGACCAGACAAATGAAATCACAGCTGGTCACAGGTATTGTCAATAGTGGAAACTGTGCTGCCTGTATAAAACGAAAATGAATAAAATAAGAGGACAGAACTAAAGTCCAAGGGGAATCATACACATGCATGTATCAAACAATGGATGACGGTGTCCACAAAATACTATAAACTCCTAGGTAAGCGTGCTACATATGTAGAACATGCCCTGTTATTGAAAGTGGGAGCAATATTAACATCATGTTGAAAACCTAATGTTGTCACAATAATCGAGAATCAAACAGAGAGAGCCTAATTTTAAGAAAATTAAAATATGCATACCCCACACGTCCTGGATTAAGTCATTATAAAAAACCACATCTGATAATGGTTGCTCCGGACCGGGGTGGTCGTATCTCTCAAAATTAAATTAGTATCACCGGCGTGCTAAAACAGAATGGAAAATAACAGCGGGTCAAAAAATAGAAATAAATTGATTACTCCACACGTGGAACTAAAAGCCTCATTGTAGGCATCTCTATCTTACCTATACGATCACTTGTGAGCTGGATCAGAATATATAAAGTAGAGACAGGGTAAAGTATCAGTAAAAAATTTTGGTAGGCACACTCACTAGGAAACAATAATGCATACAAACACACCTACCAACTACATTTATAGCGATATGTGTGTAACACTACCATGTACACACTAACTCCGCGCTTACCGTATTGAAGAAACAGGCACCACATAGTAATGGCACTTCATAAGCGGCAGGGTCCCGTAAAGCACCCGAATATATACTGGGTTATAGTGGGACGCCCTTCGGAAGACCGGCGTTAACCCACAGCGTGGTAGAAATAAAAATAAAAATGGGACTACAGGCTCCTACTTGTAACGAACCATGCGCTGTTAATGACAGATGTATCTGCCATCTTGGAGTGTCCAAATCGGTATATACACGCTGGCGTCTGAGTATGTTGAATGGAGCAATCCAGACAGGTGAAATACAAGATTGTAAAATAACTGGATACCACAAGCGAACACCCTGCCAAGCAGGGTATGTATAATAGTACTGCCGCTGACCAAAGAGCAAACCTATCATGGATCTTTAATAAAAAAACAATATCTCGAAAACACTCCCATAAATAAAGCGAAACGTCAAAAATAAATGAAACAACATGTCGAGTAAAGAGAGAAAATTTAAAGACAGAATAGGTTAGAAAAAACGTAAAGCCAAGGTAGTATAGCCCAAGTAGAACAAAGCCGAGTAAGTGATGCAGTGGTTTGCCCATCATGAGACCTGTATTACAATAGTAATATTGTAAACAAAATAATTAAAAGTTCAAAAGATACAATATAAATCACATGGTAATACATTTTGTTCATAGTTTACATCATTTGCAATGAAGGTCATAGGGTGTACTATAAATTGTAAAAGACCTTTAAAACAGTAATTACATGATATTTGACACAATTTCCGAATGTGTATGTGTACACTTATATCTGTGACGCCAAGACTTTAAACAAAATATATAGATTCATTATAAAGATATTCACACGTCCAATTTGATTTGGTAGCTGCCCTCAGAAAACTTGAAACGCAATGGCTCATTAGATTGAGAGCAGTAGACCAGGGGTTAAATGTTGATAGAGAGATGCATGTCTTTGTATAGACACCTGACTATGCATATATCTACATGCTGTTGTATTACAAAATCTGTTTTTCCCTTGTGTTATCCACTATCTACCCAGTAATGTTCTGTATTCATGGAACAAGTTTATTCAGAAAAAATTATCTTTTCCAATTTTTAATTGGGTAAACTTTGTGGCACGATAATCCATTAAGAATCAAATTGGACGTGTCAATATCTTTATAATGAATCTATATATTTTGTTTAAAGTCTTGGCGTCACAGATATAAGTGTACACATACACGTTCGGAAATTGTGTCAAATATCATGTAATTACTGTTTTAAAGGTCTTGTACAATTTATAGTACACCCTATGACCTTCATTGCAAATGATGTAAACTATGAACAAAATGTATTACCATGTGATGTATATTGTATCTTTTGAACTTTTAATTATTTTGTTTACAATATTACTATTGTAATACAGGTCTCATGATGGGCAAACCACTGCATCACTTACTCGGCTTTGTTCTACTTGGGCTATACTACCTTGGCTTTACGTTTTTTCTAACCTATTCTGTCTTTCAATTTTCTCTCTTTACTCGACATGTTGTTTCATTTATTTTTGACGTTTCGCTTTATTTATGGGAGTGTTTCCGAGATATTGTTTTTTTATTAACGATCCATGATAGGTTTGCTCTTTGGTCAGCGGCAGTACTATTATACATACCCTGCTTGGCAGGGTGTTCGCTTGTGGTATCCAGTTATTTTACAATCTTGAATTTCACCTGTCAGGATTGCTCCATTCAACATACTCAGACGCCAGCGTGTATATACCGATTTGGACACTCCAAGATGGCAGATACATCTGTCATTAACAGCGCATGGTTCGTTACAAGTAGGAGCCTGTAGTCCCATTTTTATTTTTATTTCTACCACGCTGTGGGTTAACGCCGGTCTTCCGAATGGCGTCCCACTATAACCCAGTATATATTCGGGTGCTTTACGGGACCCTGCCGCTTATGAAGTGCCATTACTATGTGGTGCCTGTTTCTTCAATACGGTAAGCGCGGAGTTAGTGTGTACATGGTAGTGTTACACACATATCGCTATAAATGTAGTTGGTAGGTGTGTTTGTATGCATTATTGTTTCCTAGTGAGTGTGCCTACCAACATTTTTTACTGATACTTTACCCTGTCTCTACTTTATATAGTCTGATCCAGCTCACAAGTGATCGTATAGGTAAGAAAGAGATGCCTACAATGAGGCTTTTAGTTCCACGTGTGGAGTAATCAATTTATTTCTATTTTTTGACCCGCTGTTATTTCCCATTCTGTTTTAGCACGCCGGTGATACTAATTTAATTTTGAGAGATACGACCACCCCGGTCCGGAGCAACCATTATCAGATGTGGTTTTTTATAATGACTTAATCCAGGACGTGTGGGGTATGCATATTTTAATTTTCTTAAAATTAGGCTCCCTCTGTTTGATTCTCGATTATTGTGACAACATTAGGTTTTCAACATGATGTGAATGTTGCTCCCACTTTCAATAACAGGGCAGGTTCTACGTATGTAGCACGCTTACCTAGGAGTTTATAGTATTTTGTGGACACCGTCATCCATTGTTTGATACATGCATGTGTATGATTCCCCTTGGACTTTAGTTCTGTCCTCTTATTTTATTCATTTTCGTTTTATACAGGCAGCACAGGTTTCCACTATTGACAATACTTGTGACCAGCTGTGATTTCATTTGTCTGGTCAGGGGTGAGTGTCTGTTTTTTTAGGCTGATCGCATGCTACATCAGCCAATAGCTTTGTATCCATATCACTGTCTTACATAGCTATTTCTCACATTTTGTTTCAGAGATACTTTATTTGCTCCCATCACCATTTACTGTGATATTGTGTATGGTTGTACTGTATGGATATTTCCACGTTGCTATGCACTAGGTAAGACTCGTTAATTCTATCCAGGTTCCCATTATGTCAAACAGTGAGTTTTGGAAACGGCAATTGGATCTAGGAACCCTATCTTTTCTACTATTATGGACTTTATTTATGTGGTATTTCTTTTGTGTCACAGAAACCTTGTGAGATTAACCCCATTCCGGTACCTACCTTGCTGTCCAACTATTCGGTCCACGCATACGGACACTGTGGACTGGGGTTCTTTTCGGTCTTCTGCTGGTGAGAATTTGAATTAGACAACTATCTCTCCCGTACCGGTCTATTATTGTTTTAGGAGTGTTTCAATCATTGTTTTTGTATATTTGTTCAATACTATACGGAAGCTTTTGATTTTTTTGATATCTTTGCACTGACTCCCCTTCTAATACAAATTAGTCCTTTTTATATCGTTTGACTGTGTAATAACCTTTATGCATATACTATTTCTCCCTTCTCTCCAGGATCTTGTAATATATTGTGTCTTTCAGACTGACTGACATTATCTGCGTCGAATCACGCTACCCTATTTTGGTCAGTCTACTTTCAGACATATGTTGCTTTTCATGCTTGGTGGATATGGTTCCTATATGCACAACTATATAGTTCACTTCTGGGGTGTTGACTGGTTTCACATTCCTCGTCGTCTATACTGGGGGCTAATTTTTGAGTCACCTGTTCATTTGGGTTTGTTTTCTCTCCTGTCATTTCTATTGTCACTTCTTGCTTCACTAGTCTTTTAAGCTGTCTCTACAAGTCAAGTTATTAAATCACTTGATTTCTTATTGGTTCATTTTCACTTCTCTGGGTGTATTACTACACACCTTTTCCTCATTAGTATTCACATTTGTGTCGTTTTAGGCCCTTCCGACTGTTGTATTTTGACTTAGTTTTAATTAAGTACACCTTTCAATGTATATATTTTTTATCATGTCTTTACAGCCTTGAAAAAGTCTTTGTACTTACTCTGAGTACAGACGAAACACGTGTCGGCTGTTGTTTTATGAACTTGAGAATCACGTTGATAATTAATAAAGAATAAGAAGATCCAAAACTTGAACTTTATTCTTCCTTTCGTCTTATTACGCCTGAGAAGTTTCTGACCCTATTCACAGCTACATGTTACTCGGACTGTATATTATATCAGTTTGTACGCAGCTACTTTATAGGATTGTGCTCTCCTGACCTATTTGTTTGCTGGCGTGATCATATCTCGCATTCAGAATTGTGAGGGCGAGGCTGTATCTACTAGATAGTGCATGAGCTGCCATACTTCACAAACTTGACATAAACACACTGACATTAAACGTGTTGGACAAACAGACATATAGTTGATAATATGAGGCTTACTCTCAGTGGGGTATTGATAGACATCATAGGGCAGGGAAAGGTTATCCTCTGTTTGAAACGTATTCTGAAACGAAATTGGTATATCGTTTCACGAATCGCTTTTTGGGGAAACCAGACTCTGAGCCGTATCTGGAAAAAGGGTGCTAAGGAGCGTAGTTGATAAGCGGTGCCCGTAGTATGACTGTGGGCAGATCTGGCAAGTTCATTACTTACAGTTTCTATGAGAGGTTTGAGGCCGTAAACCTACTTCGGTCCGTTGCCCTGCTACAATGAGACCGGGCGCCTGGGGACTGAAATGAAGGAAATCGGCTTCCGTGTTGGGCGGGGCTACGTGCCGGTCACGTGGGGCGTTACCAGGGGAGCCAGCGAGGCTGCATCGGCTACGAAGGCCGTGCAGGGAGACACTGGCTCGTACGGATGGGGTTCGATCCCGGGTAGGGAAGAAGCGCTAACTTAGGACACTTGATTCAAATTAACAATAAGGAAAAGGAAATAGGTATATTCACGCTATATGTCAATTAGGTACACTGACATTCTCTAAATTAGGGTTACCATTCGTTCTTTAGGGTACAAAGTTCGTTAATGTTTAGGTGATGGCTCCGGCTAGGTTCCCGGTTGGAAAAGGAGTAAGGGAATGGGTGAATAGACATTCCATGGCTGTCTATAGTTACAGGGAGGCATGTCCGATGGCGCGCTACTTAGATGCAGACATTGCATTAAATGTCATGAAAAAAGTGTAAAAAAGGGGGGGGGGCCTTTCATCTTGAGACTGGTAAATAATCCGGTTGGTTACCCTGTGGTGTGAACCTATTGTATGGCGCTATTCACAGGGATATACTTGGGATGGTATGGGGAATACACATAAGGTCTGGTTCATTTAAGTACTGATGCCCACGGGATATTGTCATTAAGGCCTGTCTTGTGGGTCGACAGTCTATAGACCCAACGTTGCTCTTTCTCATATAAGAGCTGTTGTGTGTTGGGTCCAGATGGGATCTGTTCAATGATGGTCCATCTCATATCATTGGGGGTGTGGTGTGCTTCTAGAAAATGATCTGTCAGTTTGGTTGCATTCTTTTTGCAGCGTATGGTGCTGCGGTGCTCACAAATGCGTCGCTTGACTTTGCATGTAGTCATGCCGATGTAGGGTTTTCCGCATGTGCACTTGATCAAATACACAACGTTTGCACTATTGCAATTCGTATGTGATCGTTGTTCCCAGACTTTTCCTTCTTCCAAATTGAGAGTCTTTGTGTTTTCCGTGAGGTGACACACACTGCAATCCCCGCATTTGAAATGTCCTGTTACTGGTGGGAGGTTCCATGCCTCTGTGACACTTGGATTCAGGTTAGGTGGTTTCACTTTTGGTCTGGTGTTGACTAGACTGTCTTTTAGACTAGGTGCCTTTTTATAAGAGAAGAGTGTTTTTTCCCATTGTAGCATGCCTGTATTTAGTATTGACCAGTGCTTGCTGATGCTCCTACTCACTTGGTTCGATATTGTATTATATGTGGTGACACAGGTGAGTGGAACAGGGTCATTGTGAACTGTTTTGTCTTCCAGGAGCACGTCTCTAGGCTGGTTTCTGGCTCTTTTTTGGCATTTATCAATGATCCTGGAGGGATACCCACGTTGTTTGAGTTTGCTGGTTAGGTCCTTTGCTTGGGCTTTGTAGTCTGTTAGTTTGCTACAGTTTCTGCGTAACCTTAGGTATTGCCCGTAAGGCAGGTTTTCTCTTAGTGGGCGGGGATGGAAGCTTTCATACCTGAGTAGATTGTTCTTGGCAGTGGGTTTGAAGTAGGTTTTGGATATCAACCCAATTTCCTCCTTCGAGATTTCCAAGAAGACCATTTTTTGTTTGTCATAACAGTGGGTAAATTTTAGATGTGGGTCACAGGTGTTGATCCATGTGATAAATTCTTTGAGTGTTTGTTCCGGTCCTTGCCAGATGGCTAGGACGTCATCAATGTATCGTTGCCAAAATTTGATGTGATCCGCGGAAGGGTTTGTCTCTGCCAAGATGAATTTTCTTCAAAGTCGTGGACGTGTAGTCCAGCCACACTGGGGGCAAAAACACTGCCCATAGAGGTACCTCCAGTTTGGAGGTACAGTGAGCCTTCATACTCAAAATAGTTCCTTTTTAAAGCAAGAGTAGCACATTGTAGGATGAATGATTTCGGTGTTTGGTGGTCCCAGGTGCTCCCTTCCAGGGTGGTTTTGAGTACATTGATGGTGGCATCCTGTGGTATGCTGGTGTATAATACCTTTACGGTTGAAACATGTAGACCAGACACACATAGAGATACACGGGTCATAATCACCCTCACTTTATCTCGTCATTGTTTTTAACATTGTCCAGTTGCTTGAAAATAAAAAATTTGTTTCTCCCAAGTTAAACCAGGACAATTTTTAACACACTTATTTTTGTTTATGCACCCTCACTCACAACCTGCTCCACTGTAAACAGGTGTTGAAGCACACCCTGATGGCGCTAGGTCATTAGGGTGGACCCCGATGATGAAGCATGTCACCACTAGGTGGTGAGTGAGGGGTTTTTAAACAAAAGGAGAATTTTCTCACTTTTGTACAACCACACACCCCATTAGGAATACTTGATTCCACGTTGGTGGTACTCCTCTTTTTGTTTCTAGCAATGCAAATATTAACATTTTCTTGAGAAAGGTAAGAAATTGGAGGAGGGGTGCCTCATAAACAACTATGTTAGCTACATGGAATAATTAAGTATTACTTAAAATTAGTAGTGGAGAACACCAATGTTTTATCTCAAACCAAAATGTGAATGATTATGCAAAGTGAAAATATAAAAGTCATTTGAATATGCATAGAAGAGATAGGAGAAACACAAAACATGCCAGAAAATAAGATAAGTGAAAACAAGAACCTCACAGAAATTGCAAATGTAAATGTAAATGTATGAAGCTTATATAGCGCATGACTTACCCTGGGGCATCTCCGCGCTTGCTTAGGGAACCCGTCCTGGTATTCCCCTGTGAGATAACCCTGGCAGGGTATCCACAAGGTGAAAGCCAGGCATCCCACCGCGAGGGGCCGATGTGGAGATTAAGCAAGCTATTTCCCAGAGTCGCAGAGTGTGAACCCGTGAGTCGAGAAGGCACCGGAGCGAGAATTAACGAGTCCGTGGAATTATTGAGCCCAAGACCCGCCGAGGCGGGGAATTGAACCCTGGTCCAGGGCCGAACTCAGGCTCCAGGTCTGCCGCCTCTAACCCCTGAGCCACACTTCTCCACAAGGAATACTAAGAAGGCGTTCCTAAAGTTAAGCTTGTACTGCCTGAACATCTTTAGCGACGTTGAATAAAGGTTGTTTTGTTTATTAGTTATTGCCTAAAAACAGCTAGTCAACAAAAAAACATATGTTGCTGGATTTTGGAAGATACCCTAAATTGCGGGAGATTGCAGAAGCACATTATTCTGACAGCTGTCCATAACATGTCAATGAAGTAGCATTAGTATCTAAATTTAAATTCAGAGTTTGCTGGAGAAGGTCAGAGAAATGGTAATATATAGGACTGTTTATCAAATTGAGTATACGACATTTTGTCAACTGGTTTGAAAGGATGAGTTTTGAGTTTTTTGAGATTCTCTTCTGACTAAATTAATTTCTGCGTAGTAAAGCTACCCTTTTTCACTCACAATAAAAAGCATGTAATTGAGCAAGTTGATGTCACATCAAAAATTAAATTAAAGTTGTTGATTTACATATCGGCAAAGGAAATAACTCTGTCATAGAAACTGAGAAAGTGCCCCTTTTTTAGTGATCACCCCTATTTTTTTGCTGAATTATTTTACTGGTTTTTAGCAACTTACCACTGGGGCACAGTTGTCTTTCAAACCTTAAAACATGTAAAAAATTGGCTAACACCAAATTGGCAAATTCTATTTTCCTATAAGGCTATAGTATATTGTGTGCCAAAAACACCCATCGGATGAAATATTATTAGTGTGCCATCCACTAGTCTGACCAGACAAACAAGACTCCAGACCTACCACTGTAGTCTGGCTGCAGCAGTTTTAAACCTGCAGTCTGGCCTGTCAAAACAAAGCCTTTTTGGCAGGAGAAAACCTTCCTTGTAAATATTAATAAGTCACACCTATGTAGGCCTTGCAGCCCACAAGTCAGGGAGCAAGTTATTTACACTGTGGCAAGCTGACTGGCCCCAGTAGAATCACTGGGAAGTAATATTAAATATGCATTCTGCTGTCAGTGGATTGGGACCAGATGGAAATATGACGAAACCACTATTTCTCATATGTAGTGAAAGCCTACTTAATACAAAAGTCAAATATTTAATAAATATTAAGGTAAAGCACCTTTTAGAAAATTACCTTTCCCTGCCTAAGCATTTGGATGCTAATTTTCATTAGTTCTCTAGCAGTGGTTAGTACTGCTTAGTATTGATGAGGTGTGAAACTGTTCCCAGAGAAGAGACAATGTCTTGAATGATGGGGGGTATTATCTCTTCCGTTGGCAGGAAGGCCAGATTGGGGAGTGTACCAATGACATTAATGTACCTCACAAGGGCCTCCCCTATCAAAAGCAAATGTTAGGTGACACCTGGTGAGGCACCAGCTTTTGTCCTCCCAGACAGGCAGGCACTGAACCCAATGAAGGAAGAACTGCTCCCAGAGCTGGTTTGGAGAGATCACATGGGAGGCGCTGTCCATTACCCTGACCACACCTCTTGATAAGCAAACAGGCTCTGCACAAGGGGAGAAGTGTCTCTCCATTTTGGACTTAGTGAGTGGGTGCATGGTGGGATTAGTGCAATAGGGCAAACAATACTACTACAGCCTTGGGTGAGGATCTCCCTGGGAACTTTTACCACATTGGTTAGGTAGGGACCAGGAGCCATCCCCACCCACAAGCTAGTGCCAGTCATAAATGTGGCATCCCCAGGCACTTACTACAGAACGTTTTCTGGTCCTGTAGAAGAGCCAAAAAGGATGTTCCTGAGAGGAGCCCTCAAGGACTGGACCTGCCCCTCTTGTACCCAACGCAAAGGTGTGGAGTCCAAGGTTCTGTTGGCAGACCATCTATATGGCAACAGAGCCACCAAAATTAGTAAGATGACATTTTCTACAGTTGCCAGCTCCCCACTACCATCTGAATCTGATGTGGACCCTACTGGTTCCTCTGCTTGAATGAGTTATGACCCTGAAGTTCTGATTCTGAGCTCTTAAGACCTTTGGCTGTGTCTAACATGACTTCACTTACAACTGCTGGAAACCTGTAACTTAGAATGTTTGAACTCAAATCCAACTCAGCCCGCAGCCTTGCCCTACTGGAGAATTTTGAGCTCTGAAAAAGAGACCTGGGCCCTCATTATGATGTTGGTCGGACTGCAACCAACAGCCCATTTTTCCAATGCGGCTTGTGCTGTTGCCCTTTTCTGGCCGCTGCACAAGCAGCAACCTAAAAATGGATGTTTCCAACTGCCTTAAGGGCAGTCACATTCTAATTCGTCAGATGGAATCGTGGACTACTAGTCGTTGATTTCCATTCCAACATGATGCCCGTCTGCGCCCGTCCGCGCTCGGTCGCGCTGGTTCGGTGGTGACTCTACCATCAGGCACTGCCCCGACTATGCCCATCTTCACCAGGGAAACCCTCCTGTCGATCAATAATCGTCTGCCACCCTGTGATGGAGCCCGCGTTTACCCTCTGTGTGGCCCTCACCGATGTGCCTGTGGTGGATGGCTACTTGAAGCACCCTCTTATCTGGGGTCCAGTGCAGCGCAGTCCGCTATATGTAGTAATGCTCCCCCGCGACATATTACCATCTGGAACTTGAACGTAAGATCGGCGGTCAAGCACCATCAGGATATTGCTGACCTTATGGACAACGACTCCCCCGACATTTTTTGTCTGACTGAGACGTGGCTGCAGGATACCGATTCTACTGTTTTGAATCTGGCTTTTCCTGCTGAGTATTTCATCAACACGCTCAATCGCTCTTCTAGAGGAGGCGGAGTCGCTCTTGCAGTAAAATCCTGCTATTCCTGTTCCTGGAGAGTACAAAACATTGCGGGCTGCGAAAGCGCCCTGTTCAAAGTTGCGGTTACACCTCATTTTACTTTGTCAGGGCTGCTAATTTATCGCCCACCGGGCAGTGCCGTGGCATTCCGGGAGGCCCTCCCTGAGGCAGTCAGTTCACTGGCAGTAGGGTCTGCCAATTTTTCCATCATAGGAGATTTGAATCTCCATTTTGACACCTTGTCTTTATCCTCAGTGGGTGGGATGGTGGCGGACCTTGAGGCCCTTCAATTGTTCCAGCTGGTCTCGGACCCCACCCATAGCGGTGGTCACATTTTGGACCCCTTCTTTTCCAATCTAGAGGGGGTTACAGTGGCCTCCCCCCTCCCTCTGACCTGGTCAGACCACTCGCTAGTGACTATTCACTGCCCTCTGATAGAGGCCCCATTTAAGGCGTCGCTGCGAGCTCTGCCCAGACGGCGTTGGAGCAAACTAAAGGCGGAAGATCTTTAACGCCTTCTTACTGACGATCCATTGGGTGTAGTGGAGAATGTGGAATCTGGGTATGACCATTTTTGCGAATGGGTAACCAGAGCTCTCGATTCCCTTATCCCGATGGTTACGAGTAAGTGTGGCCTCCGCGACCCCAGTCCCTGGTACAATGGCAACCTGCGGGCTCTGAAAAGTGTGTGCAGACGTGCAGAGAGAGACTGGAGGAGAAAGTATGACAGCAGCAAAAAAATCTTTTATATGGCTACTGTCAAGTCCTACCACCGTGCGGTTTGTAGAGCCCGGGCTGCATTCTATGCTCTGGAGTTTCGCAGCAGTGGGAATCGTGTTAAATCCATCTTTAAGGCTCTCAAGGACCTTGTGGCAAAGAAGCCTGCCATTTATACCATCAGTTCTAACACCCACTGTGAAATATTGACAGCCTTTTTTCTGGAGAAGGTCCAGACCATCTACAGAGCCTTCCCTACTGCTGCGCAAACCAGTGCGGGGACATCCATCTTGCCGGGACAGGTGGTGTTAGACTCTTTCCCCTGTCTCTCTCCGGAGACCTACACGGCCTTGGCTCTTCGAGTCAAGTCTGGGTCGCCGGTAGACCCGCTTAAGCCATTAATGTTTAGAGATCAGACATTCGCTCGCCCGGTTTGCGACTTAATTAATATGTCGCTTTCATCCGGCCAGGTGCCTTTGAAATGGAAGCAGGCGGTAGTGATGCCCATTTTGAAAAAGCCATCTCTCGACCCTAGTAAATCGGAGAATTATCGTCCGATTTCGCTTTTCCCGTGGCCAGCCAAACTCGCGGAGGTGCATGTGAACACCGCCCTCACTGATCATCTGTTGCGTACTAACGTTCTGGACGATACACAGAACGGTTTCCGAGCTGGCCACAGTACGGAGACAGCACTGTTATTAATGGTCGAGCATTTGCGGGCAGTTCTGGATGCAGGTCAAACGGCGGCGCTTGTTTTGTTAGATCTGAGCGCCGCCTTTGACACGGTCTCGCACGAAATCCTCCTGCAGCGTCTTGAGGAGATAGGGGTGACCGGCATTGCACACCAGTGGTTTCGTTCGTTTCTCGCGGACCGTTCCTTCTGTGTGGCTGCCCCGCCCTATCAGTCCAAACGACATCCTCTGTCTCTTGGGGTCCCGCAGGGGTCCTCGCTGAGTCCCACGTTGTTCAACCTCTACGTGAGGCCGCTGGCTGAGCTTGTGAAGCTCTGCGGTATGACCATGGTGTCGTACGCAGATGACACCCAGCTAGCGGTCACGATCAGCGGGGACTCCGGGGTGGATGCCCCAAGATTCAGAGAAGGACTCCGGGCGGTGGCCAGTTGGATGACGTCCAACTGTCTCCAACTGAATGCCAAAAAAACTGAGGTTATGGTCTTTGGTAAACGGACGGAACTATGGGGAGACACCTGGTGGCCTCCTGAGCTGGGCCCCACCCCCACTCCGGTTTCGGAGATCAAAAATCTGGGGGTTTGGTTAGACCCTTCACTCAACTTCGTTGGCCACACTAAAAGGACGGCGGCTTGCTGTTTCGGCATCTTGCGCAATTTGAGACCCGCACTTAAGTACTTTGATGCCGCAACCCGTCAACTTGTGGTTCAAGCGACGGTTTTGGCTCGGCTAGACTATGCTAGCTCCCTTTTCATAGGGTTAAACCAGGCCGAGCTTACCCGTCTCCAAAGAGTGCAGAATGCAGCGGCCAGAGAAATTGTAGGCCTGCCTAGGTTTTGCTCGGTCGGCCACACTCTGCGAGCTTTGCATTGGCTACGCGTTAGGCAGCGGATCCATTTTAAAGTGCTGTGCATGTCCTTTAAGATTCTAAAGGACTTATCGCCCCCGCTACTGCACCAACTTCTGCGCCCCTACATTCCGGGCCGCTCCCTGCGTTCTTTGGACCAGGAATTAGCAGTAGCCCCACGATTTAAACTCAGTTGGGCTGGGGGTCGCTCCTATAGAGTGCGCGCACTATGGAACGCTCTCCCTTTGAAAATCCGGACCCTTGGTGACTTGCTTTCCTTTCGCAAGGCCGTTAAAACTTTCTTGTTTCTCCAGCACTGTTAAATTTTAATCCTTTTTAACAATACTCTCTGTTTCTTAGTTATGTTGTGTGGCTACCTTGTCGGGCGCCGGGACGCTCCTTGGCTGGAGCAGCTGCGCGCATTACAAATGCCATTAACATAACATAACATAACATAACAGGACGCTCATTCAACTGGCATCATAATCAGCGACTTTAGGGCCCGATTTAGATTAAGGGTGTGCTGTAAACTTCGCTCTGCCGGCGGAGTTTGCCGTTTTCATCACTCTTTTCATTTGAAATGCATCCCACCACCCCGTAGTGAAGTTTACCACCCACCACCTTAAGCACTAGTGTGTAATGTTTTATTTCTACTATTATCCAGAAAATTTGGCGTTTTCTACCTCTTTGTGTTCCATCCCGACTGTGGCACTCTCCTCACCCGGTCACCGGCCACCGGTCACCTGTCTCCTCGGTTCCTGCGTTGTTTAATGGGAACGTGAAAGGAACCGGGTGGAAGGGCACATGCGCAAAGCTCCGGCAGCGGCTCACAGTCTCAGAACCTGTCTGCGGGTTTCATTTCCTCCCTGTAAACCTTTGGTTTTTTGAGTGAATTTCTATGTTTTTTTAAACAAGTAGTTGCATTATCAGAATGGTGGAGAAAGGAGGCGTAGACTCTGACCAGCTTTTAACAATCCTGCTGTGGCAGACTTCCTGGAGGTAACAGGAGCGCTTAAGGGGCCCCAAGGACCCTCCGCATCCAAGAGAACTTCATCCCTCAACCAGCAGTGAGCCAGGTGGCGCATTTGCAAAGTGGTGGAGAAAAAGGATGGGGCCTCTGAGCAGTTCTCAGCAATTGCACTGTGTGGGTCTAACTGGAGGTAACAGGAGGGGTTTGTGGCCTCCAAAGACCCTCAGCTGTAAAGGGGTCTTCACCCTCTCACCCTCAACCAGTAGTGTGCCAGGAGGCGTGTTTGCAGAGTGGTGGAGAAAGGGGGGGTGTCCTCCAAATACCTCTGAACAATCCTGTTGTGTGGTTCTTTAATGTCCCCACAGTGAGTGGACAGTGCCACACATCAATTACGTTTTTCCTACCCTTTAATGGCCTGCCCATGTCATCTGCGAGAGTTGTTAAAATTAGCGTGCCACATCTGTCGCTCCGTATCCAGTGTGCTGGTGACCAAGTTTACACCACAGACTCGCTCATCTTCCAGTGATGGTGCTTCTTCATGGCTGGGCTGCCGTTTCACACTTTCAAAAAGAGATGCCCCAAACAAACAAAGATGCACTCCTCAACAGGCTGAATTGTATTCATGCTGGCACAAAACTTCGGTAAGTTAGACATGAAATGCAGTAATGAATCCTGACGCTTTTCAGACAATAGTCCTTAATTCTAAGCTGCACATGAAGCACCACATCTTTGTGGACTCTAATACATCCCCAAATGACGAAATTGTCCCCAGGTGGGCTTTTTCACATGAAAGGTTGCATCATGGGATTAGTAGTTTGGTGAAAAGTTCAATACAATCCGCACAGTGGGAAGATGGTGCCACACATCTATTAGGTTTTTTATACTCTTCAGTGGGCCTCCCCATGTCATCTGCCAGAGTTATTAAAATTACAACCATTGCTCCGTATGCAGTGTGCTTGTGACCAAGCTTACACCATGGACCTGCCCATCCTCCTGTGGTGGCTTCTGCATGGCTGGGCCGCTGTTTCACATTTTCAAAAAGAGTTGTCCCAAACGATGATGCACTCCTCAATAAGCTGAAATTTATTCATGCTGGCACACAACTCTGTTTAGTTACACACAAAATGCAGCAATGAAGCCTGATGTGTTTTGAACAACATTCCTTAATCATAGGCTGCACGTGAAGCACCACAGCTTTGCGAACGCTAACAATTCGCCAAAATGACAACATTGTCTCCAGGTGGGTTTTTCGAAGTGGAAGGTTGCATTATGGGATTAGTAGTTCAGTATAATGTTCAATACAGTCCCCACAGTGGGTGGACAGTGCCACACATCAATTATGTTTTTCATACCCTTCAGGGGGTCTACCCATGTCATCTACCAGAGTTGTTAAAATGATTCCTGCCACACCCTTCGCTGCATATGCGGTGTGCTTGCAACCTAGCTTACACCACAGACCAACTCATCTTCCAGAGGTGGTGCTTCTTCACGGCTGGGATGCCATTTCACATTTTCAAAACAGTTGCCCCAAACGAAGATGCACTCCTCAACAAGCTGAAATGTATTCATGCTGGCACACAACTCCAGTAGGTTACATATGAAGTGCAATAATGTAACCTGATTTGTTTCAGATCCACCCTGGTTTGAAAGCATTTTTCCATTTTTTTTATTTGGTGTCCGTTCTGCGAGTTTTCTCAAATTTGTCACTATTCCCAGTGGCATTTTGGGAATTCAAGGTGGAGACTCATGGGGCCCACCTCCGAGGATTTTCTTAAGCCCCAGCGACCGCCACCTTCCCGGTGCACTAAACACTATAAATACAGGGGGGCCCTCAGCCCCCCCATTGCCCTGGCGACCACCACCGCACCGGGCACATACATTATTTGATAGAAAAACAATGCGGGGGAGGCCCTAGGGTATCCCCAGCAGCCCTGAGTACCGCCACCTCACTGGGGCAGTAATTGCCTCGGGACAACCACCTCCCCAGGGCCCTGTAGTATACATATGCAGGGAGCCCACTCCCCCCCCCCACTGCCAGGGGCACATAATCCCCATGGCACATAAACAATTTATTATTTAGAATGCAGCAGAGGCCAGCAAGCCTCCCCCGCAGCCCAGAGGACCACCAGTTCAAATATCATTTTGCTCAAATAACATATTTGCAGGGGAACCACGCAGCTTCCTCGCTGGCCCAGGGACCACCACCTCCCGGGGAAAATTTAAAGAAAGGAGGGGTGCTGCAGATGGACCTGACGACTTCCACCCCCCAAGGACATTGCAGTTTGCTATGGATTGGGATCTCCGGGGCCTAAATCAGCCTAGGAAGGAGACCTGCAACCTCCCCGCTTCACTAATAATCAGCCCCTGGGTTTGCCAGGTTTGCCAGGTCTCAGAGAATTTTAATATCAAAGGGGCGGGGTGCACAGACCCCTCCTTCTGGGGCTTATTTAGGCCCCAGGGACAACCACTTCCACAGGGCTTATTAATTTTAAAACTGAGGGACTCTAGGATCCCCCTGGGTCCTGGGCACCACAACCTCCCTAGAGCCACATGTCAAAAACAAATAGGAGGCCTCCTGGGCCACCCCCAGAGATCACCACCGACAAGGGGCTAGTTCTTTGTTATAGGGGTCACTCTGCCACCCCCTGCCACCGGGGACCACCACCTCCCTGGTGCAACATGCCAAAAACAAAATTGGTGCCTCTTGGACTCTCCACGCCCCAAGGACCACGAACTCCCAGGGGCTCTTCTTTGTTATAGGGGTATCCTCTCCGACCTTCCCTCTTTGTTATAGGGGTATCCTATTTGACCCCCCTCTGACCAGGGGAGGTGGTGATCCCAGGGGACATGATCAATTTGCAGTGGGGGGCCTCAGGGACCGCCATGTCCCCGGGGACATGTTCTTTTGAAAAAAAATTGGGAGGGGTCCCCCTCCCACACTGTTCTCAGCCCCAGAGACTACAATCTCTCTGGGAAGGCCCTAAACATTAGAAAGGAGAGGGGGCACTTGGCCCATTCCAAAAAGGCTTAGCCCCAGGGATGGGGTCCAAGGGGATTAAATCGGCCCACCAACTTTTAAATGCTTCTCTTGGCATACTACTAGTTGGAGAATGAAGTCCCCTTTCATCCTGATGGTCCTTGGGGGCCAACAAGGCCTCCTATTACCTCCAGTAAGTCTCACACACTGGGATTGCTGAGAGATCATCGGATGCTTGCCCCCTTTCCACACCTCTCTGCCAACCCATGGGTATGTAAGTGGTTGTGTGGGTGTGTGAGTGAGTGTGTGATTGTTTGTA
This sequence comes from Lissotriton helveticus, assembly GCF_964261635.1. Lineage (NCBI taxonomy): Eukaryota > Metazoa > Chordata > Amphibia > Caudata > Salamandridae > Lissotriton > Lissotriton helveticus. The sequence goes on along the minus strand of NC_136060.1, from coordinate 330,240,475 downwards.
TGAGTGAGTGAGTGGCTGCGATGAGAGGCTGTATGGGTGAGTGAGTGGGTATGTGGGTAACTGTGTAGGTAAATAAGTGGGAGTGGGAGTAGCTGTATGGGTGAGTGTGTGGCTACTTGATTGGCTGTATGGGTGAGTGACTGGTTATATGAGGGGCTGTATGGGTGAGTGAATGGTTGTGTAATTTTTTAATTTGAATTTAAAAGCATTTGTAAAGCGCTCATATACTAAACAGTTTCTTGGCGCTGGGAGCAACAGTGGTAAAAACAAGCAGACAGAGAAAAGTGGCTAACCAGTAAACGCTTGCTGGAACAGAAGGGTTTTTAAGGCCCTGCGGTATTCCATGTAAGACGGTAGAAGTCTTATTGAAGGGGGAAGGGCATTCCAAAAGGTGGGGGCCAGAACTGAGAATTTCTGACCACCAGCTCTTTTCTTCTTAAAGCGTGGTACTGCCACCAAGCCCAAAGAAGAGGAACGGAGAGCTCTCGGCGGGCAGTAGTTTGTAATGGCAGAGTTGATGAATGCCGGGGCAGTGCCCGCTCGGGCTTGAAATGTAAGGCATCCCAATTTAAACAGTGCCCACTGCTTAATAGGGAGCCAGTGGAGGGCTTTTAAAAGGGGGGTGGAGTGATGTGACTTAGCCAGGCCATAAACCAGGCGAGCTGCCTGGTTCTGGACCAGCTGAAGACGATGGAGGGCATACGCGGGAGCACCATTGAGAACGATGTTCCCGTAGTCAATTTTTGACAGCACCATGGCCATTACGATCAATTTGAGGGCGGGAACAGAAAAAAAACGGGAGATTTTCCTGATAGTCCGTAAGGAAAAAAAACAGGAAGAAACAACTGAGCTAATATGTGAGTGGAGAGTGAGTTGATGATTAAGAGTAAGTGTAAGTGGGTCTATGGAGGAGTGAGTGCTTGTGTGAGAACTGGAATCGATCTCTGAAAGGGTATGTGAGTGTTTGCATGAGTGTGCAACAGGGCATATGAGAGATTGTATTGGGGTGTGAGTGGTATCTAGATGATATTATCAGTGATGTAATTTGAGATGCCATGTTGATGTCAACAGTGATGTAATATGTGAGGTCAGAAGCAGTGCATTGTGGGGCGTAAGTTATAGTTATCTCAGGTAACTATAACTGCTGAATTGTACAGGGTTTGTACAATTGAAATGTGAGCCTAACTATGATGTCTATGTAACCTTTGGTTTTTGCAGTGAATTTCTAAGGTTTTTTTAAAATGCTAAATCCTAACTATAACGTCCCTGAAACCTCTGTTTTTTCAGTGAATTTCTAAGGTTTTTAAAAAGCAAATTCCTAACTGCAACGTCACTCTAACCTGTGTTTTTTCAGTGCAATTCTAAGGTTTTTAAATGCTAATCTCTAAGTATAATGTCACTGAAACGTATGTATTTTTAGAGAGAATTGCTAAGTTTTTTTAAAGAGTTTCTTTTATTAAAAAATGTTTGTAAGTGTTTTTTTGAAGTTTTCTTTCAAACATTTTGCATAGATTTCAAAATTCTTCCTTAAAAATTATAATCACTTTTTAAAAATATATATATCATAGACTATTAAAGATTTATAGTGTTATTTATTTGAACGATTACAATTTTTAGTAACTTGAAATTTTGCTCCATTATTCATAATTTTGTAGAGTATGTTATTATATGAGAGAAATATGACTAGAAAAACAATTTCTTTTTAATACTTTGGAGAAATCTTTTTATGTTTTTTTACTAAGTTAAGTTATGTATGAATACTTTTGATATCATATAATATGTATTGTTGCATGGTTTTAGGAAAAATGTCCTTTTTGTTTTTTAAAAAAAAGGTTGCACAGCGCTTGAGAACCTACACGCATGGTGTGAGAATCCATTATATGAATATAAGTGTAAAATATATATTCTCAACTAGATTTTTGGGGACATGATGGTATCGCACATCGATCGCGAATCTACACGTTTGGTCCACAAATGTGAATGTAAGTGTAAAATACTTATTTAGTCCGAAATAATATATATTTTTAAGAAAGAGGTTTATTACTGCATATAAAAAAAATAGTATTAGTGTAGTTGTAAAATACCTTTAACACCATTAGAGCACAATTTCAGCTACGTGACACTTTCGCATAGGAGTCGCGAAACCTGCCGGGCACATGTTTCCGAGATCACGTAGGGGTCGTGACTTCAACATTATTTTAAAAAGTATGAAATATCACTGTGGAAACTTTAAATATCAGTTTTGCTTAAAGACTTTCACTAACGTACTTTAAAAAAACTATTTATAAACAACAATTTATACTTTAGAATTAAGTGTAGCAGATTTTACGGGTCTGCGGCGTATATGTGATGGGTGCGCATCCCGTACGCAAATCAATGTGACATGAAAAAAAAGCTTTTGTTTGGTTCAAAAGCTTTTCATTCTGTTTGCGGGAGGATCCAATGTTTTATTCCTCTTATTTTGGGTGTATCTGCCTGTCAGGACATCTTTTTTGTAGGCTCTTCTATTTTTTGGGGTATTTTGACTAGCTTTCATTGCAAGGGCATCCAGCCATCCAGAAGAAGGACTGCTGGACGATCCAGGGGAAGTTGAGGAGGCTGTGAAGAAAAGAAAAGAGAGTATAGTGTGGGTTTTTTTCAGAGTGCCAGAGGGGGAGAAGAACGTTAGTGCACAAAAAGTTACGTGCTCTCTGTGCCAAAAGTGCATTCACTGGGATCAGACAAAAAATATTCTTGTGGGATGTCATCGATGAAAAAGCACCTAGAAACGATGCAGCCTACTCGATTGGCCTGAGAAGTGATAGCACATGAAAAGAGGGAGCAAACTGCCCAATCTACATCGGGTGCAGCAGTTCTCACCACACCTCAGCCACAGATCTACCCTGAGCTTGCAGATGCTGGCATACGCTACAGGAAATGTCAAACAATCCTGTGTGTTGGAGAGCAATCCATTGATGCCATAATTAACTTGTTAATGCACACAAATGTTAATTTCTTTTTTGTTTTGACAATCTTGTCTTTCTTTGTTTTTTTGAACCAGCCATGTTGGACTCTTCAAGATTTTTTTTGGTTTTTTAAAAGTCAAGAAAACAACAAAAAAAGTTTGAAAATACAAAAAAAATCAAAATAGTTATAAAAAAACAAGATTCTTATGAAACCACCTAAACTGGTTAAAAATAGAAGAATTGTATGTAGTGAAACTGATTGCTTGGATAAATATGTTTGTGGATGAATGTATGGATAGTGGATGGATTAGTGGATGAGTGCATGGCTAGTACCTGAGTGAATTGTTGAGTGCAAGACTAGTGCCTGAGTGATTGCATGAGAGTATAGGTAGTGCCTAGGTGATTGCATGAGTGTAAGTGTAATGTCTGGGTTCCTAGATCAGTGCAGGGGTGAAAGAATGAGTGCAAGAGTAATGGCTTGGTCATTGGATGAGAGCATGGGTAGAGCCTGATTAAATGGATGAATGCATGGGTGTGGAGGTACAAATAATCCAGGAAACATTTCACTTTTAAAAGTGTTTATTTATGTAGCAAGCTTGGGAGAACAAGCAGCCCACAACCGGTCATTCTGGTGCTCTCGTCGTAGCTGCCAAAGTAAACAGTTTCAGCAGGGCAGACGAGAACGCCAGAATGGGGAGTGGACATTGAATGAATAAAGTGCCCGAGGACATGTGCACGGGGAAGACAAGTTGATCTTAATTACAACATCATCCCCTTTGTTTTGACAAAAAAGAAAAAGATAAAATAAAACTACAATAAATGTGAAACATAATACAACATAAGGAAAAATGTAACAATGCGAGAAACAGTATACATACCAGCATGCATAATCACACCGAATAAAACTCTTTAAATTTCGGAGGAACAGAAACATTGCGATGCGATTTGTGAGAAGAAACAGGAATGGAGCATTTATTTGGTAATGATCGCAAGGTGACTGAAGGACTTTGGCTGGATGAGGTGGCTGGAGAAATGACACTGGAAAAATCATTGGAAACAGAATCCTCGTAGAAGTGAGGGCCTCTAACCAACAAAGCAGAAGATTATTTGTCACAAAAGAAGTCCTTACCAGAGTTTTCTCCATCTAACTCCGAGATGCAAAGACCTCCTTGTTTTGCAGAAGTGATTTTTAAGGCTTGACCGTGAGTCATTTTTACAAGATTTCTTTTGTTCTACCACCCCCTTCTGTTTAGTAGAATTGCACTCTTAACAACTTGGAGGATGCTGACAGGTAGGGTAAATTTGGATTCTCCTTTCTTAATCCGTTTTTTTGATTAAAACCCAATCACTAACAAAAAATGAAATATCTTTGGTGTTCCTATAGTTTTGATGGTAAAAAGAAATTGCTGCAAGTTTGCATTTCACAGCATCTTTTATTGACTGCAAATCATCCTGGGAACTTACAGCGGGAGTGGTTATGTCTCTAACCCAATGAGGGCATAAATGTGAACTGGCAACCCTGTTGCGCAGTGGTTTGAAGGGAGAAACGCCAGTGGTGCTATGAGGAGTGGTATGGTAAGTCCACAATGTTGGTTTTAAGAATTCCTCCACCTGAAAACAACCAGACAAAGCAGTCTGAATCCACTCCTTCAAAAGTCTGTTGATGCGTTCAACAAGACCATTTGAAGAAGCGGAGTAGAGTGCAACAGTAAGATGTTTGATGCCCAGGTCTTGAACAAATATCATCATCTGATGTGATTTAAATTGTGTGCCATTATCTGTCACGAGTTGTCTAGGCGGACCTTCAATTTCAAAAATACCTTTCAAAAATTTGATAACAGCATTGGTGTCAGGTGATGAGACAAAATCAAAGTATACCCACTTGGATAAATAATCAATCAAAACTAAAAGGTGTCTTTTGCTTGCGGGGAGAAGTTCAAAGGGGCCCGCCAAGTCCAGGGCGATTTTGTCCCAAGGGGTATCAGGTAAGGAAACCATGTGAATATTTGGTTCAAAAGTTCTTCAATGCTTATCGGAAATGTGCTGCAGTCAGAAATCCACATTTTCACTTGGGAATCAAGACCAGGCCACCAGTAGAATTGTTTTAAATTTCGAATGGTGGCTGACACGGTGCAGAGCGGGAATATCGTCGTAAAAATATCGACTAACCTTAATATCGCCGCAGAAATATCGACAAGAAGAAATATCGATGTCAAAAATATAGTTTGACCAGAATATCGACAGACAGGTAAGTAATATCGTTAACATTAATATAGTTGTAATAAATAACGTTTACAAAAACATAGTTTACAAAAATATCGTTTTTTAAATAATAATAAGGAATTAAGTGTTTTAATGAGTATTGGTTGTCAAAGTAGTATTTTTTGTAGTATTTTATTAGTTAATAATGTATTTTATGTTGAATTTAGTGTTATTAGTTCCGTAGCGGGTTGTGGGTTTATAGGGGAGTAGGGTGGGAAGTAATTTAAATATAATAAAATAATTGATTAATTAATGTGTTAATTGAATATAAATAGTGTAATAAATAATAGTTAATTAATTTCAATTAGTTAATTGATTAATAATTATGTAAATTAATTATGTTAATTGTTTAATTAATTTTAGGTGTGTGTAGTGGAATTTTTAAGTGAAAAAGTAGTGAATTAATTACATTTTAATTGAATAATTATTTAATTAATGATTAATTAAATACAAATAAAGATTTGTTAATTTTTAAACATTGTAAATACATTTAGTAATTTTTACCCCTACACTATCCAACACCTTCCCTACTGTTGCACCCTCTGGAGTGGGAATAGTAATTTTTACCCCTACGCTATCCAACGCTTTCCCTACTGTTGCACCCTCTGGAGTGTGAATAGTAATTTTTACCCCTACGCTATCCAACGCTTTCCCTACTGTTGCACCCTCTGGAGTGGGAATAGTAATTTTTACCCCTACGCTATCCAACGCTCTCCCTACTGTTGCACCCTCTGGAGTGGGAATAGTAATTTTTACCCCTACGCTATCCAACGCTTTCCCTACTGTTGCACCGTCTGGAGTGGGAATAGTAATTTTTACCCCTACGCTATCCAACGCTTTCCCTACTGTTGCACCCTCTGGAGTGGGAATAGTAATTTTTACCCCTACGCTATCCAACGCTTTCCCTACTGTTGCACCCTCTGGAGTGGGAATAGTAATTTTTACCCCTACGCTATCCAACGCTTTCCCTACTGTTGCACCCTCTGGAGTGGGAATAGTCATTTTCACCCCTACGCTATCCAACGCTTTCCCTACTGTTGCACCCTCTGGAGTGGGAATAGTAAGTTTTACCCCTTCGCTATCAAATGTTTTAATTAATAATATATTTTATATTTTAATTATATGTATGTATTATTGTTGTTATATAAAGTAATGTGTTAAATATATGTATATGTACACATTTATTAAGTTTATAATGAAAAAGTGTAGTTAATTTGTTTTCAATAGTCAAAAAATAAAAGTAATGTAATGTATTTTGTTAATAGTACTTATATTTATTTATTATTTAATGTAATTTTAATTAATTTAAAAAGTCGATATTTTTTACATCGATATTTATTACAACGATATTTTTGAGTAGATATTTATGTACTTACCTGTTTAGGTATAGGGTGTCGATATTTTTGTAAACGATATTTTTACAACTATATTTTTGTCAACTATATTTTTGTAATCGATATTTCAACACCCTACCGGCTGACACGCCCATGTGACCCTCATGACTCTTTTTGAACAACAAATTTCTAAGATTAGTGGGAGCAACTAATGAGTCATGACGAAGTAAACATCCATTCACAATTGATAATTCGTCAGAAACCTGTGCCAAGGGTTTGACATTAGAAGAAAGGTTTCTTTCATGAGGCCAACCTAACTTAATGTAAGAAATAACTGTTTGAAGAAGATGATCCTCGCTAAGTGCAGACAACCATGACTCTTTAAATAACGAAGAATTCTCATAAAAAATGTCACTAATGAGAGCTACTCATCAGGTTCAGGTGAGGATGGATCATTGATGGGCATTCTTGAAAGGCAATCCACGCTTTTATTTTTGCCTCCAGGTAAGTATTTAATTGAGAAATTATACTCATGTAATTTGGAAAGGATGCACACCAACCTGGCTGAGGCTTTACCTGTGCCATTACAGCTAAGCATGCATGTAAATAAGGGGCTTATGGTCAGTGAACATTTTAAAGTTTGTTCCCCAAAGAAAGGTCTTAAATTTCCCTACTGCCCAGGTACAGTCAATTGTGCTGTAATTTGTTTCTGAAGGTAATAGAGACAGTTGCACTTTTAAAAGTGTTTATTTATGTAGCAAGCGTGGGAGAACAAGCAACCCACAACTGGCCATTCTGGTGATCTTGTTGTAACTGCCAAAGTAAACAGTTTCAGCAGGGCAGATGACAAAGTCAGAATGAGGAGTGGACATTGAATGAATACTGTGCTCGAGGACAGGCGCACGGGAACGACAAGTTGTTCTTAAAGTGACAAGAACAACTTGTCATTACAACAATGGGTAGTGCCATTTCTTTCAATTTATCATGCATATTATATTATATATTCTTACCATTCAACTCATTTAGATACATCACTCAGTAGATGTATTTTATAGTAGTATAGTCCTAAACAGCATTAAAACTATTTTCAAACTTCAACAGTAGCTACTATAAAGAAGAAGAAGAAAAACTGCTATGCACAGTGATTTCAATGTAGTACCATCATTGAACAGCAGGGAAAAAAACAATCAATTTGATTGTAGAAAAAATAAACAAATCAGCGTAGCTATGTGTTTTTCTAAATACACTTTGATAATTACTTCCTTCATCTACATTACCTATATTATTTACCTCAAATACATTTGTCAGATGTAGACTCTCATTTACATCTGGTACAAAATAGACAACAAATATATAAACTATTTCCTTTTAAACACATTTTTTCAAATGCAATATCAATTAGCGCAAATAAACTTCCAGTATCCAAGGAATAGAGTTCTCCAGGTGTGTTCAATTCAATATTTTTTACGTTTGAATTTGCTACTCGTCGAAATTCAAGTAAACCTTCCCGTGCATATTCAGCACAGCTAAGTATTACAAACCATGTAGTTCACTGTGACGATGAAACCAATAATGATTGGTGCCACATTGACATGCCATCAAAATATTTAACTGAGGGGGCGTGGCCTGCAGCCAAAGAAGGTGGCCGCACACTAGTCTAGCTCCGGTAGCAGACATAAACTATACCTACCATCAGTGGCGGCTGGTGACATTTGAAAGTGGTGAGGCAGAAACTGATAATCATACTGCACCGTAGCGAGCGAGCGTAGCGAGCGAGCCCGAACCCCCTAAGGAGGGTTCGGGGGTATTTCCCCCCGAGAAAATTTTGAAAAAACTGTGGGAAAATGGTGCATTTTCAAGCACATTTGAGAAAGCAGGAAGGTTAATAAAGCAATTGTGAAAGTACAGTGTGTCCAACCATAAACGAGGACCGAAGCCTCAGAGGGTAACCGAGATCAAAGGAGTCACATGCAGGTACATTTTATCGAGCACATACCTCCAGGGCCGATAAGTGCTGTGCTGAGGAAGTGGTTAGTGAATCATTAAGTGAAAGCACCCAGGGAGAGCACCAGAAGCACATCCGGGCCACATTCCTCCAAGTCCTGTCAGAGTAAGTGGCTACCCGAAACTACAACCTGGCTTGAAAGCTAAAACATTCAGTTCAAATAGCCTACATCAGTGAAACAGTATTGCTGGGCAACTGCTTATCAATCAATCAATCAATCATACCATTTGTATAGCACGCTACTCACCCGGAAGGGTCTCAAGGCGCTTGGGGGAGGGGTCCGCTACTGCTCGAACAGCCAGGTCTTGAGTTGTTTCCAGAAGGCGAGATGGTCCTGTGTCAGCCGGCGGTGGGTGGGGAGGGAGTTCCATGTCTTGGCTGCCAGGTAGGAGAAGGAGCTTCCTCCGGCAGTGGCTCTTCTGATGCGTGGTACAGCGGCGAGGGCGAGGCTCGTAGAACGTAGCTGGCGGGTGGGCGTGTAGAAGGTCAGGCGGTCGTTGAGGTACTTGGGGCCCAGGTCGTGGAGAGACTTGTGTGCGTGGGTGAGGAGCCTGAACGTGATCCTTTTGCTGACGGGGAGCCAGTGCAGGTCCCTCAGGTGGCCGGAGATGTGGCTGCGTCGGGGGATGTCCAAGATGAGTCGGGCGGAGGCATTCTGTATGCGCTGGAGTCTTTTCTGTAGTTTGGCTGCGGTTCCCGCGTAGAGGGTGATCCCGTAGTCCAATAGGCTGGCGACGAGTGCCTGGGTGATCGTCTTTCTGGTTTCGGTCGGGATCCATCGGAAGATCTTTCGGAGCATACGCAGGGTGTTGAAGCACGATGAGGAGACGGCGTTGACTTGTCTGGTCATTGAGAGGGAAGAGTCCAGGATGAAGCCCAGGTTGCGTGCGTGGTCCGTTGGCTTGGGAGCGGTGCCCAGGGCGGGAGGCCACCAGGAGTCATCCCAGGCGGAGGGCGATGGTCCCAGGATGAGGACTTCCGTCTTGTCTGAGTTCAGTTTCAGGCGGCTGTTCTTCATCCACTCGGCAACGTCTTTCATCCCTTCGTGTAGGCTCGTTCTGGCGGTGGCGGGGTCTCTGGTGAGGGAGAGGATCAGTTGGGTGTCGTCGGCGTAGGAGATGATGTTGAGGTTGTGTTGGCGTGCGATGGCTGCAAGAGGTCTCATGTAGACGTTGAAGAGGGTGGGGCTGAGTGATGATCCTTGCGGTACACCGCAGATGACTTCGGTGGCCTCGGATCGGACGGTGGGAGGCGGACTCTTTGTGTTCTTCCGGCGAGGAACGAGATGATCCACTCCAGTGCCTTTTCTTGGAAACCGATGTTGCTGAGGCATTGAACTAGGGTGCGGTGGCAGACAATATCGAACGCTGCGGAGAGGTCCAGGAGGATGAGGGCTGCTGTTTCCCCGTTGTCGAGCAGGGCTCGGATGTCGTCGGTGGCTGCGTTGAGGGCGGTCTCGGTGCTGTGGTTGGCTCGGAAACCGGACTGCGAGGGGTCGAGGGATCCGTTCATCTCGAGGAAGGCTGCACCATAAGCACTCAGTTGTTCACTGGCAGCCTTAGTGTTAGGCAGCAGCCCTTGATGTACCCCCAAGAATTTCTGTGAATTTAATAGGTGTAAACATAGCCCTCGGCCCAGCTGGTAATGAAGTCGAAATTCATAAAGAGAAGACACATTGAGCTAGACGCCGTGAGGAGCAACTCTGCTCTGCACGCGCTGTTTGAGGTTTCCGCACCAGTGCACAGTGGCGGCTTGCCTTTTTTCCTTACAGCAAGGAGGAGCGTGCCCGTTCTACCACAGGAAACGGGATTCCCTGTTTCGTTTTCTGCCCAAGTGCTGGTGGTGTGCCAGTGGAAGCAGAAATAGACACATGACGTGCAGTGTGTTTGCTCTCCAAAATTGGAAAGTGATCTCTGTGCCAACGCTTTCCTCGGGCAAGACAGTGCCAGGCTAAGTGAGAAAAGGCAGCTTTAATGATACAGGTCTGTGCTGCTAATGTGATAACATACAAAAGAAGGTCCCACTAATGCATATGAACAAATGAACCCCCCTGTCCCACCCTCAGAGTCTAATGGCCCACCACCTCTGCCCCCCTCCCTGCCTTGGTTTTCAAATATACCAAGCACGCCTTTCCCTCATGAAGCTGATCTATGCGCCTCCCATTGGGCCTGCTGGGAATCTGTGAACCACTATTAATATTACAATACATGAATACAAAAGTCAATTTCAACCCGTACATATTCAGCAAAACATGTCAGTATTACAGTAAGTCACCAGATGTTGAAGCATCAAATCCTTCTAAACACTTCGTGCATCGCCTATACATGATTTAAAAAGACAATGTAAAAAAAAGAAGAAAATTGTCACATCCTTGCCCCAGAGGCAATGTACAAGTCAAGTGATGCTAACATAAAGTAGTTTTTGCGAGCGATAGAGCGTGTGCAGCAGAAATAAACACATATTCCAGCTTCTACAGGTTACAAGCTCTCCAGGCATCGGTCAAACTCTTCCAGTGGCATGGAGAACATGGGACCAAGGTCTCTGGGCATACCCGTCCCACTCGGGGTGACAAATGCAAAAATAACAATTGATGGACAGAATGCAGAAAAATGTCTTGCATTCGCCCCAGTACACAGATCTGGGCCTATACTGAAGTATTTCTTACCAGTATTTGCTTTAAAATAAAACTTGCACAGCAAATGTTTAGGCATTGTTTCAGGGGCATGAGATAGGGGAGGGCCAACCTCCGAAATGCTCGAAATGTATCTTGCAATGTTATTTGCGGAAATGCTTACACTGGTTTCTTTCTCCCTTTATGGGATACAGCATCTGATGTGATCCTGAGGTTCTGTATTATCATGACTGGTGTGTTCAGCTTTCCATTACCATCAGCCAGAAGGAGTACCCCACGGGTCAGCACTATCACCAATCACCATCAACTGAATATTATCATAATTTATTTGTGCTGGTAACTGCCTCTGGAATCCTAGGCTCCCACTATTTTCGCCACTGGATTTGCCAGGATTGAATTCTAGGCCTATCATTGTCCTGCCATGCTCTTGATCACCAGCTCCCGCCTTGCCCTGGTTTCAAAGCCCTAATTGCAGAAACAAATGTTAGTCATGGGCAATTGGTAATAAACATCACCACGTAAGGAGTGTGGTCGACCTTGCGTAGCTCACCCCAGAACTAGAGGCAGGCTGTCAGAAGATTTTTCACTGACAACCATGTGTGTTGTCATTATTAATAAAGGGAAAGGCGCTGGCGCGGGATCATCTGATTACAGGCCCCGGGCTGCCAGAGTCCTGCTCTGTCAATTCTTTCGTTGATGCTTCACTCTCACTAGCTCATGCGGCAGCGCTGGGTGTCTCTCTCCTGCAGTGACTGTTTTTCATGCAGTGCTTTCTTTTCCCGCCCCCTGGTCTTGGGACAGAGTTAAAACTGAAGTCAGGCTGCAACTTGTGAGCTTCGCTGTGTACAGGACGGGCCCTCCCCCAGGAAGCGCTGGGCATGTCACTTCCCCTCCTCCTGTCTCTGCACTCTCGCCCTCTCTCCTCTTGCATCTCTCCACCCTCTTTCTTCACCCAGCCTGTCTCTCGCTTTGCTTCCATAGATTTATCTCAAACTTATTTTTTTTATTTTATATATACGTTCTGTTCCTTACCACTTTTCTTTCTCCTTTCTGCTCTTCCCCCCACCGCCCTCTAGTTTTCTTCACAGCTCGCCGCATTTAACCTTTCTCCCCTGTCACTTACTCTTTTCTGTCTGGACTCTCCACCTTCCTCCTCTGTTTGCTGTCCAATTGCTTCTCCTCTTTCCTACTCACTTGCTTCACAAAGGTCCAACCTGAACAAGGGTTTGGCAAAGTCAAAAGGCCTGGCCTTGGCAAGGTGGGGCAATAGTTAGATTGCTTTTATTTCAAGCCTATGCCACACACACAAGAAGGAAGAAACATATCACCCCTTAATCATGCCAGCCACATGCTTGCAATAAACATTTTAAATAAAAGAAAGAAATAAACTCTGCATTTTAATAGAATGGTACATGCGCTTCTTAGCACCACATGTTTAGAAACCCTTTTCAGCTTTAACGCACATCATAAGAAAATAGAAATCTAATGGTGCAGACAAAAGACATTACTGTATCCTGAAGACCTAGCTTAAAAACATCAGAATGCTCAAAAAATGTTAGACTGAAACGAAAAAAAGCATTGGCAAATTAAAGTTTTGGCCCACCAGTGTTGATGTGCACTTCTATTCAGGGAGGCCCGCCCATAGTCTGCAGCCAGTTTACAGTTTTTTACCGAAAAAGACATGCATAATATATATAGCAGCATCGCATAGCAGGTCTTAATAGTAAGTACAAGATGGCATCTAGTTATACGGCATTGACGAGCTGGAGCATAGCATTATAACAGACAGAAACAAAACAAAACAGCACCGCCACCAGCGTAATGCTGCCCTAGATCACACTGCGTGACCTAGCTATGCCTCACATGTGCCATAAAACGTGAGCACAACACAACTTGAAGTGGATTGTGTCTCTGAGCTCGCCCCTCCCCTCCCGGAAACGGGGGTGCATCTCCCCCTCTGTCTCCAAACCACCTTCTTAGTACATGTCTCCTCTGCAGAGTGGGTGAGGCGGGGGGGGGGCTGGGTACATCTGTAAATGGAATGAGAGGAGAGCTTGAAGAGTGGGCAGGGCCGCAGGGAGAGAACGAGAGGCACGAGTGCACGACACATAGAAAAGGAGGGAATTGGCATTGCTAAAATTATTTTCCCGCTAAAGAAAATCTAAAGACTAAGAGAAGCATAAAATTATTACCCAGGCCAGTGCAACCGTCCGGGTCTGTCCGTCCGTAGGCTGTAGGCACAAAAGTCACGATGAGGACGAGTCAGGAGTCACGCGCTCCCCTCTGACCGACTCAGATGGATGGATACTACAGTACTTTCACTATCACTTTTCGTGTTGTTGTGGCACTGGTGCGCCACGCGCGGTGACGTCACTGAAACTTACAGGAATGGCCAATCACCTCGACATGGCTCATATGTGATTGGCCATACTCTGAGCTGAGCAGCCAACACCCACGCGCGGCACCATCCCTGACCCTGCTGCAGTGTGTCTACTTAGCCAATTATGGCGCAGCCTTAACAGCGCCACTGCGCCAGGATTGGCCTCGAGCAGGCTAACATCTGCCCATAATGACACCGGGGCCCCGGGTCCCTGCCTGTGTCCCAGGGCTGTAGGGGAGTGGGGGGGGGGTCAATAGGTACTACGCATGCGCAGGCCAGTCTACATTATCACTACTCCTGGCTGTCACATGCGCAGTCACCCCGCTCTCATCTCAGTGCTCTGGCTGCCTGCCTCTGCGCTGTCACTCACTCTGCCGCAGCCCCGCCCCCCACGGCCCACTTCCTAAGCAATGCCTGATTCTGTCGGGCTTGTCCCGGGCCAGCGCCGAGTCAGTGCGCTTAGATTTATTTTAAAAAATATGTGTCTAAAACTTTTCTTATTATGCATGTTGGTACAGTGACGGTCGTCCATGGCTTGTGGGGCAACGCCCCAACGCCCCCTATGGATGCACCGCCACTGCCTACCATCCGGCATAATTCGTCTACTTGAAGGAAATCTACAGTGTGCTGAAGCTGCAGAGAGGCAGCCGGCAGCTTTTCTGATCCGTAGTTGATCCATTTGGCAGTTTCTCTGGCGGCTGCTCTTGGGCCCGGGCCGCGAGTCCAGCTATCGGGAAATGGCGCACGTTGCTGCCTGGCCCGTCGCTGATACCGGGTGCTGGTGGAGGGCCTGGGGGAGCAACCTGGGGGAGCAGCCGTGGGGCAGCGACAGAAGCAGTGTGACAGCACTTGACCCTGGAGGACTGGTACTGGAGCAGAGAATCCTGTGGGACGGAAGCTCCCCGCCCTGTGCCCAGTGTGTCCGCGGCCGGAGGTGGAGGCGGCGGTTCCGGCCGCACTACTGGAGACTGGTGGCATAATGGTGCTGCCGTTGTGGCTGCTGCGGCTGGACATGCCTGAGCAGTAGAGCGGAGTCTCTAAGCGGTGCTCGGGGTAGCGCCTGGTGAGTCGTGGCACGGCTGTCACAGCGCGGCTGGCAGGAGAGGCCCGGGCGGGAGGAGCCTAGCTGGCCCGGGAGCTGGCGGGCCAGGAGAGCAACAGGAGCGAGATTTGCATAACTGCCAAAAAGGGTCCATCTGATTTAAGATTTTAACGCCCAAAAGTGTGCAAGGGGATGAATATTGATGGATGAAGTGCACAATAAGGAGACTTCTTAAAAATATTTGAAAGGAAGATTTAATTCCAAGGCAGACTTACTGCGAGTCTCCAATGCCTATACTGCAACTCAGCCTTTTTCCATTGGCGGGGGGGCATGTGGAGGCCCCGCAGAAGAGAGAACCATTAGCACCGAGGCAAAACCGAGTGCGGTGGGGAGGTGAGAAGGCAGCATCGGGACGACACAAGTGTTGGGCACTTGGCAGCGTGTGAGGCGGCGCCGGCCGTGTCAAAATGGCAGCAAGAACTTTTGCCGGCACTGGAGCACTGTGCCTGCTGTGACAGTGATAGTTGGCCTGGCCCTCACTGACCGGAGGGGTGGACGAGCAGATCACGGTGCATGTTGATCAGCACAATACTTACAGAGACTGGCTTGGTGTGAAGTGACCTGGGGGAGCACCCAAAGACATTTGGCCTGGCGTGAGCAGTGGGGCTGTCGCTACAGGGTCCTGGGCGGACGGCAGGGGGACAGAGATGGCTCAACGATAATTGAGGCACTCCTAAGTGGGCACTGGCCTGAAACCTGGTGAGCACTAGGCAGACGAGCAGCAACACGAGGGGAGGGCCCCACTGCTCTACAAAAGTACTTCCCTCTGTCACTATTTGGCAGAACCCAGAGTGGAATCAGTGCGCAGACCTCAGCCGGTGACAAGCAGTATTTCGCTGGGCGTGCGACCCAGTGAAGTGGTGGGACAGATCACGTGGGTATGACCGAAATGGCTAGCAGGTGCCGTGTAGCGTTCTGTGACTGCGATCGAGTCCGGAGGTCCACCAGAATGTTTGGAACAGCGGGCAGAAGCTTGGTTCGGGGTGGGGTTCAGGACCATGGGCCGCAATAAACCTTCAACGCAGGGGCAGATCGATAGATACATGGTCAGTGTGGGGAAGGAAGACGGCCCTCCTGGAGGGAGCCAGCAGAGAGAGGGGGCAACCGACTGGGCAGACCCTGCATTAAAGGACATTATGGTGCCCATCATGGAGATGCGGGGTGTCATCAAAGAGATGAGGGGCACCATGTAGCCCAAGCTCGACTCGTGACTGAGGAGGTTAACCTTATTCGTGCGGACCTGGGTAAAATGTCGGACAAGGTCGCAGAGGTGGAGAGTGGAGTAGGTACTCTACAGTCCAAGACAAAGAGGCTTGAGGAGCAAGTGGTCAAGCTCACGAAGAACCAGGAGGAGATGGCCGCCCACCTGGAGGATCAGGAAGGCCGGGCGCGGTGTAATAACATCTGAATTATGGGCGTGCCGGAGGGCATGGAAGGCCCGTCCACGGACTGGTTCGTACAGGAACTTATAACTAAGAACCTCCAGTCGAGGCGCCTGTCAAATTTCTTCTCCATGAAGAGAGTGCACCACGCGCTGGGGGGCAGGCCTGGGGCCCCTCTGCGCACCATCATCATTCGTATTTTGAACTATAGAGAGCGAAACGCTATCCTGCAGGCCTCAAGGGTGTCGGGGGACCTCCATTTGGACAATGCCACAATTCGTTTCTTTCCGGACTTTACGTTTAACGTCCAGCGGCAGCAGCGATCCTTTGAGGGGGTCAAGAGAGCTCTCAGAGAAAAAGGTATCAAATACATGATGCTGTATCCGGCGTGTCTCAAATTCCTCGACGGGGAAAAATCTTTTTTCTTTGACTCACCATTGGAGGCAAGTGAGTGGCTGGAGGGATGGCGGACCGTGGGCTGCCAGAATGGGTCGCAGCGCCCCCCGCACGGCCGTTGGGTTCTGGGGGCACGGATCAACGACAGTCACACTCGAGAGCCTGAGCAGGTGGGACAGGCATGGATCAAGTGATGGCTGGGCTAAGGTGGTCACGTGTCACTGTGCTGGAAGAAAGTAGGGGAGTCGGTGCACCTCTTAGACTCTGGTTCTCGATGAAGGGTGGGCGGGAGGCTCCGGGTTTGCTGCTTCCCGGTTGGGGGGATTGTTTTGGCCTTAATGGAGTTTCTGGGTTTTTAACTATGGCCTCTTTGGGTTGCTACAGTGGGGCGGGGATGCGGGGAGGGGGAGGTTGTGTTATGAGATTTCCCCATGGGGTGTGACCTCTGCCATCCCAGTATGACTTCTTCTGCGGATGCAGGCATATGTTCCCTCGATTTGTTGGTATGGGGTTGAAGGGGCGACAGGCACTCTGCATGGTTCAGTGGTGGGAGGTTGGGGACCCACCTAGCAGGGAGGCAGGGAGGGGGGTGAGTAGTGGGGGGGAATGGGTGTTGTAGTACGTTTTTTGTTTGATTCAGTGTTTTAACCTCGCAGGTACATGGCTCTG
Source organism: Lissotriton helveticus (assembly GCF_964261635.1). Classification (NCBI taxonomy): domain Eukaryota; kingdom Metazoa; phylum Chordata; class Amphibia; order Caudata; family Salamandridae; genus Lissotriton; species Lissotriton helveticus. The sequence goes on along the minus strand of NC_136060.1, from coordinate 330,223,368 downwards.
CTCTGAGCAACAAGCAGTGGTGTGAAGGGGATCCGGGACACTCTAGAATGTTGTACTACAATGGGTGATCAGTCACGGTTGAGGATCTGGTCGTGGAATGTCAAATGGTTGGGCAATAAAGTTAAGCGCACATTGGTTTTGCAGTACGTGAAGCGCCACAGCCCGGATGTAGTCCTCCTCCAAGAGACTCACTTACGAGGCAATACATGCCGGACGCTGGACAAGTTCGGCTATAAGCTGCTGGCCCACTCGGGGTTGACATCTGGCTCCAGGGGGTGGGGATTCTGGTCCATACAGCGCTACCGCTGATTGTAACTGGTAAGTGGAACAAGGACTTGGGATGCTTGGTGGCGGTTGCGGCCAAATAGGTGAGTCGCACGTTAGTGTTCAGCTCTTGTTATATTCCACCGGGCTACACGCCCCGACCTACACGAAGCTTGGGTCACACCTGGCGGATCTACCGTGGTGTACTTTGATCTTGGGAGGGGACACTAACGCAGTAATGGACACGGATATGGACCACTCAGGGGAGAAGCAGGGCTACAGGGGGGAGGCAGGCTTGCGAAGTTTCACCTCAGCGTTGGGCCTCTGCGACATATGGCGAGCTCACCACCTTACACAAAGGCAATACATGTTTTACTCAGCTCTACACGGGTCTTTCTCCAGAATAGACCACATACTAGCCAGGGTGGACCAATTGGGTGACTTTGTGGACTCCTGTATATTAGCCCATGGGATATCGGACCACTCGCTGGTGGGTGTCACCATCAGAGGGGCGGTGACCGCTAAGCCGGCCTTCCCGCGGATTGACCCATGGCGTCTCAAGGACAATTCCATTGCAGACAAGTTGAGGGAGGGCTCCCAGTTGTACTTTGCAGAAAACCAGGGCTTGGTTGATTCCCAGGTCATCTTGTGGGAGGTTTTCCAAGACCGTCTTGCGGGGTCAGGTCCAGGCGTTGATATGGGCGCCGAAGAAGGAGGAGGTGCTCCAGGTGGCGCAGCTGGAGAAAGAGGTGGAGGCGCTGGAGCGGGAGCGGGAGGGGGGCCCCATCGGCAGAGCACAGACACAGGCTAACCCTTAAGCAGCGAGAACTTCGTTCATTGGCGGAGGGTGAGGCGCGTGCCTACTCCCTGGCAACGCAACATCGGATTTACAATGCAGGGGATAAAAGCATGAAATTGCTGGCCTGGTTGGAACGAAGAGATCGGGAGCGCTCCTGGGTTGTGGAGGTGAGAAACAAGGAGGGAACCTTGGTTTCAGCGAGCGTCAACATTGTGGAGGCCTTTGCGTCCTACTATGAAGCGGTGTACACCCCGGTATGAACCAGATCCGAATCAGATTGTACGGAGTTCCTTGGGACTTTGCATTTCACACGCTGTCTCAGGAACAGATCGACAGTTTAGAGGCAGACCTAACGGCCTCAGAATTGGGGGACACCCTGCACGCGCTCCAGGCTGGCAAGGCGCAGGGGCCCAACGGGCTCCGAGTAGAGATATACAAACAGCAGGCAAATGTTGTAATAGATCCCATGACTGGGAGGAGTGTATATCCCTCTACGCCGATGATATCGTCCTCTACATGACTGAACCCCACCAGTCTATGGCGCAGGCGCTTCCCCTCTTTGGGCTATTTGGCAGTTACTCCGGCTACAGGATTAATTGGACCAAATCATTGATCTACCCTTTCTCTCTGGGGTCCCCCGAGGGTCCCGTCACGCTGCCCGGGCCTGGTAGTCACCGAGGGATTTAAATACCTCGCAGTGTATGTCACTAGGGACGGGGCAGAGTTCTTCGACAAAAACCTGGAGCCACACCTGGCTCGGTTGACGTCGGATGTTGCTCATTGGCGCTCTTTGCCTCTCACACTGATGGGGTGCGCTGTGCTCTTCAAAATGCTGGCGTTACCGCGCCTCCTGTACGTCCTGCAGAACTCCCCTTAACCGGTGCCAGACGGTGTGTTCAGGTGTATATCACAGACCCTGCGGAAGCTGCTCTGGGATGGGGGCAACCCGAGAATCACACTTAACAAACTCATTAGGGGGTGCACGATGGAGGGCTGGCCCTACCGGATGTGCGGCTGTACTATTGGGCGTCACAGCTCCAGGTCATTAATGACTGGGTCTAGGAAGAGGCCTCGGAGCCAGCCTACAGGGTGGACAGGTACGCCAGGCCAGATGGCAACTGCGAACCTCTCCTATACTCTAACATGCCTGACCACTGCTGTCCCTGCGGGTGAAATGGGAGGGTGACATAGGTGGCCTAGAAGACGATGACTGGCAGGACGCCCTGCAGAGCCCACGTGAAATTGTGGTGCGAGTTTGGTTCCGATTGGTTCAATTCAAAATCTTGCACCGGGTGTACTACCCCTGCTCGCACCTGTTCTCATGGGGCAGAGCCCTGTCCCCTCTGTGTGCAAGGGGTTGTCAGGAAGAGGGAACGTTCTTTCATATTCTTTAGGACTGTCCAAATGTATCTCCTTTCTGGACCAGGGTGGCTCGCACTATGGAGCAAGTTGTGGGTTTGCCAGTCCCGGTGGAACCACTATGGTTTTTATTAATGATCAAAGGCCCGGCGGACTGGTGAAGGTACAACGAAATCTGTATGGCCTTGGCAGTGGGGTGGCGAAAGTAAATGTGGCCAGGAGCTGGGGGGCGCAGGAGGCACTGCAATGGTTCCAGTGGCGCAGGGACTTGGACTGGTGTCAGAGGGCGGAGGAGACAGTTTACAAGGCCAAGGGCAGCGTGAAGCGTGAAGAAATGGAAGAAGATCTGGGGTCCCTGGCGGAAGTATAGAAGTGCCGGGGGGAGGCCGGAGAGGAGTGCCAAGTGTGATAACAATCCGTTAATGTATGTTGTGCCCTTGACTGCGCAATATATTGCTAAAGTTTCTCAGATAATTGAACACTGTGATCTATTTTGCGAGTCTGTGATCAATGTTAATAAAAAGATTTCCCAAAATAAAAAATAAATAATTAACTGAGATTCTAAATTTTCATCTCTTTGTTGAACTTTGTCCATTAATTCTTTTGCAGAAACCTGTGGAAGATGAACTCCTGTTTTTAATATGTGGTTCACTGCATATGAAAGTGCAGACAAATCACTTTTAAATAGAAGTTGATATATATATATATATATATGTATATATATATATATATATATATATATAGATATATGGAATGCACTGTCGAAATCTTGGATCTTCAGAGTACAATCTTGTTGAGCGGTGTTCTGGAGCTGGAATCCATACAGCTCACTCATCAAATCATCAACCTTCTCCAGTGGGGAACAACTGTGAAAAACAAAGAGCTTCTAAACTTTTTTACCATAAACTCATGGGAGTTCCCTTTGCTTCCTTCATTTGAAATAATTCAATGCTGTTTCCTCACCTTCTTTTGAATGTAGAGGATGTATAGTATAATGTTCATAAATCTCCTCACTCCTGGACTAAAAGGTAGCCTTTTGAAGTTTATTAACGTCTACAAACACTTGCCATATTTTTCAACTCTTTGTTGGTACACAATTTACTAGAATAACTACTGGTGTATTTTCCTCCATGTCTACACTAAGAGTTTCAATATTTTTCTTAAAATCTAAAGGTAAGTACACAACTCTTCCATTCAGACCTCTTTGTAAATCTGTTAGTGGCAGCTTATATGTTTTAGGCTCCATGCGAATTATGGCTTGGAATGGGTGTACAGATTGAATAAGAATGGACTTGTGTGCATTCAAATATGCCAGTTCCTGAGGAATAGCTACCAAATCTAGGTTGTTATGTACTGCTCCAGCTGGCATTCTGTTCTCTTCTAATTTGTCGTAGGAATATTTACAAATAACTTGATCAGTAGCCAACTCAAACTGACCTATCAACAAATAAGCACTAAATTGCTGCCACTTATCAGTATTTTCCTTTTCCCTTTTCAAATATAAATCAACATTCCTAGTTTGACTTCTATAGTGAGTACGTCGACAACAAATACAAACATTGGGCACTATTACGATGGAGGGCGGACAAAGTCCACCCACCACCGTAACGGTATGCGTGCTGCCCGCCAGGGGTGCGGCAGTTCCGTTGTGCCGATTACGAGGTGCCCGCCACAGTGGCGGGCGCATCACGCATAATTTACATTGCGGCAGGCGGTGATGCAAGCAGCATCCACAGCAATGTAAAACAGCATGTTGTGCATTTGCATGCACAACGTGACAGGCACCGCACTACACAATACATAACACAGCTTACAAATTTACAACTCACCACTGAAATGCTATTGCAGAATATGAAATATCAGAAACTCAAAAGATTTTCTTTCTCACACAATAAATGTAATGCACCACTCTCAACAAGATAAAACCAGTAATGGCAAACTTTCCTTCTCTTTCTGCACACAAATAAATGTAATTAACAAATCAAAATGCTTCCTTCATTATTTCAAATTCTGAAACACATTTCTATTGTTTAGACATATTAACCCTTTCTTAGTGTCTTCTTAAAGTGCCTAAACTGGTTCTACAATTTACTGGAGTCGTGACTCCACCACGGAGTCGCAGTGTAGTGTCAAGATGGAGCTGCGAACCCTACCAATCAATCAATCAAGGTGTTTGTTAAGTATGACTACTCCCCGGTAAGGGTCTCAAGGCATGGGGGGTTTCGCAGTTTCCAGTCCATTAAGGAGGGGGGTTTGTCGAAGAGCCAGGTTTTGAGGTTTCTTGCGAAGATGGGGAGCGATGTTGTCTGTCTGAGGTGGACCGGACGGTCGGTCCAGGCTCTAGCCACGAGGAAGGAGAAGGAGCGGCCTCCCGATCTGGTCTTTCTGGTGCAGGGGACTGCAGTGTAGGAGAGCTGGTCGGATCGTAGGGTCCTTTGGGGTGTGTGGAATTTGGGTCAGCTGTTCAGGTATGCTGGTCTTGTGTCGTGAAGGGCCTTGTGAGCGTGGGTGAGCATCTTGAAGGTGACTCTAGCTTCGGTGGGGAGCCAGTGGAGTGTGCGCAGGTGCTGGGAGATGTGTCAGTGTCTTCACAGGTTGAGGACCAGTCTTGTGGTGGCTTTTTGGATGTTCTGTAGCTTGCAGGTGAGGTTTTTTGTTTATTTCGGCATAGAGTGAATTGCCGTAGTTGAGTCTGCTGGTGACCAGGGCGTGAGTGCCGGTCTTTCTGTGTTCGAAGGGGATCAATTTAAAGGTCTTACATAGGAGGCTGAGGGTGTGGAAGCTGGAGGACGAGACAAAGTTGATCTGGTGGTCCATTTTGAGCTCTGAGTCCAGGATGATTCCCAGGTTGCGTGCGTGGTCCGTGGGGGTGGGCGGGCTTCCAAGGGTGGGGAGGGGCCACCATGTGTCGTTCCAAGCATCGGGTTTTGGGCCCATGACGAGTACTTCCGTTTTTTTGGTGTTTAGGTGTAGGCAGCTGTTTTTCATCCATTTGGCGATGGCTTCAATGCCTTCTCAAAAGTTGTGTCTGGCTGTGTTGGGTTCTTTGGATAGGGAGAGGATGAGTTGGGTGTCATCTGCGTATAACAGGATGTTGAGTCTGTAGGTTCTGATGTTGGGGGCGAGTGGAGCCATGTAGACGTTGAAGAGCGTAGGGCTGATGGAGGAACCCCAGGGGACTCTGCAGGTGGTTGGTGTGGGGTCCGAGTTTAAAGGAGGAGTCTGACCCACTGCGTTTTGCTAGAGAGGATGGAGCGGATCCAGTCGAGGGCCTTATCTTGGATCCCGGCGTCGTGGACCCTGTGTATTAGGGTGGAGTGAAAGACTGTGGCAAACACCGCTGAGAGTCCGAGGAGGATGAGGGCTGCTGTTTCTCCTTTGTTCAGTAGGGTATGGATGTCATCTGTTGTGGCGAGGAGGGCGGCTTCTGTACTGTGGTTTAAAACCGGGAGTTTAAAAACCTATTTCCAATAATACTAGTATTATTTTTTAACAACACACTACTTCTAAATATACTACTGAATTGGAAAAGCTAACTATAATAGCATATCACTTATATTTAAATTAGCATTTCATATTTTAAAACCACAGTTAATTTTGAACCCTTCCCCCATTCTGCTTAATCCCAGTTTCCATAGTAACAGTTTCTGTAACATTCAACTGTATTGGCAGGTCACAAGTTCACCAAATTTTCAAGTTCAGCACAGTAGCTTACAAATGCACAAGCCAGTGTTGTTGACGTTTGCAAAAATATTACCTTATCCTATCTACTGTACCTTTCAAACATTTTTTAATAACCCTCCAAAAGCATACTTCTTCAGGAAAGTAACATACATCCTATTTTTAAGTGCACACTGTTGATGACCAGCCACTCAGTTATCGTTTTTCTCAAAAACAGCATGTTCTCCACCATTTTAGATACCTCTCATTCTACCAACTGACTACCTCAGCTACAGACATCTTTTGATTCCTTATAGATATCCCTTCAAAATGCCTACAGTATGGATTTTAGGGCACACATATGTTTTCTGGTGCAAAAGGTATGCTGAACACAGATATATTGACAAAGAACTAGGGGGCATATTATCAAGACAGGCGATAAAATTATCGCCGTTTTAGCGGCAGAAAACTGCCGCTAAAACGGCGATAATGTGCTTGATAATATGCTCTATGGAATTCCAATTGAAGCCCATGTTAAATGTGAAGGACATTTAACATGGGCTTCAATAGGAATTCCATAGAGCATGTTATCATGCCCATTATCGCCGTTTTAGAGACAGGTTTCTGCCGATAAAACGGCGAAAATTTTATCGCCTGTCTTGATAATATGTCCCATAGATTTGCAAAATGTGCATATTAAATGGTTTACACAGAGAGGATTAAAGTGGCACCAATCGATCCCTTTTGTTAAAACCTTTTGGCATCTCCATTCCCCTGACCTCATAATTGTGCACTGCGGTGTCAATGGCCTAGACACATTGACTGGGGTAGGGCTGGAAATGCTAATGAAGGATACCTTTGCACATTTAATGTTGCTTTTCCCTCAAACTGTCTTTGTATACTCTAATATATGCCAAAGACAGAAATGGAAGTGGCCAAATCAATTCTGTCCACCGATTGGGAAAGCTAGGAAGAATGTCAATAAAGCTGCTTCTGCTTACCTCAGAGACCATAGGATGGGCTTCATCTATAGCAACAATTTACGTTTTGATATGCATGACATCTGCAGAATTACTGCAGTTCATTTCACAGATGAAGGAAACAGAGTGTTTCTTAAAAACCTTAAGCTGTGCATTCACACTTACATGTAGCTCCAACAAAGTCCTAATGAAAACAACAACTCTTTTTAGAACCACCCTATAGCCCAACAGTGAATCTTATCATACTCTTTTTAAATATTTTCCGGATTCGTGAACCCGTTGTGAATTTGCAAAACAACAGCACAAATTCAATGTACTACAACACAATACACTATTCAAATGTAACTTTTAATTTTCATTTTTTTATATTATTTGTAACACTATCAAATGTAATGTGATTATTAACTTCAATCTCACTAGCTCTATAAAAAAGTTCACAGCTACCTTATGAATTATATACTATTAAATTATTATTATTTAAGACGGATCCGCGAATCCACTGCGCCGTTACATGGGGGGCCGTGCTGAGAGCCATGATAGGGTCACAAGAGAAAAAAAATAATGAATGTCCACCCAGGTCCTTTACCTGATATCTGCCCCGGGGACCCTGTCCCCCGAAGCCCGGCAACTTAAAAAAAAACTGAAAAAGGGAGAGGTGGCCGCTTGGCCCCCACCCTCCAGGGTCATTTTATACCCCGGGGACCCCATCCCCCGTGGCCTGCCCAATTCTTTTTTTCCCCCAAAGAATATGGGGGTCTGCACAGCCCCCGTACCTGGTCCATTTTCAGCCTTGTGGTACCCATGCCCTCAGGCTTGGCTACTTGTTGGGGACTATGGGGTAGCCCTAATGTCCCTGCAGTCCCTGCCAGCTCCCTGCATCCTGCGGGAGCCGGCATTGCTTTTGCACAAAGGGAGCTGCTGACATGCAGCTCCCTTTGCCCAAAAGCAAATCTGCTTTGCTTCATGGAAGCGAGAGCAGTTTTCATACTCTTGCTTCCAGTAGAAGTTTGCTTGGCAGGGCGGAAGCACTCCTACCCAGCCATAGCAAACTGCAATGTCCCGGGAGTAGGCACCAAGGGACATTGCTGGAGCTGTCCCTGGGCTGTGGCAGTCCTTAGGGCCATGAAGGGCTCCATGAGTGGGCCACACGGCCCCCCTCCAACATATTTTAAGCCTTGGGGAGGTCGTGGCCCCCAGGGCTGGGGGTCCGCAACAGATCCCGCATTTACATAATGTATGCCCTAGGGAGGTGGTGGTCCCAATGGCAGTGTGCGGGTAAGGAGCCCCCCATATCTTTTATTTTCAAAATAAGCCCCAGGGAGGTGGCAGTCCCAGGGGGTTGGGGGCCTGCGAGGCCCTCGCCAATTAATAATTACAGCTACAGGGAGGTGGCGGTCCCCAGCGCAGCATGGGGGTGGGCAGGGGCCACCCATGCATTTTTCTTTACATAAAAGGCCCCAGGGAGGTGGCAGTCCTTAGGGCTGCAGGGGGCTGTGAGCCCACTGCATATCATTAACATCACCCAGGGGAAGTAGAGGGGCTTCACATTAAAGCATTGCCCCAGGGACCTGGCCCACCCAGGGGCTTAAAATAAACGAAGGGCGGGAGCCTGTGATTTGTTTTTTAAAAATGTGCTGCCAGATTCACAGGCCCCATGCGAATCCAGCCGAAATTCTTTTTTAATGCATTCTTGGGCCTGGCGGGTCCCTGGAGCACCCCCGTGAGCAGGCCTAGGGGTCAAGGTGTTTCTACCTTGCCCCCTTTTCTCATTGTTTCTTGTGACTGAGTTTGACCAAGTCACAAGATGGCTGGCAACACTTCCTGGTTTGAAATGATGACAGCCAATCAGAGTCAGGCTCAAGATCGGGAGGGTTCGCAGATCTATCGTGGCCACCAGATATCTATGTTTGTAAATATATGAATTTCTTAGGAACTACTGAATGGATTTAGACCATTTAACAAAAAGAGTGCTTTCTGGACCAAAAGAGCTACATTCTTGCCAAATTTGGTGTAATTACATTCAGCACTTCGGGCTATAGCCGCTAACAAAGTGTCCTATGGAAATTAACATGGAGAACACGCATTTTGGGTCCCCCTTTTTTCTCAGCCCCCGCTTGACGGGTCACCCCAAAACTTGCAAGATAGGAGCTTACCGGAGCGTTTGGTCTGCCCTGTTCCCATGATGCTCTGGGCCAGGGACAGACTAATTTGCATATAGCCAGGTTCTGAGCTGGGATGGAGCAGTGAGATAAATAACGGTGATGGATCAAGCCCTGATCTTTGGACTGGGTAAGAGTGGTCTGCTTAATTCAGACACTCTGTTCATCACCACCCCCTTTTCTGAATCGTTTTTGGCCACTATAGGTGTGGCAGGGTATACTCAGACATGAGTCCCTTTCTCACTGCTCCATTAGGATTCAAGCAAGCCGGGCCGAAGAGGCTGAAATGCCAGAAACCGGTCCCCGGTAGCTTGTCTCCTTTCTGGTGAAGAATTGGCTTGGTAGTTTGGTCTGCCCTGTTCCCATGATGCACTGGGCCAGGGACAGACTAATTTGCATATAGCCAGGTTCTGAGCTGGGATGGAGCAGTGAGATAAATAACGGTGATGGATCAAGCCCTGATCTTTGGACTGGGTAAGAGTGGTCTGCTTAATTCAGACACTCTGTTCATCACCACCCCCTTTTCTGAATCGTTTTTGGCCACTATAGGTGTGGCAGGGTATACTCAGACATGAGTCCCTTTCTCACTGCTCCATTAGGATTCAAGCAAGCCGGGCCGAAGAGGCTGAAATGCCAGAAACCGGTCCCCGGTAGCTTGTCTCCTTTCTGGTGAAGAATTGGCTTGGTAGTTTGGTCTGCCCTGTTCCCATGATGCACTGGGCCAGGGACGGACTAATTTGCATATAGCCCGGTTCTGAGCTGGGATGGAGCAGTGAGATAAATAACGGTGATGGATCAAGCCCTGATCTTTGGACTGGGTAAGAGTGGTCTGCTTAATTCAGACACTCTGTTCATCACCACCCCCTTTTCTGAATCGTTTTTGGCCACTATAGGTGTGGCAGGGTATACTCAGACATGAGTCCCTTTCTCACTGCTCCATTAGGATTCAAGCAAGCCGGGCCGAAGAGGCTGAAATGCCAGAAACCGGTCCCCGGTAGCTTGTCTCCTTTCTGGTGAAGAATTGGCTTGGTAGTTTGGTCTGCCCTGTTCCCGTGATGCACTGGGCCAGGGACAGACTAATTTGCATATAGCCAGGTTCTGAGCTGGGATGGAGCAGTGAGATAAATAACGGTGATGGATCAAGCCCTGATCTTTGGACTGGGTAAGAGTGGTCTGCTTAATTCAGACACTCTGTTCATCACCACCCCCTTTTCTGAACCCCAAGGATTGTCCGTCAGATCTCACAAACTCAACATCATCTCCTACGCCGATGACACCCATCTCATCCTCTTGCTGTCAGAAGACCCCTCCACTACCAGAGCATCTTATATAGATGTATGTTGAACGTCGCTGACTGGATGAAGAACAACTGTCTCAAGCTCAACTTGGACAAGACAGAAGTCCTCATCTTTAGGAAAAAAAACTCGTCATAGAACAACGCTTAGTGGCCTGATGAACTCAGCCCATTCCCTGCCTCGACAGACCACACCCAGAACCTCAGCATCATCTTGGACAGCAGGAAATCTATGACGAAATAGATAAATGCAGTCTCATCCACCTGCTTCCACAACCTGCGCATGCTTCGCAAGATCTTCAGGTGGTTCACAACCAACACCAGAAGGACTATCACACAGACCCTCGTTACCAGCAGACAGGGCTATGGGAACACACTCTACATAGGAGTCACAGCACACCTCCTGAAGAGACAACAGACAATACATTCCTCACTGGTAAGACTAATACGTGACCTCGCCAGATTGACCCACATCACATTACACGTCAAGAAGCAGCACTGTCTTCCAATCAAGAAGAGATGCCAGTTCAAGATGTTGATACATGTCTACAAAGCCCTACACAATGAAAGATCAGCATACACAAACAAAGGCATTACCTTCCACCAACTGACCAGACAATTATGATCTGCCTCCCTCCTCGTCGCAGACATCCCCTGAGTCAACCGAAGCAACAGCAGAGGATGCTCCTTCTCACACCTTGGCAACCAAAGTTTGGAACGACCTTCCGCTGCACCTTAAGACCGCCTTATCCTTTTGGGAATTCAGGAAAACCAAAAACACAAATACAATAAACACGGTTATTTGAAATAACAAAGTGGAGCAGTCCTATTAGAAAAAAAATTACTGTCAAGTGTAAAAAACAAGAAGGCAGAACGTTAGTTGTTTTAAGTAGGACTTATTGAAAAAGATTGTTTTACCTCTTGTAGTTCAGAATAAAAACATAAATGCAAACAGAACTCAATGGCAAATATTCAGTAAAGGAAACAGAAAGCATGATGGGGCATGTGGAAACTGTGGTTTGGTTTTTATGGAACTATAATCACTGTGCAATTTAAAGCAGTTTCGTATGCAAACCAGCCTGCAGTCATGAATGGCAAACCACATTCCTGTTAAATATTTAAACAAATTAAGCATTCTGTAAGTGTTCATTACACCGAACACTGTTTGTGATATTTTAAATATGAAGGCAAGCTTGTAACACAAAAAGGGCATTGGATAGATGAAAGGAGTTGTATGACTGTGTAGCCATAACTGCATTTTATATTAGCATGGGAAATGAATAGAGATATTCATATTCAAATACCTTTCAGTACTTTGGAGCTCCAATTATCTGACATTCAAAATGCAATAAAGTAAGCATCGGAAAATATGTACAACAATATTCAAAATGTGACACTGAAGTCATAGGGAAATGGCTGACTCCTGACTTTCGTGTTAGTTTGGAAAAGGCTGCTTTATTTGGAAGCAAGCAGCGCTCACACAAACACAACTTTCAGCCAAACCACACATACTAGGTTCCTTACCCAGAGTTTCCCAAACTGTGGGTCACAACTCACTAGTGGGTCACAAGCCGATTTTTGGTGGGTAGCGAAAGTTCAAGCAATAAATAAAGATGCCTTTAAACACTATATTTATCATGCCACATTTGCTGAGATTCAAAAACAGAGCTCAAATGTCAGCCTGTGTCTTCTGACTGATTGCTCTGTAGTTTTAGGTCTCACCTAAAAAATGCATGTGCTGTGTTATGCCCTGCATAGTTTACTTATATCTTGTAGTTTAGCATTCTTCCCGCTGTTCAGCCAGTGTGTATGTTTACTGTAGAATGTTGGGAATTCTGTGATGTACGGAATGTTGGGTGTCTGTGTGAGTGAGGAATGACAGTTAGAGATGGGCTGAGCAGCAGGCAGGCTGCTCCTGGTGGGGTTTGCTGTTACATGGGACTAAGGGCTGACTACAAGCTGACCTACATCTCCATCACCTGCCTACCCGGACTACCTATCTGATGTACTTGTATACCTTCTGGATGTACTTGGACCAGCTATTGAATGAAGGTACATATGAACTCTACTTGGCAACCAGCGTCTACTTGTGTCACAGGGCACAACATATTTTGGCAACGAGCGAGAGTTGGGGACTTTCCCACTTGCCTACATCTCCACAATTGGTCAAAGAAGCAGAAGATGACATCTTTAATCAGTCCAGAAGGTGAGAAGGAGCCACAAGTCTTACTAGCGCAGACCACTATGAAATTTCGATACATCAAGCATACAAGAAGCAGCACAACAAGCAATACAAGAGGAATAATCGCAACTCAACTTGCCACAAAAAGGTGCAAAATAATCTGCTACAGCATACTCTGCAACCCCACCAGTGTCCTGTACATCAGACACCCCCAACAAAAGCATGCTGTACTGTGCGTTTGCCACAAGACCTGCACAATCAAGGGAAGATTGTTCCTTGGATATGACTTTAAACAATTACAAATTGTGCTTGAATGCAGCACATGTCAAGATTTTCATGGGCATCTGTCCTGCACGAAGTCTGTCAGCTGCCAGATGTGGACACTACTTTGGAGGTGCAAGGAAATGTTTTTGTGCTACATGTCTACAATGTGTGTGGAGATTTCTACAGTTGATCTCACATTAGGATTTCGATTTGTGGGGGTGTAATGGCTGTTTTGGACATTCTCAGCATTGGGACTTCACACGAGGGAGAGCTGTGGACTTGACACAGAGCCCCACTGACGATCTTTGTGCATTTGTAGGATTCTCCCTGCCAGTGGCTTGCGGCGCGGGGCCAAGTTGTGGTGCATGCTTGGCGTTTCACTGATGCGATGTCACTAGGGGCAGAGTCAAGTGAGAAGGTATTTAGCTTTGATTTTTGGTCTACGTTGAGACCTGATCTCTGCAACTGCCACTGTCAAGTTCAAATTACAGCGCGCGCACCTTGCCTGGTCTGTGGGTGTCACGTGGAGCTGTGGTGTCTTGTGTGACGTCCCCCGGAGTCTTCACTGCCTGCCAATGGACGCTCTGCACATAGAGCGTGCCGTGAACCACCCGGCACGGCATGAGACAGCATGGCGCCATCGCTGGGTTGGCAATCGCCCATGTGAATTGTTGGTTCTCTGCACGTCAATTTGCCAACCACGTTTTCTTCTCATGTGTGTCGTATGGTTTGCAAAAGACTGACAAGCATATCGTGTTGAGGATTGAGCCCGCTGCTTCTTCGCTTCTTGTTTGTGTGCCTCCAGTATGTTTTTGTCAGTGGAAGATTTTTCAAGGTACTTTTCTTCCTTTGCTTTTATCCTCGTCGGAATGCTTCTGCAGAGTTTTGGTGGCAACAGCAGTTCCTGCCAGGACTCTATGCCACGTTTTTCTTTCATTGTCATGCTGCCATTGCTGAAGGTTTTGTTTTGGCTCTGATTTTTCTGAGTCTGTCTCTGCTAGTGTAGTGAGTATTGTGTACTTGGTATACTCGAAGTACAACGGTCTGCTGCAAGATTTGAAGAGCTATATTATGAATCTTCATGGAGTTATTCTTGACCGGACGCTCAACAACACTTATAAGGTAAATTTACAATACTTGGAGCTGCTTTTAGTTCCATTTCTTTTGCTCACAAGTGCATGTTATTTGACTGTCTTCCCATATGAATACATCTTCCACTACCTTTTTAGCCAAGACTCATTTTTGTATTGTGGTGTACACAAGTTGGGAGTGTACACATAACTTGGGTGAGAAGTCGCTCACCGGCGTTACTGGTTTTACTTTTTCCTACAGTAATGGTTTTTCATTGTTAGTACAAAGTGGTTGTATTGTTTAGTAACCATGCTTGAGGGATTTAAGTCTACAGTTCACATGTATCAGCTTCCACAGTTTAGGTTTTCTTGTCCAAAGGACGTCCTTATCTAGTTTGTTTCAGTGGGTAGCTGAACTACATTCTCCCTTACATTAGGGAAGGGCATGGGTTTGGGAACGAGTCCTTTTCTCATAAAGTGTTACACGCACCCCCTACACAGGGGTGGGTTAATAGGAGTTCCTTTCACATTAAGCGTTACACGCATCCCCTACACAGGGCTGGGTTCATGGGCATGATTCCCATTCATAGTTGTTTTATTTGTTCTATTTGGTAACCCTGACACAGGGTATGTTTATTGGGGCTCCACCAATTAACATAACTTTCAACCCTTACACTGGGTTGGTTTTGGGTCATGGGTACAATTCCCATTAACAGTTATTCGAGTGGTAACCATTACGTGGGGTATGTTTATGGAGATTTCTCCAATTTACATTACATGTAACCCTTACAATGGGTTGGTTTTGGTTCATGGGTATGGTTCCCCTACAATGGGTGTATTTTCATGCTTTATGGTCCCATATATATGGTTAAAGTCTTAGACCCTTAGAGGTGGGTGGACTTTATAGGTCGCAATCCCAAGTGTTTGTACCATATATGAGGGGGTGAAAGATTAGTTTTAGCTCCATCTTCACAGTGTATGTTAGTTTCCTTACGTGAGGAATCTTGTCTATTCATTTGTTCCCTTGCAGTAGGGATCGGAGTTGCAGGTGTGTTTTTTGCCCTCTGCAATTCGCAACAAAGTTTTTTCATTATATTTATTGGGAGAGGATGGGTTATTTTACTCAATTTATTGGTTGTAAGTTATCAATTCTTTCTGTTTCTAATGGCTCTGACCCTATCGTGATGTTTACATTATTGCACATACCTGGGTTTTGAACTGTATATTGCATTTGTAACTTATGTGTGTAGTTTATCTCTCAATATTTTTCTTTATTTGCAATTTTTGTTTTTCATTTTAAAAGGAGGGAGATGTGTTATGCCCTGCATACTTTACTCATATCTTGTAGTTTATCATTCTTCCTGCTGCTCAGCCAGTGTGTATGTTTACTGTAGAATGTTGGGAATTCTGTGATGCACGGAATGTTGGCTGTTTGTGTGAGTGAGGAATGACAGTTAGAGATAGGCGGAGCAGCAGGCAGGCTGCTCCTAGTGGAGTTTGCTGTTACATGGGACTAAGGGCTGACTTCAAGCTGACCTACATCTCCATCACCTGTCTATTCCTGGACTACCTATCTGATGTACTTGTATACCTTCTGGATGTACTTGGACCAACTACTGAATAAAGGTACATATGAACTCTACTTGGCTACCAGCGTCTACTTGTGTAACAGGGCACAACACACTGTCTCTGCGAGACATTTTGTTCATTCACAGTGGGATTAGAACCCATCCATAGCTTACCATTGGTTAGCTTCAGCATGACTCTCATTTGCTTCATTCACATTTGTCACGACATTCCTGCATCATGTCCTCTTCTTATGTTTGGCTCTCTCCTGGAGCATGGACCAAGTACTTGTGTCCGTCCACTGCTCCTGTTTTTGAATCTACTTTATTATGTTAAATCACTACATGTGAGTGCTTGTGTTTTCCATCCGTCTCACTTATTGGTTTCTCAAACACCACCACATGTGCTTATTTTCCCTCCGTTTCAATCATATTGCATCTTTTCCCTCATCCCACCCAAGTTGCTTATTTTCCTCCCCCTGCTCGACCATGTTGCTTCTTTTCTATCCCCATGGCCACCGTCCAGGTTGTTTCTTTTCCACAGTCTATGTTGCTTCTTTTCTGTCCCACCTGCCCCATCCATGTTGCTTCTTCTCCCCCTTCACTCACCCCATCCCTGTTTCATCTCCTCTCCACCACCTGCCCTGCCCGTTTCTTCTCCCCTTTCAATATACAAAAGAGCTATGATGCAGCTAGTGCTGGCACTTTTTTTTACCATCCTGCTTTCCCATTCACCACCCCACCTGCCCTCCCATTCATTAACAATTCACTAACTCCACCGAAAGACAATACAGATAGATCATTCATAGGCGAGACTTATTGTCTTGCCAATGCTTCTTTTAACATGGAGATTGGTGTTTACAAACTCTTTTCACTTCACAGTCAGAGAAAGATAAGTGAATCATGTGACAATCTTGCTTCAGTAAGTGATTGTGAAGGGAAAGTTTGTAGGAGTTCATATTTTGTAACACAACAAAATGTAAATACCTGTAAACTAACTGTACACATTCAGCAGTAGGAAAAGCAAAAATGAAGCACATTTTTCATACTTTCTGAAGAGTGATGGAAAAGAACATTTCAATAGAATCAAAAGAAATCAAGACATTTTACTTGACAATGCACAAATGATAAATATGAAACATGATTTACTCACTTTATTATTTGTGTACAATATAGTTTTTTTCAGTAAAACTGTCTGAGCAAATTTAGTGGCCATTTCAATTGAAAATGATGGTGAGCTACCACACCATGCTTTAGTTAAATTAAAAAATGGCCCACCTGATGTGCATTAAAGCTAGGGGGGTCACAAAAGTTTGTTGTTCCAAAAATTGGCTTGTGGTTCTCAAATGTTTAGGAAGCACTTCTCTAACCAATCCTCCACTGCTAATATTGCCCTCTCCAACTCTATAATCTCCCTCCTTTTCTTTAACATAAAGCCCCAATATTGGTATACCTACAACACGCCTGTTTGTCTAAAACAATTCCTCACGATTTATTTCCAGCTACCTCCCCTTATCCAACACTGTCTCGGTTTCGTCCATGTTGTTCGTCTTTCTCAGTTCTTCTTGTCATATTCTTTGCCTGGTCTCCCCTCAATGCCTTAATATGAGCTCTCTCCCTCACTTGCTCCCAGTCACACCCATATACAAAACATAAAGACCCAGGGGCATATTACCAAGCAATAGCGATAATTATCGCTATTGCTTGGTTAGAGACAAAAATTTACCGCTGCGCTGCGGCGATTTTTATCGCAGATGAACCTTGGTATTACCAAGGTTTATCGCAAATGCGATAAAAAACGGCCGCAATGCATGAATATCGCTGAAAAGTCAGCGATATTCATGCATTACCGAGCTAATGCTCTTAGCCATTTTATCCACCTCCCATTGGATAACATGGCTAAGAACTGCTCAGGGCAGGTGTTAGCTTTTGGAGATATTCGCGCTTAGTGCGAATATCTCCAAAAGTTGATAATAGGAGATAGCGATGTTAGCGACTGTTTCCAGTCGCTAACATCTTGGCACGCCCACTTTGCATGTCATTAGTGATAAATATCACTGACATGCAAAGTGGGGCCCAAGATGGTCGCTATCTCCTACTAGCTGTCGCTAACTGGTGTTAGCGACAGCTAGGTAATAGGGAGATAATTTTAGCTCCGCTTTCTTGGCTTTTAAAGCCAAAAAAGCAGAGATAAACCCCCTTGATAATATGCCCCCCAGTTCTGTAGCCAGCCTTGCTTGCTTTCAACATGACTTTCCCTTTTCAAGGGATGAGTGTTGGGTTTCAAATTTGCGCACCAGGGGATAACATTGTCTGGGTACGCCTGCCTATTTCAAAAGCAGGGCCGCAATGGCAAAACAGCATCTAACGTTGCACGAACTGCCATCCCCCATCACCCTTTCCAATGATCCCGCATTACCTCTCACCTCTCCATGCAGAGTCCTACTACTGGCTGACAGATAAAGGAAGAGGTTTTGGAGGAGCGATTTCCGCATATGTTAGGTTAAGAGGAATTCAATGGGCGTTGTTGGCACGATACGCAGAGACCACAAGGTATGGGTGAGGAGTAGGGACCCGTTACTTCTACTTACATGCTGTCCATGAAGAATAAATATAACTGAAGTGTTCTATCTTCGTGATTATTCATCTTCACAGGAGGTAGCTTTAAACTGATGAAATTATGGTTCACATGATTGATAAAAGTGCATTTTAGGGGTAAATGCAGTGGTGCTAGAATAAATGTCAGCGCAGTGGTGCTGCTCTCAGTGTTATGTCACTGAAGTCAAGGGGATTCTGAAAAGATGAGCCCAGCCATTCAGCAGTAGAGTGGTATGGGTTTGGTATTTAGCTGGTGGTGAATTCTGTAGCACACTGTCTCAAATGTAATACTAAGGCAGGGTGTGGCAGCACGATGTCATTTACAGACAGCATATTCTCCATTGAAAAGGCCACTATATTTGCACAGCTTTGTAGTTTTGCTGATGCAACTATACAGTACACAAATGATAATATCTGAGAATAAGGATTCATTAAATATTTCTCATTAGCGCATCAACCATTAAAGTGTCCTAATTTGGTTTGTTCTTCTTAGAATATTTGTTTCCATTACATTTCTGAATTACAACAGGAAGTGCTTCATGTGCACTCTCATAAGAGTTGATATATTTTTAAATATTTGTACAGCTCAATTAAGGACAAAATAAACAGCCTTTCCTTTCACACTTAGCAAGATTGTCACATACTTCACATTACAAAATCCTCTCACTTTGCAGTCATAGAAAGAAAAGTAAACACCAATCTTCACGTTAAAAGTCAGAGCCTAATAACTGACCATTGTGACAAGATAAAAGAAAGATTTAAAGGTGTCTTTATTGCACCTTCACTTCCTGATATCCAGCAATCCCTAATTCAAGTGCCTAGGGATAAATGTTTCATAAATTCCCACATTCTTTGAGGCTGTGCAAACGCACAGCCCAGAGTGTCATTGCACTGTTAGGAAGGATGCCTTCAGACTAGGATTTGTGCACAGGATCTAAAAGCCTTAATGGTACACACACACACTCACAAAGAGCTGGCAATGTTTGAGCTCTCAGACTATGTTTGGAAAGGACGGATGTCAGAAGTTACAACACACTAATTCTGTTGGGCTTATCAACAGCGTTTGACACTATTACTGCAAGAGACTATATGACATTGGTCTGTTAGGCCCAGTCCTGACCTGGTTCTCATCCTTCCTAAGCAACCAAACCCAAAAGCCTCTCTTTGGTATTTTATCTATCCTGTGAAGTACATGGTGCCACAGGGATCTCTTATGCCACCTTACCTCTTTTATATCTAGGTTCATCTATGTGCCCTCTTAATTCTTTTATTTCTGTGTAATTTCTTCACCTACGTGGATAAAAGTCAGCTCCTATTTCATTCTAACTGTGCTCCACACTGCATCAGAGCTTCATCAATGCCTCTGTCACATTAAGTTCTGGATGAACAATTATTGGGTTAAACTCAACTCGGACAAGACAAATATTTTGGTAGTGGGTTTAAGTACCGTGGGGCATATTACCAAGCTTAAGCGAAAAATATCGCTAAGCTTGGTTAGCGGCTACATGTATATCGCCATGCTGTGCCTATTTTTATCGCTTGGGAGCCTTGCTATTATCAAGGTTTATCTCCTAAGCGATAAAAATCGGCCGAAATGCATGAATATCGCTGGAAAGCCAGTGATATTCATGCATTACAGAGCAAATGCTCTTAGCCATGTTATCCACCTACCATTGGATAGGATGTACGACGTTACAACGTGTACTTTTACAACGCGTGCCGTTACTACGCAACTTTTACAATGCAAGTCGTTACAACGACTTGCATTGGGGGGCGCTGGATAGTAAATATTTTAATTTACTATTCCAACTCCAGTCCCCGTGGATAGTAGGGAAGGAGTTGGATAGTAAATTAAACTATTTACTATCCTGGAGCTCCCCCCAGCGCAAGTCGTTATGCGTTGTAAAAGTTGCGTGGTAACAGTACCGCGTTGTAAAACCTTTGTTGTAAAGGTTGTTCCCCATTGGATAACATGGCTAAGAACTGCTCTGGGCAGGCGTTAGCTTTTGGAGATAATCGCGCTTAGCGCGATTATTTCTAAAAGTTGGTAATAGGAGTTAGCGATGTTAGCGACTGTTTCCAGTCGCTAACATCTTGGCACGCCCACTTTGCATGTCATTAGCGATATATATCGCTGCCATGCAAAGTGGGCCCCCAGAAGCTCGCTATCTCCTACTAGCTGTCGCTAACTGGTGTTAGCGACAGCTAGGTAAAAAGGGCGATTAAAATATCGCCGCTTTAGCGGGAAAAATTCCTGCTAAAGCGGGCATAAGGCCCTTGGTAATATGCCCCTATGTTCTGGTCCTTATTTCAGGCCTACAGAACTGAGAAAGCCTCCCTTTCCACCAACGGTAGTGAAGAGCTTAGGAGTTGAACTAGATAACAAATAATATCTGACCTCCCAGGTGTCTGTTGTAGCAGCTATCTTCAGTTTCCAACTTTTTAAAATGCATAAGATCTCACCTTTATAGGCCATGAACCCATGGCACACAGCTATTGCCACAATGATAGGATCGTTATTAGATTATTGCAATTTGTCTGGGTCTCAGTAACACCCAGCTCCACCTATTTCAAGCATCTAAAACAAAAATAAATAAAATAAATAAATAAACTGGAGTGAGCTTTTTCTAAATGTCCTATCTAATCATTCAATGAGCCACTTCTTCATTAATGTGGGAGATGCTACACAATGTCAATTACTCTAGACAAAATAGGGTATATCACCGTATCACCATCATCACAGATCAGTGCTCTATCCAAGCACGGTGCAAAAAATGTCTATTGCTTTTGATGTGCACCAGTCCCTCTTGTTGTTTACTCCCCTCAAATGCCTGCCCTGGACCTGCATCCCTATTTTCCAGGTCCCCTTGCACCAAAGCAAAATAATTATCCAAAAGATGATCAGCAATAATATAAGGTATGTTGCAGACAACGATGATGAGTAATGCCCTGCTTCCTGTATCTCAATCAAAACGACCTATCAGTCAACAAACACCATGCACAAGTGTGGCGGACAGGAGGACATTTTTACTGTATGTACAGTAGTCTCTAAGGCACACCCACTCCAAAACAAAAACACAGAATTTGCATGATAAAGTTCACCAATTGTGCCTGTGGGCTATACATTCACTGAAAAATAAGATGTACTAAATAATACAATTGTGAGAAGACAAAATAAGCATACACACCTAATCCTGTTCCTGTATGCAAGCAGTGAAGGCTGCCAGTGCAGCACCTCTGGCGCACATCTGATTTTACGGCCCCAAGAACTTTAGTGCTCAAGCCAAGTCTCACATGATATAATAACTTGATGAGTAGAAAAAACTAAAACTGAAATTATGCAGGGATACATGTACACACTAAGAGGCAATTGAGCAAAGAGACATATTTACTGGAAACCAAGTAGCCTTTAATTTGGTTTAAGCTCCCCATTGGCATCATATAAGCAGACAAAGTGCTTGAACTGGCATTAAGAACTCATGGAAGTCAAACTCAGGATTTAATTGAAAAAACACCAATCTACAGGATATGAGTTGGCACATTTTAAATGCACACGTGCAGAAGGTGAAAATGGAGCGAATTTGCTGCAGTTTGGAACCTTACACGGGGTGCGTGCTGTTTTCCTCCCGCTTCTCTCTACTCCTTGCGGTACCCGCTCCGCGGGTCCCGCTGCGTGGGGAGACCTTGTTGTTGAGGAGTGGACCTTGCCGGTGACTTAGGAGGCGCGGCGACGTCAAGGGCTGCGAGTAGGTGCAAGCGCTACCTCTGGGGACTACATCTCCCAGGAGCGCTGCCTGCCCGGATTGCCACCACCTGGGCTGCTCTCCCTGACGGCCCCATCTCACCTGGACCAGTTAAATTTCACGAGCGCTGGTGCTCCAACGGGACGCTTTGCTGCAGTTTGGAACCTTACACGGGGTGCGTGCTGTTTTCCTTCCGCTTCTCTCTACTCCTTGCGGTACCCGCTCCGCGGGTCCCGCTGCGTGGGGAGACCTTGTTGTTGAGGGGTGGACCTTGCCGGTGACTTAGGAGGCGCGGCGACGTCAGGGCTGCGAGTAGGTGCAAGCGCTACCTCTGGGGACTACATCTCACAGGAGCGCTGCCTGCCCGGATTGCCACCACCTGGGCTGCTCTCCCTGACGGCCCCTCCTCACCTGGACCAGTTAAATTTCACGAGCGCTGGTGCTCCAACGGGATGCTTTGTTGCAGTTTGGAACCTTACACGGGGTGCGTGCTGTTTTCCTCCCGCTTCTCTCTACTCCTTGCGGTACCCGCTCCGCGTGTCCCGCTGCGTGGGGAGACCTTGTTGAGGAGTGGACCTTGCCGGTGACTTAGGAGGCGCGGCGACGTCAAGGGCTGCAAGTAGGTGCAAGCGCTACCTCTGGGGACTACATCTCCCAGGAGCGCTGCCTGCCCGGATTGCCACCACCTGGGCTGCTCTCCCTGACGGCCCCATCTCACCTGGACCAGTTAAATTTCACGAGCGCCGGTGCTCCAACGGGACGCTTTGCTGCAGTTTGGAACCTTACACGGGGTGTGTGCTGTTTTCCTCCCGCTTCTCTCTACTCCTTGCGGTACCCGCTCCGCGGGTCCCGCTGCGTGGGGAGACCTTGTTGTTGAGGAGTGGACCTTGCCGGTGACTTAGGAGGCGCGGCGACGTCAAGGGCTGCGAGTAGGTGCAAGCGCTACCTCTGGGGACTACATCTCCCAGGAGCGCTGCCTGCCCGAATTGCCACCACCTGGGCTGCTCTCCCTGACGGCCCCTCCTCTTTTCCCATAGACCTTATTTCAGTGCTGGGAAGACCCGCTGCGCGGGAGCGCGCAGGAGCACACCGGGAGAAGCCCGGGACAAGGGCGGGACCGTCCTAGGCCGGAGTAGGCCGGGCTGGGCCTACTCTCTTGGTTGTATTAGTAAGTGTTTGATCCCAGTAAATGATATAGTGCCCCATACTCGTCACTAAACCGTAGACGCCATGCCATCCCCGAATAGGGATAACACCCCCACGAAACAGTGTGGTGCTAAAAATAAAACTTTAGAGAATTATTTTCCTCGGGCTGTGGGCGAGGGGGACAAAGAGAGCACCTTAAACCGGCTCAGGGTTGAACGGAGACGCTCTATGGACAATTTGAAAAATAGACCTCTGGGTGACGATCGTATCACGCCTAATGTAGAATTAACCCCAATAGATGATGTCCCAATCCTGTTGAGAGATGGCACTAAAACTCCCGTAACCTCTCCCATGAGCTCTACCCCAGTGAGCAGCATATGCTCAAGCAAGGTGACTATTGATCTAATTTCCCAACCCTCCCCAGCTTTGCAACCTAGGAAAGCCAAATCCAAGCCAGCTGCTGCATATGCAGCCTCTGGGCCTCCACCTAAACGTAGGAGAAAGGTGAAGGGGGCACAGGGGAAAAATAGACCCAAACCCCTAATTTTTGAGTTTGGGAAGCTATCTAAACCCACCACACCGACTGTGTCAGCAGTGGAGGCGCCACAGTTAAAATCTGCTGCACAGACCGGTTCGGCCCCTGGTTTATTGGGAAACACAGTAAATAATATTGTCAACGTCCCCATTTCTGTCGTCCCATTAGGCAACTTGGAATTTCTCTTAAGGTCCCTATTGCTTCCAATTAGTGAAAGCATTAAAAAGGTGGAAATTAGATTAACCATCCTTGAGGCCACACTAAATAGCTTAAAACTCCCAGCTAATTCGCAAGGAAGAGTGCCAGAGTCCATTGCCACCCCAACAGCCCCACACAAACAACTCCCAAAAAAAGGAGTGACCTTAGCCCCGACGCAGGCTGCGACTGTGGCTGCCCCATCACATCCCCAGAGGAACAGCCCCGCCCGAATGAAAACATCTAACTCTACTGGGCCTATTCATTCTGTAAACTCTGTTTCACCAGCACAGCCCATAGATAGTGCTGTGCCAATACCCCTAATGAAGCCTCCCCCCAGGCCACGTAGACCCAATTTACCCCCAGAGGCAAATGACTTCACC
Source organism: Lissotriton helveticus (assembly GCF_964261635.1). Classification (NCBI taxonomy): domain Eukaryota; kingdom Metazoa; phylum Chordata; class Amphibia; order Caudata; family Salamandridae; genus Lissotriton; species Lissotriton helveticus. The sequence goes on along the minus strand of NC_136060.1, from coordinate 330,199,172 downwards.
GTAGTGATGGCGGGTGTTCCCCCACTAGAGGCAGGTGAAGCTGAGGACTTTTGTGCCTTAAAAAGTAGGGTAATTAAGTGGCTAAACTTCAATAGACCCTTACCAGCGCACTTAAATAACGAAATTATAATGGTTAGAAGGGTCCCATGGGTGGGGAGAACGCGTAAATCTATATTAGGGGACTGCATATTAGTGAGCTGTAGGGATGTTAGAACTGTTTCTTACATATGTCAGGGAAAGAACAGATCGCAGGAGTCAACCATCCAAACTCTTCTTGTGTCCTTTTTCTTTCCCCCCATCCCTGCCCCTGTACACGTGACACGACCACATGGCAACTGGGAAAGGGTGGGTCGGAGGGGTGTTTACTACGAGCCCAACCCCAGACCATTATTTAGCCGCCCAGAGCCACTCTTCCATACATCTAATCGGTTTCATTGTCTGGATGGTCTTGAGGGGGTAGATTGACAAACAGATAATGGTACACGGGGAGTAGGGGGTATAGTGGTTCTGAAGGGTGATCCGGAAAAGCAAAGCTCTGAGGCAAAGCAAACGTCAATGAGCTCTGCCCGGACGCATGTGCTGGATGAACCTAGGGCTGTAGATATTGCATGTATTGGAGGGGCACAGGGGTTGGAAACAGAAAAAAAGAGCACGAAGCATTAGGAGGGCCCCAGGGAGGAGTGTCTCAAGGGGGCGAGGCACTAAGAATAATTTCATGGAATATAGCTGGCTTGGCTGGAAAATTTAATAATGAAGAGTGGCTTGACTATGTCAGAAAATTCCATGTGATCTGTCTGCAGGAAACCTGGGCCCAGGAGAATAACTACCATTTGCAAGGGTACAAGTGTTTCTTTGTACCCGCTCTAAAATCAAGATCAGGGAGAGCCATGGGAGGTTTAACTATTTATATAGATCTGTGCCTTCCGGGAAGTTATACCTGTCTCGATTGGAATTCCCACAGGATTCAGGCAGTTATGTTCTCTGGGAAAGGTCTTAGATTTGTTGCAGTTAATCTCTATAACAACGAGACAGCGGGATCTAACATCTCTCTCGTCTCTGAACTAGATAACAGGTTGGGCCAGGTTATAACAAGCCAAAAAAAGGGGCAGTCATATGGGTTGGTGGTCATGGGAGATTATAATTGCCACTTGTGCCCGGTTCTGGTCCAAACAAACACAGATTGGTCCCGATGCCCCATGGAGAAGGGACCACACTTCTCTCACACGCTGTTGGGCTCAGCTTTTAGAACATTACGGCTTAAGTATGACCTAGAACACACCATTAACATGGTAGAGACGCAGGAGGATGGCACACTCCCCCCCACATTTAAGGGTAGAGGATGCTCTTCCTTTATAGATTACATTCTGGTCTCAAGGTCCCTAATTAATAAGACAACCAGTGCAGGGATTGAATGGAGTGGCTTCAGTGACCATAACCCTCTTGTCCTGTAGCTGCTGTACAGGGTGGGTCTAAGCATTAGAGTCCAACGCACCTTTATTGAGAGAGTAACAGACCAGGGCAGGAGACTAAAATGGGCTAAAATAGATGGGGAAAAGTTTTACAAGGGCCTGGTGGACGCAGGGAAACTTGCTATCAATGATTGTCTGGACACAGAGGTCCACGGGTCGAGGATATTGGAAGCTTTCGACCAGATTGCTCTAAAGCTTTGAGGGAGCTGAAAAGCTGCCTTAAAACTAAACCAAGGGTTCCCCATAAAGTTAAGAAGTGTAGGGATACTTACAAAAAGGAGATTAAGAGGAGGAAACTTGCTTTGCAGGAGGAAGCGTGGGCAGATTTACGAGAAGCAGGGGAAAGAAAGGATTTAGCAGGTTTCTGGAAAATAATTAATAATCCAACTTTCCAGGAAAAAGATACCCCGGATATAGGGGCTAATATTCTCCCAGAGCAGTGGGTCACCCACTATAGGAGCCTGTACAACCATGAGCCTGGTTCTATTGTAGAGCTATCGGCCATTCCAACTGAGGCTCCACTGGTAGAATTCTCCATTAAGGAGATCACTGCAGGGATTGAGGGCCTGACCAAAAATAAAGCCCCGGGGCCTGACGGAATTCCCCCAGATCTGTTCCTGAGCAATATCGAACTCTGGGCCCCTCTAATGACACGGGTTATTAATACTGCCATTACCTGTGGCCTGCCCCCGTCTTGGTCCACGGCAGTAATTGTGGCGATCTTCAAAAAGGGCAACAGGGATGACCCAAAGTGTTACCGCCCGATTTCCCTGATCGATGTGTCAGCAAAACTTTTGGGGAGGGCAATTCTTAATAGACTGTCCGAGTGGACCGAGGAAAATAACATCTTCTCGGACACTCAATACGGATTTAGGGCAGGGAGGTCCACTAGCGACCAGTGCCTGAACCTTTATATGCTGACTGCCAAGTATACTATGGCTAGTGACGAATCCGTTTATATGGGTTTCATGGATCTGGCAGCAGCATTCGATCACGTCAATAGGGAAAAATTGTGGGGTATGATGCTTAGTATGGGGATAGAGAGTGGTTTAATTAATATATTGAGGGAACTGCACAGTGACACCACCGCTAAGGTTCGCTTTAACAGGGAGGGGGGACTGACTAGTTCTTTTCCTTGTATGAGTGGAGTCCGACAAGGCTGCATTCTTGCTCCCTTTTTGTTTTCCCTTTACATTAATAATTTGGAGCAGTTTCTGTTAGGTCTAAAGGCAGATTGCCCAAGGGTTGGGTCGCGTCATATCCCTGTTCTGCTTTATGCAGATGACGCGGTTCTGATCGCACGCACACCAAGGAGCCTACAAATCTTGATAGATGGATTTGTTAGGTTCATGGGCGCCCTGGACCTTTATGTTAATTTGAGCAAATCGTATGTGCTCCAGGCGGGAAAAAAAACCACCTCTAAATTTACATACACAATAGGTAGTCACATCGTGGAAGAGGTTAAAACGTTCCCCTATCTTGGTGTAACATTTGATGGTGCCCTGCGGTTTGATACCTTGGTGGAGGAACGTTGTGGTAAAATGATTGCTTCTAACGGGGCAATTGCTGGCTATGGCAGGAGGCTAGGAAGATGGTCCCCGGAACAGGTGATAAACCTGTACAGCTCTGTATCATGCTCCAAGGTAATCTATGGGGCAGAAGTATGGGGCTTTGTCAATACCACTAGTATCCAACGAGAAGAAAATAAATATTTGAAATCACTCTTAAGGGCACCACAAAGTACTGCCGGTTTGATTGCCCATAGGGAGTTAGGGAGACCATATATAGAAGATCTGATAAAATTGAGGCCCATTATTGCTTGGTTAAAAATCTGGGTCAACCCTGATGCGACACTAAGTAGAGAAATTTTATCGGACTGCCTAGAGAGGGACAAGTGTATGCGCATCCCCTGGCTCCTTTATGTGAAGAATACCCTAGAGGAGCTAGGCTTTGGGAACCTGTTTACTCATCCTGCAACTATTGTAGCCCAGAACAAACTGCAGGTAGGGAGAATTTTTCTAGAGCGGAATAACCTACGCAGAGATGAGGCTGAAGGGTGCAAAAAGACAGTGAGGGCCCATCACCTAGTGAAGAGTGTGGAAGGTATGGAGCCATACTTGTACCTCATGCATAATGCACAGGACAGGTTCTTGATGTGCCGTTTCAGATTGAACCTACTCCCATTTATGCTGGCATCACCAGCGGGATTTGCTACATCAATAGAACAGAAGGGGTCCTGCGGCTGCGACAATAGGTCTCCGCAGGACTCCCTTCACTTTGTTTTACTCTGTCCCTTTTACTCAATGCCCAGACGCAGATACCTTGTAAACCTCTTGAAAAAAGCTAATCTGGTCCACGTTAGGGAGGCACTAGTATTCTTACAGAAAGCTGCGGAACCATTAATACTGTGTAGCATTATGAATTTTATCAAGGTAGCACTTCGTTTAAGGCTTACTAGAGGAGAAGATTGAAATGTTTTAATTCTAACTTTTAAGTGTGAATTATGGATATATTGTTGTATTATGTTTTGCAAATTTACTGCACAAAGAATCTTGAAATGTTTAATGATTTTTTACTATGTATATTTGAGTGTGCTTTTATGGTGTTTTTTAATCACCGAATAAAGATTCTTGAATTGAATTGAATTGAGTTATGTGAAGTAATCAGGAGTTTTCCCATTGCCTCTGACTGCACATGTGCTGTTATTCCTACTTTTTTCTATCTTAAGGTCGGACATCCTGAATCTGATAATGGCATCTGGAAGACTATATCCCCCCACGGATCATTTGTAGGTGATTTTTCTCTGAAGACTTTGGGGAACGCGGGGTGAGTGGAAATTTGTGGATCCACGCAGATTCCAGAACTTTTCACCACAGAAATGTGATGAAAATGTTTTTTTTTTACAATTTTGTAGGTTTGCAAGGGATTCTGGGTAACAGAACCTGGTGAGAGCCAGCCACGTCACCCCATCCTGGATTCCCCTGGGTGTCTACTTTTCAAAAATGTATAGGTTTGCTAGGTTTCCCTAGGTGCCGGAGGAGCTAGGGTAAAAAATCTAAAACTAAGCACTTTGCAAAAAAAAGGGTCAGTTTTCACTGTGCAAATGTGTGTCCACGTTGCGTTTTGGGCTGTTTCCTGTCACGGGCACTAGGTCTATCCATGCAACTGAGGTACCATTTTTCATGGAAGACTTTGGGGTATGCAAGGTGGGTGGAATTTTGTGGATCCATGAAGATTTCTGCACTTTCCACCACATAAATGTGAGGAAAATCTTTTTTTTACAAAGTTTGAGGCTTGCAAGGCATTCTGGGTAAGAGAACCTGGTGAGAGCCTGACAATTCACCCCATCCTGGATTCCCCTTGGTGTCTAGTTTTCAAAAATGTACCGGTTTGCTAGGTTTCCCTACGTGCCAGCTGCGCTAGGCACATTGCTACAAAAAGGTCGGAGCCTAGTGGGCTTTCTGCCGCCCTGGGGGGGAATTGGGGGAGGGGGTTAACCTCGATAAGCCCCCAAAGGGGGCAGAAAGACTGTGAATATTTTTTGTAGGGGTAGGGGACATTGGTATGACAATTTGGCAGCCACAACCCCCACACATAAAAAAAGCTTGCGTAATCGCTGGCGCCTAGTGGGCGTTCTACCCCCCCCCAGGGCCATTGCCCCATCTGCCCTCTCGGGGGGCAGAAAGACTGACATTTCTCCGGGGGTGTGGTGGGAGTATTGTCATGCCCATTTTGGGCAGCCCCTACATGAATAAAACAAAAAAAAACTGGTTTCTAGTGGGCTTTCTGCCCCCCGGTGGCCAGATTTGGGGCAAAGCTCCCATCTGCCTCATGGGGGGGCCTGAAAGACTGTCATTTTTGTGGGGGGCATTTGTGTGCCCATTTCAGGCAACCCCCACCCTAAAAAAAATTTCACAAAAAAATCCCTGGTATTTAGTGGGCTTTCTGCCCCCCAGGGGGGGCAGAAAGGCTGTAATGGTGACAAAGTGGGGGCATTGGCATGCCCATTTCGGGCAACCCCCACCCTAAAAACAAATACGCAAAAATAAATCCCTGGTGTACTCCACACAAAGATTGTTTCTCAGCGCGGTGCATTAATATGTTCTCGCCCATTGCGATATCAAGACCCAGAATCAAATGTGCGACCTTCTGGCTGCCAAGGACGCGGTCCCCAGCCTTGGAGCTCGCTTCACCAGGTGGTGAGTTCTCTTGGACACACACCGGTGGCAGAAGGTGAGCAGAGAGGCTTGTTTGTTCAGTGGCAGGCAGTCACCTCTGGGCGGTGGGAGTGGATGGTGTGTAGCAGCCTGGGTGCGCAGGGGCGGACAGTCACCTCTGGGCGGTGGGAGTGGAGGGTGTGCAGCAGCCTTGGTGTGAAGGGGCGGGTAGACACCTTTGGTCAGTGGGAGTGGATGGTGTGCAGCAGCCTGGGTGTGCAGGGGCAGTCAGACACCTCTGGGCAGCGGGAGTAGATGGGATACAGCAGGCTGGGTGCACAGGGGCAGGCAGACACCTCTGGGCGGTTGGGGTGCAGCAGCCTGGGTACATAGGGGCGGGACAGCTATGAAGGCGTGTGCAGTTGTATGTACTCTACATTACTGATTCTATACTATGTTTCAGATGAGTGAGCTTGAGGGCTGCAGTATGTCCCGGCACGTGGTTGGTTGACACCGGTGGCAGAAAGGAGAGCTGTGAGGGTTTTGTCCGCAGTGTCGACACTCACTCTCCCTCTCCATCTCTTCTTTTCTCTCTCTCACAATCTTTCTCTCTTTCTCTTTCTCTTCCTCTCTCTCTCTCACTCTTTCCCTCTTTCTCTCTATCTCTCTCTCTCACTTTTTCTCTCTGTCTCGCTCTCTTCCGCTCTTTCTCACTCTTTCTCTCTCTCTTCCTATCTCTCTCACTCTTTCTCTGTCTTTCTCTCTCTCTCTCACTCGTTCTCTCTTTCTCTGCCTCTCTCTTTCTCCTTTGATGGGCACATGACGCACAATCTTATCTTGCTTTTTGTCTTGCAGGCTGCGATTCACAGATTGTCGAGGGATGACACGCCATGGCTGTACCTACTTTTATTTTGTTGTTTTTGTTTAAATAAAATGTTTTATATGTAAATCCATAGATGACTGTGATTCTCATTTGTCCAACCTCACATGCATCTTGATTGTTATAATTGTGCGACATCAGCTGATCTGTTACGTTCCAGATTTCGGAAGGTTTCTGTCACATTTGTTTGTCGGGGGGATGGCGGACAAGGGGGTGGTGGCGAGGGGTGTCGGGGCACTGTTGGGTGTCCGAGTTGCATGATCGTTGGCTCCATAGCATCTGTTGTCATTCGGGTATGGCTGTGGGCTGGGCTCCCTTTCATGTTGCAGGTTGTATTCTGACTTTACACCAGGTCAGAGCAGGTGTAAACTTCCTGGTGCTAACGCACCTTATCGCCTGTCTTGTGTTCTCTTCGCCGATCTTGCTGGTCGTTGAGAATGTTGTGAAGTGGTGTGTTCGCTGCTTTTTGCACGGGAATGCCTACTCATTATCAATATTTGCCGGGGTCATCCGGAATGATGTTTTTGAGGCTGCTATCGCTGGTAAACTGGTGATATGGGCTATTAGCACCAGCTTGTGAATGGTGCATTAAATGTATCATCATTTTGGCTATGATAAAATGCTGTTAACTCAGCGATGTGTCCTTGAGAATATGCCCCTAGGTGTTTTAAAGACTTAAGAAGTACTCAAGTGCTGCGCTGAGAGCGGCACACCCAGCGCGTTCACACTAGGGGGCTGCGCTGAGCGCGGTGCACCCTTCATAGTCACACTAGGGGGCCGTGCAACCTTCGTGTTCACACTAGAGGGCCACGCTAGGGTCGTGACTCCAATCTTTTTTGAAAAAAAAATCACTTTCATTAATTTGCATTCGCCTCGGGGACCCCATCCCCTGAGTGATGCCCACATCTACATTTTTTTTTTTAAAGGGGGGTAGGGCCATGTGGCCCCCTCCCTGGCCACTTCTTGCCCCAGGTTGTTCAACTTGAGAGATGAGACGCTAATTCTCTTCCGCCCCTTAAAACCTATACTAGCCCAACTGGTGTACAACTCAGTTTGGCAAGAATAGATTCCCAGGGGAAGGGGGAAAAATGGGAAAAAATAATAAACAAAAAAGAAACACTCCTCTGGTTACAGCTCATGTTGATTAGACGTCACTCCTTTCTAACTTAAAGTCTTCAGCAAGTCTTACTTCTGGGAGTTGACAAGTACATCTAAAACATAAGCAAATATGTTATCACACTTCTCATATAAAAACAATGTCTTGTCTTTTTCTTTATATGTTTATAACATTAGTCAAGAAGATACCTTTGTATAAAACGTGATTCTGATTGACCATAAGGAGTTTTTATGACAAATGCTATTATCCTTATCTTTAAATCTCTGGAAATAAAATGACAACAATCACTGACCTGCACTGTTATTCCAGTACACTATATAGTATGACCTTCGCACTAACTTACTAAATATTAACTTCCAAAAACATACAAATAATATTCACAATGTTCACTGAGTCTTAATATGCTCTCAATAAAGTTCTTTCTCTCCTCTTGTGTTTTCTTTTTATGCTCAGATTTGTGATTGTGGTGACAGAAGAGTCCTGGATTATGCTCAGGGATTCCAAGGTAAGTCATCGGAAGTTTCATTAAGCACAAATATCTGTTCTTTCAGTTTTGTAGCTCCTTTGTTATTACCAAAGTCTTGATTCTGTAAACAATGTTCTGAAAATCAAAGAATACACACTCGCAAAAACAAATGGAGTTGGTAATTACCTTTTTTCCTTTATGCGCGCTTCTCTCTATGCAAGCTTTTTCTAAGATCTTACTTGATTTATGATTTCTATTTCTTTTGTTGCAGATCGGACAGGTTTCCCCTCGGCGCCGGAAAGGATGATTCCCCACGTTGGTGTCAGCATGGAAACCCTGCCGAAGCTGAATCACCACCGAAACACTTCTCGTGTTGGGAAGGTGCCTTGAAGACTGCAGAGGAACACACGGGACTGGAGCTGCCCTGGAAATCAGGTGAGGAAGAGGATTCAATGAGCACAACAGAGTTCTGTTGTAATGTGAGGCTTTATATACTGTTTCTTTGGGCGGGGTTCTCCAGTTAGGATGTGGTTAGATAAACATGGGAAGCATGCTTCAACTGCCATTAAGGCAATGTGCTGAGTATGCAAAGGGGCCCTTGAGCTCAAACTTAATATCCAGTTTATTCCTGCATTAGGTTGTACAATGAGTATTCAAATGAGCCCCTGAGCTCAAACTGAATATCCAGTTTATTCCTGCATCAGGTTGTACAAAAATGTCACTTTGGTCTATGCTTGTGCAAAAGGAGCCAACTTGAAAACCCCTCATAGTAAAATATAAAACAAGGAACATTATTCATGACAAAGTAAAAACAAAAGACACACAGGGCCAATCCTCATTACACAGTATGAGGCTGGGCTATGTTCTTAGTACCAACCCTAACAGGCAATTAGTACCAATGTGATCACCTGGCTTCGTTATATCGACAATGTCTTCGTTATCTGGAAGGGCACAAAAGAAAGTGCCTTCAATGCTACTATCAGTGCCACTACCATTGAGTATCTCAATGTCACTGCATACACTGATAATAATTCACTGCAATCTAGGCTACACCACAAAACCACAGCAGGCCATTCTACATTACACGCATCAAGCTTTCACCCAAGGCATCTCGTGGCAAGTATCTCCTATGGTGAAATGCTATGGCTCAGTAGAATTTGCAGCCTTGAGTATGACCCTACTAAGTGTCAACATGATGCATACAGGAGATTTTTGGCATGGCGTTACGCCAATCTGACTGTCTCTAAAGCCATTAAGAGAGCTAATGCTATACCGAAAGAACAGCTTCTCAAGGGCTGCACTAACCTTGATCAGTCTCAGGTGGGGGCTACTGCTACCACTGGAAACAGGAATATTGATGCTGCTGATACTCGCATAGTAATCACCTATAGCAAAGAAGAGAGAGCTATCAGATCAATCATGAACAGGCAATGGCGTATTATCCTAAATTACCCTATTTTAGGTCCCGTTGTTCCTAAACAACCCACTATTACCTACTGTCAAGCATACTCCATGAGGGATGCTCTAGTTAAAAGCAGCCCAGAGGTAACTTGCACCACTAACTGGCTCACTAACATAACAAGTTTTTTCAAATGCAGCACATGTAAAGCCTGCCATTTTGGGATTAACACCACTCAGGTTAATGCCACTTTTCGGTCTGAACCTATCATTATCAAGAGGAAGTATACCTACAGAACTGAGTTTGTGGTCTACATACTCCAATGTACATGTGGCTTGATGTATGTGGGTAGCACCAAACTTCAGATCCATGTGAGAATTCTACAACATCTCAGGGCCATTGTCAAAAATGACCAAATCTATCCAGTAGCAAAGCACTTCAAAGAGGTTCATAATAACAACCTTCAACACCTTAAATATTTTTTCATCGATAATGTGCCAATAATATCAAGAAGAGGTTGTAATCATGAGAAACCTCTTAGACAATTGGAGTCACAATATATACTAGACCTTAACACCAAGACACTGTGAAGCCTCAACATGAGTGAGGATCTCTACAATTTCTTATAAAGAGTTGTCTCTGTTGTGGAAAAGTAAATTTTGCCATGTTCTGTGTCCCTACGCGTGCTCCATCATATGTTATGTGTGCATGATTAATATGCATATGTTATTCCCCATGTTTGATTAAAGACGCAATTATAGTTGTGTCCACCTCTAGTATGTCAGTTTCCAGTTCTCGTGAATAATACGAGTATCAGGCCTATGTAAAGTTATGTTGCCACGTTTCTCAGTGTGCACGTTAATACATTGAAAGTCCCCGTTTCTAGGCCTCAAAAGGGCCCGGACACCAGATTCAGCTCCTGTCTCCTGAAGCCCTCGCTGAGGAGCGATGCAGCCCCCACCTGTATCCTCGACCCTTCACTTACTTCCTGCCTCTCAGTGCCCGGTGCAGCCTGGCTCTGCCTCTGAGTCTGCCAAGACTATGTTATGAGTCCAGTTATCAGTCCAGCCCTCCTTCTCTGCATTCCTAAAGCTACTGAATCGCATCAATAGTTTCCGTCATTGTCTAGCCTTTAGGGCTCCATGTTAAGAGAAATACTGCATTTAATGGTCATTTAATATTCTTCATCACGCACTACATGTAGAATAATGCATGCTCCAGTCTTAGAGTCTGTTAGCCTTTCCCCTCTTGACTTCTAGTTTATATCAACATGTTCCCTAAACATCAGATACTAGATAGGGTTTAGGTACATGTCGCTCCGACCCTCCAGACTTCAGTCTCTGCTTCTAGCACAGAGTTCATAGCCCCCAGCTTCTCCTAGTAATACGTCATTGCCAGTTTGCGCGCACCATTAGGTTAGAGGTCCCGGCTCCTCAGGTAGCCCCCTCTATGGTTTCCGCCCCATTCATGACATATTCTGTTACGTTTGCATCACATGTCTATGTATACGCCCTGTTACACCTTCTTTTTACCCTTATCTTTCGCGACTGCTACGCGTCACACCCTTTGCTCCACCCACTGCTACGCCTATTGCAATGTAATGCTATGTGTTTGCATTATGTATATATGCTCATGTATTGTTATTAAAAAGTGTGTCTAGTCCAGTCCTGTCCCAGTCCTGATCCTGTTGGAGAGCTCTTGCCCGATTCTGCCCCCCGGCAGCTGCCATTCTGTCCCTGCAGGTTGTCCTGTTCCTGTCCTTTATGCTGTATTAAACCTGCAACACTCCCACTACCTCGAATCTTGACTCTTATTTATTGAGCTATCTGTTATTCATTCATGCACTCAAAAATAGGGTATTATTTATTTATTTACCACATAATGGCGCCCGAATAGGGACTTGCCCTTTCCCCACGCGTCGGTGAAGCCACGCCGACCCCCTGACCCTCTGCAGTCGTGACGGAACTCTTCTGCGCAGTGGCAGATATTTCTGCTCAAGTATCCCTCAGGCCCACGGAGGAGGCGGTCCAGCATCCAGACGAGACGGTGGAGGAACGCGGCGAGTCCCGACCAGAGCCCAAGCCAAGAGTCCAAGGTCCGAGGTATCCGGAGGTCCGCCCGTAACTGAAGTCCGAAGTCCGAAGTTCGTCGTCCGTCGTCGTAGCAGTCCAGTCCAGTCCGAGGCCTTCCGTTCTTGCTGCCCGGTGAGTACCGTTACTGGGGTGGTATCTAGACAGGGTCAATTTAATTGACTCTGGTCTGTGGGTTGGTGGTACACAGTCCCACAAACGAAGTGTCCACTTCGGTGGATACGGGTCCTGACGTGTCTCTTTATGAGACCGGTAAGTTTCGTACTGTTCCAGCAGTGCATCTAGTTTCTGTTCTAGTCAGTTCTGTTCTCGAGAAAATTCATGTGTTCTGTTCTCAGTATTCCAGGTAGTATTCTGTTCGAACTGTTATTTTAAATGTTTTTCATGTATTTTAATGTCGTGGTATGAATGGGGAATAAGTATCGTGTTCATTGTGTATTGTATTGTGTCTAGATTACAGTTCAGTCATGCCCATATTTTCCAAGTTACGTCAGTTAAAAACTAGAAAGGGTCTGCTGGAAGCAGCAGTTCCCGTCCCGCCCAGGGACAGTCCAGGTCACTTTATGTATCAGAAACATGGCATAAGTGCCATATTATATCTAGATTTATGGGTAGAGTATACCAAGGAGTTGGAAGAAAAGTATAGATGGCCCGTATCAGGTACGTGGGATGCCGAGTGCATCATGAGAGTAGAAGAGGCATTATGGAAAAAGAAAGCCAGACAATCACAGAAAGATGCAATCGAGTTATGGCGCAAAGAATCTCATAAAAGAACCGAAAAAGAAATCAGAAAGTCAGAATTAAGTAGAGAATCCCAAGAGCGAGCCCAAGAAAAAGAACTAATCGAGATAGGTGAACAAGTCAAAACTGAACAGAGAGACAGACAGAGGAATGCCCTTATTAAGGGTATGTACCCTCTTCTCGCCGAGGGCTTGCCAAAAGCAACCCCGGAGGCATCCAGTAATTTCCCGCCACCATTAGTTCCGATCAAGCTACGTCACAAACCGACCGCAGCTGATATTTTTATTTCGTCCTATTTGGACGACACAGTCCCTGAATATGCAAATCCTGTTCGCGCTCCGCCAGTCCCTGTAAATCAGGCACTTCCTGCACCTCCAGACACCGGGGCACCCCTTGCAGTACCTGCTACGGTACCCCCGGTCCAGCCAACATTCCAATTTCCCCCTCTGCCACGAAGAATATCAGTCGACGATTCTAGTTTAGGGGCCGCAGGAGGAGGTCCTCCTCAAACCCCGCCGCCACGCAAGCGTTTATCAGCAGTCGAATTACATGCTCAAGCATCACAGCGTACTCCCAAGAGTAATAAGTCTGTTGCAGAAATCAGGCAAGCCCTTGGCGAATGTGCCTATGACCCAGTCCCAGGCGAGAATAATATGGTTTTATATTCAGTACGCGTAAGGAGGGTGACCGAGTATCTAGTCACCCTACCAAACATGAAAGAAGATCTAGACAGAATATATCGTTTCATCCGTACAGGGGATGATCCAGAAAGTATTAGTGATGCCATGTCTCAAAGGAAAGCTGAGATCCAGCGTATGATATTAAAGTTTTTAATTAACTGTCTAATAAGAGAACAAGATTACCCGTCTAAAGATCAGGCCGAAATGAAAATCCTGACAAAGTGGAGTGATAATATAGCCGAGGGTAAACATAATACCATCAGTGCTATGGAGAGTATGTACAAGAAAATCCGTAGAGAAATAATAAAGATACACGAACAACGTAAAGCAGCACAAGTAAGCGAGAAAGAAAGTAACTCTGATCCTGAAGAGGAAGACGACGAGAATACCGCCAGAATAGCGTATGTAGGAAAATCTAGATTTCCAGATCGCCATTTACGCCTAGAACACAAGTCAATTTCCCATCATTCAGCACCAGAACAAGGTTCCCTAGAACAAGTATTTCAAGCTACCGATCACATTTTAAAATCACGAATCGGTTACAGTGAGTTAAGTACCATGCATGAACAGGAACTAGCCCGATCAGCAGTCCGATGGATTACTGATTCTACCACTTTTCCAGACGAAATAGTGGCACAAATGTTTCTGAAATTGCCCCCAGCCGAGCAGCGACTGGTGGGTATGTATATGATCCAGCACCTCATTACTCTGTATGAGGGTCAGCACTCTGATCCAGGTCCGTTACATGATATCCTGAACGAGTTACTCCAGTATAGATGGAGAGGTCTAGGTACCGATTTAATTAGTGTCATTCTAGAACAGCGCCACAAATATAGAACGTTTCTGAACCCGCATTTCGTTCATGTCTCACCCCCAGAAAGTAAACCATTTTACATAGAAAGACAGAACCCGTTACGAGAAGTGCATCCAGTTAAGACAGAGGATGGTGAAATGCAACGAGTGTTTGTTTACACCCCGATTACAAAGATGGAACTCCTTGAGATGAAGAAATTAATTCCCTGTCATGACAAAGATCCAGCAGGGTTCCATAGAGAATTAAAAGACATGCTCCGTATGGGAGAATACACTTATCCAGATATAATTAAAATGTTAAAAGTTCTGTTGCCCGCAGGGGTGTATGAAAAGCTCAAGGAAAAAGAATGGGAGGTGGGAGAGAAAAAGATAGATTGGGCAGTTCTAGAAGCTGAAGATAAGTCACGTGTACCAGGTACCGGTCTAGGAGAGAAATGTAAAGAATTACCAGAATTATTGATTCAAGTTTTACCCAGATTGTTAATAACGAAAAAGGAAGACTGGGATGCAATCTCAGCCTGTAAACAGAAACAAGAGGAAGATATTAGTGATTTTTATTCTAGATTTGAAAAATGTTTTAGCATCAACAGTGGCCTCAAGACAAGTAGCGAGTCATACCCTCATCTCTTTGTTACTAAATTAGTCGAGAATTCAAGTCCACAAGTTAAAAATCGAGTTTTAAAAGTCGAAAGTACCTGGCAAGCTAATACCCCGTCCCAAATGTTACAGATGCTCCAGTACCACCAGAATAGAATCAGGGAAGAGCAAGAACACGAGAGAAAACGTATGAAAGACACGAAAATGAAAGTGCTAGTTGCACAATCCGTTCCTCAAGACAGTCAGAAGAGGGGTCCGAATCAAGCCAATCATCCTGCGGCTCCCGTTAAAGGGAACTGCAACTATTGTAAACAGCCAGGTCATTTTATAAACGAGTGTGCAGTTCTGAAACACAACATAGCTACCGGTAAAACAAAAGAAAGACCACGTCCGCCTAGACAAGGACAAGTTCCACAGACTCCTCAGCCACAGAATGTACCACAGACAGTTACAGTGCCGCAGCCTATTGCTGCAACACAGCATGTTACACAGCAGATGTACCAGTATGCACAGTCCGAGTATCCAGAGTATCAGCCATATTCATGAAACAGCCTAGAGAGGGAGGTAGGCTTGCCTCTCATCGAGATACCTGTAGATCAAGATGGTCCCTATGTTCATAGTCAAGTATTAGGGAAAGACAGGAAATTTTTGATTGATACAGGGGCAAGTAGGACCACAATTAGTCACGCCGAAGTTCCAGGGGCTCCGCTCTCAGGCTCTAGAAATGTTTCCCTTGGATTTTCAGGAAAACCCATTGTAAATGAAATATCAAAGCCAGTCACTCTAGAAGTAGGTCCATTGTCCCGTACTACTGATCTGTTACTTACTAAGTCATGTCCAGAAAATGTATTAGGCATTAAAACACTGAAAGAGTTAGGTGCAGTTATATGTTGTTCCCCAGAGGGAATACGTCTGTTCCTACGTGACTTTAAGGGTCACTATGTTTTACGTGATTTTGATCCAAGATTGTCTAATGTTCCGCAGCATTTATGGGCGCAAGGTCCAACTGATGTAGGGTACATGCAAATCACACCCCATTGTGTGACTCTCAAACCAGGTGTAGTGTTACCACGAATCAGACAGTACAGATTGCCACCTGAGGCTGTAGCAGCCTTATCCAAAATTATTGACGAGCTCATCGCTCAAGGAGTAGTTGTAGAAACTGACTCCAACGTATGTAATTCCCCGATCATTCCAGTCATGAAACGTACTGATCCAAATGCACCCCCAGTATATCGATTAGTGATCGACCTACGAGAACTTAATAAATGTATTATTCCTCAGTACCCAGTTGTCCCAGACATCTCTTCCCTATTGACAGCCATTGATTCCGAAGCCACGTTCTTTACAGTAATCGACCTCAAGAACGCATTTTTTAGTGTTCCAATTCATCCAGACAGCCAGTTTCTTTTCGGATTCTGTTTAAATGGAAGGAGCTATATGTTCACACGCGCTCCTCAAGGTTTCACAGAAAGTCCTAGTATTTACAGTCAAGCACTTAAGAGACAACTTGATAACGTGCACATGCCAACTGACACTGCCCTGCTCCAGTATGTCGATGATCTACTGATCACAGCCCGTTCTGAACGTGATTGCGAGCGAGCATCACTGACGGTTCTGTATTTCCTGGCCGAGATGGGGCACAAGGTGTCCCCTTCGAAGCTTCAATTCTGTGTCCAGCAAGTGGTATACTTAGGACACTTACTGTCCAAGAGGGGTAGGCAGTTGACACCAGACCGTATCCAGTTGATAGCGAGTCTTCCACAGCCCAAGACCCAGAAGGAGGTACGTGCCTTTATCGGCCTTACTTCTTATTGTAGACAATGGATTCCTCAGTATGCATTTCTAGCCAAGCCACTGATACAGTTAACCACACAGGAGGCAGCTGTATCGACTGTCCTCCCTTGGACATCTGAACATACACTTAGTTTCAATGAGTTAAAGAAAGCTTTATGCCAAGCTCCAGTTCTAGCAACACCGAACTACAGTAAGTCTTTTACACTTTTCGTCACAGAACGTGAAGGTACAGCATTATCTGTTCTCACACAAGATCAAGCAGGACAATACAAGCCTTGTGCTTATTTTTCGAGCACATTAGATCCAGTCGCCCAGGCTTTGCCTGCGTGCCTCAAGTCAGTTGCAGCCACAGCACTAGCCATCAGACAAAGTGATTCCATAGTTTTAGGACACTCCCTGACAGTACAAGTTCCACACTCTGTGGAGGTTCTTTTGAACCGAACACAAACTCAGCACTTGACAATTGCACGTTTAACAGGTTAAGAATTGACACTGTTCCAGCCACACATAGAAATCAGACGCTGCAACATTCTGAACCCTGCTACACTGTTACCATCAGCTAACTTAAATCCTGACACACATGACTGTGTGGAAGTAATTAACATTACGACAAAGCCAAGACAAGATCTGACAGATATTCCGTTACCAGACCCTGACCTGACACTTTATGTGGATGGTTCATGCATGAGAACAAGTACAGGAGATCTAGTCGCCGCATATGCAGTGACTACTGACACTGAAGTTATTGAGACACACCGTATTGACACTCTGTCCGCTCAAGCAGCAGAGCTAGTTGCTCTGACACAAGCCTGCATACACGCCAAGAACCTGAAAGTTAATGTTTACACAGATTCACGCTACGCATTTGGAGTCGTACACGACTTTGGAGTGCTCTGGCAGGAGAGAGGTTTCATGACTTCTCATGGAACCAAGATTCAGCATGGTCTCCTTATTCAAGCTCTATTAGATGCAATACATTTACCGACATCCATTGCCATCATGAAATGCAAGGCACACACGAAAGTCACTGACATTATTTCCCAGGGTAACGATCTAGCAGATCGCACAGCCAAGCTTACAGCCCAGACTCCAGACATTCCAGTTAACATGACACACACTCCAGATCCGACTACATGTATGACTGTTAAGGACCCTACTCAAGATGTCATAGATATCCAGTTACATGCTACTCCCGATGAAATCAAGAAATGGTCCGAACAAGGAGGGGTCCAGACAGATCAAGGATGGGTAACGAAGGGTAGAACCGCATGGTTTCTCCCCGACTCTATGGTTCAAGTCATTATCAATACCGCACACAGTCCAGCACATTTAGGAGAAAAAGCTATGTTAGACAGTATCCAAAACATTTGGTTCAACAAGCATTTACGAGCTGCAGCTAAGCAGAAAGTCCGTACCTGTATGATATGTTGTCAGTTTAATCCAGGTAAAAGTGTCCCGGTGGAACAAGGGGGATTCCAGCCTCCTGACCACCCTTTTGAAGTCCTCCAGATGGATTATATTCAGATGGAGCGATGTCGAGGTTTCAAGTATGTTCTTGTAGTTGTATGCGCTTTGTCCAGGTGGACAGAAGCATATCCAGTCCCAGATTACACAGCCGCGACCACTGCCAAGCAGCTGGTTCGTGAATTCTTCCCTCGTTATGGACTCCCTAGGGTCGTATATTCTGATAACGGCCAGCCATTCTCCTCAGAGTTAATGAAGCACGTTTCCCTTTTGTTAGGGTACCAGTGGAAGTTCCATTGTGTACGCCATCCTGAAGCAGCCGGTCTCGTTGAGAGACATAATCAGACCCTGAAAATCCGCATCGCCAAAGTTTGTCAAGAGAAAGGTGTGGACTGGCTAGTAGCTCTGCCAGTTGCTCTATTTTACATGCGCATGGTCGCACATTCCAGATCAGGTCTGTCCCCGTACGAGGTCGTTTTCGGCCGCCCCCCTAACATGTGGGGTACACCTAGACCCCGAAGTATTACCGATGTTTCAAGTAATATGCTGACAGATTACCTAGCTTCCTTGATGTCTGCCCTCAACTCTTGTCGTTCACAGGTTGCCGCCGCATTTCCAGACAATACCGAGGTGGCACCGCATGAAATCGTTCCAGGATCAATGGTTCTTGTCCGCAACTTCGACCGCTCAAGTCCGCTGGAGCCACGCTGGAAGGAGCCCCGACAAGTCCTCCTCACCACCCGTACAGCCGTGAAGTTAGAAGGTCGCAAAGGCTGGGTACACCTTTCGCACGTGAAAAAGTTTTATGGATTGAAACCCATCTCCAAGAACATTTCCCAGGATTTGAAGGATTGCCAAAGTACTATTCTTAAGGACTGTCCCGCAAATGACATTGATTCAAAACCCTCCCTGTTAGAGAAAACTCCGCAGCAGGAGTATAAACAGAAACTCAGGTCTAGTAAAATAAGTCAGCCAGTTTGATTGTCTAAGTCCTCCCCTAGGTGAAACGGTTAGACTGTTTCTGACATGTATAAAATAGACCCCCATAGTGAGAGAGTCAGTCGAAACTCAATCCGAAGTATCATTTTTCTAAGTTTCATATTATTTCTCAGCATTCTGATTTCCTGCACCAGTTATGCATTTTACCTGTGCTTTCCAGTTTCTCATGTAAATATGTCTTCCGATGTTACAGCAGAGCACACGTTTAGTGATCTGCCTCCTCATGAACTCTCTTACCGCCTCGCTATGCGTAATAATTCCTTTATCCGCATGTTACATTACTCACACCAGACCAGCAATGCCACTAATTGTTGGGTGTGTGGTCGACTCCCCCCTTTCCAGACACCGAAGGGAGTTCTGCCACTTTTTCCTTATCCTTTTTCACATAATGGTTCGTGTGGAGCATGGTCCACGTTAACGTCATCCTCAACAGATATGTCTTTTCTTAACAGTACATGTTTCCCAGACAAGCAAGGTCTTCCCCACAGAACCGGGTTAGATCTAGAGAATGAAGTTTACAATTTAGGTAATTATTCTTCGAATTTTATGGTCCTGAATGTTCAGTCTGATACTACTCCAGACTTACCCGCTATTTCAGTACTACCAGTCAAAGGTGAATTATGTGTTCGAAATAATGGTTCCGTACATGTAGGACATAGTGATTGTACTACTATTGTCAAGTATAGTGACAATGGGAAATCTATTTTCAAAGCTTCACGTCATTCATATTTTATTTGTGGTCAGACCGCATATGTTCGTCTGCCCCTCAATTGGGAGGGAACCTGTTACATTGCCTTCCTACTGCCACCAGTTTTTCTAGCCCCATCTGATTATCATAGAAACACACATCTAGTACACATTAGACATAGAAGGGAAATCGAGTCCCCAATTGTCGATTATACTGAAACCACTCTAGAACAGTATACAGACTTCAATAAAGGTTTCTTCTTCTTTATAGGCCCTGTCCAGAATAGTAAGTTAATCCGTAGATTAACCAGAACCCTTGAAGCTGTAGTGAATGAGACTGCCTCTGCTCTAGGTAACCTAACTGAAGAGCAATCTGCTATGAGATTTGTCGTTTTGCAGAATCGTCTCGTCCTTGACGTCATACTGGCCGATAGGGGCGGAGCTTGTAGAATCATCGGATCTAGTTGCTGCATTTTCATTCCAAATAACGCGCCGTCTGTCTATTCCGCTATAACCAGACTCCATAAAATTGCCCATCTGATCCACCAAAATCCAGGCACCTGGACATGGTCCGGTTGGCTCTGGGGTATAATTTCCGCCTGGGGATGGAAAGTCTTGTCCTTTCTAGGTATAGCAGTAGCGATCATATTCAGCTGCTGCCTCTGTATACAATGTGGCCCTGCGATTTGCGGCATGTGTGCTACATCCTGTATTCCTAGTATAACTCCTAGTCCCAAGTCCCGTTCTAAATCCCGTTCCAAGAGGATTCGAGATGAGCAAATGATACTGTATGAAGTGATAGATGGTATCATGAATATTGATGTTTCCTGATGGAAACGTAGTGACAAGGAGGGAATGTGGAAAAGTAAATTTTGCCATGTTCTGTGTCCCTACGCTCCATCATATGTTATGTGTGCATGATTAATATGCATATGTTATTCCCCATGTTTGATTAAAGACGCAATTATAGTTGTGTCCACCTCTAGTATGTCAGTTTCCAGTTCTCGTGAATAATACGAGTATCAGGCCTATGTAAAGTTATGTTGCCACGTTTCTCAGTGTGCACGTTAATACATTGAAAGTCCCCGTTTCTAGGCCTCAAAAGGGCCCGGACACCAGATTCAGCTCCTGTCTCCTGAAGCCCTCGCTGAGGAGCGATGCAGCCCCCACCTGTATCCTCGACCCTTCACTTACTTCCTGCCTCTCAGTGCCCGGTGCAGCCTGGCTCTGCCTCTGAGTCTGCCAAGACTATGTTATGAGTCCAGTTATCAGTCCAGCCCTCCTTCTCTGCATTCCTAAAGCTACTGAATCGCATCAATAGTTTCCGTCATTGTCTAGCCTTTAGGGCTCCATGTTAAGAGAAATACTGCATTTAATGGTCATTTAATATTCTTCATCACGCACTACATGTAGAATAATGCATGCTCCAGTCTTAGAGTCTGTTAGCCTTTCCCCTCTTGACTTCTAGTTTATATCAACATGTTCCCTAAACATCAGATACTAGATAGGGTTTAGGTACATGTCGCTCCGACCCTCCAGACTTCAGTCTCTGCTTCTAGCACAGAGTTCATAGCCCCCAGCTTCTCCTAGTAATACGTCATTGCCAGTTTGCGCGCACCATTAGGTTAGAGGTCCCGGCTCCTCAGGTAGCCCCCTCTATGGTTTCCGCCCCATTCATGACATATTCTGTTACGTTTGCATCACATGTCTATGTATACGCCCTGTTACACCTTCTTTTTACCCTTATCTTTCGCGACTGCTACGCGTCACACCCTTTGCTCCACCCACTGCTACGCCTATTGCAATGTAATGCTATGTGTTTGCATTATGTATATATGCTCATGTATTGTTATTAAAAAGTGTGTCTAGTCCAGTCCTGTCCCAGTCCTGATCCTGTTGGAGAGCTCTTGCCCGATTCTGCCCCCCGGCAGCTGCCATTCTGTCCCTGCAGGTTGTCCTGTTCCTGTCCTTTATGCTGTATTAAACCTGCAACACTCCCACTACCTCGAATCTTGACTCTTATTTATTGAGCTATCTGTTATTCATTCATGCACTCAAAAATAGGGTATTATTTATTTATTTACCACACTGTACTGATATCTACAAAAAAGTTTTATCAAACCCAACTGTGTATCTGACAGTTGTACATTTCCGCAATCACATTCTTTTTCCTAATCATTTACTTTCCTCTCATTGTTACACGAGTGATGAGTGTGTGTCTTAGGTAGTACAGCTAGCTGAATGATACAGCATCTTGTTACTATGGGATATTTTTTGTATTGAGCATCACCATTTTATACTTAGGCAAGGTTATAGTTCTTGTAAGTTACATTTACTTAAATGCCACCAAATCACTGTCTAGGACTCTATGAAAGGCAATTCTTACATGTTATAATAATGTCTGGTAAAACTCTGACTCAGTTACTACACAGTTCCCATCTTCTGTGGTGAGGATGGTTTCCGGCTTCCATTTTACCCATCTCTGGATGACCAGATTAGTGCATTTGCAGCTTTTTAACTTTGCACAGTATACATTATTACTTGGTTACCTTTTCTAAACCTGTGTCACACGTGAACACTTGTTTTGTTGTAAGTGCGTTGAGAGTTATAGCAGCACTTGCTCCTTTTATTCTACACTCTGCATATGTAGCACTCCCATACCTACCCGGGATAATTCTCAAATAGTGGGATGGTCAATTTGTATTTGATGCACCAACACCTCGTACGGTGTTGCCACCCTAGTTGCATATCACCACACTCAATTGAGCTTCATAGCTTTTTTGTCTGATTTACATGTTGTGGGTGATGTGCGCTCTCTTTTTATTTTTTTACCACCTGACGGTTTATATCCAGATGCTTGGACTGAACTCTACATGATGTGTGATTCATTGGGTGTAGATCTTCTAGTTATCCTGAGCGACAATTCAGGTAGCAAATTTGTATTACACTGTCATTTGTCTCATAAATCTGTGGTCCTCAGATACTGTGCACTATGCAGAAATGTATTACTGTGGGCATTCTAGACATAATGTTTTTCATTTAGCTATGTTTATCATATTGTTTTAGTTATCTAACCACATTTCTTCAATCTGAGTCAGTTAGAGTTAATAATACGGCCCAGGGGCAGATTTATGATGACTGCCGCATCCCTGCAAATCAGCAGAGAGGCACCCGATAAGATGCGTCATGCAAGTTTACCCTTGCGCCACCACAGATACGCCACATTTACAATGTGGCGCATCATGGCACAAGGATAAACGGATGCGTGACGCATCTCCCTACGGAAGGGTGGCACATTGCTGGAGTCGTGTCACAAGCGCGATGGAACTCCAGCAATGCTCGTGGCCTGCCCATATACAACGTGGTGCGTCAAGCCTTACGCCTGCCTCAAACAGGTACACGGTTTTGACGCAGCGGCGTCGGAAAAGTGACTGGGTGAAATCATGTAGATTTCACTCAGGCACTTTTCTGAGGCGTTTCTGTGCCAGAACGGCACCCTGCGCCGGAACGCCCACATGAAACCTGATGCAGGTTTCATGTGGTGTAGGGCTTTACAACGTGACACATCTCCCCAGATGCGTCACGTTGTAAATCACATAACTGATGCAACGGCGGTGCAAAAGTGGCGCACAGGGCTTGTAAATCTGCCACCCTGTGTTTACAAAACTTAATAATGAAGATGTCTTCTATGTTTAATTTTCCTGGTCGTTAGTTGAGTCTGTTCACGCTGTCTATGACTAACTTGTCATTTCCATAACCTACGGGTAGGGAAAAGTTCTCTCACTTGTGCACTTCACGAATAGAATGATGAAATGGTAAAAAGACTGTATCCTATTTAAACTTGCCATTTGTATGTAGCATGTTATGTGAGCAAGGACACAGGTCATTAGCCGAAACGCACCATGTGGATGATGTCGTTGAAATAAAACTTTTCACATAATCTGGAGTCTGTGCCCGAGCCGTGATTTACCTTTGCATGCACCGGGAAGGATTTGGATATATATAGTTATAGTTAGAAATTATAATTTAAAAAACTTTGGAATTCACTGAAAAAACCATAGGTTTCATGGACGTTATAGTTAGAAATTAGCCTTTAAAAAAAAGAGAAATTCACAGAAAAAACCATTCATGTGATGTAATCAGTGATGTCATTTGAGATGTCATCAGTGATGTCACTGATCATGTTATGAATGATGTAATATGTGACATCATCAGCAGTGCATTGAGGGGTCGCGAGATATAGTTAGCTCAACTAACTATAATGGACGAATTTCTTTGGATTTGTACGAATAAAATGTCCAACTAACTATGACTTCCCTGAAACCTATGTTTGTTTCAGTAAATTTCTATGTTTTTTTTAAAGGCTAATTTCTAACTATAACGTCCCTGAAACCTATGTTTTTTTCAGTGAATTTCAAAGTTTTTTTTAATGATAACTTCTAACTATAACATCCCTGAAACCTATGTTTTTTTTGCGAATTTCAAAGGGTTTTTAAATGCTAATTTCTAACTATGACTATAGAGGTGGGACATGAGAAGAAAATGGAAGAAAGGCGCAGAAAGAAGCAAGAGAAAAGCAGAAAGAGGAAACAGAAGTCCAGAAAGATGAAGAAAAGTGCAGACAAAAGTAAGAGATATGCTGAAAAAACCGACAGAGGTGCAGAAAGAGGCCTTGTTTCAAAGTCATCCTGTGCCCCCTAATTTCTACTGACTGGTACTGGTTGTAACTGACTCTGAGTAACCAGGCTCGGAGCCAATGCGATGCAAAAAGACACTTAGAATACAGTGAAAACACCTACATACTCTAGGGCAGTGGTTCCCAAACTTTTGACTCCTGAGGACCCCCACTGAATCACTACTGGAAGCCGGGGACCCCCAGGCAATTTTTACAATTTAAATTTCAAAAAATTAAAACCGTAATTTGCAAAAAATACACAAACAAGTACACACCAAACAAATACTTGCATTACTAAAGCTTTTATTATTTTATCTTGAAAAGTATGCAAAATTAAAAACATTTTAATGGCAAGGATGGTGTTGCATCTCGGCGACTAACTTTTCAATGTTAATTAAACACTCACGTGCTCCTCCCGGTCCGAGGTGCCGGAATGCTGGTGTTTTTCCTTTTTTTTGCAGAGTTTTATGTAGCGCAAACTTGATCCGAATCGGGTATCAGAGCGCTTTACATAGCACCAGTTACGTTACATGGGGACAAACATTCATTTTTGTTCATGTCAGTGACAATAAAATCAGTGATCTCATACGACTGTTGTGATACTGCAGGAAGTCTGTGTATACAAGATGATAAGTGTAATATGGAAAACAGGATGAAGCAGCACACACATCCTTTTCCCTTTCAGGATATCTTTATTAATCTTGCTGACATAACAAATTGCTTACCAAATAGTCCACAAAATCTAAGCTCTGGGGCCTTGTAGTCTTTGTTGAGCTAAGTGCAAATACAATCCAGACCCTGCACAGAAGCATCTCTGTTGCTGCACCAAACAAACTGTGCACTTTGTTTAGTGTTGGCCATAATCTAGCATCCAGAGTCTATGGCTGAGGGTATCCGGTTTAGGTCAATCTAACTCACCTAACTTTAGGAATCAATACCAGCCTCACAACCTGCCTTCCAGAGAGTCTTGGAAGCAAGTACGGAAACATGCACTGGGCCCTGATAAGGAAAGTGTACATATTTTAAAGACTGCCTGGGTTCTGTCTGGCCCCAAGATCCAACCAGTCTCCCAAGCCCGATCCAGCCAATAGATGTACGTCATCTGGACTTAGAAGAAAGCTGTGCCCAGAGAGATGTTTCAAAGGGATTTTATCTGCAAGGATCAGACATAAATACTGGTTATATCGCCTCTACAGTAACCTTGAAGGAGGTAGCTCTATGGACCAGTGTGAAAAAACAGAGGGCCCTGTCTGCCAAGATCTAGAAAGGAAGGCTTGTGGACTGCAGCCTGCATGAGATTGTCACAAATAAATGAGCCATCCAGAACCCACAGGGTACTTGCCACCCAGAACTGATGATCCAACTTCAGACTGGTCTAAGAAGCCGAGGTAATATTCTGGGACAGCAAACTAGGAAACATTGAATCACCCACCTATGCCCCCTTTGAACAGTTGTAGAAACAGACTGCAGCAAAAAATTGCGTTTCCAAGAAAAGCTAACACACTCATTAGATGACATTCGATATGGTGCCCAGGTGAAAAATGTACCAGATAAGTGATATTATTGTGTTTTACTAACTGTTGATTTTGTGAAGTTATTTTAACTGCAGGACTTTCCTACCTGTAAATAAAATCCCTACCCTTTTTCAAAGATACAGCCCTGGCTGTACATAGAGACTATAGAGTGTAATTATTTCTGTCACACCTTATCAGAGTTCCAAATACTGTACATCCCCGGAGTGCAAGTCTTGACTACACTTCCTCAATAACCTTGTAAAGTCAAGCACGCAGAGAACATAACTTGGAGTGAAATAAATCCACAAGCCTCAGGCCACGAGTGGTGCGACAATACTACCCGATTATGCTGTCCAATAAGGACTAACTGTGATAGAAACCAGAGATAAGGATTGACACTAAACGCCTGCCTAGCTGCAAGGGCCCCTTTCCAAGAATGTTCTCTACACGCTATGAAAAGGGTTAATGTGTCACCAATGAAGGCCTCAAGAATCTGGGCTACCTCGAGCAGAGAGCGCTGGCAGCGGCCCCGTACGCTCCTTAGATGGCTTTACTAATGTGTGGAACATAAATACCGTCCACTGTAAGACAAAACCAAACATAACATAATCAGAAGCACTGCCCTATGGCGGGGTAGACTCGTTCTACCGGTGCTCTCTGGGGATGAGGAGCTGCAAGTCTGGAAATAAACAGAGCAGGAGAGTTTGGGAAATGCACTTTTATTCTCAAACACGTAAGAGTGGCGAGGAAGGCTCGGCCTGTGATAGGGCGGTTTCCCGGTGTAATGCTGCAAACACCGTTATGTTATACTTGTAATAGCCACGTCCGCCAATAACTTGGTCTGGTATCGCTTTTACTGGCAGACGCATCACCGTGCGTCAACGAGACAAACACTGCTTGCAGCCTCTGCAATCCAAAGTTTCAGGAAGGTTTTTTTAGCAACTTCTAAGAAACTTACCGGTTCGCTATGCTTGAATTCCTGAGACCGGAGCTCTAAATCTGAGCTGCCTGCTACAGTCCGTCCCACACCCAGCCTCTGCGCACTGTGCAGCCAAAGCCCCTGCCAACAACCAGTACACTGCCTCTCGAGGCATCTGCGCGCACCCGAGAGGAGCGGGCAGGGTGTGTGGCCTTGAAACAAGAGGCACAGCAGTACTGTATGCAGGGCAGGAAGTGAAGACGACATTGGGCGGCAAAATGCTCCTGTGCGGGCCGCAACACGAGGGAACACGCACTCCCGTGCGTGCACGCACAACTATAAAAAAAAGCCAATCACCCTTCAGCTTGCACCTAAAGCTGAAGGGTGATTTTCCTGATTTTATTGTGGTCCAGCCGCTCCTGCGCTGTCATTCACAGGGCTTGTAGCAGCGCATGGGCGCTTGAAAGGTGCGTGTGTTTTTGAAGAAATTATGAAGAGGAGATGTGCAGATTTAAAGGTGAAGTACCTTTTATTTCATTTGAAAGCTTGCACCTGAATCAACAGGATTCACTTAACGCTTCAGTGTTGATGACGGAAGGCACTCCAGTCCGGCGGACCCCCTGGGAATGTGTCACGGACCCCTGGGGGTCCGCGGACCACAGTTTGGGAAACGCTGCTCTAGGGTACACTACGGGTTGGGGTATTCCTGTGATTGGCTTGACCTCCCCTGTAAGGCCCTAGTACATAATAGGGCAGGGGGTTAAAAGTACCTCTAACTTAGAGGTGCAGAAAGAGGCAAGAGAGGTACAGAAACAGGCAGTAAAGGTGCAGAAACAGGGAACAGAGGTACAGAAAGAGGCAAGTGAGGTGCAGAAAGAAGTAAAAGCAGTGCAGAAAGAACCAACAGAGGTGCAAAAATAGGCAAATGGGGTGCAGAAAAAGATAAGAGGGGTGTACAAAGACGCAAGAGTGTTACAGAAAGTGGCAGGAAGGGTGCTGAAAGAAGGAAGAGCAGTGCAGAAGGAACCAACAGATGTGCTGAAAGACGCAAAAGAGGTGCAGAAGGAGGCATGAGAGGTACAGAAAGAAGGAAGACGAGTGCAGAAAGAAGCAACAGGTGCTTAAAGAGTCACGAGGGATGCAGAAAGAAAGAAGAGAAGGGCAGAAAGACGCAACAGAGGTGCTGAAAGAGGCACAAAGGGTGCAGAAACAAGCAAGAGAAGTGCAGAAAGAAGTAACAGAGGTACAGAAAGAGGCAAGAGTGGTGCAGAAAGAGGGAAGAGAGGTATGGAAAGTGGTAAGAGAGAGGCACAAACAGGGAAGAGGGGAACAGAAAGAGGCAGAAAGGTTACAGAAATAATTAACAGAGGTGGCGAAAGAGAAAAGAGAGGGGCAGAAAGAAGCAAGTAAAGTACAGAAAGAGGCAACAAAGGTGCAGAACGACGCAAGAGAGGTGCAGAAACAAGCATGAGAAGTGCAAAAAGAGCTAAGAGAAATGCTGAAAGAAGCAACAGAGGTTTAAAAAGAAGCAAGAGAAGTGCAGAAATAAGCAAGTGAGGTGCAGAAAGAAGCAACAGAGGTGCAAAAAGAGGCAAGGGGTGCAAAAAGAGGCAAGAGGGATGCAGAAAGAGGTAAGAGGGGTATACAGAGAGGTAAGAGGGGTGTACAGAGAGTCAAGAGAGGTACAGAAAGAGGCTGGAGGGGCGCAAAAAGAAGGAAAAGAAGTACAGAAAGAGGCAAGAGAGTGCAGAAAGAACCAACTAAGGTGCAAAAAGAGCTGTTCAAATAAAGGTAAGAGGAGTGTACAAAGAGGCAAAAGAGGTACAGAAAGAGGCCGGAAGGGTTCTGAAAGAAGGTAGAGAAGTACAGAAAGAGCCAAGAGAATTGCTGAAAGATCCAACAGAGTTGTAGAAAGAAGCAGGAGAAGTGCAGAAAGAGGCAAGAGAGGTACAGAAAAAAGCAAGGGCAGTGCAGAAAGATCCAACAAAGGTGTTGAAAGAGGCGCGAAGAGTGCAGAAAGAGCAAGAGAAGTGCAGAAAGAAGTAACAGAGGTACAGAATGAGGCTAGAGTTGTGTCGTAACAGGCAGGAAAGGTGCAAAAAGAGAGAACGGGAGTGTAGATAGAAGCAAGAGAGATGCAGAAAGAGAAAAGAGGAGTGCAGAAAAGGGCACAAGATCTGCATAAAAAAAGCAACAGAAGTGCTGAAAGAGGCACGAAGGGTGCAGAAAGAGGCAAGAGAAGTACAGAAAGAAGCCACAGAGGTACAGAAAGAGGCAAGAGTCGTGCAGAAAGAGGGAAGTGAGGTATAGAATGATGTAATAGAGTTGCACAAATAGGGAGGAGGGGTGCAGAAAAAGGCAGGAGGTGTGCAGAAAGAAGCAACAGATGTGCCAAAAAAGGCAAGAGAGGTATAGAAATAAGCAAGTGAAGTGCAGAAAGAGGCAACAGAGGTTCAGAAAGATGCAAGAGGGGTGCAGAAACAAGCATGGGAAGTATATAAAGAGGCAAGCGAATTGCTGAAAGAAGCAACAGAGGTTTAGAAAGAAGCAGGCAAAGTGCAGAAAGAGGTTAGTGAGGTGCAGAAATAAGCAAGAACCAACAGTGGTACAATAAGAAGCAAGAGGGGTGCAGAAAGAGGTTGGAAAGGTACACAAAGAGGCAAGAAAGGTACATAAAGAGGCAGGAGGGGTGCAAAAAAAGGAAGAGAAGTGCCGGAAGAGGCAGGAGAATTGCTGAAAGAACCAACAGAGGTGTAGAAAGAAGCAAGGGAGGTGCAGATAAAACGAAGAACAGTGCAGAAAGAACCAATAGAGGTGCTGAAAGAGGCGTGAAGGGTGCAGAAAGAGCAAGAGAAGTGCAGAAAGAGGTAGCAGAGGTACAGAAATAGGCTAGAGATGTGCAGAAACAGGCAGGAAAGGTACAAAAAGAGGGAAATGAAGTGCATATAGAGGCAAGAGAGGTGCAGAAAGAGAAAAGAGGAGTGCACAAGGGGGCAAGAGATCTGCAGAAAAAAGCAACAGAGGTGCTGAAAGAGGCACGAAGGGTACATAAAGAGGCAAGAGAAGGGCAGAAAGAAGCAACATAGGTACAGAGAGAATGGTGCAGAAAGAGGGAAGAGAGGTGTAGAAAAGGGCAAGAGAGTTGCACAAATAGGGAAGAGGAGTGCAGAAAGAGGCTGGAGGGGTGCAGAAAGAAGCAACAGAGGTGCAGAAAAGAAAAAGGCAACAGAGGTGCAGAAAGACGCAAGAGAGGTGCAGAAACAAGCAAGAGAAGTGTAGAAAGAGGCAAGAGAATTCTGAAAGAAGCAACAGAGGTTTAGAAAGAAGCAATAGAAGTGCAGAAAGAGGCAAGTGAGGTGCAGACAGCCGCAAGACCAATGCAGAAAGAACTAATAGAAGTACAAAAAGAGGCAAGGAGGGTGCAGAAAGAGGTTGGAGAGGTGCATAAAGAGGCAAGAGAGGTACAGAAAGAGGCAGGAGGGGTGTAAAAAAAGGAATAGAAGTGCACAAAGAGGCAAGAGACTTGCTGAAAGAAGCAAGAGAAGTATAGAAAGAAGCAAGAGAAGTGCAGAAAGGGGCAAGTGAGGAGCAGAAAGAAGCAATAGCATTGCAGTAAGAACTATCAGAGGTGCTTAAAGAGGCAAATGAGGTGCAGAAAGAGGCCAGAGATCTGCAGAAAAAAAGCAACAGAGGTGCTGAAAGAGGCAAGTGAGGTGCAGAACGAAACAAGGGAGGTGCAGAAAGAAGTAACACAGGTACAAAAATAGGAAAAAAAGGGTGCAGAAAGAAGTAAGAGTGATACAGAAAGAGGCTAGAGAGGTGCAGAAAGAGGTAGGAAGGGTGCAGAAAGAGGCAAGAGGGTAACAGAAATAAGCAAATGAGGTACAGAAAGAGGCAACAGACGTGCAGAAAGAGGGAAGAGGTGCAGAAAGTAGAAGAGATTTGCAGAAAAGGCAAGAGAAATGCAGAAAAATGAAAGACGTGCAGAAAGAAGCAACAGAAATGTAGAAAGAGGCAAGAGATGCGCAGAAGGAAGCAAGAGTGGCTTGCAAATCATTTGTACCAATTTAACACCCACATTTAGCAATAAGTAACAGGTGACCATTGTAGGTTTGCAAAGGGCCTTCCACCATGCTGTAACACTTGTCACTGCATTTTTGGTAACATTTGAGCCATTCGAGCAAGAAAAAAGGCTTTTTTGTTTAAATCTGCATATTAGGGAGCAGATGATGAATTATGTGGCTAATGCAGAAATTGTATAACTGTGCGAAAGTCGGTGCAGCCAAACAGTAGCATAATTCCAGTAGCCCTGCTCAGACCTCTGACTAGGTCCACAAGTGTTCCTCAGTGATTCCTTCTTTTTTTCTCTCACTGAGTTTATAGTGAAGCTTCTATGGAAATGAGGAAGACTAAACCTGAGGTTACCACTCTACAACACAGACTACCATACCACATAATTACTCTCCATAACACATAATCCCACTCTACAAAATTCCTATACACTAAATACCACATACTTTCTATCCCCATAATTTCACTGCAAAACTTACCACATTATTTCACTACACACAACATACATCCACTCCACTAAAAAAAATATTAGTAAAAAACGTTTACATTTACAAAGCCAATAGCTCAAACTCTCGCAAATGCAAAACCTATTACATTGCAAGCACTTCTTTAACTAGTAGTCGCGCTTGCAGAGTGGTGGAGAAAGGGTGCTGGGCCTCTGATCAACGCTCAGGAATTCCGCTGCGTATGAGTTACAGGAGGTACCCGAAGGGCTTCTTGGCCCCTAAAGTCCCTCAGGAGTAAAGTGGACTTCATCCCCCATCCCGTAGTGTGCCAGGAGGCACGTTTGCAGAATGTTGGAGAAAGGGGGCATGGCCCCCGAAGATGTCTTAGCAATCCTACTGTGTGGGACTTCCTGGAGGTAACAAGAGGGGTACTTGGCCCCCAAAGACATCCTTGGGGGCCAACTACCCCTCCTATTACCTCCAGTAAGTACCACACAGCAGAATTGCTAAGTTCTCATAAAAGGGCACGCCCCCTTTGCCCACCACCCTGCAAACGCGCTCCCTGGCACTCTCTTGGATGGGGAATGAAGTCCCCTTCGCTGCTGGGGGTCATTTAGGGACCAACTAGCCTACCTCTTACCTCCAGTAAGCCCCACACAGTGGGATTGCTGAGAGGTGGACACAGGCCATGCCCCCTTTCTCCACCACTCTGTAAACGGGCCCCCTGACGTATTCTAAGTTGGGGATTAAGTCCTCTTGAAT
The DNA here is from genome assembly GCF_964261635.1 of Lissotriton helveticus. Taxonomy (NCBI): domain Eukaryota; kingdom Metazoa; phylum Chordata; class Amphibia; order Caudata; family Salamandridae; genus Lissotriton; species Lissotriton helveticus. The sequence continues at coordinate 330,167,429 of NC_136060.1, read as the reverse complement.
ACTGAGGGTCCCTGGGGGCCAATTAGCCCACCAGGTACCTTAAGTAAGCGCCACACAGTTGGATTGCAGAGAGATGGTATGAAGCCATGCCCCCTTGTTACACCACTCTGCAAACATGCCTTGCACTGCTGCTCGGGGGATGTAGGCCACTTGTGATCTGAGTTCCTCAGGACACAAGGGTGCCGCTCGTTAAGGAGTGTTGGACTTTGCGCTCTGTGTGTTTTGTGCTCGCTCGTTTGCTGCCAGGAGCCCCGTAGGGCACAGAAGCTGTTTGGAGGGTGAAAGGGCTGCAGGAGGACGGGACTGCGAGGCTCGTCAGGCTGTGCATGTAACAGCCAGCACACCTGCCGCCTCTTCCCGTGTCTCCGCCCCCCCTGCCTGAGCCTTGAAAACTCCTGGCGGCCCCCGCTCCGCGGGTGCCGCTCGTTAAGGAGTGTTGGACTTTGCGCTCTGTGTGTTTTGTGCTCGCTCGTTTGCTGCCAGGAGCCCCGTAGGGCACAGAAGCTGTTTGGAGGGTGAAAGGGCTGCAGGAGGACGGGACTGCGAGGCTCGTCAGGCTGTGCATGTAACAGCCAGCACACCTGCCGCCTCTTCCCGTGTCTCCGCCCCCTAATTACAGCCCCATATGTATCTTGGATTCACAACGCGTTAGCGGGACGCGTGTGCGGGACATATCCCGGGACAAAGCCCGGACTAAGGGCGGACCCTCTGAGACCCTCCGAGAGCCGAGGAGACCGGACTGGGCATAGCCATTTTATCTACATTTGTCTACAGGTACTGACAGTTTATTTATTGAATCTTTGTATCACCTTCATCAATTGATATACTAACCGACCCCTGTTATTCATACATGGCAACTGTTAATGTTGAGCTGCATGTGCAGGACAAACAGGGTTTGTTGCTCAATGGGACTCTGGACAGTTACTTCTCCAAATCATCGCCTGATATCTCTAGGGAGATTGTTTTGGCGGAGCGGCGTGCAGACCGCCGACGTTCAGTGGAAAGTATGAAGAATGGGTCCGGTTTACCACCTTTATCTCCTGTGATTGGACCCCCTGCTAATGCAACTGGGATAATAGTCAACGAGTCGATCCCTTTATTAGATAGTATACTCCTGGATGTAAATACGGCTGTCCTTTCACCAGAAACCGTATCTAGAGCGGATATGATCGATCTGTCCGTAACATCTATTGGAAGTAGCTTAATGTCATCAAAGGGAGACGCTTTGTCACAATTGCATGCAGCTCGCAATAAGGCTAAAAAATTACCATCTACAGGGAAAATTTATGGCCCACCGCCGAACAAAAAACGACGGAAAAGGAGGGATCCATTGCAACCCAAATTGAGCTGTTCTGATTTTGGTAAAAAGTTGACCACAATTGCCAAGAATCCCTGTGTTGTTCAATCTGGTTCCGTGAGGATTGATACCATACCTGCACCCCCACTCCCATTGAACACATCTGTAGATAAGGAGGACTGTATGGATACTAGTGCAAGAGGCGATGTTCATGTTGAGAATAAGGGTCCTGTATCCCTACTCGATATTGAGAATCTGATTAGATCATACTCTGCATCTATTCTGGAGAGGTTAATGGAGGTGGAGTGTAGATTGTCTAATATTGAAAATGCATTGCCCAAAAAAGATCTTGTTGGCCATAAAGATGTTAACAACGTAGACAGTCAGACATCTAACTGTGCATCACAGGTTTTGTTATCTACTGTCCATCCTCCTCCACCTACTTCTCCTTATGTTGTTCCTACTCCTTCCTCAATTGTATCTGTACCCAAATCCTTGGGGAATACAGTATCAGCTACTGTTCATCACCATGCAGCTACTAAACCATCTCAAGCCAAAACTGGTGATCAACTGCTGGGTACTGTTGTTAGTAAAACCAGTGGTAATACATCTAAAAGTACTGGTAATGCAACCAATTTGGGTTTGTCAGATTTAACAAGGGAGGCAAGGGAAAGTAGACGCACCTGGGGGAAACCAAAAAGAGTTCCATTGCCTGAACTTCCACCAGAGGCATTACCCTATGTGGTAGTCCTAACAGGTGTGCCGGTCCTTGAACAAAATAAGAGGGAGGGTTTTTTCCAACTGAAAAACAAAATAACGCATTGGTTGAGAACACATAGGCCTATTGCAAATTATATCAATGGGGAAATAGTTCATGTCCGACGCCTCGAATGGTTGGGAGGCAGAACTAAAGATATCGAAGGTGACATAGTGGTTGTTAATTTCAGGGATCCAAATGCTGTTCACTTTATATTGAATTGGCAGATGGGCAACTCTAATAATACTATAATCCCAAGACCTCTAACGTATTTCTATCCAAGGTCAGTGGTGTTCCCATCTCAGTTTCCCCCTTCTCACTGTATATCCCAAACCCAGCCACCTAATTATTCAATTGTACAGAATGTTGGGAGTAGTCAATATGCTCAGTGCCCCCCGATTCAACAGAATATGAGAAATATGTCTTGCGTCCCTTGCCCTGTAACAGCCCTAGACCCCTTGGGATGGAACTTTGTCCCAGTTAGACATCAAAACTTCCAAAACGCTCAAGATAGAAGGATGGATTATCTAAAACCCTTCACACCACTTGAAACGTCAAATCGATTTGATGTTTTCAGTGGTCTCGATAACTGCGATTGAAGTTTTTTGAGTGGGGGGGGATGAGGGAAGAGACATAAGGAACCTTACTGCTATGGGAGTTGTAACTGAGTGTAATTTATTGCCAACTGCTGTACTTCGATCTCTGGCAGAAAATGTAATATGTAGCGATAACATTCCTGAAGAACTGTTAGAACCAACATGTATTTTAAGACACTTACCTTCTGAGGGAATACCCTTGGCAACCGAACAAGTGATATATGCTGGTGATGAGATGCCAAGGGTTAACACTGTTACGTCTTCTGTACTAGGGGCTACGGTTAAGCTGGTTAGTTGGAATGTAGCCGGGGTTGCCAGCAATTTGAGGGATCCTGAGTGGGCTGTTTTTATGGAATCTTTTGACTTTTGCTTACTCCAGGAGACATGGGCAGTTGATACTCCCCATAGGGTGGCCAACAAGACTTTTGGTATTGGAGCAATCCCATCTAGGAGTGGAAGGTCATCTGGGGGTCTCTTGATCTGGGCAAAAATCAACCTAAGGGTTAACATTGAGGTGATAGACACAAATTCTTTAGATATCCTAGCATTAAAAATAACAACCTCCAATGGGAATAAATTATTCCTAATAAATATTTATAATAGGCCAACGCCCTCATCAAAGGAATCTCCGACTGTTTTTAAATTGGATTGCTTTCTGAGAGGGTTGGACCCTGGGGAGGATTTTGTCATCTTGGCTGGGGATCTGAATTGTAACTACGAACCTGTTTTGGGTATAAGTGAGATTTTCGAGGAGGAAGATCAGGCAAATAACATCCCCCTCCTCGGGAACATCAAATCGGTGAAATGTTCCACTCTGGCTCTCCAATTGATCAAATTATGTACAGAGCATCACCTTAGGGCTTGTAACGGTCGGTTACCGTCTGACACCTTAAAAAAAACAACCTTTGGAAGGAATACATATAGGAGTAACTTGGATTTTGTGATGGTTTCTATCCCCCTTTGGTCGTATCTTATAGATCTTGAAATAATGGAGAGGGCCGAAAGTGACCACTTTCCATTAAACTTGTCATTAAATGCTGTATTATTTAGCGATCCTTTTTTACCACTCCCCTCCGAGGAAAGCGTTGGAGATGGTAATGATATTCATATTAGTAATAACAGGAGATCGCTAAAATGGCCATTTATTTTGGATCGTGGCGATATTCTCAGCGAAATATATTCACTTTTTGCTGGGACTTTTGCTACATACCTAAGTTTAACTCCAGAGGAGGAAGCAAAAACTCCTTTTCTGACCAAACATCAGGAGTTCTTTCTAAAATTAAAATTACTGGTAACCAAAATGCCTAAAAAACTTCAGCAGACGACTCAGAATCTGTCTCACAGTAAGCCGTGGTATGACAGATCCTGTAGAGAGTCCAAAAGGGAACTGTTAAATGCTATCAAATCCAGGTCGCAATTAGATGTAAAAATAGCAAGAAGCAACTACAAAACTGCCCAAAGGACATCAAAAATTGCGTGGGAGGAAGAGAAGTGGGCTGAATTGTTGTCAGCCGCAAAATCACACGATACAGTGGCCTTCTGGAAGTTGATAGCAAATGGGAATAAAGTAGGTAGGGTGGTCAAAGATACTTTTTTAGACGAGCAAACCTGGGTAACCCATTTTACCAATTTGTACAGGAAATATGATGACCCTTATATAACATCCAATGCAGCAAGTTTAGAAATTCCAGCAGATCCGCTTGTTTTTACCCTGGGAGAAACAGAGCTGGCTATAAGCCAAGTAAAAACTGGGAAAGCCCCAGGTTTGGATAAAATCCCCGGGGATCTTTACAAGCATGACTTGAAAATATGGGCACCATACATCAATCATCTATGCAACAAACTGTCTCAAAGCTTAGATTTTCCTGAAAGCTGGAAAGGAGCTGAAATTGTTTTAATATATAAAAAAGGAGACAGGAAGGATCCCTGTAATTATCGTCCGATAAGCTTAATGGACATCCTTCAGAAAATGTACTCACGTCATATTTTAGTAAGAGTGAGTAATTGGTTGGATGAAAACTTATTCTTGACTAAATTTCAAGCCGGGTTCAGAACAAAAGTCAGCACTATAGATCAGTGCTTTAGATTCTGCTGCCTCTATTGGAAGTACATAAAGATAAAGAAGGCCCACTTATATGTTGCCTTTGTTGATTTAAGGGCAGCATTTGATCTGGTCCCACGTGATCTTCTGTGGAAGTCGTTGAGTGCAGCGGGTATGCCAAACAATATAGTAGCACAGATTATAAAATTACACGATGGGAACTTTGCGAGAATTAGATGGTGACAAAATGGCGAATTATCACGGAAAATTCCAATTGAGCGTGGAGTTCGCCAAGGATGCGTCCTGGCCCCCACTCTTTTCTCTATTTTCGTGAATGATATTCCCTCATATTTAGAAAGATGCAAAAATGATGCACCTAAATTGAACGGCGAGAGGGTAGCATCTCTATTGTTTGCTGACGATACTATTCTGATATCCCAAACAAAAAACGGCTTGCAGACTTTATTGAATACTTTTAACGATTATTGTAGTCAAAAGGGGCTAGAGATTAACGTAAAGAAAACGAAATACATGGCCCTTAATCCAACCAAACCAGACAAGGGTTGTCTAACTTTAAATGGGATAAAGTTGGAATCAGTGCCTCACTTTTCTTATTTAGGGGTGACGCTAGATTGCAACTTTACCTGGAAAGCTCAATTGGAAAAAAGCAAATTGCTATATGCTCAGAATGTCAAACCAATACTTAGAGAGCAAAGCTTAAGCACCAGTAAAGCGGTGCGTCCAGTTATGGAACTTTTTAAATTTAAGGTTCAATCATCAGTGCTATATGGAGCTGAACTGTGGGGGCCAGGGTCCAAGGAGACCTTTAGTATCAACGATAACAACTTTATGCGAAGTTTGGTAAGAGTCCCGCGAGGAACCCCATTAGTACCTCTGCAATTGGACCTTGATCTTAAAAGAACAGATCATCACGTTCTAATTAGACCGCTTATGCTCTGGGTAAGATTGTGGCATGTTCCTGAGCTTCAAGCATATAGAGAAGGGCTGATAGAGATTATGGCGTTGGACAGTCACAAAAAAATCCTATGGCTCACACATGTTAGGACTTGGCTCAACATCATAGGCCTGAAACATTTTTGGGAGCATCCTGAGCTGTTACCACCCAATCCCAAATTAGCCCTGAAAAAAGCTTTTTGGTCCTATATAGCCAATATGATTGTAAACACAAATACTTGTACTAATGGCTCATTAGTTTCAAAATTCTTCAGCTTTAAGGACGAACCTTTATATGAGCCCTTTATGGACGAAATAGAGCCTCCACTTGCCAAAACACTATTTCTAAAGTTTAGATATGGCAATCTTTTATTAAAATCAACTTTGGCTCGTTGGGCAAGGAGTCGTGATCCATCCGCTGAGGTATTGGACGAAGCTTGCTCACTTTGTGAAAATAATCAAACAGAGAATGAGCTGCACATTCTTTTCTTCTGTCCTATCTACGCCCATGAAAGAAAAAGATGGATTAAACCAATATGCCTATTATTGGGGTTAAGGTCCTGCCCTCAGGCATTGAGAATTTTGACTACAAACACTTCACTACAGATAGTTTTTAGTGTTAGTAGATTTTTACTTTCTATTTGCTACTGTAGGAAGAAACTGGGCCATCAGCTGTGAATCGAGTTCCCGACAGCCTTGACTTTGATGTAAGAGTTGAAATTGTCATATTGGCACAAATAGCACTATTTAACTGAATTTGCTCATAGAATTATTGAGGTGTCCTCCTGTCTCATATGATTTTTATTGTTATGCTCCAAGTGTTTTCCAATATGTGTTGCATAGTTATATAGAATGTATTTTATATAACTTTTATCAATTGTAATGTTTAAACTGGTCTTTTATGGCGTAAAGCCGAAATAAAGATTTGAAAAAAAAAACAACCAAGAGGACCTTATCGCCCCACCAGCAGTGCGCCAGGAGGGGCGTTTGCAGTGTGATGTAAAAAGGGGCATGGCCTCGGACCACCTCTCTGCAAACAAGCTAGGTGGTGTTTACAAAAGTTACCAGGTGGGATAGTTGGCCCCCAGGGACCCTCAGTATTCATGGTGACTTAATTTCCCAACTTACAACGCGCCAGGGGGTGCATTTGCAGAATGGTGCAGGGAGGGGGCAGGGCCTCTGGTGATTTGCCAGCTTTAAAAAAAAATTAGAAGGGGGCAGTGTGGCCCCCCCCTTCTTTTACTATTTTTGGGGCTCGGGGCTCCCCATCCCCCAGGCACGTGGCACCCCTCTGGGCCACTTTTGGCCCCAGGGACCCCAACCCCTGGGGCCTGGCCTCACTGTTGGGGACCATGGGGGGAGCCCCAGGGTTCTGCTGGCTCCCCGCCACCTGCGGGAGCCAGCATTGCTTTTGAGCAGGGTAACATGCAGCTCCCCTTGCTCAAAATCAATCCTGCTTTGCTTCATTGAAGCAAGAGCAGGTCTCTTGCTCTCGCTTCAATGAAGCAAAGCAGGAGTTTGCTATGACAGGGCCGGAGGCGTGCTCCCACCGTGTCATAGCAAATGGCAATGTCCCTGGGGTGTAATAGTAATTGGGGTTGTGGGGAGCACTCCGATTTGAGCAAAATAATTATTACCAATCATACAAGTTATTCAACTGGTGCTATGATTACTCAGGGGAGTCAATCCTGGGTGCTAAATTGATAAATTATGGTGAGTAGTGGCCCACCTAATCATGCACTGTTCACTTAGTGCTATGCACTTTAAATCATTCTCAAAATGTTTTACCACAATAAAATTTGTTTATAGTAGTAATTGTCACATTTATTCAACAATTTTTCAAGATGAATTCTCAGTAATTCAAATATTTGTTATTGTGTCATCATAACAATTCACATGTATATGTACAAATCAATTGTAAAAGCATGACAGTTATACATCATATTAACTGCATTTTACATTTCAAATAATTGACATGAAGCCCAATGCATTTCGGCACGCAGGCGGTGCCTTCATCAGGGGCAGTTCTAAAAGAAATAAGAAAGTGATGTATGTCAGTATCTGCGTGTAAAAGGAGACATGGGGGTGTTTGAATGTTATGAAAGTTGGCGTACCTTAATATTCGACTGCAGGTGGTCTAATATTGATGAATGCCGATTCTACAACCAAGAAAATATATGTGGTCGGTGATGCTGTTGTATACTCATTAAATAAATGATGAGCAATAGTGATATTTAAATGACATACCTGGTGGTCTGATTTCTGTTAGCTGTAATGATAAACATTGAATGTAGCTCAGGACTTACATTTGTTCCAACAATCACCACCAACGAGATTGAAACAGAAGGAGCATTTTTCAGATTCATGAGGACATTGAAACTCAGGCACTATTTTGAAAATGTGGTGGAACCTACAGATTCTAACCAGGATATCTCACAAAGGCAATTTAAACCCAAAAGTGTTTTCCAAGCTCCGGTCTCACACAAGATGCTGGACACCTTTGAATTGTTAGTCAAAAGAGATTTACGAGCACTAAAATACACAAGTACTCACCACAACAATTTGACTAAAAATGAATTGAATATCATCAACAACCTGGCCACCGATCCAAATATCACTATACAACCGGCAGATAAAGGCGGTGCCTTGGTTCTTATGGACACATCTTATTATGAACTCAAAGTCAATGAGCATGTGAATGACATAAATATTTACTTCAAATTACCATCTGATCCCACAACTACGTTACAACAAATGCTGCACACCATTTTAACAACAGCCACACAGAATGAATGGATAGATGAGCAGACATCTGCATTTTTGACTCAAAAACACCCAAGACGGCCATTAATATACATGATCCCAAAGATCCACAAACACCCTATTAACCCACCTTTTAGACCTATTGTTTCGGGATGTGGGTCAATTTTTGACCCCCTCGGACAATATATTGATTACCACCTGCAGGAATTCGTACAGCTTCATGTCAATTATTTGAAATGTAAAATGCAGTTAATATGATGTATAACTGTCATGCTTCTACAATTGATTTGTACATATACATGTGAATTGTTATGATGACACAATAACAAATATTTGAATTACTGAGAATTCATCTTGAAAAATTGTTGAATAAATGTGACAATTACTACTATAAACAAATTTTATTGTGGTAAAACATTTTGAGAATGATTTAAAGTGCATAGCATTAAGTGAACAGTGCATGATTAGGTGGGCCACTACTCACCATAATTTATCAATGTCCCTGGGGTGGGCACCCGGGACATTGCAGGAGCTGGCCCTGGGGGATGGCGGTCCCCAGGGCCATCACGGGGTGTAATTCCATACAGCAGTTCAGGCTGTAGCCTGTTCCAATTTTTACTATGGAAATTAACATGGGGAAAACATGTTTTGGGACTCCCTTTTTTTCTCAGCCACTGCTTGACGAACCAACCCGAAACTTTCAAGACAGGAGCTGACCGGAGCACCCCATTAGTTTTGAAAATTTCGCGACGATTCGTCAAACGACAACAAAGATATTGGCAAAAGAAAAAACGCTTTTCCTATGGAAACTATATCCTAACTATGACTACCTACTGGCGACCGCCAGTAGGTAATATACATAAATATATATATATGTATAAATGAAAAATGCAGCGTTTTAAAAATGCAGCGCTTTGTTTCTTTTTTACACTGGTACTGGACGTTAATTACTCAGCACTATGTGACAGGTCACTCGGGCTTTACACAAAATAATGCACAACAATGATATGTGACGTTTGAATATTTATGGACATGAATTACACAGCATTGTTTGACTACCCACTTGGGATATACAAAACATTGTATGATAATGATATGTGAGGCTTGAATATTTAAAGGCTTTAAAATAATGAGCACTCAAATTAAAAGAGTTAAACCTAAAATAATGAGCACTATAATAAGCCAAACAGTAATTTTCTAAAAATGAATCTGGGCATCTACTTATCTATGGATTGAACCGATAATTTAAAAAAAATATATTGTTCTGTTGTTTACGTCCATGGTATTGTAGTTCAAACACCCGTGATGGTAGAATTGCTTGTAAAACTACGGGGGAGATATAACGACTCCGAGGAAATATGGTTATGCCATCCATATGGTCTACTAAGTGAGTTAGATAGTCTCCAGAAGTATTTGTAGTGTGAAGGGTACATTATATACTTGTCTATAAAAAAATATTTTTTTATCTCAACGCAGCTTACTGGCGTATTTAGCTGGGGATTCTTCTGTCCATTGAACCCTGAAAATAGCTACCCTGATCCTCATCCTAACCACTGGTTTTGCATGTGACCCATATGGATAGTCCATGCCTGAGGGTTCAACGATAACTTGAAACACAATGGATCAGTCACACCTTCTCACTTAAGGCCAGATGTACAAAGCCCTTTTGTAAACCATATGACTAACAAAATTACAGGGTTTACAATCACAAAAGGGCTATGCTAAATGTATAAAAGGTTTTTACAAGTCAGACTTTTTTTCCCAACTTGTAAAAATGCTTTTGTGAATCTTTCCGAATCAAAAATAGAAGGGGACATGAAAGGGGCATCCCCTCCTATTTCTGATTCTGAAAGAAATGTGTCAATAGTTTGAGACTACATGTGCTTTCGCACACCATTGATGAGTTACCGACCCCAGAATGGGGTGATAACTGATTCACAAAGGGGAAGGTGTTTCCATGGAACACGTTCTCTTTTTTTAATCATGTTGATGATTTAGGAGAGAACAGGCAGTGTACCCGAGGAACACTGCCACAATCCCCGATGTCTATCCAAGTGGGAAACATTTTTTTAAGCGCAGCACGTGTGTCATTAATAGACACAGGCAGCTTTTTAACAAAAAATCCAATTTTAGCAAGCAAATGTCGGGACTAAAGTCTACTGGGCAAGTTAGACCCCCATCCCTACACTGACAGTCAATCTTGGGATTGCAATGGTGACCTGCCTGATTAATATTCATGCAGTAGCTCGGTTTGTGACGCCATTGTGCATTGGCCATTTGCAATCACACTTATTTATACATAGGTTAAATCACAAATTGCATTCCAATTCACAAATCATTCAGTACACAAATTGCACATCCCTGGTATGGTATGGGAATAATACATCTGGTTCATAGCCTATTAATTAATCACAGTTTGTAAACCCAAAGTTATGTATTCATTACAGGAATAATTTTGGCAGTTGATATATGTATCTTAGAGGCAAAAGGAGATAGGCCAGGGAGGTACCCAGTCAGGAGCCCCCACCCCTTCTAAGTCAACCGAAACAATGACAGAACACAATTGTCTACATTTTTTGGGAACACACAGATCCACTTTCTTTTACTTTAAAAATATATCAGCAAGGGCCAAATTGCTTAATCTTTTCAATAAACCATAAAGTGCCTTAAAAAATCTCTATTCACATGGTGCATCTCTAACTAACAGTTACAATCTTCCTTAAAAAGTACAGTCAAATGTTTAAATATATTGTACATCTACAATCTTCGTCTGCATGATCATTTAGAAAATGCTCAGGTACAGAATTAACTTTCATTCTACCTGGACCATACAAGTGAATCAACCTGTTTCTCTGAGGGGTGATCCACAACCTCTGTCCAACTGACCACCTGCCATGACTTTGCTCCTCCTAAGCAACAGGAGGCTATCCCATGACGTCAAAGCAGGCTCATCAGCCCCATGCCCAACACTGTTGTCTGAACTGTCAGTCTTAATCTCAGCCCAGTGTGACTGTCCTAGCACAATGAAGATTGCTGTCTCTGAACTTTATTCCAAAGGCAACAGGGTAAAGGAAAAATGTCATAAAAAATGAGTTACTGTTATCACCTGCTATTCCACCACAAGGACGACCAATGTTTAAAGGTCCTTCACCCTTCCCCAACCAACAGGAAGGCAGCAAAGGCCCAAATAGTAACAATAAACAAATATGTTCCTGTGTCTGGCTATTGAACCCTATTCTGATGGAACCGTTGCTCAACCTGCCAGCAACTTATGGAGAATGTGTTCTAAGCTATTCCTGTCTGCATACAGAACTTGGCTATCTCTGAATTGAGGCACCTGCCTCAGGCATTAATTGGCCTTGACTTTGTGACTCTGCCCCACATTTGCCTCAGTATCATATGTGATTAAGCTACATAGACCTTCTGGGATGCCTACCCTAGCAAAGAAAACTCCCACAGAATATATTCCTGCAAATATTTCTGACTCATTTTCACCAAGCCATTACCACATTCCACATCATGCACAGTTACAACAATTTCAAATCACCAAAATCCAACCACCCGGTATTCCACCCACCAAATGGCGCAATGACAAATGACCTACTCGATCTTGAAAGACAACTGGCACGATTCACAAAAGTAATCTGAGACAAAATCCTAAGTTTACTACTTTCGGTATTCACAAAGGGCATTTAGGAGTAGTAAAGCTAGTATTTTGTCTCAGTTAAACGTAAGTTTTGGTCTTAAGTTAAGACCAAAACTTAAGTTTAACTGAGACAAAATCCTAACTTTATGACTTTCGGTTTTCACAAAGGGCATTTAGGAGTAGTAAAGTTAGGATTTTGTGAATCGGGCCCATCATCACTTAGAGAAAGTAAACAGGGCGAGGCACTGTAGGGAATCTTCCTTTTCTGCGTGGTCATCCCTGAATATTCACCGTTTTTTAATCCCATATTTTTGCTGGCTTTAAAACTCTGTGCACTTTACCCCTGCTAATCAGTAGCAAAGTGCCTGTGCTCCCCCGTTATACATGGTTGAATTGGCTTATTCCTAATTGGTATATTTAACTTACCTATGAGTCCCTTGTATATGTTACAAGATGTACCCAGGGCCAGGAAGAAATGCCACTAGTGGACTGCAGTATTACAGTGGCAGTGAAAATGTGGCTTCAGGTCTATCTTTGTAGCCTGGCTGTAGCAGTGTAAAAACTTAAATTAGACCGGTCAAAATAAACCCTTTTAACCTGTCAAAACCTTTCTTTTTACATATGTATACGTCATGGGTATATAGGCATTATCACCCATAAGAGTAGGTGCATGGTATTTAAAAGTAGGTCATGTAGAAATGTAATGTTAACATTTCCCCACAATGCATAGACCCCAAAGCTATTTTTTGCTGAGGCAGGCATAGCTGTCCTATGTCGAAACCCAGGATTCAGATTAAACATCTTAATTTCTGTGATCCCAATATTGTGGTAATGGGCCCAGGTAGGAAAATAATAATAAAGATTTAAGAGAAGTAACCTTTAGAATGTTACCATTTCCCTGCCTCAAGTTCCTAGAGACTCATTTGCATTTGATCTCCAACTCCTCCCCGCAAGTAATTAGCATTTGGATAAGGCTGAAAAACATCTCAGGCGGTACATCATAGATCACTGCGACAGATCAACCTGAATGTGCAGGGAAGACTTCTTTGAGCTCAGCAGAAGGATGGGGACTATGAGCAATCTTTTTGACTCTGCAGTTCCAAATCCTGCCAGAGAGTCACATCCTGATTGGCAGGTCTGTTGAGTTAACATATAATACTGGGGGCACACTAGAAAGGATCAGAGCATGATGCCAAGACTTTTATTGTGTATTCACTGTCCCGTTGCTGGAAACCCCTGCTTTCGTTCTCAGACTTCTATCTCTGGATATATCGGAGTTGCAGTACCTTCTTCAAACTGGATTTTGCTGTTAGAATTGAGAGGACACTAGGATTACCACAGTACACCCACAGAGCTCAGAGCCCAGGTTTAGTGTGGTCAAAGACTTTTGCCATCTTGAAAATGCACAAAGTGGCTAGGGTTGGCCTCCTGAACTTATACCCCATTGATTAGGGCATGGCCGGGAGTCACTCCCAACCACTAGCTCGAGTCAGGCCTAAATGTGGCATTTACAGGCAGACGATTTCAAGATCCCTTTTTTGTATCTGAGGAAGAACAAAACGAATACTAGACCGGCTGTCTGTGACATCATAGGAATCCGGTTCACGATACAGGATTACAGCAAGCTGCAAGAGGCCTTTCCTGCAACTGGCCAGCTGACCAGTGGCAAATGGACCTGGACCCTACTGTTGGCCTCTGCCTGGCACTCACTGAGTCTATAAGTTCCCTGAGTTCATGGAGGGCTTTAGAAGTGTGCTCCTGAGGTGGACTAGGACTTAAAGGACTGAGTCAGCAAGTATCTGTGACTAGGTTGGTGTATCTAGCCCACGTTCCATCATTGTCAGCTTCAAATTATGCCTAGGTCCCACTCTACCATGAATATCATTGGCACTTTGTGCTTTTGATGCTACTTTCCCTTAAATCCTTGAAAACTCATATCTACGGTTCACCTTGTTGGATTGTTGTTGTTTTTTGTCACTTGGTCTATTAAAGTATTCTCTATTGGTGTAATGGTTTGAAATTTTTATTGTTTTGCATTTTCACCTTATTACTGTTTGGGTTCGGCATGAATACCTTACACATTGCCCCAAGTTAAGCCTGTCTGCTTTGAGCCATAGCTGACAGAGAGTTGCATTAATTTAGGGACTTTTAGAGGTCACTATGACAGGGGTTGTGATTATTCCTTGATGTAGGTAGTCGTCCACCTGAAATTAATAACCAGTTCCTTAAAGGCACAAAATAAGCACCTATAACGATTTAGCACTATTGTATCAGGAAGAAAATCACTGACCAACATTCTTGCCCTACCTTTCAGGAAAGCATGGTTTCTCCTTTCCTAAAGGTGTGTGAGCAATAACTGTTTAGAAAAATACCAGCCACCTTAAGGGCTATGGTGAAGACCACAGAAAACTGATATTGCGAGAAAAACTCACCATTCAGGTTGCAAGGCCATACCTTTATGAATCAAAGCAGGCAAATAAGGGCTGAGGGAGCAACTTGCAATTCATTGAGGGCACCCTTTCTCAAATGATCAGCGTTTGACCATGATAACTTGGGGGCTTATGAACAAGCTCTTTGCACCGCTAGTCCATCACATTTTCCCATATAAAAAGTGACACATCAGTGGTTCAAGGGGCTTGTAAATAAGCAACTTCATGATCAACTTCTTATCAGACACCTTCACATCTTTGCTACTGCACCAACGCCAACTTGTTCTGCTTAGTCTACTGCACTAGATTACCAATATGAAAGGCCCCATAAAGGCAGCATAGATCAGTGTCATCTCATACATTGAGCTGCATACTTCTTGTAATCCCTCTTATTGGCATGGTAGACAACCACTGCCTCTGGCAGTTTTTCAAAACAACCCTACGGCTCTGATGTGAGCCCTGGCATATGACACTGTCTGCTCACGACCTTGCAGTGCACAGAAGAAAATGCAAAGTTACTTTACTGAAAATGGCCCTTTGCCCTGCTGTCCTTTTAAAAAGGCCCTGTGAACATGAAAAGCTCCCTCATAAGCAGTATGCATTCTCTTAGCAAGGAAAGTTGCTACTAAGTTTGACTGCCAGGGTGTCAGTCTTCCAGTGATCCTCAGAGAATTATGTCACCTATTTTGCCATGCTTGTGTAGTACTACCAGAAATATTTGAGCTTTGGTTAAGATAAGGTAACAGACCTATTAGTAAAAATTCAAGGTTCATCCCTAGCCTTAACTGCCATATCAACTTCAAGCAAAGAAGAACCATTAGGTAAATACCATTTACTGAATCTAAAATATCGAATTTTACCGATTCAGTATTTTAGAATGGATAAATGGGATGTAGGTATTCACTCTGTAATTTTTACCGAATCAGTAAAATTCGGTAAATACCGATTCGTTATTTACTGATTCGGTTTCCCCATTCATTCCTATGGGCCTGCCCATAGGAATGAATGCGGTACAAAAGGGGGTGGTAATGGACGGAGCATCTGAACCAATCAAACACTCACACCCAGTCAAAAGATCTGGGTTTAATCCATCACCGTTCTTTAGCCCACTCTGCCACCCCAGTTCAGACATGGCTATATGCAAATCAGTCTGACCCTGTGCCTCATGGGAACAGTCCAGCCCGAACTGCAAAGCCATGCCTTCCCTGGACCGGAAACAAGCTTCCGAGGACCGGTTTCTGGCATTACAGCCTTCTTCAGCCCGGCTTGCTTGAATCCAGTTGCAAAGTGAGAAAGGGACTCATGTCTGAGCATACCCTGCCACACTTATGGCGTGCCAAAAGCGGTACAAAAGGGGGTGGTAATGGACGGAGCATCTGAACCAATCAAACACTCACACCCAGTCAAAAGATCTGGGTTTAATCCATCACCGTTCTTTAGCCCACTCTGCCACCCCAGTTCAGACATGGCTCTATGCAAATCAGTCTGACCCTGTACCTCATGGGAACAGTCCAGCCTGAACTGCCAAGCCATGCCTTCCGTGGACCGGAAACAAGCTTCCGAGGACCGGTTTCTGGCATTACAGCCTTCTTCAGCCCAGCTTGCTTGAATCCAGTGGCAAAGTGAGCAAGGGACTCACGTCTTAGCAAACCCTGCCACACTTATGGGCGCCAAAAGCGGTACAAAAGGGGGTGGTAATGGACGGAGCATCTGAACCAATCAAACACTCACACCCAGTCAAAAGATCTGGGTTTAATCCATCACCGTTCTTTAGCCCACTCTGCCACCCCAGTTCAGACATGGCTATATGCAAATCAGTCTGACCCTGTGCCTCATGGGAACAGTCCAGCCCGAACTAGGAATAAATGGGAATTACCGAATCAGTAAATGCCAAATAGGTAAGAGGGGGAAGACCTACAAGGGTGGCAGGGTGTCATATGTGACGTCATCAGCAGTGCATTACACGCGCAAGTTATAGTGAGTCCAACTAACTATAATGTGGAATTTCATTGGTTTTATATCAGTAAAATTTCCAGCTAACTATAACTGGTGTCAAACCTATGTTTTTTTCAGTGAATTTCATAGGTTTTGTAAATGCTACTTCCTAACTATAACGTGTGTAAAACCTATGGTTTTTTCAGTGAATTTCATTGGTTTTTAAAATGCTAATTCATAAATATCTTGTGTATACAACCTATACTTTTGTCAATACATTTTTGGCAATATTTTTTTCGGAAACAAGCCGTTTTCTTCACTGTTCAAGTTGCATAGAGACTCCTTGTAAAGCGATACAGAATTAGAAAGTCTGTATCTTGCCTTTTTTTGAACGCATTAAAATTTGTCTGTAAATAAAAATAGCCTTTCTAAACTTTCGTGCACGACCCGGTGTGCGCACTCTCGGCTACAGTTCTCAATAAAATGGATATCGCATTTCCAGGCTTTCGTGCGCGACCGTGTGCACGCACCCGCCTATATATTTCGTGAAAACTTTGCAATGTGAACTTATTGAATTTGTGGAAAATGGAACCGAATATCTTTTTAAACTTTTGTGTGTGACCGAATGTACACACTTTGGTATTTTAAAAAAAAATATAAAAGGTTTTATACTTTAACAATTGTATGCTTGAATCGAGCTCAGAAGATATATTAAATCCAGATGTGTTTGGATTTACTCCTTTTCACGTTTTGAAACTTCGCTGAATTAGACCGCTACTTCCAAATGGCGTACGTGACCAGATACTATCACCGCGTACACGTCCTGAGACGCGCATGTGAAGTCATGTGACTTGAAAACAACACTTCCAATTGGTTCTTAGTAGTTTCTATGCTGCGTCAATACCTACGCCTGCTTCAACCGCATGCGCAGTTTTGAAACATCATGGGCCTGAAAGTCACTGAGTGAAATATCATACATTACAGTCAGCCACTTTCAAGACGCATTCCTTCAGAGGAACACTTACCGTTTATTAGAGGTAGATCGTCCGACTCCAACGGAGAACACCCCTAATAAAAAAGACATATATATAAAATGCGGACTATCCGCTGTATCGTGCTAGCAAACTATAACTTAAAAATCGTTCGAGAAAACAAAAGGAATCGAGCAAAATCATTAGGCCAATGATAGGATCTCTTTTTGACCTCGCTAAAATAGAAACATTAGGAACAACCCCTCATGAGAAATATGAAACTAGTGAGAGAAACCGAGCTCGACGCCATGATTGCTGCAACATAGCTCGGCGCCGCCGCCCACCCCGCCCAAAATAACGACAAACCCTATGCAAATATTATAAATAAATACAACACACCAGCAAAGTAACAGGGTAAAACGTTTTATTAAATAACTATTTACATGGCAGCCTGCTGCAACATGAAAACAACACTTCCAATTGGTTCTTACTAGTTTCTATTCTGGAATTTACACGCAGCACTCCACCCACTTCTCTCACTATCTTTTCTATTCTCAAAAGAGAACAACGTTCAACACTCTTCATCGCCTGGTCCGGCCATAACAAATGTCTGCAAGACGCCGTGGGGTGCACTGGGAGGGAGAGGCGGCGCGGACGAGCCTCTCCCGCCTCCCCAGGTGGAGGCCCCTCAGCTGCACCCTCAACACTCCACGCACTCGACAAAGGGTTTGTCCACTGTGGCGGTATACGGACGCTCCACGCGCCCGGCAAAGGACTCGTCCACTCTTGCGGTACAGCGACGCTCCACTCACCCAGCAGGGTCTCGTCCAAAGGGAGAGGCGGCGCGAACGAGCCTCCCCCACCTCCCCAGGTGGAGGTTTCTCAGCTGCACCCCAGCGCTTCACTTGGCCAGCTGAATTGTGCCCGCTCTTGCGCCAGGAGACGACGTGGGGTGCACTGGAAGGGAGAGGCGGCGCGAACGAGCCTCCCCCACCTCCCCAGGTGGAGGTTTCTCAGCAGCACCCCAGCGCTTCACTCGACATAGGCGGCCGGCTCCCGGGGTCCGGTAGAACTTTTAGCCTTTTGGTAACTCTTCCATTCTGGACCTTGTCCCACAATCCGTTTGACCTGAAGACACGTCCTGCGGTGCCCTGGTCCGACCATCACATATACCTGCGCCAGGAGACGGCGTGGGGTGCACTGGAAGGGAGAGGCGGCGCGAACGAGCCTCCCCCACCTTCCCAGGTGGAGGTTTCTCAGCTGCACCCCAGCGCTTCACTCGACAAGCTGAGTTGCGCCCGCTCCTGCGGCACATTGCCTCGCTCGGCCAGCTGAGTTGCGCCTGCTCTTGCTATTACAGCGTCTCACCCGCCATCCGGCTGAATTGCACCCACTCTTGCGGTACAGCGACAGGCGGCTGCCACGGAGCTCACGAAATGGCGGTCGTCTCCACAGACTTGGGCCTGGCCTGCAAGGATGGCTCTGGACAACCCTGGAACTCGGACGCTTGACTCCTAGGGCATGGGCCCCATTCCCAAAAGCGTCCCCTCAGCCTTGAAGATACTACAAGAGTCACCGGGGCCCCCGACTCTCGCAGACTTCCGGTGGGGAGCGATTGCCATGATTGCTCGCGGAATGGCCGCGACGTAGCCACGGGGTGCTCTCATGCTGACGCCAGCTTCAGTCTGAAACATCCAGAAACACTGTAGTATCGCGTTGTCGCGTAATGCGTCATATGACGCGCCGTGTTAGCGCATCCGGTGCGCGAAGCGAGGCGCGAGGCGCGAACCGCAGCTTCCCGGAAGCGATCCGGGGCACGGCGCGAAGCGCGTAACTTAAGCATAACAAGTCATGTGACTTGTTAATAAAACTTTTCATTGGTTCATTTCACTTTTGCTTTCCTAATGATGGAAGGCTAGGTCATGTGACCTAAAAGTGACACTTTTCATTGGTTTAGAACTAAACCACACCTCCTCAGGTGGTAGTTGAGCAAGAGGTGCCCCCCCTCCCCACCTTCATGTTGCCTGATTCGGTCAGCTCAATCGATCGAGCATAAAACTCTGTTGTGATCTGAAGAACCGCTGCCTGCGATGCCTCACAGAACCGCTTGATGGAGACCCCCGAGGGGCGATGTGGTGGCGAAGACTGGGAGGGGGCGCTTGGCTCCTGCACCCTCCCCAAGTCTCGCTCGGCCAGCTGAGTTTCGCCCACTCTTGCAGCCTACGACATGGAGAGGCCGGGGCGTTATGGATCAGTATGAGCAAATTGATCTCAGTCTTGTTGCCCTGTTGTGGCCTGAGATCGGCCCCGACATAAGCGGCCGGCTCCCGGGGTCCGGCAGAACTTTTAGCCTTTTGGTGACTCTTGTCTTCTGGACCTTGTCCCACAATCCGTTTGACCTGAACACACGTCCTGCGGTGCCCTCGCAATGCGGCCTGGTCCCTGAATGTGTGCAGAGGGACGGTATTGATTGGATCAAGATGGCGGCTTCACACAAAGCTGACTCAAGTGTTGCTGCTGATGCTATGCAGACAAAAACTGGTTTTCAGTTTGTACATTCTTCAGGCTTTTTCTTCATAAATGTAACAATGTGAGACTCACTAGGAGAACGGACGTTTATCTTTCCTTTCAAAATGCTGCCAACAATATTTTCTGAATGGAAGACACCATCTGAGATCGCCCCCGACATAGGCGGCCGGCTCCCGGGGTCCGGTGGGACTTTTAGCCTTTTGGTGACTCTTGTCTTCTGGACCTTGTCCCACAATCCGTTTGACCTGAACACACGTCCTGCGGTGCCCTCGCAATGCGGCCTGGTCCCTGAATGTGTGCAGAGGGACGGTATTGATTGGATCAAGATGGCAGCTTCACACAAAGCTGACTCAAGTGTTGCTGCTGATGCTATGCAGACAAAAACTGGTTTTCAGTTTGTACATTCTTCAGGCTTTTTCTTCATAAATATAACAATGTGAGACTCACTAGGAGAACGGCCGTTTATCTTTCCTTTCAAAATGCTGCCAACAATATTTTCTGAATGGAAGACACCATCTGAGATCGCCCCCGACATAGGCGGCCGGCTCCCGGGGTCCGGCGGGACTTTTAGCCTTTTGGTGACTCTTGTCTTCTGGACCTTGTCCCACAATCCGTTTGACCTGAACACACATCCTGCGGTGCCCTCGCAATGCGGCCTGGTCCCTGAATGTGTGCAGAGGGACGGTATTGATTGCATCAAGATGGCTGCTTCACACAAAGCTGACTCAAGTATTGCTGCTGAAGCTATGCAGACAAAAATCGAGCATGAGACTCTGTTGTGATGTGAAGAACCGCTGCCTGCGGTGCCTCACAGAACCGCTTGATGGAGGCCCCCGAGGGGCGGTGTGGTGGCGCGGACTGGGAGGGGGCGCTTGGCTCCTGCCCCGTCCCCAAGTCTCGCTTGGCCAGCTGAGTTCCGACCACTCTTGCGGCCTACGACATGGAGAGGCCGAGGCGTTGACTAGGCGGGACCTCCGGCCGCAACCACAGCGCCAACGAGACATTGAACTATACTCTGGACCTGCCTGGCCTCGACCAAAATGGCGCCAGTATGGGACCGACTTGCAACTCCTTATGACGTTCTAGTTACTTAGCCTTGACGTTATGGGGGATGTATGCGGACTTTGTGCACATGGCGGGCGGAGAAGGGTACTGACTAGGAATACGGACAACCCTATTGATGTTGATTTTTCATTATTGATTATTGTATTAATAAACCTTCGAAATAATGTTACCCATGATACTCACCCATGGTATGCGTAGTGACGATTTTATTGTAACTGATCCTGTTATACTTTCAATTAAAAAAACAACCTTCACTGATCCTGCAACCGTTTGTCACGTTTATTTTTTTCAATTAAATGGCTCGCTTGTTACATACTCCTATACCCCTGGCTTTTGAAAGACACCATCTTGTAGAATAAACGGCTGCGTCAAGGATGGTATTGCCCAGAATGTCTTGTTTTCTAACGAAGCCAGAACTGCCGAAAGGGATTCTGGTCCTGCCGCTACTTATTGGAGACATTGAACTATACTCTGGACCTGCCTGGCCTCGACCAAAATGGCGCCAGTATGGGAGCGACTTCCAACTCCTTATGACGTTCTAGTTACTTAGCCTTGACGTTATGGGTGATGTATGCGGACTTTGTGCACATGGCGGGCGGAGAAGGGTACTGACTAGGAATACGGACAACCCTATTGATGTCAATTTTTCATTATTGATTATTGTATTATTAAAGCTTCGAAGTAATGTTACCCATGATACTCGCCCATGGTGTGCGTATGGACGATTTTATTGTAACTGATCCTGTTATACTTTCAATTATAAAATCAACCTTCACTGATCCTGCAACCGTTTGTCACGTTTAGTTTTTTCAATGAAATGGCTCGCTTGTGACATACTCCTATACCCCTGGCTTTTGAAAGACACCATCTTGTAGAATAAAGGACTGCGTCAAGGGTGGTATTGCCCAGAATGTCTTGTTTTCTAGTGCTCGTAATGACGAAGCCAGAACTGCCGAAAGGGATTCTGGTCCTGCCGCTACTTATTGGAGACATTGAACTATACTCTGGACCTGCCTGGCCTCGTCCAAAATGGCGCCAGTATGGGAGTGACTTGCAACTCCTTATGACGTTCTAGTTACTTAGCCTTGACGTTATGGGGGATGTATGCGGTCTTTGTGCACATTGCGGGCGGGGGAAGGGTACTGACTGGGAATACCTTGCCTTTTTTCAACGCATTAAAATTTGTCTATAAATAAAAATAGCCTTTCTAAACTTTCGTGCATGACCTGGTGTGCGCACTCTCGGCAACAGTTCTCAATAAAATGGATAGCGCATTTCCAGGCTTTCGTGCGCGACCGACTGCGCGCACCCGCCTATATATATCGTAAAAACTTTGCAATCTGAACTTATTGAATTTCTTCATAGACCCATCAAAGAACTTATAATACCTCAAAGAGACTAAACCTAGGCTTCTTTTTTAATATTATGAAAATTTTCATTAAATGGAGCCGAATGTCTTTATAAACTTTCGTGCATGACCGAATGTACACACCTTGGTATTTTAAAAAAAATATATAAAAGGTTTTATACTTTAACAATTGTATGCTTGAATCGAGCTCAGAAGATATATTCAATCCGGATGTGTTTGGATTTACTCCTTTTCACGTTTTGAAACTTCGCTGAATTAGACCGCTACTTCCAAATGGCGTATGTGACTAGATACTATCACCGCGTACACGTCCTGAGACGCGCATGTGAAGTCATGTGACTTGAAAACAACACTTCCAATTGGTTCTTAGTAGTTTCTATGCTGCGTCAATACCTACGCCTGCTTCAAACACATGCACAGTTTTGAAACAGCATGGGCGTGAAAGTCACTGAGTGAAATATCATACATTACAGTCAGCCACTTTCAAGACGCATTCCTTCAGAGGAACACTTACCGTTTATTAGAGGTAGATCCTCCGACTCCACCGGAGGACACCCCTAATAAAAAAGACATATATATAAAATGCGGACTAGCGGCTGTATCGTACTAGCAAACTTTAACTTAAAAATCGTTAGAGAAAACAAAAGGAATCGAACAAAATCAGTAGGCCACTGATAGGATCTCTTTTTGACCTCGCTAAAATAGAAACATTAGGAACAACCCCTCATGAGAAATATGAAACTAGTGAGAGAAACCGAGCTCGACGCCATCTTGCCCCCTTTTAGGCCCCATCACGAACATAGATAGCCCCACATAGCAAAACGTGATCTTATCGCCTGCCCAACTTCAGATCTGACCCCCCCCCTTTTGCTCTCATGTCCTGTCGGAATGTCCGGCTGTAGATTACAATCACATGTTACATTTGGGAGGGGAAACGACATCAGTGCGACAAATATTAGAAATATACCACACAACAGCAAAATAACAGGTTAAAACGTTTTTATTCTTGAACAAAAATATATTAAAACAACTATTTACATGACAAACGGCCGCAGCAACAAACCCACAATGCATTTCGCCGTCTACTTGACGCCGTCCCTGTCCCTCCTTCCCCAAAGTAGCAATGTTGGCCTACTTTTGGGCTGCTTTCTAGTAGGGTTTTTGAGCGTCAGAAAGTCTACAAAAGCCGTCGGCAACGGCCTGGGGTGGAGAACAATTACGCGAATAGTCCGGAGGTGACACCACGCGCCAAGGCCTGTCCCCAGGATGAACCAAGGGATCCGTTCCTGGGGCCGTGGCAAAGAGCAGCCGGCCGCCATCGGCCGGAGAAGGCATGGGCCCGACCCGAGATGTAGTTGTCTTCCCCTTCTCTTCCTCTTTCAGCGCCTTGCAGGCCACGAGGGGGGGATGTCTTGCATATGCCTCCGACCCCCCCCTCTCTTCATCGCCTGGTCCGGCCATAACAAATGTCAGCAAGACGCCGTGGGGTGCACTGGGAGGGAGAGGCGGTGCGGACGAGCCTCTCCCGCCTCCCCAGGTGGAGGCCCCTCAGCTGCACCCCCAACGCTCCACGCACCCGGCAAAGGGTTCCTCCACTCTTGCGGTGCAGCGACGCTCCACGAGCCCAGCAAAGGGTTCGTCCACTGTGGCGGTATAGGGACGCTCCACGCACCCGGCAAAGGACTCGTCCACTGTTGCGGTGCAGCGACGCTCCACGCACCTGGCAAAGGACTCGCCCACTGTTGCGGTACAGCGACGCTCCACTCACCCAGCAGGGTCTCGTCCACTGTGGCGGTGCAACGATGCTTCCCCCGACAGGCTTGAGTCCATCTGCTCCTGCAACCCAGTGACTGCCGGTGGTTGCAGATCTCCTAAAAATGGCGGTCGACTTTGCAGGAATGGGCCTGGCGTGAAAAGTTGGCCTGGTCGCCTGTTAACCAGAAAATGAGCCCCTGTCTTTCCTTTCAAAATGCTGCCACCAATATTTTCTGAATGGAAGAGACCTGTCCAGAGGCGTTCTCTTCAACTTTGAAGATTCTACGAGAGCTGCGGAGGGCCCTCGGCCTCTGCGGGCCTCCGACCGCCCCCGATGGAAAAGGACTGCCATGATTGCCCGCAGAACGACCAAAGCGTAGCCATGAGACGTTGGCGCTCTCATGCTGACGCCAGCCTCAGTTTCAATGACCAAAAATCCTGCAGACTACTGATTCGATCGGTTCCGGTGGAACATCAGTATGACCCGGTAGGAAAGATTGTTGCCCCTCCCTTTTCTTTGATTGATGGTTCATGTCACCGGTCCCTTCTGTTGCCCCTTAACGGAACTTCTGTACTACCGAAAGAGATTCTGGTCCAACCCCGAGTTGGTGGAGACATTTTGACTATACTTGGGCCCGCCTGACCCCACCCAAAATGGCGCCGGTATAAACGAAACTCGCAATTCCCCGTTGTGTTCCGGATGCTCAGACTTCAGATCATGAAATATGGATGCAGTTCCTGAAGCACATGGCGGGAGGGGATGAGTATTGCTTGAACATTCGGACAATGAATTGATATTAAGTTCTGACGCATCATTAATTACAGTATTATTGAAAGGGCGATTTTTCAACACTGATGGTACTTGCCCACAATGAATTTTTGATATGATTCTATTGCACTTATCGTACCTTGATGAAATAAAATGACCACCGACTCAGTTATGTTTTCCTCAGATAAATATGCCCTCATGTACAGCCCCAGTCTGCTCCGTGGCTGGCCCACGTGGTTTTAGGCCTGCATTTGTGCGTCATCACTTACGTGGTTGTATGCCTGCATTTGTACGTCATCATTTTTTAATAAAGATTTTGTGAAAACCAAATATAATAGTAGCTCTTGAATTGGTAAGTTCGAATACATAGCCATTGTTGCCGATCTACGTAAAATACAGGCGAAATAAAGCAAGTCGGTTACTGAAAGGTCAAAAAGCAAAGTGCCCAGAAATAGTGAAAATGTAAATGATCCAAGTCTGTTACGTGTATTTTTTTCTTTTGTGCAACATAAGGCAATCGATAAAGGTCCCGGTGTTCTGTTTTACCTTGTATGCCACATATCTCAGGGAAATTGTTTCAGGTGTACACAAAAGAAAAACTCGAATTACTAACAATTTTTGGGGCAGATTTACAAACCCCTATCTCCATGGGAACGTCACTTTTTGCGATATTCCTGTGGCGATATGGGCTTCGCCCTATGTACAAGGCACCGTTGAGCCACTTACTATGGCTTAACGCTGCTTTGCAAATAAGACCCACTTTCATGCAATACTTAACGTGAAAGAGGTGGGCAGTGGGTGTTGCGATGGGCGTTCCACTGCAACAGCAATTGATTTTTTAACGCTGCCTCCTATTTACAAGGGCAGCGTAAATAGGAGACTGCGCCATAATTAAAACCAGGAAACACCTGGACTTAACTTGACGAAACGAGGATAAATGCTTTATTTCTCCTCGATTTTGCTTTTTTCATGTGTGCTGCCTTATGCAGTACACATGGAAAAAGCAAAACGCCTTGGATTTTTTATGTTCAGGAAGGAGGATCTTCCTGTACATAAACAATCTTCCCCTGCACGCAGTCACACTTGCACTATGGTGCAAGGGTGCCTGCATTACCGCTACCCTGCTAAGTGTAGCGCAAGCGCAGGGGGAAACACAGGGCTGCACCATATTCTTGTAAATATGGCGCAAACCCTCGTTTCCGAAGTGGTGGACCGTGTCATTAAGCCAAGGAGGATAACGACACGCTCCTCCACTTCTGTGAATTTACAAAAAACTAAATAATTTAATGGGAAGATTGGTGCTGCATCCCAGTGACAAACCTTTACATGGCTGGTTTTATTTTGCTGTTGGAGGCTCCTGCTCCTGCAAGGGCTAGTCTGGAAACCAAAAGCAGCCCTAGAAAATGTTTTCAGACCAGTCCCCATACGGTGCATACCAAGTGCAATGAGTGAGCCTGACCACTACAGAGGGGGCTTTGGAATGCTCTCCCCCAAAGGTTTTTTGGAAACAATGGTGCAGTCTACAACACAGTTATCATTACAGATTGAATGTTATTAGCTTTCAAAGAATAGTAAATGAAGACCTTATTATGCACAAGGATACGACAATCTGGGAAGAAAAATAAGTTACTTACAAAAGCAGTAAGTAACCCACTGACCTATGCATATAAAAATTTTTTAAATTAAATACATGGTACATATTCTTTGCAGTAACCCTCTGTGCTACATTAGATAAGTTGAAGTTGCCACTGGACAAAACTCTCCTCTCTCCAGCAGGTACATTAATCACTGGTGTTATCTTGACACTTTTATTGTTGCTCCAAAACTGATAATTCTGAAAAAAACTTTGACGTGCTTTTAAAACTGCTGCCTGCGGACCCCCTGGGAATGGGTCAAGGACCCCTGGGGGTCCGCGGACCACAGTTTGGGAAACACTGATCTAACCACTAGCATTTTCATGTATCATTCCTAAACTGAAAGGCCAGAGACCTTCATCCATTTATTAACATATAATGAGCCTTATTTATGTTAAAAGTAACGCACCGGCGGCGCAAGGCCTTCATAAATCTGCCCCAATATACTTCCTCATAAGAGTGTATAATTAATTTTTCTAAACCATATTCATTTTTCATCAACTATACCGTTTGTATTTCATGTACTAGTGACTATACCGATTACTTTGTTTTTTGCAATGTCTGCACTCGTATTAGATAAGAAACTTGCCTTGAAAACAGTGCATTTCTGAATAAACATTTCGAATATACACGTTCTCTCTTTTAATCCATAATCTCAACTAAAATGATTGTATATTGAAACAGTATTCATGTGTTCCACGTAACTTCAGCTGTACTAACTTAATATTTTCTTTTGTCGACCTGATTTACTCATACTAGAACCCACAGACCTATAACAGCCCGTGAACCCTTTCTTTTACGGTACATGACAAAACAAACAATTACAGTCTTATCTTTACCAATGCTTTGTACGATGTACAACAGTGACAGTCACAACATAGATATTCGTTTGACGGAAGTCTCAATTATGCTGCTATCACTGCAACCAAAATTCAATGGCACAGATATCCAGTCAATACAGACTCATATATGTCTCTTCAGCCAATCATATTTCCTCCCGCAAAATTTTGTATTCAAATATACATTTCAGTTCGTTGTCCCTCACAATATTTTCAATGTCACATAAAAGTCACCCATCACCCACTGCCATCTCTGGCTGTTTCCATGGTAACACCTCATTCTGCACC
This sequence comes from Lissotriton helveticus, assembly GCF_964261635.1. Classification (NCBI taxonomy): domain Eukaryota; kingdom Metazoa; phylum Chordata; class Amphibia; order Caudata; family Salamandridae; genus Lissotriton; species Lissotriton helveticus. The sequence continues at coordinate 330,139,792 of NC_136060.1, read as the reverse complement.
TGGCTGAAGGCACAGGTCAAAAGTTCATATCTCAACGTTCTACAGCAAACTAACAACACTGTTTTCCCTCCAGAAACACCTGCCTATCCACAGCTCTGTTACATGTCATTTTTTTCACACCCAATACTACTTTTTCTTTTACATAACATTAACATGCAACGTAGTCTTCAATCTTCACGTATTAGAATCAACCAATCATCTTTTGTTTTTCAACCACACCAAGCCTCATCCATTTTTTTATCCTGACTTTCAGCTTCTAACTGCCATTCCACTTCCAGAACCCATCGGAGTACGAGTGCATCTGCCTTGAAAATGAAGGTTTGGCTTTTAGGACACAGCTAAATTCACTGGAGTGGAAAATATGCAGCAAGCAGACGAATTTCCAACCTTGATTTACCAAATGTGCAGATAACGTGGATTGGGCAAAGAGGATTAAGATGTCACCAATTAATACCATTGGTGAAAACTTTTATGCATCTCCCAGAACCAGACCTTATAATTGTGCACTGTGGTGGGAACGATCTAGGCACATTGACTGGGGTAGGTCTGGAAATGCTTCTAAAAGACACCTTTCGACAATTGATGACACTTTTTCCTCGAACTGCCTTGGTATATTCCAATATATGCCAAAGACAGAAATGGAATTGGTCCAATCAACATTGTGCACAAATTGAGAAAGCAAGGAGACATGTAAATAAATCTGTTTCTGCTTTCCTCAGAGATTATAGCATGGGTTCTATTTACCACAACAACTTGCGTTACCACATGCAAGACATCTATAGGACAGATGGTGTTCATTTCACGGATGAGGGAAACAGAATCTTCCTCTGCAACATCAGACTCTGCATCGGTACTTACTTATAAATGCAGAAACAACTCAATTAACACAAGGGCTCTTTTCAGAGCCACCTTATATCAAAGTACTCAAACTTCTGATTTATCTCCATTTTCACACTCTTGTAAATAGGTGTGCGCGCCCGAATGCGCGCACCCCGCAACTTAAAAAAAAAATATATATATATATTTTCGCCTTTAAGGGCCTTACTGCACACCCTGAGAGAACCTACACAGCAAAACAATCTCTACCTTCTCCCCTTTCCATGTTCCAACGCTTTGAAATGACAATATATTTACTCGCAGTGACAAAATGGCGGTCAACACTTCCTGATTTCCTTCGAATCGAACGTTAACAGACGTCACGCAGCAACAACAAAAATTGCGCTCGCGCGCAGCCGCTTGAGTGCGCGCACCCGTCCGCGCTTATAGATATATAATTGACTTTAACTTTAATTTTCTCAGCAACTACTGAACGGATTTACACCATTCCATAAAAAGCGTAATCTGCGAGCCGGACTCTACAGTTTTGCCAAATTTCTTATGAATCCATTCAGCCGTTCGACCTGTAGCCGTGTCTAAACGTCCTATGGAAAATAACATGGAGAAAACACGTTTTGGGACCCCCTTTTATCTCAGCCCCCACTTCACCAATCCCCCCCAAATTTTGAGGGAAGGAGCGCAGCGGACCGAGCCATCTTCTTTGAGAAATTCGCAAAGATTCATCCACCAGGGCCAAAGTTAATCCAAATAGAATGTTGACGATTTCCTATGGAAACTAGGTCCTAACTATAACTACCTACTGGCGACCGCCAGTAGGTAATATATATATATATATATATATATATAAAGAAGGAGAGAACTCTGGGTAGTTCTCAAGTTTAGGTGGAAAGCAGCCCCTGTTAGAGCACTCTCAACACCAGCGACACTCTAGATCTGCTCACCTCAAATGTCTGTTTTTCTATCAAAGTTTTTAATCATAGGATTAGCACAGTGCTATCCACGCCGAGATAGAAAATGACAAAGTCTTTTGAAATTTATACAGCAAAGTCTTTAAGCATAGGACTAGTACAGTGCTGTCCTTGCAAGCTGTAAAATTACAAAAGCCATTCATCACTCCAGGCACAATATTAAAGCTTTGAATTAGTAAAATACCAACTCAAGCCAACCTGAAATGAGTAAAAGCAACCCCTGACACAGTGTTTCGCTCTAATTAGAGCTCTTCAGAGAGGTATAGCTTTGTCCAGACACAAGGGAGCACCTAGTATTAAGTCAAAACAAACCCTTTCAGGCATAGAGTGATGCATAAATTATGCAAAAAAGGAGAGAACTCTGGGTAGTTCTCAAGTTTAGGTGGAAAGCAGCCCCTGTTAGAGCACTCTCAACACCAGCGACACTCTAGACCTGCTCACCTCAAATGTCTGTTTTCCTATCAAAGTTTTTAAGCATAGGATTAGCACAGTGCTATCCACACCGAGATAGAAAATGACAAAGTCTTTTGAAATTTATACAGCAAAGTCTTTAAGCATAGGACTAGTACAGTGCTGTCCTTGCCGAGCTGTAAAATTACAAAAGCCACTCATCACTCCAGGCACAATATTACAGCTTTGAATTAGTAAAATACCAACTCAAGCCGCCAACCTGAAATGAGTAAAAGCAACCCCTGACACAGTGTTTCGCTCTAATTAGAGCTCTTCAGAGAGGTATAGCTTTGTCCAGACACAAGGGAGCACCCAGTATTAAGTCAAAACAAAACCCTTTCAGGCATAGAGTGACGCATAAATTATGCAAAAAAGATAGCACTGTGCTAATCCTATGCTTAAAAACTTTGATAGAAAAACAGACATTTGAGGTGAGCAGATCTAGAGTGTCGCTGGTGTTGAGAGTGCTCTAACAGGGGCTGCTTTCCACCTAAACTTGAGAACTACCCAGAGTTCTCTCCTTCTTTTTTACATAATTTATGCGTCACTCTATGCCTGAAAGGGTTTTGTTTTTATCTATATATATATTCACTGAAAAAACCATAGGTTATAGACCATATATAGTTAGGAATTAGCATTTACAAAACCTTGAAAATTCACTGAAAAAACCATAGGTTATACACCATATATAGTTAGGAATTAGCATTTAAAAAACCTTATTTTACTCGCACAAAACCATTGAAATTCCATATATAGTTAGTTGTACTAACTATATATCGCGCACCCGCAATCCACTGCTGATCATGTCACATATTACATCATTCATGACATGGTCAGTGACATCACTGATGACATCACTGATGACATCTCAAATGACATCACTGATGACATCACTGATGACATCTCAAATGACATCACTGATGACATCACTGATGACAACATCCAGTGACTGTATTTTTCTGTAAAGTTAAAATATGTCTTACATATTTAAGAATGAGTGGATGTATAAATGTCTGGATGAAGGATTTAGTAGGTGCATGACTGACTGTATGAGTGAGTGATTAAATGTGTCTCACTGAGTGCATGGATTAGTGACTAAACTGTCTCAATTTGTGCATCATTATGTCTGTTGTTCTATAAACTGCTGCATGTGTTGATCATTAGCTATATGATTAACTATATGGGTTATTGATTGGTTGCCCAAGTATTTGTATGGGAGACTGAGAGTGTGTATGGGTGGCTGGGAGGTGTATGACTCTGTGCATAGATGTGTGAGCAGTTGATTCACTAGATGTATGGGTTCAAAAGTGCATGTGGAAACAGCTGTATGGGCGGTTGACTGTGTGCATGAGTGTATTGGTGAGTGAATGGATATCTCAGTGCTACATGTCAAAGTAAGTACATATGTAAAACACAGTACATGTGAGAGTTGACATATATAAATAACTGTGCAAAAGAGCCAGTGAATGTGTGAGTGGCTGTATGGATCATTGTGAACTTGTATCAGGGATTGTATAAGAGAGTAAATATGTGTTAGTATATGTTTGAATAAGTAAGGTGTGTATAACTGTATAGTTGAGGAAATGGAGGTGTGATTGATTCTTTGCATGACTGACTAGGTGTGTGAGTAACTCCATGGATGAGTGACAGTCTGTGAGTGTCTGTTTACACTGAGTGTATCTAAGGTTATATTAGAGTCTGAAGAGCTTCATCGTATTATCACATGAATGATGTCATCAGTGATGTGATCAGTAATGTCAAATGAGATGTCATCAGTGATGTCATCAGTGATGTCATTTGAGATGTCATCAGTGATGTCATCAGTGATGTCATTTGAGATGTCATCAGTGATGTCATCAGTGATGTCACTGACCATGTCATGAATGATGTAATAAGTGACATGATCAGCAGTGGATTGCGGGTGCGCGATATATAGTTAGTACAACTAACTATATATGGAATTTCAATGGTTTTGTGTGAGTAAAATAAGGTTTTTTAAATGCTAATTCCTAACTATATATGGTGTATAACCTATGGTTTTTTCAGTGAATTTTCAAGGTTTTGTAAATGCTAATTCCTAACTATATATGGTCTATAACCTATGGTTTTTTCAGTGAATTTCATTGGTTTTTTAAAAGCTAATATCTATAGCTGTAAAATTAATTCTTCTTTAAATCCAAAAATATATTTTATATGTTTATTAATAATTTTTTTTTTATATATTTTTTTTGTTTCGCTCCCGGTCCGCGAACCGGAAAGCTTTCCGTTAGCTCAAATTGATGCCGCGACCCGGTCCGCGAACCGGTAAGAAATCAACATCGTGACGCGTCGCGAAAGCGCGACGTATCGCGTTGCCGCGTAATGCGTCTTATGACGTACCGCGTTAGCGCACCCGGAAGTGCCCCGGGGCGCGGACCGAGGCGCGAAACGCAGCTCCCCGGAAGCGATCTGCGGCGCGTCGCGAAAGCGCGACGTATCGCGTTGCCGCGTAATGCGTCTTGTGACGTACCGCGTTAGCGCACCCGGAAGTGCTCCGGGGCGCGGACCGAGGTGCAAAGCGCAGCGACCCGGAAGCTAACCGGGGCGCGTTCCGCAGAGCGTAACATGAGCGTGAGAGGTCATGTGACTTGTTAATAAAACTTTTCATTGGTTCATTTCACTTTTGGTTTCATAATCATGTAAGGCTAGGTCAGGTGACCTAAAAATAACACTTTTCATTGGTTGAGAACTATTGTTTTTCCCAAATGATGAAAACCCCTCCTTCTTTCCTCACTCTGACTTTCATCATTGTGAGAGGAAGACCTTTATTAATACTTCAGAAATGGCTTCAGTAGTTGCTTCAGCTGGTGCACCTCCACCACCAACTCCACCTCCTCATGGGAAGAGAGGACCACCTCCCCAGGTCATGACCAACACAGAGGAGGAAGAGGAAGAAATGGAGGAAGAGGAGGGAGAAGAACCACAGTTCTTAGAAGAGTTGCCCCGGGTTTCCCATAAGAAACCCAGTTTCATCTGGCAGTTTTATTCAATCCCTCCTGGCCAAAAAAAAGTGAATGCGAGGTATGTCACCTGCCTCATCTGCAAAGATAAATTATCAAGAGGGACGGATAAGAAGTATAGTTATGGGAACTATACTATGCATAGGCACATGACCAGGAAGCATCCACTTAATTACAGCCGGGCGGAAATACGGGATTTGGAGGAAAATCCAACATCAACTCCTGTGGCCAGATCAAGATCGTCAATTTCATTGACACCAGCAGAGGCACGGGAAACTGTGCCAAACATACAAGAGAATTTTGGCCACATGAAACATACTTGTATGCACTGTGGTGCGTTGATAGCATGTGGTAATATGAGTATAAATGCTATCAACCTGGCTTATGAACATCATAATTGCCCTAACCGCCCCCAGTAATTTTTTTTTTGCTCCTGTTCAGCCCTTTTCAATGCCTGTTTTTTGTTGTTTCCCCCCCCAAAAAAAACAAAAAAAATATAAAATCGTTCAAAAAATACAAAAAAAACAAAAAATTTTCAAAAAAAAATAAATATATAAAACAACAAAAATATTTTTAAAAAAAGTTCTTTTCAGAACTACCTCCCCTTTCAAAAAAAATTGCTAGAATGTTTAGCACTCTGGCAAGCTCTATTTCTTTTGGTTCGCTTCCCGGTTAGCTTCCCGGTACGCGGACCGGGAGCTAACCAAAAAAAAAAAAAGAGTAAGTATAAGGTAAGTAAACAGAGAGTGATGTTAAAAGAAAGACAGCTATAGGGAGTAAAGAAGAGATACTGTTTAATAGATCTATTTACCGAAGAAAAGACGGAAGAGGGTATAATTGTGAAAAACAAAATAGATAAGGAAGTGATAGAAAAAAAAAGAGAGTATAACATTAACAAAGAAGAGTTTCTTGGAGAATGTGAGTGAATGTTCAAAATAAGATTAAAACATGGGGAATAACAGAGAGAAAAAATAGAAAACAGAAAACAAAAAATAACAGAAAAAGATTAATTGAAACAGCAAAGAAATGTAAGTAACATAGAGCCATATCATCAACATAGGCAATAAAAGTTTTGCAGCTTTTATTGGCAGAAATGTGTCGCTAAAGCCGCTTTTGCGGCAGAAAACTGCCGCTAAAACCACTTTTGCACCAGTTTTCTGCCAATAAAAACAGCAATAATTTTATTGGCTGTGTTCATAATATGCCCCTTAGTGTGCTTCAACTACACAGAGAAAGCATTATGAACAAATAGTGATAGAGTGATCAGTCAAAGACACTAAGAGTAATAGAGACGGAGTGAGTGAACAAGAGTGAGGAACTATGAGAAGAGAGGGACTGAGAAAAAGAGTGGAAGGAGTTGAGTACGTAGGTAATAGAGAAAGGAATGAGGGAAGTAGCAAAGGCAGGAAACTGAGGGTTAAAGAAATGAAGCAGTGGAACTAATAGAAGTTAAATGTGATAGAAATGTAACGAAAAGAGTACAAAACATTTACCTTATAATCGTCGTTAAATTACTCACTTTTTGTTTTTATACTTTCAATCTGTGAAAGAGAGAACAAACATTTGAAAAATATTAAAACATGTATTTAAAAATTACAAAAGACAAGGGAAAAGATTGAAGGACAAACAGTTTTTCAACAACTTTGACACTTACAGAAGCTTCTGCTTCTCCAGGCCCCCTACACAGTCCTAAAGATATACATTTTAAACTAACAGTATCTTGATGCAGATGAAGTGAGGCCTATCTTAAAACATGGTGCATCTTTTGCATTGCCGTTGTCTCAGAAAAGTGTCGCAAGACACTAACATTTTAAATGATTGCTTCAGGATGCCAATAAGATGTGTCCTATCCAGAGGTTTGTTTGAGGTGAGGCCTACTCAGGGTTGCAGATGAAATTTCGAGTTGTTGAAGAGAATAGAGGACATAATACATGTGAAGGTCTACCAATGAAGTGAGTCATGTCCACTGCACTCTTGAACAAAGTCCAAACCTCCTATGTTTCCCTGGACAGACCTAAACTTGATCTGCACAATGTGATTCGTAATGATAGGAAACACAGGTGATGTAATTGAAATACGTGCAATTTCTTTTGCTCATTTCACAATCACATCACTTGTGTTTCCTTTGCTTAGGTATCTCATTGTGCAGATGTAGTCCAGCATATGAAAGAGTACGCAGAAGTGCAGCACTGCATGCAACAACTTTGACACTTACAGAAGCCTCACCTTCTCCATGCGTCCTACACAGTTCTACATATACATCATAAATGCAAACAGTACAGAATTAACTATACATGTTAAATGGTTTATTTTTGCTGTTCTCAGAATGTATCAAAATTCACTAAAAACAGTGACTTGAAGGTATTCATCATATAACAGCGGGGAAAAAAAAACACAATCAAAATGATTGTGTTTAAAAAACCCATACAACATAACAAATCAGAATTCAGAACTCCTTAAAGTTAACTTACTTTCCATGACGTCAAAGGATGTCCTATGAACAGCTTACACTCTGTTGTGCTGTTATTACTTTCAGCCCGCCACTTTCTGAAAGAAAACCTCCATCGTTTTTAAAAACATGTTACATGCAATAAATGACTTCTTGCTCTCTACCACAAGTTTCCACAAAGCCAAATCTTGTCAGAGCCATTTATAACTCTTGGATTTCTTGTAAGCCAATCCCGTCATTTGGCATTTCTGCAACTTTCAGAATTAAAATGTTGAAGATCATTTTCACAGTCCTGGAATAGTAATATCTTCCCCTTCTTGCTCAGTCATGTTCTACATTTCCTATGACACTGATACTGCTTACTATGAAGCAGACTTACACTACCTCTATGACTACTACAATTATTTAATTCTCTACATCACTTTTAATCACAAAGCAATGTAAAACAGTAGACAGCATTGCAGACTTACATTCCCTCTACTCTATGTTTTGATTGGCTGCTTCAATTAGCTTATAAAAAGAAATAGTTTTTCTGAACTCATTCAAAGTGCACTTATTTCTCCATGACGTCCAGTCTTATGGTTAGAAGTTATGTCTCTGAACTACACTTATCCTCAAGGCCAAATCGTGTAGGAGCCATTAGAACTTCTTGAAATTCCACAGAGCACATCCCGAGATTCTTTCCCTAAAATTTTGGTTTTAAAAACACCAGGTAAGAGTTTTTAAGGTCATACGGCAATTTTTTTTTTTAAATTAAAACAGAATCATTGCAAAATGACCAGCCATTTCTAGACTTTAAATAAGCTGTGTAATGTCCTGATGTTATTGAAGGACCGTCATGATATATAATTGCTGCAGTTACAAAAGTCCTTCCTGATATTGACAACTGCGAAGCCACAAAATTTTTAATTAAAGTTGTCAATTTTGTTCCATCAGGCCTACATCGTTGGAACATTAAAATGACATACTGGCCATATGTTCGTATAAATAATGTGGACATCATTTCAGATTTACATTGGCTACACTCCATGTTGTGATCAGCTGCTTTTACTAGCTTATTAAAGGAGACTGATTTACTGTCTGGCAAAGTTAAATATATAAATCTTTCTGAGTCTACACTAGTAGTACTTGATACCATACAGTTCTCGCAGTCATGCTGCCATTGATAAGAAAGCCCAAACAGCTGATCTACATCTACACCTTCAGCATGCAATACATCAAGCATATACATTAAAAACTCCTGACAATCTTGCTGAATATTTTGAGAGAATTGTGTTTGGCCTGAACATCTGTCTAACAGATTTCGAATTTCAGACACTCTTTCTATGTTTGTTCTATCAGTGCTACATTTCTCTAACACAGAATTTAACAAACTGCAAAATCTTTGATCAGAATTGACCACAATCTCTTCTTTTACATTTTCTAGAGAAAACAAAACATTAACCACTACATTAGCATAGCAGTTGACACCAGAACTGTTTTCAAATTGAAAACCAACAACATCTTCAACAGAATTCTTTTTGTTTCTGCTTATAATTTCAGGTTCATCGACTTTTCGTCTTTTTGCTACAACCTCCGCAGTATTGGTTACATTTCTTCGTTTCCGGCCTACCACACGTTTCTCAAACAAAGGATATTGAGGCAAATGTGGCGCATACTCTCTTCTTAACCTATTGTATTCCTTAACACAATCTAGATCCGCACAAATGCTTGTGACATCACACTCAATCAAGTACAATCCCGATAAAGTTCTAACTCGTGACAATGCCACATATGCCATACCCTCCTTGAACACAGAACTGCCAATATTCACCAATGCACTGTCTACACTTAAACCTTGCGATTTATGGATTGTCACCGCATATGCCAAGCAAACAGGAAACTGCTTACGGCGAACATATAAGTCTTTTACAAGCAAAAATCTAGCAGAGCAACGACCAATTAGCTGTACTTCCTCAATGCCATCAAATTTAATTTTTAAAAATTCAATTCCATCTCTATTTCTGTATTTTACAAAATCAACAACATTACCCATTGATCCATTTACCAGACCTCTTTCAACATGTAAATTCCTTCTTAAAATTATACGGCAGTTCAAGCACACATTCAGAGTCTTTTCAAAACCTGCAGTTTTAGATATACTCTTCTCTAATGAATCCAATTTTGTTTTCAGATTCTCAGACAAAATAATTGTTGATCCCATATGCTCTACTCTGTCAATAGCTTCCAGTTTCACAATCTCTTGCTTTTCTAAATGCAACATTTTGTTGTTGAATTTGGCACATTCTGCAAGAGTTGGCATCAAACATATTCCAGATTTCTTCTCAGTAATTTTCTGAAAAATATTCTCAGGCACAACATCTTGTTCTGGATATAAATTTGACAGTAATCGTGCATGTAAAGCTTCTTTCCCATGCTCGGTCACTTTTCCAATTCTAACATCTTGTAGAATAGTCTTGTAAACTTCATCCTTCGCCTGACGCATATTTTCATGCAGTTCAGCATAATTGAAGTTTAACCATATATTGACGTTGCCAATGCTGCCTAGGCACTTCCTGGTATCTTCATGCGTGAGCATTTTGAACACAGGTTGCCCTTTCACTGGTGTCAGCTGCAGAAGATCTCCGAAAACAATGATGTTTGCCACCAAATAACACATCATACTCTGTTTTGAGAACTTCTTGCATTCTCAAATGCACAAAGGCAAGGATGACATTGGAAACCATGCTTACTTCGTCAATGATAAGAAGTTTAATTTTCCTCAAGATTCTTGAAACTTCAAAACAAGCATCTCCAGATAGCTTGTGATATTGTAATTTGTTGTCATGCTCCACTGGCAGCATCAGTAAACGATGTAAAGTAATCCCTTTAATGTTATGTGCTGCCAGTCCAGTTGGAGCGGTGACAACACAAGACAGCGATGACTCTGTCCTTTCCTGCAAATAGCATGAAATTGCTTTAATGAGGAAACTTTTTCCAGTTCCCGCTTCTCCACTCACGTACAGTCGGACAGGCTTCAACGACGTACATGAGCACTCTTTCTTGTCATGACTTAATCCATGATCAATTTGCATGGTAACTTCGTAACTTCGTCATATATTTTCCTCTGCTCAACGTTGAGTTGTCTTTCCAACTCTTCTAAGTTAACCGCATCCTCCTGAGCATGTACCATGGCTCTTTCCACTTCATTCATAGCAGTGGCAGCTTCATTTTCGATAACAGGTCCTCCTAGTGGATCCTGACTCAATGAAGCAGAACTCTGACTGTCCTGAGAACTGTCTCTGGCAATCTCGGCTGCAATCATTGCTTCCTGCTCAATTTCCGCATTCAACATTTGTACATATTTGGGAAAAGCAGGACATTCTATGGTCTCCTTGGCGGCATTGAAAGAGTCTTCGTAACAGAGAAAATCTCCAATCAGTTCCTCTTCTGCACGCCAAGGCTTGAAAAGTTGCAAAAGTGCTAAATAGAAAAACTCCTTTTTTTCAGGAGATTCGCCACTCAATTTTCGATGGTTTACCAAGTGGCATTTTCGTTGCTTGACCAGACATCCCTCACTTCCTATTACAGCATACACTCCTTTCTCAGTATCTTCTTTGATGTTCCTCTTGAATATGTAATTTTGCAGAACCTCATACAGACAAACATTCTCGAGGTGACTGCTTCGATTTGGATAATATGTATCCAACATGTTGGTCTTCAAAATGTCGGTACTGTTTGGCTCCTTTTCCGCCAAATACTCAATTTCCCGCACAGGTTTGAGAACTCGATTACGCGTTGCAGCAAGACCAAGACTCGCCCAAATGATACTCCTGGACTTGGCATAGAGACTTGCTGAAGACAACCGGTCAGAACATTCGTACGCTCCGATTTCTCGATGCGACAACATCTTCAGACTGAAACTGTACAACTTCTTGCTGAGGCTCTTTTCATGGGAAATGTCCTCCCACATGTCCTTCAATTCTGTCTTCTCTTTTTTGGTGATGTAAGACGTCACATACCGAGCCACAGCCATACACTGTATATCCATGTTGTAAACTGTATATCCATGTTAGCATTCCACATGGACAAAATCACCGGGTTGTAGTCGTTGATGTACTTGGACTCTTCGTTCCTCTTCAAATTGTATGTGTTTTTAGGTCATTTCTTCATCACATTATGTCGCAGCGAAGACATCAAACTGTTTACTCTTCCTTTAGAAATCACCGGTCGTGGAAAACCGAAACGACATTTGGTGTAGAACTTGTCCTTGTTTCGGAATTTACGACGACAGTACTTTCCACATCGATGGCTTTGGAAACGCAGAACTTTTTCTCTTAGGCTTTTCTTCTCCTTTGCGTTTGGAACAGCACACGTAGAATACTGTTGTATAAAACTCATCACTGAGTCTTCTGGATCCGTTCCAAATTTAGGTGCATCCTTGATCCACAGCAACATATGGATATGAGGAGCACCTCTTGCTTGGGACTCCTTTCTCCAGAAGAAATCCAACACCTCTCCAAGAGGTGGATTCTTCTTATTCATGATGAAAGACATCATAGCTTCAAATCTATGATTGAAGTACCTACATACATTGACTGGATCCAAAGAGCACAGTTCTCCGGGTGTCTTGAATTCGATGTTTTCTACGTTAGCATTTGCCTCTCGTAGAAATTCAAGTAAGTCTTCCCAGCCATACTCGGCACAGCTCAGAGTGAGGAACCATGTGGGAGTACCTAAGTTCCTCAGCATACATTTTAAATCACTATGACGACGGTACCAGTACTCATTAGTACCACGCTGACACGCCATGAGATTAATCAGGTGAGAATCCAAAATACTGTCTTGGACATTGACTTTATCCATAAAGTCACTTGCCGAGATGTTTTGCATGTGTATACCACTTTTCAAGATGTGGTTCACTGCATATGACAGTCCAGACAGATCGCTTTCAAACAGGAGATGAAACAAATAAGGAATGCATTGTCGAAACCTAGCATCTCCTGCATACAATCGCAAAGTCCGGTATTCAGAAGCAGGAATTTGATGAGGTCGCTCATCATATCTTCCTCCCTGACCTGTTGGAAAAAGCTGTGGGAAACACCGAGCTTCCAAACTTTCCTCCCAAACACTAATGGGACTCCCTTTGGCTTGTTTAATTTGAAACAACTCAATAGCATTCCCCATGACTTCCTTGGAATGCAAAGGATGAACACTATAATGTTCATATATTTCTTCACTAGTAGAAGTTTCTACTTTCTCAATTTGACCAGCACACAAATCGCTATCCTCTGCCTCACTTACTTCCTCTTCTGCAACATATACATTCTTATAGTATTTATTATTATTTTTTCAAATACAATGTTGCCTTTTTAACTTTCCTAACATCTACTAAATCTTGCCATATTTTCTTATTCTTTGTCGGAACCCCATTAACTAAGATAACCAGAGGTTCCTCGTCCACTTTTTCTACTCCAATTGTGTTAATGTTTTTCTTCAAATCTAGAGGCAAATAAACAACTCTTCCCTTTAATCCTCTCTGTAAATCTGATGGAGGCAATTTCCCTGTCTTTGGCTCCATTGTTACAATAGCCTGAAAGGGATGGATACTTTGAATCAAAATAGATTCATAAGTATTTAAATCCTTCAATTCAGAAGGAATCTCAACCAATTCCAGATTATTATGAACTGCTCTAGCAGGCATCTGGTTTTGATTTAATTTGCAACAACAATAAGTACACACACGTTGATCCAATCCCAAATCAAAACAATTTTCTACCATCAAGTATGTTGCGAAATCCTTCCATTCACTATTATTTTCCCTTTCACTTTTTGCATATAAATCCACTAACTTAGTCTGATTCTTATAATAAGTGCGTCGACAACACACACAAGTGAAATTGGGCCTCTCACTTGATTTGACCTGAAACGTGGCAATTTCCCTCTGGAAATTATCTGTACTGGAAACCTGTACACTATCTTCCACATTACCCGTTTCTTCTTGGTCAATTTCAACATTCTCCTCTTTACTTCCAAAGTAACAAAACTCAATTTCTTCACATATATTCTTCACATCTATTTCAGAACCATGCAAAAGAGCAGCACATACTTTTTTAAGCATAATTGCTGGACTCTTAGCATAATACAACATTCTAACTAATTTCCTCACTTTATTATGATGCACTGCTAGCATCCTGAAATGATGAAAAACACTCTGGCATACTCTCCTGGAAAGACAAGCCAGTGAATGACCATGCAAACCTGTCACTTCTCTCACTCTGCAAGGATCTAATTCTTGCAACAACCTTATTTTCTGCTTCAAACTTTTCTTATTAAATGACCGTACAAAATCACAAAGCAAATTGATGGAATCCTGTCGCACACTGCAAATACTACTACACTTCCAGGTGTACACAGGACCCTTAGCACGTCTTCCTAAAACCTCATTACCTAACACCTCTTCTGCCTCTGTTGTCACAAGTTTTTCTTTTTCAACTGGACAACCATCTTTCACTTCATAAGCACGACCACTGGTGTCAACTGCATGCACCAAATCATTATCCTGGAAATAACTCTCCTCATTAAAAAATGCCTCACAGCTTGAACTATGCATCCATTCTCCAGAAAAAACTTCACAAAAATTACTACGATTAACTATTCTCTTCCATCTACTATTTCTTTTGAAATCATAAATTGCCTTGTTTAGCTTCCTAATTCTATTGATTATCAAAATAAATAACTTACGTTTAATTTCAAATGCCTGATCAATAACTTTCTCAACTTTTTTTTTTCTCTTATAAAAAACCACTTTCTGTTGACCTTTCTTAATATTTTTTAACAAATAGCCAATTATCCTGTTGCGGAACATTCGTTTACGAATGTCCCTAAACTGTTGTTTCCTTCTACTATCATGCACAGAGTTATCTCTTGCTCTAGCAGTAACATTTTTGATTGGCCTTTCCTTTCCATTTGAATTGCTTCTCTTTTTCTGGACTGAAACATTTTCTGTAGTAATATTTTTTTTACTGCAAATATTTCTTATGAATGTTTTTGTACTCTTACCCGGTGCTTTCTTGTTGACTTGACAAATCTTTTTGTTAGAGGACTGCTGCTTTTTTTCAATCACCTGCTGTCTTTGACGTTTTGCAGCCTTTCTCAGTCTTTCTTTCGTTGGCATGGTGAAATGTTGAAATGATCTGCAGTTGAATCTGTGGTAAAATATATTAAAAAATGTTATTAACCACTATTACCCAACAGTACATCAATAACAGTAATAAAAAACTTAAAACACTACTTTACATTTTTACATATAAGATTTTTTAGTGCATGGCAATTTTAGAATACAGAAATAGCAGAAAAGAAATGGAATTTATAATCATGTTACCTGTGCTATCTTATATGTGAATCTGATCTAATTTTATGAGCATATTTTAATATTTTATTGAAGACACTACACATAACCTGTTTTTAAAGGTGTCTTTATTTTTAAATTAAACGGTTTACATTTTTACTTTTTTTTTATTATAAATTTTTAAAATAAATGTTTATAGTTCCATAGGCTCAAGCAGGTCAGCTTCCCACCCTATGTCATATAATTCGGACAAATCTGCATCCTCATCACGTTCTTCTTCATCCTCAGGATTTAAATTATCCAAGGGATCAACATCCACTGATGTTTCAATTACAAGTTCAATGATGAGGTCAAAATCAACTGATTGCAGATTATCGCTCATGTTGATGTTGTCTTTATCTTTAAAGAAAGATAACAACAATGAGATGTTGCAGAGTAAGAGACAAATCTCAGAGATTATAATAGTAAAATTGTTTAACAAGAGTAACATTTTGCAGATATTATTTAGCCATGTCCAGCGATGCTGAGCAGGTGAAGCCTATGTCTAATTTTTCAGTGAACAGGACTCATCTCTTCTTAACCTTGGATAAGCCTCACCGACTCTGTGTCCCCTGCACATACTTAAATGTAAAGGGGCAGATTTATGTTAAATGGCACATCCCCAGGCATGCACCAGTTAACGTGCACCGCTGCTCTGCCACCCATGGTGTGCCGCATTTACAATCAGATAGGAGAAAGCTGCGTCAAAACCCTGCGCCTGCTTTAAGCAGGCATAGGTCTTGACGCAACATTGTGGAGATGGGGCACCTCTGAGCCTTGCTGGAGCTGCATCACACTTGCAATACAACTCCAGCAATGCGCCACCTTTACAGCACAGATACGTCACGCATCTGTGCCATTTTTGCCCCATGCTGCGCCGCATTGTAAATGCAGCACACCATGGGTGGCGGAACAGCGGCGCAGGATGACTGGCACATCCCTGGTGATGCGCCAGTCATCATAAATCTATCCCTAAGCTTCTTATCTTGTTACAGATGAACCGCCATATGTATCATCAAACTATTTTGCATTTCCTAAATAGCGAATTTTAAGGAATAAATAGCAATTCTTTTCCATTCCTAATTTGCAATGAGCAAATTGCTAATTGCAAATTACCCATTCATTTCCATGGGCTAGGAGACTCATAGGAATGAAGGTGCAATTTGCGATTAGCAATTAGCTCATCGCAAATTAGGAATTTTTTCAAGGGTGCAGGGGTGTCTCAAGAACACCCTGCTGCACCCCTGAAAAAGAAATTTGGGGGCATATGGCGCACATACATGCCCTAAGGGCATGTATTGGCGTCATATGGCACCTTTTGTTTTTTGGAAAAAAAGCTTTTTGAAAAGAATTCGCAAATTACCACAAACTAGAAGTTGGTGGTAGTTTCCAAATCCTTAATGTCATTTTTTACATATTTTTTGTTTGATACATTGCATTTAAGGAATCGCAAAATTTGCAAATCCTTCAGTGCAATCGCAAAATAAGGAATAGGAAATATTGCTATTCCTTATTTTGCATCAAACTTGTTTGATACATACCATTTGTCTAATTAGCATTCGCAAAGGCCGAAATTTGCAGAATTTTGATCTTTGCGAATGCTAATTAGCTTGATACATATGTCCCAAGTGAGGCCTGTCTTGCAACATGGTGCATCTTTTGCATCACTGCTGCATCAGTTTCATGTGGCACGTTTTTTTTACACCATGACACATCTGCCTAAATGCATCAATTTGTAATTTTGTCGCCTCATAGCAAATCTTTTGCACCGCCGCTGCATCATAAAAGTGACGCACAGTGGCGCAAAAGAGGCATACACCTATCATAAATCTGTCCCTAGCATTTTAAATGATTAATCCAGGATGACGATAAGGTGTGGCCTATCCAGAGGTTTGTTTAAGGTGAGGCCTACTCAGGATTGCAGATTAAAGTTACGCTTGATGAAGAATACAGAGGAGATAATACATGTAAAGGCCTACCAATGAAGTAAGTAATGTCCACTTTATTGCGCCAGTCATCATAAATGTATCCCTAAGCTTCTTATCTTGTTACAGATGAACCGCCATATGTATCATCAAACTATTTTGCATTTCCTAAATAGCGAATTTTAAGGAATAAATAGCAATTCTTTACCATTCCTAATTTGCAATGAGCAAATTGCTAATTGCAAATTACCCATTCATTTCCATGGGCTAGGAGGCTCATAGGAATGAAGGTGCAATTTGTGATTAGCAATTAGCTCATCGCAAATTAGGAATTTTTTCAAGGGTGCAGGGGTGTCTCAAGAACACCCTGCTGCACCCCTGAAAAAGAAATTTGGGGGCATATGGCGCACATACATGCCCTAAGGGCATGTATTGGCGTCATATGGCACCTTTTGTTTTTTGGAAAAAAAAGCTTTTTGAAAAGAATTCGCAAATTACCACAAACTAGAAGTTGGTGGTAGTTTCCAAATCCTTAATGTCATTTTTTACATATTTTTTGTTTGATACATTGCATTTAAGGAATCGCAAAATTTGCAAATCCTTCAGTGCAATCGCAAAATAAGGAATAGCAAATTTTGAATTAAGGACATTTTAAGTCATTTCCACATGTGCAGTGTTTTCAAATTTTGATTTGAAAATCGTTTTTAGGGAAAAGGAATGGTTTGTAAATTTATGACAAGGAAATAATGGTGTATGCTTCTTTATAAGGCATTTCACTGTCTCTGATGTCATTTTTCCCATATTACATTATAAGACCTTTCCCCATGGAGCACATTCCTTGTAAATATGCTCCCACCTGTGCATGGTGAATTTAGATTTTGACTGTTTGAGTCACATAGCCATGTTAAAAGTGACCCAAAAAAATTGCAAAGGCTTTAAAAAAACACTTTCATGTGTCTTAAGGACATTTTAAGTCATTTCCCCATGGACAGTGTTTTGTAAGTGGCGCAAAAGAGGCATATGTGGAAAATTAGTGCGTTTTGGTGAACATTATCTGCGCCATCTTGCCTCTTCCCCTGATGCCACACTTTTGTCGTGCGCGCCCGCCATTTTAAGATGTCCCGATCAGAACAAACCCTTTTGCATGCCGCTGGCCTCTGACATAGCCCTTTGCCTTCACCAAGCCTGCACGCTGACCACCCCCCCCCTGCTTGCACCTGCCTTGAGTCATAAACCCCTCTTCGGCGCTGCTCTGCCCCCGGCCCTCATCCTGTTCCCAGCGCGACACCTCCCTGCTTTCCTTTCATGATCTCCGGCCCTTAGATGCAAACCCCTTTTTCCCCGTGAGCCCGTTTTGTCCTCCCCGTTCCCAAGCCGACACCCAGCCCTGCCGATACCATCCTTGCCCCTCCCCGTACAATAGAAAGCTTCCCCCATCAAAGAATCCCCGGGTTGATCAAAGCCCCCCCACCCCATGAGATCCGATCAGACTCCCCACATTCCGTGAATCGGCGGATTATCCAGCTGCGCGATGCTCATCACCTGTTGTGACTAGGGTGGGGACTTTAACTGTAAATGTGTGTGGGAACGGGCCCAAAGGGGAGTTCCAAGAATGTCTTTTCCGCACATCAAAGCTTTAAACATGTATGTGTAATCTGCAATAAAGTCATAAATGTAGATATAAGAGGCCAGGCCTCAGAAATACAGTTAGAGCACCTCAGAACGATACCTTCTGTCCGTTTCGTTGTGTTCTCCTCCGGAGAGAATAAAAAAAACCTTGTTTCCTGCTTTCCAGTCTCCAGCGCCTGCCTCTTCATTGATTTAAATAACTAGAGGGTCACAGAGGCAATACCGCCGGGCAAATATCGATTGTCCCCGACCCGATTAAAACTGTTTTTACAATTGGCGTCCCAAGCGTGGGGCCCATCAGCGACTCGTGGATCCAGTGGGAGAGGTCCCGACGACAGAGTGAACGACTGCAACGATCGGGAGAGCTCTTGCCCAATAGACCCTCGTCTGGCAGCCGATCATCCGAACTTCACTAGTTCCGAACAGACCTCTCTCGAGTGATCTACGGTCCTGACTGGGAACCATCAGGAGTGCCGTGAGAAATACGAGAAAAAGAGGACGATCGGGCGCTGGATTCGGAAGACAAGAAACTGTCCACATGGTCCGGGTAAGGTCGTGTTGCCACGACAAGTTGCGAAAGAATTTGTTTTGATTGCTTGATTGTTCAAAAATACTAGTATTGCCTTGTTTATTTTTATTTAGAGATTCACTGTCTGCAAACGGAGAAGCAACAGGCTCTCTCTCCCTTTGCAAGCAGTGGAGGATAAGTAGGGTAGCAGCCGTGCTTGTTCTTTTTCTCCCCCACTCAATAATTGCTTGAAACTGAACTGTTGTTCACAAACTATTGTTTCCTGGAGATTCTCTGTCTGCAAGCAGGGAAGAGACCATCCTTTTTGCAGATAGTGAAAAGGGTAGGTAACGCAGATCTTTGCGGTCCTACTCATTCTCCCCATTGTTATTTTGTTGGTCTATTGGTTTTTTTTTGGATCCATGAGGTATTCACTGCCTGCAAACAACGTAGAATAGAAATATTCTGTCTAGTCTTTGCACCTAGTGATAAGATAGGCAGTGCTGACTTTTTAGTCCCTCGTTACGAGCCGTCATGTCTGTCTTCTCCCCATTGATAAATAGCCTGTTTAGCCCGGACCGGGTGTTAGAGGTGGACCATATGGCTCCACTAGAAGGCACCCCTAATAAGGACATGTTCATAAACTATGGGTTAGTCACCATAGCTTATAATAAATTATGGCACAGGTATACCGAAGATAGCCAAGACAAACAGTGGCCACTGGCAGGATCCTTTGACCTTGATAAAATAGAAACGTTAGAAATAGCCCTTCGAAATAATAAGACGACGCCAATTATGCTCGACAGTCTCGGTATGTGGCGCAGAGAGGCTACGAAACGACAGAGAAAAGACGAGGATAAACCAAGTAGGGAAATATACCGACAGGACAACCCCAGGACACCGCTACCCACAACTTATCCCCCGACACTATACAAAGGACGACCAGACTTAGGGTCAGACCAATGCGCTTTTTGTAGGTATGTCGGACACTGGAAAGCCCAATGCCCGACTCTACTGAGCGTGAGTAAAAGCAAAGGGCCGACAAGAACGACAGACCGACAGTACGAGAAAAGGCGCGAGACAGAGAAGAGCCCGACTTACATAGACAGACCAGACAGAACCACCACGTTTGATTATGCCCGATGGCACAGATTTCGCCAGGAAAATCTCAGCGGCATGATCAAGTTCTCCTAGGTCGGGCAATGTCAAGACGGGAACCCAGCCTCGTTTAAAATTCACAGACGGAAAGAGATAATTATGACCGATAACTGTTTTTATATTTGTCTTGGGTCTTTGTATGTCGTACTTGTACTGTCCCCCGTCTGAGTTCGTGTGTATGTAATGTACAAATCTGCGTCATCCCTTTTACACGTGTTTCCGTGTTACTCGACCCCTGTTAGCAGAAACTTAGCATAAAAGCAACCTGGAAAGAAAGAAATGATAAAACAAAATCCGTAGAACATTAATAAACTTGAACTTTTAATTTAACACAACAAACAAGGAATAATAACGATAAACTGTAGAAAGTAGAAGTCAAACAGAACATTCGCCCCCCCCCCCATTCTGGAACCTTCCAAAGTAGGGCAGGGTTACGGCTACGCCCAACCAACGGCAACCCATATAAGGCGAGCCCCGCCGCCAACTCTTGGTCAGGAAATCTTAACGTATGGGGGAGCCGGAGGAGAGGCGGGAGCCCGCAGCCTGGGCATTTGCAGGTAGTCCCGCCACATGTCTCCTTGGCCGGCCGCAACGGGCCTGGAAAGACTAAGGTAGTCCCGCCACATGTCAAGAGGAGAGCGAGGCACCTCTTCCTTTTCTCTTCCGTCACAGCCGCAGCAGTCCTGGACGGCGGGATGTCCTGCACGTACCTCCACAACAATTTGTCCAAGTTGGGCTGGGAGGGAGAGGCGACGCGGACGAGCCTCTCCCACCTCCACCGGTAGGAGGTTTCCCAGCCCCCAGCCCGGCGCCGAACACCCCCAGTCAGGCGATGGTGCCCATACTTCCACAGCACCGGACACACCATGGTGGCACCCCAGTACTTGCGCAGCACCGAACACACAATGGTGGCACCCCAGTATTTGCGCAGCACCGAACGTACAATGGTGACGCTTGGGGAACACCGGATGTGGAGAGGCCTTCATGCAGGGCGATGAAAAGGAGCGGCATGGAGTGCACCGGGAGAAGGAGACGATGTGAACGAGTCTCCCTCGCCCCCCCAGGTGGGGGCATCACAGCTGCACCCCAGCTGAACGTCCCGCTCTCACAAAACAGGGACCTCTTCCCTTCACTCCAAAGGGTCTCTTCCATTCTTGCAAACTCGACGAGAGTGGCCCCTGTAGGGCCTCAAAATGGCGTCTGGATCCGCTGGAAGGCGGGCCCCGGCCACTAGAGTAACTTTGGCCAGCCATACAACTCGAACATTTGTCCCATGGAGCACGAGCCCCCATCTCCGACAGCATCTCCGCAGCCTTGAAGATCATACAAAGGTCCCCGGCGGAGCCTTCGGCCTTTGCAGGTTTCCGGTAAGGGACGGCTGCTTCGATCGCCAACGAAACAAACATGACATTGCCACACCTTCTGTTAGCGTGAATTCTAGAACTGCCGAAAAGGACTCTGGTCCAAACTGCCAGTAATGGAAACATTTCCCCCTGATGCTGCTTCCGGACTGTGCCGGCCCCGCCCAAAATGGCGCTGGTATCAATCGGAACTTACGAACACCTCGTGGTGTTCCTTCGCACTAATATAAACTTGATGTTCTGAGATTTTTGTGATCCTTTGTACACTTGGCTAGAAAAGACAAGGAGAGCTCACTCGACGAACAGTATGAAAAGATCCCCGTTACAAATGTTGACTACGAATATACAATGTATTATATCTTTATAACTGATGTAAACCTCATTTACGATGCATACGTACGGTATGCATATAGGAAATCTGATTACAACTGTTATGATTATGTTTCTAAATTATGAAAATATATGCCCCCGAACCCCCAGCCAATTAATAGACGTTTTAGTCTCTTACAAATGAATGAGTAAAACTTTTCCGATGTTTTTACTGTTGCAAACGACACCCCCCACTGTACGCACTTTAGCCATTGCCACGACCGACCAAATACGACCACACCCTCCTAATCCATATGCTGAAATGAATTTGCAAAATAAAGTCTTTGAAACTATGGACGGGTATTGCATGCTTTATTTTAAAACAATATGGGATGGGTAGGAAAGTTCTTTTTCTGTGCACCCTACTCTGCTCTCTCTTTAAGGTTAAAGGAAGATGGTTGCCCAGCCCTGGAGGACGGATCGGATCGACAACACGACACTCCGTCTTAAAAGTACGCGACTGACTCATGAACTCTCGCGTAGAGGAAGACCGTGACTTCCAAGGATGGGTAAAACGAATGGTGTAAATGAGGGAATGTAAAAGGAGGGTGAAATGAAATAATGTAAATATTGTAAAGTACAACGTTCCAAAGTAGCAGGGACCCAAGAACCGAAGAACTTTAGAATGCCAAGGCGTTGAAAGAGGTTTAAGGATCCCGATAGTGAGATATACCCTTTGACTAGATACCTCGCACTAGGCCCCTCTGGTTTCCTTTTTATGTTTCCCCGCACACGCCCTACATGAACACACTACCCCCCCCGACTCCGAAAACCATATCCCCGGGGACCCTGCCCCAAGGAGGAAAGACGAGTAAAGGGTAAGTAAAGGACTTATGAATCCATGTATTTGAATGCGCGCGAAATGCTGTCTCCCCCACCCCCCCCCTTTTTTCCTCCCTCTGCAGGTTACATCAGAGATTACAGCCAAGGTGTGGCGAAGATCTGAGACCTTGCCACGTCTAAATACGCGAAACGGACTAGCGCCGCGGGGTGGTGTCTAAGCACGCCTGCAAACTACTCACGTATCGAACAAACCCGAAAAATTAGCACAACCTGATAAAAAGTGATCACCCTTAAACCAGACCGGACGAATGAACCCACGTCACGTATGATGCGAAACTGTGAGGGAATGTGTGTGTGTGTGACTGAGGCGTTGACCCAACTGGTCAAAGGACCGAGAATGCGAGAAAGTGCGACAAAATGGTACCTCCTTTTTTCTTCTTTCCTTTTCTCAAAGCACGTCCCCTCTACCCTGTCTAATGCTCAAACTGCGTGATTACAAGATTCTAACGCGGACTCGTGAATACCCTTTACTGTGTAATGCACTAAATAGCCTTTCTTGAATGCACTGCCGCCCTCTCTGTTGCACGTGTACTATTTAGCCTGCCGTTGCACTCTCTCTCTCTCTCTCTCTCTCTCTCTCTCTCTCTCTCTCTCTCTCTCTCTCTCTCTCTCTCTCACTCTCTCTCTCTATTTTTTTTTGCACTACCACTCTTCCGAGTGGTTAGCCCCGAAATTGGCAGATTGCCGCCCCTAGCACACCACCTAATTGGCTTCAAATACCGTCAGTATTTGCACAAACATTTGTCTTTAATACAATCACCCTGAGGCCGCGTCATTACCTCTCCTTTTCCGCTAGAAGTCAATGAACCCAGGTTGGGCCGTAAGGGAAAGGACAGGTAAGACGACAGAGGTTCCCTAATCTGGCCCGAAATAAGGGAACTACATGTCAACGGCTCCTATAGTATAAAACAAGGACCTCAGAATACGCGACCCTCCCCTCCCCGAATCGTCGCAATACCCAAACCAGAAAAACGATCACCCCCGCTACCTCCCCTGTCTATGTCCCTGGTTGTCTCCCATAAAACCCCTGTCCTTCCTAGTTAAGTAACCGGGCTGTAAAAGGTTACGTAGGACCCAGAATGATGTTTTACAAGGTTAACAGACTAGACCAAGGTAAAGAAATCATCAAAATGAACCCCGCAGTAGTTGAAAAACAGGATGCACCGATAGAAAGGAAATGTTTAGCCATGTTCGTCTCTCAGCAAAATACCTGTGTAGTACCATGTTGACGACTCACTGTACCCTTTTGTAAATGTGAAACTCTAGAGAACGGCATATCTTTGCCAGATTTGTCTCCCGAAGGTGGGATACCATCAGATGAACTGTCATGCCTGTAATAAATGATTATGAAGGAAAGTCATAGTAAATCCAGCAGGTCCGCCACCGGTCATTCATATGCCAGTTGTGAACGTTAAAAATGACGGACATTTTCATTCTTTGCCTGGAGCTGGGAGAGAAATAGACTTTTTTGATTATCTTCATCCGAAAATTTTCTAAAAGACTGTCTTTTCAAACTTGTTTAAGGGTACTGCTGTTGGAGGAGAGAAGGACCGGATGTGGGAGCACGAGGCCCGACTGCAGACTAAGGGACACCTGCGACATTAGCCAAGGCGAGACCACGACTGAAAAGAGCTGCAGGACGAGGCACTGTTTTCGACAGCATGAAAAGAAAGGGTCGACCTGATGCCCCTGCTCGACGTCCAGTGCCTGTCGACCAGTCCCCGCTCTCTGAATTCCGTCACACGCCCGCCTATTTGAAGTCTCTCGTTCCCCTAGTTTGTCCCTAATTTGGCCTTGCTCCATCCCCCCTTTTTTTTCCTCTGACCTACCCTATGGACTGTTTTGAACGCTCTTCTTCCATCGGAACTTTCTGACAATCACCTCAAAGGACACAGGGCGAAAAGGACCTTTCCGACCAGAAACGCGAGGAAAGGGTCGTGCCCTGCAACGCAGAACTTAGAACAGAGCCGGACTTGTAGCTCCACCGCCGGTGCTCAACAGCGCCAACGAAAGACCACAAAGAACAATGAGAACTCGTAAACTTCGAACATTTGACATCCTCAATCACCGTTTTTTGCCTCATTTCTCTCCCAGCCGCCATTGTATTGAGCCTGCTCCAAACCGAATCTGAAATATGTACTAACCTGCCAGTTCACGTTATGATATGAACTTGCTGCTCGCCGTTTTTTTGTATTTCATTCCTATGACTTTCCTGCTGAACAAATGTATCAAAGTTTATCAAATAGGTGCACCTCCTAAAAACTAGGAACCTCAAAATGTATTGTTTACAACTCTTTTTCCGAGGGTTCCTACCGGTTTCTTTCTCATGCCCACCACAATAGACCCGAGTAGAAAATGAACCAGCAAGATGTCTTGAATATGTTAAAGGGAGGACTGTGGAAAATTAGTGCGTTTTGGTGAACATTATCTGCGCCATCTTGCCTCTTCCCCTGATGCCACACTTTTGTCGTGCGCGCCCGCCATTTTAAGATGTCCCGATCAGAACAAACCCTTTTGCATGCCGCTGGCCTCTGACATAGCCCTTTGCCTTCACCAAGCCTGCACGCTGACCACCCCCCCCCTGCTTGCACCTGCCTTGAGTCATAAACCCCTCTTCGGCGCTGCTCTGCCCCCGGCCCTCATCCTGTTCCCAGCGCGACACCTCCCTGCTTTCCTTTCATGATCTCCGGCCCTTAGATGCAAACCCCTTTTTCCCCGTGAGCCCGTTTTGTCCTCCCCGTTCCCAAGCCGACACCCAGCCCTGCCGATACCATCCTTGCCCCTCCCCGTACAATAGAAAGCTTCCCCCATCAAAGAATCCCCGGGTTGATCAAAGCCCCCCCACCCCATGAGATCCGATCAGACTCCCCACATTCCGTGAATCGGCGGATTATCCAGCTGCGCGATGCTCATCACCTGTTGTGACTAGGGTGGGGACTTTAACTGTAAATGTGTGTGGGAACGGGCCCAAAGGGGAGTTCCGAGAATGTCTTTTCCGCACATCAAAGCTTTAAACATGTATGTGTAATCTGCAATAAAGTCATAAATGTAGATATAAGAGGCCAGGCCTCAGAAATACAGTTAGAGCACCTCAGAACGATACCTTCTGTCCGTTTCGTTGTGTTCTCCTCCGGAGAGAATAAAAAAAACCTTGTTTCCTGCTTTCCAGTCTCCAGCGCCTGCCTCTTCATTGATTTAAATAACTAGAGGGTCACAGAGGCAATACCGCCGGGCAAATATCGATTGTCCCCGACCCGATTAAAACTGTTTTTACACATACACCTATCATAAATCTGTCCCTAGCATTTTAAATGATTAATTCATGATGACGATAAGGTGTGGCCTATCCAGAGGTTTGTTTAAGGTGAGGCCTACTCAGGATTGCAGATTAAAGTTACGCTTGATGAAGAATACAGAGGAGATAATACATGTAAAGCTCTACCAATGAAGTAAGTGATGTCCACTTCATTGCGCCAGTCATCATAAATGTATCCCTAAGCTTCTTATCTTGTTAGAGATCAACCGCCATATGTATTATCAAACTATTTTGCATTTCCAAAATAGCGAATTTTAAAGAATAAATAGCGATTCTTTACCATTCCTAATTTGCGATGAGCAAATTGCTAATTGCAAATTACCCATTCATTTCCATGGGCCAGGATGCCCATAGGAATGAAGGTTCAATTTGCGATTAGCAATTAGCTCATCGCAAATTAGGAATTTTTCCAAAGGTGCAGGGGTGTCTCAAGAACACCCTGCTGCACCCCTGAAAAAGAAATTTGGGGGCATATGGCGCACATAAAAATTAACAACATTCCTTTACCTCAAAAACAATTTTCAAGTCATAATTTGAAAACACTGCCCACAGGGAAATGACTTAAAATGTCCTTAAGACACATGAAAGTGTTTTTTGAAAGCCTTTGCAATTTTTTTGGGTCACTTTTAACATGGTTATGTAACTCAAACAGTCAAAATCTAAATTTACCATGCACAAGTGTAACCATATTCACAAGGAATGTGCCCCACGGAGAAAGGTCTTTTAATGTAATATGGGAAAAATGACATCAAATGTCCTTAAGACACATAAAAGCGTTTTTTGATTGCCTTTGCAGCATGTTTGTATCACTTTTAACATGGCTATGTAACACAAACATTCAAAATCTAAATTTGCCATGCACAGGTGGGAGCATATTTACAAGCAATTTGCGCCACAGAGAAAGGTCTTACATTGAAATGGGAAAAATAACATCAGAGACAGTCAATTGCCTTATAAAGAAGCATACACCATTATGTCCTTGTCATAAATTTAAAAACAATTCCTTTTCCCCAAAAACGATTTTCAAATCATAATTTCAAAACACTGCACATGGGAAAATTACTTAAAATGTCCTTAAGACACATAAAAGCGTTTTTTGATTGCATTTGCAGCATGTTTGTATCACTTTTAACATGGCTATGTAACACAAACATTCAAAATCTAAATTTGCCATGCACAGGTGGGAGCATATTTACAAGCAATTTGCGCCACAGAGAAAGGTCTTACATTAAAATGGGAAAAATAACATCAGAGACAGTCAATTGCATTATAAAGAAGCATACACCATTATGTCCTTGTCAGAAATATTATAACCATTAATTTTCCTCAAAAACGATTTTCTAGTCATAATTTGAAAAGACTCCACAGCTCCTATGCAGAAAAACACCCTGTCAGTACTAATACTTCACATTTTCTCCAATTACATTTTCTCAAAGAAACAAAATCTATTTGTAAAACACTTGAGACAAAGCAACATTTGAAAAACACAACTTTCTTCATAATTTTCTCCTTAAAGCACACTATTCTCTATCTAAATTAAAGAAATATTTTCTCACCTTAGCAAATACTTTGAGTTTGAAAACAGTCTCAGAAACACACCAATTTGTCTTCAGCAGAGCAAAAGGTATGCACTCCAGAGTCTGCAGCTATCAAAAGCACAGAAATGCTGTAATTCTTCACACATATCTCTCAGGTCACCCAATCAAAACTCTTCCCTCACTTTTTTTCAAATGAAAACCCTTCCCCCCTCTGCCATTTCATGCCTTTTCTGCATGGCAACCACCTCTTGGAAGACCTCTGGTGTTTGCAAGTTCACACAACAATGTTGCAATTGAACTCTGAACTCTCAGTGCACCTGCATATCCAGTGCATTCTTTCATTTAATGATTTTTTATTGACCATTCAAAATACATCTTTCAAATAACTCATCCATGCACCCTAACTTTCTGTTTTCAGCAATCAAAATCCACCAATCACTGTTACTGCTTCATTAACACAGAAACTCCACAGTTTTTTTCATTTTAAACTCTCATTTTTTCAACTGCCATTTCATTGCCACACTTCATCTGACTGCAGCAGAACCTTCTCTCACCATGTTTTCTGTCTGGATTGTTGGACATAGTTATATCCACTGGGCTCACAGGTATGCTAAGAACAGAAATTCACCTAACCTCAATTTACAAGATGTGGAAATTAAGTGGTTTGGCCACAGAGGATTAAAATGTCACCAATTGATACCATTGGTGAAAACCTTTATGCATTTGCCAAAACCTGACCTGTTAATTGTGCACTGTGGAGGTAATGATTTGGGCACTTTGACTGGGGTAGGTCTGGAAATGCTTTTAAAGGACACCTTTGAGCAATTGATGGCACTTTTTCCTCAAACTGCCTTGGTATATTCAAATATATGCCAAAGACAGAAATGGAGGTGGTCAAACCAATTTTGTCCACAAATTGAGAAGTCGAGGAAGCATGTAAACAAATCTGTTTCAGCTTACATGAGAGACCATGGAATGGGCTCCATGTACAACAATAACTTGCGTTACTACATGCAAGATATCTACAGAGGAGATGGAGTTCACTTCTCAGATGAGGGCAACAGAATTTTCATTCTGAATTTAAGACTGTGCATTGGTACCTACTTATAAGTACCTAAATGTACCATAAACCCAAAAGCTCTTCTCAGAGCTACCCTACATCTGATCACTCACAATTATTATTTTACTCTAACATTTTTCACTAATTTTGAAAAAAGTACGCTCCCTGGGGCGCTACCCGGTACGCGAACCGGGAGCTAACCTCGCTAAATTTTTAAAAAAATGTTTTTTTTCCGCACATATGGGCCTCCTCAGCCACCCTCAGAAAACCTAGGGGGTCAAGATAAGTCTACCGTGCCCCCTTCTACCCATTCTGAACATTATTTGCCCTCCATCTTGTATCTTAATTCGACCGAAACACAAAATGGTGGACTCCCGTAACGCTTAAGGTTCGCGAACCGGGGCGCTCAACAGTTCGCGTACCGGGTCGCTCCCTGGGAAGCGCACCATCAAAAAAGGTGGGAAAGTAGTTTACAGAAAAGCCACTGGAGACAATTTCACCAAATATAGATTAGCTCATACTACATACCAATCCCTACCATTTTCACAAATTTGATTGGAATTCCATTTAACCATTTAGCCTGTAGACCTCTCTAAATACCCTGAGGTAAATTACTTCTCAAAACACATCTGAAGTGTTGGAATTGACAACCAATGAAAATGTTACTTTCATTTTCTACTTTTTTTACCTGACATTTGATTGGTTATGTACCTGAATATATATAAAGAAAGAGAGAGAAACACAGCCATTTTGACTACTACTTCCTGAATTACATTGCAAGATCATTTTCACTCACAACTTAAACTTGTTTTTAGAAGGTGAGATATTATTTTATAAATTTGAAAACATTTTCAGATAGTTATATACTATCCCTCTGTAAGAGTTAGACATTGAGAAAGGCTTCTTTATTATAATTATGGATTGATTTAGGTTTCTGTGGTATAATTATGAATTTACTTAGGCTTCTTCACAGGCACTTTTTAATAGTACTACTTCACGCCTGCAACCATACAGTGCCAATAGATTACTTCTCTGTTATAAACTCACAAGTACCTGTCTGAACTTAAACCCAACAGTGTCCTATCACTACTGATATATTTATTTTTTATGCAAATTACAGCAATAAAATGGAAGGTGAGCAGAATGTTTCCTTCGAAATTGTTCTGGACAGCAACAATGAACAAGTTATGGAACCCATTGATGACTTAGAATTCATGGATGAGTCACGGGACTATGAATGACTTCAATGTGTAGAATCTGTCGATCATTTACTCCATTATGATGACGGTCAAATGTGGGAACTTATGTTCACTCTACAAGAGGACATATCGGACAGTCAAATGCTAGACGTTCTATTAAATTTTGAAAAACAATCTGAAAAATAAAATTGTATGTAAAATAAAAAAATTGTTTGAGTCTTTAATCATTTTTATATGTAATTCATAAACTAGTTAAATGTTAGAAATGTTATTAAATTTTGAAACACAATCACAATAATAAATAATTGCTTAAAAAATAAAAAAATTAAAAAATAATCAACAAAACCAACAATCAATTAACATACAGTATTTGAAAAGTCTATCATTCATTTTTCATTATAGTACGCTGCCCAGAACGCTTCCCGGTTCGCGGACCGGGCGCTACCCACGCAAAAAAACAATTATTTTTTTTTTTTTTGCCCCGCGGGGCCCTTTTAAAGCCTCCGCATTAAACCTAGGGGGTCAGGGAGGATATACTATGCCCCCTTATGGTCATTTCCCCCTTTGTTTTGGCCTCCTCTTGTCTCTCAATCCTACCGAGAGACAAGATGGCGGCCGCTCCGGACTGTTTAGAATTTTGACAGACACCGGAGAGCCAATCAGCTTCGCTACGCGAAGTTCCGGTACGCGTAAAGTCCGCGAACCGGAGCACTGCCCGGTCCGCTGTTACAGATATATATCTTTTTTTGAACATTAATTTCTCAAAATCCACTGAAGCACATATATTGAGACCTAGCAAAGGCACATCGGGCTACCAGTCCCTACAATTTTGCCAAGTTTCGTGGAAATCCATTCAGCCGTTCGGGCTAAAAGTGAGGCCAACCGCCCTATGGAAAACTCAATGTTAAAAACACGTTTTGGGACCCCCCTTTTTTCTCGGCCCCCCCTTGACGAACCCCCCCCAAATTTCCAGGGGCTGCTCAGAAACAAAATGTTCCATTTTCCAGAAAATTTCAGCCAATTCCGTCCACAAACGCCAAAGTTATTAGACATAGAATTTTCAAAAATCCCATAGGGAAAAAATCCTAACTATATATACCTACTGGCGACCGCCAGTAGGTAATATAGATATATATATATATCTATAGATATATAGATATAGATATATCTATATCTATATCTATATAGATATATATATATATATATATATATATATATCTATATAGATATAGATATAGATATAGATATATATATATCTATATCTATATATCTATAGATATATATAATTGTTTTTGAATGGGTATTGATTTATTGACATTGCTGCACACATTTTGAGTTAAAAGTCGTGTTCACTAACCTGGATCTACTCTCCCAATCCGAGTTAGCATTTGACTGCCCATCCACAGCTACCACTTAGAGTCAAGTGGATAAGTGGTGCTTGGCCCTGTTGCTCAGGATTCACAGTAGGTCAGGCCCCAGGACATTAGGAGTAAATGGGTTCAACAAACAGGGTTGGGCCCAGTAGCGTCTGCTTGCCCTATGGCCTCTGAAAAGGGTTTTGACAGTAGCTATTATAATAATAAACAATATTGTGGCAATAATACTTGTCAGAAGGCAGAACATTAGCAAATATTATAACATTTCAACGACAGGATAGGGTTTATTTACATCAATATCCCCAAACTCTACCTTCCCTTGGCTAACTAATCTAAACTTAGCACCAAAAAGGGGCCTATTTGAGTTACATAGATCGTTCACACCCATATACATTTTCTAACAATGGAAGCAATGTTCAGCAAAGAAACAGCAGACGTTGTTCCTGTCTGTGTTTCATGTCTATGTCGTTGATTCAGCAAATATGACAAACAGAAGACTTGATCTGGCTTCCCTGTAGCCTTCAGCAAACAAATTTGTTTACGGCTACTGCATAATTGTTACTCTCTTTTCCCTGGAGCGAAGTTCCTCTCTATCTAATTACATATTGTTCCCTTTTATATACTCTGAACATTTTCAAAGTAAACAATTAATAGTAAAGCAGTTTTAGCCTTATATTTTGTTCCTGAAATTATGTGGCACATTGTTAAAAAATCAAAAATTGAGAAACCGAGATGTCACTTTTTATGAAAAATTGTTTATTATTAAAAAAAACTTTAAAAAAATCACTGGACAAGCAATGCAATCCATGCTAAAGTAATCAAAATTATACTCATATATTCGAGCAAGCCTGAATCATCATCATGTTGCACAGAGTAACGATATTAATAAATGCGCCTTTATATTTGAAACATCAGTCTAAATAATCAACATGTATAATTCAACAGGATACCTCAAATGGAAAATATATGAAGATTATAACCCATCGATTTAGAGCCCCAATACTGGTGTGATACCGGAAGGTAATGCCATGCCACCAAAGCATTGAACTAGGTCAAAATACTGAGACAGATCTTTAAGTCTGCCCTCATCTCAACAGAACGACTTGTGTGAGGATGCTTCTGCATCAAACCTGCCATGGAACTGTCAATTGATGACAAGCCATCAAGTAATCATTAGGGTGAAATTCAGTTGACCCACTATGACTTGCAATTGATGAAGCGTAACCTTCCTGTGTCACAACGCTAACGGTATGGACTGGATGAAGGGGCTGACCTGTTCTTATGGCAGTCTACACTCACTCACAATGGAGTCAATCTAATTGACTGTAAATGCATGTGGAGGGGCCATCATTGTTTCCTCTTACTAGAGGACCCACAATTATTTGTGCAGGGTGATCAAAGCTTTGAGAACCCCTGCCTAGTACAATAGAACCATCCGCTCCTATAAAGAGGAAATGATCAAGATAATGTCTTGCATTCTGAAGCCATACCTTGATGAGAAGATCCATTCATGGCATGAACTAAACTGCTTAAAATGAGCCCAGGATATTGCAGAGCCCATTGGCATGCACTTGTCATAATAATACAAGTTTCTGAACTTGAATCCTAGCAGGCAATATTTTTCAGAGTGGACTGAGAGCAATCGCAAAGATGAATCAATATCAGTTTTTGCAAGCGGGGCACCAAACTCTAGCTTCTTCAACTGGAGTGTGGATCAGTCGACTGATGCATACCTGAAGGACATGGCCCTTCTTACGGGATTTCCCTAAAATGTTTTGATTTTTTTCCTCCTGATTCGCTCATGGCATTAAGACTCTGGGCACTTCCCACTGTAATACAGTGTGAAAGAGTACGATTTAAGACCGCAAGAGATTTGGTTAAAATTTGGCGTAACATACAGGCTTTTTGTAATGTGACTTTTTTTCATCCTAAATTGGTTTTATGGGGAAACCTGGGCTTACCGGGAATATTTAGCGATGGATCAACTAATATTTGGCGGGAGCACGGAATAAAAGTACTCGGGGATTTATATGGCGCACAAGGGTTCCTGAGCTTTGAAACTCTTAAAATACTTTACAATGTCTCGGACTCTATGAGGTATAAGTATATGCAAGTACACGATTTTTTGATTCGAAAAATGAAGCTTCAGAATGTCCTTGATTCTAATATTTGGGATAGCCTGTACACTCAAAAAAATAAGTCCCTGATAAGTTGCTGCTATATATGTTTTAATACATATAGAGAAACTGTTTGTGGCATTCTGGTGGAGAAATGGAGTAGGATGTTGGGGAGCAATATTACTTTGGCAATGATTAAAACCTCTCTGCGTAATATCAACAAAGCAGTCCTCTCTTCAAACTTAAGATTGCAACAGCTTAAAACAACATATATGCTCTATTATACTCCCGAGAGAATTTCCAAATGGGCTACAAACAGCAACTATAGTGATCGATCTAAATGCCCCAAGTGCTCGTTAGCTGCGGCAGACCTAGTGCACATGCTGTATACTTGCCCCAGGATTTCAGAATTTTGGAGGTCTGTTGAGAATGTAATGAAACTGAAGCTAGGATGTACACTTTCCTTAGATCCTGCGCTAGTTCTGCTTGATGTAAACGATATGAACATCCCACAAAGGGCCTTAACTACAATCATGTTATCGTGCGCGAAACTTATGATTGCCCGCGCTTGGATTTCTCCTGATTCCCCACACATCATGGAATGGTGGGCATTGCTTAACGAGATACACTGTATGGAACTTGCTTTGGCCAGGATCAGAGGCAATAAGTCCTTAGCCAAATTTGATAAGATTTGGGGGTCTTGCATTAGTTGAAAGGCATAAATACTTGATTTGCACGTAGTAGATACATTCTGATTTATGTAGTCTGCCTGCAACGCTACTCGTATTTGATCTGATTGGTTTTGATTAGCAGTTGTAATGATGTAAGTCAATCCTGTTCATGATCTGATTTTCCTATTGTTTTTCTTCTTCCTTGATTTGTTTGTTTTATGATTATATATTCATGCTGCCTGTGTTGCTAATAAAAAAAAAAAGAAAGTGTGCACACCCTTCCTACACATGCTAGGAAGTGGTGCTTACCTGATTGGTTTAGGTGCTGTACCTGTGAGTACCCTGTTAACAGGTATACTACATACCCAAGGTAGGTACTGCACTGGCTTCTAGTGGGCCGCAGCACTGATTGTGCTACCCACAAGAATAGCCATTCAAACATGTTTTCAAGCTTGCCTTTGTAGGCCTGTGTGTTGAAGATATGCTCAGGTTGGCATTTCTAAACCATTAGTCAATCCTGAGTGGGCCGTTCACTACCACTAGGACACCCGTGGAGTAAGGCATGAGGGGTGGGCAAGTGGTAGGGGAAAAACAGTGCAGGTAACCATGTGTGTTCCCTGCCCAGATAGTTAATAATTCCCAAGTGGGTTTCCCCTGCCTATGAGGTCTGCTCTTCCCATGGGTCAACATGGGGGGAGTGCTGAATGAAATTTAAACTACAGTTTTAGCTAACAGCAGGGAGTACCCTCATGGGGTTTTTAAACATGTCTCCAGCCTGCTATTGCAGGCCTGTGTGTGTGCATTTTCACTCTTGCTCAAATTGGCTTATCTGCATCATTAGCCAATGCTGAGTGGGCCATTCACTACCACTAATACACCCCTGCAGGGTGGGGCAAGTGATAAGGGAAAGGCAGGGCAGGGTACACGTGTGCTCCCTGCCCAGGTAGTGAAGAACTCCCATGTGTGTTTTCACTACCTATGACGTTTGCTCCCCCATAGTTTATCTTGCGAGAATTACTGAGCTTACTTTAAGCTGCAGTGGTGGCTTACAGTAGAGCAGCCTCATGCTGTTTACTATCATTGGAATGGCAAATCCTCCCTTGTGGCAAGGGTGGATTTGTCATTAATAGCTTAGAAGTGCCACTTCTAGAAAGTGGCCATTTCTCTGTGCTAAACTATTGTGTGCGCCTTTTAGTTTGACTCCAGTCTACACTGGAGTTTGGGGGAGCACATCTGTTCTGTCTCCAGAGACAGTCATAAACCTTGGGCATGCAACTAGACAAACAGACCTCTGCTATTTGATGACTTGGCTGGATAGATTGGGGGGAGAGGTTTTGGCACTTGGCCTCTGGGAAGCTAGAAGGGGTGCAGACCTCTGTTATTTGAGGACCTGGCTGGATAGATTGGGGGAGAGGTTTTGGCACTTAGCCTCTGGGAAGCTAGATCATGGCCTCACTAAAGATTAAAGTCTGCATTCCAAGGCCTCATGGCAGATAGGACTGAAATTTAGGGGAGATAACTGTGGTTCAAAGGGGAACCCTCTGAACAACCCCAGACTACAAAGGCATACTACAGTATAACTAGGCTTTCCTGTTTTCAGTTTCTATTTTTGGTAAATTCTGGTGGGGTTTTTTCAGTGTTTTCAAGTGATTTCAATACCTTAAAAAACAGTTGTTATCAGTGGTTTCACATTTTCGCGCTACTAAAATCAACAGAAAAAGTGTTTTTCCGGTTTTATGGAACATCTTGCTTTTATTATTGCTTGCTTTCTGCACTGATTAAACATGGTATATATTGACCCTTAATTTGAGCCTTGTGCTCTATGACCTTTAAAAACTGGACTATATAGAGGTCCGCTGTTCATCTGGTTGTATCTACCATGTACAGGTGTTATATGTATGAGGTTTTGTGAGTGTGTGAATGAGTATGACTGAGGTGTGCTTTTCAAGACTCTGCTTTGCGGGGAGATTACCGACGTTGGATCAACTGCTGCTTTCCCCTGACTGCTGTCTCTCCTGCTTTCCCTGACCTCGCCGCACCCGCTTCGCGGGTGCCGCATCGTGCATCAAGCGTGAGCTAATTGGAAATCTCAAGGGAGCTGTGAGTTGCGAGGAACTTGCCGGGGGCGTGCAACAGGGCTGCAAGCGTTGCAGGGACTCCATCTCCCAGGAGTCCCTGCCTGACCAACAGCTACCACCTGGTCTGCTCTCCTTGTTGCCCCGCCCACAGCCCACTGGAGAGCACTTAAACAGACTGCTGAACCTACATCGTGGGTGTGCTTTTCAAGACTCTGCTTTGCGGGGAGATTACCGACGTTGGATCAACTGCTGCTTTCCCCTGACTGCTGTTTCCCCTGCTTTCCCTGACCTCGCTGCACCCGCTTCGCGGGTGCCGCATCGCGCATCAAGCGTGAGCTAATTGGAAATGTCAAGGGAGCTGTGAGCTGCGAGGAACTTGCCGGGGGCGTGCAACAGGGCTGCAAGCGTTGCAGGGACTCCATCTCCCAGGAGTCCCTGCCTGACCAACAGCTACCACCTGGTCCGCTCTCCTTGTTGCCCCGCCCACAGCCTGTCACCACCCCTAAATCTTGGCTGTTGTGCCCCGCTGCGCGGGAGCGCGCCGGGCAAAGACCGGGCCAAGAGCGGGCCCGTTTGTGCCCGTTCGTGATCAGCAGTGACCGGACCGGGCTACCACCCTAACTTGTTCAGCATCCACCTGTTAACGGGACTATGGCTGGTAGAGAAACACGGAGCAAATCCTCGATAACCGGAAGTCTTTCAACTGCTGGAGGTATGGAAAAATTCCTTATCAGGGCGAACACCATCATTGACAAAGAAATTATCATCTTGGAGAAACGCATATCCAATGAACTTATGACTCTCAAACGTTCATCTTTAGGGCCTCTTGCCAATGCCAAAACACCGGTAAAAAATAGCGAAAACTCTACCTCTATGGTTGAAGTCCAGCCTCCGATCCCTGAGGTAGATCCTCCGTCAAGAGTAGACTCTGATACTTTGGCTAATACAATTGTTACTGTAGCAGAAATTAACCTTGCTCCTGCTAGTAATAATGTTTCAACTATTTCTGTCCCTGAAGAGAGTTCCACTCATATTAAGATCCAAGGGGATAGGGAAGGTGCAATTAGGAAACGGAAAAGAGTATATAATAAAAAAGAGGTCAAATCCGGAAGATCTGCTAAATCAGCTAAACTGCGTGGTGACCCGCCTCTGTCTTACAATACCCAAGAAGTTATCCTCCCTGGTAGAGAGGCGTCCATGGAGTGGATTGCTGCTTTATTTAAATCGATTGTATCCCCGTTAGAGGCTAAACTGGATAGGCTGGACCTCAGAATATCCAACATAGAGAAAACCACTGCTTCGATCTTAGCCAATTCCAGTAAGCCCAACAGACTAAACACCCCTCCTATTGTTCCTATCCCCTTAGCCCCCTCCCCCCTAATCCCACCCAACCCCCTATTCCTTCTTTAGTAAGCTGTTTTCCTGCCCCCTCCTTACCTAGCAAAGTAAATACCCCAATTTCCCAGCATTTTGTGAGCCAAGAAGCCGGTTTGACTAATCCCCCGGGACATATGGACGAGGAGAATCAGGGGTCTCCAGTTAAAGTATATAAAACCCCTAGACCTAGACGGCCTGATCTTCCGCCAGAAGCCAATCGGTTCATGGTCGTTCTAACTGGAGTACCGCCACTAGAAAAAGGGGAAACAGAAACTTTTAGCTCCTTGAAAAGCAAAATCATCAAATGGCTTAACTGGAATAGACCTCTACCGGCCCATTTACATAACGAAATTATCATGGTTAGGAGGGTCCCCTGGATTGGTAAGACTCCCAAAACCATCGACGGAGACTGTATTACTGTTAGTTTTAGAGACCCCCGTACGGTTTCCCATATCTGTGCGGGTTTCAACAGATCATTTGATTCCACTATTCAAACCCTTCCAGTTTCTTTCTTTTTTCCACCAATTAATAATCCCCATCATACTAGAAGAGGTGATTGGACCAGAGTGGAACGTAGGGGTAGGCAACGACTATATGATATCAGACCTCCCATGCTACCCCAACATATGTCCCAACCCAACTCTTTTTTTGATTATAATCGATATGGCTGTTTAGAAGGCTTGGAGGGAGTTGACTGACGACCACCCGATTTACCATCTCTCGAGTTGGTCCCTGTTACTGGAGATAGGGAAGCCCTATCTAAAAACATTTCACCGGATCAATGTATGGTAGCTCCTCGTATGATTCATATGACACCTGCCCCGTCTATTGATCCAAAGGAGGTCTATCTTGCACCCCATATCCCGGGTCCATCAGATATGGGATGTGCAAAATCAGCCTCCATAGATACCCTTTTAGAACTGGTGCAGGTCCCCAAGCCAACAGGATACTCAATGGCAAGCTGGAATATTGCAGGGTGGCGGCAAAGAGTCTCAGCCTAGGGATGGAGAGAACACATCATGGACTTTGACATTTTGTGTCTGCAGGAAACATGGTCTGTTGAAGACATCCATTATGAGGGTTTTGTTTCTTACAATTGTCATGCCGAAGAATCTGTTATGGGGAGGGCAAAAGGAGGTTTATTGATTCTATTATCTGTGCACCTCCCTGTATTTGTAAAAAAAAAGCCATTTAGTGGGGTTTCATTCCCAGATATTGGAAATAGTAGTTAACAGGGGTAGGAATATTCTGTTGATTAATCATTATAATAACACTTTTGATTCTACCAGCACTTCTGTTGTGGACGAACTCGAAGCAGTCCTGGACACAATCTGTTATAAATCAACCATATCCTATGATATTATTTGGGGGGGAGATTTCAATATCAGAACTTGTCCACATTCTTATACAACTGCTTGTGGTTTCGATGGGGACACTGGGGAGAATTTAGCCCATTTTCTACACTCCCCCTATGGTATTTCCCTTAATAACCTTCTGCTAAAGTATGATTTGACCATCCATCAACATGCATCCGATAAAGAGGGTAATATGGCTCCTACTTTTACGGGGAGGAATACCGCCTCTGTTATTGACCATCTGCTTATCTCGACCCCGATTGTCCCGTTTTGTACGGTCCCGCGTATTCTGGACCTTGGCTTGAGTGATCACAATGTTTTAACTATGTCCATCCTTACTGAGAATTTTAGAAAGGTTTTTACTGGTAGGGTTGTTGATAACATCATCCCATGTAGGCAAAACGGGATACGGATTAAATGGTGTGGGGAAAAATCTGAGAATTTACATCGCAGAGTTGTGAAAGCCGGTTCCAAAGCGATACTTTGTTGCCTCGAAATCGACGCTCCATCTGAAAGTATTGTAAACGACTTCGAGGAACTTGGCACCATAATCAAGAAAACCCTTACTACTAATAAGGCCCCAATCAAACGGGAAATGTTAGGCTGGTTCGATCAGGCGTGTACCCGGGCGCTAAAAGCCCTTAAGAAAGCGCTATCCAACCCACCTAGCGACAGGGAAGTGGTTAAACATCTGAGGGCCAATTATAACATCGAACTGAAGCGCAGGAAACAGGAGCTAAGAGAACAAGCCTGGGATGAACTGAATAAAGCTGCAGCCCTCCGGGATAGTAAACTGTTCTGGAGTACTATTAATAGCCCATTCCTCCAGAAGGAAGAATTCTCAGTCCTTACTGCCCAAGTAAGCGAAGATAGTTGGGTCCTACATTTTACAGGGTTTTTTGACCCAATTAGGGAATCCCATGATAACATCTGTAATAACCCCATTATATCACTTGAACCTCTGGGAATTACAATCCATGAAGTCGACATGGCAATTAATAGTAGCAAAGGAGGGAAGGCCCCAGGACCAGACGGGGTCCCAATTGACCTATATAAATTCGATCTGGCCCTGTGGAGCCCATTACTGACCTTAGCCTTTAACGCCGCCGTCGACAACAGGACCCCCTCAACCTGGAGTGAATCCATTATTATTCCAATCCATAAGAAGGGAGATAGAGGAGAGGCTAAGAACTACCGCCCTATCTCCCTTCTGGATTCCTCTTTAAAAATTATGAGCAGGGTCCTATTGACGCGATTGGAAGAATGGGCCGAAGACAATAATATTCTTGCATCATCACAATGTGGCTTCAGAAAGGGTCTTGGCACTATAGAACAATTTTTTAACCTAAATCTCCTAATAGGAAAATACACCAAGGACAAACCGGGTTCTTTGTTCCTGTGTTTTGCGGATCTTTCTAGTGCCTTCGATCTGGTCGACCATGCTTTGTTGTGGCCAACTTTACTGGGTATGGGCGCGCCCTCTACTATTATCCACTTCTTAGCAAGACTTTATTCCAACTTATCGGCCCAAATCCGTTATGGACCAGTGGGGGAGTGCACCAGAAAGATCAAGGTTAGATCTGGCATACGACAGGGATGTGTCTTGGCCCCGTTGCTTTTCTCGCTCTTCATCAACTCAGTCGAGCAGGAATTAAAGAAAGTCCAAGCCGATGCCCCACAAGCAGGAGGTCTACCTATACCGGTATTGCTCTATGCCGATGACACCGTTTTACTTTCTAGAAACCTAATAGGCCTCCAAAAATTGATGAATTGTTTTTATGATTTTATCCAGGGGAAGAAACTTAAAATTAATAATTCAAAAACATTTATTTTGGTGTGTGGCAAAAAGGTAAACTATCTTAAACCTTTTTATTTTAAGGAAAACCGTATTGAGGTTGTCGATAATTTCTGTTACCAGGGCGTTACCTTCAACAATGGAGGTTCCTGGGTCCCAGAGCAAATAAATGTTAAAGCAAGGATGGGGAAGGCCTCCTTAGGCGTTTTCCGTTTTGCCTCAAAACTAGGAAGTCGCCGCATTGTAGATATGTTGAATATCTATAAACATAGATGTGCATCGATTGCATTGTACGGTTCCGGGGTTTGGGGACATTGTAATGTAAGGGACCTGCAAATCACGGAAAATATGTTCCTCAAACGATTACTCTGCCTCCCACCCTCGGCATCCACTGACCTAACACACATAGAATTAGGTTTGGACTACTTAGCAGACCTAGTTGGACTGAGACCACTATTGGTTTGGAAATCTATTTTTACCAAGGCTGAAACCGGCTTTACCAAAGAAATCATCAAGGACTGTTTATACTTGGAAAAAGTCTCTAACATCTCCTGGTTAAAGTATGTGATTTCAACATTTAAGGATCTGTTTGATATGGATGTAAGCAAAGATCCCGCATGTATAAACTCTTTGTCCAAACAGGAGGTTAAAGGTGAATTTCTGAGGGTTAAAACCGATCTGCGGAAAGCTGAAACAAGAGAATATTCAACTCATGTTTTTTATTTTTCTCTTCAAGATGATGTTCTGGGTATACCCATGTACCTTAATGCCATTAGTAGACGATCCCATCAATTTGTCCTTTCAAGATTAAGACTTGGCATTGTACATAATTTGGTGGCATTTCCTACGATGAAATGCCATTCTGCTATTCCCTGTCCGTGTGACGGTTTAACTAAACAAAGCACCTTGCACTTTTTGCTAATCTGTCCATTGTACAAAGCTTTGCGTATTTTCTATCTTAAACCTTTATTTGTGAAATATTCTACGTACACTACAGGAAATGCTATGCAATTATTATTCTCACTTGCTAGCCCGGATCTATGCTTTTTTACTGCAACCTTTATTTTAAAATCTATTTCAGTAAGAAAAAGTATGGTCTTCCTCTAAATTTGGTATACTAACTTCTACAGTCCACACCATATCTATCAATTTAACCCTTTAGGTGCTGCCGTCGGCCAACGGTCGTCACGGGCACTACCTCCCCAGTGCTGCGTGCGACCGCTGGACGTCCAGTTCAGCACTGGATAATGGACAGCGCAGCACTGGGGAGGTTTGTTTACGAAGCTCCTAAGGTGTTAATTCTATGAAATGTATTCCCCCTGTTGCTGTTTTTACATGTGTTATGTTTTAACCTGTATACTTTTATGATGTTTTATAACAATCGA
This sequence comes from Lissotriton helveticus, assembly GCF_964261635.1. Taxonomy (NCBI): domain Eukaryota; kingdom Metazoa; phylum Chordata; class Amphibia; order Caudata; family Salamandridae; genus Lissotriton; species Lissotriton helveticus. The sequence continues at coordinate 330,097,660 of NC_136060.1, read as the reverse complement.
ATAAAGTTTATGAAACGAAACGAGTATGACTGAGTAGGAGGTATATGTATTAATTGTACACGAACCAGGGGGATCACTGACATAATATCGACGTCACAAATATCGAGATACACAAATATCGAGTGAAAAATATCGATTGACAAAATATCGACTCCCTATCTACAAACAGGTAAGTACCAAAATATCGACTCCAAAATATCGACTTACAAAAATATAGACTGTCAAAATATCGATTTTTTTAAATGTCTTAAAATTAAGTTAAAACTAATATAGTAATAAATATATTTAATATAAACTTAGAAATAATTATTTTAAAATTTTAATTTTAATAAATACTTTCTATAATTAAAAAAATTATATCACCAAAAATAATACATATATATATATATATATATATGTATATATATATATATATATAAAAACATATTATTAAATAAACATATATAACATTTTTAGCGTAGCATAGAAAATGGTTAAAATTTATTGTAACAACTATAGTGAGTTCAACATTAGCAAAAGTGTTGGATAGCGTAGAGGTAAAATTTACTATTCCCACTCCAGTGGGTGCAACAGTAGGGAAAGCGCTGGATAGCGTAGGGGTTAAAATTACTATTCCCACTCCAGGGATGTATTACGTTACAACGCATACTTTTACAACACCTACCATTACATCAAAACTTTTACAACACAAAAACTTTTACAACTCATACATTTACAACGCAAGATTTTACAACGCATATACCTTTACAACGCATACCATTACAACGTAAGTATTGGTAAGTATATAATATTTTTTTTAATATAAATTAATTTAAAATATTATAATATAATTTTATTTTATTTTATTAAATTTTATTTAATTTAATTAATTTAATTTATTTAATTAATGTAATTTAAATGTAATTTTACTTTATTTTTACAAAGTACCCCTGTACCCCAAAAACCCTAAACTGACCCTGAACCCTAAAAATACCCCTTTACCCAAAAACTCAAAACTGACCCTGAACCCTAAAAATACCCCTTTACCCAAAAACTGAAAACTGACCCTGAACCCTAAAAATACCCCTTTACCCCAAAAACTGAAAACTGACCCTGAACCCTAAAAATACCCCTTTACCCAAAAACTGAAAACTGACCCTGAACCCTAAAAATACCCCTTTACCCAAAAACTGAAAACTGACCCTGAACCCTAAAAATACCCCTTTACCCCAGAAACTGAAAACTGACCCTGAACCCTAAAAATACCCCTTAACCCAAAAACTGAAAACTGACCCTGAACCCTACAAATACCCCTTTACCCAAAAACTGAAAACTGACCCTGAACCCTAAAAATACCCCTTTAACCAAAAACTGAAAACTGACCCTGAACCCTAAAAATACCCCTTTACCCCAAAAACTGAAAACTGACCCTGAACCCTAAAAATACCCCTTTACCCAAAAACTGAAAACTGACCCTGAACCCTAAAAATACCCCTTTACCCCAGAAACTGAAAACTGACCATGAACTCTAAAAATACCCCTTTACCCAAAAACTGAAAACTGACCCTGAACCCTAAAAATACCCCTTTACCCAAAAACTGAAAACTGACCCTGAACTCTAAAAATACCCCTTTACCCAAAAACCCAAACATATAACTTTTTAAAAATAATTATATACTTAGCAATACTTACGTTGTAATGGTATGCGTTGTAAAGGTATCTGCGTTGTAAAAACATGCTTTGTAAATGTATGCTTTGTAAAAGTTTTTGCGTTGTAAAAGTTTCGTTGTAATGGTAGTGCATAGTAAAAGTTGCGTTGTAAACGTTGCATACCCACTCCAGTGGGTGCAACAGTAGGGAAAGTGTTGTATAGCGTAGGGGTTAAAATTAATATTCCAACTTCAGAGAGTGCAATAATAGGGAAAGTAAATACTTCACAAATAGATATAAATAACATAAATAGTAATACCAATTACAAATAAATAAAATATTTTACTTCTGTATAAAAAATATTAAATATTTATTTATAAATACAAAATAAAATTATTTAATTATAAAAATTGCCTACTCATACTAATTAATTACCTATTAACAATAAATTAATGTACAATTTAAAAATTAATAAATTAATTTTAATTACCAATTATATTGTAATTAATTACCTATTAAAAATGAATTAACAATTAATTCAAAATAAATACCAATAATTTAAATGACATATTTAATTAATGAGAATTTAATTATTTCCACCCTATTCCCCTATAAACCCACAACCCGCTACAGAAAATAAATGAATGAAATTAACATATATATCAATTAATCAATTACAATTATTTACCAATCATATTTTTATTAATTACCAATTATTATTTAATTAACAATGTATTCCAAATAATTAAGAATAAATAAATTAACATATTTAATTAATTATAATTAAATTACTTCCCACCCTATTCCCCTATAAACCCACAACCCGCTACAGAAAATAAATTACTAAAATTAAAATATTCATCAATTAATCAATTATAATTAATTACCAATTATATTTTAATTAATTACCAATTAATAAATAATTCACAATTAATTATAAATAAATATCAATAAATAATTTAAAAAATTTAATTAATTATAATTAAATTACTTCCCACCCTATTCCCCTATAAACCCACAACCCACTACAGAAAATAAATTACTAAAATTAGAATATTTATCAATTAATCAATTATAATTAATTACCAATTATATTTTAATTAATTACCAATTAATAATTAATTAACAATTAATTCTAAATAAATATCAATAAATAAATTAACATATTTAATTAATTAGAATTAAATTACTTCCCACCCTATTCCCCTATAAACCCTATAAACCCACAACCCGCTACAGACTTATATTACACAAAAAATAAAAATTATTATTAACTTACCTTAAATTCGATATTTTTGTTGGCTATATTATGTCTAGTCGATATTATGTCCATTCTATATTTTTGATTGGATATTATGTCCATTCTATTCGATATTAATTTTCTCTAGTCGATATTTTTGTTGTCTATATTATGTCTAGTCGATATTATGTCCATTCTATATTTTTCACTCGATATTCTGTCCAGTCGAAATAAAAGACTCGATATTATGACTGCACACCGAACCAGGGTTTACAATAATGTTTTTTGTGTCCTTTGTATAGGATTGATTTTATAATATGGAATAGAAATGTTCATATTTATATTTTAATTTGTTAAGTTTTTGACTTTGAAAAAATAGAAAATAAGATGAAAACAAAAAACAAGAAATGAAATGAAAAGAAATTAAATAATGAAGTGATATGGAAAAATAAATAAAGATGAGTAAAATAATTCTTACTGTTGTGTGATTTCATATACTTATGATTAACAAAAACTATGGTTGATTGTAAAGTATATATAGACTACGAGGGAGCTCATTGAGTAATGTGTTGGTGATCTCCCCTCTTCTCCCTAGTCTTTAAAGAATTTCCCATAGAGGGAGTCCCCTAAATTATGCAAAGACATGGTATATAGACAGTGTAGGTATAGTGTATATGAGGTCTAAATAGACTCGATATTATGACTGCACACCAAACCAGGGTTTACAATAATGTTTTTTGTGTCCTTTGTATAGGATTGATTTTATAATATGGAATAGAAATGTTCATATTTATATTTTAATTTGTTAAGTTTTTGACTTTGAAAAAATAGAAAATAAGATGAAAACAAAAAACAAGAAATGAAATGAAAAGAAATTAAATAATGAAGTGATATGGAAAAATAAATAAAGATGAGTAAAATAATTCTTACTGTTGTGTGATTCCTTATACTTATGATTAACAAAAACTATGGTTGATTGTAAAGTATATATAGACTACGAGGGAGCTCATTGAGTAATGTGTTGGTGATCTCCCCTCTTCTCCCTAGTCTTTAAAGAATTTCCCATAGAGGGAGTCCCCTAAATTATGCAAAGACATGGTATATAGACAGTGTAGGTATAGTGTATATGAGGTAGATAAATAGATTTTTGCAAGTTAAACTTATTGTAGTACACCATAAAATACTTCTTCATTGAGTCTTTGGTCATGTGTGCTCGCTCTTTCCTTTCAACGCAAACTAAGTATAACTACTGTGACATATTTCAGCAGGGCAGAGATACACTTGTAGGGACATGGTACCAGACATCTTGGACTGCGTGGTGCACACTGCCAGAAGAATCTGTTGTGCACAAGGAGGAGAAAGCCATTGGAAGGGACCTCGCACCCTGCCAGAATAGTGGCTGCCTAGTCCGACTAAATTCTGCTGTGTGGCAACCTGAAGTGTGCTCTCCAAAGGCTCGTTGGCATGCTCTCTGTTCTCTGTGGTGGTCTCAGGGACATCAAAGAACTTCCGTAGGGGACCAACGTGTTTCACCAGGAAAGCGGTGCCCTCTCAATTGCCTACTTCATCTTCTGGATCCTAACTGCGACACAGTGAGAGCGTGGAACTAAGTATTGTGCCTGGAGACCATATTGCTTTGTGCAGAGCCCCCAAACCATGCCCACATCTAAGGAGTGTGGTTCCTGCATCCTGGTCCCTCAGCATGCACAAGAGTCTCGTTGGTGGTGAGCGGATTCACCGTTTGTGGAATCTCGCAAGGTCTGCTTTGTCATCCATGCCGCATCTCTCTTGTGCGATACACCAACTGCAAGCTCATTGTGTGTGGTGTCCGATTCAAGGGTTGCGATCCTCGGAGTGAGGGAACAAATGTAGTAGTGCCTCATTCTAATTCGTGCTGTACTACTAACCTTGTGACTGTGTGTGTGGGACTGGATTGTCTGGTGCAACTTGTATCATCGAGCGCCAGACATTGTGCCTCATTCCAGGGACGTGTGACAAACCCGACTGTAGGTTGATTGCAATCAGATTGCCTGGTGCAACTCGTATTATTGCATACCAGATGTTGTGCCTCTTTCCAGGGAAGTACGGCATATCCAACTCTGGGATGATTGGGACTAGATTGTCTGGTCTGACTCAGATCAACGTGCACCAGTCGTTCACTTCTCAAGGGGTACGGGGACAGCTCACCAGCATTCACTGAGTGTTCCATCTTGCCCTCAGTGTGGCAAATCAACTGCCCTCTCCTCACCTGACCCGAAGACTTTGTGTTGCCAGGTAGTATTGCTCAGATTGGGTTTGGGTGATGAGAGTAAGTGACTAGCTGAGGAACCCTTACGAGAGGGATCTGAAGCTGGCTGACAGACTGCATGACCGCCCTCTGCTTCGTAAGAATGGGCAGGTGACGGAGGCAAATTGAGGGGCCCCTTGATTGAACTGGACAGCCTCTACCCGTTTCTGCTCGGCATATAGTGGGGAAACATCCCAAGTAGTGGCCAACCCCCTATTTGTCGACTGTTGCCTGGTTACCCTGATAATCACTCCAGCCTTCTCCCCTGGGCCCTGACTAAATCTGACACCGGCCTTAAACCTGTATAGTAAGGGGTGCAGGTGTTTGACTCTAAGCTGTGGGCAGAGTGAGGAAGGGTAGCTAAGAAATGTGGAAGGATTGTGTCATGGACTCCGAATTCATATTATCAACTGACCTCCCGGTTATCATTTGCACCACGTTAAGGTACTGAGTGTATGTGTGTGCGAGTGTGCTCTGTACGGACTTACCAATATGCTTTGCACTGCGTTACAGTGCTGTGTGAGTGTGGGAGAGTGGGAGGATGTGCTGCATGAGAACAGCCTGCTAATAGTTGCACTGTGCAGTGGTGTTGTTTTATTTGCTGGTTTCATTACCTAACAAATACTCCATTTAACATTGGTTTTACCCATGTGGTCCTAGCCCACGGTTCTTCCTGGCCCATGGTTCAGCTGAAAAGTGTTATAAGTTCCTGTGTGTAAACATTCCTGATATTGTTGTGACTTGGAGTGCACCCTAGAAATGTGTGAATTTGAATTGTGTTATTTGCCAGGGTTTGCCCAGATCTGACATCGTATCGCACAGCATAAGGCTGCTGGGGAAAATAGGATTTTTCCCAAGTGGGCATATTCCTGATGTCATTTTAACACTGCTCAGCCTAGTACTGCTAGTAATATTTTCAAGTGTAAAGTCTCTTTTGTGATGTTCAGTGTATTTATTGTGTGAGAGTGCTGTGCCAATGCTTTACACATTGCCTCGGTGATAAGCCTGACTGCTCAGTGCCAAGCTACCAAAGGGTGAGTGCAGGTTATATACAGTGAGTGTAATCATGTAACCCAGACATGAGTGGTAGGTTCTTCCTGGCTTGGGCACCACCTCAGACAACCAGAAAATCCAGTTTCAACAATACCATACCGAGCAAATTTGAGGGTTGATGGCATTATTGAGAGAAAATCTTTTAGAGCTGAGAGATTAATGTTAGACCTGTCAGCCTTAGGGTGGTCTTAACTCAACATTTTTTGTTGGCTTTTAGGAATCTGCGCACTTTGCCACTGCTAACCAATGCTAATGTATTTGTGCTCTCTTCTTTAAACATGGTAGAACTGGTTTACACCCAATTGTCACCGATCTCTTAGGTTTATTCCACACCCTGTTCGCTATTTCTAAATGGGATCCTGAGAATCTTGCACAAAAACTGTCCGGGAAATCCATTACCGTATTTTCTTCAGGTCCTTTTTATCATCTCAATATCTTCCCGAGACGGATTAGCGTCCAATTGGTAAACGTTACTGTAGAATTTTAAACAATGGGGCATATTACCTAGAAGTGCGTTAATGAACGCACATCGCACATCTTCATATCGGCGGCTATCGCCGGATTTTTCCGCCGTGATAGCGCGCAATTATCAATGCGATTCACGTAGGCGAAATGCAATCCGGCGATAGTCGGCGATATGGCACATTAGCGCATGAAAACAAACGTTGTTTTCATGCGCTAATGTGTGCATTGATAATATGGGGGGGTGGATTCCGCTTTATGATCCACACCCCCATGTTATCAATGCCTAACACCTGGTCAGCGCAGGCGTTGGGAGACCTGCGATAAACAAGTTTATCGCAGGTCTGCCTCTCCCAACGCCTGCCTTGGTAATAGGGTGTTTCCACCTCCAACCACATTTTACATGTGGTTGGACGTGGGAACGCCCACTTTGCATGTCATTAAAAAACGGTGATACTTCCCCTTGCTAATATGCCCCAATGACTTTTATTTTATTTCTACAAGTTTGCGCACGATTTTGTTCCAATCCCATGAAAGCACACAAAGCTTTGGAGCACGTTTATAACAAATAGTTGTTGTTAAATATAAGTGAACCCAGAAAGTCATCCTCCCTTTAAGTGAGCCCTAAATTCCCTGTCACGTTCATGCTTCCCCATTCCGTATTGCCTATCTTTTTTCAAGGATATGCACTTTGCTACAAGAGAAACTTGTCAAGAAATCAGTGGTGCGACTCCATGGGCCCTAGCAGGCACGAAATGGGCCCCTATACCCCGGTATTATAATAAAAACCACAGGAACCGGTGCCCCTGCACCTAGTGCACTATTGATAAATACGCCCGCGCATGATTTTATTTTCCTGCCGTAGAAATACATTTTATTTTGAGAACGAACTATTTTTGTCGGTTTTTACGGAAAGTGGTAATTTGGTATTGAGAGGCAACCGTGACCTTTCAAGCAGTTACCTAATCTTTGTTTATTGTTAATAGTGTTCCTATTGTGTTGTGCTCTGCGTATGCTTTGTGTTTACTCTCCTAAACCGCAAATTGAGCAAGGTCGGTCTTAATTACGAGATTAGTGGTCTCTGGTCTGGCTGTCTCCTGATTTAAAGCTTTAGCCTCTGCAGCCCACTTTATCCATATCGCAAGCCATCGTGGTGCCACTGTTTAGATTTTCCTCTTTCATTTTGGTTTCACGTTACAGGAGCATTTGATCTTTAGGACCTAGCCTAAGAACTTACAAGACAACGTAGACTTAAACCAGATGTGCACCTCCAGGAGGCGTATCTTTGGAAAGTAGTAAAACATTAGTCATTTTAATGCGACAAGTTTTTCGGTCGCGTGTGGATACCCCCATCTAGCGACTAGAATGTATATCACCTAAAGAAACTTTTCTATACAAAATATTTTGTGGGAGTTATTAAGAAAGTGAAAAGAGATTTTTGATTTCTGGATTTGGTAGTCTTATATAGTCTTAAATCCACGGTCTAATTATGAAGGATACATTTTAAAACATAAGTTCTGTGTATTTAAAATGTCCGGTTTATAAGATGGGAAATATAATAAAGTATCTGTTGTGATTATATTTATCAACTGGATTACGGACCATCAACAGAGCTAGCACTGTTAATGAGGACCACCCGCTGCAGAGAAAGGTTATCTTTATGAGCCCTGCAGCTCTAACAATCAGCAATTGTCATGATCTGTGGCACAAACCTGAATTTAGGTGGCGTGAGCGCACAATACACTCTCAACTCAGGAGAGCTACTTTCATTCAGGGGGAAAGGAAGGGTGGCAGGGCAGGGCACTCAGAACACCAGAAACACTTGGGCAAAGGCTTCGTATCACATGAAGGACGCACTATGCATAGGCACCTGATTTTTTAGAAGACTACATTTCCCATGAATCCACAGAACTCTCTGGATAGTTTGCAAATGTTGGTGGCCATTTTGAAGATATTGAGCACACGTTTTCTTGTGGTGCAGAACGTTCTTACTAGACATTTGAGATATGTTATTACTGCAGCCAGAGCCTTGATTCAAGATTTTAGTAAGTACAAATATTTCGAAAGCGCAACGTATGCCGAGGCGTCTTGGCGCTAGAAAGCAATGCTTCTACTTGTTTGGAAGAGGAATTATATAGACTTACGGGAAAAAAAGCAAGGTTTTAGGCCACTTCCTGAAAGAGCGACTGTTTGATTGAGATCTAAGGGAGGAAGGAAAGGGATTCCAGAGTTTGGCCGCCAGGTGGGAGAGGCTGCCTCCCCACTTAGCCTTTCTGATCCCAAGGATGGCGCAGTGGCATAACACAGGCCCCCGCAGCCCAGCAGTGTGGGGGTCCACGAGCTAGCAGGGGGTCCCCTCATCACAGTAATCTGGCCTGACAACGCTATTTTCCCAATGTTTCCGACGGATGCAGAATTTTAATTACTAACTCACATTGCCTTTCTAATAGCGCTAGATCAGCTAATAAGGGGTTGCAGTGCCATCGTTAAACGGAACTGCCTCAGCCAATGCCCTGGCAGCAGCAAACTACATTCTAGCATCCACAAATTTGTAATCAGTTAGCACAACTTGTAAAATTTATAGGAGGAAGGTCAGCGCCACTAAGGCACGTTGAGTGGTATTAAATGCTTTGCACTGGCAGTTGTGACATGACAAGGGAGACTTGCAGTAGGGCCCTCATAGAAGGAAGGGAAAGAGGCCCTCAACGCCACAGTTTGGTAGCAAAATGCATCCACAATTGCGGTCCAGAGTGAACTGGTGCCACTGCACCTGTTGCATCCACAGTGTTTCACCTGTGAGGAAAAGTGTTTTTCTGATTAGCATCATCTGTACCGGGACTCCATTGTTTTTTAATTGCCATCTCGTGTCAAACACTTCCACACGACCCACCTGGTCATTTCTGCTGATGCCTGAGGAAAATCTAAACTGACACAACAAAAACCATCTTGCAGCCTGCATTTCTGCCCAGGAACTGTCGCACATCCAATCCCCTGTTCTTTGCAGTTCAACAGAAAGTCATGCGACACCCACGTCCTGTGTAAACAAGCTTGTTTTCCATCTCCTACTCTCAGCCTGGTCAACATCCTTGACACCGTGATCAGGTTATCTAGACAATGGTCTGACTGTTGGGCCCTGATCAGGGTGATTAAACAATGACTTGAAGGACCGGACTTTGAACAAAGACCTGCAAAACTGAGCCTTGATCAAAGCCGATTGAACAATGATCTGTGTACCAAACCTTGACCAGGTCACTAACTACAAACATTATCTGGATCTGGTTATCAACTGTAAACACTGCCCTGATTAAACAATGGTGTGACAGCCAAAAGACTGGGATGAAAAATGTATAAAAGGCTTGTAAGCTACAGAGTGAAGTAGCAGCCTCCTCGGTTTTGTCTCTGACTGGCTTGGGACTCTGTTCCATAGCCCGGGCTATTGAAATAAATCTGGGTTCCTCCTGCAGACGAAGGCTCCTGTGTCTCCTTTTACTAAGTATGGGAGGTATGGAAGATTTGGGCGGTTCCCCCGCCGCCGAGACCCAGTAAGTGGGTTATCCCGGTTCTTCACCTGTACAGTGTTATTTCCAACATTTTCACAGAGATCTGGGCCAAACTGTTGGTGCAAAATGTATTCTTAGCAATTGTCACTCAAAATGTGTATTCTGGCAAATAGCTGTCATGAGCTGGAGGGCCTGCCTGTGTTTCATCTGTCCAGTTACCGGGTCATCAGGCGTGAATCAAACACTGATTCGGGGAACGCCCATGCCAGTTGAAAGGCTAATGTGGTACGTGTGCAGATTTTCCATTGCGTCTCTGCATATTGACCTCAGGGGTGCGGGCTATGCTGCTGATACAGGCCGTGAAGTGCCCGCACATTTCCTGACATGCCCCCTCCACCCCTAAAATCCTATGTGTGCTGCCATCTCATGGGCTAAGGCTAAGCTCCCATGCCAGAGGTATGGAGAGCCCTTTCTGTGCCTTATAAACACTTCTGTGTGCCACCATCTCCACGGCGCAGTCTCGGCCTCTAGGTGCGAAGTGTGAGGAAGCTCCCGTCTCCCACACACATGCCCTATGAGGCTGTTCATTTATGTGGATTAATCTCGGAGAATATCAGAAGCGCTATAAATAGATTCAGGGGCGTAACACAGGCCCCTGCAGCCCAGTGCTCTGGCTGGTGAACTCCCAATTGAGTTTGCAGAGGGCCCTTCCAAGTACCTTGCAGGGGAGGCCCCTCATGTTTTGTTACGCCAGTGAGATAGTGATCAGATGAGTATTAGCGGACCTTAAGTCACGTTGGGGGATGCATCAGACAAAATGTTTCTGGAGGCTGCGTGGACCAACACCATACAAAGCCTTGTGAACCATACAGAGGGCCCCATTAGGATGGAGGGTGGACTTCAGTCCGCCCGCCACCCTAGCGGTGCTGGGACTGGCCGCCAGGGGTGCGGCAGTCCTGCACTGCCAATTAGGATGCGACCGGCACCTCAGCGGTCGTATCCCGCATCTCCACCATTGCGGCGGGTGCTGCTTACAGCAGCATCCGCCGCAATGCCAAAGAGGCATGCTGTGCATTCCCATGCAGAGCATGACAGGCACTGCGTGGTGCCTGCAATGCAATGCAGTATGGCAATGCAGCCCCCCTTGTGTATGGCAATGAAGGGGTGTACCATAGGTACCCCCCAAGTGCAGCCCTTCTACCCCCCACCCCTCCCGGGGCCCGCAACGGGCCCCCACAGCAATTTCTACCTGCCCTTCTGTTGTGTATCGATTTAGATTCTGTATGCATTTCACGATTCATGCCCTTATATATGTACAATTCACATTGCCCTTATATAGGCATAGAAATCCAGTCCTTATTGAGGCATAGCCCATGCTACCCAAATACAGGCATGACTACTTCTATCCGTTCATCTACGTCACAACAAGTTCTTGGAAACCCAGACTATTAAGCCGTTAGGGGCTTCCCCTTGCTTGGATATTGATTTCTCCAAGAACTTATTTATTATGCATGAACATCTATTGCTTAAGAGTTCATTCATGACGTTCATATGCCTGACTTTTACGTCAATACTGGCATTCCTAAACACCTTCAAGGTATAAATATACCTTCACTTGTTATGGCAAAGCACGGTGTGATTAGGTGCAGTTCGGCTACCTACTTTTACGACACAGCTCGCTACAGCAAGTGCCGAAGGAAGCCAACTCCCCAGCTGATGCACTGACTAGAAGCAGTCATCCTCCTGCCAAGAATCCAGCTCCAGTGTTTCTGACTCCCCTTGTGGGGTTTTGGGAGATCGAGTCCAGGGAAAGAGATACCAACCTCTCTCATTCTAAGGTATGAAGCTGATTAGAACCTAGAGAAACTTTAGGCAATTCTTGGCAGAAATAAACTATAACTAAACCATCACCTACTTCTTCCCTCGTACTAGACATAGGTTAGATACACTGGGGTAGGCGTATTTTAGAAGCACCAGTTGAGTGTTTTAGCCTGTGTTATTTATGTATGTATTTTTATATATGTCATAGCAACAGACAATGATATTACAGTGTTATTTTACATTACTGTTTACGCTGTACGTATTATACTTTGCATTCTGTTTAACGATTGTAGCAGTTCACCTCTCTTGCATGAGAAAGAAGTGTGGCTCAATGGTTAGAGCGGCAGACCCTGATGCAGAGGTCTAGCCCGGGACCAGGGTTAAATTCCCTGCCTCGGCGGGTCTTGGGCTCAAAAATTCCACGGACCTGATAATTATTGCCTCGGTGCCTATTCCAATCATGGAGTCCCACTCTGCAACTCTGGGCCGTAGCTTGCTTAATCTCCACAATGGCCCCCACAACGCTAAGGATGCCTGGCCTCCACCTTGGGGGTGACCAGGAGTGGACACCTCACAGGGAAAGCCAGGATGGGTTCCACAGCGGTATTCGTACAAGCGCCTTGAGACCCTTGCGGGTGAGTAGTGCGCTATACAAGTATCAATTTACATATACATTTACAAGACTGTTCAATAAATCTTTTAATTGAAACACCCGTCTCCCTATTTTTGTGCAACTCTGAATAAACTAAGCATGCACGATTGACTGAGTGAAATAGTTATCTATTGTTTCCACGACTCTGAAGATATTATTCCGACTCTAAGGGAAACAAAGTTGTCATGTTTATGCGGTTGTCAGAGACTAATCCCTTCTTGTTTATTTGAGAAAGTTTCTAGTGACCTTTTAGTTAGCTGGCACACACACAATTAAGTTAAATGTACTCGATAGAGACATACTGACCTCAGTCCGATGTCAAATCTATAGTGTATATTATTCCAATGCGCAGAGCCTGTTGGGAATATAGGAACTACACTACAGTTCCATGGCGGCATCGCTGCCATGGAAAGGCCTGACCCACCAGGCATGATGATATGGATGGCGGTGCCTTCCAGGCACCGCCACCATATCATGCCCGAGTTCCACCCGGCGGGCAATCAGGACGATTGCCCGCCGGGTGGAACTCGGGCATGATATGATGGCGGTGCCTTCCAGGCACCGCCACCATATCATGCCCAAGTTCCACCCGGCGGGCAATCGGGACGATTGCAGACCGGCGGAAAAGTGGCGGACGGACTCTCCGTCCACCACAGTACCCCCCGCCATGGTAATTTGACGGAGGGAAATGTGAATGTGACGGCGAGTGGATCGCCATCATAATCACTGCTAGAGTGCTTTGAATTTAAGCCTCTCTCAGACTGGTGGCCAATGGAGGTTCTCCCCTCCCAAAAAACCCACCCAGCACAGACTGGCACCCAAAATCATTCCTCATGTCTTCAGATCAGCCTTGGCAGAATCTAAACCAGACTTAGCCCAAGATGTGGCGGTTGCTTGGGAAAATTTTAACAGCTAGATCACTCAGGCAGTCGAGCTTACTTCCTCTTCCTTTCCCGCCCGGATGAAGCAGAGACTCCCCTTCGAAACCTTGGTTCTTTCAGGAGCTCAAAACTCAGAAGAGGGCATGTAAAAAATTAGAGCAGAGCTGGTGTCATTCCTACTGCCCCCTGGCTACAGCGCTATTGAAGAAAGCTCAAACACTGTATTATGCTCCCATTCTGCAGGCAAAAAGCATGTACTATGCGGAGAGAACTGCTCTTTCAAAAAATAATGCTAAGAAAATTTTCTCCATTGTACCGAGTTTCCAGGCACCCACGGCGGAAAGTACTATTCCTCCTACGTCGGCTGCTTAGTGTGAGAAATTATCGAGCTTTTTTATCGATAAAATTCTGGCAATTAAAGAAAATTTTAAGAGATCCTCAACCATGACTTTATCAGTTGAGGGCGCTGTCCCTTGAACCGCACTAGGGGGACCACATGGATCCTCTGTTTTCTCTGCTTTTTCCTCCATCACTCAGCAAGATTCCTTGATAATTGTTAAAGCTCTTAAATCTGGTTCACCGTCAGATCCCTGCGTGGCCAGGCTGATGGCATCAGTGGCTGAGACAGTTAACCTAGAGGTTAACACTCCGAATAATCTATCCCTGAGGACAGCCACGGTCCCTCTGACGTGGAAGCAAGCCAAACTCTTGCCTTTGCTTAAAAAGCCATCGCTTGATCCTCTGATTCCTACAAGTTACCGGGCAATTTCGCTTCTGCCAGCAGTGGCTAAAGTCTGTGAGAAGGTGGTAAATAGACAACATACTGCCTTCGTGGAAGACGAAGGCCTGTTCCATCCAGCTCAATCTGGATTTAGTGCCAAGTATAGTACGGAGTCGGCCTTGGTTGAAGTGACTGAGGCCTGCAGAGAGTGTTTGGATGCTGGTGGCAGAGCGGCTCTGATTTTATTAGACCTCTCTAGGGCATTCTATACCATCCCTAACTCGCTAATGCTGGCCCGGTTGACTGACATTGGGGTAACAGGGTCTACGATGCGTTGGGTTGGTTCTTTTTTGGACCAACGCTCACAGCAAGTCTGGTTGCCCCCGTTCATCTCTATGCCACAAGCTCTGTCCACTGGAGTTCCTCAGGGAACTACCCTAATGCCCTCTTCTTTTTAATATTTATATGACTCCTCTGATTTATCTGGCAGAGGAGCTGGGGGCTAAGGTCATTGCCTTCGCTGATGACACCCAGCTCCTCTTTACCTGGAGTAAAGATGACTCGTCTCCGGCTCAGGCCAGAGCCTGCCTGTCAGCCGTTTTGCCGTTTTTAAATGGCTTCATGCTGCGGAGCTTAAGAGCAACGAGGATAAGTTAGAAATCCTCTTGTACGGTACCTTTCCTTCTCAATTCAAGGAATCCCTTTGGCCGGCCGAATATCCTTTACCCAATTCAGAGGGCCGACCTGTAAAAAATCTTGAGATCAGGTTTAATGAGGATCTCAGGTTTACCACCCATATAAAAAAAATTAGCTGTACAATGTTTTGGTGTCCTAAGATCACTTAGGATATTTCTGCCCCTTCTACCACAGCCGGCTAAAGAGATGGTCACCTGCGCCCTAATATTGTCACGCATTGATTATGCGAACGCTCTTTATGTGGGCGTTCCTGGTTACCAATTGAAAAAACTTTAGGCTACCCAGAATGCCGCATCCAGTGTTTTATTGAATATCCCTCGAAGGTCAAGCATACAGCAACGTCTGCGTGATCTCCACTGGCTGCCGGTTGCGGAAAGAGTGAGATTTAAAGCCCTTACCACAGTGCACGCAGCCCTGTATCAGTCTGGCCCTGGCTACCTCAGGAAGCATTTTAAATTCTACGTACCCTCAAGAAACCTATGTTCTATGGCACAGTTCCTCGCAGTGATTCTACGTTTCCGCCAGATAAGAATGGGTGGCAGCGCTCTGGCCTATAAGACTGCTATGGCTTGGAATGCACTCCCTTTGGAACTGCGCTGCATCCAAGATGTTAAGCAGTTCAGGAAATGGTTGAAAACACTGTTCTTTGTATAGAACTCCTCTGACTCCCATTTGCTCACAAGGTACCGCTCCGGGACACTCCTGAGTAGCCGCGTGCAATATAAATGCATATAACATAACATACCATAACATATGGAGATGAATTGGTATGTGATTGAACTGTTTTGATGAACAGAGCTGGTTATCAAACAGAACTCTATGATTTCTCCCTTTATTTGCTGGATCAGGATACGGTCCAGCATCAGCAAGCTACTAGGATTCATTGCAGAAACAGAACCCATTCCCAAACAGTATCACCTCCATTTTATCTTTGTTTAGCTTAAGGTGGTTTTCATGCATCCACCTAGTGATATGCAACAGGTAGTTGTTAAACTGACTTTCCACGGAGTTTACATCAGATGTAATAGATATAAATATCTGCATGTCGTCTGTGTAAGATATAACAGAGAAACCATCGGCTTGAATGAGTCTGGCCAAAGGGGTGACATAAATGTTGAATAATGTAAGGGACAATGATGAACCTTTGGGAACTCCACAGGGAAGGGAAAACGAGTCAGCGGTGAAACCTCTTCAAGTGATCTTCTGCTCTCTATGAGAGAGAAAAAAGATGAGCAGGGTTAAGGCAACCCCTTTTACTTTACTGTCTCTAGTCTCCTGACTGACACCTGTTGGTGGATGGAGGCAAATGCAGCAGAGAGATCAAGTAGGATAAGAGCAGCTTACCCACCCCCTATCCACCTGAATGCGAATTTCCTCAGCGGCCATATCTAATGCCGGTTCTGTAGAACGATTGGGTCGAAAACCAATTTGGGACGGGTCAAGAAGATCCATAGACTACAAAAATACCACCAAATCTTCATTAATGGCCCTTTCCAGAATTTTACCTGAAAGTGGTAAGCAGGATATAGGTCTGTAATTCTTGACCTCAGCGGGGTCTAAGGATGGTCATTTAAGATTGGACGTATACATGCTTTTTCCCATGATTTTGGGAAATTCCTTGAGGTTAGACTCCTGTTTAAAAGTGGGACTAGGCATGTGGCGACAGTGTCAGGAACCATATGTAGTACAAGCAGAGGGCATGGATCTGTGGGGAGCTTGAATTCATAGTTAAGAGTATATTGCTGACTCTATCATGAGTTAAAGAGAAAAAGCTAGCCAGTTCGGTCATAGTGTTACTAGGATGATCAACACTTAATGATGGAGATAAATGTGTGCCCCGAAAACGCTTCATAGGCTCCGTGAACTTTAGACTGGAAAAAGTTAGCTACTTTAACACAAAAATCTTGGTCAAGTGAAAACAGTTTTACATGCTCAAACTTGGAGAGAGCTGTGACTGTTTTAAAAAGTTCTCTGGTCGAGGTTTTTGCTGACCCAATTTTCATGGAAAGATCGGTGGTTTTGCTGCTTTAATACCCTCTTTGTATTTTTCTAGAACTAACCTGTATTTGTATTTTTTCCTCTGTGCTATAATCTTGCCTCCAGATACGTTCTTGACTTCTACATTTTGACTTGATTATTCTGAGTTTGGCTGGATACCAGGGGGCTGAAGGATTTTCCCTGCGGTATTTGCTAGTTTTCTCATGGGCCAATTGCATCACAGCTGAGCAAATCCAGTTATCGAAATTTGGAGCAGAAATGTGGTTATCAAGGTCTAATATAGGGCAGTGTCTGTGTAAAGCAGACTCTAGCCCCACTTTATTAATTTTTCTCATTGTCGAGTTTTAATGAGAGGGCGGTTTTCAGTAGACGATACTTCTTCAACTGAGCGGGCCAAATAAAAAAAGATGGCATTGTGATCTGCCAATGTAAGTGGAAGTACTTTTACCAAAGTGACATCAATATTGTTGGTGAAAATTCAATCTTCTGTGTGGCTGGCCTTGTGAGTAGGTTCCGTTATTATCAGTTTTAGCCAAAAACAGCCAAGGCAATCCACCAAGTGATTGGTTAAAGTTTTGTCCAAGCAATCAAGGTGAAAATTAAAATCACCTCACAAGGTAAAAGTGGAGGAGTCCACTCACAACTCCAAATAGTTTGAATGGACCGTACGAATTGATCTCTGGGGCCAGGCGGGCAATATATTAGAGCCCCCGGGAAAGTACTGATGCTGTTAAATGTAAAAATTAACAACAGGGCTTCTCTTTTTTAAATGCAAGATAGGGAAGAAGGCAGCTTTGATGTAACTGCGATATATGAGCGCTAAACCACCCCCATGTTTCCTGTGTTTCCTGTTTACTGTGGATATTTCGTATCCAGATGGACTAGCTACTATCAGATGGTTTATTGGTCCAGGTTTCCATTTGAGTTTAGCAAATGTATATTTATGTTTAACCAGAGATCTGGTATTTAGTAAAACACAAGTGAGGGCTGGATGGAGGTGCATGGTTTTCGGAAAGGTATTAGCCTTCAAAGAGTCTTCAAGAACTGAGGATTCAGTGAGATGAAGCTTAGGACCATAATTGAATTCCTGACAGAGAAATTAATTATTATTAGCATTGCAGACAAAGGGGGGGAAACTGCATCGCTCACCATTATTGAACATTAGCAAATTGTCCCTAGTGTAGACTTGGGGGCAAAAAAGAGCAGAGGATCATGTCAGCATGCAAATTTATCTGTAGCTCAGAGGAACAACTAGACCGCTAATAAAAAATGGCAGACCCGCTCTTACATACGGGCACCGCCAAGAGCACGACAAAAGCAATGCACACAGAACACAGAACAGTCCCTGGTGGTGACAGCAGGTAAAGATAAAAAGGTAAAATTAAAAGTAATTTTTTTTCAGATTAATAAAATACCTCAGTGAAGAACAGTACTTCATTCCAACTTAACAAAGCATACGCTGTGCAGTCATGTCAGCGTGTGCATTTATCTGTAGTTCAGAAGAACAACTAGAGCGCTAACAAAAATGGCAGACCCGCTCAAACATATGGGTACTGCCAAGAGCACAACGAAAGCAGAGCACACAGAACACAGAACAGTCCTTGATGGTGACAGCAGGTAAAGATAAAAAGTTTATATAAAAAGTAAGTCTATTTTTCAGAAGAACAAGACTTCACCCAGCTTAACAAAGCATACAAAGTTCTTGTGAAAGCCTGGAGGCTATGTTCTTATGGCAAGAGTGTTTGAAGTTGACGCTGAATCCAGCAATGTATTGTAAGGAATTTAATCATATTTTGGAAGTAAACTGGAATAGTTTATGGTTCTATTAAAGAGAAACAGTATAAAGTATTCATACTGCAACAGATTGGATACAAATCTGTGTGAGGAACAGATACGATTTTCTTCACTTCAAAGGACTGTTGATATTTACTCAGTGTTTATATTACATTTAAGGTCAAGGCACTTAAATATGAAAGTGTTTAATTAAAATCATTATGAACTATGTAAGACTAATGGATATTAAATTTATATCAGAACCACAGAATGTGTACCTTCACAACAGAAAGTAGTTGCCTTATCACAAAATGGAGTGAGGTTATGACAAACCTTAAGTAATACCAATGGCATAAATATTATGTATGTTTTAGTTCGAGGAATATCAGAGTTCCATCAATAGCCCAGAGAGTCTGAGGTATAGAAATATTATGGAGACGTATAGTTTGTCATAGCAAGTATTAGATGACTACATAAAAAGACAAGGTGTTATATATATATTAATCTTGTCTTTCCATATCTTTTATGATGCAGGAGACACAGTAGAGTAAATGACAGTGCATTTCAGTGCCGTAAAAGTGATGAGTCAGAGTTGTGCTGTTTCTATAGCTGTCTAATCCCAGGGTCCAACATATTCTAATTGAGTATAGACAGTTGTTACACAAATGTATATCACTGCCATTGGACGTGGAATTTAGGTCAATGAATTCTGACAATGGTATCTCTTTGGGCTTTGAGAACTACTGTGACACTATTCACTGGCTAGTCCCTTGAAAGAATGTTCAACTATAACAGCGAAAGGCAAAATTTCCCTTCCACATTTTAATGGAATAAAAGGAATGATTTAATGTTTTGGAATTAATCTATAAGGAATTGATAGTCACCCGGGAGGCGGATTATTATCCTGCTTTTTGCCCTGTCTTAAATAGTATGGATACTTCTTTGTATATCAATTGTTCTGGAATAGTGCTGTACAAAAATACAATGCCCCTGGTGAATGACAAAGATCTGAGTACCTTTGGAATGACCACTAGATAGGCTGCAGTAAATTATGAAGGACGAATTTATGCATACCCGGGTTTTTTTATCTAACAGTACTTATTCAAATGTTCGTAATGGTACTGACGATGACGCTCTTGGGATGGTGTTGTCCTTAAGTGTGCCCTCTAAATTTGCAAAGCCTAATATTTGTTGGGTTGAGAGAACTCTTACCAAAGAATTCTGTGATGAAGTGACCGATATAGAGATCATTAACTATAGTAATAGGATCACTTTTGGGTACAACTTTTTGCCCATCTTTACATTGGGTGGTACGTCTATGGCCCAGGGTGGGAAAGCCAGAGAATATTTTGGGTGTAAGTTGCAAATATTGTCTAACACTACTGTGGCTGCTGTACACAACATTACTACTCAGTTGTAAAGTATGCGAATATATTCTGAACAGAGTCGATATGCAGTGGATTTTATTTTAGCCAAGAGTTGTGGTGTATGTGTGGTAGTGGGAGACCAGTGTGTAGTTAGACATCCTCGAGAATGTCAAGGAAATGGAAAGTGGAAATTGGAGTTGGTCTCTCTTTGGTGGCTGGGGTTGGATTCTGGAAAAGGTTATTTATTTGATTGTGAAATTGGTATGTTTTTGTGCCCTTATTCAGTGCCTCCCCTTTTGTTGTTCTTATTGTACCACCCTTCTCAATCCTAAGAGGAAAATATCGATTCATGATACCAATGCTGCAATTATGGTGCAAAAAGAGGTAGACAACCTAATGCAGATAGATTAGGGCATTTTCGAGAAATCTTCCCACCTTACAGTCTCCCTTCCCATTACTGAGAATATGGAATGTTCATAAGAAGTAATACTTATGGTCTTTTGTTTCCTGATTTTATATTTCCCTTGTTGCTGACAGAAATTTTTTCACTCATACTAAAAGGAGGGTCTGTTAAAATAGAATTATTTCTGCCTGCGCATTATCCTATCTAAGTTAGCATTCGCTGCACCATTTTCTGTCAAGACGCCATTTTGAATCATGAACGAAGCTAATCCTTTGCTATTTCTGATAAAAGGCTTCTGCTAGGTTTCACTTCTCAAAGGTTGGGGTTTGCTTCACTAATGAATAGACTATTCTTATTAGCACATTCCTTTCTCACTAGATACAGGCCTTCTCCCACTTGTCTGGTGATGGACCAACTGGAACAACCTTGGACTCTGTACATTTGTAAGATGTGAGCACTGAGATTGTTCTTCTCTTGTATTCAATTGCTTTGCATCACCTGCCTGGAAAATTTCACTAAGGGCATGTCTTAGCCTAGTTACAAATTGTACATAATGTATATTTATGCTTGTCAATTTCAGCTCTCTGCAGCACTCCTAGTGACTGGGCAGACTAGGCTCCACACTAAGTGTACCTGATTAAACAGATGTTGGTTTGTATTATCTACAGTCTGACCGACTCTTCATTTGGTATGGAAGGCTGAGATGTGGTCATTAGTGATGCGAATCAGGCCATTTCCTTTATTGCTTGGTCCTAACCTTTTTTTTCTTAACCTCTTCGCTGCTAGGCCTTTTCTCCCCTGTGCTAAGCCCTTTTTTGGCTATTTGGGGTAGTTTGTGCTTAGGTCCCAGTAACATTTTGACCACATAAGGTATCCATGCCAAATTTACGTGCTTTTCTTCCAATATCATGGGGATTCTAAAGATACCCAGGGTTTATGGATTCCCCGGAGGAGACCAAGAAAGTAGCCAAAATACAGCTACATTTTTGTTTTTTCTTTTTAAAAAATGGGAAAACAGTGCTGCAAATGAAAGCATCTGTTTTTTTCCTTGCAAATAGTATCAACAAAGGGTTTATGGGTCTGACATGACCATTTTCACAGCTTTCAGGGTCTGATATGCCTTTGTCAGAAAAACCAACGTTTTTTACACAGTTTTGGCATTTTACTGGAACATAGCCTATTTTTGCTATTTTTTGTGCTTTCAACATTCTTCCAGTTAATGTTAGAAATGGGTATGAAAGCAATACTGGATCCTGGGAAGCTATTCATTTCAGAAATGTAGACAAAATTCTGAATGCAACAAGGGGTCATTTGTGTAGATCCCTCAAGGTTTCTTTAAAGAAACTAACAGTAGAAAATATAGGAAAATTGAAAATGAGTTGAAAAAATCAGCCATTTCAGCCAATGTTTTCAGCTGTAACTTCTTCTAATTATGACAGATGTTTTAAAGCAATATACCTTTATATTTGCTGGACCTTCCTGGTTGTGGGGATATATAGGACCTGTAGGTTATCAAAGAACCCGACAAACCCAGAGCCAATAACTGAGCAGCGTCTTGCAATGGTTTTGTATTATGTACCGGTTATATAGCAATTAATTTGGGAAAATATATACAGTGAAAACTCAGGATGAAAGAACCTATGTATTTCTGAAATTGGAACAAAATATAGAGTTTGGAAACAGTAGCTATTTGCGCAAAATTGTGAGTTCCATGGGTAGCATGAGAACTATAGGACATTTTTCAAAGTGACTTCTTTTTTACACATTGTCTTTCATTTGGAAGGCAGAAATGCATCAAAAGTCAATAGGTATTAATAACAGTTGCTCTACAATTCTGTTTTCCCCTAAGTCTCCCAATAAAAATGGAAACTCACTTGTGTGGCTAGGCCTAGTGCCTGCAACAGGAAATGACTTAAAAGGCAACATGGACACACTTCATTTTTACAGTGAAACTGACCCTTTTTTTGGAACGTGCCTAGCTGTAGATTTTGAACCAGAGTTCTGCTGACACCTAGGGAAACCTAGCAAACCTATAAATTTTTTTAAACTAGGTACACAGGGGAATACAGGATGGGGTGAATTATCTGGCTCTCACCAGGTTCTGTTACCCAGAATCCCTTGCACACCTCAAACTTGTAAAAACAAACATTTTCCTCACATTTCTGTGGTGGAAAGTTCTGGAATCTGTGTGGTGCCACAAAATTCCACCCACCCTGCATTCCCCAATGTCTTTCGAGACAAATGGTACCTCACTTGTGTGGGTAGGCCTAGTGCACGCAGCAGGAAACGGCCCAAAACTCAACATGGCCACACCACATTTTCACAGCGAAAACTGACCCTTTTTTTGCAAAGTGCCTAGCTAGAGATTTTGAACCCTAGCTCTGCCGGCACATAGGGAAACCCAGCAAACCTATATATTTTTAAAAACTAGACACCAGGGAAATACAGGATTGGGTGACTTGTCTGGCTCTCACCAGGTTCTGTTACCCAAAATCCCTTACAAACCTTAAAATTTGTAAAAAAAAAAACAACAACCTTTTTCTCACATTTTTGTGGCAGAAAGTTCTGGAATCTGCGTGGATCCACAAAATTCCATACACCCCACATTGCCCAAAGTCATCAGAGAAAAATGGAGCATCACTTGTGTGGATAGGCATGCTGCCTGCGACA
This sequence comes from Lissotriton helveticus, assembly GCF_964261635.1. NCBI lineage: Eukaryota > Metazoa > Chordata > Amphibia > Caudata > Salamandridae > Lissotriton > Lissotriton helveticus. The sequence goes on along the minus strand of NC_136060.1, from coordinate 330,074,507 downwards.
GGAAACGGCCCACAACACAACTTGGACACACCTCATGTTCACAGTAAAAACTGATCCCTTTTTTGCAAAGTGATTAGCTGTAGATTTTGAACCATAGGTCTGCTGGCACCTAGGAAAACCTATACATTTTTAAAAACTCGACACCCAGGGAAATCCAGGATGGGGTGACTTGTCTGGCTCTCACCAGGTTCTGTTACCCAGAATCCCTTGCAAACCTCAAAATTTGAAGAAAAAAACAATTTCCTCACATTGCTGTGGTGGAAAGTTCTGGAATCTGCGTGGATCCACAAAATTCCACCCACCCCGCATTCCCAAAAGTCTTCTGAGAAAAATGGTACATCAATTGTGTGGATAGACATACTGTCCGTGACAGGAAACAGCCTAAAACGCAACTTGGACATACCACATTTTCAAGGTGAAAACTGGCCCTTTTTTTTGCAAAGAGCGTAGCTGTAGATTTTGAACCCTAGCTCTGCCAGTACCTAGGGAACCCTACCAAACCTATACATTTTTAAAACTAGAGACCCAGGGGAATACAGGATGGCATGACTTGTCTTGCTCTCACCAGGTTTGTTACCCAGAATCCCCTGCAAACCTCAAACTTAGTAAAAAAACACAGTTTCCTCACTTTGCTGTGGTGGAAAGTTCTGGAATCTGCGTGGATCCACAAAATTCCACCCAATCCGCATTCCCCAACATCTTCCAGTGGTACCTCACTTGTGTGGGTAGGCCTAGTTACCATGACAGAATATGGCCCAAAACGCAATGTGGACACACCTCATTTTCACAGTGAAAACTGACTTTTTTTTTGCAAAGTGCCTAGCTGTAGATTTTGAACCCTATCTCTGCTAGCACCTATGGAAACCTATACATTTTTGAAAACTAGACTCCCAGAAAAATCCAGGATGGGGAGACTTGTGTGGCTCCCACCAGGTTTTGTTACCCAAAATCCCTTGAAAACCTCAAACTTTGTAAAAAGAAAACACATTTGTATCATATTTCTTTGGTAGAAAGTGCTGGAATCTTCGTGGATCTACAAAATTCCACCCACCCCACATTCCCAAAAGTCTTCTGAGAAAAATGGTACCTCACTTGTGCGGGTAGGTCTGGTGCCGGCGACAGGAAAAAGCCCAAAAGCAACATGGACACACCACATTTTCACAGTGAAAACTGCCCCTTTTTTTGCAAAGTGCTTAGTTGTAGATTTTGAACCCTAGCTCTGCTGGCACCTAGGGAAACCTAGCAAACCTATAAATGTTTTAAAACTAGACACCCAGGGAAATACAGGATGTGGTGACTTGTCTGGCTCTCACCAGGATCTGTTATCCAGAATCCCTTGCAAACCTCAAACTTTGTAAAAAAAACAACACATTTTCCTCACATTGTTGTGGTGGAAATTTCTGGAATCTGCAAAGATACACGAAATTCCACCCACCCCGCATTCCCCAAAGTCTTCCAAGAAAAATGGCACCTCACTTGTGTGGGTAGGACTAGTGCCCGCAACATTAAACTGCCCTAAACACAATGTGGACACACCACATTATCACAGTAAAAACTGACCCTTTTTATGCAAAGTGCCTAGTTGTAGATTTTTAACTCTAGCTCTGCGGGCACCTAGGGAAACCTAGCAAACCTATACATTTTTGAAAACTAGACACACAGGGAATTCCAGGATGGGGTGACTTGTCTGGTTCTCACCAGGTTATATTTTCCAGAATCCCTTACAAACCTCAACTTTATGAAAAAAACACATTTTCTTCACATTGCTGTGGTGGAAAGTTCTGGAATCTGAGTGGATCCACAAAATTCCACCCAGCCCGCATTCCCCAACGTCTTCCAAGAAAAATGGTACCTCACTTGTGTGGGTCGGCCTAGTTCCCGCGACAGGAAACGGCCCAAAACACAACGTGGACACACCTCATTTTCACAGAGAAAACTGACCCTTTTTTTGCAAAGTGCCTAGCTGTATATTTTGAACCCCAGGTCTGCCGGCACCTAGGGAAACCTGTACATTTTTTAAAAAACTAGACTCCTAGGGAAATCCAGGATGGGGTGACTTGTGTGGCTCCCTCCATTTTCTGTTTTCCAGAATCCCTTGCAAACCTCAAACTTTGTCCCCCAAAAGTATTTTCCTTACATTTCTGTGGTGGAAAGTTCTGGAATCTACGTGGATCCACAAAATTCCACCCACCCCACACTCCCCAAAGTCTTCCGAGAAAAATGGTACATCACTTGTGTGGAGAGGCCCACTGCCCGTTACAGGAAACAGCCCAAAATGCAACATGGACACACCACATTTTCAAAGTGAAAACAGACCCTTTTCTTGGAAAGGGCTTAGCTGCAGGTTTTGAACCCTAGCTATGACGGCACCCAGGGAAACCTAGCAACCCTATACATTTTTGAAAACTAGACACCCAGGGGAATCCTGGATAAAGTGACTTGTCTGGCTCTCACCAGTTTCTGTTGCTCAGAATCCCTTGCAAACCTCAAACCTTGTAAAAAAAACACATTTTCCTCATATTCCTTTGGTAGAAAGTTCTGGAATCTGCATAGAGCCACATAATTCCACCCACCCCACATTCCCCAAAGTCTTCATAGAAAAATGATACCTCACTTGTGAGGGTAGGCCTAGTGCCTGTGACAGGAAACGGCTCAAAACACAATGTGGACACATCATATTTTCACAGTAAAAACGGACTTTTTTTGCAAAGTGCTTAGCTGTAGATTTTGAACCCTAGCTCTGCCAGCACCTAGGGAAACCTAGCAAACCTAGGGGAATACAGGATGGGGTGACTTGTCTGGCTCTCATCAGGTTGTGTTAACCAGAATCCCTTGCAAACCTCAAACGATGATAAAAAAACATTTTCCTCACATTGCTGTGGTGGAATGTTCTGGAATCTGCGTGGATCCATAAGATTCCACCCAGCCTGCATTTCCCTTAAGTCTTCTGAAAAAAATGGTCCCGCATTTGTGTGGGTAGGCCTAGTTGTGGGCATCCCATATCCCTGAATTTAAAAAAAAACTATTCCCTGAGGCCTATTGGGCTTTCTGACCCCCCCCCCCCGCCAGGAGGCAGATAAGATGCTTTTGCCCCTATCTGCCTCCTGGGGGGACAGAACGACTGTGGCAATTGTTTATGGGGTGGGGGCATTGGCATGCCAATTTTGGGCAGCGCCACCCCTATGTATATAAAAAAATCCCTGGTGCCTTGTGGGCTTTCTGCCCCTCCACCTGCCCCGGGAGTAGATAAGGGGCTATTGCCCCAACTGCCTCTCGGGGGGGGGGGGGCAGAAAGACTGTACCATTTTTTTAGGGGGGCATTGGCATGCCCATTCTGGGCAGCCCGCACCCTTACATATAAAAAAAGAAAACTGGTGCCTAGTGGGCTTTCTGCCCTCTTGCCGGGGCAGATCAGGGGCTATTGCCCCCATATTTTTCCTGGGGGGCAGAACATCTTTTGACTTCTTGGGGGGTAGGGTGGGGCATTGGGATGCCAATTCTAGGCAGCCCCACCCCTGGCCTATAAACAAATCATCCCTGGCACCTAGGGTGCTTTCTGCGCCCCCCCTTCAGCGAGGCACAAAGCTGTCTCCACCTCCTATAGGGAACCTGGCCTGAGTAAAGCAGAACCGGTTTATGTGTGCAAGCAGATACTGTTCTTTGCACTGCCTTCAGAGAGAAACATGGTATAAATATTGAGACTCTGGCACCAGAAATTTAGATCACTTATGGAAATCAAGAGGAATCTGCCAAGAAGAAGAGCGGAAAAGCTGTCAGGAAGAGTACTGCCCCTTTGCTGTGTGGCTGCTTTGTTGGGATAGCCTGCAGATGTTGTTTCTGTCAGTGAGTAGTGGAAAAGGACTGATACTTTTTATCCTGCTTCAGAAGCTCTCTAAAGGCATGATGCAGAGCTTGCCTCCTCTTGGTAGTCTCAGGAAAATCAAAGGCTTTAAAAGGATCCGTTCTGGATCAAAAAGGACCCTGCCTGAAAGGAGATCTGGGAGAGCTGTGTGAGGATCGCTGCCCCTTTATGTGTGAGTGGTGGGTTGGCCTGAAGTTGCTGCTTCTGACCTGAGCTGGAGAAGGATGGGACTGTTCTTCGTTGGTGTAAAAGGAAGCCTGCGGTGAGTTCTCCTAGGTCCATCAGTGTGGTGGGCGCTTAATGAAAATAAGCACATGGGGAATGGTTCATGAGTCCGAGGTATGAAGCACGTAGTGAGTGTTGACCTCCGACACCCAAGTAACAGCACCGGAGTCCCAGAGGGATCCCCCCTGCATTCTTTACTCCCTCTGCAGTGCCACTCCAGCTGGAGAAAGAGAAGCCGTGCGTGATTCAATCCCCAGGATGGCGTGATTCAATCCCCAGTGCCCCACTCTGGATGAGTACCCAGCACCGTGGGGAGCGAGCACAGCCTCACTCTGGGATAAGGAGGATAGTGGGTGTTGCGAGGGACCAGGGTATCCCTGAGTCATGCTGCCTAGGCGAGGCAGCATGGGACCGGTCGAGGTTTCCAACACACTCCTTGAGGAAGCAGGGCGAGGCAGCCGCACCACACGTTAGTGGACACCTTCTATTTGTCGATTGGAAGAGCGGGAGACCCAGCAAGGTCTCCCCACCTCTCCTAGTAGAGTGCATGTGTCCCAAGGGGACTCACGTTGGGGCCATACTTTGAGAGTCTGGCAGTACGTGGGAGACCCAGCGAGGTCACCTCACTGAATTGGAGTGTTCACTACCTGCCTCCCTGTGTGGCAAACCTTTGGGGGCATTTGGACTTCGGCTCTCAGGGCCTGAAGGAATTCTTGATGGGGGGATATTTCTGCTGAAGCCGCCAGGTACCGTATTACATGTAATAGACACACAGGTGCCTCTGAGCCCTTCGCTGGAGCCCTGATTACCGTATAACGTGTAAAAAGAACACAGGAGTGCTGACGTGTTTCTGCTGTATTTATGCCCTGGTTAGGTATGTTGGTTTTCCTCACACTTCCAGGAATGGCATAGTATGCCCAGCAGCCAAGATCTATGTTTTTCCCCGTCTCACCTAAATGCTGCATTTCATGCCCTGATATTGTGGTTTATATTATTTTACACCTTGCAATGATAGGATAATGAGTATCATTTCAGGACCTGCACAATATGTACAGTGACAGTATAGGGTGTTTTCATGATGTGTTCTCCCTATAAGTATTTACTTTATTGCACTAACTGTGATGTTGTGACAATGGCCAAGTTGGCACAGTGTTATTGTCATACGTATGTTGGATTTTTGTTGTTTTGGTCTTGTTTGGTTTAGATAAAGATATTTTCTTTTTCTAAACTGGTGTGTCCATTTGTGGTGTTTTCACTGTGTTACTGTGTGTTTGTTGTACAAATACTTTACACATTGCCTATGAGATAAGTATGTCTGCTCATGCCGGACTACCAAGGGGGTAAGCAGGGGTTATCTAAAGGGTTACCCCTTACCCAGACTAGAAGGGCTGGTCCCTACTTGGACAAGGTGCATACCTCTGTCAACTAGAGACTACCATTTCTAACACCGTACCTCCTTGAAAATGAAGCACAACATCTGGCACTCTTTGATACTGTTCTCAATATTCCACATGAAAGTGGTGAAAATACTTACTCGTAAGTTCTTTATTTTCAGTGAAATATGCATATGCATTGTATAAGATGCCAACATTTTATTTGAAACATCAAGCCTTTGCCACTTGGCCAGTCCTACTTTTCTGTCTATGTTTACGTACAAATGTATAAAGGGGGCTTGGTTTCACAGGCACCCCATGAGTGACCAAGGCTGTCCGTGCGTAATCAAAGCTGTCATAGTCTAAACGCATAGCAAGGGCTGGAGAACTAACACTAAAACTCTACAAACCTAATTTTGAGTGTGCATGACTCTATTCTGGAGTGTCTTTTGGATATATATCCGAAAGACACTCCAGAATAGAGAAAATATATATATATATATATATGTATGTATATATATATATATATATATATATATATATATATATTACCTACTGGCGGTCGCCAGTAGGTATATATAGTTAGGATTTTTTCTCTATGGGTTTTTTGAAAATTCTATGTCTAATAACTTTGGCGTTTGTGGACGGAATTGGCTGAAATTTTCAGGAAAATGGCACATTTTGTTTCTGAGCAGCCCTTGAAAATTTGGGGGGGGTTCGTCAAGGGGGGGCCGAGAAAAAAGGGGGGTCCCAAAACGTGTTTTTAACATTGAGTTTTCCATAGGGCGGTTGGCCTCACTTTTAGCCCGAACGGCTGAATGGATTTGCACGAAACTTGGCAAAATTGTAGGGACTGGTAGCCCGATGTGCCTTTTGTAGGTCTCAATATATGTGCTCCAGTGGATTTTGAGAAATTAACGTTTAAAAAAAGATATATATCTGTAACAGCGGACCGGGCAGCGCACTGGTTCGCGGACTTTTCGCGCAACGGAGCTTTGTGAAGCGAAGCTGATTGGTTCTCCGGCGTCTGTCAACATTCCAAACAGTCCGTAGCGGCCGCCATCTTGTCTCTCGGTAGGATCGAGAGACAAGAGGAGGTCAAAACAAAGGGGGAAATAACTATAAGGGGGCATAGTAGATCCTCGCTGACCCCCTAGTTTTGATGTGGAGGTTTTAAAAGGGCCCCGCGGGGCAAAAAAAAACCAAAATAATAATAATCGAACGGCTGAATGGATTTGCACGAAACTTGGCAAAATATTAGGGACTGGTAGCCCGATGTGCCTTTGCTAGGTCTCAATATATGTGCTCCAGTGGATTTTGAGAAATTAACGTTCAAAAAAAGATATATATCTGTAACAGCGCTCCGCTTCGCGTACTTTTCGCGTTACGGAGCTTTGCGAAGCTGATTGGTTCTCCGGCGTCTGTCAACATTCCAAACAGTCCGTAGCGGCCGCCATCTTGTCCCTCGGTAGGATTGAGAGACAAGAGGAGGCCAAAGCGAAGGGGGAAATGACCATAAGGGGGCATAGTAGATCCTTCCTGACCTCTTAGGTTTGATGTACCATTTTGCCAAGTTTGGTGTAATTCCGTTCAGCCATTCAGGCTGTAGACGTATGTAAATGTCCTATGGAAAATTGCATGGGGAAAACACATTTGAAAGTGTTGAAATTTAGAACCAATTAAAATGTTACTTTGGTTTTGTATTTGTGTGTGATGAAAGTTAATTGGTTATGTATATATGTCAAATGAGAGGAAACCACAGCCATTTTGTGATACTACTGTCTGAGGTACATTTGTGAGGAATTTTTGGTGGTGAATTTCTGGTGTTTGATTTACACAGTACTAACACTTCTGCTACTTTTAAAAAGGTGAGTTGTTAATTTGTAAGGGGAACTATGTTGTACACTTGAAGATAATTTGAAAAATGTTTTCTGTTATTTATTTGCAGTCCTTCTGTTATACTAAATACTTGATAAAGTTAGTTTTATATTATGTATTACTAAAAACGATAAATGAAAGTGATTATTTTTTTCTGCAATTTACAGCAAGCAATTTCAAAATAAAATGGCTCACAATGAAGAGACCGTGGCAATTTCTTTTGAATTGTCCAACACATTGATTGAAATTGAGAGCACCAATAATGAAATATTGTCACAAGGAGGACATGACTTGTATGATTCCATTAGATTGATTGAAATGGACAGCACCAAGAATGAAATATTGTCACAAGGAGATGACTTGAATGATTCCACTACATTGATTGAAATTGAGAGCACCAATAATGAAATATTGTCACAAGGAGGAGATGGCTTGTATGATTCCATTAGATTGATTGAAATGGACAGCACCAATAATGAAATATTGTCACAAGGAGGAGATGACTTGAATGATTCCACTACATTGATTGAAATTGAGAGCACCAATAATGAAATATTGTCACGAGGAGATGACTTGAATGATTCCACTACATTGATTGAAATTGACAGCACCAATAATGAAATATTGTCACAAGGAGGAGATGACTTGAATGATTTTTTTGATCAATCTCTTGATGGCGAATTTATCGAGTGTTTGCAGACCATAGAGTTACAAGAATCATCATTGGAGACTTTTAATGAGGACATTGCTGATGAGGACATGTTACTAGTTCTTTCAAATTTAGAAAATTCTGAAGAATAAATTTATATTTAGAAATCAAAAATTGTTTGAGACATTATTCATTTTTATTTTTAATTTATGAGGTTGTAGCGAAGTGATTGTAGTATAAAATGAGACTTATAGTATAGAGTGCAACATTTTTATGTTACATGGTAAGTTTACTCATATTTACTTCCCTTCTGCCACTATATTATCTCCAATGTGTATTTGACATGTCTTTTTCATCTCCGGCCTCCTTTCTCTCACTGTGTGTCTCCGATGCATCTTATCGCTGGTATTTTGTGTAATTACAGAAGAGAGTAAAATAAAATAGTTCGGAACGTGAAAAGGGGGCAAAGTAGAGTACTCCTCACCCCCTAGGCCTTTTTAGGCGGTCCCAAAAGGATCAGTTTCTGCTTTCCTGAGAGATTATGGTATGAGTTCCATATACCACAATAACTTGCATTACAACATGCAAGATATCTATCTCCTATTACCAACTTTTGGAGATATTCGCGCTAAGCGCGAATATCTCCAAAAAGTAACACCTGCCCTGAGCAGTTCTTAGCCATGTTATCCAATGGGAGGTGGATAACATGGCTAAGAGCATTAGCTCGGTAATGCATGAATATCGCTGAGATTTTAGCGATATTCATGCATTGCGGCCGTTTATTATCGCATTTGCGATAAACCTTGATAATAGTAAGGTTTATCTTCGATAATTTCTGACGATGCTTAGTGGTAAAAAATTGGTTGGTAAGCATCGTTAGCGATAAATATCGCTTAACTTTGGTAATATGCCCCAACGTCTGTTAACGTTCGATTCGAAGGAAATGAGGAAGTGTTGAAAAACATTGTCTGCGCCATCTTGCCTTTTTTGAAATGCCACACTTTTGTCGTGCACGGCAGCCATTTTAGATGCCTTGACCAGACCCACTCTCTGCACGCTGTCGATTCGTAGCATGGCTCCTCACCCACGCAAGCATCTTCCCTAGGCACTGGTCACCACCGCTCTCTGTCTTATGCATGGGCAATAAACCTCCCCCCATCTGCGCTGCTCTTCCCTGAGAATCACACTCTGTGCCCGCCCGACACCTCCCTTTCGCCCTATTCACTACCGCACCCTCTGACACTCCTCTTTCTCTGTGTCCGATTGTCCAGGCTATCAGCTAGCCCTGCAGATGTAGTTTATGGCCCCAGCTGTAAAGAATCACCCCTCTTCAAAGGAGTTATGGTAGATCAAGGCCCACACTCGATGAGATCCGTCACACCACACGTGTTCCTACTATCTGAAAACCATCCTGTATTGTGATTGGGGAGGGGACCGAGCCTGAAGCGGAAGATTCCAGGAATGACTCTTTGTACATCAAAGTTTTTACAATTATGTGTCACATTAAAAATATATAGCACTCCAACAAAGTAGTAGGTATATAAAACTTTAATAACATATAAATATATACAACAAAACAAAAACAGTAAAAACATTTAAACAACGAAGAGACCGTGGCAATTTCTTTTTAATTATCCAATAGATTTATTGAAATTGACAGCACCAATAATGAAATATTCTTGTCAGTAGCGGTCTGTTGTGCGAATAGTTCCAAGGCAGCAGAACGCGCTGAAATCTAGATGGCACGAAAGTGATGTCTAGTAAGTTGCCGCCCAGCAAAAAACGGCGTGGGGCGCCGCGGGGGTGAGTGAGTCCAGTAGGCACCACAGCTATTCTTACCAGCATTGCAGAATTACTGCTGGGGACAATGCCTGTGCTGTAGCAGGGTCACAGCAGAAACAAAAAGGATTCTGTTGAAGATGTTGTTGGTTTTCAATTTGAAAACAGTTCTGGTGTCAACTGCTATGCTAATGTAGTGGTTAATGTTTTGTTTTCTCTAGAAAATTTAAAAGAGGGGGAGGCAGTCCAAAGTTCCGTTAAAAGGGCAAAGGAAAGGATCGGTGGTTTGAACTATCAGTCAAAAAGGGGAGGGGGTGCAATAATTTTTCCTACCGGGTCACACTGTGCTTTCACCGGAAGTGAGGTCTGCAGGATTCTAGTAATTCAAAGTGAGGCTGGCGCCAGCATGGGAGCGCCGACGTCCCGCGGATACAGTTTCGTCACTCCACGGGCGATCATGGCAGTCATTCCCCATCGGGGGTCGGAGACTCCCGCGGCTCCTCTAGAATCTTCAAGGTCGTGGAGGACTACGGTGGTGGAGTCAACCAGTGACCGGGCCATTTCTTTATGCTGGGCCCGCTCTTGCCAGGTCGACCGCCATTTTGAGAGTTCGGCAGCTACCGGCGATCGCGGGGTCACATGAGCGGACGGGCTCCACCCTGCCGGGCGAGACGTTGCAGCATGGCCACAGTGGAAGAACCGTTTTCCGGGCGCCTGGAGCGCTGAGGGTGCAGCTGGGAAGTCTCCACCTGGGGAGGCGGGAGAGGCCTGTTCGCACCGTCTCTCCCTCCCAGTGCACCCCACGGCGTCTCGCTTGAGATTTGTTATGGCCGGACCAGGCGATGAGGACGAGGGGGGGGTCGGAGGCATGTGCAAGACATCCCCCCCCAGTGTTGTCGCAGCCATTATAAAAGAAAGAAGTGTCCCGTCCGTCTTCGGGCCGGGCTTCCGGTGGATGTCGGCCGGACGCCCCTGGCTCTGGCCCCATGAACGGGTTTCTTGGTTTATCGGCTGCAGCCGGATCCCGTCGGCCTCGGCCCCCCGACCGTTGGTGGTCGGACCGGAAGAGCATGTGGCGGGACTACCTGCAACTCTCAAGGGCCACCGCGGCCGGACTGGGAGAGAGAGGGGAGGGTCGAGGAGACATTCCACCCCCCTGCAACTGTTCAGCGTTGTAAAGGCAATCCCCTGGCCGGGTCCCGCTGGCCTCGGCCTCTCCTTCGGCTACACCCTACGTTAGGATCTCCTGGCCGAGGCGTGGCAGCAGGACCTGCCTTATATGGGCTGCTCCCGGCTGGGCGTAGCCGGAACCCTGCCCCACCTTGGAAGTTTCCAGAGTGGGGGTGGATGTTCTACTGACTTGCATTTTCCCTAGTCTATCGATTTTTTTGGCGTGGCAGGCGGTGGGACAGCGAGGGGTGATTTGGTTTCTCTTACTGTTTTTCTGGTCTCTCACCACTGGCATATTTTAACGTTTTCTTGTTTCTAGGACATTAATAGGTTTTATCATTACGTTATGTTATCGTTTCTTTGTTCGTTGTTTAATAAAAGTTCATGTTCATCAGTGGCCTACTGATTTTCGTTTTCCTATTTTTTTCTTTCCAGGTTGTTTCATGGTAAAGTTTCTGTTAACAGGATACAGTGATCACTTCGTTATTATTGCATATGTCCTTTTCACTAGGGGTGCTCTCTGGTCGGGCCAGATGACGTATCTCTAGTAAATGGTCCGGGTGAAAAAGGTGCATCAATCAGTGGGGAGTAGATAGGCATGACAGATTACAACGGGGGAGAACGGTCCGCATTACGTACCCTTTCACTACTTGCAAAGATTTTCCTACGTTTATTTGCAAACAGGGAATACCTCCAAAAAGAACTAATTCCCAAACAGTCAATGTTCGGACAATCAATCAATCAATGAGGAATGAAATAGGTACGACGTGTTAAAGGCTTGCGTTACCTACCCTTCACTATCTGCAAAGGGAGATAGAATATTCCTATTCTTCCTCGTTTGCAGGTAGAGAAGATCCTTAAGAGAATTAACTTCGAACAATTCAATGCTCGATTGAAACAATCAACAAGGGGTACTGTGAACACAAATGAACGCCGCTTATATACATACGCATTGCTATTTTCAACAGGTTGTTCCTAATGTTTCTATTTTAGCGAGGTCAAAAGAGATCCCATTAGTGGCCTACTGATTTTGCTCGATTCCTTTTGTTTTTTTACACGATTTTTCGCTATCTGCAAAGACTAAACAGAGTATTGCGACTCTGTGCTTGTTTGTAAATAGAGAATGAACCAAAGAGAACAATCAATCAAATGGAGAGAGAAGCAGGCACGACGGATTACAAAGGGGGCAAAGGGCTGCGTTAACTACCCTTCACTATCTGCAAAGAGAGAGTACTCCTAATAGAAATGAGGGGTGGGGGGCAGCAATCAAAGCAGATCAGTGTGCATAAACACGAAAATGTTTTTACTTACCACGTACTTGACATTCGACAGCTTATGATATTTGCTATTAAAAAACCATTGAAATTCACTGAAAAAACCATAGGTTATAGACCATATATAGTTAGGAATTAGCATTTACAAAACCTTGAAAATTCACTGAAAAAACCATAGGTTATAGACCATATATAGTTAGGAATTAGCATTTACAAAACCTTGAAAATTCACTGAAAAAACCATAGGTTATAGACCATATATAGTTAGGAATTAGCATTTAAAAAACCTTATTTTACTCACACAAAACCATTGAAATTCCATATATAGTTAGTTGCACTAACTATATATCGCGCACCCGCAATCCACTGCTGATGATGTCACATATTACATCATTCATGACATGGTCAGTGACATCACTGATGACATCACTGATGACATCTCAAATGACATCACTGATGACATCACTGATGACATCATCCAGTGACTGTGTGTTTCTGTAAAGTTTTAATATGTTTGATATATTTAAGAATGAGTGGATGTATAAGTGTCTGGATGAAGGATTTAGTAGGTGCGTGACTGACTGTATGAGTGAGTGAATAAATGTGTCGTACTAAATGCATGGGTTAGTGACTAAACTGTCTGAATGTGTGCATCAGTATGTCTGTTGTGATGTAAACTGCTGCATGTGTTGATCATTAGCTATACGAGAGGCTATATGTGTTATTGATTGGTTGCCCAAGTATTTGTATGGGAGATTGAGTTTGTGTGGGGGTGGCTGGGAGGTGTGTGACTCTGTGCATAGAAGTGTGAGCAGTTGATTCACTAGGTGTATGAGTTCAAGAGTGCATGTGGAAAAAGCTACATGGGCGGTTGACTGTGTGCATGAGTGTATTGATGAGTGAATGGATATCTCAATGCTACATGTCATAGTAAGTACATATGTAAAACACAGTACATGTGAGAGTTGGCATATATAAATAACTGTGCATGAGAGCCACTGAATGTGTGAGTGGCAGTATGGATCATTGTGAACTTGTATCAGGGATTGTATAAGAGAGTAAATATGTGTTAGTATATGTTTGAATAAGTAAGGTGTGTATAACTGTATAGTTGAGGAAATGGAGGTGAAATTGTTTCTTTGCATGACTGACTAGGTGTGTGAGTAACTCCATAGATGAGTGACAGTGTGTGAGTGTCTGTATACACTGAGTGTATCTAAGGTTATATTAGAGTCTGAAGAGGTTTATCGTAGTAGCACAAGAATGATGTCAAATGAGATGTCATCAGTGATGTCGACCATAAAGAGACGGCAGATACATATAAATAATTTTGATTAATTTGAATAGTGTGATGAGGGATCTTTAAGACATTGGGTTTAAATCATTTCGACCTAATTGTTTTCCTCATATGAGTCTGCGTGATCTCAATAGGAATGTCTGTTTTAGGTTTTGTTGAGACATCCTAACTCAAAACGAAGGGCTTCTATTTTGTTGTATATATGTAAAAAGTATTTGTATATACAAATGTGTTTGAAATTATAATTGAGAGATATATAAACTTTTTTATTTGATAAAAAGAAAAAAGAAAAATCATTTGATAATAACCTCTAACGTGTCTGTGGGTCAAGATGAGATAGGAGACTATATATATAAAAAAGAGATATATATACTTAGTTTGGTCACAGTGATACAAACACTAATATAGGGAGTATTTTACTTTTATTCCTTATCATTTCAAATTAGTATACATACCGTGTGCACCAAGGTACCATTTTTGTATTTAAGTCTATATTACCCAGGTACCGTTTGGTTTAATGGGTTTCCCCTGTCATACATTGAGTCATTTGAGATGTCATCAGTGATGTCATCAGTGATGTCACTGACCATGTCATGAATGATGTAATATGTGACATCATCAGCAGTGGATTGCGGGTGCGCGATATATAGTTAGTGCAACTAACTATATATGGAATTTCAATGGTTTTGTGTGAGTAAAATAAGGTTTTTTAAATGCTAATTCCTAACTATATATGGTCTATAACCTATGGTTTTTTCAGTGAATATATATATATATATATGTATATATATATACATATATATACATATATATATATATATATGACAAACGAAGAAGCACCAGACTTGGAGAGCCCTACGCCAAGTGTTAATGTTCATTTCATGCCAGGCAGTCCCGCTGTCACTCACTTCAAGTTCAGAGATTAATAAGCCAGCATTTCCTAACGCGTTTCAAGCGTCCATGCGCCCTTGTTCACAGGTGTTGGCCGATGGGTGTGAGCAGCAATACGCCTTCAAACATCCCTAAATAGTCCCGCCCAGCTGGGCGTGTCAGCATAGTGCATGCTGGGATATGAAGTCTATTGACAAGATATGTACCTGTGGCCGCCGTCACTCCATCAAATTCAATACCACAGTGGGTTTCTGTACCTGTTACGAGTGGCTGCAGGGCTGTGATTATCCCTTCTGCAGGAAAACACAAGGATCCATCTGCGTCTGTAATCACCACGCTGGACCCGCTAGTCAGCGGTGGGGCACCTCCGCGACCCCGGCAGGCCGCAATTATAAGACAAACGAAGAAGCACCAGACTTGGAGAGCCCTACGCCAAGTGTTAATGTTCATTTCATGCCAGGCAGTCCCGCTGTCACTCACTTCAAGTTCAGAGATTAATAAGCCAGCATTTCCTAACGCGTTTCAAGCGTCCATGCGCCCTTGTTCACAGGTGTTGGCCGATGGGTGTGAGCAGCAATACGCCTTCAAACATCCCTAAATAGTCCCGCCCAGCTGGGCGTGTCAGCATAGTGCATGCTGGGATATGAAGTCTATTGACAAGGTATGTACCTGTGGCCGCCGTCACTCCATCAAATTCAATACCACAGTGGGTTTCTGTACCTGTTACGAGTGGCTGCAGGGCTGTGATTATCCCTTCGGCAGGAAAACACAAGGCTCCATCTGCGTCTGTAATCACCACGCTGGACCCGCTAGTCAGCGGTGGGGCACCTCCGCGACCCCGGCAGGCCGCAATTATAAGACAAACGAAGAAGCACCAGACTTGGAGAGCCCTACGCCAAGTGTTAATGTTCATTTCATGCCAGGCAGTCCCGCTGTCACTCACTTCAAGTTCAGAGATTAATAAGCCAGCATTTCCTAACGCGTTTCAAGCGTCCATGCGCCCTTGTTCACAGGTGTTGGCCGATGGGTGTGAGCAGCAATACGCCTTCAAACATCCCTAAATAGTCCCGCCCAGCTGGGCGTGTCAGCATAGTGCATGCTGGGATATGAAGTCTATTGACAAGGTATGTACCTGTGGCCGCCGTCACTCCATCAAATTCAATACCACAGTGGGTTTCTGTACCTGTTACGAGTGGCTGCAGGGCTGTGATTATCCCTTCGGCAGGAAAACACAAGGCTCCATCTGCGTCTGTAATCACCACGCTGGACCCGCTAGTCAGCGGTGGGGCACCTCCGCGACCCCGGCAGGCCGCAATTATAAGACAAACGAAGAAGCACCAGACTTGGAGAGCCCTACGCCAAGTGTTAATGTTCATTTCATGCCAGGCAGTCCCGCTGTCACTCACTTCAAGTTCAGAGATTAATAAGCCAGCATTTCCTAACGCGTTTCAAGCGTCCATGCGCCCTTGTTCACAGGTGTTGGCCGATGGGTGTGAGCAGCAATACGCCTTCAAACATCCCTAAATAGTCCCGCCCAGCTGGGCGTGTCAGCATAGTGCATGCTGGGATATGAAGTCTATTGACAAGGTATGTACCTGTGGCCGCCGTCACTCCATCAAATTCAATACCACAGTGGGTTTCTGTACCTAGGCGGGACTATTTAGGGATGTTTGAAGGCGTATTGCTGCTCACACCCATCGGCCAACACCTGTGAACAAGGGCGCATGGACGCTTGAAACGCGTTAGGAAATGCTGGCTAATTAATCTCTGAACTTGAAGTGAGTGACAGCGGGACTGCCTGGCATGAAATGAACATTAACACTTGGCGTAGGGCTCTCCAAGTCTGGTGCTTCTTCGTTTGATATATATATATATATTACCTACTGGCGGTCGCCAGTAGGTATATATAGTTAGGATTTTTTCTCTATGGGTTTTTTGAAAATTCTATGTCTAATAACTTTGCCGTTTGTGGACGGAATTGGCTGAAATTTTCAGGAAAATGGCACATTTTGTTTCTGAGCAGCCTTTGAAAATTTGGGGGGGGTTCGTCAAGGGGGGGCCGAGAAAAAAGGGGGGTCCCAAAACGCGTTTTTCCCATGTTAATTTCCATAGGGCGGTTGGCCTCACTTTTAGCCCGAACGGCTGAATGGATTTGCACGAAACTTGGCAAAATTGTAGGGACTGGTAGCCCGATGTGCCTTTTGTAGGTCTCAATATATGTGCTCCAGTGGATTTTGAGAAATTAACGTTTAAAAAAAGATATATATCTGTAAGCGCGGACCAGGCAGCGGTCTGGTTCGCGGACTTTTCGCGCAACGGAGCTTTGTGAAGCGAAGCTGATTGGTTCTCCGGCGTCTGTCAACATTCCAAACAGTCCGTAGCGGCCGCCATCTTGTCTCTCGGTAGGATCGAGAGACAAGAGGAGGCGAAAGCGAAGGGGCAAATGACCATAAGGGGGAATAGTAGATCCTCGCTGACCCCCTAGGTTTGATGTGGAGGTTTTAAAAGGGCCCCGCGGGGCAAAAAAAAAAATAATAATAATAATCGAACGGCTGAATGGATTTGCACGAAACTTGGCAAAATTGTAGGGACTGGTAGCCCGATGTGCCTTTGCTAGGTCTCAATATATGTGCTCCAGTGGATTTTGAGAAATTAACGTTCAAAAAAAGATATATATCTGTAACAGCGCTCCGCTTCGCGTACTTTTCGCGTTACGGAGGTTTGCGAAGCTGATTGGTTTTTCGGCGTCTGTAAACATTCCAAACAGTCCGTAGCGGCCGCCATCTTGTCTCTCGGTAGGATCGAGAGACAAGAGGAGGCCAAAGCGAAGGGGCAAATGACCATAAGGGGGCATAGTAGATCGTCCCTGACCCCCTACGTTTGATGTGGAGGCTTTGAAAGGTTCTCGCAGGGCAAAAAAATATATACCGTTTTTTTAGTTTTTTTGCGTGGAGTGCGCTCGGTTCGCGAACCGGGAAGCGTTCTGGGGAGCGTACTTTCTTGAAAATTAGTGAAAAAAGTTAGAGTACAATAATAATTGTGAGTGATCAGATGTAGGGTAGCTCTGAGAAGAGCTTTTGGGTTTATGGTACATTTAGGTACTTATAAGTAGGTACCAATGCACATTCTTAAATTCAGAGTGAAAACTCTGTTGCCCTCATCTGAGAAGTGAACTCCATCTCCTCTGTAGATATCTTGCATGTAGTAACGCAAGTTATTGTTGTACAGGGAGCCCATTCCATGGTCTCTCATGTAAGCTGAAACAGATTTGTTTACATGCTTCCTCGATTTCTCAATTTGTGGACAAAATTGGTTCGACCACCTCCATTTCTGTCTTTGGCATATATTTGAATATACCAAGGCAGTCTGAGGAAAAAGTGCCATCAATTGCTCAAAGGTGTCCTTTAAAAGCATTTCCAGACCTACCCCAGTCAAAGTGCCCAAATCATTACCTCCACAGTGCACAATTAACAGGTCAGGTTTTGGCAAATGCATAAAGGTTTTCACCAATGGTATCAATTGGTGACATTTTAATCCTCTGTGGCCAAACCACTTAATTTCCACATCTTGTAAATTGAGGTTAGGTAAATTCCTGTTTTCAGCGTACCTTTGAGCCCAATAGATGTAGCTATGTCCAACAATCCAGACAGAAAACATGGCGAGAGAAGGTTCTCCTGCAGTCAGATGAAGTGTGGCAATGAAATGGCAGTTGAAAAAATGAGAGTGTAAAATGAAAAAAACTGAGGAGTTTCTGTGTTAATGAAGCAGTAAGAGTGATTGGTGGATTTTGATTGCTGAAAACAGAAAGTTAGTGTGCATGGATGAGTTCGTTGAAAGATGTATTTTGAGTGGCGAAGAAAAAATCATTAAATGAAAGAATGCTTTGGATATGCAGGTGCACTGAGAGTTCAGAGTTCAATTGCAACATTGTTGTGTGAGAGGTCTTGCAAGAGGTGGTTGCTATGCAGAAAAAGCAGAGAGGGGGCAGAGGGGGGAAGGGTTTTGCTTTGAAAAAAAGTGAGGGAAGAGTTTTGATTGGGTGACATGAGAGATCTGTGTGAGGAATTACAGCATTTCTGTGCTTTTGATAGCTGCAGACTCTGGAGTGCATACCTTTTGCTCTGCTGAAGACAAATTGGTGTGTTTCTGAGACTGTTTTGAAACTCAAAGTATTTGCTAAGGTGAGAAAAAATTTCTTTAATTTAGATAGAAAATAGTGTGCTTTAAGGAGAAAATTATGAAGAAAGTTGTGTTTTTCAAATGTTGCTTTGTCTCAAGTGTTTCACAAATAGATTTTGTTTCTTTGAGAAATTGTAATTGGAGAAAATGTGAAGTATTAGTACTGACAGGGTTTTTATGTGCATAGGAGCTGTGGAGTGTTTTCAAATTATGACTTGTAAATCGTTTTTGAGAAAAAGCAATGGTTTTAATATTGATGAGAAGGACATAATGGTGTCTGCTTCTTTATAAGGTAATTGAGAGTCTCTGATGTTATTTTTCCCATTTCAATGTAAGAAGTTTGTCTGTGGAGCAAATTGCTTGTAAATATGCTCCCACCTGTGCATGGCAAATTTAGATTTTGAATGTTTCCGTTACATAGGCATGTTAAAGGTGACTGAAACATGCTGCAAAGGCAATCAAAAAATGCTTTTATGTGTCTTAAGGACATTTTAAGTCATTTCCCCATGTGCAGTGTTTTCAAATTATGAGTTGAAAATCGTTTTTGAGGTAAAGGAATGTTTTCAAAATTTATGTGCGCCATATGACCCCAAATTTTTTTTTCAGGGGTGCAGCAGGGTGTTCTTGAGATACCCCTGCACCGTCGGAAAAATTCGTAATTTGCGATGAGGTAATTGCTAATCGCAAATTGCACCTTCATTCCTATGGGCCTCCTGCTGCATGGAAATGAATGGGTAATCTTGCTGAAATGCAAAGTCGAATCTGTATTTAAAAGGGTCTGCACCTCTGTACGGGTGTTCGCTATGTGAAGCACGAAAGTTTCACGGGCCGAACTCAAGGCCACCTCTCTCTGAGACAAAAGAGCTCTTATTCTTGCCATGCTGTTGAAATGTGCTCCCAAGGTTGGTATTTGTGGCCAGATTGAAAACTCCCTATGTTCATGTGTGGGAGGAAATAGAACATTTCTGCAGCAAATAACCCGTTCATTTACTGTTACGATAAAATGAATACTTTTAATTAACCCAGAACAATCTTCATTATTGAGCATCAAATAACTACCATTTTCCAAGAACTTGAACGTGGGGATGATAGCAGGAACTGGCGTGCCTTGCAACACGCAAGCCATATTTGGTCGGTGTTTGTTGCATGAACCGTGTAACTGTCTGTGCCTACACATTAGTGAATGATCTGGCGTCTCAGTGCATTCCTCTCCATTCAGATAAAGTTCTTGATCATCTTTGAAAATCTGTATGTGTATGGAAGCGACCAGACTTGATGAAGAAAACCACTACCTAAAGGTTAATAACGACCTATTGGTATATATTTCATACAATTTGAAAACTTATATAAAGCAAAAGGCAGCGTTATTAAACCGTGGATAAGGCACGTTGCCAAAGCAGTCAACCTTTTGGATTTATACTGGAAATGTTAAAGGAAGAATTACGGAGTAGGGCCTGTAAATCTTTAATAGACAACGAGTAAAATTACTCCAACCATCGTATTCCTCTAACTCCGGGATAGTAGGGGTGTTTAATTTTTTAGAAGTAGCCAATCCAAAGCATTTGGTCTGGGAAATTGTTTCATTCACAAACAACATATGTTTTGGGATGAGACATGCACGGTGGAAAGCCTCAGTGCCTTGTACCTGCCAAACTGATGTAGATCCTGGATATTTTTACTCTGTATTACGTTAGCATGGTCTCATTACTGGTTTAAACGCCATTTTTCCTTTTTTGTAACTTCTGCACACGACACTTAGTTGTTGCTTTAGCTTTCAGCCTACCTGCGTCAAGATCTATGCCTGCTTCAAGCAGGCGCAGGGTTTTGATGTAGCTTTGTCCTATCTGATTGTAAATGCGGCACACTGTGGGTGGCAGAGCAGCGGTGCACGTTAACTGGTGCATCCCTGGGGATGTGCTAGTTAATATAAATCTGTCCCTTTACATTTAATTATGTGCAGGGGACACAGAGTAGGTGAGGTTTATCCAAGGTTAAGAAGAGATGAGTCCTGTTCAGTGAAAAATTGGAGATAGGCTTCAGTATATTATATACTTAAGTAGTGTGTTAAGTTTTTAATGACTGTTATTAATTTACTGTTGGGTAATAGTGGTTAATAACATTTTTTATTATATTTTACCACAGATTCAACTGCACATTATTTCAAGATTTTAGGATGCCTAGCAAAGAAAGAGTAAGAAAGGCTGGAAAACGTCAAAGACAGCAGGAGCATGGAATATTGCAGCAGTCCTCTAACAAAAAGATTTGTCAAGTCACCAAGAAAGCACCGGGTAAGAGTCGAAAAACAGTCATAAGAAATATGTGTAGTAAAAAAAATATTACTACAGAAAATGTTTCACTCCAGAAAAGGAGACCGAATTCAAATGGTAAGGAAAGGCCAATGAGAAATGTTACTGCTAGAGTAAGAGATAACTCTATGCATGAAAGTAGAAGGAAACAACAGTTTAGGGATATTCGTAAACGAATGTTCCGCAACAGGATAATTGGGAATTTGTTAAAAAATATTAAGAAAGGTCAGCAGAAAGTGGTTTTTTATAAGAGAAAAAAAATAGTTGAGAAAGTTATTGATCAGGCATTTGAATTTAAACGTAAGTTATTTATTTTGACAATCAATAGAATTAGGAAGCTAAACAAGGTAATTTATGATTTCAAAAGAAATAGTAGATGGAAGAGAATAGTTAATCGTAGTAATTTTTGTGAAGTTTTTTCTGGAGAATGGATGCATAGTTCAAGCTCTGAGGCATTTTTTAATGAGGAGAGTTATTTCCAGGATAATGATTTGGTGCATGCAGTTGACACCAGTGGTCGAGCTTATGAAGTGAAAGATGGTTGTCCAGTTGAAAAAGAAAAACTTGTGAGAACAGAGATAGAAGAGGTGTTAGGTAATGAGGTTTTAGGGAGACGTCCTAAGGGTCCTGTGTACACCTGGAAGTGTAGTAGTATTTGCAGTGTACGACAGGATTCCATCAATTTGCTTTGTGATTTTATACGGTCATTTAGTAAGAAAAGTTTGAAGCAGAAAATGAAGTTGTTGCAAGAATTAGATCCTTGCAGAGTGAGAGAAGTGATAGGTTTGCATGGTCATTCACTGGCTTGTCTTTCCAGGAGAGTATGCCAGAGTGTTTTTCATCATTTCAGGATGCTAGCAGTGCATCATAATAAAGTGAGGAAATTAGTTAGAATGTTGTATTATGCTAAGAGTCCAGCAATTATGCTAAAACAATTATGCGCTGCTCTTTTGCATGGTTCTGAAATAGATGTGAAGAATATATGTGAAGAAATTGAGTTTTGTTACTTTGGAAGTAAAGAGGAGAATGTTGAAATTGACCAAGAAGAAGAGAGTAATGTGGAAGATAGTGTACAGGTTTCCAGTACAGATAATTTCCAGAGGGAAATTGCGACGTTTGAGGTGAAATCAAGTGAGAGGCCAAATTTCACTTGTGTGTGTTGTCGACGCACTTATTATAAGAATCAGACTAAGTTAGTGGATTTATATGGAAAAAGTGAAAGGGAAAATAATAGTGAATGGAAGGATTTTACAACATACTTGATGGTAGAAAATTGTTTTGATTTGGGATTGGATCAACGTGTGTGTACTTATTGTTGTAACAAATTAAATCAAAACCAGATGCCTGCTAGAGCAGTTCATAATAATCTGGAATTGGTTGAAATTCCTTCTGAATTGAAGGATTTAAATACTTATGAATCTATTTTGATTCAAAGTATCCATCCCTTTCAGGCTATTGTAAGAATGGAGCCAAAGACAGGGAAATTGCCTCCATCAGATTTACAGAGAGGATTAAAGGGAAGAGTTGTTTATTTGCCTCTAGATTTGAAGAAAAACATTAACACAATTGGAGTAGAAAAAGTGGAAGAGAAACCTCTGGTTATCTTAGTTAATGGGGTTCCGACAAAGAATAAGAAAATATGGCAAGATTTAGTAGATGTTAGGAAAGTCAAAAGGGCAACATTGTATTTGAAAAAATATAATAAATACTATAAAAATGTATATGTTGCAGAAGAGGAAGTAAGTGAGGAAGAGGATAGCGATTTGTGTGCTGGTCAAATTGAGAAAGTAGAACCCTGTACTAGTGAAGAAATATATGAACATTATAGTGTTCATCCTTTGCATTCCAAGGAAGTCATGGGGAATGCTATTGAGTTGTTTCAAATGAAACAAGCGAAAGGGAGTCCCATTAGTGTTTGGGAGGAAAGTTTGGAAGCTCGGTGTTTCCCACAGCTTTTTCCAACAGGTCAGGGAGGAAGATATGATGAGCGACCTCATCAAATTCCTGCTTCTGAATACCGGACTTTGCGATTGTATGCAGGAGATCCTAGGTTTCGACAATGCATTCCTTATTTGTTTCATCTCCTGTTTGAAAGCGATCTGTCTGGACTGTCATATGCAGTGAACCACATCTTGAAAAGTGGTATACACATGCAAAACATCTCGGCAAGTGACTTTATGGATAAAGTCAATGTCCAAGACAGTATTTTGGATTCTCACCTGATTAATCTCATGG
The DNA here is from genome assembly GCF_964261635.1 of Lissotriton helveticus. NCBI lineage: Eukaryota > Metazoa > Chordata > Amphibia > Caudata > Salamandridae > Lissotriton > Lissotriton helveticus. The sequence goes on along the minus strand of NC_136060.1, from coordinate 330,051,389 downwards.
CGTGTCAGCGTGGTACTAATGAGTACTGGTACCGTCGTCATGGTGATTTAAAATGTATGCTGAGGAACTTAGGAACTCCCACATGGTTCCTCACTTTGAGCTGTGCTGAGTATGGCTGGGAAGACTTACTTGAATTTCTACGAGAGGCAAATGCTAACGTAGAAAACATCGAATTCAAGACACCCGGAGAACTGTGCTCTTTGGATCCAGTCAATGTATGTAGGTACTTCAATCATAGATTTGAAGGTATGATGTCTTTCATCATGAATAAGAAGAATCCACCTCTTGGAGAGGTGTTGGATTTCTTCTGGAGGAAGGAGTACCAAGCAAGAGGTGCTCCTCATATACATATGTTGCTGTGGATCAAGGATGCACCTAAATTTGGAACGGATGCAGACGACTCAGTGATGAGTTTCATAGAACAGTATTCTACGTGTGCTGTTCCAAACGCAAAGGAGAAAAAAAGCCTAAGAGAAAAAGTTCTACGTTTCCAAAGCCATCGATGTGGAAAGTACTGTCGTCGTAAATTCCGGAACAAAGACAAGTTCTACACCAAATGTCGTTTCGGCTTTCCACGATCGGTGATTTCTAAAGGAAGAGTGAACAGTTTGATGTCTTCGCTGCGACATAATGTGATGAAGAAATCACCTAAAAACACATACAATTTGAAGAGGAACGAAGAGTCTAAGTACATCAACGACTACAACCCGGTGATTTTGTCCATGTGGAATGCTAACATGGATATACAGTTTGTGGCTGATAACTGTATGGCTGTGGCTAGGTATGTGACATCTTACATCACCAAAAAAGAGAAGACAGAATTGAAGGATATGTGGGAGGACATTTCCCATGAAAAGAGCCTCAGCAAGAAGTTGTACAGTTTCAGTCTGAAGATGTTGTCGCATCGAGAAATCGGAGCTTACGAATGTTCTGACCGGTTGTCTTCAGCAAGTCTCTATGCCAAGTCCAGGAGTATCGTTTGGGCGAGTGTTGGTCTTGCTGCAACGCGTAATCGAGTTCTGAAACCTGTGCGGGAAATTGAGTATTTGGCGGAAAAGGAGCCAAACAGTACCGACATTTTGAAGAGCAACATGTTGGATACATATTATCCAAATCGAAGCAGTCACCTCGAGAATGTTTGTCTGTATGAGGTTCTGCAAAATTACATATTCAAGAGGAACATCAAAGAAGATACTGAGAAAGGAGTGTATGCTGTAATAGGAAGTGAGGGATGTCTGGTCAAGCAAAGAAAATGCCACTTGATAAACCATCGAAAATTGAGTGGCGAATCTCCTGAAAAAAAGGAGTTTTTCTATTTAGCACTTTTGCAACTTTTTAAGCCTTGGCGTGCAGAAGAGGAACTGCTTGGAGATTTCCTCTGTTACGAAGACTCTTTCAATGCTGCCAAGGAGACCATAGAATGTCCTGCTTTTCCCAAATATGTAGAAATGTTGAATGTGGAAATTGAGCAGGAAGCAACGATTGCAGCCGAGATTGCCAGAGACAGTTCTCAGGACAGTCAGAGTTCTGCTTCATTGAGTCAGGATCCACTAGGAGGACCTCTTATCGAAAATGAAGCTGCCACTGCTATGAATGAAGTGGAAAGAGCCATGGCACATGCTCAGGAGGATGCGGTTAACTTAGAAGAGTTGGAAAGACAACTCAACGTTGAGCAGAGGAAAATATATGACGAACTTACCATGCAAATTGATCATGGATTAAGTCATGATAAGAAAGAGTGCTCATGTACGTCGTTGAAGCCTGTCCGACTGTACGTGAGTGGAGAAGCGGGAACTGGAAAAAGTTTCCTTATTAAAGCAATTTCATGTTATTTGCAGGAAAGGACAGAGTCATCGCTGTCTTGTGTTGTCACCGCTCCAACTGGACTGGCAGCACATAACATTAAAGGGATTACTTTACATCGTTTACTGATGCTGCCAGTGGAGCATGACAACAAATTAGAATATCACAAGCTATCTGGAGATGCTTGTTTTGAAGTTTCAAGAGTCTTGAGGAAAATGAAACTTCTTATCATTGACGAAGTAAGCATGGTTTCCAATGTTATGCTTGCCTTTGTGCATTTGAGAATGCAAGAAGTTCTCAAAACAGAGTATGATGTGTTATTTGGTGGCAAACACATCATTGTTTTTGGAGATCTTCTGCAGCTGACACCAGTGAAAGGGCAACCTGTGTTCAAAATGCTCACGCATGAAGATACCAGGAAGTGCTTAGGGAGTATTGGCAACGTCAATATATGGTTAAACTTCAATTATGCTGAACTGCATGAAAATATGCGTCAGGCAAAGGATGAAGTTTACAAGACTATTCTACAAGATGTTAGAATTGGAAAAGTGACCGAGCATGGGAAAGAAGCTTTACATGCACGATTACTGACAAATTTATATCCAGACGAAGATGTTGTGCCTGAGAATATTTTTCAGAAAGTTACTGAGAAAAAATCTGGAATATGTTTGATGCCAACTCTTGCAGAATGTGCCAAATTCAACAACAAAATGTTGCATTTAGAAAAGCAAGAGATTGTGAAATTGGAAGCTATTGACAGAGTAGAGCATATGGGATCAACAATTATTTTGTCTGAGAATCTGAAAACAAAATTGGATTCATTAGAGAAGAGTATATCTAAAACTGCGGGTTTTGAAAAGACTCTGAATGTGTGCTTGAACTGCCGTATAATTTTAAGAAGGAATTTACATGTTGAAAGAGGTCTGGTAAATGGATCAATGGGTAATGTTGTTGATTTTGTGAAATACAGAAATAGAGATGGAATTGAATTTTTAAAAATTAAATTTGATGGCATTGAGGAAGTACAGCTAATTGCTCGTTGTTCTGCTAGATTTTTGCTTGTAAAAGACTTATATGTTCGTCGTAAGCAGTTTCCTGTTTGCTTGGCATATGCGGTGACAATCCATAAATCGCAAGGTTTAAGTGTAGACTGTGCATTGGTGAATATTGGCAGTTCTGTGTTCAAGGAGGGTATGGCATATGTGGCATTGTCACGAGTTAGGACTTTATCGGGATTGTACTTGATTGAGTGTGATGTCACAAACATTTGTGCGGATCTAGATTGTGTTAAGGAATACAATAGGTTGAGAAGAGAGTATGCGCCACATTTGCCTCAGTATCCTTTGTTTGAGAAACGTGTGGTAGGCCGGAAACGAAGAAATGTGACCAATACTGGGGAGGTTGTAGCAAAAAGACGAAAAGTTGATGAACCTGAAATTATAAGCAGAAACAAAAAGGATTCTGTTGAAGATGTTGTTGGTTTTCAATTTGAAAACAGTTCTGGTGTCAACTGCTATGCTAATGTAGTGGTTAATGTTGTCTTTTCTCTAGAAACTTTAAAAGAACAGATTGTGGTCAATTCGGATCAAAGATTTTGCAGTTTGTTAAATTCTGTGTTAGAGAAATGTAGCACTGATAGAACAAACATAGAAAGTGTGTCTGAAATTCGAAATCTGTTAGACAGATGTTCAGGCCAAACACAATTCTCTCAAAATAGTCAGCAAGATTGTCAGGAGTTTTTAATGTATATGCTTGATGTATTGCATGATGAAGGTGTAGATGTAGATCACCTGTTTGGGCTTTCTTATCAATGGCAGCATGACTGCGAGAACTGTAGGGTATCAGCTACTACTAGTGTAGACTCAGAAAGATTTATATATTTAACTTTGCCAGACAGTAAATCAGTCTCTTTTAATAAGCTAGTAAAAGCCGCTGATCACAACATGGAGTGTAGCCAATGTAAATCTGAAATGATGTCCACTTTATTTATACGAACATATGGCCAGTATGTCATTTTAATGTTCCAACGATGTAGGCCTGATGGAACAAAATTGACAACTTTAATTAAAAATTTTGTGGCTTCACAGTTGTCAATATCAGGAAGGACTTTTGTAACTGTAGCAATTATATATCATGATGGTCCTTCAATAACATCAGGACATTATACAGCTTATTTAAAGTGTAGAAATGGCTGGTCATTCTGCAATGATTCTGTTTTAATTTTCAAAAAAAAATTGCCATATGACCTTAAAAACTCTTACCTGGTGTTTTTAAAACCAAAATTTTAGGGAAAGAATCTCGGGATGTGCTCTGAGGAATTTCAAGAAGTTCTCATGGCTCCTACACTATTTGGCCTTGAGGATAAGTGTAGTACAGAGACATAACTTTTTACCATAACACTGGACGTTATTGAGAAATACGTGCACTGTGAATGAGTTCAGAAAAACTATTTCTTTTTATAAGCTAATTGAAGCAGCGAATCAAAACATGGAGTAGAGGGAATGTAAGTCTGCAATGCTGTCTACTGTTTTACATTGCTTTGTGATTAAAAGTGATGTAGAGAATTAAATAATTGTACTAGTCATAAAGGTAGTGTAAGTCTGCTTCATAGTAAGCAGTATCAGTGTGATAGGAAATGTAGAACATGATTGAGCAAGAAGGGGAAGATATTACTAGTCCAGGATTGTGTAAATGATCTTCAACATTTTAATTCTGAAAGTTGCGGAAATGCGAAAAGACGGGATTGGCTTACAAGAAATCCAAGAGTTATACATGGCTCTGACACGATTTGGCCTTGTGGAATCGTGTGGTAGAGAGCGAGAAGTCATTTATTGTATGTAACATGTTTTTGAAAACGATGGAGGTTTTCTTTCAGAAAGTGGCGGGTTGAAAGTAATAACAGCACAACAGAGTGTAAGCTGTTCATAGGACATCCTTGGCCGTCATGGAAAGTAAGTTAACTTTAAGGAGTTCTGAATTCTGATTTGTAATGTATGGGTTTTTTAAACACAATCATTTTGATTGTGTTTTTTTTTCCCCGCTGTTATATGATGAATACCTTCAAGTCACTGTTTTAGTGAAATTTGATACATTCTGAGAACAGCAAAAATAAACCATTTAACATGTATAATTAATTCTGTTCTGTTTGCATTTATGATGTACATGTAGAACTGTGTAGGAGGCATGGAGAAGGTGAGGCTTCTGTCAGTGTCAAAGTTGTTGCATACAGTGCTCATATTCTACGTAGTCTTTTATATTTCATTACTTTCACTGTTTCTGACAGATCTAAAAAATTTTTTTTTAAAAGAACAGTAAGTATAAGGGAAGGAAACAGACAGTTATGTTAAAAGAAACACAGCTATAGGGAATAAACTAGGGATACTGTTACCCGCAATCCTCTGCTGATGATGTCACTGAGCATGTCATGAATGATGTAATATGTGACATCATCAGCAGTGGATTACGGGTAATAGTATCTCTAGTTTACTCCCCTATAGCTGTCTTTCTTTTAACATAACTGTCTGTTTCCTTCCCTTATACTTACTGTTCTTTTTTATAAAAAAAATTTTTTGGTTCGCTTCCGGTTCGCGTACAGGGGAGCGAACTGGGAAGCGAACTAAGAGAAATAGAGGTTGGCACAGTTGCAAATATTGTACCAATTTTTTTATAACGGGGAGGTAGTTCTGAAAAGAACTTTTTTTTAAATTGTTTTTGTTGTTTTATATTTTTTTTATTATTTTTCTGAACATTTTTTTACTTTTTTTGAATTTTTCTGAACAGTTTTATATTTTTTTTGTTTTTTTTTCGGAGGGGGCAACGAAAACGATTCATTGTAAAGGGCTCAACAGGAGGAAGAAAACAAAAAAAAGAATTTATTGTTTGGGGAGTTTCGGACAAACATGAGCATGATTGTTAATAGCTCTGTTGATCAGAGTGATGCTACTTTCTGCGTAGCAAATGATTCCACTGCAATGTACGCAGACTTGTTTTACTTCACGAAATCTCGTTTGTATATTTGGCACCATCTCCCTGCCCTCTGGTCCCGTTACTTCCGGTACAACAGATCTTCTGGCCATAATAGGGAGATTATCTAGGTCGTCCTGTTCCTCTTCTTGCTGAATTATAACTTTAGCAGGTGGTCCACTCTTCCTTGGATGTGGTGGAGGTGGTGGGGAAGCACCAGCTGAAGCTAGTAAAGAAGCCATTGCTCACTGGTAACAAAGGGTCTTTCTCTCACAATGATGAAAGTCAGAGTGAGGAAAGAAGGAGGGATTTTCACCATTTGGGAAAAAAAATAGTTCTCAACCAATGAAAAGTGTTCATTTTAGATCATATGACCTAGTCTTACATCATTAGGAAACCGAAAGTGAAATGAACCAATGAAAAGTGTTATTACCAAGTCACATGACCTGCTGTGTTTACGTTACGCGCTTTGCAGGGCCTCCCGGTTTGCTTCCAGAAACCTGTGCTTTGCGACTCGGTAAGCGTACGAGTTCGCTAACGTAGCACGTCATATGACGTATCACGCGACAACGCGAAACGTCATGCGGACGGGAGGCGTCACGATGTTGTTTTCTAACGCGGCAGTTGCGGTAAAGAAACGTTTACCGGCTCGCGGTCTATTTCGCGGCATCAAGGTCAGCTAACGGGAAGCTTCCCGATTCGCGAAGCGGGAACGAAGAAAAAAAAATATTTAAAAAAAAAAATTATTCATAAACATATAAAATATATTTTTGGATTTAAAGAAGAATACATTTTACAGCTACAGATATTAGCTGTTAAAAAACCAATGAAATTCACAGAAAAAACCATAGGTTATAGACCATATATAGTTAGGAATTAGCATTTACAAAACCTTGAAAATTCACTGAAAAAACCATAGGTTATAGACCATATATAGTTAGGAATTAGCATTTAAAAAACCTTATTTTACTCACACAAAACCATTGAAATTCCATATATAGTTAGTTGCACTAACTATATATCGCGCACCCGTAATCCACTGCTGATGATGTCACATATTACATCATTCATGACATGGTCAGTGACATCACTGATGACATCACTGATGACATCTCAAATGACATCACTGATGATATCTCATTTGACATCAATGGTCACATCAATGATGATATCATTAATGTGACAATACAATGCATCTCCTCACACTTTAATATAACCTCTGTTACACCCAGTGTTAAATACAGAGTATAATTTTTGAAACCATTGACACACCAATACTAGTTACTACATACCCACTCACTGATTCCTACGTCTACACACACATTCACTCATTCACCCATACAATCATTCATACATACAATCACTCATCTTTACAACACTATCATATGCACTCATACACCTATACAGACACTCACACTCTGCCACTCATCCATGGAGTTACTCACACACCTAGTCAGTCCTGTAAAGAATCAATCACAGTTCCATTTTCTAATCTACACAGTTAAACATAGAGTACCTTACATTTTAAAACATATACTAACACATACTTACTCTCTTATAGAATCACTGATACAAGTACACATTGATCTGCACAGAGTCACACACCTCCCAGCCAGTCATACACACACTCAGTCTCCCATACAAATACTTGTGCAACCAATCAATAACCCATATAGCTACTTATATAGCTACTGATCAACACATGCAGCAGCTTGCACAACAACAGACATGCTGATGCACACTTTCAGACAGTTTAGTCACTAACCCGTGCATTTAGTAAGACGCATTTAATCACTCACTCATACAGTCAATCACGCACCTACTAAAACCTTCATTCAGACACTTATACATCCACTCATTCTTCAATATGTAAAACATATTTAAACTTTACAGAAACACATAATCACTGGATGTTGTCATCAGTGATGTCATTTGAGATGTCATCAGTGATGTCATCAGTGATGTCACTGACCATGTCATGAATGATGTAATATGTGACATCATCAGCAGTGGATTACGGGTGCGCGATATATAGTTAGTGCAACTAACTATATATGGAATTTCAATGGTTTTGTGTGAGTAAAATAAGGTTTTTTAAATGCTAATTCCTAACTATATATGGTCTATAACCTATGGTTTTTTCAGTGAATATATATATATATAAAATATTACCTACTGGCAGTCACCATTAGGTAGTTATAGTTAGGACTGAGTTTCCATTCAAAAAGCGTTTTTTCTTTTGACAATATCTTTGGCGCTGTATGACGAATCTTCGCTGAATTTTCAAAACTAATGGTTCCCTCTGGTCAGCACCTGTCATGGAAGTTTCGGGGTGATTCGTCATGAGGGGGCAGAGAAAAAAGGGGGTGCCAAAACACCTTTTCCCCATGTTAATTTCCATAGGAACTTTAGACAAAGCTACAGCCCGAAATGCTGAATGGAATGACACCAAATTTGGCAAAAAGGTAGGTCTTTGTCCGGAAAGCGTGCTTTTAAAAAAATGGTGTAAACCTGTTCAGTAGTTGCTGAGAAATTCAAACAATAAAAATATCGATATCTGAGCACCAAGGAGGATTCGCAAACCCTCCAGAGCACGAGCTTCATTCTGATTGGTGCCAACACTCCAAACCAGGAACTGTTGGCAGCCATCTTGTGACTCAGTAACCGAGTCACAAGAACACAGTACAAAAAAGGTGAAAAACAAGAAAACTGGGCAGGGTAGAAACACCCTGACAGCCTAGGCCTGCTCAGGGGTCCCACAAGGACCCACTGGACGAGAAAAAAAAACACATCTGGGTGCGCGAATCTGGCCGAGAAGAAAAAGAAAGTAAGTACGGGCTCCTGAGCTCCATTTTCTATAAGCCTTCAGGTGGGCCAGGTCCTGGGGGCAATGAGTAAATATGTGGTGGGGGCATGTGAGGTCCCCGTAGCCCTGGGGACCGCCACCTCCCCAGGTTCTATTAAGAAAAATGCAAGGGGCGCTCCTGCCCCCCCACACGCTGCCCCAGGGACCAACACCTCCCCGGGTTATTGTTAATTATATGAGGGGGCCTCACGGGCCCGCCAAGCCCCGGTGACCGCCACCTCCCAAAGGCTTACATTAAAATTATGAAGTGGGTGAGGGTCCAGCCCCCCTCACACTGCTCGGGGACCAACACCTCCCTGGGGCACTAATTATTTAAATACAGGGGTCCATGGCAGACCCCCGGGCCCTAGGGACCACCACCTTCCCAGGGCCAGCCCCTGCAATGTCCCGGGGTGCCCACTACCGGGACATTGCCATTTGCTATGGCAGGGCGGGAACATGGCTTCCACCCTGCCATATCAAACATGCTTTGATTCTTGGAAGCGAGAGCAGGAAACCTGATTTTGTGCAAAGGGAGCTGCATGTTAGAAGCTCCCCTTGCCCAAAAGCAATGCCAGCTCGCACAGGAGTGGGGGAGCCAGCAGGGACTGTGAGAGCATTGTGGCTCCCCCCACGGTCCCCAATACTGAGGCCAGGACCCGGGGGATGGACCAGAAGTGGCCCAGTAACGGGGGACCTCAGGACACAAGTGGACTTCGTCTCCCGAGCAGCAGTGCGTCAGGAACCGCATTTGCAGAGTGGTTTTAAAAGGGGGCGTGGCCTTTGTGCACTCTCAGGATACCAGCTTTATGGGACGTACTAGAGGCAACAGGAGGGCTAGTTGGCCCCCAGGGACCCTCATGAGGAAAGGGGACTCCACCTCTCAGCAATCCCACTGTGTAGTGTACTCGAGGTAAGAGGTAGGCCAGTTGGCCCCTAAGGACCCCCAGCAGCAAAGGGGACTTAAATCCCCAGCCACAGCTCGCCTGGGAGCGTGTTTGCAGAGTGGTGGGCAAAGGAGACATGGCCTGTAATGAAAACTTACCAATCCTTCTGTGTGGTACTTACTGGAGGCAATAAGAGGGGTAGTTGGCCCCCAAGGATGTGCTTGGGGGCTAACTACTCCTCGTGTTACCACCAGTGAGTTCTACACAGTGTGATTGCTAAGACATCTTCAGGGCCACACTCCCTTTCTCCACCACTCTGCAAACGTACCTCCTGGCAGACTACGGGATGGGGGATGAAGTCCACTTTACTCCGGAGGGACTTTGGGTCCAAGAAGCCCTCCTGGTACCTCCTTTGGCTCCTACCCAGTGGAATTCCTGAGCGCTGGTTGTAGGCCCAGCACCATTTCTCTATTAATCTGCAAATGCGACTACTAGTTAGAAGTATTTGCAATGTAGGTTAGTTCTTAGGTATTTTCACTGTATTCTAAGTGTCTTTTAGCATAGCACTGGCTCTAGGCCTGGTTACTCAGAGTCAGTTACCACCAGTACCCATCAGTAAAAAGTTGGGGGCACAGGATGACTTTGCATCAATGCCTCTTTCTGCATCTCTGTTGGTTCTTTCTGCATATCTCTTGCTTCTCTCTGCGCCTTTCTTTGTCTTTCTGGACTTCTGTTGCCACTTTCTGCATTTCTCTTGCTTCTTTCTGCACCTTTCTTCCTCTCTCTGCATATGTCCTACCTATGTAGGCATAGTTAGAAATTAGCATTTAAAAAACCTTAGAAATTCACTGAGAAAACCATAGGTTTCAGGGTCGTTATAGTTAGTTGGACATTTTACTCAAACAAAACCAGAGAAATTCAGCTGTTATAGTTAATTGAGGTAACTATAACTTGTGCCCCCGCAATGCACTGCTGATGACGTTACATATTACATCACTCATGACATGGTTATGGGCATCACAGATGGCATTACTCTACTGTATGCTACTACACTGTACACTATTAAACTCTATGATACTCCACTGTACAACACTCCACTCTACGCCACTCCAGTCTACCCTACTCCACTGCATGCCACTCCACTGTGAGCCACTCTTCTATATGCACTTTCACTCTATACCACTCCACATTATTGCACTGTATGCCACTTTACTGTACGCTACTCCACTCTACGCCACTGCAATGTACTCTCCTAAATTCCATGTATCTCCACTATACAAAACTCTACTATACTTTATGCCACTCTTCTAGACTATACTCAACTCTAAATATGGATAGATCACTATCCAGATGTGTACTTGACTCTATGCCTGTACCCCCTATTTTACAACACTCTATCCCACTCCATGACAGTTCCCAACGCTGTATGACACAGCACTCCATTCTAATGTATGGGATGCCACTCCCATTTATAACAGTTCCCTCAACTCTATGCTACGCACCTTCAATAAACGCACTCTACACTACACTAATCCACTTTACCCTACACCATTCTAATCCACTCCACAGTACACCACCCCACTCTACGTTATTACACTCTGTCACTCCATCCTTCTACTCTCCACTGCGCGGTATTCCACTGTACGCTGTTCCACTGTAAACTGTTCCACTATATGCTAATCCACTGTACAGTAATCCACTCTATGCCACTACAGTGATTGCCTCTCCACTCTACACCACTCTACTGTATACCACTCTCCTCCACTCTACATAACTCCACTCTATAACATTGAACTGGGCTTTATGGCACTCTGAGGCACTCTACTCCTCTCTATCCCTGTACACTCCACTGTCCAACTTAACACTCCACTGTATGCCCATACACTCCATTGTATATCTCTCTATTCCACTATGCAACACTTTGTATACTCCATGACAGAGCATTCCACTGAACTCTATGAGAGCCCACTCCAATTTATCATAGTTTACTACCTACCCTGCACCAGTACACTCCACTCCGTGCCATTCTACTCTATGATACACCAATACACTCTATTACACATAACTCCACACTATGTTAAGCCACTCAACTCGAACTGAGGTTCTGTAATTGTAAGCTTAGAGTGGACCTAGAAAAAATAGAAATATATCTGTTGAATATTATTGAACCACCATTGGATTGTTTAAAAAAATGTAAAACTAAAGTCAGATATGTTTTAGTATGGGAATTAATGTATGTATGAACATGTGGATGTAAGCATGTATGAATAACTGATGTGATGTTTGAGGTGTGAATAAGAGAGGGTTTATATGACATCTTTTTAGGTCTCGCAGATAGACCTATTGCCACCCATCCACAAAGCTGACTTTTACGATGAGGATTCTCAACAGTTCACGTGAATCACGTGACCACAAGCTCCTCGTGCACGAGCTTGCATTCGATCATCAAAGGCAGCCCAGTCCCCCTCACAAGCTTCTCCCAGCAGGCTGCCCACCGCCCTCCCTCTCCATATGGTCGCTCGAGTTGCAGGCAGCCCACCCCTCCCTCTAATCTGACATCTGCCCGAGCCTTCTGCCTATCAGCCTCCCTCCCACCTCCTCCTAATTGCTTTAATTTTCACGGCCTCAAGGCCGTGAGCTACTTCAAAGAGATCCGCTCCGCAGCTAATCAGCCTGCCCACCCCCTCCCTACATCTGACAGAACAATGCAAACGTGTCCTGCAGTATTATTCCTCTACTTTTCCATTGTACGCTTTTGTAACGTGCACACATATCACTTTTCCCTCCTGTAATGTATCCATTGTTACCTCATGTATTTTCGTTTCTCCCTATTGTCACATTTAATTCATGTAACTTAACGTTTGCTTTTGTAATTTGTTGACTTGTAATCTTATCCTCATGCATCAGTTTTGCTCCTATTGTGAAGCGCTCTGACGCCTTCGGGTAAAGTCTGCGCTATATAAAAATCGCATAGATAAGTAACTATCACCCCCGTCTCACTGCGCATCACTCACTGTACTCTCGGCCTCCGCAACCTCCTTCCCGCCCCACCTGTCCCCTCGGCCAACTTGGTAGAGATGCGGCCCCGCCAGGGCTCCCCCTCCTAGGACTCCCTCGTTGCAGCGTAGCCCCACTCGCACTGCTTCAACCACTTCACTGGCCACGGCAATTCTTTAGGGCCCTAACCCCTGCCTGCATTTAACACCGATACCGATACAAATGCCCTTGTGTGCACCGTGGCAGCCTTGATCTAACTCGCCCAACGTCCTATTCTTGCTCATTGGGCATCCTCCTCCTCTCGCTGCGCCTGACCCCATCCCCCGCCCAACCCCTGTTTGGACATCAGAAGCCGCTGTGATGATCCTTGCCTCCTTATTAATCTTCCCGCAGACAGATGCGCCCTCGCCACACCTCTCCTGCAAACCTGGCTCGCGTGTCCCCCCTCTCCCCTGCACCGCCTCCCACATGTCATTCTTTGCTTCTTAGTTAATGGTGTGGCAGCATGGTTTGAAGGGGAGACAAACAAGAAGGGGGGGGCGAGGGGGGTCATAGCCCATTCTTGCAGCCCTGGGGCCATGCTTCATTCGCTTGTCTAGCAGGAAACTGAACTCCACCGTGGCTGCCCCCGCACTGCCTCCCCCCCCTAGTTGGACGAAGCATCGGTCGCACGCCTAGGAGTCAGCACACCGTACAATACTCGCCTCCAACATGCTGCACCACGACAGCCCACTTGTATCCAGCATCTTACACCCAGGACCTTATACCCAGGTGTCACAAGTCTCCAAGGACTCGGTCGGCACCTCCGTGCCAAGTGGTGCTTACACACGACCATCGCCCGCATTTCCCGTGCTTCGGAATCCAAATGCTCTCGCCCAACAGCCTCTAACAGCAGCCCACCTCTCATGCATTACCCGCCATCTCCCGAGCCTCGCTTTCCCCGCAGTATTTCTTTTACGCCCCCAATGATGCCCCGTACATCCCCAAGACCAAAACCTGTCCCCATCCACCAGACCGGCAACCTCCTACCAATGCATAGTATATGTATTTTTGTCCTAAACCAAAATTAAAATGCTGGCCCTGCATAACGAAGGTCATTTTGAATTATAGAGCCACAAATAGAGTATTTAGAAAACCATTGTGTTAACCCCTGTGGAGCGAAAAGTTTCATTGGCTTGGCGCACCATAAGAGGACTTCTTATTCTATTTGCAATACCAGCCACCCGGCAACCTCCTTCTCCCGCTACCTGCCGCATCTCCCTGCCTCCCCCAGATCCGACCCTTCCGACCAACTTGGTGCCCGCCTCATTCGGTCACCCTTTAGGAAACGTTTGTCACGCTCACTTGCGAACCCCCCCACACCCCAGCATCAGGCCGAACCCAGCGTTGAAGCACCATTGTGCAGCTCTGCGATGACCCGACAGCGCTTAACCCCCTGCAGCAGAACATTTGCAAAGCACATTTGATCTGAGTTAATAAGAACTTGTTGTTTGTTTGACCTCCCAGACATTCATGCAGCTGTTACTTCTCCAGTGAGACAAAGTCACTTCCTCCTTTCCTGTCCTCCCTGTATCTTTCTCTGTGTCCACCCTCTGTCGTGCTCCCTTCCTCCGCCCTCTCCTTCTTTCCCTCCCTAATCTAAACCCTCTCTTTTCCTTCCCTCCATTCTATCTTCCATTCTACTCTTCCCTCCAACGTATCTTTCTTCTATATACCGATTTATTTCATTCATAGCTGTGTTCTCCTTTCCCCTTCCCCTCTTCAATCCCTCCACTGGTCTCTCCTCTTTTCCACCCGTTATTCTTCCTTTAAATCCTTTCTTTTCCAGATTCCTCATTCCCTCCCTCACACTTCTCATCTCCCTCTAAGACTGCCTTGATCTACACCACCCTCCCTGCCCTGCTTCTCTCCGTCGCATCCCTACACCCCCCCTGCCATCCCTCTCTCTCCTCCTCTCACACTGCCAGACTCCTGGCCACCGGTGCACTAAGATGCTCCCAGCCGAGCACTGGCCCCAGTGGAGCCAGCCACTTCCCATCCATCACTCTTTATCAGTGCCCATGTGGCAGTTCGGTGGGCCCTGACACCAAGGGGAGGGGGACCTGCGGGGCCGAGCGGGAGGGAGCTGGTGGAGACAGGGAGAGTTATTATTAAGGTGATAAGCAGCCATTACAAACAACAACAACTGTCCGGTCTGGTAACTTCAAAGAAACGTTGCATAATGTATGTAGGCCAGGAATGTAAACAGTCAACGATACAATGCAATGCTAGGCAATAATGCTTTATTGGCATTACCGAAGGTCCAAGGATTGCCAAAGCTATACATTAGAAAACTGTACCTAGCCTGGCGGTACGTGTGCGCGCGAACCGCATCCTTGTCACACGCCTTGTGTCCTTTATTAATAGATTCGCGCCAGCATTGCTTGAGGGATTGAAACCCAACCTGGAGCTTTGCATTACTTCTCGAGGTCCTTATTTGGAGCACAGTCTCCTGTTCCGGGGGGCACCTCTATGGGGGAAGTGCTTTCAGTCTGGAGCAACATACACACAACCCCACACAAACACATACCCACACACACACAACCACACACACCCCCACACACACACAACCCACTCACACACTGCCCACTCACACACTGCCCACTCACACAGACCACTCACACACTGCCCCCTCACACACTGCCCCCTCACACACTGCCCCCTCACACACACAACCCCCCACACACAAACACACAACCCCACACACACAACCCCACACACACACAACCCCACACACACAACCACACACACACAACCACACATACACCAGAATAGCAAAACATAGCATCGCAACACAAAACATAGCATAGCATAACAAAACATAGCATAGCATAACATAACAAAACATAGCATAGCACACCAAAACATAGCATAGCATAACAAAACATAACATAGCATAACAAAACATAACATAGCATAACAAAACACAACAAAACAGCATAGCGTCACAAAACATAGCATAGCAGAACAAAAAAAAAAGCATTACAAAACATAGCATAAGAAAGCATAGCATAGCATAACAAAACATAGCATAGCAAAACAAAGCATAGCATAATAAAACACAACAAAACATAGCATAGCATAACAAAACATAGCATAGCACACAAAGCATGGCATAGCATAACAAAACCTAGCATAGCAAAACAAAGCATAGCATAGCATAACAAAACATAGCATAGCAAAACAAAGCATATCATGGAAAAACATAGCATAGCATAACAAAACATAGCATAGCATTACAATACACTGCATAGCATAACAAATCAAAGCATTGGATAGCAAAACATAGCATAGCATAACAAAACAAAACATAGGATAGCAAAACAAAACATAGCATAGCATACAGCATCACTCAGCACCACCACAGCATCACTCAGGGTCACCACAACATCACAATGTGCTACCACATCATCACTGAATGCCACAGCATCACTCGTTCGCCACCACAACATCACTCAGCGCCACCACAGCATCCATCTGTGCAACCATTCAACCACAACTGGTTCAAATATGTCCTCTCAATGTTTCAACCTTTATTACAAATGTCACAAAAAGATGTTAATATTTCACTTCTGTTCTTGGATTTTCGTCACAATAAAATACACTGAACATAATCTTTACAAAAGTTATTTACAAAACTTTAAGCTATTGCCATTATAAATTACAATAACTTTTATTTAAGTATTAATTATTAACAAAAAATAAAAGTCATTGTTATTTGTAATATTAATACATCTATGTCACGTAAATACAACACATACTGCATTACAAATACTATAAGTGTCACATTTGCGAAAGTTATAACTATTGGCATTGTAAATGACAAAGCTATTAATTTCGCTATTTTCAAAACCAACACATAAATAAGAAATTTGTCATTTACAATACCAATAGCTCAAACTTTCCTAATGCGAGACCTATTGCATTGGAAATGCTTGTTTAAGCTTCAAACTTGTAGCTTTCATGATGACCTGGTTGTTGAGCTATTCAGATGTGTCCACATTAATGGAAAAAGGATATGTAATTAGTGGACATAATTTGGTTATTGCACAGGAAAATACAAGAAGTAAATAAAATAAATATTCAATATAACACATAATTCCATGGACCGTACAATGATGCATGAACATGAGACTGGAGGGTGTGTTGCAAAGAAAAGAGTTAGGTCACCAAGGAAATTGTTTCTAAAATATTAGTGAAGCCCTGGCCCAAGAACCTTTAATTATAAACAGGGGGTCCTATCTCTGAATACTGATATCATTCTCATCACTGACTGCCTTTGATTGATTACAACACAGTTTAAAGTACCTGATTATTCTGTGAAAAAGGCTTTATTTCAATACGTAAATATCTTAAAAGCCATACATTACAAAATGCAATTTCAAGAATTAAAAAAATGACATACAGTTATAATTTCATAAAACAGTCAGATAAAAATACAATAAATAATTAAAATAAGATTAAATTGAGATGGAAAGCCTTTTTGCTCGAATCATCCAAGCCCATTTTAGGAATTTGGAGACAGCGCAGACAATAAAAGGGGAAGTATCAGTTAATAAAATGCGGAGAGCCACCAAATGTTGTCTAGTGCCAAGGAACCTGCATAGGGGTACCAGCCAGCGCTTCCTTGGGGCACGGTAGTCGGGACATTCAAAAAGGAAGTGTGCCACTATCTCAACCCTTGTAAGACACACCGCACAGAAAGCTGAGGGCTGAGCCGTTGGGGATCTCCACCTAGACACCAAGTCAGCCAGAGGTAAGGTGCCCACTCTGAGTTTAAAATAGAGGGCCCTATCCAGGGGAATGGAGATTAAGTCCAGGTAGGGCTCAAGTGCTACAACGTCTTTAATTCGTAGAAATGCAGCGGTTGAATTGCAGTGGCGGGGATAGAAAATGAGTTTGTTGGTTACCCAGTCCCAATATATCTTTTTTAGGGTGGCTTTTGGAGGGGCAGAGCGGGTAACCCAGCAGTCTTCCAAGCCCAACTCCACCAGGAGGCTCTTGATGTCTCTTAACCATTTTATGCGATGCCATCCTTCCATTGTAATTACTTCAGACAGGCCAGCTGCGTAGGAGGCTAGCTCCGGTACCCTCCATAAACGGGCCCACAAGAGCAGAGGCCGCAATCGCGCCTGGTCCGTGATCGATTTGCAGCCCGTGTCGAGAAGCACTGGGACAGTAGGTGTGCTTGTTGGAAGTAGCAAAAGATCTTTCAAAAATTTGTTTTCTGCTTTACCCAGTGCCTCTAAGTTTGTGGAGCCCCACAACTCCGCCCCATACAAAGCCGCTGGAACCCCTCTGGCTTTGTAAATGTCTATTGCTGGGGAGATACAATGTTTAGAGGAAGAACGATGTTCCCTGAGTATGGCACCCGCCACCCTTTTATGGTTAAGTAACATCTTATTAATGTGTGGGGTCCAACTCATAGAGTTACTAAGGCGAATCCCCAAGTAATCAAACTCGAGGACCCTTTCCAGTGCGACAGAATTTAGAAACGGGGGTGGCCCAGGGTTTTTTGGAGGGTTCATGGTTAGAAATTTAGTCTTGTCCACATTAATTATGAGGCCCCTGAGGGAGCAAAACTCCGGGAAATGAGTGAGGAGCTTTTGGAGACCCTGCGGTGTTTTGGCGATGAGCAAGGTGTCGTCGGCAAAGAGCAAGGTTGGTATCCGGGTGCCCGCCAGGGACGGGCGTCTGCGGGTTCCTTGAGCAGATATTCAACCACACCATTCACATATAATGAGAATAGTGTGGGGGCCAGCACACAGCCCTGGCGGACACCCCTTTGCACTGGGATTCTGTTGGTTTTCTCCCCGTCCTTGCCCCACCGCACCTGTGCATAGTTATCTGAATGGAGTTTGACGAGAAGCGACAGGATGTAGGCGGGTAGTCCCAGCCCCTGCAGGACCCTCCAAAGCTCCTCCCTTGGTACCAGGTCAAAGGCAGTCTTCAGGTCAATAAAGGCCCAATAAAGACTGCCCTTGCCCAGCACCACCACCTTCCAGTACAGGAGGGTCAACCTAAAAGCTTGTTCTATCGTCCCCGTACCTGTATGAAAGCCCGCCTGGAAGTCTGACAATATCTTGTGTTCCTCAGCCCATTGGAGGATCCTCCCCAGAATTGCCTTCCCTGCCACCTTTTGAGAAGAGTCGATCAGACTGATTGGCCTGTAGTTGGCGGGGCTGTCCCGACATCCCTTTTTGTAAATCGGGACAACCTCCGCCCCCTTCCAGGAATCAGGAGGAAATGAGGAATGCACCCCTCATAATTGCGTTTAGTAAAGTGGCAACCAGTTTGCCCCATACCTTGGGATTGGCACGGAGCAAATCACCGGGTATCCCATCAGGCCCCGCAGATTTTAGTGGGACCACAGACTTGATTACTGCTTCTACCTCCCTCTCGGTGAAGTCATCCGTATCACTGACCATTAGATCGTTCACCTGGGAAAAGGAATCGCTAAGAGCCCCTACAGGGTGGGAGTAAAGAGCCTCAAAATGAGTATACCAGAGGTGGGCGGGGATGTTGCAAGTAACAAGCGACCCATCTGGCCTATTCTTGTTCTTAATCAGACTCCAAAAGCTCCTTGCGTCCTTTCCCTTACTTGCGGTCAAAAGATCTTCCCAAAACTTTACCTCCCATTCGTTTTTAGACGCCTTTATGGTCAGGGAATATTCTTTCCTGGCTGATCTAACAGCAATTGGGGACTTAGATTTAACTGCCTCTATCAGGGCCATTTTCTTGTGCCTGCATTTAGTTGTATACCAGCCCTGTTTTGTCCAGGGGTCTTTCCTGTTGGACGTACTCCGGGCACCACTGGGTAAAACAAAGAGTTTGCCCAGTGCACCAATTAGGGCACAAAAGACCTGCGTGGCCTCCTTTGGTGCACTAGGCAATAGGCTCAGTTTGCTCTGAGCCTCGACCAGCAGGACCCTTATAGTAGAAAGTTTCTCGTTGGACAGGGCAATCTTGGGCCATTTTAGCCGTCTCTCACAGTTAGATACCGTAAATCTCGGGGTATTAGGTGCCAGCAATGATCGTTTGGACCTATCCATATCCCTAAGCCCCCCTGGGGTCAGATCGAGAGACAGGACATTATGGTCGCTATCAATACTCTCAATAATCCTCATGTCACGCAGGGTACTCCATAGACGTACATCGAGAAGAATATAATCTATTCTCGATGTATGATTGGGCCTATTGTATGTATGTGCGCCCTGCACATCCGATTTGGACCTCCCGTTTACCGCCCTTAGGTCAAATTCCAAATTTAGTGCGTTGATCTGTAAAGCCACTTGCGTCCATTTCTTAATGGGGGGCAGGGCCAAGACCGGGATCCCCCTTTTCGCATCCTCCTCCTCCAAGCCCAACACATCGTCAAGACCAAGGGGCTCGAACGTGCAATTAAAGTCACCCGTCACCATAGTGCTCGAGTTCCTTGGCCGTTTTCTTAACAGGTCTTCCAGGAGTGCTATGGTGGCCGATTGCACTCCCCCCCTTGTGCCTCTGGCGTAGACATTGTAAATGTCTAGCTGGATGCGACCCCGGGAATCCTTCAGCATGATGTTGAGTATGTCAGGGGAGTTTGTAAAATGCTCCTCCACCCTGCAGTCCAAAGAGACTGCAACCCAGATGAGGAGACCCCCTGAAGGGCGCCCCCTCCCTGCCAGGGGCTTGACCGCGGAGATAAAGTGTGATGAATCGCCCACCTTGTGACGGGGTTCCAAGGCCCATGTCTCTCGGAATATGCAGATGGAGTAACCCTCCACGAGGGCACTCCATTCTGGCAACTCCAACTTCCTATCAATACCCGCGATGTTCCAGCTGAAAATCCTAAGAACTGGATCCGTCACAGCTGGAGCAGCGCCGGGAATTGGATCGTTCTCACCCGCCACAGGTTCCTGTATCACTAGGGTACTAACCCCTTCTTGCTCGGCTCGAGCCTGGCTTCTCTCATGCGGGGGTGTGGGGATTTTGCTGCACAAAAGGGGAGTGACAGGGGCAGCAAGCAGACTGCTCAGATCGAGGTCTCCCGCAGCAATGTCATCTCCAACCAACTTCACAGGATTTGGTTCGGTTCAATATCCCAAGGGGCTCCGCCCAGCTGATTGCCAGGCTGCCTGAGGATAGAACAGAGGTTTGGTAGGGAAGTCGAAGTAGTTAATGTTGTTGTTCTGCCCTGACCCAAAATCTCGACCAGTCAAAAGTGGGGTTATTCTTGGGTAGAAGAATGTTAGATCCACTATGCTGTTCCCTGCCCACCAAGATTAGGATTTGAGTCGCAGATGGATTGTGCTACTCTACTGTCTCTAAAGTTAACCACCACACATTCACCTTCCACTTTCTTGTGCCCATAACCCACCCAGTTCACCCTTCTTGCTCCTATGATATGGCCATCAAGGCCCCTAGCTAGGGGTTTGTTGGATTCAAGCCAGTGCATAGTTTTGTTTGTTAGTGCCTGGGGGGATTCGTTGGTGCCAGCCTTTAGTGTGGGTACGTTAATCAGGACGGCAACATATGGGTGGCAATCTGGTGGCAAATTGACTGGAGGAGGTTTGGGGGCAGTTTTAGACCGAACAGCTTTATGAGCAACCTTGGAAGTTGGAATTTGCGGTCGCATTGGAGAATTGCTAGCGTGTGAGGTAGTAACAGTGTGGGCATACGGGATATTTTTACTTTTGCCCATCCCTGTAGGAGTTCCCTTAGTTGATACTTGATCATTCCTCCCCGGCAGCTCTGCCCGACCCGATGCTTTTAGGTGCTTCAGGGTACTTGGAGCAGCTCGCGCTGCTTGACCAGTGCTGCCCACAGGAGAAGAAGCCCTCCGTGGCTCTGCAAGTACAATGTCGACCTGCTGCGATGTTGTTACATTGGTCGTGGGTGCTATGTCAGGAAGGGCGAGCTGAGACACCTGGGTGGAACTATTGGGGGAGCTCCCTCCCTGCCCCTCCTCCCTTGTCTTAAAGTGTAGTTTAATCAGTGCTTTCAGCGAGAAAAAGCTGTCCAGGGTCGATTGTTCGAGCCTGTCTAGCCTTTCTCCCATCCCTGCTACTTTATCAACAATCGGGACCAAAAGAGATTTCAGCAGCCCCTCCATCTGGACAAAAGTAACCGGGGCACAGAGAGACAAAGACTGTGGGGCAGAAGAGGGAGTGGCACTGGCATTTACAGCAATGGAGCCTGTCCCCTTAAATACAAAAGGGGCATTAGTTTGATGCTTGGAGAATGAGCCCTTCAGTCCCCGTTTCCGCAGATTCCTGTACCATTTCATGGAGCTCTTTTTAAACGGGCTGACAGTCCTTTTCCTTTTTGTTTTCCCTGTGGTCAGAATCTTAGGGTCCGGAATTGGTTTGTCCGAGGACCCAGGGTCTCTTGCTGAAACTGAAGGAACAACAGCACTTGTTATTATTGGGAGCGGTGCCTCGGATCCGGCAACCTCAGGGTGGAGAGTAGACGATGCAGCCAAATTTCTCCAATCTATCTATGCTGGCCCTTAATGAAACAAGTCGAGGTTCCTCGTGTATATGAGGAGGGGTTAGCAGTTGGACAGAGGAGCTCATGGGGGATTCAGCTCGAGCTATGGAGCCCAGGGATGATCTCTTCGACGGGTTTAGGTCCATCGAAAGCCGCCGCTCCGTCATGACTATCTCCTTCTCAATGACGGCAGCAACCCGGGTTATGAATTTGTCCATAGTGCCTATTGCACCGATTGAGCACCCTCCACTTCCTCCCCTTAAATTCTTCCCTGAGCGGGTTGTCATTAGTCCAGGAAGCAGGGGAAGAGCATATACTCAGGCTAAAGTTAGTGAATTCACCAGTGCTATCCGGGTAGCAAATCACAGGGGGGTGGCCCAGCCCAGCCCTAGACAGCCCCTGACTGCCACAGCCTGTGGCAGGTGGGTCCGCTGGTGGACGCTGCTACGACCCCCACAAGGTAGCTTTGGCGCTGTGTGGTAGTATATTTGAAGCACATAGGACTCACCAAACACTACTTGGAGTAGAACAAAAATCCTTTGAAGCGGAGAGCGGGTCCACAAATCCTATAAATCTGAACTCTGGAGTCTGCAGTCCATGGGTCCGTAGGCTCCGTAAGGTTCGCTGGAATCAGAACGCGAACAACACCCTTTTTGAGCGGGGAAGGCGGAAAGCAAGTTCACGAGTTCCAAAAACCTGCTGGTTCCAAGGATCTGCCGGTCTGCAGGTATCCGCGTTATGGAAAGGGCACGAAATCCGGCGTTTCTACTGCCCTTTCTGGCTGACCGAGATAAAGTTGTTTTTGCTGCTCAGACCAAGAAGAGCTGCATAGCCGCTTTTCTCTGACACCCAGCCGCCGAAGAGCGCTCAGTTTGCACGGTGAAGCCAGGAGCAAGCAGAACGCCAGCTACCTGCCGCCATCATCCTCGAGGAGGGGAGGAGCCGGGAACAGCTGAGATCAATACCAAACTCTACGTCAATGTGAGTTTGCACTGAAATGAGCCACGGGAGAAAATCGCAAACCTGATTATTCATATCACAAGTGTACATTCGATTACTCATCATTAATAAGCCCAAGTGGAATCTTAGTTCTCAGTCTAATAATATATTTGGATTCAAGTTAGCAGAGTTTCCATGTCTTGTCCCCATCTCTTTAATTTTTGGTGACCATATCTATCCCATAGTATTTCATGATTTTCTAATCACTGGTGTAATATCTCATGTAGTGTTTAGCAACTACGTAACTTGCATCTCTGTTCTCCATTGCATGGATGTGTTCCAAAATCCTCTTCTTTAGGGGACATATTTTGCTTCCCACATATTTCCAACAACATCCGCATTCTATTATATACACAACATATTGTGATTCATACGTCATTCTTTCCTTTATATTTCTTATTTGATTATTATGATCCACATTCATGCTTTTGGATTTCACATTATTACAAGCTTTGTATTTGTTGCAGTTTATAAATCCATTTGTTTCCTTTCCCATCCATGTGTCTGTTGCTTTCTCAGAGAAGTAACGTGTACCACTTTTAAGGATGCCACCTTTCTGAATGTGATCTGTGGGTCTGTTCCCAACCTTTTACTGCTGTCTAGATCATGCTTGATCAGATTCCTGTGATTTTTAAATATTTTTCTGATCCCTTGATCGATAAATTACACAAATTTTTATTGATATATGCTTTCATTAATATAATTATGTATCCATTTAAATATCAAAATTAACTACACATACATTAATGACAATTATTAATTTTACAATTATAAAAAAATTATCTTTATTATATATGTGTAAATATTTCTGTATATGTAATCATATATATTTAGGCATCTACAAACACATATAAATATATACACGTATATAATATAGAAGTGTACAATTACTTATTGAATTTTAACAATTAAAAAAATATTCCCCTGTGAAGTAAACGTCTGGAACACAAAGTACTGACAACCCTATCAGAAAAATAAAGGCCCAATGTACTTACCTGCAATGTAAATTCCATGAAGTAAAACTTCAATATAATGTTAACCTACCAAAAAAGTATGATGCACAGTAATACCATTGCAGCAGCAGATTGCATGACACAAACGCAACAAATGTAACATAATATGTGCATTTGTGAACTGCACTTTCACCGTTTTGGGCATCTTGGCGCTGACTTAAAGATATTTATTGATTGCCAACAAAATCGTACTTATTTTATACTGACTGCATCTGCAGGATTTCTCGTCCCGTACACAACCTATGATTTAAAGCTTTGCCCACTTTCCATAAGATCTCTATGATGCAGCATACATGCCCAGGGACATCTGAAGTTTTTTGGGGGCACAGGACGATTTTATTTTGGGGTCCCTGTTTGAAACAGTTTTCAATTTTTGATCCAGTTTCAGCTCTTTCATGCCCTTGTTGGCCAGGTCCCTGACACGCTGACAGGCACACTTGTCCAAATTGTAAAGTTGTTCCATCTAATATTCAAGAATAGCAGGTGTGTTTTCCAATTTGTAACACAGCAGCAGCTCGACAATATTTCTGCAAAGAACCTCTGTGACACCCTCCCATTTCTCATATATGAGGTACTATTTTGATGAAAAGAAACTTTATTTATGGATGTTGCATGAAACATAAACACATTTCTCTGCAAAATGATTGTAATAGACTTTCACTCATCACACATAAAGAGAAACACTATTCAAAACAATCTGTTGAAGAATTATTCAAGGTCATCAGGGCAATACTCTGCAGAACAGAGCTGGCTCTATCAGGGGGCCCCTTGAAAGACAGGGGCCCCGAGCCAGAGCCTGCTTTGCCCATGCCTTAAAATGTCTGTTTAACTTGCCAAGTGGGAAAACGTGGAAAAATGAAAACATTTCTCACCGTTGCGCCCTGAGAAGGATGATTCTTCTGCAAATCCGAGCGTACAATTGTACCTAGATAGGGATTTGCTTCAAAACCCATGGAATGATAACACACATTCTCCACTGATGGAATGCCCCTTTAATGCAAAGTAACTCAAAGTTAGCGGATTGTTCGACTTCATGTTATTTTAAGTTACTATCCAATTTAAATCACGGCTTGCACTTCATAGTAAATACCACTTGAACACTGTGGGGCATATTACCAACGTTAAGCGATATTTATCGCTAACGATGCTTAGCAACGAATTTTTTAACGCTAAGCATCGTCAGAAATTATCGCAGATAAACCTTGCTATTATCAAGGTTTATCGCAAATGCGATAAAAAACGGCCGCAATGCATGAATATCGCTGAAAAGTCAGCGATATTCATGCATTACCGAGCTAATGCTCTTAGCCATGTTATCCACCTCCCATTGAATAACATGGCTAAGAACTGCTCAGGGCAGGTGTTAGTTTTTGGAGATATTCGCGCTTAGCGCGAATATCTCCAGAAGTTGGTAATAGGAGATAGCGATGTTAGCGACTGTTTCCAGTCGCTAACATCTTGGCACGCCCACTTTGCATGTCATTAGTGATAAATATCACTGACATGCAAAGTGGGGCCCAAGATGGTTGCTATCTCCTACTAGCTGTCGCTAACTGGTGTTAGCGACAGCTAGGTAATAGGGAGATAATTTTATCTCCGCTTTCTTGGCTTTTAAAGCCAAAAAAGCGGAGATAAACCCCCTTGATAATATGCCCCTGTGTTCTTGAAAGGTGAACTATGTCATTTTCTAGTTCTACCTTCTGGCAATTTCGGTATCTGCTACATGAATGTCTGCTAAAAGAATACGTGATCTGCTGCCATCTAGTGGAAAATCTAAATACTTCTCAAACAATATTGACGTTAAAAAAAACGGTTCGCTGGTATGAAATTCCTTCCCAAAAAGAAATACATTTTACAATTTCAAATGGTTTCTGAAATGTCATGTTTTTGTTTCGACTTGCAGCTTGAAAACTTCATGCCTTCCGAAATTATCTTTCTAATGTATCGTTTTCAGCTGTAGTTATTGGTAAGCCTTTTTCTTGAACCAACATAATCAAGTAAGCTATTTCAGGAATTATGATTATAGAACAGCAGATGCTTCTCTTCAGAGATGGCATTTGCTAATATTGCTTCAATGTTTAACTCATTCAAGCAAAGTCTTTTGTTTCTTCAGGATTTTAGCAACCGGTTTTTAGGTTTCGCTGGAGGGCGGAGCTCTTAGCTCCGCCTCCAGAGAAATCTCTTGATTTTAGTAAGGACTCTGGAATACGCCCCCCTGTCCCATTGGCTAGCTCCATAAATGGAGGCTAGCCATTGGAACAGAGATCTGTCCGTCAAGGGCGGACCAGATTCGGGGGCGTTCCCGAGATTTTTTCCCAGGGCGGAGTTACGTTTTTTCCGTTCCCTCCCCTTTCACTGATGCGCTGTCCATTTCCGCCCCCCCCTCGCTGTCCTGTGCACGTTTCCCGCCGTCCGTGTCCTCTCCCGCCGTCCGTGTCCTCTCCCGCCCCCTCCCGCCGTCCGTGTCCTCTCCCGCCCCCTCCCGCCGTCCGTGTCCACTCCCGCCCCCTCCCGCCGTCCGTGTCCACTCCCGCCCCCTCCCGCCCCCTCCCGCCGTCCGTGTCCACTCCCGCCCCCTGCCGCCGTCCGTGTCCACTCCCGCCCCCTCCCGCCGTCCGTTCCACAGGTTCCTCAGGTTCGAGGGCAAGACTTGTACCTGCAGAGAGAGAATGTGTGAAGTGAAGTACTAGGAAGTACATTTCCAATTATTATACTGAACATTGCTGGCCAAGCTGGGGGCTGAGTAAGACTTACGAGTTACTGGTTGAATTCTGCTCTGCCCAGCTGTGACTATCCCTGCTCCGAGACCGCCGTTCGTAGGGGATCATCAGACAAAGGGCTTCCCTGACATCCTGTTTGTGCATTATTTTGAACCGTAACCACAGACCGCAAAGTGAATTGATAGAGCTTCAAAATGAGGTGAGTACATCAACCGTTCGTGTGCAGTGCACTGGTGCCCTGTGTAAATTCACTTCCTCATTTACTTACATCTTTTTTTCACGGATTTTAATCATCCGCTTCAGATGCAGCCTGCCCCGTGTACTGAGTGGATGCTTCATACCTAGTTCCCCTATGTCAGTCACGGGAGCCCTGGAGAATGCACTCACGGGAACAGAAACAATGGGCGGGGACAACTCCACTGCCGCCAGTAGGAGGAGGAGGTAGCACTGTGAGAGGGGTTTGGCAGAATAGAAATAAAGGGCAAACGTCCTGGTTATTATGCTACCCATTACTTTTTGCCACCCATGAACATTTTTACTTTTCTTGATAGTGCGACAATTGTTTTTAATTTACACTTGAGTCTCCGCGGGCTCAGGCAGAGAGAGGGCGCACCCCTGTCGGTCTGGGGACCCTGTGGTCCTGTCTCCGGCAGCCTTCTGACGCACACTCTTCCCCCTTCATAATAGCAGACCTTTGTTTTCTGGGAGAGCTGCTAACTTCTCAGAGTTGCGGCCTTTGCTCGGTGCTAAATAATTCACATTTCGTGGGTGAGTTTACCAGTGAGCGGGTGATTGTTTACACCAGAAGTATTTTGAACGCATGCTTGAGGGGCGTGTTTGCAAATTGCGGCGACGCCATGCTGACGACAGAGTAGAATGCGCGCCATGAAATTATTGTATATAACTGTTAACGTTTGGTTGTGAGTAGCTCACAGTCAAAGTTTAAACAGCGAAACATGATTATCTTGAAATCTAACGAACTTCTGCGAGACAAAATCAAGTCAAATACACAACACGTGCCTTGTGCAGTCGTACGAGGATTGTGGCAGCTCAAGAAAGGAAGGTCATAGCACAAACCCTGGGTAGAACGGTGATTACAATGGGATTGAAATTAGTGTGACGTGTATTCTGGTCACTGAAGGCGCTCACAGCCCTCTTTCCTAGGCTGGCTGTTGAGTGGTCCTCTCCTTTTAATTAAGAACCACGGTTAGCATGGACAAAATGTTACAAACCACAGAAGTTTCAAGGTTGCTCTAATAGATAGTCACTTTGAATATGCCGGCACTGTTACAAACGGAATCATAGACAAACAAGGTGTTACCATCTCTCTCCTACAGCAGTGGTCGTCATTTAATTCTTTCAGAGGCAATTTAGTTCCACAGTTTGTGGCGCCGCCCTTGCATAATATTAATGTAGCATCAGTTCCTAAGGTTGGTGCCTGCACGCATTCCCTAATCGGATTCTTTTGTATACCACCCTCTGAGATTGGAAAAAAAATGTATCTGCTTTAAACCTTTTTATAAACAAAGTTTATTTTTACAACAACAACAAAAATCAGTTCTTAAGCCACCATTCCCTTTCAATGTGACTAAGATGGCTCAGATTCACAGAATGGCTTAATTTTTGTGATTTATTTTTTATTTTTTGTCAAGGTCTTTGTTTTTTCCTTGCTAAGTAGACCAATTGAGCAAAAGAGAGTTTGTGTCTGGCTGGGTTAGATTTACAGCAGTTCCGTGGAAATCCTGGTTCATGTCAAGTTGAGCTTATTGACGTAATTACGTTTTTGGATTCGTACAAGAGTCCACAGAGTACAACACTGTTCCCCTGACAGTTTGTCTTGTTTACATTAAATTTTACACTGCGTCATCCCTGTAGATGTTACTTTCCACCTGTATAGGTTTTGCACGGTAAATTTAGCAGCATCCCCTCCCGCTGTCCGACTAACCGTTCCTGCCCCCCCCCCCCCAGGCTACGTGGAGCAGAAATGACGGGGTGATTTAACTCAGACAGGCGGCCTCTCTCTCCACATAAGCACACTCCAGGCAGTCCCCTCTCCTCGGTATTTGATAAAATTGAGTGCAGAGTGTGAGTGCAGAGTGCAAAGTGAGTGTGCAGAGTGCAAAGTGAGTGTGCAGAGTGCAAAGTGAGTGTGCAGAGTGCAAAGTGAGTGTGCAAAGTGAGTGTGCAGAGTGCAAAGTGAGTGTGCAGAGTAGTGAGTGAGCAGAGTAGTGAGTGAGCAGAGTAGTGAGTGAGCAGAGTAGTGAGTGAGCAGAGTAGGGAGTGCAGAGTGCATAGGGAGTGCAGAGTGCATAGGGAGTGCAGAGTGCAGAGTGGAGAGGGAGTGCATAGGGAGTGGAGAGTGCATAGGGAGTGGAGAGTGCATAGGGAGTGGAGAGTGCATAGGGAGTGGAGAGTGCATAGGGAGTGGAGAGTGCAGAGAGAGTGGAGAGTGCAGAGAGAGTGCAGAGGGAGTGGAGAGTGCAGAGGGAGTGGAGAGTGCAGAGGGAGTGGAGAGTGCAGAGGGAGTGGAGAGTGCAGAGGGAGTGGAGAGTGCAGAGGGAGTGCAGAGTGCATAGGGAGTGCAGAGTGGAGAGGGAGTGCATAGGGAGTGGAGAGTGCATAGGGAGTGGAGAGTGCATAGGGAGTGGAGAGTGCATAGGGAGTGGAGAGTGCATAGGGAGTGGAGAGTGCAGAGGGAGTGGAGAGTGCAGAGGGAGTGGAGAGTGCAGAGGGAGTGGAGAGTGGAGAGGGAGTGGAGAGTGGAGAGAGCAGAGGGAGTGGAGAGTGGAGAGTGCAGAGGGAGTGGAGAGTGCAGAGAGAGTGGAGAGTGCAGAGGGAGTGGAGAGTGCAGAGGGAGTGGAGAGTGCAGAGGGAGTGGAGAGTGCAGAGGGAGTGGAGAGTGCAGAGGGAGTGGAGAGTGGAGAGTGCAGAGGGAGTGGAGAGTGCAGAGTGCAGAGGGAGTGGAGAGTGCAGAGAGAGTGGAGAGTGCAGAGGGAGTGGAGAGTGCAGAGGGAGTGGAGAGTGCAGAGGGAGTGGAGAGTGCAGAGGGAGTGGAGAGTGCAGAGGGAGTGGAGAGTGCAGAGGGAGTGGAGAGTGCAGAGGGAGTGGAGAGTGCAGAGGGAGTGGAGAGGGAGTGGAGAGTGCAGAGGGAGTGGAGAGTGGAGGGTGGAGAGTGCATAGGGAGTGGAGAGTGGAGAGTGCATAGGGAGTGGAGAGTGCATAGGGAGTGGAGAGTGCATAGGGAGTGGAGAGTGCATAGGGAGTGGAGAGTGCATAGGGAGTGGAGAGTGCATAGGGAGTGGAGAGTGCATAGGGAGTGAAGAGTGCATAGGGAGTGAAGAGTGCATAGGGAGTGGAGAGTGCATAGGGAGTGGGGAGTGCAGAGTGGAGAGTGCATAGGGAGTGCAGAGTGGAGAGTGCATAGGGAGTGCAGAGTGGAGAGTGCATAGGGAGTGCAGAG
Source organism: Lissotriton helveticus (assembly GCF_964261635.1). Classification (NCBI taxonomy): domain Eukaryota; kingdom Metazoa; phylum Chordata; class Amphibia; order Caudata; family Salamandridae; genus Lissotriton; species Lissotriton helveticus. Next base: position 330,021,192 of record NC_136060.1, on the reverse strand, counting down.
TGGAGAGTGCATAGGGAGTGCAGAGTGGAGAGTGCATAGGGAGTGCAGAGTGCATAGTGCATAGGGAGTGGAGAGTGCATAGTGCATAGGGAGTGGAGAGTGCATAGGGCATAGGGAGTGGAGAGTGCATAGGGAGTGGAGAGTGCATAGGGAGTGGAGAGTGCATAGAGTGCAGAGTGGGGAGTGCATAGGGAGTGCAGAGTGCATAGAGTGCAGAGTGGAGAGTGCATAGGGAGTGCAGAGTGCATAGAGTGCAGAGTGGAGAGTGCATAGGGAGTGCAGAGTGCATAGAGTGCAGAGTGGAGAGTGCATAGGGAGTGCAGAGTGGAGAGTGCATAGGGAGTGCAGAGTGGAGAGTGCATAGGGAGTGCATAGGGAGTGGAGAGTGCATAGGGAGTGGAGAGTGCATAGGGAGTGGAGAGTGCATAGGGAGTGGAGAGTGCATAGGGAGTGGAGAGTGCATAGGGAGTGGAGAGTGCATAGGGAGTGCAGAGTGCATAGGGAGTGCTAGAGAGTGCAGAGTGAGTAGGGAGTTCTAGGGAGTGCTAGAGAGTACAGAGTGAGTAGGGAGTTCTAGGGAGTGCTAGAGAGTGCAGAGTGAGTAGGGAGTGCTAGAGAGTGCAGAGTGAGTAGGGAGTTCTAGGGAGTGCTAGAGAGTGCAGAGTGAGTAGGGAGTGCTAGGGAGTGCTAGAGAGTGCAGAGTGACTGCAGAGATTAAGCTAATGGCAATGTAAATGACAATGCCATTTATTTATCTGTTTTCAAAACCAACACATAAATACAAATTTTGTCATTTACAATGCCAATAACTCTAACTTTTCCAAAGGCGAAACCATTGCATTGTAAATGCTTGTTTGTTATTTGGGGCCAGGGCTTCTGTGAAGATAAGGAATATTTCGAGGGGAGAGAGGCAGCGGATTTTGAAAAACGTTTACAATATCTGTAAACTGTTTATTTCATTTTGCATGTTCTTAATATAGTTTGCCCAGAGTATGTTTTTCTCCAATTGGTGGCAGATGCTACATTTCAAAGGATTTTAGTTAAAACTGTACATAATACATTTTAAAGCACTTTAGTTAAAACTGTATGTAATTTAGACAACTTTACATGCGCTATGTGAGATTCCCCATCTGTTGTTGGGTCGAGTAGTTGTCCATTGTTGTGCATAAAACACATTTGACCAGTAACCATGGTCAAAGATGGATAAGAATGAAACATAGCTTTAGAAGGGGTTTCGAGGGTGTCCCACAATTTAGGGGCCTATTAGGATGACAGGCGGTTCTCCACCGTCCGCCTGGCGGTTGCAATCCGCCTAGCATTATCTCCCGCGGGGGTACCGTGGTGGACGGGAAGACCATCCACCGCTTTTCCGCCGGACCGGGCGGAAAAGGATTGAATATGGTGGCGGTGTCTGCTAGACACCGCCATCCATATTACAATTCATGCAGGAAGCAGCCTTTCTGTGGCGGCATCATGGGGTTTTCACAGTTGGGGGCCCGTTGCGGGCCCACAGGATGTTGGGGTGGGAGGGCACATGGGGGTACCTATGGTACCCCCCTGCATTTACATGCACAACATAGCAGGCACTGCGCTGCGCCTGCCACGTTGTGCATGCAAATGCACAAATGCCTTTTTTGCATTGCGGCGGGTGCTGCTGACAGCATTCCCCGCCGCAATGTAAAAAATGCAGGCTGCGGCCACCAGTGTGGTGGGCGCATCTTAATTGTGTAAGTGGAACCGCTGCACACATATCGAGCGGTCCCCTTTCACGATGCGATGGCGGGCGGACTTAGTCCACCCGCCATCGTAATATACCCCTTAGTTTCGCCATTAGTTGAGACAAATGGTGCATCTTTATCCAAATGTTACTGCTGGGTCCTTAGCTCACCCTTGGCCTACATCAGGGAGATGTGGAGTGCTGCATACGGCAGGAATAGTTACTCTGTGCTGGTTGTATGTGTGCTTGTGAAGGATACAGTACAGGGATAGGGCAGTACCGTGTAGTACATGTGAGATTAGTGCATGTCCTTCCATTTTTGGCAAAAAGTCTTGAGTCATGTTATAGGTAGCTGGCTCTTTAAGTGGTATACCAATAATTTGTAATATACTGTAAAGAGTCTAGACATTTGCCTCAGAAGTGTACAGAGCTTCTATGTAAACCCAAGTGCTCTATCTGTGGTAGGGAGGGAGAGCAGCCTTAGGCCTAACACAGAGGAGTGTAAGACAGTTGTTATATACACAGTGATTAATCAATGACACAAGACTCAAAAAGGAGATCCACTTCGATTTCAGAAAAATAAGCTTTTTCTACATTTATTTTAAGACCAAGTTTTATGTTAAAAGGTAAATACTTTTTCAATAAAAATACTTTTCACTTTAAAAACTGTACACTGCAATTTTTCAGTTCAGCAATGTTAACCTATGGGAGTAGTATATGACTCACAGTCTTGGTTTTCAGGACTCAAGGGTCAGGTAGGTAACAACTCTGCATCTCCATCGGAACAGGGGCGGCTGGGTACAGTGGTAAAATTCTAAAACTGGAGGCCGGACACAGAAAACCAACAGCTGCTAAGTAAGTACTGATGCTTGGAGACATAGGGACACCATTGGTCGAGCTCTCCAAGGCCCAAGAGCTTTGGGTGCAGGGGTGTCCTTAGATGTTGGAAAAAGGCTTACCAGAGCAGGTCATGGTTAGGGGGGTTTAAGTGCATCGGCTGCAAGCGTCAACGTGGAGTCCGGCAGGACTGGTGGCCATTTGGACAGGCAGCAGACAGGCCAGCAGGACTGCTGCAGAGTCAGTCACTGGGCCTTCTTTCTTGTTGGTGCACTCTTCGATGTCCTGGCTTCAAAGCTCATCAGGAATCTAAATTTCAGGGTCCGGTGGGTGCCAACTAAATACTGGATTTAGGAGTGTAACAGGAGATTGACAGGTAGGCAACAATGGGTCTCTTACCTGGGGTGTCTACACCTTCTACTATGCCACCTTCCTGTGGAGCGGGCATGGTCCTAGTCCTGAATGGAGACGTTTCACCATCTTGAAAATGGTGGGCACTGAAAAATTTCTCTAGCATCTATTTTCACTTAGTTTTCCCACTGGTTCTCCAGTGAAAGGTAAGGGGTATGAACCGGAGGCTGCCATCTGCTGCTAGCACTGTACCTTCCTGCGGAGAAGGTGTAACACCTCTGCCAAAGATGGGCTTTGTTTCTAACCTCTGAGAGCAAGGGCTCTCACCCCATTGGTCCAGAAACATGTGTGGAGTTGGTAGACTGCCTAAAGCCAGTCCAAGACCACACCATGATTGGTAAGAATAATAGGGGCAGCTCGGAGGTGCCCTCTGTGTACATGTTCAGAAAAATCCAACACTCACATCAGTATGGATTTATTAAGAGGAGTTGTTTGCAACAAACACTCCTGGGTTCAGTGAAGCAATCATGGTGCCGCTGAACTCCTGTTGTCAGGTTTCCATCCCATGTACTCTCTCTGGATTCCCTGGCAGTTATAATATTTAGAATAGACTTAAATATTGTAGGGGAACATCTGTTCATGCAGATATACCCACACTTGCGATATAGTGTACCCTCCCCTAGGGCTTTTAAGGCCTGCTAGAGGGGTGACTTGCCTATACCTTAAGCAGTGCTGTTGACAAGGTACACATGTAGTGTGCCATGTCAACTTTGTCAGATCTGCTTCTCTGTTTACACCCACTTTTTGCTTGATGTAATGCTGTTTCAGACTACTCTGGCTGGGATCCTGCTAATCAGGACCCCAGTCGCTCTGCTTCCTCCCCTAAATTGTTATCGTAAGTGGAGGTGGAGAAGTGTGGCTCAGGGGTTAGAGGCAGCAGACCCGGAAGCTGAGATCGGTCCTGGACCAGGGTTCAATTCCCCGCCTCGGCGGGGTCTTGGGCTAAAAATTCCACGGACTCGATAATTCTAGCCCCGGTGCCTCCTCGACTCACGGGTTCACACTCTGCGACTCTGGGCAATAGCTTGCTTAATCTCCACAACGGCCCCTCGCGGCGGGATGCCTGACTTTCACCTTGTGGATACCCTGCTATCTCACAGGGGAATACCAGGAAGGGTTCCCTAAGCAAGCGCCGGGAAACCCACTGCGGGTAGCTGTGCGCTATATAAGCTCAATTACATTACATTACATTACTTAGGTACTTCCCAGATTGGATTCTGGGGTACCCTTATCAGTCCCTTGTATATGGTACTAAGGTACCAAGGGCATATGTACCCCTGGGGTCCCTGATAGGCTGAAGCATGTATTATTCCACGTATGGGAGACCATTCAAACTCTCACTACAGGTATGCCATTGCAGCCTATATAAGCACCACTTATGAAAGATATAGGTCTCCCTATATCTAGGGTCACTGCACGTAAAACATATAAGTCACCCATACAACAGCCATTTTCAATCCTGAAAGCAGGGTGCTGGGTTCTAAGTGTGAGGGTGCCCCTGCATGAGCAGGACACCCCTACAGCCTTCGGAGTCCATTCTCCCGGGTTTAAGTGAGAGAGCCATATAACAGACAGAGGGGCATTGCGTTATTAAGCGATGACCATCTTGAAACTAGTTGTAACGAACTCAATCATGTTTGATATCAAACATGTTGGAATCATACCCTCACACCATCAATGGTGTGGGAGGTATGATTCCAAGCACTGTAATGGCCCTCCGTTAGGCCCTCAGTGCTTCCAGTACCAGTCTTCCAGACCCGGACAGCACAACATGCCTGTTGCCGACCAGAGACACGATTCTGCCCTCCCGTTGCTGAGCCATGCTCGAGCAGAGGAAGGCAGAACAATAGGTATCCTGTCACAGAGAGGTGTGACCACCTCCACGGCAGGGTGTAGTGTATTAGGGCCGGGTGGGAGTGCTTGCCATCACTACTTAGTCTGCTTGATGAGCACATTTGGTGCCCTCCTTCCATAGTCCAGTTCAAACCAGCTGAGGGAGTCATGGGTTCCCGCTCGGCATGAAACTGGACAAAAAACATGGGAGTATCCACCCCACTGTCTAACCCCTCCCACGGAGGGACGGATACATCACCCCAACCCTTTACTTAGGATGGGACTGTAGATTTGTTGTGGGGCACGATTCAATTCAGACACCACTTGCACTTCAACTATCTGGGCACTCTGGACTTTGCTGGACTTCGCTCTGGGCATCAAGGCTACAACCGGAAAGATCCCTGCTGCTCCTGATCTCTTCGCCCTGCTCTTCTGCTGCAATGTCTGTGCCTGTGCTCCATAGAGGAAACCTTCCAAGGCATGTGGGCATCCAAGACACCTGAAAGAATCTCCCTTGAAATGAAGGAGTCACTTCCCTGCGTCTGCAGACATCGCAACTAGGCTGACCAGTCTGCTGATCCTGGGCTCCCACTGACTCCAAAAGGCTCAGCAACGCAGGTGTTGGTTCTTCAAATCCCTCAATTCCTGCCCTGTCCTCTGCTAAATGTTTGAGGCCAGTATCCCTCATCAGGGCCGCAGGAACCAAACACCTGTGCATCCAATGACTTGCCGTTGCAAAGGCTCGTTGGCTTCCTTCCATCAAGATCGTCAGACTCCAAATAGCCCCAACCTCAAGCATCTTAAGTGACTAGAATCTTCAACCAGACCGCATTGCTTGCACCAATGGCCTGCTTCTCTGGTAAGCTGCTCTAGGTCTTCTTGCGACTCCAGTGCCTCTAACCGGTGGGTCCTGTTGCGGGTCACATTTGAATGATTTGGTCTCCCCCTGATTGCTCAGCGCATGCCCTGATTCCCCTGCTTGTGGTGAGTCTCCCGAACCTTGCTGGTCCCGACATTGCACATTTTTTGACTTCCATGTTGGTTGCAGTTGCCAAGGCTTGTTGGTGATGCTGCCGAACACAACCCCTCAACTCTCGGCATCCGACATGGTACAGCTCATGTATGGCTCCTGCTCTTCCACAGCATCGCCTGGTCCACACAGCTGCAGTTCCAAGTCACCGTCAGCTCTCCTGCAACACCCGTCATCAGTGGGCATTCTTTAATCCACCTTTAGGTTCCACCGGACACTTTCACCTACTCCAGCAGCGGCATCTTTCTGAAGTCTCCCAATGAGTTTGACAACAGATTCCGACGCCACTTCACACCTATTCACCCTGCTTCGCTGGTGCAGGTATCCTGGTTCCTAAGGTATCCACGGATGGGGGGGCTCTCCAACCTCTTGTCTTCCATGGGGTTTCTTCAGGGTCCACTGGGAAGGGACTTCTTTCTTTAAAATTGCAACCGTGACATACACGTTCATTTGTGCGGAGAATGTTGTCGCGTTCCTAGACTGCACAGGACCTCTGTGGGGCTCCTGGATACTCACCTTGGGTGGTTCCTTGGGTCCCTGACACTTCTACGTCCTCTGACTATTGTCTTGGCTCAAGTTGTGGTTTGCAAACCACTATTTTAGTATATGGTTTGGTCTCCCCCTGTCGACCACTGTGTATTCTGTGCTGCCTATCTATTTTTATTCAAAAGTATTGTGTGCATTGTGTATATCTCTAGCTAGGCGATATCTGTATGTGTTAGTGAATGTCTTATAAAAAATACTTAATTTTATAAATATACTGTGTGGGCCTTTTTCACGTAATCAATACCTATAAGATTATGTTCTGGTAAAACAAGCTGCTTTGCACTCCTTCTGGACTAAGCCTGAAGGCTGCTCTCCACAGCTACCACTTAGAGAGCTTTCTAAGGTTGTCTAAGACTACTAAAATCACCATAAGGGTTGTCTTACGTAAGTCTACATCACATACTGAGCCAGCCTCTCACACCCGCTCTCTCTCCAGAGGCAGCCATTTTGGCAGATTTGAATGATTTAAGCGATGGAGCAGCTAAAGATGTCACACAGGCAATGATCTTTTTGGATCTCTCTGCTGTTTTCAACAAGGTCGACCATTCTATCTTGATTGACTGTGTCAGAAATGCTGCTTTGCAAGGCACCGCCCTTGACTGGATGAAGTCCTTTCTAGAAAATTAAACAGGCCTCTTTCCATTATGCTTGTTGAAAGTCAGCTTGGCTATGGAGTGCCCCTAGGCTCCTCCCATTCTCCTATACTGTGTAATATCTATATTTAACCCCTGATACATGTTTTCTAGAAATGGAAGGTGAAGATGTTTAATTCTGCTGACTATATGCATCTGATCATCACAATTGATAGCACTCCAGAATCGAAAACCTTTTTTCAAAGTACAATGCTTTACATACGGAATTGGATGGAAACTCATCAATTGAAACTGAACTAGGATAAAACTGAGTTAATGGTGACAAAGTGCAAACTTCACCTATGGAACCCCTCGTTCTGGCCTTCAGAGATGGGTGCTCCTCCCATCCCCAAAAAAGTGGTGAAAAGCCTAGGCATCCTCATAGATGAGGTTTTATCTATGAAATCTCAGACAGGAGCAGTGACCTCATCCTGCTTCCAGCAACTTCGGAAAATAAGCAGGATAAAAAGGTGCTTTACCTTCAAAGCGATTATTTAAATCTTAATTGCATTAGTAATGTCCTGTATTGACTACTCTAATTCGTTATATATGGGACTCCCATCTGCCCTTGTGCACAAATTGCAGTTAAAGCAAAACCAACCAGCCAGGATGGCTTTTAAGCAGCCTAGATATTGCCATATCAAACCTTTGAGGGAAAAACTGCACTGGCGTCCGGTAACCCAGAGGTCCATTTTCAAAACAGGGTGCCTAATCTTTAATTATCTCCATGGGAAAATCCCCACTTTTCTATTTAATAAAATGTAGCTCTATATCGGTAAATCACCTGCTCAGATCTGTACAATTCAACCTTTTGGTTGTTCCCAGAAGTAAAAGGAAGTGACTGGGCAGAGCCAGGTTTTAGGTGTCGACCTCTCACACTCGGAAAACCTTCCCACTGAAATAAGAACTTCTGTGAATTATGAGGAATTTAGAAAAAAAATGAAAACCTGGCTGTTTACACAAGCTTATTGAAGAACTTAGAGAGCAGTAGCCTCTCTTCTCCCCAGCGCCATGAGACCTTTTTGGTGTACGTGTACTTAACAAATGCTCTTTAACATAACCTAACATAATATGTATGCATGTGAGGAATACATAACATACAAGATATAGTGCTGTGCAGTGCATGCATGCACAATGAAAGCATGTGCTGGGTGCATGTGTGCTACTGTGAATTACAATACATGAAGGGTGTAGTGCTGTGCAGCATGCACATGGTACATGTGTGTGCTGGCAGTGTGTGTATTTGTAAATATACCAAACCCTGGTTAAATATAGAAAAGCTTCAGTGCTGAACAGTGAGCACAGACTGAGTGTTTGTACTGAATGATTGTGTACATATAATGGTATGCATGGAGGTACTAATGCTGAACAGTTAGGGCTTGATTACGCTGGGCCTGCCCACCTACCACACTACCAAGCCCAGTGGTTGGGCCACCGACCAAATTAGGAGTTTCGTCCTGTCTGGTGTGCTTTTTTGGCATTCCCACGGTGGTGCCTCTAAAAATGGGCAACGCAATGGGAACGCCCAAAACTGTTCCTGCACGACATGGACTGTTCAGTCCATGCCATGCAGGAACTGGTGTGCATGCACACAGTGGGCACATTGGGCACCTCTTTGTTTCCTCTCCATCACAGTTTTCATGGAGGAGGAAAAGCTATGAGAACCGTGGCGGAGAGGAACCTTGTGATTTGCTTGGTGGGACAACAGTGGTCCCGCCAAGCATATTAGTGTCTCTATATCACAGCACCACAACCAGGTAATGGTTGTACCCTGGCGGCTGCAGCGGGGAAATGGCAGTCCCACTGCCCTAATTGTGATAGGGCTGTTTACTGCCAGACCGGCAATGAAGCCCTTAGTGTGCACTAAATGAATGGGCCTGTAATGGCACATTATATGGAGGACCCTGGTGTTAGGAATTGGGCTTCTAGTTGGCAAAGGTATGCACCCTTTCCATGCAGGAACAACAATCTTAGGATAAATCACAAACACACCATAAATGTACCCGTTCTCTCAGCAGTCAGGCTTAACTTAAGAGGCAATGAGTGACTATATGTGCAACACTGCAAACAGTAAAACTGTTAAAATAATGCACATAAAGATACCACACCTGGTTAGAAAAATAGAGCTTAATGTAAATGAACAAAACAAGACCAAAATGACAAACATCCAGTAAGTAGAGGCGTAGTTATGCATTTTTAAATAATAAACTGAAATATATTGCTTAAGAGCATAAATCACCAACCAGGGCTATCTTGTCGCACTCTAGAGGGTCAAATCCAAAGGTTAAGGCTGACTGCAATGGAGCATGGGTCAGATACAGGGGCCAGCCTTGGCCTGCTGAAAAGTACCTTGGCTGCATCGTTGTCGAAGAAGAGATGCGGGGTGCAGAGGCGGCAATGGGTCTTCGGTGTAGACGAGATGCAAGGTGCTGAGGTGGTGACGCATCACCATCGATCCAAAGAGAAGATGGTGTTGCTGAGCCATGCAGTCGGTGATGAGTTAGAGTCAATCTTTGCAACTGCTCAATCTGTCCACCATTGTAGAAAGGTACTGTTCTGAGCTGCTTAGTCAACAGCGATGCATGGATTCTGCTGGAGCAGCACTTTAACTCACCTCCAAGGGCCCACAAATGGATTTGCACCACTTGGCAGGGCAAACACATAAATGGCAGTCCCAGTGCTGAGGCAGGTGAGTTGGAAGTCTTTAATGTCCCTGAGACTTCAGCCAAGAGACAAGTCAGCCAGCCCTTGGAGTCACTCTGGTTCTGGGTTCAAGTGATGTGGGTCCAGTCCTTCTCATGCTTCTTGAAACTCTTTTGTACCAGTTGTTTTAAGGGAGTCCACTCCTCAATCTTTTCAAGCAAGGCAAAGTCCTCTTTTATGAAGCCCAGAGTGTGCATCATCTGAGGTCCTTAGAATTGCAGTCCTTCTTGGTGCAGATCAGGGGTTCAGTATGGCAGTCCTTATTCTTCTTCTTGTTTCCAGATAGGGATCTGAGTTGTTGAGCAGCTCTCCCATATTTATCCAGGTTTCTGTGCTGATGAGAAGAAGGGTACCCCTAACCAATGGGATGCAGGGTGCCACCATCCTCTGTGATTACTACTTCCTTAGAAGTTTGGCATTTTCTTGTCCCAGAAAGCAGTGTTCTACAAAATCAAAATGGAGAGAATCTCTCCAGGAGCTCCAGGCATGGCTAATACCACCCTCAGGTGTGGCTAACAGTTTCCCAAAATCCCCTTCCAGCCCATCTCCTAATTCAATTAGAGAGGTTCCCATCTTGTTGGGGGTCCAGAAAGTGTGGGTGGGCCTGGTTCCTGTTCTCACTGTCTTTCTTCCTTTGAAGACTAAGTTGGGTCTCCTGCCCTTTTCCTGCCCAGGCATCTGCAGTCAGCAGATCTCCTCTAACCAGATGTCTCCTTTGTCTCAGTTCAGGCTACGTCACAGCTCATTAAGGCAGCTTAACTCAGAATGTCAAAGGTTGGCCAACCAGAAGGGGCTGCTACAGAGCTGAATTGGGTATCTTGAGGAACATATTTCTATAACTTCTTTCCTACAATAGTTATAATAAATCCAACCATGGCAAGTTGTTGGACTCTATAAAGTTGATACTTTGAATTGATATTTTAGCTCACTTCTGCCAAAAGATAGATTTTAAAGATATTAAATAAAGCCTTCCCTTGTTAGCCTATGGAGCTAAGTTACTACAATGGGGAAAAAGAAAATTGGCAGTTTTTCCCTCACCGGGCATATAAAACATCTTTTATAATGCCCCCTCTTAATTTAACATGACACCCTACCCTTGGGACACCTAGTGCAGGCCTTAGGCGTGACTTATATGTAAAAATAAAGTAGCTTAAGACTTTTAAGTACCTTTAAATCCAAAGTCGAAATTGGACATAATGTTATCCTGCAAGGCAGGGCTGGCTTTTAAAATGACAGCAGGCACCACAGCAGTCCACACGTAAATGCATTACATCTATTGTGCCTCTAAACCTACATGTCCTACCATATACTTGGAACTTAGAGGTAGGTGGTCAGTACCAATTGTAATTACACCTAATTACCAAATTCTTTTTTCACAGAGCACTGGCCCTAGGTCTGGTTTGCAGCACCCAGGACTCAATCAGAGTCAGGAAACCAACATCTAGTAGTTTAAATGGGGGCAAAAAGTGTGGACATCTGCAAAGAACCCTGTTTTCTCACATTACACAGCACCCCGTCCTATGGGCTACCTTTAGCTTACCTTAGGGGTGACGGATATGTAATAAAAGGTTATTTTACGGCTTGGCAAGGGGTTTTAAATGCCATGTCAACATTTTAGTGTAAACTGCACACACAGCCTCTGCAGTGGCAGGCCAGAGACATGCCCAGGGTACATGTAGTACATGTTACTAGGGACTTATATGTAAAATAAATATGCCCGTTGTGGATAAGTCAATCAAACCATGTTTAGGGAGAAAGCACATGCACTTTGGCACTGGTTGGAAGTCCCAGGGCGAACAAAGAAAAGATCAGCAAAATTGGGGGAAGACCACCCTGAGGTTTACAGATCTAACACCTAGGTTTCATTGTGGGAAGCCCAGACCTGCCTGGTGAAGACAGGAGGATCTAGATGAGTCCCCCTCAAACAGATTAGCATATTGCTGCACCTAGTGAGCCCATTGGGACACACACCGGAGGGAAAAGGATGACTGTTCTTTGATTCAGTAACAGATCATGAGGAAGGGGCTTGGACACATCTCAGGAAGAAAGATGGGGTTGATAAAGAAATAATGAAGAGTAGGTCCGGAGGTCTGTTATTAACTTTTTGATGCACATGCACCTAGCTGATCTACTCAAATGAATTCAGCCAGAACCTTACCATCCAAGGCTATAAGCTAGGGGTGGGCGGAATTTGCATAGTCGCATTACGCAAAAGTCCGCGCAATTGTAAACATTCTCCGCAAGCACACAGAAGCTCCGCAAAGATGCGGAATTGCTTGTGACACCCGTTCGCGATGTGTTTTTGTGTGCTTGCATGAAAATACATCGCTAACTTGCCCTTGCAGTCGCTATTGGGCGCGGCCATCTTATTTTTCACTTGTCCCTCCCGCTCGCGATGGTTATTTCCTGTTCCGGTCCACGTATTGCATGGTCCCGCCCGTTCCCGATAAGTATTTCCTGTTCAGGAACATGTATTATGTGTTTGCGATGCTTTTTGCCTGCTCAGGGGGAAATATCACGTGAACTTGCCCATGCGGTCGCAATGGACGCGGCCATCTAGTTTTTTACTCTATTGCTATGGTTCTGGGCCTGCTTTTCAATCCTCCCGCTATCTTTTTAATCCTTTGTTTATGGAAACTTTTATTTGATATTTTTTATTTATTATCTATCTCTCTATTTTCTTGATTCTATATTTTGAGTTTTTTTCTACTTTTTGTGTATTTTTCACTACTTTTTCACTCTTTTTCGATTACCTGCTTTTTTCCTTTCTTTTACTTACTTTTTTCATTCCTACATTTTCTTTTCCACCCCCTCGCCTACCCAGGACCATGGCAAAGGGCCTCAGGGCTCGTAGCCGCAGCCAGAGCTGCGACCGCCTTCCTTGCGGAAGGCGGCGCCAACATGGGATGCAGCCACAGGCCTTATTTGGTAAGGTGGAGGTGGCTGCACTGTTTTGTTTTGTGCAGCGCCACCTCCCCTTAACCCTGGCAGCAGGCGGCAGGTCTGGGTCCTGGCTCCGGGAGCGTCGGCAGCGGTGGAGAAAGGTGCGACGGGCAGTGTTTCACTGCTCTGGTGTCCGGCACATCAATAACCAGCTGACGCACCGGTGGCCCGATATTCTGGCCCGGGAGCAAGACCTGCTGGACCTGCTAGGAGTGGAGGTCCTGGGGCTTGGTGAGTAGCTATTTAATATTTCCACTTTGTGTTCTTCTGCTCTGTGTTATATATTGCGAACATATTTCTTTTCCGACCAGCAAGAATGCTGCTGCTTACATTGCAGGTAAATTACATTTAAAAATCTTCTATGATTGTTATGACACAGGTGCTTAGCACTACTAATCTTACTTGTTTGCACTCGCTTGGCCAAATTATGTAGGAGTTTACTTTGAAGAACTTAAGTTACGTACTGCTAGAGAAACTCTAGTCCTTCCTTTGTCCTCCTGCCAGAAGAGATAGTGGTGGATTGATAGGTTTTGTTACTTATTAGTATTAGTTGGTAATTTTTCAGTGGTCTGCGTGACCCATCCTCTGTCATGTCACGTGCTGCTGAGGGCTGCTTAACCCAGTCCTGAGTAGAACCTTTTGTAGTTTGTGTAGTGAGTGTTAATTGGCTTATCATCACTAGCAAAACATCAGCAGCAACAATTTGGTGTATGCCAAAATGTATGCATGTGTCCTCCATCTATGCATTTTTGAGGACTAAAATAAATGGAAATGCAGACTTAGTGAACAATTGGTCCGTCTGGAATAGGTGGGCTAAGTCAGGTGGTAGTTAGGCTTACTAGATGGTCCATGAATTTCACAATACTACTAATTGATCAGATTAGATAGGTCAATTTTATTGCAATTGTTGTTCACGAAAATGTTTTTGGAGCGTATTTTGAAATATTTTATTTGTTTCACACCAAACATTAATGTTTGTGTCTTTCTTTATTAAATATTACATGATCAGCACCCAGAGGCAAGAAGATGGGGTCCGAATCGGCGGAACCAGAACAACATGCCTCCCAGGGCAGGGACCACTCCTCTACCGAGGGCTCTACTGCTTGCCCCAGTAAGTCCTCAAGTGGTTAATATTAATAATTATATTTCCCTAACTTTTCATGCACCTTATTTTTTGCAAACAATTATTTCGGTTTCCTAATTCTATTTTTTACAAATTCTTCTTTGATCTAGACTATCTGTTTCTAAATTCTTGTTATCCCTGCCTCTAACTGCCTCTGCTATGACTCTCTGTACTATAATATTAGTCTGTCTGTAGCTAAGTTTGCCCAGTTGGCCACTCTTTATTTAAAAGGTTTTAAATAAAACTCAGACTCACCAATAGCTCTAGCCATTATGTCCAGTCCTTTGGGTTGTCCTCTTCTACTACTTCTAGTCTTCTTAATCTTGAGGCTTTTCGACAATTCCCACACAACAAAATGCCCAACCAGATTTTAATATTTTTGACATATTACTACTGTTGTAAGGATTCTGCACATACAGAACTTTGCACAAGAAAATAGGATGTTGGTGATGGGAGGCTGGACCTTCCTCACACCTCAATCAGAACCCACCACCGAACCTTCCAGATCACATCTTCTTCTGCGCATTCTGGAATTTTCAGTGCCCCACACGGAGTGCCCCAGGGCTCTATCCTAAGCCCGCTGTTCTTCAATCTTTACCTTAGACCTTTGGCCGATCTAGCGGACCGCTCAGGACTTACCCTCATGACCTACGCCGATGATTCGCAGATCATTTTTTCTCTGTCAGAATCTAGCCCACTAGCCCCGTCACTTCTCAATCAGGGTCTTCACAACATTTTTTGCTGGATGACCACTAACCAGCTGAAACTGAACGGAAAAAAAATGGAGATCCTCCTGCTGGGTTAACAACGGGACCTATGGAACTCCGTCCATTGGCCTTCCCAGATGGGAAACCTCCCATCACCAGTCACTCAGGTACGCAACCTGGGGGTTATTTTGGACAGCTCCCTTTCTATGAAACAACAGGCCAACAAAGTTGCTGGCCTCTGTTTCACAATCATAAAGTGGCTTAGGAAAATCCTGTGGATGCTGCCAACCTCCACCCAAAAAACCGTGGTCAATGCCCTCATCACATCTAGGCTTGACTATGGAAACATCCTGTACCTTGGCTCAAACAAAGCTGTCGTTCGGTGGCTGCAACTTGTCCAGAACTCTGCCGCCAGGCTGCTATGCAGAATTCCTAAAACCACCAGTGTGTCAAAATGCCTTCATGACCTACACTGGCTCAGAGTAGAGAACCGGATTAGATTTAAGGCTCTCAGTTACATGTTTAAAATAAAGGCAGGTACGGCACCTAAATACCTGCAAGCTTTAGTCCACCCCTACACCCCCAAACGCATTTTACGGTCATAATCAGCAGCCAATTTTTGTGTGCCCAGGTGTAAACTTGCAAGAATGGGAGGGAAATCCTTTGCACAGCTAGGACCTAAGCTCTGGAACGCACTCCCTCCACACATGCGCAAAGAAGAAAACTACGCTAGGTTCAGAAAAAACATCAAAACCTGGCTGTTTGAACAATAACTTGAACGACCTTGCGAACCTTCTACCTTTTTCTTTTGTGCTGTATTTCGGCGTCGGGAAACCCTTTTTGGGTAGCTGTGCGCCTTACAAGTGTAAAAAACAAATAAATAAATAAATAAACCCACCACAATCCCCTGACCGACTAGTTATAGTGTCTAATTAATATTAATATTAGCTCTCTGAACCCCCCCCCCAAGATACCCAAAGAGTATACAACTCAGAACATAACACTCCCGACCTCTCAGTCACGGAAGCAATGCACACCCTTTTGCTCACTCACTTGTGTAAGTCCACACCAAATACCACAAAGTCTATGTAAGTTCCAAAGGTTTCTTTTCAACTGACAAGCTCTGTACGTTGTTCTATAATGCAGCACCAATAGCAAAATGCATATGGTTAAAACAATAAACATTGTTCCACTTAGTTACACTTACAACTACAAGTCCATAGAAGACAAAAGGCGAAATCATGATAACTGAACAGCGGTGAAAGAACCACCCTCCCCTTGGTAGGAATATAGTTTATATAAAATTATTAATGAAGGTCCCTGAGAGAATTCTAGGGACCCCTCACCTTAGAATAACCAAGTACTGGTTACATCATAAGCTCTGCAAAGCTCTGGTTTGTAGAAGGGAATCTTCTGTCTGTGATGAGAAAAATGAGCATGTTAGTATATTGCAAGCATTTCTCAGTTGTGCCTAAAAGTGTAGCATTTTTAAGGATAAGCAATATGGACTAACAACAGAACTCGATAACAAAGTGGCTTGTTTTTTTTACCTTGTACGCAGCGCTCATACAGTAGCAGTATGAGCTCATGTGGGCTCAAAGATCTTACACAACAAGCTGCAAGGTAACATGCGCAAAAATAAAAGACACAAAGCTAAAATGGTTGCATGGCTCGGGCTAACCAAGCAAAGACTAGAATGACCCTAGGAACCATATAACACTACTAGTGTCCACTCTACTACCTGATTTGTACTAGTGATGTATGTTGTATATATGTATGTATTAACTTTTTTTCAATCTTGCTAGTGAAAAATAGGAGGAGGTGTATATGGCATCTAAAAAATATGTAATGATTTTTCTGGGCGTATCACTGACCACCAGTGCCGGGGCCAGCGGCGAAGGCGGTGCAGCTGCCAAGGGAGGAAATATGGCAGTTGCAGGAGGAGCTGCAGGGGTTGAGCCAGCAGCAGTGGCGGGCCGTGGTAAGTTATACTTACTTATTGACATTACACTCACTGCAAGGGTGTACTGTCAGTAAACTGTACTGTTGAGACTTATTAAGTAAGAAGTTGTTGTGAACAGTTGAAGAAGACACCCTTTACTTAGCATTAGCAAAAGCATTAGTGGTGGGAGTGTTGAGTAACCCATGGCCTCGTCTATCTGACTTCAACTCAGCTGTGGAAGTTTTATGGAGAAGACTAAAAGTCAGATCAGATGACCTTGACAATTGGGTTGAACAAAAAGTGAAAGAAGGGTGGAAGGAAGAAGGATGGGCGAGATTTAATATTTATGACTGGCAGACAATCATACATGGGATGCATGCATGCATAGGTGACTGATAGGAATCAAATGCATGGGTGGTTGAATGCCTGAAACTGCCCCAAATGTGAGAGGCCAAGGGAGTGGGAGGATAGATACATACCACAAATGTTATGTACTGTGCTTGCTAGTGCTACAGTGCCACTATGTGTAGAATGAATTTGTCTTACTGCTTTGCTAAGAGTATATTTTACAATAGTCTTGTTTTTTCTTCTTGATATAGCTACTCCTTCCAAAGGGAAACCGGACAGGAAGGAGTTGCCAGCCTAGGTCTGGTGCCGGAAGCTGGAGGCCGTACAAGCGAAATACCGGCGGTTGGCAGTTCTGGCGGAGAAGGAGGCGGCAGCAGCTGCAGCCTCCTCCAATGCCCGGCGTCCCAGCCACCCTTCTCCAGTTTTACGGCACCAACGTCTGACAGCCAGCCGTCACTGCCCCTCATTTAATAGCACTGCTGCCCCCCGTGAATGCAAATGCCACGCATTGAAGCGCCGCGTGGCCTGTCTAGAGGAGCAAGTTCGTGTCCTCCTGGAGAAACGAGCCCACTGATGAGCAGACCCTCTTTATTGCCCCTTTTTATTGCTTCTTTTGGTGGGTAGGAATCGGGCGTTGGGGTTCACTTTATTTGGACAACTGGACATTTAATTTGTTGGACTTTTTCGTTCTGGACATTAGTTGGGTTTAGGGAGAGGGGTGGGTCAGGTGTTGTTGTGGGATTTTTTACATAGTTTATTTAGTTAGGGGATTAAATTATATATTTATACTTTACATACAATGTTGTTAATGTTTTGTGGGTGGGGTTACTGTTTTACGTCACACTGTTTCCTTGCTGGTGGAGGGCCACAGCCAGTGTTTGTTTTAAATATTTGGCTGACTTTGTAAGACACAAACAGATAGATGCGGTACCGCTCACTGAGTGACTTGCCCTCCTAGTACTGTCAGTCTCTTCTCCTAGTCTATGCATTCTGCAACTGGACTCAAAGGGGTATGCCAAATTTAATTAATGAAAAAATACTCATTATTAATTATGCCTCCCCAAACTTCTCTTACCTGGGCTTGATGTTTAACGTAGGCACAGTGATAGCTGCATGATGTTGATGGTTTTCTTTTCCAACATGCCATGGTTGTGGTGGTACTAGTAGTAGACACTGGCAGTAGCATTTGCAAAAAAAAGAAAATAAGACAGTCAGTCACCTGAGAGAGACTGTTGGAGGAGTAGTAGAACGAAGTACAGTGCAGAACTTACTGCCAAACAATAATATGCCAAAATACAATAAAACATACTGGTAGCGGGGATAGCCTAGTACATAGAGTTACAAACTCTAGTTGTGTCGAGTCACCCGACTAGGCCTACAGTACACTCGACACAAGCATAACCGTTAGTTCTGTGTGG
Source organism: Lissotriton helveticus (assembly GCF_964261635.1). Lineage (NCBI taxonomy): Eukaryota > Metazoa > Chordata > Amphibia > Caudata > Salamandridae > Lissotriton > Lissotriton helveticus. Next base: position 330,003,002 of record NC_136060.1, on the reverse strand, counting down.
GAGGATGACAACAATCCAATCAATGACAGCAATTAATGCTGATGGATTAGGTTCCTTTGGTAAAAAAAAATTATCTCGCAAATATGCTGCTCATGGGTGGCCAAGCAGATAAGTATCCTCACCCTGCCATGAAATCGAATTAGTGTTGCTTTTGCCACATCCGCCCCAGCAGTGTGATAAATTGTTGGTGTCCATTTACTTTAGTCACACCTCAATAAGTCACACAGGTGGAAGAGGGTTAGGGTTTGGTGAATGTTTGGGAAGGGGGGTTTGGGGAAAGGTTTGACAAAGAAAAACAGTATGCATCATGGACAACAACAAAAGAAAACACAATCTTGGCAGACTACTATATCCATAAATATTTTAAGGAAGAAAAAGGAAATGCATGCATGATGATGATAACTTGATGGTTAATGAAGTACTTACTAACTACTACTAGACAATTAGAAAGTACAGGGCAGCAGTATATGATGCAATTTGCCTTGCCTGTCTGTCCTCCGAGAGATCCAAATTACATACAGTTTCTGTTCTGTTGTACCGGCCCGGGCTTACTATTAAAGATAGCAAGGAAAATTCTAAAATAGCTCTAGGGATGAATTGAATTATAAGCAGAGAGCAAACATACTAATACCAACAACACACAGTAGTAACGATTGAAGACAAAAAATTAATCAAATTATTTAAAAGATGATGAAAGTTGATACTGCTACTTTATGTTATCCTGGTCAAAAAGGGAAGTTGCATCTTGGCATTCCTCTTGGACGCTCCACCCATCAATCTTGGGTGACGCCACTGCCTGCCTGGCAGATATAGATTCATTGGTAAGGTAAGTGTGAGTTGTTTTTCCCAGTATAGCACAGGGTAAGAGCCGGTTTTTAATTGTAGATGGAAAAACAAAAGGGATATTTAAAAATCAGGTACAAAAATAATGCATAAATCATGGTGGAGTGCAACAAGAACACTTTCAGAGGCGGCATGGATACATCATGTCCATTACATCATAGTCTGTTTCCAGCATTAACCTCCAACAACAACAGGACAGACCAGGCCCACGGCACCCGCCGTGACCCATCCTCCATTTAGCATACATTTTTTGGGGACAGAGGCAAACAAAGCACTTATACAGCAACATAGCATTTTACAAATTAAGTGACTTAATCAATGCACCGCTCTCAGTCATACCATCACACTCGACTCCACCACTACACTGACATGTAGGTCTGCAGTGGTTGTTGTTGACTTGTTTACCTTTTGCCTCTCAGGAAACGCCCTGAGTTATTCCATCAATCATCATAGATCCTACTGAGTGACTGCGAAGATATTATGTCACTGTGGACATCATCATGGTGTTGCCCAACTCAGTGTGCATTGCACAGATTGCATCCCCTTTACATATTCAAAATGCAATGGGTCGGTCTGCAGTAGAAATAGAAATTTGTTATTAAAAAACAACAAGGGAAACAAACATTGCCTTGAGTTACTTTTAGTGTGTAGATTAGATAATAGTACACAATGAATTAACTTCATGCACCACAAACAACAACAACAAAAATCACTCAGTCAGCATCCAATGCATGTCATCATTCATTACCTGTTCCTTCTGATCTTCAGTTAATGGGCAGTCTCTCTCGGCTCAGAAAGGAGGATAGATATAATAGTCATCGCATGTTCCACTTCTTTTGGAGGGACTCAACGAGGCAAGATTTTCTTTTTTCTTCTATTATGCTAATCATCTGGCTTGAGGGCAATAGATTTAGGGCAATTCAGGAGGATGGAGGAGCAGGACTTGGAGGAGTGGACAGAAATGCAGAAAGCTGAAACTCATATATGGCAATAAAAGACTAGAAGATGGTGGTGATGGATTTGTTGTGATTCGAAGTTTCTAACCAGAAAGACAGACACACATATACAAATAAATAAGGAAGGAAGACAGTAAGAAGTGGAAGTCTAATTGTCTGGGAAGTATAGTACGTCTTCAAACTCTGGCGGTTCAACTAGAAGTAGGTAATCATCATCTAACACGCTACTTCCATCACCTGAGCCACTGTCCTCATCTTCCTGCGTTGATTCATGTATTGTGTAATTCGGTGGTATAAAGTAATGATTCATTTTGATCATGGTTAACCTCTCCACGTTTTTTTGGGCAAGAGACTGGTCCCTCTCACTGTTACAATGGAACCAGCAGCACTGAAAACAAGTTCAGAAGAGATACTTGCGACAGGGCAAGCCAGATAGTTTATCGCCAGCATGCTGAGCAGTGGCCATTGACCCCTTTTCCCATACCAATACCGCAATGGGTTTTGATCACTGTACATCTCTGTTGGGTCATCCAGATAGGCCTGGACCATCCGCTCAATGTTCAGGGGATGCTTCACTTTGTTCGACCTCTTTTGTCTTTGCATCAGCACTGGACCTAGCAAGTCCTTGCTGTAAATACCAATCCTTTAAACTGGGGCTGATGATCCGGTTTTTGCAGGTGTTGATAGTGTTGGTGAGTGTTCTGAGCCAAATGCACTGCCCTCAGGCTCCGAAGTTGAACTTGATGCCGGATGCCCTGCTGCAGTACTTGTTGTGGGTTTATGTAGTGGGCTTTTAATTACCAGCCGTTCTTTTTCCAAATTACTGGCTGCCTCAGCTATCCAAGTTTTGTACCGGGCAACATCTACTTCTGAAAAAGGAATTAACGTCTTACTGTTCAGTGCCAATTTGGACCGTGGATCCAGAATTGTGGAACAAATGTAATGTTCTTGTGACAAAATCTTATTTTGCACCCTTGTATTGTCAGATAAGTGATGGGATAAGCTCTCCACCAACTCATATGCTTCTTATTTTTCCTCTACACCTTTGTACGCTTCTTACACCTCCTTCAGCTGGTGCTCTAGCATGTGCAACAATGGGCTAGCATGGCCCGTAGTACAGTCCTCCTTGCTCACTTCAAGTGTGAAGACCTCGAAAGGGAGAAGCATCTCAGTCAGGCATTTCACTAGGCACAATTGGTCCATCTGAAGGGTCATGCCTTTCACAGTAGCATCCCCTCTTCGCATTACATATTCATTGATTGGTGTGTACTGCTCAAACAGACGGTCATGATTCAGAAAAGGGGGTGGTGGTGATGAACAGAGTGCCTGAATTAAGCAGACCACTCTTACCCAGTCCAAAGATCAGGGCTTGATCCATCACCGTTTTTTAGCTCACTGCACCATCCCAGCTCAGAACATGGCTATATGCAAATTAGTCTGTTCCTGTCCCAGTGCATGATGGGAACAGGGCAAACCAAACTACCAAGCCAATTCTTATACTGGGAAGGAAACAAGCTTCCGGGGACCGGTTTCTGCCATTTCAGACATCGTCGGCCTGGCTTGATTGAATCCTGATGGTGCAATGAGCAAGGGACTCACATCTGAGTATAACCTTCCACGCTTATGGTGGACAAAATGATTCAGAGAAGGGGGTGGTGATGAACAGAGTGCCTGAATTAAGCAGACCACTCTTACCCAGTCCAAAGATCAGGGCTTGATCCATCACCGTTTTTTAGCTCACTGCACCATCCCAGCTCAGAACTTGGCTATATGCAAATTAGTCTGTTCCTGTCCCAGTGCATGATGGGAACAGGGCAAACCAAACTACCAAGCCAATTCTTATACTGGGAAGGAAACAAGCTTCCGGGGACCGGTTTCTGCCATTTCAGGCGTCGTCGGCCCGGCTTGCTTGAATCCTGATGGTGCAATGAGCAAGGGACTCACATCTGAGTATACCCTTCCACGCTTATGGTGGACAAAATGATTCAGAAAAGGGGGTGGTGATGAACAGAGTGCCTGAATTAAGCAGACCACTCTTACCCAGTCCAAAAATCAGGGCTTGATCCATCACCGTTTTTTAGCTCACTGCACCATCCCAGCTCAGAACTTGGCTATATGCAAATTAGTCTGTTCCTGTCCCAGTGCATGATGGGAACAGGGCAAACCAAACTACCAAGCCAATTCTTATACTGGGAAGGAAACAAGCTTCCGGGGACCGGTTTCTGCCATTTCAGGCGTCGTCGGCCCGGCTTGCTTGAATCCTGATGGTGCAATGAGCAAGGGACTCACATCTGAGTATACCCTTCCACGCTTATGGTGGACAAAATGATTCAGAAAAGGGGGTGGTGATGAACAGAGTGCCTAAATTAAGTAGACCACTCTTACCCAGTCCAAAGATCAGGGCTTGATCCATCACCGTTTTTTAGCTCACTGCACCATCCCAGCTCAGAACTTGGCTATATGCAAATTAGTCTGTTCCTGTCCCAGTGCATGATGGGAACAGGGCAAACCAAACTACCAAGCCAATTCTTATACTGGGAAGGAAACAAGCTTCCGGGGACCAGTTTCTGCCATTTCAGGCGTCGTCGGCCCGGCTTGCTTGAATCCTGATGGTGCAATGAGCAAGGGACTCACATCTGAGTATACCCTTCCACGCTTATGGTGGACAAAATGATTCAGAAAAGGGGGTGGTGATGAACAGAGTGCCTGAATTAAGCAGACCACTCTTACCCAGTCCAAAGATCAGGGCTTGATCCATCACCGTTTTTTAGCTCACTGCACCATCCCAGCTCAGAACTTGGCTATATGCAAATTAGTCTGTTCCTGTCCCAGTGCATGATGGGAACAGGGCAAACCAAACTACCAAGCCAATTCTTATACTGGGAAGGAAACAAGCTTCCGGGGACCGGTTTCTGCCATTTCAGGCGTCGTCGGCCCGGCTTGCTTGAATCCTGATGGTGCAATAAGCAAGGGACTCACATCTGAGTATACCCTTCCACGCTTATGGTGGACAAAATGATTCAGAAAAGGGGGTGGTGATGAACAGAGTGCCTGAATTAAGCAGACCACTCTTACCCAGTCCAAAGATCAGGGCTTGATCCATCACCGTTTTTTAGCTCACTGCACCATCCCAGCTCAGAACTTGGCTATATGCAAATTAGTCTGTTCCTGTCCCAGTGCATGATAGGAACAGGGCAAACCAAACTACTAAGCCAATTCTTATACTGGGAAGGAAACAAGCTTCCGGGGACCGGTTTCTGCCATTTCAGGCGTCATCGGCCCGGCTTGCTTGAATCCTGATGGTGCAATGAGCAAGGGACTCACATCTGAGTATACCCTTCCACGCTTATGGTGGACAAAATGATTCAGAAAAGGGGGTGGTGATGAACAGAGTGCCTGAATTAAGCAGACCACTCTTACCCAGTCCAAAGATCAGGGCTTGATCCATCACCGTTTTTTAGCTCACTGCACCATCCCAGCTCAGAACTTGGCTATATGCAAATTAGTCTGTTCCTGTCCCAGTGCATGATGGGAACAGGGCAAACCAAACTACCAAGCCAATTCTTATACTGGGAAGGAAACAAGCTTCCGGGGACCGGTTTCTGCCATTTCAGGCGTCGTCGGCCCGGCTTGCTTGAATCCTGATGGTGCAATGAGCAAGGGACTCACATCTGAGTATACCCTTCCACGCTTATGGTGGACAAAATGATTCAGAAAAAGGGGTGGTGATGAACAGAGTGCCTGAATTAAGCAGACCACTCTTACCCAGTCCAAAGATCAGGGCTTGATCCATCACCGTTTTTTAGCTCACTGCACCATCCCAGCTCAGAACTTGGCTATATGCAAATGAGTCTGTTCCTGTCCCAGTGCATGATGGGAACAGGGCAAACCAAACTACCAAGCCAATTCTTATACTGGGAAGGAAACAAGCTTGCGGGGAACGGTTTCTGCCATTTCAGGCGTCGTCGGCCCGGCTTGCTTGAATCCTGATGGTGCAATGAGCAAGGGACTCACATCTTAGTATACCCTTCCACGCTCATGGTGGACAAAATGATTCGGAAAAGGGGGTGGTGATGAACAGAATGCCTGATTTAAGCAGACCACTCTTACCCAGTCCAAAGATCAGGGCTTGATCCATCACCGTTTTTTAGCTCACTGCACCATCCCAGCTCAGAACTTGGCTATATGCAAATTAGTCTGTTCCTGTCCCAGTGCATGATGGGAACAGGGCAAACCAAACCACCAAGCCAATTCTTATACTGGGAAGGAAACAAGCTTCCGGGGACCGGTTTCTGCCATTTCAGGCGTCGTCGGCCCGGCTTGCTTGAATCCTGATGGTGCAATGAGCAAGGGACTCACATCTGAGTATACCCTTCCACGCTTATGGTGGACAAAATGATTCAGAAAAGGGGGTGGTGATGAACAGAGTGCCTGAATTAAGCAGACCACTCTTACCCAGTCCAAAGATCAGGGCTTGATCCATCACCGTTTTTTAGCTCACTGCACCATCCCAGCTCAGAACTTGGCTATATGCAAATTAGTCTGTTCCTGTCCCAGTGCTTGATGGGAACAGGGTAAACCAAACTACCAAGCCAATTCTTATACTGGGAAGGAAACAAGCTTCCGGGTACCGGTTTCTGCCATTTCAGGCGTCGTCGGCCCGGCTTGCTTGAATCCTGATGGTGCAATGAGCAAGGGACTCACATCTGAGTATACCCTTCCACGCTTATGGTGGACAAAATGATTCAGAAAAGGGGGTGGTGATGAACAGAGTGCCTGAATTAAGCAGACCACTCTTACCCAGTCCAAAGATCAGGGCTTGATCCATCACCGTTTTTTAGCTCACTGCACCATCCCAGCTCAGAACTTGGCTATATGCAAATTAGTCTGTTCCTGTCCCAGTGCATGATGGGAACAGGGCAAACCAAACTACCAAACCAATTCTTATACTGGGAAGGAAACAAGCTTCCGGGGACCGGTTTCTGCCATTTCAGGCATCGTCGGCCCGGCTTGCTTGAATCCTGATGGTGCAATGAGCAAGGGACTCACATCTGAGTATACCCTTCCATGCTCATGGTGGACAAAATGATTCGGAAAAGGGGGTGGTGATGAACAGAGTGCCTGAATTAAGCAGACCACTCTTACCCAGTCCAAAGATCAGGGCTTGATCCATCACCGTTTTTTAGCTCACTGCACCATCCCAGCTCAGAACTTGGCTATATGCAAATTAGTCTGTTCCTGTCCCAGTGCATGATGGGAACAGGGCAAACCAAACTACCAAGCCAATTCTTATACTGGGAAGGAAACAAGCTTCCGGGGACCGGTTTCTGCCATTTCAGGCGTCGTCGGCCCGGCTTGCTTGAATCCTGATGGTGCAATGAGCAAGGGACTCACATATGAGTATACCCTTCCACGCTTATGGTGGACAAAATGATTCAGAAAAGGGGGTGGTGATGAACAGAGTGCCTGAATTAAGCAGACCACTCTTACCCAGTCCAAAGATCAGGGCTTGATCCATCACCGTTTTTTAGCTCACTGCACCATCCCAGCTCAGAACTTGGCTATATGCAAATTAGTCTGTTCCTGTCCCAGTGCATGATGGGAACAGGGCAAACCAAACTACCAAGCCAATTCTTATACTGGGAAGGAAACAAGCTTCCGGGGACCGGTTTCTGCCATTTCAGGCGTCGTCGGCCCGGCTTGCTTGAATCCTGATGGTGCAATGAGCAAGGACTCACATCTGAGTATACCCTTCCACGCTTATGGTGGACAAAATGATTCAGAAAAGGGGGTGGTGATGAACAGAGTGCCTGAATTAAGCAGACCACTCTTACCCAGTCCAAAGATCAGGGCTTGATCCATCACCGTTTTTTAGCTCACTGCACCATCCCAGCTCAGAACTTGGCTATATGCAAATTAGTCTGTTCCTGTCCCAGTGCATGATGGGAACAGGGCAAACCAAACTACCAAGCCAATTCTTATACTGGGAAGGAAACAAGCTTCCGGGGACCGGTTTCTGCCATTTCAGGCGTCGTCAGCCCGGCTTGCTTGAATCCTGATGGTGCAATGAGCAAGGGATTCACATCTGAGCATACCCTTCCACGCTTATGGTGGACAAAATGATTCAGAAAAGGGGGTGGTGATGAACAGAGTGCCTGAATTAAGCAGACCACTCTTACCCAGTCCAAAGATCAGGGCTTGATCCATCACCGTTTTTTAGCTCACTGCACCATCCCAGCTCAGAACTTGGCTATATGCAAATTAGTCTGTTCCTGTCCCAGTGCATGATGGGAACAGGGCAAACCAAACTACTAAGCCAATTCTTATACTGGGAAGGAAACAAGCTTCCGGGGACCGGTTTCTGCCATTTCAGGCGTCGTCGGCCCGGCTTGCTTGAATCCTGATGGTGCAATAAGCAAGGGACTCACATCTGAGTATACCCTTCCACGCTTATGGTGGACAAAATGATTCAGAAAAGGGGGTGGTGATGAACAGAGTGCCTGAATTAAGCAGACCACTCTTACCCAGTCCAAAGATCAGGGCTTGATCCATCACCATTTTTTAGCTCACTGCACCATCCCAGCTCAGAACTTGGCTATATGCAAATTAGTCTGTTCCTGTCCCAGTGCATGATGGGAACAGGGCAAACCAAACTACCAAGCCAATTCTTATACTGGGAAGGAAACAAGCTTCCGGGGACCGGTTTCTGCCATTTCAGGCGTCGTCGGCCCGGCTTGCTTGAATCCTGATGGTGCAATGAGCAAGGGACTCACATCTGAGTATACCCTTCCACGCTTATGGTGGACAAAATGATTCAGAAAAGGGGGTGGTGATGAACAGAGTGCCTGAATTAAGCAGACCACTCTTACCCAGTCCAAAGATCAGGGCTTGATCCATCACCGTTTTTTAGCTCACTGCACCATCCCAGCTCAGAACTTGGCTATATGCAAATTAGTCTGTTCCTGTCCCAGTGCATGATGGGAACAGGGCAAACCAAACTACCAAGCCAATTCTTATACTGGGAAGGAAACAAGCTTCCGGGGACCGGTTTCTGCCATTTCAGGCGTCGTCGGCCCGGCTTGCTTGAATCCTGATGATGCAATGAGCAAGGGACTCACATCTGAGTATACCCTTCCATGCTTATGGTGGACAAAATGATTCAGAAAAGGGGGTGGTGATGAACAGAGTGCCTGAATTAAGCAGACCACTCTTACCCAGTCCAAAGATCAGGGCTGGATCCATCACCGTTTTTTAGCTCACTGCACCATCCCAGCTCAGAACTTGGCTATATGCAAATTAGTCTGTTCCTGTCCCAGTGCATGATGGGAACAGGGCAAACCAAACTACCAAGCCAATTCTTATACTGGGAAGGAAACAAGCTTCCGGGGACCAGTTTCTGCCATTTCAGGCGTCGTCGGCCCGGCTTGCTTGAATCCTGATGGTGCAATGAGCAAGGGACTCACATCTGAGTATACCCTTCCACGCTTATGGTGGACAAAATGATTCAGAAAAGGGGGTGGTGATGAACAGAGTGCCTGAATTAAGCAGACCACTCTTACCCAGTCCAAAGATCAGGGCTTGATCCATCACCGTTTTTTAGCTCACTGCACCATCCCAGCTCAGAACTTGGCTATATGCAAATTAGTCTGTTCCTGTCCCAGTGCATGATGGGAACAGGGCAAACCAAACTACCAAGCCAATTCTTATACTGGGAAGGAAACAAGCTTCCGGGGACCGGTTTCTGCCATTTCAGGCGTCGTCGGCCCGGCTTGCTTGAATCCTGATGGTGCAATGAGCAAGGGACTCACATCTGAGCATACCCTTCCACGCTTATGGTGGACAAAATGATTCAGAAAAGGGGGTGGTGATGAACAGAGTGCCTGAATTAAGCAGACCACTCTTACCCAGTCCAAAGATCAGGGCTTGATCCATCACCGTTTTTTAGCTCACTGCACCATCCCAGCTCAGAACTTGGCTATATGCAAATTAGTCTGTTCCTGTCCCAGTGCATGATGGGAACAGGGCAAACCAAACTACCAAGCCAATTCTTATACTGGGAAGGAAACAAGCTTCCGGGGACCGGTTTCTGCCATTTCAGGCGTCGTCGGCCCGGCTTGCTTGAATCCTGATGGTGCAATAAGCAAGGGACTCACATCTGAGTATACCCTTCCACGCTTATGGTGGACAAAATGATTCAGAAAAGGGGGTGGTGATGAACAGAGTGCCTGAATTAAGCAGACCACTCTTACCCAGTCCAAAGATCAGGGCTTGATCCATCACCGTTTTTTAGCTCACTGCACCATCCCAGCTCAGAACTTGGCTATATGCAAATTAGTCTGTTCCTGTCCCAGTGCATGATGGGAACAGGGCAAACCAAACTACCAAGCCAATTCTTATACTGGGAAGGAAACAAGCTTCCGGGGACCGGTTTCTGCCATTTCAGGCGTCGTCCGCCCGGCTTGCTTGAATCCTGATGGTGCAATGAGCAAGGGACTCACATCTGAGTATACCCTTCCACGCTTATGGTGGACAAAATGATTCAGAAAAGGGGGTGGTGATGAACAGAGTGCCTGAATTAAGCAGACCACTCTTACCCAGTCCAAAGATCAGGGCTTGATCCATCACCGTTTTTTAGCTCACTGCACCATCCCAGCTCAGAACTTGGCTATATGCAAATTAGTCTGTTCCTGTCCCAGTGCATGATGGGAACAGGGCAAACCAAACTACCAAGCCAATTCTTATACTGGGAAGGAAACAAGCTTCCGGGGACAGGTTTCTGCCATTTCAGGCGTCGTCGGCCTGGCTTGCTTGAATCCTGATGGTGCAATGAGCAAGGGACTCACATCTGAGCATACCCTTCCACGCTTATGGTGGACAAAATGATTCAGAAAAGGGGGTGGTGATGAACAGAGTGCCTGAATTAAGCAGACCACTCTTACCCAGTCCAAAGATCAGGGCTTGATCCATCACCGTTTTTTAGCTCACTGCACCATCCCAGCTCAGAACTTGGCTATATGCAAATTAGTCTGTTCCTGTCCCAGTGCATGATGGGAACAGGGCAAACCAAACTACCAAGCCAATTCTTATACTGGGAAGGAAACAAGCTTCCGGGGACCGGTTTCTGCCATTTCAGGCGTCGTCGGCCCGGCTTGCTTGAATCCTGATGGTGCAATAAGCAAGGGACTCACATCTGAGTATACCCTTCCACGCTTATGGTGGACAAAATGATTCAGAAAAGGGGGTGGTGATGAACAGAGTGCCTGAATTAAGCAGACCACTCTTACCCAGTCCAAAGATCAGGGCTTGATCCATCACCGTTTTTTAGCTCACTGCACCATCCCAGCTCAGAACTTGGCTATATGCAAATTAGTCTGTTCCTGTCCCAGTGCATGATGGGAACAGGGCAAACCAAACTACCAAGCCAATTCTTATACTGGGAAGGAAACAAGCTTCCGGGGACCGGTTTCTGCCATTTCAGGCGTCGTCGGCCCGGCTTGCTTGAATCCTGATGGTGCAATGAGCAAGGGACTCACATCTGAGTATACCCTTCCACGCTTATGGTGGACAAAATGATTCAGAAAAGGGGGTGGTGATGAACAGAGTGCCTGAATTAAGCAGACCACTCTTACCCAGTCCAAAGATCAGAGCTTGATCCATCACCGTTTTTTAGCTCACTGCACCATCCCAGCTCAGAACTTGGCTATATGCAAATTAGTCTGTTCCTGTCTCAGTGCATGATGGGAACAGGGCAAACCAAACTACCAAGCCAATTCTTATACTGGGAAGGAAACAAGCTTCCGGGGACCGGTTTCTGCCATTTCAGGCGTCGTCGGCCCGGCTTGCTTGAATCCTGATGATGCAATGAGCAAGGGACCCACATCTGAGTATACCCTTCCATGCTTATGGTGGACAAAATGATTCAGAAAAGGGGGTGGTGATGAACAGAGTGCCTGAATTAAGCAGACCACTCTTACCCAGTCCAAAGATCAGGGCTTGATCCATCACCGTTTTTTAGCTCACTGCACCATCCCAGCTCAGAACTTGGCTATATGCAAATTAGTCTGTTCCTGTCCCAGTGCATGATGGGAACAGGGCAAACCAAACTACCAAGCCAATTCTAATACTGGGAAGGAAACAAGCTTCCGGGGACCGGTTTCTGCCATTTCAGGCGTCGTCGGCCCGGCTTGCTTGAATCCTGATGGTGCAATGAGCAAGGGACTCACATCTGAGTATACCCTTCCACGCTTATGGTGGACAAAATGATTCAGAAAAGGGGGTGGTGATGAACAGAGTGCCTGAATTAAGCAGACCACTCTTACCCAGTCCAAAGATCAGGGCTTGATCCATCACCGTTTTTTAGCTCACTGCACCATCCCAGCTCAGAACTTGGCTATATGCAAATTAGTCTGTTCCTGTCCCAGTGCATGATGGGAACAGGGCAAACCAAACTACCAAGCCAATTCTTATACTGGGAAGGAAACAAGCTTCCGGGGACCGGTTTCTGCCATTTCAGGCGTCGTCGGCCCGGCTTGCTTGAATCCTGATGGTGCAATGAGCAAGGGACTCACATCTGAGTATACCCTTCCACGCTTATGGTGGACAAAATGATTCAAAAAAGGGGGTGGTGATGAACAGAGTGCCTGAATTAAGCAGACCACTCTTACCCAGTCCAATGATCAGGGCTTGATCCATCACCGTTTTTTAGCTCACTGCACCATCCCAGCTCAGAACTTGGCTATATGCAAATTAGTCTGTTCCTGTCCCAGTGCATGATGGGAACAGGGCAAACCAAACTACCAAGCCAATTCTTATACTGGGAAGGAAACAAGCTTCCGGGGACCGGTTTCTGCCATTTCAGGCGTCGTCGGCCCGGCTTGCTTGAATCCTGATGGTGCAATGAGCAAGGGACTCACATCTGAGCATACCCTTCCACGCTTATGGTGGACAAAATGATTCAGAAAAGGGGGTGGTGATGAACAGATTGCCTGAATTAAGCAGACCACTCTTACCCAGTCCAAAGATCAGGTCTTGATCCATCACCGTTTTTTAGCTCACTGCACCATCCCAGCTCAGAACTTGGCTATATGCAAATTAGTCTGTTCCTGTCCCAGTGCATGATGGGAACAGGGCAAACCAAACTACCAAGCCAATTCTTATACTGGGAAGGAAACAAGCTTCCAGTGACCGGTTTCTGCCATTTCAGGCGTCGTCGGCCCGGCTTGCTTGAAACCTGATGGTGCAATAAGCAAGGGACTCACATCTGAGTATACCCTTCCACGCTTATGGTGGACAAAATGATTCAGAAAAGGGGGTGGTGATGAACAGAGTGCCTGAATTAAGCAGACCACTCTTACCCAGTCCAAAGATCAGGGCTTGATCCATCACCGTTATTTAGCTCACTGCACCATCCCTGCTCAGAACTTGGCTATATGCAAATTAGTCTGTTCCTGTCCCAGTGCATGATGGGAACAGGGCAAACCAAACTACCAAGCCAATTCTTATACTGGGAAGGAAACAAGCTTCCGGGGACCGGTTTCTGCCATTTCAGGCGTCGTCGGCCCGGCTTGCTTGAATCCTGATGGTGCAATGAGCAAGGGACTCACATCTGAGTATACCCTTCCACGCTTATGGTGGACAAAATGATTCAGAAAAGGGGGTGGTGATGAACAGAGTGCCTGAATTAGGCAGACCACTCTTACCCAGTCCAAAGATCAGGGCTTGATCCATCACCGTTTTTTAGCTCACTGCACCATCCCAGCTCAGAACTTGGCTATATGCAAATTAGTCTGTTCCTGTCCCAGTGCATGATGGGAACAGGGCAAACCAAACTACCAAGCCAATTCTTATACTGGGAAGGAAACAAGCTTCCAGGGACCGGTTTGCGCCATTTCAGGCGTCGTCGGCCCGGCTTGCTTGAATCCTGATGGTGCAGTGAGCAAGGGACTCACATCTGAGTATACCCTTCCACGCTTATGGTGGACAAAATGATTCAGAAAAGGGGGTGGTGATGAACAGAGTGCCTGAATTAAGCAGACCACTCTTACCCAGTCCAAAGATCAGGGCTTGATCCATCACTGTTTTTTAGCTCACTGCACCATCACAGCTCAGAACTTGGCTATATGCAAATTAGTCTGTTCCTGTCCCAGTGCATGATGGGAACAGGGCAAACCAAACTACCAAGCCAATTCTTATACTGGGAAGGAAACAAGCTTCCGGGGACCGGTTTCTGCCATTTCAGGCGTCGTCGGCCCGGCTTGCTTGAATCCTGATGGTGCAATGAGCAAGGGACTCACATCTGAGTACACCCTTCCACGCTTATGGTGGACAAAATGATTCAGAAAAGGGGGTGGTGATGAACAGAGTGCCTGAATTAAGCAGACCACTCTTACCCAGTCCAAAGATCAGGGCTTGATCCATCACCGTTTTTTAGCTCACTGCACCATCCCAGCTCAGAACTTGGCTATATGCAAATTAGTCTGTTCCTGTCCCAGTGCATGATGGGAACAGGGCAAACCAAACTACCAAGCCAATTCTTATACTGGGAAGGAAACAAGCTTCCGGGGACCGGTTTCTGCCATTTCAGGCGTCGTCGGCCCGGCTTGCTTGAATCCTGATGGTGCAATAAGCAAGGGACTCACATCTGAGTATACCCTTCCACGCTTATGGTGGACAAAATGATTCAGAAAAGGGGGTGGTGATGAACAGAGTGCCTGAATTAAGCAGACCACTCTTACCCAGTCCAAAGATCAGGGCTTGATCCATCACCGTTTTTTAGCTCACTGCACCATCCCAGCTCAGAACTTGGCTATATGCAAATTAGTCTGTTCCTGTCCCAGTGCATGATGGGAACAGGGCAAACCAAACTACCAAGCCAATTCTTATACTGGGAAGGAAACAAGCTTGCGGGGAACGGTTTCTGCCATTTCAGGCGTCGTCGGCCCGGCTTGCTTGAATCCTGATGGTGCAATGAGCAAGGGACTCACATCTTAGTATACCCTTCCACGCTCATGGTGGACAAAATGATTCGGAAAAGGGGGTGGTGATGAACAGAATGCCTGATTTAAGCAGACCACTCTTACCCAGTCCAAAGATCAGGGCTTGATCCATCACCGTTTTTTAGCTCACTGCACCATCCCAGCTCAGAACTTGGCTATATGCAAATTAGTCTGTTCCTGTCCCAGTGCATGATGGGAACAGGGCAAACCAAACCACCAAGCCAATTCTTATACTGGGAAGGAAACAAGCTTCCGGGGACCGGTTTCTGCCATTTCAGGCGTCGTCGGCCCGGCTTGCTTGAATCCTGATGGTGCAATGAGCAAGGGACTCACATCTGAGTATACCCTTCCACGCTTATGGTGGACAAAATGATTCAGAAAAGGGGGTGGTGATGAACAGAGTGCCTGAATTAAGCAGACCACTCTTACCCAGTCCAAAGATCAGGGCTTGATCCATCACCGTTTTTTAGCTCACTGCACCATCCCAGCTCAGAACTTGGCTATATGCAAATTAGTCTGTTCCTGTCCCAGTGCATGATGGGAACAGGGCAAACCAAACTACCAAACCAATTCTTATACTGGGAAGGAAACAAGCTTCCGGGGACCGGTTTCTGCCATTTCAGGCGTCGTCGGCCCGGCTTGCTTGAATCCTGATGGTGCAATGAGCAAGGGACTCACATCTGAGTATACCCTTCCATGCTCATGGTGGACAAAATGATTCGGAAAAGGGGGTGGTGATGAACAGAGTGCCTGAATTAAGCAGACCACTCTTACCCAGTCCAAAGATCAGGGCTTGATCCATCACCGTTTTTTAGCTCACTGCACCATCCCAGCTCAGAACTTGGCTATATGCAAATTAGTCTGTTCCTGTCCCAGTGCATGATGGGAACAGGGCAAACCAAACTACCAAGCCAATTCTTATACTGGGAAGGAAACAAGCTTCCGGGGACCGGTTTCTGCCATTTCAGGCGTCGTCGGCCCGGCTTGCTTGAATCCTGATGGTGCAATGAGCAAGGACTCACATCTGAGTATACCCTTCCACGCTTATGGTGGACAAAATGATTCAGAAAAGGGGGTGGTGATGAACAGAGTGCCTGAATTAAGCAGACCACTCTTACCCAGTCCAAAGATCAGGGCTTGATCCATCACCGTTTTTTAGCTCACTGCACCATCCCAGCTCAGAACTTGGCTATATGCAAATTAGTCTGTTCCTGTCCCAGTGCATGATGGGAACAGGGCAAACCAAACTACCAAGCCAATTCTTATACTGGGAAGGAAACAAGCTTCCGGGGACCGGTTTCTGCCATTTCAGGCGTCGTCGGCCCGGCTTGCTTGAATCCTGATGGTGCAATGAGCAAGGGACTCACATCTGAGCATACCCTTCCACGCTTATGGTGGACAAAATGATTCAGAAAAGGGGGTGGTGATGAACAGAGTGCCTGAATTAAGCAGACCACTCTTACCCAGTCCAAAGATCAGGGCTTGATCCATCACCGTTTTTTAGCTCACTGCACCATCCCAGCTCAGAACTTGGATATATGCAAATTAGTCTGTTCCTGTCCCAGTGCATGATGGGAACAGGGCAAACCAAACTACTAAGCCAATTCTTATACTGGGAAGGAAACAAGCTTCCGGGGACCGGTTTCTGCCATTTCAGGCGTCGTCGGCCCGGCTTGCTTGAATCCTGATGGTGCAATAAGCAAGGGACTCACATCTGAGTATACCCTTCCACGCTTATGGTGGACAAAATGATTCAGAAAAGGGGGTGGTGATGAACAGAGTGCCTGAATTAAGCAGACCACTCTTACCCAGTCCAAAGATCAGGGCTTGATCCATCACCATTTTTTAGCTCACTGCACCATCCCAGCTCAGAACTTGGCTATATGCAAATTAGTCTGTTCCTGTCCCAGTGCATGATGGGAACAGGGCAAACCAAACTACCAAGCCAATTCTTATACTGGGAAGGAAACAAGCTTCCGGGGACCGGTTTCTGCCATTTCAGGCGTCGTCGGCCCGGCTTGCTTGAATCCTGATGGTGCAATGAGCAAGGGACTCACATCTGAGTATACCCTTCCACGCTTATGGTGGACAAAATGATTCAGAAAAGGGGGTGGTGATGAACAGAGTGCCTGAATTAAGCAGACCACTCTTACCCAGTCCAAAGATCAGGGCTTGATCCATCACCGTTTTTTAGCTCACTGCACCATCCCAGCTCAGAACTTGGCTATATGCAAATTAGTCTGTTCCTGTCCCAGTGCATGATGGGAACAGGGCAAAACAAACTACCAAGCCAATTCTTATACTGGGAAGGAAACAAGCTTCCGGGGACCGGTTTCTGCCATTTCAGGCGTCGTCGGCCCGGCTTGCTTGAATCCTGATGATGCAATGAGCAAGGGACTCACATCTGAGTATACCCTTCCATGCTTATGGTGGACAAAATGATTCAGAAAAGGGGGTGGTGATGAACAGAGTGCCTGAATTAAGCAGACCACTCTTACCCAGTCCAAAGATCAGGGCTGGATCCATCACCGTTTTTTAGCTCACTGCACCATCCCAGCTCAGAACTTGGCTATATGCAAATTAGTCTGTTCCTGTCCCAGTGCATGATGGGAACAGGGCAAACCAAACTACCAAGCCAATTCTTATACTGGGAAGGAAACAAGCTTCCGGGGACCAGTTTCTGCCATTTCAGGCGTCGTCGGCCCGGCTTGCTTGAATCCTGATGGTGCAATGAGCAAGGGACTCACATCTGAGTATACCCTTCCACGCTTATGGTGGACAAAATGATTCAGAAAAGGGGGTGGTGATGAACAGAGTGCCTGAATTAAGCAGACCACTCTTACCCAGTCCAAAGATCAGGGCTTGATCCATCACCGTTTTTTAGCTCACTGCACCATCCCAGCTCAGAACTTGGCTATATGCAAATTAGTCTGTTCCTGTCCCAGTGCATGATGGGAACAGGGCAAACCAAACTACCAAGCCAATTCTTATACTGGGAAGGAAACAAGCTTCCGGGGACCGGTTTCTGCCATTTCAGGCGTCGTCGGCCCGGCTTGCTTGAATCCTGATGGTGCAATGAGCAAGGGACTCACATCTGAGCATACCCTTCCACGCTTATGGTGGACAAAATGATTCAGAAAAGGGGGTGGTGATGAACAGAGTGCCTGAATTAAGCAGACCACTCTTACCCAGTCCAAAGATCAGGGCTTGATCCATCACCGTTTTTTAGCTCACTGCACCATCCCCGCTCAGAACTTGGCTATATGCAAATTAGTCTGTTCCTGTCCCAGTGCATGATGGGAACAGGGCAAACCAAACTACCAAGCCAATTCTTATACTGGGAAGGAAACAAGCTTCCGGGGACCGGTTTCTGCCATTTCAGGCGTCGTCGGCCCGGCTTGCTTGAATCCTGATGGTGCAATAAGCAAGGGACTCACATCTGAGTATACCCTTCCACGCTTATGGTGGACAAAATGATTCAGAAAAGGGGGTGGTGATGAACAGAGTGCCTGAATTAAGCAGACCACTCTTACCCAGTCCAAAGATCAGGGCTTGATCCATCACCGTTTTTTAGCTCACTGCACCATCCCAGCTCAGAACTTGGCTATATGCAAATTAGTCTGTTCCTGTCCCAGTGCATGATGGGAACAGGGCAAACCAAACTACCAAGCCAATTCTTATACTGGGAAGGAAACAAGCTTCCGGGGACCGGTTTCTGCCATTTCAGGCGTCGTCCGCCCGGCTTGCTTGAATCCTGATGGTGCAATGAGCAAGGGACTCACATCTGAGTATACCCTTCCACGCTTATGGTGGACAAAATGATTCAGAAAAGGGGGTGGTGATGAACAGAGTGCCTGAATTAAGCAGACCACTCTTACCCAGTCCAAAGATCAGGGCTTGATCCATCACCGTTTTTTAGCTCACTGCACCATCCCAGCTCAGAACTTGGCTATATGCAAATTAGTCTGTTCCTGTCCCAGTGCATGATGGGAACAGGGCAAACCAAACTACCAAGCCAATTCTTATACTGGGAAGGAAACAAGCTTCCGGGGACAGGTTTCTGCCATTTCAGGCGTCGTCGGCCTGGCTTGCTTGAATCCTGATGGTGCAATGAGCAAGGGACTCACATCTGAGCATACCCTTCCACGCTTATGGTGGACAAAATGATTCAGAAAAGGGGGTGGTGATGAACAGAGTGCCTGAATTAAGCAGACCACTCTTACCCAGTCCAAAGATCAGGGCTTGATCCATCACCGTTTTTTAGCTCACTGCACCATCCCAGCTCAGAACTTGGCTATATGCAAATTATTCTGTTCCTGTCCCAGTGCATGATGGGAACAGGGCAAACCAAACTACCAAGCCAATTCTTATACTGGGAAGGAAACAAGCTTCCGGGGACCGGTTTCTGCCATTTCAGGCGTCGTCGGCCCGGCTTGCTTGAATCCTGATGGTGCAATAAGCAAGGGACTCACATCTGAGTATACCCTTCCACGCTTATGGTGGACAAAATGATTCAGAAAAGGGGGTGGTGATGAACAGAGTGCCTGAATTAAGCAGACCACTCTTACCCAGTCCAAAGATCAGGGCTTGATCCATCACCGTTTTTTAGCTCACTGCACCATCCCAGCTCAGAACTTGGCTATATGCAAATTAGTCTGTTCCTGTCCCAGTGCATGATGGGAACAGGGCAAACCAAACTACCAAGCCAATTCTTATACTGGGAAGGAAACAAGCTTCCGGGGACCGGTTTCTGCCATTTCAGGCGTCGTCGGCCCGGCTTGCTTGAATCCTGATGGTGCAATGAGCAAGGGACTCACATCTGAGTATACCCTTCCACGCTTATGGTGGACAAAATGATTCAGAAAAGGGGGTGGTGATGAACAGAGTGCCTGAATTAAGCAGACCACTCTTACCCAGTCCAAAGATCAGAGCTTGATCCATCACCGTTTTTTAGCTCACTGCACCATCCCAGCTCAGAACTTGGCTATATGCAAATTAGTCTGTTCCTGTCTCAGTGCATGATGGGAACAGGGCAAACCAAACTACCAAGCCAATTCTTATACTGGGAAGGAAACAAGCTTCCGGGGACCGGTTTCTGCCATTTCAGGCGTCGTCGGCCCGGCTTGCTTGAATCCTGATGATGCAATGAGCAAGGGACCCACATCTGAGTATACCCTTCCATGCTTATGGTGGACAAAATGATTCAGAAAAGGGGGTGGTGATGAACAGAGTGCCTGAATTAAGCAGACCACTCTTACCCAGTCCAAAGATCAGGGCTTGATCCATCACCGTTTTTTAGCTCACTGCACCATCCCAGCTCAGAACTTGGCTATATGCAAATTAGTCTGTTCCTGTCCCAGTGCATGATGGGAACAGGGCAAACCAAACTACCAAGCCAATTCTAATACTGGGAAGGAAACAAGCTTCCGGGGACCGGTTTCTGCCATTTCAGGCGTCGTCGGCCCGGCTTGCTTGAATCCTGATGGTGCAATGAGCAAGGGACTCACATCTGAGTATACCCTTCCACGCTTATGGTGGACAAAATGATTCAGAAAAGGGGGTGGTGATGAACAGAGTGCCTGAATTAAGCAGACCACTCTTACCCAGTCCAAAGATCAGGGCTTGATCCATCACCGTTTTTTAGCTCACTGCACCATCCCAGCTCAGAACTTGGCTATATGCAAATTAGTCTGTTCCTGTCCCAGTGCATGATGGGAACAGGGCAAACCAAACTACCAAGCCAATTCTTATACTGGGAAGGAAACAAGCTTCCGGGGACCGGTTTCTGCCATTTCAGGCGTCGTCGGCCCGGCTTGCTTGAATCCTGATGGTGCAATGAGCAAGGGACTCACATCTGAGTATACCCTTCCACGCTTATGGTGGACAAAATGATTCAAAAAAGGGGGTGGTGATGAACAGAGTGCCTGAATTAAGCAGACCACTCTTACCCAGTCCAATGATCAGGGCTTGATCCATCACCGTTTTTTAGCTCACTGCACCATCCCAGCTCAGAACTTGGCTATATGCAAATTAGTCTGTTCCTGTCCCAGTGCATGATGGGAACAGGGCAAACCAAACTACCAAGCCAATTCTTATACTGGGAAGGAAACAAGCTTCCGGGGACCGGTTTCTGCCATTTCAGGCGTCGTCGGCCCGGCTTGCTTGAATCCTGATGGTGCAATGAGCAAGGGACTCACATCTGAGCATACCCTTCCACGCTTATGGTGGACAAAATGATTCAGAAAAGGGGGTGGTGATGAACAGATTGCCTGAATTAAGCAGACCACTCTTACCCAGTCCAAAGATCAGGTCTTGATCCATCACCGTTTTTTAGCTCACTGCACCATCCCAGCTCAGAACTTGGCTATATGCAAATTAGTCTGTTCCTGTCCCAGTGCATGATGGGAACAGGGCAAACCAAACTACCAAGCCAATTCTTATACTGGGAAGGAAACAAGCTTCCAGTGACCGGTTTCTGCCATTTCAGGCGTCGTCGGCCCGGCTTGCTTGAAACCTGATGGTGCAATAAGCAAGGGACTCACATCTGAGTATACCCTTCCACGCTTATGGTGGACAAAATGATTCAGAAAAGGGGGTGGTGATGAACAGAGTGCCTGAATTAAGCAGACTACTCTTACCCAGTCCAAAGATCAGGGCTTGATCCATCACCGTTATTTAGCTCACTGCACCATCCCAGCTCAGAACTTGGCTATATGCAAATTAGTCTGTTCCTGTCCCAGTGCATGATGGGAACAGGGCAAACCAAACTACCAAGCCAATTCTTATACTGGGAAGGAAACAAGCTTCCGGGGACCGGTTTCTGCCATTTCAGGCGTCGTCGGCCCGGCTTGCTTGAATCCTGATGGTGCAATGAGCAAGGGACTCACATCTGAGTATACCCTTCCACGCTTATGGTGGACAAAATGATTCAGAAAAGGGGGTGGTGATGAACAGAGTGCCTGAATTAGGCAGACCACTCTTACCCAGTCCAAAGATCAGGGCTTGATCCATCACCGTTTTTTAGCTCACTGCACCATCCCAGCTCAGAACTTGGCTATATGCAAATTAGTCTGTTCCTGTCCCAGTGCATGATGGGAACAGGGCAAACCAAACTACCAAGCCAATTCTTATACTGGGAAGGAAACAAGCTTCCAGGGACCGGTTTGCGCCATTTCAGGCGTCGTCGGCCCGGCTTGCTTGAATCCTGATGGTGCAGTGAGCAAGGGACTCACATCTGAGTATACCCTTCCACGCTTATGGTGGACAAAATGATTCAGAAAAGGGGGTGGTGATGAACAGAGTGCCTGAATTAAGCAGACCACTCTTACCCAGTCCAAAGATCAGGGCTTGATCCATCACCGTTTTTTAGCTCACTGCACCATCACAGCTCAGAACTTGGCTATATGCAAATTAGTCTGTTCCTGTCCCAGTGCATGATGGGAACAGGGCAAACCAAACTACCAAGCCAATTCTTATACTGGGAAGGAAACAAGCTTCCGGGGACCGGTTTCTGCCATTTCAGGCGTCGTCGGCCCGGCTTGCTTGAATCCTGATGGTGCAATGAGCAAGGGACTCACATCTGAGTACACCCTTCCACGCTTATGGTGGACAAAATGATTCAGAAAAGGGGGTGGTGATGAACAGAGTGCCTGAATTAAGCAGACCACTCTTACCCAGTCCAAAGATCAGGGCTTGATCCATCACCGTTTTTTAGCTCACTGCACCATCCCAGCTCAGAACTTGGCTATATGCAAATTAGTCTGTTCCTGTCCCAGTGCATGATGGGAACAGGGCAAACCAAACTACCAAGCCAATTCTTATACTGGGAAGGAAACAAGCTTCCGGGGACCGGTTTCTGCCATTTCAGGCGTCGTCGGCCCGGCTTGCTTGAATCCTGTTGGTGCAATGAGCAAGGGACTCACATCTGAGTATACCCTTCCACGCTTATGGTGGACAAAATGATTCAGAAAAGGGGGTGGTGATGAACAGAGTGCCTGAATTAAGCAGACCACTCTTACCCAGTCCAAAGATCAGGGCTTGATCCATCACCGTTTTTTAGCTCACTGCACCATCCCAGCTCAGAACTTGGCTATATGCAAATTAGTCTGTTCCTGTCCCAGTGCATGATGGGAACAGGGCAAACCAAACTACCAAGCCAATTCTTATACTGGGAAGGAAACAAGCTTCTGGGGACCGGTTTCTGCCATTTCAGGCGTCGTCGGCCCGGCTTGCTTGAATCCTGATGGTGCAATGAGCAAGGGACTCACATCTGAGTATACCCTTCCACGCTTATGGTGGACAAAATGATTCAAAAAAGGGGGTGGTGATGAACAGAGTGCCTGAATTAAGCAGACCACTCTTACCCAGTCCAAAGATCAGGGCTTGATCCATCACCGTTTTTTAGCTCACTGCACCATCCCAGCTCAGAACTTGGCTATATGCAAATTAGTCTGTTCCTGTCCCAGTGCATGATGGGAACAGGGCAAACCAAACTACCAAGCCAATTCTTATACTGGGAAGGAAACAAGCTTCCGGGGACCGGTTTCTGCCATTTCAGGCGTCGTCGCCCGGCTTGCTTGAATCCTGATGGTGCAATAAGCAAGGGACTCACATCTGAGTATACCCTTCCACGCTTATGGTGGACAAAATGATTCAGAAAAGGGGGTGGTGATGAACAGAGTGCCTGAATTAAGCAGGCCACTCTTACCCAGTCCAAAGATCAGGGCTTGATCCATCACCGTTTTTTAGCTCACTGCACCATCCCAGCTCAGAACTTGGCTATATGCAAATTAGTCTGTTCCTGTCCCAGTGCATGATGGGAACAGGGCAAACCAAACTACCAAGCCAATTCTTATACTGGGAAGGAAACAAGCTTCCGGGGACCGGTTTCTGCCATTTCAGGCGTCGTCGGCCCGGCTTGCTTGAATCCTGATGGTGCAATGAGCAAGGGACTCACATCTGAGTATACCCTTCCACGCTTATGGTGGACAAAATGATTCAGAAAAGGGGGTGGTGATGAACAGAGTGCCTGAATTAAGCAGACCACTCTTACCCAGTCCAAAGATCAGGGCTTGATCCATCACCGTTTTTTAGCTCACTGCACCATCCCAGCTCAGAACTTGGCTATATGCAAATTAGTCTGTTCCTGTCCCAGTGCATGATGGGAACAGGGCAAACCAAACTACCAAGCCAATTCTTATACTGGGAAGGAAACAAGCTTCCGGGGACCGGTTTCTGCCATTTCAGGCGTCGTCGGCCCGGCTTGCTTGAATCCTGATGGTGCAATGAGCAAGGGACTCACATCTGAGTATACCCTTCCACGCTTATGGTGGACAAAATGATTCAGAAAAGGGGGTGGTGATGAACAGAGTGCCTGAATTAAGCAGACCACTCTTACCCAGTCGAAAGATCAGGGCTTGTCCATCACCGTTTTTTAGCTCACTGCACCATCCCAGCTCAGAACTTGGCTATATGCAAATTAGTCTGTTCCTGTCCCAGTGCATGATGGGAACAGGGCAAACCAAACTACCAAACCAATTCTTATACTGGGAAGGAAACAAGCTTCCGGGGACCGGTTTCTGCCATTTCAGGCGTCGTCGGCCCGGCTTGCTTGAATCCTGATGGTGCAATGAGCAAGGGACTCACATCTGAGTATACCCTTCCACGCTTATGGTGGACAAAATGATTCAGAAAAGGGGGTGGTGATGAACAGAGTGCCTGAATTAAGCAGACCACTCTTACCCAGTCCAAAGATCAGGGCTTGATCCATCACCGTTTTTTAGCTCACTGCACCATCCCAGCTCAGAACTTGGCTATATGCAAATTAGTCTGTTCCTGTCCCAGTGCATGATGGGAATAGGGCAAACCAAACTACCAAGCCAATTCTTATACTGGGAAGGAAACAAGCTTCCGGGGACCGGTTTCTGCCATTTCAGGCGTCGTCGGCCCGGCTTGCTTGAATCCTGATGGTGCAATGAGCAAGGGACTCACATCTGAGTATACCCTTCCACGCTTATGGTGGACAAAATGATTCAGAAAAGGGGGTGGTGATGAACAGAGTGCCTGAATTAGGCAGACCACTCTTACCCAGTCCAAAGATCAGGGCTTGATCCATCACCGTTTTTTAGCTCACTGCACCATCCCAGCTCAGAACTTGGCTATATGCAAATTAGTCTGTTCCTGTCCCAGTGCATGATGGGAACAGGGCAAACCAAACTACCAAGCCAATTCTTATACTGGGAAGGAAACAAGCTTCCGGGGACCGGTTTCTGCCATTTCAGGCGTCGTCGGCCCGGCTTGCTTGAATCCTGATGGTGCAATGAGCAAGGGACTCACATCTGAGTATACCCTTCCACGCTTATGGTGGACAAAATGATTCAGAAAAGAGGGTGGTGATGAACAGAGTGCCTGAATTAAGCAGACCACTCTTACCCAGTCCAAAGATCAGGGCTTGATCCATCACCATTTTTTAGCTCACTGCACCATCCCAGCTCAGAACTTGGCTATATGCAAATGAGTCTGTTCCTGTCCCAGTGCATGATGGGAACAGGGCAAACCAAACTACCAAGCCAATTCTTAGACTGGGAAGGAAACAAGCTTCCGGGGACCGGTTTCTGCCATTTCAGGCGTCGTCGGCCCGGCTTGCTTGAATCCTGATGGTGCAATGAGCAAGGGACTCACATCTGAGTATACCCTTCCACGCTTATGGTGGACAAAATGATTCAGAAAAGGGGGTGGTGATGAACAGAGTGCCTGAATTAAGCAGACCACTCTTACCCAGTCCAAATATCAGGGCTTGATCCATCACCGTTTTTTAGCTCACTGCACCATCCCAGCTCAGAACTTGGCTATATGCAAATTAGTCTGTTCCTGTCCCAGTGCATGATGGGAACAGGGCAAACCGAAGGCAAACAGACGGTCAAGCATGTAATATGTAGAGTTCCAACGTGTTGCCACCTCCTGGATGAGTGCTTTGACTGGCATTCTATAGTCACGTTGAATGATATTCTTTGGCAGGTGGTCAGTAAGTTGCTGACTATGGTTTCTTTTTTCAGAAAGTCTTGAACTATAATGTTAATGCAGTGCGCTAAACATGGGACCCTGAAATAGGAACCAAGCTCCATGGCCTTAAGTACATTACTGCCATTATCTGTGGAAACAAAACTAATCTTAAGCCCTCTTGGGCACAGCTATTCAAAGACCTTGCTGCGAAATTATTTCCAAAATGTTTACAGCAGTATGAGATTTCTCCATGGCGGACTTTGCTACAGTTGCATGTTTCTGAGTAGCATTAAAAATCTCAGCTGTGTCAACAGCACCTACTTCAGATAGCTTATCTCTAACCCCCACAAAAGATACCCAGTGTGCAGTGATGCACATAGAATCAGTGGCTTGGCAACTGGTCCACATGTCTGTTGTCAGGTGGATACTGTGAACAGCACTCTGCTGCAAAGCTTGTCCAACCAATTCCAGCACAACGTGATGTAGTCCTGGAACAGCAACTCTGGCGAAATAGGACCGGCTGGGAACCTTCCATTTAGGGCAGATGGCTGACACAAATTCAAGGAAACCCCTCCCTTCCACATATGAAAAAGGGAGAAGGTCCAGCGCTAACATTTTAGCCAGCTTCGCATTGTACAACCGTGCCGTTGGGTGGTTGTGTTGGTACTGCCCCACCAACCTAAGCATGCTCTCAATGGTAGGCTGGATTATTTTCCTTTGTGGTGCAGCTGTTATCATGAACCCAGTTAGGCTCAACGATGCACTTTTTTTCATTTCAGTACTCGGTCGCCTTGGTGCCTCTGTCTGACTCTGAGTATGGCTCTTACTGTGGTGCCACTGAGATGTTGCTGAGGATGTGAGCGATACCACTACACTGCTGGAGACAGGGCTAGAAATGTCTCCCTCTTGTTCGCCTTCCACCGCAATCATATCTTCCCCTAATTCTTCATCTCCAACAACAGCAATGGGTTCAGTTTTACTTTTTTCTAAGCGAAGTAGGCGAGCCTCCCACTGGATACTGTGGTGTATTTTGAGATGACTTGTTTGGCATCCGCTACCATAGTTTGTACCAAGCTTACCCCGCCTAACAGCATGTCGACAAATTGAGCATCTAGCAATGTTCTCCTCCTTAATGCTAACTGAAAAGAAGTCCAAACTGGGGAGGGGAACTTTCTGGTGCTGCTGGATGTGTCACTTTCAATACTAGATGAACTGGAGGGTGGGCTTGGAATGTGACTCTGCGCAGCTACACCACCACTACCTTCTGAGGTGGTGGTTGAGCTGGATGTAGGTCCCTGCCGGGCCTTTGCAAATACAAACATGGAAGCTGGAGGTGGTGTTGCCGTTACCTGTGTTGGGGGTATCCGTGCTACATCCCTCGCAGCCATTTTGGATAGGGTAATAATGTTGGTCTCCATATCCTTCGGGCCGGGAGTGATGTACGTGATCACTGGCTCGTCATCATCATCATCTCCCTCTTGTACATCTACCTCCATAACTCTAAGGCTTTCTGGAACCTTCCTTTTCACTAGCCTTATCTTGTGGCGTGCATCACTCTCAGACTGAGCTGGTGGCTTCCAAGTGGCATCTCGATCATCAGAAGCGGGGCTTGAAGAAGAACATGATGGACTAACCCTCCTTTTCCTTGCTGGGGGTCTGTAAAACAATGGATCTTCTGAAACAGTGGCTTGCTCCACTTTGTCTGCAGGAAGCTCGATTTCCTGAAATGCCCCTACTTCAGGAGGAACAACTACTATTGTGGGCTGGTGTTGTGGCTGTTCTTGCTGCTGTTCTTGCGGCTGCGGCTATTCTTGCAGCTGCTGCTGTTCTTGTGACACTCATGGGCTTGGGCCTAGGTTGGTGGGGCTGGCCTGCTGATGCGGAGGTGCTGCTCCCAGCTTGGTCCCCGGACAATGCTGCTGCAGGTGTATTTTTTTTTGCCAAAAAAACACCAGGGGCTGCACACCAGTCTTGGTAAGTGCCACTTCCTTTTTCTGTTTCTTCTTCTCACTGACAACTTTCTTGGTACTGGAAGACCTGTTACCTTTCTTTGGGCTCAACTTCTTCAGATGTCAGCAGGATGCAGGTCCACAAGTTGCAGAGATGTCTGAGGTCACACGTGTACGTGACGTGGTGCGCAGCAGGACATCACTCCGTCCATCATCCCCTTTGGTTTTGCTTTGTTCGCCCTAAGTTGGCAGGGTATGCCCAGACGTGGGTCCCTTGCTCACTTTGCCACTGGATTCAAGCTAGCCTGGCTGATGACAGCTGATTAGCCAGAAACTGGTCCCAGGATGCTTATTTCCGGTCCAGGGAAGACATGGCTTGCAGTTCGGGCTGGACTGTTCCCATGAGGCACGGGGTCAGACTGATTTGCATATGGCCATGACTGAACTGGGGTGGCGGAGTGAGCTAAAGAATGATGATGGATTAAACCCAGATCAGTTGACTGGGGGTGAGTGCTTGCTATGTTAAACACTCCGTCCATCATCCCATTTGGTTTTGCACTTCAGGACTTCTGTCTGGCAGTACAACGGGTGATGATGATGACACCTCTTCCTCTGTCTTTTTGTGCACCTAAAAGCAAAGAAGCCAGGAGAAGAACATCAGGGAAATGTTGCATTTGTTGTTGTGGGTCAATTACTACTAGTACAAACAAATAAATAAAAGATACAGTGTAGCTATTTGTGAGACTTTGTCAACCAGGGCTTTCATGGCATACTGTGTACACTACACTCTCAGGAAGGATAGGAAAGAAGAAGAACAACAACAAACATACTAATGTAATGGAAGTGGACCCTGTTTGGCAATAAATTATTTGCTCATCACATAATTCAGGGAGCTGCTGCTAGCAAAGGGGATGGATGGAAGCAGGAAGCCAAGAGGAATAACATGCAGGCCTATATGGCAAAAGCAGCACACTAATATCTCCCACCAGAAATGGCCACCAACCACATGGACACTCACAAATCACAAGCAACAAGCAGAAGGCCTGGAAAACAATGCACTGACAAAGGGCCTATAATACAAAGGCAAAGGATGCATGCTAAACCACACAACTTTGCCTTTAATGCAATAAAATGCTAAAACAAAAATCTACAGGGCTAAACAAGGTCTGCAAGGTACACAACAACACACCACACACAACAAGGACATTTATTTAACACACACCCCAAAACAGAAATAACCCCAAAAATACACATTTTACAATTCAATCCAATGCCATCCATGCCTTAAATTAAGTTTAAATTCAACAGAACACACAGAAACAGTTGTTCCATGCACCTGTGACTTCCTCTGAGCCTACTGGACGAAGGGCCTATTGGCAGACTAGGCCACAAGCTTGCAGGCTATGGCAAAAGCACACTAACGGACTTCAAAATGGCCACCTGCCACATGGCCAGGCCCACACAACTACAAGAAACTGAAGACAGACAATGCTGGCCTATCGCAAAAACCACACTGCATAGCCTCAAAATGGCCGCCAGCCTCATGGCCAGGCCCACAACAAGAAGAAGCCTAGGCCACAAAGGAATAACATACAGGCCTATATGGCAAAAGCAGCAAACTAATAACTCCCACCAGGAATGGCCACCAGCCACATAGACACTCACAAATCACATGCAGGAGGCCTCGAAAACAATGTACTGTCAAAAGGCCTATAATAGCCAGGCAAAGGATGCATGCTAAACCACACTGCTTTGCCTGTAATGCAATAAAATGCAAAAACGAAAATCCACAGGGCTAAACAAGGTCTGCAAGGTACACAACACACACAACAAAGCATTTATTTAAACACACCCACAAACAGAAATTCCCCCCAAAAACACATTTTTCAATTCAATCCAATGCCATCCATGCTCTAAATGATGTTTGAAATAAATTCAACCCACACCAAAGTAACAATTGCTTCATAATGCACCCACCCATGACTAGCTCTGGGCCTACTGGCTACCCACAACAATAAAAAAATAATAATAATGATAAGTACCAAAATTGTAGTTGAAGCAACTGCAATGCCCCAATCAAACAAACAACAACACCAATTTACTTGTAAAATATCAAATTCAAAAGTCCTCAAATCCAATGATAATGATGCATCAGACACAAAGAGTGATCCTTCCAGCTCAAAATCCAAAGGAAGAATAAACAGGAGATGGACAAAACAATGGGAGGAGCCTGCAGGACAGGAACAGGAAGTTTGAGACTCTGTGGCACTTCCTCCCTCAACCTTTCGCGGTTTAGCGTGACCGGCTACCAACATCTCGTGGCGCACGGGAATGGATAGGAAAACTCATCGGCGAACGCAGGGATCCCGGTAAGTCGACTGCGTGCCCGAGAACGCATTTTTAAAGCGCGAACATGAAAAAATATCTGCTACACCATGGATCGCGGAAATTTCAACATTTACGTGTTCTCTGTGGAATGCACAAATGCCTACATTTCGCAAATTCCGCAAGCGGAACGTAATTTGCCGCCCACCCTTACTATAGGCACTGGAAAGAAAATATTATTAAGAAAAGTATTTGGTGAACGGAATTTTGGCAAATTCAAGCCAAGCAGGCCTTATTTTGATCATGCATTGTACCTAAAAAAAAATATTTTCTTGAACAAAGCCATCCAGAAGACTTCCTGTCTGGGATTTGGTACAATAAAAGACTGTAAAAAATCTTCAATACCGAAAGTTAATTTGACGTCTCTGATGTTAATGATATTACCAGGAATGGAACATATAATTCCACTCAGTTCCCTCCTGAAGGTTTATCCTTATGGCCCTATGATTCTAATACCTTTTTGCTTCATTTTCTTTCCAACATGCCTAGTCCTAAAGCTAATTGACTTGATCCATGATACAGTACACAGATGACTGTAATAGTCCGCACATACAGCGCGGGCAAATTGTGCCAACCCTGGTTACCACATTCTAGTCAATCAGCAGTAAACAAACACTTAGCCTCAATTAAAGAAAACATGCTACTTTTCTGACTTCCTTCTGGTACCACATCTCACTATAAACAAAATATTCCTGGCAACAGGAATATATGCCATTAATAGTGAATGGAACGAATACTGCAAAAAAGAAACTGCAGAAAGAATTAGGCAAATAGATCAAGAAAACCTACAAACAGTTTTTCAAAGTATTAACAATGGTATGCACCCACTCTCTAAGAGACTGAATTCACTAAATAACATTCGGTCCTCAGCCTTGAACCTCCTCAATGGATACCTAGGTCTGTAACAAAATGGCCAGGCTCAGGAAAGAGCTATAACGCAACTAAACTGGGCTTTACAAACACTTGGGTCAGGTTTATGCCTTGGAAACTTTGAAACAGATTAGATATTTTTCAGCCTTATAATTTGACTGTAATACAGAAAACAATAGCAAAAAAAGAATCCACATATACTTTGCTGAGCATCAAACAAGTAGAAGAAGCACTATTTAAAGTTAGCGAACATCCATCTATTACCGGGCTCATACACGCCATTATTTCCCTACCGATTAGAAATATAAATCATTAGACTAGTACGAAACAATGCACAATTCACATTTTTCATTCGTGGATGTTTCCTTATTCTTACATGTGCTTGAATGAAGATGACCCTGTGTTTATTAGTACATCCAAATATAGAAACCCATTAGGACACTCCCTTCAGTGTGATACCATTTCCTTGCATGGGATGTCTAGCACTTTGATGCCAGGATTACGTTGTGTTTTATCAGTCACTTCCTATTGTATCCATCCCCACACACCATGAACTGTACAATGGCTACTGTTTAGTACTAACTAATATTAATTGCTGCAGCTGGTAACCAGACCTAGCCTTTCTGATAACAGTTTCTAAAATGATACAGTATGTATGTGTGTATGTATGCAGTACTTATAATAGTGCAAACTGTCACCCCAAGGGTATCCTGGCGCTGACAGTACAGTACAGTACAGTACAGTACAGTACAGTGGAAGGACCTTGTGCCCACTGCCTCGGCGTGTAATAAGATCCATTGGCCAAGTTTTGGTATGGGAGCCATGCATTTTGACAAAACTCGAAAAGCAGTCGCAATATTATTACAAAAAGAAGTCCTGCAGAAACGTACAACCTGCAGCCAGCCAGACTGCTTCGGAGATTCAGGTACATGCCCAATGCCCGACTCACTTTGCTGATAGCATGCATACAATTGTTGAATTCATCAACAACTGTCATTATGCATTTTGTTTAAGAAGATTTGATCTGGTGAATAGATTTGAAGCAGTGTTTGGATGATAACATTGTTACTTCAATCATTGTGCTCCAGTCTCTTTGGGAGATTTTCCACCATTCTATAGCTCATCTTCTGTGGAACTGCAGTCTTTCTCCTGACCCGAGGAAGAAATAATCAATAACCTGGAGTATGTCTGCCTAGCTGAACAAAGATGCAGAGAGACCCGAGGACTTCATCTGGGATATGCTTTTTCTAGCATCAGGACACCCTCATGCGTATCCGTGTGTTCTATAAATGCTTTCATTCATTCATTCATGCTTGGCTTTTCGAGTTGAATGCTAACATTTTGCAAAAGAACAATGTATAAGTGAAACACGAGCAAGCTACATCTATAGCAACCTCCAGTGACCTTCCTAGATGTAAAATGTTGCTGTTATTGTTGCAATCAGAACACAGACAACGCAGAACAATGTGTTTGTCCCTACAACAAAATTGGAACTATGATGGATCAGCTACACCAGTGACTCTCTTTAATGACTGGCTTGACTCTCTGTTGATGTTCGAGCCTCCAAATGCAGTACTCTCAGGATCATTAAGTGCTTTTTAATTGCAACTGATTGTTGGTCCATCTCGTGTGAGCTAATGACAAGTGTGCATTAAAAGGCTTTCATAAAAAACACATGTAAGCTGCATGTGCACCTGATGATTTCGATAAATCCTCGAAGGAAGATTGAAAACATCGATTCAAACACAGAGGCTTTGTTGGAAAGCTGCAGATGTGTGATTAAACTATTTTTAATATTGTTTTCCCATTCTAAATCCGCAGAGTTTTAAATTTGCCTATTCAGTATCATGTCTGATCAGTTTAATCACCAACACGTATCCCTCTTCGCTGACCTATTGCTTTTATAATAGTGTTGTTTAATGCTTTTTCATATATCCTAAATGCTTAATATTTTATTGCTTGAAACATTCAAGGCTCAAAGAAATGAATTCATGAACAGATTTTTGTATTTAGTCTCACTATTTTATGTACTCATGCTTTGATGAAAAGATATTAATATATACACATTTTATGCTATACACACACGTATATCTACATCTATATCTATGTATATATATATTCACTGAAAAAACCATAGGTTATAGACCATATATAGTTAGGAATTAGCATTTACAAAACCTTGAAAATTCACTGAAAAAACCATAGGTTATAGACCATATATAGTTAGGAATTAGCATTTACAAAACCTTGAAAATTCACTGCAAAAACCATAGGTTAGAGACCATATATAGTTAGCTGGACATTTTATTGACATAAAACCAATGAAATTCCATATATAGTTAGTTGCACTAACTATATATCGCGCACCCGCAATCCACTGCTGATGATGTCACATATTACATCATTCATGACATGGTCAGTGACATCACTGATGACATCACTGATGACATCTCAAATGACATCACTGATGACATCACTGATGACATCTCAAATGACATCACTGATGACTACATCCAGTGACTGTATAATTCTGTAAAGTTAAAATATGTCTTACATATTGAAGAATGAGTGGATGTATAAGTGTCTGGACGGAGGATTTAGTAGGTGCATGACTGAATGTATGAGTGAGTGATTAAATGTGTCTCACTGAGTGCATGGGTTAGTGACTAAACTGTCTTAATTTGTGCATCATTATGTCTGTTGTTCTGTAAACTGCTGCATGTGTTGATCAGTAGCTATATGAGTAACTATATGGGTTATTGATTGATTGCCCAAGTATTTGTATGGGAGACTGAGTGTGTGTGTGGCTAGCTGGGAGGTGTGTGACTCTGTGCAGATCAATCTGTACTTGTATCAATGATTGTATAAGAAAGTAAGTATGTGTTAGTACATGTTTGAAAATGTAAGGTGCTCTATGTTTAACTGTATAGACAAGAAAATGGAAGTCTCATTGATTCTTTACAGGACTGACTAGGTGTGTAAGTAACTCCATGGATGAGTGGCAGACTGTGAGTGTCTGTATAGGTGTATGAGTGCATATGATAGTGTTTTAAAGATGAGTGATTGTATGTATGAATGATTGTATGGGTGAATGAGTGAAGGTGTGTGTAGACGTAGCAATCAGTGAGTGCGTATGTAGTAACTAGTATTGGTGTGTCAATGGTTTAAAAAATTATACTCTTTTTAACACTGGGTGAAACAGAGGTTATATTAAAATGTGAGGAGATGCATTGTATTGTCACATGAATGATATCATCAGTGATGTGGTCATTGATGTCAAATGAGATGTCATCAGTGATGTCATCAGTGATGTCATTTGAGATGTCATCAGTGATGTCATCAGTGATGTCACTGACCATGTCATGAATGATGTAATATGTGACATCATCAGCAGTGGATTGCGGGTGCGCGATATATAGTTAGTGCAACTAACTATATATGGAATTTCATTGGTTTTATGTCAATAAAATGTCCAGCTAACTATATATGGTCTCTAACCTATGGTTTTTGCAGTGAATTTTCAAGGTTTTGTAAATGCTAATTCCTAACTATATATGGTCTATAACCTATGGTTTTTTCAGTGAATTTTCAAGGTTTTGTAAATGCTAATTCCTAACTATATATGGTCTATAACCTATGGTTTTTTCAGTGAATTTCAATGGTTTTTTAATAGCAAATATCATAAGCTGTCGAATGTCAAGTACGTGGTAAGTAAAAACATTTTCGTGTTTATGCACACTGATCTGCTTTGAATGCTGCCCCCCACCCCTCATTTCTATTAGGAGTACTCTCTCTTTGCAGATAGTGAAGGGTAGTTAACGCAGCCCTTTGCCCCCTTTGTAATCCGTCGTGCCTGCTTCTCTCTCCATTTGATTGATTGTTCTCTTTGGTTCATTCTCTATTTACAAACAAGCACAGAGTCACAATACTCTGTTTAGTCTTTGCAGATAGCGAAAAACCGTGTAAAAAAACAAAAGGAATCGAGCAAAATCAGTAGGCCACTAATGGGATCTCTTTTTGACCTCGCTAAAATAGAAACATTAGGAACAACCTGTTGAAAATAGCAATGCGTATGTACATAAGCGGCGTTCATTTGTGTTCACAGTACCCCTTGTTGATTGTTTGAATCGAGCATTGAATTGTTCGAAGTTGGTTCTCTTAAGGATCTTCTCTGCCTGCAAACGAGGAAGAATAGGAATAGTCTCTCTCCCTTTGCAGATAGTGAAGGGTAGGTAACGCAAGCCTTTAACACGTCGTACCTATTTCATTCCTCATTGATTGATTGATTGTCCGAACATTGACTGTTTGGGAATTAGTTCTTTTTGGAGGTATTCCCTGTTTGCAAATAAACGTAGGAAAATCTTTGCAAGTAGTGAAAGGGTACGTAATGCGGACCTTTCTCCCCCGTTGTAATCTGTCATGCCTATCTACTCCCCACTGATTGATGCACCTGTTTCACCCGGACCATTTACTAGACATACGTCATCTGGCCCGACCAGAGAGCACCCCTAGTGAAAAGGACATATGCAATAATAATAACGAAGTGATCACTGTATCCTGTTAACAGAAACTTTAGCATGAAACAACCTGGAAAGAAAAGAATAGGAAAACGAAAATCAGTAGGCCACTGATGAACATGAACTTTTATTAAACAACGAACAAAGAAACGATAACATAACGTAATGATAAAACCTATTAATGTCCTAGAAACAAGAAAACGTTAAAATATGCCAGTGGTGAGAGACCAGAAAAACAGTAAGAGAAACCAAATCACCCCTCGCTGTCCCACCGCCTGCCACGCCAAAAAAATCGATAGACTAGGGAAAATGCAAGTCAGTAGAACATCCGCCCCCACTCTGGAAACTTCCAAGGTGGGGCAGGGTTCCGGCTACGCCCAGCCGGGAGCAGCCCATATAAGGCAGGTCCTGCTGCCACGCCTCGGCCAGGAGATCCTAACGTAGGGTGTAGCCGGAGAAGAGGCCGAGACCAGCGGGACCCGGCCAGGGGATTGCCTTTACAACGCTGAACAGTTGCAGGGGGGGGGAATGTCTCCTCGACCCTCCCCTCTCTCTCCCAGTCCGGCCGCGGTGGCCCTTGAGAGTTGCAGGTAGTCCCGCCACATGCTCTTCCGGTCCTGCCACCAACGGTCGGGGGGCCGAGGCCGACGGGATCCGGCTGCAGCCGATAAACCAAGAAACCCGTTCATGGGGCCAGAGCCAGGGGCGTCCGGCCGACATCTACCGGAAGCCCGGCCCGAAGACGGACGGGACACTTCTTCTTTCTTGTATAATTGCTGCAACAACCCTGGGGGGGGATGTCTTGCACATGCCTCCGACCCCCCCCCCCTCGTCCTCATCGCCTGGTCCGGCCATAACAAATCTCAAGCGAGACGCCGTGGGGTGCACTGGGAGGGAGAGACGGTGCGAACAGGCCTCTCCCGCCTCCCCAGTGGAGGCTTCCCAGCTGCACCCTCAGCGCTCCAGGCGCCCGGAAAAGAGTTCTTCCACTGTGGCCATGCTGCAACGTCTCGCCCGGCAGGGTGGAGCCCGTCCGCTCATTTGACCCCGCGATCGCCAGTAGCTACCGAACTCTCAAAATGGCGGTCGACCTGGCAAGAGCGGGCCCAGCATAAAGAAATGGCCCGGTCACTGGTTGACTCCACCACCGTAGTCCTCCACGACCTTGAAGATTCTAGAGGAGCCGCGGGAGTCTCCGACCCCCGATGGGGAATGACTGCCATGATCACCCGTGGAGTGACGAAACTGTATCCGCGGGACGTCGGCGCCAGCCTCACTTTGAATTACTAGAATCCTGCACACCTCACTTCCGGTGAAAGCACAGTGTGACCCGGTAGGAAAAATTGTTGCACCCCCTCCCCTTTTTGACTGATAGTTCAAACCACCGATCCTTTCCTTTGCCCTTTTAACGGAACTTTGGACTGCCTCCCCCTCTTTTACATTTTCTAGAGAAAACAAAACATTAACCACTACATTAGCATAGCAGTTGACACCAGAACTGTTTTCAAATTGAAAACCAACAACATCTTCAACAGAATCCTTTTTGTTTCTGCTGTGACCCTGCTACAGCACAGGGATTGTCCCCAGCAGTAATTCTGCAATGCCGGTAAGAATAGCTGTGGTGCCTACTGGACTCACTCACCCCCGCGGCGCCCCACGCCGTTATTTGCTGGGCGGCAACTTGCTAGACATCACTTTCGTGCCATCTAGATTTCAGCGCGTTCTGCTGCCTTGGAACTATTCGCACAACAGACCGCTACTGACAAGAATATTTCATTATTGGTGCTGTCAATTTCAATAAATCTATTGGATAATTCAAAAGAAATTGCCACGGTCTCTTCATTGTTTAAATGTTTTTACTGTTTTTGTTTTGTTGTATATATTTATATGTTATTAAAGTTTTATATTCCTACTACTTTGTTGGAGTGCTATATATTTTTAATGTGACACATAATTGTAAAAACTTTGATGTACAAAGAGTCATTCCTGGAATCTTCCGCTTCAGGCTCGGTCCCCTCCCCAATCACAATACAGGATAGTTTTCAGATAGTAGGAACACGTGTGGTGTGACGGATCTCATCGGGTGTGGGCCTTGATCTACTATAACTCCTTTGAAGAGGGGTGATTCTTTACAGCTGGGGCCATAAACTACATCTGCAGGGCTAGCTG
This sequence comes from Lissotriton helveticus, assembly GCF_964261635.1. NCBI lineage: Eukaryota > Metazoa > Chordata > Amphibia > Caudata > Salamandridae > Lissotriton > Lissotriton helveticus. The sequence continues at coordinate 329,965,317 of NC_136060.1, read as the reverse complement.
ATAGCCTGGACAATCGGACACAGAGGAAGAGGAGTGTCAGAGGGTGCGGTAGTGAATAGGGCGAAAGGGAGGTGTCGGGCGGGCACAGAGTGTGATTCTCAGGGAAGAGCAGCGCAGATGGGGGGAGGTTTATTGCCCATGCATAAGACAGAGAGCGGGGGTGACCAGTGCCTGGGGAAGATGCTTGCGAGGGTGAGGAGCCATGCTACGAATCGACAGCGTGCAGAGAGTGGGTCTGGTCAAGACATCTAAAATGGCTGCCGTGCACGACAAAAGTGTGGCATTTCAAAAAAGGCAAGATGGCGCAGACAATGTTTTTCAACACTTCCTCATTTCCTTCGAATCGAACGTTAACAGACGTTGGGGCATATTACCAAAGTTAAGCGATATTTATCGCTAACGATGCTTACCAACGAATTTTTTACCGCTAAGCATCGTCAGAAATTATCGAAGATAAACCTTGCTATTATCAAGGTTTATCACAAATGCGATAATAAACGGCCGCAATGCATGAATATCGCTAAAAACTCAGCGATATTCATACATTGCCGAGCTAATGCTCTTAGCCATGTTATCCACCTCCCATTGGATAACATGGCTAAGAACTGCTCAGGGCAGGTGTTACTTTTTGGAGATATTCGCGCTTAGCGCGAATATCTCCAAAAGTTGGTAATAGGAGATAGATATCTTGCATGTTGTAATGCAAGTTATTGTGGTATATGGAACTCATACCATAATCTCTCAGGAAAGCAGAAACTGATCCTTTTGGGACCGCCTAAAAAGGCCTAGGGGGTGAGGAGTACTCTACTTTGCCCCCTTTTCACGTTCCGAACTATTTTATTTTACTCTCTTCTGTAATTACACAAAATAGCAGCGATAAGATGCATCGGAGACACACAGTGAGAGAAAGGAGGCCGGAGATGAAGAAGAGATGTCAAATACACATTGGAGATAATATAGTGGCAGAAGGGAAGTAAATATGAGTAAACTTACCATGTAACATAAAAATGTTGCACTCTATACTATAAGTCTCATTTTATACTACAATCACTTCGCTACAACCTCATAAATTAAAAATGAATAATGTCTCAAACAATTTTTGATTTCTAAATATAAATTTATTCTTCAGAATTTTCTAAATTTGAAAGAACTAGTAACATGTCCTCATCAGCAATGTCCTCATGAAAAGTCTGCAATAATGATTCTTGTAACTCTATGGTCTCCAAACACTCGATAAATTCGCCATCAAGAGATTGATCAAAAAAATCATTCAAGTCATCTCCTCCTTCTGACAATATTTCATTATTGGTGCTGTCAATTTCAATCAATGTAGTGGAATCATTCAAGTCATCTCCTCGTGACAATATTTCATTATTGGTGCTCTCAATTTCAATCAATGTAGTAGAATCATTCAAGTCATCTCCTCCTTGTGACAATATTTCATTATTGGTGCTGTCCATTTCAATCAATCTAATGGAATCATACAAGTCATCTCCTCCTTGTGACAATATTTCATTATTGCTGCTCTCAATTTCAATCAACGTAGTGGAATCATTCAAGTCATCTCCTTGTGACAATATTTCATTCTTGGTGCTGTCCATTTCAATCAATCTAATGGAATCATACAAGTCATGTCCTCCTTGTGACAATATTTCATTATTGGTGCTCTCAATTTCAATCAATGTAGTGGACAATTCAAAAGAAATTGCCACGGTCTCTTCATTGTGAGCCATTTTATTTTGAAATTGCTTGCTGTAAATTGCAGAAAAAAATAATCACTTTCATTTATCGTTTTTAGTAATACATAATATAAAACTAACTTTATCAAGTATTTAGTATAACAGAAGGACTGCAAATAAATAACAGAAAACATTTTTCAAATTATCTTCAAGTGTACAACATAGTTCCCCTTACAAATTAACAACTCACCTTTTTAAAAGTAGGAGAGGTGTTAGTACTGTGTAAATCAAACACCAGAAATTCACCACCAAAAATTCCTCACAAATGTACCTCAGACAGTAGTATCACAAAATGGCTGTGGTTTCCTCTCATTTGAAATATATACATAACCAATTAACGTTCATCACACACAAATACAAAACCAAAGTAACATTTTAATTGGTTCTAAATTTCAACACTTTCAAATGTGCTTTCCCCATGCAATTTTCCATAGGACATTTACATATGTCTACAGCCTGAATGGCTGAACGGAATTACACCAAACTTGGCAAAATGGTACATCAAACCTAAGTGGTCAGGAAGGATCTACTATGCCCCCTTATGGTCATTTCCCCCTTCACTTTGGCCTCCTCTTGTCTCTCAATCCTACCGAGAGACAAGATGGCGGCCGCTACGGACTGTTTGGAATGTTGACAGATGCCGGAGAACCAATCAGCTTTGCAAAGCTCCGTAACGCGAAAAGTACGCGAAGCGGAGCGCTGTTACAGATATATATCTTTTTTTGAACGTTAATTTCTCAAAATCCACTGGAGCACACATATTGAGACCTAGCAAAGGCACATCGGTCTACCAGTCCCTAATATTTTACCAAGTTTCGTGCAAATCCATTCAGCCGTTCGATTATTATTATTATTTTTTTGTTTTTGCCCGCGGGGCCCTTTTAAAACCTCCACTTCAAACCTAGGGGGTCAGCGAGGATCTACTATGCCCCCTTATGGTCATTTGCCCCTTCGCTTTGGCCTCCTCTTGTCTCTCGATCCTACCGAGAGACAAGATGGCGGCCACTACGGACTGTTTGGAATGTTTACAGACGCCGGAGAACCAATCAGCTTCGCTTCACAAAGCTCCGTTGCGCGAAAAGTACGCGTACTGGAGCGCTGCCCGGTCCGCTGTTACAGATATATATCTTTTTTTAAACGTTCATTTCTCAAAATCCACTGTAGCACATATATTGAGACCTACAAAAGGCACATCGGGCTACCAGTCCCTACAATTTTGCCAAGTTTCGTGCAAATCCATTCAGCCGTTCGGGCTAAAAGTGAGGCCAACCGCCCTATGGAAAACTCAATGTTAAAAACACGTTTTGGGACCCCCCTTTTTTCTCGACCCCCCCTGGACGAACCCCCCCCCCAATTTTCAGGGGATGCTCAGAAACAAAATGTTCCATTTTCCTGAAAATTTCAGCCAATTCCGTCCACAAACGCCAAAGTTATTAGACATAGAATTTTCAAAAATCCCATAGAGAAAAAATCCTAACTATATATACCTACTGGCGACCGCCAGTAGGTAATATATATATATCTCTCTGGCAGTCACCAGTAGGTAGTTATAGTAAGAACTAATGGGCCCATTAGGATGGCGGGCGGATTGCCCCCGCCAGGCTGGTGGTAGCCACCGCCGGCCTGGCGGGGGCAATCCGCCCACCATCCTCACTGAACTGACCCCTCGCCACGCTCCCGCTCCCCACATCACTGTTCCACAGCTATCCCTTTGGAAGCTGACGGACCGCACCTTTCCCTATGCCAGTCGGCCAGCAAGTGTTCCTCTGTGAGCTTGCCTGCAACTCTCCCTCTGCAAACTGACGGGCCGCGGCTCTCCCTCTATGAGCCAGCCAGTCAGCTTGCAGCTTTTCATCTACACGCCAGCCTGCCGGCTCGCAAGTCTCTGAGAACAGATGCAATGGAGGCAACAATCATGCTGGTCGGACACCCAACACTGCTCCGACACCCTCCAGCAGCAGCTCCTTGTCCGCCATCCCCCTCACCTCCACAAACAAATGTGACAGTCATGTTAGGGAATCTGGAACATAAAAAATTGGCTAATGCTGTACAATTATTAATAAGCAGATGCTTGTGAGGTTGGACAAATAAGAATCTTAGTCATGTATGGATTTACATATAAGTATGTGTAGAAAAAAGGGGGACCCCTGAATAAGTTTCCTAAATCAGGGCGAAAAAACAATATTTATAAATAGACATCTAGGAAACAAATAAAAGAGTGGACCTATACTATACTATACAATACAATATGTGACCAGAAGAATTAATATTATTCCAAAATATATTATTTTATTGTCAGATATATATATTTGTTTATATTTTATAGTAGTGTAGACAGACAATGAAGTGCATACAAAGCTACTGACAAAACTATGATAAATAACAGATTTGATACAAAATGTATACCATTCTGGTGGTTATAAATGACATACTCACATTTTTAGCAAATGTCGAAAAGAACTTGAATGGCTAACGTAATTGGAATCAAATCAGGATGAGATAAACCATTTCAAATTTCTGACATTTCTGGGCTCATTTTGTGGGAGGCGTTAAGGGTAGAAACCAAGGGCACCCCATCATGGTATAAGTTACTTCTGAATGGTAAACTCCTCTCCGCTTGGGGAGTTTTATCCACTTCCCGCTCCATGTAGAGCACGGGATTCTGAAAAACTCCATGGTGTGGCGTCGTGGTTCTTGCAGCTCGCCAATTTTAACTTGGTGAGCATGAGTGAGGAAAATCCAATGCTAGACCAACTCTCGGCGACATTTCTCAATGCAGACAGTTGCAGAAAGTCAAGTCATTGCGCTCGCATTGAGAAACCTTCCGGTGAGATTGAAGAAACTGCCACTAAAGTAGAACATCTACTCAAGATGCAGAAAGAAGCTGCGCCCTCTTGTGCTGCACATGGTGCTAATTTAAAAGGGCAGAACAAACGCCAGTCGCTAAAAATCAGCTCGAGATGTGCATCTTACCTCACTCTGCTGCTTTTTTGTCACTTTGCAGAGTTCCATGTCGCAAACTCCGCACAAGCCAAGTATATGCAGTTGGCTTCATGGGGTTCAGGGCAAAGATGGGCAAGTGGTGCTATTGAAAAAGGAGATCTCTATCTGGTATTGGGAGTTGGTGAAGGCTGATGATGAGAGGTGCAGGGTTCCTGTCCATGCTTGCCGTGGATATCAGCCATTGGAGGAACATCCAGATATTTGCCAGTCCTCCTTACACCTCCTTTATTCCTCAGTTAAATATTCTCCTTTTAGGACGAACCACCTCTTCACTTGGCACAATATATACTTTACTCCCAAGAGGCGTGCAAAATCCGTTGGGGAGCTATCACCCTGTTGTAATCATTGTGGAGAGGAAAAGGCGGACAATATCCATATGTTTGCTTTCTGTGCCCCGTATTGAAGAGTTTGTGGGAGGGGGTGCAGAGTGCAGTTTCAGTAGTTATTAGAACCCAAATCATGGTTTGTCCTCTTATAATCATATTCACTATGAATGTACAGCTTGCCCAGGTTGCATTACTTTTCTAGAAGTGTCTACTTTTCTACCTGATGTTACATCACTGGGCACAGGGCTCTGCTCCATAGTTACCAGGCACCACTAAGCGACTTTGTAGGGCTTAACATGGCCTTGTAAATATTGTTCCTTTTAACACCGTTTTTTTAGTTAAAGGGGCGTGCTTTATGACACAACCCCAGATATATGAGGAATCGCAACCCTGAGGCAGCGCCAAAAACTATAAAATAAAGTAAGGGATACCTACTAGCCAGATATTTTTTAAACCAAATACCATCATCCCCATTCCCTTACCTTTTTAGAACAACTCCTTTATCATTGTATAGTAACATCAAGAAGTGGTCCCACGTAAGTCGGAGGTCAGAGCACGTCTCAATCCACAGCGGATCCGGAGGTACCCAATGATGAAGCATGCCACCAAGGGGTAATCCTGGTGGGTGAGGGTTCTACAAGAAAAACTAACGTTTTTCCATCAGGGGAGAATTATTTTCATATCTAACTGTCCTGGGTTTCTTTTTTGTTGGAACTATTATTGGTAAAGGAGGCCAAACCCAGCGTATCCTCTTACTCCCCCCTTTACTGTTTGGATCGACGGTCAATGAGCAGCTGAAGGTGTTGTGTATTTTGGCATATGAGGACACACAAAAATAAAGAAAAGAAAAAACTATTATCTGCCTTTTTTGCTATTCTACTTGGATGTTATTTGACTGATGTATAAAAATCATTTGCTTAATATTTAGTCAAAAATATTTTTGTTATGCTGGTGTGCACCTTTGATATGGCTTATTGGTTAGTGTGTAGATAGTTTATATTTATAAAAGGGGTTTTGCTATTGTTTATAAGTAGTTTTTTGTAATAAAGAGTTTTACTTTACATTGTAGCATGTCATACATTTTATTGGTGTGTTTGCTAAGTTTAGATTTAATTTAGGTTACTGATTGTTCCATCCTTAGTTGGTAGCATTGTTCTTTTTGTAGGGCTTCTATGAATTTGTATAGTGTAGTTTAGGTTCTCCCTAGGGTAGATTGGAAGGCATCTTTTGACTGCATTGTTGTGTTTGGCTTCTTGAGCCATGGTGCTTTTGAATATATGCCACAATAGTTGGAACTTATGTTGCCATTTGTGCCCAGATCCGTGCAGTATCCCAACAGATGTGTCTTCAAAGCAGTCCATTAGGGAACTTAGTTTGTGTTTCTTTTGTTGGTAAGTGAATAAGTTGTAGTGGTTAGCTAACTCTGTTACAGAGACATGGGCTAGTGCAAATGTTTGTTTGTTTTTAAAGGAAAATTGGCTGTTTTTTTCATATCCTACATTTTGGGCCCGATTATGATCTGGCGGTCCAGGACTGTTAGACTTGCCTGGGCGCAGCAGTGGCGGTCTCCCCATTAGCTCTGCTGCAGCCGCCAAGGAACCGCTGTTCTCTAGCAGAATTGCGGTGGTCAGGGGCCATCCATATGCTTGGAGCATATTAGGAGTTTCCTCTCTGCCAGGGTTTACATTGTGGTTCCTCCTCCATGTAACCACTGGCGGAGAGGAAACAGAGGGGGTCCTACCGTGCCTCCTGATGCCTCTGTGCCTTGTGGAGGCACACAGGAGGGCACAACATGTGCTCCCAGTGTGCATGCTTACCAGTTCCTGTACAGCATGGACTTTTCAGTCCATGCCATTCAGGAACAGTTTTTGGCGTTCCCATTGGGTTGCCTGATTTTATAACCAGCGCCATGGGAATGCCAAAAAATCCCACCAGATATCAGTTACACTCGTAATCTGGAGGGCAACCTCACCACGGGTTTGTTGGTACAGCGACGAGGAGGACTGGGTACCTCACTACCAAACTCGCAATCAGGCCCTTAGAGCAGAGTGTTGGAGGTGTCTCCAAATACTTTGGTTAAAATGATAGAAACAGACTTGTGTTGCTGTTTGTGGACATAGTTTATGTATGGTTTGCATGACAGCTTGTTCCAAGTTTAGTATTACTTTACGTGGGGAGAAGCTGTTTGTTTTAATTTCTATTTGTGTTAGTAGCTTGTAGTAAGTTCTACTTTGTTTAGGAGGTAGCAAGGCATATAAGAAAGGTATATTTATCTGATTGAGGAGGAAGTGTTCCTTAACATGTTTGTTGAATAAGTGTTCGGGAATATGGATAGCTTGGCATCTTCTAAGGACTGAAGGAGTATTACAGGTGGCTTTTTTAGCTGGAGGGGTATCAATGTGGTATTGTTGGTTTGTGCTATTAAGGATTTCAAGGTGGGTATAACTGATAGCTGGCCTGTGATATACTCAGGTACTTTAGGGAGTATATCTTTTAATATTTTGTTAGTTGGCTCTGGGGAACTAGTGCTTGCCTCTCTTGGAGGATGATTGTGTTCCCTCACATTATTAACAACATTATCTCTGTAATAGCCCTCCCATAAAAAGCCTTAAAGTAATATTTTGTACATTTCCAAAGCTAGGATGATGAGAGAGCGGCAGCCTAGGGGACTAGAGAAGGGGTACGTCTAAGAGTGAGGTTATTTGATTCCATGCATCCACCGTGACTGTGGCAGGAGGTGTCGCACGGGTGCGCGCAGGTCCATGTATCAGCCCATTTAGCCGTACTGCGTCCGCAAGCCAGTCTTCCACCGCCACTTGGGGCATATAGCGAGGGGGGGGATATACCCAGTAGTAGGCCTAAAGTGCCTGAGCACTCAAAAAACTACACCTCAAAATCAGGGACGTCAAAACCCCCTTGGTCATAAGGCCTGGTTAGTAGAGACCATTTAAGTCGTGGTTGCTTCCCTCCCCAAAGCAGTCTAGTGAGTTCGGAGCGTAGTGTATTGAAAATGTTTTGCCCAGTATGGTAGGGAATGTTAAGGAACAAATACAGAAATTGCGGGAGCACTATCATTTTTATGAGAGAAGCCCGTCCCGCAACGAGAGGGGTAACGATATCCAACGTGTGATGTTAGTACTTAGTTGTGTAATGGCCGTGCCGTAATTCGCTCTTATGGTTTCTTCCCTATCTCCGGTTATCTGTGCACCGAGATACCACAAATCTGAGTGACATCATTCTAGCAGGAAGTTGAGTTGGAATTGAACAACTGCTGGTGTAAGAGAAAAAACCTGGGATTTCCCCCAGTTGATGCTAACGCCGGACAGTCTACCAAATCTTATGAATTCTAGTAATATGGGATTTTTATTGGTTTGAGGATCTCTGACGTATAGTGTTATATCATCTACATAGAGTGATACTAATATTTGTCGTAGGCAGCAGTGGAATGCGTTGTCTTGATGAACCTGACGTAGTTTGGAGGCCAACGGTTCTACCGCGATAGCAAACAAAATTGGGGAAAGCGGACACCCCTGACGTGTGCCTCTGGAAATCGTGAGCTGCTGAGATAAATGACCGTTAATCAATATTCTGGCAGTGGGCTGGGTATACAATGATTTGAGCCATGATATATAAACGTGGGAACCCCATCCTCTGTAGAACCCAAATAAGTAGTCCCATTCCACTGAATCGAATGCCTTGGTGGCATCTAGGAACACCGCGGCAAGTGGGAATTTGGGTGCTACTGTCTGATCAATGAGGACAGGGTCCTAAGGTTATGTGGCATAGCCCTACCCGGTACAAACCCTGACTGATTCGGAAGTATGAGTTTGTCCATTAAAAGGGACAAACTATTAGCCAATACTTTTGCTAATATCTTTGTGTCACAGTTCATCAGTGATAGTGGCCGATATGAGTCGCAAGATTCAGGGGGTTCCCCGGCTTCAGCAGGGATGTAACTATGGCTTTTCTCATCGAGGAGGGAAGCATTCCTATTTCTAGGGATTCCTCGTACACCTCTTTTAAAACTGGTGCCATGATGTCAATGTACCTTTTATAAAATTCAGCCGGTAAGCCGTCTGATCTAGGCGCATTCCCATTGTTCAATTGCATTATTGCTTCCCTAATTTCATCTAGCTCAAATGGGTGGCAAAGAAATTCCCGCTGCATATCACTGAGCCAGCCCAGCGCTACTTCCCCCATAAAGTCATCTAGATCAGGTGAGCCATGTCTCTGAGAAGTGTATAGCATGCTGTAGTGCGTGGTAAATGTGTCCAGTATGGCTAGTGAATCATGGTACAGTAGTTCACCTGGTCCTTGTATCTCCAATATGTGAGTGTTAAAACTGAGCCGTCTGGTCACTTCTGCCAATACCTTACCCGGCCTCTCTCCTTCCCCATATCTCCGAGCTACCCAGTAGCGTCCCCTAAATTTTCACTCTCTCTGTTCAGTTTCTTCATATTCTGATAAATTTCCTCGCTTTAGAAGTTAGTTGTATGCATTCTTCCACTTCTGTTTATGGATTTTCTGTAGCAAATCTGGTGAAGTATTGTCATCTTGCAGCTTTAATAATTTTAAGTGTGGTAAGTGATCACATTTTGTGTTACTTTTATATTGTTTGTTTAAATGATCATATAGTTGTATTAGTTAGATGCTTTATGTTTGTTTTTATTGGTTAGTACTCATTGAGTTAGAATGTTTTTCTCAAATATTGCCTTTCATGGAGGACAATAATTAGTGTTTGTTTTAGAATGTTACATAAATATTTAAGTTTTTGTGTGATTTTGGGTGTATCTATGTATAAATAGGAATTTATTTTTGTTTAATATTTTTATTTTATTAGTTGTTATAAATCATTTAGTTTAATCAAAATTGGTGTATTGAAGTGTAAAAGCTTTTTGTTGTGTTTAAAGTTTATTTTACTAGAGTATGGAGAAAGAGGAAATTCCGCTTGCAACTGAAATGTTAGAAGACACCAACAAGAAATTGGAAAAATATGCGAAAGAAATTGAAGAAAGAAAAATCAAAAAATATAGACGAGATACTATAGATTACAAGCTAGAAGAGGTCTATAGTTGGGCAGAGGTATACAACCAAAGAAAATGGCAACAACCACCAACAATTATAAGCTCGTCACAAGAGAGTGTCGTATCAGATTCCGACACAGCGCAGAACAGAAAACCAATGGGCAAAAACACACAAAGGAATCGGAAAGAGCAACAAGATAAAACCGCTTTTTTAGAGATAAGCCCAGCAGCAAACAATGCACCTTCAACGAGCACAGTGACAGGAGAATCCCAAAAACAAGGAGGGGAAAAAGAAAAAGCAAAGGGAACAGAGGCGGAGCGAGAACTGGGATCAAAGAAGACCAAAACGACCTTGTCATAAACATATCGGATAAACAACTAACTAAAGCACAAATGAATGTATTGAATAAAGGTTTAACCTTTGTTTCTGTATACAAATCAAATGCTCAAGAAACAGAAATATCGGTGTTTAAATTTCTTCGGGTATTACGTTTAAAGAATTTTTTCAATAATCTTCCACCAACTGAAAAAACAGAAAGTGAACTGAAGGAATTTAAAACTAAAAGTACTTTTTGCGCGCCAACGTCACACAAAACAATTGATGCTTACGAAAGAGTAATCACCAGTGAAATGAAAAAGATTAATTATTCCAGTGGCAGCAAGAGTAACTTTTCCAGGAAAGAATGGCAAACCTTAAAATCTTTGATGGAAATGACTGAAATAACAATACAAAAAGCGGACAAAGGGGGTGCAATAGTAGTGATGAACACTGATTTTTACAGCGAAAGTGTATGTACACATTTGCAAGACACCAACACTTACCACAAATTGAACGAGGATCCTACAAATGCATTTGCAGCTGCATTAAAAACAATTCTTGATAAAGCTTTGGAAATGAAGTGGATCACGCTTAAAACATATCAATTTTTGAACATTAAATATCCCAGGAGACCTCAGTTTTACATGCTCCCCAAAATTCATAAAAATGCCAATAAACCACCGTTTAGGCCCATAGTATCTGCATGTGGATCACTATCTGAACCACTAGGTCAGTACCTGGATTGGTTTCTACAGCCGTTAGTACAAAAATGGAGTACTCACATAAAGGACACTACGTCTTTTTGGAATATGCTGGCAACACTAAAAATCCCAACAAATGAAGAAATATGGATGTGTTCAATTGATGTGACAGCACTGTACACTTCTATCCCCCATAATGAGGGGATTGAAGCTATGGAATGGTGCTTATTGGAAAATGAGATTAAAGGTTCAGATAAAGTATTCATGTTGGAACTGCTACAGTTTGCATTACTCCATAGTTATCTGCAATGGGAGGATGAATTTTATGAACAATGCAGCGGAACATCAATGGGTTTTGCGGGGGCACCGTCCTACGTAAATACCTTTATGGCGAAGTTCGAAAGTGACCATATAATCAACAACACAAATTGGACAAATGGCCTTATTGTATTTAAAAGATACATTGATGACATTTTTTTGATCTGGAGAGGAGCAAAAGAGAAATTGGTGGAAAATATTCACGTTCTTAATTCACAACATGAAAGGATTAAATTCACACACCAAATTGAACAACAAGAATTGGCGTTCTTGGACGTGAAAATCAGTATTTAACAAGGAACGATACACACAAGTGTACATACCAAAGAAACAGATAGAAACAGTTGTCTTCATTTCAAAAGTTTCCACCATCATTCACTCTTAAAGCATTTACCGTTGTCCCAATTTATCCGACAAAAGAGAATCACGTCTGATTCTGACAACCTATCCACCACCCTCGAAAATCAGATCCAAAAATACCTCAAACGTGGTTACCCTAGAGCCTTACTTGAAGAATCCAAAGGGCAAGTTTTGGCAATGAACAGAGATTCCTTACTTCAGCAGACAGAAAAAACAGAGTCTAAACTCACAGTGTGTGTATTGAAACATTCCACACAGACCACAAGAGTTTGAAATATCATGAGAAAACATTGGTCACTCATCACACAGGAACCAGATTTACAACCACTTTTTGCAAACAAAATTACGTTTGCATTTAATCGATCGAAGAATTTAAAAGAGCTGTTGAAAACACCAAAGATCAAACAAGATGAGACTAAATACAAAGGGATGCAAAGGTGTGAAAATTGCATGCATTGCAATAATGTTATAACAGGCAGAATTTTTACACATCCAATGACTGGCAAAAAGATTCCATTACTACATTCCAGCACCTGTGATACGAAGGGGTGATCTATGGCATCAAATGCCCTTGTGGCAAGTTATACATTGGACAAACGGAACGTAAGATTAAGATACGAATGACGGAACATAAGAGCAATATTCGTCTGAACAACCAAAAATCTACAGTGGTTAGCACACTGGACTGAAGCAGGGCATAACATAGCTCAAGTTCGTTTCACTATATTGAAAGTGATAAAACCACGATCAGATACTGACACACACAAACAGAGATTGCGATCTGAGTACTTCTGGATCAACAGAATGGGATCTTTACAACCACAAGGTTTAAATGACAGGATAGAACTATCCTGCTTTTTATGAACACATTTCAGGAAAGCATTCGGGATTTTTGCCTAACTACTTTTACATAGAATGACCCCAATCCAAAATGGCTGCCGAACTTCTTATATGTTTTGTATAAAAAAGCTTTTCTTTCATCTTTGTAGCTTTGACCTATGGAAATCGTTATATTTTGGTCTATTATGTTTTTGAAATTCACCCGTATGATTTTTTACCATTTCCAGACTACCATATATAATTGTTGATATACCTATGAATATTTGCCCATACACGAGTGTAACCTAATATGATATTGAATTTATTGTTCGATAGCGTATACATGCATTATGTTTTACATCTTAAGCAACATCGATAACATTCGTAAAGTAAACAACTGCGGTCACATGATCGCGTGATCAACCAATGAAATCCCTCAGAACTCTTAAAAGTTAACCGCAGCATGGTAGGGACACTCTGATTGGCGGAAACAGCGAGGCGCGAAAGACTTTACATTTTGCTGTACGTTTGTTTGACTTGATGTTTTACGGTATGGTTACTTATCGTTTTAGAAGACTAAATTGCTTACAAACTTACAGATCTTGAAGTTATGCATACTTTGGACATTGGATAAGTTGTTTTGCGTTTTTTCAGGAGTATTGTTTATAACTCGAACTCGAGTGAATTCTACATTAATCATGTAACTACTGAATTTTTTTCCTAAGATGTTTTTCAAACACTATATGGGGATTAGACACCAGGACATTACCCCTTGATACAGCAGAATGTAGATTGAAATCATCGCTAGACTGGTATTAATTAACACTGTGATATGAATACAGTTATTGTTTAGACAAATAGTGAATAGAAGCTGAACAGCTCATTAAATTCCTTGTTTTCTCCACACAGACCCCCGAGGAAGGGTCGTCTGACCCGAAATGCATTGGGTAGATGTTGAATGTAAAAGTTGAAAAAGTGCCAATTGATTACGAACCGAGAATCGAGAGGATTGATAAGAAAGAATACATTTTCATTTGAAATCAACACAGACCCTGGCATGAATTAATTATCAAAAGGATTAAAATGGATTAAATACCACACAAGTCTATGTATAAATGTGCACACCTCCACTTGCAAGCGGAATTTCCTCTTTCTCCATACTCTAGTTCGTTACAGTGTTCTTTGACAAAACACTTCAGAGGGAGTTGCACAACTACTAAAAATTGAACACTAACATTTGAGTTGAGAATAAAAGGGAGTGCTAGACGGACACTTATTCGATTTACTAAAGTTTATTTTAGGCATATGAAATGTTTATAATGTTGTTAGATTATTATGTTTTAAAGCTTTTTTTGTTTTGATTAACATAAAATATTGTTATTGTATTCTTTTTGCAATCAAATGCCTTTTTTTTGTATTTGAAGGTAACAATATGTATATTTTTTATAGTTCTTTTTTATTAACAAATGGAATCAACATTGCAAGGCAAAATCACAGTACATTTGCAAATCTCTTTGCGGTATAGTGAAAGTGCACAGTTTACAACAATCGGTAACATGTTTCACATCTAGATTGTTTCATCATGAGCTGGTAATAGCTGGTAATAGCCACGGAGTACAAATATTCCCTCTGTAGTCGTTCCTATCAGACCAAATGCGGGACCATTTTCTGAGGCATTCCCTAGCTACGAATACATATTTTTCACGGTGCATGCACCAATCCATATCTTTTTTCCATGCTAACAATGCAGGTACCTGTGCTGCCCCCCATTTCTGTGCTATATTATATTTTGCTATCATAAACCTTAATGTGGACCAGGTGGTACTTGAGTTGTTGAGATTTGTGGGTTCCCACATATTCAGGAGACATCTCTTAACCTAGCTGTGATGGCAACCTCACGTGGTGAGGCTAGTGCAGTTATCCAATCCTCATCATCTAGTATTATACCATCTCTTTCCCACTTTTCCCACAGTTTCAAGAGGGGATCTCCAGTGAAGTTTACGAACTTTTTGTAGGTGAGTGATATGGCCTTTCTTGGAAAGTATCCATCAAGGAGTCTGTCCTCTAGGGGTGACAAGTCCGGGGGTATCTCCCTTCTGTAGACAGGATTGCAATGCTTGATGGATCTGTAAGTATCGGAAATATTCTGTTGGGGCAAGATCGTATTCCTGTTGTCGGGCTGAAAATGGTTTGACTTCACCGTTTGTCCATTCATCACCTATTTTTTAAATACCTATGAGGTCCCATTTGTCGAAACCTTTAGATGACCAAAGATTCCCCAGTTGGACCAAGTCCCATAAAGGAGGGGCCAGAGTCAACCTGCGGTTCCATCTCAAACTTTTGTTGGCTGCCTGCCAAAGCTGCACCTTTTACTTAGTGGGTCCGGTGAGGCGGTCTTTTTCAGCGCTTGAGTATAGCACACGCTGATAATTCCCTCCCGGTAGTACCCAATGATCCATTGCATAGCCCGGATCATCCGCCTGTCTGTATGTGCTGTGGTTAATGGCTGCCAGGTGGGCAGCCCAATAATATTTTTGGAGATCGGGGAGGGCGATGCCCCCATCGTACCTCCCTGTATGGTAGCTGCCCTTCCCATCACCTCGTGCACCCTGCAGAGATTTAGTGCTGTGTTGCGCTGGGGCATAAAGCCAGATCGGTCAGGGTGTATTAAGCTGTTGATGACTTTAATCAACCTATTGGCCGGGAGTTTAGCTAAGATTTTGGGTTCAGCATTCAGAAGGGGGATTGGTCTGTAGGACAAGTAGGCTGTTCAGGGTTTGCCTTCTTTGTGGATCATTACAAGAGTGGCTATCCTCTGGTCGCAGGGTAGTTCCCCGTATTCTTTGCTCTCTGTGAACATTTGACACAGGTGGGGGGCCAGGATGACTGTCCCGACTTTATATAATTCGATCGGGAGGCCATTTGGCCCTGATGCTTTCCCAGGTTTAAGTCCCCTAACAGACTGCGCCATCTCATCTGTCGTGAGAGCTCCTTCTAAATATTCCAGTTCTTTCACTGATAGTTTAGGTAAAGTAATGTCTCGCAGGAGATCGAGAGAGTCTTGTTTTGTGTAGGGATTCTGTGAAGAATAGATCTGTTTGAAGTGGGTGGCAAATGTTTTGGCAATGTCCTGTGGGTCAGTGATCCTTTGGTCAGCTTTGTCAATGAGTTCTGGTACGAGCCTACTAGCTAACTTTTGCTTGTCTAACCACGCAATCAGCTTCCCGGCCTTATCCCCTTGGTCATATATCCTTCCTAACGTCTCTCTTCCCAGTGCCTTGGCCCTATCTGTCACCTGGGCCTTGTAGCTGTATTTTTAATGGCGTAGGGCATGTAGGGTGTCTGGGTTGGATCCCTCCATTAATTCCTCCTCCAGTCGGAGGATCTCGGACTCTAGTGATTCCTCCTCCTTGACCTTTTCCTTCCTCAGTCCCGCTATTTGGGAAAGGGCCTGGCCCCTGACTACCATCTTGAACGCTTCCCATAGTTTCTGATGAGAGCTCACTGAGCCCACGTTTTCTAGAAAGTATTTTTTATTTGCAGTGTGTAATGCCTGATGAACCACCGGGTTCCAGAGGTGCCAGGAGTTATTGGGGGCAACTCTTCCCAATCTTTGGTGGCCAACCACAATGTTTGCCTACAGAGGGGAATGGTTGGATATACCTCTCGCCATTTGTCTGTTCTCTCATACATGTGTCAAGTGGTCTGAAAGGGCTAGCAAGTAATCTATCCGTGACAGACTGGCGTGGGTGCCTAAATAGTATGCATATTGAGTAGGCGTTGGGTGAAATGAGCACCATAGATCTTGTGGTCCCATAGCCCCCATGAAGTCTGGTAGCCAGCTATTGGAGGCTCGTAGTTCTCTTAGAGGGCTCCTGTCTTTGGTGCCATCAACAACTGCATTCAAGTCCCCTCCCACCAGAAGGAGTCCCTCAGGTACTGTTAACAAAATGGCGCTCAGGTCTTTAAAGGCGAGTTCCTGAAGGCCCGGCGGCACATAGATCGACATTAAGGTTAGTACCTTACCTTCCTATTGTGCCGAGATGCCCACATGGACAGTTATAGGGAAGGAGTTCCTGAGTAGTATACCCATTCCCCTCAAACCTGAGGTAAAGCCTGAATGAGCCATAAAGCTGTATCCCCACCTATTGAGGGCTTTACAAGTGTTTCCCACCAAGTGTGTCTCCTGTAGCAGCACTACATCGGGGGCATGGCTCTTGATGTATTGTTGTACCACGGCTCTCTTCAACTTGTCCCCCAAACCATTTACATTCCAGCTCATCACCTTAAACTCATTGTCCCATTGAGTACTCATGGGTATTCATGTGTTACTGTAATGCCGCATTGTTGGACTGCGATGCCTTGAAGATTCCCTAAAACCAAATAACTATGCTTGAACCCCTCCCAACTCATCCCTCCTCCCCTGCACTCCGGGCTCTGAAATGCCCAGGATTACAACAATGCAGAGTGCCTGTCGCCCTGAACTTGAACTAAGTGGAGAAACTGGGGGGCACGCTCTCCTCCTCCCTCCCTTAATGCCATGTAAATGTTCTTTCTGAGTCGGCCATTCTAGTGAGTAATGTCTCACACCCTACACATTTAATCATGGAGAGCCTGGCGTCATTGGTGATGCCGCCCATATCCCAACACACAAGTCAAATGAGGCTAGGGCCCCAGTACCTCCGAGTCCACCTGGGCACCACGTTCCGTTGAATCTTTCCAGCCATCTAGCCAATCGGAAGCATCCTCTGGCGCCTCGAAGAATCTGGCCTTCCCCCTGGCCTCCACACGGAGACGAGCCAGGAACAACATGGGATACTTAAGGCCCTTGTCCCTCAGCCGTTTTTTGACCCCCAAAAAGGATCTGCGCTGCCTCTGTACCACCTGGGAAGAAGCTGACCTCAGAGTTTTCAAGTCGTATGGGTGGTGCAACCCTGGCCGTCTGTAAGATAAGGTCTCTGTCTCAATAGTTCAAGAGTCTGGGCAGTATTGGACGAGGAGGGGCTCCCGGGGTCGGACGGCCTTCCGTCACCCGGTGGGCCCTTTCAACGACAAAGATATTGGAGAGGCCTTTTGATTGGAGGTGCTTGGTCATTAGAGCTTCTACAAATAGGTCCGTCGCTTGTACTTCCGCTTTTTCCAATACGGCAAGGATGTGTACATTATTACACCGCCTGCAGCCATCATAGTCATGCAGTTTTCCTTCAGCGATCTTCCGGAATGCCTATAGTTCCCGCACTTCGATTTGTAGTTGGTTGGTGTCTTCTTCCAGGCTTGTTGTTGTGACCTCCAATTGTTTAGCCTTCTCCCTATTCATGGATAGGTCTGCCCTGATTAACATGACCTCCGAGGAGATTGCGTCTATTCTCTGCTCCAGAGACGCGCGGATCCCACCAATTGCCTCCAGTACATCCTTCAGGGTGTGCTCTGGGGCGTCCGCTGCTGGTTCTTTTCCTGGCTTTACTTTGGGCGGGGTCTGTTCGGCCGGGGCTATCTTTGGGCATATGTATCTGTCCAGTTTGTTATTTTGAACAGTCTTAGGTCCCCTAACACTCAAAATTGCGGCAGAATTAACATGGGCCACCGTGTTATAAGTCTAGCGGTGTGGTCATGGTGTCCCCGGCACAGATAGGCCTTGTCCGTCCGAGCCTTCTGTCCCTCTGCGTCACCAAGGTACTGCTACGAGTGTTCACTATGGGGCGGAGTGCAGCGCATGGAGTATCCAGATGGACTTCTAGGAATAGTCACGTGGGGGCTGAAGAGACAGCCGGGTTACTGCCTCGAGCAGGTGCGACTCTTTGAACGATGGTGTGCCTCAGCCATCTGCGTTGCAGGATACTATCCTGTGCCTGTGTGCGCTCCCATCTGTGGAGCCTGTGCGCCTCCCTCGGCCAGTGTCTCCTCTCGCCACCCAAAATTGAGAGGTTAGCAGCTATTGTGGGGGTGGGGTCCCCGGGGGTATGCTGGTGCAGAAGTTGCCCCTATGGTGTGCTTTACTCGCTCCTCCCAGACTTCTGCCGAGGCTCTGCAGCATCTCCGTCGCCTCCCGGTTACTGGGGGGGTCCCCTGCTCCCACTATTCTATCTCTGCCTGCGTGAATTTGGCGCCTTGGGGGACTCACCTCGGTGTAGTGGATTGAGGGTCAGGTTGCTTTTGGGCCCCATCGTCTGCCTCTCCACTGGCCCCCAGGATCACTGCAGGTTATTTCAGGGTGGCCGCTCTTCCCAACGGGCGCCATGGGGGAGAGGGGAAAGAGCCCCGCTCCACAGCACCAGTACTCCCAATGGGGAATGGCTGCCGCTTTCGAGCCAGGCCGGTCCGCGGGTGCCCCTCTGGGCCGAGCGCCAGGTGCAGGCCGCCTATCTGAGTCTGGCGCAGAGCAGGCCAATCACTCCAGTCCCCGGCTCACTCTCGGGCCTATTCCGAAATTGGAAGCAGCCATATCCACGGGTTTTGTGTGTCGATTGCCCCGATCTTGGGCTCGATGGGCTCAGCGGGTGTTCCGGTCGTCGATTCCGACCTCAGGATGCGGATGCACTAGTCGGACAGATGTGGGGAACGGGGATTAAACCGGAGAGTTCCTAGCTTGCGGCCATCTTGCTGTGCCGCTAGGCCACGCCCCCGGTAACAATATTTTTGTTTCTGAAATTTGTTTCTGATATTTGTGTTATTGATATAAGTGAAAATTGATATTTTTAGCACAATATCTTGGCTAATGATATTTATCTTTTTATTTATTAAGTCCAGGCAATGTCTTATAGAACAATATTTATTTTCCAAATCATTTTGTTATCATCAAATATTATGTTATGTCACTGAAAAAGGAGTTTAATTAAATAGCACTTAGTTTTGCTTAGATCCAATATAGTGGCACAGATGTACTCTTTGAAGGACAGGAGCTCTATTTTCAGCCTGAAATTTAAATCAAAATAAAGGCTTAAGCTGTTGACGAATCAACTGCTTCTTCATTGACATCGGTATGTGAGTCTTCCACTTTATGGAAATGGTCGTGCAGCAAGTGCAACAATGGGGTGGCTTTGCTAATTTTACACTCATCCTTGCTGACCTTCTATGTCAAAATCACAAAAGACACTAGCATTTGGATAAGGCATTATAGTAGGCCCCATTTGTCAATCTCCATCATCATGGCTTTGTCAGTTTCCTCACTTCTCCTTTGTAGTCCATAATTATTGATAGACTTGTATTGATAAAACAGGCACTGCATCATTGAGAATGTGGAGTAAGAATGAGTTGGGGGACTCATGTCTCAAGGCTTTTAACAGGAACGCTATCATAATTATTATTATTATTATTATTAATAATAAACTATTTATAAAATTGCTTCATCATCCCTTAAGGGATATCCCTGTGCTTAACTAATGATGCAAGAGCTCAATGTACTGACAGCCACTAAAGAGTCTAAGGGGCAGATTTACAAGCCCCTTGCGCCACTCTTGCGTCACTTTTAACATGGGAAAAGTGACGCAAAAGTGGCGCAAGGGGCTTGTAAATCTGCCCCTAAGTCTGCAACCTCCTCCGAAAGGTGAAGAGATCTGCAGTTAGGTGAAGTTCAAGGGGCAAAGTATTCCAGTGATAAGCTGCTAGTGATTAAAAGAGCTTTAAAAGACAAGGGTCCCTAGCTTATCAAAATCAAAAGTGTGAATGAAATATAGGCCATAATAGAAGACTATATTTGTCCTCTGTCCAGCCGGACAGGGTATTTATTTAACACGATGAAAAACAGTTAAATAAATGGTTATTAGGCACAGTCCTGTACCTTACCCAAGAAGGACAAACAACATATAAGAGAAAAGATTTCACAGGCAAAAAAGAGAGCAATGCTGGCCACTTTTAAGTCAATGTTAAATTGAAGTTTTTGCTAGAAAGCGCTAGACACAACTGGAATACAACACAATGGCTAGGTTGTGAAAGCACTACATGAAGTCGACGTTTCGATCCCTTTTTGCTCTAGTTACACGGGATCATCATAAGGACTAAAATTGACAACATTTGCCTGCCTGTAATTGTAATGCAACCGCCTGTTGTGGAGGAAGAGGGAGAGGGGAAGGAAAAAATAGTAGCCAGTGGCTGAATTACAAAAGTGATACTTCAACGAATCAAACAGTCCAACTACTTTGTAAATTTTTCATTTATTCGGAATCGGCTTAGCGTGTTCTAGTTAGTGTTTGGAGAAAAGTGAAAATAACAGGCTTTCATAACTAAGTGCGTAAGTGACTGGTGGTAGCACTTTGATTCTCCATTGGAGGACGCCTTTACTAAAAACGAGAGACCACATGGGATATCGCAGTTTTAAGTTCTTATCATTTAAGTACAAAGGTCTATGCGGATCCATTCTTAGTGATTTACGGCGACCGTCAAGTGACCATACAACCGTGTGCATTCATACCGTGTCCTGGGGTAGAAGTGATTACGTCTTATAGTTCCTAAAAGAGCTAGGGAATTAGGCTTACCCAATTCTAGGCTCTTTATATCGGGAGCGTGTGGCGTGCCCGCCTACACGGGTTGGTTGAAAATGCGGTTTCAAGGTGAGATTGCTCTACCTGGGGGAAGGAAGGTGCCCGTTCAGTACTTAAAGGTGTTTCTCGAAATGTGCAGGAAGGTGTTATTACCTGAATTTCGGGGTCTCGGGATCCGCACAGTTGCAATAGGACTGCAGGCTCTTGTTTTGTGCCACCGAAAGGTTTCTGAAAGCCGAGAATTATGGATTACTAAAATTAAGTTTAGATATGCCCCTGCAGGCGGGTTCTTGGACCGTGATGTCAAGGGAATTACCTGGTACAATGTCCTTCGTCCGAACAGTATTAGTAGAACTGCAGCGGAACACAGGCGGCACGCATCGCTGGCACTCTGGTGAAGATCGGCTGCGGACGTCTGCTGTTAGCGTCCCCGGACACCTGCGGCCTAGTGCGGCCTTCAAGACCGGGAGCTGTAGTACCTTGCGAAGGCTGAAGACAGACACACAGCGGCCGCGCGGAGGCGCGCTGCTCAGCAGCGGCGGAGCACTGGGGCGATCGGACGGCGTCTCCGCTTCATTTGTACCGCCTACTGTGCCCATCAAGATCCTGTGAGTAAGGGCCTGGCAGATTACCCCGGTCCCCCGGGCTGCACTTTGGCACTGGCCTGCCCTGCTATCTGGTTCTCTGCGGCGGAGGCCGTCCTGGGCATTAGCAGGTCCTGCCCAACCCCTCATCCCGTTATTGGCGTTTACGGACTGCTCTGCGGGGGCTGTGATCCGGGTGCCCTGGACTGCGCTGCCTCATGATCTCTGGATGGACCCTGGCTCAAGTGAGCATTGAGGCATCAGTGGGGTGCCTTTTGTGTGGGTCCTGTGATCCTGACCCTGCGCTGTGGTGGGCCCCGGACTGAACTGCTGTTTACCCTGGAGTTGAGTGGTGTATTTGCCACTGGCAGCTGCTCTTGCCAGGAATGCCCTACCGCCTTGAGGTGTAGGCTTGAATATTGGCCCGGATTGGGACGGTCTGTGGGACCCCCTGCTTCTTGAAGGGGTGAGCGCGCACTGGCTGAGGGGGTGCTCGCCTCACCATTTAACCGGCCTCCCTCCCTCCGCTCTTCTAGGCACACGCTAATCACAGCACTTTGGAATCCACGGCGCAGACTGCGGACTAACCCGGTTACATACTACAGGGCCCCTTCTGGCTACACGCCGTTTGCCTCTGTGAAGTATCTTCCTCTCCGCGTCGACATGGCGGGCAGAGGGCCCAGGAATCAGACTGTGCAGGGTAAGCCGGACAAATATGCTTATGACAAAGGGCCGAATACGACGCCACCGCAGGGTAAGATTCAGGAGGGCGATGGAGGGAAGAAAATCACGTTGGAGGATATCATGAAGGCACTGACAAATGTGCAAACGACGGTTGGAACAATCTCTACGGACGTCTCCCTGTTGCGAGCGGACTTCCACAAAATGGCGGATAGAGTGAAGGAGGTGGAGATAGTGACGAAATCCCTGGTCCAGGACACATCGGACTTACAAATGTCAGTGGCCCGCCTGGAAAAAGACAACAAGATGCTAGCAGACAAATTGGACGACCAAGAAGGACGCGCAAGACGGAACAACGTTAGAATCAGAGGTGTGCCGGAGACGGAAGGGACCCGGGCGCCAAAGGGACTCTCTCATTTCTTCTCCGTTGAACGTGCTCATAGAGTGCCGGGGGGGGCGGCCGAAGCCAGGAGCTCCCCCAAGACCTGTCCTGGCCCGTCCATGCTTTTCCCTGCTAAACTGCGGGTGGTAGATGGAGGGCGGGCTTGGTTTTTTGAAACGCCGGAGGCAGCTCATGAGTGGCTAGAGAGATGGCGAATGGTGAATAAAGCGGAACGGCGACCCAGAACACATCGTCGTCAAGAGGGAGACGACACGCCAGATGATCTGGGCTCTGGTAACCAAGAGCCCCACCGCGATTTCTCCCATGAAGAGGACTGAGAATGGCCGCACTGTGACTATTCCTTCGTATCAGATGCGGCAGCATGGACGTCGATGCTTGAGCTGCTTGTTGGTAACGGACTGGGGGAGACCTGTTGGACTCCAAAAGGCTTAACCACAAGTATTGCAACTATGGGTGGGAAGAAGCACTCTGCTATGTTGAGGTGGCGGGCAGTTGTAGGTTCGCTGAGCAGGGGGGCAGGGTGGTTGTTGGGGTGGGAAGGTAACTGTTGCACATGATTCTGTTGACGCTATTGTATGTGGGGTTTTCTTTTTAGGTTTGTTGGCATTCTTTTTGTTAGGACAGCTTTGTACCTTGATGTATCGATTTTCTGGAACGCTTGCAGTGCAAAACTATTTGACATTCCTCCCCTTTGCTGATGGCTGAACTCAATTCACAGGACTCACGGGCTCCTTTGGCAGCCCTCACTCTGCTTACCTGGAATGTCCGCGGGTTAGAGAATAAGGTGAAGAGAGGTCTGGTGCTACAGTATTTGAAGCGCTGTGGTCCTGCGGTGGTCTTTTTGCAGGAAACGCATTTGGTGGGGTCAGCAGTCCGAGCTATGGACAGGTGGGGTTACAAGATGATGGCCCATGTGGAATTCTCCTCAGGTTCTAGGGGCACGGGAATCCTGGTTAGGAAAAACTTTCCCCTCGTGGTGCGGCAAACGCGAGTTGACGACCAGGGCCAATTTGCGGCGTTAACCTGTCAATGGGAGGGTCAGTTGTTCAACCTTGTCTCTGTCTACATACCCCCAGCACTCCACGGACAAGCTCACTCTGCCCTCACAACATTTCTACTGATATTACCTGTTGCGACACTCCTAATGGGGGGCGATTTTAACGATATTATTGACGGAACCCTGGACAGATTCCCTGTTCGAGCGGAGGCGCAGGGTGGGCGACGCCTCCTAGGTCTGACGGACACCCTGGGTCTTACAGATAGTTGGAGATTCAAACACCAAGCAGAGACACGCTTCACTTTTTTCTCTGCAGTACACACCTGCCTCACACGCATTGATTATGTTTTTTGTCTCCGCGGACGCCGTTGGTGGTTTGGAGGAGGTCCTTATACATCCGAGGGGTATATCTGATCACTCCCCAATATTGTTGAAATATACCCTTCATTGGGCTGGCAGGAGACGCATGTTTCCGTTACACGCCGGCTTTCTTCAGATGGCGCCTATCATGTTGGCACTGACGCGAACTACTAAACACTTCTTTCAGGAAAATCAAGGCTCGTTGGACTCCGCGTGCACGCTCTGGGAGTCATATAAAGTGGTCCTCCGGGGTCAGGCAATGGCCTCCATCACGGGGCACAAGAGGGAGGAGCGTGCGACCTTGGACGGCCTAGAGGCGGAATTATCCTTAGCCGTTGCGGACCAGGAGGCCCACCCGTCTCCTGGGGCTGCCCGCACGGTTCGTCTTAGGCAGAATGAAGTCCTCACCCTCCAAAGGGAAATGGCACATGCTCGGATCCAGGCCACTCGGCATAGGATATATGAGCTGGGTGATAAGGCGGGGAAGATGCTAGCCTGGCTAGATAAAAAGGAACGGGCAAGCAAAGTTATTGCTCAACTGAAATCCCCTGAGGGCTCCTTGGTATCTGACCCTGATGGGATAGTTAATATTTTGGCTCACCACTATGAACGAATCTACACCCCACAGGCGTCCTATACGATTGCAGAGGCATATGACTACATTAAAGACCTCACGATACCTAAGCTCTCCCCGGAGGCGGCGCTTCTATTGGAGGCGGATATCACTACTGAGGAGGTGCAGCCCGCTACCTACGCCCTAGCGTCTGTTAAGGCGCTGGGTCCAAACTGGCTCCCAGTTGAACTTCACAAAAGAACAGTGCAAACGACAGCCCCCTTTTTCTTGAGTATGTTGGCTGATAGCCTTGACAGAGGGGAGCTGTCTAGAAACCAGCGCTTGGCCGCGATTGTCGCGATTCACAAGCCGGGCAGACCGGAGATCGACTGTGCCTCCTACCGCCCGATCTCTCTCATCAACGCAGAACCTAAAATCCTAGCCAAGCTACTAGCGTTACGTCTGACTCCGCATCTCGCATCACTAGTCAGTCCGGACCAATCTGGATTGATGCCGCACCGGAGCACGGCCCTTAATCTCCGATGGCTCCACGCAGTCATGGCACGGGCGCCACTTCTTGAGGAACCTGCTGTCATCCTTTCGCTGGACGCTACTATGGCGTTCGATACAGTAGAATGGCCTCATTTATTTGCAGTGCTCCAACACATGGGATTTGGCCCCAAATTATGCGCCTGGATTCGTTTGCTGTATACTAAGCCTCTGGGGCATGTCGCTGCCAATGGACACATCTCACAGGACTTCCCTCTTGGCCATGGCACAAGGCAGGGGTGTCCGCTGTCCCCGCTGCTGTTTGCTCTGCTATTAGAAACCCGCGCGATTTTTGTCTGGTTGTGAAAACTAGGTCAGGGACAATCAATATTTGCCCGGCGGTATCGCCTCTTTAACCCACAAAATATTAATCAATGAAGAGGCAGGCGCTGGAGACGGGAAGGCAGGAAACAAGGTTTATTCTCTCCGGAGGAGAACACATCAGTTCAGACAGCCAGTATTGTCACGAGGTGCTCTAACCGCATCTCTGAGGCCTGGCCTTTTATACACATTTTCATCATCTTTATTGCAGGTAACACATCTTTGTAATGCTTTGAAGTATGAAAGGACATCCTCCGAATCTCCCCTTTAGGCCCGTTCCCACACACATTTACAGTTGAAGTCCCCACCCCGGTCACAACAGGTGATGATTATCGCGCAGCTGGACATTCCGCCGATTCACGGAATGTGGGGGTTTGATCGGATCTCATAGGGTGGGGGCTTTGATCAACTCGGGGGTCCTTTGATGAGGGAAGCTTCCTACTGCACGGGGAGGGGCAGTAAACAGTATCGGCAGAGCTAGGTGTCGGCTTGGGAACGAGGAAGACAAACGGGCACACAGGAAAGGGGGTTTGTATCAAAGGGCCTGGGACCATGAAAGGAATGAGGGGAGGTGTCGCGCTGGGAACAGGATGGGGTTCTGAGGCAGAGCTGCGCTGAGAGGGGTTTATGACCCGAGGCATGTGCGGGCGGGGGGTTTGCCAGCGTGCGGGCTTTGTGAGGACGAAGGGCCATGCTGGGGGGGCCAGTGGTGTGCAGAGGGCGGTTCTGATCGAGGCACCTAAAATGGCGGGTGCGCACGACAAAAAGTGTGGCATCAGGGGAAAAGGCAAGATGGCGCAGATAATGTTTACCAAACCGTACTAATTTTCCACAGTCCTCCCTTTAACATATCCAAGACATCTTGCTGGCCTATTTCCTATCCATGTCTACTGTGGTGATCATAAGCAAAGAAGTAGGAACCCAGGTGAAGGAGCTATAAACATTACATTTAAAATCTTTCGTCTTAGGAGGCGGGTCTATCGATAAACTCGTTTGCAGGAAAGTCATAGTAATGCAATATCGGGTAAAAATTCTGTAGTGAGAGCATCGAGTACATTTCATAGATACTTATATTCTGTTCATATTTGGTTGGAGCATAATCAATACAATGGTGGCTGGGAGAGAAATGAGACGTAGTAAAAACAATAATCAGGGGCGCCATTGTTCGAAGGGGAGGTCCTATTGTCATGGACCATTATTAGTGAGTTCTCAGCATTCTTTGTCGTCTTCTGTTGGCACGGTGGAGCACCGGCGGTGGAGCGATGAGTCCAGCTCTCTTCTGAGCTCCGCGTTGCAGGGCATGACCTTTTCCTCGCTTTCCTGGTCAAAAAGGTCCTTTTCGCCCTGTGTCCTTTTGAGTCGATTGTCAAAAAGTTCAGGTGGAAGAAGAGTGTGTGTAAGTAGTCCATAGGGTAGGTCGGAGAAAAAAGGGGGATGGAGCAGGGCCAAATCGGGAACAGACCAGGGGGACGGAAAATTTCAGGTAGGCTGGCTCATGACCGAATTCAGAGAGCGGGGACTTTTCGGCACACGTTGAACATTGAGCAGGGGCATCAGGTCAGCCCTTTCCTCTCATTTTGTCGGAAACAGTGCCTCGTCCTGCAACTCCTTTCTGTCGCGGTCTCGCCTTGGCCAATGTCGCAGATGTTCCACGATCTGTAGTCAGGCCACGTGCTCCCACATCCGGTCTCTCTTTCCTCCGACAGCGGTACCCTTAAATGAGTTTGAAAAGACAGTCTTTAGAGAATTGGCAGAGGAAGGTAATCACATAAGTCTATTTCTCTCCCAGCTCCAAGCAAAATGAGAAACATCCGTTACATTGGGGTTCACAACCATCATATAAATAATTGATGATGGGCTTGTTGGATTTCCTATAACTTTCCTTCGTAACTATTTCTTTGGTGCTTGTTGGTGTTACATTCATTGTCGTGGTACGAAATCTGGTACCTATTCATCGCATTTTGTGTATTACAGTTACGTCAGTTCTTTTGACAGAGACCCACCTTCCTAGTACGAGCCTTACAAAGCTATACCGTTCTCCAGGGCTTTATATTTTTCGAAAGAAGTGCAACGTGCTATCACCATGGTCTGATGGGTACCTTTCTGAGGGACGAACATAGGCTAAACAATTTTCCATTCTATAAATGCATCCTACCTTTCAGCTAAACATTTTACTTTCAACAGGGTTCATTGCAACGATTTCTTCATTTCGGCCTAATCTTAACTTCGCAAACATCATTCTAGTTCCTACATAGCCTCTTACAACCTGATTACTTTATTAAAAACCGGGGTCTTATGGAAACAACTAGGGACATAGCAAACTGTGGTTAGGGACTATCGTCTTGCTTTGTGTCATAAGGGCGTTATTTAGCAGAAGGCCACAGTTTAGTTGGTAAGCGTTCAGTGACATTTCTCGAATTCTAAAACTCCGTAGCTTGCTCATCAACAGATCATTTCGAGGAATAACGGCTGGCCTGTGTTAGTTGTAAGTCGACTTGTTTCTTACAACAGGGGGTGAGGGACATTTTTAAAACTCTCGTCCGGGGCAGCTGATACAAAACTGAGGGGGTTCTGGGAAGATGGGGATGTTTCGATCACTTTTTACTGTTTGGGGATTGCGACAGTTCGGGATGGAGAAGGTCGCGTTATCTGAGGCATTTTTTTTTTTTTTTATAGAAGCCACTGACATGTAGTTCCCTTATTACGGGTCAGATTAGGGAACCTTAGTCGTCTTACCTGTCCTTTCCCGTTTGGCCAATTCTAGGTTTCATCAATATTTAGCAGAAAGGAGAGGTAGTGACACGGCATCAGGGTGATTATATTTAAGACAAATTTTGTGCAAATACTTGCGGTATTTGGAGCCAATTGGGGGGTGCACTAGGGGTGGCGGTTTGCCAATTTTGGTGCTAGTCGTTCGGAAGAGTGAGAGTGTGGAGGGGAGAGAGAGAGAGAGAGAGAGAGAGAGAGAGAGAGAGAGAGATGTGCAACAATAGGCTAAATAGTACACGTGCGACATGGGGGGGTGGCCGTGTATTAAGATAGGCTATTCAGCGTATTACACAACATAAGACATTACGGGTCCGTGTTAGAATTTCGAAAACATGCAGTTTGGGACGGACGAGCATTAGGCAGGGTAGAGGGGACATGCATTGAGTAAAAGACACCATTGTATCGCACTTCTCGCACTCTCGGTCCTCCGATCAGTCAAGTCAGCGTCTCAGTCGCACAAAAACATTTTCTCATAGATTCAGACATACGTGACACGTGCCCATTCACGCAACACGGCATAGTTTCAGACATACGTGACACGTGCCCATTCACGCAACACGGATTAGGGGTGACCGTGTTTTATCATATTATACAACTTATTGGCTCTTTCGTTACAAGAGCAGTTTGTGGGTGTGCTTAGGTGCCATCTGGCAACGTTAGTCCGCTTCGTGTATCAGACATGGCGAGGCTTCAGATCTTCACCATACCTCGGTCGTGATCTCCAATGTAACCTGTAGGGGGAGGAAAAGAGGGGAAGGGAGGGGACAACATTCGCGCATTTCAAATGCATGGGCACGAAAGTCCTTTACTTACCTCATACTCGTCTTATCTCCTCGGGGTAGAATCCCTGGGGTCTTAGGTTTCTGAAGCCAGGGGGGGGCAGTGTCCTTATAGGCCGTGTGTAGGGAAACGTTAAAAAAATCAGAAGCACTTAGTGCGAGGTATCTAGTTGGTAGGTGTATCTAGTTATCGGGGTCCTTGAATTTCTTTCAACGTTGTGATGTTCTAAGGCATATCAGTTCTTCGGCCAACTTGTTCCCTAGTACCTTTGAGTGCCGTACCTTTATAACATTCTATCATATACACCGCTTCACTTTACCCATCCTCAGAAGTCGAGGTCCTTCTCCATGCGTTAGTTCCTAAGCCAGTCGCATACTTGGAGGCAGAGTATCGTGTCTTAGATTCGATCCTTCATCCGGGGTTGGGAAACATCTTCTAATAATCTTAAAGAGAGAGCAAAGCAGGGTGCACAGAAAAACTCTCCCGCTGATCCCACATTTAAAAAAAGGCATGCAATACCTGTTCATAGTTTGGAAAACCTTTATTTGCACAATCGTTCAGCATGTGGATATGAGAGTGTAATCGTATTTGGCCGGACATGGCGACGGCTGAAGCACATATAGTAAGGGGGGTATTTTGCAGCATTAAAAACATTAAAAAGGGTTTATTTAGTCATTTGTAGGGAACTAAAAAGGTCTATCAATAGGTGAGGGATCAAGGGGCATTCATTTCATAATTGGAAGCACAGTCAGGCTAGTTGTAATCAAATTTCCTATATGCATACCGTGGGCGTGTGTCATAAGCAAGGTTACGTATTAGCTACAATAATATCATAATAAATCGTACATTGAAAACAACATTTTTAACGTGATCCTTTTACATGTTCGTCGAGTGAACCCTCCCTCTTTTTCGTCAAGTGTACAAAGGATCATATACATATCTCAGAACATCGAGTCTTTTTAGCTAAAAACACCACGAGGTGTTCGTAAGTTCTCATTGATTCCGGCACCATTTTGGGCGGGGCCGGGTTAGTCCGGAAGTAGCATCAGAAAAAATGTTTCCTACAACCGGCGGTTGGACCAGAGTCCTTTTCGGCAGTTCAAAAATTCATGCTAACAGAAGGGATGGCTATGTCGTGGTTATTTCGTTAGCGACCAAGGCAGTTGTTCCTCACTGGAAGCCGGCAGGGGCCGAGGGCTCCCGGGACTTTTGTAGAATCTTCAAGGCTGTGGAGACGCTGTCGGAGGCGGGGGCTCGTGCCCCGGTGGGCAAGCGTCCGAGTTACATTGCTGGTCAAAGTTACTCTAGCGGCCTAGACCCGCCTTCCAGGGGGCCCAGACGCCATTTTGAGGCCCTGCAGCAGCCGCCCTTCATCGAGTCTGCAAGAGTGGAATAGACCTTTGGGGTGAAAAAAACATCGTGCCGTAGGAGCAGGACATTCGGCTAGGGTGCAGCTGTGGCGCCCCCACCTGGGGGGGCGAGGGAGACTCGTTCGCGCCGTCTCCCTCTCCCGGTGCACCCCACGCTGCTCTCTTTCATGGGCATGCATGATGGCCACTCCACATCCCGTGCTCCTCAAGTCCCATGTCCAGTGCTGCGGAAGTATGGCCACCTGCGGCGCATGTTCGGTGCTGCGCAAGTATGGGCGCAGCCGTTGCATGTTCGGTGCTGCGCAAGTATTGGCGCAGCCGTTGCATGTTCGGTGCTGCGAAAATATGGGCGCCACAGTGCATGTTCCGTGCTGCGCAAGTATTGGCGCCGCCTGGCTGGAGGATTTCGGCGCCGGGCCGGGGCTGGGAAACCTCCTATCCCTGGAGGTGGGAGAGGCTCGTCCGCGTCGCCTCTCCCTCCCAGCCCGACCAGGAGCAATTTCAGTGGAGGTATTTGTGATGGCCGGACTGGGGCTGGGAAGCCTCCTATCCGTGGAGGTGGGAGAGGCTCGTCCGCGTCGCCTCTCCCTCCCAGCCCAACCTGGACTAATTTCAGCGGAGGTATTTGTGATGGCCGGACTGGGGCTGGGAAGCCTCCTATCCGTGGAGGTGGGAGAGGCTTGTCCGCGTCGCCTCTCCCTCCCAGCCCACTCCGCGAAGAAGAGGATGGGACAGCCATTTTCATGCCGGGCCGTGGTGCCTCCTGGACATCCCACTGGCGATTCGATCGACGGTTGTCAGCAGGCCCCGCCCCACACGTGCTGTGTGTTTCACCTTCCGGATGGGCGTGACCGGTGACCTGCGGCATTTCGGGAACTTCCGGAGTGGGGGTAGGTATTTTGTTTGGACAGGCATGTCTGGGTAATGGGGGGGTTGTCTATGCATGCCTGTAATTGCTCCTTTCTTTTTACAGAGTGGGGGGGGGCAGCAGAGAGTAATCAGTCCCATTGCACTCGAAGTTTGAGTTCATTAATGGAATGTATACTAATCTGTCCGAGACTACTCTGTGTATTGTTTCTATAGGTTCTCCGAAAAGGATGGCTTTTTGTGTTAGGGAACAGTAGCGGTAGTACGGGGTTCGTCACCGGGTAATTTAGAGCTAGACTGGGTTTCTTGTCTTAGCGTTGTTCGATCTATGAGGACTCGAACATGTCGCTGAAATCGGCCTGGCGAAATCTGTGCCATCGGGCATAATCAAACGTGGTGGTTCTATCTGGCCTGTCCATGTCAGTCTGATTCATCTTTGTCTCGCGCCTTTTCCCTTTCTGCCGGCCTGTTATTCCTGTCGGCCCTCTGTTCCTACTCTCGTTCAGTAGAGTCGGGCATTGGGCTTTCCAGTGCCCGGCATATTTACAAAAAGCACATTGGTTTTGCCCTAAGTCTGGTCGCCCTGTGCGTAGTGTCGGGGGATTACTTTCGGGTCGTTGTGTCCTGGGGTTGTCCTGTCGATATATTCCTTTATCTACTCTGTCCTCGTCTCTTTTCTTTCGTTGCATTGCTTCTTTGCGCCACATACCGAGACTGTCGAGCATAATAGGCGTTGTCTTATTATTACGAAGGGCTATTTCTAACGTTTCTATTTTATCAAGATCGAAGGATCCTATCAGTGGCCACTGTTTCTCTTGATTTTCTTTGGTATACCTGTGCCACAGCTTACTATAGGCTATGGTAACTAATCCATAGTTTACGAACATGTCTTTATTAGGGGTGCCTTCCAGCGGAGCTAGATGATCCACCTCTAATAAACGGTCCGGGCTGAACCAACTACCAACCAGTGGGGAGAAGACAGACATGACGGCTCGCAACGAGGACAAAAAGTCAGCACTGCCTATCTTATCACTGCGTGCAAAGACTAGACAGAATATTTCTATTCTACGTTGTTTGCAGACAGTGAATACCTCATGAACCAATATCAAAACAATTAATAAACAACCAGTGGGGAGAATAAGTAGGCCCGCAAAAGGTCTGCGTCCTCTACCCTTTCACTATCTGCAAAGGGGAACCTGTTCTTTCCTGTTTGCAGACAGAGAATCTCCAGAAAACAATCCGCGAACAGTAGTTCGGGGTTAAAAACGATTAATCAGTGTGAGAGAGGGAAATCTCCCGAAAATAATCCGTTAATAAATAATCAATCAGTGGGGGAGAAAGATAGGCACGACGGCTGCATTACCTATCCTTCACTGTTTGCAAGGAGAAAGAGCCTACTGTTTCTCCGTTTGCAGGCAGTGAATCTCCAAATAGGTCAACAAAGAGTAATACTAGTATTTTCTGAACAATTAAACAACCATTTCGCAATTCGTCGTGTCTACACGACCTTACCCGGACCGTATGGACAGTTTCTTATCTTCCGAATCCAGCGCCCGATCGTCCTCTTTTCCTCGTATTCCACGCGGCACTCCTGATGGTTCCCAGTCAGGACCGTAGATCACTCGAGAGAGGTCTGTTCGGAACTAGTGAAGTTCGGATGATCGGCTGCCAGACGAGGGTCTATTGGTCAAGAGCTCTCCCGATCGTTGCAGTCGTTCACTCTGTCGTCAGGACCTCTCCCACTGGATCCACGTGTCGCTGATGGGCCCCACGCTTGGGACGCCAATTGTGAAAACTAGGTCAGGGACAATCAATATTTGCCCGGCGGTATCGCCTCTTTAACCCACAAAATATTAATCAATGAAGAGGCAGGCGCTGGAGACGGGAAGGCAGGAAACAAGGTTTATTCTCTCCGGAGGAGAACACATCAGTTCAGACAGCCAGTATCGTCACGAGGTGCTCTAACCGCATCTCTGAGGCCTGGCCTTTTATACACATTTTCATCATCTTTATTGCAGGTAACACATCTTTGTAATGCTTTGAAGTATGAAAGGACATCCTCCGAATCTCCCCTTTAGGCCCGTTCCCACACACATTTACAGTTGAAGTCCCCACCCCGGTCACTACAGGTGATGATTATCGCGCAGCTGGACATTCCGCCGATTCACGGAATGTGGGGGTTTGATCGGATCTCATAGGGTGGGGGCTTTGATCAACTCGGGGGTCCTTTGATGAGGGAAGCTTCCTACTGCACGGGGAGGGGCAGTAAACAGTATCGGCAGAGCTAGGTGTCGGCCTGGGAACGAGGAAGACAAACGGGCACACAGGAAAGGGGGTTTGTATCAAAGGGCCTGGGACCATGAAAGGAATGAGGGGAGGTGTCGCGCTGGGAACAGGATGGGGTTCTGAGGCAGAGCTGCGCTGGAGAGGGGTTTATGACCCGAGGCATGTGCGGGCGGGGGGTTTGCCAGCGTGCGGGCTTTGTGAGGACGAAGGGCCATGCTGGGGGGGCCAGTGGTGTGCAGAGGGCGGTTCTGATCGAGGCACCTAAAATGGCGGGTGCGCACGACAAAAAGTGTGGCATCAGGGGAAAAGGCAAGATGGCGCAGATAATGTTTGCCAAACCGTACTAATTTTCCACAAGGTGGGAGCCCTCTATCAAGGGGATCCGCTGGTCCGATGTTTGGGAGGATCGTTATACCTCACCTTCCCTAGAAAGTCTATTCTTGTATTGTTAAACGTGTGTGAGCTGTTCGGCAGAGTGTCTGGTTATAAGATCAACTGGAATAAGTCCGTTCTATATGTCCTCGCCGGCCCCCCTCCCGTCCTGCCCCTGAGTTGCCCCCTGAGGACTGCAGCGACCTCATTCAAATATTTAGGTATCCTTATTACATCAGACCCTGACAAATTCTACAGTCTGAACCTCCGTCCCCTGCTGGAGAGGTTTAAACGTGACGCTAAGGTATGGCAGACTCTCCCCCTCACACCCCTAGGCAAGGCGGCGCTGTACAAAATGATGGTGCTCCCGCGTTTCCTTTACGTGCTTGAAAATTCCCCGTTCTTGGTCCCTACGGCTTATTTTAAAGCGATAGCTGCGACGGTGTCCCACCTGTTATGGGGCGCAAGACCACCTTGAATCGCCCAGGATAAGTTAATTAGAGGCTGGTATGATGGGGGGATTGCGATCCCAAATATTGAACTCTACTACTGGGCGGCACATCTTAAACAGATTAATTTCTGGCTGCACGCCCCACAGGCTGAGCCGTCATATCTCGCCGACAGACACTCTTTGGACAGTAGATGTGTACTTCGTACGCTGTACTCCCGCCGCCCCCCCCCCCACGGATCTGATAGGCCCGACACATCACTCTGTACAGTTATGGTACAAGGCCAATAGACGGCTTAAGTGTCTGGGCACCGTCACCCAAATTACACCTTTGTGGGATTCCTATCAATTGGGCTTCCTCCGTACCAGTAAGGGGTTCCAGGCTTGGGACACCATTGGCATATCGGTGGTGGGTGTTCTTTGGAAGAAAGGTGCGGTGGTGGACTTTGCCCACCTGCAAACGCAATACGAAATGTCCCAGACGGAGATGTTCTGATACATACAGGTTAAGCATGCGTTACAATCAACAATACCGCCGGGCACTGCCTTGCAGGAATCGACCCCGCTTGAAGATAGACTCCTGACAGAGCCCATGCCGGACAAAGCCACTTCCTTTACTTATAGGAAACTTATTAATAACCTACCGGACGTGATGTCCAAATTGAAACAGACCTGGTCTGAGGAGGTGGGTTCTTTTGATGACTCTGAATGGCAGGAGGCCCTCTCCTCACCGCGCGAAACTGCTATCCCCTCCAGATTAAAGCTGGTCCAACTCAAGGTACTTCACCGTACATATTATACGAGAACAACCCTACACAAAATAGGTAACGCCACACATAAGTTCTGTCTCCGTAACTGTGGGGAGGAGGGAACGTTCTTTCACACCATTTGGGACTGTAGGTACATGACAACATACTGGGCCGCAGTAATGCGCACGATTTCCCAAGCGATATACATATCCTTATTGCCGGAGCCACGTCGCTATTTGCTGAATGTTTGGGAGCCCAATGACCTGAACCACCGACAGCAAGACTGGGTAATGTTAGGCATGATGGTGGCAAAGCAAAACATTGCTATGTTTTGGGGCTCTGCAGTTTCTCCGACCCTTAATAAATGGTATAGAGATATGGATAAGACGATGGTGGCAGAAAAGGCTGTCTTTATTCACCGTGGTTGCCCGAGGAAATGGGATGGAATCTGGGGGGCTTGGAACAGATTTCGAGGTTACATTTGTGAGCCGCCTCGTACTGATGGAGAGGGTGGGGACCCGACAGTCCCTAGACGGCCGGCAGGAGGGGATGGGGTTTTCAAATGTTGAAATATGCTGCTTTTTGTAATGTTCATAGACCTTCGAATTGAATATGCCTGCAATGTGTCCGATAATCTAAGACTATATGATGTAACGGAATTTTTGTTAACACTGTCCTAATTGTTTTGCTTAAGCGATAATAAAAACAATAAAAAAAAAAATACTGGTGAAAAAGATAAAAGCAATGGTGGGCTAAAACAGATTAAAAGTGTGAGGCAAAGGTTTCTCTTATTTTTAAGAGTGGTTTTAGCACTGGGTTTTTACCTCCAACAAAGACTCACGTAGAGTAAACAAATCCTGTCACTGCACGCGTCCGCTGTGCAAGAGGACCAACATTAGACTAGAACCACTTCACAGGGCAAGACTTGCAGCAAGCAAATTCCAGCTGCTGTTGCAGGTTGATGGAAAGTCTTTGATGTCCCTGGGACTTAACAGAGGGGGCAAGTCTGCATTCCATTGGATCCACTCTGGGTTCAAGTGAGATGGATCTAGCCCTTCCTCGGCAGGGCAGAGTGTAGCAGGCAGCAAGGTAGCACAGCTGGAAAGCAGTTCTTCAAGAGTAACAGTTCAGCAGAATGGCAGTACTTGTAGCAGCATCAAGTATAAAGAGGACATTTTACAAAGTCAACAAATATCCATAAAGCAGAAAAAAACCAGACAAAAGTGTTCAACTTAATTCTATCAACAGAGGGGATACATAAGTGTCCTTCTTATGTATTGTTGTGAATACATCAAGGGACCCTATGTGGTTGAGACACAATGTTCCACTCTTGGTTGGTTGTATACGAGCCTTCAGTTATCCTGATGACTGTCTTCTGGCTTTTATTGGCCTTTGTGCGGTTGTGCCCTCAAATGCACTTTATTACGCCAACGCGTTTTAACCTTCTTTGGGCCTGACAATTACTTGCGAGCATCTTCATCAGGGCTCACAAAATTTTGAAAAGAGTGATGATAAATTCAGCCTACCAGTAAAGAGGATTTATCATCACCATTCCAATGAAATGAAACATGACAGGTCTACTCTTTCTCAATCATTATAATGACTGATTATAAGTGCAATAAGGAATTCCCAATGTTAACCTATGAGAGGAGTAGGCCTCACAGTAGTAAAAGAGAGTTTTTTACTACCAGGACATACAACACTTAGCAGTACATGTCCTACATGTTGACTACACAGTTCCCTGCCCTATGGGCGTCAAATGGCCTACCTTAGAGGTGACTTCTATGTAATAAAAGGGCAGTTAAAGGCTTGGCTAGGGGTTTTAAATGCCAGGTCAACATAGCAGTGTAAACTGCTCACACAAGCTCTACTGTGGCAGGCCTGAGACATGTTGAAAGTGCTACTTGTGTGGGTGGCACAATCAGTGCTGTAAGCCCACTATTAGCATTTAATGTAAAGGCCTTGGGAACATGTAGTGCACTCTACTAGGGACTTAAAGGAACATTACCCATGCCAAATGTGGTTAAGTCAATCAAACCGTGTTTTAAGGGAGTAGCATATGCACTTTAGCACTGGTTCGCTGAATCCTAAGGCCAACCAAAAGAATACAGCAAAATTGGAGGCAAGCAGGCAAATGATTTGTGGGAAGACCACCCTAAGACATACAGGTCTAACAGCTGCATTTAGTGTTGTTTGCACATTTGGAAGGCTATGAAGTAGGCAGTTGATTCAAGCTAGCCTATGGAGAGGTACCATCTGTAGCTGTTCACTAGGAACTCAATAAAAGAGACCAGTATGTCTCCAGGTTTTATAGGGCATCAGTTATTCATGCATGTGTATTTATTTGATTTATAATGACTGATAGAATTAAGTGAAGGGTCAATAAGATTAATATGTTACTAACTTTGAAATTTTACAAAACGAAGAAAATAGGTTTTGTGAGAGACTTCTCAGAGTACCAATTTCCTCTCCCCACATTATCTGTCACAAAGAGTTAAACTTTCCATACATAACAGACTTTATAAGAGTGAGGCCTTTACTATTTTGATTATCTATCTGGGGTAATGAGAAGGCTGCACTTACAAGAGATGTAATAACTGACTGCCCATCTTGTGATAACAGCCTACGAATTCCATGGTTGGCATACATCAAATCCGAACTAGGAAAAATTGGCATCTCGAGGGTTATTAAAGAGACAGATTTGCGTCCTAGTTTTAATAAAAGGGAAGTAGACACAACCTTCTATGAACTAGCACAGGAAAGATGCCTTAAAAATGCAGAAGGGAAACCTAGGATCACTGTCAGATATTTATTGTGTTTCCCACTTGGGTATCAAACAATTCTCGCAGCTATTCCCTGTCTGTGTAACAATAAGACAGGTCAAACCATGTCATGTGTTTAATTGTCCTGTAAATTTTATGAACTTGGGCTGGCCAAACAGTCATGTACACTTACCATGTTCTCCACCCTGCTGTATTGCGCAGCCTGGGTGGAGAAGATGCACAGTCTCCCAGTCCCTATCTGATCACCGAACCATGGTGCTCAGATAAATCACCTTGTGCTGTCATGCTGGTGATAGCTTACAACAAGGGGTGGTGATGGACAGAGTCTCTGAATTAAGCAGAGTACTCTCACCCAGTCAAGAGATCAGGGCTAGATCCAACACCGTTTTTTAGCTCATTGCACCATCCCAGTTTCAGAACCTGGCTGTATGCAAATTAGTCTGTCCCTGGCCCAGTGCATCATGGGAACAGGGCAGACCAGACTACAAAAGCCAATTCTTACACTGGGAAGGAAACAAGCTTCCGGGGACCGGTTTCTGCCATTTCAGGCGTCTTCGGCCCGGCTTGCTTGAATCCTGATGGTGCAATGAGCAAGGGACTCACATCTGAGTATACCCTTCCACGCTTAGGGTGGACAAAATAATTTACAACAAGGGGTGGTGATGGACAGAGTCTCTGAATTAAGCAGAGTACTCTCACCCAGTCAAGAGATCAGGGCTAGATCCAACACCGTTTTTTAGCTCATTGCACCATCCCAGTTTCAGAACCTGGCTGTATGCAAATTAGTCTGTCCCTGGCCCAGTGCATCATGGGAACAGGGCAGGGCAGACCAGACTACAAAAGCCAATTCTTACACTGGGAAGGAAACAAGCTTCCGGGGACCGGTTTCTGCCATTTCAGGCGTCTTCGGCCCGGCTTGCTTGAATCCTGATGGTGCAATGAGCAAGGGACTCACATCTGAGTATACCCTTCCACGCTTAGGGTGGACAAAATAATTTACAACAAGGGGTGGTGATGGACAGAGTCTCTGAATTAAGCAGAGTACTCTCACCCAGTCAAGAGATCAGGGCTAGATCCAACACCGTTTTTTAGCTCATTGCACCATCCCAGTTTCAGAACCTGGCTGTATGCAAATTAGTCTGTCCCTGGCCCAGTGCATCATGGGAACAGGGCAGACCAGACTACAAAAGCCAATTCTTACACTGGGAAGGAAACAAGCTTCCGGGGACCGGTTTCTGCCATTTCAGGCGTCTTCGGCCCGGCTTGCTTGAATCCTGATGGTGCAATGAGCAAGGGACTCACATCTGAGTATACCCTTCCACGCTTAGGGTGGACAAAATAATTTACAACAAGGGGTGGTGATGGACAGAGTCTCTGAATTAAGCAGAGTACTCTCACCCAGTCAAGAGATCAGGGCTAGATCCAACACCGTTTTTTAGCTCATTGCACCATCCCAGTTTCAGAACCTGGCTGTATGCAAATTAGTCTGTCCCT
Organism: Lissotriton helveticus; assembly: GCF_964261635.1. Lineage (NCBI taxonomy): Eukaryota > Metazoa > Chordata > Amphibia > Caudata > Salamandridae > Lissotriton > Lissotriton helveticus. The sequence continues at coordinate 329,925,865 of NC_136060.1, read as the reverse complement.
GGCCCAGTGCATCATGGGAACAGGGCAGACCAGACTACAAAAGCCAATTCTTACACTGGGAAGGAAACAAGCTTCCGGGGACCGGTTTCTGCCATTTCAGGCGTCTTCGGCCCGGCTTGCTTGAATCCTGTTGTAAATATTTTTGTCCACCCTAAGCGTGGAAGGGTATACTCAGACATGAGTCCCTTGCTCATTGCACCATCAGGATTCAAGCAAGCCGGGCCGAAGACGGCTGTAATGCCAGAAACCGGTCCCCGGAAGCTTGTTTCCTTCCCAGTGTAAGAATTGGCTTTTGTAGTTTGGTTTGCCCTGTTCCCATCATGCACTGGGACAGGAACAGACTAATTTGCATACAGCCAGGTTCTGAAACTGGGATGGTGCAATGAGCTAAAAAACGGTGTTGGATCTAGCCCTGATCTTTTGACTGGGTGAGAGTATTCTGCTTAATTCAGAGACTCTGTCCCTCACCACCCCTTGTTGTAAATATTTTTGTCCACCCTAAGCGTGGAAGGGTATACTCAGACATGAGTCCCTTGCTCATTGCACCATCAGGATTCAAGCAAGCCGGGCCGAAGACGGCTGTAATGCCAGAAACCGGTCCCCGGAAGCTTGTTTCCTTCCCAGTGTAAGAATTGGCTTTTGTAGTTTGGTTTGCCCTGTTCCCATCATGCACTGGGACAGGAACAGACTAATTTGCATACAGCCAGGTTCTGAAACTGGGATGGTGCAATGAGCTAAAAAACGGTGTTGGATCTAGCCCTGATCTTTTGACTGGGTGAGAGTATTCTGCTTAATTCAGAGACTCTGTCCCTCACCACCCCTTGTTGTAAATATTTTTGTCCACCCTAAGCGTGGAAGGGTATACTCAGACATGAGTCCCTTGCTCATTGCACCATCAGGATTCAAGCAAGCCGGGCCGAAGACGGCTGTAATGCCAGAAACCGGTCCCCGGAAGCTTGTTTCCTTCCCAGTGTAAGAATTGGCTTTTGTAGTTTGGTTTGCCCTGTTCCCATCATGCACTGGGACAGGAACAGACTAATTTGCATACAGCCAGGTTCTGAAACTGGGATGGTGCAATGAGCTAAAAAACGGTGTTGGATCTAGCCCTGATCTTTTGACTGGGTGAGAGTATTCTGCTTAATTCAGAGACTCTGTCCCTCACCACCCCTTGTTGTAAATATTTTTGTCCACCCTAAGCGTGGAAGGGTATACTCAGACATGAGTCCCTTGCTCATTGCACCATCAGGATTCAAGCAAGCCGGGCCGAAGACGGCTGTAATGCCAGAAACCGGTCCCCGGAAGCTTGTTTCCTTCCCAGTGTAAGAATTGGCTTTTGTAGTTTGGTTTGCCCTGTTCCCATCATGCACTGGGACAGGAACAGACTAATTTGCATACAGCCAGGTTCTGAAACTGGGATGGTGCAATGAGCTAAAAAACGGTGTTGGATCTAGCCCTGATCTTTTGACTGGGTGAGAGTATTCTGCTTAATTCAGAGACTCTGTCCCTCACCACCCCTTGTTGTAAATATGCTGGTGATAGCAGCGCCGTAACTGGTTAGTGAAGTGTGCGTGCCTGTGTGCTTCCTGCTTCTAGAAGTTGACAAACAGAACAAAGAGGACCGAGAGGCAGCGTCTGGCCTGCTGATAAGTTTAAAAAAAAAATATTTATCATACCCACTGCCCCGCCACCCCCGTAAAGTAGCAGCCTCCACTGGAAAAATGTCTGGACATATGGGCCAGGACTCCAAAACCCACCAAAAGGCACATGCATACAACCAAAAAAATAAATGTTATATATGAATTCAAGGCCATCCATGCACCCTGTTAGAAATGGGGGTCTCTAATTGGCAATGGCTGGCGCCAATACCCAAATAGGGACCCTTCTTCCTAAGTCAGGGCAAGTGGGCTACCCCTTTTGACAACCCCTGCTCAACCGTGTGGTAACGTAGCACAAGCAGTTAGGCCTCTCTCAGAGGCAGTGTGTGAAGCATTTATGACCATGCACAACAAGGCAGTAATGACACCACAAAAGGACACAACTCAGGTAGGTATAGAAAAATAATATCTTTATCTAACCGTTTAACTCAAAACTTCTCAAAGCGTTTCAACAAGCTACAATGCACGTAAACTAGTAGGGACTCAAAAAGGCAATAACGTATTCACCAGAATGTGACAAGGACTGAGTTCAAGGCTGGGGCCTACGCGACCCGTTGCACACCAGGTACCTGCCGTTGAAAGGGGACACAGCGCGCAGCTTCTCGAAGAAGCGGAGATGGTGACAGGTGGACTCCCAGCGACCACAAGTCTTGGCTGCAGAGGTCCACAGCGTGGACCCATAATGATTCGGGCACTCGAGGACAGCCGGACTCTAAGCAGCAGCAGCACGCGGCTGCGGCGGCCCAGGCTGGTGATGGCGATAACTCTTGTCTTGCAGTTCCGTGGTGGGCTCACAGCGTCAGCAGCTCTCTCTTAGCTGCAGCAGCCCACGAGACGATAGCATCAATCCTTGCCAATGATGAACAAGATGCGGGCACTCAGCGGCAGCAGCTCTCCCTTAGCTGCGACGGCCCACAGGACAAATCACAATGAGGCAAAGCTTGCAAAAGTGCAGGCACTCAGCGGCAGCAGCTTTCTCTTAGCTGCGGTGGCCCACAGGACGAATCACAATGATGCAAAGTCGGCAAAACTGCGGGCACACAGAGGCAGCAGCTCTCTCTTAGCTGCAGCGGCCCACAGGAGGAATCACGATGATGCAAAGTCGGCAAAAGTGCGGGCACTCAATGGCAGCAGCTCTCTCTTAGCTGCAGCGGCCCACAGGACGAAGGGTGATCCAAAGTTGGCCATGGTGCGGGCACTCAGCGGCGGCAGCTCTCTCGTAGCTGCAGCGGCCCACAGGATGAATCCGGATGATGCAAAGTTGGTAAAGGTGCGGGCACTCAGCATCGGCAGCTCTCTCTTGGCTGCAGCGGCCCGCGCAGATTTAGCAAAAGTTTCAAAGTTTCAACTTCAGGTGGGCGCTCAGTGGTGGCAGCTTTCTCTTAGCTGCAGCGGCCGCACAGATTTAGCAAAAGTTTCAGGTCTCACAGTAGAACTAGAGGCTCCGGATTACTCGACGGAGGTGTCACCTGCAAGCAGAATTCCTCGCACAGGAATTCCGACTGCTGACGGGGTGAAGTCTAATGTCCCTGAGACTTCTGCAGGAGGCACTCTCTATTCAGGCCCTCTGGTTGTTTCTTTGGTGGAAGTTTCAAAGTCCTTTCCTCTGGTCGCTCTGACAGAGTTTCGTCTTGACGTCCAGAAGGAACACACTTGGACAAAGTTCGAGCGCAGCATTTTATACCTAAAAAGTCTTTGTTCTCTACGGTCACAAATCACTGACTCCAGTCAGAACCAGTTCGGTGGGGTCAGGGAGCACTTGGTATCGAGGTGACATCCTGCTCGTTCAGAATGAGGGGGTCTGCTATCAGACACCCAGTGGGAGGTAGAGCCATCATTCACCTTGCCAGGTCCGGCCCTGTTTGGATCAAAGAGTCACCCCTCCCCATGCCCTGGATACTGATCTCTCCCTCCAGCCAGGTCTAACCAAGCTGGCCCTGCTTCTTCAAAACTAGACTTCTAATACACAGACTTGCAAAGACTACAGTAACGCTGAGGCAAGAAACTACCGCATTTTCAGAAGAGGCATTTCTAAACATGGGATATATAAATGGTCCTTACTAAAAAGATGTCTCTCAATGTCCTGAACATAAACATATCAAACCCGAAGTTCCTATCAGGTCCCAGGGGTCAGATAGGATGACAGAAGGTAACCCTCAACGGGCCAATTGTGGCCTATGAGATTGGATCATTTCACAGTAGCGACAGGGAAATGGAGGGTAACTCACTATTAGAAATGCTATGCAGATCTAGGCATTATGTTATCCTGATTCATACAGTCATCTTTACACAGAAGCATTCACGCTGTGGCACTGATTAGCAGTGGCACGGCACCCAGAGCATCTAAATCCAGCCAACATAAAAGAGAGGAAGAGAGAAGAGGAAGGGGGAGCCACACCAATGATGCCAGGTCTAACACACCCTTAAAATAATTTACAAACTCTCTAGCACAGCAGAGCTTGCTCCTGCAATACGGTTTTTACTCAAATAAAATCTTCTTTAGATGTTGTGGACTAATGGTGCAATCTTTTCACATTGCGTATAAAATCTGTAACACGAAATGCCAGAAGTTATTCAGGATTACACTGGCATGAAGGAAATATAAGCCAGACTGAGACAGGAGACAGAGGCACGCGGGCGAAATGATGCACCTGCTTAAGACTATCTGCAAAAGGACCAATAAAACATTGAACAGAGTTGCTCATCTATCTGGTGAAAATCGTTGGGATATCTGAACTTGAGTCTAATCTTGCCTCAGCCTGTAGAGAATTTGGGATGGTAGTAGCGAGATCTCAACCATAGCGAATGCTAGGGGAGTTAGGGAATGTGTAGCACCTCACTGATAAAATGAAGTCTAGTATAACCCTTCATATTTTAACCATCAGATTGTGTGGTATTTAAAACTGCTGTGATATGACTTTTGTTTTCCATAACTGATAAGCACTGGTCTGCACACTACGTTATTGTGTCTATTGGTTTACTGTTGAGTTCTGAGCTCTTTCCCCATCGCACTAGCTCCCTGATAAGCCTATGACTGCTCACCTCGCTTTTTTGAGTCAAGTGCAAATGGGGTTGTATTTAGCCCACGTTGCAGAGAGTCATAGTAGGAGGGACCACATAGCAACAGTGATGATATCAAACACAATGGCAGGAGCCTAATAGCCTCGGCTAACTTGAGGTACTCTGAATGTTGGCTGACACTCAGTAACTAGAAACAGGGGTGCTTATGTTGTTTAAGCCTCTGCCCACCTTCCATCAAACAAGAAAGTGCCTCTCTCAACTGATCTGTCATTGTCCTGGTCATCATGATGTGGTTCTGAGGTGACCAGCACCATGAAGCAAAATACCTGTTGTGTCATGCTCCTTACTTAGGTAGACAAACCCATGGTTTTCCAAGAGCAAGTCGTGTTTACTCAAGAAACAAGCATTTGCAACGCAATAGTTCTCGCATTTATGAGAGTTTGAGCTATTGGCATCATAAATGAAAATGCCTTTTATTTATGTGTTTTGAAAACCCTCATACGGTGCATAAACACACACTTTGCACTTATAGTACTTGCTTACAAGAAGCAAGACTGGCAGTATAAGAGGCGCAGTTACTGTAGTCTCCAACTACTTAGGGCCCGATTCCGATGTCGGACGCACCTGAGTCTGTCTGACATCGGCCAGGAGCCGTGACCGAACGGCCTACTGTTATCGGTTACGGCCCTGCAAGTACGATGCGACCGAACTCTATTCAGTCGCACTCGTATGTTTCACAATGGGAGCATGCATTCCGAGCACCCTGTGGCCTGCACCCCAAGGTGCCTGCCACCGGGTGCAGGGATCAACAGAGGGGCACCATAGGTGTCCCCAGGCCACCATTCGGTGGCCTCGCACCCATGGGGGCCCTACTGAAGGCCCCCAAAGATTCCGACTGCCTTTTCGTGCTGGAAACACCGGCACGAAAAGGCAGTGAAAAACCGCCATTGTACTCCATCGTTCGTAAAGAGACAACCGGGGGAGTACTGAAGGATTTCTGGATGGGGCATGGGCTCTAGGAGCCCATCGTAAGCCCATCCGGAAATCCGAGTTGGATTCCTTTCGACCGAGCACATCGGAATGGCATGGCATGGTCGGAAAGGAATCCAGTCAGGCGGAAGTGCTCTGACCATTGTTCGGAGCCCTTTCGTCCGAAATCGGAATCAGGCCCTTAAAATAAGGAAATATGCAGGTTTTTTGCAGTAATTCTATATTGCCACTAGGTGGCAGGTTAAGGCTGCTGTCTTACTGCTTTACAGCAATGCTATTCACGCAGTAAGATACAACCACAGAAAAACCTTTGTGATCATTAATAGAGCCAGCAGGCAAATCAAACTGGTGCCCTTCAAAGAGCAAACCCAAGAGCGTCAGCCACTGAGGCAGTTGACAGCTACTGTAACCATAGCTATTACTGCATTATGAACATGATGACTCCTTGATATAAATATGTTGATGCCTAGTAATTATGGTTGTTATGGTTTTATTTTATATTCACATGTTTTGGCAAACTGTGCATTAACGTAATAGTCCCCTTTATCCTTCACTCACTTTGAATTGAACGGCGTGCATTATGTTTAAAAGGCCATTCATAGTCTCTGCTGTTCACTCGCCGACTTAATATTCATCATCGTTTTGTCCTTCAGAACCAAACACAATGTATCCAAAACACAGTTCTGTCTTGTGCTCAGAATGCAAAAGAGGCATTTTATGCTCATTTCAATCAATACTGTGCTGAGATGCAGTGAGAAAGTCCAAAGCTTGTGTAATTGTTATAGCCTTTTTTTCCAAAAGCTTTCTCCATTTAGTCCAATTACATTCAGGAAGCGACCAACACATGCAGAACATTAATCATGAATGAAGATGCAGAGCTGTCCCCTTTAGCCATTAAAATACAATGTCAGTACTGTCAATTAACAAGATTGTCGTTCCTCATCTGTTTTTCATCAGTCACAATCAATACTAGGTGTTAATTTTGTTCCAGAATCGCATTGTTCTTTACAGTTCCCATGCATTCTGTTCTCTTCGTCACACATGTTTTAAAAATGCTTCCGAGTCTCGACCTGTGATTTTCAACAGCCCATATTTATCATTTATTTACGCTGAGCAATGCAACAAGCCATCTTACTGTGCTGCGCTGCATAAAAGTCAGGAATGCGCCCTATTTAACGTTATACAGCACATCACTGTCCTTTCCTTGCGTTTGCACACCTTTGGCTGCCTAGCGCCAATGCAGGCTCTTTTGAGTCATGGTGCAAAGGTGTTATTTTTGTAGGCTGAATGGTTTCTGTGCAGTAACCTTCACAAAAGCAATGCCCAGAAACATTTTCCTCTTTTCATATATGCTGCAGAATGCAGCACACATAGAAAAAAGAAAAAATTAGGAGAAATACATATGTTTCTCCTTGTTACACCTCACCTGGGGAGTCCTAACATTTTGAGGTATTTCCTGGTCTACCACTATTGCTAAATATGGGAATGAGCCAAAATCCCTGGGTGAATTTGGGGGAAACCCACGCTCCACCCATGGAATGCCTCCCTGGGGTGGAGTAACACAAGGCAGCTATTTGCACTGCCTTGTGTTACTTGATTTATCTATCCATGAAGGGTCACGCAATTTGATGTTTGCACTTTCAAGATGCCACTTATAGAGAGAGCACTTTTCTCATTTGTTATTTATCTCTAGCTACTATGTTAAGACTTTCAGCCACAATATGATCTTGTGATCAAGGTCATTACGACTGAAATGTGTCTTGTCTGTGTTTCTGAAATAAGCATGGTTTGTAATTTCCCCTGAGTGAGCCCTATCACTGGTTTTTATAGATGGATATTTTAGACTGATATGATCCTTTAGCCACTGTGCTTCTCCCACAAGTGGTCCAGGTCCAGGGAGCTCTGCGATTATATATATATATAGATATACACACACACACACACACACACACACACACATTCCCTACTGGCAGTCGCCAGTTGGTAGTTATAATCAGGGCCCAGGGGCTGATTTTGATGTCGGTGGGACTGCCACTGACAGGCCGTCGGTGTCGGTCCTACTAACAGACAGCTCTTTGGTTTGACCACCGCATTATGATGGTCGGACTGAAACCATCAGAGAGGTAGACCACCACCTCCGACAGGATCTACGATTCTATTTGGGTGGTTTCTATCACAATCGGGCCCCTAGTTTTGATAGGGAAAGCATTTTTTGTTTTGCTAATACCTTTGGTGCTGTTTGATGAATCTCCACAAAATTTTCACAACTAGTATGCACTTGAGTGCAGCTGCTGTGCGGGTAGTTCGTCAAGCAGAGGCGGAGAAAAAGACGGGTTTCCAGAATGCGTTTTCCCCATTTAATTTTCTATAGGGATTCTGAACATTACAACAGTCCAAACCACTGAACAGAAAAACACCAAATTTGACAGAAAGCCAGCTCTTTGTTCAGAAATAGCCCTTTTTAGGTAGAGCCTACACAGCATGCATGTGGAGTCTGTAAGACCGGCTGGATTCAATCAAACAAGTTTGTTCTAACCTGCTTCTTACCATAGGTTCACTCCTGTGACGTTCTTCTCAACATGGCTTCCAAGCCTCCCGCTATATGACGTGAAAGTAAGCCCACTCGTCCCCTTTCCCTTATCACTTGCGGACGGATGGTTTAACTGGGTGCACATATCCTGTTTCCTAACAATTAAAAAATGTATTTGTTGTGTTCTAGGGCAGAAAGGGGCAATTTTCCATCAGTTTTTTCTTCAAAAAATGAATCCATCGTTTTGATCCGAGGTCCCCAGCTTGCAGTTCAAACCAGGGATATATCATGCTCTCTCTTGTTGTGATTTCCCAATAGGGGCCTCACCTCTGTATGCTTTTCTCACTCTTAAAGGGATCAGGTCCCTGGATGGCCTGGGGATCTGCCTATTTATTTCTGTAATATCGATTTATTTTTATGCCCCTGACGTGGGCTGGGTATTTTATTAGAAGGCTCAGTACTGCCAACCATCATCAAGCTGCACCGGCATTGGATTATTGCTTTTCGTTATGTTTCTAGAAATCACATATTCTGTAACTCTGGGGCATATTATCAAGAACAGGCGATAAAATTATCGCCGCTTTATCGGCAGGAAACTGCCGCTAAAGTGGCGATAATGGGCTTGATAATATGCCCTTGTGAATTCCCATAGCAGACCAGGCTAACACCAGAACCTGGGCTGCTATGGGAATTCACAAGGGCATATTATCAAGCCCATTATCGCCGCTTTAGCAGCAGTTTCCTGCCGATAAAGCGGCGATAGTTTTATCACCTGTTCTTGATAATATGGCCCTCTATTTTTTTAAATGCTGTAGATGCAGGAGGTAAGCTGTGCTCAAGAGTTTTCTCCGTTTGCCACCCCGCGCCATAACGGATTGAGGAGTTGGTTGGGTGCTTGCTATTGCCGCCCGAGATGGCAGGGAAGAGTGGAGGAGGCCGCATCACCCAAAACTAGTGGCGCCCAGGGCAGACCGCCCCCCACCGCCAGCTAAGCCACTGGCAAGGCACCGGGACCTGTTCAGATGGTCCCATATGAGGATGCTAGAATACAGTGCAAGCATAAATGATTTGTATATAAATTCATTCCAATACAAAGGCCATGGATCATAGTGAGCCTGCTTATGTGCATATATCTGTATCCTTCATGTGTACATTCAGTGATGTTTAGATTTACATACAGCACGTCGCGTTGTTTACTATAGTTGGTGCCCATATACAACATGTACAGTGAACATCTATACAAGTGAAAATAAATGTGGACCAATAAAAACATATTCGTTGGAAGCAGTGTAATAATATTTGCATATTTATTGTTATAAAAATTGGTCAAATTCCATGTTACATCCTTAGTGCAGCTTACCTATGTTTAGAACTCCCTGCTTACAGTCTTGCGGGTTCTATGTTACAATCACATTAACTCGTTGCATGCTTGTGACGGAACCGTTCCGTGTGTTAATTTTAAAGTGCTGTTTTTACCTAATCGAATGGTGTTCAATGTTTGACCTCAGAAGATGAAAGGCTAAGTCGTTGGAGCCGGCATTTGAAATTTTGTCATGCAGGTCACACTAGATTATCAGTGAGTGGTTAATTTACTAAACCATGATGAATTTAAATATTGCTCATCAGCCCACTTGTTATTTCTTTCTGCCTGTCATTTTTGCTAGTTTTGCATTTTGTAACTTATTTTACAGAAATTCACTTCAATAGCCTTAAAATGCTTTAAAATGTAAGTCCCACTGTGCAGACCCACCCAGGAACTCACACACTCACTCACAGACCAACACAGGCACTCACACACCCATTCAAAGTCCCACACAGACACTCACACACCACTCACAGACCCACACTAACACATGCAGACTGGCACTCGCAGATCCACAAAGATACTCAGACAGCCACTCACAGAGCCACTATAATACTCACAAACCCACTAAGACGCTCACATGCTCACACCGACACTCACACACCCACTCCCAGACCCACACAGGCATACACAGCCACTTACAGACCTACACAGGCACTCACACATGCACCCAAAGACCCACACAGACACTTACACACCCACTCAAATACCCACATAGACTCTCAAGATCTACTCACAGACTCATACAGACACTTACACTCCCACTCACAGACCCTCTTTGGCACCCACACATCCAATGACTGACCCACACAGGAACTCACACACATGCACGCAGGCGCTCATGCACCTTCTCACAGACCTACACAGGCACTGACACACCAACAGACAGACTCACACAGACACTCACAGACCCACACAGACACTCACATACCTGCTCACAGACCGACACAGGCACTCACACACTCACTCACACACACAGACACACAGACACTCCCCCACCCACTCACAAACCCACTAAGATACTCAGAGTCCCATACAGACACTCCCACACCCACTCACAGACCCACTCAGACACTCACACCCACACAGGAACTTGCACCCAGTGACAGACCCAACCAGGCATTGACACAGCAACTCACAGACCCACACAGACACTAAAACACCCACTCGCAGACCCACACAGACACTCACATAACCACCATCTACTCATAAAGTAATACATACACTAACACACCCATTCAAAGACCCACACAGACATCCACACGCCCACTCACAGGCCCATAAAGACCCTCCTGACTCGCTCAGAGGCAGTCGCTCCCCACGCTCCCTGGACCCTGGTATCGTAGCGCTATTACGCTCCATCTGTTATTTCCTGCTGTCAGCTGATTTGCGCATCGCTCGCACTGCCGGAATTGCCTTTGTCAAATTGTAAAATTGTTTGTGCTTGTTTACTAGATCGTAGCGCTGCATTGATGTAACATTGCTCTCATTGCCCACACTATTATTAGGAGCTGCCTGGTACGATCATTGAAGTACATTGCATCCCACTGATCGCACTGCTTGATAAGTCATCTGTGCCCGATTGTGCCTCTGCCCATTTCAATCTCGCTCTGTTTCGCTTTTGCTTCTCAGCCATTTTGTTGTTGTTGGGCCTCGTAGCCCGGCCCTCCGCCCCGCTCCCGCCTCCCAGCTGCTCCTCCCTCCAACAGATAGTGGTAGTTCGTGCCGTCCCTGCCTGCCCTGTGACCCTCCTGACTCGCTCAGAGGCGGTTGCTCCCCACGCTCCCTGGACCCTGGTATTGTAGCGCTATTACGCTCCATCTGTTATTTTCTGCTGTCAGCTGATTTGCGCATCGCTCGCACTGCCGGAATTGCCTTTGTCAAATTGTAAAATTGTTTGTGCTTGTTTACTAGATCGTAGCGCTGCATTGATGTAACATTGCTCTCATTGCCCACACTATTATTAGGAGCTGCCTGGTATGATCATTGAAGTACATTGCATCCCACTGATCGCACTGCTTGATAAGTCATCTGTGCCCAATTGTGCCTCTGCCCATTTCAATCTCGCCCTGTTTCGCTTTAGCTTCTCAGCCATTTTGTTGTTGTTGGGCCTCGTAGCCCGGCCCTCCGCCCCGCTCCCGCCTCCCAGCTGCTCCTCCCTCGCCCCACCCCCTCCACTATCCACTTATGACATATGCATACGCGCGCAGCGGTCGCACCCTGTGCGCGCCGAAGGCGCGCCAAAGGTAAGCCCGTCTACGCCCGTCCACGCCTGGACCGCGCCCAGCGCCAGACCCCCTGTTCCCTGCAAACCCCTCTCCACCCGCATTACGTACGACTCCGCCACCCTCTCAGCACTCAACTCCGGCCGTCTCCCCGACTGCTACCAAGCCGCTCCAGGACTCACCCATGGACCTTTCACTTGCCACACCTGCAAGGTCGATTGCATCAGGACCCACACCAAATCCACTCACTCAAAACAGAGCTCCGAAAACAACCACCTGAAGTGCATCTTACTCAACACCCGCTCGGTCCACAGACATGCCATCGAACTTTGGAACCTACTGGACACCACATCGCCCGACGTCCCCTTTCTTACAGAAACCTGGATGAACGCCTCATCAGCACCCGACATCGCCATAGCCATCCCGGACGGCTACAAGATCATCCGAAAGGACCGCACCAACCAAACTGGAGGAGGAATCGCCATTGTCCATAAGAACACCATCCGCATCACGACCAGTTCCGATGACAACCTCACTACCGCCGAACACCTTCACTTCCAGATTCACACCGACCCTAAGACCACACTCAGAGGCACCCTCATTTATAGACCACCCGGACCCCGCACACAATTCAGCGAAGACATCACCGACTTCATCAGCCCACATGCCCTCCCCTCCGAGGACTACATTCTACTGGGAGACCTCAACTACCACCTGGAAAAGAAAAATGACTGCAACACCACCACCCTTCTGGACAACCTGGCCAACCTCGGACTCGAACAACTTGTCAATACCCCCACCCACTATGCCGGACACACGCCCGACCCAATCTTCACCTCCAGCAAGCACATCTCCTTCAATCACACCACAGCTCTTCACTGGACGGACCACAGCTGCGTTCTCTTCAACTACAAAAAGATCACGACCCACAACCCCCCACAACCTATTCCCCGAAGAAACTGGAACAAAATTACTACCGACCAGCTCTTCACATCGCTTCACCAAAACCCTCCTGCCAAATCATCGGACCCAAACCAAGCACCCACCAACCTCACACAATGGATCACCCACAGCGCTGACGAACTAGCACCCTTGAAAAACCATCAAACCAAGCAAGGTAGCAAAAAAGCCCCCTGGTTCAACGATGACCTTAAGAAATCCAAGAAGTCCTGTCGTACCCTCGAGAAAGCCTGGAGAAAAACCCAACCACGGACAACATGGCCACTTTCAAGAACGCCATCCGCAAACACCACCAACTAATCCGATCAACCAAGAAATCAGCATTCAAGGATCGCCTTGACAACAACGCCCAAAACAGCAAGGAACTATTCAACATCGTCAAAGAATTTACCAACCCCTCCTCCGGCACCAACGACATCACTCCCTCCCAAGACCTCTGCGACTCTCTATCATCTTTCTCCCACAACAAAATCGCCGACATACATAACAGCTTTATAAACCAGTCCAAAGACCAATCCACTCCACCCACCTTCGAACCAAAACCGCACTCTAACAACCTTTGCGCCTGGAACCCAATCACCACTGAAGATACCAACAGCCTGATGAACTCCATCCACTCAGGATCGCCAACCGACCCATGTCCCCACCACATTTTCAACAAAGCAGACTCCATTATCGCACCCCATCTCCGCGACGTTATCAACTGCTCCTTCAACTCCGCGACCTTCCCGGAAAGCTGGAAACATGCCGAACTCAGCGCCCTTCAGAAGAAGCCTACAGCAGACCCCACTGAACTTAAGAACTACCGCCCCATCTCGCTCCTCCCATTCCCTGCCAAAGTCATTGAGAAAGCCGTCAACAGTCAACTCGCCGCCTTCCTTGAATTCAACAAATCCCTCGACCCCTCACAGTCCGGCTTCCAAGCCAAACACAGCACCGAAACCGCCCTCATCGCAGCAACAGAAGACATTCGAACACTACTGGACAACGGAGAAACAGCCGCCCTCATCCTACTTGACCTCTCTGCAGCTTTCGACTCAGTCTGTCATAAGACCCTCATACAACGCCTCAGAAACGTCGGAATACAAGGAAAAGCATTAGACTGGATCATCTCGTTCCTCGCCGGAAGAACCCAGAGAGTCCGCCTCCCCCCTTTTAGATCAGAGGCCACCTGTCATCTGCTGCGTACCACAAGGATCATCACTGAGTCCCACCCTCTTCAACATATACATGAGCCCCCTCGCATCCATCGCGCGCCAACACAACCTCAACATCATCTCCTATGCAGACGACACCCAGCTGATCCTCTCCCTCACCAAAGACCCAAAGACCGCCAAAACCAACTTACACGAAGGAATGAACGACGTAGCCGAATGGATGAAGAACAGCCGCTTAAAACTAAACTCGGACAAAACGGAAGTCCTTAGGTTCATCCCCCTCTGCCTGGGACAACTCATGGTGGCCGCCGGCCCTGGGAACAGCACCCATACCTACGGATCACGCACGTAACCTGGGCTTCATCCTGGACTCCTCCCTCTCGATGACCAGACAAGTCAACGCCGTCTCATCATCATGCTTCAACATCCTACGCACGCTAAAAAAAAATCTTCAGTTGGATCCCCACAGAAACAAGAAAGACGGTCGCCCACGCACTGGTCACAAGCCTACTAGATTACGGAAACACCCTTTACGCCGGAACCACAGCCAAACTACAGAAAAAACTCCAACGCATCCAAAACGCCTCAGCCAGACTCATAATGGACATCCCCCGTCAAGCTCACATTTCCGGTCACCTGAAAGACCTCCACTGGCTCCCCATCAACAAGAGAATAATGTTCCGTCTCCTAACACACGCACACAAAGCCCTCTACGACCTAGGACCAGAATGCCTCAACACGCGACTGTCCTTCTACACCCCTACCCGCCAATTACGTTCGTCCAATCAAGCCCTCGCCGCAATTCCGCGCTTCCATAAATCCACCATGGGGGGAAGATCCTTCTCCTACTTAGCAGCCAAAACCTGGAATTCCCTCCCCACCCACATCCGCCTTACACAGAACCATCTCTCCTTCAGAAAGCAACTAAAAACTTGGATATTCGATAAGTAAAGCACCCCCCTCCCTCTGGGTGAGTAGTGCGCTATACAAATTTCTGAACTTGAACTTGAACTTGAACTCACATACCCGCTCACAGACCCACACAGGCACTCACACACACACTGACAGACCCACACAGGACCTCACACACCCACTTATAGACCCACACAAGCATTCACACACCCACTCACAGACCCACTAAGACACTCACACAGCCACTCACAGATCACACAGACACTGACACACCCACTCATAAACTGTTTGTATGGGTGTATGAGGGGGTGTGTGTGAGTGGTTCTGTGGATGATGGCAACAAGCTGTGTCTCAGAAGTCACTGGGTGCCGGACCGTTGCAGCCCGCTTTCTCTGCCGAGAACACGCCAGCCCGTGTGGCGGCCGCCGCCTCCCACGCGCTTAATTTAAATAAACAACTGCGTCAAACAAGACTTTAGATCTATACACCGAACAACTGATCACGGCCGGCACCGCGTCCTTGTTCAGCGGCAACCTCGCCCTCTGTCAAGGGAGTGACCCCTCCATCTCACAAATAAGTGACAACAACCCCCCAGTCCCTGTCCTGAGGAGAACCCGCTGAATGGTATTGGGTTCGAAACGCGTCGACGTTCTTACCTCCAAGATACCAAATTGCTAGGGCACGCTAGGATTCAACTAAAACACATTTTGGAATTGTCCAACTGTTCCCATGTTGTTCCTAGCCTAAGCACCTGATGTGGTATCTACTGTGTATCTTGTGATGGTTGTAACAAGGAGGTTTTTTTCAAACTTAACAGTCCCCTTGTTTATTCTATATCCAGGATTGGAGCCTCTGTAAAGTGATTAATTTGAGGCCTTTCCATAGTTGTCCATGTTATGTATGTATGACAATTTCATTGTTTTCACATTATTTTGATAATTGTTTCTTAGTTCACTGAATTTGGTTTTTGTATTGTGTTATGAATGTTGTGTTGTATCTTTTGATGCCAAAGAAATTCTTGCACAAAATATTTTATATAAAAAATAATAAGTCAATCAACACAAATGGTTGTCCAACCTGGTGATTTATTACACTAGGTTTGTGTACTGTGACGTTAATTCAATACTGCCCGGCCATTGCTTTGTTTTTCCATGTAGTAGTGGTCCAAGCCGGTCAGTGACAGGACCCAAGCCTTCCACAGTTTCCCCCTGCATTTACAATGCGGCGCATCATGGGGCAAAAACAGCACAGATGCGTGACGTATTTGTGCCGTAAAGTTGGCGCATTGCTGGAGTTGTATCGCAAGTGTGATGAAGCTCCAGTAAGGTTGAGGGGTGCCCCTGTCGCAGGGTTTCTGTTCTGACACAGAACTGTGGACAGAGGATTGGAACCTCGGCGAATTAGGGTGTCCCAAAACTCACCTTAGTAATCAAAACCCCTTAGCAAGCTAGGTACAGTGTCACATTGGATATAACAAACTCTCAATGTTTAGACAATCCAGAATATGAACTTATAGTACCTCAGGATACGTGGAACTCATGAACAGTCGGTCGTTATATATTTCTTAGAAACGAGAACATGGAGTTAAGAAGAACACATGTGTATTTGAAATGTTTATTTACTAATGCCGTCTTCTCAGGCGTAGTATCTTAGATTATACAAGTACACATATTATCAGTAGCAAAATTACCAGCATAGTCAATAGTACATAAAAAGCGAATGGTGACAGTATGTTAACATGCTGTAAATGAATAAGAGTTAGCAACACTTATAAGCAGCCGCGGGCCGTGGAGGGAGTTACGGTGGGCAGGGAGGCGGGGAGGGGGAGGGGCAGGGTGGAGAGGGCTCCACCCTGCCCCTCCCCCTCCCCGCATCCCTGCCCCACCGTAACTCCCTCCAAGGCCCGCGGCTGCTTATATCTCACCCTCCCTAATACACATAATATATTATTTGCTAAGAAGGTCTCTTTGTGTTGGTTTAGGGCGTGCCGATACTTTAGTGTCTTAGATTTGAAGGAATCACATCAGCATAGAAAAGATAATCCATATGCCGTGCTTAATATCGCCAACGGCATTGTGCCATAATATTCTAGCATGCGATTGCGGAACAGTGTCAGCAGCTGCAGGGCGGGAGCTTGCACAGGAGGGACATCCATATTTAAAAATGTAAAAAAGCACAAGAGCGTCCGCTGGTAATGCAAGTAAAAATGGGAATCCACGAAGCAGAGTGGAAAAAATAGAATGTAAGAAAGCAGGGATGACTCCAAAGATTTTCTCAAATGAAGTCACGAGACCACTGGTAACAATTTTAAAAAAGTGCGCCAGGCCCTTTGTGGAGGACGCGTTAGAGATAGTCCGAACCATCTTGCTGAAATGGAAAGGCGAATCTGTATTTAAAAGGGTCTGCACCTCTGTACGGGTGTTCGCTGTCTGAAGCACGAAAGTTTCACGGGCCGAACTCAAGGCCACCTCTCTCTGAGACAAAATAGCTCTTATTCTTGCCATGCCGTTGAAATGTGCTGCCAAGGTTGGTATTTGTGGCCAGATTGAAAACTCCCTATGTTCATGTGTGGGAGGAAATAGAACATTTCTGCAGCAAATAACCCGTTCATTTACTGTTACGATAAAATGAATACTTTTAATTAACCCAGAACAATCTTCATTATTGAGCATCAAATAACTACCATTTTCCAAGAACTTGAACGTGGGGATGATAGCAGGAACTGGTGTGCCTTGCAACACGCAAGCCATATTTGGTCGGTGTTTGTTGCATGAACCGTGTAACTGTATGTGCCTACACATTAGTGAATGATCTGGCGTCTCAGTGCATTCCTCTCCATTCAGATAAAGTTCTTGATCATCTTTGAAAATCTGTATGTGTATGGAAGCGACCAGACTTCATGAAGAAAACCACTACCTAAAGGTTAATAACGACCTATTGGTATATATTTCATACAATTTGAAAACTTATATAAAGCAAAAGGCAGCGTTATTAAACCGTGGATAAGGCACGTTGCCAAAGCAGTCAACCTTTTGGATTTATACTGGAAATGTTAAAGGAAGAATTACGGAGTAGGGCCTGTAAATCTTTAATAGACAACGAGTAAAATTACTCCAACCATCATATTCCTCTAACTCCGGGATAGTAGGGGTGTTTATTTTTTTAGAAGTAGCCAATCCAAAGCATTTGGTCTGGGAAATTGTTTCATTCACAAACCACATATGTTTTGGGATGAGACATGCACGGTGGAAAGCCTCAGTGCCTTGTACCTGCCAGGTTCGTGAACCCCAAACTGATGTAGATCCTGGATATTTTTACTCTGTATTACGTTAGCATGGTCTCATTACTGGTTTAAACGCCATTTTTCCTTTTTTGTAACTTCTGCACACGACACTTAGTTGTTGCTTTAGCTTTCAGCCTAACTGCGTCAAGATCTATGCCTGCTTCAAGCAGGCGCAGGGTTTTGATGTAGCTTTGTCCTATCTGATTGTAAATGCGGCACACCGTGGGTGGCAGAGCAGCGGTGCACGTTAACTGGTGCATCCCTGGGGATGTGCGAGTTAATATAAATCTGCCCCTTTACATTTAATTATGTGCAGGGGACACAGAGTAGGTGAGGTTTATCCAAGGTTAAGAAGAGATGAGTCCTGTTCAGTGAAAAATTGGAGCTAGGCTTCAGTATATTATATACTTAAGTAGTGTGTTAAGTTTTTGATGACTGTTATTAATTTACTGTTGGGTAATAGTGGTTAATAACATTTTTTATTATATTTTACCACAGATTCAACTGCAGATTATTTCAAGATTTTAGGATGCCTAGCAAAGAAAGAGTAAGAAAGGCTGCAAAACGTCAAAGACAGCAGGACCATGGAATAATGCAGCAGTCCTCTAACAAAAAGATTTGTCAAGTCACCAAGAAAGCACCGGGTAAGAGTCGAAAAACAGTCATAAGAAATATGTGTAGTAAAAAAAATATTACTACAGAAAATGTTTCAGTCCAGAAAAGGAGAAAGAATTCAAATGGTAAGGAAAGGCCAATGAGAAATGTTACTGCTAGAGTAAGAGATAACTCTATGCATGAAAGTAGAAGGAAACAACAGTTTAGGGATATTCGTAAACGAATGTTCCGCAACAGGATAATTGGGAATTTGTTAAAAAATATTAAGAAAGGTCAGCAGAAAGTGGTTTTTTATAAGAGAAAAAAAATAGTTGAGAAAGTTATTGATCAGGCATTTGAAATTAAACGTAAGTTATTTATTTTGACAATCAATAGAATTAGGAAGCTAAACAAGGTAATTTATGATTTCAAAAGAAATAGTAGATGGAAGAGAATAGTTAATCGTAGTAATTTTTGTGAAGTTTTTTCTGGAGAATGGATGCATAGTTCAAGCTCTGAGGCATTTTTTAATGAGGAGAGTTATTTCCAGGATAATGATTTGGTGCATGCAGTTGACACCAGTGGTCGAGCTTATGAAGTGAAAGATGGTTGTCCAGTTGAAAAAGAAAAACTTGTGAGAACAGAGATAGAAGAGGTGTTAGGTAATGAGGTTTTAGGGAGACGTCCTAAGGGTCCTGTGTACACCTGGAAGTGTAGTAGTATTTGCAGTGTACGACAGGATTCCATCAATTTGCTTTGTGATTTTATACGGTCATTTAGTAAGAAAAGTTTGAAGCAGAAAATGAAGTTGTTGCAAGAATTAGATCCTTGCAGAGTGAGAGAAGTGATAGGTTTGCATGGTCATTCACTGGCTTGTCTTTCCAGGAGAGTATGCCAGAGTGTTTTTCATCATTTCAGGATGCTAGCAGTGCATCATAATAAAGTGAGGAAATTAGTTAGAATGTTGTATTATGCTAAGAGTCCAGCAATTATGCTTAAACAATTATGCGCTGCTCTTTTGCATGGTTCTGAAATAGATGTGAAGAATATATGTGAAGAAATTGAGTTTTGTTACTTTGGAAGTAAAGAGGAGAATGTTGAAATTGACCAAGAAGAAGAGAGTAATGTGGAAGATAGTGTACAGGTTTCCAGTACAGATAATTTCCAGAGGGAAATTGCGACGTTTGAGGTGAAATCAAGTGAGAGGCCAAATTTCACTTGTGTGTGTTGTCGACGCACTTATTATAAGAATCAGACTAAGTTAGTGGATTTATATGGAAAAAGTGAAAGGGAAAATAATAGTGAATGGAAGGATTTTACAACATACTTGATGGTAGAAAATTGTTTTGATTTGGGATTGGATCAACGTGTGTGTACTTATTGTTGTAACAAATTAAATCAAAACCAGATGCCTGCTAGAGCAGTTCATAATAATCTGGAATTGGTTGAGATTCCTTCTGAATTGAAGGATTTAAATACTTATGAATCTATTTTGATTCAAAGTATCCATCCCTTTCAGGCTATTGTAAGAATGGAGCCAAAGACAGGGAAATTGCCTCCATCAGATTTACAGAGAGGATTAAAGGGAAGAGTTGTTTATTTGCCTCTAGATTTGAAGAAAAACATTAACACAATTGGAGTAGAAAAAGTGGAAGAGGAACCTCTTGTTATCTTAGTTAATGGGGTTCCGACAAAGAATAAGAAAATATGGCAAGATTTAGTAGATGTTAGGAAAGTCAAAAGGGCAACATTGTATTTGAAAAAATATAATAAATACTATAAAAATGTATATGTTGCAGAAGAGGAAGTAAGTGAGGAAGAGGATAGCGATTTGTGTGCTGGTCAAATTGAGAAAGTAGAACCCTGTACTAGTGAAGAAATATATGAACATTATAGTGTTCATCCTTTGCATTCCAAGGAAGTCATGGGGAATGCTATTGAGTTGTTTCAAATGAAACAAGCGAAAGGGAGTCCCATTAGTGTTTGGGAGGAAAGTTTGGAAGCTCGGTGTTTCCCACAGCTTTTTCCAACAGGTCAGGGAGGAAGATATGATGAGCGACCTCATCAAATTCCTGCTTCTGAATACCGGACTTTGCGATTGTATGCAGGAGATCCTAGGTTTCGACAATGCATTTCTTATTTGTTTCATCTCCTGTTTGAAAGCGATCTGTCTGGACTGTCATATGCAGTGAACCACATCTTGAAAAGTGGTATACACATGCAAAACATCTCGGCAAGTGACTTTATGGATAAAGTCAATGTCCAAGACAGTATTTTGGATTCTCACCTGATTAATCTCATGGCGTGTCAGCGTGGTACTAATGAGTACTGGTACCGTCGTCATGGTGATTTAAAATGTATGCTGAGGAACTTAGGAACTCCCACATGGTTCCTCACTTTGAGCTGTGCTGAGTATGGCTGGGAAGACTTACTTGAATTTCTACGAGAGGCAAATGCTAACGTAGAAAACATCGAATTCAAGACACCCGGAGAACTGTGCTCTTTGGATCCAGTCAATGTATGTAGGTACTTCAATCATAGATTTGAAGGTATGATGTCTTTCATCATGAATAAGAAGAATCCACCTCTTGGAGAGGTGTTGGATTTCTTCTGGAGGAAGGAGTACCAAGCAAGAGGTGCTCCTCATATACATATGTTGCTGTGGATCAAGGATGCACCTAAATTTGGAACGGATGCAGACGACTCAGTGATGAGTTTCATAGAACAGTATTCTACGTGTGCTGTTCCAAACGCAAAGGAGAAAAAAAGCCTAAGAGAAAAAGTTCTACGTTTCCAAAGCCATCGATGTGGAAAGTACTGTCGTCGTAAATTCCGGAACAAAGACAAGTTCTACACCAAATGTCGTTTCGGCTTTCCACGATCGGTGATTTCTAAAGGAAGAGTGAACAGTTTGATGTCTACGCTGCGACATAATGTGATGAAGAAATCACCTAAAAACACATACAATTTGAAGAGGAACGAAGAGTCTAAGTACATCAACGACTACAACCCGGTGATTTTGTCCATGTGGAATGCTAACATGGATATACAGTTTGTGGCTGATAACTGTATGGCTGTGGCTCGGTATGTGACATCTTACATCACCAAAAAAGAGAAGACAGAATTGAAGGATATGTGGGAGGACATTTCCCATGAAAAGAGCCTCAGCAAGAAGTTGTACAGTTTCAGTCTGAAGATGTTGTCGCATCGAGAAATCGGAGCTTACGAATGTTCTGACCGGTTGTCTTCAGCAAGTCTCTATGCCAAGTCCAGGAGTATCGTTTGGGCGAGTGTTGGTCTTGCTGCAACGCGTAATCGAGTTCTGAAACCTGTGCGGGAAATTGAGTATTTGGCGGAAAAGGAGCCAAACAGTACCGACATTTTGAAGAGCAACATGTTGGATACATATTATCCAAATCGAAGCAGTCACCTCGAGAATGTTTGTCTGTATGAGGTTCTGCAAAATTACATATTCAAGAGGAACATCAAAGAAGATACTGAGAAAGGAGTGTATGCTGTAATAGGAAGTGAGGGATGTCTGGTCAAGCAAAGAAAATGCCACTTGATAAACCATCGAAAATTGAGTGGCGAATCTCCTGAAAAAAAGGAGTTTTTCTATTTAGCACTTTTGCAACTTTTTAAGCCTTGGCGTGCAGAAGAGGAACTGCTTGGAGATTTCCTTTGTTACGAAGACTCATTCAATGCTGCCAAGGAGACCATAGAATGTCCTGCTTTTCCCAAATATGTAGAAATGTTGAATGTGGAAATTGAGCAGGAAGCAACGATTGCAGCCGAGATTGCCAGAGACAGTTCTCAGGACAGTCAGAGTTCTGCTTCATTGAGTCAGGATCCACTAGGAGGACCTCTTATCGAAAATGAAGCTGCCACTGCTATGAATGAAGTGGAAAGAGCCATGGCACATGCTCAGGAGGATGTGGTTAACTTAGAAGAGTTGGAAAGACAACTCAACGTTGAGCAGAGGAAAATATATGACGAACTTACCATGCAAATTGATCATGGATTAAGTCATGACAAGAAAGAGTGCTCATGTACGTCGTTGAAGCCTGTCCGACTGTACGTGAGTGGAGAAGCGGGAACTGGAAAAAGTTTCCTTATTAAAGCAATTTCATGTTATTTGCAGGAAAGGACAGAGTCATCGCTGTCTTGTGTTGTCACCGCTCCAACTGGACTGGCAGCACATAACATTAAAGGGATTACTTTACATCGTTTACTGATGCTGCCAGTGGAGCATGACAACAAATTAGAATATCACAAGCTATCTGGAGATGCTTGTTTTGAAGTTTCAAGAGTCTTGAGGAAAATGAAACTTCTTATCATTGACGAAGTAAGCATGGTTTCCAATGTCATGCTTGCCTTTGTGCATTTGAGAATGCAAGAAGTTCTCAAAACAGAGTATGATGTGTTATTTGGTGGCAAACACATCATTGTTTTCGGAGATCTTCTGCAGCTGACACCAGTGAAAGGGCAACCTGTGTTCAAAATGCTCACGCATGAAGATACCAGGAAGTGCTTAGGGAGTATTGGCAACGTCAATATATGGTTAAACTTCAATTATGCTGAACTGCATGAAAATATGCGTCAGGCAAAGGATGAAGTTTACAAGACTATTCTACAAGATGTTAGAATTGGAAAAGTGACCGAGCATGGGAAAGAAGCTTTACATGCACGATTACTGACAAATTTATATCCAGACGAAGATGTTGTGCCTGAGAATATTTTTCAGAAAGTTACTGAGAAAAAATCTGGAATATGTTTGATGCCAACTCTTGCAGAATGTGCCAAATTCAACAACAAAATGTTGCATTTAGAAAAGCAAGAGATTGTGAAATTGGAAGCTATTGACAGAGTAGAGCATATGGGATCAACAATTATTTTGTCTGAGAATCTGAAAACAAAATTGGATTCATTAGAGAAGAGTATATCTAAAACTGCGGGTTTTGAAAAGACTCTGAATGTGTGCTTGAACTGCCGTATAATTTTAAGAAGGAATTTACATGTTGAAAGAGGTCTGGTAAATGGATCAATGGGTAATGTTGTTGATTTTGTGAAATACAGAAATAGAGATGGAATTGAATTTTTAAAAATTAAATTTGATGGCATTGAGGAAGTACAGCTAATTGCTCGTTGTTCTGCTAGATTTTTGCTTGTAAAAGACTTATATGTTCGTCGTAAGCAGTTTCCTGTTTGCTTGGCATATGCGGTGACAATCCATAAATCGCAAGGTTTAAGTGTAGACTGTGCATTGGTGAATATTGGCAGTTTTGTGTTCAAGGAGGGTATGGCATATGTGGCATTGTCACGAGTTAGGACATTATCGGGATTGTACTTGATTGAGTGTGATGTCACAAACATTTGTGCGGATCTAGATTGTGTTAAGGAATACAATAGGTTGAGAAGAGAGTATGCGCCACATTTGCCTCAGTATCCTTTGTTTGAGAAACGTGTGGTAGGCCGGAAACGAAGAAATGTGACCAATACTGGGGAGGTTGTAGCAAAAAGACGAAAAGTCGATGAACCTGAAATTATAAGCAGAAACAAAAAGGATTCTGTTGAAGATGTTGTTGGTTTTCAATTTGAAAACAGTTCTGGTGTCAACTGCTATGCTAATGTAGTGGTTAATGTTTTGTTTTCTCTAGAAAATGTAAAAGAAGAGATTGTGGTCAATTCTGATCAAAGATTTTGCAGTTTGTTAAATTCTGTGTTAGAGAAATGTAGCACTGATAGAACAAACATAGAAAGTGTGTCTGAAATTCGAAATCTGTTAGACAGATGTTCAGGCCAAACACAATTCTCTCAAAATAGTCAGCAAGATTGTCAGGAGTTTTTAATGTATATGCTTGATGTATTGTATGCTGAAGGTGTAGATGTAGATCATCTGTTTGGGCTTTCTTATCAATGGCAGCATGACTGCGAGAACTGTAGGGTATCAAGTAGTACTAGTGTAGACTCAGAAAGATTTATATATTTAACTTTGCCAGACAGTAAATCAGTCTCTTTTAATAAGCTAGTAAAAGCAGCTGATCACAATATGGAGTGTAGGCAATGTAAATCTGAAATGATGTCCACATTATTTATACGAACATATGGCCAGTATGTCATTTTAATGTTCCAACGATGTAGGCCTGATGGAACAAAATTGACAACTTTAATTAAAAATGTTGTGGCTTCACAGTTGTCAATATCAGGAAGGACTTTTGTAACTGTAGCAATTATATATCATGATGGTTCTTCAATAACATCAGGACATTATACAGCTTATTTAAAGTGTAGAAATGGCTGGTCATTCTGCAATGATTCTGTTTTAATTTTTCAAAAAAAATTGCCACATGACCTTAAAAACTGTTACCTGGTGTTTTTAAAACCAAAATTTTAGGGAAAGAATCTCGGGATGTGCTCTGAGGAATTTCAAGAAGTTCTCATGGCTCCTACACTATTTGGCCTTGAAGATAAGTGTAGTACAGAGACATAACTTTTTACCATAACACTGGACGTTATTGAGAAATACGTGCACTTTGAATGAGTACAGAAAAACTATTTCTTTTTATAAGCTAATTGAAGCAGCGAATCAAAACATGGAGTAGAGGGAATGTAAGTCTGCAATGCTGTCTACTGTTTTACATTGCTTTGTGATTAAAAGTGATGTAGAGAATTAAATAATTGTACTAGTCATAAAGGTAGTGTAAGTCTGCTTCATAGTAAGCAGTATCAGTGTGATAGGAAATGTAGAACATGATTGAGCAAGAAGGGGAAGATATTACTACTCCAGGATTGTGTAAATGATCTTCAACATTTTAATTCTGAAAGTTGCGGAAATGCGAAAAGACGGGATTGGCTAACAAGAATTCCAAGAGTTATACATGGCTCTGACAAGATTTGGCCTTGTGGAATCTTGTGGTAGAGAGCAAGAAGTCATTTATTGTATGTAACATGTTTTTGAAAACGATGGAGGTTTTCTTTCAGAAAGTGGCGGGTTG
Organism: Lissotriton helveticus; assembly: GCF_964261635.1. Lineage (NCBI taxonomy): Eukaryota > Metazoa > Chordata > Amphibia > Caudata > Salamandridae > Lissotriton > Lissotriton helveticus. The sequence goes on along the minus strand of NC_136060.1, from coordinate 329,900,180 downwards.
AAAGTAATAACAGCACAACAGAGTGTAAGCTGTTCATAGGACATCCTTGGCCGTCATGGAAAGTAAGTTAACTTTAAGGAGTTCTGAATTCTGATTTGTAATGTTGTATGGGTTTTTTAAACACAATCATTTTGATTGTGTTTTGTTTTCCCCGCTGTTATATGATGAATACCTTCAAGTCACTGTTTTAGTGAAATTTGATACATTCTGAGAACAGCAAAAATAAACCATTTAACATGTATAATTAATTCTGTTCTGTTTGCATTTATGATGTACATGTAGAACTGTGTAGGAGGCATGGAGAAGGTGAGGCTTCTGTAAGTGTCAAAGTTGTTGCATACAGTGCTCATATTCTACGTAGTCTTTTATAGTTCATTACTTTCACTGTTTCTGACTGATCAAAAATTTTTTTTTTAAAAAGAACAGTAAGTATAAGGGAAGGAAACAGACAGTTATGTTAAAAGAAACACAGCTATAGGGAATAAACTAGGGATACTGTTACCCGCAATCCTCTGCTGATGATGTCACTGAGCATGTCATGAATGATGTAATATGTGACATCATCAGCAGTGGATTACGGGTAATAGTATCTCTAGTTTACTCCCCTATAGCTGTCTTTCTTTTAACATAACTGTCTGTTTCCTTCCCTTATACTTACTGTTCTTTTTAAAAAAAAAAAAAATTTGGTTCGCTTCCGGTTCGCGTACCGCGGAGCGAACTGGGAAGCGGACTAAGAGAAATAGAGGTTGGCACAGTTGCAAATATTGTACCAATTTTTTAATAACGGGGAGGTAGTTCTGAAAAGAACTTTTTTTTAAATTGTTTTTGTTGTTTTATATTTTTTTTATTATTTTTCTGAATTTTTTTTACTTTTTTTGAATTTTTCTGAACAGTTTTATATTTTTTTTGTTTTTTTTTCGGAGGGGGCAACGAAAACGATTCATTGTAAAGGGCTCAACAGGAGCAAGAAAACAAAAAAAAAGAATTTATTGTTTGAGGAGTATAGGACAAACAAGAGCATGATTGTCAATAGCTCTGTTGATCAGAGTGATGCTACTTTCTCCGTAGCAAATGAATCCACTGCAATGTACGCAGACTTGTTTTACTTCACGAAATCTCGTTTGTATATTTGGCACCATCTCCCTGCCCTCTGGTCCCGTTACTTCCGGTACAACAGATCTTCTGGCCATAATAGGGAGATTATCTAGGTCGTCCTGTTCCTCTTCTTCCTCTTCTTGCTGAATTATAACTTTAGCAGGTGGTCCACTCTTCCTTGGATGTGGTGGAGGTGGTGGGGAAGCACCAGCTGAAGCTAGTAAAGAAGCCATTGCTCACTGGTAACAAAGGGTCTTTCTCTCACAATGATGAAAGTCAGAGTGAGGAAAGAAGGAGGGATTTTCACCATTTGGGAAAAAAAATAGTTCTCAACCAATGAAAAGTGTTCATTTTAGATCATATGACCTAGTCTTACATCATTAGGAAACCGAAAGTGAAATGAACCAATGAAAAGTGTTATTACCAAGTCACATGACCTGCTGTGTTTACGTTACGCGCTTTGCAGGGCCTCCCGGTTTGCTTCCAGAAACCTGTGCTTTGCGACTCGGTAAGCGTACGAGTTCGCTAACGTAGCACGTCATATGACGTATCACGCGACAACGCGAAACGTCATGCGGACGGGACGCGTCACGATGTTGTTTTCTAACGCGGCAGTTTTTGGTAAAGAAACGTTTACCGGCTCGCGGTCTATTTCGCGGCATCAAGGTCAGCTAACGGGAAGCTTCCCGATTCGCGAAGCGGGAACGAAGAAAAAAAAATATTAAAAAAAAAAGTTATTAATAAACATATAAAATATATTTTTGGATTTAAAGAAGAATACATTTTACAGCTACAGATATTAGCTGTTAAAAAACCAATGAAATTCACTGAAAAAACCATAGGTTATAGACCATATATAGTTAGGAATTAGCATTTACAAAACCTTGAAAATTCACTGAAAAAACCATAGGTTATAGACCATATATAGTTAGGAATTAGCATTTAAAAAACCTTATTTTACTCACACAAAACCATTGAAATTCCATATATAGTTAGTTGCACTAACTATATATCGCGCACCCGCAATCCACTGCTGATGATGTCACATATTACATCATTCATGACATGGTCAGTGACATCACTGATGACATCACTGATGACATCTCAAATGACATCACTGATGACATCTTACTTGACATCAATGATCACATCACTGATGATATCATTCATGTGATAATACAATGCATCTCCTCACACTCTAATATAACCTCCGTTACACCCAGTATTAAATAGAGAGTATCATTTTTGAAACCATTGACACACCAATACTAGTTACTACATACGCACTCACTGATTCCTATGTCTACACACACATTCACTCATACAATCATTCATACATACAATCACTCATCTTTACAACACTATCATATGCACTCATACACCTATACAGACACTCACACTCTGCCACTCATCCATGGAGTTACTCACACACCTAGTCAGTCCTGAAAAGAATCAATCACACTTCCATTTTCTCATCTATACAGTTAAACACAGAACACCTTACATTTTTGAAACATATACTAACACATAGTTACTCTCTTATAGAATCACTGATACAAGTACACATTGATCTGCACAGAGTCACACACCTCCCAGCCAGCCATACACACACTCAGTCTCCCATACAAATACTTGTGCAACCAATCAATAACCCATATAGCTACTTATATAGCTACTGATCAACACATGCAGCAGCTTGCACAACAACAGACATACTGATGCACACTTTTAGACAGTTTAGTCACTAACCCGTGCATTCAGTAAGACGCATTTAATCACTCACTCATACAGTCAATCACGCACCTACTAAAACCTTCATTCAGACACTTATACATCCACTCATTCTTCAATATGTAAAACATATTTAAACTTTACAGAAACACATAATCACTGGATGTTGTCATCAGTGATGTCATCAGTGATGTCACTGACCATGTCATGAATGATGTAATATGTGACATCATCAGCAGTGGATTGCGGGTGCGCGATATATAGTTAGTGCAACTAACTATATATGGAATTTCAATGGTTTTGTGTGAGTAAAATAAGGTTTTTTAAATGCTAATTCCTAACTATATATGGTCTATAACCTATGGTTTTTTCAGTGAATCTATATATATATTCACTGAAAAAACCATAGGTTATAGACCATATATAGTTAGGAATTAGCATTTACAAAACCTTGAAAATTCACTGAAAAAACCATGGGTTATAGACCATATATAGTTAGGAATTAGCATTTACAAAACCTTATTTTACTCACACAAAACCATTGAAATTCCATATATAGTTAGTTGTACTAACTATATATATCGCGCACCCGCAATCCACTGCTGATCATGTCACATATTACATCATTCATGACATGGTCAGTGACATCACTGATGACATCACTGATGACATCTCAAATGACATCACTGATGACATCACTGATGACATCTCAAATGACATCACTGATGACATCTCAAATGACATCACTGATGACATCACTGATGACATCTCATTTGACATTACTGATCACATCACTGATGACATCATTCATGTGATAATACGATGAACCTCTTCAGACTCTAATATAACCTTAGATACACTCAGTGTAAACAGACACTCACAGACTGTCACTCATCCATGGAGTTACTCACACACCTAGTCAGTCATGCAAAGAATCAATCACACCTCCATTTCCTCAACTATACAGTTATATACACCTTACTTATTCAAACATATACTAACACATATTTACTCTCTTTTACAATCCCTGATACAAGTTCACAATGATCCATACAGCCACTCACACATTCACTGGCTCTTATGAACAGTTATTTATATATGCCAACTCTCACATGTACTGTGTTTTACATATGTACTTACTTTGACATGTAGCACTGAGATATCCATTCACTCACCAATGCACTCATGCACAGTCAACCGCCCATACAGCTGTTTCCACATGCACTTTTGAACCCATACATCTAGTGAATCAACTGCTCACACATCTATGCACAGAGTCATACACCTCCCAGCCACCCACACACACACTCAGTCTCCCATACAAATACTTGGGCAACCAATCAATAACCCATATAGTTACTCATATAGCTACTGATCAACACATGCAGCAGTTTACAGAACAACAGACATAATGATGCACAAATTAAGACAGTTTAGTCACTAACCCATGCACTCAGTGACACACATTTAATCACTCACTCATACAGTCAGTCATGCACCTACTAAATCCTTCATCAAGACACTTATACATCCACTCATTCTTCAATATGTAAGACATATTTAAACTTTACAGAAACACACAGTCACTGGATGTTGTCATCAGTGATGTCATCAGTGATGTCATTTGAGATGTCATCAGTGATGTCATCAGTGATGTCACTGACCATGTCATGAATGATGTAATATGTGACATGATCAGCAGTGGATTGCGGGTGCGTGATATATAGTTAGTACAACAATTTCAATGGTTTTGTGTGAGTAAAATAAGGTTTTTTAAATGCTAATTCCTAACTATATATGGTCTATAACCCATGGTTTTTTCAGTGAATTTTCAAGGTTTTGTAAATGCTAATTCCTAACTATATATGGTCTATAACCTATGGTTTTTTCAGTGAATATATATATATATATATATATACATATATATATATATATATATACCAAAGGTAACAGGGACGTTATAGTTAGGAAATAGAATTTAAAAAAAACTTAGAAACTCACAAACAAAACAAAGTTTATAGGAATGTCATAGTTTAGTTCAGATTTTACATACACAAAACCATAGAACGGCAGCAGTTATAGTTACACGAGCTAACTATAACTTATGCCCCCCTCAATGCACTGCATATGATCTCACCTATTACATCATTCATAACGTGGTCAGTGACTTCACTGACCACAGGTTTTTTCAGTGAATTTCATTGGTTTTTTAAAAGCTAATATCTATAGCTGTAAAATGGATTCTTCTTTAAATCAAAAAATATATTTTATATGTTTATTAATAATTTTTTTATTATTATTATGTTTTGGTTCGCTCCCGGTTCGCGAACCGGGTAGCTTCCCGTTAACTCAATTTGGTGCCGCGACTCGGTACGCGAACCGGTAAACGTTCCGTTTGCGCATCTGCCGCATTAGAAATCAACATCGTGACGCGTCGCGGAAGCGCGACGTATCGCGTTGTCGCGTAATGCGTCTTATGATGCGCCGCGTTAGCGCACCCGGAAGTGCTCCGGTACGCGAAGCGCAGCTCCCCGGAAGCGATCCGGGGCGCGTCGCGTAAGCGCGACGTATCGCTTTGCCGCGTAATGCGTCTTATGACGCGCCGCGTTAGCGCACCCGGAAGTGCTCCGGAGCGCGAACCGAGGCGCGAAGCGCAGCTCCCCGGAAGCGATCCGGGGCGCGGCCCGCAGCGCGTAACATAAGCGTAACAGGTCATGTGACTTGTTAATAAAACTTTTCATTGGTTCATTTCACTTTTGGTTTCCTAATGATGTAAGGCTAGGTCATGTGACCTAAAAATAACACTTTTCATTGGTTTAGAACTATTTTTTTTCCCAAAATGATGAAAGCCCCCACCTTTTTTCTCACTCTGACTTTCAACTTTGTGAAAGGAAGACCTATTTTGCTGAGTAGAAAATGGCTTCAGTAGTAGCTGCAGCTGGTGCACCCCCACCACCACCACCACCACCAAGTAAGAGAGGACCACCTCCACAGTTCCTTCCCAACACAGAGGAGGAAGAGGACCAAGAAGAGGAAGAGGAAGTACAGCCAAGACAGTTTTTACGTGAGGAGCCCCGGATATCTCACCGCAAAAATAGTTTTATTTGGCAGTTTTTTTCTTTTCTTCAAGGACAAAAAAAAGTGAATGCTCGCTATGTGACATGCCTCATATGCAAAGAAGATTTATCTAGAGGCACAGATAAGAAGTCTAGTTACGGCAACTATACTATGCATTGTCATATGCAGAGGTGGCATCCACTAAATTACAGCAGGGCAGAGATGCGTGACCTCCAAGACAACCCACCAACTCCTGTGGTCAGGACATCGGCACAGGTAACTCTGCGGGGCCAGAGGCACGGGAAACAGTGTCAAACATTCAAGAAAATGTTGTGCACATGAAGATAGTGTGTATTTATTGTGGTAACCTACTCTCATGTGCCAATATGAGTATTAATTTGATAAACAGAGCATATGAAAACCACAAGTGCTCAAAACGCCCCAAAAAAAAAAAAAAAAAAATTCTCCTGTTGAGCCCTTTCTGATGCCTGTTTTTCGTTGTTTCCCCCCAAAAAACCAGAAAAAACATAAAATTGTTCAAAAAACACAAAAAAAAAAAAATGTTCAGAAAAATAAAAAAAAATATAAAACAACAAAAACATTAAAAAAAAAGTTCTTTTCAGAACTACTTCCCCTTTATAAAAAAAATTGCTAGAATGTTTAGCACTCTGGCAACCTTTATTTCTTTTGGTTCGCTTCCCGGTTCGCTCCCCGGTACGCGAACCGGGAGCGAACCAAAAAAATGTATTTAAAAAAAAGAAGAGTAAGTATAAGGGAAGTAAACAGAGAGTAATGTTAAAAGAAAGACAGCTATAGGGACTAAACCAGAAATACTGTTTAATAGATCTATTTACCGAAGAAAAGATGGAAGAGGGTATAATTGTGAAAAACAAAATAGATAAGGAAGTGAAAGAAAAAAGGAGAGTAGAAGAATAACAAAGAAGAGTTTCTTAGAGAATATGAGTGAATGTTCAAAATAAGATTAAAACATGTGGAATAACAGAGAGAAAAAACAGAAAGCAGAAAAGAAGAAGTAACAGAAAAGGAATAATTGAAACAGCAAAGAAATGTAAATAACATAGGGGCATATTATCAACATAGGCAATAAAAGTTTTGCAGCTTTTATCGGCAGAAATGTGTCGCTAAAGCCGCTTTTGCGGCAGAAAACTGCCGCTAAAACCGCTTTTGCAGCAGTTTTCTGCCGATAAAAACAGCAATAATTTTATTGGCTGTGTTCATAATATGCCCCTTAGTGTGCTTCAACTACACAGAGAAAGCATAATGAACAAGTAGTGAAAGAGTGATCAGTCAGAGACAGTGAGAGTAATAGAGACGGAGTGAGTGAACAAGAGTGAGGAACTATGAGAAGAGAGGGACTGAGAAAAGGAGTGGAAGGAGTAGAGTAAGTAAGTAATAGAGAAAGGAATGAGGGAAGTAGCAAAGGCAGGAAAGTGAGGGTTAACCCCTTCCACGCTCATGACGAGCTGGGCTCGTCATGAAGTAGCCTGCTGCTACACTGATGACGAGCCCAGCTCGTCATGTTGTGTGGGATTGACGATTTCTCAGCACAGCAGGGGAATATGCTGAGCATCCATGGGGTTAAAGAAATGAAGCAGTGGAACTAATAGTAGTTAAATGTGATAGAAATGTAATGAAAAGAGTACAAAACATTTACCTTATAATTGTCGTTAACTTAGTCACTTGTTATTTTTATACTTTCAATCTGTGAAAGAGAGAACAAACATTTGAAAAATATTAAAACATGTATTTAAAAATTAGAAAAGACATGGGAAAAGATTGAAGGACAAACAGTTTTTCAACAACTTTGACACTTACAGAAGCCTCTGCTTCTCCAGGCCCCCTACACAGTCCTAAAGATATACATTTTAAACTAACAGTATCTTGATGCAGATGAAGTGAGGCCTATCTTGGAACATGGTGCATCTTTTGCACTGCTGTTGTCTCACAAAAGTGACGCAATGGCAGCGCAAAAGAGGTGCACAATCATCATAAAACTGTTCCTAACATTTTAAATGATTGTTTCAGGATGGCAATAAGGTGTGTCCTATCCAGACGTTGGTTTCAGGTGAGGCCTACTCAGGGTTGCAGATGAAATTTAGGCTTGTTGAAGAGTACAGAGGAGATAATACATGTGCAGGCCTACCAATAAAGTTCAGACCTCCTCTGTTTCCCTGGACAGGCCTAAACTTCATCTGCACAATGTGATTCGTAATGTTAGGAAACACAGGCAATGTATTTGAAAAACGTGCAATTTCTTTTGCTCATTTCACAATCACATCACTTGTGTTTCCTTTGGTTAGGTATCTCATTGTGCAGATGTAGTCCAGCATATGAAAGAGTACGCACTGCATGCAACAACTTTGACACTTACTGAAGCCTCAGCTTCTCCATGCCCCCTACACAGTCCTAATTATATACATTTTAAACTGACGGTATCTTGCTGGAAATGAACTGAGGCCTATCTTGCAACATGGTGCATCTTTTACACAAAAGTGACGGAACAGCGGCACAAAAGAGGCACACAGCCTTCATAAAACTGCCCTTAACATTTTAAATGATTGTTTCTAGATGCTGATAAGGTGTAACCTATCCACAGATTTGTTTCAGGTAAGTCCTACTCAGGGTTGCAGATGAAATTTAGGGTTGTTGAAGAATACAGAGGAGATAATACATGTGCAGGCCTACCAACGAAGTGAGTCATGTCCACTGCACTCTTGAACAAATGTCAGACCTCCTCTGTCTCCTGGAACAGGCCTAAACCTCATCTACACAATGTGATGTGTAATGTTAGGAAACACAGGTAATGTAATTGAAAAACGTGCAATATTTTTTGCTCATTCCACAATCACATCACCTGTGTTTCCTTTGCTTAGGTATCTCATTGTGGAAATGTAGTCTATCATATGAAAGACTACATAGAATGTGAGCACTGTATGCAACAACTTTGACACTTACAGAAGCCTCAGCTTCTCCATACCTCCTACACAGTTCTAAATGTACATCATAAATACAAAAAGTACAGAATTAATTATACATGTTAAATGGTTTATTTTTGCTGTTCTCAGAATGTATCAAATTTCACTAAAAACAGTGACTTGAAGGTATTCATCATATAACAGCGGGGAAAAAAAAACACAATCAAAATGATTGTGTTTAAAAAACCCATATAACATAACCAATCAGAAATCAGAACTCCTCAAAAGTAACTTACTTTCCATGACGTCGAAGGATGTCCTATGAACAGCTTACACTCTGTTGCGCTGTTTTTATTTTCAGCCCGCCACTTTCTGAAAGAAAACCTCCATCGTTTTGAAAAATATGTTACATACAATAAATGACTTCTCGCTCTCTACCACACGTTTTCACAAGGCCAAATCATGTAAGAGCCATTTATAACTCTTGGAATTCTTGTAAGCAAATCCCGTCATTTTCTATTTCCGCAACTTTCAGAAAGAAAACGTTCAAGATCACTTTCACAATCCTGGACTAGTAATATCTTACCCTTCTTGCTCACTCATGTTCTACATTTCCTATGACACTGATACTGCTTACTATGAAGCAGACTTACACTACCTCTATGACTACTACAATTATTTAATTCTCTACATCACTTTTAATCACAAAGCAATATAAAACAGTAGATACAATTATATCAACCCCTAGAATCATTATACGCCAGTTACCTACCCTAAATTCTCTTTTCTGAAAACAGAAAGTAAGAATATTTTTAAGTAAAAAGGCAACATTGTATCGTAGTCAAATGGGAATAATTTCCGAAACAGCAATTTTTTTTACATTTTCAATAAGCTGTGTAATAAGCGGATCTTGTCAAATGACCATCATGCCATATAATAGCTGCAGTTACAAATGTTCTTCCTAAAATCAACGACTGTGTAGCCACAACATTTGTAATTAAAGTTGAAGACTTACTTTCATCAGGTTTATATAGTTGGATTTTTAAAATGACATTATAATCAAAAGTTTGGACAAATAATCTAGACAGCATTGCAGACTTACATTACCTCTACTCCATGTTTTGATTGGCTGCTTGAATTAGCTTATAAAAAGAAACAGTTTTTCTGAACTCATTCAAAGTGCAGTTATTTTTCCATGACGTCAAGTGTTATGGTAAGAACACCGTTTGCTTTGGGAAATACTCTGTTGTCCTTCAACTAATCTGTGCCCACCACTTTCTGTAAGAAAATCTTCTTTTTTTCCAGGAACTATTTAAAACTCAAAAATAACTTTTGACTCTGTACTACACTTATCCTCAAGGCCAAATCCTGTAGAAGCCATTAGAACCTCTTGAAATTCCTCAGAGCAAATCCCGAGATTCCTTCTCTAAAATTTTGGTTTTAAAAACACCAGGTAAGAATTTTTAAGGTCAAAAGGCAATTTTTTTTTTAAAGTGAAAACAGAATCGTTGCAGAATGACCAGCCATTTCTAGACTTTAAATAAGCTGTGTAATGTCCTGATGTTATTGAAGGACCGTCATGATATATAATTGCTGCAGTTACAAAAGTCCTTCCTGATATTGACAACTGCGAAGCCACAAAATTTTTAATTAAAGTTGTCAATTTTGTTCCATCAGGCCTACATCGTTGGAACATTAAAATGACATACTGGCCATATGTTCGTATAAATAATGTTGACATCATTTCAGATTTACATTGGCTACACTCCATGTTGTGATCAGCTGCTTTTACTAGCTTATTAAAGGACACTGATTTACTGTCTGGCAAAGTTAAATATATAAATCTTTCCGAGTCTACACTAGTAGTACTTGATACCCTACAGTTCTCGCAGTCATGCTGCCATTGATAAGAAAGCCCAAACAGGTGATCTACATCTACACCTTCAGCATGCAATACATCAAGCATATACATTAAAAACTCCTGACAATCTTGCTGAATATTTTGAGAGAATTGTGTTTGACCTGAACATCTGTCTAACAGATTTCGAATTTCAGACACACTTTCTATTTTTGTTCTATCAGTGCTACATTTCTCTAACACAGAATTTAACAACTGCAAAATCTTTGATCCGAATTGACCACAATCTCTTCTTTTACATTTTCTAGAGAAAACAAAACATTAACCACTACATTAGCATAGCAGTTGACACCAGAACTGTTTTCAAATTGAAAACCAACAACATCTTCAACAGAATCCTTTTTCTTTCTGCTTATAATTTCAGGTTCATCGACTTTTCGTCTTTTTGCTACAACCTCCCTAGTATTGGTCACATTTCTTCGTTTCCGGCCTACCACACGTTTCTCAAACAAAGGATATTGAGGCAAATGTGGCGCATACTCTCTTCTTAACCTATTGTATTCCTTAACACAATCTAGATCCGCACAAATGTTTGTGACATCACACTCAATCAAGTACAATCCCGATAAAGTTCTAACTCGTGGCAATGCCACATATGCCATACCCTCCTTGAACACAGAACTGCCAATATTCACCAATGCACTGTCTACACTTAAACCTTGCGATTTATGGATTGTCACAGCATATGCCAAGCAAACAGGAAACTGCTTACAGCGAACATATAAGTCTTTTACAAGCAAAAATCTAGCAGAACAACGACCAATTAGCTGTACTTCCTCAATGCCATCAAATTTAATTTTTAAAAATTCAATTCCATCTCTATTTCTGTATTTCACAAAATCAACAACATTACCCATTGATCCATTTACCAGACCTCTTTCAACATGTAAATTCCTTCTTAAAATTATACGGCAATTTAAGCACACATTCAGAGTCTTTTCAAAACCTGCAGTTTTAGATATAGTCTTCTCTAATGAATCCAATTTTGTTTTCAAACTCTCAGACAAAATAATTGTTGATCCCATATGCTCTACTCTGTCAATAGCTTCCAGTTTCACAATCTCTTGGTTTTCTAAATGCAACATTTTGTTGTTGAAGATGGCACATTCTGCAAGAGTTGGCATCAAACATATTCCAGATTTCTTCTCAGTAATTTTCTGAAAAATATTCTCAGGCACAACGTCTTGTTCTGGATATAAATTTGACAGTAATCGTGCATGTAAAGCTTCTTTCCCATGCTCGGTCACTTTTCCAATTCTAACATCTTGTAGAATATTCTTGTAATCTTCATCCTTCGCCTGACGCATATTTTCATGCAGTTAAGCATAATTGAAGTTTAACCATATATTGACGTTGCCAATGCTCCCTAGGCACTTCCTGGTATCTTCATGCGTGAGCATTTTGAACACAGGTTGTCCTTTCACTGGTGTCAGCTGCAGAAGATCTCCGAAAACAATGATGTGTTTGCCACCAAATAACACATCATACTCTGTTTTAAGAACTTCTTGCATTCTCAAATGCACAAAGGCAAGCATGACATTGGAAACCATGCTTACTTCGTCAATGATAAGAAGTTTCATTTTCCTCAAGACTCTTGAAACTTCACAACAAGCATCTCCAGATAACTTGTGGTATTGTAATTTGTTATCATGCTCCACTGGCAGCATCAGTAGACGATGCAAAGTAATACCTTTAATGTTATGTGCTGCCAGTCCAGTTGGAGCGGTGACAACACAAGACAGCGATGACTCAGTCCTTTTCTGCAAATAACATGAAATTGCTTTAATGAGGAAACTTTTTCCAGTTCCCGCTTCTCCACTCACGTACAGTCGGACAGGCTTCAACGACGTACATGAGCACTCTTTCTTCTCATGACTTAATCCATGATCAATTTGGTTGGTAACCTCGTCATATATTTTCCTCTGCTCAACGTTGAGTTGTCTTTCCAAGTCTTCTAAGTTAACCGCATCCTCCTGAGCATGTGCCATGGCTCTTTCCACTTCATTCATGGCAGTGGCAGCTTCATTTTCGATAACAGGTCCTCCTAGTGGATCCTGACTCAATGAAACAGAACTCTGACTGTCCTGAGAACTGTCTCTGGCAATCTCGGCTGCAATCGTTGCTTCCTGCTCGATTTCCGCATTCAACATTTCTAGATATTTGGGAAAAACAGGACATTCTATGGTATCCTTGGCGGCAGTGAAAGAGTCTTCGTAACAGAGGAAATCTCCAAGCAGTTCCTCTTCTGCACGCCAAGGCTTAAAAAGTTGCAAAAGTGCTAAATAGAAAAACTCCTTTTTTTCAGGAGATTCGCCACTCAATTTTCGATGGTTTACCAAGTGGCATTTTCTTTGCTTGACCAGACATCCCTCACTTCAAATTACAGCATACACTCCTTTATCAATATCTTCTTTGATGTTCCTCTTGAATATGTAATTTTGTAGAACCTCAAACAGACAAACATTCTCGAGGTGACTGCTTCGATTTGGATAATATGTATCCAACATGTTGGTCTTCAAAATATCGGTACTGTTCGGCTCCTTTTCCGCCAAATACTAAATTTCCCGCACAGGTTTCAGAACTCGATTACGCGTTGCAGCAAGACCAAGACTCGCCCAAACGATACTCCTGGATTTGGCATAGAGACTTGCTGAAGACAACCGGTCAGAACATTCGTAAGCTCCGATTTCTCGATGTGACAACATCTTCAGACTGAAACTGTACAACTTCTTGCTGAGGCTCTTTTCATGGGAAATGTCCTCCCACATATCCTTCAATTCTGTCTTTTCTTTTTTGGTGATGTAAGATGTCACATACCGAGCCACAGCCATACAGTTATCAGCCACAAACTGTATATCCATGTTAGCATTCCACATGGACAAAATCACTGGGTTGTAGTCGTTGATGTACTTGGACTCTTCGTTCCTTTTCAAATTGTATGTGTTTTTAGGTGATTTCTTCATCACATTATGTCGCAGCGAAGACATCAAACTGTTTACTCTTCCTTTAGAAATCACCGGTCGTGGAAAGCCGAAACGACATTTGGTGTAGAACTTGTCCTTGTTTCTGAATTTACGACGACAGTACTTTCCACAACGATGGCTTTGGAAACGTAGTACTTGTTCTCTTAGGCTTTTCTTCTCCTTTGCGTTTGGAACAGCACACGTAGAATACTGCTGTATGAAACTCATCACTAAGTCTTCTGGATCTGTTCCAAATTTAGGTGCATCCTTGATCCACAGCAGCATATGTATATGAGGAGCACCTCTTGCTTGGTACTCCTTTCTCCAGAAGAAATCCAACACCTCTCCAAGAGGTGGATTCTTCTTATTCATGATGAAAGACATCATAGCTTCAAATCTATGATTGAAGTACCTGCATACATTCACTGGATCCAAAGAGCACAGTTCTCCGGGTGTCTTGAATTCGATATTTTCAATGTTTCCATTTGCCTCTCGTAGAAATTCAAGTAAGTCTTCCCAGCCATACTCGGCACAGCTCAGAGTGAGGAACCATGTGGGAGTTCCTAAGTTCCTCAGCATACATTTTAAATCACCATGACGACGGTACCAGTACTCATTAGTACCACGCTGACACGCCATGAGATTAATCAGGTGACAATCCAAAATACTGTCTTGCACATTGACTTTATCCATAAAGTCACTTGCAGAGATGTTTTGCATCTGTATACCACTTTTCAAGATGTGGTTCACTGCATATGACAGTCCAGACAGATCGCTTTCAAACAGGAGATGAAACAAATAGGGAATGCATTGTCGAAACCTAGCATCTTCTGCATACAATCGTAAAGTCCGGTATTCAGAAGCAGGAATTTGATGAGGTCGCTCATCATATCTTCCTCCTTGACCTGTTGGAAATAGCTGTGGGAAACACCGAGCTTCCAAACTTTCCTCCCAAACACTAATGGGACTCCCTTTGGCTTGTTTCATTTGAAACAACTCAATAGCATTCCCCATGACTTCCTTGGAATGCAAAGGATGAACACTATAATGTTCATATATTTCTTCACTTTTAGAGGGTTCTACTTTCTCAATTTGACCAGCACACAAATTGCTATCCTCTTCTTCACTTACTTCCTCTTCTGCAACATATACATTTTTATAGTACTTATTATTTTTTTTCAAATACAATGTTGCCTTTTTGACTTTCCTAACATCCACTAAATCTTGCCATATTTTCTTACTCTTTGTCAGAACCCCATTAACTAAGATAACCAGAGGTTCCTCTTCCACTTTTTCTACTCCAATTGTATTAATGTTTTTCTTCAAATCTAGAGGCAAATAAACAACTCTTCCCTTTAATCCTCTCTGTAAATCTGATGGAGGCAATTTCCCTGTCTTTGGCTCCATTCTTACAATAGCCTGAAAGGGATGGATACTTTGAATCAAAATAGATTCATAAGTATTTAAATCCTTCAATTCAGAAGGAATCTCAACCAATTCCAGATTATTATGAACCGCTCTAGCAGGCATCTGGTTTTGATTTAATGTGTTACAACAATAAGTACACACACGTTGATCTGATCCCAAATCAAAACAATTTTCTACCATCAAGTATGTTGCAAAATCCTTCCATTCACTATTATTTTCCCTTTCACTTTTTGCATATAAATCCACTAACTTAGTCTGATTCTTATAATAAGTGCGTCGACAACACACACAAGTGAAATTAGGCCTCTCACTTGATTTCACCTGAAACGTGGCAATTTCCTTCTGAAAATTATCTGTACTGGAAACCTGTACACTATCTTCCACATTACCCTCTTCTTCTGGGTCAATTTCAACATTCTCCTCTTTACTTCCAAAGTAACAAAACTCAATTTCTTCACAAATATTCTTCACATCTATTTCAGAACCATGCAAAATAGCAGCGCATAATTGTTTAAGCATAATTGCTGGACTCTTAGCATAATACAACATTCTAACTAATTTCCTCACTTTATTATGATGCACTGCTAGCATCCTGAAATGATGAAAAACACTCTGGCATACTCTCCTGGAAAGACAAGCCAGTGAATGACCATGCAAACCTGTCACTTCTCCCACTCTGCAAGGATCTAATTCTTGCAACAACATCATTTTCTGCTTCAAACTTTTCTTATTAAATGTCCGTACAAAATCACAAAGCAAATTGATGGAATCCTGTCGTACACTGCAAATACTACTACACTTCCAGGTGTACACAGGACCCTTAGGACGTCTTCCTAAAACCTCATTACCTAACACCTCTTCTGTCTCTGTTGCCACAAGTTTTTCTTTTTCAACTGGACAACCATCTTTCACCTCATAAGCTCGACCACCGGTGTCAACTGCATGCACCAAATCATTATCCTGGAAATAACTCTCCTCATTAAAAAATGCCTCACAACTTGAACTATGCATCCATTCTCCGGAAAAAACTTCACAAAAATTACTACGATTAACTATTCTCTTCCATCTACTATTTCTTTTGAAATCATAAATTGCCTTGTTTAGCTTCCTAATTCTATTGATTATCAAAATAAATAACTTTCGTTTAATTTCAAATGCCTGATCAATAACTTTCTCAACTTTTTTTTTTCTCTTATAAAAAACCACTTTCTGTTGACCTTTCTTAATATTTTTTAACAAATTGCCAATTATCCTGTTGCGGAACATTCGTTTACGAATGTCCCTAAACTGTTGTTTCCTTCTACTATCATGCACAGAGTTATCTCTTGCTCTAGCAGTAACATTTTTGATTGGCCTTTCCTTTCCGTTTAAATTGCTTCTCTTTTTCTGGACTGAAACATTTTCTGTAGTAATACTTTTTTTTCTACAAATGTTTCTTATGAATGATTTCGTTGTCTTACCCGGTGCTTTCTTGGTGACTTGACGATTTTTTATTGTAGAGGAATGCTGCAATAATTGATGAACCTGCTGTCTTTGACGTTTTGTAGCCTTTCTGATTCTATCCTTAGACGGCATTCTCTACTTTTGAAATGATCTGCAGTTGAATCTGTGGAAAAATATAATAAAACATGTTATTAACCACTATTACCAAACAGTAAATCAATAACAGTCGTCAAAAACTTAACACACTACTTGTCATTTTCACTTAGAATAATTTTTAGTGCATAGGCAAATTTAGTATTCACAAATAGTAGCAAAGAAATGGAATGCTTCTACATTTTACCTGTGCTGTTTTATATGTGAATCTGATCTAATTTTATGAGCATATTATACTATTTTATTAAAGACACTACACATAACCTGTTTTTGAAGTTGTGTTTAATTTTAAATGAAACGGTTTACATTTTTACTTTTTATTTCCGTTAAATTTTAAAAATAAATGTTTATAGTTCCATAGGCTCAAGCAGGTCAGCTTCCCACCCTATGTCATACAATTCTGACAAATCGGCATCCTCATCATGTTCTTCATCATCCTCAGGATTTAAATCATCTAAGGGATCTACTTCCACTGACGTTTCAATGACAAGTTCAACGATAAGATCGAGATCAACTGATTGCTCATTATCACTCATGCTTGATGTTGTCGTTATCTTTAAAAAAAGAGAACAACAATGAGATGTTGCAGAGTAAGACACAAATCTCAGAGACTATAATAGTAAAATTGTTTAACAAGAGTAACATTTTGCAGCTATTATTTAGCCATGTCCAGCGATGCTGAGGAGGTGAGGCCTATGTCCAAGTTTTCAGTGAGCAGGACTCATCTCTTCTTAACCTTGGATAAGCCTCACCGACTCTGTGTCCCCTGCAGATACTTAAATGTAAAGGGGCAGATTTATGTTAACTGGCACATCCCCAGGGATGCACCATTTAACGTGCACCGCTGCTCTGCCACCCATGGTGTGCCGCATTTACAATGTGGAGCACCATTGAGTAAAAACAGCACAGATGCGTCACGCATCTGTGCCGCAAAAGCAGCACATTGCAGGAATCACGTCATAAGCACGACATGTCTACTGCAATGCACAGGAGGAAGCCACACATTGCAGGGTGCATCACTCCTTAGGCTATTTCAAACAGGCATAAGGATTTGATTCAGCAATGCTATAAAGCTGACTCAGTGAAATCTTCTAAATTTCACTGTGTTAGTTTTACAGGGCTTTCATGCAAATGAATGCCCACCCTGCAACAAAACACCTATATGAAACCTGACGCAGGTTTCATGTGGCACAGGACTTTACAGCATAACACATCTGCCTAGATGCATCAAGTTGTAAATATGTCACAACATAGCAAATGTTTTGCACCGCCGCTGCATCACAAAAGTGACGCACAGCGGCACAAAAGAGGCACACACCTATCATAAATCTGTCCCTAACATTTTAGATGATTGATTCAGGATGACGATAAGGTGTAGCCTATCCAGAGGTTTGTTTGAGGTGAGGCCTACTCAGGGTTGCAGATGAAATTTAGGGTTGTTGAAGAATACAGAGGAGATAATACATGTGCAGGCCTACCAATGAAGTGAGTCATATCCACTTCACTCTTGAACAAAGGCCAGACCTCTTCTGTGTCCGTGGACAGACCTAAACCTCATCTGCACAATGTCATTCGTAAACTTAGGAAACACAGGTGATGTAATTGAAAAATGTGGAGTTTCTTTTCCTCATTTCACAATCACATCACCTGTGTTTCCTTTGCTTAGGTATCTCATAGTGCAGATGGAGTCTAGCATATCAAAGAGTACACAGAAGTTCAGCAGTGTATACAACAATTTTGACATTTACAGAAAATTCAGCTTCTTATCTTGTTGGAGATGAAGTGAGGCCTGTCTTGCAACATGGTGCATCTTTTGCATCACTGCTGCATCGGTTTCATGTGGCACGGGACTTTACAGCATGACACATCTGCCTAGATGCATCAAGTTGTAAATATGTCACAACATAGCAAATCTTTTGCACCGCCGCTGCGTCACAAAAGTGACGCACAGCGGCGCAAAAGAGGCACACACCTATCATAAATCTGTCCCTAACATTTTAAATGATTGATTCAGGATGACAATAAGTTGTCGCCTATCCAGAGGTTTGTTTGAGGTGAGGCCTACTCAGGGTTGCAGATGAAATTTATGCTTGTTGAAGAGTACAGAGGAGATAATAGATGTGAAGGCCTACCAATGAAGTAAGTCATGTCCACTTCACTCTTGAACAAAGGCCAGACCTCTTCTGTGTCCGTGGACAGGCCTAAACCTCATCTGCACAACGTCATTCGTAAACTTAGAAAACACAGGTGATGTAATTGAAAAATGTGGAGTTTCTTTTCCTCATTTCACAATCACATCACCTGTGTTTCCTTTGCTTAGGTATCTCATAGTGCAGATGGAGTCTAGCATATCAAAGAGTACACAGAAGTTCAGCAGTGTATACAACAATTTTGACATTTACAGAAGATTCAGCTTCTTATCTTGTTGGAGATGAAGTGAGGCCTGTCTTGCAACATGGTGCATCTTTTCCATCACTGCTGCATCGGTTTCATGTGGCAGGGGACTTTACAGCATGACACATCTGCCTAGATGCATCAAGTTGTAAATATGTCGCCACGTAGCAAATCTTTTGCACCGCCGCTGCGTCACAAAAATGACGCACAGAGACGCAAAAGAGGCATACACCTATCATAAATCTGTCCCTAACATTTTAAATGATTGATTCAGGATGACAATAAGGTGTGGCCTATCCAGAGGTTTGTTTAAGGTGAGGCCTACTCAGGGTTGCAGATGAAATTTACGCTTGTTGAAGAGTACAGAGGAGATAATATATGTGAAGGCCTACCAATGAAGTAAGTCATATCCACTTCACTCTTGAACAAAGGCCAGACCTCTTCTGTGTCCGTGGACAGACCTAAACCTCATCTGCACAATGTCATTCGTAAACTTAGGAAACACAGGTGATGTAATTGAAAAATGTGGAGTTTCTTTTCCTCATTTCACAATCACATCACCTGTGTTTCCTTTGCTTAGGTATCTCATAGTGCAGATGGAGTCTAGCATATCAAAGACTACGCAGAAGGTGAGAACTGTATGGAACATGGCTATGTAAGTCAAATAATCAAAATCTAAATTTGCCAAGCACACATGGGGGTGTATTTACAAGGACCTTCCACCACGAGGAAATGTCTTTAATTAAAATGGGAAAAATAACATCAAAGGGACTCAAATGCCTTTTAAATATACCCCAAGCAACCTATGAAACTGTAGCACTACATATCAAGAAACCTAATTGATTTCAAAAATCGTTTTTAAACACATCATCTAAATCAATTATATACCTACATTCAAGGGGAAATGACTTAAAATGGCCTAAGACACATGAAAGCGTTTTTTTAAGGCCCTTGCACCATTTTTGGGTCGCTTTTAACATGGCTATGTTAGTCAAAGAATTAAAATCTAAATTTGCCAAGCACAGATGGGGGCATATTTACAAGGACCTTGCACCACGGGGAAAGGTCTTAAATTAAAATGGGAAAAATAACATCAGAGAGACTCAAATGCCTTATAAATATGCCCCAAGCAACCTATGAAACTCTAGCACTACATATCCAGAAACCTAATTGATGTCAAAAAACGTTTTAAAACACATCATCTAAATCAATTATATACCTACATTCATCGGGAAGTGACTTAAAATGCCCTAAGACACATGAAAGCGTTTTTTTTAAACCCTTGCTCCATTTTTAGATCACTTTTAACATGGCTATGTAAGTCAAATAATCAAGATCTAAATTTGCCAAGCACAGATGGGGGCGTATTTACAAGGACCTTGCACCACAGGGAAAGGTCTTAAATTAAAATGGGAAAAATAACATCAGAGAGACTCAAAGGCCTTATAAATATGCCCCAAGCAACCTATGAAGCTCTAGCAGTACATATCAAGAAACCTAATTGTTTTCATAAATCGTTTTTAAACACATCATCTAAATCAATTATATACCTACATTCAAGGGGAAATGACTTAAAATGGCCTAAGACACATGAAAGCGTTTTTTTTAAGGCCCTTGCAACATTTTTGGGTCACTTTTAACATGGCTATGTTAGTCAAAGAATTAAAATCTAAATTTGCCAAGCACAAATGGGGGCATATTTACAAGGAGCTTGCACCATGGGGAAAGGTCTTAAATTAAAATGGGAAAAATTACATCAAAGGAACTCAAAAGCCTTGAAAATATGCCCCAAGCAACCTATGAAACTCTAGCAGTACATATCAGGAAACCTAATTGATTTCAAAAAACGTTTTTAAACACATCTTGTAAACAAATTATAATCATACATTCATGGGGAAGTGAGTTAAAATACCCTAAGACACATGAAAGCATTTTTGTAAGACCCTTGCACTATTTTTGCGTCACTTTTAACATGGCTATGTAACACAAAGAAACAAAATCTATTTGTAAAACACTTGACACAAAGCAACATTTTAAATACACAACTTTCTTCATAATTTTCTCCCTAAACCATACTATTCTCTATCTAAATTAAATGAATCTTTTCTCACCTTAGCAAATACTTTATGAGTTTCAAAACAGTCTCAGAAACACACCAATTTGTCTTTAGCAGAGCAAAAGGTATGCACTCCAGAGTCTGCAGCCATAAAAAGCACAGAAAAGCTGTAATTCATCACACATATCTCTCATGTCACCCAATCAAAACTCTTCCCTCACTTTTTTCAAATCAACACCCTTCCCCCCTCTGCCCTTTCTGCCTTTTTTGCATAGCAACCACCTCCTGAAAGACCTCTGATGTTTGCAAGTTCACACAACATTGTTTCAATTGAACTCTGAACTCTCAGTGCACCTGCATATCCAGTGCAATCTTTCATAAAATGATTTTTTCTTGACCATTCAAATTACATCTTTCAAAGAACTCATCCATGCACCCTAACTTTCTGTTTTCAGCAATCAAAATCCACCAATCACTGCTACTGCTTCCTTAACACAGAAACTCCACAGTTTTTTTCATTTTAAACTCTTATTTTTTCAACTGCCATTTCATTGCCACACTTCATCTGACTGCAACAGAACCTTCTCTCACCATGTTTTCTGTCTGGATTGTTGGACATAGTTACATCTACTGGGCTCAGAGGTATGCTGATAACAGAAATTTAGCTAACCTCAATTTACAAAATGTGGAAATTAAGTGGATTGGCAACAGAGGATTAAAATGTCACCAATTGATACCATTGGTGAAAACCTTTATGCATTTGCCTAAACCTGACCTGTTAATTTTGCACTGTGGAGGTAATGACTTGGGCACTTTGACTGGGGTAGGTCTGGAAATGCTTTTAAAGGACACCTTTGAGCAATTGATGGCACTTTTTCCTCAAACTGCCTTGGTATATTCAAATATATGCCAAAGACAGAAATGGAGGTGGTCGAACCAATTTTGTCCACAAATTGAGAAGTCGAGGAAGCATGTAAACAAATCTGTTTCAGCTTACATGAGAGACCATGGAATGGGCTCCATGTACAACAATAACTTGCGTTACTTCATGCAAGATATCTACAGAGGAGATGGAGTTCACTTCTCAGATGAAGGGAACAGAATTTTCATTTTGAATTTAAGACTGTGCATTGGTACCTACTTATAAGTACCTAAATGTACCATAAACCCAAAAGCTCTTCTCAGAGCTACCCTACATCTGATCACTCACAATTATTATTTTACTCTAACTTTTTTCACTAATTTTCAACAAAGTACGCTCCCCGGAGCGCTACCCGGTACGCGCACCGGAAGCTAACCGCGCGAAATTTTTAATAAAAATGTTTTTTTTTCGCACATATGGGCCTCCTCAGCCACCCTCAGAAAACCTAGGGGGTCAAGATACGTCTACCGTGCCCCCTTCTACCCATTCTGAACATTATTTGCCCTCCATCTTGTATTTTAATTCGACCGAAACAAAAAATGGTGGACTCCCGTAACGCTGCCGGTTCGCGTACCGGGGCGCTCACCGGGAAGCGCTCCGTTAAAAAAGGTGGGAAAGTAATTTACAGAAGAAACCCTGGAGACAATGTCACCAAATATAGATTAACTCATACTACATACCAATCCCTACCATTTTCACAAATTTGGTTGGAATTCCATTTAGCCATTTAGCCTGTAGACCTCTCTAAATACCCTGAGGTAAATTACTTCACAAAACACATCTGAAGTGTTGGAATTGACAACCAATTAAAATGTTCTACTTTTTTTACCTGACATTTGATTGGTTATGTACCTGAATATATATAAAAAAGAGAGAGAAACACAGCCATTTTGACTACTACTTCCTGAACTACATTGCAAGATCATTTTCACTCACAACTTAAACTTGTTTTTAAAAGGTAAGATATTATTTTATAAATTTGAAAACATTTTCAGATAGTTATATACTATCCCTCTGTAAGAGTTAGACATTGAGAAAGGCTTGTTTATTATAATTATGGATTGATTTAGGTTTCTGTGGTATAATTATGAATTTACATAGGCTTTTTCACAGGCACTTTTTAATAGTACTACTTATGCCTCAAAAGTACCTGTCTGAACTTAAACCCAACAGTGCCCTATCTCTACTGATATATTTATTTTTTATTCAAATTTCAGCACAAAAATGCAAGGAGAACAGAACGTTTCCTTTGAAATTGTCCTAGACATGAATAATGAGGAAATAATTGAACCGATTGACTTGGAATTCATGGATGAATCACGAGACCATGAACTACTACAATGTGTAGAATCTGTGGATTATTTACTTCATTATGATGACAGTCAAATGTGGGAAGTTATGTTCACTCAACAAGAGGACATATCGGACAGTCAAATGTTAGACGTTCTATTACATTTTGAAAAAGAATCAGAAAAATAAAATTATATTTAATATTAAAAAATTGTTTGAGTCTTTAATCATTTTTATATGTAATTCATAAACTAGTACCAAATTGATTATAATGTAAAGTCAGACTTATAGTATACTGTGCACAATTCCAAAAATACATTTATATTTAATAATCATTAATACTGCTACTTAAATAAATAAAAAACAACAAAAAGAACAATCAATAAACATACAATATTTCAAAATATCATAGTCTATCATTCTTTTTTCCTTATAGTACGCTCCCCGGACCGCTTCCCGGTGCGTGTACCGGGCGCTCCCCACGCTCCCCACTTTTTTTTTTTTGCCCCGCGGGGCCCTTTTAAAGCCTCCACATCAAACCTAGGGGGTCAGGGAGGATCTACTATGCCCCCTTATGGTCATTTCCCCCTTTGTTTTAGCCTCCTCTTGTCTCTCGATCCTACCGAGAGACAAGATGGCGGCCGCTCCGGACTGTTTAGAATGTTGACAGACACCAGAGAGCCAATCAGCTTCGCTTCGCGAAGTTCCGTTACGCGTCAAGTACGCGAACCGGGGCGCTGCCCGGAGCGCGCTTACAGATATATATATTTTTTTGAACGTTAATTTCTCAAAATCCACTGGAGCACATATCTTGAGACCTAGCAAAGGCACATCGGGCTAACAGTCCCTACAATTTTGCCAAGTTTCGTGCAAATCCATTCAGCCGTTCGGGCTAAAAGTGAGGCCAACCGCCCTATGGAAATTAACATGGGAAAAACACGTTTTGGGACCCCCCTTTTTTCTCGACCCCCCTTGACGAACCCCCCCCCAAATTTTCAGGGGCTGCTCAGAAACAAAATGTTCCATTTTCCTGAAAATTTCAGCCAATTCCGTCCACAAACGCCAAAGTTATTAGACATAGAATTTTCAAAAATCCCATAGAGAAAAAATCCTAACTATATATACCTACTGGCGATCGCCAGTAGGTAATATATATATATATATATATATATATATATATATATTACCTACTGGCGATCGCCAGTAGGTAATATATATATATATATATATATATATATATATATATTACCTACTGGCGGTCGCCAGTAGGTATATATAGTTAGGATTTTTTCTCTATGGGTTTTTTGAAAATTCTATGTCTAATAACTTTGGCGTTTGTGGACGGAATCGGCTGAAATTTTCAGGAAAATGGCACATTTTGTTTCTGAGCAGCCCTTGAAAATTTGGGGGGGGTTCGTCCAGTGGGGGCCGAGAAAAAAGGGGGGTCCCAAAACGTGTTTTTAACATTGAGTTTTCCATAGGGCGGTTGGCCTCACTTTTAGCCCGAACGGCTGAATGGATTTGCACGAAACTTGGCAAAATTGTAGGGACTGGTAGCCCGATGTGCCTTTTGTAGGTCTCAATATATGTGCTCCAGTGGATTTTGAGAAATTAACGTTTAAAAAAAGATATATATCTGTAACAGCGGACCGGTTAGCGCTCTGGTTCGCGGACTTTTCGCGCAACGGAGCTTTGTGAAGCGAAGCTGATTGGTTCTCCGGCGTCTGTCAACATTCCAAACAGTCCGTAGCGGCCGCCATCTTGTCTCTCGGTAGGATCGAGAGACAAGAGGAGGTCAAAACAAAGGGGGAAATAACTATAAGGGGGCATAGTAGATCCTCGCTGACCCCCTAGGTTTGATGTGGAGGTTTTAAAAGGGCCCCGCGGGGCAAAAAAAAAAAATAATAATAATAATCGAACGGCTGAATGGATTTGCACGAAACTTGGCAAAATTGTAGGGACTGGTAGCCCGATGTGCCTTTGCTAGGTCTCAATATATGTGCTTCAGTGGATTTTGAGAAATTAACGTTCAAAAAAAGATATATATCTGTAACAGCGCACCGCTTCGCGTACTTTTCGCGTTACGGAGCTTTGCGAAGCGAAGCTGATTGGCTCTCCGGTGTCTGTAAACATTCCAAACAGTACGTAGCGGCCGCCATCTTGTCTCTCGGTAGGATCGAGAGACAAGAGGAGGCCAAAGCGAAGGGGCAAATGACCATAAGGGGGCATAGTAGATCCTCGCTGACCCCCTAGGTTTGATGTGGAGGTTTTAAAAGGGCCCCGCGGGGCAAAAAAAAAAATAATAATAATAATCGAACGGCTGATGACCATAAGGGGGCATAGTAGATCCTCGCTGACCCCCTAGGTTTGATGTGGAGGTTTTAAAAGGGCCCCGCGGGGCAAAAAAAAATAATAATAATAATAATCGAACGGCTGAATGGATTTGCACGAAACTTGGTAAAATATTAGGGACTGGTAGCCCGATGTGCCTTTGCTATGTCTCAATATATGTGCTTCAGTGCATTTTGAGAAATTAACGTTCAAAAACAAGATATATATCTGTAACAGCGCTCCGCTTCGCGGAGATAAAATTATATGTGTATTACCTAGCTGTTGCTAACACCAGTTAGCGACGGCTAGTAGGAGATAGCGACCATCTTGGGTCCCACTTTGCATGTGAGTGATATTTATCACTAATGACATGCAAAGTGGGCATGCCAAGATGTTAGCGACTGGAAACAGTCGCTAACATCGCTATCTCCTATTATCAACTTTTGGAAATATTCGAGATAAGCGCGAATATCTCCAAAAAGTAACAGCTGCCCTGAGCAGTTCTTAGCCATGTTATCCAATGGGAGGTGGATAACATGGCTAAGAGCATTAGCTCGGTAATGCATGAATATCGCGGAGTTTTCAGCGACATTAATGCATTGCGCTCGTATTTGCGATAAACCTTGATAATAGCAAGGTTTATCTGCGATAATTTCTGACGGTAAAAAAATCTTTGCAATGCATCGTTAGGGATAAATATCGCTTAACTTTGGTAATATGCCCCAACGTCTGTTAACGTTCGATTCGAAGGAAATCAGGAATTGTTGAAAAACATTGTGTGCGCCATCTTGTCTTTTTTCAAATGCCACACTTTTGTCGTGCACGGCAGCCATTTTAGATGCCTTGACCAGATCCACTCTGTGAACGCTGTCGATCCTTAGCATGGCTCCCCACCCTCGCAAGCATCTCCCCCAGGCAGTGGTCACCCCCGCTCTCTGTTTTATGCATGGGTAATAAACCTCCCCCCATCTGCGCTGTTCTTCCCTGAGAATCACACCCTGTGCCCGCCCGACACCTCCCTTTCGCCCTATTCACTACCGCACCCTCTGACACTCCTTTTCCTCTGTGTCCGATTGTCCAGGCCGGTCCTAGGCTATCAGCTAGCCCTGCAGATGTAGTTTATGGCCACAGCTGTAAAGAATCACCCGTCTTCAAAGGAGTTATAGTAGATCAAGGCCCACACTCGATGAGATCCGTCACAGCAGAAGCGTTGCTATTATCTGAAAACCATTCTGTATTGTGATTGGGGAGGGGACCGAGCGTGAAGCGGAAGATTCCAGGGATGACTCTTTGTACATCAAAGTTTTTACAATTATGTGTCACATTAAAAATATATAGCACTCCGACAAAGTAGTAAGATTATAAAACTTTAATAATTTATAAATATATACAAGAAAACAAAAATAGTAATAACATATAAACATTTTTAGAGAAAAACAACGAAGTAGCGGTCGGCTGTGCGAATAGTCCCAACGCAGCACAACGTCCAGATTTCCGGCGTGGGGCGTCGCGGGGGGTGGGTGATCAGTAGCAAACTGTTGTGCGAATAGTTCCAAGGCAGCAGAACGCGCCGAAATCTAGATGACACAAAAGTGATGTCTAGTAAGTTGCCACCCAGCAAATAACGGCGTGGGGCGTCGCGGGGGGTGGGTCATCAGTAGCAAACTGTTGTGCGAATAGTTCCAAGGCAGCAGAACGATGGCACCAAGGTGATGTCCAGTAAGTTGCCGCACTGGTTTTGGTATCCTACAATGCTGCTCCGAATAACGGCGTGGAGCGCCCCGGGGGAGGCGGCGTGAACGGGCCTCTCCAGGTGGAGTCTCGTCTGTTGTAGTGGGGCGCCCCTTTACCGTTTCAGTTGCCATTCCGTCCGCTTTTGGTCCACTGTGTCAAAATCCGCCATTCAGCTGAGTTGCGCCCACTCTTGCGGTGCAGCGATAGGCGGCTGTCACAGGACTCTCAAAATGGCGGCAGGCTGTTTCCTTTTTGGGCCTGGTCCACTGAAATGGCCCTGGGACACCTTGGAAATCGGACACTTGTCTGCTAGGTCTTGGACCCCATTCTCGAAAGCGTCCCCTCCGCCTTGAGAATTCATCAAAAGTTTTGGGGGCCCCGACTCCTGCAGGCTTCTGGTGGGGAGCGGCTGCCATGATTGCTCGCGGAATGACCACGACGGAGCTACGAGATGGTGGTGCTCTCATGGTGACGCCAGCTTCAGTCTGAAACATCCAGAAACAAGGTGGGGCTTTCATCGTTTGGGGGAAAAAAAAAGTTTTCATCCAATGAAAAGTGTTGTTTTTAGGTCATATGATCAAGCCTTCCATCATTAGGAAACCAAAAGTAAAATGAACCAATGAAAAGTTTTATAAACAAGTCACATGACCTGTTATGCGGCATAGGGTATAAAATGCGGAGAAAATACGTTGGCACGTGAGGCGGCGTCAGTAGCGGACCGATGTGCGAATAGGCCGAAGG
This sequence comes from Lissotriton helveticus, assembly GCF_964261635.1. Lineage (NCBI taxonomy): Eukaryota > Metazoa > Chordata > Amphibia > Caudata > Salamandridae > Lissotriton > Lissotriton helveticus. The sequence goes on along the minus strand of NC_136060.1, from coordinate 329,871,988 downwards.
CAATACAACGCGCCAAGATCCGGATGGCATCGAGGTGGTGTCATAGTTGAGAGTTCTGAGCAGCGGTTGTAACACTGTCTGAAGCTTATTTGCAGCTGCTGCAGCTTCACTACGCGCCAAGATCCGGATGGCACCGAGGTGGTGTGTAGGAAGTTGCCGCACTGGTGTGGCCATCCTACAATGCTGAAAGTCGGCGTGGGGCGCCCCGTTGGCCTGTGAGTTTGCGTCAGTAGCGGACCGATGTGCGAATAGGCCGAAGGCAGCACAACGCGCCAAGATCCGGATGGCACCGAGGTGGTGTCTAGTAAGTTGTCGCACTTCTGTGGCCATCCTACAATGTTGAAAGTCGGCGTGGGGCGCCCCGTTGGCCTGTGAGATGGTGTCAGTAGCGGACTGATGTGTGAATGGGGCCAAAGGCAGCGCAACAATATTTTCTACTATATTTCCGGTGTAGAAGAGACCACAAGGCGCTGAGATGCCAAGATCCGGATGGCACCGAGGTGGTGTCTTGCAAGTTGTGGTACTGGTGTGGCCATCCTACAATGCTGAAAGTCGGCGTGGGGCGCCCCGTTGGCCTGTGAGATGGCGTCAGTAGCGGACCGATGTGCGAATAGGCCGAAGGCAGCACAACAATATTTTCTGACTGACACCACAAGGCGCTGAGATGCCAAGATCCGGATGGCACCGAGGTGATGTCTAAGTTGCGGACTGATGTGCGAATGGGGCCAAAGGCAGCGTAACAATATTTTTTGTATGGAAGATACCACTAGGCGTTGAGATGCCAAGATTCGGATGGCACTGAGGTGATGTCTAGCAAGTTGGTGTGGTCATCCTACAATGCTGAAACTCGGCGTGGGTCACCCCATTAGCCTGTGAGATGGCGTCAGTAGCGGACCGATGTGCGAATAGGCCGAAGGCAGCACAACGCGCCAAGATCCGGATGTCACCGTGGTGGTTTCATAGTTGAGAGGCACTTCATCTGCAGTGGGGCGCCGAGATCCGGATGGCACCGAGGTGATGTCTAGCAAGTTGCTGTACTGGTGTGGTCATCCTACAATGCTGAAACTCGGCGTGGGTCGCCCCATTAGCCTGTGAGATGGCGTCAGTAGCGGACCGATGTGCGAATAGGCCGAAGGCAGCACAACGCGCCAAGATCCGGATGTCACCGTGGTGGTTTCATAGTTGAGAGGCACTTCATCTGCAGTGGGGCGCCGAGATCCGGATGGCACCGAGGTGATGTCTAGCAAGTTGCTGTACTGGTGTGGTCATCCTACAATGCTGAAACTCGGCGTGGGTCGCCCCATTAGCCTGTGAGATGGCGTCAGTAGCGGACCGATGTGCGAATAGGCCGAAGGCAGCACAACGCGCCAAGATCCGGATGTCACCGTGGTGGTTTCATAGTTGAGAGGCACTTCATCTGCAGTGGGGCGCCGAGATCCGGATGGCACCGAGGTGATGTCTAGCAAGTTGCTGTACTGGTGTGGTTATTCTACAATGCTGAAACTCGGCGTGGGTCGCCCCATTAGCCTGTGAGATGGCGTCAGTAGCGGACCGATGTGCGAATAGGCCGAAGGCAGCACAACGCGCCAAGATCCGGATGTCACCGTGGTGGTTTCATAGTTGAGAGGCACTTCATCTGCAGTGGGGCGCCGAGATCCGGATGGCACCGAGGTGATGTCTAGCAAGTTGCTGTACTGGTGTGGTCATCCTACAATGCTGAAACTCGGCGTGGGTCGCCCCATTAGCCTGTGAGATGGCGTCAGTAGCGGACCGATGTGCGAATAGGCCGAAGGCAGCACAACGCGCCAAGATCCGGATGTCACCGTGGTGGTTTCATAGTTGAGAGGCACTTCATCTGCAGTGGGGCGCCGAGATCCGGATGGCACCGAGGTGATGTCTAGCAAGTTGCTGTACTTGTGTGGTCATCCTACAATGCTGAAACTCGGCGTGGGTCGCCCCATTAGCCTGTGAGACAGCAGTTCTTTGGATTTGGGCCTGGCTCGTCTGCTGTAGTGGGGCGCCCCTTTACCGTTTCAGTTGCCATTCAGCTGAGTTTCGGCTGCTCTTGATGCTACAGCGACAGGCGGCTGCAACAGGACTCTCAAAATGGCGGCCTGTTCTTTGGATTTGGGCCTGGTCCACTAAAATGGCCCTGGGACACCTTAGAACTCGGACGCTCGATTTTTTTTTCCTTTCCTGTACATGCAAAAAAAGGTAAATGCCCGGTACGTTACACGCTTCATCTGCCACGATGAACTCTCTAGAGGAACCGAAAAAAAATATAGTTGTGGTAACTATACCATGCATCGTCATATGGAGAGGTGGCAACAATTAATTATAGTGCTGCATAAAAGAGAGATTTGGAGGAGAACCCCTGACCTGCTAGTACATTCATCAAAGAAGTGGCACTGAGAGCTTCAGAGGCAAGGGAAACGGTCCCAAATATTTAGAAGAAATTTGGAAAGATTAAAATGACATGTTTAGATTGTGGCAAATTTATTTCATGTGGACATCTGAGTGTTACTCTAATAAATACAGCATATGAACATCATCATAGTCGATGGTTGGTAGAGACATTTTGACTATATCCTGGACCTGCCCGTCCTCGCCCAAAATGGCGCCAGAATAAATGGGACTCGTAACTCCTTGTTGTGTACTGGTTGCAGAACCTTGAAATCACGAGATACGTATGCAGTTTTGAAGCACATGGCGGGCGGGGACGAGAATTGATTGAATATTTCGACATCCCTATTGATATTAAGTTCTGATGTGTTATTGATTACTGTACTGTTGAAAGTTCGAATTAACGTCACCCATGGTACTTGCCCGCAAATGTATATCTAGATAATTTTATTGTAACTGGCCCTGTCGTATTTTAATTATAAAATGTACGTCCACCGATTCCGTAACTGTTAGACACCTTAGTTCTTGCAACCTAATGGCCCGCCCGTTACGTTCCTCTACAGTGTAAATGTCTATTTATCATATACGATTACAGTTTGCTCCGTGGCCGGCCCACGTGGTTATAGGCTCGTATTTGTATAATGAAATTTTCACAATAAAGGTTTTTAAAAGAAAACATGGTAGTAGTATATACATTGGTAAAGTTTTTAATAATAGTCACTGTTTTAGAATCATTAAAAGGCAAGTGAAATAAAGCAGACCAATTACATGAAGGGTAAAAGGTATAATACGAAGGAACGCAGTAAAGATAAATGGTCAAGGGCTGTTGTGTTTTCTATTCCTGCAACATAAAGTGATCGATAAGAATCTCATATTCAGGCGTATCGGCGACTAAGACAGCAGGTCGACCCTCTTTTGCTCAACGGCTCCGTCATGGGACGAAGAAACGCTCTTTTTCTCGAAAAAAGATTATATTTTACTTGCAGGACAGTTGTAAAATTTCCGGGAAAGTACATTAGCCTGGAACATTATAACATATATTTAAGAAAAAATAATGTTCGGAAGTAATGAAAAGCGTAATTTTTAGGTCATATGATCAAGCCTTTCATCATTACAATAAGAAAAGTAAAATGAACCAATGAAAAGTTTTATTAACAAGTCACATGACTTGTTATGCTTACGTTACGCGCTGCGCGCCCCGGATGACTTCCGGATGCGCTAACGCGGCGCGTCATATGACGCATTACGCGACAACGCAGGTACAGAATATAGTCAAAATGTCTCCACCAACCAGCGGTCGGAACACAACCCCTTTCAGCAGGCTAAATAGTTCTGTTAAATGACAACAGAAGGGACAGGCAACAAGAACCATCAGTCAAAGAGGGGAGGGCTAGTTCTTCTCTACCGGGTTACATTGGGGCGCTACCGGAACTGATCGAATTGGTAGTCTACAGTGTTTCTGGATGTTTCAGACTGAAGCTGGGGTTAGCATGAGAGCAGCACCATTTCGTAGCTCCGTCGTGGTCATTCCGCAACCAATCATGGCAGCCGTTCTTTATCGTTATTTTGGGCGGGGTGGGTGGCGGAGCAGAGCTGTTTTGCAGCCATCATTGTGTGGAGTTCAGTTCATCTCACTAGTTTTGTATTTGTCATGAGGGGTTGTTCCTAATGTTTCTATTTTAGCGAGGTCAAAAAGAGATCCCATTAGTGGCCTACTGATTTTGCTCGATTCCTTTTCTTTTTTTTTTACACGATTTTTCGTTATCTGCAAAGACTAAACAGAGTATTGCGACTCTGTGTTTGTTTGTAAATAGAGAATGAACCAAAGAGAACTAATTCTAAAACAGTAAATACTTGGATAACAATGAATCAAATGGAGAGAGAAGCAGGCACGACGGATTACAATGGGGGCAAAGACCTGCGTTAACTACCTTTCACTATCTGCAAAGAGAGAGTACTCCTAATAGAAATGAGGGGGGGGGGGCACCATTCAAAGCAGATCAGTGTGCATAAACACGAAAATGTTTTCACTTACCACGTACTTGACATTCGACAGCTTATGATATTTGCTATTAAAAAACCATTGAAATTCACTGAAAAAACCATAGGTTATAGACCATATATAGTTAGGAATTAGCATTTACAAAACCTTGAAAATTCACTGAAAAAACCATAGGTTATAGACCATATATAGTTAGGAATTAGCATTTAAAAAACCTTATTTTACTCACACAAAACCATTGAAATTCCATATATAGTTAGTTGCACTAACTATATATCGCGCACCTGCAATCCACTGCTGATGATGTCACATATTACATCATTCATGACATGGTCAGTGACATCACTGATGACATCACTGATGACATCTCAAATGACATCACTGATGACATCACTGATGACAACATCCAGTGACTGTATGTTTCTGTAAAGTTAAAATGTGTCTTACATATTGAAGAATGAGTGGAAGTATAAGTGTCTGGACAAAGGATTTAGTAGGTGCATGACTGAATGCATGAGTGAGTGATTAAATGTGTCTCACTGAGTGCATGGGTTAGTGACTAAAGTGTCTTAATTTGTGCATCATTATGTCTGTTGTTCTGTAAACTGCTGCATGTTTTGATCAGTAGCTATATGATTAACTATATGGGTTACTGATTGATTGTCCAAGTATTTGTATGGGAGACTGAGTGTGTGTGTGGCTGGCTGGGAGGTGTGTGACTCTGTGCAGATCAATGTGTACTTGTATCAATGATTGTATAACAAGGTAAGTATGTGTTAGTATATGTTTGAAAATGTAAGGTGCTCTATGTTTAACTGTATAGACAAGAAAATGGAAGTGTCATTGATTCTTTACAGGACTGACTAGGTGTGTGAGTAACTCCATGGATGAGTGGCAGACTGTGAGTGTCTGTATAGGTGTATGAGTGCATATGATAGTGTTGTAAAGATGAGTGATTGTATGTATGAATGATAGTATGGGTGAATGAGTGAAGGTGTGTGTAGACGTAGGAATCAGTGAGTGCGTATGTAGTAACTAGTATTGGTGTGTCAATGGTTTCAAAAATTATATTCTGTATTTAACACTGGGTGAAACAGAGGTTATATTAAAATGTGAGGAGATGCATTGTATTGTCACATGAATGATATCATCAGTGATGTGGTCATTGATGTCAAATGAGATGTCATCAGTGATGTCATCAGTGATGTCATTTGAGATGTCATCAGTGATGTCATCAGTGATGTCACTGACCATGTCATGAATGATGTAATATGTGACATCATCAGCAGTGGATTGCAGGTGCGCGATATATAGTTAGTGCAACTAACTATATATGGAATTTCAATGGTTTTGTGTGAGTAAAATAAGGTTTTTTAAATGCTAATTCCTAACTATATATGGTCTATAACCTATGGTTTTTTCAGTGAATATATATATATATATATATATATATATATATATATATATTTATCACGAATTGCCCAAAGCATTTGGGGGCGCACACACGGCAAGCAACAAACATCAGGCTGCACCTTCAAAAAGTTTCACCATCCGCCGTTTAATAATTGGGAAGGGACATGCAAGGCTGCTCTGCAGTAGATTCTGTAAAAGACCTGACGCGTTTCGAAGTTCATACTTCCTTTTCAAAGGTCGTGGCTGATCTGGCAGTTTCAGGAAGCTCTATTGGTCATCCGTTCTGACCATGCCGACTCCGCCTTTAATTCTGCGCTTCGTCCGCGCTTTGCATTGTGGAGCCTTGAGTTTGTGGCAGAGCAGTGTTTCAAACCTTAAGTAGGTCCCGTTGCTGTCATTTTATTTATCATGTTAATACTCTAAGTGAGTCCCAAAGCAGCTTTCATGATAAATAAAATGACAGCAACGGGACCTACTTAAGGTTTGAAACACTGCTCTGCCACAAACTCAAGGCTCCACAATGCAAAGCGCGGACGAAGCGCAGAATTAAAGGCGGAGTCGGCATGGTCAGAACGGATGACCAATAGAGCTTCCTGAAACTGCCAGATCAGCCACGACCTTTGAAAAGGAAGTATGAACTTCGAAACGCGTCAGGTCTTTTACAGAATCTACTGCAGAGCAGCCTTGCATGTCCCTTCCCAATTATTAAACGGCGGATGGTGAAACTTTTTGAAGGTGCAGCCTGATGTTTGTTGCTTGCCGTGTGTGCGCCCCCAAATGCTTTGGGCAATTCGTGATAAATATATATATATATATATATATATATATATATATATATATATATATATATATATATATATATATAGCAGATGTAAAGCTTAAACCATTAGCTTTATTTTTCGCTCATTCGTCATTAGCCCAATGCGTTTCGCCTTTAGCCGAAGGCTTGATCACGGGTACAGAGCTCTAACACGAGCTTTCTTTTATGTTTAGTGCACAGTGTGAAAAAACAATAAATACGATGCAACTGCATTATGGGAAACGTAGTTTACAACTGTGTTCTGTGTGTTAAAATGCTCTTGTTCAAATTCACATTGGAGCGTGATAGCAATTTTGTAGCATTTATGAACAATTCATGAAGGAATGTTTATGTTTAAAGTTCTAGGACTATAGATCACTGTCCAGTCGGTTTCAAGTGATTTTAGTCTCATTCTCTCTGGTGAGATTTTATATGCCAAATGGTGCATAATCCTTATTTTATTCCTCTCTCTGGTGAGTGGGTTAATCCTCCATGTTCCTTTTACAGATGCACATGTAGCTCTTCTGTTTGGTTGAGACCTCTTGGCTCTAGGGTCCTGAATCCGATGATGTGTCGCGATTCCTTTTGTCTCAGGGATTTCCTGCGGTTGCCTCCCCTTTCTGAATCCGCTAGTTGGTCAATGACGCAGAATTTGAGACTTTCCCAGTTGTTGTCATGGTATCGACTCATGTGTTTTGCAATTGCGTTTGACTGATCGCCATGGGTGGTGGCTCTTGTGTGCTCGAGGATGCGTTTTTTTGCCTCAAAGATCGTACTGCCAATATATCTTTTGGCACAGGGACACATTACCATATACACGACAAATGTGCTTTTGCACGTTAAATGTTGCTTAATCCTCCACTTTTTTCCTCCATCGATTTTGATTTCCCTGGTGGCTGATGCTATCTTACAAACCTTGCAATGCTTGCAAGGCCAGAAGCCTTCACGGTGTAGCCAGGTATTTTGAGGTTTATCCCGGAAGTGGCTGTGCACTAGCTGATCTCCCAGATTTTTTTCTCTCCGGAACGAAATGTTGGTACACGACAAATGTGCTTATATATATATATATATATATATATATATATATATATATATATATATATATATATATATATATATATATATATATATATATATAAGAATCCAACTCGCCTTCAGTGTGAGTTGTGCACAGACAGGTACATATATATATTCACTGAAAAAACCATAGGTTTCACACCAGTTATAGTTAGCTGAACATTTTACTCATACAAAACCATTGAAATTCCCACGTTATAGTTAGGTGGGCTCACTATAACTCGTGCGCCTGCAATCCACTGCTGATGATGTCACATTTACATCATTCATGACATGGTCACTGACATCACTGATGACATCTCAAATGATATCACTGATGAGTTGACATCACTGATGACATCTCAAATGACATCACTGATGACATCATCCAGTGACTGTGTGTTTCTGTAAAGTTTAAATATGTTTTACATATTGAAGAATGAGTGGATGTATAAGTGTCTGGATGAAGGATTTAGTAGGTGCGTGACTGACTGTATGAGTGAGTGATTAAATGTGTCTTACTGAATGCATTGGTTAGTGAATTAACTGTCTGAATGTGTGCATCAGTATGTCTGTTGTTGTGTAAGCTGCTTCATGTGTTTATCAGTAGTTATATGAGTGGATATATGGGTTATTGATTGGTTGCCCAAGTATTTGTATGTGAGTCTGAGTGTGTGTGTGGGTGGCTGGGAGGTGTGTGACTCTGTGCATAGATGTGTGAGCAGTTGATTCACCTGGTGTATAGGTTCAAGAGTGCACGTGGAAACAGCTGTATGGGCGGTTGACTGTGTGCATGGGTGTTTTGGTGACTGAATGGATATCTCAGTGCTACATTTCCAAGTAAGTAGATATGTAAAACACAGTGCATATGAGAGTTGGCATATATAAATGACTGTACATGAGAGCCAGTCATTGTGTGACTGGCTGTATGGATCAATGTGTACTTGTATCAGTGATTGTATAAGAGAGTAAGTATGTGTTAGTATATATTTGTATATTTGAGGTGTTGTCTGTATAACTGTATAGATGAGGAAATGGGAGTGTGATTGATTCTTTGCATGACTGATTAGGTGTGTGAGTAACTTCATGGATGAGTGGCAGTGTGTGAGTGTCTGTATAGGTGTATGAGTGCATATGATAGTTTTGTATTGATGAGTGTCTGTATGTATGAGTGATTGTATGTGTGAATGAGTGGATGTGTGTGTGTGTAGACCTAGGAATTAGTGAGTGCGTATGTAGTTACTGGTATTGGTGTGTCAATAATTTCAGGAATGGTAGTTTGTATTTAACACTTGGTGTATCAAAGGTTAGATTAGAGTGTGAGCAGGTGCATCGTATTATCACATGGATGATGTCATCAGTGATGTCATTTGAGATGTCATCAGTGATGTCATCAGTGATGTCACTGACCATGTCATGAATGATGTAATATGTGACATCATCAGCAGTGGATTGTGCGCGCGCGAGTTATAGTGAGTCCAACTAACTATAACGTGGGAATTTCAATGGTTTTGTATGAGTAAAATGTTCAGCTAACTATAACTGGTGTGAAACCTATGGTTTTTTCAGTGAATTTCAAAGGTTATTTAAAAGCTAATTCCTTACTATAACGAGTTTGTAACCTACGATAAAGTGAATTATTACGTTTTTTTAATAGCTGTTTTTTATAACTATTAATTATTATATTTTTTTATAATATTTTTTTTTTCTAAAATTAATTTTTCAATGTATTTTTCCTGTGTTTTTTTTTTTATCACTTTACCTCGGAGCGCTTAGGGTACGCGCACCCGTAAATGCACCCGTAAACGTAGCGAGAGCGCTATTCCCGCGTGCGAAAAAATATATAAGTATGTATTTAAAGTAAATAATAATGCAAGACATTCAGTGGCATACTTATAAAAGTAGTATTTTTGATTTTAAATAACCGTATTTTAACTTTAAAGGCATTTCCTAAAATCTAACAAAACGTCATTCAGGCGCGCCGCGTAAGCGCCCCCGGAAGCGCCTACGTACGTGCCGCGTAAGCGCCCCCGGAAGCGCTACGGAGCACGTAGCGTAAGCGCGTCAAGTCATGTGACCTTAAAATAACACTTTTCATTGGTTGTTAACAGTTTTTTTTACAACTAATGAAAACCCCACCCATTTCCTTCACTACCTCTTTCACTTTGGAGAGAGCAAGACCTGTTCCCTTTTTCTCCTCTTCAATTCTTTGGAAAGAATGGCTGCAAGAGCACCAAGCTGCAGTGACTCTGATGAGTTTCTCCATGAGGACCCTCCTCAGCCAAAAATTAAGGAGCACTTCATCTGGACGTTTTTCAGCATTCCAGAAGGTGAGAAGAAAGTAAATGCTCCAAAGGTGGAATGCAAGATATGCCACACAATTCTTTCACGTGGTGACCCCAGAAAAAAATACAGTTTTGGGAACTCCACCATGATTAGACATGTGCAAAGAAGGCACCACCAGAACTATGCCCGGGAGAGTGTCAGGGACCTGGCACGGAATGCACCGAGAGATGGCCCCTCGAGTTCCACCGGAGGACCAACATCATCGGTGAGAGGAAGATCAGTCGAGTTGATACCAAATATTCAGCCTGTTTTTTCTGACATTACAATTAGGTGTAAGCAGTGTGACAAACTGCTTTGTTGTGGGGACCAGAGCATTCTACTTATTGTTCGAACAAGGGAAGAACACCGCTGCGCCCCTCAGCCCTAATTTTTCCCCTTTTTGTTGCTCCTGTTCAGCAGTTTGGCATTCCCTAGTTTTGTTTTTTGTTCTGAAAAAAATACCAAAAAAAGTTCGGAAAAAGTAAAAATAAAAAAATTAAGAAGAAAAAAACCAGTTCTTTTTAGAACTACCTCCAATTCTCCAAAAAGAGCTATATTCTAAAGGAGTGAGTGAAGTGGAGTACAGTGAGAGAGGAAAGGAAAATGAGTGAGGGAGAAATGGAAGGGACGAGAGGGGAAGGGAAGTGAAGTAGGGGGACTGAAAGAAGGTGAGTGTGGGAGGTGAGTGAGGGGAAGGGGAGTCAACATGGGGAATGAGGATAAGTGAGGAAAGCGAAGTAAGGGAACGGGGGTGAGGAAGGGTAAGAGAAGAGCAGTGAGGTTGAGGAAAGAGTGGTGATAGAGGGTGGATAAAGGCAAGTGAGCGTGAGACAAGGGGAGTGAGGGAGTGAGGTGACAGAGGGAGTGAAGGAAAGAGTGAGAGAAGAGGACTGAGTGAGGGAGCATAGAAAGATAAGTGAGGGAGTGTAGGTGAGTTATAGGGAGTAAGCGTGACGGAAGAGGAGTGAGAGAGTGAGGGAACGAAGCTAGTGAGGGGGTGAAGCTAAGAGAGAGGGAGTGAGGGAAGGAGAATGAGGATATGATAGGACAGAGGTAGTGAGAGAAAGAGTGAGCGAAGTGGAGTAAGGTGAGTAAGGTAATGGGAAAGAGTGAGTGAGCGAAGGAAGGGAATAGAGGGGAAGAGGACTGAAGCATAGGTACTGAAAGAAGGTGAGTGGGGGATGAAAGTAAAGGGAAAAGGAGAGAAAGAAAGGGAATGGGGGTAGTGATGGACCCAGACTAAGAGAACGGGAGTGAAAGAACGGCAGAGAGCATGAGTAAAGAGGGATGAAAGAGGGTGGATAAAAGTGAGTGAGGGTAAGACAAAGGGAGTGAGGAAGTGAGGGGATAGAGGTATTGAAGGAAAGAGTGACAGAAAGAGAGAAGAGTAGTGAGGTTAAGGAAAAGAGTGTTGAGAAAGTAAATTTTGTATGTCAAAGTTACCTTATAAGTAATGTAAACTTAATTACATATTTTCAGTAAATTTAATATTTGTGAAAGAACAAAAAAAAGTAAGTTATAATATTTATAATATATATTTCACAATACAAGAGACAAAGCAGGAGATTAAAAGTCATAAAAGGGTAGTAAGAGATAAAGTAGGAGTGAAGGACTCAGAAAGGAAAACAAAGGAATGGTGAAGGTCAGAGAGAGTGAAAAAGAAATAGAGGGAGAGCAAATTACTAAGAGGATAATGACATGGATACATTCAGTGACAGAGAAGAAGAGAAGGAGAGAGAAATGAAGTGAAGGTGAGTAAGATACTAAAGGAATGTGCATTAGGAAAACTAAAGGAAGAAAGGGGAGTAAAGAAAGGGGAGTGAGTGACAGGGAAGCAGGAGTGAGTGACGGTGGATTCATGACAATGAGGGATGGAAGGTGAGTGAGGGTGAATGTAGGGTCGTAAGACAGTGAAGGGACAATGGGAGTGAGGGTAACAGAGAGGGAGTGAGGGAAGACAAGTGAGAATATGAGAGAACAGAGGGAGTGAGAGAAAGAGTGTGTAAAGGGGAGTAAGGTGAGTGAGGGAAGGGGAATGACTGAGGGAGCAAAGGAAGGAAAGAAGGCGAAGAGAAGTGAAGCAAAGGGACTGGGAAAAGGTGAGTGCGTGAGGATAGAAAGAGGAAGGGGAGTTAAGGATGATGAATGAGGATAACTGAGGGAACCGGAGTAAGGGAACAAGGGTGAGGGAGGGTGAGTGAAGTGCAGTGAGGTTGAGGAAAGAGGGAAGATAGAGGGAGGATAAAGGCAAGTGAGCATGAGACAAGGGGAGTGAAGGAGTGAGGACATAGAGGTAGTGAAGGAAAGAGTGACAGAAAGGGACTGAGTGAGAGAGAAAAGAAAGGTAAGTGAGGGAGTGTGGTTGAGTTATAGGGAGTGAGAGAGACAGAAGAGAAGTGAGAGACTGAAGGGACGGAGAAAGTAAGGCTAAGAGAGAGGGACTGAGGGAAGGGGACTGAGGAAGTGAAAGGACAGAGGGAGTGACTTAAGGAGTGAGAGAATTTGAGTAAGGTGAGTAAAGGAAGAAGAATGAGTGGGGTAGCGAAGGAAGGAAAGAGAGGGGAAGGGAAGTGAAGAAGGGAGACTGAAATAAGTTGAGTGTGGGAAGGGAGTTAGGGAAAGGGCAGTAAACATGGGGAATGAAAATAACTGAGGGAAGTGGAGTAAGGGAACGGGGGTGAAGTAGACTGGGAGAAGGGCAGTGAGGTTGAGGAAAGTGGAGTGATAGAGGGTGGATAAAGGCGAGTGATTGTAAGACAAGGGGACTGAGGGAGTGAGGACATAGAGGTAGTGAAGGAAAGAGTGAGAGAAAAGGACTGAGTAAGGGAGCAAAGAAAGGTAAGTGAGGGCGTGTGGGTGAGTTATAGGGAGTGAGCATGATGGAAGAGGAGGAGTGAGAGGACCGAGAGAGTGAGGCTAAGAGAGAGGGAGTGAGGGAAGGAGAGTGAGGATGTGAGAGGACAGAGGGAGTGAGAGAAGGAGTGAGTGAAGTGGAGTAAGGTGAGTGAGAGAAGGAGAACTATTGAGGGAGCAAAGAAAGGAAAGAAGGGGAAGGGGAGTGAAGTAGAGTGACTGACAGCTGGAAAGTGGTGGATGGGAGAGAGGGAAAGGGCAGTGAAGGAATGGGGAATGAGGATAAGCGAGGGAAGTGGAGTAAGGGAAGGGAGGTGAGGGAGAGTGAGAGAAGGCCAGTGATGGTGAGTTAAGAGGAGTGATAGAGGGTGGAAAAAGGTGAGTGAGCATAAGAAAAGGGGAGAATAATATATATTTGATAATACAAAATACAAAATAATTTGTACAACATGTTATATGGTTTATTTTTGCTGTTCTCAGAATATATTGAATTTCACTTAAAACAGTGACTTCAATACTACTCATCCTATGACAGCGGGCAAAAAAACCACAATCAAAATGATTGTGTTTAAAAAACCTATACAACGTTTCAATAAATATTGTAAAATTTAGAAAAAACATATCTTAACTCACTTTTGATCCACGTACTTTTCCACGAGGCCAAATAGTATATGGAAAGTCCTTTTTTTGGAAATTAGTCAATAGTATTCTTAATCTCTCATTTACCCGAGTTTCTGAAAGAAAAGCTCCAACATCTTTTACATTATGAAACAATAGTTTTATTTCCACCTCTGGCTTACTTATGATTAATATTTCCTATAATACTCACATCACACACTACGTGATACACTTATACTACCTCTATGACAACTACAAGTTTTTTATTATCTTGATCACTCTCACTCACAAAGTAATTTTGAACAGCAAACTAAGTTTTATTAACTGCTCCAATCTTCATAGGCCAATTACCTTCCCTAAAATTTCGGTTGTAAGACCACATATATATAAGCAAGACATAACATTCCTTTTTCATTTCAACGGCACACCCTGGATCTTGATTGCACAGCTTAGAGCCTATTTGTGAAGTAAGAGGCCTAACAGACATGCTACCTAAGATTCCCTACTAGTACATATGCTAAAGCCTAACTGACTTTAAAAATACATGTATTTCCATATTTTTAAACACATCAACTAAGCAAATTATTCACCCAGATCCATTTAAAATCATGCTTGACTCACAGTGTGATCTTAGGCACATGGTACAACAAAAGAAGGAGTATCCCCTACTGAGATTTCAAAAAATCTCACTTGAGGGCGTACTTTCTGGCAAAAGGGAAAATTCAGCCTTTTGTTTAAAACCCCTCACTCACCCACCTAGTGGTGACATGCTTCATCATCGGGGTCCACCCTGGTGACCTAGCGTCACCAGGATGTGCTTCAACACCTGTACTACAGTGGAGCGGGTTGTGACTGTAGGTGCAAAAAAATGTTAGAAATTGTCCTGGTTTTAACTCAAAATATACTTTTATTTTAGAGCAACTGAACAATGTTTAAAAATTAAAGGCGAGACCCTGGTAGGTGAGTTACGATCAGGGAGTCTCTATATGTGTTGGTGTGAGTTGGTCGACATGTTTCTACCAATAGGGCGGATGCCCGGTATTCATCAGGACCAAAATCAGGTGGACGGAAGGTCTGCGCCCCCTAAAAGGCGCACCCTATCCAGTGCCCCTGAGTACCTAGTGGCTAAAATGGCCAATGGTATACAAGCTCAATCAAAATCGATGAGCTGAAAAAATGTAAAAAAGGGGAGACCTGTGGGGAAAGAAATGTAGACATTATTCAGTTGTGATCATGCTTACTCTCCTGTAACCTCATGACGTGTCTCCGTGCTCATAAAGTCATGCCAGAGAAGTTGTGACGTGTCTCCGTGCTCAAGAAATCATGCCAGGGAGGTGGAGGCCCTCCGTGAGATAATGAACCATATGTCCATGGGAGGTATGTTAGACACAGGCATTTGCCAATATGTGCGTGCATATTCTCATGCATTATAGTTGGTGGCTCTCATATAAATCATTCGAGACGTATTTGTGCCTCAATAGATGCATTACTACAAGTTTTGTAGTTCGTTATGAACGTGACTATACATGGGGGCGTATATAAATAATCGCCGCAATCTGCAATTATTATCTTGTGGTTTAAAAGAGTCGGCGCTCCATTAGTGCATAAAGTCGTTGCATAACGTGAATGAACGTGTAATAACGTACAAGACTGACACACAAGTAAACATATAGGAGTACATTCAAATTCCATGGTTTGAGTGAGGGCTTACTTAATATTAGGCTCTAGCGTGCTTCAACGGGCAGGGGGTAGGTTCTTCACGCCGTCAGAACATATTCTGTAATGGCGGAATGCAAAATAGTGAGAGGCGTTTCTAGTGGTTGTGCCCAAAAGAGAAGATTGCCCGCTTGCGGAGAGCGTTCTATGCCAGAAAACTGAATCATGTAACTGGCTTCCTGTCGGGAGAAAAGGTGCTTACTTACAGTTAGCGGGCGGAGAGAAAGGCCATTCACCTACTGCTACCGGCCTCTGCTCGGCTAGTGCTGCTGTGCTGAGCGTGGCCGGTAAAGTGCGATCTCTCTCTTCCGGGGTGGGCGTGGCTACCCTGCGGAAGGGGGCGGAGACCTGCAGTCGTCACGCAGTGACGTGGCGTGTAGGTGAGGCCTCATGTCCCGTGAACGGAGCGTAAAAAAGGGGATGGTAACGTTGTGATTTAGGGACCAAAAATTATATATAGTAGCAGGAATTCGAAAGGGATTTGGCATTCATAGCCCAAGGGTGGATGGTATGTGTCCCGACTGGTTTCAAATACTAGAAAATATAACGTGGTATCTCTAGGGAAAGCCAGATAGTGGGCTGGCTCGTCCTCATGGCACAGTGGCTGTGGGGACAGGTTACAAGGGTGGAAAAGTGTTGGAATTGCTGCGGCAGATAATAGTAAGGCACGGTACAGGTTTTTTTTTTATTTAAATACAGAACCCCATGGAATATTATTGTTCATTCCTGTCTTATGGGTGGACAGTCTATATATCCAACGCTGTTCTTTTTCGAAAAGACGTGCCTGTACATTAGGACCTGGTTGGATTTGTTCGATTATGGTCCACCTCATGTCATTGGGGGTGTGACACATAGTAAGAAAGTGATCTGTGAGTCTGGTATTGTTCTTCCTGCATCTGATTGTACTGCGATGCTCGGATATTCGTTGCTTCACTTTGCGTGTAGTCATACCTACATAGGATTTGCCACATGGGCATTTGATCAAATACACAACATTGTGACTGTTGCAGTTGGTGTGTGCTTTTTGTTCCCAGACTTTGCCTTCTTCGAGGTTCAAGGTCTTCGTGTTGGTAGTGAGGTGGCAGACACTGCAGTCCCCACATCTAGAGTGTCACGTGACAGGAGGAAGTCCCCATATGGCTGTGATGCTTGGGTTTATGGTCACAATTTTGTTTGGTCTTGTATTGACCAGGGTGTCTTTAATGCTGCGTGCTTTTTTGTAGGAAAACAGAGGTTTGTCCCATTTGTAGTTGCCAGTGTGGAGTATCGACCAATGTTTTTTGATGCATTTGCTCACTTGGTTGGACACAACATTATATGTTGTGACACATGTGAGTGGAGTGTCATCATTACTTTTGGGCACATCTTCAAGTAGAGCTTGTCGTGGTTGATTCCTTGCTCTTTTTTGACATTTGCTGGTAATTTTTTCAGGGTAGCCACGATTGGCTAATTTCTTCGTGAGATCTTCCGCTTGATTTTTATAGTCAGTCAATTTGCTGCAGTTTCTCCTCAAACGCAGATACTGTCCATAGGGTAAGTTTTCCCTAAGGGGGCGGGGATGGAAGCTATCGTATCTTAGCAGATTATTTTTCGCTGTTGGCTTGAAATGTGTTTTGGTTATCAAGCAATTGTTTTCTCTCTGGATTTCAATGTCCAAGAAAACCATCTTGTTCATATCTGAGGAATGTGTGAAACGTAAGTTGGGGTCACAGTTGTTGAGCCAGTTGATGAAGGACGTGAGTGTCTCTTGTGGTCCTTGCCAGATGGCGAAGACGTCGTCTATATACCGACGCCAAAATTTGATATGGTTACCATAAGGATTGCCTGTAGCCGGAATGAATTTTTCTTCAAAGTCATATACGTAGAGTCCTGCTACGCTCGGGGCAAAAACACTGCCCATAGAGGTACCCCCCACTTGGAGGTACAGAGTGTCCTCAAATTCAAAAAAATTCCTTTTGAGTGCAAGGGTTGCACATTGTATGATGAATTCCCTTGGTGTATGATGGTCCCATACGGAATTTTCTAGTGTTTTCCTTAGGACATTTATGGTAGCATCCTTCGGTATGTTGGTGTAAAGACTTTCTATGTCAAAGCTTAGGAGGATCGAGTCTTCTTCCATATTGATGTTATCCAAAAGTGTGAGTAGGCTCTTTGTGTCTCTCAGATAGGTTGGTGTGTCTTGGACGATGGTTTTTAGGAAAAAGTCACAAAATCTTGACAAAGGTTCCAGGAGTGAGCCTATGCCCGATACGATTGGTCTACCGGGAGGAGGAAGTTTTCCTTTGTGCATCTTGGGGACCACATAGAAGTATGGAATCTTTCCTTCCGTCTTGCTCAGGTAGTCTGCTTCCTGCTTGGAAATATGGCCTGAGGCTTCTGCTGTTTCTACCAGGTTTATGATTTCGATGCGTAGGTCTTCACTTGGGTCTTTAGGTAATACTCGGTAGTTTTTTGTGTCCCCTAACAGCTTAGAGCCTATTTGTGAAGTAAGAGGCCTAACAGACATGCTGGTCAAGATTCTCTACTAGTACGTATACTAAAGCCTAACTTACTTTAAGAATACATGTATTTCCATATTTTTAAACACATCAACTAAGCAAATTATTCAACCAGATCCATTTAAAATAAAGCTTGACTCACAGTGTGATCTTAGGCACATGAGACACATGTCATGACACACACACAAAGAGAGAAATGTCACACAGAAAAAGAGAGATTATGCACGTGAAAAGTGACATGAGACACAGGCACAGAGTACCCTTTAAGCTAAGAGAGGCAAACTGTCAGCAGACACAGGTGACATTATTGAAAAATTTGAAAATATAGTTCCTTGTTTCACACAGACACTCAATGTAAACCTTGACCAAAATTTAAAAGCCAGACATTTTACCAGAAAACATTTTCCATAGTAAATCATTTTTAACACAGAGCACAGCCCATTTAAATGACCACTACAAAACAAGGCAGAAACCTAACTCATTTCCAAAATACATTTCAAATATGCACCATTACATTTTTTAACAGCATTACAAAAAAACATGACACACAATGCAAGAATAAGGAAGCACAATATGCTTCCTAATCTTCCCCATAGTGCATACAGCAGTCTATCTTCATTAAATGAATCATATATGAGATAACACACAGGCACAGAGTAAGGTGAGACACAAGCACAGAGTACCCTTTAAGCTAAGAGAGGCAAACTGTTAGCAGGCACAGGTGACATTATTTAAAAATGTGAAAATGTAATTCCTTATTTCACACAGACACTCACTGTGATCCTTGACCAAAATTTATAAGCCAGACATTTTACCAGAAAACATTTTCCATAGTAAATCGTTTTTGACACAAAGCACAGCCCATTTAAATGACCACAAGAAAACAAAGCAGAAACCTAACTCATTTCCAAAATACATTTCCAATATGCACCATTCAATTTTTAAACAGCATTACAAAAAAACATGACACACAATGCAAGAATAAAGAAGCACAATATGCTTCTTAATCTTCCCCATAGTGCATACAGCAGTCTATCTTTATTAAAAGAATAATTACTCACCTTTAAAAATGCTTTTGAAGATTTAGAACAGTGCCAGTCACACACACCAGATTTTCTTAAGCAGAATCTCTGAAATGCACCTGAAGCACTGCAACCAGAAATGGCCCTGATTCCCTGTAATTCTTCAGACATATCTCTGAACTTAACCAATTAAAATTCTTCCCACACTATTTCAAAACCAAACTAACATTTTAATTGGTTCTACATTTCAACCCTTTGAAACTCACATAATATTCACCCATCCCCCCAGTGCTCATTCACCCTGTTACCATGGTAACTCCCACCTAACTCAGCACACAGTTGAAAAGTTCATCATACTATGTTGCAAAAGAATCCAGCAAGGGTGTTTGAACTCTCAATGTAGTAGCTAATCATGTGCAATGTTTCTTTCAATGACTTTTTCTCAACCATTAAAATGACTTCTTTAAAAAAAAAGCATGCACCCTAATTTTCAGTGGAGAATTTTAAGAAACCACCAATCATTTCTTGTTTTTCAAGTGCACTGAATCTCAACCACTTTTTTTTCATAACTCCTACTTTCAAACTGCCATTTCATTTCCACAACTCATCTGAATAAAAGCACATCTACCTTCAAGATTCCAAAAGTCTGGTTTGTGGGTCATAGCTTTGTCTACTGGAGTGAAAATATGCAACTAACAGAGGTATATCCAACCTTGATTTACCAAATGTGGACATTGTGTGGATTGGACAGAGAGGATTGACAAGTCACCAATTGATACCATTGGTAAAATCCTTTATGCATCTACCACACCCTGACCTCATAATTGTGCACTGTGGTGGCAGTGACCTGGGCACTTTGACTGGGGTAGGTCTGGAAATGCTTTTAAAGGACATCTTTGGGCAATTGATGTCACTTTTTCCCAAAACTGCCTTGGTATTTTCTAATATATGCCAAAGGCAAACATGGAACTGGTCCAAACAATTTTGTCCACAGATTGAGAAAGCAAGGAAACATGTGAATAAATCTGTTTCTGCTTTCCTCAGAGACTATGGTATGGGTTCCATATACCACAACAACTTGCGTTACAACATGCAAGGCATCTATAGGAGAGATGGTGTACATTTTACAGATGAGGGAAATAGAGTCTTCCTCTTGAATTTGCATTGGTAGGTACAAAAAACACCCACATAACACAACAGCTCTTTTCAGAGCTACCCTACCTCTAAGCACTCTAAATTATTTTTTTACTCTAATTTTTTACACTGTTTTTCCCCGTGGTGCGCTCAAGGTACGCGTACCGGGAAGCGTACATGGGAACACACCCAGCGCTTACCCCGCGCAAATTCCCCAAAAATAAAATAGTTGTTTTGCCCTTCAGGGTCCTTCTAGGCCCCCCTCAGAAAACCTAGGGGGTCAAGGGGTGTCTACCCTGCCCCCTTTTAATCATTTCCCCCTTTTTATTTTCACCTCTTGTGTCTCGATTCTACTGAGACACAACATGGCGGACTCTCCGGACTGTTTAGAATGTTGACAGACATCCGAGAGCCAATCAGCTTTCCGCTCGTGCACTCCCGTAGAGCGCCGGGTGCGCTCCCGGTACGCATACCGGTAGGCGCTGGAAGCGCGCCTGGAGATATATATGTGTTTTTGAAGTTAATTTTTGAAAAAAACACTGGAGCAATTTTCACCAAATATAGCAAAGGCACTTCTGCGTACCAGTCCCTACAATTTTGCTAAGTTTGGTGTAATTCCGTTCAGCGGTTCGGGCTGTAGCCTTGTCTATTCGTCCTATGGAAATTAACATGGGGAAAACACGTTTTGGGACCCCCCTTTTTTCTCGGCCCCCACTTCACGAATCCCCCCGAAACTTTCAGGGAAGGAGCGGAGCGGAGCATGCCTAAATTTTGGAAAATACACACAAATTCCTCAACCGGCGCCAAAGTAATTCCCAATAGAATGTTGCGGATTTCATATGGTAGCTAGGTCCTAACTATAACTACCTACTGGCGACCGCCAGTAGGTAATATATATATATATATATATATATATATATATATATATATATATATATATATATATATATATATATATATATATATATATATATATATATATATTCAAAACTGAATCCTGACCGCCAAACGTGGCGGAAACAGCAGGCGCGGACCTCTTCAGCAATCAGCAGTGCTTAAGCATGAACAAGAGCC
This sequence comes from Lissotriton helveticus, assembly GCF_964261635.1. Taxonomy (NCBI): domain Eukaryota; kingdom Metazoa; phylum Chordata; class Amphibia; order Caudata; family Salamandridae; genus Lissotriton; species Lissotriton helveticus. Next base: position 329,851,075 of record NC_136060.1, on the reverse strand, counting down.
ACAGCGCGAAAAGGCGTTTTCAAAAATCCATATTTATTTTGCAAAGAATGTAAGAGCCAGTGCCCTCCCCTATATATATATATTCCATATATAGTTAGTTGCACTAACTATATATCGCGCACCCGCAATCCACTGCTGATGATGTCACATATTACATCATTCATGACATGGTCAGTGACATCACTGATGACATCACTGATGACATCTCAAATGACATCACTGATGACATCACTGATAACAACATCCAGTGATTTTTTGTTTCTGTAAAGTTTAAATATGTCTTACATATTGAAGAATGAGTGGATGTACAAGTGTTTGGACGAAGGATTTAGTAGGTGCATGACTGACTGTATGAGTGAGTGATTAAATGTGTCTCACTGAGTGCACGGGTTAGTGACTAAACTGTCTTAATTGTGCATCATTATGTTTGTTGTTCTGTAAACTGCTGCATGTGTTGATCAGTAGCTATATGAGTAAGTATATGGGTTATTGATTGGTTGCTCAAGTATTTGTATGGGAGACTGAGTGTGTGTGTGGGTGCCTGGGAGGTGTATGACTCTGTGCATAGATGTGTGAGCAGTTGATTCACTAGATGTATGGGTTCAAAAGTGCATGTGGAAACAGCTGTATGGGTGGTTGACTGTGTGCATGAGTGCATTGGTGAGTGAATGGATATCTCAGTGCTACATGTCAAAGTAAGTACATATGTAAAACACAGTACATGTGAGAGTTGGCATATATAAATAACTGTGCATGAGAGCCACTGAATGTGTGAGTAGCTGTATGGATCATTGTGAACTTGTATCAGGGATTGTATAAGAGAGTAAATATGTGTTAGTATATGCTTGAATAAGTAAGGTGTGTATAACTGTATAGTTGAGGAAATGGAGGTGAGATTGTTTCTTTGCATGACTGACTAGGTGTGTGAGTAACTCCATGGATGAGTGACAGTGTGTGAGTTTCTGTATACACTGAGTGTATCTAAGGTTATATTAGAGTCTGAAGAGGTTTATCGTATTAGCACAAGAATGATGTCAAATGAGATGTCATCAGTGATGTCATCAGTGATGTCATTTGAGATGTCATCAGTGATGTCATCAGTGATGTCACTGACCATGTCATGAATGATGTAATATGTGACATCATCAGCAGATGATTGCGGGTGCGCGATATATAGTTAGTGCAACTAACTATATATGGAATTTCAATGGTTTTGTGTGAGTAAAATAAGGTTTTTTAAATGCTAATTCCTAACTATATATGGTCTATAACCTATGGTTTTTTCAGTGAATTTTCGAGGTTTTGTAAATGCTAATTCCTAACTATATATAATCTATAACCTATGTTTTTTTCAGTGAATTTCAATGGTTTTTTAATAGCAAATATCTGTAGCTGTAAAATGTATTCTTCTTTAAATCCCAAAATATATTTTATATGTTTATTAATAACTTTGTTTTTTTTACATTTTTTTTTCTTCGTTCCCACTTCGCGAATCGGGAAGCTTCCCGTTAGCTGACCTTGATGCCGCGAAATAGACCGCGAGCCGGTAAACGTTTCTTTACCGCAACTGCCGCGTTAGAAAACAACATCGTGACGCCTCCCGTCCGCATGACGTTTCGCGTTGTCGCGTGATACGTCATATGACGTACTACGTTAGCGAACTGGTACGCTTACCGAGTCGCAAAGCACAGGTTTCTGGAAGCAAACCGGGAGGCCCTGCAAAGCGTGTAACGTAAACACAGCAGGTCATGTGACTTGGTAATAACACTTTTCATTGGTTCATTTCACTTTTGGTTTCCTAATGATGTAAGACTAGGTCATATAATCTAAAATGAACACTTTTCATTGGTTGAGAACTATTGTTTTTCCCAAATGATGAAAATCCCTCTTTCTTTCCTCACTCTGACTTTCATCATTGTGAGAGAAAGACCCTTTGTTACCAGTGAGCAATGGCTTCTTTAGTAGCTTCAGCTGGTGCTTCCCCACCACCTCCACCACATCCAAGGAAGAGTGGACCGATGTGTCAATGTGTTCACTGTATGCAACAACTTTGACACTTACAGAAGCCTCACCTTCTCCATGCCTCCTACACAGTTCTACATGTACATCATAAATGCAAACAGAACAGAATTAATTATACATGTTAAATGGTTTATTTTTGCTGTTCTCAGAATGTATCAAATTTCACTAAAAACAGTGACTTGAAGGTATTCATCATATAACAGCGGGGAAAAAAAACCACAATCAAAATGATTGTGTTTAAAAAACCCATACAACATAACAAATCAGAATTCAGAACTCCTTAAAGTTAACTTACTTTCCATGACGGCCAAGGATGTCCTATGAACAGCTTACACTCTGTTGTGCTGTTATTACTTTCAGCCCGCCACTTTCTGAAAGAAAACCTCCATCGTTTTCAAAAACATGTTACATACAATAAATGACTTCTTGCTCTCTACCACAAGTTTCCACAAGGCCAAATCTTGTCAGACCCATTTATAACTCTTGGATTTCTTGTAAGCCAATCCCGTCTTTTCGCATTTCCGCAACTTTCAGAATTAAAATGTTGAAGATCATTTACACAATCCTGGACTAGTAATATCTTCCCCTTCTTGCTCAATCATGTTCTACATTTCCTATCACACTGATACTGCTTACTATGAAGCAGACTTACACTACCTTTATGACTAGTACAATTATTTAATTCTCTACATCACTTTTAATCACAAAGCAATGTAAAACAGTAGACAGCATTGCAGACTTACATTCCCTCTACTCCATGTTTTGATTGGCTGCTTCAATTAGCTTATAAAAAGAAATAGTTTTTCTGAACTCATTCAAAGTGCACGTATTTCTCCATGACGTCCAGTGTTATGGTAAGAAGTTATGTCTCTGTACTACACTTATCCTCAAGGCCAAATAGTGTAGGAGCCATGAGAACTTCTTGAAATTCCTCAGAGCACATCCCGAGATTCTTTCCCTAAAATTTTGGTTTTAAAAACACCAGGTAAGAGTTTTTAAGGTCATATGGCAATTTTTTTTTGAAAATTAAAACAGAATCATTGCAGAATGACCAGCCATTTCTACACTTTAAATAAGCTGTATAATGTCCTGATGTTATTGAAGGACCATCATGATATATAATTGCTACAGTTACAAAAGTCCTTCCTGATATTGACAACTGTGAAGCCACAAAATTTTTAATTAAAGTTGTCAATTTTGTTCCATCAGGCCTACATCGTTGGAACATTAAAATGACATACTGGCCATATGTTCGTTTAAATAATGTGGACATCATTTCAGATTTACATTGGCTACACTCCATGTTGTGATCAGCTGCTTTTACTAGCTTATTAAAAGAGACTGATTTACTGTCTGGCAAAGTTAAATATATAAATCTTTCTGAGTCTACACTAGTAGTACTTGATACCCTACAGTTCTCGCAGTCATGCTGCCATTGATAAGAAAGCCCAAACAGGTGATCTACATCTACACCTTCATCATGCAATACATCAAGCATATACATTAAAAACTCCTGACAATCTTGCTGACTATTTTGAGAGAATTGTGTTTGGCCTGAACATCTGTCTAACAGATTTCGAATTTCAGACACACTTTCTATGTTTGTTCTATCAGTGCTACATTTCTCTAACACAGAATTTAACAAACTGCAAAATCTTTGATCAGAATTGACCACAATCTCTTCTTTTACATTTTCTAGAGAAAACAAAACATTAACCACTACATTAGCATAGCAGTTGACACCAGAACTGTTTTCAAATTGAAAACCAACAACATCTTCAACAGAATCCTTTTTGTTTCTGCTTATAATTTCAGGTTCATCGACTTTTCGTCTTTTTGCTACAACCTCCCCAGTATTGGTCACATTTCTTCGTTTCCGGCCTACCACACGTTTCTCAAACAAAGGATACTGAGGCAAATGTGGCGCATACTCTCTTCTCAACCTATTGTATTCCTTAACACAATCTAGATCCGCACAAATGTTTGTGACATCACACTCAATCAAGTACAATCCCGATAAAGTCCTAACTCGTGACAATGCCACATATGCCATACCCTCCTTGAACACAGAACTGCCAATATTCACCAATGCACAGTCTACACTTAAACCTTGCAATTTATGGATTGTCACCGCATATGCCAAGCAAACAGGAAACTGCTTACGACGAACATATAAGTCTTTTACAAGCAAAAATCTAGCAGAACAACGAGCAATTAGCTGTACTTCCTCAATGCCATCAAATTTTATTTTTAAAAATTCAATTCCATCTCTATTTCTGTATTTCACAAAATCAACAACATTACCCATTGATCCATTTACCAGACCTCTTTCAACATGTAAATTCCTTCTTAAAATTATACGGCAGTTCAAGCACACATTCAGAGTCTTTTCAAAACCCGCAGTTTTAGATATACTCTTCTCTAATGAATCCAATTTTGTTTTCAGATTCTCAGACAAAATAATTGTTGATCCCATATGCTCTACTCTGTCAATAGCTTCCAGTTTCACAATCTCATGCTTTTCTAAATGCAACATTTTGTTGTTGAATTTGGCACATTCTGCAAGAGTTGGCATCAAACATATTCCAGATTTTTTCTCAGTAACTTTCTGAAAAATATTCTCAGGCACAACATCTTCGTCTGGATATAAATTTGTCAGTAATCGTGCATGTAAAGCTTCTTTCCCATGCTCGGTCACTTTTCCAATTCTAACATCTTGTAGAATAGTCTTCATCCTTTGCCTGACGCATATTTTCATGCAGTTCAGCATAATTGAAGTTTAACCATATATTGACGTTGCCAATGCTCCCTAAGCACTTCCTGGTATCTTCATGCGTGAGCATTTTGAACACAGGTTGCCCTTTTACTGGTGTCAGCTGCAGAAGATCTCCGAAAACAATGATGTGTTTTCCACCAAATAACACATCATACTCTGTTTTGAGAACTTCTTGCATTCTCAAATGCACAAAGGCAAGCATGACATTGGAAACCATGCTTACTTCGTCAATGATAAGAAGTTTCATTTTCCTCAAGACTCTTGAAACTTCAAAACAAGCATCTCCAGATAGCTTGTGATATTCTAATTTGTTGTCATGCTCCACTGGCAGCATCAGTAAACGATGTAAAGTAATCCCTTTAATGTTATGTGCTGCCAGTCCAGTTGGAGCGGTGACAACACAAGACAGCGATGACTCTGTCCTTTCCTGCAAATAACATGAAATTGCTTTAATAAGGAAACTTTTTCCAGTTCCCGCTTCTCCACTCACGTACAGTCGGACAGGCTTCAACGACGTACATGAGCACTCTTTCTTGTCATGACTTAATCCATGATCAATTTGCATGGTAAGTTCGTCATATATTTTCCTCTGCTCAACGTTGAGTTGTCTTTCCAACTCTTCTAAGTTAACCGCATCCTCCTGAGCATGTGCCATGGCTCTTTCCACTTCATTCATAGCAGTGGCAGCTTCATTTTCGATAAGAGGTCCTCCTAGTGGATCCTGACTCAATGAAGCAGAACTCTGACTGTCCTGAGAACTGTCTCTGGCAATCTCGGCTGCAATCGTTGCTTCCTGCTCAATTTCCACATTCAACATTTCTACATATTTGGGAAAAGCAGGACATTCTATGGTCTCCTTGGCAGCATTGAATGAGTCTTCGTAACAAAGGAAATCTCCAAGCAGTTCCTCTTCTGCACGCCAAGGCTTAAAAAGTTGCAAAAGTGCTAAATAGAAAAACTCCTTTTTTTCAGGAGATTCGCCACTCAATTTTCGATGGTTTATCAAGTGGCATTTTCTTTGCTTGACCAGACATCCCTCACTTCCTATTACAGCATACACTCCTTTCTCAGTATCTTCTTTGATGTTCCTCTTGAATATGTAATTTTGCAGAACCTCATACAGACAAACATTCTCGAGGTGACTGCTTCGATTTGGATAATATGTATACAACATGTTGCTCTTCAAAATGTCGGTACTGTTTGGCTCCTTTTCCGCCAAATACTCAATTTCCCGCACAGGTTTCAGAACTCGATTACGCGTTGCAGCAAGACCAACACTCGCCCAAACGATACTCCTGGACTTGGCATAGAGACTTGCTGAAGACAACCGGTCAGAACATTCGTAAGCTCCGATTTCTCGATGCGACAACATCTTCAGACTGAAACTGTACAACTTCTTGCTGAGGCTCTTTTCATGGGAAATGTCCTCCCACATATCCTTCAATTCTGTCTTCTCTTTTTTGGTGATGTAAGATGTCACATACCGAGCCACAGCCATACAGTTATCAGCCACAAACTGTATATCCATGTTAGCATTCCACATGGACAAAATCACCGGGTTGTAGTCGTTGATGTACTTAGACTCTTCGTTCCTCTTCAAATTGTATGTGTTTTTAGGTGATTTCTTCATCACATTATGTCGCAGCGAAGACATCAAACTGTTCACTCTTCCTTTAGAAATCACCGGTCGTGGAAAGCCGAAACGACATTTGGTGTAGAACTTGTCTTTGTTCCGGAATTTACGACAACAGTACTTTCCACATCGATGGCTTTGGAAACGTAGAACTTTTTCTCTTAGGCTTTTTTTCTCCTTTGCGTTTGGAACAGCACACGTAGAATACTGTTCTATGAAACTCATCACTGAGTCTTCTGCATCCGTTCCAAATTTAGGTGCATCCTTGATCCACAGCAACATATGTATATGAGGAGCACCTCTTGCTTGGTACTCCTTCCTCCAGAAGAAATCCAACACCTCTCCAAGAGGTGGATTCTTCTTATTCATGATGAAAGACATCATACCTTCAAATCTATGATTGAAGTACCTACATACATTGACTGGATCCAAAGAGCACAGTTCTCCGGGTGTCTTGAATTCGATGTTTTCTACGTTAGCATTTGCCTCTCGTAGAAATTCAAGTAAGTCTTCCCAGCCATACTCAGCACAGCTCAAAGTGAGGAACCATGTGGGAGTTCCTAAGTTCCTCAGCATACATTTTAAATCACCATGACGACGGTACCAGTACTCATTAGTACCACGCTGACACGCCATGAGATTAATCAGGTGAGAATCCAAAATACTGTCTTGGACATTGACTTTATCCATAAAGTCACTTGCCGAGATGTTTTGCATGTGTATACCACTTTTCAAGATGTGGTTCACTGCATATAACAGTCCAGACAGATCGCTTTCAAACAGGAGATGAAACAAATAAGGAATGCATTGTCGAAACCTAGGATCTCCTGCATACAATCGCAAAGTCCGGTATTCAGAAGCAGGAATTTGATGAGGTCGCTCATCATATCTTCCTCCCTGACCTGTTGGAAAAAGCTGTGGGAAACACCGAGCTTCCAAACTTTCCTCCCAAACACTAATGGGACTCCCTTTCGCTTGTTTCATTTGAAACAACTCAATAGCATTCCCCATGACTTCCTTGGAATGCAAAGGATGAACACTATAATGTTCATATATTTCTTCACTAGTACAGGGTTCTACTTTCTCAATTTGACCAGCACACAAATCGCTATCCTCTTCCTCACTTACTTCCTCTTCTGCAACATATACATTTTTATAGTATTTATTATATTTTTTCAAATACAATGTTGCCCTTTTGACTTTCCTAACATCTACTAAATCTTGCCATATTTTCTTATTCTTTGTCGGAACCCCATTAACTAAGATAACAAGAGGTTCCTCTTCCACTTTTTCTACTCCAATTGTGTTAATGTGTTTCTTCAAATCTAGAGGCAAATAAACAACTCTTCCCTTTAATCCTCTCTGTAAATCTGATGGAGGCAATTTCCCTGTCTTTGGCTCCATTCTTACAATAGCCTGAAAGGGATGGATACTTTGAATCAAAATAGATTCATAAGTATTTAAATCCTTCAATTCAGAAGGAATCTCAACCAATTCCAGATTATTATGAACTGCTCTAGCAGGCATCTGGTTTTGATTTAATTTGTTACAACAATAAGTACACACACGTTGATCCAATCCCAAATCAAAACAATTTTCTACCATCAAGTATGTTGTAAAATCCTTCCATTCACTATTATTTTCCCTTTCACTTTTTCCATATAAATCCACTAACTTAGTCTGATTCTTATAATAAGTGCGTCGACAACACACACAAGTGAAATTTGGCCTCTCACTTGATTTCACCTCAAACGTCGCAATTTCCCTCTGGAAATTATCTGTACTGGAAACCTGTACACTATCTTCCACATTACTCTCTTCTTCTTGGTCAATTTCAACATTCTCCTCTTTACTTCCAAAGTAACAAAACTCAATTTCTTCACATATATTCTTCACATCTATTTCAGAACCATGCAAAAGAGCAGCGCATAATTGTTTAAGCATAATTGCTGGACTCTTAGCATAATACAACATTCTAACTAATTTCCTCACTTTATTATGATGCACTGCTAGCATCCTGAAATGATGAAAAACACTCTGGCATACTCTCCTGGAAAGACAAGCCAGTGAATGACCATGCAAACCTATCACTTCTCTCACTCTGCAAGGATCAAATTCTTGCAACAACTTCATTTTCTGCTTCAAACTTTTCTTATTAAATGACCGTATAAAATCACAAAGCAAATTGATGGAATCCTGTCGTACACTGCAAATACTACTACACTTCCAGGTGTACACAGGACCCTTAGGACGTCTCCCTAAAACCTCATTACCTAACACCTCTTCTATCTCTGTTCTCACAACTTTTTCTTTTTCAACTGGACAACCATCTTTCACTTCATAAGCTCGACCACTGGTGTCAACTGCATGCACCAAATCCTTATCCTGGAAATAACTCTCCTCATTAAAAAATGCCTCAGAGCTTGAACTATGCATCCATTCTCCAGAAAAAACTTCACAAAAATTACTACGATTAACTATTCTCTTCCATCTACTATTTCTTTTGAAATCATAAATTGCCTTGTTTAGCTTCCTAATTCTATTGATTGTCAAAATAAATAACTTACGTTTAATTTCAAATGCCTGATCAATAACTTTCTCAACTATTTTTTTTCTCTTATAAAAAAGCACTTTCTGTTGACCTTTCTTAATATTTTTTAACAAATTCCCAATTATCCTGTTGCGGAACATTCGTTTACGAATGTCCCTAAACTGTTGTTTCCTTCTACTTTCATGCATAGAGTTATCTCTTACTCTAGCAGTAACATTTCTCATTGGCCTTTCCTTACCATTTGAATTGTTTCTCCTTTTCTGGACTGAAACATTTTCTGTAGTAATATTTTTTTTACTAGACATATTTCTTATGACTGTTTTTGGACTCTTACCCGGTGCTTTCTTGGTGACTTGACAAATCTTTTTGTTAGAGGACTGCTGCATTATTCCATGGTCCTGCTGTCTTTGACGTTTTGCAGCCTTTCTCACTCTTTCTTTGCTTGGCATCCTAAAATCTTGAAATAATCTGCAGTTGAATCTGTGGTAAAATATAATAAAAAATGTTATTAACCACTATTACCCAACAGTAAATTAATAACAGTCATCAAAAACTTAACACACTACTTAAGTATATAATATACTGAAGCCTATCTCCAATTTTTCACTGAACAGGACTCATCTCTTCTTAACCTTGGATAAACCTCACCTACTCTGTGTCCCCTGCACATAATTAAATGTAAAGGGGCAGATTTATATTAACTAGCACATCCCCAGGGATGCACCAGTTAACGTGCACCGCTGCTCTGCCACCCACGGTGTGCCGCATTTACAATCAGATAGGACAAAGCTACATCAAAACCCTGCGCCTGCTTGAAGCAGGCATAGATCTTGACGCAGGTAGGCTGAAAGCTAAAGCAACAACTAAGTGTTGTGTGCAGAAGTTACAAAAAAGGAAAAATGGCGTTTAAACCAGTAATGAGCCCATGCTAACTTAACACAGAGTAAAAATATCCAGGATCTACATCAGTTTGGGGTTCACGAACCTGGCAGGTACAAGGCACTGAGGCTTTCCACCGTGCATGTCTCATCCCAAATCATATGTTGTTTGTGAATGAAACAATTTCCCAGACCAAATGCTTTGGATTGGCTACTTCTAAAAAATTAAACACCCCTACTATCCCGGAGTTAGAGGAATATGATGGTTGGAGTAATTTTACTCGTTGTCCATTAAAGATTTACAGGCCCTACTCCGTAATTCTTCCTTTAACATTTCCAGTATAAATCCAAAAGGTTGACTGCTTTGGCAACGTGCCTTATCCACGGTTTAATAACGCTGCCTTTTGCTTTATATAAGTTTTCAAATTGTATGAAATATATACCAATAGGTCGTTATTAACCTTTAGGTAGTGGTTTTCTTCATGAGGTCTGGTCGCTTCCATACACATACAGATTTTCAAAGATGATCAAGAAGTTTATCTGAATGGAGAGGAATGCACTGAGACGCCAGATCATTCACTAATGTGTAGGCACATACAGTTACACGGTTCATGCAACAAACACCGACCAAATATGGCTTGCGTGTTGCAAGGCACACCAGTTCCTGCTATCATCCCCACGTTCAAGTTCTTGGAAAATGGTAGTTATTTGATGCTCAATAATGAAGATTGTTCTGGGTTAATTAAAAGTATTCATTTTATCGTAACAGTAAATGAACGGGTTATTTGCTGCAGAAATGTTCTATTTCCTCCCACACATGAACATAGGGAGTTTTCAATCTGGCCACAAATACCAACCTTGGGAGCACATTTCAACGGCATGACAAGAATAAGAGCTCTTTTGTCTCAGAGAGAGGTGGCCTTGACTTCGGCCCGTGAAACTTTCGTGCTTCACATAGCGAACACCCGTACAGAGGTGCAGACCCTTTTAAATACAGATTCGCCTTTCCATTTCAGCAAGATGGTTCGGACTATCTCTAACGCGTCCTCCACAAAGGGCCTGGCGCACTTTTTTAAAGTTGTTACCAGTGGTCTCGTGACTTCATTTGAGAAAATCTTTGGAGTCATCCCTGCTTTCTTTCATTCTATTTTTTCCACTCTGCTTCGTGGATTCCCATTTTTACTTGCATTACCAGCGGACGCTCTTGTGCTTTTTTACATTTTTAAATATGGATGTCCCTCCTGTGCAAGCTCCCGCCCTGCAGCTGTTGACACTGTTCCGCAATCGCATGCTAGAATATTATGGCACAATGCCGTTGGCGATATTAAGCACGGCATATGGATTATCTTTTCGATTCTCCTACTTCACCTGTGTCCAGCCTGTATTTCACTGCCTGACCTGTGATTTCGATTGGGCCATTGATTTGTGTCTCTGCGGACCGGTTTCTCCTGACGTCGACTTTAATCAGCTGATGACTCCTATCATTACTCACGAGTTGGTTTGTCCTGGCGAAAGGATTATGGCTGTGGCATTGATGCATGGACTAATTGGTCCCTGGAATTTACTGGCGGCAACACAGTCTTTCTTGGAACAGAGCTTTCTTGAAAACCCACCGAGCTGTCCTCTGATGTTGATAGAGGATCCGGTGCTGGGAGAGCACGTATGTTCTTTTCCGCTTTTAAATTGGATGGCTGAACTCTTTTCGGATGAAGACGGTGACTTCCTATTGGAGGCTGTTGCAGCTTATTTTGCATACACAGTTATGTCATAGACCTTTTTCATGTTTGATATGCTGAGTACTAGCATTTCATTGACAATTCATTGACTTATTTGTCAAGTTTTTATTATTTAGCTTGCCTATTGGCTTAAGACTCGATAAAGTACTTGGCTGTTTTATTTTTCTTTAGCATTAAATTTTCCTAGTTTTTAATGTTTTACCTTGCGGACCGTCCACATATAAACTTGCAATCTGCTCTCATGAGATGGCACTTCTATTATCTTATTCAGTTCGTTTCCGGATCATGGGGAGGTGTCATCTAGGTCCTGGATATCTTTACACCGTGTTAAGTTAGCATGGACTCATTACCGGTTGCAACGCCATTTTTTCCTTTTTTGCAATTTCTGCACACGACACTTAGTTGTTGCTTTAGCTTTCAACCTAATAGTTCATCGTGATTTACATGACAATAATATGTTATTGCTCTACTATCTGCTTTACTTGTTAAACTATATCTGTACAGCGAGTGCTGAAGTTTCAAGAACAACACGATACAGAATTGTTATGAGGTCTGATCTCCACAACTTCATACTCATAACATAAGTGCAGCTTCTGCCAATTCTGGGCATGAGGCGGGTTTTATATTGCTTTGCCGAACACACATACACAACACTTGATGCGGTTCACATGAAGAGAGAGCTGGTGTATGCTGATGTGATTCCTTCAAATCTAAGACACTAAAGTATCGGCACGCCCTAAACCAACACAAAGAGACCTTCTTAGCAAATAATATATTATGTGTATTAGGGAGGGTGAGATATAAGCAGCCGCGGGCCGTGGAGGGAGTTACGGTGGGGCAGGGAGGCGGGGAGGGGGAGGGGCAGGGTGGAGCCCTCTCCACCCTGCCCCTCCCCCTCCCCGCCTCCCTGCCCCACCGTAACTCCCTCCACGGCCCGCGGCTGCTTATAAGTGTTGCTAACTCTTATTCATTTACAGCATGTTAACATACTGTCACCATTCGCTTTTTATGTACTACTAACTATGCTGGTAATTTTGCTACTGATAATATGTGTACTTGTATAATCTAAGATACTACGCCTGAGAAGACGGCATTAGTAAATAAACATTTCAAATACACATGTGTTCTTCTTAACTCCATGTTCTGGTTTCTAAGAAATATATAACGACCGACTGTTCATGAGTTCCACGTATCCTGAGGTACTATAAGTTCATATTCTGGATTGTCTAAACATTGAGAGTTTGTTATATCCAATGTGACACTGTACCTAGCTTGCTAAGGGGTTTTGATTACTAAGGTGAGTTTTGGGACACCCTAATTCGCCGAGGTTCCAATCCTCTGTCCACAGTTCTGTGTGAGAACAGAAACCCTGCGACAGGGGCACCCCTGAGCCTTGCTGGAGCTTCATCACACTTGCGATACAACTCCAGCAATGCGCCACCTTTACGGCACAGATACGTCACGCATCTGTGCTGTTTTTGCCCCATGATGCGCCGCATTGTAAATGCAGCACACCATAGGTGACGGAACAGCGGCACAGAATGACTAACACATCCCTGGTGATGCGCCAGTCATCATAAATCTATCCCTATGCTTCTTATCTTGTTAGAGATGAACCGCCATATGTATCATCAAAGTTTTTTACATTTCCTAAATAGCGAACTTTAAGGAATAAATAGCGATTCTTTACCATTCCTAGTTTGCGATGACCTATTTGCTAATTACAAATTACCCATTCATTTCCATGCAGCAGGAGGCCCATAGGAATGAAGGTGCAATTTGCGATTAGCAATTACCTCATCGCAAATTACGAATTTTTCCGAGGGTGCAGGGGTGTCTCAAGAACACCCTGCTGCACCCCTGAAAAAGAAATTTGGGGGCATATGGCGCACATAAATTTTGAAAACATTCCTTTACCTCAAAAACGATTTTCAACTCATAATTTGAAAACACTGCACATGGGGAAATGACTTAAAATGTCCTTAAGACACATAAAAGCGTTTTTTGATTGCCTTTGCAGCATGTTTCAGTCACCTTTAACATGCCTATGTAACGCAAACATTCAAAATCTAAATTTGCCATGCACAGGTGGGAGCATATTTACAAGCAATTTGCTCCACAGACAAACTTCTTACATTGAAATGGGAAAAATAACATCAGAGACTCTCAATTACCTTATAAAGAAGCAGACACCATTATGTCCTTCTCATCAATATTAAAACCATTGCTTTTTCTCAAAAACGATTTACAAGTCATAATTTGAAAACACTCCACAGCTCCTATGCACATAAAAGCCCTGTCAGTACTAATACTTCACATTTTCTCCAATTACAATTTCTCAAAGAAACAAAATCTATTTGTAAAACACTTGAGACAAAGCAACATTTGAAAAACACAACTTTCTTCATAATTTTCTCCTTAAAGCACACTATTTTCTATCTAAATTAAAGAAATCTTTTCTCACCTTAGCAAATACTTTGAGTTTCAAAACAGTCTCAGAAACACACCAATTTGTCTTCAGCAGAGCAAAAGGTATGCACTCCAGAGTCTGCAGCTATCAAAAGCACAGAAATGCTGTAATTCCTCACACATATCTCTCATGTCACCCAATCAAAACTCTTCCCTCACTTTTTTTCAAAGCAAAACCCTTCCCCCCTCTGCCCCCTCTCTGCTTTTTCTGCATAGCAACCACCTCTTGCAAGACCTCTGGTGTTTCCAAGTTCACACAACAATGTTGCAATTGAACTCTGAACTCTCAGTGCACCTGCATATCCAGAGCATTCTTTCATTTAATGATTTTTTCTTCGCCACTCAAAATACATCTTTCAACGAACTCATCCATGCACACTAACTTTCTGTTTTCAGCAATCAAAATCCACCAATCACTCTTACTGCTTCATTGACACAGAAACTCCTCAGTTTTTTTCATTTTACACTCTCATTTTTTCAACTGCCATTTCATTGCCACACTTCATCTGACTGAAGGAGAACCTTCTCTCGCCATGTTTTCTGTCTGGATTGTTGGACATAGTTATATCTATTGGGCTCAAAGGTACGCTGAAAACAGGAATTTACCTAACCTCAATTTACAAGATGTGGAAATTAAGTGGTTTGGCCACAGAGGATTAAAATGTCACCAATTGATACCATTGGTGAAAACCTTTATGCATTTGCCAAAACCTGACCTGTTAATTGTTCACTGTGGAGGTAATGATTTGGGCACTTTGACTGGGGTAGGTCTGGAAATGCTTTTAAAGGACACCTTTGAGCAATTGATGGCACTTTTTCCTCAGACTGCCTTGGTATATTCAAATATATGCCAAAGACAATAATGGAGGTGGTCGAACCAATTTTGTCCACAAATTGAGAAATCGAGGAAGCATGTACACAAATCTGTTTCAGCTTACATGAGAGACCATGGAATGGGCTCCCTGTACAACAATAACTTGCGTTACTACATGCAAGATATCTACAGAGGAGATGGAGTTCACTTCTCAGATGAGGGCAACAGAATTTTCACTCTGAATTTAAGACTGTGCATTGGTACCTACTTATAAGTACCTAAATGTACCATAAACCCAAAAGCTCTTCTCAGAGCTACCCTACATCTGATCACTCACAATTATTATTTTACTCTAACTTTTTTCACTAATTTTCAAGAAAGTACGCTCCCCAGAACGCTTCTCGGTTCGCGAACCGGGCGCACTCCACGCAAAAAAACTAAAAAAACTGTATATTTTTTTTTTGCCCTGCGAGACTCTTTCAAAGCCTCCACATCAAACCTAGGGGGTCAGGGACGATCTACTATGCCCCCTTATGGTCATTTGCCCCTTCGCTTTGGCCTCCTCTTGTCTCTCGATCCTACCGAGAGACAAGATGGCGGCCGCTACGGACTGTTTGGAATGTTTACAGACGCCGAAGAACCAATCAGCTTCGCAAACCTCCGTAACGCGAAAAGTACGCGAAGCGGAGCGCTGTTACAGATATATATCTTTTTTTGAACGTTAATTTCTCAAAATCCACTGGAGCACATATATTGAGACCTAGCAAAGGCACATCGGGCTACCAGTCCCTACAATTTTGCCAAGTTTCGTGCAAATCCATTCAGCCGTTCGATTATTATTATTTTATTTTTTTTTGCCCCGCGGGGCCCTTTTAAAACCTCCACATCAAACCTAGGGGGTCAGCGACAATCTACTATGCCCCCTTATGATCATTTGCCCCTTCGCTTTGGCCTCCTCTTGTCTCTCGATCCTACCGAGAGACAAGATGGCGGCCGCTACGGACTGTTTGGAATGTTTACAGACGCCGGAGAACCAATCAGCTTCGCTTCACAAAGCTCCGTTGCGCGAAAAGTACGCGAACTGGAGCGCTGCCCGGTCCGCTGTTACAGATATATATCTTTTTTTAAACGTTAATTTCTCAAAATCCACTGGAGCACATATATTGAGACCTACAAAAGGCACATCGGGCTACCAGTCCCTACAATTTTGCCAAGTTTCGTGCAAATCCATTCAGCCGTTCGGGCTAAAAGTGAGGCCAACCGCCCTATGGAAATTAACATGGTAAAAACTCGTTTTGGGACCCCCCTTTTTTCTCGGCCCCCCTTGACGAACCCCCCCAAAATTTTCAGGGGCTGCTCAGAAACAAAATGTGCCATTTTCCTGAAAATTTCAGCCAATTCCGTCCACAAACGCCAAAGTTATTAGACATAGAATTTTCAAAAATCCCATAGAGAAAAAATCCTAACTATATATACCTACTGGCGACCGCCAGTAGGTAATATATATATATATATATATAGATAGATAGATAGATAGATAGATAGATAGATAGATAGATAGATAGATAGATAGATAGATAGATAGATAGATAGATAGATAGATACACACACATGTGTATTAAATATTTTAAATGTAGTGCATGTTTTTAAATTTTCTCTATCCTTACCTTAGGGAGATCTCCACCACTGTGGAGAAAATCTCTGCTTACATGTGAACATTTACTAGTAGTAACTTTACACTCATAAATTAGGCTTCGTCCCCTGAATTCAAGGAGTAGAGACTTGTAAGTCTACATTATGTAATATAGATGTATTTGTAAATGGTGCGGGGTGAATAGCTAAAAGTAATACATTTACTAAAAAGGTTAATAGTACATTTGCATATGTAGGTTTATTCATGTATAAAATTACCATTGTAAATAGCCCCACACAACTTTAAAATGATGTGCTGCTGGTCACAGTCATAGTGGTGCATGTATCATGGCTTCTGCTGGTGTCTAGTTTAAAAGATTTGGCCCTAGTTCATAGGCCTTCTCAATCACAGGGCTGGATGACATAGGTATGCAGCTCTGGGGGAGAGGTGTGATGTTTCCTTTCAGTCATTTGAACATTGAAATGTTCCTGGTCTCCTGCTTCTCTTTCTATCAGCAGTAACTATAATGTCATTCTTGTCAGTGCAAATGCAGCACATTAATTCGTTAAGTATGCATAATTTACCTCTTTAGATCAAACATTGGAAGTGTGCTTGGTCTCTCATTCCAGTGGCAGAGGGTTGGTTGTGCCTGCATGCTAATTCAGTCATTGTTGTGGTTCCATATGCTATTGTTTTGATTGGCTTTACCAGTGGCTAGAGACCAGGTGACAGGTCTTTACGTTATGTTAATATTGTTTGTAAAGCACATGTATACCCTGAGGTGTCTTGGTGCTGACTGCAATTGAGCACAGATGCACCAGTCTTAGTTTCTAAAACTCAAGGTCTTCAACTCCTTTCTAAAGGCAAGCAGAGTGGGTATGGCTCTGATGTGCGGAGGAAGGCTATTCCACAGCTTGGTAATTCCAGTTATAAAGCTTCTATGATATGAATTTCTTGGTTTCTAGGGAGTGCAAAGGTCTGCTGGGTGTATAGCCTTGGAAGATACTTTCTAGGTAGTCATGGTCTGTGTTGTGCAGTGCCTTATAGGCAATGCCTAGTGCTTTGAATGTAATGCGACTTCTCACTGGAAGCCAATGAAGTTTCTGTAACTCATGGGAGAGGGAAAGGAAATTTGAGAAATCTAGCAGAATCCTGGTAGCAGCATTTTGTATCATCTGAAGTTTGTTGATATTCTTTTCTCGTAAGTTAATGTAGAGGCCATTACAGTAGTCTATTTTGGATAGTACTAAGGAGGAGATGATTGTCTTTTTCGTGTTATCTATATATATAAAAACCATAGTATGTTTGTTTGTCCTTTATGCATTAGTACACCATTCATCCGATCGGCATGAAACTGTGGGAAGTTGTTAAGTACACTCCCGCAAAGGTTTCTGGCTAAGTTGTTGAGTACACTCCCGAGAAGGTTTCTGGCAAAAAAAATAAAATGTGTTAAATATCGGCCCCCCGGCCACCCAGGGCCCTCATAATCTTTTCAATACTGAACGTTTACACTTTCTGGTGCGACTCACTTTTGCAATGACCATCAACAAAGCACTAGAACAATCGCTGCAAGTGTGTGGACTAGATTTGGAGAATCCATGCTTCTCACATGGACAACTGTATGTGGCCAGCTCACGCGTCAGAAAACCTTCTGATTTATTCGTCTACGCACCAGACGGAAAAATAAAAAATATCGTGTATCCACAAGCACTCGAATAAAAAAACTAAATTAAAACAACACTTTGAAATGTTTTCCATATTAAAATGAATAAGTTTCAAAATGACACAATGTATATTGAATGTTATCATAACAAGTTTCCTTAAATTTCCTTTATTCTGAGATCAAAGCAACGCGCGACGGGTAAGCTAGTCTGGGATGAAATGTAGATGAAGGAAGATGAGACTATGGGCGTTACTTGGGTGCTATAATTAAGCCTGTTGTCAATCTGAACATCCAGATTCTTGGCTTTGGCCACAGGAGTAGGAAGAGGGCCTAGTTCCTCTGGCCACCATAGAGGGGTCCAGGCTGGTGAGAGGTTTCCAAAGATTATCACCTCAGTTTCCTCTTAGTTGAGCTTCAGACAGTGATAATTCATACATGAGCTGATAGTGCATATACAGTTATCAGAATTGGTGGGAAGATTGGAAGCTGAGTGTTGGCGGCATAGGATGTAATAGAGAAATTGAATGTATTGATTAGAGTGGCTAACTCTGTAACATAAATGTTAAATATTATTGGGCTGAGCGAGGATCCCTGAGGAACCCCGCATGGAAGTGAAAAAGGTGAGGATTCGTACTGGCCTAATGCAACAGTTTCTAGTCTCTGGGAAAGAAAGGAGGTTAGGATGCTCAAGGTCTTTCCTCTAATTACTAGCTCAGCCAGGTGATTGATCAGAGTCTTGTTGGATGGCTGGCTCCTACCAGCTCTCAGGACTGAAAGTAATTAAAAACAGACTTTGAATCAGGTCCCCATCAGATCCTATATTCTTATCCTTGACAGAACAGACAAAATACAGACTATTTCTCGATGACTGTAAAACCATTAAAATAGTCTATGTTATCTTTCAGTCCCTGTTTAAATTTCAAATGCTTTACTTCATCTTTCTTCCCCTAAGTGCATTTGCTTTTTGTAGATTGTGAGAAATTGGGTTGTAGTTGAGTGGGGTGGAAGCCCTGCTCAAGCAACTCCCGCACGTAGTTACTGTTAGGGTGTCAACCACTAAAGTCACTACATAAGCCTATGCTTAACACTCTGGTAGCTTGGCACAAAAGCAGCAAGGCTTAGCCTAGAGGCAATGTGTAAAGTATTCATGCATCAGGCAAGCAAGAATAAATGAAAACACAACACAAAGAAAAATCTCACACCCTTTAGAAAGCTAGAGTAAATTATAATACAACTAGCTTACCAGTCGGGCGTTGCTGCGATCTCCGAAGAAAGGAAATTCAAGGAAACTCGTAACATTCAATTTACATTGTGTAATTTTTATTGAAACTTATTCATTTTAATATGGAAAACATTTCAAAGTGTTGTTTTAATTCTATTTATTAATTCAAGTGCTTGTGGATACACGTTTTTTTGTTTTTCCGTCTTGTGCGTACATCAGTGTTCGAAAGATTATGAGGGCCCTGGGGGGGGCCCATATTTAAAAAGATTTTATGTCAGAAACCTTTGCAGGAGTGTACTCAACAACTTCCCAAAGTTTCCTGGCGATCGGATGAATGCTGTTTTAATTCTATTTATTTATTCAAGTGCTTGTGGATACACAATTTTTTGTTTTTCCGTCTTGTGCGTACATCAGTATTCGAAAGAATATGAGGGCCCTGGGGGGCGATATTTAAAAAGATTTTATGTCAGAAAACTTTGCAGGAGTGTACTCAACAACTCCCCAAAGTTTCATGGCGATCGGATGAATGGTGTAGTAATGCATAAAGGACAAACAGACAGACAGACGTACATTCATTTTTATATAGATAGATATTAGCATCTAACAGATCAAAGCACCAGTTTCAGGTATCTAGTCATGTGGGACCAGGTCAAAGTAGAAAAATATTGGCTACAAGAAGTCTTCAGGAATGGATACCAACAGACTAATGGGCTCTCACCAATATAATATTAGGGTATCTAGATAAACTATATCACATGTGGTGCTCCTAGGAAGGTGGATGTGTATCCAACACCCACAAAGTCCCGCTAGCGTATAAACAAATTAAACCAATGTCCTCCGAGCACTCAATTATCCAACTAACCATAGGTAATAACACAAATCAATTGGCCAATGTCACAGTACAATTTCTTGCAGTAAATAGTCCAAAGTTTTTTTCAATCAAGGTTCTTCTGTGTTTATTTTCATTTTCTTCACAACCATAGGTTCACGATACATCAGCCAACACGTGTTTTGTCGTGCAGTTATACAACACTGTGACTTCATCAGGGCTATTATTCCATAGTTCAATCGATTTTTTGAGAATCACAATAATTTATGAATCAACCTTAATCTGATATTGTGATGGCTATGTACATGAATATTAACGGCATGTACAATACATTTCAATAGCACCAATATGCCCTTGTACAAATATATACAAGCTTCCACAAATTAAACGTGACTATCAATACTAAATAAACAGATACCATAATTAATGTATATTCACTCATTGTAAATTAAAACAATACAGAGGTCATAATTTTGTACATGTGTTCAAAGTCCTATTTTACATCCTTCTACTTGTTTAACCAAAATAATTATTAATATTTTACAAATCGGTAACAGTCTCTAGGCCAATATATACTATATTTAGTAAAATGTTAATAATTATTTTGGATAGATTGAACCATGGAATAATAGCCCTGATGAAGAAATTGTAGTGTGACATTTGCCAATTGATTTGTGTTATTACCTATGGTTAGTTGGATAATTGAGTGCTCGGAGGACATTGGTTTAATTGGCTACAAGAAGTGCATTGGGCCCGGTTGGTGTTTATGTTCAGATGTAGAAAACATTAAGTGGAAAGTTCAATGAGGCAAGGCTGCAGATGGTGTCCGAGGAGGAGGTACCATAATTGGAGAGCTGCTGGACGAAGTCGCAGTGAAGATTTCTATGTTTGGACTTAGTCTCTTTTTTGATAATTGAATACCTCCAGTGGAATAAAGCTGCAAGCTGCGGCCGACAAGGGCTCCATGAGGCCAGATACTCCTTCCCTGGATTACCACTGAACAGAGAAGAACATAGTGGAGGCTGCCGCGAAATCAGACTCAACGGCTATGCACATTGGGTGGATCGATGAGCAGGTATGTCCTGGGCGCCTTTCCGTTTTCAGAGCGCTTTATCTAGTCAAAAATGTTCTAAGTCCCAAGTTTTGGATTTGAATTTTTGCTATCTGGGCACAGTTTGCAACATTTCCAAGGGTTTAGGACTAGAGAGATACCACTTGGAGAGTCAGGACTCACTCACGCTGGGTCCAGTTGTGGGTTCAAGGAGTTATTTCTGTTCTTGTGACTCTGATCAGGAGGCCAGCCATCTAACCCTTGGAATCACTCTGGTAGTCCAGGGTTCAAGCAGTAGGGCAGGTCTATGAGGATTCAAGACAGCCTTCAGGCAGCAGAATAGTCCTTCCAAGTGCAGCAAAGCAGTCTTCTGAAGTTCACAGCAGGCAACAACAGCAGGCAGTTCTCTGAGAGTACTTCCACTGGTCCCGAAAGTGAACCGAAGGTGGGTCTGAGGTTCCTGTTTTTATAGCTGTGCCTTCTTTCAAGTATGAGATGTTTTTTAAGGTTCCCTTTTAAGTGCTTTGAATTTCCTGCCTCCCTGCCCTGACTTCAGCCTGGCTGATGGCATAATAGACTAGTGTGAAGTTTTTTGTGTGTAGGCGTGGCACAGCCTACTGATTTGCAAGTAGAGCTGTCCTCGGCTCCACCCTCTCGTCCTGCCCATCCAGGCACACATAATCCCTCTATTGTGTGGCTGTCTACGAGGTATATACAAAGACCAACTGCCAACTACACCCAGTCATGTCACTCAGGAACAGTCAGCAGCCACCAATTAGGCCAGGAAAATGCCAACTTTCTAAAGGTAAACAACTATACCAAAACTGACCAATCCTGTAGTGTATTTCCCTAATAGGCTCTGCACATTGAAATAATATACACTATAGTTTTGGCATAGGACTGAGGTCAGTATGCCCCTATCAAGTACATTACACTTAATTACTTTCTGTGCCAGTTAACTCAGAGGCCACTAGAAACTCCTTGATAAACAAGAAGGGAATAGTTTCTGGCAACCGCATAAACATGACAAATTTGTTTCCTTTTAGAATCGGAACATGTCTAAGAATCGTGGAAACAATAGATAACAGTGTCCCTCAGTCAATCGTGCACGTTTAGTTTCCTCAGAGTTACACAGAAAGAGATAGATGGACATTTCAATAAAAGGATTTATTGAACAGTCGTGTTTCTCGTGTAAGAGATGAGCTGTTACAATCATAAGACAGTATGCAAGATATATCACGTACAGCTTAAGCAGTAGAAAGAAATAATAATGCAATAGCATTGTCTTTTAGCTATGACACATATTCATATACATAAATAACACAGGCTAAACTGTGGATTCTCGTCTGATGCTTCTAACTAGTTCTACCCCAGTGTACCTAACCTAAGGGTAGTACAAGGTAAGAAGTAGGTGCTGTATTCTATAGTATGGTAAGATATAGTTTGGTATGCCAAGAGTCTCTCTAGGTTCTAGTCAGCTCCATACCTTAGAAGGAGAGAGGTGGGAATCTCTTTCTGGGTCTCAAATTCTAACACACCGCGAAGAGAGTCATAACACTGGAAGCTGGAATCTCTGCGAGCAGGGATGACAGCATCTGGTCAGTGCGTCAGGCCGGGATACGATCTCTTCCAAACTTGCCATGGCGAACCGTGCAGCCAAGTCGAGATGTGCCATGATTTGCCATGGTAAGGGAAGGTATATTTATACCTGGAAGGTGCTTAGGAATGTTTGCATTGAGATAGTCGGGCAGAGGAAGACGTCATGAATAAACCCTTAGGGAATATCGCTTTTCATGCATAATAGATGAGTTCTTGGAGAAATCAATAGTCCTAGTCTAGCGAAAGTCCCAAGGCTTAAGGGTCTGGTTTCTAAGAACTCATTGTGACGTTGGGGTGGATGGATATAGGTGACCATGCCATATTTGGAGAGCATGGCTAATGCCTAAATAAGGGCTCGGATCTTGTGCCTATAGAAGGTCAATACGAATTGTACCTATATAAGGACATGTACCGGGAAAACCTATATACGGACATCTAAATTGAAACACAACAATCCTTTCAAGTTCAATTCATTCAAGGCTGCTTTAATAAATAAAGGCTGTCACCATTTATTTTCTGTTTTGTATATATTAAAAGTAATCTCACCAAATGCTATTATTTTTTGCAACACACAAAGGACCAAATAAAAAATTAAGCGCCATATGTAGGTAATCCCTATTTACTGATTCTTAAATACCGAATTTTACCGATTCGGTATTTAAGAATCGGTAAATAGTATGTAGGTAAAAATTCGGTAAATTTTACTGAATCGGTAATATTCGGTATTTAAGAATCGGTATTTACCGATTCGGTGATTCCCATTCATTCCTATGGGCTTGGGAGCCCATAGGAATGAATGTGAAGCCATTCACCATTACCGATTTGGTAAATACCGAATCGGTAATAGGGGGAACATATTCACGGGTGGCAGGGTGTCACATTGACACCCTGTTGCACTTCTGAATCGTGCATGTGTGCACATGTGGCAGACATACATGCCCTAAGGGCATGTATGTCTGCCACATGGCACTTTTAAAAAAGCACAAAATTGCTTTTTTAAAGGTTTTTGATATTTACCACCAACTTGTAGATGGTGGTAAATAACGAATCCAAAATGCACTCACTTGAGTGCTCCCTACATAGGATTTTAGGATTCGGTAATTTACCGATTCAGTATTTTAAGGAATCGGTAATTTACCGAATCCTTAAATTACAGAATTGGTAAATTACCGAATCCTAAAATCAAGCCACCTACATTACACAAAGCTAAATACCGGTCGGTAAAGGCAAATTTACGATTTTCGGCCATTACCGACCGGATTAGGCTACCTACATATAGCCCTTAATCACAAAAAATATTTTACCTATCAACCAACAAAGATCGCAACAGAACAGTGGATACAAACAATATAATTAAAAACAAAATTGAAAAAGAATACAAAACAAAAGAAACATTGCAAGGAATACAATACAAAATGCCAGTTAAAATTAATAGCATATACATTCCTATACACAATACTTCACATTAAATTCAACTGCTCCGTTATAAATGGACAGTGCAAATTTGTATAAAAAACCTACAATACTTAATGGTTCCCTGGGAAACAGTCTCACTCCTTTATCAAAGACGAATATTTATAAACCCTCTAGGTGCATGAGTGATGGTCAACGCATTTCGAACCCACTACATAATTTTTGGGGGGGTTCTCCTCAGGACTCAGAACTGATATCCACTTTTGTCGTTGGGATTATTAGCACCAATGTGCTACAAAGACACTGGTTCAGGCAGTTGGGCCGGACAGCCCTCCTCTTTGACATGGTCCTCCAAGTTAATACCAACCCGGCAAAAACTACAAAGAACAAGGGTCGATGACTTCCTCTGAGCAGCGACTGAGCCACAACGGAGCGCTGTGCATGTCTGAGAAAAACATAATTTAAATTGTTATTTTTTTGTCTTCGACGAGTTGGTATTGATTTGGATTCCATGTTACAATCCTCAGGCAACACCACTTTTAAAGACCCCCCCCCCTCTTTTGCCCAACTTAATCCACTGCCAGGTCAAAATAGCATAGCAATTGCCCCTCACTGCCCAGTCATACAACATGAAGGCAGGTGCACATTGTGTGGAAAAGTATGATGTAGCTGAAGATGTGTAGAAAATTGTGACTTGTCCCTTCCATGATTGTCTGTTGATCTACCAAAATCAGTCTTACTTTTTTCAATCAACTCATAAAGCCCTCCACCTCCCCATTCACGTATGACCTTTGGGGAGCGTTTTTAGTGCATGATTGTGAGATTCTGTAGGTAGGCCTTGAAGTACGTTAGTAGAAAAAGAGGTGTATCATCTGCAAAAGTCAACTTAATTCAAGGGTCTTTGCATTTTTATTCTTCCATGACAAGGTATTGAGGTCCATACTCATACCTGGTACAGAGCGCACTGGTTGATAACATCCTCAATCTAGGTGTCAACACTGTAAATGTAAATGTAAATTGATACTTGTATAGCGCACTACTCACCCGCAAGGGTCCCAAGGCGCTTGTACGAATACCGCTGTGGAACCCATCCTGGCTTTCCCTGTGAGGTGTCCACTCCTGGGCACCCCCAAGGTGGAGGCCAGGCATCCTTAGCGTTGTGGGGGCCGTTGTGGAGATTAAGCAAGCTATTGCCCAGAGTTGCAGAGTGGGACTCAATGATTGGAATAGGCACCGAGGCGAGAATTATCAGGTCCGTGGAATTTTTGAGCTCAAGACCCGCCGAGGCGGGGAATTGAACCATGGTCCCGGGCTAGACCTCTGCATCAGGGTCTGCCGCTCTAACCATTGAGCCACACTTCTCCACTGGAGAATCACACCTTTTAGCAGATTCTACCTTTGCTATTGACCATCCTCTCAGGCCTTGGCATGTCAACTGCAGCATTAGTGGTAACACTGCTGTAGATATGACAACATGGTATTTGTTACTCACATGGCAATTGACACATTTGCTCTCTTTGGTAACATGTTAGACTTTGCACAATGATAGGGCTTACCGACATATGCCTTGTAGACATGTTCTTCCACACGATCTGCACTCTTACACAGGCAAGTAGTCAAATGTGTGGTTGAATCTGGGTTGGCAATGGATGTCAAAATTCCCAAATGTTGTTACTTTAAATATTTGTCAGGCTTTTCTGACCACTAACATGCTGCCGTGCTCTGTGCAAGTTCTCAAAGTAGCTCCTTGATTTCGCCGAAGGTATAAAATGTCTACATTATGTTGCCTGCAGAGTAAACTACAGGCCCCTGTTGCATTCTGGAGTGGTAGGGCCGATTTTATGTCTTGAAGTTTCTATCAATAAGTAATCACTTTCTGGCTAGAGAACACATACCTAAGTAACTCAAGAGTATCCTTAAAAATGTGCAACTGTTCTTCTGTTACTTTTACCCCACACTTTAAGATTCACTGAAATACTGCTTCTACCTCACTGAGCTGTTCTGTGACTCCTTGTAACAATGTGAAATAATACTACATCCTATGAGATTCTATGTCAGGACCGGAGGTTCAGATTATGCTTTTCTTCCTTCGCTTTATTTTATAAACCAAATCACAGCAGCCAGAAAAGCAATGCAGATGTATTTTTCTTTCAAGAACAAAGAAAAACATCATATAAAGCAATAATAAACAAGTACATCGTGGTCCATGAACAACAACTCTCATCAATCCATGGAGAAACATCGCAGCATAGTCCTTCTTCACTGTCCACGCCATGCAAATGAAAAGGTCCTCCATTTTATGAAGTCCTCCTCTTTCTTCACTGCTGCAGCCAGAGTTAAGTGCTGTTTGTTTTTCTGTCTAGACGTCTTTGGTCTTGTGCTTTGTTATATGCGTTTTTATGCATTTTTGGGGCCATCATTTAGGAGGGAACGTGATTTTACTGTCATTTGCAGTGCTTCTCCACAGGTTCCCTTTGAAGCCGCGTAAGCGTTCACTTGCTCCTTACGCGGCTGGCTCACTTGCGGCGGAGTCTGTTGCCCGCCAGGGGGCACCTGCACGTCTCCTTTCTCCCAGCGCGAGTATCCCTTCTGAGGAGACTGTGCTGAGGGAGCCGAGTGCGTCAGAGCCTGTCCCACTGCCGCCCCACTTTGATCGCCCCCCCCGGGTCCATATTCCATACCGTGAGTGCCTGAACGCCCGCTGGGCTGTATAATTACAAGTGGAGATTACGCTCTGAAAGCACCTGCAGGTGAGTTTATCTTTAATGCGTTTGTCACGTTAGTCAGCGTGCAGGGTGGTGGCTGGCCCGGTCTGATTAGAGGGCCTGCGCGCTTGGGGGTGTCTTTGCACTCACTCACAGCGGCCTGTACGCGTAAAAGCGTTTGCAGCTCTTGTGATCTGCCCAAATTTACAGACATTGCTGGCTTGATAACCCCTATACACAAGGGTTGTGTTGGTGGTTTATAGTTTTCTGCTTGTTAGGTATCAACCCCTCATAGTGTGTAGATTCTGGTTGGGGAATCTAGGCAGGAGGACCAAGGCAATTATTATGAAGAAGAGGAGTCTACCCACTACTTACCTCTCGATGATGATTTTTTTGAGGCGGTGGATAGCTCCTTCTACCGGTGTGTAAATGAAGTTGTGGCCCCTATGGAGGAGCGCCTTTCAAGCTGAATTATTGCGGAGTGCGCTAAAATAGTTCAGGCTCACCTAGGGGCTGCCCCCCTATCCCAACTTCGGTACCTGAGGAGGGGGCCCCTCCACCTAAGAAGGTATGTAGGGAGGGTGGCACGGAAGGGACGCAGGGGGTGAACACGGACGCCTTTGAGCGCTTAAAAAGTGCTTTCTTGGTGAAGTCCGGGCGACCTCCTTCCGCCCCCCCCGCCGCAACCGGAACCTGCGATATCCATGGTGCCTCCTTCCCCGTCTCACAATGGGGGTTCTCCGACAGACACCGATGACAAGGGGTCTTCACGTTCTTGGCGTTCGGCCAGTTCCACGGGCACGTTGCCCCAGGATGAGTCAGGCATGCTGGACCCGGATGAGATTATGCATCCGTGCTCCGCTGCCTGGGCACCTGGGGACAAGGTGGCCAAGTTTGTGGCAGGGCGCCTCTGTAAACCCCTTGAAAAGGAGGCATGGGGATGTCTCCGGGCTGAGTGCCCCCGTCCAACTCTAGAAGGGAAGGTATCCCTAACACTCGAGCTGGACTCAAAGATGGCCACTGTCCTTGCCAAGTATGTATAGGACCCATGGAAAGGAATTGATAGGTCCTGGTGCTCATGCCAGGACAAACTTCTAGACGCCATTGGTCCAATGACCAAAATCCTGTATATTGCGGAGGAGGCAAAGGTCACTGGTTCTACCATATCCCCAGAAGTTCTGTCCAATTGGGTGCAGAGGGCTATAATTTTTATGGAAATGCCAACTGCGCCCTCTCAACAGAGCATCGGCAGTCTTTGCTAATAAAACTTGACCCGAAGCTGGGCGACTGAGATTCTTCGGAGGCGGGAGCCGTCGCTCAGGGAGGCCTGTTCGGTGAGCCTTTTGTAAAGGAACTGGGGAAATTTGTCGCCACCTTTACATCATTGAACAAGGCCCAATCTAATATTAAGAGGGTGTTTCAGACGCGTTTCACCCAAGGGGCCGGTCGCGCCTGGCAGTGGTGACCAGCAATCTGGGGGCAAGGGACAAGGCTCCAGACGAGGGCAATACAATTCCTGGGCAAACTTCAATAACTTCTACCCTACCCCTTCAGGAACAATACCGGAGGCGGTCAATCAAGCGGTAAGTGTCATGCCTGCGGAGCTGGTTCAGGACATGTGTGCCCAGCTGACGTCAGACGCATGGGTCATGCAGATGGTAAAGGGGTTTCACATAGAGTTTTCCGAGCGACCTTTTCAGGTGGAACCCCCAAGGCCCATTTCCTTTTCCATTCTCGATGCCCAGCTGATTGACGAGGAGGTGTCCACTCTTCTCAAGAAAGGGGCCATCTGTCGATCCACTCGGCATCCCAACGGTTTACTCAGCAATGTCTTTGTGGTAAAAAAGACAGACGGAGGGCGGTGTCCGGTAATCAACCTAAAGGAGTTCAATGGTTGGTTGGTTTACCGGCACTTCAAAATGGAGGAGATTCATCGTCTTCGGGATGTCCTCCTGCTGCACGATTGGATAGTCAGGTTGGACCTCAAGGATGCGTACTTAGTAGTCCCGGTCCATCCTCCCCATCGACGTTTCCTGCAGTTTCTCTGGTGAGGTCAGGTTTATGAATTTGTCGCCCTTCCTTTCTGTCTTTCTTCAGCACCTTGGTGTTTCACAAAGGTGCTTCATCCGGTGGTGGAGTTTTTGAGGGGACAAGGAATAAGGATGTTTGTGTACCTAGACAACATCCTTCTTATGGCACAGTGTCCTCAGAGACTGACAGTTCAGTACTGACACCGCCCTCCGTCTGTCTTTTTTACCAAAAAGACATTGCTGAGTAAACCGTTGGGATGCTGAGTGGATCAACAGATGGCCCCTTTCTTGAGAAGAGTGTCCCTACTGCAAAGCCTGGGATTTGTCATCAACGGGCCAAAATCGGTCCTTTCTCCAATTCAAAGTCTAGTTTTTCTCGGATTTGTCATAGACTCCGTTCAGGCTTCCTTGAGTCTTCCACCCCGCAAGAAGGCCAAAATTCGGCACATACTGCGTCAGACTACATCCAGGCCCCAGACCTCACTGCGGCAGATTGCCCAGGTAGTGGGCCACCTGTCATAGTCCATTCAGGCAATTCTCCCAGGTCCGTTGCATTATCAGGCCTTGCAGCGCCTGAAAGCGCATCACCCCAGGAAAGGGTTAACTTACGACCAATCTGTGCCTCTGTCGGAGGAGGCGAAAGAGGAGATGGCATGGAGGTTGGCACATATGTAGACCTGGAACGGGCGTGCGATTTTTGGCTCCACCCCGGACTTGGTCATAGAATCGGACGCAAGCAGGTCGGGATGAGGTGCCCGCTGCGGAGAGTTCTCTACAGGTGGCGTCTGGTCATTAGAGGAGCAGAGGTTGCACATCAATTGCCTGGAGCTCCTGGTGGGTTCATTTGCCGTACGCTGCTGGACCAGGCAGCAAGCGAGTGCATGCGTCCTGTTAAAAATGGACAACATCTCAGTGGTCCGCTATGTCAATCGCCTGGGAGGCCCTTGGTCCCGAGGCTTAGCGGACCTAGCGAAGGAGTTCTCGGAGTATTAGTTGGCACATCAAATCTCGGTGACGGTGGAATACCTTCCGGGTCAAGCAAACCAAGTGGCGGATTGGCACTTGAGGCATCTAAGGGATTCAAGCCAGTGAAAGCTGGATGTTCTGGTCTTCAGGTGGCTGGAGGATCTCTGGGCCCATTTTCGGTGGACCTCTTTGCGTCCCGACTCGGTCATCAGCTCTCACGCTTCTTCAGCTGGAGACCAGATCCCCTAGCGGAGGCCATGGATGCCTTCCTCCAGGACTGAAGTCACGAGGCGGGTTATGCATTTCCCCCGTTCTCGATGGTGGTGCGGACGGCAGCCCGGATCCGGCTTCTGGGAGCAGAGGTGGTGGTCGTGACGCCGTTTTGGAGATCTCAAGTGTGGTTTCCAGTTCTTCTGGAACTTTTTTGGGATTTTACAATCCTACTCCCCCGCTTCCTCATCTTCTTCTGAAACCGGACGGGGAGCAACACCAACTCATTCGTCAGGGTTCTCTACGCCTCATGGCATGGAGGCTTTCCAGAGACGCTGGTCGCTCCCAGGCCTTTCGGGATCGGCTCAGGATCTCTTGTCAAAGGCCTGGGTGGACAGTACAACAAAACGATATCGGGTCGCTTGGACTAAGTGGCTGCGTTGGTGTCTTCGACTGTGTCTGGATCCCGTGGTCACCTGCATCGTTCCCACATTAAATTTCCTGGTAGAATTGGCTACAGATGGTCTGGCTTACCGCTCTATTAATGCGATTCGTTCAGCGATCTCTGTGGCTCATTGTCCAGTGGACGGTTCCCCGATAGGGGAACATCCGCTAGTCTGTCGTCTCTTACGGGGGATCCGTCTTTCGCTGCCCCCTGAACCGCGATACTCCGTCCTCTGGAACATCAATTTGGTCTTGAACCTTTTCTTGTCTTGGCAACAGAATAGGTACCTTTCTTTGAAAGAACTTTCCGCTAAGCTAGTCATGCTGTTGTGTCTAGTCACTTGTCGCTGTCCACGCCTTGGATGTTACGGCGAGAGTTTTTTCCCCGGAAGGGGTTACGTTCACAATAGGTCGTCATACCAAATCGGATTTGAGGACGATTTCATATCCGGCCTTTACGGGCGTGCCCAAACTGTGAGTGGTGAATTGTATTAAATCTTACGAGGATATGACCCTTGAATTGTGCCCGCCAGGCGAACAGCAACTTCTGATTGCCTTGCGGAAACCGCACAAAGCAGTATCCTCTCCAACCATTGCCAGATGGGTGAGATGCGTCATGCAAGAGGCAGGTATTGATACGAAACAGTTTGGGGCACATTCAGCTAGGGGTGTGATGGCATCTAAGGCTTTCTCTCTGGGTGCCCGTATGTGTGCTGCAGATTGGTCTTTCGATTCCACCTTCAAGAGATTTTATTTTAAACCAGTGGTGGATGTGGCACAGTTAGTGGTAAGTAAGCTTTGAACAAGCATAATCTGAGCCTCCAGTCCTGACATAGAATCGAAATTTGCCTAGCATCGTGACGGTAAGTTTCAATTCGATTAAGAACTCGGAGGCGAGGATTATCCCTCCCGTTGCACTACTGGTGCAAACCCACCCGTATTGAAGTAAGTAAACTAGTTCATGATACTTTCGATAAATACTTGGATTGTCTTGGCTTTGACTGTGAATATTGAGGTGTTGTCTTGTGGTTATGGACAGAGTAATTCCTCGTTTTTTTCCTTGTGTTGCAGGAAATGATGGTGCTAAACAGGTTCAATGATATCCAGGCGTGACTTGCAGGAAGAAAGAGTAGGATTTCATAAAATAGAGGACCTTTTCATTGGAATGGCGTGGACAGTGTAGGAGGACTATGTTGCGATGTTTCCCCATGGATTGATGGGAGTTGTTGTTTATGGACCACGATAAACTTGTTTATTATTGCTTTATATGATGTTTTTTTTTGTTCTTGAAAGAAAAAGACATCTGCATTGCTTTTCTGGCTGCTGTGATGTGGTTTGCAAAATAAAGAGAAGGAAGAAAAGCATAATCCTTGCCTCCGAGTCCTTAATAGAATTGAAACTTACCGTCACGATGCTAGGCAAATTTCGATTCCTAAGCTGAGTCACTTGTAGAGGCTCAAACTTGCACCAGGGGAGGACACAGCAATGTCCCTGCTTCTTATAATTGCGGCTGATTATAACCAGCATTCATGTCTAATTTGGCTCCATTGAAATCAGGCATCAGGTTGTAGATTCTTGGAGTAAGAAAGTGGGTTAATAATGGGGGTAGATGAGAATCCACTACAAAGAATAGGGTCACAAACTTGTTAGGGAAAAACAGAGTTTCAATAATTTAAACTTGTGCTCAATGCTCTGTTAGGTGTGGCACAGAGTAGACAAGGTTTCGACAGGCACAATAATCAACAAGAGAGAGGGTCTTTACTGTAAGGAACACTCTTGGTCCCCCTATATAATACAATCAAATCAACGAAAAAAGTGTACCTCTCAATGAGAGGAGGAGTGGACAGACTCCTTTGGTATTAGTCTTTTTACTAGAACTCAGAATCCTTCAGCAATGCAAGACAGCAGGCTATGTCCAAAGAGGGCTCAACGGCATTGAACAGGTATTGGATGAGGTCTTTGCGCAGTTTGGCGGTATTTTACTTAAATCTTTAAATATACCGAATGTCCACCCACATTTAAATCGGGCGGGCGAACCTTCATGTTAGCAGTAAGTATACACTGTTGTGATGAACATACATACCGCCGTCATTTAAATCAGGCCCTTAGTCTCTTCATCAGAGCTTGGAATTCTCCAGTGGGGCTTGGCTGTGGACTGAACTCATCAAGGACACCACAGGGATGGATACCTTCTTTCTGAGGTCCAGCTGAAATGGATTTGCTGCTACGTTGAAGTTCGGAACTGAAGAAATGTATTTCTTCAACCCAGCGAGGTTGTACATTGATTTGACTGGCTTGAAGTCCAAAATTTGTATAAGTCCTTGGTCTTCAGAAATGTCAGAAGTCCAGTTAGACACAGTCACAGAAACAGCCCTTGGTGCTCAAGACTCAATCCTGCAAAGGCCATAAGTCTAGACCCGGTCCAGTTGGTACTAATCAGCTGGGCACTTCAGGAAAAAGCTGCGTTCAGCTTGTTGCTTCTCTTTAGCCACATAGGAGAAGGTCATCCAACTTACAGTTTACGTCCACTTCTTTGTGCTGGGTGCAAGTGGTAGTCCAGGTCTCCTCACAAGTCTCAAATAGTAGGTACAGTCCTTCTTCACAGTGTTCTGAAGATGGTGTGTTTGGGTGCGAAATGTGCGCATTTCACCAGCTCGTGCATGGGGGTGACTCCTGGCCTCTCCTTAACCCACCCTACCCACTTTTGCAGCTATTCCTGCGTACCCTACCACAAAAAATCCCACAGTGCCCCTCACTCACTAAATTCAAGCGAGGATAACTGTTCACTCCTTGTGCAGAGCCTGTGTGTCCACCTAGAAGTGAGGCCAGGGTAATGAGCAGCCTTTCCTCTGTGGTCACTCAAAACCAGTTCTGTGGCAAGCTATCCTGCTATTGGGTTTGGCGCCTGTTTAGCTGGGAGAACAAAGTACGGGGTCTGTTCAGGTGTCATCTCACTTCTGCTTTTGACAGGAGAGGCTCCTTTGAAGAAAATTAAGTTCCTGGGCACAGCCCAACTGGCCTTTGTGCAGAGGGAACAAAGGGGCATATTACCAAGGGCCTTATTGCCGCTTTAGTGGGAATTGTTTCCGCTAAAGCGGCGATAATTTTATCGCCCTATTACCTAGCTGTTGCTAACACCAGTTAGCGACAGCTAGTAGGAGATAGCGAGCATCTGGGGGCCCACTTTGCATGTCAGCGATATATATCGCTAATGACATGCAACGTGGGCGTGCCAAGATGTTAGCGACTGGAAACAGTCGCTAACATCGCTAACTCCTATTACCAACTTTTGGAAATAATCGCGCTAAGCGCGATTATCTCCAAAAGCTAACACCTGCCCAGAGCAGTTCTTAGCCATGTTATCCAATGGTAGGTGGATAACATGGCTAAGAGCATTGTCACGATAATGCATGAATATCGCTGACTTTTCAGCGATATTCATGAATTTCCGACGATTTTTACCGCTTTTGAGATAAACCTAGATAATATCAAGGTATCTCAGTGGTAAAAATCGTCGGAGCGCAGCGATATTATTATACCCGCTAACCAAGCTTAGCGATAATTATCGCTATTGCTTGGTAATATGCCCCAAAATCTCCAACCCTGCCAAATGAGATAAGAAATCAGGACAGAGCACCTTACATGCATTTTCGTCTATGCCATTTTTGCTGCCTAGACATTCTTGTATTGTTGTGATCCACTGTACTAACTGTAATTTTAGGGCAAAGATGAAATATCTCTTATGTTCTGATTATAAATCCATTGTGAGAGCTAATATGCTATTTATGACCACTTTTTCTGTGACTTGTCCTTTGATTATGGAGTCTATAGGTAGGTTTTTTAAATTGATAATATCACATGTACTGTACTTGGTGATTAAGTCTTATCAGCATCTTGATTTTGTCTTGATTTAAGGATTGTATATGAATCTGCACTGTCTTATTGTGATTTGCTATATATGATTGCATTTTACTTTTGTGGTACATATGAATATGACTGAATAAAGTTGAACTTCATCTTGAGTGGATAGAGGCTGACGTAGAATAGTCATGTAGAGGTGGTATTTCTGAATATGAGTGGAAGCAGGCTTTGGCATCTGATACGACTTTACAGCTGCTCACATCTTGCTTGTATCAGACTGGTGTCTTAAATAAGGTGGAAAGGCTGGAGTTGGGTGATTATAGGCAGATGTGGTCTGTGCTATTTGTTATGGAGGGTATAGTTAGAAGATTTGGTAGGCTGGTGGTACCTGTTGATTTACGCTCAAGAATAGTAGAGTTGTTGCATGCAGGACATGGTGGAATGTCAGCCATGAAAAATAGAGCACATGTGGACTTTTGGTGGCCGGGTTTGGACAGGGAAATTTAGAAATTTGTGTGTGATTGTCTTGAGTGCACATGCAATGAGAAATCTCATACCGTGGTTGAAACTCCCATTGCAGCTATGGAATTTCCCGACAGAACATGGCAAAGGTGGCCTTAATGAAAGAGATTAGAGCATCTAATGTAGTGGTGTTTTTTAGGAGGTTTTCAGGAGAGAGAGTTGTCCTTAGTAGATAGTTTCTGAACATGGTATACAGTTTGTGGTGGAGGATTTTCAGTCATTTATGGAAAAGCAAGGCATGAAGCATCACAAGACTGAGGTAGATCATCCCAAGAATTTTTTTCTTGTGGAGCGATTTAATCATGTGTTGAAGGAGTGTATACAGGTGGTGGTTGATACTAGGTCGGATAGCAAGGGTGGAGTTATGAATATGCTGAGGTAATATAGAAATACACAGCAGTCTGTCACTGGTGAAACACCTTTACATTTGCTAAAAGGAAGGGTTGCATGTACGAAAGTGACACCTGCTTTGATGGAAAGAGTGGATCTCCCGAGAACAAGGCCAAATTAATGGAGAGATTGGATGGATACAAGAGGAAATTTGTGGGAAGGTACAGTGATAAGTTGAAGAAAAGACCTCAAAGGTTTAAAATGGTTGACTGGGTGAGAGTTGGTTGAATAAAAAGATGTTCTAAGTGGTCGCCTATCAAGAAAATAGGCACTTCGAAAGGAAACACTGTCTAGTCGGAGAATGGAAAGAAGTAAAATGGGAGGAATGTCACAAAATGTAATGATTTAGAATGTTGTGTATGGTTAGAAAAGGATGTCAACTCCTATGAGGCAACCAGCACTATGGGAATCGTGGGGATGCATGAGGTCAAGAAGCGAAGTAGGTTTGATGATTACGTGTACTATTAATTCTTATTTTATTGCCAACCCTTATTTATTTATTTATAAAGTTTTATATAGCGCGAACTTAATCCCGAAGGATATCAGAGCGCTTTACACTTGAGGGAGTGAGGTAACATGACAGTACGAAAGTCATATAGGGAATATACAAAAGCAATACAATGGTGCACATAGAAGACTCAAGATAGCCCTTGGCTAGGAGTATAATGTGCTATGCAATGAAACAGAATTACCAAGGGGAGCCAGTACAATAGTAAAGAACCAGAATGATGTCCTTTCTTGAAGTGTGATGGATGCGCTAATAGCTGATCTTCGGCCCTCTTATGAAGGTAAGAACTTGTTCATGAGGAATCATTTTGCTTCCTATTTGAATGCAGCCTTGGAGGAGATTCTCCGGATTTCCGGTGGGAGAGAGTTCCAAATTTTTGGAGCAGAACCCGAGAATGCTCGTTGACGCGTTCTCTTTTTGCTGAAGCTCTTGGGTTCCAGGAGGAGGGAGTTAGCACTCCTCGACAGTCTACACCCTCCGGATAGTATTAACTTTTGCGCCAGGTAATTAGGGGTTTTCAAGTGGATGGCCTTGTGCCCTAGGCATGCAATCTTTAGTTGAATTCTAGCTTCACAGGGCAGCCAGTATAGAGATTTTAGGACCCTTCTTTTTAGTTGTCGTTTTCTTTTGTCATATGTAGGTTTATTTGTATATAGTTTTAGAAACTTAGTATTTTTTGTTGTTGTTAGGTTTCGCCTGGAGCACGGAGCGTAAGCTCCGCCTCCAGGAGAAATCTCTTGATTTCAGTAAGGACTCTGGAATACGCCCCTCTGTTCCATTGGCTAGCTCCATAAATGGAGGCTAGCCATTGGAACAGAGATCTGTCCGTCAAGGCCGGACCAGATTCGGGGGCGTTCCCGAGATTTTTTCCATGGGCGTTCCCTCTGTGTAGTCATCGGGCGGTGGGCGGGGTTTCTTTTTTTTGTCGTCCGTGTTTGCTTTTGTCATTCCGAGGCCGACCGCCGCCGGAAGAAGTCTTCCTCTGGTAAGTGCTTGCTGCGTCTCATGTCCTCTGTGCCGTTCTGCCCCCCCCCCTGTCCGTGCGCCGTTTGAAGTGACTGTGGTGCCTACCGCTATCGTGGCCTGAAGAATCTGTGAGCCAGCGTGTGCCTAAAGACAAAGGTGGTTTCAACTGCGTGGTGTGGGGCGCGCCGGCTGCTCTCTCATCTGACCGAGAGCGCCGCGCTCATCTTTGCCGCCAGCCAGGGGAGTTGCCGAGGGCCGAGATCGTACTCTCCAGCCCTCGCTTCCTGTGACCGAAGAACTCCCTGCCTGGGAGCGCCCCTAAATCAAAGATCGTCTACTGTGTTCACCGCCGCGACCCGGGGCTTGCATTTGCCTGGGAAATCATCGCCCCAGCTCCAAAGCCATGAAGACTGCACCGAAGGGTCCGCCTGCTGATTGGCGGCTGACCCGGGAAAGCTGCGCACTGATTGGGCCTTGGCGGAGGGCTCGACGAGGAAGTCGCGTCCTGATTGGCCCAGGAAGCGCTGACGTCAGCGGAGGCTCGCCGCAGGGCCGCGCTGGGATTGGCCCAGCCCCCGAAGCAAGACTCCGCTCCTAGGAAGCCGTCGCTGGAGCTCCAAGGCATCTGCTCCTGCCCCCGGTGAGTGTAGGAGCCGACTGGAAGATCGGCCTGCTCCCGGATGAGTGAGGGAGCCTGAAGGAAGCCCTGCAAAGCCAGGACGAGACCGGGGCGACCGGAGCCTGCACCGAGCGTGGCAGTTGCCACGCTGAAGTCTACATAGGCAGCAGCCAGGCCTTCTGAGAACCATTGGGAAGTTTGACTGCGAAGTTCCACCGGAAGAAGTCCAGGTGAGTGCCCGTTCCTGCGCCCCCCCATTCCCGCTGTCCGTGTGCCGTTCCCGCCCCCACCCCCGCCCCCCCCCTTCCCGTGTCAGTGTATTCACTGGCCCAACTCATTACTGGCGCTTTTTGTGAGCCCAAGACTGTGTGCTTATTCCTGGAGCTGGTGTTTACGTATTTCCTGACCTACCCAGCTTGTAACAGGGTCTCGTTGTGTGCCCTTTTCCTCCGTTTTTTGTCTCTCTCTGTCCCCGAAACGGACACCCACGTTCCTGTTGTCAGTGTGTTCTCTGTCATAGTCTAAATCTTTTCCTTATCCTGCCAGTGACCTGGTGACACTATGCAGGGTCCGTTAGGGGAGGGGGGGAAGGGGAGGCCAGTCTGGTCTTGCATCCTCCTACCAACAGCCACTCGAGTGTTGAGCACTGTTTGGATGTCTGCTTCCTTCTGTCCCGTCCCTATTTCATTATTAGTGCATTGCGTGTTATAGAGTTGGTTCTTTTCCATTCTGTTGTGGTGTGTTCCCTGGCCCACAGTTGATGCATGTCTTGCTTGGAAAGGGATATCATGTCCCCTAGTTGAAGTATTGGTGTTCTCTGCTCCATTGTCTTGTTGCTCTATTGTTTTTACCTCAAATCAAAATCCTCTGCTTCTATTCTTTACGTCCTCGGCCAAGAAGTGCCTGCCTTTTCTTTTTCTAGCAGCAACGTGTTCACAGAGACTTTGAGCTGCTTGGTATCTCGAGAGAGAGGGAGAGCAGCCACCTCTCCCTTTTCACAGTGAAGGCCTTTCTCTTGTCAAATACTGCCATTGCGAGCACCATTTCTCTGTCATAGAATTGTATCACCACCTCTTCAGGTGTTTGCAAAATGCCAAAACCATATATTTTTCACAAGAGCAAACATGCTATTTATCTTTCAAGTAGTTCTGTAAAGTGGCACTACTCACACTACTGGACGTTCACACATGCCCACAATCCTAGTGAGCCACCAGCTTGCAATGGTCCACCTCATAAACGTGCCAGTTATCCCTGAACAACCCATAGTGCTGTGATATCAGACCGTGCCACTCCACGCACCATGCAAATGTCAAATAATAATAATAGTAAAAAAAACTCCATCCGGAGAACTGGTATCCTGTCAGTCTCATTCACCTGTTATCCGATTCAAAATGGCAAGTTTTTTTTTTAGGCTGGTAAGATGCATATACCCCATCCCTGCTCCCTTCTATGCGCTTGCCCACCTCCCTTGTGGACTTGGACTCTCCTAAGAACGATCTTGCTTCGTTCTTAGATTCTGACCGACACAAAGCTGCCTGGAACCACTGCCTGCGTGGAACCACTGCTGCTGTATTTTACATGTAAGTGGTGTCAAACACTCTGCACTCTTTCTCTTATTAATCTAACTTTGACGGGTTCCAAAAATACACTGATCCATTCATCATCTTTGACAGGTGCCTGGTAAGGCCACATTTAATATAATGGCCCTGAGAGCTCAACATTTCAGGCTCATTTTACTGCAGTTAAAAGGCGGGTGCTCCTTAGCAGTGTAGCTCTTGTCTTGATTTTCGGGTGAAATTTCCTTAATCGGAAATTCAGGAATGTGTTCTTTGATTTAGGAGTGGAAGGGGTTTTCTATTTTCTTCCATTCGCAGTGTTGGCAGTGTTTAACATTACTCACCTGTGATGAGCCTGGAAGAGGTAGTGACCTCACAGACGAGTGCTTTCAGGCCTGTTGTGTTTCACACACTGACTTTTAGAAAGCGAATCAAACTTTTCTTTTGATTTTTAGGTTACTCCTAATGCTGTAGTCATTGTGTCTCTACATAGGTTTGATAATGACATCCTCTCAGCCGAGTAAAAAGATACAGGAAGATATTGAGAGCAATAAATTGAAATACAATATGTACATATAGAGCTACAATTAAAAGGCGGAATCTTGATTCTTATTCAAGGACACTTTTCACTAGGTAAGACCTGGCAAAGTGTGTCCATGTAATATAGCCCTGAGTGTCGAAGGCAAATGCTGAAATGTAAAAATAACAATTTCAGCAATAACTCTAAAACCCTCAGGGCAGTCTCCTAATGGAAGGGTAACACCATAACCGGAAATTATCACACTCCATGCTTTCGGGATTTTCAGGTAAAATATTGCTGCATCAGGAGTGCCTTAAAAACCTAAGTGTGAGGGCTGTGACAGCTGTGACAGCTGTGAGGGCTGTGAGAGCTGTGTGGGCTGTGAGAGCTGTGTGGGCTGTGAGAGCTGTGTGGGCTGTGAGAGCTGTGCGGGCTGTGAGAGCTGTGTGGGCTGTGTGGGCTGTGAGAGTTGTGTGGGCTGTGAGAGTTGTGTGGGCTGTGAGAGTTGTGTGGGCTGTGAGAGTTGTGTGGGCTGTGAGAGTTGTGTGGGCTGTGAGAGTTGTGTGGGCTGAGAGTTGTGGGGGCTGTGAGAGTTGTGGGGGCTGTGAGAGTTGTGGGGGCTGTGAGAGTTGTGGGGGCTGTGAGAGTTGTGGGGGCTGTGAGAGTTGTGGGGGCTGTGGGGGCTGTGGGGGCTGTGTGGGCTGTGAGAGTTGTGTGGGCTGTGAGAGTTGTGTGGGCTGTGAGTTGTGTGGGCTGTGAGAGTTGTGTGGGCTGTGAGAGTTGTGTGGGCTGTGAGAGTTGTGTGGGCTGTGAGAGTTGTGTGGGCTGTGAGAGTTGTGTGGGCTGTGATAGCTGTGTGGGCTGTGAGGGCTGTGAGGGCTGTGTGGGCTGTGTGGGCTGAGAGAGCTGTTGGCAATGTAAATAACAATGCCATTTATTTATAAGTAAAAAAAAAAAGAAATGTCATGAGCAATGCCAATAACTCTAACTTTTCCAAAAGCGAAACCATTGCATTGTAAATGCTTGTTTTGTTCTTACTAATGTATATTTATTTAGGAAAAGAAATGCATGTATTCAAATTGTATGAAAAGGGAGATGTCTTGTATTTTTACTGGCAACTATGTTCCATGCGGAAACTGGGGGATTCTGGAACGTGAGGGAGAAACTGATTAGTCTGCAAGGGGTTGGATGACTTATGACCAGCTCTTCATTAAATAATTCTTCAAGCATAATTTGAGTGGTTATCGAATTTCGTTGCACGCACTGCATCGCCAAATGCGATGCAGCGTGCGCAATGAAATACATTTTATTTATTTTTTGTGTACTTACCTCCGTTAGGCCATAATCAGGAGCTTACTACCCCCCATCCTGCTCCTCCCCCGCCCTGCATCACCGCCCGGCAGCACTCCTTCCAGGAGCCACTACTCATTAGACTGTGTCACTGAGTTTCCTGGAAAATTGTAATTAGCCCAAAAGCAACCACCTAAACTGTAACAGGGATTCCACCCCAGTGCAATAACGTTGCGTAAGGTTCAAAGGGCCAGTTCATACAGAAAGACAATGCGCAGTTGACAGGCCTGTCAGGGTCTGGTAATAGGCATTCCTGCACTATACAGTTCAAGTGGAGAAACCAGTAAGGGTCTCAACTGTTCTCAAGTCAATGCAATGCAGAGGGTCTGGATGCAGAAATTGAATGATCACAAACAAGGAACATAAGTGCTTGTATTCTGAAACAGGCATTCGCAGGCTAGATTTTCAGTTAGTGGCAGTACACAGCTAACCTGAGGGCACATGATACAGCCACAGTATCCACCAGCTGGGACTGCGGACTCAGATTCTGATGATGACCACCTGTGCCTTTAACCCCTCCGATGCTCGTGACGGAACCGCTCCGTAACGAGCCTCGGGTGGGCTGTGCTGGTGACGGAGCGGTTCCGTCACGGCCCGCTCGGCGCGCCTGCGCGGCGCTGATTATGCGCCTGCGCGGCGCGTTCTATTGAGCGGGCGGGGCCGTGACGGAACCGCTCCGTCACAAGCACAGCCCACCCGAGGCTCGTGACGGAGCGGTTCCGTCATGAGCATGTAAGCGCCGCGGAATTGCCGCCGCAGCCAAGGGGTTAAATGGCGATCACTCAGGAAAGATAATGGTTCAAGAATCAGGAAGTTCGGCTGCAACCAACAGCATACACCTCACAGCTGGGGGTAAAGAGCAAAACCTCCATGTCTGTTTCCTTCTGAAAAGACAGAAATACAGACTCCTCTTGTTCAAGGGATGCTCCCAAGAATATTGGGAATGAGGAAGGATCACTACTATCCTGACACAAGAATGTGTCTTGGCAGGTCCTTGACCTCATGTCGCACACTTGCTTCTTGGCGGATTCTGGATGGACTGCTGCAGTCCATGCTGTGCAGGTACTGGTGTGCATACACACAGGGGGCACACATTGTGCCCTTCTATGTGCATTCACATGGTGCAGAGGCACCTTTGTTTCCTCACCACCACACTTCTCATGGCGGTCGCACCGTCAATTAAAGTGTGGGGTGAGGAAATCC
The DNA here is from genome assembly GCF_964261635.1 of Lissotriton helveticus. Taxonomy (NCBI): domain Eukaryota; kingdom Metazoa; phylum Chordata; class Amphibia; order Caudata; family Salamandridae; genus Lissotriton; species Lissotriton helveticus. Next base: position 329,808,936 of record NC_136060.1, on the reverse strand, counting down.
GTAATGATCTTGGCCGGGCTGAGGCGGCCCGCCAAGCATATTGCGGCCTCAAGACCGCCACAACACGCGCAGGGATCTCTGATCCCTGGAGGTTGCGGTGGTCCCAGGGCGGTCCAACCACCCTGGTAGTAATGGGGCAGTCGGAAGGCCTCCACGCCCCAGCGAGTCTGGTGGTCTATGGACTGTAGATTCGTAATAAAGCCCTGAACTATATTCACCAGGTATAAATAAGCTGAAGAATATGTTCCATTTATTTTATTAGACAAAAACAGGCGATTTATACAGTGTTATTCTGCCTTTTCAAAGAGAATGTACATTGACTGCAACTGAAGAACTGCTATCATCCATTACCACATCATAGTGGAGAAGAAGTTAAAATGGGTCGATGTTTCAACACAAATTTATTTTAAAATGTGGATAATCTCAGTGTCACTGGCATTACTGCTTACTTCAAGTAATGGATTCCATGCGCCAGTTGAAGGTACGCCAAAGGCTGCGTGAGTTATTAAACTGCACAGTCCATCTGTACTCTCTATTTCTCTGCATTATTGGATTATTCAAATAAAGGCATTGGTGTGGGTTAAGTTTTCTGAAAGAAAAGCCTTTATCGATTTAAAGGATGCCTTGGGACCTGGGTATCTGTAAATATCACTGTAGCTTCTCGTTGCACCGTGTTCTCTGTAATAGGCATAATACACGGGTATCCATTATTATTACCGCTACGTACAAAGGATGGATTTACTTTCAAAAATAGTCTTTTCAGACATTCGATTCGCTTCATCCAGTAAGGCACTGTTGTTTATCCTCCCGATGCCATTAGGATATTGTACAAATTCAGAAAAGTATCTGTATTTAAAAACCAGGAAACGGATTGAGTAAAGGTGCTCTTTATATATCTGCTCTATCATTATTTCGAATGAAAGGAAGAAATTATTGCCTTTCACACAGTAATAAAAGATTTCCAAATATAGCGCACGTTAGCACCAGGCTTATTTCAACCCCTTTCGCTTCACTGAGCCAAATTCTCTTCTCGTTTTTCCACTGCTTTCCGCCAGTCTGGCAATCACACAGTTGTGTCCTATTGTGTGCTGGTCTTGGCATGCATTGAGGAACATTGATAACAATATATGCAGAGACTGTAATTACCGTTCTCGGCTTCTCTGATTACAACCCCTGGAAACCTTTCGATTCTGGAGGGTATTGACATTGTGCTTACTTGATGATGCTGTTTGGTCCCCTTAAGATGTTCTCTGCTTGCATGGCCAACCTGTGGCTACCTCGTTTCAAACAGGACCCCAGATACCTTTTAACCAGGAATTGACAAAGGCAATAGGATTGGAGTTTGTTCTGAATATCTTTGTGTGCTCTGCTTAGGAGCTGGTGAGGAGGAGGTTGGCATTGGCAAGTCTAGAACAAGCATTGACATTGCCAATAGGTCTCGCCTTTGGGACCTTATAAGTGTTTAGCCATGCAACACTTGATGTTGTTGCACCAAGGATATTGTGCTGGATAACTAAATACTTATAAATTTCCAAAAGCGAGACCTATTGACTTTGCGATAGCTTGTCCAAGGCATACCTCCCACGAGGAGACAAAATAGGACTACACAAGAGGAGAGGACAAAGGATACCATACATGGGGAGACAAAGGAGCCCCACAAGAGGAGAGGAAAGCGGCATGCCTCACAGAGACGAAGGAAACACCTCACAACCAGCCGCGGGCCGTGGAGGGAGTTACGGTGGGGCAGGGAGGCGGGGAGGGGGAGGGGCAGGGTGGAGAGGGCTTAAAACTGGCACCTGGATAATTACAGGTAAGTAAACAATTTAAATAATAAAACGAATTTCGTAGCGCGCACTGCATCGCAAAATGCGATGCAGTGCGCGCTACGAAATTCGTTTTATTAATCAAATTGTTTACTTACCTGTAATTATCCAGGTGCCGTTTTTTAGCCCTCTCCACCCTGCCCCTCCCTCTCCCCGCCTCCCTGCCCCACCGTAACTCCCTCCACGGCCCGCGGCTGCTCACAACGACAAACAACATACCTCCCATGAGGAAAGAAATGAGCCCCATACAAGTGCAAAGAACAAATGCATACCTTCCAGAGACAAAGGCATACATTCCAGAGACAAAGGCATACATTCCATTGGACGAAAAAGCAGCCACACACAAGGAGAGAGGAGAAAGGATGCGTCACTTAAACAAAGATATACCTCCCATGAGGACACAAAGGAGCCCCGTCCAAGGAGAGAGGACAAAGGCAACATAATGCATTCTGGGTGTTCTCATTCTGGCTAAATCAGCCACGTTAAAGTTCTACGCTTCAATTGTTAAAAGTAAGAAACAGTACACTGGAAGGTGACGTTCCTGTTAACCAGGGCTTTAAGTGGAATGACAAAACGGGGGTGGTGGGGTCTTTCAAAGGGGCGTGGCCAATGTAATTAAGGGTGTGGCTTAAAACCCATAAGCTAAAAATCTGTACTTAGCATAGTGTGCCACCCGACTTCTATTTTGTCTTTTCTGTCATTGCATCCAGATATGTGATACAACAGGTAACATCATACCTACAACAAGTCAGGACTATTGGCTTTGTCAATGGTTGTTAGTTGCATAAGATAAATAAGCAGCAGCTATGGCTTGTATATAATATTGAAAAAACTTACACTTAAAGCTCTGGTGACATCACAACAATGTTCCTGCACCTGAGTTTCAATAAGAGAAGGAAAATCCAGAGAGAAAATGACTCTTTAAAGGATTTCCCTTCTCCTACAACGCTCACCTTACATGACTTCATGCTGTAACTTCTCCACTAGTGAGAAGTGAGCAGCCCACATCGATGTGCCTGGTGTCACTACACTCCGGGAAAAAACATACCGGCTATGCCAGGGCACTAAACAGAGCCCTATAAAAACCCGTTTCAAGGCCCCCTTTAAAAAACTGCTGGTGCTCAGCACCTGTGAGACCCGGCTCACTTAAATCCTTGCTGATGACTAAGGCTCACCTAGAACATTTAATCCAACGAGCAGAAAGCAGGAAAATACTTGAGGCCACAAAGCAGAGCCACTCGGAGAGAGAAGCATCATTCATGCGAGTGGGCGGGGGAGTGAGGTGCCAGAAATGACAGATGGGAAGAAAAGAAGCAAAAACCTACAAGAGACAACAAAATATTTAAAAACTAAAATCAGGTTTTAAGTAAAACATGGTTAGGGCTACTGTGCTTAAGGAAGGACAAGCTAGGGTCTGCTTCCGAAAAGTAACACGAAACCAAAGAACGCGCCACCCACCACTCCTACAATCTTACACAAGAAATACACGGGGGATGGACGGGGCTATGAATAGTATGCAGTGCCCCAAAATGTGCTTTTAGGGACTGTTCCTTCTTAGGCAGGTAAAGAAAGAAGCACCTTACTCTATTTTATTGCTTTTGTTGTGCTTAAATTCTTGGTTGTAAACTGGTCCCAGACAGGGAACTATATGAACATGAAGTTTTCCCTCAGGCCACTCTTGGCTTATGACAAGCACTGGCTTGTAAACACCAACACACATCTTAAAACTGATTACATAAAATCAGAAAAAATACCACGCACACAGCTCTGCATCAGAAGTACCCACCTAGACTGTAACGCTTATTTAGAAAATATTCACGACATACTGTCTGCATCAACTTAAGATACTCTCAGAATGAAGTGACAAAATAACCCTGTGAAAGAAAGCGCTATGATCGTAAAGGAAAGGTTGAAAGCACTATATATATGCACGTAAAGTAGGAGAACATATACAATAGTGGATGTGGCCTAAAGGCCAGAGCCGCTGACTTTAGAGCTGAGGAACCCTGTTAAGTATCCTGTGATTCTGGGCAAATCACTTATACTACCAGTGCCTACCAAAAACATGGTGCTCGTGCAAAACGCTTGAATACCTTTGGGTCGAGTTCGCGCTATAATAAAATCACAAACAAAAGAGTGAGTGAGTGTGTGTCGCACGTGCACCCGACCGAAGCAGCGCAGCTGGGCTGTGATTAGTGAGCCACTGACTGCTCTCACCCCGCCTCAGCCTGCTCCATGAACTGGGAGGACACTTCACCCCCGAGGGGAGTGCGGCAAGACTTCAGACAGAGGAACAACACACTGCCCGCCAGATTATGAGGGAGAAACTCCCCTGAGCCTGTGAGCCCTCCTTCCGAGCCGTAGTGAAAGGGTGCAAGCTGGCAAGGTACCAATGAAAGCTCGTGGAGGGGATAAATAACAGCCAATAAAATAAACGGAAAATCCCTCGGATGCGTCTAGGATGACAAACCATGACACAGTTTGCGCTGCCGTGGGCTGAACCATACCATTTTATTTTTCAATTAGACTTTAAAAACACACACAACAATATTGGGCATGCGGCTGGGCCGCAAAGAAATAATTGGGAAAAAAAACGTGAGTTGTGCGCACGCGATAGTAAGCTGGTCATCGGGAAAGTTGCACTTTACCAAGCAGTCTACAAAAGTCTCGGCCAGACCAGTGATTGCGCTGGATCTGGCCAAGACCTAAAAAACAGCCCCAAATGTGAGTAAGGACGATATGGGGGACACTTGCACCACCACCCCTCTTGGTGACTGCAATGAGATCACAATCGAGATTAGATCCTCAGCATAGAGTCAGTAATAGCAAAAACATCTGTGAATCACAAACCGTGCTTAGTAGCTGCAGCGTGAGCCTCTGTCTGGGCAGATGGTGAGCACAGCGCAAGGAGGACACATCGAGCCTCTCAGCCAGCTCTAGTTACCAAATAGCCAAAGTAGGCACCGGCCTATGGACCCCACTCCTTTTAGGGGCCTGTGGCAGCGGATCAAAATAATATTGATTTCATCTTGAAATCGATCTTCAATGACAGAAGAACGACTGAACCTACTTGCCACTAAATACGACGTCTAGCAAAAGGTAGACTTCCAAGATACCCTGAAAGATTTCACCACAAACAAATTGAGGAAAGTGAATATTTAAAGTTTTGTTGCTTTATTGAAATGTAAAAACAATATTTTTTGTTCAATAATAATAATTGTTAATGCTTCGTTTTGTGTAATAAAATTGGTTTATTAAAGTTGCTGGTTGGTAAAATGAAAAACGTATTAGGAGATAATTTGCGAGGAGGACACCAAAATGTCGACGGCCTCTGGGCCTCCACAGGGTTTAATCAGCCACTGCTAGTTAGTGACTGAATGGAGACCCCCACAGCCTGCACACTTCCTACGCCAGTAAGAGGAAGTATAGTGACTCCAGATCTTTGCTTACTGTCTTCAGTCATACCCATGATAGGGAGAAATACAAAGCACAGGTCCAGTAAGATGCCGATAGACACATACAGTGGCGGCTCTCAGAGGGAGTGCTGCAGGGCAGTGGGTCGGGGGTGTAGTGGAGTTGGACATAGGACAGCCAGGATTAAAGTAAGTACATAAATAAATAAAACTATTGCGCTCGCTGCATCACCAACTCGGTTTTATTTATTTATTTACTTACTTTACTCCTGGCCGTCATATGTCTGACTCCACTACCCCCCACCCTGTCTCTCCCCGCCCCACCGCCTTGCAGCACTCCCTCTGCGAGCCACCACTGGACACAGATAAAAGCTCTGCACAGTAACTGCAATGAGACAAATGGATCCTGAGGCAAAATGGACATTTGTGAAATATTTTCAATTAATGACATTCTCAGCATTAGCTCCATCTGTATAAAGTCCCCACAGTGATGGGTTATATTCCTCTTGTTCCATCACATTCAGCATCAGACAAGGAATCCTTTTTATTGATTGATTCCTTTAAGGCCTTCACCTCATCCATGTGGCCTTAGAAAGGTCAAACCCTTTTAAAGCTAAGGCTGTTGCTTTTTCCCGCTAACAAGACTACTTGGAGCTTTCAAGACTTAATAACTCTCTAAGTAGTTGCTGGTAGTGCGTTCAACGTGTTACAAGCAGCTTGACGCTGAACTTGAAGGATGTGATGTGAGGTGTAAAACGAGTACAGAGTTATTACCGTTGCAATAACGTTGTAAAGCATCAGCATTTTGCGTTTTTAAAAAGACACAACTCATTAATATCAACAGAAATACAAACGTATGTATAGTCAAAATGGAGGTCAAACATTAGGAAGCACATAAATCAAATTGCACAATAAACCAGCAAATTGAAAATAAGTAATAAATACTTTTTGCAATCTTTACTTCATTGTTTTCTAAGTTCAAATAATTGTATTGAAGAATATCAAGGTGTCTATACAGAGTATATGCTATAGAAGTTACAACGTTATATAGCAATCACATCACTTAGATATGAAGGAATTGGACGAATAATACAAAGATGAAATATAAAAAAAGTAATATACATTACATGAATCATATATGCATTAAATGAAAGGGAAAAAATATTTAAATATATATAATAAAAATATGACAGAAACTAGGGAACTATTAGGGAGATCAAGGTGGTTTGAGAACCTCCTGTTGATATGGTTTTGGCAGACAACATTTTTGGGCACTATTGTCAATGAATGTTATAACAGGTGACCACAGGTTAACACGTTTTATAGCCATTTGAGGTGGGTAGACAAAATAAGTGTCCAGCCTATGATTATGGCAGACAGTGTACCACCAGGCTTTGTATGAAATCTTTGAAAAGTATTTCCAATTAATAGTAATTTGCTGAAAGGCAAGTGCTGATAATAAGTCGATAATTTTGATATAAAGTGAAACTCCTTCCCAAATAGAATAAGGACTAAGCAAAAAGATATGAATGACAGAAAAAGGGAAAGAAGTACCATATATCAAGTTAACCTGTAACCATACTTGCTTCCAGAAAGTTCGTACCTGTGGACAGATGAAAAGCATGTGAAACAGGTCAGCATTGGGGGAAGAACAAGTCCAACATGTGTCCGGAGTGGCTGAAAAACGTTTATGTAAAATGGCAGATGTGAATAAAAGCCTATTATAAACAAAAAATAATGTCTGTGTGGTATTTGCTGCTCTAGAGGCCTTACGTAATTTGGGCCAAATGCCTTTCCAAAGTAGAAGTGACCAACATACCCCAAAGTCTTCTTCCCAGGCAACAATGTTTGTTTTTTGTCTATCAATGTCAATGCCTTTTAGGTGTTTATAAATAGTAGAAGTTTTGGGATTGGATAGCAGCAAAGCGTGTAGTCGAGAAGGGTGATTTGATCCAGTAGGAGTGGAAGACGTGTCAGGGAGATGGGAATAAACTTCTAGTACGGCTCGCTTAAGTGTGTTGTATTTGTGAATAAAGGAGGTTGGTAAGTTGAATGTCTACATGAGCGTGCCAAAAGGCAAACATTCTAAATTCAAGAATAATTGGTGGATCCATATCAAACCCCTGTCTCTCCAAGTCCTCCAATAAGGGCGTCTATTTCGGAACAATAAATCTTTATTGTGCCAAATTGTGGAATTCAAAAAGGAATCCTTAGAAACTAGAGTAGAGCGGGTAGGTAAATCGAGTAGTTTAGAGGTATGTTTCAATATAGGAGTAGAAATGGACTGATAAGCCTGAAAATCTGGAAAGTTAACTCCGCCCTCTGTTTTAGGACGAGTTAGTTTCAATAAAGACAATCGAGATTTCTTATTATTCCATAGGAAAGAAGATAAGATGGAATTAATTTTTTTAATTAATTTGGAAGTAATGGGGTTTGGAATATTAGAAATAGTATATAAGACTATAGGAGACAACATCATCTTTATAGAGTCCAAGCGGCCCCACCAAGACAAATAAAGGGGATGCCACTTAGAAGTTAGTTCTGTGATCTTTTAAAAGCATTTATTCATACATAATGATATCGTTTCCGAAATTGAGGATGTAAAATGTAAACCTAAATATTTAATATGCTTTGGACTCCATTTAAATTGAGAAGCTTGAAATTGTGAGCTAAAAGATGTTTCATTAGCGATAATATTTCACACTTATCATTGTTAAACTTATAACCAGATATACACGAAAAAGATTTCACCTCTGCTAAGAAGGCTGGAATTGATTCTTCTGGTTTAGATAAGAAAAGGAGAATATCATCGGCATAAGCCGCAAGTTTGATATGAACTTTCATTGTTTGGAATCCGTAAGTGTTTGGGTTTCGACATTTTGCATAAAAATGGATTTAAGGCCAGATTAAAAAGGAAGGGCGAAAGAGGACATCCCTGGCGGACCCCTCTGCCTAAATTGAAAAATGAAGAAATCAATCCATTTGCCCAAATTACTGCGCGGGGATTAGAATAAAGTAGAGACACTAAGTTGATGAAATTGGGGCCAAAACCAAACCATTTAAGGGTGTAAAATAAATATTTCCACTCCACTCTATCAAAATCCTTTTCGGCAGCCAATGTGATTGCTGCCATAGGGTGATCAAGATGTGAAGATTTGGATAAAATATTGAAAAAGAGTTGTGTGTTGTCTGTGATGACCCGCCCTTTGACAAAGCCAGATTGGCCCCGGGTCGCGCCGGGATGCCCCCGGGTAAGCTGTGCGCGTTATAAATTTCATATAAAATAAATTGTTCCTTGCCTAATAATTTTGGGAGATAGGAGTCAAGACGTATAGCTAAGGCTTTAGAGAAGATTTTATAATCAATATTGACCAGCGAGGATGTATGTTGTTACAACGCATGCTTTTACCACGCATGCCTTTACCACGCAGGTTTTACAGCACTTGCGTTGGGGTGTGCTGGATAGTGGAATAGTTTAATTTACTATTCCAACTCCAGTCCCCGGGGATAGTAGGGAAGGTTTTGGATAGTAAATTAAACTATTCCTTATCCTACAGCACCCCCCAGCACAAGTCGTTGTAACGACTTGCGTTGTAATACCTGCGTGGTAAAGGGACTGCGTTGTAAAAGTTGCGTGATAAAGGATGTTCCCCGACGAGCGAAATAGGTCTGTAGTTTTTGCAGAATTTAGAGTCTTTACCTTATTTAGGGAACAGACATATGTGAGCTTCAGAGAATGATCCAGAAGAATTGTTTGAGGTGTAGAAGAAATTTATAAGTGAATGTAATTTGGGCAATAGAAGTGTAGAAAAATGAGAATAAAATTCAACGGTGAAGCCATCTGGACCCGGAGCTTTATCCTTTTTGAGAATCTGAAGGACTTTTAAAAGTTCATGCTGGGAGAGATTCAATTCTAAGGGGGAAAGATCTAGAGGAGCATACTGAGGCCTTTGGATGTTAGAGAAGAATTGCAATAATAAATAATCTGTAGGTTAAGTTTCTGATGAGTATAGAGATTTATGAAAAAGGGAAAATTTGTGTAAAATGTCAGTATCTTTAAATTTTAATAATGAATGCTCATCAAAGATAGATTCAATGTGTAGTTTATTCTGACGGATTTTTAATTAATTGTCTAGAATTAATCCTGCTTTATTTTTACCACCATAGAATTTTGCGCTAGCTTTTAACAAATAAATTGAAGAATCTTCTGTTGATTTTTTGTTAAATTCCAACTTAGCATTAATGAGGAACTTTATACATGCATCTGATTTTGATGTATAGAATGAGTTTTCTAATGCTTTAATGTTTTGAAGAAGGTCTGTAGTCATCTTACGTGCGACTTTCCGTTTCTTTAACCACGTAATCTAAGATAAAACCTCTTGCTGATGTTTGAAGGCATCCCAAATGGTTACAGGAGATAGGGAGTCTGTATTATTTCTGTCAAAATATTCTGTAGAAAATGAATCAAAAGCTGTGGTGAATTTGGGATCTAAAAGGAGTGCATTGTTGAAATGCCATCTTCTGGGAGTTGTATTCCTAGGGAGTACATCAAAGCCAATGGAAACCGGTGCGTGATTGGATGGGAGACTAGGGCCAATTTCTGCATTTATGAGGGATTGTGAAATGTTATGAAACACAAAAACATATCTTATTCTAGAATGGTATTGTGAGTTGAGGAATAGAAGGAATATTCCCTAGTGGTTGGATTGCAAAGACGCCAGGCGTCTAACAATTTGTGTCGATGTATAGTGTGAGTAAAAGATTTATGTGATTTGTTGGTTACAAAGGACACTTTTGAATTTCTATCTAAAAAGGGGTCAAACACCTGGTTGCAGTCTCCAGCCAAAATAAAATTATCTTCCATATGTTGAGAAATATGCTTCGCCAAAGCAGACCAAAAGGAAGCATCTCATCCTGTAGGTGCATAAACGTTAAGAAGAGAAACCAAGAAGCCCTTTAATGAAAGTTTAACAATAAGCCATCTCCCATTATCATCTGAATCTTGTGAGACTAATGTAACTGGTAAAGATTTGCGACAAAGTATCACCACACCATTTCTTTTGCCATCGCCCGGAGAAAAATAAACCTCACCTACCAAACCTCCTTTCAATTTTAGAGATTCAATATCAGTAAGGTGAGTTTCCATTAGGAATACAATATCAGCATTCAACTTAGCCAGGTGTGTCAAAACTCTTTGTCTTTTGATAGGGGAATTTAGACCCCTAATGTTCCATGAGACTAACTTAAGTGACATGAGATATTAAAGTGAAATGTCAGAAACAATAAAAAATAGCAATCCAATTCCATAAGATAAGATAAACCATCATAAGAGTAATACAAATTAACAGTGCAAAAATATGATACAATGTAAAAAATTTGCATAATATTGAGAGACATATAAAAACGAGAAGAAAATGAGCTAGATTTAAGACAATGAGATACATTAAAAATAATTAAGCATATGTAAGAGAAGGTAAAAGAAGTAGTTAGGATTTGTAAATAACAGCTTAATCTCTCATAATAAGATTGCAAAGTAAATAGAAAGAAGGAAATTAAGTAGAGGAATTATGTAAATTGAGGACACATAAAAGAGTAAAGAATAAATGTATAAAAACTGGGATGAAAGAGGAAAGTAGCAACGTGAGGGGAAGTAAATTTAAAAGGAAAATGAGTAAAGGAGAAGGAGGTAGATAAAATAATAATAAAAAAGAGTAAAACTAAAAAGATAGTGAAATAAAGTGAGAAAATTTATGACATTCAGAAAAAGGGTAAGGAAAATATTTAGAAAGGAAAAAAGGAAAAGGGTAAGGATCCACAAGAGGATAAAAATATAGGAGGAAAACATACCTACATAAGTAAAGATCAGGTAGACACGAGGAGGGGGTAGAGCCACATGGAATGGATGACACATCCAGGGTCAGCTAAACGGAAGACCAGGAAGACGCCATGAAAGAGGGGTGACAAATCTGCAGTGACAGAACATAACAAACGTTAAGGTAATGTTGTGAAGTGAACTCAAACAATAATAACTAAGAGCACCAACAAACAGTTTTGCATAAAGTGAACTCAAATACCAATAACACTAAATGGAGTAAGAACTGAAAAAATCAGTCCTTGAACTACCAAATATTATAATAAGGAGAACAATACTCAAACAGTGTAATCATTAAACCCCAATGTCAAAAATTAAACGTAGAAGAAGAATGAGATGAATCCATAGCAGACGGTTGGCAGGCATTATTAAAGCTTTGTAAATGCAGAGGATCTTCGTACGTGGTCGTTCCGTTGTTGTAGGTGACTTTGAAGAGGCAAGGGTGAAAAAGACCATATCTGGCTCCTATTGAACGAAGATCAGCTCGCATATTTAGAAAAGCCTTACGTTGGTTAGCCGTAGCTTTAACATAGTCTTGTGCGAAGAACAGAGATGAGCCAGCCCATGTGAGTTTTGGAGAAGCTTTCACCGCTGTGAGAACCTTCAACAGATCTGTGTATTCTAGGAAGTATAAAATCACTCCTCTTCGTCTTTGTGAGGACGAAGTATTTGATGGAACACGACCTAGCCGATGAGCTCTTTGAATGTTAAGTTCCGTTCCTTCTGGCATATGGAGCAATTTAGGGAGACATTATTTTAAAAAAGCACGAGAGTCATTCCTTTCAAGGCCCTCTTCAAGGCCATAAATACCTAAGTTGTTTCACCTATTGCGATTTTCCAAGTCTTCAACCTGTTTCTGAAGCATAGAAACTTGAGAATGGAGTTGAGAAACGCTGGCGCAAGTTTCTGCTAAGGAGGAAACTTTTTTTTCAACTGATGAGCCCCTTGTTTCCAATTGAGACCAATTGTCAGTCAAGACTTGCAATTTGTAGTTAGTCTCTTCCATGAATGGTCTAAGAGCTCTAATTTCCTCCAATAATAGTTCCATTGACACTGGCGATGTTGACTTTGGTGGTGATGGCGGATCCTTTTTGAGTCGTTTAGTGTTGGATTTCCCTAGAACTATAGGAGAGTATTCCATTGTTAATTCCAAACTTTGAGACGAAGATGCGAGAGAATTCTCTAATCTGGAGAACTCAGAAAAAATCTTCGAGTTCTTTCTGAAAATGTTCTTAGGTTTAGAAAGCGGAGTGTGTGCTGATTTTATTCTGCCCATTAATCACATTTGGCATACTCCGCACTAAATCAGATGAAATGAGGTTCAGGTGCAATGGGAGCGCGCTAAGATAGGATTGTTCATATGGAGAGAACTCAATACCTTGACAAGTGACACCTTCAATATCAAGTGCAAAAGTCGTTAATAATAAAGATAACAATCAATGACCAGACGTTAAGCCCTCTTCAATATAATGGCGTGGGTAAGATAAAAATATATATGCCAGGGAGTTATACTGCCGCTGGTATTATTAGTGTAAACTAGGGAACATTTGATGAGATGCAGCATAAGACGATAAAATTCCAGCTTGCAATAGATTATTCCTTAATTCAAAGTATGTTGATAATAAAAGGATATGAATGTTTAAAAAAAGGGGGATGTTTGCTGCTGAAGGAAATGCCATGAAGACTATAAGGAAGTACAAAATGGCTGCTGTTTAACCCCATGCGTGCGGCTCATTTTCCCGCTGTGCGCTGACTTTTTTTAAAAACCTGCAGTTCATGACGAGCTCAGCTCGTCATGAGCGTACGAGAGGCGTACCTCATGACGAGCTGAGCTCGTCATGAGCGTCGAAGTGTGCTCCGTATCTTTAGAAATCCATGAATGTCTCCAACAGAAATGCGCTCTGCTGGGAAGCGCCGAGTCTCCCGATCGAGCCACAGAGCTTCACCCGAGTGCCTCCATTCAACTCGGGCTCCAAGCCATGCCCCTATTACTTCATTGTTAAAGCTGGGGCCAACCTTAATATGAGATACACAAAAGCAACACAATGTTATTTTAAAATGGTTGCATTGCTCATACAAGGCTCACAAACATGTAATATTAACTGTTGCAGTCCCATCGCCAAAAGGCTATGGCAAAATGGAGGTTCTCTATCCTCTTGCCAAAACCTGGTTAATTTGTTATGGATTTGCAAACCTTACTGTTCGTGATGTTAATGATCGTGTACACCCAAGAAAATCTGAAATACAAAGAGGAAAAATGATGCAGCATTCGCCGAGAAAAAACTCTGCCTCAGGATTAGGTACAATTAGAAAAACGTCTCAAGGAAAATTAGCTGATCTCTCAATTTAGGTTTAGTAAGTGGTCAGTTCCTACAAATGTAGATATTCCATAACCGTGGGGTCCTGGTTAGTGTTGGTTAGCTGTTCCACACTCTGGGGAGACCAGACTGAAAGGAGACCCACTCTGAGACTGCTCGGGCACTTCTCCATTCCGATAGCACACTGACCCACCATGTGCCGAACCTCTTAAAACAAAGACAAGCACTACAATGTAATGCTCGGACGGAGGGAGCTTGACTGCTATGTGGAATTCACACTCAGTTCCCTTGCACCTGCAGTATCTGGTTCCTGATAAGGCCACCCTGTGGCTACTCATGATGGATATAGGGGGATATTCTCAAGAATGTGTAATAAAAAACTTAAAATAAGCTTAACACAACTTTCAACATCGCATTCTATCGCAGGAAAGTTGTTATAAGTATTCACAGCATGGCGGCACCATGCAATAGTCTCACAATAACGCGTCAAATGACCGCGTTAAAACCAACACAACGCCACAAAATGCAAAACATGTACGCAAAGAAAGCTGTGATGAGGCTATTCGCAATACGAAAATCAGCGTAAACCAGCAACAGGCCTGCAATTCACACATGTCAGGCGGGAAAAATCACCATAAAAGTATAAAAAAAAACAGACAAACAAATGCCAAACAACAGTGAAGCACAATGGATGTTGCTGGAGCAAGTACGGAGGACAACCAGAACCCCACAAGCCCCCCGGAGGACCTGCCTGGGACCTCGGTGTCAGGGCAGGCCAAGGAGAAGAAGAGTAGGAAGAAGCGGTTCAGTCCGCAGGAAAACAGGATCCTGATAATGTACGTGGTAAACACCATCAACAACTGTTCATCGTCACCTCCACTGTGTCATTGGCAACCAAAAATGGACTATGACACTCCATCGTGGACAAGGTGAATGCAGTGGGAGTGCTGAAGAGGAAATTGGAAGAGGTCAAGAGGTGCTGGAATGATGTCAAGTGCAAAACCAAGCTAAAACTCGCCAACAGCCGGAAGGCAGCAATGCAGACTGGAGGTGCGAGTCCTGCGCCACAGGAGGAGCTGTATGATATGGAGGAAATGGTGTCCATAGTCGTCAGTGGGAAGACGGTGGCAGAATTTGGGGAACCGGACACTGCTCAACATGACCGGACACAACAGCACCATGCTGAGTAACAACCAGGGACTGGTGGGACTGGGGGAGATGGGCACAATGGCAGACATGTACAATTGAGCTGGGCACATCTGTGGACAATCCATGCCCCAGCCCCCAACTCCCACCAAGAGACAAATTTACCGAAGTATGCAACATCTCAGCACTGCATAAGCACAAAAAGTCAAAGGCACATCGCATGAAATAGGAAAGGGGCAGCAAAATCAGAGATGCAGGGGCGACTCCCCCAAAATGCAGCACACACACATAACATGCAGAGCACATCAACACTGATAACGATGTGGTACAAACCACAACACATCCACAACAGAACACAGCACACAACTGGTGCCGCTTGTGTGTAGACACTGGCCAATCACATTTGGCATCGCAGGGAAATGTTAGTTGACAATGTACAAGTACAAACCCACATCGGTATGTTGTCGAAATGTCCACTGACCCCCATCAAATAGGCAGCTCCTCCCAAACAGCCACAATGTACAGAGTCATGCAGCCTGTATGAAAACATGTATGCGACAACATACATGTGAACACATTGTTAAAATGCATCTCCCCTTCACATTGCAGAGGGAGAATCAACACCTCCTGCAGAGCAACCCGAACCTCTCTTCTCTGATGACGAAGAGGACTACCACAGATTTGACGCGGACGCCCTCCAACAGCTCATGGAGAGCCTCCGCAGCCCACCTCCAGGAGCAGGTCAGCCCAGCTGCTACGAGGAGACCGCACAGCAGGCAGCACCCACCACCATGGCTGCCTCCCAGGACTCCCAAAAAGAACACATGGCCTTCCAACGCCATGTGTTGGGGTGCTAGGAGAATCAGACTGAACAGGTGTGTGTGGGCTACGACCGCATGGCAGCCAAACTAGATGTCATATGTGGGTGTCTATGTCCCATCAGGGACCACTCATAGTCCCTAACGGACACCCACAGTCCTCCCCATGCTCTCCAATGGACCATGGCTGACATTGCTGGAGCCCTGACTCACAGAATAGGACAACTGTCCAGTCAGAGTGCCTCGAGCGATGTCACACGGGAGTTGGGAAACATGGGGATGTTAATGAAGACCATGGAGCAGGCGAATGCGGAAAGAGCGGCTGCCACGGATGCACACCAGCGAGTGGTAGCCGGGTTCCTCAATGACCTCAAGACCATCCTCATGGCATTGCTGCCACAAGGCCTGGCGCTGATGTATGCTGCTGCTATCCACATCTCCAGCCCCTGAAGTGTCAGTGCCACACAGTGCTGGAGAAAGGCCCGCGTCACCCACACGTGAGGCACATGAAACAACAGTGGACGAAGATGCGGATGATTCTGCCTTAGTGGTAAGAAGAATGCAGTAGCATTCATCTCCGCCATATGGCCTGTATCTGCTTGGTTCTACCCTCTGCCTCATCACCTTCGACTGTCCCCCCGATGCACTCTGCAACAGTCACCTTGGACCTCGACATGGACTGCCATATTATGTTTGATCGTCAATGACACAGCAATCAGAAAGCGGACTGAACTCTATCTGTTCCTTTGAAGGACTCTGGCTGGCCCTCCACGGGCCAACAATGTAATATGGGGCTTGCATGGCCCTGTACTGCTCCAGAAGCAACACTCCACTGAATGTGCATTAAACATTCCTAGTCACTCAGATGTGTCATGTCTACGGTCTTTCAAGTGTGCAGTATGGATGTATATAGGCTCAGTGAATTTCTGTTAGGTCCATGTGGCTCATGTTGTTGAACTTGGGTCACAGGGTGACACATTGCCAAATGCGGTCCGGGTGGCGGAGTCACAACAACAGGGACACACGCATTAGTTACTTCCTTGTCCAGCCCAGTACGGAATCACGCCCAGTGCCCCAGGGTCATTGTTCAGACCCTTACACTGGACTGGTATACGCCAGGCCAGCCCATCTCGCTTACGCTCACAGGGGGGATGACAACGCTACATGTCCCAGGTCTTCCCAGTAGTGATCTGCTGGTCAGAGGTCACTCCCTCACGGCTGTTGTACACCCACACCACACCCATCCAGCACACGTGTCACAGGACATGTGACCCTGCCAATGAAAAGGGCCGGGCGCAAGTGCTCAATGCCATTTCCACTCTCTATCTGGGTGTATCCATGTGGTGTTCATGTAGGCATGAGGGCCTAGGGCCCTGCAACATCACATTCCCCAGCCCAGAAGTGACATGCTGTCATCCCCACCACAATATTCAATCATTCAGGGTCCATGACTTGCGGGGCACAGACTTGGTGGCACCGGATACACTGCGGCAGGCACACCGCCACAGTATGGTGACTTTCGGGCACCTTAAGTGCTGAGCATGTGTGCAGCCTGTGAGGATGCATGGCGGTCTGGACTGCTCAGGATTTCTGTGCCCTGCTGGACCGCAGTATATGCCAGAGCCAGCAGGCAGCGCGGGCCTTCCGCCACGCTGCGTTGCCTCCAGGATCACAGAGTTAGTGGCACCTCAAGGGCTGAGCGGGTGTGCAGCCTGCAATGTTGCCGGGTGCACTGGTATGTCCTCCGCCTTGGCGGAATCAAGATCCAGAATCAGATGTGAGATCTGGTGGCCCACGGAGTGGGGCTGCATGATGTGGAGGGTGCCATGTCCATGGGCCCCTGGCTTGGTGCTTGCACCGGCACGTGATGGGCCCTCATTGCGACACACCAGTGGCGGAAGGTGAGCAGTGAGGCCTGGGTGCACAGGGGCGGGCATACTCTGCTGGATGGCGGGAGGGGCTGGGGTGCAGCTGCCTGCGTGCATAGGGGCGGACAGGTGAGGATGTTGTGCGCAATTGTATGTACTTTGCCATTCTTGTATCTGGACACTTTCAGATGAGGGATCTGTTTCAGTTGAGGGACCTGGTGAACTGCATTACATACCGGCACGTGGTTGGAGACACACCGGTGGCAGCAGGTGAGCAGTGAGGCCTGGGTGCGCAGTATCAGCACTCTCCCTCCCTGTCCCTCTCTTCTTTTCACTGTGTCTCTCTCTACCACTCTTTCTGTCTTCCTCTTCCTCCATCTCTTTCTGTTTTCCTCTCACTCTTCCTCTCTTTCCGTCTTCCTCTCTCTCTCTCCCTCTCTTTCTCGCTCTCTGTATCTCTCTCTCTCTCCTTCATTCTCTCTCTGTCCTTTGATGGCTGCATGACACACCTTCTCATCTGGATTTTTGTCTTGCAGGCTGTGTCCTACAGATTGTCCCGAGGAGAGCCACCATGAGTCTTCATTGATGTTCTTTTGAGTTCTTTTGAATAAATGTTTTCTGGTACTTCAAAGGTGAATGTGTGATGCTCCTTTTTGTGATGACACATGCATGTTACATGTGATTGTGTGACATAATTCGGATTTTGTGTACATGATTTCGTGGAGTTGATGTGACATGTCTTTGCCCGGTAGTCGAGTTGTGGGGGGGGGGTGCCCGGGGTTAGGTCCTGGGGGTTGTGGCGGTGGCTGTTGTGGCCCTGTTGGGGCACCCAGCAGCATGATCAGTGGCTCCATGGTTTTCTGTTGCCCTTCAGGTGTGGCTCTGGGCTGGGCTCCCTCTTGTGGTGCAGGTTGTCGTCTGACTTTACACCAGGTCAGAGCTGGTGTTGATTTCCTACTGCTAACGCACCTTGCACCTTATCGCCTGTTTTGTGATCTTATCGCCGATCTGGCTTGTCATTTGAAAATGTTGCCGAGTGGTGTTGTCACGACTTTTTGCATACGACCGCCTACTCTGCATCTCATTAGCGTTAGTTGCCGGGGTCATCTGTGGTGATGTTTTTTGCGGCTGCTATCGCAGGTAAACTGGTGATATGGGCTGTTAGCACCAGCTTGTGAATGGGGCGATGAATTTATCGCCACTATGGCTGCGATAAAGTGCAGTGACCTCGGCGATAATTCCATGAGAATATGCCCCACAGAGTCTTTCCTGTGCTGTGCTGGACTCCTTTAACTTGCTGGGTAGCTTCACAGACTCAAGTTGAGCAGCAGGGCTGGTGAGCAGTATTGTAACCATGCCTCGAGGTAACTGGAAGCTTTCACCGCCATAGTCTGGAAGCACCACAGCAGGGTCCATGCACACCTGTGTAGGAGGAGGTGTTGGTTGTCCCATTCACTGTTTCTTCTACCCATCCTCCCCTTACCTCATTATATTTTTGGAATGTTCCTATCTGTCACACTGTTGTGGATACTGCTGACTGCAATTGGTGATGTGCAATCATTCATTCAGCACAGACATCAAGATTGACGTGGCACTTGCGAATGAAAGGAGCCGGGTGCCAGTTGTATATACTGAGGAATTATCCCACCATCAGTCTATCAATACATCTATCTTGGACTATTTTAAGCACAATTTAATTAAGCAGAATAGTGATAAATTCAAAGCGCTTTGGAGTCCTGTCTCAAATCCCTTTTTGAGCGCCTTGTAGCTGATGGAGCAGGGGTTCACAAAAAAGAAACCAGCTCAAATTAACTCCCCCATAATACGTATTAACAGTAAGTAGTAATAGAAAACTAACCTGCACCTTACATAAACACAAGGGAAATAGCATTGCGCATGCATGAACTGACATGAAATAATATATGAAAGAGTCAAAATTGTAATAACATTGTGGTTTGAAAGAAAACGAGAAATATTGCATGATTAGGCCGCATGTGCATCAGAAATTTGAATGTTGCATCTTGCTTTGGAATATTAAATAATGGCGCTTTTTACTTTAAGCTTATGCTAGGTAACTCTAAAGATGAATAATGCAAGGTTGATGGCAAACAGTGAATAATATACTATTATATAACTAATGTATGTTTATTTTCTATTTGCTGTAGTAAGCTGGATAATGCGCCATTTTTCATATATTGGCCACAGAAGGGAGGGGTCAGAATGAGGAGTGAAAAAATGTCACAGAGCAGTCATAAGTGCTGAGTGCTGCGAAGAGCCGAGCACAAGTTGAAGGCCCATATGTTGTTAGTTTGCCAAGAGACGTTCTTGACCGTGGGACAAGGAGAACTCTTCCACAGCCACTGTTTAAAGTCATGTGTATTTGAAACATATCATAAAGTATCTGAACAAAACTATTATGATTCGTGGGAACATGTGTAGAACAATGAATAGCCCTAAAATCTTAATGAAGTCACCACGGTGTGGTAACACCACCTCCCAAACCCATCAATCCGCTGTCAAGTTACGAGAAATGTTGGAACAAATGTGGGATGGACATGTCAGTTTTAGGGTATAATTGGGGTGCAGTTAGGGGTGTGGTTTAAGCTAATGCTGGGAGGAAAGAGAGAAGGGAGATGCACCACTGTCCGTCATTTTGCAGAGAGGCCTAGCTGTTCCTGACCTGTCCTTTTCCTGCCCTTTTAATGTTTGTTACCTGATTCTATTTCGAGCGACCCCCACCATCGTCTAGGCCGAGGGGGTGGTTTTCTACAGACCGTTAGGTTTGTATTATTCTGACTCGTTATTGCAAATTTACTTGCAAATCTATTTTGTCTCTGAAACTTTTGTCTCTTCACCTATCCACTCCGTCATATCTACATTGATATGCATTATTTTAGATGAAACTTTTGTCTCTTCAGCTATTACTACCGTTAGGTGTATTTTGTTTTGCATTTGAATTCTGCTGAAACTTTTGTCTCTTAATCTATCCACTCCTTTAAGCATGTCATTGACTATATGATGAGTTTGTATTAATTGAATTGCTAATGTTTCTCTCCCTTTGTGAATTCATTATTTGCATTTTGTGAAAATATTAAGATAAAGCTTTTATTAATTTTTTCAGAGAGTCTGTAATCATTTAGCTAACTAAATAGACAGTTATGAAGCATTATCATTGCCATCAACTATTCAACTAATTGGGCCATCGAACAAGTGGAAGGAAAGTTGATGTAAAAGTTATATATATATATATATATATATATATAGGTCAAAGATGTCACATTTGAACCTATGAAAGAAAAGAATTGAACATACATATAAATTGACCCCAGCGCATTGGGTATTTTGGGTGAATGTGAATGGGACATTGAATTATGATGTCATTGAGTATCGATCCCTGATCAATTATTGCTGACGTGCTGGATCAGGTTCTTGGTAGCAGAGGATAGTTTTATTATTGATTAGTTTGGTAATGATTATTGATTATTGAATATATGTTCTTAGCACGAAAAGTTTGTGTCACTGTTCTAAGTTGTCTAGAAGTACAGGTATGGAAATACCTGAGAAATCCTGGGAATGGAATTTAGCCTGAAGTAGGAAGAAGAAGAGTGTGGCAAAGAAATCACACTGCAGGAGTACTTAATAATACCTATAAGCTACGGAGGGCTGTAGGTGTTATATTAGGGAATTCTCATATGTACGTAGAGTGTTTGAAATAGCAAAGAGTCCACTTCCGAAACTCTAGCCTTATCCCTAGGAGAGTAACATGACCTGTTTTCACACCATAAAGTCCTCTTGTGAAATTTTGGCCTTATCCCTAGAGGAGTACTAGGTCTTCAACGAGCTTGTTAGAGAAGTGAGATAACGTTGGTCGTTATTAATGCTTGCAGTGTCAGAAAAATTCTTTTTTTTTTAAAAGTGAAAACGATCTCTTTATTTAGTTGAGCAGACAAGGTAGCATTGCTTGTGTCATTACTAACAACATTTTATTAAGAAAACACAGAAAAATGATTGCCGTAATATTTTTGTGAAGGGAGGGTCAGTAGAAGGAGTAATACTGATATCAGAAAAGGCCGTGCTGGCATTGCTCAGACAGCGGAAGTGCACTGAGCTCTGATTGGTTGGTTGGTGTGAGCTGCACTACAATTGGTCGAGATAGCAAATACGTAGAGAGCTGTGATTAGACGTTTGGTGTTAATTGCGCTGGTATAGGACAAGAGTTGAACAATAGAATGAGTAGAATTACAGAGAAATTGTTTTGTTTTGTTTTTGAAGTATATTAGCGTAAGGAGTCAGAAAAATAGTTTCTTAGAAAACAAACAATTTGTTTAATAAGGATAAACCTATTGTGACTAGAGAGGGAATTCCAATTCCACCTCCAAAAACGCCTGCCTCCTATATGATGTTGGAAAGAGGTTATCATACGTGTATTTGGTTAGAGAATTGGATAGAATAAACAAAGAATGATGGTGTTAAGGCTTTTCCACAGCATGGTACATTTAATGTAAGGATATTGCAGAATTTGAGAAATCAAATTAATAGAACCGAATCCTAGATTGACTGAGTAACTGAGACCCCTATAAGAAGCATAGAAATAGATCCAAGAAAGATAGGGCCAAATGTCACTCATGTAGTTGGGAATTCAGAAGGTTCTTCACCAGAAGAATTAAATAATTGGATAAAAGAAATGACAAAGCTAAAAACTCAACCACAGAGTATAAATGTGAGTCAGTTGAAAGTGGATTTGGAAGAAATGATTATTGAAACAATAAGTCCAGACAGATTAGGGACTTACTGGGATGAAGAGCTGTTGTTGTGTAAAAGTATTACTTGGAAAGTGAAGAATCTTTATGAGAAAATATCAGAATCTGCTAGTGAGTATGGAATAGATATAGTGAAGTTGAAAGTGTTGCAAAAATCATACAGGTTGACTTTCACTTACAAGGTTTAGAGAGTTTGAATGTGTTTGGAAAAAGATTGCAAATAAAGGAATTTATTAATATTTTGAAGAAATGGGGAGAAGTAGATCGATGGAAAAATAGATGGACGAGAAAGAAGGAAGAAGCAGCTGGTAAAGGAGCATCTATGTTTCGTTAAAAGAGACAGAACATATTGAAAGGGCATGTCCGATGAGAGAAGTTCCAGGTGGTGGATATGTTCATGTACCTTGGACAAGACAGGATATATTGTCTTTTACAAATGATTTTCCTAGACTAAGAGAAAAACCCATTGAGTGGTACAAACAAGTAGAGAGGTTTGTGAAGGTCCCAAAGGTGTTGCTAAAGGATCTAGATGGGTTGTTTGAGATTGTTGCTTCAGGTGATTTATGGAACAGTGTAAGATCACTGTCGATTGGCCAAAAGATTAATATCCTAGGGACCCTAAAACAGGGGCACCATCAGATGAAGTAATGAAAAGTATAATCAGGTAATCACTTATTTGAAAGGAAAGATTTCTCAAAAAGAAACAGACTGGGTTAAAATTGGTGGGATGACCCAAGAACCAAAAGACTGGGTGCATGACTAATATGAAAGGTTGTTGCAGGCTTTCAAGCAGTATAGTGGGTTTGAGAATGTTGGAGACAAAGATATGGGACATTTTGTTTACCGTTTTTTATTTGGATTGAGACCAGAGATTAGCAATATGATACAGCAGCATTATATTTGTTTGCAGAGCAAAACAGTGGACGACATACTAAGGTATGCCAAGTATTGTAGTGATGAAATTGATACAAAACATAAAAAGTTGAAAGAGAAAATGATGTGGGCACAGGTGAAAGTAGCAGAGCAGCAAGAAAACAATAATACTCAGACAAATTACCAGATGAATGGTCAGAATCAGGGTGGCCAGGTTTGCAGTGGAGGTCGAGCTAGAGGTAAAATAAATAGAGAAGAAGCTATGAAAAAATGTCCTTGTCATGTGTGCGGAAAGCATGGACATTGGAAGAACAATTGTAGATCTGCTTAAAAGAATAACAGGGCAAATCAAAATTAAATTCCACAGATGCAGAATGAGGTGGGTGTAAACCAACAGCAACAGCAGCAGATAGTTACTCCACAGTTGCAGGTGTCACAAGCTCCCATGCCAAATAATGTGAATGCTCAAGTGCAGAGGTACGGTGCAAATACTGTATATCATGGAGGTGACCAGATTGGTAAAAGTCCAACTGTGCAAATGGCTCCGCAGTATTGGGTGCAATGCAATGAGAATGATTCAGACTCATCTCAATGACGGTGCCTGTGGGGGGAGGAAGACTGCGTACTTGGCGCATCTTTGGTGGTAGATCACTCAGGTTCATTTGTTGACAGGAAAGTGGAAGGATAATGATATTTAATTCCTAATGGATAAAGGTGCTACCCTTTCTACTGTGAGAGCAGCAAAAATTCAAAACCTTCCCCTTTGGGAGAAACTATCCAAGTAGTAGGCGTCTCGAATAAACGTATTAGAACACCAGTCACAAATCCAATAGAAGTTCATACTGGAAACTTCAAAGACATGCATCGGTTTGTGCAATGCGACTCGAGTCCAGTAAACCTCTTAGGTAGGGATTTGTTATGGAAGATGAACTGCACCATCTATTGTACACCGGATGGTATTGCATTCCAGACACCGGATGAGGATGTTGAATTTAAGATGATTCTAGCGAAGCAAGGGACAGAAGTGGATGAGTTGTTTTCACTTCTCACAGAAGAGAATTTACCTGAAGAATTGAAAAGTGCAGTAAGTTCGGATGTGTGGGATTTTTCAGGAAAGGTAATTGGCAAATGTAGATCCGATTCAGATAACCGTGAAAGAGGGGGGCTATATATCCAAGCACACCTCAGTACAAAATGAGTCCAGTAGTAATTGCAGGAGTTGCTCCTGTAATCAACCAAATGATTGAACAGGGAATTCTGGAAGAAATTCTGAGCAGTCCTTGTAATTCGCCTATTATAGGAATTAGAAAGCCCAATGGAAAATACAGAATAGTGCAGGATTTAAGAAAAATGAATACAATTGTAATAACCTGTTGTCCAGTAGTACCAAATCCAGCAATGATCCTTTATCAAATTCTTTGTGATGCTGAATGGTACACAGTGATTGATTTGTGGCAAGGATTTTTCTCAATTCTTTTGCATCAGGAAAGCCAGTATTTATTTGCTTTTCAGTTCAGAGACCGTGTTTTGGCATGGTGCCGAGTTCCTCAAGGGTACATTGAGAGTCCCTCAATCTTTAATCAGATTTTGAAAAAATGTCTGGAGACCTTAGTCAAGTCAGTTTTGTTCGATACATTGATGACCCATTGGTGGCATGTGTCAAAGACACAGTTGCCCTATTGAACCATTTGGCAAAAGGAGAACACAAAATGTCCCCAGCAAAACTAAAATTTTGTAAACAGGAAGTCCAGTACTTAAGACACATAATAGAGAAAGGAGTTAGAAAAGTGACCCCAGAAATAATTAATGTGATCAAACAGATGAGTCCACCTAAAACTCAGAAAGAAGTACGAATGTTCTTGGGAATGGCTGGATACTCTCGACAGTGGATCAGTGGTTTCTCACTGATTGCAAAACCTCTACTGAGGTTGACACGAAAAGATGTGAACGATCCGATTGTTCTGGATGATGAAAGCTTTTATTGAATTGAGAAGCATTCTTCGCCGGCGGCGCCAAAGGCAAGCCGTCTGCGCCCGTCCGCGCCAGGCCGGGCCCAGGGGCCACAGACTACGGCCAAACCATCTGCTACACTGCTGCGAAGCTTAGGTCCCTTAGACCGTCGGTGAATTTATGTCCCCTTCTGGACCCCGGCACTCGTGGCCACATCCTTAATAACGGCATTTTATCACCTCAAACAGGGCACACCTGCCCCATTGTTCCTACCTCGGATCCTCCTCTAGTCCCCAAAATCATAACTATCAAGTATACTGATATTAGTGTCATTTATCTCAACACGCGTTCTTTGGCCAAACATCAATCTGACATATTCCTACTGCTCACCTCGGACAAACCGGATGTCCTTCTCATCACTGAAACCTGGTTGACCCAGGACTCCCTGCCCGACATTTTAGCAGCCCTTCCCTCCGACTACTACATCTTATCGGCCAACCGGTCACCTGGCAAGGCAGGAGGTGGTTTGGCGGCCATCATTTTAAAAAATCTGAATAATCTGTTAAGCGCATGACGGACAAACGTTTCCCGCTGCAATTGTGGTCTTCGGGTTCGGCTAAGAAGCATGGGGTGGCCATTCTCTTTAGCGTGAAGGCGCACTGCAAAGTTATCTCACGGGTGGTGGATATCAAAGGCAGATTTTTAGCTGTCCGAGTTCTGTGGGGGGAGATGCAGTTCATGCTAGGGTCCATCTATGCCCCGAACGAGCGACAAGAATCTTTCTTGCAGTCGGCTATCTCACAGGTGTTGGCGTCACCGGATGCTCTGATCCTGGTGGGTGGCGATTTAAATATTGTAATGGATTCGGGGCTGGACAGGTCCGAACAGAGGTCTTACCAAGTGGGGGCAATATCGCTGGGGAGGAGGCAGTGGCTGCTGGATGGGGGGTTACATGATGTGTGGCGTGTTCAGCATCCCCAAGAGCACGATTATACTTACTACTCGGCGGCTCACAAAACGTATGCTAGCCTAGATGACTTCCTAACCACGTCTTCTCTGTTGCCTCATCTGTCCGCTGCTGACATTATGCCGTGCTCCCTGTCAGACCACGCGCTCGTCTCGGTGTTGCTCACCTCCCACGACGACAGGCCGCCGCCGTCGGGCTGGCGCCTTTGGGACTCTATGCTTAATTCGGACTCAGTGGTCCAGAAGGTTTGGGACACTATTACTAACTACCTTGCTGACAATGATGTAGAGGGAACACCCCTGGCATCGGTCTGGGAGGCTTTGAAACTGGTAGTTCGCGGTGAGTTTATAGTGCTTGAGGCGACATATTGTCGATTGCGTAAGGAGAAGCGTGCTGAGCTGGAGAAGGAGGTTGGTGACTTGGAGGAGATCCATAAGAGGACCGGGGTCCCGAGGGTCTGGAGGGAGCTGGAGACGAAAAGGCGTATGCTGAAGCACTTAGACCTTGTAAGGGCTTCCCATGCCCTGCTGCGCTTGTGACATAAGTTCTATCTCAGTGGGGATAAGGGTGGAAAGATGCTCGCGCATAGGTTGCGGGCGCACACTCAACAGTTAGCTGTCCCTTCCATTAGGGACTTTCGGGCGCTTGAACAGACAACTGATGCGGCTATAGTGCACACCTTTAGGCAGTTCTATCAGACTCTGTACAGGGGGAGGGTGCGGATGGTGGGGAGGCAGCAGATTACCTGGTGTCCTGTGGCATCAGGCCCCTGCTCCCGGCTTCGGCGGAGGCCTTCGATTCAGCGATACGCATCGAGGAGGTCATATCCGCGATCGCGGGCTTGAAAATAGCCAAATCCCCGGGGCCAGACGGCTTCTCGGTCTCATTTTATAAAACGTATTGTGTCGAGCTGGCTACCCTTTTAACCCAACTCTTTAACTCCTTCCTTGATGTGGGAGTGGTGACTCCGTCCATGGCAGAGGAAGCGATAACGGTTATTCTGAAGCCTGGGATGGACCCTAAGGATTGCGGCCAGTACAGGCCGATCTCGCTACTCAATGTAGATGCCAAATTGTTTGCGGGCATCCTGGCTGCGAGACTTAGTCCTTTGATGGATGGGATCATCGACCCGGATCAAGCGGGATTTATCCCAACTCGCCAGGGGGGGAGGGGATAATACCAAGCGGCTGTTGCACCTTCTAGACTTGGTCCATCGCTCTCGGTCTCAGGCCTTCCTGCTCTTCATCGACGCTGAGAAGGCCTTTGACCGTGTGGAATGGGATTAATTGTTCGCTGAGTGTCTTCGGGGTGGGGGACAACTTCCTGCGGTGGGTTCAGTACCTTTATGCAGCCCCTACGGCGGCGGTGCGGGTGAATGGCTGTAAATCAGCCCACTTTCCCATCACTAGAGGCACGCGGCAGGGGTGCCCCCTCTCCCCGCTGCTTTTTGCTCTCTATATGGAGCCCTTTGCCCAGCATGTACGGTCCAATGTAAGTATTT
Source organism: Lissotriton helveticus (assembly GCF_964261635.1). NCBI lineage: Eukaryota > Metazoa > Chordata > Amphibia > Caudata > Salamandridae > Lissotriton > Lissotriton helveticus. Next base: position 329,781,627 of record NC_136060.1, on the reverse strand, counting down.
CAGGGATAAAGCTCGGCTCTGATACCCACAAGATCTGCTTGTACGCGGACAATGTTATTCTTTCTTTGACGCAGCCTCGCTCTTCCCTGCGGTGTCTTTCGGCGGAACTCCTCGCCTTTCATAAGGCAGCGGGCTTTAAAGTCAACTTCTCCAAGTCGCAAATATTGAACGTTTCTGTCCCTAGTGCGGATGTACAGGATCTGCAGCAAGACTTCGACTTTCAGTGGGTGCACTCTGACATTCCCTATCTAGGCATCCGATTGGCCCCCTCTATTACGAAAACGGTGTCTCTAAATTATGGTCTGCTCGTTGAACTTACAGCCAAGGCCCTCTCAGATTGGTCCCGTCTTCAATTGGCTTGGTACGGACAGTTGGCTGCAGTAAAGATGACGATCCTTCCTAGGGTCCTTTATCTCTTCCAAATGCTACCTTTGTGCCACCCACCGGGCACCCTGTGGAAGCTGCAGGGGCTACTCAACAGGTTTTTGTGGAACAATCAGTGACCACGGCTGGCGTTGTCCCTCGTTACTACTCCGAAAGCGGCGGGTGGGTTGGGTTTCCCCCTCTTGACGGCCTACTACCAGGCGTCCTGTCTCCGCTATATTGCAGAATGGAACAGGCCCCTGTCTACTAAGCATTGGAACTTTATGGATCAAACAGTGTAACATATGACGCGAGCTGTGGCTACCGCACAATCACAGGGCTTGGGGGCTTTACTCTTCCCCGGTGACTTCCCCGACCCTGAAGGCCTGGGATCAGTTAGCGCAGCGCAGGGGGTGGACCACTTTTCCTTCCCCCATGACCCCCATTGTCAATAATCCGGATTTTCCGCCGGGATGTGCGTCTCCGATCTTCCACCGCTGGCGGGAGGAGGGGTGCAAGAGAGTAGGCTCGCTTTTTGAACTGGACGGTCTGGTTCCCTTTGCCCACTTGCGAACTACAAAAGCCATGTCCTTCCCAGAACGGAATCAAGCATCCGAGGACCGGCCCGGTGGAAAAACGATGGATTTGGGCCCAGATCTTTGGACTGGGGTGAATGTGTGACATTGATCCACATTCTGTCCATCACTGTTGTGTTTGCAATTACCGCTCTAAGTGTACTGGGGATGCTCAGACGTGAGTACCAGGCACTCCACACCACTGGAGTCAAGCTAGCCGGGCTGATGAGAGGTGTTACCTCGAAACCGGGCCGGTCCTCGGATGCTTGATTCCGTTCTGGGAAGGACATGGCTTTTGTAGTTCGGACTGGACTGTTCCCATGGGCACAGGGTCAGCGCTGATTTGCATATCGCCATTGTCTAACCCAGGGTGGTGTGGAGTGGAAAAACGATGGATTTGGGCCCAGATCTTTGGACTGGGGTGAATGTGTGACATTGATCCACATTCTGTCCATCACTGTTGTGTTTGCAATTACCGCTCTAAGTGTACTGGGGATGCTCAGATGTGAGTCCCAGGCACTCCACACCACTGGAGTCAAGATAGCTGGGCTGATGAGAGGTGTTACCTCGAAACCGGGCCGGTCCTCGGATGCTTGATTCCGTTCTGGGAAGGACATGGCTTTTGTAGTTCGGACTGGACTGTTCCCATGGGGCACAGGGTCAGCGCTGATTTGCATATCGCCATTGTCTAACCCAGGGTGGTGTGGAGTGGAAAAACGATGGATTCGGGCCCAGATCTTTGGACTGGGGTGAATGTGTGACATTGATCCACATTCTGTCCATCACTGTTGTGTTTGCAATTACCGCTCTAAGTTTACTGGGGATGCTCAGACGTGAGTCCCAGGCACTCCACACCACTGGAGTCAAGCTAGCCGGGCTGATGAGAGGTGTTACCTCGAAACCGGGCTGGTCCTCGGATGCTTGATTCCGTTCTGGGAAGGACATGGCTTTTGTAGTTCGGACTGGACTGTTCCCATGGGGCACAGGGTCAGCGCTGATTTGCATATCGCCATTGTCTAACCCAGGGTGGTGTGGAGTGGAAAAACGATGGATTTGGGCCCAGATCTTTGGACTGGGGTGAATGTGTGACATTGATCCACATTCTGTCCATCACTGTTGTGTTTGCAATTACCGCTCTAAGTGTACTGGGGATGCTCAGACGTGAGTCCCAGGCACTCCACACCACTGGAGTCAAGCTAGCCGGGCTGATGAGAGGTGTTACCTCGAAACCGGGCCGGTCCTCGGATGCTTGATTCCGTTCTGGGAAGGACATGGCTTTTGTAGTTCGGACTGGACTGTTCCCATGGGGCACAGGGTCAGCGCTGATTTGCATATCGCCATTGTCTAACCCAGGGTGGTGTGGAGTGGAAAAACGATGGATTTGGGCCCAGATCTTTGGACTGGGGTGAATGTGTGACATTGATCCACATTCTGTCCATCACTGTTGTGTTTGCAATTACCGCTCTAAGTGTACTGGGGATGCTCAGACGTGAGTCCCAGGCACTCCACACCACTGGAGTCAAGCTAGCCGGGCTGATGAGAGGTGTTACCTCGAAACCGGGCCGGTCCTCGGGTGCTTGATTCCGTTCTGGGAAGGACATGGCTTTTGTAGTTCGGACTGGACTGTTCCCATGGGGCACAGGGTCAGCGCTGATTTGCATATCGCCATTGTCTAACCCAGGGTGGTGTGGAGTGGAAAAACGATGGATTTGGGCCCAGATCTTTGGACTGGGGTGAATGTGTGACATTGATCCACATTCTGTCCATCACTGTTGTGTTTGCAATTACCGCTCTAAGTGTTCTGGGGATGCTCAGACGTGAGTCCCAGGCACTCCACACCACTGGAGTCAAGCTAGCCGGGCTGATGAGAGGTGTTACCTCGAAACCGGGCCGGTCCTCGGATGCTTGATTCCGTTCTGGGAAGGACATGGCTTTTGTAGTTCGGACTGGACTGTTCCCATGGGGCACAGGGTCAGCGCTGATTTGCATATCGCCATTGTCTAACCCAGGGTGGTGTGGAGTGGAAAAACGATGGATTTGGGCCCAGATCTTTGGACTGGGGTGAATGTGTGACATTGATCCACATTCTGTCCATCACTGTTGTGGTTGCAATTACCGCTCTAAGTGTACTGGGGATGCTCAGACGTGAGTCCCAGGCACTCCACACCACTGGAGTCAAGCTAGCCGGGCTGATGAGAGGTGTTACCTCGAAACCGGGCCGGTCCTCGGATGCTTGATTCCGTTCTGGGAAGGACATGGCTTTTGTAGTTCGGACTGGACTGTTCCCATGGGGCACAGGGTCAGCGCTGATTTGCATATCGCCATTGTCTAACCCAGGGTGGTGTGGAGTGGAAAAACGATGGATTCGGGCCCAGATCTTTGGACTGGGGTGAATGTGTGACATTGATCCACATTCTGTCCATCACTGTTGTGTTTGCAATTACCGCTCTAAGTTTACTGGGGATGCTCAGACGTGAGTCCCAGGCACTCCACACCACTGGAGTCAAGCTAGCCGGGCTGATGAGAGGTGTTACCTCGAAACCGGGCTGGTCCTCGGATGCTTGATTCCGTTCTGGGAAGGACATGGCTTTTGTAGTTCGGACTGGACTGTTCCCATGGGGCACAGGGTCAGCGCTGATTTGCATATCGCCATTGTCTAACCCAGGGTGGTGTGGAGTGGAAAAACGATGGATTTTGGCCCAGATCTTTGGACTGGGGTGAATGTGTGACATTGATCCACATTCTGTCCATCACTGTTGTGTTTGCAATTACCGCTCTAAGTGTACTGGGGATGCTCAGACGTGAGTCCCAGGCACTCCACACCACTGGAGTCAAGCTAGCCGGGCTGATGAGAGGTGTTACCTCGAAACCGGGCCGGTCCTCGGATGCTTGATTCCGTTCTGGGAAGGACATGGCTTTTGTAGTTCGGACTGGACTGTTCCCATGGGGCACAGGGTCAGCGCTGATTTGCATATCGCCATTGTCTAACCCAGGGTGGTGTGGAGTGGAAAAACGATGGATTTGGGCCCAGATCTTTGGACTGGGGTGAATGTGTGACATTGATCCACATTCTGTCCATCACTGTTGTGTTTGCAATTACCGCTCTAAGTGTACTGGGGATGCTCAGACGTGAGTCCCAGGCACTCCACACCACTGGAGTCAAGCTAGCCGGGCTGATGAGAGGTGTTACCTTGAAACCGGGCCGGTCCTCGGATGCTTGATTCCGTTCTGGGAAGGACATGGCTTTTGTAGTTCGGACTGGACTGTTCCCATGGGGCACAGGGTCAGCGCTGATTTGCATATCGCCATTGTCTAACCCAGGGTGGTGTGGAGTGGAAAAACGATGGATTTGGGCCCAGGTCTTTGGACTGGGGTGAATGTGTGACATTGATCCACATTCTGTCCATCACTGTTGTGTTTGCAATTACCGCTCTAAGTGTACTGGGGATGCTCAGACGTGAGTCCCAGGCACTCCACACCACTGGAGTCAAGCTAGCCGGGCTGATGAGAGGTGTTACCTCGAAACCGGGCCGGTCCTCGGATGCTTGATTCCGTTCTGGGAAGGACATGGCTTTTGTAGTTCGGACTGGACTGTTCCCATGGGGCACAGGGTCAGCGCTGATTTGCATATCGCCATTGTCTAACCCAGGGTGGTGTGGAGTGCAAAAACGATGGATTTGGGCCCAGATCTTTGGACTGGGGTGAATGTGTGACATTGATCCACATTCTGTCCATCACTGTTGTGTCTGCAATTACCGCTCTAAGTGTACTGGGGATGCTCAGACGTGAGTCCCAGGCACTCCACACCACTGGAGTCAAGCTAGCCGGGCTAATGAGAGGTGTTACCTCGAAACCGGGCCAGTCCTCGGATGCTTGATTCCGTTCTGGGAAGGACATGGCTTTTGTAGTTCGGACTGGACTGTTCCCATGGGGCACAGGGTCAGCGCTGATTTGCATATCGCCATTGTCTAACCCAGGGTGGTGTGGAGTGGAAAAACGATGGATTTGGGCCCAGATCTTTGGACTGGGGTGAATGTGTGACATTGATCCACATTCTGTCCATCACTGTTGTGTTTGCAATTACCGCTCTAAGTGTACTGGGGATGCTCAGACGTGAGTCCCAGGCACTCCACACCACTGGAGTCAAGCTAGCCGGGCTGATGAGAGGTGTTACCTCGAAACCGGGCCGGTCCTCGGATGCTTGATTCCGTTCTGGGAAGGACATGGCTTTTGTATTTCGGACTGGACTGTTCCCATGGGGCACAGGGTCAGCGCTGATTTGCATATCGCCATTGTCCAACCCAGGGTGGTGTGGAGTGGAAAAACGATGGATTTGGGCCCAGATCTTTGGACTGGGGTGAATGTGTGACATTGATCCACATTCTGTCCATCACTGTTGTGTTTGCAATTACCGGTCCCAGAAAGCCATCAGAGGGGGGATTGAGGGAGCAGGGGTTCACAAAAAAGAAACCTGCTCGAATTAACTCCTCCATATTACTTATTAACAGTAAGTAGTAATAGAAAACTAACGTGCACCTTAACTTGTGGAGTGGTGTGGCTCACTGGTTAGAGGCGGCAGACCCGGAAGCAGAGAATGGCCCGGGACCAGGGTTCAATTCCCGACTCGGCAGGGTCATAGACCAGGGTCAGCGGACTCGATAATTCTCGCCTCGGTGCCTACTCTAACCAGCGATCACACTCGGCAACTCTGGGCATTAGCTTTCCTCATCTCTACAATGGCCCCGCACATTCGCCGGGGATGCCTGGTTTCACCTTGGAGATACCCAGTAGGGACCATCTCACAGGGATAGCCAGGACGGGTTCCCCAGCGGTCTACAGCGCCACGACGCCTCAGGGCAGCAGTGCGCTTTACAAGACACATACATACATACATAAACACAGGGGAAATTACTTTGCACATGCATGAACTAACACAAAATAATATATGAAAGAGTTAAAATTGTAATAACGTGGTTTGAAAGAAAACTAGAAATATTGCATGATTAGGCCGCATGTGCATCAGAAATTTGCATCTTGCATTTTGCTTTGGAATAATAAATAATGCTGCTTATGAATAATGCAAGGTGCGTGGTAAACAGTGAAAAATGTACTATCATATAACTAATGAATGTTTATTTTCTATTTGTTATAGTAAGCTGGATGAAGCGCCATTTTTCTTATGTTGGCCACAGAAGCGAGGGGTCAGAATGAGGAGTGAAAATGTCATGACAGCGCAGTTAGAAGTTCTGAGTGCTGCGAAGAGCCGAGCACAAGTTGAAGGCCGATATGATGTTTGTTTGCCAAGAGATGTGCTTGACCGTGGGACAAGGAGAACTCTTCTGCAGCCACTGTTTAAAGTCATGTGTATTTGAAATATATAATAAAATATCTGAACAAAACTATTATAATTCGTGGTAAAGGGTGTAGAACAATGAATATGCCTAAAATCTTAATGCAGTCACCGTGGTATGACAACACCACCTCCCAAACCCACCAATCCCCTGTCAAGTTACGAGAATTTTCACAAAAAAGAAACGGAAGGATTTGCTATAATTGATCTGCACATCAACATTAGTCTCCTTATTATATAAGCACAATGTCGCTCTGTAGATACTCCAATATTTCCGAAGTGCAACAATGATATGAAGAAATGCTTATCCTTCAAGAGCATTAACCAAAGACACTCTGCCCACCGCAAAAAGTCACATCAATTTAACGAAAAGGTCATATCAGTGCACATCCTCATCAGTTTCTTTTATCCATGTGCAAAATGGCGCACTCAAGTACAGGTTCTTAGTCCAAAAGAAATCACGTCGTGTAGATACAAAAACAATCTTTATTTCCTTTTTTTTAAAACCAGGTTCTTCACAGCCGACGCGCGTTTCGCCCCATATGGGCTTTTTCAAGGCCAAAAAAGCACCGTATTCGCCGAACCTTGTTTTTCAAGACTCCTTCTATCTTTAATACCTTTGCAAATGGGCTGTGCGGTAAGCATCCAAGTCTTATTTAAATCTAATCAATAATCGTTCTTCTATCAAACAGTCACGGAGCCAGGATACGTCCCAGCATTCTGCCGTATATCTGTGTCCCAACCGATGAAAACACGCAACCAAGCTTCCAACCAAGGAAATAAAGATTGTTTTTGTATCTACACGACGTGATTTCTTTTGGACTAAGAACCTGTACTTGAGTGCACCATTTTGCACATGGATAAAAGAAACTGATGAGGATGTGCACTGATATGACCTTTTCGTTAAAAAGTTAGGAGAATTGTTGCAACAAATGTGGGCTGGACATCTCAGTTTTAGGGTATAACTGGGTGGCCTTTAGGGGTGTGGTTTAAACTTAGGCTGACAGGAGAGAGAGAAGGGAGATGTGTTGCTGCCCATTGGTTTACAGAGAGGCCTAGCTGTTCCTGACCTTTCCTGTTCCTGTCCTTTCAATCTTTGTACCCTGATTCTATTTTGGGGGACCCCCACCATCACCTAGGCTGATGGGGTGGTTTTCTACAGACAGTTAGGTTTGTATTAGTCTGACTCGTTATTGCAAATTTACTTGCAAATGTATTTTGTCTCTGAAACGTTTGTCTCTTTACCTATCCACTCCGTCATATGCACATTGATATGTATTATTTTAGATTAAACTATTGTCTCTTTATCTATCCCTTCCGTTAGGTGTATTTTTTTTCGCATTGGAATTCTGCTGACACATTTGTCTCTTAATCTATCCACTCCTTCAAACATAATGTCATTGACTATATGATGAGTTTGTATTCATTGAATTGCTGATGTTTCTTTCCCTTTGTGAATTGATTATTTGCATTTTGTGACGATATTAATTGATCATTTTCAAAATATTAAGATAAAGCTTTTATTAATTTTACTGAGATCCTGTGATCATTTAGCTAACTAAATAGACAGTTATGAAGCATTATCATTGCCATCAACTATTCAACCAATTGGTCCATCGACCAAGTGGAAGGAAAGTTGATAGAAAATGTATATATATATATTTATGTCAAAGATGTCACATTTGAACCTATGAAAGAAAATAATTGAACGTACATATAAATTGACCCCAGCGCATGAGGGATTTTGGATGAATGTGTATGGGCCATTGAGTATTTATCAGTATCGGGCCAGAAAGGATTTTAGGCTAATACTAGACTTGCAGCCAGATTCATCAACCAAAATTGTGATCACAATAGCTGCGAATTAGCAATTGCGATCGCAATTAAAAGAAAAGCAATTCATGATCAAAAAAAGTTCAAAATTGCGAAATCGCAAAAAATATTTTGCGAATTCGCAAAATAAATCGCAGCATCTAGGTGGACCCCATTTAGCGATTCGGAAATAGCGAGACATCAAGGATTCTGCGAAATATTTTGCGAACTCGCAAAATAATCGCAAACGCAATTCATGAAAACTTGCAAATAGCGAAAAATGAGAAAATCGCTATTTGCGACACGCAATTTAAGGAGAACCCAAACCAGGTGGTAACCATGAAGTAAATACAAAAAAAAACTAAACTAGCCACAGGTGCAGGCCTGACCAAACACACTTAAGGAGACACAGTAGGAGCATGAGGACTTTCACAATGCCAGGACTCTACATGGTGGTCAGGCGGCGAAGGCTCCAGGCTGCAGCAAGGAACAGACGCAGGATCCATGAGCGAATATTCTGCCTGCGGATCACCCTTCTGGGCCAAATGAGGAGCAAATCTACTCCAAGTACCGCCTGAATGGGGCAATGATCACTAAGCTGATCCGGGACCTAGACCCCCTGATGCAGCACCCGACAAGGAGGACCAATGCCGTGCCCACCCATGTCCAGGTCTTGTGCAGCCTGCACCTCCTGGCCTCCGGAAGCTTCCAGGGGGTATCTCCCAGAGCACCATGCCTCGCTGCCTAAGGAGTTTCCTGGAGGCAATGCTGACCCAGCTACACCATCACATCACATTCCCGACCACCCAACAGGACTTGAATCAAACCAAGCTTGCTTTTACAACATTGCGCAATTCCCACATGTAATCGGATGCATTGACTGTACCCACATCCACATCTGCCCACCTGCACAAACCGGATACATGTACCGGAACCGCAAGTCCTACCACTCCCTGAATATCCAGATGGTATGCAACGCTAAGACAATCATCACGGACATAGTGGCACACAGGACTTCTTCATATTCCGGCACAGCGGCATGCACACACGACTGGCCAGGGGAGACTTTGGCGAAGGACAACTTCTAGGTAAGTACACATGCCACCAAATATTACATTGTGACCATGTAGCTGCGCATAACAGGCACTCACCCTCTGCTCCTTTCATTTAGGTGACAGCGCCTACGGTCTCCGTGAGTACCTCCTCACCCCATACCTCAACCCTGCCACACCGCAGCAACGGCGTTACAATGCTGCACACATCCGCACAAGAAATTGCATTGAGAGGACATTTGGGCTTTTGAAGAGCCGATTCCGCGTACTTCACAAGACTGGTGGGGCCCTCAAATACCAGCCTGAGGTCTGCTGCCGCATCGTGGCCGTGTGTGCAATACTCCACAACATTGCTACCAAGTGCAGGATACCTGTAGAGATCTCTGGCAGTGTGTCGGAAGGGGACAACCGCCCACCTGCACATGTGCGTCATGCACGCGGGGAGAATCCTGCTGAAGGACACAGGCGCCGCAACCAAATCACAATTAACTGTTTCTAGAGCACCCACTCCCCTCACCCAACGCTTCACTCATGCATGACAATGGAAATAATGACATGAGTCTGATTAACTGGTACTTAATAAATATTATTGTTTTATTCACAATAATGTGGCATTTTTCTTACAGGTACATGAGAGCTGTATTGACTCATACATCCCCATGTATGTGAGGAGGGCATGCTTGTTTCATCAGCATGGCCCTGCATGGTACACAATAAATTGTCAGTGGCGCCTCCGGGCGGATGCTCCCAGTCGCCTTTCCAACTCTTCCTCAACATTTGCCCGTGAGGCAGCAGTGGGCCTGGTGCTGCAGCAGGGTACTGTCACCAGTGGCACCGACAGGCTGCTGTGGTTTGAATTGCCCTCACTTGCATCATCCCCCCACCTGCCTGGCCATGGCCAGTCGGTGACTTGCTCCAGTGCCCTAGCGACATCCTGGCAGCATTGCACCATTTGAATTTGCATCGCCAACGAGCGACGTGATAGTTGGGAGGTCGCATTCCCAATAATGTGGTTCGAGCGTGTGTACGCAGACAGGCGGGTCAGCAGTTGGCGGTGGCGGCGCCGGTTGACGTCCCGCTGGGTCAACATGGCCTGGGAGTTTTCCTCGACTGCCGCGGTCATCCTCTCCATTCTGTCAGAGAGCTATCCCACATTCCGTGCAGTCTTGTGCAGCTGCAGGTGTATGGCTGCAATGTGACGTGCCTGCTTTTGGTGTACGCGGAGCATACGACGCTCAATTGACAGGCCAGGTACCCGCATATTTACCCCCCTGCCGGCGCATGGTGTTGTGTCACGCGGCTCCCTCACCAGTCCGCTGGACTGTGACCTCACAGTGGCTGTGTGCCTTGTTTGCTTCCGTGCAGCAGCTGTAGTTGCCAGTGCCACTGGCATAGGTGCCCCACGGGGTGGTTGTGGTGCGCCTGTTGTTGCTGGGGTGGCCCTGTCCACAGGGACAGGTGGTGGTATTACTGCTGGTGCTGGTGCTGGCCCTGATGGTCCTGGTTGAGGGGAAGGATGGACGTCTCCCTCAGTGTCCTCGGGATTGTCGTCTATTTGCAGGGCCTCACTATCAGTGCTGGGTTCTTCAGCGCCACCTGGATGTAAAGTGGACGTTGATTAATAACATGTATCTTGCACATGGTAGGTTGCTACATGCATGCAGGCTAGCATTCCCTGACTGGCTGTAGGATTGACTCTCACTGGACAGGTCTGGCTGTATGGGGCTAAATGGAAATTGTGGTCAGACTACATGTCCCACAATGCAATAGGGCTTTTCTTGTGTGCATGGGCTGCATGACTGGGGTTTCTAATGGGTAGCTCTGGGGTCATGGCCATTGTTAGGGGACAGGGTTGCAGTCGCATGGCACTTACCTTGGGATTCTTGTGTGGGTCGGGAGGAGTCCAGCCGGGTTACTCCCATGCATGCCTCAGGATTAAGGCATCGAGGTCCTCCAGTGGGGTGTTGGGTGGTATGGTGGGCCCTCCTCCAGTTGCAACATGCTCCCCCAGCCTCTCTGCAATCCTTTCCTTGGCACGCCCTCTAAGGTCTCTTCTTCAAGTCATCTATGGAGCGCTGGGTCACTCCAACTGTATTTACTTTGGCGCGGATGCGCCTTTTCTCCGCCTCAGGCACCCTCCTTGAGTCCTTCCCAAAGAGACGGTCATGGTCTTTGCTCACTCCCTCAATTAAGAATTCCAATTCTTGCTCAGAGATTTTGATGTTACGTTTCCTACCTGTGGAACTGCTCCCTGGGACATTATCTGCTGTATGGTGTCTCCTGAATTTGAGCTGGAGGTGGTCTGGAGTGGAGCTCTGGCCAGTGCTGCTTCCACTTCAGGCTCAGTATGCTGAATGAGGGAGGGAACTGCCTGCTTCCTGGTTGTGATGTCATCAATGTGCTCGAAATGCGACTTCCCGTTTTTGCGATCTCGCAATTAGCGAGATAGCAATTTGCGATTTCGGTAATTGCGAGATCGCAATTTATTCTCAGAAAAAGGCAGATTCTGCGATTTATTTAGCGGTTTAAGAAAAATCGCAAACGGCAATTGCGGCCGTTTGCGAATCGCTTTTTTTGGTCGCATTTGTTGATGAATCCCATTCTGCGAATTCTAAATTGCGAATCGGTATTTCTCGCAATTTAGAATTCGCAGAATTTGGGTTTGATGAATCTGGGGGTTGATCCCCAGACGAATTCTATATGCTTGATGCAGATGATTAATTCTGATGTTAGAGCCCAGTGGGCCGAGGTTTCAACAAGGGCCTCTCCAGATGATGATGGGACCGTGACCCAGAGCAGAGTGTGGCTATGGAAACAGTAAGGGATGTGCAACGAACTGTATGCTACCATGACCCCACTCGTAACTTTATAACCCAAGCTAGCAAGACTTAGGTTTAATCCCTTGCTTGCAGTGTGCCGGTATGCTTTAGTTTTGTCTGGTGTGTCTTTTTAGCACAACGTGACACAGAATACCCTGAACAGCTATTTAACAAGGTGACTCATTGGCTGCATGGGAATATTAAGTATAGGGGCGGGTGTTTAATGAGATTTTGTTTGTCAGGCGGGTGAGTTGGGTGGGGTCTCTGGAGAAGGACTACAGAGGTGACTGTATTTTATTGACTGTAGAAGCCAGCTTTTATCTAGGAAGTTGATTCAGGAATCATATGCCGATCAAAATACCATGGCTCAATCAAGGTTCCCCCACTGTTTAAAAAAAATATTAACAGAGCACTGAGACCCCCAGGAAGGGCTTCAGCAGGAGACTAGGACCCTACAACCTCCCCTTTCGTGTCTACATCTATACCTATCCATCAGTCTTAAAATGACATCCCTGAGAACAATTAGCACCCAGGTAACTTGGCGGAGATAGCCCATCACACTTCAGTGATAAACCGCAACCCTGTCTTCTCATGTCCTTCTTTTCCCCTGAGGATCCCTAGACTCATGTCTAGCTATTGGTTCCTTAAGCCGACCACTGGGAATGTCTTTCTCAATTAAGGGGTCGATTACGATGCCATCCGGAAGGGCTCCAATGGCATCTGATTCGGTCAAATCCGATTTGGAAGCCTTGTTTCCGACCGACTCTGACACAATTCCGGATGACCGAACATGATGTCCCGAAAGCGTTTGAACTGTCCGACTCGGTTCCGAATGGCATTTGGACTAACGTGTTGTTCGGAGCTGACTCATACAGGTAAATGGGTCGCGTTTTCGGATGAGCCATTAGGATGTTAGATTCGGACAGCTTTTCCGAGTCGGTTGTTCCAACACTGATCGGCAGCCGGATTCTGACTTTGGGGGCCCATAGCAGGCCCCCCAGCACCCATGGCCCCCCGAATCAAGCCCGTAGGGGTAACCATGGGTCCCCCCTTTCCCTGCATGCACATCATGGCAAGCACCATGGGGTGCCTGCCACAGGGTGCCAGGTTTTCCCCCTCACCCTTTTTTCTCAATGGGAGCCTGTGTTCTCATTCGGAACACAGGCTCCCAGTTAAGTCAATGGTAGTCCAACCCAACGATGTTCGGACACACCGTAATCAGACTGTTGGACTCCCCCAACCCGAGTCATTCGGAAAGTATTCCCAAACCAATTTGGTTGGACTGGTTTCCGGACGACATCGTACTCAAGCCCTAAGTTGGAATATTGCTGCACTGTTATATAAATTAGCTATGAGTACGTAGGTTGATTGTTTCAAAGTACATAACATTGTCCAGTCACAGGAACCTGGGGCTCAGCCAATGTTTTCTGAAATGGCATTTTATTTGTTATTCATCCCTGGAATTTCCTCAGTTTCTGGTTGGGCACGACAGGCTTAATTTCCTTGTTTAAGCCACCCTGGACTGCGTTGTCCATTTAATTCCTACCAGAAGAGTCCCGTTTCAAACTTTTCATTTAGCCTCAAGTAATAATATCTTCCGCATGGTATTATTCATTTTTAGAATGATAATTTTACATCCTGTGTGACTCCAAATTTTTTCTTTTTTTTAAATTTTGTAGCCAGGCTTGATCATATGTATGCTACACGGATAAAGAGTATACCTTCGTAATTGCCGGGGATTTTCACGCTAAATTAGGGAACCTCAGTAGTGTGTGATAGTCATGTATTTGAAGAAGGCGACTCAGTGGAGACTATTTCGGAGCCGGTTTGCAGGGGTTGTCAGCAGCTTCCTTATTTGATCACCTTTGTTGTTTGCAATGTGATTGATCATTACGATCCTGGTTAGCCTACCACTGCCACTTATGTGAGTGGCCTCTGCAAATCTGTACATGAATGCATCTTTGTAACAAGGCCTTTGCTAAAACAGGTGGGCATGGTAGCTATACAAGCCAACAAAACCCACTTATAATTAAACTCAAAACACTGAATGGGAGATCACAGTCAGAAGCAGCTGTGAATCTGAATTTTTAAGGCAAAGGATCTAGTGTAAGTTATGTTTAGGGGTAGGCCAACATGGAGGATAATCACCGGAATATGTGTTTATCACCTATCCCTGATCAATAGATATTTTTCATCTGATGTGACTTCTCAAATTGTGAACAAGGATTTTATGCAGTTGGGAAATCTTATTAGGACCCAGCTAATGAAGCCCAGTAGACTTCAGAACGACACCCATTGTTCCTGGTTTAATATCGATTACAAGAAGACAAGCGCATAGCTGTGCATTGACCTTCATTGGAAACCATGAGATAGGCATCTTATTGCGATATGCAGAAGAGAATATAGGTATGCCTGAAGAGAGAGATCTGATTTGTAGAAAGATATCTGTGATAAACTGGTTTTCTCATGTAAGACCAAAAACATCACGCTGTTTTGGTTATTGTTAACAATAATAAACAAGCCGCCCTAGCGATAGGTCGTCCTCTAACATCGCCCCACCAATGGGTGAAACATTTTGAATGAATTTACTCTTCTGTAGATATAGTTCAGGAAACTCCTGGACAGCTCCTACCTAAATTTCACATTAATATTGAGTTCTCTTTGGATTAAGTGGTAGAGCTCAGGCAGACCAATAAAGTGCCTTGGCCTGATGGGGTTCCAATGGACCTTTATAAATGTAATCTTGATCTGCGGGCCTCACTCCTCACTAACTGTATTAATCATGCCTTTAAAATTTCCTCCATCTGAGAATACAGCATTATCGTGCCCGTTTTTAAAAAGGGGAGTCACTATGACCCAAGATGTTATCGCCCTATATAGATAGCACTATGAAGTTCATTGACCAAGTTGTTTTAAAGTGTCTAACTCAGTGGATTTCAGATACTGCCATACTTTCAAAGGTGCAGTACTGGTTCAGGGCTAGACTGGGTACAATGAAGCAGTGCCTAAATCTCCACCTTATGGTAGGCAAATATACTATTGCTAAGGAGAGTTCCATTGTTTATGGACCTAACTTGACAGCATAGTTAGGTAGAAGCGTTGGGCTCTTCTAGAATCAATGGGGCGTTGAGAAAAGTCTGGTAGATTTTTTAGGTGCCCTCCATTGTGATCTTGCTGCTTCAGTCAGATGAGGCTCAAAGGGAGAAAACACTGAGAGGGTATAAGTACAAGAACTGCCGCTAACGCTAGTTAGCGGCAGTTTTCTTAACAAAGACTATCACCAAAAAACTATGACCCTGTTAGCTATGTATTTACAATACGTCGCTACATGGCGAGAGTTACAGGTAGCCTCAGTGAAAACTGCCACTAACACGAGCATGAAGGCTATACAAGTTCTGGTGTTAGCGGGCGCAAACTGACGAAAGGCCCATTAGCGACAAAAAACTCACATTAGTCAGCCCAACGTGAATTGTTTTGCCTCTAGAGGCAAAAATAGCCTACAAGTCTACCTCCAATGAAAAATAGTGAACAAAACCAATGGAATGCAGAATGGAGCAGCGAGGGCCAAGTGTAACACAGATCAACAACTCCTCCAAACCCCTCAACAGCCAGGATGACCAGCCAGAGTCTAAGGGGAAGAGGCAATTCGGCGCTACAATCATGAAAAGAGGAGCATTACTGGGCAAAACCAGTGATGTATCACTTATTATTGCGCACTCCTTGCAACACCATGGCATCCAAAACCTTGAAACCGCAGCATGTCCTCAGGCCCTGGAGGCCTCGCTCGGCCTGTGTCTGGGACCCAGAGTGGGATGCAGAGGTGCTGTGGAGTTGCTGGGACGTAGCGGTAGACATTGAGGCTTCGGCGATTGCCCTTACCTGGTGAGGAAGTCTACCAGGTCGCATGGAGACACATTGTTAACCTGTGTGAGAAAACAGCCTTGGAGCTATGAACGGTAGAGGCGCTTCTGCGCACCAACGTAGGGAGGTCTGCATCGCAAACCACACGCTCCCACTACACCGGGTGCACAGGTGAGATTACCAATGGTGGGCCACGCCTCTCTGCATCACAGGCCAGAGTATGTTGCGCTGGCCGGACGCTGTGGAGGGTGAGGCCCCTGAGCTGTGTCAAACTCGTGTGGTGGGAGCACCGCACCTTCACACCTAAGGGGACCCTGTTGCATCACCTGCATCAGGAGGTTCCCCAGCAGATTTGGCAGCGACTGCAGTACCCAGGCTTGTGAAATCCCTCCTGGGTGAGGCTCCTGCTGGCTGAGTCACAGATTTGGAGAGAGTGCAGAAGATTGCGCACAGTGTCAATTTCAAGGTGAGGAAAAGGTGGTACGTGTAGCGGAGGAGGCCCGGGGTCGAGTCGGGGCCAGGCCTAGCACTTGTGGGTGACGCACCCCCAGCGGCGGCTCATCTGCTACGGCAGAAGAGCATCGCCCCACTGCTTTCAAGCAGTGCAAGAAGAGGAAACATAACATGTTGATAACTTTATGATGTACTCATGCTATGATTCCTTTGCGGGCAGGAGGGTGGGTAGGGCTGCTCTACTCACGGAGCAGGGAAGGGGCAGTGAAGTATGCCCACTCAAGTGCGCACTGACTGTTTGGTCGGCCCTCTCAGGCTGCTCAAAGCAGTCATGCGCACATCCCTGTTCGCAATGCATACCGCATTACAGCCTGCATGGAGAACATGCCCACCCCTCCAGCCCCTGGCTGAACATCTTGTCACAGCGCTCAAGAACGATCACAATGCTGCATTGCAGCATTGTGATTGGCTATGGGGAGGGAGCCTGACTGCCTTCTTCCTGTTCCTGGAAGCAGACTCAGGAGAGCAGGTGCACAGAAGACTTGGACACGGCCTTGAGGTACAAATTAAAAAAATATATATTTACAACCCCCGCTACCCCCATGTCCCCACCCCCTCTAGTGTATTTTCCCTCGTTACCCGCCTCCCATCTGTCCAGTCCCACCCACAGCACTACATAATGGCAGCCGCTGTGCAGCCAAGCACAGTGGGCGTCCCACTGGTGCGCCAAAGGCAAGCCCATCAGCGTCCGTCCACCCCTGGACCGTGCCCAGCACCAAGGACCCTTCCTCATGAACACTTCACCGGTACGACAGCACCCTCCTAGCCACCAACCCTGGATGCCAGACTGCCTGCTATCTAGCAACACTGTAGAATTCTATTGCACCCTGCACCTGTTGAAACTGCAAATGCACCTTCTGCCTTATCAGAACACCAGTGCCTCCTGCCACCCAGCTGACCAACAGCGCAGCCGACCAGCTCAACTGCATCCTCCTAAATGCGCGGTCCCTCCACAAACACGCAACAGAAATATGGGACCTCCTTGACGCCAGCTCTTCAGATATCGACTTCTTCATGGAAACCTGGACCAACCTCTGCTTCGGACTGGACATCGCCATCACGATCCATGACGGCTACAAATTCACCTGCACATACCACCCCAAATGGCCAGGAGGAGGCATTGCTATTGTATAAACAGCACACTTCGATTCACCACACTCTCTGAAGACCTAACGGTGACCATGGAACACCTCCACCAACTCCAACACCACCCATCCACGACACCCTCATCTACAGGCCCCCCGGGCTATGAACCCCTATTCACTGCTGTCATTGTAGACCTCATCGCACCCCAGGCTCTCCCATCCACTGACTACATTCTACCCGGAGACCTCAAGTTCCACCTGGGCAATCCCAGTGACCAGAACACCACCCCCCTCCTGGGGAACCTCGCCAACATCGAACTCCAGCAGCTAGCCACCCCACCAATCCGCATAGCCTGACACACTCTCAAGCCTGTCTTCTCTACCAGTTGGAATTTCAACTACAGCCACATCACAGGACTCTCCTGTACTGACCATCATTGTTTACATCACGCCTTCACCATGCCCACCGTCCACCATCGCCATCTTTGACCCCCCATCATAGCTGAATCAAGGCCACCGAAGAACTTCCTGTCAACTCCCTCAGCAGCACCACTCCGCCACTCATGTGATTCTTACACCACGTTGTGCTGTGTTTGCAGAGTGAAACATCTAGGCATATGCGTGACCTTGTGAAGCCCTGTGCCACATTATACCTGCATCAGGTTTGACGTATGCAGGGTGGGCGTTCCCACGCAATAAAGCTTCATAGGAGCAGCGCAGGGAAATTCATCTGATTTCACTGCAACAATCGTAGAATGGCACTTCGTCATTACCTTACGCCTGCCTCATGGCAGACGGAAGGGTGATGCAGTGCCACTGGGAAAGGCTGGCCCCATGCATTGCTGGAGTTACGTCATGCTTGTGACACAACTGCTGCAATGCGTCACTTTAGCGCTGACAAATACATCAGGATTTCAGACGTATCTGTCATTAATGGCAACATGAAGCGCTGTACAGTGAATGCAGTGCATCCATGGTGTCACAAGATTGGCGTAGTGGAAAGTCTGCACCGCTGTTTTGTCGCACCAATGAAATACGTTTCATGAATGAGGCCCAGGAATGCGCCCTATCTTAATGATGGTGTGCATTCCTGCCCTGTAGTTTTGTTGCAGGGCAAGGCAGCAACATTCCTTGCATTGCTGTCCAGCACCAAAACCTTCTAAAATGAGGCCCCGAGTGTTTGCACCATTTTTAAGAGCAGCTATTTCCTGATCTTCAAAATCTGTTACTAACTGGAGTTAGAGGCAGTTTTCTTGGTTTTGCACCATACAAGCAATTCCTTGTAAATATCACAAAATGGGGTCAGCTGCAATTTTTGCACGGGAACGCCTACCTTGCATCTCATTTTCGTTAAGTGAAAACTGCCACTAACACGAGCATGAAGGCTATACAAATTCTGGTGTTAGCGGGCGCAAACTGACGAAAGGCCCATTAGCGACAAAAAACTCACATTAGTCAGCCCAACGTGAATTGTTTTGCCTCTAGAGGCAAAAATAGCCTACAAGTCTACCTCCAATGAAAAATAGTGAACAAAACCAATGGAATGCAGAATGGAGCAGCGAGGGCCAAGTGTAACACAGATCAACAACTCCTCCAAACCCCTCAACAGCAAGGATGACCAGCCAGAGTCCAAGGGGAAGAGGCAATTCGGGGCTACAATCATGAAAAGAGGAGCATTACTGGGCAAAACCAGTGATGTATCACTTATTATTGCGCACTCCTTGCAACACCATGGCATCCAAAACCTTGAAACCGAAGCATGTCCTCGGGCCCTGGAGGCCTCGCTCGGCCTGTGTCTGGGACCCGGAGTGGGATGCAGAGGTGCTGTGGAGTTGCTGGGACGTAGCGGTAGACATTGAGGCTTCGGCGATTGCCCTTACCTGGTGAGGAAGTCTACCAGGTCGCATGGAGACACATTGCTAACCTGTGTGAGAAAACAGCCTTGGAGCTATGAACGGTAGAGGCGCTTCTGCGCACCAACGTAGGGAGGTCTGCATCGCAAACCACACGCTCCCACTACACCGGGGGCACAGGTGAGATTAACAATGGTGGGCCACGCCTCTCTGCATCACAGGCCAGAGTATGTTGCGCTGGCCGGACGCTGTGGAGGGTGAGGCCCCTGAGCTGTGTCAAACTCGTGTGGTGGGAGCACCGCACCTTCACACCTAAGGGGACCCTGTTGCATCACCTGCATCAGGAGGTTCCCCAGCAGATTTGGCAGCGACTGCAGTACCCAGGCTTGTGAAATCCCTCCTGGGTGAGGCTCCTGCTGGCTGAGTCACAGATTTGGAGAGAGTGCAGAAGATTGCGCACAGTGTCAATTTCAAGGTGAGGAAAAGGTGGTACGTGTAGCGGAGGAGGCCCGGGGTCGAGTCGGGGCCAGGCCTAGCACTTGTGGGTGACGCACCCCCAGCGGCGGCTCATCTGCTACGGCAGAAGAGCATCGCCCCACTGCTTTCAAGCAGTGCAAGAAGAGGAAACATAACATGATGATAACTTTATGATGTACTCATCCTATGATTCCTTTGCGGACAGGAGGGTGGGTAGGGCTGCTCTACTCACGGAGCAGGGAAGGGGCAGTGAAGTATGCCCACTCAAGTGCGCACTGACTGTTTGGTCGGCCCTCTCAGGCTGCTCAAAGCAGTCATGCGCACATCCCTGTTCGCAATGCATACCGCATTACAGCCTGCATGGAGAACATGCCCACCCCTCCAGCCCCTGGCTGAACATCTTGTCACAGCGCTCAAGAACAATCACAATGCTGCATTGCAGCATTGTGATTGGCTATGGGGAGGGAGCCTGACTGCCTTCTTCCTGTTCCTGGAAGCAGACTCAGGAGAGCAGGTGCACAGAAGACTTAGACACGGCCTTGAGGTACAAATTAAAAAAATATATATTTACAACCCCCGCTAACCCCATGTCCCCACCCCCTCTAGTGTATTTTCCCTCGTTACCCGCCTCCCATCTGTCCAGTCCCACCCACAGCACTACATAATGGCAGCCGCTATGCAGCCAAGCACAGTGGGCGTCCCACTGGTGCGCCAAAGGCAAGCCCATCAGCGTCCGTCCGCCCCTGGACCGTGCCCAGCACCAAGGACCCTTCCTCATGAACACTTCACCGGTACGACAACAGCACCCTCCTCGCCACCAACCCTGGATGCCAGACTGCCTGCTATCTAGCAACACTGTAGAATTCTATTGCACCCTGCACCTGTTGAAACTGCAAATGCACCTTCTGCCTTATCAGAACACCAGTGCCTCCTGCCACCCAGCTGACCAACAGCGCAGCCGACCAGCTCAACTGCATCCTCCTAAATGCGCGATCCCTCCACAAACACGCAACAGAAATATGGGACCTCCTTGACGCCAGCTCTTCAGATATCGACTTCTTTATGGAAACCTGGTCCAACCTCTGCTTCGGACTGGACATCGCCATCACCATCCATGACGGCTACAAATTCACCTGCACATACCACCCCGAATGGCCAGGAGGAGGCATTGCTATTGTATAAACAGCACACTTCGACTCACCACACTCTCTGAAGACCTAACGGTGACCATGGAACACCTCCACCAACTCCAACACCACCCATCCACGACACCCTCATCTACAGGCCCCCCGGGCTATGAACCCCTATTCACTGCTGTCATTGTAGACCTCATCGCACCCCAGGCTCTCCCATCCACTGACTACATTCTACCCGGAGACCTCAAGTTCCATCTGGGCAATCCCAGTGACCAGAACACCACCCCCCTCCTGGGGAACCTCGCCAACATCGGACTCCAGCAGCTAGCCACCCCACCAATCCGCATAGCCTGACACACTCTCAAGCCTGTCTTCTCTACCAGTTGGAATTTCAACTACAGCCACATCACAGGACTCTCCTGTACTGACCATCATTGTTTACATCACGCCTTCACAATGCCCACCGTCCACCATCGCCATCTTTGACCCCCCCATCATAGCTGAATCAAGGCCACCGAAGAACTTCCTGTCAACTCCCTCAGCAGCACCACTCCACCACTCATGTGATTCTTACACCACGTTGTGCTGTGTTTGCAGAGTGAAACATCTAGGCATATGCGTGACCTTGTGAAGCCCTGTGCCACATTATACCTGCATCAGGTTTGACATATGCAGGATGGGCGTTCCCACGCAATAAAGCTTCATAGGAGCGGCGCAGGGAAATTCATCTGATTTCACTGCAACAATTGTAGAATAGCACTTCGTCATTACCTTACGCCTGCCTCATGGCAGACGGAAGGGTGATGCAGTGCCACTGGGATAGGCTGGCCCCATGCATTGCTGGAGTTGCGTCATGCTTGTGACACAACTGCTGCAATGCGTGACTTTAGCGCTGACAAATACATCAGGATTTCAGACGTATCTGTCATTAATGGCAACATGAAGCGCTGTACAGTGAATGCAGTGCATCCATGGTGTCACAAGATGGGCGTAGTGGAAAGTGTGCACCGCTGTTTTGTTGCACCAATGAAATACGTTTCATGAATGAGGCCCAGGAATGCGCCCTATCTTAATGATGGTGTGCATTCCTGCCCTGTAGTTTTGTTGCAGGGCAAGGCAGCAACATTCCTTGCATTGCTGTCCAGCACCAAAACCTTCTAAAATGAGGCCCCGAGTGTTTGCACCATTTTTAAGAGCAGCTATTTCCTGATCTTCAAAATCTGTTACTAACTGGAGTTAGAGGCAGTTTTCTTGGTTTTGCACCATACAAGCAATTCC
This sequence comes from Lissotriton helveticus, assembly GCF_964261635.1. NCBI lineage: Eukaryota > Metazoa > Chordata > Amphibia > Caudata > Salamandridae > Lissotriton > Lissotriton helveticus. Next base: position 329,759,453 of record NC_136060.1, on the reverse strand, counting down.
TTGTAAATATCACAAAATGGGGTCAGCTGCAATTTTTGAACGGGAACGCCTACCTTGCATCTCATTTTCGTTAAGTGAAAACTGCCACTAACACGAGCATGAAGGCTATACAAATTCTGGTGTTAGCGGGCGCAAACTGACGAAAGGCCCATTAGCGACAAAAAACTCACATTAGTCAGCCCAACGTGAATTGTTTTGCCTCTAGAGGCAAAAATAGCCTACAAGTCTACCTCCAATGAAAAATAGTGAACAAAACCAATGGAATGCAGAATGGAGCAGCGAGGGCCAAGTGTAACACAGATCAACAACTCCTCCAAACAGCCAGGATGACCAGCCAGAGTCCAAGGGGAAGAGGCAATTCGGGGCTACAATCATGAAAAGAGGAGCATTACTGGGCAAAACCAGTGATGTATCACTTATTATTGCGCACTCCTTGCAACACCATGGCATCCAAAACCTTGAAACCGCAGCATGTCCTCAGGCCCTGGAGGCCTCGCTCGGCCTGTGTCTGGGGCCCGGAGTGGGATGCAGAGGTGCTGTGGAGTTGCTGGGACGTAGCGGTAGACATTGAGGCTTCGGCGATTGCCCTTACCTGGTGAGGAAGTCTACCAGGTCGCATGGAGACACATTGCTAACCTGTGTGAGAAAACAGCCTTGGAGCTATGAACGGTAGAGGCGCTTCTGCGCACCAACGTAGGGAGGTCTGCATCGCAAACCACACGCTCCCACTACACCGGGGGCACAGGTGAGATTAACAATGGTGGGCCACGCCTCTCTGCATCACAGGCCAGAGTATGTTGCGCTGGCCGGACGCTGTGGAGGGTAAGGCCCCTGAGCTGTGTCAAACTCGTGTGGTGGGAGCACCGCACCTTCACACCTAAGGGGACCCTGTTGCATCACCTGCATCAGGAGGTTCCCCAGCAGATTTGGCAGCGACTGCAGTACCCAGGCTTGTGAAATCCCTCCTGGGTGAGGCTCCTGCTGGCTAAATCACAGATTTGGAGAGAGTGCAGAAGATTGCGCACAGTGTCAATTTGAAGGTGAGGAAAAGGTGGTACGTGTAGCGGAGGAGGCCCGGGGTCGAGTCGGGGCCAGGCCTAGCACTTGTGGGTGACGCACCCCCAGCGGCGGCTCATCTGCTACGGCAGAAGAGCATCGCCCCACTGCTTTCAAGCAGTGCAAGAAGAGGAAACATAACATGATGATAACTTTATGATGTACTCATGCTATGATTCCTTTGCGGGCAGGAGGGTGGGTAGGGCTGCTCTGCTCACGGAGCAGGGAAGGGGCAGTGAAGTATGCCCACTCAAGTGCGCACTGACTGTTTGGTCGGCCCTCTCAGGCTGCTCAAAGCAGTCATGCGCACATCCCTGTTCGCAATGCATACCGCATTACAGTCTGCATGGAGAACATGCCCACCCCTCCAGCCCCTGGCTGAACATCTTGTCACAGCGCTCAAGAACGATCACAATGCTGCATTGCAGCATTGTGATTGGCTATGGGGAGGGAGCCTGACTGCCTTCTTCCTGTTCCTGGAAGCAGACTCAGGAGAGCAGGTGCACAGAAGACTTGGACACGACCTTGAGGTACAAATTAAAAAAATATATATTTACAACCCCCGCTACCCCCATGTCCCCACCCCCTCTAGTGTATTTTCCCTCGTTACCCGCCTCCCATCTGTCCAATCCCACCCACAGCACTACATAATGGCAGCCGCTGTGCAGCCAAGCACAGTGGGCGTCCCACTGGTGCGCCAAAGGCAAGCCCATCAGCGTCCGTCAACCCCTGGACCGTGCCCAGCACCAAGGACCCTTCCTCATGAACACTTCACCGGTACGACAACAGCACCCTCCTAGCCACCAACCCTGGATGCCAGACTGCCTGCTATCTAGCAACACTGTAGAATTCTATTGCACCCTGCACCTGTTGAAACTGCAAATGCACCTTCTGCCTTATCAGAACACCAGTGCCTCCTGCCACCCAGCTGACCAACAGCGCAGCCGACCAGCTCAACTGCATCCTCCTAAATGCGCGGTCCCTCCACAAACACGCAACAGAAATATGGGACCTCCTTGACGCCAGCTCTTCAGATATCGACTTCTTCATGGAAACCTGGACCAACCTCTGCTTCGGACTGGACATCGCCATCACCATCCATGACGGCTACAAATTCACCTGCACATACCACCCCGAATGGCCAGGAGGAGGCATTGCTATTGTATAAACAGCACACTTCGATTCACCACACTCTCTGAAGACCTAACGGTGACCATGGAACACCTCCACCAACTCCAACACCACCCATCCACGACACCCTAATCTACAGGCCCCCCGGGCTATGAACACCTATTCACTGCTGTCATTGTAGACCTCATCGCACCCCAGGCTCTCCCATCCACTGACTACATTCTACCCGGAGACCTCAAGTTCCACCTGGGCAATCCCAGTGACCAGAACACCACCCTCCTCCTGGGGAACCTCGCCAACATCGGACTCCAGCAGCTAGCCACCCCACCAATCCGCATAGCCTGACACACTCTCAAGCCTGTCTTCTCTACCAGTTGGAATTTCAACTACAGCCACATCACAGGACTCTCCTGTACTGACCATCATTGTTTACATCACGCCTTCACCAGGCCCACCGTCCACCATCGCCATCTTTGACCCCCCCATCATAGCTGAATCAAGGCCACCGAAGAACTTCCTGTCAACTCCCTCAGCAGCACCACTCCGCCACTCCTGTGATTCTTACACCACGTTGTGCTGTGTTTGCAGAGTGAAACATCTAGGCATATGCGTGACCTTGTGAAGCCCTGTGCCACATTATACCTGCATCAGGTTTGACGTATGCAGGGTGGGCGTTCCCACGCAATAAAGCTTCATAGGAGCGGCGCAGGGAAATTCATCTGATTTCACTGCAACAATCGTAGAATGGCACTTCGTCATTACCTTACGCCTGCCTCATGGCAGACGGAAGGGTGATGCAGTGCCACTGGGATAGGCTGGCCCCATGCATTGCTGGAGTTACGTCATGCTTGTGACACAACTGCTGCAATGCGTGACTTTAGCGCTGACAAATACATCAGGATTTCAGACGTATCTGTCCTTAATGGCAACATGAAGCGCTGTACAGTGAATGCAGTGCATCCATGGTGTCACAAGATTGGCGTAGTGGAAAGTGTGCACCGCTGTTTTGTCGCACCAATGAAATACGTTTCATGAATGAGGCCCAGGAATGCGCCCTATCTTAATGATGGTGTGCATTCCTGCCCTGTAGTTTTGTTGCAGGGCAAGGCAGCAACATTCCTTGCATTGCTGTCCAGCACCAAAACCTTCTAAAATGAGGCCCCGAGTGTTTGCACCATTTTTAAGAGCAGCTATTTCCTGATCTTCAAAATCTGTTACTAACTGGAGTTAGAGGCAGTTTTCTTGGTTTTGCACCATACAAGCAATTCCTTGTAAATATCACAAAATGGGGTCAGCTGCAATTTTTGCACGGGAACGCCTACCTTGCATCTCATTTTCGTTAAGTGAAAACTGCCACTAACACGAGCATGAAGGCTATACAAATTCTGGTGTTAGCGGGCGCAAACTGACGAAAGGCCCATTAGCGACAAAAAACTCACATTAGTCAGCCCAACGTGAATTGTTTTGCCTCTAGAGGCAAAAATAGCCTACAAGTCTACCTCCAATGAAAAATAGTGAACAAAACCAATGGAATGCAGAATGGAGCAGCGAGGGCCAAGTGTAACACAGATCAACAACTCCTCCAAACAGCCAGGATGACCAGCCAGAGTCCAAGGGGAAGAGGCAATTCGGGGCTACAATCATGAAAAGAGGAGCATTACTGGGCAAAACCAGTGATGTATCACTTATTATTGCGCACTCCTTGCAACACCATGGCATCCAAAACCTTGAAACCGCAGCATGTCCTCAGGCCCTGGAGGCCTCGCTCGGCCTGTGTCTGGGACCCGGAGTGGGATGCAGAGGTGCTGTGGAGTTGCTGGGACGTAGCGGTAGACATTGAGGCTTCGGCGATTGCCCTTACCTGGTGAGGAAGTCTACCAGGTCGCATGGAGACACATTGCTAACCTGTGTGAGAAAACAGCCTTGGAGCTATGAACGGTAGAGGCGCTTCTGCGCACCAACGTAGGGAGGTCTGCATCGCAAACCACACGCTCCCACTACACCGGGGGCACAGGTGAGATTAACAATGGTGGGCCACGCCTCTCTGCATCACAGGCCAGAGTATGTTGCGCTGGCCGGACGCTGTGGAGGGTGAGGCCCCTGAGCTGTGTCAAACTCGTGTGGTGGGAGCACCGCACCTTCACACCTAAGGGGACCCTGTTGCATCACCTGCATCAGGAGGTTCCCCAGCAGATTTGGCAGCGACTGCAGTACCCAGGCTTGTGAAATCCCTCCTGGGTGAGGCTCCTGCTGGCTGAGTCACAGATTTGGAGAGAGTGCAGAAGATTGCGCACAGTGTCAATTTCAAGGTGAGGAAAAGGTGGTACGTGTAGCGGAGGAGGCCCGGGGTCGAGTCGGGGCCAGGCCTAGCACTTGTGGGTGACGCACCCCCAGCGGCGGCTCATCTGCTACGGCAGAAGAGCATCGCCCCACTGCTTTCAAGCAGTGCAAGAAGAGGAAACATAACATGATGATAACTTTATGATGTACTCATCCTATGATTCCTTTGCGGGCAGGAGGGTGGGTAGGGCTGCTCTACTCACGGAGCAGGGAAGGGGCAGTGAAGTATGCCCACTCAAGTGCGCACTGACTGTTTGGTCGGCCCTCTCAGGCTGCTCAAAGCAGTCATGCGCTCATCCCTGTTCGCAATGCATACCGCATTACAGCCTGCATGGAGAACATGCCCACCCCTCCAGCCCCTGGCTGAACATCTTGTCACAGCGCTCAAGAACAATCACAATGCTGCATTGCAGCATTGTGATTGGCTATGGGGAGGGAGCCTGACTGCCTTCTTCCTGTTCCTGGAAGCAGACTCAGGAGAGCAGGTGCACAGAAGACTTGGACACGGCCTTGAGGTACAAATTAAAAAAATATATATTAACAACCCCCGCTAACCCCATGTCCCCACCCCCTCTAGTGTATTTTCCCTCGTTACCCACCTCCCATCTGTCCAGTCCCACCCACAGCACTACATAATGGCAGCCGCTATGCAGCCAAGCACAGTGGGCGTCCCACTGGTGCGCCAAAGGCAAGCCCATCAGCGTCCGTCCGCCCCTGGACCGTGCCCAGCACCAAGGACCCTTCCTCATGAACACTTCACCGGTACGACAACAGCACCCTCCTCGCCACCAACCCTGGATGCCAGACTGCCTGCTATCTAGCAACACTGTAGAATTCTATTGCACCCTGCACCTGTTGAAACTGCAAATGCACCTTCTGCCTTATCAGAACACCAGTGCCTCCTGCCACCCAGCTGACCAACAGCGCAGCCGACCAGCTCAACTGCATCCTCCTAAATGCGCGGTCCCTCCACAAACACGCAACAGAAATATGGGACCTCCTTGACGCCAGCTCTTCAGATATCGACTTCTTTATGGAAACCTGGACCAACCTCTGCTTCGGACTGGACATCGCCATCACCATCCATGACGGCTACAAATTCACCTGCACATACCACCCCAAATGGCCAGGAGGAGGCATTGCTATTGTATAAACAGCACACTTCGACTCACTACACTCTCTGAAGACCTAACGGTGACCATGGAACACCTCCACCAACTCCAACACCACCCATCCACGACACCCTCATCTACAGGCCCCCCGGGCTATGAACCCCTATTCACTGCTGTCATTGTAGACCTCATCGCACCCCAGGCTCTCCCATCCACTGACTACATTCTACCCGGAGACCTCAAGTTCCACCTGGGCAATCCCAGTGACCAGAACACCACCCCCCTCCTGGGGAACCTCGCCAACATCGGACTCCAGCAGCTAGCCACCCCACCAATCCGCATAGCCTGACACACTCTCAAGCCTGTCTTCTCTACCAGTTGGAATTTCAACTACAGCCACATCACAGGACTCTCCTGTACTGACCATCATTGTTTACATCACGCCTTCACCATGCCCACCGTCCACCATCGCCATCTTTGACCCCCCCATCATAGCTGAATCAAGGCCACCGAAGAACTTCCTGTCAACTCCCTCAGCAGCACCACTCCACCACTCCTGTGATTCTTACACCACGTTGTGCTGTGTTTGCAGAGTGAAACATCTAGGCATATGCGTGACCTTGTGAAGCCCTGTGCCACATTATACCTGCATCAGGTTTGACGTATGCAGGGTGGGCGTTCCCACGCAATAAAGCTTCATAGGAGCGGCGCAGGGAAATTCATCTGATTTCACTGCAGCAATTGTAGAATGGCACTTCGTCATTACCTTACGCCTGCCTCATGGCAGACGGAAGGGTGATGCAGTGCCACTGGGATAGGCTGGCCCCATGCATTGCTGGAGTTGCGTCATGCTTGTGACACAACTGCTGCAATGCGTGACTTTAGCGCTGACAAATACATCAGGATTTCAGACGTATCTGTCATTAATGGCAACATGAAGCGCTGTACAGTGAATGCAGTGCATCCATGGTGTCACAAGGTGGGCGTAGTGGAAAGTGTGCACCGCTGTTTTGTTGCACCAATGAAATACGTTTCATGAATGAGGCCCAGGAATGCGCCCTATCTTAATGATGGTGTGCATTCCTGCCCTGTAGTTTTGTTGCAGGGCAAGGCAGCAACATTCCTTGCATTACTGTCCAGCACCAAAACCTTCTAAAATGAGGCCCAGAGTGTTTGCACCATTTTTAAGAGCAGCTATTTCCTGATCTTCAAAATCTGTTACTAACTGGAGTTAGAGGCAGTTTTCTTGGTTTTGCACCATACAAGCAATTCCTTGTAAATATCACAAAATGGGGTCAGCTGCAATTTTTGCACGGGAACGCCTACCTTGCATCTCATTTTCGTTAAGTGAAAACTGCCACTAACACGAGCATGAAGGCTATACAAATTCTGGTGTTAGCGGGCGCAAACTGACGAAAGGCCCATTAGCGACAAAAAACTCACATTAGTCAGCCCAACGTGAATTGTTTTGCCTCTAGAGGCAAAAATAGCCTACAAGTCTACCTCCAATGAAAAATAGTGAACAAAACCAATGGAATGCAGAATGGAGCAGCGAGGGCCAAGTGTAACACAGATCAACAACTCCTCCAAACAGCCAGGATGACCAGCCAGAGTCCAAGGGGAAGAGGCAATTCGGGGCTACAATCATGAAAAGAGGAGCATTACTGGGCAAAACCAGTGATGTATCACTTATTATTGCGCACTCCTTGCAACACCATGGCATCCAAAACCTTGAAACCGCAGCATGTCCTCAGGCCCTGGAGGCCTCGCTCGGCCTGTGTCTGGGACCCGGAGTGGGATGCAGAGGTGCTGTGGAGTTGCTGGGACGTAGCGGTAGACATTGAGGCTTCGGCGATTGCCCTTACCTGGTGAGGAAGTCTACCAGGTCGCATGGAGACACATTGCTAACCTGTGTGAGAAAACAGCCTTGGAGCTATGAACGGTAGAGGCGCTTCTGCGCACCAACGTAGGGAGGTCTGCATCGCAAACCACACGCTCCCACTACACCGGGGGCACAGGTGAGATTAACAATGGTGGGCCACGCCTGTCTGCATCACAGGCCAGAGTATGCTGCGCTGGCCGGACGCTGTGGAGGGTGAGGCCCCTGAGCTGTGTCAAACTCGTGTGGTGGGAGCACCGCACCTTCACACCTAAGGGGACCCTGTTGCATCACCTGCATCAGGAGGTTCCCCAGCAGATTTGGCAGCGACTGCAGTACCCAGGCTTGTGAAATCCCTCCTGGGTGAGGCTCCTGCTGGCTAAATCACAGATTTGGAGAGAGTGCAGAAGATTGCGCACAGTGTCAATTTCAAGGTGAGGAAAAGGTGGTACGTGTAGCGGAGGAGGCCCGGGGTCGAGTCGGGGCCAGGCCTAGCACTTGGGGGTGACGCACCCCCAGCGGCGGCTCTCCAACTCCAACTAACAAGACACATTGACCAATTTGACCTCCTCAACTCTCATCAATCAGGCTTCCGAGCGAAACATAGCACGGAAACAGCTATGACACACATAATTGATGACGCCCTCCAAATTCTTGATCGCAATGAGTCCTGCCTCCTCATCCTTCTTGACCTCTCGTCAGCATTTGACACGGTCAAACATGAGAACTTGCTGGAGCTGCTAAGCACTAGAATGGGTCTATCAGGTACTGTTCTCAAATGGTTCTCGTCCTTCCTTCACAACCGGTCCCAGAAGTTCAAGATCGACAATGTGCTATCTTCACCTGTGCCTGCAGATCTAGGTGTTCCACAAGGATCCTCCCTCTCCCCCACATTGTTCAACCTCGTCATGGAACCGCTCGCCACCTTGCTCCAAGCTTCCAATATCCAATTCCATATGTACGCCGACGACACACAACTGTACCTAAAGCTTCAATCTCCGGATGATATCAAACATCTGAATTCCACGCTTATCAAGACTCAATCTTGGCTAGCCGATAATCACCTCAAACTAAATGCTCTGAAAACTGAGTTCCTTCTCATCTCACCCCCGGCGAAAATCTCCACCACCCAAACATGGCTCAACAACCTAACAGCATTCAATGTCCAACCCACCATCGTGGACTCAGCGAAATCCCTAGGCATCACACTGGACGCCAAGCTCAACATGCAGCAGCACGTCAGCAAAGCCACAAAAGCAGCTAATTTCCAAATCAACACTCTGAGGAAAATTAAACCCTTCCTCCCTGCTGAAGACTTCCAAACAGCTGTACAAGCGTTAGTCATCCCTCGAATAGACTACGGAATTGTGGCCCTCAGCGGCCTCCCGCTATCCACAACAGCACCCTTAAGAGCCTCTCTGAACGCTGCCGCAAGACTCATTACTGGCTCAAGAAAACATTCGCATATTTCCCCAGACTTAAAGTCCCTAAAATGGCTGCCTTTTGAAGCCAGAATACAACTCAAAATTGCAGTTATGACACACGCGGCCGTGCACCACAATGCACCCAACTACCTCGCTCAAAAGTTGTCTATATCAGGAGGTTCGAGATCTAATAGAAGCTCAAAAAATCTTCTCCTGAAACCCCACAGATTCCGGAAAGAGAAAACTTATAAGCGCTCCTTCTCAGGAATGGCACCCAGGATATGGAATGCGCTCCCTCCTGAAACCAGGCGTATCTCCTCCACTGCACTCTTCAAGAAAGAGGTGAAATCCATCCTTCTGGCCAAGATCCCCTGAACTTCATAGGTGCTGGATCAGAGACTCTGCATTGCCTTGTGTCAATGCTCACCTTGCCCTTTGGCACTATACCTCTGCCTGATGGAGACACTACTGCGCTACTTTCTTACTACCGACCAATACATGATACACTCTGGGTCACTGATTCACCCTCTCGATGCCCCCACTCAGTGCTCTCTCTATACTAAAACACTGGTATAGGCCTTCCATTCACCCAAGGTGTATCTGAACACCTCTGTAGGGGGATCAATGTCTTGTGCCGTCTTATATGACTTGTTTACCGTACTGTATATTGATATGGTTTATGTATGTTTTTATTTTTTTCTCTCATGTTAGTGACTACCACATTGCTCCCATTACCTCTGTTCATTCCTACTGCCCCTACCCTTTCATTGTGAAGCGCTCTGATATCTGTAAGGATCTTGTTCGCGCTATATAAAACTTTGAATAAATAAATAAATAAATCGCCCCACTGCTTTCAAGCAGTGCAAGAAGAGGAAACATAACATGATGATAACTTTATGATGTACTCATGCTATGATTCCTTTGCGGGCAGGAGGGTGGGTAGGGCTGCTCTACTCACGGAGCAGGGAAGGGGCAGTGAAGTATGCCCACTCAAGTGCGCACTGACTGTTTGGTCGGCCCTCTCAGGCTGCTCAAAGCAGTCATGCGCACATCCCTGTTCGCAATGCATACCGCATTACAACCTGCATGGAGAACATGCCCACCCCTCCAGCCCCTGGCTGAACATCTTGTCACAGCGCTCAAGAACAATCACAATGCTGCATTGCAGCATTGTGATTGGCTATGGGGAGGGAGGGAGCCTGACTGCCTTCTTCCTGTTCCTGGAAGCAGACTCAGGAGAGCAGGTGCACAGAAGACGTGGACACGGCCTTGAGGTACAAATTAAAAAAATATATATTTACAACCCCCGCTACCCCCATGTCCCCACCCCCTCTAGTGTATTTTCCCTCGTTACCCACCTCCCATCTGTCCAGTCCCACCCACAGCACTACATAATGGCAGCCGCTGTGCAGCCAAGCACAGAGGGCGTCCCACTGGTGCGCCAAAGGCAAGCCCATCAGCGTCCGTCCGCCCCTGGACCGTGCCCAGCACCAAGGACCCTTCCTCATGAACACTTCACCGGTACGACAACAGCACCCTCCTCGCCACCAACCCTGGATGCCAGACTGCCTGCTATCTAGCAACACTGTAGAATTCTATTGAACCCTGCACCTGTTGAAACTGCAAATGCACCTTCTGCCTTATCAGAACACCAGTGCCTCCTGCCACCCAGCTGACCAACAGCGCAGCCGACCAGCTCAACTGCATCCTCCTAAATGGGCGGTCCCTCCACAAACACGCAACAGAAATATGGGACCTCCTTGACGTCAGCTCTTCAGATATCGACTTCTTCATGGAAACCTGGACCAACCTCTGCTTCGGACTGGACATCGCCATCACGATCCATGACGGCTACAAATTCACCTGCACATACCACCCCAAATGGCCAGGAGGAGGCATTGCTATTGTATTAACAGCACACTTCGACTCACCACACTCTCTGAAGACCTAACGGTGACCATGGAACACCTCCACCAACTCCAACACCACCCATCCACGGCACCCTCATCTACAGGCCCCCCGGGCTATGAACCCCTATTCACTGCTGTCATTGTAGAGCTCATCGCACCCCAGGCTCTCCCATCCACTGACTACATTCTACCCGGAGACCTCAAGTTCCACCTGGGCAACCCCAGTGACCAGAACACCACCCCCCTCATGGGGAACCTCTCCAACATCGGACTCCAGCAGCTAGCCACCCCACCAATCCGCATAGCCTGACACACTCTCAAGCCTGTCTTCTCTACCAGTTGGAATTTCAACTACAGCCACATCACAGGACTCTCCTGTACTGACCATCATTGTTTACATCACGCCTTCACCATGCCCACCGTCCACCATCGCCATCTTTGACCCCCTCATCATAGCTGAATCAAGGCCACCGAAGAACTTCCTGTCAACTCCCTCAGCAGCACCACTCCGCCACTCCTGTGATTCTTGCACCACGTTGTGCTGTGTTTGCAGAGTGAAACATCTAGGCATATGCGTGACCTTGTGAAGCCCTGTGCCACATTATACCTGCATCAGGTTTGACGTATGCAGGGTGGGCGTTCCCACGCAATAAAGCTTCATAGGAGCGGCACAGGGAAATTCATCTGATTTCACTGCAACAATTGTAGAATGCCACTTCGTCATTACCTTACCCCTGCCTCATGGCAGATGGAAGGGTGATGCAGTGCCACTGGGATAGGCTGGCCCCATGCATTGCTGGAGTTTCGTCATGCTTGTGACACAACTGCTGCAATGCGTGACTTTAGCGCTGACAAATACATCAGGATTTCAGATGTATCTGTCATTAAGGGCAACATGAAGCGCTGTACAGTGAATGCAGTGCATCCATGGTGTCACAAGATGGGCGTAGTGGAAAGTGTTGCACCGCTGTTTTGTCGCACCAATGAAATACGTTTCATGAATGAGGCCCAGGAATGCGCCCTATCTTAATGATGGTGTGCATTCCTTCCCTGTAGTTTTGTTGCAGGGCAAGGCAGCAACATTCCTTGCATTGCTGTCCAGCACCAAAACCTTCTAAAATGAGGCCCGAGTGTTTGCACCATTTTTAAGAGCAGCTATTTCCTGATCTTCAAAATCTGTTACTAACTGGAGTTAGAGGCAGTTTTCTTGGTTTTGCACCATACAAGCAATTCCTTGTAAATATCACAAAATGGGGTCAGCTGCAATTTTTGCACGGGAACGCCTACCTTGCATCTCATTTTCGTTAAGTCCTGCTAACAGAAGTGGGGATCCTAAAAATTCAGGCAACTTGTAAATACAGCGATAAAAAAAGCTGCCATAACGTCAAAAAATGGGTGCTACGGTGGCATTAACTCCTTGTACAAATGCCCCTGAGTCTTTTAGCTTGGGTCAATGGGGGGGGGGGCATTACGGCATGGATGTGCTCTTGTACCAAATCCTTTTTTCATTATATTTTAATGGGCTGGAACTCTCCTTGATCTCAAATGGTCATCACATGCCAGCTGTAAAGAATAGACCTGTCCCCGTGCTCCTGTAAGCGGATGATGCCGTCTTACTTTCTAGAACCCTCAACAGACTTAAAATGCTTTTGGACAAATTTAATGACTACATTGGTTTGTTGAATTTAGACACGAATTTAAGCAACACCTATATAATGTCCTGTGGGCCTGGAGTTATAAATCTCGATGTCTCACACTCCAAGGTAAACCTATTGTTAGTACTCATGATTTTCCGTACATTGCCATCATTTTTGACTCACTGGAAAAAAACAATTTTTATGAATTTGGTTAGCTTTATTTTTATTTTAACCTAGACAATAGGCAAGAAAATCTGTCAACAAGTAAAGCCAGGCAGGAGACAAAAGACAATGATGTAACGTGCCACTGTTGAGGAGAAAGGGCAGGAGGAAAATTTCAGTCACCCTCTTAGAGTTGGCGAAATCCACAGATAAGGCAGTTCTTTTTTCTTTTCACTTTTTCTTCATTTGCGTTATAATTGGACTGGCTTGGCATTTCCATTTTTTCTTGCTTTCCATATCCACCATGGACACTAATAATGAACTCCTGTTCTTGGAGTACCCTTAGTTTGATACACATATTTGTTTGCCTTTACATTATTGCTTTGCTTACACTTTACCTTTTTCATTACACTCACTTTGCATGTATGGGTGTTCACTGAAACCAGGGAGCCCTTGTCTTTGTTAGGGGAAACCCAAACCTGGCTTGTCCCATGCTATTGTAAGTAGTGATACACTACAACCTGTCAGACCTTATGCACCATGACGGGCCCACTTGAGCTGTATGGTTTACACTGCATTGGGCACTTGGTACTCGCAGTAGTTTCCCACTTGGGTGTGGTAACAGTTTGCCCCCTTCTTCAGCCAGTTCACTATGACCTGTCTGTGACACCTCACAGTTATATCCACAAGGTAAGATTAATCTCCATGGCATAGATTTCAGGCCTTCCAGGCAATCCTGACTTGATTTTGGCCCTTTTCACATGCAGAATGCTGTTCCATGATACATGTGAGATGATACAGGTGTGATGTGCCCACTGGGGCGTGACGATAACACTGTTACAACCTAAGCCCGTTGGGTATCTAGGTCCCTACTATAAGTTTCTATTTGCGACCACCAATAGGTAATTATATATATTCACTGAAAAAAGAAAAGGTTACAGGGACATTATAGTTAGACTCCGATTTCCCTCATACAAAACCAGTGAAGTTCAGTAGTTATAGTTATCTGAGCTAACTATAATGTATGCCCCCGCAATGCACTGCTTATGACCTCACATATTACATAATTCATAACATGGTCAGTGACTTCACTGATGACATCATTCAGTGAGAGTAAGTATTTTCAAAGAGTTTATGATTGTTAAACATAAATACTAACCTACTAAAAAAGATAAATTACTATACTAGGTACACTATTACTGAGTGGTACTGCTTCTAACATATATTATGCAAGTGGCTGTGTGACTATGTACTCTTGTGTGTATGGGTGTGTGAGTGGCTTTATGGGTCTATAAGTGGGTGTGAGAGTAGCTGTGTGGGTGAGTGGGAAGCTGTGTAAGTGGCTATATTGTGAGTGAATGGGTGTGTCAGTGGCTTTATGGATGAATGAGTCGTGTTGTGAGCACCTCTATCAGTGGGTAAGTGGGTTTGTAGTGACTGTATGGGTGAATGAGTGAATATCTGAATGGCTGTATGAGTGAGTGACTGGGTGTGTAAGAGGCGGAATGGGTGAGTGAGTGACTGTTTCAGTGTGGTTACGGTATGTGGTGTGTGTGAGTGGCTGTATTGTAGAGTGATTGTCTGTGTGAATGACTATGGGTGAATGAGCGGATGTGTGAATGCTTGTATGGATGTGCGAATGGATATGTAAGTGATAGTGTGAGTGAGTGTGTTCGTGCTTGTATGGGTGAGCGAGTGGCTGTGTTGAAAGGCTGTATCGTGAGTGAGTGGGTGTGTGAGCGACTTTGTAGGTAAATACGTGGGTGTTTATGAGTAGCTGTATGGGTGAGTGGCTAGCTCTGTGAGTGGCTATACAAGTGAGGAGCTGGTAATATGAGTGGCTATATGGGTGAGTGAATGGTTGTGTGAGTGACTGTGCGAATGAGTGAGTTTTGTGTGTGAGTGTCTCTATGGAAGAGTGAGTGGGAATTTGAGTACTGGTATGGGTCTGTGAATGGGTATGTGAGTGGTTGTATGGATATGTGAGTGGGCAGATGAGAGATTGTATGGGAGATTGAGTGGGTGTATAAGTGGTTCTGTGGATGATGAAATCAGTTTTGTCATTTGATATATCATCAGTGATGTCACTGACCATGTCATGAGGTTGTTATATGTGAGGTCACAAGCAGTGCATTATGGGGGTGTAAGTTATAGTTAGCTTAGGTAACTATAACTGGTGAATTTCTATGGTTTTGTATGAGGCAAATCTGAGCCTAACTATAACGTCCTTGAAACCTTTCGTTTTTTCAGTGAATTTCTAAGGATTTTTAATTTTATTTCCTAATTATAACATCTCTGTGACATTTGTTTTTTTCAGTCAATTTTTTAAGTTTTTAAAAATTCTATTTACTTACTATAATGTCCCTGTAACCTTGTTTTTACAGTGAATTTCTATGGTTTTCTAATATTCTAACTGTAACCTTTAAACTTTGTGAGTGAGTTTGTGAGTGAGTGCATGAGTGTCCCAGTGGGTGTGTGAGTGAGTGGCTCACTGGGTATGTGAGTGTCTCTGTGGGTCTTTGAGCAATTGCATGAGTGTCTGAGTGGGTGTATGAATATCTTAGTTGTTCTGTGAGTGGGTGCATGAGTGCCTACGTGTTTTCTGCTCGTTCTTTGCTTTCTCTGCCTTTTTCTGCTCACTTGTGACCTTTATTTTGCTTCTTTCTGCTTGTGGATTACCTTTTTTTCCTCTTTCGGCTAGGCGTGGGCGTAACTTGAGGAGTTCCACTTTGCAGAATTCTGAGGATTTACAGAAAAACTCCACCAAATTGCGCACAGTTCTGTGAGCGGGTGGAGTATTGACTACCCCTACTTATGTACCCTTGGATGGTGAGAGTGGTTAGGGGCCAAGAATCCTTCCAGTTACCACCAGTAAGTCCCCCCCCCAGTGAGATTACTGAGACCTCTTTCTCAACCACTCTGCAAACATGCCTCCGCGCACACTACTGGTTAGGGGATGAAGTCCCCTTGGCTGCTGAAGGCCCTTGGGGACCAAGAGCCCCTATTGTTGTCATCAGTTAGTCCCCCACAGCAGAAATCCTGAGACATCACCATAGGCCCGTCCCCTTTCTCAGCTACTCTGCAAACATGCCTCCTGGTGCACTACTGGTTGGGGGATGAAGTCCCCTTAGCTGCTGAGGGTCCTTGGGAGCCAAGCACCCCTATTGGTGCCAGCAGTAAATTCCCCATAGTGGGATTGCTGAGACCTCGTCTGAGGCCCATCCCCTGTCTCAACCACTCTGCAAACACGTCTCCTGGCACACTACTAGTTGGTAAGGGTGGGCGTAGTTCGCGAAGGAGCGCTACACGAAGCTACGCGAAGTGCACTTCGCACTATGCGAACTTCACGTAGCACTACTCGAGCTGCGTAGTAGCATGTTCGCACTGTGCAAGATGCATTTTCAATGATTACACAGTGCGAACAAGCATTCGGCACTGTGCAATCATTGAAAACGGCATCTTGCACAGTGCGAGCTGTAGTTTTCTGCCGCTCGAGTAGATTTTTACTCGAGCAGCAGCTTTCTCAACGCGAACTGGTAGTTTCTCATCGCGAGCGGTCGCGAACATGCACGACCACTCGCAATGAGAAACCTGACCTCCCCGCTTTGAGAGTCTCGCCGGGATGTCATTTTGCTTGCTCGCGGTCGCGAACATGACGTTGAGGACCGCGAACAAGCAAAAAATGACCGCTGCGCTACGCGTGTTCGCACTGTGCTACGTGCAGTTCGCGTAGTGTGAAGTTGCCCAAACTTCGCAAACTACGCGAGCGTAGCGTAGTGCTTCGCCCAGGGTTACTAGTTGGGCTTATGAAGTCCCCTTGGATGCTGAGGGTCATTAGGGGACCTCTTTCTGCTCGTTTCTGATCTTTATTTCACCTCTTCCTGCTTGGTACTGACCTCTATTTTGCTTCTTTCTGCTCGTTGCTGAACTTAATTCTGCCTGTTTGTGCTCATTTCTCACCTTTATTTTCCCCTTTCTGCTCATTGGTCACCTTTATTTTGCCTCTTTCTGCTTGTTGTTGACTTACATTCTGCCTTTTCCTGCTTGTTTCTGACCTTTATTCTGCCTCTTTCTGCTTGTTGCTGACCTTTATCTTGCCTCTTTCTGCTTGTTGTTGACTTACATTCTGCCTTTTCCTGCTTGTTTCTGACCTTTATTCTGCCTCTTTCTGCTAATTTCTGACCTTTGTTTACTCTTTCTGCTGTTTCCCAGGGCCGGGGGGATCCGGGGGGGATCCTCAAGGCCCCCACACTCCTAGCCGGCTCCTCACCCCCTGCAGGAGTCGGCATTGCTGCTGTACAGTGGTGACTTCTGAAGTGAAGGATGCACTTTGCTTCCTTCACTTTCACAAGTGCAATCCCTGTGCAGTTCCTGTGACCAGGAGCTTCTTTCTCCCCGTCTGCTGCTCTGATCCGTCTCTGACCTTTTATACACACAGTGGTATGTGAACTCGCATAGAATCCCCCCCCCCCCCGTTTGGCCCCGCACAGAAGCGGTAGCCATGGGGAGAAAGCACACCTGCCCAGCCTAAATAAAGCTCACAATTGTTTTTGGGCTGAATGCGTTACTGAATTTGAGCATCAACTCGGGCACCTGCTTTATTTATATCTGTAAGTGCTTCCTGTTGAGGTTTAATTTTCGTGCCAGAATGAATCCTGCCCTTCATATTTATCCAAGAAGACGCCATCGTTTTGTGCGATACCTCTACTCAACTGGAGTACTTTCTACTGGCTAATCAGTAAGTGCTACCTCGTTAGGTAAATGTATAGTGCTTTTCCTACACTACAGCTGCGTAAATTGCCAGAAGAGTTGTCTCCAGTGACCATGTGTGTGTTACTATACCATCGCGCCGAAGGGCGCAGGGGTCCCTTGAGTGAGCTGTCCATCATAGTGGGTAAATGGGGGGAAGTTGGTGCACACTGCTAGTGTGTGGGGCGGGGCCAAACGGGCGGGCTTCATTGCGAGTTCGCATGCCTCTTGTGTGTATAAAAGGTCACAGACCGATCAGAGCAGAAGACGAGGAGAAATATGCTCCTCATCACAGGAACTGCACAGGGATTGCGCTCGTGAAAGTGAAGGATGCACTTTGCTTCCTTCACTTTGACGAGCGCAATCCCTGTGCACTTCCTGTGACCAGGAGTTCCTTTCTCCTCGTCTGCTGCTCTGATCGGTCTCCGACCTTTTACACACACAAGAGGCATGTGATCTCAAATAGAAGCCCCCCCCCCGTTTGGCCCCGCACAGAAACGATAGCCATGGGGAGAAAGCACACCTGCCGAGCCTCAACAAAGCTCATGATTGTTTTTGGGCTGATGAATGCGTTACTGAATTTGAGCATCAACTCGGGCACCTGCTTTATTTATATCTGTAAGTGCTTCCTGTTGAGGTTTAATTTTTGTGACAGGAGCATTGTGCCAGAATGAACCCTGCCCTTCATATTTATCCAAGAAGACGCCATCGTCTTGTGCGATACCTCTACTCAACTGGAGTACTTTCTACAGGCTAATCAGTAAGTGCTACCTCGTTGGGTAAATGTATAGTGATTATCCTACACTACAGCTGCATAAAGTGCCAGAAGAGTTGTCTCCAGTGACCATGTGTGTGTTACTATGCCATCGTGCCGAAGGGCGCAGGGGTCCCTTGAGTGAGTTGGCCATAAAAAAAAAAAAAAATCCGCCCGCTCCTGAATTTGCGAATTTTCGGCAATTTCGCGAGCGTAACAGATTTTTGGCCCATGCTTAATAGTTAGTTCAACTAACCGTAACAGGCAAATTTCTCTGGTTTTATATGAGTCAAATTTTCAACTAACTATAACGTACCTGAAACCTATGTTTTTTTTTGTGAATTTCTAAGGTTTTTTAATTGTAATTCCAAACTATAACATCTGTAAAACCTATGGTTTTTTATAGTCAATTTAAAAGGTTTTTTAAATGTTAATTTCGTATTTTAATGTTTTTAAAACCTAATTTTTTTCTATTATATTTTTAAATATTTTGAAACTCTATTACACTTCTTTTTTTTTACTTTAAAAATTATGTAATGTTTTATATCTTCCCCCCAAAAATGTATCTCTTTTTTTTTTGTTTGCGAAAACTGCACTCCCATCCCTGTAGCGTACCAAGCTCCATCACCACGCGAATCCTATCCACCATATTGCTAAACTCGTAAATGATGCACATTTCGTATCCGACGGGTTCATGGCACCGCGCCCCGCGTAACATCATATACGCATGAAGTCGCCCCACCTGCTACTTTGGTATCCGACAGGTACGCAGTACCAAGCCACGCATTACGGCATGTACGTATGGGGTCGAGCCCGCTGCACGTTGTGTATGCGACGAGTGCACACCACCAGGACCTGTGTTACGTCATAGACGTATGGTGTCGTGCCGGGTACATCAATCCCTACTTCTTTTTGTCTCAAAATTATATCTAAATAACTTTAAACAGTATATGAGAGCAAGCGATAATCAAAATATTTTAAACATTTATATATTTCTAACTGTAATAAACTTATATTATGATAAATATATTTTCTCAAAATTGCTTCGGGTGCGGCCTCCTTATACGCTCGGTGCGCGATTGCCATGTGACCTTAATAAAAGCATTTGATTGCTTCATAACATTTCCCATTGTAACAGTTGGATGACCCCATCCATTTTAGTCATTCTCTCTACAGCGTTTGATGAGACACACCCCTTCTGCCCTAGAGAGCTTCTTTGAAAAGTGTTTTGCTGTATACATATATCTTATACTACACACAACATGCAACGATCATCTTGATCAATTTTCATGGTTTGTACATTAGACTTCCACGTGTGATGGCCATGCATCTCAAACGTTACATAAAAAACAAATGTGTGTTATACAGTGCCCCTGCCTTTCGGCCTGGGTATTGGTGGCTCGAAGGGGTATAATCAGCCACGGGCAGAGTGCACATCCTAGATCACATGTAACAAACAGTAAACAGTAATGTGTAGATTGTATTTCTGTACTCTCTGTTGTCAGGCTTTACCACTATATTAATGTGTCATATGTCAGACTTTCAGATTCACGCTTGGCATACATTGCTTGACTGTAATGAGCGTTATCACTGTGTATGACGTAGCCTCACTGCTGATCCTCCCTCCATCCGAGCACATTCACATGTGTGCGCTTCGCAATAGCAACACTTTCAATAATACTGCACACCCTTGACATGTGTGTCTGCGCATATCCACAAGCTTGACAACGACATGTGATGCTGGCCATTCAATGTTTTCTAACAGCATCTCATTAGCGGTACATGCTACATTAATATAAATTGCGCATTCTGCGACGTCAAAACTGCAAAAGAATAACACATAAGTACACTTCCTGGCCAGGCAGGAACTGAACAACGCCGAGATGCCCGGAACAGTTATTCACACCCTTTCGCTGGCCTGGGGTACACAAGCCCAGCCCACTTTGCGTACGTATAAATAGGATAACGACAATGCCACATGTCCTACTTCTTTTACACTGCCTCAGGTGTTATGGCCGCATCCACCTCCCCTATCAAAATGCGCAAAAAAACAAACAGGGGATCCATGAGGTGTACACCATTCTGGCAATCAACACTGGCTCTAAATTGTGAACCCTACTGCCAGTCGTGTTTCGAAAGGGATCCATGAGGTGTACACCATCCAGCAATCAACACTGCAACTGAATTGTGAACACTGCTATCCATAGTGTTTGCACACACAACAATGGCAGCAGGTGAGCAGTGGGGCCTGGGTGCTCCAATTGAGTGTGGTGCTGCAGGAGGGGTAGGCTGCATCTGCCTGAGTGTGAAGGTGCGAACAAGCGAAGTTGCCCTGTGTAACGATGTGATCCCTGACCTCATTCAGTCAGATCTCTGTCTCATTTTAAAGACCTGCTGGACCGTACTGTAGGCCTGAGCCAGCGGGCAGCGCTGCCCTACAGACACGTGTTGAGCGCAGTGCTGCGGTAGGGGTGGGGTGCATCAGCCTGAGTGTGCAGTTGCGAACAAGCGATGTTGCTGTGCATAATGATGTGATCTCTGACCTCATTCAGTCACATGTCTGTCTCATTTTAAGGACCTCCTGGACCGTACTGTAGGCCTCAGCCAGCAGGCAGCGTGCCCTACAGACATGTGGTGTTGGCTTTTAGGGCACTGTTGTGAGCTCCTTACTAAGTGTACATGCACACAGGCTTCCGTCACTGCATTACATGCACACATTAGCCTTCTAGCATGCGCTCTGTTCCTTGTCTGTGAACGTTGGTATAACATATTATTATTTAACCTTGTGTGTTCTCGTGCACTCCAACTCCTCTTTGAACCACGATTACCACTAACAGTTGGTAGATCGTACTTCAAAAACAATGCACTCAACTGGTGTTTTCTATTAAGATTGAAATAAACCTTCATTTACCTCCAGACGTTTCCACCACTCAATTATTTCTCCCTTTTCAGACACTGAATTGATTGAGCCAAAATGGGCGGAGCGGGTGATCACCCCGTCATGATGCCTCGGCATTCTGACGCCTTCCATCGTGTTATCAAGACTCCGTCCCCAACTGGAGACCTACTCTCCCACCCTGCTAAGGTACCCCGGACTCGGAGCTTGCTGATTGTGGCAGGTGAGCAGAGAAGCCTGGGTGCACAGGACATACAATTGAGCCCAGTGCGGGGGAAGGTGCTGGGGTGCAGCACCCTGGATGCACAGGTGCCGGCAAGCGATGTTCCAGTAGCTAATAATGTAATCTCTGGCCTCATTCATATGTTTCATTTTAAGGACTTGCTGGACCGCACTCTTTCTCGCAGACCCCAGCCTCCTAGGCAATCGGGTGACGGGAGGTGAACAATGAGGGCTGGGTGCAGTAGCCCGAAGCTCTGCCTCCTCCTCCCTCTGTTCTTTTGACTCTCCCTCCCCTTCTCCCTTCCACCCACTCTCTCTTCCTCCCATTTTCACTATCTTCCCTTCATTCGGACAACCTTTCTTTTCCTCTTCCACATGGGACACATACTTCATTTTTGTCTTGTAGGTTTTGTATGCTGCTTCCGGAGGAGTCCCACCCAAGTATTTCATGGTATACTGTTGTTTGTTCTAATAAACTTGCATTTCCATTTATTTATGTTGTTTTAATAAAGGTTATTTTTTTCCCAATAAATAAGTGAGTGTATAGGTCTTTTTCTGACAACACTTGTCTGTAGTTTATTGTGAAAATCGTCTGTTTATAGAAGGTTATGATGGAAAACATTTGTAATTTTGCGGTGCACCTACAAATATAAACCAAATATAAACCAACAGACTATTACATAAATGAAGCCAGCGTAATTCTACAACTGCAAGCGTTCTATGCGTGTATCACTTTATAACACCATGAGTACTGTCCGTGTGATTACAGAACCAATAAGGCACTGCCAAGGACCACGGAGGCTTCAGAGACTGCCGAAGGCCCACCCTGCATTTTTAAGTAAAGCCCCAGAGGGTGGCGATCCCCGGACTTCAGTCGTCCTCGAATCCCCCGAACAATTAGTAAACAATACCCAGGAAGGTGGCGATCCCCTAGGCTGTGAAACGTCTCAGTTCCCTCCCACACCTAATTAACATGTGACATTAAGATCCCCAGTCCTACAGAGACCCTGCAATATAATAATAAGATTGGCCACGGAACATTACCCATCAGGGGCCTCATTTAAATGAATGGGTGAGACCCCGCTTTTCTTTGTTTTTTTGTTTAATTTTTACCATCCGGATCCGCTCTATGAAAGTGATACTAGGTTTTCCTCCCCTTGCTTCAACTAATCAAACAAGGATTTGCTATCACAGGGCGGAAACCATGCATCCGCCTTCTAATAGCAAACATAAATATCCCGCGGATGCACACCCCGGGACATTGTATGAACTGCGCCTGGGAGGTCGCGCTCCCTAGGACCATGATGCATTGGTTAGTATAAACGCATACTAACAATACTTACACACATGTAGTACGGAGACCAGAGTGTAGTGAAGAGGCAGAGGAAGCGCAAAATCTAAAAATTGAAATCCTACCAGAGGTCGGATGACATAGTTCAATGAGCCGACGACCCTGGGATGAGTAGAAACAGCTACATGAAGAAAACTGGTCTTCAGCACAACGCAAGCAACTTTGACATATTGGTGAGTGCTGCCTTCTTTTGACCTTCTCCCGCTCTTCGACAAATTTATGTAGTGAAGAGGCAGACAGCAGTGGATCCGATAAGTAGATTTATTGCAGGAAAACAAGACACCTTAAACACCCATTATCAGGAGCCGACAGCAAGGCAACCGTCTTCAACAGCACCGTGTAAAAACTCCCCACGGTTCCCCTCATGACAGCCCTACATTCGAACATTACATACTTACATTCTAGTAGAATTACATACTAACATTCTACTATGACTTACATTGAAATGCTACACAGAGCCCATGACTTTACAGCAATGAGCTCATGCTTTCATCCAAAAGTCGTGAGACCGGTACGGGTGAGTAGTTCGGTTCCCACTCCCTGTATTGTATAAACGCAATCTAACACTTCTTCCATAGGTATACTACAGCACCCAGAGCACATTACTTTACAGCAATGAGCTCACGATTTAGGCTCATGGTTTCATCCCCAAGTCTTCAGACCAGTAGGAGAAATTAGTTTGCTACCCACTCCCTATATACTATAAACACATACTAACACTACTTACACAGTTATACTACAGCGGCTAGTATCCTACAGTGCCCAGAGCCCATGACTTTACAGCAATCAGCTTGCTTTGATCCCCAAGTCTTCACGCCGGTAGGCGTTAGTACTTCGCTTCCCGCTTTCGGTATAGTATAAACACACGGCAGCTGTCAGTAGTTTGCTTCCCACCCCCTGTATGGTATAAACACCTACTAACACTATGTCAGGTTGTCAGCAATGCAAGATGAAATATTCACCACTAACCTCTGCCTAGCAGCCAGCAGGGACGATGTCGTGAAGAGAAGCTTCTCTCCTCACCTGAGCACTACTCCCCACAGTGCGTTCCTAACACAGCTGTGGAAGATAGTACCCTGGGGAAAAGGGGAAAAACAACAAATTCCTTCCAGGTATCCTTGCTTCCTAGGTCTGGTCTAGGTGTGCACACTGAACACTGCATGTAAAACAAAAGAAGACAAGAGACAAATGTGAATTGTACAGGCTACTAGTACTCCCCCTACATAAACAGTAATGTGCTCTCAGTCTATATAATGCCAATACCCAGATGTCCTCCCAATGTGGTGTCATGAGCCCATAATAGGACTTGTCGTTGCAAATCGTAGGATGGCACATATAAGGCATGGTAATGGTACAGTAGTTCATCTTTCTCTGTTCAATGTTCGGGATCTTCTTGAATCCAGGCTAAAACATCGATGGCTGCTAAAGGCACCCTAATGTCCTCAAGGAAATCTTTGCAAGTGAGCACGGCTATCGACACATCTTGGACAGCCCCTTCAGCAAGGATGAAAGGAGGATCCGGATCTCCTGGGCTCATGCTATCATCAGGGTCTTCAAAGCGAGACACAGCGTCGGCCTTCCCGTTCTATGGTCCGGGTCGGTATTTAATGATAAAATCGTAATCCAATGTCCATCGCAGTTGTCGAGGTATGAGGGC
Source organism: Lissotriton helveticus (assembly GCF_964261635.1). Lineage (NCBI taxonomy): Eukaryota > Metazoa > Chordata > Amphibia > Caudata > Salamandridae > Lissotriton > Lissotriton helveticus. The sequence continues at coordinate 329,735,173 of NC_136060.1, read as the reverse complement.
CTTGGTTGTCTTTAGAAACAACAAATTCCGAAGGTCCGTGTAAATTTCAATGGTATGGCGTGCACCCAGGAGGTAGTGTCACCATTCTTCTCAAGCTCTTTTTATTGCAAGTCGTTCCTTGTCTGAAATAGAATAGTTGGTTTCACTGGGAGTACGTTTTTTAGAGAAATAAGCTACAGGGTGTAGTTGTCCTGTCTTGGGGTGCCGCTGTGACAACACTCCCCCTATGGCGTACTGTGAGGCAGCTGTTTAAACCATATAAGGGAGTAGAGTGTCTGGATGCCGCAAGATGGGAGCTTGCGTGCATCTGTTTTTTAAGTCTTGGAAAGACTGTTCAGCCTCTTTCCCCCAATTGAAAGGAACGTTTTTTCTCAGTAGTCGGGAAATGGGGTGTATTATCTTAGAGAAGTCTTTTATAAAGCGTCTGTAATAATTAGCAAACCCCAGGAAGCTTTGTACCGATTTCACATGATGTGGGGTTTTCCACTGCGTGATCGCTTCTACTTTGCCTGTGTCCATCTGGGACCCCTGAGTGTTGATTACGTAGCCCAGAAAGGCTACCTCCTGGACGTGAAATAAACACTTTTCCAGCTTGGCATACAGGGAATGTCTTGGAAGCCGCTCCAACACTGCCGTGATGTGTGTGATATGTTCTTTGATACTGGGCGAATAGATGAGATTATCGTCTATATAGACCACACAAAACGTCTCCAGGAATCCCCGCAATACCTCGTCCATGAAGTATTGGAAAGCCGCCGGGGCATTGCAAAGCCCAAACGACATTACCCGGTATTCAAAAAGCCCAAATTTCATCCGGAAGGCGGTTTTCCATTCATCTCCTCTCTTTACTCGTACCAAATGGTATGCACCCCTCAAATCCAGTTTGGTAAAATAATGAGTACCCTTGAGTTGGTCCAAGAGTACAGGAATCAGTGGTAATGGATAGCGATTCTTTACTGTTGCACGGTGGATCGCTCTATAGTCTATACAAGTTCTTAGCTCGTCACAATCCTTTTTAGGGATGAAGAAAAGAGGGGAGGAGGCGGGTGAAGAGGAATGTGTGATGAAACCGGATGCTAGGTTCTCCTCAAGGTAGTTTTTCAGATAACGTGTTTCGGGTTCTGTCAGAGCGTACACTCGACTGCAGGGAATATCGGCTCCAGGTATCAGCTCGATACGGCAATCATATGATCGATGGGGCAGCAGTTGGGTTGCTTCCTGTTTGTCAAAGAGAGTGTGGTATTCTCTGTAAACCTCAGGCAAGATGCTTGAGCTCCCACACGGTACTGTGGTACTGGCGTTTGCCAAAAGACAAGCCTGTGCCTCGATGATCTTTTCGGGTATAGCCGTCTTCTTGTTGCAGTGTTCCTTACAATAGTCAGAACTTAAGGAACCAGTAGGAGCAGCCCAGCTAACAACAGGATCATGTAAGGTTAGCCCTGGCATACCGAGGATGAGACGAAACTGGGGGGTGTCAATAAGGTCGAACCGAATGTACTCGTAGTGCTCAGTACCAAACAGCATTAAAAGGGTATGGTATGACTTGTGACGGGTCCTGATGTCAACGTTGATCCGTCCACAGCTTTCACCATTTCGGGTTTCTCCTCCTTCTCCCAGGTAATGCCTATGTTCCCAGTATATCTTTGGTCCATATAGTTTCCCGTTGCACCTGAGTCCAGTAAGGCCTGCACCTCCAGTACGATAGTTTTCTCAACCACAGAGAGACGCTGACATTCAAATGTGTCACAGCGGGTTGAATAGTGTTCGCTATAACGGACGAGATCGATGTACGTCGTCCACCCAAACCAGTGATCTCAGTCTGACTCGGGCTCTTCAGTTTTCCGAAAATCCCTTTGTTTCCAGTGTTGCTTGTACCCTTGGAACAAAAGGTCATTCTGGGAGTTGAGCCCTGGCGCGACACTCATGAATAAAATGCCGCCCTTTCCGCAATACAAGCATAACTTCAATTTTCTTCTTTTGTCTCGTTCTTCCGTAGTGAGAGGAGCTCGGATACCCCCTATCTGCATTGGTTCGGATCCATCGGTGTTCTTAGGGTGATCATCCATTGGAGGTTTCGGTCTGGAAAAGAGAAGACGCGTTTCTCCTCTGTTTCTATCCCCTCGTGGAAGTTCTCAATCCAGGGACATCATGTGGGATTTACGATCTAATCACTTCCGCATCTCTAAACAGAAGTCCGAAAACCTGTGTAACACGGGGTCGTTTCTTTCCATCAAGGGAATGCTCCAGCTTGCGGCATTTCCCCCCATATAGGACATCACAAAGGCTGTTTTGCTGCTTCATCTTGGAAAACGGCAGGTTTGCACAAGAAGTGCAGCCGACATTGGTTTAGGAAAGTCTCAAACTTTTTTGGGTCACCGTAGAATTGTTCTGGAGGGGCCAAGGGAATACCAGTGTTTTGGATCACGGGGACTGTAGGAGAGGAATCGGAGGCATGTGGGGGACCAGGAGAGGCTGCAAATAACAGCCATAGTGGATGGGGGAGGGTGCACTGTTTGCACTGGAGGGGGAAGAGTAGCTTCCTGTATGGATTGGCTGGACCAGGGACCTTTACGTGGAACACTCGCTACCTCCCTACGTAACATGCCCATTTCCCTTCTCAGATCTTGATTCTCCAAAAGTGAGGTTTGTACCTCCTGCTGCAGAGCCATTAAGCTCTCCAGCAACGAGGTCAACACCGTACTAGTGTCCATCGTCAGGGCTCGGCATCAATCTTGGGCTTGACAATCTGTCAGGTTGTCAGCAACGCAAGATGAAATATTCGCCACTAACCTCTGCCTAGCAGCCAGCGGGGACGATGTTGTGAAGAGAAGCTTCTCTCCTCATCTAAGCACTACTCCCCACAGTGCGTTCCTAACACAGCTGTGGAAGATAGTACCCCGGGGAAAAGGGAAGGGGAAAAAACAAATTCCTGCCAGGTATCCGTGCTTCCTAGGTCTGGTCTAGGTGTGCACACAGAATACTGCATGTAAAACAAAAGAAGACAAGAGACAAATGTGCATTGTACAGGCTACTAGTACTCCCCCTACATAAACAGTAATGTGCTCTCAGTCTATATAATGCCAATTACCGGTAGGTATGCAAAATGATGGTCATCTGTGGAATATAACATTAGTTCTCCAAGTACAAGGTTTTGACTCGAGGCCAAGCAGTCAACTGACTCTCTCACGCTGTTCAAATCACAGAGTGAGAGTGTAATACACAGTGTGAAACTTGTCACTGTTGAGACAGCACAGCGAACTTCTTATGCGACCCCAGCCGGTTCAAAATAGCCACCGGGGCCGGGGGGTAGCTCCTAGGATTCAAAGTATGTGAGCAGCGCACACTACGCAATGTTCAAGGAAAGAAATACAAGATACGGGATTGGAAAGGAGAGGAGTGCTCCGGCGCTTCTCTATTTGCACAGACAGTCACGGTACCTGGCGCCGCCCGGGAGGGAGGTGTGTGCATCAAAGGCGCAGGAAAAGGAAACACGCGAGAGAGGTCTGTCTTCCTTTTTTACCAATAAAATAAAGAGGATTCAGCAAGATCTTGCAAATGCCCTCTCCACCGATCACTCAACAGAGGGACCCTATCCCTCTTTTTGCCCTAGCCCGGAACAGCGGTTTACGGTCTTTGAGCAAATTTCGGAGGATATTACTCTCCCGTTAATCCAGTCCTTGAAATCTGGTTCCCCTGCTGACCCGTGCCCTGCCCGGGTACTTTCGGAGGTGGCGGATCTGGTCTGTTTTGAGATCACGCAGATTGTGAACCTCTCCCTGAGGACGGGCGTGGTCCCTACTGTGTGGAAACAGGCCAAGCTTCTGCCTCTCCTAAAGAAACCTAGTCTAGATTGGTCGGTCCCCGGAAATTACCGACCAATCTCTCTCTTACCGGCTCTCACAAAGATCTGTGAGAAGGTGGCATTTCGACAACTAGAGAGATTCGTCGAAATTTCCAATGCCCTCCACCCGGCCCAGACGGGCTTCAGGGCTGCTTACAGCACCGAGACAGCCCTCCTGGAGATGAGTGAGGCCATCCGGGACTGCTTAGACGGAGGCGGCAGAGCGGTCCTTATCCTTTTGGACCTCTCTGCCGCGTTCGATACCGTCCCCCATGAGCTTCTTCTCGGCCGGCTGGCGGATATAGGCATTGGTGGGGTTGTGTTAGACTGGCTGTCCTCCTTCTTGTCTGACAGGACCCAGCAGGTCTGGCTGCCCCCCTATGCTTCCAAGTCCGAGCATCTGCTTACAGGTGTCCCGCAAGGTTCCACCCTTAGCCCCTTACTGTTCAACGCCTACATTACACCTTTGGTTTATCTAGCTGAGCAGTTCGGGGCTAAGATCATAGGGTATGCAGACGATACCCAATTGCTGTTTACCTGGCCAGATGACAACCTCGAAACCTCTACAGTTCATCTCTGTCTGTCCGCTGTATTTCGTTGGCTGACGAGGGCCCAGCTGAAGTGCAACGAGGACAAATCTGAGGTTCTCTTTTATGGCTCTTTTCCCTCCTCGTTCATGAGTACACTATGGCCGCCTGATATTCCAGGCCCTAAAGAGATGGGGAGACCTGCCAAGAATTTGGGCGTCTGGTTCGGAGAGGACTTGAGATTTGAACACCATATCAAAACACTTACTGGCACCTGTTTTGCGACCTTAAAAATGCTTCGCAAATTCTTTCCCCTGCTTCCTAGAGAGGCAAGAGAGTCTGTTGCGCGAGCGCTTATACTGTCCAGGCTGGACTATGCCAATGCCCTGTTCAGCGGAATCCCCTCTTATCTGGTAAAACGCCTACAAGTCATCCAGAACGCGGCAGTCCGCCTTTTATTTAACATTCCTAGATGGATGAGTGTCCGCGCGGAGATGCGCGCACTACACTGGCTTCCGGTTGCACAGCGCATCCGGTTTAAGGCGCTAGTCTTGGCGTTTCGTGCTATTCACCAACAAGGCCCCCAGTACCTGAGGAAAAGGTTTGTTAGCTACATTCCCACACGCACTTTGAGATCTTCCACTTTGTTTCAATTATCCCTTCCCCGTTTCAAGCGTGCCAGGCTTGGCGGCCAGTCGATTGCGGTGGTCGTGGCGCGCGCCTGGAATGCTCTTCCTCTTCAATTGCGCTCCACACCCAATGTAGCCGTCTTCAAAAAACACCTAAAAACTCATCTGTTTAACAGTGCTACTTGAGAGTCCGTGTCTGAAAGCACGTGGTTTTGCTGTTCTTTTCCCCGCGCCAGGATACTCCTCAGTAGCAGAGCGCGCTATAAAATGGTTTAATAATAAGAAGACCTCACTCGTAATCCTTCAGCTCAACAGGCAAGCAGCAGGTTGAGCGAAGGTCTCAGACACATGGTCTGGGTCTTTTGAAGGCGTCTACAGGAACTCCCAAACTTCGGCGGGAAGGAAAGTGTCCGCACTGATACGGTACTTGCAGGAAGCCACAAGACGTCCGATCCTCTCTGAGGCTTACGGCGAGATTTTCAAGCACCTTCCCCTTTCCCTGGAAGCGCTTAAATGACAGGCGTGCCACTGAGGGAGGTCCCATTTGACTGTGTGGGACCCCGCTGCCTTCTGGGTTTTGTAGTGCAGCGGGGCGCCGTATTTTCTGTATCGCTGCCCCTGCCTACAAGGAAGGTGTGTGGGTGCCTGTTGTGGGTGAAGAAGCACGGCCCATTATTTGCACACGTATACCACAGCAGCAATCACCTCCGTTTGATCCCCAAGTCTTCACACCGGGAGGCGTGAGTACTTCACTTCCCGCTTCCGGTACAGTATAGACGCACAATAGCAGTCAGTAGTTCGCTTCCCACTCCCTGTATGGTGTAAACCCCTACTAACACTACTTGCACACGTATGCTACAAAGACCAGAGCACATCACTTTACAGCAAAGAGCTCATGGTTTAGGCTCTCGGTTTCATACCCGAGTGTAGCAGCATATCATCTCAGCACCATGTCACTCTGAGCAACACCGCACTTTCAGACCGGTACAAGTGACTACTTTGCTTTGCACTCCCCCACAGAGGTTACAGTGCTCCTACCCTCCTTTCCTACTTTTTTCCCCTTACTCGCTTCAACGGAATCACAAAATGGCGGCCAACACTTTCTAGTTGCAACCGCTCGCAGCGCTCGCAACCAATAAGCAGCAAGTTATTGCTCGTAACGCCTCAGCCAATCAGATGGCAAAATTCCCACATATCGATATCTGTACATTTTGAAATGTCTCCAAAACTACTGAACAGATTTAACTAAATAAACGAAAGCGTGATTTCTAGACCAAGACCCTTCTCTCTGCCAAATTTGGGGTAATTCCGTTCACCCGTTCGACCTGTAGCCTTGTCTAAGAATTCCTATGAAAATTAACATGGAGAAAACATGTTTTGGAGGGGGAAGAGTAGCTTCCCGTATGTATTGGCTGGACCCGGGACCTTTACGTGACAGACTCGCTACCTCCCTACGTAACGTGCCCATTTCCTTTCTCAGATCTTGATGCTCCAAACATGAGGTTTGTACCTCCTGATGCAGTGCCGTTAAGCTCTCCAGCAACGAGGTCAACACCGTACTAGTGTCCATCGTCCAGGCTGGGCGTCAATCTTGGACTTGACAATCTGTCAGGTTGTCAGCAACGCAAGATAAAATATTCACCACTAACCTCTGCCTAGCAGCCAGCGGGGATGATGTTGTGAAGAGAAGCTTCTCTCCTCACCTGAGCACTACTCCCCATAGTGTGTTCCTAACACCGCTGTGGAAGATAGTACCCTGGGGAAAAGGGAAGGGGAAAAAACAACAAATTCCTGCCAGGTATCCGTGCTTCCTAGGTCTGGTCTAGGTGTGCACACAGAACACTGCATGTAAAACAAAAGAAGACAAGAGACAAATGTGCATTGTACAGGCTACTAGTACTCCCCCTACATAAACAGTAATGTGCTCTCAGTCTAAATAATGCCAATTACCGGTAGGTATGCAAAATGATGGTCACCAATGGAATAAAACATTAGTTCTCCAACACTTCCTATTTGCAACCGCTCGCAGCGCTCGCAACCAATAAGCAGCAAGCTAGTGCTCGTAACGCCTCAGCCAATCGGATGGCAAAATTCCGATCACCCGTTCGACCTGTAGCCTTGTCTAATGTTTCCTATAGAAATTAACATGGAGAAAACATGTTTTTGGAGCCCCTTTTTATCTCAGCCCCCCCTCTGCCAAACTTTCAACATAGGAGCTGATATGAACAAAGAATTAGTTTTGAGAATTCCTTGATGATTCATCAAATGACGGCAAAGTTATAAGCAAGCTCTTCCTATGGAAACTTGGTCCTAGCTATAACCACCTACTGGCGACCGCCAGTAGGTAATATATATATATATATATATATATATATATATATATATATATATATAAATATATATATATATATATATATATATATATATATATATATATATATATATATATACAATCACTCTCTCCCTTTTCAAGAAGACCACTCGGGACACTACGGGAATTCAAAGCAGGTAATTTATTCAGGGCTTGTGGCATGACCGGTTTCGGCGTGTGCCTTCTTTAAACGCCATAGTCCTTACACGACGATAGCACCCACACAGAGATTCTTAATGAGCTCCTCCTCCAAATGGTGGTTGGGCTCACCTGGAGCTGATTGGCTGCTGCTCGCTTCAGTGTTGGGGACGACCAGTCCCAGAATACAGCGTGCTGGCAAACATCTCCAGGCAGTGGGGCTTCGCAAATAAATCAAAAATTTGTGTCCGCTTTTAGGTCCAGAAACTCACTACCACAACCTCCGTGGTATCGCAACTGAATGCACAGGCCAGGTGTTAGCGTCACTCTACACCCTCTGTGCGCGATGTCCCCAGCTGCTTACAAGGCCTCGGGGGTCTCTGTGGCGGGCCGCTGAATTCACCCGACTCCTCGGAAACACAGCATCACTTCCAATTTACAACTCGGCCACTTTTTGAGAGGGTCCCTCGTAGGCGTACCTGGAAACCGTGCCTAAATACACTCACTCTCTCCCTTTTCAAGAAGACCACTCGGGACACTACGGGAATTCAAATCAGGTAATTCATTCAGGGCTTGTGGCATGATGGGTTTCGGTGTGTGCCTTCTTCAAACGCCTAGTCCTTACACGACGATAGCACCCACTCAGGGATTCTTATATCAAACAAACCAAGTTTGCCTGCTATAGAGGATGCACACAACAGGTAAGGATTTGCCACATCAGCTTTAATGGTAGAAGCGGTGAACGGACAGCAACCCAGCCCGTGCGGTTTTAACGTCCGGTCCCAACGCGTTTCGTGCAATCACTTCATCAGGGGAGGCTAGGAGGCAACAACAGAATGATTTGGCGGCAACCTTGATATTCACAGGGACCCCCCCTGTGGGCGTGGCCATGAATGTGGCCTGCTGGTCTTTGCAGTTTCGTCCATTCTACTCCAGTGAGGCTCTCTCCTGCAGACTTCACAAATTGAAATTGAAATTCTTATCCAAGTGGATCCTGGCCCTTGAGTAGACTGTCCAAAAATCGTTTTCCTTTCCTCCAAAAGCGGCACCTGTCCCATAAGCAAATCCGCAGTTTGACGGAATTGCTGGGGCGGAACCAGCGCTGGCGCTGCTCCTCCGTGGCTCACGCAAAAGCTGCTAAACATCAAATATATATTTACATATTTACTGAAAAAAACATAGGTTTCAGGGGTGTTATAGTTAGGAATTAGCATTTACATTTTTTTTTAAATTAATTGAAAAAACCATAGGTTTCAGACATGTTACAGTTTGGAGTTAGCTTCTGGGGTGTAATAGTTAGCTGGATACTTCACTTGTACAAAACCATTGAATAAATCACGCACCCGCAATCCACTGCTGATGATGTCACATATTGCATCATTCTTGACATGGTCAGTGACATCACTGATGACATCTCAAATGACATCACCGATGACATCACTGATGGCATCATCCAGTGAATGTGGTTTGGTTCGATATTTAATTATGTATTATATATATATATATATATATATATATATATATAGCAATCTGCATTGAAGAATGAGTGCATATATAAATATCTAGAGTGAGGATTTAGTAGCAGTGTGAGTGACTGTTTGAGTGACTAATTTATAGTGTTGGTTACTAGCTACATGAAAGTATATATTAGATTTTGATTAGTTAGGTAAGTATTTGTATGGGACAGCGAATGTATGTGTGATTGGGTGGGGGTGTGTGACTGTGCAAAGATGTGCGAATAGTTGATTCACTAGGTATATGAGGTTAAGTCTGCATGTGGAGATAGTTGTTTGAATGAGTGATTATGTTTAAGATGTTGATGAGCAAATATATCTCCTAGTGATACATGTGCAACGAAGTAGAAAAAATAAAAGGCAGTGTATGTGACAGTTGTATATATAAAACTATACATAAAAGTCAGTGATTATGTAAATGACTTTATGTATGACAGTATACTTGTAATAGTGAATTTATAACACACTAAGGGGGTCATTAGGATGACGGGCGGACTTAGTCCGTCCGCCATCCTATCGGGACTCGGCACCGCCCGCCATAAGGGTGGGGTTCCCGTGGGTGGTATTAGGATGCGACCGCCACAGTGGTGGCCGCATCCTGCATTTATAACATTGTGGTGGGCGGTGCTCTCTGCACCGCCCGCCACAATGCTATAAATGCATGTATGCATTTGCATACACAATGCGGCAGGCATTGCGCGGTGCCTACCGCATTGTATATGCAAATGCAGGGGGGTACCACAGGTACCCTCCCGTGTGCACCTCCCACCCCTCCTTCACTTTGGGGGCCCGCAGGGGGCCCCCAAAGTGAAGACCGCATGCCTTTCCGTGAGCTCTCCTTAGTCATCTCCGCTCTGCAGAACCACCGCGCGGAGATTCCCGGCACCAACACAGCATGCCCGTATGCCATCCAAAAACTTCTCGGAGCGGCCAGAGCACTACAAAGCAGCAAGAACGCCGTCATCCAGAAACGCCGTCAGGTACACTCTGCCATTCCTGGGGGGGCGGGACCGCGAGTCACCTGTGACTACCCGGCAGCGTGGTTCTCCGTGGCAGTCATTCCGTCCGTTAATCGCCCTGAAAAAAACTCATTTTTTTATGTTCATTGCATATTGCTTGTTCATTCACTGCATCAGTGGCGCTGCCCCCAGACCCATATACGGAGGAGAAAAACTCAACCCAAGAATCTTCGCTTATTGCCACCTCGATCCTTGCTTCCCCACTGGTCGAGAAAAAAGGGGCCTTCACTGCCTCCCAAAAAAAGGAGCAATCCCACTGTAAAGATGCATCATACAAATTTATCCAAGCATGTTCCTTGATATCCTTCTTTCTCTTATTTCTAGCTACGGTATAAGCCTTCCTTAGCCCCCTAATTTCTTGATAATCCTTTACTGATTTATGTAGGGCAGCTTTTAAAAGGGAATAGGATTTAGTGCAGTGAGAATCAAACAACCATTTTTTTAAAAATTGTGATTCCTACCAGGACATTTTTAATTTTTTTTGTATTATCTCTGTGAATTGAGAAAAAGCACCCAGCAACTCACTGGGAGAGATCTCTTCTTGTAAACACTTGGTTATGAGGATTTTTGCCTCTAGCTTTATTTTCGAACTCGGGACCTCAGGGTCACTCTTGGCCCAACATATTGAGTATCCGTTCTGTCGACCCAGGGCACATCCTTGGGTCCAGGCTAGACTCACAGACCCGGAACCTTTGTCAGGCAATAACATGTTAATGCTTAAAGGAAAGTGGTCACTGATCCCTAATGGGTGGGTGATGAACTCCTCCACCCATGTCGCATATCGGTTAGGAAGAATGATGAAATCGATCTGTGTGCTATGACCACGGCCTACAAATGTGGGACTACAATCAATAGGTGGGACACACATCCTATTATCGAATCCCATATCGTGCATTGCCATGACTTCATTAAAATTTTCACCAACCATTGAATGTATGAAGTGGGGCATTTGACCTAAAACTTCTTCATCCGTGTCCCCATACCCACACGACGGCTGCATACATAAATTGGTGTTAAAATCCCCGTCCCATATTAAAATACTGTCCTTCCCCGTTGTATCACTTAGCTTCTTAATTTCCTCATTCATGCCAAATAACACATCGGCGACATTACTCCTATCTATGTTATTATAAAAATTAATAACAACCAATTCACCTGCAAGGAGATGTCAATAGCAACAATATGATAATAACTGGTCGATTTTAAGACTCTTATCCGTAACACCCCCAGTGGTGACTGTATAAGTGAATAGTATGTGTGCTGGTGTGTCAATGTTGACATAGGTGTACAAGTGCATTTGATAGTGTTCTATTGATTTGTAACATCTTGTATGAGTTAATTTATAGATGAGTGTTTAGATGTGTGTGTAGACCTGGGATTCACGGACTAGGTTTTTAGAAACTTGTATTGGTGTCTCAATGGTTTCTAAAATGGTACTTTGTATTTAATACTAAGTGATAAAAGGTTATACTACTGTGTCATAAGGTGTATCAGATTGTCACATGGATGATGTAATCAGTGATGTCATCAGTGATGTCATTTGAAATGTCATCAGTGATGTCACTGACCATGTCATGAATGATGTAATAAGTGACATCATCAGCAGTGGGTTGCAGGAGCGCAAGTTATAGTTAGTAGAACTAACTATAACAGTGGAATTTCAATAGTTTTATACGAGTGAAATGTCCTGCTAACTGTAACACCCTTGAAACCTATGGTTTTTTTCAGTGAATTTTCACGGTTTTTTATATGCTAATTCGTAACTATAACATGTCTAAAACCTATGGTTTTTTTCAATGAATTTCAAAGGTTTTTTTAAATGCTGATTCCTAACTATAAGATGTCTAAACCTATGGTTTTTTCAGTAAATTTCAAAGGATTTTTAAATGTAATAATAGTTATATTTATTTTTTTTATACTGATTTTCAAAAAAATGTTTACTATTTATTTTTACATATTTTATTTTTTAAATTACATTATATGTTTTTAATATTAATGGGAAAAAAACGTTTTTTTAAATGTTGAAACTATAAAATAGTTTTTTTTAGTTTTAATATATTTATATTATTTTCTTTATTGTTTTTTTTTCACATTTTTTTGGGGAGTCGCGCACCCAAAGCGTACCTTTCTCAATCACTGTGCAGAACCTAGCCGCCATTTTAGAAATGTTGTGAAAGATCCGCGCAGGGTGTGCACTACACGGACTGCGTAGTAGCATGTTTGCACTGTGCAAGATGCCATTTTCAATGATTGCACAGTGCGGACAAGCATCCGGCACTGTGCAATCATTGAAAATGGCATCTTGCACAGTGCGAGCTGTAGTTTTCTGCCGCTCGAGGAGATTTTTACTGGAGCTGCAGCTTTCTCAAAGCGGACTGGTACTTTCTCATCGCGAGTGGTCCCAAGCATACGCGACCACTCGCAATGAGAAACCAGAACTCCCCGCATTGAAAATCTCGCAGGTAGGTTTATTTTCCACGCCAGGATGTCATTTTGCTTGCTCGCGGTCGCCAACTTGACGTTGAGGACCACAAGCAAGCAAAAAATGACCACTGCACTACGCTACACGTGTTCCCACTGTGCTACGTGCAGTTCGCGTAGTGCGAAGTTGCGCAAACTTCGCAAACTACGTGAGCGTAGCGTAGTGCTTCGCCCAGGCCTACTATATTTGTATGATAGTGTGTGAAAGTTTGGTTGAATGTATGCGTAGTATATAATTGACTGAAAGAATGCATTAGTAGTGTATGGTGAATGTATAAGTGTAGAAATATAAGGAAGTGCTGCAGCATGATACTGTAAGCTCTTTAGCTGAAACGTTCTGTGGTACTTCCGAAGAACAGGGATGCAACATATGTACACAAATATGTTGCAAGTCTATGCTTCCCTCTGCACTGCTGCTTAAACTGCAGCCATGCGGTGACACAGGCACCCTTGCACCATGGTGCAAGGATATCTGTGTTGTGCGGAGTTTGGTTTTGTGCAGGAAGACACACCTTCCTGCACAAAAACAATCAGTGAAGGCATTTTTCTCCTTCAATGTATGCTGTGCAATGCAGCATACATTGAAAGAGAAAAAATAAGGAGAAATGAAAACAACTCTCCTTGTTGTGCCTTCCTACACCAACTGGAGGATGGTGCAGCATTCATACACATGTCCAGATTCATGAATTATGATAAATCTGGAGATCTGTCTTGTTGTATGAGTGTTGTGTGGAAACACCCACAGCAACACCTATAGAACGCCCCTTCAATGCAAAGTGGTGTGTATGATGAGGTCGTATTTACATGGTGAAGAAAAGCTACACAGAGTGCCTTTTCCTCTCCTTGTAAATAAGAAAGAGTGTCTTGAGCCATCACTATGTTACAAAAAGTGACATATTGTTGGCAGAGGATGCTTCTAAATTTGCCCCGTAAGTGCTTAGGTATTGGCAGACTGTTACAATAAGAACTTATTGCTGGTTGATTGATTGAAAATGTGAATGAGAGTGACAGGAGGTAAGCACAGAGTTACCTCTCCAAAGATGCTCAAAGAAAAATGATTGAAATGATTGTGGTCCTTCAATAGGTACAATGAGAAATGTTATGAACCAATCAAATCTTTGTTTTTTTGGTCACATGGGATCCTATGATAGAGAGATCCCAAAAATACATAGGTATAAACTGAGGGCCTCATTTATGAGGCATTGCGTGAGTTTTGCGCTTCCGATGCGTCACTTTTTGTGATGCATCGGCAGCGTAAAACATGCCTCCTGTTGTACACCATTTACAAAGTGACGCATCTGAGCAGATGCATCACTTTGTAAACACCTGTGCTACATTATACCTGCGTCAGGTATAATGTATGCAGGGGGGGCATTCCCCCCCAAAAAGCCTCGTAGAAGTGACGCAGTGAAATCTATGAGATTTCACGGTGTCACTTCTAGGACGCCGTTGCATCAAAATCTGACGCAGGCCCTTTCACATGGGGCTTGCCCCATGTGAATGGACGCATTGCTGGAGTTGCGTCACTTTTGTGACACACTCCACCAATGCGTCACTTTTGCGCCATACAGATACTTAAGAAATACTGATGTATCTGTAACTCCTTGCGACATGATGCATCATACAGTAGATACATATGACACATCAGGTATGTCACAAAGAGTGCGCACTTAGAAGTGACGCATCGCTTCTTTCACGCAGCAATGCGTAATTTCTCATAAATGAGGCCCTGAGTATTTTGAAGAGTGTATTAATACTTTGTAGATTCTGGCAGGTCTGCATGCAAAGAAATTGACTTGTACTAGGGTTAGTGGCTTAAGTATATATCTACTAAATAGAGTAATTTCAGTACTGCAAAGAGAATACAAGATACATTTTTAAGTACTTAAGTTTTGGCAAAGTGATAGGGCATGTTTATAGAGTGGTGAAGGGAAGGGATGGGGCCTGATGTGACATGTGCAAACACACTCTGTGACGTGTTTTAAGTTGAGGAATTTAGTCTCTTTTGATCCTGAAAGTCCCTGGGTACTGCTAGCCCACCATGCCTCTCTATTGAACACCATACAGCTGCTTTGCAGAGAGGTGGCCCGAAGCCATGGCCCATTTTACACCTCTCTACAATGCAACTCTCTGGCACTTTCTGCACATATTTGGTGGGTTAGTTGGCTCCCAGGGACACGCAGGATTCAAGGAGACTTTATCCCGTAACTTAAAACGCCTACAGAGCATGTTTCCACACATATCTACTCCATCCATCCCCCCTTTCTTCACCAGTGTGGAAAGAGCCCATTGTGCATTTTAATACTTAGTTAATCTTACCTTCACAGTAATAGATATAAAAAGCACTAAACATTTTTTCAATTGTTTTTTATAATTAACATTTCTGAAAATGTCATTCTTTAGAATTAGGATCTGTGAAAAAGAAGAAAAAATACAGTTATAATATATAATATATTTTTTTACAAAACAGTTCTCCGAATATATTGAATTTCACTACATCAGTGATTTCAATGTTACTCATCACATAACAGCTGGCAAAAAAAAAACAATCAATGAGATTGATTAAAAAAACAAAAGTGTGTCTAAAATATTTTAATATACTCAACTATTTCTGAACATTCCATAAAAACTATATCCTCAATTACATACCATTTAATACGTATCACACAAATATAAAATGCTTTTTTCTAAGAGAATTTTCTTACTTGAATATGAAATAACTCAAATGATAATTCAATTAAGAATTATTTTTTAATTTCTGTACCCTGTAAATGATGATCTTTAAAAATATATGCTGTGAGAATGTGGAACAAAAAGTCCATAATTCAAATGTATACCTTTCCTCTAGGCCAAATAGTATCCTGAAATCCTTTAAACTGAAATTGTCCAATAGTAATCGTATTAATACATTTTAACATATTCCTAATAGGCTGGGTTAAGTTCCTAAAACTTTGGCTTTAAAAATATTAGGTAGGAATTTGTTAGGCAAACATTGTTTAAACACCAATTGAGCATCATTACAATATGTCCATCCTTTATCGCATTTTAAATAGGCAGTGTAATGTCCAGATGTTGTAGGAGGAACATCATGGAAAATTATTGCTACTGCTACAAAAGTTCTTCCTGATATTGATAGTTGACTTGTTACAAAATGTTTTATTAAAGTTTCCAATTTTCTTCCATCAGCTGTACAACGTTGTATCATTAAAATTATATATTGTCCATATCTTCGTATAAATAATGTTGATATGATTTCTGTTTTGCTTTGGCTACACTCCATGTTTTGATTTGCTGCTTTAACTAGTTTGTTGAAAGACACTGATTTAAAGTCTGGTAATGTCACATATATAAATCTTTCAGTGTCTATGTTAGTGCTAGATGTAAACATACAATTTTCACATTCATGTTCCCATTTATAACAAAGGCCAAAAAGATTTTCAATTTCTATCCCTTCATTTTCCAATACTGCAAGCATATACATTAGAAATTCCTGAGCATCTTGTTGGATATTCTGCGTAAATTGTGTAGAACCAGAACAAATATCCAAAAGATTACGAATATCAGAAACGCTTTGCAATTCACTTTTATTAGTTCTTAATTTTTCATACATACAATGCAACAAGGAACAAAATCTTATTCCCCGATTCTCCATAATTTGCTGTTGCAAACTTTCTTGAAAAAAAACTTTGACCCCTACATTAGCATAGCAGTAGATACCTGAACTATTTTCATACTGATAACCAACAATCTCTTCAACAGTGTCCTTTTTCTTTTTGCTTGCAATCTCAACATTATCTTGATATTGTTCCTTCTCCATAACTTCACTACAGATATTCTCATATCTTCTTTTACGACCTACCACATGCTTTTCAAATACAGGATATTGACCTAAATTGGGAGCATACGCTCTTCTTAACCTATTATACTCTTTTACACAGTTTGCATCTGCAGTAATCTTTGTCTCATCAAAATCAATCAAAAACAAAGCAGATAAAGTTCTGACTCGGGACAAAGCAACATATGCCATACCCTATTTAAACACGGTACTTCCAATGTTCACCAAAGCACTGTCTACACGTAATCCTTGAGATTTATGAATAGTCACTGCAAATGCCAGAGAAAGTGGAAACAGTTTTCTACGGACATATAAATCTTTAACAAGCAAAAAACAAACTGAACAACAACCAATTTACTTTACTTCTTCAATTTGATCAAATTCTATTTTTAAAAATTCAATTCCATCTCTATTTTGATAATTAACAAAATTGACAACTTTACCCATTACTCCATTTACTAAACCTTTTTCTACATCCAAATTACGCCTTAAAACTACCCGACAGTTTACACATAAATTTAGATTCTTTTCTAAACCAGCAGTTTTAGATATTGATTTTTCTAATGAATCCAATTTTGTTTTCAATTTTTCCGTTGAAATAATAGTGATTCCTTCAAGCTCTTTTTTATCAATGGCTTCCATTTTTATTATTTCTTCATTTTCTAGGTTCAAAAGTTGTTCATTGAATGTAGAACACGCGCAGTGTTGGCATTAAGCAGATTATAGATTTATTTTCTGCAATTTTCATATATATTTTATCAGGAACTATATTTTCATTTGGAAATAAATTTGAAAGTAGTCGACTTTGCAAAGCTTGTTTGCCATGTTCTGTAAGTACTCCAATTCTTATATCTTGAAGAATAGTTCCATAATCAACATCATTTGCCTGTCGCCTATTTGTAATGAGTTATTTAAATTCAAAATATGACCAAATATTAACATTTCCAACACTTCCCAAAGACTTTCTGGTTTCTTCATGCACAAGTGTTTTAAATACTGGTTGTCCTTTTACAGGAGTATGTTGCAGTAGGTCTCCAAAAACGATGACATGTTTTCCTCCAAATAAGACATCGTACTCTGTTTTAAGAATTTACTGCATTCTTAAATGCACAAAAGCAAGCATTAAGTTTGAGACCATGCTTACCTCATAAATAATCAGAAGTTTCATTTTCTTTAGCACTCTTGAAACTTCATAACAAGCTTCTCCAGATAGCTTGTGATATTCCAATTTGTTTTCATGCTCTACAGGTAGCATAAGTAAATGATGCAATGTAATTCCTTTAATGTTGTGTGCTGCCAACCCAGTTGGAGCAGTTACAACACAAGACAAATGTGAATCAGTTGTTTTCTGTAGATAACTGGTCAATTAATCAAGAAACTTTTTCCTGTTCCAGCTTGACCACTGACATACATACGGATAGGTTGAAATGATGTGCATTCCTTCTTTTCATGAAGAAATCCATGGTCAATCTGTTGTCTCACTTGGTTATATATTTCTTTCTGTTCAACATTTCGTTGTTCTTGCAAATTTCCTAAGTCCATAATATCTTCTTGAGTTTGATGCATTGCTGTTTCCACTTCATTCATGGCGATTGGCACTTCATTTTCAAGAATTGGTTGTCCTAGTGGATCTTGACACAGTGGAGCAGAGCTTTGACTGTCTTGAGAACTGCCTCTAGCAATCTCAGCTGCAATAGTAGCTTTTTGATCAATTTCTTTGTTCAACATTATAAGATAATTTGCAAAAACAGTACATTCTATGGTATCTTTACAAGCATTGAAGGAATCTTCATAGCTTTGAAAATCTCCAAGTAATTCCAATTCTGTACGCCACGGTTTTAACAGTAACAAAAGTGCCAAATAGGACAATTCTCTTTTATCAGGAGTATCACAGCTCAGTTTTCTGTGATTAATCAAATTTCCTTTCCTTTGTTTCACCAAACATCCTTCGGAACCAATCACTGCATATTTTCCTGCATTGATGTTTTCTGTAATATTCCGTTCAAAAGTGTAATATTGCAGCACTTCATAGACACATGTGTTCTCAAGATGATGACATCTATTTGGATAATATGTATCCAACATGTTTGTTTTGACAGTTTCTGTACTTTCCGGATCTTTTTCGGCTAAATATTCAATTTCTTGTACAGATTTAGGTACTTGATTTCGCATTGCAGCAAGACCTAGACTCACCCAAATGATTCTTCTAGATTTTGAGTATGAACTTGCAGATGATAACTGATCTGAGCATTCATACGCTCCAATTTCTCGATGGGATAACATCTTCAAACTGAAACTGTACAAATTCTTACTAAGACTCCTCTCGTGAGAAATTTCTTCCCATATTTCTTTCAATTCCGTCTTTTTCTGATTTTGTAATGTAGGATGTCATATACCGGGCAATAGCAATGGAAATATCTGCAACGTTCTGAATATCCATATTAGCATTCCACATTGAGAGAATAACTGGATTATAATCATTTATGTATTTTGATTCTTCACCTCTTCTCAAATTGCATGTATTTTTTTTAGATTTTCTAGTGATGGTATGTCTCATAGCTGACTTAAAATTGTTTACTCTTCCTTTGGATATTACAGGACGTGGAAATCCAAAACAACATTTGGTATAACACTTTTCCTTAGACTTGTACTTTCGTCGACAGTATTTTCCACATCAATGACTTTGGAATCGTAAGACTTGTTGTCTTAAGTTGTTTTCTTCTGTTCTTTTTGGTATAGCACATGTGGCATATTCTTCAATAAAAGACAAAACAGTATCATCTGAATCAGTTCCGAATTTAGGTGCATCCTTGATCCATATCAGCATTTGTATATGAGGAGAACCTCTAGCTTGATATTCCTTTCTCTAAAAGAAATCCACAACTTCTCCAAGAGGAGGATTCTTTTTATTGCAGATAAAAGACATCATAGCTTCAAATCTATGATTGAAATATCTGCATACATTAACAGGATCCAAAGAGCACAATTCTCCAGGTGTCTTGTATTCAATATTTTTTATATTCAAATTTGTCTCTCGAAGAAATTCAAGTAAATCATCCCAAGCGAATCCAGCACAGCTTAGGGTAAGGAACCACGTAGAAGTTCCTAAGTTCCTTAGCATACATTTAAGTTCTCCATGACGACGGTACCAATACTCAATAGTATCACGCTGACATTCCATCAAATTAATCAGCTGAGATTCTAAATGAACATCTCTACTTTATCCATAAATTCCTTTGCTGAAACATTTTGAAGATCTACTCCTGCTTTCAATATGTGGTTAACTGCATATGAAAGTCCAGACAAGTCACTCTCAAACAAAATATGAAATATATATGGAATACACTGTTGAAATCTTGGATCTTCTGCATACAATCTTGTTGTCCGATATTCAGATGCAGGAATCTGCGCTGATCGTTCATCATATCATCCACCTTTTCCTGTTGGGAACAACTGCGGAAAACAACGAGCTTCCAAACTTTTTTCCCATACACTATTGGGACTTCCCTTTGCTTTTTCCATTTGGAATAATTCAATAGTATTCCCCATCACTTCTTTCGAATGAAGTGGATGTGCACTATAATGTTCATAGATTTCTTCACTTTTGGACAGATCTACTTTTTCAATTTGACCACTTGACGTTTCAGTATCATCTCCTACAAGTATTTCTTCTTGTTCCACATACACTTTTTCGTAGTACTCATTGTTCTTCATGAGATATAATGTTGCCTTTTGCAGTTTCCTAACATCCACTAATGCTTGCCAGAATTTCTTACTCTTAGTAGGAACTAGACTAACTAATGGTTCACTTTCTACATTCTCTACACCAATAGTTTCATATTTTTCTTTAAATCCAGGGGTAAATATACAACTCTTCCTTGTAATCCTCTGTGTAAATCTGAAGGAGGCCATTTACCTGTTTTAGGCTCCATACGAACAATAGCTTGAAATGGGTGTAGACATTGAATCAGAATAGACTCATATGTATTTAAATCTATCAGTTCTGGAGGAATAGTTACCAACTCTAGATTATTATGGACAGCTCTAGCGTGCATTTTATTCTCATCTAATTTGTTATAACAATATTTGCAAATACGCTGGTCAGGACCCAAATCAAAACAATTCTCTACCAACAAATAGGTTGCAATTTCCTTCCACTTATCATTATTTTCTCTTTCACTTTTTAAATACAGATCAACAGTCCGAGCCTGATTTTTATAGTGAGTTCGCCGACAACAAATACAAGAATAATTTGGCCTTTCACCTGAAATCACCTTAAACTTTGTCATTTGTTCTTCAATATTTTTTGTAGTAGTATGTTGAACACTCTCTTCAACATTTTCTTGTATTAATGTGTCAGTTTCTGCACTCTCTTGTTCAGGACCAAAGTAACAAAACTCAATTTTATCACAAAACTTCTTCACATCTGATACTGACCCACGCAAAAGAGCACTGTTCAACTCATTTAACATTAGTGCTGGACGTTTTGCGTAATACAATCTTCTGACTGACTTCCGCATTTGAGAATAATGTACTGCTAACATCCTGAAATGATGAAAAACACTTTGACATACTTTTCTAGAAAGACAATCCAGAGAATGACTTTGCAAACCAGTATTTTTTCTCACTCTGCAAGGGTCTATTCCTTGCAATATCTTAATCTTTTGTTCAACACTTTTTTTTACAGTATTCTCGTAAGAAATTGTGTAAAATATCAATAGATTCTTGTTGTACACTACAAATACTACTGCAATCCCAAGTGTACACTGGGGCATTAGGACGTCCCCCTAGAACTTCATCACCTAACACTTCTTCTGCATTTCTAGGAACCATCTTCTCTTTCTCAATTGGACAACCATTTCTAACCTCATAAGCTCGACCACTGGTATCAACGGCATGCAATAAATTATTGGTCTGAAAATAACTCTCTTCATTAAAGAAAGGCTCTGAACTTGAACTATGTTTCCATTCACCCAAAAAAAATCACAAAAATCAGTTCTGTTAATTACTCTTTTCCTCTTACTTTTGGCCTTCCTTAAATGGAATGGTTTATCTAGTGATCGAATTCTGTTTAAAATTAAAATGACTAATTTCCTTTTTAATTCAAAAGCCTTTTGAACAATGGATTCAATATGCTTCTTTTTTTTTAAATAGTGCCATTTCTTTATATTTTCTCACATCTCTTAGCAAGTTAAAAACAACTCTATTATAAAAAAGCTTTTTTCTGATTTCTTTATACTGATTTAGCCTTCTTTTACCATGCATTGTGTCTTTTGAATATAATTTTCAATTGTTTCCTTTATTTTTTTTCTGGCCGAAGCATTCTTAGTACTTTGCACAATCTGCACACTGTTTCTAGGCTTTGAAAGTTTTTAAAGAAATTCTTTCGTTGTCTTACCGGAAGACTTTTTCTTTTTACCCACATGATGTTGGTCATCCAATACTTGTGTGGAATTTTCTGCAAATGATTGTCACAGCCACTTCCCTGGACACTCTGCCTGCCGCCATTTCGCTGCCGTCTCAGAGGGACTACAGCCCCCGGCACCACATGTGACGCGCAGGCCGCCAACGCTTCCCTGAAGCACCAGGAGGTGTTTTAAGGAGAGCAGGGCTCCGGTGGAGCGGGAGCCCTGCCACAGCCACTTGCCTGGACACTCTGCCTGCCGCCATTTCGCTGCCGTCTCAGAGGAACTACAGCCCCCAGCACCACACTCGGGGCGCATGCTGCCAACACGTCCCTGAAGCGCCAGGAGGCGTTTTAAGGAGAGCAGGGCTCCCGCATCGCGGGACGCGCTCGGGCAGAGGCCAGGCCGGGCCTCCCCTCTAAGCCGGCTACCATTACAGGTCAGTCAAGTGTTGATGTTTTGGCTGGCCTTAGAGAAAGGCGTAATTAATTAGGGTGGTCAAATCGCTTAAAGTGACATCTTACTGACTTCCTCATCAATAGAGGAAGGATAGAGAGAATGACTTTACGCGAGGGGAAAGGGAAAGCAGCACAGCCCTCTGGTAGCATAGTGGGGACTTTGGATCAGTTTCTTATCAGAGCCAGTTCTGTTCTCGCTCATGAGATAGATCTGACAGAGCGCCGTTTATCCATGGGCATACAATCAGCTAAACTATCATCCCTGGCTGCTATTGCTAGTGCACGTTCCCCGGATTGTGTCAGGGTTATAGATGCCAATCCCCTTGTCAAGGGATCTGATCTCTGATTTTCCTTGAGCAACCCGCTGGAAATATCAAGAGGACAGGGAATACAAAACTCTTCACCATCTGTTGAATCTGTTGAGGTGATTCAAAGTATCCCTCCCACATGCATCGCAACAAGATCAGCCCCCCATGGTAAAGTTATTCCCCCAGCCGCAACTCCAGATCCTTTGCAAAAAAGGAAGCGGGGAGGGGACCCGCAGAGACAGAAACCGGTAAAAATTAAAAGGACTAATAAAAATGGTGGAATTGTATTATTACCACCCCTAGTAGCAGCCAAGCGCGCCAAGTTTACCTGGTGACTTAAATTTAAATGTGTTGGGTGATTCCTCTGCAAAACATAACAATGCTATGTGGTCCAGATTGGAACTATTAATTAAAATATTTGTGTCTCCATTTCTGCATAGGTTGTCTAAAATAGAGGAAAGGCTAACTGCTTTTGACTCCAAAGTTATGCAGAATTTTGGCAATCTGGGGGGTTTACTAGTACCTAGCAAAAGTGTAAGGGCTAGTAGAATTGATGACCCTGGTAATGTGGTATCTGGTAACCCCTCTCTATCTAACCCGCCTGCAGAAAGGCAAATACCTTTAACATTAAAGGTGCCGGGCAGGAATGTGGATGTTGTGGACATAAATGATGTTGCTACAGCATATGTGAGCAATGATGTGGGTGACCTAGGGATTAACTCTGGTGGACTCACTCAAACCAGCTCTGGTGTCCAGGGAGGGAAATTATGCGGATCACGTGCGAGGCCTAGGGGTGAAGAATTATCTAGTTTGACATTGGGGCCTCTGCATCAAGAATCGCAACAGACACCTGGGGGAATGGTGCGTGATTTCATTTTAGGGGGCCCCCAGGTCTTACACCTTCCCCCAGCTGCTGCACCATTGGTAGTGGTCCTCCGCATTGTTCCAGTCTTACAGGAGGGCCAGATAGAAACCACTGATCAACTGATGGCAAAAACCATGCATTGGTTTTCCACTCACCTGAAGGATGTTGGGGTGTGGGAGTTGGACATCTGTAATAAAATGATCATGGCTAGGTGCTGTGCCTGGATGAGATACTCCAGGAAGGAAATAAAAGGGGTATGTATTGTTGCCAATTTTAATAATTAGCAAGTGGTGGGGTTTCTGTTGAAATGTTTAGGGAGTACAAATTTAGAGCTTAGCCTGAGCAAAATTTGTCTCTTGCCACTGTTTTTTTTATAGACCCCACACTACACAGAATGGGTGGTGGACATCTAGGGCATCAAACAACAGAAGAGTATTACAGGGATTCACCCAAAGACCACCACTTTTAAATATAGTTAACAGATTTCCTCCATTGTCTGAATTAGACAATTGCGATTGACTACACCCTCGAACTCCCTGAAAATCTAATCATCCAGTCTTCCCCGCCTTCTGTATCCAACTCGTTTGTCAAGCTGGATTTATACGAGGATGTAGGGAGGACTATGAGTCAGAATAAAGAAGGTAGTGAGGCTAGTATTGTTGGACGAAAGATAGGGCTTAACGCAGAAACTGATGTATACCGCTTGAGCCAACCACAGTATGAAAGTCTGACTATAATGACATGGAATGTAGCTGGGGTAAGGAACAAATTGCAGGACGTAAACTGGTTAAAAAGTATTGAATATTGTGATATGGTTTTATTACAGGAGACATGGCTTACTGAGGAGTTTTTTGTAAATGGGTTCAAGACGATCGCAACAAAGGCTACCCCTACTAAGTCGGGCAGGGCTAGTGGTGGTTTATCAGCACTTATTTCATTGTCCTCCAGACTGACTTTAAAAAAAACGTATATAAAGGCGCCAAAAGTCCAGTTTTTATATTTTTCAGTAGAAGGATTGCAGGGTATTATAGTTATAAACTTTTATAATAACATTTTTAATACTTCGAGACATGAGGTCATTATAACTTTGGATAAAGAGCTGATGTACTTTATGAAAATTGTAGGTCAGGACTGCTCCCTGATTTGGGCAGGAGACTTTAATATAGAACCTTGTAACCTTATAGCTGGAAATCAATGTGGTTACGAAGAGGAATTAGGTAGCGCCTCTGTACATTTCCCTCATAAGAACTATGGTAAAAATATAAATTTCGTCATGTCCAAGTATAATCTAGAAATTACAGAGAAGTTTTTAAAAGGGAGTGGACGTGAGGACAGAGGCAATATCTATACCTTCGAAGGAGTAAGATCGTCCTCATGTATTGACCACTTCATTATCTCAACAAATCTCCCTCCCATTATATCTGAATGTTTTGTCTCCCTAAGTCTATTGAGTGATCACCACCCTGTGTTAATCATTTTGAGAACTCCCATTAAAAAACAGCCTCAATTGGATATCCACAAAGTGAATATAAAAACACAGGGGGAGAATGTAATTTCAATCAAATGGGCAGACGTAGATCCAGAAGTTTACACAACTAAAATCCTTCTAAAAATCAATGGTCATATTAGAACCTGTCTAGATCAATCTACAAACAGTATGGATATAGTAGAGGCCTTTCAAGGTATTTCAACTGTAATTTCTGAAAACTTGCGAAGGAATAGTAAGACAATCACATCATATTCACCAAGATGGTTCGATAACAATGCTCTAGATTAAATAGAGAACTAAAGTCTGCATTAAAAACTATCCCGCGCAAAAGGGAGGAGATAAGCATACTACGGAAATCGTATAAAGAAGCCCTCATACAGAAACTCTTGATCATCCCTTTTTCAAAGATGCCCAATCTGTAAAGATTGACACGGTAGTGACCCCTACGAAATGGTTGACCCATTTCGAGGCAATTTTTAATAAATCCAACCAGGGTATCTTAAATTCTGGGGATAATAATGTGATAACCTTAAAGAAAACCCAAGTAGGGTGCATAAGTCAAGATGAAATTAGTACAGCCCTTAAGAATAGTGCCAGTGGCAAGGCGGCAGGCCCCGACAGGGTCCCAATCAATGTTTTCAAATATAATATAGATTTTTGGGTACCCTTTTTGTATACATTTTACAATGCAACAATTAACGGGGTGATTCCAGCCACATGGGCGGAAAGCATAATAGTCCCCATTTTTAAAAAGGGGGATAGAAGTAGTGCCAGTTGCTATCGCCCAATATCTTTGCTTGACTCAACTTCGAAAGTTATGGGCCGAATACTGCTGGCCAGGCTAGAGCAATGGGTAACTGAAAAGAATGTTTTATCGGTAGCTCAGTATGTCTTCAGACATTGGGACAGATGAGCAGTGTCTGAATCTAGAACTAATAATAGATAAATACACCTTTGCAAGGGAGGGCTCCCTCCAAATCTGCTTTGTAGATTTGTCAAGTGCATTTGACTTGGTGAATCACTCAAAGCTATGGGAGACAATGAGAGGGATGGGTGCCCCGGAGGACATTGTTGGTTTTTCATCTCAGATTTATGCTCAATTATCAGCAAAGATACGTTATGGAAAACATGGGGAATGCACGAAGCACTTTAAAATTACTCGCCAAATAAGACAGGGGTGTACTCTTGCCCCTCTTTTGTTTTCACTTTATATAAATGGTGTTGACATCCTGTTACAGAACTTAAGGGTCGACGTGCCAATGATTGGTAAGCGGGCCACACCCCTATTACTGTACGCCGATGATGCTGTTCTAATTTCCAGAACAGCAAACAGCTTACAGACCCTGATGGATAATTTTACTAGTTTTATGACGGAAAAACACCTAAAAATCAATCTAAGTAAGACTCTGGTTATGTCCTGTGGTAAAGGAAACATCAAAACAAAATCACATTTCATTAACAGGGCATTAATAGAGAGAACACTCACCTTTTCCTACTTAGGGGTTCTTTTTAATAGTAAGGGTACGTGGAACACACATGTGACTCTATGCAAGCTGAAATTTGTGAAAATAGTGGAGGCCATTTTTAGATTCTCCCAAAAAAATCGGTAATAAACCAGCTCGGGAGATTCTTAAACTATACGGAGCAAAGTGTATCACAGGGACTTGCTATGGGGGGCCCTATGGGGCCAGACGGATACTATGCCATTACAAGTCCTTGAAAACAACTTTTTAAGACGCTTGCTAGCCATTTCTGTTGCTACCCCTCCGACCATCTTGCATAGATAAACTGGAACCCCGTATATACATGACTCGATTAGTATGGCCGCTTTAAATTTGTGGCATCGGGTTTGGACTAGGGAAGAAACTTATTTTACGAGAGATATTATTTTAGATTGTTTGTCTCAAGACCGATGTAAGAAAATCCCATGGTTAAGTTACATTACCAGTCTTTTAGAAGAATGCAATCTAAGTGTGAATGATATTCGACCAGGAGGTGTAAAATATATTAGTAAGGTCGAATTAAAAAGGAGATTGCTAAGCGCGAGGGAAGCCCTAAGAGATGAGGTTTCAAGCTCTAAGAAAACTGTTATATCTTATCTCGATGGACCCATCTCTAAGGACTTACAACCATAACTCGTCTTCATAACAAATGTACAACATAGATTCTACCTAACCAGACTGAGGTTGAGCACATTACATTATTTATTTGCCTTCCCCAAAAGGGGCAAGTGGTGCTCAAAACTCCTAAATTGTCAGTGTGACGGCAGGTCCAAACAAGTACCCTTCACTTTTTACTTTTTTGTAAATTTTATACAGATATTAGGAAAATGTATCTCCGTCCAATTTGTAAGGTCAATAGCCTGTTCTCCTATAAAACTGCTTTTAATTATTTAAGGAACTTGGACAAAATTTCAGTATGTAATGGAGTGATTTGTTACATAAATTTGGCAATGAAACAAAGGAACGATTTAGCTTACTTAGAAAAATTAAGTTATAAATTAATGTAAGCATATCTGTATTACGATCCCCCATATTTTTTTAAATCATGAAAAGATCTGATTTTTTTGGTATAATGTTTGGATAAATTCTTGTTCTTGATTATAAATGAATGTAATTGTATTTCATAGTATGCTTTTATGGACATTTTTGCATGATCCGAATAAAGCTTGTTTTGATTTGATTTGATTTGATTGTCCTTTATCTGTCCTTTTCTCTTTCTTCATTTTTCAGGCATGGTAAGTTTATTTTAATGATGATAAAGAATATGTAAAATATAAATATAAATACATTTATTTTAATAAATGTATAAATTATACTTTTCTATTACTATACAAACACATTGTATGTAAAAACTATTTAACCACTTTCTTTTGTAATCACTAATTGAAATTGTAATTAAAGGTGTAAAGATAACTGTGTAGGTGATTAGAGGTCTGCATGTGTAATGGACAAGGGTTTGTACTAGTGTTTGTGTTAAGCCCTGGGACAATATATGAGTACTGAGGCACTGACTGAATGATTAGAGTCCTGCAAGGAGAATACAAGTGTTTGGGTTTTGGTGCAGTGTTTGGATTAGTAAATGATGCTGGGTGGCTGACTGGAGCAGTGCATAGGGAGTGACAGGGTGTTTGCTGGAGTGTATAGGTAATGCTTGAGTAATTAAAGATGTGAAAGACAAGTGTGTAGGTGGTTAGACGACTACATGCATAGTGTACAGGAGTTTGTACAAGTGCATGTGTTAAGGCCTAGCTAACTGTATGAGTACTTGGGTACCAAAACAATGATTAGAGTACTGCAAGGAGAGTGCCTGGGTGAATTTATAAGTGGTTCAGTTTTGGCGCAGTGAATGGATTAGTAGATGGTACTGAATAGGTCACTACAGGAGTGCAAGAGCTGTGACAGGATGTTTGCTGGAGTGTATGGACACTGCCTGGGTAAATGAGCGTGTGTAAGATAAGTATATAGGTGATTAAAGGACTGCATGCACATTGGACAGAGGTTTGTAGCACTCTATGTTGTAAGGCCTGGATTACTGTATGAGTACTTGGGTACTGACTGAATTATTAGAGTACTGCAAGGAGAGTGCTTGGGTGAATTTATAAGTGGTTGGGTTTTGGCGCAGTGAATGGATTAGTACATGGTGCTGAATGGGTCACTAGAGGAGTACAAGGGGAGTAACAGGGTGTTTGAAGGAGTGTATAGATACTGACTGGGGAATTGAAGTCCTGAAACACAAGTATATAAGTGGTTAGAGGACAACATGAATAGTGGATAGGAGTTTGAAGCAGTCCATGTGCTAAGGCCCTGGATCACTGAATGATTACTTGGTTACTGACTGAATGATTAGAGTACTACAATGAGAGAGTGTTGTATAGCATTTTAGGACCCTAGTGTAATTTTCCCGATTCATGCCCTTATATAGGTATAAATCACCTTGTCCTTATATCGGCATGGAAATCATAACCATATTTAGATATAGCCCAGGCAGCCCAAATACGGCATGGATACTTCCACTAGTTCCGAAAATCCACAACAATTTATTGGAAAACTCGGCTTCAGCAGTTAGGGACTTCCCCTTGCTTGAATATTGATTTGTTCAAGAACTCATGGAGTTTTCATAGAACCACGACTCTTTGATGAAGTTATTATGTCCAACTGTACGTCAAACTCGGCACCTTCAAGGTATATATATGCCTACACTTACCCTGGCAAACACACGGTGGTTTGGAGCAGTTCGACTATCTACTTGCCCGACGCATCTCGCTACAGCAAGTGCCGAAGGAAGCCGACCCTCCAGCAGACGCACTGAGAGACACTGTCTTTTCTCTTGCCAAGAAATCCAGCTCCAGTGTTTCCAAGCTCCCCTTGCGGGGTGTTGGGAAATCGAGTCCTGAGACAGAGAGATACCAGACCTCATTCATTCTAAACCAAGGCACGGATCTGATTAAACCCTAAGAGAAATCTTGGATAGATTCTTGGCAAAAGAATACTAAAACCTATGCTACACCACACTTACTTCTTCCCTTGTACTAGACTTTGGTTAGGTACATCGGGGTAGGTGTATTTTAGCAGCACCAGTTGTGTACTTTTAGTCTTTATTTATTTATGTATGTATTTTATGGCTTAGAAACCATACCATGCTTTTACAGTATTATTTTATAATACTTTTGCTGTACGCATTATACTTTGCAGCCAGTATTACGATTGTAGCAGTTCATTTCTTCTGCATGAGAAAGAAGACTGTTCAATAAATACTTTTATTAAAAACGCCCGTCTCTCTATTTCTCTGCCTGCCTGCCGGCCAGGTCGCCCCCTCCTGCCGCACAGCACCACCTGTGAGCTCTGCCTTCCCCCTCGCTGCCGCTTGCATCAGGAGTTCGACCCTGCTGTGCTGCCCTGTTCGTACCGTTCATCAGCTGTTACCTGCAACCTTGCTAATTGTGTATAGTATTTGTGCCCAGTTGTGCCAGTTAGTTAATTGTGCTGTGTTCGTTTCTGCCACTATTTTCTGCTTGTGCGCTTTACTGTGTCAATTTCTTCTTCACTCACTTCCTGCCCTCTCGCCCTTGCATCCGCTCGCCCCCCGCCCCCTCCTTCTCTTCTGTACCCTGCCCAGTTGTACCAGTTGTAATTTGTGCCATGTTCACTTCTGCCACTGGTTTCTGCTTGTAGGCATCTGTGTCTATTTCGTCCTCTCGCTCACTTTCCCGCCCTTGCGTCCACTCGCCCTCCACCCCCCTTATTCTCTTATTCTATTCTATTCTATTATTCTCTTCTGTACCCTCTCCCACCGCTGCTCCCCTGCGGCCCTGCCCCCTCGCCATCCACTCGCCGCCCCGCTCCCGCCTCCCAGCTGCTCCTCCCTCCCTCCCCACCTTAAATTAATACAACGCCAGCTACCTCCACGCGCTCAACGCCGACCGAGACAACTCCTGCTTCCAGGCCGCCCCGAAACACACCCACGGACTCTTCTCCTGTCGCACTTGCAGCTTCACCTTATTCACTTATTCTATTCTATTATTTTATTCTCTTCTGTACCCTCTCCCGCCGCTGCTCCAATGTGGCCCTGCCCCCTCGCTATCCACTCGCCGCCCCGCTCCCGCCTCCCATCTGCTCCTCCCTCCCTCCCCACCTTAAATAATACAACGCCAGCAACCTCCACACGCTCAACGCCGACCAAGACAACTCCTGCTTCCAGGCCGCCCCGAAATGCACCCACGGACCCTTCTCCTGTCGCACTTGCAGCTTCACCTGCGACAGAATCACCAAACCTCCAAGGACCAGACCCAACCACCTCCGCTGCATACTACTCAACACCCGCTCTGCACGCAAGCACGCCGTCGAGCTCTGGGACCTGCTAGACACCGCCACCCCAGACGTTGCCTTCCTGACCGAGACCTGGTGGAACGACTCCTCAGCGCCTGATACCGCCATAGCCATCCCGGACGGCAACAAGCTCACGCGCAGGGACCGCACCAATGGAGTCGGAGGAGGAATAGCAATGGTCCACAAGTCCACCCTCAAGGTATCCACCCAAACAGAAGAAACCCTAATGACTGCTGAACACCTGCATTCCCAAATCCATACCGACCCCTACACCACCCTCAGAGGAACACTCGTCTTCAGACCTCCCGGACCCCAGACATCGTTCAGTGACTCCATTGCCCACCTCGCCAGCACCCATGCAGTCACCTCCAAGGACTACATCCTCCTCGCGGACCTGAACTTCCACCACGAGAACAAAGATGACACTAACTCTGCCACCCTGATCAGCAACCTCACAAACCTCGGCCTCAGACAGCTCATCACTGCACCCACCCACACCGCCGGCAACACGCTGGACCCCATCTTCTCAACATGCACCCACATCACCATCAACAACATCACCGAGCTCCACTGGACCGACCATCGCTGCATCCATTTCACCTTCAGGAAACCAACCACGCACCACCGCACCCAATTGCTGCCCCGTCGCCACTGGAGCAAAGTCACGAAGAGCAGCTGACCACCACCCTTGCCCTGAACCCACCAACCGACTCCACCAACCCAAACATGGCAGCCCATAACTTCAGACAGTGGTTCGACGACTGCGCCAACACCCTCGCTGCGCTCAAGAAACCCTCCACAAACAGCACCAGCAGAAAAACCACCTGGTTTACTGACGAGTTCCAGACCTCCAAGCACGCCTGCCAGAAACTGGAAAAGGAATGGCTCCACGAACGGACACCAGACAGCCACGCAGCCCACAAGGACACCACTCGCAGACATCACCACCTCATCAAACTAGCCAAGAGATCCTCCTTCAAAGACCGCCTGGACAACAACGTGCATGACAGCAAAGAGCTCTTCAGCATTGTGAAGGAACTCTCCAACCCCAGCACCAACGCCAATGACGTCCCGCCCTCACAAGAACTGTGCGACTCACTAGCCACCTTCTTCCACCGGAAGATCGCTGACATCCACGACAACTTCAACACCCCAACCACCCCGATCACGCCAGACACCACCCCTGCGAACTCCACCCGGACCAACCACCTGTCCTCCTGGACCACCGTCAACGTCGACAAGACACGCAAGGTCAAGAACTCCATCCACTCAGGATCACCGTCAGACTCATGCCCACACCACGTATTCAACAAAGCCGGCGCAACCATTGCACTCCAAATACGGAAGGTCATCAACACCTCCTTCGAAACAGCAAGAATCCCAGAAAGCTGGAAGCATGCCGAAATCAACGCCCTCCTCAAGAAGCCCCAGGCGGACCCCAAGGACCTCAAGAACTTCCGACCCATCTCCCTGCTCCGGTTCCAGGCAAAAGTCATCGAGAAAATCGTCAACATGCAACTGGCCCGCCACCTCGAAGACAACAACATCCTGGTTCCGTCCCAGTCCGGATTCAGACGAAACCACAGCACCGAGACAGTCCTCATCGCCGCCACAGACAACATCAGGTACCAACTAGACAACGGCGAAACAGCAGC
The DNA here is from genome assembly GCF_964261635.1 of Lissotriton helveticus. Classification (NCBI taxonomy): domain Eukaryota; kingdom Metazoa; phylum Chordata; class Amphibia; order Caudata; family Salamandridae; genus Lissotriton; species Lissotriton helveticus. The sequence continues at coordinate 329,702,810 of NC_136060.1, read as the reverse complement.
CCTCATCCTCCGGGACTAGTCAGTCTCAGTCAACACTGCCTGCCACCGCACTCTAAAAGCACGCCTCCAAGAAGCCGGAATCCAAGAGAAGGCCCTCGACTGGACCACGTCCTTCCTCTACCGCAGAACCCAGAGAGTCCGCCTCCCACCCTTCCGTTCCGAAGCCACCAACATCATCTGCGGTGTCCCCCAGGGCTCATCCCTCAGTCCGACGCTATTCAACAGCTACATGCCCCCCTCGCACAAGTGGCCCGCCAGCATGACCTCAACATCATCTCCTACGTCGATGACACCCAGCTCATCCTGTCCCTCACCAAGGACCCGCACACCGCCAAAACCAACCTCCATGAGGAAATGAAGGCCGTCACCAACTGGATGAGGAGCAGCCGTCTGAAACTGAAACTCGTACAAGACGGAGGTCCTCATCCTCGGACCCACCCCCTCTACCTGGGACGACTCGTGGTGGCCGATCACGCTAGGAACAGCACCGACACCGACCGACCACGCACGCAACCTAGGATTTGTCCTCAACTCCTCCCTCTTCATGTCAAATCAGGTCAACGCCGTCTCCTCCTCCTGCTACAACACCCTCCGCATGCTCCGCAGGATCTACAAGTGGATCCCGACCGAGACAAGAAAAACGGTGACACAGGCCCTCGTCAGCAGCAGGCTGGACTATGGCAACGCACTCTATGCAGGAATCCCAGCCAGACACCTGCGTCGACTGCAACGCATCCAAAACACCTCCGACCAACTGATCTTCAACGCGCCTCGCCGCAGCCACACCACCCCCCTCCTGAGAGACCTGCACTGGCTCCCCGTTGACAAGAGAATCAGCTTCAAGCTCCTCGCGCACAAGGCACTCCACAATGCCGGACCAGCCTATCTCAACAGCAGACTCAGCTTCTACACCCCCACCCGCCAGCTCCGCTCCACCAGCCTCGCCCTCGCCGTTGTCCCCCACAACCAACTTAAGACCTCTGGCGGCAGATCCTTCTCCTATCTCGCCGTCAAGGCCTGGAACACCCTCCCGACCCACCTATGGCAGACCCAAGACCTACTCACCTTCAGAAGACTCCTGAAGACCTGGCTCTTCAAGCAGTAGCAGCACCCCTCCCCCCTCAGCGCCTTGAGACCCTCACGAGTGAGTAGCGCACTTTACAAGTTCTTTGATTGATTGATTGATTGCACCTCTGGTGATATGAAGCATGCACGAATGACTGAGTAAAATATCTATCTATTGTTTCCACGACTCTGAAGATACGTTTTATCTTGGGGAAACCAAGTTGTCATGTTTATGCGGTTGTCAGAAACTAATCCCTTCTTGTTTATTCGAGAAAGTTTCTAGTGACCTCTGAGCTAGATGGCACTCACAATTAAGTTTAATATATTCGATAGAGACCTAGTAGACACAAGTCCTACGTCACATCTATAGGATATATTATTCCAATGCGCAGAGCCTATTGGGTAAATAGGAACTACACTACAAGAGACTGGGTTAATTTATAATTGGCTGTGTTTTACTTCAGTGAATTAATTAGTACATGGTCCTGAAAGGGTCACTAGAGGAGTGCAAGGGGAGTAAAAGGGTGTTTGCAGGAGTGTATGGATACTGACTGGGGAATTGAAAGTCTGAAACACAAGTGTGTAGGTGGTTAGAGGACTACATGCATAGTGCATAGGAGTTTGAAGCAGTCCATGTGCTTAGGCCCTGCATCACTGCATGAGTACTTGGGTACTGACTGAATGATTAGAGTACTGCAAAGAGAGTGCCTGGGTGAATTTATAAGTGGTTGAGTTTTGGCGCTGTGAATGGATTAGTACACAGTGCTGAATGGGTCACTAGAGAAATGCAAGGGGTATAATACATTTTTAAGCAGTTACTTTACCAAATAAATAAAATAAATAATTATGTGTCAGCAAAGACATGAAGTAACCAAATGCTTCTCTCACAATGGTTGCCCAAATGCAGACAGACTTACAGTGTGATTCTAGACAAGCAACACTATTCCTTGGACTTTAGCAAAACAAACTCACTAGTCTGGAAGGTGTAAGGTGACTACACACATTCTACATATTTCACTACTTCACTCTAGTGTGAATGCCTGACTCATTCTGCAAATGCATAAGCAATGACTGGCTTCTAATACTACTAAAACGTGACAACAGGATAGTTTTTTAGGCAGTTATGTGTCAGCAAATAGATGAAGTAACCAAATGCTTCTCTCACAATGGTTGCCCAAATGCACACAGAGTCACAGTGTGATTCTAGACAAGCAACACTATTCATTGGACTTTAGCAAAACAGACTCACCAGTCTGAAAGGGATAAGTTGAATGCACACATTCTACATATTTCACTACTGCACTCTAGTGTGAATGTCTGACTCATTCTGCGAATTCATAAGCAATGACTGGCTTCTAATACTACTAGAACTTGACAACAGGATAGGATTTTAAGCAGTTATGTGTCAGCAAACACATAAAGTAACCAAATGCTTCTCTCACAATGGTTGCTCAAATGCACACAGACTCACGGTGTGATTCTAGACAAGCAACACTATTCCTTAGACTTTACCAAAACAGACTCACAAGTCTGGAAAGGGTAAGGTGACTGCACACATTTTACATATTTCACTATTGCACTCTAGTGTGAATTCCTGCCCCTTCTGTGAATGCATAAGCAATGACTGGCTTCTAATACTACTAAAAGTTGACAACAGGATAGGTTTTTAAACAGTTATGTGTCAGCAAAGACATGAAGTAACCAAATGCTTCTCTCACAATGGTTGCCCAAATGCCCACAGATTCACAGTGTGATTCTAGACCAGCAAAACTATTCCCTGGTTGTATTAGTAGTAGAATGAGACCATATGTCAGAGAGACTACCTAGAAATATGTGTGACAAGGTAAAGGGAAAATGTGTAGAGAAAATCTTATTAATCTGATGCCAAACTTTGAACCAGAATGTATGAATGAGAGGACAAGTGAATAACATATGCATGAGGTCTGCATCAGCGGTTGAACAGGACCAACACGTGGAAGGAATAGAGGAGTCTATTCCATATAGTTCAGCAGGAGTAATCAAAAGTCTATTATAAATAAAAAATAATATCTGAGTAGTATTGGCCGCTCTAGAAGATTTCCTTTTTTTAGACCAAATTTTGTGCCAAGATGGAAAAAGAGTCGTTTAAGTCCGATTTCCAGTCAAGTTTAGTCTTAGATTTATCTCTAGTGATAGAAAACTCTTGTACTGTTTTGTAAATTTGAGAAGCAGACGAAGAGGAATGTAAAAAAGAGAGAGTAAGAGGAGAGGATTCGATACGAGGAGCGGAAGACGAAAGGGCATTATAACTATTCCGAGCAGCTGAGCATAAAAGTAAATATTTGGGGTGGAAGGAAGCTGCAAGGGAAAAGTGAGACTGGAGTGAAGAGAACGGGATACATTTACCATCTTGAAAGAGTTGATGAGTCCAAGAAAGACCAAGATCCTGCCAGCCTTTCCAAAAAAGAGTTTTATTCTTGATCTTAATAAGAGGATTATACCAGATTGGGGATTGTAAGAAACGGGAGCGATCATCTAAGCCAACCCTTTAAGAATAGCGAGAGACAGTCTGTTTGGAATATGCGATAATGATATAAATTGTTCAAACGAGAAAGGATAGAAGAAAGAGGATTCAATCTCGACCCATAATGGCTGAGAATTGCTGTCAAGTGAGCGTTCTGAAAAAAGAGAAGTGGAATGAATAAGAAAAAACAATGTATGATAAGAAGAGCAGTCCGGAAAATTAACACCACCCATATGTTTAGGACATTTAAGTTTGGAGAAAGACATCCTAGATCTCTTGTTTTGCCACGTAAATCGTGATAAAATAGAGTAGATAGTTTTATAACAGGACTTGGGAATATTGACCGGAAGATTAGAGAGAAAAAAGAGAGCTGTTGCATTCCAACAGATCACTAAATCCTGGAAAAATGCCTCAAATATCTCCTTCAAAGCTTGGTGGCATGGCATTTGTTATAATCACAGATTAGACAGAGCTTATGTTTATCCTATTACTCTTGCTATTAAAAGAGATCTGTTATGGTTACCGATTACACATTTTTGGGATCTCTCCGCTCAATCCCTACCTTTACATTCTCCCCGTATTGAAGAAGTTTCCAAACCGCCTTGATATGCATATTTCTTTGTTTGATTTGCTGTTCTATTTTATTTTCTGTATTCATAATACAAATTCCTATTAGAGGATTGCTTAGATAACTGTTATTGTATTTGATTGCTAAGTTTCTTACTCTTTTTGACCTTATCTCCCCTTTCCCTCTCTCTTCTTTCCCCTTCTGTACTTTCGGTTTCTTTTATGAATATTATGTAATTATCAACATGTTTTTCTAATGTTCTTGCTCTTAAATTAATGCTGTTTTTGAATCTAACATATAATACAATTGTCTTTAAACTTGAAAACGATTCCCTGAACTTTAGCAGGAGAAACACAGTAGTCTTATTAAAAACAAAGGCACCACATACAACTCCTCACAAATTAATAACTCACCTTTCAAATTGATTTGTAGATTAAGAAGTATCTCAATCACACACCAGATTTTCTTATACAGAATGTCTGTAGCGCACTACTCTTAGCAAAACCAATAAATTGCAAACTTTCCCTCTCATTCTGCACACATATACATGTAAATATCAAATCACACTGCTTCCCACATTAATTCAAAAGCTAACACACATTTCTATTGGTTACACATTTTAACCCTTTCCAATTGACATAACTTTGAACCTAGAGCTAGACAAAGACTTGAGTTGAGGAACATCGGATAGAATTACTGGGGTACTGAGCGAGACACTGGACTGAACCCCTTGAGAGCTTGGAACATTGTGCTAAATAGCTCTGTTCAGAAAGAAAGACCGAGTTAAGGGCCACGGTCCTTCTACTGGAATATAAAAGTTGTTTCTTTTTGATGAACGATAAGAGTCTACCTGTGAGGCTCTAAACGGACACAGGGAGAAGATCCCTTAGTGGGAAGAAGAAACCCTCTGGTGGTGTGCGTGCTTTGTGGATACAAAGATTAGTTTTGGACTTTTAGAGAGAGGCCGAGTTAGATTTTGGACTTTTAGAGAGCATGTTTCCTTTTGCCCGATTTGCGATGGAGGATGAACGACCACTTGCCCCTCGACGGTACATTGATAACATGCAATCATTTTCCTGATGGCCCACCAGAGTGAAGGTGGCATTCGTTGCTTTTATTATCGTAATCACGGTAATTTTGATGTGTGTATTTGTGTATTTAGAATTCCAGCACCCTGTACAAAAACTGCTAGGAACTACCCCTGCTCCAGAGGAACACCTCTTTTATTCCTTACCTCCACATAAGGCTAGGCACAGAGAAACATATGCAAAAAAAGTTTTTTATTGAAATGTTGCATCAGACCCATAGTACGACCAATAGAACGAATTGTTGGGTTTGTGGGTTACTCCCGTCAGTAATGCATCAGCATGAATTGTTTATTTCCTTACCCTTGTCCCACTTAGCTAGCTGTGAAGCCTGGTTCCAATTATTGTCACTGATGTATTCTCATTATGTAGCTAATCCTAAAATATATACCGAGAAAGATTATGAGGCCATTCTGAAGTACATAGAACAGCATCAGGGATTTGATGCCGAAGGAAATGGAGGAGAGGGGTCCTTAGATCCAGAGGCTTGCATGAATGTATATAATGAATATAAAAATGCTACTTGGTTAAAAGAGGAAATGCAGGATTTTGACCTTTTTAACTCTACCATGTATTTTCAACATTTTAAAGAACGGAACGTCACAAATGACAAAGCCTTGCCAATTCCCATTATAAACACTACTTCCCCCTTTTGCATTCAGGGACGAGGTCATGTTAAGGTAGGGAGCAGTAAGTGTAACTATACCTACACCCTTCAGACATATAACACTCCCCCCATGATCACTCCTCCTAATGTATATTTTGTATGTGGGGAAAACGCATATACTTGGCTTCCCCGGGGATGGGCAGGACGGTGTTACCTTTCATTCCTGTACCCCCCAGTTTATATCGCCCCATCTGATTATCATAAGACACATCAACTAGTTAAAAGAGAGATAGAATCCAACCGAAGTATTAGGAGCTTTGATACTGATAGCACTGATCAAACTGATACCTCCTTACAACAGTTTGAGGATTTTGCCAAAGGTCTTACCCCATTTTGGGGACCAATTTTTAATAGTCGTAGTATAAGAGGCCTGTCAAAAATAGTGGAAAATGTGGTGCAGACCACGACTGGGATTATGACTAACCTTACTGTTGAGCTTCAGGCGACGAGGCTTGTTTCGCTTCAGAACCGTATGGTTCTTGACGTCATCCTCGCAGATAGGGAAGGAGCCTGCCGCGTGATCGACAGCTCTTGCTGTGTTTTCATTCCTGATTCTGCCCCGACCATACATCTAGCAATTCAGAAATTACATCGCTTGGCTAGATAAGCTCATGTGGACAATGGTATAACCGTATGTTAGCATTGCATCATTTCGTTGTATTATTGTAGTAAGAAATGATTCACTTTTATATCGCTTAAACCTATTGGTATGACCGGAGCCATTTTGTTTCGTTTCTCTGTGTGCAAGTACTGTTTCCCCGAAATCACGTGATTGAGCTTTCTGCATGAAACCACGATGGCTGACTTATCGGTCTTTGCCTCTTGCTAGTTTGTAGCTCAGGGAAACCCAAGGTCACACCTGCCCTTCTTGTGGGATGCGCACATTCTAGCAGATCTCGTTCCTGTACTCCCCAAGCTACAGATAGAAAGGGAGGCACCTTACTGACCTGCCCCCGGAATAGCTTGGGCCTAGCTACTAGCAATCAATTGTGCCTTATATGGGTTTTCCTGCTGGTTCACTGACAACTTGTATCTTTCCAAGTAAGGTGACATCGTGGGGTGTGCGAAACGTATATATGCTTTGTACCATCTGTATGTAGGCAGTCTCCTCTGCGCACCTCCGAGGGTCGTGTAGACTGAGGCTCCCCTGTCAGGGCTTGTTTTTACTGAATAAACGATTGAACCTTCTCCATTGTCGACTGAATTCTTATTTATGAATAAGGTATATGGGCTATTGGTGAGTATGGTCCATTAGTATAATACTTGATTCCTTCACTCCGCGGCCATAGATATATAGGTGATTTTACTTTTCATTTTCTCAGCAACTACTGAACGGATTTACACCATTTAACAAAAAGGCACGAATCTAAACCAAGGACTACCTCTTTGCCAAATTTGATGTAATTCCGTTCAGCAGTTCGGTCTGTAGCTGCGGCTAAGGGTTCCGATGGAAAATTGCATGGGTAAAACACGGTTTGGGACCCCTTTTTTTCTCGGCCCCCGCTTGACAAATCACCGGAGCGCCCCACGAGTTTTGAAAATTTCGTGAAGATTCGTCATCCGGCCCTAAGTTATTGGGAATAGAATGTTGCGAATTTCCAATGGAAAATAGTTCCTAACTATAACTAACTACTGGCGACTGCCAGTAGGAAATATATATATGTATATATATATTCACTGAAAAAACCATAGGTTATAGACCATATATAGTTAGGAATTAGCATTTAAAAAACCTTATTTTACTCACACAAAACCAATGAAATTCCATATATAGTTAGTTGTACTAACTATATATCGCGCACCCGCAATCCACTGCTGATCATGTCACATATTACATCATTCATGACATGGTCAGTGACATCACTGATGACATCACTGATGACATCTCAAATGACATCACTGATGACATCTCAAATGACATCACTGATGACATCACTGATGACATCTCAAATGACATCACTGATGACATCACTGATGACAACATCCAGTGACTGTATTTTTCTGTAAAGTTAAAATATGTCTTACATATTGAAGAATGAGTGGATGTATAAGTGTCTGGATGAAGGATTTAGTAGGTGCATGACTGACTGTATGAGTGAGTGGTTAAATGTGTCTCATTGAGTGCATGGGTTAGTGACTAAACTGTCTTAATTTGTGCATCATTATGTCTGTTGTTCTGTAAACTGCTGCATGTGTTGATCAGTAGCTATATGAGTAACTATATGGGTTATTGATTGGTTGCCCAAGCATTTGTATGGGAAACTGAGAGTGTGTGTGGGTGGCTGGGAAGGTGTATGACTCTGTGCATAATGTATGGGTTCAAAAGTGCATGTGGAAACAGCTGTATGGGTGGTTGACTGTGTGCATGACTGTATTGGTGAGTGAATGGATATCTCAGTGCTACATGTCAAAGTAAGTACATATGTAAAACACAGTACATGTGAGAGTTGACATATATAAATAACTGTGCATAAGAGCCAGTGAATGTGTGAGTGGCTGTATGGATCATTGTGCTCTTGTATCCAGGATTGTATAAGTGAGTAAATATGTTTAGTATATGTTTGAATAAGTAAGGTGTGTTTAACTGTATAGTTAAGGAAATGGAGGTGTGATTGATTGTTTGCATGACTGACTAGGTGTGTGTGTAACTTCATGGATGAGTGACAATCTGCGAGTCTGTGTTTACACTGAGTGTATCTAAGGTTATATTAGAGTCTGAAGAGGTTCATCGTATTATCACATGAATGATGTCATCAGTGATGTGATCAGTAATGTCAAATGAGATGTCATCAGTGATGTCATTTGAGATGTCATTTGAGATGTCATCAGTGATGTCATCAGTGATGTCATTAGTGATGTCATTTGAGATGTCATCAGTGATGTCATCAGTGATGTCATTTGAGATGTCATCAGTGATGTCATCAGTGATGTCATTTGAGATGTCATCAGTGATGTCATCAGTGATGTCATTTGAGATGTCATCAGTGATGTCATCAGTGATGTCACTGACCATGTCATGAATGATGTAATATGTGACATGATCAGCAGTGGATTGCGGGTGCGCGATATATAGTTAGTACAACTAACTATATATGGAATTTCATTGGTTTTGTGTGAGTAAAATAAGGTTTTTTAAATGCTAATTCCTAACTATATATGGTCTATAACCTATGGTTTTTTCAGTGAATTTTCAAGGTTTTGTAAATGCTAATTCCTAACTATATATGGTCTATAACCTATGGTTTTTTCAGTGAATTTCATTGGTTTTTTAAAAGCTAATATCTATAGCTGTAAAATTTATTCTTCTTTAAATCCAAAAATATATTTTATATGTTTATTAATAATTTTTTTTAAATATTTTTTTTGTTTTGCTCCCGGTCCGCGAACCGGGAAGCTTCCCGTTAGCTCAATTTGATTCCGCGATCCGGTCCGCGAACCGGTAAGAAATCAACATAGTGACGGTATCGCGTTGCCGCGTAATGCGTCTTATGACGTACTGCGTTAGCGCACCCGGAAGTGCCCCGGGGCGCGGACCGAGGCGCGAAACGCAGCTCCCCGGAAGCGATCCGCGGCGCGAAAGCGCGACGTATCGCGTTGCCGCGAAATGCGTCTTGTGACGTATCGCGTTAGCGCACCCGGAAGTGTCCCGGGGCGCGGACCGAGGCGTGAAGCGGAGCGACCCGGAAGCTAACCGGGGAGCGTTCCGCAGCGCGTAACATGAGCGTGAGAGGTCATGTGACTTGTTAATAAAACTTTTCATTGGTTCATTTCACTTTTAGTTTCATAATTATGGAAGGCTAGGTCAGGTGACCTAAAAATAACACTTTTCATTGGTTGAGAAGTATTGTTTTTTCCAAATGATGAAAACCCCTCCTTCTTTCCTCACTCTGACTTTCATCATTGTGAGAGGAAGACCTATTTTGCTTGTTGGAAGACCTATTTTGCTTGTGTGAAAATGGCTTCATTGGTTGCTTCAGCTGGTGGACCCCCACCACCACCTCCACCTCCTCATGGGAAGAGAGGACCACCTCCCCAGGTGATTACCAACACTGAGGAGGAAGATGAAGAAATGGATGAGGAGGGAGAAGAACCACAATTCCTGGAAGAGTTGCCCCGGGTTTCCAGAAAGAAAGACAGTTTCATCTGGCAGTTTTTTTCGATGCCTCGTGGACAAAAAAAAGTCAACGCGAGGTATGTCACCTGCCTCATATGCAAGGAACAATTGTCCAGAGGGACGGACAAAAAATACAGTTATGGTAATCACTAAGCATGGGCGGATTTTGCGGATTGGCAATCCGCGAACTTGCGTATTTACGGATTCGCAATCCGCGAAGATCCGCGAACTCTAGCGGATTTGCGGATTTTTCCGTTTTTTGTGTTGGCGCGTGTTCGCGCCGATTTTGGGACAAGTTCGCAATTGCGAACTTACTTTTCGGCTTGCAACGGTCGCGACTATGTTGTTTCTACGTCTGGTTTATCATCACAGGTTCACAGCACCCTCTGTTTCACCACTGCCACCCTCTGGGACACCCATGCCACCCTCTAGTACATCCTCACAGTCACAGGCACCTATTAGGTTTATTTATTACTGTAGATTATGGTGGTTGAAAAAAGCTAGCACACCTGCCCTTCTTCAACTGCCATCAATTAATTTGTGTTTCATTAATGTGTCAGTAATTTTGAAAGTTCCAGTCTGGCTGGCACCTGCTTCCTTCCTTATCTGTAATTTGCTTTTTGTTGCAGTGAAATTTTTTTTTTACAGGACCTTTATGGTGCTATTCTATGAGCCTGCTGTTTGGGTCATAGCAGGGTCATAGAATTGTTGCAAACTCTGGAGGGGCCCATCAGGAAGCACTACCTTGAATGTTACTAATGTTAAGTTTGAACTTTTGCACCTGCTCATTGCTTTCATTTTAGCTAAAATCGTTTTTTTTGCAATTTCGCGCGTTATTTGGGGCGCGAATCCGTGCGAGATCGATTTCGGAAGCCGCGAATACGTGCGAATACAAAATTGTTTTTGTTGCGACGTGTATGTTCGCGTGATCTTGCGCGTGTTCGCGAGGCGCTTCTAGCTATTCGTTTGCCAAGTTACCCTATCGGTCGTACACGGGCGCGGCCATCTTGTTGGCGTGACGTAATTCCGTTTCCGCCCGCTATGTGTAATCTCGCAAAGTGTGCTGCTCGCGAGTACAATTTCGCGCGTACTCGCAAGGAAAATCTCGCGCGAACTTACCCACGCGGTCGTGAACGGGCGCGGCCATCTTGTTTCTCATTCATTGCTATGGTTCTGGGCATGCTTTCTGTATCCTCTCTCAATCTCTGCCATCCTTTGCTTGTTTGAAGTTTTTTTGATCTAATTTTACTTATTATCTAACCCTCTATTTTTCTAGCTCTATATTTTTGTGTTTTCTGCAGCTTTTATTTACTTTTAAACTACTTTTTTAAACTCTTTTCTTTTCTTCTTCACTATTCTATTTCTTCTTTATCATTTAATGAAATGTAAATGTATTTCTGCCCAGACCATGGTAAAGGGAGCCGGGAAGCACCCTGAGAAGGGGAAGGGTCCCGCACCCCGTGCCCGGCTCCCGTGCGGGCGTTTAAGGGGGGAGCAAGTGGTCCCGAGGGAGATCTTCAGCGCGGAGGAAGTGGCGGCACTGATCTTCCATGTCCAGCGCCGCCTCCCCAAGACGATCCTGGGAGGCGGCAAGATCGCGACCGGCTATGGCATCCGGGAGCGCCGCCAGCGGTGGGAGAAGGTGTGCCGGGCCATGTACAAGATCTCTGGGGTCCGGCGCACATATAACCAGGCCACCCACCGCTGGACCGATGTCATGGACCGGGAGCGGGACTTGCTGGACGCGCTCGGCGTAGAGGTCCCCGGGCTTGGTGAGTAGTAGTAGTAGTACATTTACTACTCTGTTTTATCCTGCTCTGTTATTTGCAAATCTTTGTTCTTTACCAAGAGCAATAATGCTGCCGATTACATTGAGGTAAATTATATTTCAAAATCTTCTATGCATTTCATTTTCAGGTGCACTGCTCTCCTTCTCAGTAGCCTTGCTTGCTACTATGCTTCTTTGTTTTGTATGTTGTGTTCAGAAGCATTTCATTGGCCTGAGAAATTATGTATCAGTGTACTGTAAAGAAAAGAACTGCGTAATGCTAGACAGTAAGGGTCATATTTTCAATTACCGGCGCATCCCTGCAAAGTAGCAGGGATGCGGCAGTAATTGTGTGCCATGCCACCACCACCCATTGGCCCAAAACGTCACAGAAGCCTTACGCATCTGTGCCGTAAAGGCAGCGCATTGCTGGAGTTGCGTGCCAACGATGGCGCAGCTCCAGCAATGCTCTGGGGTACCCTATCTCCCCAATGCTGCATCAAGCCGTACGTCGGCTTCAAGCGCGCAGGGTTTGAGTCATGCATCATTGTCCTAAAAATGACTGATTGACATCTTGTAGATTTCCCTCAGCCACTTTTAGGATTCGTTCCTGCGCAGGTACGCCCTCCCTTGCGCCGGAACGCCCCCTGATGGCGCAGGGCTTTACAACGTGATGCATCGCCCATATGCCCATATGTGTTTTTTTTTTTTAATATATACGCCGCACCAACACCATGGCGAGTCTTTTGTTCTGCCGCTGCGTCAGAAAAGGCACGCAACAATGGAGGAAAATCAGCCGCAACTTCCGCAAGGGACTTATAAATCAGCCCCAACAGACTGAAGTCCAGTGTCCTTCCTTTAGACAGTCACATGGCTATCAGAAGAAATAGTGGCGGTGGTGGCGGGTGGATTGATAGTTTGAGTATTCACTGATCTGCAAGCAGGATGGACTTTGTCTGTCACGTGTTGCGCACTACTGCCTGCAGTGCCAGGCCTAGGCAAACCTCTTTAGTAGTCTGTTTATTGAGTTACATAGGAACTTTCTAAGTCAACGTTCCGCAAATCAGGCAATACGAATAACGTAGTATACCACATGAGATAGATCCCGTGGAATAGTTGTCTATCTATTTGCTATTTTTCCAAAATATGTTGTTATTGTTCTTTTGAAATGTTTGATTTGGTTGAAAAATCTCATCCATGTTTTATGGTTTTTCTTTCTTTCATGTTGTACATCAGCTCCCCCCAAGGGCAAGAGGACACAGGAGGAGGGTGCTGAGGATGCAGGCCAGGATCGGGCAGGCGAGGGCTCCTTTGCTGGCCCCAGTAAGTTTACATTTTACTAAACAGTACCTATTTTTTCCTAGCGTTCCTCATTCGATTTTTTCTAAATCGTCTTTGATCTTCTTGTAGACTGGATATAAATTCTTATGCTGCCTCGAATATGACTCCCTGTGGTATTACTAGACTATTCTTATTAGTCTGTCTGTGTAGCTAACTAAGATTGGACATTTGGCAATTCCATTGGACTCCCATTATATTCAGCAATACCTCTATGCACTGTCTCCTTACTGACTAGATAGTGTGGCAGAGTCATTCAGCTCCCGAAGTCACCGATTATAGATCCCCAATGATCTCTAGATTATCGTACGCAGGACAAGAGAGTAGTACGGAGTCACAGCACAGTCAAGAAGTGTCAGAGGCACTCATGCTTGCAAAAATTCCAAAACCTTTAGCTCATCCACTCTAGTCTAGAGGAACAAAAACCACAGAGTCTATTTAAGTGTAAAAGCTTTATTAAAAGTAAACACATTTATTAAAATCTACTTTGTCATAAAACTATTTAACTGTAAACGGAAAAGTGGTTAGTGCTGACGATTAATTGGACACATTTCTTGTGGTCGAGCCGAACTCTCACCTACTTTGAACTTGATCCTGGTCGTGTTCTTAGGACTCAGGAGTCAAGCTTCTGTCTGTTAGGAGAAAAAGTGGTGCGTGTTAAAAATCAAAAGCAAGCATTCATCAGTTGTGCATAAAAGTGCAGCAAGACAACAGCCTTCCCTGGAAAATGGGACATTTTTACTATGGAGTAGACAGTCACAAATTATTACATTGTATTCTGTTTTTTTAACATTTCTCCTAGACCAAATATTATATAGTAGTGAGTGGTGTATTCTAACTTTCTTAAATGTACTTTGTAGGTGTAACATCTGGTGACGGGGCCAGCGCGGAGGTGGCTGTGTTGGACTTGGACTCGGAGGCCTCTGGGGAGGATGCGGCGTTAGAAGAGCTGGTGGCCGTTCCTGTGGGGGATCAAACGGTGGTGGCGGAAACAGGTAAGCTATATATTCCTTACTTATTGAGATTGAAGACTGCATAGTGTGCTTTCTGCACGGGTGTATTACAATTACAAATCAACCAGGTAGTAGCCTCCTCGAAATGTACTTCGACTTAGCTGTGAAGTTTTTGGTGAGAAGAATCCCAATAAGTTCTTAGACGAACGTGATGGATGGGATGAACGAAAAGCGAAAGAAGGGTGTAAGTAAGTGGGACGCGAACTTGTATGATGGCTGGCAAAGAAGAACGATATGTGTTTGCTTGGACCCAGAGGTGGCTGGGAAGGAAAGAATATGGTATGGTGCATGGCTGGGTCAATGATGAAGCAAGGATGGGTGGAAGGACAGCAGCCTGGGTGGGTGAAACAGAAACTGTATGTGTGCGTATACTTTGAATGAATGGATGCCTGGAGCATGGTATTCTCTGACTCTTACATAGCAAATGTGTATCTAGAGAGAGTAGATGGTCGCCAGGTGAAGTAAGTGTTACCTTGAAGAGCATGTACCACCGCACCCGCACGTCCGTCCCAGTGCAGGGAAGGCAAGGAAAAGAAATTGTAAATGTGTCCAATACTACCATGAATAGTAGCAGTACTTTGTATTGCGTTTGCATTCACAGCATATATCTGGTTATTACGGTGGACACTCCGTACCTCTCTTAATAACTTTAGTTTACTTGTAGTACGTCATTCATGTGTGGGTGTATCACTGTGTTCACTCAATATTAAGCAAAGCACCTAAAGTCATCTCATCTGTCATTAAATACGTCCCATGTGAAGTGATAGATAATCAAATTAGTTAGCTTCTTCAGTTTCCTTTTCTAGTACTCATTTGCACTGTAGGGTGAAAGGTAAATTAATTAAGCAGTAGCCCTTGTAACAGAGTATTCTCAGTGCCACCCGTAATAGAAAAGTAATAGCTTCACCACCTGCATGTACTGGACCGGTACAGTAACGCAAGTCTGTCTCCATCATCATGGTGTGCAACTTTTTTTCTCGGGTGCAACTTCACTGTGCTGTGTCCATGTCATTCTGCCGGCTTGCATAAGATAACGTACCCATTTCCCTAAACAAGAGAGAAGAAGAAGAATAAGACTGGTGTACTGTCATAGTCGACTGTAATGGAAGTCCATAGTGGTCGTAGAATTAGTTCATTAAACTACCACTACTGTTAGAGCAAGGATGCAGAAGTGGGAGGTTACATAGATACTGTCCTCAATAGTTATGTACTGTGCTTTCAATTTGCTACTTGTACTCTGTGACCCAACTTTCGGCTCAATCACTTTGTGTTATTAATAAGGAGCATTGGTTACAGACTATGTCTTTCTTTCTTCATATAGTTGCTCCTTCCAAATCAACAACAAGGAGGGAGCAGGCTAGATTGGCCCGGCAACGGAGGCTGGAGGCCACAGTCGCCGAGTATCGGCGGCTGGTGGCCCTGGAGGAGGAGGAGGACACGCAGTCGAGCGGGGCAACATCTTCGACTGTGACCACTGCATCCTCCTCCGTGACTAAACCAGCGGGACCGAGCCGGGCTAAGAAAGCCGACCGCCACCGCCAAGCACCCGAAATACCAGCTGCCCCCCACAGGAGCTGCAAGGAACGCCAACGCCGCCTACGAGTCCGCATGTCCAACCTGGAGCAGGAGGTCCTGAGGTATAAGACCTTGGTTAAGGGCCTCCGCTCCGAGCTTGCCACCCTCCGCAAGGAGTATGATGCCCATGCCGCATCATGCACCAGCACCAGCACCCTCCAGTAGTGGAGTGTCCCTTGCCCTTTTTTTATAGACTTTTGGGGGGTGGGATTTGGGAGTTGGGATCGTTTTGGGACGTTTCAGAGACAATCGTTGGGGTTAGGGTGGGTGAGGGAGATTATTTTGTTAGGGATAAATAAATATATTTTTCAACTTTATCTGACCATACCTGTTTTTTACTGCTTTTCAGTCTGGTGGGTGGGGGGCGGGGGTGTAACAGTAACTTTGTTTTCCTGAACAGTCGTAGGACTTTAGTAGTACAACCGTCAATCTCTTGTCTACTCCGAAATAATACTCCATTATACTACCTCCCACCAAACGCTTATCTTACCTGTAATTTGTGTTAGAAATTAGGGCTAGGCCCAGGGCTGGCTCCAGGTGAAATGGGGATTAACGTTGTCATTCCTGGGCGGGTGACATTTCCT
Organism: Lissotriton helveticus; assembly: GCF_964261635.1. NCBI lineage: Eukaryota > Metazoa > Chordata > Amphibia > Caudata > Salamandridae > Lissotriton > Lissotriton helveticus. The sequence goes on along the minus strand of NC_136060.1, from coordinate 329,686,530 downwards.
CATTGCGGTGTTACTAGTGGTGTGACACAGTGGCAGTTGCATGCCTATGGAAAAAAGAAAACGAAACCTTGTTTGTACTCCTTACTGTAGCATTACAACGGTTACGGTACGATCGAGAAAATAGCAGGTGACAGTACACTAGAACAGTGCCATAATGTAGCCTAACAAATGGTAAAGTATTGCAAGTATAACTAGTACTTGCGTTGAATTTATTTGACATTGGCTACTACTACTAGAAGATATAGTACTGAAGCTGAGTAAGTCTAGAAGATATCCTCGTATTCCTTCACCAGCCTGTTGCTGCTATCACCTTATCCTCCCCAGCAAGTGTGTGGAATTATTGATGTCATTTTAGTCAGACATCAAGCAAAACAACACAGCCCGGGGGAAGAGGGTTAGGGTTTGTAAAATGGATGGGAATGGGGGTTTCTTTTTGGGTAGGTTTTGTTGAGAGAAGAAAAAAAAAGCAGAGCATGGACAAACAATAATTGAAGATACAGAGTTTACAGACAATCTTTGGTTACAAAGTAAAGGTAAGCACATGCAGTCACACTCATAGAATAAAAGACAACAATGGATACTGTATCTGTATTGCGTATGTTGTTGGAGTTGTCCTGTTGAAATTGGTAAGTAAGTTGCATGCAGCAAACAATTCCTCTTATTGGCGGCACTCCTCCATTCCAGCTGACGCTTCGTCCATCAATGTGGTGGTGACCACTGACAGAAGAGACACCCTGTCCACTGCCTGCCTGGCGGATGTTGACTGAAACCCGGCCTGTAATTATTGAACGGAAAACAGGAAGTGCTATTACAATACCACTGATAAATAAATAAAAGGTATGTACGCTGTGTGGTTCAAAAAGTGACACTTTGATTTCCCTAATAGACAGTACAATATTTTTGAAATTGCGTGCTCTGTCTGAGTCACCTTTTTAAGGATCAATAAGTATGGCCAAAATATTATAGCGGATCTTTCCCCTCAAGGTGGGTGTACTACTGTGTTTTAGAACAAAATTTGACCTTCCCAGCAATGCTCCCACCAAGACCCTTACTAAAGCCAGTCGCAAAAATGTAGAAGAACCCAATCATATCTCCAAAAACGATGCCTAGCAGAAAAATGGTTTCAAAACGTACTTTGAAAGTAACAGTAGACCCAAATACAGACCGTGGATTGTATTCAAACCACTTGCCTGCAAGCAAAAGTATCCATAGCCAGCATCGCTCCAACAGTGCTCTACAACAACAGAACCGCGTTGCAATAGAACCCCCCTAAACACATGCAATCCTGCTGCTAGGGCTAACCCTAACGAACCCTAACTTACAAAAAGTGCAAAAACTGGTGTTTCCTTATGGATTTTGTCCAACAAACTTCTAGCCGGTATTAGACCTTCCCAGGAATGCCCCAGGCAAGACCCGCCAACCCACCCGCAAAAAAACACGCGACACAACACCACCAAACAGCGAAAAAGCTAAATCTCATACTTACAATGTCTCTCGGCCTTCGGTCCAAACGCGGCGCTGTGCAGCTAGGTCGTCATCATCATCAATCATCATAACTCCTGTTTTCCACCACGGATTTCCTGAAAAGCAAATGCAATCAAGATTAGACTGTCGCAGCAGTGCTTCGACAGAGACCCCGGCCGCAACCCACCCACGAACAGCAGGAAGCCCCCCAAAACGCTACATTGAGCAAGATGTCTGAAGAAATGGCAAAAAAAAGGCTTTTCCTTAAGGATTTTGTCCAAAACACTTCTATCCGGCATTAGACCTTCCCAGGAATGCCCCAGCCAAGACCCGCCAACCCACCCGCAAAAAAACACGCGACAACACCCCCAAACAGCGAAAAAGCTAAATCTCATACTTACAATATCTCTCGGCCTTCGGTCCAAAGTAACGCGCTGTGCAGCTAGGTCATCATCAATCATCATAACTCCTGTTTTCCACCACGGATTTCCTGAAAAGCAAATGCAATCAAGATTAGACTGTCGCAGCAGTGCTTCGACAGAGACCCCGGCCGCAACCCACCCACGAACAGCAGGAAGCCCCCCAAAACGCTACATTGAGCAAGATGTCTGAAGAAATGGCAAAAAAAAGGCTGTTCCTTATGGATTTTGTCCAAAACACTTGTATCCGGTATTAGACCTTCCCAGGAATGCCCCAGGCAAGACCCGCCGGCGCCAACCCACCCGCAAAAAAACACCCGACAACACCCCCAAACAGCGAAAAAGCTAAATCTCATACTTACAATATCTCTCGGCCTTCGTTCCAAATGCCGCGCATCATCAATCATCATAACTCCTGTTTTCCACCACGGATTTCCTGAAAAGCAAATGCAATCAAGATTAGACTGTCGCAGCAGTGCTTCGACAGACACCAAAAATTACACACAAACCCCCGGAACCCCGCCAAAGAGCACCTCAAAGGCAAGCAAGTCAGCAAAAACGGCAAGAAATTTCCACCTCATATTTGGTCCAAAACACTTTTGTCCATTATTAGAGCTTCACAGCAATGGGCCCAAAACCGTCAACTCACCCGCAAAGAAGTACAACACCCCCACAAGTGCTGAGTCTTTCTTCATTGTGCGTAATCCAGCACTCTGCTTGGAGGGAAATCGCAGTCTGGAGGAGGAGGATAGAGGAGCATGTTCTTCAGAACTTGTGAACCTGAGGAATGTAGACTGCGGCACCTTCAAATCAATAAGCAAACAAGTGAAGACAGTTCTGATGATGGTCTTGTTTTTGGGATTAGGTGATTAAAGTTTGAATTAAATTAACTGTGCAAAACAAAGAAAGAGAGACACAAAGCACACAGGAATAAAAGTGAATAAGGACGAAAAAGAAAGTTCTTGATTGATTGTCTCATTTTCAGGGCTCGGTGTCAGGGAATAAGAACAAGATTTCGTCATCATACTCTGCGAATTCAGGCTGGATGAGGTCAGTGGCACCGAACAGAGAAAAAATCCCCTCATCTACGTTGCTGTCCTCATCGTCTTCATGTGGCGTGCTTTCTCGCACTTTGTAATCTGGTGGTATGAGGTGCTGATTCATCTTGATCATTGTCAGCCGCTCCACATTTTTGGGCGATAGGCGGCTCCGTTTGGCAGTTACAATGCCACCAGCAGCACTGAAAACACGTTCAGAAGACACACTTGCGAGTGGGCAAGACAAATAGTTTATAGCCAGGTTGTAGAGCTGTGGCCACAATTGTTTTTTGCCATGCCAATACTGCAATGGCTCCTCATTAAGAAAGACCACTGTTGAGTCATTCAGATAGTCCTGCACCATCGACTCAAGGTCATCAACTGTTCCTCCACTTTGCTTACTTTTTGCTGTGCCTGTGACATTTTTTCGAGAACCATACCCCATCAAACTTAGCCAATCCTCCTCCCCAGCCACTGTTAGTGTTGTCATTGTGTGTGGTGCAGATGATCCAGTTGCCGGTGTCTTTAACGGCTGAGAGGTCACTTGTGCCCCAGCCACAGGTGCAGAAGTGGATTCTTGTGACTGCGGATGGCCTGCTGATGCTGATGCTGATGTACTGGCTTCTCCTTCAATAACCTGCCGTTCTTTTTCAAACCTCTTGGCTGACCAGGCTAACCAATGTTTGTACTTTTGAACATCTGCATCAGCGAAAGGAAAGAATGCGTTGTCTGCCAGCGCCTTTTTGTAGCGTGGATCCAGAATAGTAGCACAAATGTAATGCTGATCTGAGTTGATGTTTTTAAGACGTTCATCACCACGTAGGCGATGTAATAATTTCTCAGACAAAATGAAATGGTTTTTTTTTTTTTCATCTTTTTCAAACTCAGAAGAAACCGCCATCAGTTGGTGCTCCAGTATGCACAACAATGGGATAGCTTTTCCCAAATTACAGTCCTCCTGGCTGACTGCACGCGTGAAGAACTCAAAAGGACGAAGCATGTCTGTCAGGCTTTTAACTATGGCCCATTGCGCCTTACTCATCCGCAGGTCCTCCTTCTGAGATGTAGCCTCTGTCAAGAAATAGTGATCGAGTACCGTATACTGCTCATGCAGACGCTCAAGCATGTAGAAGGTTGAGTTCCAACGTGTTGCCACCTCCTGGATGAGTGCTTTCACTGGCATTCCACGTTGAAGTAGCAGTCTCCGCAGATGCTTCCGGGCCTTAAAAGAATGGCTGAAATGGTTGCACATTTTGCGGCAGGTGGCCATTACCTCGAACGCTGGACTCTCTTTATCACTCAAGAATTTTTGAACTACCAGGTTGATACAGTGCGCCAAACACGGCACTCTAACATGGTGACCCTGTAACATGGCCTTAACTACATTGGCGCCATTATCCGTGGAAACATAACCAATCTTGCGTTTTAGGGGGGATAGCATTGACAACACCTTTTTGTCAAACTCTTCCAAAAGGTTTTCTGCTGTGTGACTTTTCTCCAAGGCAAACATGGCTAGTGTTGCATGTTTCCGAGCAGCTTTGAAAACTTGGTCCGGGTCAACACCTGCGTTTAGCTTTGCTATAACACCTGAAAAAGAGACCCAGTGTGCAGTGATGCACATGTAATCATCGCCTGGGCCACTGGTCCACATGTCTGTTGTCAGATGTATTGTGTGAACAGCACTCTTCTGCAAAGCTGCCCCAATCGCCTGCAGCACATCTTCATGTAGTGCTGGAACCGCAACTCTGGCAAAATAGAACCGGCTCGGAACCTTCCATTTAGGGCAGAGCGTTGCAACTAATTCAAGAAAACCTACCGCTTCTACAAAAGAAAAAGGTAGAAGGTCCACAGCTAGCATTTTAGCCAGCTTAGTGTTATACAGACGCGTCAGTGGGTGGTTGCGTTCATATGGCACCTCTGAAGTAAGCATTGTTCTAATGTTGCCCTGGACCAAGCATTTACGGGCTGATAATGACTTCGTTGACCCAATTTTGCTCGCTGGTGAACTTTTGTGCGTTGGTGTCTCACTCGCTCCAACACTCTTAGTGTGCCTCACATTGGGTGTGCTGCTGAGAGGGGTACTGGGTGTAAGGGAAGTGTTTGACACGTCTTCTTCCTGCTCGTCAACATCAGATGAAACATCAACGTTTCCTTGATTTTGGCCTTTCTTGATCGCAGCTAGGTGCGCAAACCATTGGACACCGTGCTTTCTGTCAAGATGACCACTCTGGCCGCCGGTACCATAGTTGCTACCTGGCTTACCACGACTAACTGCAAGCTTACAAAGGGTACAAATGGCAAACCTTGGATTTTTGGGACAAACAGTAAAGAAGTCCCAAACTGGGGACTTGAAGTGTCTGTGGGACCTGGAGGAGGCGGCGATACTGGTGGTGGTGGTGGTCATGAAGCTAATGCCAGATGAAGTGGAGGATCTGGATTGGCCAACTTTTGTACGTTTTCCACTTTCACCGCCACTAATTAAGGTCGAGGTTGACGCAGGTCTCTTCTTGCCAGAAAGAAATATGGAAGCGGGACGAGTTGGTGTACTACTTAACTCCAATGATTGTGGTGTTTCCACTGCCTCCTCATCGACAACATCATCATCATCATCATCACGCGCAGCAGCTCTTCGGGCTAGGGTCAAAATGTCTGTTTGCTGCATGCCCGCTGGGGCTGCAGTGACCTTTATGATGACTGGGTCGTCGTTGGCAGAGTCTTCATCAGCAGCAGTATCCGCCACTTCTTGTTGAGCCTCATCACACTCCATAAGTCTGAGACTTTGGACGAGCTTCCTTTTACGCTTAAGTACCTTTGTTGGATCATGGTGTGCCTCACTCTCAGACGGCTGTGGTGCTGGTTCCCAAGTTTGATCCGTATCATCAGAAGGAGGTGTGCTTGAAGAGGATGTAGACACCACCCTTGATCTCTTCCTTGCTAGGGTTGTGGAAGACAATGAAGGATCATCAGGAGGAGTGGCTTCCTCAAATGATACCTCGCCTTGATTGTCGATTTCCTGATGTGCCCCTACTTCGGGAGGAACAACTATTGTGGGCACTTGTTGTGACCCTCCATGCACCTCTGCATGCGCATCTCCTTGCGCTGCCTCTCCTTCCACATGTACTTTGGCTTGTACTTGCACATGTGATTGTTGTTGCCGCTGTGGTTGTTCAACACTCGTCAGATGAGCTACAACAACCTGTGTTGATTGAGGGACATTGCTGCTGCTTTCTTGCGATGAGCCAACATCACTGGTCGATGGTGATTGAAGAAGTATACTGGCTGCCTCTGCAGCACTCAAGGGCTTGGACTTAAGTTGGCGTGGTGGTGGTGGTGGCACTGAGCCCAATGGAGCGGGGGTGCTGCTGCCAGCTTGGTCCCCAGCAGATCCCGCTGCAGCTGCTGCAGGCATACTTTTTTTTTTACTCACAAAAAAAGGGGCGGGCGGCACACCAGTGTCCTTGGTAACTTGCTTCTTCTGCTCCTTACTGGCACCTTTCTTGCTAGAGGAGCTACGGGTTACTTTTTTTGGGGCCATCTTCTTCAGAGCAGGTCAGCAGGCAGCAGTTGCACGAGTTGCAGAGGGTTCTGTGTCCAGACGTGACGTCGCGTGACGTTATGCTGCACACACCGCTGCAGGACTTCTTCCTGGCACTGGTGGTTCTATTGAGTCTTCTTGTGCACCTAAAAGCAATGGAAGACAGAGGAACATCAGTTCAGTTATACATCCCAAAAAATCGACAAAACACAGAAAAATGAGCACAATCCCATGCCATCCATGATGTTTACATTGAAGACACCCCACAGAAAGACTAGGGACATGCAAGTATGCAACACTCACTACCCCTGGGCATAAGGGATGAAAAGTAGGCAAAATAAGTGCAGGCCTCAGACACTGCCTCTCCTCAAAATGGCCCCCTTACACCCCAAGCACATGTTGCCTGTACCAGCCAGCACTCAAGATGGCCACCACCACCACCCACATGGCCAGTCCACATCAACAGTACACCCCCAAAAAACAGAAAAACTGCCAGAAATCACCACAATCCAATGCCATCCATGATGTTTACATCAAAGAGAGTGAGACAACACCACAGGCACACTCAGTCCATGCACCACCACCACCCCTGGGCAAGCAAAAGGCCACACCAGCAGCCCCCCAAAAACGACAAAAAACAATAAAATAAGCACAATCCCAGCCCATCCATGGCCTCAATTATGTTTAAATTCAAGAAGACACCCCACAGAAAGACTAGGCCCATGCAACACTCACCACCCCTGGGCAAAGGGCCACACCAGCAGGCCCAAAAAAACGACAAAAAACAATAAAATCTGCACAATCCCAGCCCATCCATGGCCTCAATGGTGTTTAAATTCAAGAAGACACCCCACAGAAAGACTAGGCCCATGCAACACTCACCACCCCTGGGCAAAGGGCCACACCAGCAGGCCCAAAAAAACGACAAAAAACAATAAAATCTGCACAATCCCAGTCCATCCATGGCCTCAATGGTGTTTAAATTCAAGAAGACACCCCTCAGAACCACTAGGCCCATGCAACACTCACTACCCCTGGGCATAAGGGATGAAAAGTAGGCAAAATAAGTGCAGGCCTCAGACACTGCCTCTCCTCAAAATGGCCCCCTTACACCCCAAGCACATGTTGCCTGTACCAGCCAGCACTCAAGATGGCCACCACCACCACCCACATGGCCAGTCCACATCAACAGTACACCCCCAAAAAACAGAAAAACTGCCAGAAATCACCACAATCCAATGCCATCCATGATGTTTACATCAAAGAGAGTGAGACAACACCACAGGCACACTCAGTCCATGCACCACCACCACCCCTGGGCAAGCAAAAGGCCACACCAGCAGCCCCCCAAAAACGACAAAAAACAATAAAATAAGCACAATCCCAGCCCATCCATGGCCTCAATTATGTTTAAATTCAAGAAGACACCCCACAGAAAGACTAGGCCCATGCAACACTCACCACCCCTGGGCAAAGGGCCACACCAGCAGGCCCAAAAAAACGACAAAAACCAATAAAATCTGCACAATCCCAGCCCATCCATGGCCTCAATGGTGTTTAAATTCAAGAAGACACCCCACAGAAAGACTAGGCCCATGCAACACTCACCACCCCTGGGCAAAGGGCCACACCAGCAGGCCCAAAAAAACGACAAAAAACAATAAAATCTGCACAATCCCAGCCCATCCATGGCCTCAATGGTGTTTAAATTCAAGAAGACACCCCTCAGAAACACTAGGCCCATGCAACACTCACTACCCCTGGGCATAAGGGATGAAAAGTAGGCAAAATAAGTGCAGGCCTCAGACACTGCCTCTCCTCAAAATGGCCCCCTTACACCCCAAGCACATGTTGCCTGTACCAGCCAGCACTCAAGATGGCCACCACCACCACCCACATGGCCAGTCCACATCAACAGTACACCCCCAAAAAACAGAAAAACAGCCAGAAATCACCACAATCCAATGCCATCCATGATGTTTACATCAAAGAGAGTGAGACAACACCACAGGCACACTCAGTCCATGCACCACCACCACCCCTGGGCAAGCAAAAGGCCACACCAGCAGCCCCCCAAAGACGACAAAAAACAATAAAATAAGCACAATCCCAGCCCATCCATGGCCTCAATTATGTTTAAATTCAAGAAGACACCCCACAGAAAGACTAGGCCCATGCAACACTCACCACCCCTGGGCAAAGGGCCACACCAGCAGGCCCAAAAAAACGACAAAAACCAATAAAATCTGCACAATCCCAGCCCATCCATGGCCTCAATGGTGTTTAAATTCAAGAAGACACCCCACAGAAAGACTAGGCCCATGCAACACTCACCACCCCTGGGCAAAGGGCCACACCAGCAGGCCCAAAAAAACGACAAAAAACAATAAAATCTGCACAATCCCAGCCCATCCATGGCCTCAATGGTGTTTAAATTCAAGAAGACACCCCTCAGAAACACTAGGCCCATGCAACACTCACTACCCCTGGGCATAAGGGATGAAAAGTAGGCAAAATAAGTGCAGGCCTCAGACACTGCCTCTCCTCAAAATGGCCCCCTTACACCCCAAGCACATGTTGCCTGTACCAGCCAGCACTCAAGATGGCCACCACCACCACCCACATGGCCAGACCACATCAACAGTACACCCCCAAAAAACAGAAAAACAGCCAGAAATCACCACAATCCAATGCCATCCATGATGTTTACATCAAAGAGAGTGAGACAACACCACAGGCACACTCAGTCCATGCACCACCACCACCCCTGGGCAAGCAAAAGGCCACACCAGCAGCCCCCCAAAAACGACAAAAAACAATAAAATAAGCACAATCCCAGCCCATCCATGGCCTCAATTATGTTTAAATTCAAGAAGACACCCCACAGAAAGACTAGGCCCATGCAACACTCACCACCCCTGGGCAAAGGGCCACACCAGCAGGCCCAAAAAAACGAAAAAAAACAATAAAATCTGCACAATGCCAGCCCATCCATGGCCTCAATGGTGTTTAAATTCAACAAAACAGTTGTATCATGCACCCATAACCAACCCTGGTCCTACTGGATACTGTGGCTACCCACAATATAATTTATTTAATTTTCTGAAAAAGTTCCAAAATTGTACTTGCAGCAACTGTAATGCCCCAAACAAACTTACTTGTGAAAGTTGATTTCTAATCCAAAAGTGATCCAAAGACAGTCAAAAAGGCCTCAAATCCAAATATCCAGCAGCACCCACAAAAAGTAATCCTTCCAGCTCCAGATCCAAATGAAAGTGACCAGGAGATGGACAAAGCACTGGGAGGAGCCTGCTGGACAGGAACAGGAAGTTGGAGACTGTGGGGCACTTCCTTCCTCCCCCCCCCCCAAAATGGACTCCTTGCAAAAAAAAAGGCCATGCAAATGTCAACCTGAGGAGTGATTCTGATAAAAATCATAATTTTCTGAAGGTTTATCCTGTTTGCTGGTGATTTTCTTGTGCGAAATTGCAAAATCTCTATTTCGCAAGTGCGAGATTGTTCCTTTCCGCCGCAACTACGTGTTCGCAATTGCGAACTCTCGCGAGGTGTGCTGTGCAAGGTGGCAAGCCGCGAGTACGTATTCGCGGGCGACAAACTCCCGCGGGAACACGCAGCAAGATCTAAAATGGCGCGTCACTCGCAAAGAAAAACAACTCGGCAAACGCTAAAATGACGGAAAGTGAACGCCGTGCACCACGCCGCGCGCCGCAACCAAGCAAAAAATCCGCCGCGAGCGGATTCACGGATTTTCGACAAATTCGCGAGCGTTCGCGGATTGCGGATTTGCCGAAAATCCGAAAAATCCGCGAGCGGAGCGGATTTTACGCCCATGCTTAGTAATCACACCATGCATAGGCACATGACGAGGAAACATCCCCTAAATTACAGCCGGGCGGAATTAAGGGATATGCTGGACAATCCTAGACCAACTCCTGTGGCCAGACCAACAATACCGGTTTCTTTAACACCAGAGGAGGCACGGGAAACTGTGCCAAATATCCAACAAAATTTTGGGCATATGATACATTTATGTATGCACTGTCGTGCATTATTAGCTTGTGGCAACATGAGCATCAATGCACTCAACCTTGCATATGAACACCATGATTGCCCTAACCGCCCCCAGTAATTTTTTTTGCTCCTGTTGAGCCCTTTTCAACGCCTGTTTTTTGTTGTTTCCCCCCCCCCAAAAAAACCAAAAAAAATATAAAATCGTTCAAAAAATACAAAAAAAAAAAAATGTTCAAATAAAAAAAAATAAAAAAAAAAAAATATATATATAAAAAAAAGTTCTTTTCAGAACTACCTTCCCTTTCAAAAAAAATTGCTACAATGTTTAGCACTCTGGCAAGCTCTATTTCTTTTGGTTCGCTCCCGGGTTAGCTTCCCGGTACGCGGACCGGGAGCTAACCAAAAAAATTTTTTTTTTTTTTAAAAGTGTAAGTATAAGGAAAGTAAACAGAGAGTGATGTTAAAAGAAAGACAGCTATAGGGAGTAAAGAAGAGATACTGTTTAATAGATCTATTTACCGAAGAAAAGACAGAAGAGGGTATAATTGTGAAAAACAAAATAGATAACGAAGTGAAAGAAAAACAAGCATTGGCATAGCCAATAGGTCTCGCCTTTGGGACCTTCTAAGTATTTAGTTATGCAGCATAATATCCTTGGTGCAGCAACATCAACTGTTGCATGGCTAAACACGTATAAGGTCCCAAAGGCGAGACCTATTGTCTATGCCAATGCTTGTTTCTTAAGTAGTATTGCAATACGTCTGACTCTTCCATGTGAAAAGATCTTATCTTGTGCTCTAAAGATTGCTAAAGTCTCGACAGAGAACAGGCTAGGCTGTAAGTAGGGTAAATTGCGCTTGGTGATCTGTTTGAGGGAGCGTCTGCTTTGCCTGGTGTCTTTGGAGAGCAATTTTGATTGGTATACTGGACAATGTTAGTTTTATTGGTCCAGTAGACAATTAAACTGCTGCATGACCACACTGTGTGATCCTGGGCACACTTTACAAATCCTACCTACCATCCAGCGGCTGAAGTGCAAATTGTAAAACCTGATAGCTGGGCACAATTACAGTGTCATTGCAGGCACACCCTGTGTGATCTTGGACAGTTATCACATCTCAAAGTACTTTTAAATGCTTGAGCTTGGGATAAACCCTAGAAAAATACTCTCATGCATTTGACCTACCCAGGTGTTTGCTGCTACGTGCTTGATAAGAAATAATGCAACACACAATTGCAACTTCTGTGCCCCTTCCAAATAAACACTAGAAATCAGAGTTGTAATTAGTCCCTAGAATGAGTAAGATGCCCTCCAGCCTCCACTTGAAAGCAGGGGTGTATAGTTTGAGGGGAGTGAGGGGGGGGGGCGAGGGAGGCATGCAATACTTTAACGCAGGTAAAAGTGTCCAAAGTCACACCATCTGCCCACTAAAGAGCGGCTCGCAGTGGCCGGCTGGCCCGGCTGATTAGGGGAGCTGTTGGTGCCGAGCCTGGTGGGGCAGGTCCCAGCTGTGCTCTGCCGGGCTGCAGGCAGCTCAGTTATTAGGCAGCTGGTGGCGTGGGGACCACTGCTATTCCGTCTGTAATGTGCCCGAGCCTCCCGGCAGGCGGGGGGATCACAAGAGCGACCGCTCCCACCCTCGGAGGCTAATTAATTGGCAGAACAAGAGCGCATTAAGGCGGATATAGGAGGGAGCCCTGTGCTGGCACCTTCTGAGTGTATGAGCTAAAGGCAGGTGGTTGTGTGTTTCAAATGCCTCTCAGACTACAAAACGCAGCGAATGCTACGTCCAAATCTGAAATTAGGAGTGCTCGTGTGCACGTGCCTAGGTATGTCTATCTAAGTGTGTGTGCTTCATAGTAATAGTCTATGTGTCACTGCATCTTAGACTGTGTGCCACTTTAAGCATGTAACAGTGTGAGGGTATGCACTACTGCGCTTGTGAGTCACGCTGTTTGCGAGTGGGTTTGTACCTGACAATTACTGACCTTGCAGTTGTGTGTGACTCACTCTGTGTCTGTGCCACTTTATGCGTGTGCATTTAACCTTGAGTGCCTGTGTATGTGGAGCGTGATGTACTGCGTGTGTGTGCGCGTGTGTGTACAGCGAGTTACTGTATGTGGCCTACTGTGAGTGTGCGTGTGTGAGCCACTGTGTTTGTGTGCGTGTCCCACGCTGTGCTGTGTATCTATCTATGTTTGTTAGTGTGTGTGTGCTGCTGTGTAGGTACCACTGTATGTGTAAGCGGGTGCTGGAGTGTATAGACAAACACACGTGAATCCTCAGTTTGTATGCAATGTACGTCACACGTAATTTACGGTCCTGTTCCGCTTTATTTTATTTTGATTGCAGTATAAAAAATGCTTGTTTATATTAGACTGGGGAATACAAACAGGAATCTAGTCTTCAAAGGGAGAGCTGCATGCCAATGTAGAACAAGCACCGGCCAGCTTATAACCCTACTCTGCGATGTTCTTGACTCCCATGCCATTGTTCACCATTTGAGTGAAGTCATGACCCCGCCTACCGAGCGGGGTAAGAAATGCTGTTCACAATTGTGGTTGTAGCTGTCTGGGCACTTAAATATGTTGCAGCTGTCACGTTACTTAAAAACATTGTGAGAGCCTAAGTAAAACTGTGGTAATGCGAGGCAAGCGGCTGGTGGCATTGTGCACGCGCTTTCACGTGCACTGGAAGAAATCGCCTGGGAATCGCCTGATCTCGGTAAGCTCTGTTTAAGCTGCAATAGATCGAGCTCCCGCTCTCAATGCGCACATGCGCATTGAGATAGGTCGCTCGACCTAAAAAAGAGAGTATAACATTAACAAAGAAGAGTTTCTTGGAGAATGTGAGTGAATGTTCAAAATAAGATTAAAACATGGGGAATAACAGAGAGAAAAAATAGAAAACAGAAAACAAAAAATAACAGAAAAAGATTAATTGAAACAGCAAAGAAATGTAAGTAACATAGAGCCATATCATCAACATAGGCAATAAAAGTTTTGCAGCTTTTATTGGCAGAAATGTGTCGCTAAAGCTGCTTTTGCGGCAGAAAACTGCCACTAAAACTACTTTTGCACCAGTTTTCTGCCAATAAAAACAGCAATAATTTTATTGGCTGTGTTCATAATATGCCCCTTAGTGTGCTTCAACTACACAGAGAAAGCATTATGAACAAATAGTGATACAGTGATCAGTCAAAGACACTAAGAGTAATAGAGACGGAGTGAGTGAACAAGAGTGAGGAACTATGAGAAGAGAGGGACTGAGAAAAAGAGTGGAAGGAGTTGAGTAAGTAGGTAATAGAGAAAGGAATGAGGGAAGTAGCAAAGGCAGGAAACTGAGGATTAAAGAAATGAAGCAGTGGAACTAATAGTAGTTCAATGTGATAGAAATGTAACGAAAAGAGTACAAAACATTTACCTTATAATTGTCGTTAAATTACTCACTTTTTGTTTTTATACTTTCAATCTGTGAAAGAGAGAACAAACATTTGAAAAATATTAAAACATGTATTTAAAAATTACAAAAGACAAGGGCAAAGATTGAAGGACAAACAGTTTTTCAACAACTTTGACACTTACAGAAGCTTCTGCTTCTCCAGGCCCCCTACACAGTCCTAAAGATATACATTTTAAACTAACAGTATCTTGATGCAGAAGAAGTGAGGCCTATCTTAAAACATGGTGCATATTTTGCATTGCTGTTGTTTCAGAAAAGTGTCGCAAGACACTAACATTTTAAATAATTGCTTCAGGATGCCAATAAGATGTCTACTATCCAGAGTTTTGTTTCAGGTGAGGCCTACTCAGGGTTGCAGATGAAATTTCGAGTTGTTGAAGAGAATAGAGGACATAATACATGTGAAGGTCTACCAATGAAGTGAGTCATGTCCACTGCACTCTTCAACAAAGTCCAAACCTCCTATGTTTCCCTGGACAGACCTAAACTTGATCTGCACAATGTGATTCGTAATGATAGGAAACACAGGTGATGTAATTGAAATACATGCAATTTATTTTGCTCATTTCACAATCACATCACTTGTGTTTCCTTTGCTTAGGTATCTCATTGTGCAGATGTAGTCTAGCATATGAAAGAATACGCAGAAGTGCAGCACTGCATGCAACAACTTTGACACTTACAGAAGCCTCACCTTCTCCATGCCTCCTACACAGTTCTACATATACATCATAAATGCAAACAGTACAGAATTAATTATACATGTTAAATGGTTTATTTTTGCTGTTCTCAGAATGTATCAAAATTCACTAAAAACAGTGACTTGAAGGTATTCATCATGTGACAGCGGGGAAAAAAAAACACAATCAAAATGATTGTGTTTAAAAAACCCATACAACATCAGAAATCAAAATTCAGAACTCCTTAAAGTTAACTTACTTTCCATGACGTCCAAGGATGTCCTATGAACAGCTTACACTCTTTTGTGCTGTTATTACTTTCAGCCCGCCACTTTCTGAAAGAAAATCTCCATCGTTTTTAAAAACACGTTACATGCAATAAATGACTTCTTGCTCTCTACCACAATTTTCCACAAGGCCAAATCTGGTCAGAGCCATTTATAACTCTTGGATTTCTTGTAAGCCAATCCCGTCATTTGGCATTTCCGCAACTTTCAGAATTAAAATGTTGAAAATCATTTTCACAATCCTGGAATAGTAATATCTTCCCCTTCTTGCTCAGTCATGTTCTACTTTTCCTATGACACTGATACAAGCAGACTTACACTACCTCTATGACTACTACAATTATTTAATTCTCTACATCACTTTTAATCACAAAGCAATGTAAAACAGTAGACAGCATTGCAGACTTACATTCCCTCTACTCCATGTTTTGATTGGCTGCTTCAATTAGTTTATAAAAAGAAACAGTTTTTCTGAACTCATTCAAAGTGCACGTATTTCTCCATAATGTCCAGTCCTATGGTTAGAAGTTATGTCTCTGAACTACACTTATCCTCAAGGCCAAATTGTGTAGGAGCCATTAGAACTTCTTGAAATTCCACAGAGCACATCCCGAGATTATTTCCCTAAAATTTTGGTTTTAAAAACACCAGGTAAGAGTTTTTAAGGTCATACGGCAATTTTTTTTTGAAAATTAAAACAGAATCATTGCAGAATGACCAGCCATTTCTAGACTTTAAATAAGCTGTGTAATGTCTTGATGTTATTGAAGGGCCGTCATGATATATAATTGCTGCAGTTACAAAAGTCCTTCCTGATATTGACAACTGCGAAGCTACAAAATTTTTAATTAAAGTTGTCAATTTTGTTCCATCAGGCCTACATCGTTGGAACATTAAAATGACATACTGGCCATATGTTCGTATAAATAATGTGGACATCATTTCAGATTTACATTGGCTACACTCCATGTTGTGATCAGCTGCTTTTACTAGCTTATTAAAGGAGACTGATTTACTGTCTGGCAAAGTTAAATATATAAATCTTTCTGAGTCTACACTAGTAGTACTTGATACCATACAGTTCTCGCAGTCATGCTGCCATTGATAAGAAAGCCCAAACAGCTGATCTACATCTACACCTTCAGCATGTAATACATCAAGCATATACATTAAAAACTCCTGACAATCTTGCTGAATATTTTGAGAGAATTGTGTTTGGCCTGAACATCTGTCTAACAGATTTCGAATTTCAGACACACTTTCTATGTTTCTTCTATCAGTGGTACATTTCTCTAACACAGAATTTAACAAACTGCAAAATCTTTGATCAGAATTGACCACAATCTCTTCTTTTACATTTTTTAGAGAAAACAAAACATTAACCCCTACATTAGCATAGCAGTTGACACCAGAACTGTTTTCAAACTGAAAACCAACAACATCTTCAACAGAATCCTTTTTGTTTCTGCTTGTAATTTTAGGTTCATTGACTTTTTGTCTTTTTGCTACAACCTCCCCAGTATTGTTCTCATTTCTTCGTTTCCGGCCTACCACACGTTTCTCAAACAAAGGATACTGAGGCAAATGTGGCGCATACTCTCTTCTTAACCTATTGTATTCCTTAACACAATCTAGATCCGCACAAATGTTTGTGACATCACACTCAATCAAGTACAATCCCGATAAAGTTCTAACTCGTGACAATGCCACATATGCCATACCCTCCTTGAACACAGAACTGCCAATATTCACCAATGCACTGTCTACACTTAAACCTTGCGATTTATGAATTGTCACCGCATATGCCAAGCAAACAGGAAACTGCTTACGGCGAACATATAAGTCTTTTACAAGCAAAAATCTAGCAGAACAACGAGCAATTAGCTGTACTTCCTCAATGCCATCAAATTTAATTTTTAAAAATTCAATTCCATCTCTATTTCTGTATTTCACAAAATCAACAACATTACCCATTGATCCATTTACCAGACCTCTTTCAACATGTAAATTCCTTCTTAAAATTATACGGCAGTTCAAGCACACATTCAGAGTCTTTTCAAAACCTGCAGTTTTAGATATACTCTTCTCTAATGAATCCAATTTTGTTTTCAGATTCTCAGACAAAATAATTGTTGATCCCATATGCTCTACTCTATCAATAGCTTCCAGTTTCACAATCTCTTGCTTTTCTAAATGCAACATTTTGTTGTTAAATTTGGCACATTCTGCAAGAGTTGGCATCAAACATATTCCAGATTTCTTCTCAGTAATTTTCTGAAAAATATTCTCAGGCACAACATCTTGTTCTGGATATAAATTTGACAGTAATCGTGCATGTAAAGCTTCTTTCCCATGCTCGGTCACTTTTCCAATTCTAACATCTTGTAGAATAGTCTTGTAAACTTCATCCTTCGCCTGACGCATATTTTCATGCAGTTCAGCATAATTGAAGTTTAACCATATATTGACGTTGCCAATGCTGCCTAGGCACTTCCTGGTATCTTCATGCGTGAGCATTTTGAACACAGGTTGCCCTTTCACTGGTGTCAGCTGCAGAAGATCTCCGAAAACAATGATGTGTTTGCCACCAAATAACACATCATACTCTGTTTTGAGAACTTCTTGCATCCTCAAATGCACAAAGGCAAGCATGACATTGGAAACCATGCTTACTTCGTCAATGATAAGAAGTTTCATTTTCCTCAAGATTCTTGAAACTTCAAAACAAGCATCTCCAGATAGCTTGTGATATTGTAATTTGTTGTCATGCTCCACTGGCAGCATCAGTAAACGATGTAAAGTAATCCCTTTAATATTATGTGCTGCCAGTCCAGTTGGAGCAGTGACAACACAAGACAGCGATGACTCTGTCCTCTCCTGCAAATAGCATGAAATTGCTTTAATGAGGAAACTTTTTCCAGTTCCCGCTTCTCCACTCACGTACAGTCGGACAGGCTTCAACGACGTACATGAGCACTCTTTCTTATCATGACTTAATCCATGATCAATTTGCATGGTAACTTCGTCATATATTTTCCTCTGCTCAACGTTGAGTTGTCTTTCCAACTCTTCTAAGTTAACCGCATCCTCTTGAGCATGTGCCATGGCTCTTTCCACTTCATTCATAGCAGTGGCAGCTTCATTTTCGATAATAGGTCCTCCTAGTGGATCCTGACTCAATGAAGCAGAACTCTGACTGTCCTGAGAACTGTCTCTGGCAATCTCGGCTGCAATCGTTGCTTCCTGCTCAATTTCCGCATTCAACATTTCTACATATTTGGGAAAAGCAGGACATTCTATGGTCTCCTTGGCGGCATTGAAAGAGTCTTCGTAACAGAGGAAATCTCCAAGCAGTTCCTCTTCTGCACGCCAAGGCTTGAAAAGTTGCAAAAGTGCTAAATAGAAAAACTCCTTTTTTTCAGGAGATTCACCACTCAATTTTCGATGGTTTACCAAGTGGCATTTTCTTTGCTTGACCAGACATCCCTCACTTCCTATTACAGCATACACTCCTTTCTCAGTATCTTCTTTGATGTTCCTCTTGAATATGTAATTTTGCAGAACCTCATACAGACAAACATTCTCGAGGTGACTGCTTCGATTTGGATAATATGTATCCAACATGTTTGACTTCAAAATGTCGGTACTGTTTGGCTCCTTTTCCGCCAAATACTCAATTTCCCGCACAGGTTTGAGAACTCGATTACGCGTTGCTGCAAGACCAAGACTCGCCCAAACGATACTCCTGGACTTGGCATAGAGACTTGCTGAAGACAACCGGTCAGAACATTCGTACGCTCCGATTTCTCGATGCGACAACATCTTCAGACTGAAACTGTACAACTTCTTGCTGAGGCTCTTTTCATGGGAAATGTCCTCCCACATATCCTTCAATTCTGTCTTCTCTTTTTTGGTGATGTAAGACGTCACATACCGAGCCACAGCCATACAGTTATCAGCCACAAACTGTATATCCATGTTAGCATTCCACATGGACAAAATCACCGGGTTGTAGTCGTTGATGTACTTGGACTCTTGGTTCCTCTTCAAATTGTAAGTGTTTTTAGGTGATTTCTTCATGACATTGTGTCGCAGCGAAGACATCAAACTGTTTACTCTTCCTTTAGAAATCACCGGTCGTGGAAAGCCGAAACGACATTTAGTGTAGAACTTGTCCTTGTTTCGGAATTTACGACGGCAGTACTTTCCACATCGATGGCTTTGGAAACGCAGAACTTTTTCTCTTAGGCTTTTCTTCTCCTTTGCGTTTGGAACAGTACACGTAGAATACTGTTGGATGAAACTCATCACTGAGTCTTCTGGATCCGTTCCAAATTTAGGTGCATCCTTGATCCACAGCAACATATGTATATGAGGAGCACCTCTTGCTTGGTACTCCTTTCTCCAGAAGAAATCCAACACCTCTCCAAGAGGTGGATTCTTCTTATTCATGATGAAAGACATCATAGCTTCAAATCTATGATTGAAGTACCTACATACATTGACTGGATCCAAAGAGCACAGTTCTCCAGGTGTCTTGAATTCGATGTTATCTACGTTAGCATTTGCCTCTCGTAGAAATTCAAGTAAGTCTTCCCAGCCATACTCGGCACAGCTCAGAGTGAGGAACCATGTGGGAGTACCTAAGTTCCTCAGCATACATTTTAAATCACCATGACGACGGTACCAGTACTCATTAGTACCACGCTGACACGCCATGAGATTAATCAGGTGAGAATCCAAAATACTGTCTTGGACATTGACTTTATCCATAAAGTCACTTGCCGAGATGTTTTGCATGTGTATACCACTTTTCAAGATGTGGTTCACTGCATATGACAGTCCAGACAGATCGCTTTCAAACAGGAGATGAAACAAATAAGGAATGCATTGTCGAAACCTAGCATCTCCTGCATACAATCGCAAAGTCCGGTATTCAGAAGCAGGAATTTGATGAGGTCGCTCATCATATCTTCCTCCCTGACCTGTTGGAAAAAGCTGTGGGAAACACCGAGCTTCCAAACTTTCCTCCCAAACACTAATGGGACTCCCTTTGGCTTGTTTCATTTGAAACAACTCAATAGCATTCCCCATGACTTCCTTGGAATGCAAAGGATGAACACTATAATGTTCATATATTTCTTCACTAGTAGAGGGTTCTACTTTCTCAATTTGACCAGCACACAAATCGCTATCCTCTTCCTCACTTACTTCCTCTTCTGCAACATATACATTCTTATAGTATTTATTATTTTTTTTCAAATACAATGTTGCCTTTTTAACTTTCCTAACATCTACTAAATCTTGCCATATTTTCTTATTCTTTGTCGGAACCCCATTAACTAAGATAACCAGAGGTTCCTCTTCCACTTTTTCTACTCCAATTGTGTTAATGTTTTTCTTCAAATCTAGAGGCAAATAAACAACTCTTCCCTTTAATCCTCTCTGTAAATCTGATGGAGGCAATTTCCCTGTCTTTGGCTCCATTCTTACAATAGCCTGAAAGGGATGGATACTTTGAATCAAAATAGATTCATAAGTATTTAAATCCTTCAATTCAGAAGGAATCTCAACCAATTCCAGATTATTATGAACTGCTCTAGCAGGCATCTGGTTTTGATTTAATTTGCAACAACAATAAGTACACACACGTTGATCCAATCCCAAATCAAAACAATTTTCTACCATCAAGTATGTTGCAAAATCCTTCCATTCACTATTATTTTCCCTTTCACTTTTTGCATATAAATCCACTAACTTAGTCTGATTCTTATAATAAGTGCGTCGACAACACACACAAGTGAAATTAGGCCTCTCACTTGATTTCACCTCAAACGTCGCAATTTCCCTCTGGAAATTATCTGTACTGGAAACCTGTACACTATCTTCCACATGACCCTCTTCTTCTTGCTCAATTTCAACATTCTCCTCTTTACTTCCAAAGTAACAAAACTCAATTTCTTCACATATATTCTTCACATCTATTTCAGAACCATGCAAAAGAGCAGCGCATAATTGTTTAAGCATAATTGCTGGACTCTTAGCATAATACAACATTCTAACTAATTTCCTCACTTTGTTATGATGCACTGCTAGCATCCTGAAATGATGAAAAACACTCTGGCATACTCTCCTGGAAAGACAAGCCAGTGAATGTCCATGCAAACCTGTCACTTCTCTTACTCTGCAAGGATCTAATTCTAGCAACAACATCATTTTCTGCTTCAAACTTTTCTTATTAAATGACCGTACAAAATCACAAAGCAAATTGATGGAATCCTGTCGCACACTGCAAATACTACTACACTTCCAGGTGTACACAGGACCCTTAGCACGTCTTCCTAAAACCTCATTACCTAACACCTCTTCTGCCTCTGTTGTCACAAGTTTTTCTTTTTCAACTGGACAACCATCTTTCACTTCATAAGCACGACCACTGGTGTCAACTGCATGCACCAAATCATTATCCTGGAAATAACTCTCCTCATTAAAAAATGCCTCACAGCTTGAACTATGCATCCATTCTCCAGAAAAAACTTCACAAAAATTACTACGATTAACTATTCTCTTCCATCTACTATTTCTTTTGAAATCAAAAATTGCCTTGTTTAGCTTCCTAATTCTATTGATTATCAAAATAAATAACTTACGTTTAATTTCAAATGCCTGATCAATAACTTTCTCAACTTTTTTTTTTGTCTTATAAAAAACCAGTTTCTGTTGACCTTTCTTAATATTTTTTAACAAATTGCCAATTATCCTGTTCCGGAACATTCGTTTACGAATCTCCCTAAACTGTTGTTTCCTTCTACTATCATGCACAGAGTTATCTCTTGCTCTAGCAGTAACATTTTTCATTGGCCTTTCTTTTCCATTTGATTTCCTTCTCGTTTTATGGACTGAAACATTTTCTGTAGTAATATTTTTTTTACTACACATATTTCTTATAAATTGTTTTGTGCTCTTACCCGGTGCTTTCTTCGTGACTTGACAAATCTTTTTGTTAGAGGACTGCTGCGTATCTTTTTTTCACCTGCTGTCTTTGACGTTTTGCAGCCTTTCTCTGTCTTTCTATTGTAGGCATGGTGAAATCTTGAAATGATCTGCAGTTGAATCTGTGGAAAAATATAATAAATAATGTTATTAACCATTATTACCAAACAGTAAATCAGTAACAGTGATAAAAAACTTAACACACTACTTGACATTTTAATTAGAAGATTTTTTAGTCGTTGGCAAATTTACAATACAGAAATACCAGAAAAGAAATGACATTTATATTTATGTTACCTATGCTATTTTATATGTGAATCTGATCTAATTTTATGAGCATATTTTAATATTTTATTGAAGACACTACACATAACCTGCTTTTGAAGGTGTCTTTATTTTTAAATTAAACGGTTTACCTTTTTACTTTTTATTAATTATAAATTTTAAAAATAAATGTTTATATTTCCAAAGGCTCAAGCAGGTCAGCTTCCCATCCTATATCATATAATTCGGACAAATCTGCATCCTCATCACGCTCTTCTTCATCCTCAGGATTTAAATCATCCAAGGGATCAACATCCACTGATGTTTCAATTACAAGTTCAATGATGAGGTCAAAATCAACTGATTGCAGATTGTCGCTCATGTTGAGGTTGTCTTTATCTTTAAAGAAAGATAACAACAATGAGATGTTGCAGAGTAAGAGACAAATCTCACAGATTATAATAGTAAAATTGTTTAACAAGAGTAACATTTTGCAGCTATTATTTTGCCATGTCCAGCGATGCTGAGCAGGTGAAGCCTATGTCTAATCTTTCACTGAACAGGACTCATCTCTTCTTAACCTTGGATAAGCCTCACCGACTCTGTGTCCCCTGCACATACTTAAATGTAAAGGGGCAGATTTATGTTAAATGGCACATCCCCAGGCATGCACCAGTTAACGTGCACCACTGCTCTGCCACCCATGGTGTGCCGCATTTACAATCAGATAGGAGAAACCTGCGTCAAAACCCTGCGCCTGCTTGAAGCAGGCATAGGTCTTGACGCAACATTGTGGACATGGTGCACCCCTGAGCCTTGCTGGAGCTGCATCGCACTTGCGATAGAACTCCAGCAATGCGCCACCTTAACGGCACAGATGCGTCAAGCATCTGTGCCGTTTTTGCCCCATGCTGTGCCGCATTGTAAATGCAGCACACCATGGGTGGCGGAACAGCGGCGCAAGATGACTGGCACATCCCTGGTGATGCGCCAGTCATCATAAATCTATCCCTAAGCTTCTTATCTTGTTAGAGATGAACTGCCATATGTATCATCAAAATATTTTGCATTTCCTAAATAGCGAATTTTAAGGAATAAATAGCGATTCTTTACCATTCCTAATTTGCGATGAGCAAATTGCTAATTACAAGTTACCCATTCATTTCCATGGGCTAGGAGGCTCATAGGAATGAAGGTTTAATTTGCGATTAGCAATTTGCTCATCACAAATTAGGAATTTTTCCAAGGGTGCAGGGGTGTCTCAAGAACACCCTGCTGCACCCCTGAAAAAGAAATTTGGGGGCATATGGCACACATACATGCCCTAAGGGCATGTGTTGGCGTCATATGGGACCTTTTGTTTTTTAAAAAAAAAGCTTTTTGAAAAGAATTCACAAATTACCACCAATTTACCACAATAGTTTCCAAATCCTTAATGTCATTTTTTACATATTTTTTGTTTGATACATTGCATTTAAGTAGTCACAAAATTTGCAAATCCTTCAGTGCAATTGCAAAATAAGGAATAGCAAATTTTGCTACTCCTTATTTTGCATCAAACTTGTTTGATACATACCATTTGTCTAATTAACATTCGCAAAGGCCAAAATTCGTAGATTTTTGATCTTTGCGAATGCTAATTAGCTTGATACATATGGCCCCAAGTGAGGCCTGTCTTACGACATGGTGCATCTTTTGCATCACTGCTGCATCGGTTTCATGTGGTACGTTTTTTTTACACCATGACATATCTGCCTAAATGCATCAATTTGTAATGTTGTCGCCTCATAGCAAATCTTTTGCACCGCCGCTGCATCATAAAAGTGACGCACAGTGGCACAAAAGAGGCATACACCTATCATAAATCTGTCCCTAGCATTTTAAATGATTAATCCAGGATGACGATAAGGTGTGGCCTATCCAGAGGTTTGTTTAAGGTGAGGCCTACTCAGGATTGCAGATTAAAGTTACGCTTGATGAAGAATACAGAGGAGATAATACATGTAAAGGCCTACCAATGAAGTAAGTAATGTGCACTTTATTGCGCCAGTCATCATAAATGTATCCCTAAGCTTCTTATCTTGTTACAGATGAACCACCATATGTACCATCAAACTATTTTGCATTTCCTAAATAGCAAATTTTAAGGAATAAATAGCAATTCTTTACTATTCCTAATTTGCAATGAGCAAATTGCTAATTGCAAATTACCCATTCATTTCCATGGGCTAGGAGGCTCATAGGAATGAAGGTTGCAATTTGCGATTAGCAATTAGCTCATCACAAAATAGGAATTTTTTCAAGCGTGCAGGGGTATCTCAAGAACACCCTGCTGCACCCCTGAAAAATAAATTTGGGGGCATATGGCACACCTACATGCCCTAAGGGCATGTATGGGCGTCATATGGGACCTTTTGTGTTTTGGAAAAAAATGCTTTTTGAAAAGAATTCGCAATTTACCACAAACTAGAAGTTGGTGGTAGTTTCCAAATCCTTAATATCATTTTTTACATATTTTTTGTTTGATACATTGCATTTAAGGAATCGCAAATTTTGAATTAAGGACATTTTAAGTCATTTCCACATGTGCAGTGTTTTCAAATTATGATTTGAAAAATCGTTTTTGGGGAAAAGTAATGGTTTGCAAATTTATGACAAGGACATAATGGTGTATGCTTCTCTATAAGGCATTTCAGTGTCTCTGATGTCATTTTTCCCATATTACATTATAAGACCTTTCCCCATGGAGCACATTCCTTGTAAATATGCTCCCACCTGTGCATGGCGAATTTAGATTTTGACTGTTTGAGTCACATAGCCATGTTAAAAGTGACCCAAAAAAATTGCAAACGTTTTAAAAAACACATTCATGTGTCTTAAGGACATTTTAAGTCCTTTCCCCATGGACAATGTTTTCTAAGTGGCGCAAAAGAGGCATACACCTATCATAAATCTGTCCCTAGCATTTTAAATGATTAATTCAGGATAACAATAAGATGTGGCCTATCCAGAGGTTTGTTTAAAGTGAGGCCTACTCAGGATTGCAGATTAAAGTTACGCTTGATGAAGAATACAGAGGAGATACTCCGCAGTCCTGCTCCTCGGGGACCTAAATGAAGAATACAGAGGAGAAACTCCGCAGTCCTGCTCCTCGGGGACCTAAACTATTGGCCTAATGACCCGGCCGAGGATGCTAGATCTAAGGAGTTCACCACTCTGCTCACCAGCCTTAATTTCCTTCCCCAGCTTTCCATGCCCACCCACTCCCTTGGTCACCAGCTCGATCAAATATGGACTCTTAATATCCCCACCAACTCCCCTATCATTTCGCCCTGCCCATGGTCAGATCACCATCTGATCTCCTTTGCACTTGACCTCGGACGCCCGCCCAAACCCCCACTGCCCAAAAACACCTGGCTTAGAAAGTGGGATAAGGCTGACCTCCCTGATGTCTGCTCTTCCCTTGCGGCTTCTTGCCCTGAGCTCAACGATCTACCCCTCTCCTCTCAGCTCACAGCCATTAACACCTGGTTACTACAGGCATGTAACCGCATTGTCCCCCTCAAAAAAGTCGCCATCAAGCGAGCTCACGCCGCCAACAGGTGGTTCTCTCCCCTCCTTAAAGACAAGAAGCTGGCGGCGCGTAGAGCAGAACGAGCGTGGCGTCGCAATTACTGCCCCCTCCTCAAAGCTAAGTACCACCTTGTCCTTAAGGAATACAAACAAGGCATTTTAACTGCTAAAGCCGAGTACTTCTCTGGCAAAATTTTGGCAGCGGAAAATCAAACTAAAGAAATATTTGCCACAGTACATGAACTTGCTGCTTCCGACAGGGTGATCTCCAAAATCCCCCCCTCCCAGTTACTTTGCAACTCTCTCAACTCTTTCTTCATTGAGAAAGTGGCCCTCATCAAGGCTAAAATTCCTTCCTCCTCCTCCACTCCGCTCATTATTCAACCGCTCCCTGCTGTCCCATTCCTCACTTCTTTTCCACCCCTGACACGGGAAACCCTTCTCCCTTTACTGGCTCGGGTCAAATCTGGATCTCCTCATGACATCGGCCCGGCTTTCGCCCTAAAAGAGATCTTCTCTAGTTGCTATTCCCCCCCACTCACTCTCATCAACCACTCCCTCACCTCAGGTATTGTCCCAACTGCCCACAAATCAGCTGTTATCATTCCCATCTTAAAAAAGGCAGGCACTGATCCATCTCTGCCTGCCAATTATCGCCCCATCTCCCTGCTTCCCTATTTGGCTAAGGTCTCAGAGGCTCATGTCACCCGGACCCTGAGCTCCTTTGTGGAGTCCACCGGCCGCCTCTCCTCCTGTCAGGCTGGCTTTCGTCCGCTGCACTCGACGGAGAAGGTGGTAGTGTCAGTGATGGACAAACTGAGGGAGGGCATTGACACCTGTCTCCCCCAGGCCCTGGTCCTCCTCGATCTGTCCGCCGCGTTCGACACGGTGGACCATGACATCTTACTGACCCGTGTCGAGGCGGCGGGCATTCGGAGTACGGCCCATGCTTGGCTCCGGTCTTCTCTAACTGACAGGGAGCAGGCCGTCCACTTGGCAGGCTTTGCAGCCCCCCCCCGTAGAGTGACATGCGGCGTTCCTCAGGGCTCTTCTTTGTCCCCCTTGCTATTTAATTTATACATCTCACCCCTCATTTTTTCTTTACAGCAGATGGAGGTCTCGGTGTTTAACTACGCCGATGACCTCCAACTTATCTTTAACCTTTCCCATTCCCCTTCCTCTGCTTGGAATTTCCAGAGGGTAATGCTCTTCATCCAAAATTGGATGAACTGCAACCACCTCAAGTTAAATCCCGACAAAACCGAGTTGGTTTTGACCGGGGGTGGTTGCAGTCCTTGGTCCCCGTCCTTTTGGCCTGATTCACTGGGTTCCCCCCCCTCCCCGGTTTCCAAGGTCAAAACCCTGGGCATCTTTATTAACTCCCAGCTCTCGCTTCACACACAGGTCTCATCGGTGGTGTCCTCTTGTTTTTTTTCCCTCCGCACCATCCGTAAGGTTTCCTGTTTTTTTTCTGTTTCTGCCCTGAAGCTGATTCTCATGGCCATGGTGCTATCGCGCCTTGACTACGGGAACGTGGTTTACAACGGGGCCCCTGACTACTTGATCCGCCGACTGCAGCAGATACAAAATCAGGCCGCCCGCCTGATTTATGGACTTCCCAAGTTTCATCGTGCTTCCCCTCTGTTGCAGTCGCTGCATTGGCTGCCGGTGAAGGAGAGGGCTCTCTTCAAGTTGGGCTGTATGACCTACCAGGCTAGATCTGGTACTGCCCCTGCCTTTCTCTGTGAGATTATATCCCCTTATCTCCCGGCTAGAGAGCTTCGCTCCTCCCACCAGGCTCTTCTGACAGTTCCACGCTTTAAAAAGAAGAGGTCTGGTGGGACGAGATTTGCGGTTTTGGCCCCCTCCTTCTGGAACTCCCTCCCTTTTGCTCTCAGAGCTTCCTCCTCATACGCTGAGTTCCGCAGACATCTCAAAACCTTCCTGTTCCCCAGCCCTCCAGCAGTATAGCTTCCGTTCCCTACCCCTCTAGCTCTTCGCTGTCTAGCGCCAGGAAACCGCCCCGGTAACAGTGCGCTCAATAAATTCATTAAAATTCAAAATTCAAATTCAGATAATACATGTAAAGCTCTACCAATGAAGTAAGTGATTTCTACTTCATTGCGCCAGTCATCATAAATGTATCCCTAAGCTTCTTATCTTGTTAGACATCAACCGCCATATGTATCATATAACTATTTTGCATTTCCAAAAAAGCGAATTTTAAGGAATAAATAGCGATTCTTTACCATTCCAAATTTGCGATGAGAAAATTGCTAATTGCAAATTACCCATTCATTTCCATGGGCTAGGAGGCTCATATAAATGAAGGTGCAATTTGCGATTAACAATTTGCTCATCACAAATTAGGAATTTTTTCCAAAGGTGCAGGGGTGTCTCAAGAACACCCTGCTGCACCCCTGAAAAAGAAATTTGGGGGCATATGGCGCACATAAATTTTAACAACATTCCTTTACCTCAAAAACGATTTTCAAATCATAATTTCAAAACACTACACATGGGAAAATTACTTAAAATGTCCTTAAGACACATAAAAGCGTTTTTTGATTGCCTTTCCTGCATGGTTGGGTAACATGGCTATGTAACACAAACATTCAAAATCTAAATTTTCCATGCACATGTGGGAGCATATTTACAAGCAATTTGCGCCACAGAGAAAGGTCTTACACTAAAATGAGAAAAATAACATCAGGGACAGTCAATTGCCTTATAAAGAAGCATACACCATTATGTCCTTGTCATGAATTTAAAAACAATTCCTTTTCCCCAAAAACGATTTTCAAATCATAATTTCAAAACACTGCACATGGGAAAATGACTTAAAATGTCATTAAGACACATGAAAGCGTTTTTTGATTGCCTTTCCAGCATGGTTGGGTCACTTTTAACATGGCTATGTAACACAAACATTTAAAATCTAAATTTCCCATGCACAGGTCGGAGCATATTTACAAGCAACTTGCGCCACAGAGAAAGGTCTTACATTAAAATGGGAAAAATAACATCAGGGACAGTCAATTGCCGTATAAAGAAGCATACACCATTATGTCCTTGTCATAAATTTAAATCAATTCCTTTTCCCCAAAAACGATTTTCAAATCATAATTTCAAAACACTGCACATGGCAAAATTACTTAAAATGTCCTTAAGACACATAAAAGCATTTTTTCATTGCCTTTCCTGCATGTTTGTATCACTTTTAACATGGCTATGTAACACAAACATTCAAAATCAAAATTTTCCATGCACATGTGGGAGCATATTTACAAGCAATTTGCGCCACATAATTCATAATTTTCTCCTTAAAGCACACTATTCTCTATCTAAATTAAAGAAATATTTTCTCACCTTAGCAAATACTTTGAGTTTGAAAACAGTCTCAGAAACACACCAATTTGTCTTCAGCAGAGCAAAAGGTATGCACTCCAGAGTCTGCAGCTATCAAAAGCACAGAAATGCTGTAATTCTTCACACATATTTCTCATGTCACCCAATCAAAACTCTTCCCTCACTTTTTTTCAAATGAAAACCCTTCCCCCCTCTGCCCTTTCTGTCTTTTCTGCATGGCAACCACCTCTTGGAAGACTTCTGGTGTTTGCAAGTTCACACAACTTTGTTGCAATTGAACTCTGAACTCTCAGTGCACCTGCATATCCAGTGCATTCTTTCATTTAATGATTTTTTATTGAGCACTCAAAATACATCTTTCAAATAACTCATCCGTGCACCCTAACTTTCTGTTTTCAGCAATCAAAATCCACCAATCACTGTTACTGCTTCATGAACACAGAAACTCCACAGTTTTTTTCATTTTAAACTCTCATTTTTTCAACTGCCATTTCATTGCCACACTTCATCTGACTGCAGGAGAACCTTCTCTCACCATGTTTTCTGTCTGGATTGTTGGACATAGTTATATTCACTGGGCTCAAAGGTACGTTGAAAACAGGAAATTACCTAACCTCAATTTACAAGATGTGGAAATTAAGTGGTTTGGCCACAGAGGATTAAAATGTCACCAATTGATACCATTGGTGAAAACCTTTATGCATTTGCCCAAACCTGACCTGTTAATTGTGCACTGTGGAGGTAATGACTTGGGCACTTTGACTGGTGTAGGTCTGGAAATGCTTTTAAAGGACACCTTTGAGCAATTAATGGCACTTTTTCCTCAGACTGCCTTGGTATATTCAAATATATGCCAAAGACAGAAATGGAGGTGGTCAAACCAATTTTGTCCACAAATTGAGAAGTCGAGGAAGCATGTAAACAAATCTGTTTCAGCTTACATGAGAGACCATGGAAAGGGCTCCCTGTACAACAATAACTTGCGTTACTACATGCAAGATATCTACAGAGGAGATGGAGTTCACTTCTCAGATGAGGGCAACAGAATTTTCACTCTGAATTTAAGAATGTGCATTGGTACCTACTTATAAGTACCTAAATGTACCATAAACCCAAAAGCTCTTCTCAGAGCTACCCTACATCTGATCACTCACAATTATTATTGTACTCTAACATTTTTCACTAATTTTCAACAAAGTACGCTCCCTGGGGCGCTACCCGGTACGCGAACCGGGAGCTAACCTCGCGAAATTTTTTAAAAAAATGTTTTTTTTCCGCACATATGGGCCTCCTCAGCCACCCTCACAAAACCTAGGGGGTCAAGATAAGTCTACCGTGCCCCCTTCTACCCATTCTGAACATTATTTGCCCTCCATCTTGTATCTTAATTCGACCGAAACACAAAATGGTGGACTTCTGGAACGCTTAAGGTCCGCGAACCGAGGCGCTCAACGGTTCGCGTACCGGGTAGCTCCCTTGGAAGCGCACCATCAAAAAAGGTGGGAAAGTAGTTCACAGAAAAGCCACTGGAGACAATTTCACCAAATATAGATTAGCTCATACTACATACCAATCCCTACCATTTTCACAAATTTGATTGGAATTCCATTTAGTCATTTAGCCTGTAGACCTCTCTAAATACCCTGAGGTAAATTACTTCACAAAACACATCTGAAGTGTTGGAATTGACAACCAATGAAAATGTTACTTTCATTTTCTACTTTTTTTACCTGACATTTGATTGGTTATGTACCTGAATATATATAAAGGAAGAGAGAGAAACACAGCCATTTTGACTACTACTTCCTGAACTACATTGCAAGATCATTTTCACTCACAACTTAAACTTGTTTTTAGAAGGTGAGATATTATTTTATAAATTTGAAAACATTTTCAGATAGTTATATACTATCCCTCTGTAAGAGTTAGACATTGAGAAAGGCTTCTTTATTATAATTATGGATTGATTTAGGTTTCTGTGGTATAATTATGAATTTACTTTGGCTTCTTCACAGGCACTTTTTAATAGTACTACTTCACGCCTGAAACCATACAGTGCCCATAGATTACTTCTCTGTTATAAACTCACAAGTACCTGTCTGAACTTAAACCCAACAGTGCCCTATCTCTACTGATATATTTATTTTTTATGCAAATTACAGCAAGAAAATGGAAGGTGAGCAGAATGTTTCCTTTGAAATTGTTCTGGAGAACAACACAGAAAAAGATATTGAGGACAATGATGACTCAGATTTCATGGATGAATCACGGGACCATGAATTAGTTCAATGTGTAGAATCTGTGGATCATTTACTTCATTATGATGACGGTCAAATGTGGGAACTTATGTTCACTCAACAAGAGGACATATCGGACAGTCAAATGCTAGACGTTCTATTAAATTTTGAAAAACAATCCGAAAAATAAAATTGTATGTAATATTAAAAAATTGTTTGAGTCTTTAATCATTTTTATATGTAATTAATAAACTAGTTAAATGTTAGAAATGTTATTAAATTTTCAACCACAATCACAATAATAAATAATTGCTTAAAAAACTAAAAAAAATAAAAAATAATCAACAAAACCAACAATCAATTAACATACTGCATTTGAAAAGTCTCTCATTCATTTTTCATTGCAGTACGCTGCCCAGAACGCTTCCCGGTTCGCGGACCGGGCGCTACCCACGAATAAAAACAAAAAAAAAAATATTTTTTTTTTGCCCCGCGGGGCCCTTTTAAAGCCTCCACATTAAACCTAGGGGGTCAGGGAGGATCTACTATGCCCCCTTATGGTTATTTCCCCCTTTGTTTTGGCCTCCTCTTGTCTCTCAATCCTACCGAGAGACAAGATGGCGCCCGCTCCGGACTGTTTAGAATGTTGACAGACACCGGAGAGCCAATCAGCTTCGCTACGCGAAGTTCTGGTACGCGCCCCGGTCCGCGAACCGGGGAGCTGCCCGGTCCGCTGTTACAGATATATATCTTTTTTTAAACGTTAATTTCTCAAAATCCACTGGAGCACATATATTGAGACCTACAAAAGGCACATCGGGCTACCAGTCCCTACAATTTTGCCAAGTTTCGTGCAAATCCATTCAGCCGTTCGGGCTAAAAGTGAGGCCAACCGCCCTATGGAAACCTCAATGTTAAAAACACGTTTTGGGACCCCCCTTTCTTCTCAGCCCCCCCTGGACGAACCCCCCCCAAATTTTCAGGGGCTGCTCAGAAACAAAATGTTCCATTTTCCAGAAAATTTCATCCAATTCCGTCCACAAACGCCAAAGTTATTAGACATAGAATTTTCAAAAATCCCATAGGGAAAAAATCCTAACTATATATACCTACTGGCGACCGCCAGTAGGTAATACATATATATATTCCATATATAGTTAGTTGCACTAACTATATATTGCGCACCCGCAATCCACTGCTGATCATGTCACATATTACATCATTCATGACATGGTCAGTGACATCACTGATGACATCACTGATGACATCTCAAATGACATCACTGATGACATCACTGATGACATCTCAAATGACATCACTGATGACATCACTGATGACATCTCAAATGACATCACTGATGACAACATCCAGTGACTGTATTTTTCTGTAAAGTTAAAATATGTCTTGAGTGGATGTATAAGTGTCTGGATGAAGGATTTAGTAGGTGCATGACTGACTGTATGAGTGAGTGATTAAATGTGTCTCACTGAGTGCATGGGTTAGTGACTAAACTGTCTTAATTTGTGCATCATTATGTCTGTTGTTCTGTAAACTGCTGCATGTGTTGATCATTAGCTATATGATTAACTGTATGGGTTATTGATTGGTTGCCCAAGCATTTGTATGGGAGACTGAGTGTGTGTATGGGTGGCTGGGAGGTGTATGACTCTCTGCATAGATGTGTGAGCAGTTGATTGACTAGATGTATGGGTTCAAAAGTGCATGTGGAAACAGCTGTATGGGCGGTTGACTGTATGCATGAGTGTATTGGTGAGTGAATGGATATCTCAGTGCTACATGTCAAAGTAAGTACATATGTAAAACACAGTACATGTGAGAGTTGACATATATAAATAACTGTGCATAAGAGCCAGTGAATGTGTGAGTGGCTGTATGCATCATTGTGAACTTGTATCCAGGATTGTATAAGTGAGTAAATATGTTTTAGTATATGTTTGAATAAGTAAGGTGTGTATAACTGTATAGTTGAGGAAATGGAGGTGTGATTGATTCTTTGCATGACTGACTAAGTGTCTGAGTAACTCCATGGATGAGTGACAGTCTATGAGTGTCTGTTTACACTGAGTGTATCTAAGGTTATATTAGAGTCTGAAGAGGTTCATCGTATTATCACATGAATGATGTCATCAGTGATGTGATCAGTAATGTCAAATGAGATGTCATCAGTGATGTCATCAGTGATGTCATTTGAGATGTCATCAGTGATGTCATCAGTGATGTCATTTGAGATGTCATCAGTGATGTCATCAGTGATGTCATTTGAGATGTCATCAGTGATGTCATCAGTGATGTCACTGACCATGTCATGAATGATGTAATATGTGACATGATCAGCAGTGGATTGCGGGTGCGCAATATATAGTTAGTGCAACTAACTATATATGGAATTTCAATGGTTTTGTGTGAGTAAAATAAGGTTTTTTAAATGCTAATTCCTAACTATATATGGTCTATAACCTATGGTTTTTTCAGTGAATTTTCAAGATTTTGTAAATGCTAATTCCTAACTATATATGGTCTATAACCTATGGTTTTTTCAGTGAATTTCAATGGTTTTTTAATAGCAAATATCATAAGCTGTCGAATGTCAAGTACGTGGTAAGTGAAAACATTTTCGTGTTTATGCACACTGATCTGCTTTGAATGGTGCCCCCCCCCTCATTTCTATTAGGAGTACTCTCTCTTTGCACATAGTGAAGAGTAGTTAACGCAGGCCTTTGCCCCCGTTGTAATACGTCGTGCCTGCTTCTCTCTCCATTTGATTGATTGTTATCCAAGTATTTACTGTTTTAGAATTGGTTCTCTTTGGTTCATTCTCTATTTACAAACAAACACAGAGTCGCAATACTCTGTTTAGTCTTTGCAGATAACGAAAAATCGTGTAAAAAAAAAAGAAAAGGAATCGAGCAAAATCAGTAGGCCACTAATGGGATCTCTTTTTGACCTCGCTAAAATAGAAACATTAGGAACAACCCCTCATGACAAATACAAAACTAGTGAGATGAACTGAACTCCACACAATGATGGCTGCAAAACAGCTCGGCTCCGCCACCCACCCCGCCCAAAATAACGATAAAGAGCGGCTGCCATGATTGGTTGCGGAATGGCCACGACGGAGCTACGAAATGGTGCTGCTCTCATGCTAACCCCAGCTTCAGTCTCAAACATCCAGAAACACTGTAGACTACCAATTCCATCAGTTCCGGTAGCGCCCCAATGTAACCCGGTAGAGAAGAACTAGCCCTCCCCTCTTTGACTGATGGTTCTTGTTGCCTGTCCCTTCTGTTGTCATTTAACAGAACTATTTAGCCTGCTGAAAGGGGTTGTGTTCCGACCGCTGGTTGGTGGAGACATTTTGACTATATTCTGGACCTGCGTTGTCGCGTAATGCGTCATATGACGCGCCGCGTTAGCGCATCCGGAAGTCATCCGAGGCACGCAGCGCGTAACGTAAGCATAACAAGTCATGTGACTTGTTAATAAAACTTTTCATTGGTTCATTTTACTTTTCTTATTCTAATGATGAAAGGCTTGGTCATATGACCTAAAAATTACGCTTTTTATTACTTCCGAACATTATTTTTTCTTAAATATATGTTATAATGTTCCAGGCTAATGTACTTTCCCGGAAAATTTACAACTGTCCTGCAAGTAAAATATATTCTTTTTTCGAGAAAAAGAGCGTTTCTTCGTCCCATGACGGAGCCGTTGAGCAAGAGGGTCGACCTGCTGTCTTAGTCGCCGATACGCCTGAATATGAGATTCTTATCGATCACTTTATGTTGCAGGAGTAGAAAACACAACAGCCCTTGACCATTTATCTTTACTGCGTTCCTTCGTATTATACCTTTTACCCTTCATGTAATTGGTCTGCTTTATTTCACTTGCCTTTTAATGATTCTAAAACAGTGACTATTATTAAAAACTTTACCAATGTATATACTACTACCATGTTTTCTTTTAAAAACCTTTATTGTGAAAATTTCATTATACAAATACGAGCCTATAACCACGTGGGCCGGCCACGGAGCAAACTGTAATCGTATATGATGAGTAGACATTTACACTGTAGAGGAACGTAACGGGCGGGCCATTAGGTTGCAAGAACTAAGGTGTCTAACAGTTACGGAATCGGTGGACGTACATTTTATAATTAAAATACGACAGGGCCAGTTACAATAAAATTATCTAGATATACATTTGCGGGCAAGTACCATGGGTGACGTTAATTCGAACTTTCAATAGTACAGTAATCAATAACACATCAGAACTTAATATCAATAGGGATGTCGAAATATTCAATCAATTCTCGTCCCCGCCCGCCATGTGCTTCAAAACTGCATACGTATCTCGTGATTTCAAGGTTCTGCAACCAGTACACAACAAGGAGTTAGGAGTCCCATTTATTCCGGCGCCATTTTGGGCGAGGACGGGCAGGTCCAGGATACAGTCAAAATGTCTCTACCAACCATCGACTATGATGATGTTCATATGCTGTATTTATTAGAGTAACACTCATCTGTCCACATGAAATTAATTTGCCACAATCTAAACATGTCATTTTAATCTTTCCAAAGTTCTTCTAAATATTTGGGACCGTTTCCCTTGCCTCTGATGCTGTCAGTGCCACTTCTTTGATGAATGTACTAGCAGGTCAGGGGTTCTCCTCCAAATCTCTCTTTTATGCAGCACTATAATTAATTGGTGCCACCTCTCCATATGACGATGCATGGTATAGTTACCATAACTATATTTTTTTTCGGTTCCTCTGGAGAGTTCATCGTGGCAGATGAAGCGTGTAACGTACCGGACATTTACCTTTTTTTGCATATACAGGAAAGGAAAAAAAAATCGGGCGTCCGAGTTCTAAGGTGTCCCAGGGCCATTTTAGTGGACCAGGCCCAAATCCAAAGAACAGGCCGCCATTTTCAGAGTCCTGTTGCAGCCGCCTGTCGCTGTAGCATCAAGAGCAGCCGAAACTCAGCTGAATGGCAACTGAAACGGTAAAGGGGCGCCCCACTACAGCAGACGAGCCTCCACCTGGGAAGGCCCGTTCACGCCGCCTCCCCCCCCCCTCCTTCGGGCACCCCACGCCGTTATTCGGAGCAGTATTGTAGGATGGCCACACCAGTGCGGCAACTTGCTAGACATCACCTCGGTGGTAACCGAATCTCAGCCCCTTGTAGTGTCTCCTCTTCAGAAAATATTCTTGCGCTACCTTTGCCCCATTCACACATCGGTCCGCTACTGACGCCATCTCACAGGCTAATGGGGCGCCCCACGCCGAGTTTCAGCATTGTAGGATGACCACACCAGTACAGCAACTTGCTAGACATCCCCTCGGTGCCATCCGGATCTCGGCGCCCAACTGCAGATGAAGTGCCTCTCAACTATGAAACCACCACGGTGACATCCGGATCTTGGCGCGTTGTGCTGCCTTCGGCCTATTCGCACATCGGTCCGCTACTGATGCCATCTCACAGACTAATCGGGCGCCCCACGCCGAGTTTCAGCATTGTAGGATGACCACACCAGTGCACCTTACTAGACACCACCTCGGTGCCATCCGGATCTTGGCATCTCAGCGCCTTGTGGTGTCTTCTATTCAGAAAATATTCTTGCGGTACCTTTGCCCCATTCACACATCGGTCCGCTACTGACGCCATCTCACAGGCTAATAGGGCGCCCCACGCCGAGTTTCAGCATTGTAGGATGACCACACCAGTACAGCAACTTGCTAGACATCACCTCGGTGCCATCCGGATCTTGGCATCTCAACGCCTAGTGGTATCTTCCATACAGAAAATATTGTTGCGCTGCCTTTGACCCCATTCGCACATCGGTCCGCAACTTAGACATCACCTCGGTGCCATCCGGATCTTGGCATCTCAGCGCCTTGTGGTGTCAGTCAGAAAATATTGTTGCGCTGCCTTTGGCCCCATTCGCACATCAGTCCGCTACTGACACCATCTCACAGGCCAACAGGGCGCCCCACGCCGACTTTTACCATTGTAGGATGGCCACACCAGTGCCACAACTTGCTAGACACCACCTCGGTGCCATCCGGAGCTTGGCATCTCAGCGCCTTGTGGTGTCTTCTAGTCAGAAAATATTGTTGCGCTGCCTTCGGCCTATTCGCACATCGGTCCGCTACTGACGCAAACTCACAGGCCAACAGGGCGCCCCACGCCGACTTTCAGCATTGTAGGATGGCCACACCAGTGCTGCAACTTGCTGGACACCACCTCGGTGCCATCCGGATCTTGGCGCGTTGTGTTGCCTTCGGCCTATTCGCACATCGGTCCGCTACTGACGCCGCCTCACGTGCCAACGTATTTTCTCCGCATTTTATACCCTATGCCGCATAACAGGTCATGTGACTTGTTTATAAAACTTTTCATTGGTTCATTTTACTTTTGGTTTCCTAATGATGGAAGGCTTGATCATATGACCTAAAAACAACACTTTTCATTGGATGAAAACTTTTTTTTTTTCCCAAATGATGAAAGCCCCACCTTGTTTCTGGATGTTTCAGACTGAAGCTGGCGTCAGCATGAGAGCACCACCATCTCGTAGCTCCGTCGTGGTCATTCCGCGAGCAATCATGGCAGCCGCTCCCCACCAGAAGCCTACAGGAGTCGGGGGCCCCCAAAACTTTTGATAAATCCTCAAGGCGGAGGGGACGCTTTCGAGAATGGGGTCCAAGACCTAGCAGACAAGCGTCCGATTTCCAAGGTGTCCCAGGGCCATTTCAGTGGACCAGGCCCAAAAAGGAAAGAGCCTGCCGCCATTTTGAGAGTCCTGTGACAGCCGCCTATCGCTGCACCGCAACAGTGGGCGTAACTCAGCTGAATTTCAGCTTTTGACACAGTGGACCAAAAACGGACGGAATGGCAACTGAAACGGTAAAGGGGCGCCCCACTACAACAGATGACACTCCACCTGGAGAGGCCCGTTCACGCCGCCTCCCCCGGGGCGCCCCACGCCGTTATTCAGAGCAGCATTGTAGGATACCAAAACCAGTGCGGCAACTTACTGGACATCACCTTGGTGCCATCGTTCTGCTGCCTTGGAACTATTCGCACAACAGTTTGCTACTGATGACCCACCCCCCGCGACGCCCCACGCCGGAAATCTGGACGTTGTGCTGCGTTGGGACTATTCGCACAGCCGACCGCTACTTCGTTGTTTTTCCCTAAAAATGTTTATATGTTATTACTATTTTTGTTTTCTTGTATATATTTATAAATTATTAAAGTTTTATAATCTTACTACTTTGTCGGAGTGCTATATATTTTTAATGTGACACATAATTGTAAAAACTTTGATGTACAAAGAGTCATCCCTGGAATCTTCCGCTTCAGGCTCGGTCCCCTCCCCAATCACAATACAGGATGGTTTTCAGATAATAGGAACGCTTCTGCTGTGACGAATCTCATCGAGTGTGGGCCTTGATCTACTATAACTCCTTTGAAGAGGGGTGATTCTTTACAGCTGGGGCCATAAACTACATCTGCAGGGCTAGCTGATACCCTAGGACCAGCCTGGACAATCGGACACAGAGGAAAAGGAGTGTCAGAGGGTGCGGTAGTGAATAGGGCGAAAGGGAGGTGTCGGGCGGGCACAGGGTGAGATTCTCAGGGAAGAGCAGCGCAGATGGGGGGAGGTTTATTACCCATGCATAAGACAGAAAGCGGGGGTGACCACTGCCTGGGGGAGATGCTTGCGAGGGTGGGGAGCCATGCTAAGGATCGACAGCGTGCACAGAGTGGGTCTGGTCAAGGCATCTAAAATGGCTGCCGTGCACGACAAAAGTGTGGCATTTGAAAAAAGACAAGATGGCGCAGACAATGTTTTTCAACACTTCCTGATTTCCTTCGAATCGAACGTTAACAGACGTTGGGGCATATTACCAAAGTTAAGCGATATTTATCCCTAACGATGCTTAGCAACGATTTTTTTACCGCTAAGCATCGTCAGAAATTATCGCAGATAAACCTTGCTATTATCAAGGTTTATCGCAAATGCGATAATAAACGACCGCAATGCATTAATATCGCTGAAAACTCAGCGATATTCATGCATTACCGAGCTAATGCTCTTAGCCATGTTATCCACCTCCCATTGGATAACATGGCTAAGAACTGCTCAGGGCAGGTGCTAGCTTTTGGAGATATTCGCGCTTATCTCGAATATTTCCAAAAGTTGATAATAGGAGATAGCGATGTTAGCGACTGTTTCCAGTCGCTAACATCTTGGCATGCCCACTTTGCATGTCATTAGTGATAAATATCACTCACATGCAAAGTGGGGCCCAAGATGGTCGCTATCTCCTACTAGCCGTCGCTAACTGGTGTTAGCAACAGCTAGGTAATACAGATATAATTTTATCTCCGCGAAGCGGAGCGCTGTTACAGATATATATCTTGTTTTTGAACGTTAATTTCTCAAAATCCACTGAAGCACATATATTGAGACCTAGCAAAGGCACATCGAGCTACCAGTCCTTACAATTTTGCCAAGTTTCGTGCAAATCCATTCAGCCGTTCGATTATTATTATTATTATTTTTTTGCCCCGCGGGGCCCTTTTAAAACCTCCACATCAAACCTAAGAGGTCAAGGAGGATCTACTATGCCCCCTTATGGTCATTTGCCCCTTCGCTTTGGCCTCCTCTTGTCTCTCGATCCTACTGAGAGACAAGATGGCGGCCGCTACGGACTGTTTGCAATGTTTACAGACGCCGGAGAACCAATCAGCTTCGCAAACCTCCGTTACGCGAAGCGGAGCGCTGTTACAGATATATATCTTTTTTTGAACGTTAATTTCTCAAAATCCACTGGAGCACATATGTTGAGAACTAACAAAGGCACATCGGGCTACCAGTCCCTAATATTTTACCAAGTTTCGTGCAAATCCATTCAGCCGTTCGATTATTATTATTATTTTTCTTTTTTGCCCCGCGGGGCCCTTTTAAAACCTCCACATCAAACCTAGGGGGTCAGCGAGGATCTACTATGCCCCCTTATGGTCATTTGCCCCTTCGCTTTGGCCTCCTCTTGTCTCTCGATCCTACCGAGAGACAAGATGGCGGCCGCTATGGACTGTTTGGAATGTTTACAGACGCCGGAGAACCAATCAGCTTCGCTTCACAAAGCTCCGTTGCGCGAAAAGTACGCGTACTGGAGCGCTGCCCGGTCCGCTGTTACAGATATATATCTTTTTTTAAACGTTAATTTCTCAAAATCCACTGTAGCACATATATTGAGACCTACAAAAGGCACATCGGGCTACCAGTCCCTACAATTTTGCCAAGTTTCGTGCAAATCCATTCAGCCGTTCGGGCTAAAAGTGAGGCCAACCGCCCTATGGAAACCTCAATGTTAAAAACACGTTTTGGGACCCCCCTTTCTTCTCAGCCCCCCCTGGACGAACCCCCCCCAAATTTTCAGGGGCTGCTCAGAAACAAAATGTTCCATTTTCCAGAAAATTTCATCCAATTCCGTCCACAAACGCCAAAGTTATTAGACATAGAATTTTCAAAAATCCCATAGGGAAAAAATCCTAACTATATATACCTACTGGCGACCGCCAGTAGGTAATACATATATATATTCCATATATAGTTAGTTGCACTAACTATATATTGCGCACCCGCAATCCACTGCTGATCATGTCACATATTACATCATTCATGACATGGTCAGTGACATCACTGATGACATCACTGATGACATCTCAAATGACATCACTGATGACATCACTGATGACATCTCAAATGACATCACTGATGACATCACTGATGACATCTCAAATGACATCACTGATGACAACATCCAGTGACTGTATTTTTCTGTAAAGTTAAAATATGTCTTGAGTGGATGTATAAGTGTCTGGATGAAGGATTTAGTAGGTGCATGACTGACTGTATGAGTGAGTGATTAAATGTGTCTCACTGAGTGCATGGGTTAGTGACTAAACTGTCTTAATTTGTGCATCATTATGTCTGTTGTTCTGTAAACTGCTGCATGTGTTGATCATTAGCTATATGATTAACTGTATGGGTTATTGATTGGTTGCCCAAGCATTTGTATGGGAGACTGAGTGTGTGTATGGGTGGCTGGGAGGTGTATGACTCTCTGCATAGATGTGTGAGCAGTTGATTGACTAGATGTATGGGTTCAAAAGTGCATGTGGAAACAGCTGTATGGGCGGTTGACTGTATGCATGAGTGTATTGGTGAGTGAATGGATATCTCAGTGCTACATGTCAAAGTAAGTACATATGTAAAACACAGTACATGTGAGAGTTGACATATATAAATAACTGTGCATAAGAGCCAGTGAATGTGTGAGTGGCTGTATGCATCATTGTGAACTTGTATCCAGGATTGTATAAGTGAGTAAATATGTTTTAGTATATGTTTGAATAAGTAAGGTGTGTATAACTGTATAGTTGAGGAAATGGAGGTGTGATTGATTCTTTGCATGACTGACTAAGTGTCTGAGTAACTCCATGGATGAGTGACAGTCTATGAGTGTCTGTTTACACTGAGTGTATCTAAGGTTATATTAGAGTCTGAAGAGGTTCATCGTATTATCACATGAATGATGTCATCAGTGATGTGATCAGTAATGTCAAATGAGATGTCATCAGTGATGTCATCAGTGATGTCATTTGAGATGTCATCAGTGATGTCATCAGTGATGTCATTTGAGATGTCATCAGTGATGTCATCAGTGATGTCATTTGAGATGTCATCAGTGATGTCATCAGTGATGTCACTGACCATGTCATGAATGATGTAATATGTGACATGATCAGCAGTGGATTGCGGGTGCGCAATATATAGTTAGTGCAACTAACTATATATGGAATTTCAATGGTTTTGTGTGAGTAAAATAAGGTTTTTTAAATGCTAATTCCTAACTATATATGGTCTATAACCTATGGTTTTTTCAGTGAATTTTCAAGATTTTGTAAATGCTAATTCCTAACTATATATGGTCTATAACCTATGGTTTTTTCAGTGAATTTCAATGGTTTTTTAATAGCAAATATCATAAGCTGTCGAATGTCAAGTACGTGGTAAGTGAAAACATTTTCGTGTTTATGCACACTGATCTGCTTTGAATGGTGCCCCCCCCCTCATTTCTATTAGGAGTACTCTCTCTTTGCACATAGTGAAGAGTAGTTAACGCAGGCCTTTGCCCCCGTTGTAATACGTCGTGCCTGCTTCTCTCTCCATTTGATTGATTGTTATCCAAGTATTTACTGTTTTAGAATTGGTTCTCTTTGGTTCATTCTCTATTTACAAACAAACACAGAGTCGCAATACTCTGTTTAGTCTTTGCAGATAACGAAAAATCGTGTAAAAAAAAAAGAAAAGGAATCGAGCAAAATCAGTAGGCCACTAATGGGATCTCTTTTTGACCTCGCTAAAATAGAAACATTAGGAACAACCCCTCATGACAAATACAAAACTAGTGAGATGAACTGAACTCCACACAATGATGGCTGCAAAACAGCTCGGCTCCGCCACCCACCCCGCCCAAAATAACGATAAAGAGCGGCTGCCATGATTGGTTGCGGAATGGCCACGACGGAGCTACGAAATGGTGCTGCTCTCATGCTAACCCCAGCTTCAGTCTCAAACATCCAGAAACACTGTAGACTACCAATTCCATCAGTTCCGGTAGCGCCCCAATGTAACCCGGTAGAGAAGAACTAGCCCTCCCCTCTTTGACTGATGGTTCTTGTTGCCTGTCCCTTCTGTTGTCATTTAACAGAACTATTTAGCCTGCTGAAAGGGGTTGTGTTCCGACCGCTGGTTGGTGGAGACATTTTGACTATATTCTGGACCTGCGTTGTCGCGTAATGCGTCATATGACGCGCCGCGTTAGCGCATCCGGAAGTCATCCGAGGCACGCAGCGCGTAACGTAAGCATAACAAGTCATGTGACTTGTTAATAAAACTT
Source organism: Lissotriton helveticus (assembly GCF_964261635.1). Taxonomy (NCBI): domain Eukaryota; kingdom Metazoa; phylum Chordata; class Amphibia; order Caudata; family Salamandridae; genus Lissotriton; species Lissotriton helveticus. Next base: position 329,643,179 of record NC_136060.1, on the reverse strand, counting down.
TTCATTGGTTCATTTTACTTTTCTTATTCTAATGATGAAAGGCTTGGTCATATGACCTAAAAATTACGCTTTTTATTACTTCCGAACATTATTTTTTCTTAAATATATGTTATAATGTTCCAGGCTAATGTACTTTCCCGGAAAATTTACAACTGTCCTGCAAGTAAAATATATTCTTTTTTCGAGAAAAAGAGCGTTTCTTCGTCCCATGACGGAGCCGTTGAGCAAGAGGGTCGACCTGCTGTCTTAGTCGCCGATACGCCTGAATATGAGATTCTTATCGATCACTTTATGTTGCAGGAGTAGAAAACACAACAGCCCTTGACCATTTATCTTTACTGCGTTCCTTCGTATTATACCTTTTACCCTTCATGTAATTGGTCTGCTTTATTTCACTTGCCTTTTAATGATTCTAAAACAGTGACTATTATTAAAAACTTTACCAATGTATATACTACTACCATGTTTTCTTTTAAAAACCTTTATTGTGAAAATTTCATTATACAAATACGAGCCTATAACCACGTGGGCCGGCCACGGAGCAAACTGTAATCGTATATGATGAGTAGACATTTACACTGTAGAGGAACGTAACGGGCGGGCCATTAGGTTGCAAGAACTAAGGTGTCTAACAGTTACGGAATCGGTGGACGTACATTTTATAATTAAAATACGACAGGGCCAGTTACAATAAAATTATCTAGATATACATTTGCGGGCAAGTACCATGGGTGACGTTAATTCGAACTTTCAATAGTACAGTAATCAATAACACATCAGAACTTAATATCAATAGGGATGTCGAAATATTCAATCAATTCTCGTCCCCGCCCGCCATGTGCTTCAAAACTGCATACGTATCTCGTGATTTCAAGGTTCTGCAACCAGTACACAACAAGGAGTTAGGAGTCCCATTTATTCCGGCGCCATTTTGGGCGAGGACGGGCAGGTCCAGGATACAGTCAAAATGTCTCTACCAACCATCGACTATGATGATGTTCATATGCTGTATTTATTAGAGTAACACTCATCTGTCCACATGAAATTAATTTGCCACAATCTAAACATGTCATTTTAATCTTTCCAAAGTTCTTCTAAATATTTGGGACCGTTTCCCTTGCCTCTGATGCTGTCAGTGCCACTTCTTTGATGAATGTACTAGCAGGTCAGGGGTTCTCCTCCAAATCTCTCTTTTATGCAGCACTATAATTAATTGGTGGCACCTCTCCATATGACGATGCATGGTATAGTTACCATAACTATATTTTTTTTCGGTTCCTCTGGAGAGTTCATCGTGGCAGATGAAGCGTGTAACGTACCGGACATTTACCTTTTTTTGCATATACAGGAAAGGAAAAAAAAATCGGGCGTCCGAGTTCTAAGGTGTCCCAGGGCCATTTTAGTGGACCAGGCCCAAATCCAAAGAACAGGCCGCCATTTTCAGAGTCCTGTTGCAGCCGCCTGTCGCTGTAGCATCAAGAGCAGCCGAAACTCAGCTGAATGGCAACTGAAACGGTAAAGGGGCGCCCCACTACAGCAGACGAGCCTCCACCTGGGAAGGCCCGTTCACGCCGCCTCCCCCCCCCCTCCTTCGGGCACCCCACGCCGTTATTCGGAGCAGTATTGTAGGATGGCCACACCAGTGCGGCAACTTGCTAGACATCACCTCGGTGGTAACCGAATCTCAGCCCCTTGTAGTGTCTCCTCTTCAGAAAATATTCTTGCGCTACCTTTGCCCCATTCACACATCGGTCCGCTACTGACGCCATCTCACAGGCTAATGGGGCGCCCCACGCCGAGTTTCAGCATTGTAGGATGACCACACCAGTACAGCAACTTGCTAGACATCCCCTCGGTGCCATCCGGATCTCGGCGCCCAACTGCAGATGAAGTGCCTCTCAACTATGAAACCACCACGGTGACATCCGGATCTTGGCGCGTTGTGCTGCCTTCGGCCTATTCGCACATCGGTCCGCTACTGATGCCATCTCACAGACTAATCGGGCGCCCCACGCCGAGTTTCAGCATTGTAGGATGACCACACCAGTGCACCTTACTAGACACCACCTCGGTGCCATCCGGATCTTGGCATCTCAGCGCCTTGTGGTGTCTTCTATTCAGAAAATATTCTTGCGGTACCTTTGCCCCATTCACACATCGGTCCGCTACTGACGCCATCTCACAGGCTAATAGGGCGCCCCACGCCGAGTTTCAGCATTGTAGGATGACCACACCAGTACAGCAACTTGCTAGACATCACCTCGGTGCCATCCGGATCTTGGCATCTCAACGCCTAGTGGTATCTTCCATACAGAAAATATTGTTGCGCTGCCTTTGACCCCATTCGCACATCGGTCCGCAACTTAGACATCACCTCGGTGCCATCCGGATCTTGGCATCTCAGCGCCTTGTGGTGTCAGTCAGAAAATATTGTTGCGCTGCCTTTGGCCCCATTCGCACATCAGTCCGCTACTGACACCATCTCACAGGCCAACAGGGCGCCCCACGCCGACTTTTACCATTGTAGGATGGCCACACCAGTGCCACAACTTGCTAGACACCACCTCGGTGCCATCCGGAGCTTGGCATCTCAGCGCCTTGTGGTGTCTTCTAGTCAGAAAATATTGTTGCGCTGCCTTCGGCCTATTCGCACATCGGTCCGCTACTGACGCAAACTCACAGGCCAACAGGGCGCCCCACGCCGACTTTCAGCATTGTAGGATGGCCACACCAGTGCTGCAACTTGCTGGACACCACCTCGGTGCCATCCGGATCTTGGCGCGTTGTGTTGCCTTCGGCCTATTCGCACATCGGTCCGCTACTGACGCCGCCTCACGTGCCAACGTATTTTCTCCGCATTTTATACCCTATGCCGCATAACAGGTCATGTGACTTGTTTATAAAACTTTTCATTGGTTCATTTTACTTTTGGTTTCCTAATGATGGAAGGCTTGATCATATGACCTAAAAACAACACTTTTCATTGGATGAAAACTTTTTTTTTTTCCCAAATGATGAAAGCCCCACCTTGTTTCTGGATGTTTCAGACTGAAGCTGGCGTCAGCATGAGAGCACCACCATCTCGTAGCTCCGTCGTGGTCATTCCGCGAGCAATCATGGCAGCCGCTCCCCACCAGAAGCCTACAGGAGTCGGGGGCCCCCAAAACTTTTGATAAATCCTCAAGGCGGAGGGGACGCTTTCGAGAATGGGGTCCAAGACCTAGCAGACAAGCGTCCGATTTCCAAGGTGTCCCAGGGCCATTTCAGTGGACCAGGCCCAAAAAGGAAAGAGCCTGCCGCCATTTTGAGAGTCCTGTGACAGCCGCCTATCGCTGCACCGCAACAGTGGGCGTAACTCAGCTGAATTTCAGCTTTTGACACAGTGGACCAAAAACGGACGGAATGGCAACTGAAACGGTAAAGGGGCGCCCCACTACAACAGATGACACTCCACCTGGAGAGGCCCGTTCACGCCGCCTCCCCCGGGGCGCCCCACGCCGTTATTCAGAGCAGCATTGTAGGATACCAAAACCAGTGCGGCAACTTACTGGACATCACCTTGGTGCCATCGTTCTGCTGCCTTGGAACTATTCGCACAACAGTTTGCTACTGATGACCCACCCCCCGCGACGCCCCACGCCGGAAATCTGGACGTTGTGCTGCGTTGGGACTATTCGCACAGCCGACCGCTACTTCGTTGTTTTTCCCTAAAAATGTTTATATGTTATTACTATTTTTGTTTTCTTGTATATATTTATAAATTATTAAAGTTTTATAATCTTACTACTTTGTCGGAGTGCTATATATTTTTAATGTGACACATAATTGTAAAAACTTTGATGTACAAAGAGTCATCCCTGGAATCTTCCGCTTCAGGCTCGGTCCCCTCCCCAATCACAATACAGGATGGTTTTCAGATAATAGGAACGCTTCTGCTGTGACGAATCTCATCGAGTGTGGGCCTTGATCTACTATAACTCCTTTGAAGAGGGGTGATTCTTTACAGCTGGGGCCATAAACTACATCTGCAGGGCTAGCTGATACCCTAGGACCAGCCTGGACAATCGGACACAGAGGAAAAGGAGTGTCAGAGGGTGCGGTAGTGAATAGGGCGAAAGGGAGGTGTCGGGCGGGCACAGGGTGAGATTCTCAGGGAAGAGCAGCGCAGATGGGGGGAGGTTTATTACCCATGCATAAGACAGAAAGCGGGGGTGACCACTGCCTGGGGGAGATGCTTGCGAGGGTGGGGAGCCATGCTAAGGATCGACAGCGTGCACAGAGTGGGTCTGGTCAAGGCATCTAAAATGGCTGCCGTGCACGACAAAAGTGTGGCATTTGAAAAAAGACAAGATGGCGCAGACAATGTTTTTCAACACTTCCTGATTTCCTTCGAATCGAACGTTAACAGACGTTGGGGCATATTACCAAAGTTAAGCGATATTTATCCCTAACGATGCTTAGCAACGATTTTTTTACCGCTAAGCATCGTCAGAAATTATCGCAGATAAACCTTGCTATTATCAAGGTTTATCGCAAATGCGATAATAAACGACCGCAATGCATTAATATCGCTGAAAACTCAGCGATATTCATGCATTACCGAGCTAATGCTCTTAGCCATGTTATCCACCTCCCATTGGATAACATGGCTAAGAACTGCTCAGGGCAGGTGCTAGCTTTTGGAGATATTCGCGCTTATCTCGAATATTTCCAAAAGTTGATAATAGGAGATAGCGATGTTAGCGACTGTTTCCAGTCGCTAACATCTTGGCATGCCCACTTTGCATGTCATTAGTGATAAATATCACTCACATGCAAAGTGGGGCCCAAGATGGTCGCTATCTCCTACTAGCCGTCGCTAACTGGTGTTAGCAACAGCTAGGTAATACAGATATAATTTTATCTCCGCGAAGCGGAGCGCTGTTACAGATATATATCTTGTTTTTGAACGTTAATTTCTCAAAATCCACTGAAGCACATATATTGAGACCTAGCAAAGGCACATCGAGCTACCAGTCCTTACAATTTTGCCAAGTTTCGTGCAAATCCATTCAGCCGTTCGATTATTATTATTATTATTTTTTTGCCCCGCGGGGCCCTTTTAAAACCTCCACATCAAACCTAAGAGGTCAAGGAGGATCTACTATGCCCCCTTATGGTCATTTGCCCCTTCGCTTTGGCCTCCTCTTGTCTCTCGATCCTACTGAGAGACAAGATGGCGGCCGCTACGGACTGTTTGCAATGTTTACAGACGCCGGAGAACCAATCAGCTTCGCAAACCTCCGTTACGCGAAGCGGAGCGCTGTTACAGATATATATCTTTTTTTGAACGTTAATTTCTCAAAATCCACTGGAGCACATATATTGAGAACTAACAAAGGCACATCGGGCTACCAGTCCCTAATATTTTACCAAGTTTCGTGCAAATCCATTCAGCCGTTCGATTATTATTATTATTTTTCTTTTTTGCCCCGCGGGGCCCTTTTAAAACCTCCACATCAAACCTAGGGGGTCAGCGAGGATCTACTATGCCCCCTTATGGTCATTTGCCCCTTCGCTTTGGCCTCCTCTTGTCTCTCGATCCTACCGAGAGACAAGATGGCGGCCGCTATGGACTGTTTGGAATGTTTACAGACGCCGGAGAACCAATCAGCTTCGCTTCACAAAGCTCCGTTGCGCGAAAAGTACGCGTACTGGAGCGCTGCCCGGTCCGCTGTTACAGATATATATCTTTTTTTAAACGTTAATTTCTCAAAATCCACTGTAGCACATATATTGAGACCTACAAAAGGCACATCGGGCTACCAGTCCCTACAATTTTGCCAAGTTTCGTGCAAATCCATTCAGCCGTTCGGGCTAAAAGTGAGGCCAACCGCCCTATGGAAAACTCAATGTTAAAAACACGTTTTGGGACCCCCCTTTTTTCTCGGCCCCCCCTTGACGAAACCCCCCCAAATTTTCAGGGGCTGCTCAGAAACAAAATGTTCCATTTTCCTGAAAATTTCAGCCAATTCCGTCCACAAACGCCAAAGTTATTAGACATAGAATTTTCAAAAATCCCATAGAGAAAAAATCCTAACTATATATACCTACTGGCGACCGCGGGGGGGTTCGTCAAGGGGGGGCCGAGAAAAAAGGGGGGTCCCAAAACGTGTTTTTAACATTGAGTTTTCCATAGGGCGGTTGGCCTCACTTTTAGCCCGAACAGCTGAATGGATTTGCACGAAACTTGGCAAAATTGTAGGGACTGGTAGCCCGATGTGCCTTTTGTAGGTCTCAATATATGTGCTCCAGTGGATTTTGAGAAATTAACGTTTAAAAAAAGATATATATCTGTAACAGCGGACCAGGCAGCGTCCCAGGACGCGTACTTTTCGCGCAACGGAGCTTTGTGAAGCGAAGCTGATTGGTTCTCCGGCGTCTGTCAACATTCCAAACAGTCCGTAGCGGCCGCCATCTTGTCTCTCGGTAGGATCGAGAGACAAGAGGAGGCAAAAGCGAAGGGGCAAATGACCATAAGGGGGAATAGTAGATCCTCGCTGACCCCCTAGGTTTGATGTGGAGGTTTTAAAAGGGCCCCGCGGGGCAAAAAAAAAAATAATAATAATAATCGAACGGCTGAATGGATTTGCACGAAACTTGGTAAAATATTAGGGACTGGTAGCCCGATGTGCCTTTGCTAGGTCTCAATATATGTGCTCCAGTGGATTTTGAGAAATTAACGTTCAAAAAAATATATATATCTGTAACAGCGCTCCGCTTCGCGTAACGGAGGTTTGCGAAGCTGATTGGTCATTCTGTCACTGGGCTATAGTTGGGCTACATCTGGCTGATATTTGGGCTACATTTGTTTTTTTGTGTGTCTGGCGGCCATCTTTGGGCTACATTGGGCTACATTGGGCTTCATTGGGCTACATTGGGCTACATTTGGGCTCCAACATATATATAGGCCAATGTAGCCCAATATATATTTTTCAAAGTTAATTTTCGTAAAAACCACTGGAGCATATATCTTGAGACATAGCAAAGGCACATCGGGCTACCAGTCCCTACAATTTTGCCAAGTTTCGTGGAAATCCATTCAGCCGTTCGAGCTAAAAGTGAGTCCAACCGCCCTATGGAAATGAAGGAAATGAATGGGTAATTTGTAATTAGCAAATAGCTAATCGCAAACTAGGAATGGTAAAGAATCGCTATTTATTCCTTAAAGTTCGCTATTTAGGAAATGCAAAAAACTTTGATGATACATATGGCGGTTCATCTCTAACAAGATAAGAAGCATAGGGATACATTTATGATGACTGGCGCATCACCAGGGATGTGTTAGTCATTCTGTGCCGCTGTTCCGTCACCTATGGTGTGCTGCATTTACAATGCGGCGCATCATGGGGCAAAACAGCACAGATGCGTGATGTATCTGTGCCGTAAAGGTGGCGCATTGCTGGAGTTGTATCGCAAGTGTGATGAAGCTCCAGCAAGGGTCGGGGGTGCCCCTGTCGCAGGGTTTCTGTTCTCACACAGAACTGTGGACAGAGGATTGGAACCTCGGCGAATTAGGGTGTCCCAAAACTCACGTTAGTAATCAAAAACTCCTTAGCAAGCTAGGTACAGTGTCACATTGGATATAACAAACTCTCAATGTTTAGACAATCCAGAATATGAACTTATAGTACCTCAGGATACGTGGAACTCATGAACAGTCGGTCGTTATATATTTCTTAGAAACCAGAACATGGAGTTAAGAAGAACACATGTGTATTTGAAATGTTTATTTACTAATGCCGTCTTCTCAGGCGTAGTACCTTAGATAATACAAGTGCACATATTATCAGTAGCAAAATTACCAGCATAGTTACTAGTACATAAAAAGCGAATGGTGATAGTATGTTAACATGCTGTAAATGAATAAGAGTTAGCAACACTTATAAGCAGCCGCGGGCCGTGGAGGGAGTTACGGTGAGGCAGGGAGGCGGGGAGGGGGAGAAGCAGGGTGGAGAATACAAGTACACATATTATCAGTAGCAAAATTACCAGCATAGTTACTAGTACATAAAAAGCGAATGGTGACAGTATGTTAACATGCTGTAAATGAATAAGAGTTAGCAACACTTATAAGCAGCCGCGGGCCGTGGAGGGAGTTACAGTGGGGCAGGGAGGCGGGGAGGGGGAGGGGCAGGGTAGAGAGGGCTCCACCCTGCTTCTCCCCCTCCCCGCCTCCCTGCCTCACCGTAACTCCCTCCACGGCCCGCGGCTGCTTATATCTCACCCTCCCTAATACACATATTATATTATTTGCTAAGAAGGTCTCTTTGTGTTGGTTTAGGGCGTGCCCATACTTTAGTGTCTTAGATTTGAAGGAATCACATCAGCATACACCAGCTCTCTCTTCATGTGAACCGCATCAACTGTTGTGTATGTGTGTTCGGCAAAGCAATATAAAACCCGCCTCATGCCCAGAATTGGCAGAAGTTGCACTTATGTTATGAGTATGAAGTCGTGGAGATCAGACCTCATAACAATTCTGTATCGTGTTGTTCTTGAAACTTTAGCACTCGCTGTACAGATATAGTTTAACAAGCAAAGCAGATAGTAGAGCAATAACATATTATTCTCATGTAAACCACGATGAACTACTAGGTGGAAAGCTAAAGCAACAACTAAGTGTCGTGTGCAGAAGTTGCAAAAAAGGAAAAATGGCGTTTAAACCGGTAATGAGCCCATGCTAACTTAACACGGTGTAAAGATATCCAGGACCTAGATGACACCTCCCCATGATCCGGAAACGAACTGAATAAGATAATAGAAGTGCCATCTCATGAGAGCAGATTGCAAGTTTATATGTGGACGGTCCGCAAGGTAAAGCATTAAAAACTAGGAAAATTTAATGCTAAAGAAAAATAAAACAGCCAAGTACTTTATCGAGTCTTAAGCCAATAGGCAAGGTAAATAATAAAAACTTGAAAAATAAGTCAATGAATTGTCAATGAAATGCTAGTACTCAGCATATCAAACATGAAAAAGGTCTATGACATAACTGTGTATGCAAAATAAGCTGCAACAGCCTCCAATAGGAAGTCACCGTCTTCATCCGAAAACAGTTCAGCCATCCAATTTAAAAGCGGAAAAGAACATACGTGCTCTCCCAGCACCGGATCCTCTATCACCATCAGAGGACAGCTCGGTGGGTTTTCAAGAAAGCTCTGTTCCAAGAAAGACTGTGCTGCCGCCAGTAAATTCCAGGGACCAAATAGTCCATGCATCAATGCCACAGCCATAATCCTTTCGCCAGGACAAACCAACTCGTGAGTAATGATAGGAGTCATCAGCTGATTAAAGTCGACGTCAGGAGAAACCGGTCCGCAGAGACACAAATCAATGGCCCAATCGAAATCACAGGTCAGGCAGTGAAATACAGGCTGGACACAGGTGAAGTAGGAGAATCGAAAAGATAATCCATATGCCGTGCTTAATATCGCCAACGGCATTGTGCCATAATATTCTAGCATGCGATTGCGGAACAGTGTCAGCAGCTGCAGGGTGGGAGGTTGCATAGGAGGGACATCCATATTTAAAAATGTAAAAAAGCACAAGAGCGTCCGCTGGTAATGCAAGTAAAAATGCCAATCCACGAAGCAGAGTGGAGAAAATACAATGAAAGAAAGCAGGGATGACTCCAAAGATTTTCTCAAATGAAGTCACGAGACCACTGGTAACAACTTTAAAAAAGTGCGCCAGGGCCTTTGTGGAGGATGCGGTAAAGATAGTCCGAACCATCTTGCTGAAATTGAAAGGCAAATGTGAATTGAAAAGGGTCTGCACCTCTGTACGGGTGTTCGCTATGTGAAGCACGAAAGTTTCACGGGCCGAACTCAAGGCCACCTCTCTCTGAGACAAAAGAGCTCTTATTCTTGCCATGCCGTTGAAATCTCTCCCAAGGTTGGTATTTGTGGCCAAATTGAAAACTCCCTATGTTCATGTGTGGGAGGAAATAGAACATTTCTGCAGCAAATAACCCGTTCACTTACTGTTACGATAAAAGGAATACTTTTAATTAACTCAGAACAATCTTCATTATTGAGCATCAAATAACTACCATTTTCCAACAACTTGAACGTGGGGATGATAGCAGGAACTGGCGTGCCTTGCAACACGCAAGCCATATTTGGTCGGTGTTTGTTGCATGAACCGTGTAACTGTATGTGCCTACACATTAGTGAATGATCTGGCGTCTCAGTGCATTCCTCTCCATTCAGATAAACTTCTTGATCATCTTTGAAACATCTGTATGTGTATGGAAGCGACCAGACCTCATGAAGAAAAGCACTACCTAAAGGTTCATAACGACCTATTGGTATATATTTCATACAATTTGAAAACTTATATAAAGCAAAAGGCAGCGTTATTAAACCGTGGATAAGGCACGTTGCCAAAAAACCTGCAATCCTCTGCTGATGATGTCACTGAGCATGTCATGAATGATGTAATATGTGACATCATCAGCAGTGGATTACGGGTAATAGTATCTCTAGTTTACTCCCCTATAGCTGTCTTTCTTTTAACATAAGTGTCTGTTTCCTTCCCTTATACTTACTGTTTTTGGTTCGCTTCCGGTTCGCGTACCGGCGAGCGAACTGGGAAGCGAACTAAGAGAAATAGAGGTTGGCACAGTTCCAAATATTGTACCAATTTTTTAATAACGGGGAGGTAGTTCTGAAAAGAACTTTTTTTTTATTTTTCTGAACATTTTTTTACTTTTTTTGAATTTTTCTGAACAGTTTTATATTTTTGGGCGTTTTTCTTGGAGGGGGCAATGAAAACGATTCATTGTAAAGGGCTCAACATGAGCAACAAAACAAAAAAAGTATTTATTATTTTGGGCGTTTCGTACAAACTTGCATATGATAGTCAATAGCTCTGTTGATCAGAGTGATGCTTCTTTCTCCGTAGCAAATGAATCCATCGCAAAATACGCAGATGTGTTTTACTTCACCAAATCTCATTTGTATATTTGGCACCATCTCCCTGCCCTCTGGTCCCGTTACTTCCGGTACAACAGATCTTCTGGCCATAATAGGGAGATTATCTAGGTCGTTCCGAAACTGTGCAGCACTGTAGTTGTTAGGATGCCACCTAGTCATATGGCGATGCATTGTGTAGTTTCCGAAACTGTATTTTTTCTCGGTTCCTCTGGACAGTCTATCTTGACGTATAAGGCAAGTTACGTATCTTGCATTTACTTTTTTCTGACCTTTGGGAATTTTAAAAAATTGCCAAATGAAGTTTTCTTTCCGGTGAGACGTCCTGGGCTCCTCAGGCAAAAACTGCCTCTCTTCGTGCTCGTCGTTCTGTTCCTCTTCTTCCTCTTCTTGTTGAATTATAACTTGAGCAGGTGGTCCACTCTTCCTTGGAGGTGGTGGAGGTGGTGGGGAAGCACCAGCTGAAGCTACTAAAGAAGCCATTGCTCAGTGATCACAAAGGGTCTTTCTCTCACAATGATGAAAGTCAGAGTGAGGAAAGAAGGAGGGATTTTCATCATTTGGGAAAAACAAGAGTTCTCAACCAATGAAAAGTGTTCATTTTAGATTATATGACCTAGTCTTACATCATTAGGAAACCAAAAGTGAAATGAACCAATGAAAAGTGTTATTACCAAGTCACATGACCTGCTGTGTTTACGTTAAGCGCTTTGCAGGGCCTCCCGGTTTGCTTCCAGAAACCTGCGCTTTGCGACTCGCTTCGCGTACCAGTTCGCTAACGTAGCACGTCATATGACGTATCACGCGACAACGTGAAACGTCATGCGGACGGGAGGCGTCACGATGTTGTTTTCTAACGCGGCACTTGCGGTAAAGAAACGTTTACCGGCTCGCGGTCTATTTCGCGGCATCAAGGTCAGCTGACGGGAAGCTTCCCGATTCGCGAAGCGGGAACGAAGAAAAAAATATATAAAAAAAAAAAATTATTCATAAACATATAAAATATATTTTTGGATTTAAAGAAGAATACATTTCACAGCTACAGATATTAGCTGTTAAAAAAACAATGAAATTCACTGAAAAAACCATAGGTTATAGACCATATATAGTTAGGAATTAGCATTTACAAAACCTTGAAAATTCACTGAAAAAACCATAGGTTATAGACCACATATAGTTAGGAATTAGCATTTAGAAAACCTTATTTTACTCACACAAAACCATTGAAATTCCATATATAGTTAGTTGCACTAACTATATATCGCGCATCCGCAATCCACTGCTGATGATGTCACATATTACATCATTCATGACATGGTCAGTGACATCACTGATGACATCACTGATGACATCTCAAATGACATCACTGATGACATCTCATTTGACATCAATGACCACATCACTGATGATATCATTCATGTGACAATACAATGCATCTCCTCACATTTTAATATAACCTCTGTTACAACCAGTGTTAAATACAGAGTATAATTTTTGAAACCATTGACACACCAATACTAGTTACTACATACGCACTCACTGATTCCTACGTCTACACACACATTCACTCATTCATCCATACAATCATTCATACATACAATCACTCATCTTTACAACACTATCATATGCACTCATACACCTATACAGACATTTACACTCTGTTGCTCATCCATGGAGTTACTCACACACCTAGTCAGTCATGCAAAGAATCAATCACACCTCCATTTTCTAATCTATACAGTTAAACATAGAGCACCTTACATTTTCAAACATATACTAACACATACTTACTCTCTTATACAATCACTGATACAAGTACACATTGATCTGCACAGAGTCACACACCTCCCAACCAGCCACACACACACTCAGTCTCCCATACAAATACTTGGCCAACCAATCAATAACCCATATAGCCACTCATATAGCTACTGATCAACACATGCAGCAGCTTGCACAACAACAGACATACTGATGCAAACTTTCACACAGTTTATTCACTAACCTATGCATTCAGTAGGACGCATTTAATCACTCACTCATACAGTCAACCACGCACCTACTAAAACCTTCATTCAGACACTTATACATCTACTCATTCTTCAATATGTAAAACATATTTTAACTTTACAGAAACATACAGTCACTGGATGTTGTCATCAGTGATGTCATTTGAGATGTCATCAGTGATGTCATCAGTGATGTCACTGACCATGTCATGAATGATGTAATATGTGACATCATCAGCAGTGGATTGCGGATGCGCGATATATAGTTAGTGCAACTAACTATATATGGAATTTCAATGGTTTTGTGTGAGTAAAATAAGGTTTTCTAAATGCTAATTCCTAACTATATATGGTCTATAACCTATGGTTTTTTCAGTGAATTTTCAAGGTTTTGTAAATGCTAATTCCTAACTATATATGGTCTATAACCTATGGTTTTTTCAGTGAATATATATATATATATCTCCCCCCGATAAGGGATTCCCACGTGTACTATAGGTGGCAAGTTCTAAGCAGCTGACAAGCGGCTTAAACAGCAGCCCCCGGGGGTCCAGGTCCAGACTGTGCCAGTGAACCCATTAGAAGGCAAGCTCTGCGAACACAGTGTAATTTGTACAACATGCTGGCACATTAGCTTCCTGGCTCTACAACAATGTTGTTCGGCGGCAGCTCACGCTGAGAAGTGGGTGACTGCCGTTGAGGCGCTAGCCACATAAATTGTCCATTTCCGATAGAACGTGTGAACCCTTCATTCAGATACTCAGAAGTATATAGTGTGTCTGGCGGATTCAGTCTATTACGCGCACGCTGTAGGGCCATTTGGGTCTAGCTGTCCTTCAGAGAACATGCAGTGACCCAGAAGGAACAGGGCTTTTCAGACAGAGGTGGGTGAGAACCTATATTCATGTCTGCATCACAGACTTGAGGCACTTTTTAGTTTAAAGTTGTCTGGAAAGTTCACCAAAAGCAGCCGAGGCCCAGCTTAGCGTGCGTCATGTCCACACGGGAGAATCCCATTTACAGGTGAAAGCCGCATGGCGTGAGGAGGAGAAAAGATAAATATGCACAGTGGGGGGGCTGCGTTTGTGGGTTTGTATTCAGCTTACAGGATCCCAGTAAGTATTTTGAAATTAACATATATTGTGTTTTTTTGGGGGGGTGGAGGTATGGACTGTCACAGTCTCCAGAGCACACAAGTGCACACCAATCCCCACAAAATTCTCTTTCTCTCTGTCGGTCATGGTCTGCATGTCTCTATTAGTGTGAGCACCTATTCATGACAGGCAAGGTAAAAGTGCAACTATTTTTCACATCTGATGCACTGAAGTCTTTTGCTGTTTAAATTTGTTACCAGATAGTACTGCGTGCTGTTTATGTCTATCAAGCATTTAAAGCTACAGTTTATAACGTCAGTCAGAAACTAGCTGAAAGAGGCAAATAAAGGTCAGAAATGAGCAGAAAGAGGCAAAATAACAGGCAGAAAGAGCAGAGAAGAGTCAGAAAAGCGATCAGAAAAAGCAAGATAAGGGTCGCAAACAAACATAAAGAGGCTAAATAAAGGGCAGAAATGTGCAGCAAGAGGCAGAATAAAGACCGGAAATGAGCAGAGAGAGGCACAATAACCATCAGAAAGAGAGGAGGCAGAAAGAGGCAAGATAAGAGCCAGAAACTAGCAGAAAGAGGCAAAATCGAAGTCAGATACCAAAGAAAGGTCAGAAATGAACAGATAAAAGCAAATTAACTAACAGAAATAGGCAGAGAAGAGGCAGAAAAACTAGCAGAGAGAGGCAAATTAAGGTTCAGAAATAAGCAGAAAGAGTCAAAATGAAGGCCAGATGCAATCAGAAAGAGGCGAAATAAAGTGCAGAACGAGCAGAAAGAGGCAGAGTAGAGGGCAGGAGCTGGCAGTAAAGAAGCAGAAATAAGGGCAGGAAACAAGCACAGGTAGTACCCCATGTGTCCCGCTCCTATTTTTAACATGCACACACTCACAGAAGATCTCATACAGTCACCCACCCACTCACAGATCCACTCATACATGCATACACCCACTCACACACTCGAGCTCGCACTCACAGACCCACCCAGAGAGTCACACACCCACTCAGACACTCATGCACCCACTCACAGATCCATTCAAGCACTTATGCACTCAGTCACAGATCCACTGAGAGACTCACAGACCCACTCAGAGACTCAACCACCTACTGACTGACCCACTCAGACACTCATTCGCTGACTCACAGACCCAAGCAGAGACTCACACAACCACTCACATATCCATTCAAACATGTATGCCCCCACCCACTCACCCACTCATAGAATTATCCATTCTCTAACAGACCCTATCAGACACTCATGCACCCACTCAGAAACTCATGCACCAACTCAAAGTCCCATTCAGACACTTACGTAGCCAGTCACAGACCCACTCAGACACTCACGCACCCACTCACAGACCAACTCAGACACTCATACAGCCATGTACATACCTATGCAATCACTCACAAACTAACACACATACCAATACAGCCACTCACACAACCACAAAACACACACACCCACTCAGAGACCCATACAGCCATTCAAACACATACTTACCTACCTATGCAGTCACTCGTACACACACACACAGACCAAACAGCCACTCACATACCCACAAAACACTCACACACCCACCGACCAATACAGCCATTCACACACCCACTTACCTACCTATACAGCCACTTGTACACACACACAGACCCATACAGCCACTCACACACTCACACACCCACTCAGAGACCAACACAGCCATTCACACACCCACTTACCTACCTATTGAGCCGCTCACACACCCACTCTCAAAGTTTACAGGTCACAGTAAAGAAATACATTTTTTTTAAACATAGAAATTCACTGAAAAAACTAAAGGTTACAAGGATGTTATTGTTAGGAAATAGAATTTATAAAATCTTAGAAATTCGCTGAAATAACAAAGGTTACAGGGACGTTATAGTTAGGCTCAAATTTCACTCATACCAAACCAGTGAAATTCATCAGTTAAAGTTACCTGAGCTAACAATAACTTAAGCGCCCACAATGCACTGCTTGTGACCTCACATATTACATCACTCATGACATGGTCAGTGACATCACGATGTCATCTCAAATGACATCACTTATGACATTATCTAGTGATTGTGAGTGTTTTCTAAATGTTTCTGTGTGTTAAACATATATTCTAAGGTACTACAAAAGTTAGGTTAGCATACTTTGTGTACGACCAATGAGTGATTCCATTTTTTAACATATATTACGGAGTGGCTGCATGACTGTGTGTAACAGCCCTTGAGTAATTATATCAAATTGTGATTGGACTACTTTTCTTAGCTGGTTCCCACTCCAGGATAGCAGAATTCATACTTTTTTATACACTAGTTTTCCCTGTAGGACAACCAGGGCCTTCCACTTTGCCACTTTAGAGAATTGGTAACATTACATTTTTACTAAGCCTGGGCAGTGAACTCTGCTCCTCTTGCGGAGTTTGCAGAGTTTTCCGCACTCCGAGTTATTCAGAGCTCGCAGAGTCTTTTTCCTCGCTCGCCTTCATCAACATCATGTTGGGGAAAATCCACCTCCTGGTGAGATTTTTCCTTGTTCGCGATTATCAACATCAAGTTGCCGAGCGTGAGCATGGAAAATAAACCTCCCAGCGAGATTTCTCAGTGCGGGGCTTCAGGTTTCTCATTGCGAGTGGTCGCATATGCTCACGACGCTCGCATTGAGAAACTGCCCGTTCGCTTTGAGAAAGCTGCCGCTCGAGTAAACATCTACTCAAGCAGCAGACAGGAAAGCAGAGCCCGCCTCTGCTGTGCATGATGTTGATCGCGATGATTGCACAGTGCGGACAAGCATCAGGCACTGAAAATCCCAGCAAACGCCATATTTCTATCGCACTCCACCGCTTGCAGAGCTCCGCGTAGTGCAGCAGAGGTTTTTTTTTCACTTCGCGGAGTTTAATCTGGATGTTTGTCCATGTCAAAAAGATAGTTACGACAGTTCAGACTGTAGGTTTATACTGCTACAATCAGGCTACACTGGTAGGCCTGATACAATTTTTTCCCTGACACTCTAGTTGACGCAGTTCACAGGTGATATTTGACTTTCCATGCCTTGCATATACTTCTCCACCATATACTATGACCTCATAGGAATGTTAAAAATGCCAATTAAGAGTCAGGCAATTTTACCATATTTTACTTTCAGAGCACATACACTGGGCTCTGATTATCAGTACCCCATTGCAGAGTAAAATCAGTCCACGGCAGCATCAGTCCACATAAATGTGGGTGTTCAAGCCAAAATGGTCAATTTCTTATGCACCAGTTCTCCGGTGACCATCTGGAAATAGTTTATGGCCAGGAATTGCAGTACAGGCAGCATGTTTGACATATGAACAGATGGCCTGGAGCAGACAGTAGGTGAAGTGATCTGTAACCATGTCACGGACAACATCAGTCTCCTAATAATAATACGTTGATATACTTCGCTCTTTTTACAACATTCTATTCTGCAACATTTTTTACATGATATTTTGGAAGTTTGCATTAAGGTTTTGTAAGCAGAATTTTTTGGTTGAAAATATTTTTGACCCAATATTCTGGAGTCATTCATTACATGTTGAATGATATTTTGTTATACAACTAGATCCATTATGCTCACCTTATATGACTATGCTTGTACATACACATTTGTTTTCTGAGTATACAATCTAATTTACTGTGTAAATTAGAAAGCACATTATTAAAATAATTCATTTGAGTCAGTCATTGCCATAAAAGTACAAATCATCAATTAAAATATAGAATAAACTGTTTTTTAAAAATACAATACTCCTAAAACCATCCACACAACAATTCATCCATTACATTTTATGAAATGGTCATGATCACAGCACAACAATGTTTACCTCTAAGTGGCATACTTATTTCTAATTCTTAGAGCCAAATGGATGAAACTGCCAACTATGCAGCAAATTGAATAGGTTCGTATGAGCTATAAAAAAAGCAACCCTAGCTTACAAGACCTTACTCATTCCTCACGGGGAAGCAGAGCAAAGACGGAAACCATGATACTTGTGGAGGGAACGATACTGAAAAGGTGCACAGTGCATAATCTAAAATGAGTGAGGTAAAATATATGTGCAATATTAGCTATCCAAATTAAATGTGGTTCCAAATCTAATGTAGTGAAGAGTGTAGTGTGTTTAATTATTGTAGCATGTCTTGGACATGAACTGCTCGTAAGTCCCGTCTGACTAAAAAACAAATCTTTAACAAGATTTTAGAGCTGCTGTCGATAATTTCAGGGGAGCAGAAACAATTATGGATCCCCAGGTATAAAAATGCATGTTTAATATATGATAACCAAAGGAATTTTGTTCATATGATCTAATTTGACACAATCCTGAAGTATCAGGTCAGAGAATTTCACTTTGGGAGTGGTCAAATCTTTAATCAAAGAAGTAAAGGTGTGATTATGAGTAGGTGCCTTTTACCGGCTGGGGCATTAACTGAGCAGGTTCGATTGGAGAATCTTTCCGGATCTTAGCGGAGGAGTGGAGAAGAAAGCCAGCTGTCACGGAGGTGCTGGAAGGGCTGTGACTCTATCCCTAACGCCCTTGTTCCACGGCAGGACTCCAAGTCCCAGAAGGCTCTGGGCTGCCTTACCTGGTTTGGGGGACTGACAACGCCCCCTGCACCTTTTGTGTATAAATCTCGGTGGCCCCCCGCTGCGCGGGAGCACGCTGGAGCGTGCCGGGAGAAGCCCGGAACATGGGCGGGGCCGTCTGCGGCCATCCGGGGCTGGCCGAGGCTGGGCTGGGCCCCCCCCTTTCGCACGCTCCACGAGACACATGTAGTAAAGTAACAGGTTCTTCCTATGGTGTTCTGATCCAGGAGTATAGTAATTGTTGGACATTTTGTGGACATTTAACCGTGTGTTTTACACATCCCTGCCTCATTCATTTGGTAAAACATAAGAGATAAGTGATAGAGGTCCCTGCGGCGGCCTTGAAAACCCGGCGCAGCATGAATTCTCGACTGCCCAGAAGCAGAAGCTCGTTAGGGGCAGGGGCTACCAGAGGACCGGCTGTCATTAGAATACCCTTTGAATAGGCACTCATCCCTGGGCTCAATCCAACTTTCTACCACACCACCAGTGCCCTGCAGGGACATTAATATTGATTCATCTGGCGATATTAGTATCCCCCTTCTTCTACAAAATCTATCAGCACTAAGTGAATCACTTAGCGACTTAAACATAGATGATCCACATTTAGCCTCACCTATAGAGGCCTCCTTAGGGACCCAAATTGAAACAGCTATTTCCCAACCAATTTTGATACCGCATCCCTGCAACAAAATGACAGTGACAGGTACCACCACTAAAAAGAGAAAGCGGGGGGGATTAAACATCATGCCAAGCGCTCAAAAATTACTAATATGCCTCAGAGTCCACCACAGATTCAAACACTAACCATTAAGAAGACTGCCCATGACCATGTGGCCCTTTCTGATTCCATCCCTCAGGATTTAGTGGGGATCATCGAGCATTTGCTCAGATCCTTACTACTACCATTAATTGAGTGGACGAAAAGAATCACAGACCAACTAGGGTCTTTGGAGAAAATCATTGCACACAACAAGGGTCAAATTGAAACTCTGTCTTCCTCAATTAAATTAACTCACGCTTGCGTATTACCTGAGGGTTTAAATCCAACTAAGCCTGTGAATATCAGGGGCCAAACATCTGCATCCATAGAGACAATATCAACACCCAACTCTATTGATAAAACCCATGCCCCAGAAAGAGAAATTAGGGCAGGAGGACAACATATTATATCTCATTGCATACAGACCCACTCCACCACCACCCGTGTCCCCGATAAGCAACCGAGGGGCAGCCATGAACAGATTGACCTGCCCCATGAGGCAGCCCCCTATGTCACAGTACTATCTGGGGTTCCTGAATGACTGCCCGGGAAAACGGAAGTTTATCAGGACCTCAAGAGCAAAGTGATATATTGGCTGAGACACAATAGGCCACTTCCCCTAACATTAACGGAGAAATTCTTAATGTAAGAAGATTGGGTTGGGTAGGTCATAGACCCAAAGACATTCAAGGGGACATCATCATCATTAATTTTAGGGATCACAGGGCAACTTCACACATAGTCGATTGGTATTCAGAGAAACGCACAGGAGGAATTAAGACACATTATTTAAGTTATTTTTACCCCCGGGCCATGTTAATTAATCCTCCAAAAACTGGGCTACCTCTGTTGTACCACCAAGGACCTTCAAATTTCAACATTTCTACTTATAATCATTTTTCTGCCTTCTCGGGCCTGGAAGGAGTAGATTGACTTGCCAACTGGCCTTCCAGAGGTTACCCTGCCCCAACCTACCTGAAGCCCCAGGGGGCCACAAACACTGAACTAATAGGGAGTTATATTCGGCACATTCGGCAAATGAAGTCTAGTAAAATTGGGGTGGAGCTACAAAAACACAACAAGGACCGCTTATACCAAAGAAGCAGGAAGGGGGAATTAGTCCAGAACTATAGTCAAGGTCACTCACTGTACACTTCTCTAACAGCAATGTTCCCAGATTCCACTAACGAGGATGGCACCACTGATAGCCACTTGAGGGAAAGAAATGAAGCCATGGAGCCCGAAAAGCGGCCCAACATGAGTCAGCCTTATAATACGGAACTTCAGGGGAAGTATACCGGTAATACCGAGGGATTGGAACAGGAGTCAGAGATCCCACATGCTTGCCAGATTACAATTAAACATCACGACTTAGATCTCCCTGATAGTCCATCCTCAACATTAGGTATCACTAGGGGACAAACATATAGGACGGCTGGCCCATCCCCAAATCTAGTAATGCATTCGACCGACAATCGTTTGTCTTGGAATGTGGCGGGCCTAGTAGACAAACTTTCCAACCCGGCCTGGCTGGACCTTGTGACCCAATATAGTGTAATTTATTTACAAGAAACATGGTCAACCATGGAGAACCATCTCTTGGGTTACAAAACTTTACACACACCTGCCACACCGAGTTTATCTGGAAGAAACAAAGGGGGCCTGTGCACATATCTTTTCGTCAATTCCGGCATCACAGACACAAAGTTTATCTCAAATGAGTATTATCTGGTCATTGTCTTAACATCAGTAGCACTAAAAAACATTGCCCTGGTCAATTTTTACAACAACATCGGAAGTACCCTTACTGAAATAGTTGTAAATAACCTTAAAGCCATATTATCAAAATTGGCAGAACAAATGAAAGGCGATATGGCAATTCTTTGGGTAGGGGACTTTAACTGCTCCCTGTGCTCTTGGAGCAAAGTGGGCATTTGCGGTCTAGGAGAGGGCAAGGAAGACGCGCCAACTCATTTTTCAAATTCTAAACTGGACACTTTACTGAATGATCTTGTTTCTCAATTTGTTTTATCTTACACAAACAAACTATGTTCCCCACCCAAGCCTTTCCAACCCACCTTCAACGGGAGAGGCTGCCAATCAATTATTGATTACATCCTTCTGTCAACTAGGTACTCAGGGATTATATGTAACTGGGATACATTGGATGTCGCACTGAGCGACAATTACCCATTTGCCCTGGTTCTAAAAATGAAACCTGATGCTTTCGTGAGTAAAGCATGTGAGTCCCACCTTTATTATTCCCCTTAAACTTGCGAGCTTAAATGGATTCACCATCAAGTGGGATAAAGTGGTGCCCGCGGACTTCCTAAATATCCTAGTTAAGAATACTTATGAGGACTTCCAGGTATGCCTCGCGGCCGATGCCACACCGCAATCAGTCACCTATTCTTTTGCCAATATCTCAACAGAGATCAAAAAAAAATTGGTCAGGACACCTAAAAAGACCACCCCTGATAATCCTGGTTGGTTCAATACGCATTGCACTAAGGCTCTAAAAAAATTAAAAGATGCTCTACACTCTGCTCCTAGGTCCCATGAAAAAATCCGCACAGCTAGACGCGCTTACCACGCTGCTGTATTGTCAAGAAAGAAACAAATCAAGAAGGACGCCTGGCAGGCATTAGAGGATGCAAGTGAAATGAAGGATAACACAGCCTTTTGCAAGGCAGTTAACGCTCCCTTCCTGCATAACAAGCAGGCTGCCAAGATAGACATAGCGATACCCCTGGAGACCTGGGTACGACACTTTAGCAGTCTATATAATAAATCACTTACCTTGATGCCAGGACCTTAGGCAGTGCCAACCCCAGCTGATCTCCCAGGAAAAACAGGAGCTAGTGCTTTCCCATTGAACATCTTTTTTGACTGTCAGGAAGTCCTTGTGGCCTTGAAGGAAAGCCCGTCGGGGAAGGCCCTGGGCCCTGACTGTGTCCCAATCGATGTTTACAAATCCAATACTGACCTCTAGGCCCCTCTTTTAACAAATGTGCTGAACACATCAATCCTTACTGGCTTCATTTCTATTTGGCCTGAGGCTATAGTAGTGCTGATTTACAAGAAAGGAGACAGGAATAACCCGACCTGCTACCGCCCTATCTCCTTACTCAACGCTTTAATGAAGGTTGCAGGTAGAATTATTCTAAATAGAATTAAGGAGTGGACAGAAGAACACGAGGTGATCTCACAACTGCAATACAGCTTTAGAGCCGGCAAGGGGACTGTCGAGCAAAGTTTAAATCTAGCCTTAATTATTGCCAAATATACACAAGCAAAGAAGAGTAATCTGTTTGTGACGTTTGTGGACCTGAGTTCCGCATTCGATTGCGTAGATCATGAGCTGCTTTGGGTGACACTTGCGGAACTCTGCATAGACAAGGATATTCTCCTATTCATAAAAGAACTGTATAGGGGAGCGGGAGCGCGTGTTAGATTTGGTAAAGGGGGTGAGTGTTCGGACAAATTCCGAATCCTCAAAGGAGTGAGGCAGGGGTGCATATTAGCTCCCGTGCTATTTACCCTATACATTAATGCCATTGGCGACCACCTTAATGAAGTCTACCACGACTACCCGACGATTAATGGGTCCCCTATACCTATATTACTCTACGCAGACGACGCTGCAATCATGTCACAAACAAGTCTGGGCCTACAAAGAGCAGTTGGAAAGTTCACTCACTTTATGAAATCTAGGGGCTTGCAAGTTAATGTTTTAAAAACCTTTACCATAGTTTGCGGGAAAGCGCCTAAAAGAAGTATCGTTCAATCTTTTTGGACTAAAAAAAGCTGGAGAATATAGATAGATTTCCCTATCCTGGGATTAACTTTGACAAAAGGGGCACTTGGTCCGCTGCTGCATCAGCCAGGGCCATGGCGTTTTCCAGAGCAACAGGGGCACTCACTAGTTTTACAAAAAAATTGGGCCGGTTAGGACCCTACTCCAGATCTACAGGGCAAAATGTATATCTGGGATCTGGGGGATTGAGCAGGCAAATGTCCTGCAGCGTATCGAGAACTCTTTCCTTTGATACCTGCTGGCCATCCCGCAGGGGACTCCAACATACGTAGTCCACAGCGAACTGGGCCTTTCCTACATTATGGATACTATTATCTCTGCTCCTATTCTCCTGTGGCACAATGTCTGGGCAAAACAGGAAACCAGCTTGAACAGGGAAGTCATTAAAGACTGTCTTAGCCTGGAAGGTGTCGATAATATCAGGTGGCTCAAGTACGTTAAAATGTTGGTGCATGACATAGGGCACCCTGAACTTTTCTTTAAACCAGACATCATGACCACTTTGCCAAAAAAGACCCTCAATCAATCAATCAAAGCATTTATATAGCGCACTACTCACCCAGAGGGTCCCAAGGCGCTGGGGGAGGGGGGTCCGCTACTGCTCGAACAGCCAGGTCTTGAGTTGCTTCCTGAAGGCAAGGTGGTCCTGGGTCAGGCGGATGTGGGTCGGGAGGGAGTTCCATGTCTTGGCGGCGGGTTAGGAGAAGGACCATCCCCCTGTGGTGGCTCTTCGGATGCGGGGGACGGCGGCGAGGGCGTGGCCGGTCGATCGAAGCTGGAGTTTGGGAGCGTAGAAGTTGAGGCGGCTGTTGAGGTATCCTGGGCCTTGGTTGTGTAGGGCTTTGTGTGCGTGGGTGAGGAGTCGGAAGGTGATTCTCTTGTTGACCGGGAGCCAGTGCAGGTCTCTCAGGTGTCCGGAGATGTGGCTGCGACGGGGGATGTCCAGGATGAGACGTGCTGAGGCGTTCTGGATCCGCTGGAGTTTCTTCTGGAGCTTGGCGGTGGTTCCGGCATAGAGGGAGTTGCCGTAGTCCAGACGGCTGGTGACGAGGGCCTGGGTGACCGTCTTCCTGGTCTCGGTGGGGATCCACCGGAAGATCTTACGTAGCATGCGAAGGATGTTGAAGCACGACGAGGAGACGGCGTTGACTTGTCTGGTCATGGAGAGGGAGGAGTCCAGGATGAAGCCTAGGTTGCGTGCGTGGTCAGTTGGTTTGGGTGCGCTGCCTAGGGCGGGGGGCCACCAGGAGTCGTCCCAGGCGGAGGGTGAGGATCCCAGGATGAGGACTTCCGTCTTGTCCGAGTTCAGTTTCAGGCGGCTGTTCTTCATCCATTCGGATACCTCTTTCATCCCTTCGTGAAGGTTGGCTCTGGCGGTGGCGGGGTCGTTGGTGAGGGAGAGAATCAGCTGGGTGTCATCGGCGTAGGAGATGATGTTGAGGTTGTGCTGGCGTGCGATGTCTGCGAGGGGGCTCATGTAGACGTCGAAGAGGGTTGGACTGAGCGAGGAGCCTTGAGGAACGCCGCAGATGATTTCGGTGGCTTCAGATCTGAACGGAGGGAGGCGGACTCTCTGTGTCCTTCCGGCGAGGAAGGAGATGATCCACTCCAGTGCCTTCTCCTGGATTCCGACGTTGCTGAGTCGCTGCACTAGTGTACGGTGGCAGACAGTGTCGAAGGCCGCGGAGAGGTCTAGGAGGATGAGGGCTGCTGTTTCTCCGTTGTCGAGCAGTGCTCGGATGTCATCGGTGGCTGCGATCAGGGCGGTCTCGGTGCTGTGGTTGGCCCGGAAGCCGGACTGCGAGACGTCGAGGGATCCGTTTGTCTCGAGGAAGGCGGCCAGCTGCTTGTTGACGGTCTTCTCGACGACTTTAGCAGGGAACGGGAGCAGCGAGATGGGGCGGTAGTTCTTGAGGTCGGTGGGGTCAGCTGATGGTTTCTTTAGTAGAGCGCTGAGTTCGGCGTGCTTCCAGCTCTCCGGGAAGGTGGCGGTGTCGAAGAAGGTGTTGATGATGTCCCGCAGGTGGGGTGCGATGACAATGTCGGCCTTGTTGAAGATGTGGTGAGGGCAGGGGTCGGTAGGAGATCCGGAGTGGATGGAGTTCATCGTGCGGACGGTGTCTTCGGTGCTGATCGGGGTCCAGGCGCGGAGGGCGGTGGTTCAGTCGTGGCGTGTGTCGGTTGAGTGCTGAAGCTGTTGTGTATGTCCGCGATCTTGTTGTGGAAGTAGGAGGCGAGGGAGTTGCAGAGGTCTTGCGAAGGGGTGATGTCGTTGTTTCCGGCGTTGGGGTTGTAGAGCTCTTTAACGATGTTGAAGAGTTCCTTGCTGTTGTGTGCGTTGTTGTCCAGTTGTTCCTTGAATGCGGTCTTCTTGGTGGCGTGGATGAGTTGGTGGTGTTTTCGGGTGGCGAGCTTGAGGGCAGTCATGTTGTCCGGTGTTGGGTCTCTGCGCCATGTTCTCTCGAGGGCTCGGCAGTTCTTCTTGGAGCTTTTGAGTTCTTCGGTGAACCATGGGGCTTTCTTGCTACCGGGTCTGCTAGGCGGGGTCTTCAGGGGGGCGAGGTCGTCTGCGCAGTTGCTGATCCACTTCGCGAGGTTGGTGGCCGCCTGGCTTGGGTTCGTTGCGCTGGTGGGTGGGTTCTTGCTCAGGGAAGTCGCGAGCTGGTCGGCTGTGATCTTGTTCCAGCTTCTGCGTGCAGCCTGTTGCTGGTGGTGGTGGATCGTGGTCCTTCTGAAGCTGAAGTGGACACAGCTGTGGTCCGTCCAGTTGAGTCCGGTGGCGTGGCTGAAGGCGATATCCTTGCAGGATGAGAAGACGGGGTCGAGTGTGTGTCCGGCGTAGTGGGTGGGGGTGTTAACCAGTTGCTTGAGTCCGAGGTTGGCGAGATTGTCCAGCAGGGTGGTGGTGTTGCGGTCGTTGTTGTTCTCCAGGTGAAAGTTGAGGTCCCCGAGGAGGATGTAGTCGGCGGAGAGGAGGGCGTGCGGGCTGATGAAGTCGGCGATGTCTTCGCTGAATTGTGTGCGTGGTCCCGGGGGTCTGTAGATGAGGGTGCCTCTGAGGGTGGTCTTGGGGTTGATGTGGACCTGGAAGTGCAGGTGCTCGGCGGGTGCTCGGGTGTCGTCGGTGTTGGTCGTGACGCGGATGGTGTTCCTGTGGATGATGGCGATGCCTCCTCCGGTCTGGTTGATGCGGTCCCTTCGGATGATCTTGTAGCCGTCTGGGATGGCGATGTCGGGTGCTGAAGAGGCGTTCATCCAGGTTTCCGTGAGGAAGGCGATGTCTGGTGAGGTTGTGTCGAGCAGGTTCCAGAGCTCTAGGGCGTGTCTGTGGATGGAGCGGGTATTGAGCAGGATGCATTTCAGGTGGCTGCTGCTGTTGCTCGTCTTGGTCTTGCTTGGTGCAGGAGTATTTCTGCTCCGGATGCAGGTGAACTTACAGACGTTGCAGCAGAAGGGTCCGTGGGTGCGTCTCTGAGAAAAATGGTCCTGTTGCACCCGGACAACCAAAGACGATCTGTAGAAATTGGCAAGAATTCCATTGTAGAACATCAAGCATTACTGATGGGATCTCGATACAAAGGTACCTAATCATGGAACCCTCCCCTTACACGCGTATGCTCCTGTCCCGTCTCCGTACTGACACCTTTTTTAGGCTAGTAACGTTTCCAAATTGCAATAATTGGTCTAGGAACCTGGAGAGCTGCCCCTGTGATAACTTTTCCCCAGAGACAAACATTCACTTTATGCTCTTTTGCAGGTTCTATGCTCATCCAAGGAAAATCCTACTGATACCCCTATTTAGATCCTGGGGGCTACGTACTTGTAGAGCGGCTTACAACAGATTGAAAATCTTAGAAAATCCTTTTGCAATGAAAGCTGTCTCCACATTTCTTATAATGGCTGTTAAGGTCAGGGCCTCATTGCAATCTTAGAATAACCACTATGATCACTGGAGATTTAAAATGCTACGCACTGTGTTTCTGTATTGCACTAATTAGGCTCTCTGAATCAAAGTATTGTATTTGTGTGATGCACAATTCTATTACGTCTCATCATCTTAAAACTTTTTATTGTATTTTAATCTTGATATAGCTTTTTAAATTGTACTGTCCTTTTTATGTACGCTTTTATGAACTTGTTTTTACAATTCGAATAAAGCTTGATGATTTGATTTGAGTAGGGCTTTAATATAGCCTAGTCCTAATTCTGAGTGTGCACTATAGCTCCCTGTACTCTGAGGAATAGACAGTACTCTATTTAAAAAAGTATTTTCCAAAATGTGAAGTTTCCTAGAATTTATATAGCCCCTTACTCCCGCCCCAAAGGAGGCGATTGAAGGACATTTACTTTTATAGAGTTCAATCAAATTCTTTAAGGGCTTATGACCTAACTTTTCCATATATTTAAAATGGCTTCAAGTGCCCCTGAAAGTTTTTGTGCTCTATGATTTAACAGATCCCCCCACTTTTGAGTGGAATCAGATAAAATGTCTGGGTAATTAAAATTATTAACCGTAGTGATGGGTGACCCATCGAGCACTTCAATTTTTGTCTTTGTCCTTGTGTTTGTGGGGCCACATATAATAACAAAAGATATTTGTTGATTCACTTTCAAACAAACACTATATGTAAAGTTAAAAATTATGCATAAATGACTCTACCTACTACCACTAAATTTACCATACAACACTAGGCCCATATCAACAACAGAGCGACTGAATCATGAGGCGATAAGATCTATATATATTGTTTTAAACTATCCACAATAAACAAGACCAGCTTGTCATTTAGAAAGTTTATTTAAACATAATCTAGAAAAACTCAGGTTTTGGAATTTTATTAACAAGCATTAGAAAAAGGTCATAAAGAGAGATTTATTCAGAATTAATAAAGAGAGCATAATACAAGAATTATTATTAATTAGCAGAAGTAAGTAAAAATAAGCATTTCCAAACCCTAACTATCTCTCTGTCTCTACCCTCATCACCTAGAAATAAAGTATTTAATAAAACTCTTTTCCTTACGTATGTTGTCCATCAGCATAACACGTCCCTCAGGAATCTCGAGCGCAAGCCAAATGTCTGTTCTTTGAGCCCATTCTTATACCCTAAAACTAAAGCTAAACTAACTATTTTCACATTCCATCAGATGAATTCTAGCTCTCCATTGGCTGAGCCGTCTCATGCCACAGTAAAGAGTGACATCTTCTTCCTCATGTCCGGATTTATTCACTAGTTCATTGTTCATGCACAGAGTCTTGGCAGCACTTCCTCAGGCTGCTACATTTTGTAGCAAAAGAATTTCAAGCAATGCAAAATCTATCACGTCTCTTCCTTTCAGCCTTGAGCTTGTTCTGTCATGTTTTTTTTTCGAAACGGTGAAAGAATGGGAAGCGGGAAGCGGTACATCAGAATGACAGAAATATATCGGCACCGATAACTACAGACCGTGGTTCCACATTCTTTAACCGTTTCGAAAAAAAACCATGACGATCATGGAAAGACAAGGAGTCCCCTGAAGAGGGGCTTTGTGCTTGAAATGCATTGGGAATTAAGAATGCATGGATAAATTGTATGAAAACAATACAAAAAGTACAACTATTGAAAAAACGAAAATACTTGAAAATAAAATTTCATGAAGCAAATAAACCAATGTGGATTAATTATTCAAGGAAAATTGAAAGGAGTGCGAGGCAGGGGTGCTACTATTTACCTCCACTACAGGTATCACTTCCATTTTCTTTCCTGCTTCACTTTTCTTTTCAGAATCTTTTTGACTTGATATTTCATCAATCTTTTCTTTTGATCTGTGTACAAATTTGAATTTTAGGCCTTCTTTTTCTCCTGGCCAATTACCACTTTTTCTTGATAATTTCTTCTTTTGCTCAGTCACATTACATTCTGTTCTCCAAGCTCCTTTTCTGAATTTTCTTATTTGAGAATCTTCATCACTCTCATCAGTATCAGATTTAGAAATTTCAATTCCGGTACTTCTTTACTCTGCAGTTTCACTCCGTTAGGAACATCATCTTTGTAGCTGGTACTTGGCAATTCATCTTCTTCTTTTTCTTCAATTACCTACAACTTCCCAGTTTCAGAATTCCTGTTCCTGCTTTCAGAACTTCTTTTCTGCTTTTAAATACTCTCCTGGTCTTCAATCACAACTTTATTAGACTTTTCTTCTGCTTCTCTGTCTAGCAGATCCTCATCATTTTCTGAATCTACAGTCACAACTTCCAAATCTTCTTCATTCAAAGTTTGTTTTTCAATCAAACTCTCCAGATGTCGACCAACCTGTCGATCTTCAAGATCTGGATTTTTTTCAGGCTCTTCTTCAGAATCTGAATCAGCAGTGGTGACACTTTCTTCATCAGAATTTCCAGATGTAAGTACACGAAAAGTATGGCCAGTGTCAATCCACCTCTTCAGTCTTTTGCACTTCACTGCATTTGTTGTAACAAGAATAACTGGCCTAGCTTTCTGCCACCTTGGTACTAGACAATTTTTTCTTCGATCAACTTTTTTCCTGACCCAGTCACCTGGTAACAGATCATGTGCTTGCTCTTTTTCTTTTGTTTGTACTTCAGTTCCATCTTTATTAGACACAGAAGTCACTACTTCGATAAATTCCTGCAGTACTCCAAGTTGACGCTATCATTAATAGTCATTTTTCTTTTCATTGGTATGAATGCCTGTCTCATGACCTTGCCCATCATAATATCATGTGGGCTTAAACCTGTCTCTTTATCAGTAGTACTTCTCAGAAACATCAAAGCAAGTGGAAGGGCATCTGTCCACGTTATACCTGTAGCTAGGCACATTTTTACATCTCTGTTCTTTATAGTACCATTCTCTTGCTCCGCAACACCTGAAATTTCTGGTCTATATGTACAATGGAGCTTTTGTTCAATGTTTAAAAATTCACAAATCAATTTTATCAATCTGTTTTCAAAATGTCTTCCACCATCTGGTAACTTTGCAACAGATATTGCATCATTATGTCGCGTAAGAAATGCTTCCACCCATCTTGAAAATAAACAGACAATCACAAGAATGTAGCACAGTTTGTTATGCGGTGCCATCTCAATGAAATCCATTTGTAATCTGGTGAATGAACCACTCTCCTGTCCTTCTGTTCCCATTCCCACAACTGTTTTCCTACTTTCGTTCACTTGCTGGCAAATCATACACCCTTGGCAAAGAAATTCTACAATTAATTTTAATTTTGTATTGAACCAAATTCCTCTGAACAACTTGACCATTGAATCTCTTTCAATATGTTCCAAACTATGGTACATTCTGTCCATGTCAGCAATCATGCTATTTGGTAAAACTACTCTGCCATCTTTGTGTGTCCAAATTCCATCCTCATCTCGCTGTCTACAAACTGCTCTCAACCATGTATTTTTCTCCTCATGAGTTGCTTCATCTTGTAAATCTTTGACTCCCTGCCATCTTTCAACTACAGATGTTAGTATTAGTGACCTCAAAGCATGTTCATCATTCTTTTTGTGTGCTACACATTTCACGACAGCAATCCTTACTGCCAACTGAATGCCATCAATCAATCCTTTAATTAGATTTGCATTTCTGATAGGTGAACTTGCAGAGGTCAAATAACCTCTTTGGGACCAGAGCTGTTCATAATCATGCACAACTCCATAACCGTATTCTCTGTCAGCAACATCAGCAACTGTGCAGACAGAATATGCTGCTCTCATAAAGCCTTCCTCTGTTCTTAGACAAGAGCCATCAGTGAAGTAGACATAACCTGACTCTGGCAGAGGAACATATTTAATGTCCTGTCTGGGCTTTTTGTGAAATTCTAATACATCCTGACATTCATCATCATTTGTCAAGTTTGTTTTAATCTGTAGATCAATTTCATCTATTACTTGGATGTCTTTACTAAAAAGACCATCAGATTCATTCCAAGATATTGGAAGTACATTTATTCCTTGTGGACTGTTTTCCTGTTCTTTATTTAATCCTTTATCTGTATTGTCTGTCTGCTTATTAACATAATTTTACAATGGCGGTGAAGCCATCTCATTCTGCTGAATCATCACCTGTCGCTGTATTTGTAGCTGTTTATTTAGCTCATTTATCTCAATCTCCTTTTCCTTTGACCATAATTTTGACTCATCAGGCTGTGTCAAATCAATCAGATCAATATCAGACTTCTCACTAGCTAGAACTGGAGTCATCACTCTTTCTTGCTTAGTTGGAATCATTACTGGCTCATTTTTTGGTACATTAGAATAAAGTTTTTCAGTAAAATTTTGAATTTCAGAATTTAATGGAGCCGTTAAAACTACGGAAATAATGTCATCTTTTCCAAGCACAGGGATTGTCACTGCTTCCATATATTTCGTTGACTGTTTTAAATCATTTGTAGAATTCACATAATCAGGAATATTAATTCCAGAAGTACTAGGCATCTCATCATGCTTTTCTGTCACATCACGTTGAGAAGAAGTCTGAGCTGGGACTCTATTAATCTGAACTGTGACTTTTGGCGTTACATTAATCTGTTCTGGTGTTTTGCTTAAATTTCTGTCCTGATCTTTATTTACAACATCATTTTTACACTGATCAATTTTTTCTACTCTGACACGTTTATTATTTAGATTCGCTAATTTGGGAATCATTAATTTGCTCTCACATGTAGCGACAACTTTTTTCATTTTCTGATACCAAGAAAACAATTTCTCTGGATAATAATTATCCATGCTAAAAATAGTTAAATATAATTACAATAAGAAAATGTACTCTCTTAATTGGCCTTACAGCGTTTGCTGATCAATTTATTAATTAATTATCAAGGACAGGTAAAATAAAATGTTATACCTTGCTCAAAATAATACAATTCCTAATTTACCTGTGCATTCAATTTTTATTCGAAACAGAAAAATATATTTGGCAAAAGGCAACAATAAAAATACCTTATTTTAACAAACGCAGAAACATTTGAAATTGATTAAGTATTTAGGAATGCTTGTTTGCACACATTCGTGCACTACCACTTGTGGAGAAAGATTTGTAAAATTTTTATTTAAACACACTGCTGCCAGATCCTCCGTTTTTCCCCTCTATCAACCAGCATCAAATTAGTTTCCCTTGAACTTATTTAAACCCCATAAATCACGAATTCCATTTATGTCACAACACTTGCTGGCTGCTGCAAGACAAGTCATCTGTAACACAGTTTTTTTTTTAAAAGAAAAAGAAACTTTTTCTTCGTTGTATCAGTGTTGATTTAAATACCATGTACCATGTAAACTGTGTACAAGAGAAATATACATTCACACAATGCCTTGAGAAGTTCCTGTTATCACGCCTTCCACCTGATCCACACTTTCTAACTATACAACAGAAGACTCCTCAGCAAAAGTTCTCCCTCAAACTCCCTGCACGCGATGTCCACCTTCCACTAGTGGCACAGCCCGTATCTCAGCACGAGCCTCTCTCCACACCCGGCCGAACGCAATGTCCACTTTCAACCAGTGCAACAGCAAGACTCCACAACGACCCCCCTCACCGTGTGCGACACTCCAGCCAATCAGCCAATGTCCATCCAACTATCCACACCAGTGCCACAACACCCACCGGCTGCCCACCGCAATATCAACACACATCAGCCATGCAACACTCGCTTCAAAATCTACAGCGCGACCGCAGCAAGACAGTTCAAATCAAAGCCGAGACATTCATAATACAAATAAACAACTCGGCAGTCAGTTGCAACACGCACACCAAGCCATTCACAGCACAATCTTGCTGTGACACTACGGGAGCCACAACGAATCACAGCGCAGCTCTGCTGTGACGCTGCGGCACTTTAACCAATCAGGGCGCGGCCCTGTTATGACGCTGCGGCACCCGGACCAATGAGAGCGCGGCGGCTGTGACATAGACAGCCGCTGCAGCTGGCAGCTCTCCCCTTACGCTCCTCACTCGTTAGAACAATTTATCCGTATATTTAAAGCGGGACAATTTAAAATGTAAATCTATAATTTTGACATATAGTGGTAGCATATATCAGTCAATTTCTGCGCTACCACTTATAACTAAATGAAACGCTATTAGCGAATCACAGCGTGGCTTTACTGTGATGCTACGGACCTTTAAGCCAATTAGAGCGCTGCTTTGCCCTAATGCTCCAGACGCCTCCGCCAATCAGAGCGAGGCGGCTATGACGCACACAGCCGCTGCAGCTCCAGGTTCTCCCCACACGCTCTTGTTCTCTAAAACAGCCCCTCCCTTACAATAGCGCGCAACACTTTATAACGCCTTTTAATAGCGCGGACTTTACCCTGAAGGCTTCAAAGTGCTTTAAAATTACTTTTGGTACAATTTAGTAACTACATAAAACAAAACCATTTGCCTGCTTCCCTAAACAAAGAGATAGTTTTATACATTCGTTCAAGTATTCTCAGCATGGAATAGACGACGCTATTCTCACAAAATAATCTCAATCGCCAATAGAGCAATTTCTTACCCTACCCTTCTAACAGGTAATAATCAAAAGTGTTTCAGTTGAATGCAGGTACATTTAGCAATTCAAATTTAACTCAATTGACATTACAGAGCATTCACGCACTTTCGAACAGGAAAACCCTACCTACATACATGAAAACTTCGGTATGAACTCTAACCAACCGTAGTAATCCACAATCGCTAGTAAAATAAACGACGTTACTTTACCCTTCACTCAAGCTCGAATATATTGTATTACTCTTTTCACAGTGAGTTTTAGAACGGGCTCATTGTCCCTATACTCAAAGCTACGATTTCTTAGACAATCCTCACTATCATACATACAATTTTACCTAACACACCTAGAACCCTAAACTTGTGTTGTACGTCGACAACACGATGATATGCGATGATATCACCTTTTGAAGCAGTACAAATGAACCTGTGTAACCTGATAACATCCTACTGATCACAGCGTTACACTACTCCTTGCCATGGCTAACCTGGGATTTTATACACTGCTGGAAAAAACCCTTTCAACTACATTAAACAATTGACAAAATCAATAACTCAACATATGTTAAACATTGATCCTATGAAAATACCAACATATATGTGTCATGCATGTAACATGTATGTCAAAAACAACATATAACCGTCCGATTGCTACCAGGGAATTGATCCAGCGCTCTCACCAAAATTATGCATAAATGACTCTACCTACTACCACTAAATTTACCATACAACACTAGGCCCATATCAACAACAGAGCGACTGAATCATGAGGCGATAAGATCTATATATGTTGTTTTAAACTATCTACAATAAACAAGACCAGCTTGTCATTTAGAAAGTTTATTTAAACATAATCTAGAAAAACTCAGGTTTTGGAATTTTATTAACAAGCATTAGAAAAAGGTCATAAAGAGAGGTTTATTCAGAATTAATAAAGAGAGCATAATACAAGAATTATTATTCATTAGCAGAAGTAAGTAAAAATAAGCATTTCCAAACCCTAACTATCTCTCTGTCTCTACCCTATTCACCTAGAAATAAAGTATTTAATAAAACTCCTTTCCTTACGTATGTTGTCCATCAGCATAACACGTCCCTCAGGAATCTCGAGCGCAAGCCAAATGGCTGTTCTTTGAGCCCATTCTTATACCCTAAAACTAAAGCTAAACTAACTATTTTCACATTCCATCAGATGAATTCTAGCTCTCCATTGGCTGAGCCATCTCATGCCACAGTAAATAGTGACATCTTCTTCCTCATGTCCGGATTTATTCACTAGTTCATTGTTCATGCACAGAGTCTTGGCAGCACTTCTCAGGCTGCTACATTTTGTAGCAAAAGAAGTTCAAGCAATGCAAAATCTATCACGTCTCTTCCTTTTAGCCTTGAGCTTGTCCGTTCTGAGCTTTTTGTGGCACGTTTACAAACCTCTCCACAGAGTCACTTTTAGCAGTTCTTTCCAAAACCTTTCAAAATAAAAGCTCATAGGCTTTTCATCTTTTTCAGAATTATTTTCTCTTGTGGTATTTTCATCAACAGGCCTCTTTTCAGAAAGCGTCATTTTTCTGCGCCACCTTTTTCTTGCGTCACTTTTTAAAAGTGCACTATTTTTCTGCAGCCATCTCTAAGCTTCATTTCTAAAACTATTATATAAACAAACATAAAACATAAATTAATGTAAGAATTGAAATTTGTTCTGTTACCCACCCACCTTTGCTAATTAATTAACCCATTAGTCTATATTACCTAGCAGAAGCAAACAAATAAAGCAGCATTTATATCTACCATTCTTCATTTAATCCAGCAGGATTCTCTATGCACCTGTAAAAGAATTAATGACACCACGTAGACAAAAGCATACACAGAATAAGCACATGCCATTAATTAAAGCAGCCGCAATTAATAAGACAATAGACAAACAAACAAGGTTAGTTAATTATTTTTATAACGTACTTGCTGCAACATAGAGCACATAATGTTAAACGCTCATGTTGGTGTGTGCAACTTTATTCTAGGTTGGTTTAATAACATGCATGCAAACATTAGTTTTATTATACATTATGGAAGTCTGACTTCACAAGGCTGAACAAAATATTGTTCATTAACCTGCTCCATCACTTTCATGCTAAAAACAAAGTATCCTTTTTAAAGGATATATCATATATGTATATATATTTATTTTACCCTTGGGCAAACGTGTTTTAAGTTGCAAGCCATCATTTTTGGGGGATATTGTACATAAACTGAATTCTCAAACTATTATGATATTGCTAGAACATGTTATTTCCAGGAATCAAAGGGGCATATTTACAAGCCCCAATCGCCACCAGAGAGTCACTGTTTTTGACACTCTGGTGGCGTAGTGCCATTTCCCAAATTTACAAGGTGGCACTAAGCTACCTACCGAACCTTAAAGCCACCTTGAAAATATGCCCCTTTCCACCGCACTCCTCTGCATCAAAGGGGAACTTGGGTGATGCTGTGGGCATTCCACTGTAACACTCATTGCATTTTGATGCTGCTCCAGATTTACAAGGCTGAGGCAGAGCGAAAAACGGTGACTTGGTTTACCAGGCGTTAGAAAGGCAATATGAGGAGAAATCATTATTTTTTCCTAATTTTCTGCTCTTTCCAAGTGTGTTGCATTCTGCAGCCCTCGTGGAAAGAGAACATTGCCATGAATTATTCTTTATGTGCAGGAAGGTGTCGCTTCCTGCACATAAACATTCACCCCTGCAGTGCAGGCACCCTTCCCACATGGTGCTAGGCAGCTTTTTTTGCCCCAGCACTACGGTAAACACAGGGGTGTGCTGTATTCTTGTGAATACAGCGCATCCCTGTATTTTAAAAATGTCCGAGTTCGGCACTGCTGATTTTGGTGCAGCTTCACGCTCCAACATTCTTTTGTAAATATGCCCCAAAATGCTTAGAAACTGGTTGAAAAGCATTTTTAGACGATTAATACAGGATTCTGTATTACCATTAGAATTATTTATAATGTTGATTGTTGACAATGTTTTTTATTTTGCACAACAGGATGCTGATAAACTACATGGTTCATAAAATAGCTTTGTGTTGTGCATTCCAGCAGTCTATGGAGTTGATATTTGGTAGAAACTGTTTCTAGCACTAAAATAAAATGAGAGAAGTCACGAAAAAGGTCAACATTAGGTTATAAGCATTCCCAAATTGGCTTCAGTTATAAATGGCATACTAGGTTTTAATCACAATCGATCAAACAAGGAGCCTGATGTACAGACATTCCAATTGTGATTGTTATTTGCCACATCACAATTAGAAAATTACTAAATGAGAAGGAATGGTACTACAATTTTTAAATGGAATTACCAAACTTCAAATCGGTAGTAATCACAAAGAGCGAATATTACATTGTAAATTAGTGATGCAATCAGAACCAGGAAACCCTGTCTCTGGAAACCATTGTCAGCCTCCATAGGTGGCTAGAGGTTTGTTAGAAGTTTTAAGTTTTAGTTTGTTAGGTTTGCTTCATGAGCACTTAGAGCTAAGTTGAAAACTGCAACACAGGAGACAGAGAAGGCGGGGAGGATCAGAAACCACAGTAGACTTTTTCTGACATGGAGTTGAAGATTTTGTTGCAGGAAAGTGTGCAGCACAATTGCCCGGGGTGTAGCTTGGTCAGTAAGGTTTAGGCAGGGGGGCATGTAATGTTAAAATACATCATACGATAAGCAGGGTGCATGGGAGGGGATAAAGGACTGGGCCCTCTAGGGCCACGCAGGTTCTTACGACACCTGCTATGCCTTCCCAAATGAACAGTGGTCAGACAGTAGAGAATGAAAACTTACATTTATTCAGGTTTATATACTGGAGAGGAGACCAGTCAGACCTTCACCCTAGGATGTCTGTCGAGGGGACTGACTCCCAGAGTACGCTAATACATAATGAACCTCTCTGGAGACTTCCGCAAACACCTCTGGTGGGAGATTACGGGCTTGATCCGGGCATGAACAAAGGAGGTACACAGAAATGAGCTAGCACCTGCCAGAGGGGTGCACTATCAGTATCTCAAGGCCATTGTGCCAAGTCTCAGTGTCTCCTAACCTGGGAGCAGAGCTACATGTATACAATGTAATGCAAAAGCAGAATAATTGTCTGTTAGTGAGTCAAGTTGCAGCTTTGAGCAGAAAGAAAATATTAGTAGTACAGTGTTCTGCTGAGGCAAGCGATTCTGAATACATGAGGCCTAATACGAGTACCGCCTAGGCAGTCTAATAGGGATTAGGAAATATAAAATCGAGTCACACTGGCTAATCGAAGGCCTGCATGCTGCAGGGATAACTCAGTGGGTTACATAGCGCAAGTTCAAATGCATGTATTTTAGCCACACAATGCTAACCTAATATAACATAACGAGTGCATTATGAAAGAGGGGAATTTGAAATCTAACAGGGTCTAAGGGGCACTGGCAAGGGAGCGGAATGAGGATTGGTAGGACTAGGAGAGAAAACACAATATTTAGTCAAATAACCAGCAACAGAGAGGGAGAGAATGTGTTTGCATTTTTGTCTATGTGTAAGTAAAAATGCCTGGGGAAGTCCAACAGACATCTCACTATACCCGATTGAAAGCTCCTGTACCCAACTATTTGTCAGAAAATACATTAATTAGGGGGTATAACTCCCCCCTCATGAAGCTATACCCCTGCATTTGCCAGTTGTTTTCCTAAAAAACCTTTGACATCTCAAATGTTCTTTATAGCTTGGACTCCATGTAACAAAAATGCGGTTAGAGTTACACATCGCAGTATAGAGTAAGTCCATGGCAGTATATATTGTGCTGCGAACAAATGAGAAGTTAGGTTTGAGGCTCTGAGAAGCAGATGGCACATGAGGGAGACCATCTACTGTTACACCGCTTGAGGAGCTAGTAAATCCACTATTACTCCAGAAGGTCTAACTAAAATCAGTGACATTGCGATGTCATGCAGAACAACCAAGAGACACAGGAAACTGGCAAACTCCTTGAACACACACAGACATACACAATTTCTATTTAGTTTAAATTTCATCTGTAGAATGTGTACAAGTTGTATTCGTGTCTCAACCATCCTGCTTTGATAACAGATTAGTAAAATGCATAACAACAGAGTGGTAAGGTGCAATATGCAAGTTGTAGTATTTACCACAACGGTGTAAAAATAAAACAATGCTGAGCCTGCACAGTATTGCTAATATTTCAAATCCATAAACACTTATTAAAGCCTTAATATCCACCCTTTGCACATTAATATACAGCAAGACGTAGGAAGTGTGTTAGGGCAAGTCCTTCCGACATCACATAATGGTATTTTGCTTGGAGATGCGTCACAGCCAAAGAAAGAAGAGGGTGTCATGGGTTTTGAGGAAGACAGATGGGAAGTGTAAAACCAGCACACACAACCTGAAACAATAGCACATGTAGGACATCCATCAACCTCCACATCAAGGACCCAACTACGAGTCTGGCGGTGCAGCAGTGGGAACGCCCCACCACAGCACCACCAAAACCTTGTGAAAACCGCCCACCGTATTATGAATTTTTTAGTTACTGGCGGGAGTTCCCTTTTGTATTCCCATGACGATACCTATAAAATAGGCACCACAATGGGAACATCAAAGGAAGTTCCAGTACGGCATGGACTGTGAAGTCTATGCCCAGCTGGAACTGTGGTGCATGTTGTGTGTCCTGTGTGCAGTCGTATGTAGTAAGACACTTTTTTTACTCACCGACACTATTTTCATGGAAGAAAGACCTCCATGAAATCAGTGGTGGTGAGGAAAGCTGTAATATGCTTGGGGGGACACCGGCCTCAAGACTGCTGCACCACCACCAGGTAATGGCGGTCCCCTGGCAGAGTCGGTGGTCCCAGGGCAGCACAACTGTCAACGTCATAATGTGGTGGTCAGAAGACTGCCGTCCTACCACAAGTCTCATAACTGGGCCCCAAGAGTTGCTATGAAAACTCATGAATAGTAGGTAACTCAACACCATCCTCCAACAAGGTTTTCATCATCACAGACATCAAGGCTGATGATAAAGGCTTAGAGCTAGCATCAGACCAGGAGAGGTAGAGGGGAAGAGGACGAAGGCCTTTGAATGAGGACTCTTCGACCCTCAGATGAGGCAGAGGCATCCCCATGGCCAGCTTCATGGCTTTTGTGGCCTAATTGCTGGCTAGAAACTGCCACTGGAGTGTTTTAACAAAGAATGGTAAAACTCCCACTGTAAATAGAAATTTATAGCTGTCATGTGGAAAGAGAGTTGGAGGTCATACTATTTGGAAAGAACAGCACATGGGAACATTCAGAGCATATTGAGTGATGCCGAGCCTCATTAGCATGTCTGTTGCAGAAACAGCTCTCAAACTCCACACACAGGCACACAATAGAAGGAAAAGGGACTGGTGCAGGCATTGTAGCAAAATGGCCCACAGTAGGCAGAGGAAATTACAAACATGAGGAATCATAATAAGTATATGATGTATGCTTATCAATGTGTACTCTCAGGAAATAAATGTAAGTATTCCTGGTGTAGGCTGGCAGATGTTATTTTTATTTTTATTTAAACATGTGAATGAAGAAATCTTTATTTTAATGAAGTGGATTCCGCAGGAAAATAATCCACAGAGACACCTTGGGGCCGATTCCGATCTGGGCCGGAAAGCACTCCAACCGAGCCGGATCGGGCTCTTTTCTGACCGATCCGGACTCCTGCAGTCTGACC
Source organism: Lissotriton helveticus (assembly GCF_964261635.1). NCBI lineage: Eukaryota > Metazoa > Chordata > Amphibia > Caudata > Salamandridae > Lissotriton > Lissotriton helveticus. Next base: position 329,602,666 of record NC_136060.1, on the reverse strand, counting down.
GAGCGAGTACGATGAGGCCGAGACACTGTTGGAGCCGGCCCTGGGGGGTGGCAGTCCCCAGGGCCCTCGAGGGCTCCAAAAGGGGGGCCGCACAGCTCCCCTCCCACAATGTACAAAGCCCAGGGGGTGGTGGTCCCAGAGGCTTGGTGGGACCTTTGAGCCCCCCCACCCATTTACTTGAAAGCCTCGAGAGGTGGCGGTCCCCGGTGCTAGGGGGCCCCTCTGGACCTCCCATTACATTAACTATTTTTGCCCCTGGGATTTGGCCCCCCTGGGGGTTAATTGATAATGAAGCACGGGAGCTTCATTTTGTTTTTAATTTTCATGGCAGGATCTGCGAACCCTGCGCGGATTTTGATGTTTAAAAAAAAAAAGTTTTGGGGCCCCGGGGGGTCCTTGTGGGACCCCCTAAGCAGGTCTACGGGGGCAGGGTGTTTCTACTCTGCTCCCTTTTTACGTTTTGCACACTTGTTGCCCAGATTTCTTGTGCCTCAGTTCTACCGAGGCACAAAATGGCTGCCAACACTTCCTGGTTTGGAGTGCCGACAGACAGTTCACAGCCAATTAGCATGCAGCTCATGATCGGGAGGGAGCGCGCAGGGTGTGCACAGGGTGCGCGGATCCTCTATGGCCATAGATATATAGGTGATTTTACTTTTCATCTTCTCAGCAACTACTAAACGGATTTACACCATTTAACAAAAAGGCACAGGTCCAATCCAAGGACTACCTCTTTGCCAAATTTGGTGTAATTACGTTCAGCAGTTCGGGCTGTAGCAGCGGCTGAGGGTTCGTATGGAAAATTGCATGAGGAAAACACGTTTTCGGAACCCCCATTTTTCTCGGCCCCCACTTGACGAATCACCCCAAGACTTTCAGGATAGGAACAGACCAGAGCGCCCCACAAGTTTTGAAGATTTCGTGAAGATTCGTCAACCGGTGCCAAAGTTATCAGGAATAGAATGTTGAGAATTTCCTATGGAAAATAGGTCCTAACTATAACTACCTACTGGCGACCGCCAGTAGGTTATATACATATATATATATAGATTAAACGCTACGGAAGATCGCCATACCTTTCTATAATAACGTACCCCTCTTTTACCTGCAGCGTAATATTACATTTTATACATTTAGTGGTGACTTAGAAAGCATTAACAATACTGAGTTAAAACTGATAAAGGTACCATCATAAAGTGGTGACGATAACTGAACCCGTAGTCGCCATCAGGCATCGCTATTGGTAACAAAAAGACCAGCATATTAATACACAGTTTTTATTGATTGTATACCCAGATTTTAGTGATTGGTTTTTAGATGGGAGGGTAGTTTTATCTTTTTGTCTTTTTACTGGTCATTTTAGAATGGGATACTGGTATGTATTAAATTGGATATTTATTGTGTATTTGTATATATATGCTTTTATTGAATAGCCCTTTCCTCATCAAAGGTCAAACAAGAAAGTAGATGAAATATCCTCTGCATAACAGCATTGTCTTTACATCTGTCCGAACCTGATTTAAATATGAAATTTGCACACTTTCAGCATAGTTTTGCACATTATCACCAAGTACTGTAGCACTAAGTCACTTTATCCTCGATATTGTAGCACAAAGTCACTTTACTTAGATTGGGATTGTTGTTAGTAATCAGCATTTAAGCTATTCATATTACGCTTTGAAGTATCAGCCACTGAGCTATGGTCTGTATTCTGAGCTAACAACCCTAACAAGGAGTGGCGAATGTGGGAGTTATAGTATATAAGTTTCTGAATAAACTGTGTATACATGTCTCCAGGAATGTGAATATCGGGACCGATATCCGCATACAATAGGTTTTCACCTTTTCTTTGAATAGGGGTACCTACTTGTGTCTGCCTAATTAACAAGAAGTATACAGTGGGATCTGAGTCCATTTCCTCCATTAGGGAGCTTTAGTAATTTTAAAACACTTTATTTATCACCAAAATTTATTTTCTGCCCTTATTGAGAGTAATTAAAAAATGGGTCTACAAAATGCATTTAAGCAAAAATTTTGTCAATCATGTACAAATAGAATGTTTAAAAAGCTATATTAAGTTTGTAAAATGTACAGTACAACTCTTAAAGCATTTAAGCAGATGTGTACACATTTATGTCTTTGATATTCCGCTTTGTACATGAGACCCCCAGAACTATGGAAGTATGTTTTCTATGTCTCTTAATTGGGTTTGCACTGGCACTTAAAAAATGTGGGGTAAGTACTAAGCGTTGTCATGTGATCAAGGCCGCTTGGATGGCCGAAACGCGTCAGATTAATCGTACATACTCTCCCCTGAGGCGGAAGCCGGGGGTCTAGGCAGCCACTATTTTGAAAACTTTGTAACTTCGTAATTTCTGATTTACGCATTTAAAAATGTACTTTGTGATTTTAACCACAATCTACCTTTCTCTTTCGCCGCACCTTGAACCCAGCTCCACGCGCAGCCGAATAGGCGCTGAAGCAGTTGGAGTCAGGGCTTGCAGCCATCTTGGGTGGGAAAGGAGGGTAGCGCACCAGTTGTTGCCCACCTCCCGCCCTCCCTGGTATTTAAACAGCGCTTAGCCACGCGCGCTCAGATTAATCGTATATACTCTCGCCTGAGGCGGAAAGCCGGGGGTCTAGGCAGCCACTATTTTTAAAACTTTGTAACTTCGTAATTTATGATTTACGCATTTAAAAATTTACTGTGTGATTTAACCACAATCTTTTTATGGCATAAAACAAGGACCCCCTGAGTGAGATCAAAATCCTGGATCAGGGCAAAGCAATTTTTAGCAACAACATATATCCAGGCATTAACAAAGTAGACAACTGGCAAGAGTAGATCAAAAAAACACAAGTAAAAAATATACTAACACATAATCATGATGTCATGAAATTTAATAATACTGATAAAAACGATGGGCATATTCAAGTACATACTCATAATAATAAAAGATATACACAATAATAAAAAGAGAATTTCACATTCAACTATTATGTTCTTTAAAAGTTAGTGAGGGGAGATAGACTGAAATAAGTTCCCCAGCTGATTGGAGAAATTGATGTCCGTCTGCCAACGCGTTTCGACACCAGAGTGTCTTCGTCAGGACAATATCAGCATGTATCACTCGAGGATAGTTCTGTGTTCCTTCGTGTGTTCATTCACTACAACTCGTTCTGGGTGAAACCGGAACTGCATTTCATGTTCTGTTTCTTATATTACTTCACTATCGTGTAGTATGTTGTTGTATTGGTTTCCGTGATAGTGAAGCGACTTCTTGCTTTAAAACAATTTTTTGTTCAGGTATTCCTTAGTTAAAAACAGGGCCGCCTATAGTGATATTCAGTGGCGCTTGTACGGGTATTCCCACGTATTCTTTGTTTGAAGGCCAGAATTACTTTCTTAGTTAAAAACAGGGCCGCCTATAATTATATTCAGTGGCGCTTGTACGGTCATTCCCACGTATTCTTTGTTTGGAGGCCAAGATTACTTTCTCATAAGCGCCCACATTCTTTGAAAGGCGTCACAGATGTCGGAAAACTCCAGTTGTAGCGGCGCTCGAGAAGATTATTAACTTCACGGCAGTAGGTTCCCGTCGTCGAACCTGCTATAGGTGAAATATCACAGCGTCTATGATGGCGGCGAAGGGATGAAAAGGAACAGGACATGTGTATATCTTTTATTATTATGAGTATGTACTTGAATATGCCCATCGTTTTTATCAGTATTATTAAATTTCATGACATCATGATTATGTGTTAGTATATTTTTTACTTGTGTTTTTTTGATCTACTCTTGCCAGTTGTCTACTTTGTTAATGCCTGGATATATGTTGTTGCTAAAAATTTAACCACAATCTACCTTGCTCTTTCGCCGCACCTTGAACCCTGCTCCACGCGCAGCCGAAAAGGAGATGACGCGGTTGGAGTCAGGGCTTGCCGCCATCTTGGGTGGGAAAGGAGGGTAGCGTACCAGTTGTTGGCCGACCTCCCACCCTCCTCCTCCACCACCATAAAATGAACACTAGTGCCCGTTCGCGCAGCGGGCGGGTGCAGCGGGCACACCGGCGGTGCGCCAAAGGCAAGCCCGTCTGCACCCGTCCGCGCCAAGACCGCGACAGGCGCAGGACAGACTGGAGATTCATCCCTAATACTGACCTATCAGGCAAGTGACCTCCTTTGGCTAAACGTTCCTAATAATTGCTCATGTTGTATTTCCATGGGACAAATAAGGGGTCCCTTTTCATGCAGGACGTGTAAACAGATTATACCCTGGTCTGCACCGGAAGCGATGTCTCACTCAGGAACTACTCTAGTGGGTAATTCCAATTTCAAAGGGGGGCTGATCAATGCGCGCTCTATATGTCGCCACAGCCAAGATATCAAGGACCTAATCCTTGATCTGGACCTAGACATTCTCTTTATAACCGAGACCTGGCTAAATGATAATAGTAATCCAGATTTAGCAATCGCTCTCCCCTCTGGTTTTACTATTCTAAGGCAGGACAGGCCGAAGGGTAGAGGAGGAGGGGTTGCCGTGTTTCTCAGAAGTGCCTTGAAGTGTCATACCTTCAACTTAGACCCCCTTAAAGGGGCCGAAGGACTGGGTTTCTCCATCCTGCTTAACGCGACTATCTCATTCTCAGGTGGCTTGGTCTATCGTCCCCCAGGCAGTGCCACTACATTCTTAGAATCCCTGAGTGACTCCTTAGGGCAACTCTTACTACGTTACCACTACTTCACACTGTTGGGCGATTTCAACCTCCAGTTGGAATCCAAAACGGACGCCCAAGCGCTTAATTTCCTTCAGACACTTGAGATCTTCGGCATACACCAAATGGTGAGCGAGTCGACTCATCAGGCTGGACACACTCTAGATGGGGTATGCTCTAACTTTCCCTCTTTGGTGACCCTGGCACCTACTCCATAAATCTGGACAGACCACAGTCGTATTCCTTTTAAGATCTGTATTCCTCGATCCCCTAAATTAGCCAAGGCTAGCCAACATCCCCCAACTAATGTAAATTGGAGGATGGTGGAGGATAACATCAAGTGTAATCCTATGCACCAGTCACAGATCCCCAGCATGACTGGCGAAGTGGCCCATGATTCCAAACTTTTCCACACATGGATGTACCAAGTGATTAAAGAACGGACCCCACCCAAACGCTCTCCTGGAAAAGAAAAAAGAGGAAAGCTAAATGCCCCCTGGTTTTCACAAGCTCTAGCTGAAAAACACTTACTGTGCAAGCAAAGTGAGCGCAAATGGCGAAAAACGTCTGATCATATAGCTAAAACTTCTTACATTCTACAAAGAAAATTATACCTTTCTAGCATTAAAACAGCTAAAAAGGATTATTATATAAAAGCCATTAAAGAAGCCCAACAGAAGCAGAAAATGGTTTTCTCCATCGTCAAAGCCTTCACTCACCCCAAAGCTCTTCAGCCTGAAATTCCACCTTCTTTAGGATTCTGCAATCAAATCACGGACTATTTTGAGAAGAAAATCGAATTGATACAGAAAGATTTTTTGATCCTCCCTCGGCCTCCTTTGTCTATCTGCCCCAACAGGGTGGAGACTAGGGCTCACACTCTTAGTGCATTCAAGCCAGTTTCTTTGCTTCAAACGCGGAAGTCATCTTGGCCTGTAAATCGGGGGCTCCGTCTGATTCATGCCCACCACGGATACTTCATCAGATAATCAACGTGGTCAACCCTACTATCAATGAGATCATTAATGCTTCACTCAGCTCAGGTACGGTCCCCCCTGACTGGAAAAAAGCAACAGTTAAGACCTTGATGAAAAAACCTAACAAATCCACCACAAACCTCTCCAACTTGGTCCAATATCCCTTCTCCCAGTTTTGGGCAAGATAACCGAACAGATGGTTTATCAGGAGTTAAAAAACTTCGTGGAAATACACAATATCCTTCATCCCCAACAATCGGGCTTCCGCTCAGGGCATTCGACGGAAACTGCCCTTATTGAGCTCGCCGACTCAATTAAATTCCTGCACGATGAAGGGAAAAGCGCTGTTTTGATTTTATTGGACCTCACAGCGGCGTTTGATACCATCTCCCACACAATACTGATTAGTAGCCTGAGAGACATCGGTATTACAGATATCGCCCTTGCATGGATAATTTCTTTTCTGTCTGATAGGTCTCAAATTACCCCCTTTTCTCTCTAAGGAAAAGAAGGTTTCATCAGGAGTTCCGCAAGGCTCTATTTTGAGCCCTTTATTATTTAATATCTATATGGTCCCCCTTATTTCTTTAATTGAATCATATGGCATACTTGTTACTTCATACGCCGATGCTACTTAATTAATTGTACCCTTAGACAGGAACTCCAATGAGGCAGAACAGAACTTAAAGAACTGCCTGACGGAAGTTTTCCAATGGATGGAGAATAATCATTTAAAATGCAACGCCAATAAGACCGAGATTCTGCCCTTGGGGAAAAAAGCCGATTTTTGCCCTAGCAAATGGTGGCCTGATGATTCGCCAGCCCCGCCCTATGCAGTGGAATCAGCCAGAAATCTGGGAGTCTTATTTGACTCCACACTTTCCTTTGGCCAACATGTGAGAAATGTGGCAGGGAGCTGCTTCGGCATCATTAAATCCTTGAAGAAGTTTTTTGACTTCCTCCCTACTGATTCAAGAAAGGCCGTGGCTGTAGCCCCAATACTTTCTCGGTTAGACTATTGTAACGGCTTGATGGCCGGGGCAAAAAAGGCGACATTAAAGAAACTCCAGAGCGTGCAACACGCTGCTGCCAGATTGGTATTGAAATTACCCAGAAGTTCCTCGGCATCGGCGGCCCTTAAGAACTTGCACTGGCTACCCGTGCACAAGAGGATTTTGTTTAAAATCCTGGTGACGACATTTAGAGCTCTAAACCAAACAGGCCCGAGGTACCTTGCTAGAAGATACACTCGCTATATCCCATCTAGAATATTGAGGTCATCAGGCGGAAACCTGGTTGGCATCCCCAGTGCCTTGTGTCTGGAGGATTCAGTCTATTATGCACACGCTGTAGGGCCATTTGTGTCTAGCTGTCCTTTAGAGAACATGCAGTGACCCAGAAGGAACAGGGCTTTTGAAACAGAGGTGATTGAAAGCCTGTATCCATGTCTGCATCACACACTTCACACACTTCAGGCACTTTTTAATTTAAAGTTGTTGGGAAAATTCACCAGAAGCAGTCGAGGCCCAGCTGAGCATGCGTAATGTCCCCATGGGAGAATCCCATTTACAGGTGAAAGCCGCATGGCGTGAGGAGGAGAAAAGATAAATATGCACAGTGGGGGGGGGGCTGCGTTTTTGGGTTTGTATTCAGCTTACAGGATCCCAGTAAGTATTTTGAAATTAACATATATTGTGGGTTTTTTGGGGGCTGGGGGTATGGACTGTCACAGTCTCCAGAGCACACAAGTGCACACCAACCCCCGCAAAATTCTCGTTCTCTCTGTCGGTCATGGTCTGCATGTCTCCATGAGTGTGAGCACCTATTCATGACTGGCAAGGTAAAAGGGCGACTATTTATCACATCTGATGCACTGAAGTCTTGAACTATTTAAACTTGTTACCAGATAGTACTGGGTGCAGTTTGTGTCCATCGAGCATTGAAAGCTACAGTTTATAACGTCAGTCAGAAACTAGCTGAAAGAAGCAAATAAAGGTCAGAAAGGAGTAGAAAGAGGCAAAATAACAGGCACAGAAGAGTCAGAAAAGCAAGCAGAAAAGGCAAGATAAGGGTCGCAAACAAACATAAAGAGGCTGAATAAAGGGCAGAAAAGTGCAGAAAGAGGCAGATTAAAGACCGGAAATGAGCAGAAACAGGCACAATAACCATAAGAAAGAGAAGAGGCAGAAAGAGGCAAGATAAGGGTCAGAAACTAGCAGAAAGAGGCAAAATCAAAGTCAGACGAAAGAAAGGTCAGAAATGAGCAGATAGAAACAAATTAACTAACAGAAATAGGCAGAGAAGAGTCAGGAAAACTAGCATAGAGATACAAATTAAGGTTCAGAAACAAGCAGAAAGAGGCAAAATGAAGGTCGGATGCAATCAGAAAGAGGCTAAATAAAGTGCAGAAAGAGGCAGAGTAGAGGGCAGGAGCTGGCAGTAAAGAGCAGAAATAAGGCCAGGAAAGAAGCACAGACTCACAGAAGAACTCACACAGTCACTCGCCCACTCACAGATCCACTCATACATGCATACACCCTCACACACTCGAGCTCACACTCACAGACCCACTCAGAGAGTCACACACCCACTCATGCACCCACTCACAGATCCATTTAAGCACTTATGCACTCAGTCACAGATCCCCTGAGACTCACAGACCCACTCAGAGACTCAACCACCTACTGACTGACCCACCCAACCACCCATTCACTGGCTAACAGACCCAGGCAGAGACTCACACAACCACTCACAGATCCATTCAAACATGTATGCACCCACCCACTCACGCACTCAGAGATTTATCCATCCTCTAACAGTCCCTCTCAGACACTCTTGCACCCACTCAGAAACTCATGCACCAACTCAAGGCCCACTCAGACACTCGCGCACCCAGTCACAGACCCACTCAGACACTCACACACCCACGCACAGACCCACTCAGACACTCACACAGCCATGTACATACCTATGCAATCACTCACAAACCAACACACAGACCAATACAGCCACTCACACAACCACAACACACACACACACACACACTCAGAGACCCATACAGCCATTCAAACACACACTTACCTACCTATGCAGTTGGTCGTACACACACACAGACCCAAACAGCCACTCACACACCCACAAAACACTCACACACCCACAGACAAATACAGCCATTCACACACCCACATACCTACCTATACAGCCACTTGTACACACACACAAACCCATACAGCCACTCACACACTCACAAAACACTCACACACCCACTCAGAGACCAATACAGCCATTCACAAACCCACTTACCTACCTATGCAGCCATTCACACACCCACTCAGGTTACAGTAAGGAAATCCATTTTGTTTTAAACATAGAAATTCACTCAAAAAACTAAAGGTTACAGGGATGTTATTGTTAGGAAATAGAATTCATAAAATCTTAGAAATTCGCTGAAATAACAAAGGTTACAAGGACATTATAGTTAGGCTCAAATTTCACTCATACCAAACCAGTGAAATTCAGCAGTTAAAGTTATCTGAGCTAACAATAACTTAAGCGCCCACAATGCACTGCTTGTGACCTCACATATTACATCACTGATGACATGGTCGGTGACATCACCAAAGTCATCTCAAATGACATCACTTATGACATCATCTAGTGATTGTGAGTGTTTTCTAAATGTTTCTGCGTGTTAAACATATATACTAAGGTACTACAAAAGATAAGTTAGCATACTTTGTGTACAACCAATGAGTGATTCAGATACTCAGAAGTATATAGTGCCTTGTGTCTGGAGGATTCAGTCTATTATGCACACGCTGTAGGGCCATTTGGGTCTAGCTGTCCTTTAGAGAACATGCAGTGACCCAGAAGGAACAGGGCTTTTGAAACAGAGGTGATTGAGAGCCTGTATCCATGTCTGCATTACACACTTCAGGCACTTTTTAATTTAAAGTTGTTGGGAAAGTTCACCAGAAGCAGTCGAGGCCCAGCTGAGCGTGTGTAATGTCCCCATGGGAGAATCCCATTTACAGGTGAAAGCCGCATGGCGTGAGGAGGAGAAAAGATAAATATGCACAGTGGGGGGGGCTGCGTTTGTGGGTTTGTATTCAGCTTACAGGATCCCAGTAAGTATTTTGAAATTACCATATATTGTGTTTTTTTTGGGGGCTGGGGGTATGGACTGTCATAGTCTCCAGAGCACACAAGTGCGCATCAACCCCCACAAAATTCTCGTTCTCTCTGTCGGTCATGGTCTGCATGTCTCTATGAGTGTGAGCACCTATTCATGACTGGCAAGGTAAAAGGGCGACTATTTATCACGTCTGATGCACTGAAGTCTTGAACTATTTAAATTTGTTACCAGATAGTACTGGGTGCAGTTTGTGTCCATCGAGCATTCAAAGCTACAGTTTATAACGTCAGTCAGAAACTAGCTGAAAGAAGCAAATAAAGGTCAGAAAGGAGTAGAAAGAGGCAAAATAACAGGCAGAAAGAGCAGAGAAGAGTCAGAAAAGCGAGCAGAAAAGGCAAGATAAGGGTCGCAAACAAACATAAAGAGGCTGAATAAAGGGCAGAAAAGTGCAGAAAGAGGCAGAATAAAGACAGGAAATGAGCAGAAACAGGCACAATAACCATCAGAAAGAGAAGAGGCAGAAAGAGGCAAGATAAGGGTCAGAAACTAGCAGAAAGAGGCAAAATCGAAGTCAGACGAAAGAAAGGTCAGAAATGAGCAGATAGAAACAAATTAACTAACAGAAATAGGCAGAGAAGAGTCAGGAAAACTAGCATAGAGATACAAATTAAGGTTCAGAAACAAGCAAAAAGAGGCAAAATGAAGGTCGGATGCAATCAGAAAGAGGCTAAATAAAGTGCAGAAAGAGGCAGAGTAGAGGGCAGGATCTGGCAGTAAAGAGCAGAAATAAGGGCAGGAAAGAAGCACAGACTCACAGAAGAACTCACACAGTCACTCGCCCACTCACAGATCCACTTATACATGCATACACCCTCACACACTCGAGCTCACACTCACAGACCCACTCAGAGAGTCACACACCCACTCAGACACTCATGCACCCACTCACAGATCCATTTAAGCACTTATGCACTCAGTCACAGATCCCCTGAGACTCACAGACCCACTCAGAGACTCAACCACCTACTGACTGACCCACCCAAACACCCATTCACTGGCTCACAGACCCAAGCAGAGACTCACACAACCAGTCACAGATCCATTCAAACATGTATGCACCCACCCACTCACGCACTCAGAGATTTATCCATTCTCTAACAGTCCCTCTCAGACACTCTTGCACCCACTCAGAAACTCATGCACCAACTCAAGGCCCACTCAGACACTCGCGCACCCAGTCACAGACCCACTCAGACACTCACACACCCACGCACAGACCCACTCAGACACTCACACAGCCATGTACATACCTATGCAATCACTCACAAACCAACACACAGACCAATACAGCCACTCACATAACCACAAAACACACACACACACACTCAGAGACCCACACAGCCATTCAAACACACAATTACCTACCTATGCAGTAGCTCGTACACACACACAGACCCAAACAGCCACTCACACACCCACAAAACACTCACACACCCACAGACCAATACAGCCATTCACACACCCACATACCTACCTATACAGCCACTTGTACACACACACAAACCCATACAGCCACTCACACACTCACAAAACACTCACACACCCACTCAGAGACCAATACAGCCATTCACAAACCCACTTACCTACCTATGCAGCCATTCACACACCCACTCAGGTTACAGTAAGGAAATCCATTTTGTTTTAAACATAGAAATTCACTGAAAAAACTAAAGGTTACAGGGATGTTATTGTTAGGTAATAGAATTCATAAAATCTTAGAAATTCGCTGAAATAACAAAGGTTACAAAGACTTTATAGTTAGGCTCAAATTTCACTCATACCAAACCAGTGAAATTCAGCAGTTAAAGTTATCTGAGCTAACAATAACTTAAGCGCCTACAATGCACTGCTTGTGACCTCACATATTACATCACTCATGACATGGTCAGTGACATCACCAATGTCATCTCAAATGACATCACTTATGACATCATCTAGTGATTGTGAGTGTTTTCTAAATGTTTCTGCGTGTTAAACATATATACTAAGGTACTACAAAAGTTAAGTTAGCATACTTTGTGTACAACCAATGAGTGATTCAATTTTTTAACATATATTACGTGAGTGGCTGCATGACTGTGTGTATCAGCCCTTGAGTAATTATATTAAATTGTGATTGGACTATTTTTCTTAGCTGGTTCCCACTCTAGGATAGCAGAATTCATACTTTTTTACACTCTAGTTTTCCTTGTAGGACAACCAGGGCCTTCCACTTTGCCACTTTAGACTATTGTTAACATTACATTTCTACTAAGCCTGGGCAGTGAACTCTGCTCCTCTTGCGGAGTTGCAGACTTTTCCGCACTTACTGTTATGCAGAGCTCGTAGAGTCTTTTTCCTCGCTCGCGTTCATCAACATCATGTTGGGGAAAAACCACCTCCCAGTGAGATTTTTCGTTGTATGCGATTATCAACATCAAGTTGGCGAGCGCGAGAGTGGAAAATAAACCTCCCAGCGAGATTTCTCAGCGCAGGCGTTCAGGTTTCTCATTGCGAGTGGTCGCATATGTCACGATGCTCGCATTGAGAAACTGCCCGTTCGCGTTGAGAAAGGTGGCACTCGAGTAAAAATCTACTCAAGCAACAGAAAGGAAAGCAGAGCCCGCTTGCGCTGTGCATGGTGCCGGTCACGCATCAGGCACTGAAAATCCAAGCGAACGCCATATTTCTATCGCACTCCACCGCTTGCATAGCTCCGCGTAGCGCAGCGAAGGTTTTTTTCTCCACTTAGTGGAGTTTCGCATAGCGCAACTCTGCGAACTCCTCCCAGGGTTAATTTCTACACACCCCACTTTTAAAGACCATGCACCAAACCGTGCGGGTTACAGGTTCTACATAGGGGTGAATTGTTAATATTTAATATAGATGTTTGTCCATGTCAAAAAGATAGTTACAACAGTTCAGACTGCAGGTTTATACTTCTACAATCAGGCTACACTGGTAGGCCTGATGCCATTTTTTCACTGTCACACTAGTTGATGCAGTTCACAGGTGATATTTGACTTTCCATGCCTTGGATATACTTCTGCACCATATACTATGACCTCATACGAATGTTAAAAATGCCAATTAAGAGTCAGACAATTTTACCATATTTTACTTTCAGAGCACATACACTAGGCCCTGATTATCAGTACCCCATTGCAGAGAAAAATCAGTCCACGGCAGCATCAGTCCACAAAAATGGGGGTGTTCAAGCCAAAATGGGCAATTTCTCATGCACCAGTTCTTCCGTGACCATCTGGAAATAGTTTATGGCCAGGAATTGCAGTACAGGCAGCATGTTTGACATATGAACAGATGGCCTGGAGCAGACAGTAGGTGAAGTGATATATAACCATGTCAAGGACAACATCAGTCTCCTAATAATAATACTTTGATATACTTCGCTTTTTTTATACCATTCTATTCTGCAACATTTGTTACATGATATTTTGGAAGTTTGCATGTAGATTTAAAAGTACAAATGATTAATTAAAATATACAATAAGAAAAAACTGTTTTTTAAAAATACAATACTCCTAAAAACATCCACACAACAATTCATCCATTACATTTTATGAAATGGTCATGATCGCAGCACAAAAATGTTTACCTCTATATAGCATAATTATTTCTAATTCTTAGAGCCAACTGGATGAAACTGACAACTATGCAGCAAATTGAATAGGTTCCTATGAGCTATAAAAAAAAAGCAACCCTAGCTTACAAGACCTTATTCATTCCACACGGGTCAGCAGGGCAAAGATGGAAACCTATGATGCTTGTGGAGGGAAAGATACTAAAAAGCTGCACAGTGCATAATCTAAAATGAGTGAGGTAAAATCTATGTGCAATATTAGCTATCCAAATTTAATGTGGTTCCAAATCTAATGTAGTGAAGATTGTAGTGTGTTTAATTACTGTATCCATGTCTTGTACATTAACTGCTTGTAAGTACCGACTGATTAAAAAACAAATCTTTAACAAGATTTGGAGCTGCTGTCGATAATTTCAGGGGAGCAGAAACAATTATGGATCCCCAGGTATAAAAATGCATGTTTAACATATGATAACCAAGGGATTTTGTTGATATGATCTAATTTGACACAATCCTAGTATCAGGTCAGAGAATTTCGCTGTAGGAGTGGTCAAATCTTTAACCAAAGAAGTAAAGGTGCGATTATGAGTATGACTTTAATATAGCCTACTCCTAATTCTGAATGTGCACTTTAGCTCACTGTACTCTGAGGAATAGACAGTACTCTATATAAAAATTTATTTTCCAAAATGTGAAGTTTCCTAGAATTTATATAGCCCCTTACTCCCGCCCCTAAGGAGGCGATTGAAAGACATTTACTTTTATAGAGTTCAATCAAATTCTTTATGGGCTTATAACCTACCTTTTCCATACATTTAAAAATGGCTTAAAGTGCCCCTGAAAGCTTTTGTGCTCTATGATTTAACAGATCCTCCCACTTTTGAGTGAATGAATGAATGAATGAATACAGTGTGATCTGAGTCCATTTCCTCCATTAGGGAGCTTTAGTAATTTTAAAACACTTTATTTATCACCAACATTTATTTTCTGCCCTTATTGAGAGTAATTAAAAATTGGGTCTACAAAATGCATTTAAGCAAAAATTTTGTCAATCATGAACAAATAGAATGTTTAAAAAGCTATATTAAGTTTGTACAATGTACAGTACAACTCTTAAAGCATTTAAGCAGATATGTACACATTTATGTCTTTGATATTCCGCTTTGTACATGAGACCCCCAGAACTATGGAAGTATGTTTTCTATGTCTCTTAATTGGGTTTGCACTGGCACTTAAAAAATGTGGGGTAAGAACTAAGTGTTGTCATGTGATCAAGGCCGCTTGGACGGCCGAAACGCGTCAGATTAATCGTACATACTCTCCCCTGAGGCGGAAAGCCGGGGGTCTAGGCAGCCACTATTTTGAAAACGTTGTAACTTCGTCATTTCTGATTTACGCATTTAAAAATGTACTTTGTGATTTTAACCACAATCTACCTTGCTCTTTCGCCGCACCTTGAACCCTGCTCCACGCGCAGCCGAATAGGCACTGAAGCAGTTGGAGTCAGGACTTGCAGCCATCTTGGGTGGGAAAGGAGGGTAGCGCACCAGTTGTTGGCCGCCTCCCGCCCTCCCTGGTATTTAAACAGCGCTTAGCCACGCGCGCTCAGATTAATCGTACATACTTTCTCCTGAGGCAGTAAGCCGGGGGTCTAGGCAGTGTTCTATTTTTAAAACTTTGTAACTTCGTAATTTCTGATTTACGCATTTAAAAATTTACTGTGTGATTTAACCACAATCTACCTTGCTCTTTCGCCGCACCTTGAACCCTGCTCCACGCGGAGCCGAAAAGGCGCTGACGCGGTTGGAGTCAGGGCTTGCCGCCATCTTGGGTGGGAAAGGAGGGTAGCGCACCAGTTGTTGGCCGACCTCCCACCCTCCTCCTCCACCACCATAAAATGAACACTAGTGCCCGTCCGCGCAGCGGGCGGGTGCAGCGGGCACACCGGCGGCGCGCCAAAGGCAAGCCCGTCTGCGCCCGTCCGCGCCAAGACCGCGACAGGCGCAGGACAGACTGGAGATTCATCCCTAATACTGACCTATCAGGCAAGTGACCTCCTTGGGCTAAACGTTCCTAATAATTGCTCATGTTGTATTTCCATGGGACAAATAAGGGGTCCCTTTTCATGCAGGACGTGTAAACAGACTATACCCTGGTCTGCACCGGAAGCGATGTCTCACTCAGGAACTACTCTAGTGGGTAATTCCAATTTCAAAGGGGGGCTGATTAATGCACGCTCTATATGTCGCCACAGCCAAGATATCAAGGACCTAATCCTTGATCTGGACCTAGACATTCTCTTTATAACCGAGACCTGGCTAAATGATAATAGTAATCCAGATATAGCAATCGCTCTCCCCTCTGGTTTTACTACTCTAAGGCAGGACAGGCCGAAGGGTAGAGGAGGAGGGGTTGCCGTGTTTCTCAGAAGTGCCTTGAAGTGTCATACCTTCAACTTAGACCCCCTTAAAGGGGCCGAAGGACTGGGTTTCTCCATCATGCTTAATGCGACTATCTCATTCTCAGGTGGCTTGGTCTATCGTCCCCCAGGCAGTGCGACTACATTCTTAGAATCCCTGAGTGACTCCTTAGGGCAACTCTTACTACGTTACCACTACTTCACACTGTTGGGCGATTTCAACCTCCAGTTGGAATCCAAAACGGACGCCCAAGCGCTTAATTTCCTTCAGACACTTGAGATCTTCGGCATACACCAAATGGTGAGCGAGTCGGCTCATCAGGCTGGACACACTCTAGATGGGGTATGCTCTAACTTTCCCTCTTTGGTGACCCTGGCACCTACTCCACAAATCTGGACAGACCACAGTCTTATTCCTTTTAAGATCTGTATTCCTCGATCCCCTAAATTAGCCAAGGCTAGCCAACATCCCCCAACTAATGTAAATTGGAGGATGGTGGAGGATAACATCAAGTGTAATCCTATTCACCAGTCACAGATCCCCAGCATGACTGGCGAAGTGGCCCATGATTCCAAACTTTTCCACACATGGATGTACCAAGTGATTAAAGAACGGACCCCCACCCAAACGCTCTCCTGGAAAAGAAAAAAGAGGAAAGCTAAATGCCCCCTGGTTTTCACAAGCTCTAGCTGAAAAACACTTACTGTGCAAGCAAAGTGAGCGTAAATGGCGAAAAACGTCTGATCATATAGCTAAAACTTCTTACATTCTACAAAGAAAATCATACCTTTCTAGCATTAAAACAGCTAAAAAGGATTATTATATAAAAGCCATTAAAGAAGCCCAACAGAAGCAGAAAATGGTTTTCTCCATCATCAAAGCCTTCACTCACCCCAAAGCTCTTCAGCCTGAAATTCCACCTTCTTTAGGATTCTGCAATCAAATCGCGGACTATTTTGAGAAGAAAATCGAATTGATACAGAAAGATTTTTTGATCCTCCCTCGGCCTCCTTTGTCTATCTGCCCCGACAGGGTGGAGACCAGGGCTCACACTCTTAGTGCATTCAAGCCGGTTTCTTTGCTTCAAACACGGACGTCATCTTGGCCTGTAAATCAGGGGCTCCGTCTGATTCATTCCCACCACGGATACTTCATCAGATAATCAACGTGATCAACCCTACTATCAATGAGATCATTAATGCTTCACTCAGCTCAGGTACGGTCCCCCCTGACTGGAAAAAAGCAACAGTTAAGCCCTTGATGAAAAAACCTAACAAATCCACCACGAACCTCTCCAACTTGGTCCAATATCCCTTCTCCCAGTTTTGGGCAAGATAACCGAACAGATGGTTTATCAGGAGTTAAAAAACTTCGTGGAAATACACAAAATCCTTCATCCCCAACAATCGGGCTTCCGCTCAGGGCATTCGACGGAAACTGCCCTTATTGAGCTCGCCGACTCAATTAAATTCCTGCACGATGAAGGGAAAAGCGCTGTTTTGATTTTATTGGACCTCACAGCGGCGTTTGATACCATCTCCCACACAATACTGATTAGTAGGCTGAGAGACATCGGTATTACAGATATCGCCCTTGCAAGGATAATTTCTTTTCTGTCTGATAGGTCTCAAATTACCCCCTTTTCTCTCTAAGGAAAAGAAGGTTTCATCAGGAGTTCCGCAAGGCTCTATTTTGAGCCCTTTATTATTTAATATCTATATGGTCCCCCTTATTTCTTTAATTGAATCATATGGCATACTTGTTACTTCATACGCCGATGCTACTTAATTAATTGTACCCTTAGACAGGAACTCCAATGAGGCAGAACAGAACTTAAAGAACTGCCTGACGGAAGTTTTCCAATGGATGGAGAATAATCATTTAAAATGCAACGCCAATAAGACCGAGATTCTGCCCTTGGGGAAAAAAGCCAATTTTTGCCCTAGAAAATGGTGGCCAGATGATTCGCCAGCCCCGCCCTATGCAGTGGAATCAGCCAGAAATCTGTGAGTCTTATTTGACTCCACACTTTCCTTTGGCCAGCATGTGAGGAATGTGGCAGGGAGCTGCTTCGGCATCATTAAATCCTTGAAGAAGTTTTTTGACTTCCTCCCTACTGATTCAAGAAAGGCCGTGGCTGTAGCCCCAATACTTTCTCGGTTAGACTATTGTAACGGCTTGATGGCCGGGGCAAAAAAGGCGACATTAAAGAAACTCCAGAGCGTGCAACACGCCGCTGCCAGATTGGTATTGAAATTACCCAGAAGTTCCTCGGCATCGGCGGCCCTTAAGAACTTGCACTGGCTACCCGTGCACAAGAGGATTTTGTTTAAAATCCTGGTGACGACATTTAGAGCTCTAAACCAAACAGGCCCGAGGTACCTTGCTAGAAGATACACTCGCTATATCCCATCTAGAATATTGAGGTAATCAGGCGGAAACCTGGTTGGCATCCCCAGATTCCAGTATAAAACCAAGGGAGGGAAGACCCTGACTGTCCTGGCTTCTAAGGCCTGGAACGCAATCCCTAAGGATCTTAGACTTCTGGACAAAGAGGCCGCCTTCAGGAGGCAACTAAAAACCTGGATCTTTAATCTACCAGATGCCTCCGTAATGGCTGCTATCTAGCTCCTGTGATTGTACTGTATTTTTTTTCAGCGCCAGGATGCTCCTTTCGGAGCGACAGCAGCGCTTCAGACATACCGAATACAAAATACAAATACAGATGGTACACTGGAGAAAATAAATTAATTTTGCACCAAGAAGGTCTGCCCTCGTCATTTCGCATGCAAGTGGAGACGACAGTGTCACGAGTTTTTGTGATATATATATATATATATATATATATATATATATATATATATATATATATATATATATCCCTGATAAGGGATTACCATGTGTACTATAGGTGCCAATTTCTGCGAAGCCGACAAGCGAATAAAACATCTGAGCACCGCAAATTCTGGTCCGTGCATTGTGTTCCTGGCGCATGTTGTGGCGAGCCGCAATCGCGCCGGAAAACTTTGGTTTGAAATATATATATATATATATATATATATATATATATATATCTCCCTGAAAAGGGATCCCCATGTGTACTATAGGTGGCAATTTCTGCGCAGCTGACAAGCGGCTTAAACAGCTGCCCCCGGGGGTCCAGGTCCAGACAGTGCCAGTGAACCCATTCGAAGGCAAGCTCTGAGAACACAGTGTAATTTGTTCAACATGCTTGCATATTAGCTTCCTGGCTCTACAGTGATGTTATTCGGCAACTCACGCTGAGAAGTGGGTGACTGTCCTTGAGGCGCTAGCCACATAAATAGTGCATTTCCGATAGAACGTGTGCACCCTTTATTCAGATACTCAGAAGTATATAGTGCCTTGTGTCTGGAGGATTCAGTCTATTATGCACACGCTGTAGGGACATTTGGGTCTAGCTGTCCTTTAGAGAACATGCAGTGACCCAGAAGGAACAGGGCTTTTGAAACAGAGGTGATTGAAAGCCTGTATCCATGTCTGCATCACACACTTCAGGCCCTTTTTAATTTAAAGTTGTTGGGAAAATTCACCAGAAGCAGTCGAGGCCCAGCTGAGCATGCGTAATGTCCCCATGGGAGAATCCCATTTACAGGTGAAAGCCGCATGGCGTGAGGAGGAGAAAAGATAAATATGCACAGTGGGGGGGGGGGCTGCGTTTGTGGGTTTGTATTCAGCTTTCAGGATCCCAGTAAGTATTTTGAAATTAACATATATTGTGGGTTTTTTGGGGGCTGGGGGTATGGACTGTCACAGTCTCCAGAGCACACAAGTGCACACCAACCCCCGCAAAAAATTCTCGTTCTCTCTGTCGGTCATGGTCTGCATGTCTCTATGAGTGTGAGCACCTATTCATGACTGGCAAGGTAAAAGGGCGACTATTTATCACATCTGATGCACTGAAGTCTTGAACCATTTAAATGTGTTACCAGATAGTACTGGGTGCAGTTTGTGTCCATCGAGCATTCAAAGCTACAGTTTATAACGTCAGTGTGGTATATAAATAAATAATACCGGATCTAGGTTTGACTGGACATAGCAATAACAGATAGCTCAATAAATAAGAGTCAAGATTCGAGGTAGTAGGAGTTTGCAGGTTTAATACAGCATAAAGGACAGGAACAGGACAACCTGCACGGGAACAGGATGGCAGGGCCCTGCAGGGGGGACAGGGAATGAGCGCGCCAACTTTAATAACAATGTACAACATATATATATTAAAACAATTGCATTACAGTGAATACAGTAGGCGGAGCAGTGGGTGTGGTCAATATCAGTCGCGAAAGATAAGGGTGAAAGTGGGTGTAACAAGAGGCGTATACATGGACATGTGATGTAAACGTAACAGAATATGTCATAAATGGGGCAGAAACATGGAGTGGGCTACCTAAGGAGCCGGGACCTCTAACCTAATGGTGCGCGCAAACTGACAATGACGTGTTACTAGGAGAAGCTGGGGGCTATGACTTCTGCGCTAGGAGTAAAGACTGAAGTCTGGAGAGTCAGGGCGACATGTACCTAAACCCTATCTAGTATCTAATGTTTAGAGGACATGTTGATATAAACTAAGAGTCAGGAGGGGAGAGGCTAACAGACTCTAAGACTGGAGCATGCATTATTCTACATGTAGTGCGTGTTGAGGAATATTAAATGACCATTAATACAGTATTTCTCCTACATGGAGACGTAAAGGCTAGACAATGACGGAAACTATTGATGCGATTCAGTAGCTTAGGAATGCAGAGAAGGAGGGCTGGACTGATAACTAGAATCATAACATACTCTTGGCAGACTCGTAGGCAGAGCCAGGCCGAGCCGGGCACTGCGAGGCAGGAAGTAAGTGAAGGGTCGAGGATACAGGTGGGGGCTGTATCGCTCCTCAGCGAGGGTTCAGGAGACAGGAGGTGAATCTGGTGTCCGGGCCCTTTTGAGGCCTAGAAACAGGGACTTTTCAATGAAATAACGTGCACACTGAGAAACGTGGCAACGTAACTTTACATAGGCCTAATACTCGTAGCTTTCACGAGAACTGGAAACTAGCATACTAGAGATGGACACAACTGTAAGTGCGTCTTTAATCAAACATGGGGAATACATATACATATTAATCATGCACACATAACATAAGATGGGGGACACGTAGGGACACAGAACATGGCAAAATTTACTTTTCCACATTCCCTCCTTGTCACTACGTTTCCATCAGGAAACATCAATATTCATGATACCATCTATCATTTCATACAGTATCATTTGCTCGTCTCGAATTGTCTTGGAACTGGATTTAGAACGAGACTTGGGGCTAGGAATACAAGAGGTAGCACAAATGCCGCAAATCGCAGGGCCACATTGTAAACAGAGGCAGCAACTGAATATGATCGCTACTGCAATACCTAGAAAGGACAATACTTTCCATCCCCAGGCGGAAAATATATTCCAGAACCAACCGGACCATGTCCAGGTGCCTGGATCTTGGTGTAACATATGGGCAATTTTATGGAGTCTGGTAATAGCTGAATAAACAGACGGTGCGTTATTAGGAATGAAAATGCAGCAACTAGATCCGATGACTCTACATGCCCCGCCCCTATCGGCCAGTATGACGTCAAGGACGAGACGATTCTGGAGCACGACAATTCTCATAAAGGATTGCTCTTCGGTTAAGTTACCTAGAGCAGAAGTAGTCTCAATCACTACTGCTTCAAGTGTTCTGGTTAATCTACGTATCAGTTTACTATTCACGACAGTACCTAAATAGGGGAAGACACCTTTATTGATATCTATGTATTGTTCTAGAGCAGTTTCAGTATAATCGACAATCGGGAGGTCTCTCTTGTGTCTAGTATGTACTAGGTGAGAATTCCTATGATAGTCAGGTGGGGCTAGAAAAACTGGTGGCAGTAGGAAGGCAATGTAACAGGTTCCCTCCCAATCGAGGGGCAGACGAACATATGCGGTCTGACCACAAACAAAATAAGAATGACGTGAAGCTTTGAAAATAGATTTCCTGCTGTCACTATACTTGACAATAGTAGTACAATCACTATGGCCTATATGTACGGAACCATTCTTTCGGACACATAATTCACCTTTTACTGGTAGTACTGACATAGCAGGTAAGTCTGGAGTAGTATCAGACTGAACATTCAGGACCATAAAATTCGAAGAATAATTACCCAAATTATAAACTTCATTTTCTAGATCTAACCCTGTTCTGTGGGGAAGACCTTGCTTGCCTGGGAAACATGTACTGTTAAGAAAAGACATATCTGTTGAGGATGACGTTAACGTGGACCATGCTCCACACGAACCGTTAAGTGAAAATGGATAAGGAAACAGTGGCAGAACTCCCTTCGATGTCTGGAAAGGGGGAAGTCGACCACACACCCAACAATTAGTGGCATTGCTGGTCTGGTGTGAATAATGTAACATGCGGATAAAGGAATTATTACGCATAGCAAGACGATATGAGAGTTCATGAGGAGGTAGATCACTAAACGTGTGCTCTACTGTAGCATTAGCAGACTCATTTACATTAGAAACTGGAAAACACAAATAAAATGCATAACTTGTGCAGGTAATCATAAGGCTGAGATATAGCAGAAAACATAAAATAATAGTGCAACTTTTAGAGTTCTCACTAACTCTCTCTCTGTGGGGGTCTATTATATACATGTCAGAAACCGGTCTAACCGTTTCACCTAGGGGAGGACTTAGACAATCAAACTGGCTGACTTATTTTACTAGACCTTAATTTTAGCTTGTACTCCTGCTGCGGAGTTTTCTCTAACAGGGAGGAATCTGTATCATTGTCTTTTGCGGGACAGTCCTTAAGAATAGTACTTTGGCAATCCTTAAAATCCTCGGAAATGTTCTTGGAAACAGTCTTTAGTCCGTAAAACTTTTTCACATGAGACAGGTGGACCCAGCCCTTCCTGCCTTCCAGCTTGACGGCAGTACGGGTGGCCAGGAGGACCTGCTTGGGCTCCTTCCAGCGGGGCTCCAGCGGACTTGAACGATCAAAGTTCCTTACAAGAACCAAACTTCCAGGAACGATTTCATGAGGTGCCACCTCGGTATTGTCTGGAAATGCGGCGGCAACCTGTGAACGACAAGATTGTAGGGCAGACATCAAGGAAGCTAGGTAATCTGTCAGCATATTACTTGAAACATCGGTAATACTTCGGGGTCTAGGTGTACCCCACATGTTAGGGGGGCGGCCGAATACGACCTCGTACGGGGACAGACCTGA
This sequence comes from Lissotriton helveticus, assembly GCF_964261635.1. Classification (NCBI taxonomy): domain Eukaryota; kingdom Metazoa; phylum Chordata; class Amphibia; order Caudata; family Salamandridae; genus Lissotriton; species Lissotriton helveticus. The sequence goes on along the minus strand of NC_136060.1, from coordinate 329,579,488 downwards.
TCTGGAATGCGCGACCATGCGCATATAAAACAAAGCGACTGGCAGAGCTACTAGCCAGTCCACACCTTTCTCTTTACATATTTTAGCAATACGGATTTTCAGGGTCTGGTTATGTCTCTCTACTAGACCGGCTGCTTCAGGATGGCGTACACAATGGAACTTCCACTGGTACCCTAACAAAAGGGAAACGTGTTTCATCAATTCAGATGAGAATGGCTGGCCGTTGTCAGAATATACGACCCTAGGGAGTCCATAGCGGGGGAAGAATTCACGAACCAACTGCTTGGCAGTGGTCGTGGCTGTGTAATCTGGGACTGGATATGCTTCTGTCCATCTGGACAAAGCGCATACAACTACAAGGACATACTTGAAACCTCGACATCGCTCCATCTGAATGTAATCCATTTGGAGGACTTCAAAAGGGTGGTCAGGGGGCTGGAATCCACCTTGTTCCACCGGGACACTTTTACCTGGATTAAACTGGCAACATATCATACAGGTACGGACCTTCTGCTTGGCTGCAGCTCGTAAATGCTTGTTGAACCAAATGTTCTGGATACTATCTATCATAGCTTTTTCTCCTAAGTGTGCTGGACTATGTGCGGTATTGATAATGACTTGAACCATAGAGTCGGGGAGAAACCATGTGGCTTTTCCCTTCGTCACCCATCCCTGATCTTTCTGGACCCCTCCTTGTTCGGACCATTTCTTGATTTCATCGGGAGTAGCATGTAACTGGATATCTATGACATCTTGAGTGGGGTCCTTAACTGTCATACAGGTAGTCAGATCTGAAGTATATGTCTGTGTCGGATTAACTGACATGTCTGGAGTCTGTGCTGTAAGCTTGGCTGTGCGATCTGCTAGATCATTACCTTGAGAAACAATGTCTGTAACTTTCGTATGTGCTTTGCATTTCATGATAGCAATAGATGTCGGTAAATGTATGGCATCTAACAGAGCTTGAATAAGGAGACCATGCTGAATCTTGGTTCCATGAGAAGTCATGAAACCTCTCTCCTGCCAGAGCACTCCGAAGTCGTGTACAACTCCGAATGCGTAGCGTTAATCTGTGTAAACATTAACTTTCAGGTTCTTGGCGTGTATGCAGGCTTGGGTCAGAGCAACTAGCTCTGCTGCTTGAGCAGACAGGGTGTCAATACGATGTGTCTCTATAACTTCAGTGTCAGTAGTCACTGCATACGCGGCTACTAGTTCTCCTGTACTTGTTCTCATACATGAACCATCCACATAAAGTGTCAGGTCGGGATCTGGTAATGGAATATCTGTCAGATCTTGTCTTGGCTTAGTCATAGTATTAACTACTTCCACACAGTCGTGTGTGGCAGGATTCGAATTAACTGACGGTAACAGTGTAGCAGGATTTAGAACGTTGCAGCGTCTGATTTCTATGTGTGGCTGGAACAGTGTCAGTTCATAACCTGTTAAACGTGCAATTGTCAAGTGCTGAGTCTGTGTTCGGTTTAAAAGAACTTCCACGGAGTGTGGAACTTGTACTGTCAAGGAATGTCCTAATACTATGGAATCACTTTGTCTGATAGCTAGTGCTGTGGCTGCAACTGACTTGAGGCAAGCAGGCAGCGCCTGGGCTACAGGATCTAATGTGCTCGAAAAATAAGCACAGGGCTTGTACTGTCCTGCTTGATCTTGTGTGAGAACAGATAATGCTGTACCTTCACGTTCTGTGACAAAAAGTGTAAAAGGCTTACTGTAGTTCGGTGTAGCTAGAACTGGAGCTTGGCATAGAGCTTTCTTTAACTCATTGAAACTAAGTGTATGTTCAGATGTCCAAGGGAGGACAGTCGATATGGCTGCCTCCTGTGTCGTTAACTGTATCAGTGGCTTAGCTAGAAATGCATACTGAGGAATCCATTGTCTACAATAAGAAGTAAGGCCGATAAAAGCACGTACCTCCTTCTGGGTCTTGGGCTGAGGAAGACTCGCTATTAACTGGATACGGTCAGGTGTCAACTGCCTACCCCTCTTGGACAGTAAGTGGCCTAAATAGATCACTTGCTGGACACAGAATTGAAGCTTCGAAGGGGACACCTTGTGCCCCATCTCTGCTAAGAAATACAAGACTGTAAGGGATGCTCGCTCGCAAGCACGTTCAGAACGGGCTGTGATCAGTAGATCATCGACATACTGGAGCAGGGCAGTGTCAGTTGGCATGTGAATGTTGTCTAGTTGTCTCTTAAGTGCTTGACTGTAAATACTAGGACTTTCTGTGAAACCTTGAGGAGCTCGTGTAAATTGGTAGCTCCTTCCATTTAAACAAAATCCGAAAAGAAACTGGCTGTCTGGATGAATGGGGACACTGAAAAACGCGTTCTTGAGGTCTATGACTGTAAAAAATGAGGCTTCGGAATCAATGGCTGTCAATAGGGAAGAGATATCTGGGACAACTGGGTACTGGGGAATAATACATTTATTGAGTTCTCGAAGGTCAATCACTAATCGATATACTGAGGGTGCATTTGGATCAGTACGCTTCATGACTGGAATGATCGGAGAATTACATACATTGGAGTTAGTTTCTACAACTACTCCTTGAGCGATGAGCTCGTCAATAATTTTGGATAAGGCTGTTACAGCCTCAGGTGGCAATCTGTACTGTCTGATTCGTGGTAACACTACACCTGGCTTGAGAGTCACACGATGGGGTGTGATTTGCATATAACCTACATCAGTTGGACCTTGCGCCCATAAATGCTGTGGAACATTGGACAATCTCGGATCAAAATCTCGTAATACATAGTGACCCTTGAAGTCACGTAGAAACAGTCGTATTCCCTCTGGGGAGCAACATATGACTGCACCTAATTCTTTCAGTGTTTTAATACCTAACAGATTTTCTGGACATGACTTCGTAAGTAACAGATCAGTAGTGCGGGACAATGGACCTACTTCTAGAGTGACTGGCTTAGATATCTCGTTTACAATAGGCTTTCCTGAAAATCCAAGGGAAACATTTCTAGAGCCTGAGAGCGGAGCCCCTGGAACTTCGGCGTGACTGATGGTCGTCCTACTTGCCCCTGTATCAATCAGAAACTTTCTGTCTTTCCCTAATACTTGACTGTGAACATAGGGACCCTCTTGATCTACAGGTATCTCGATGAGAGGCAAGCCTACCTCCCTCTCTAGGCTGTTTCATGAATATGGCTGATACTCTGGATACTCGGACTGTGCATACTGGTACATCTGCTGTGTAACATGCTGTGTTGCAGCAATAGGCTGCGGTGCTGGAACTGTCTGTTGTGCATTCTGTGGCTGAGAAGTCTGTGGAACTTGTTCTTGTCTAGGCGGACGTGGTCTTTCTTTAGTCTTACCGGTAGCTATGTTGTGTTTCAGAACTGCACACTCGTTTATATAGTGACCTGGCTGTTTACAATAATTGCAGGTCCCTTTAACGGGAACTGCAGGATGACTGGCTTGATTCGTACCCTTCTTCTGACTGTCTTGAGGAACAGATTGTGCAACTAGTACTTTCATTTTCGTGTCTTTCATACGTTTTCTTTCATGATCTTGCTCTTCTCTGATTCTATTCTGGTGATACTGAAGCATCTGTAACATTTGGGACGGGGTATTAGCTTGCCAGGTACTTTCGACTTTCAAAACTCGATTCTTAACTTGTGGACTTGAATTCTCGACTAGTTTAGTAACAAAAAGATGAGGGTATGATTCGCTACTTGTCTTGAGGCCACTGTTTATACTAAAGCATTTCTCAAATCTAGAATAAAAATCACTAGTGTCTTCGTCTTGTTTCTGTTTACAGGCTGAGATTGCATCCCAGTCTTCCTTTTTAGTTGCTAATAACCTCGGCAAAACTTGTATTAACAGTTCTGGTAATTCTTTACATTTCTCTCCAAGACCGGTACCTGGTACTCGTATCTTATCTTCAGCTTCTAGAACTGCCCAATCGATCTTTTTCTCTCCCACCTCCCATTCCTTTTCCTTGAGTTTTTCATATACCCCTGCGGGCAACAGGACTTTTAACATTTTAATTATATCTGGATACGTGTATTCTCCCATACGGAGCATGTCTTTTAATTCTCGGTGGAACCCTGCTGGATCTTTGTCATGACAGGGAATTAATTTCTTCATTTCTAAGAGTTCCATCTTTGTAATTGGGGTGTAAACAAATACTCGTTGCATTTCACCATCTGCTGTCCTGACTGGGTGTACTTCTCGTAACGGATTCTGTCTGTCTATGTAAGAGGGTTTACTTTCTGGGGGTGAGACATGAACAAAATGCGGGTTCAAAAACGTTCTATATTTGTGGCGCTGTTCTAGAATAACACTAATTAAATCGGTACCTAGACCTTTCCATCTATACTGGAGTAACTCGTTCAGGACATCGTGTAACGGACCTGGATCAGAGTGTTGACCCTCATACAGAGTAATGAGGTGCTGGATCATATACATACCCACCAGTCGTTGCTCGGCTGGGGGCAGTTTCAGAAACATTTGAGCCACTATTTCATCTGGAAAAGTGGTAGAATCAGTAATCCATCGGACTGCTGATCGGGCTAGTTCTTGTTCATGCATAGTACTTAACTCACTGTAACCGATTCGTGATTTCAGAATCTGATCGGTAACTTGAAATACTTGTTCTAGAGAACCTTGCTCTGGTGCTGGATGAGGAACAGTTTTCTTGTAGTCTAGACGTGAATGTCGGTCGGAAAGTCTAGTTCTACCTACATACGCTATTCTAGTGGGATTCTCGTCGTCTACCTCTTCAGTAGAAGAGTCATTCTCTTTCTCGCTTCCTTGTGCTGCTTTACGTTGTTCGTGTAACCTTATTATTTCCTTACGAATTCTCTTGTACATACTCTCTATACTACTGATGGTTCTGTGCTTACCCTCGGCTATATTATCACTCCACCTTGTTAGTGTTCTCATTTCGGCCGGATCTTTAGTCGGAGAATCTTGTTCTCTTATTAAACAATTAATCAGAAACTTTAATAACATGAGCTGGATCTCAGCTTTCCTTTGAGACATGGCTTCGCCAATACTTTCTGGATCATCCCCTGTACGGATGAAACGATAAATTCTGTCTAGATCTTCTTTCATATTCGGTAGGGTGTCCAAATACCCGGTCACCCGTCTTACACGGATGGAATATATAACTGTACTATCATCGCCTGTGACTGGATCATAGCGGCATTCAGTAAGGGCTCGTCGGATTTCTGCAACGGACTTATATTTGGGCGTACGCTGTAACGCACGTTCATGTAACTCGACTAACGTTACACGTTGGTGTGGCGGCGGGGTACCAGGAGGACCTCCTCCTGCGGCCCCTAAACTAGAATCGTCGACTGATACTCTTCGTGCTGGCGCGGTGGGAAATTGTAATGTGGGCTGGACCGGGGGTACCGTAGCAGGTACTCCGGTGACTGGAGGAGCAGGATTTACATTATTTACAGGAGCTGGCGGAACAGGATTTGTATATTCTGGGACTGTGTCGTCCAAATAGGACGAAATAAAAATATCAGCTGCGGTCGGTTTGTGACGTAGCTTGATCGGAACTAATGGTGGCGGAAAATTACTGGATGCCTCCGGGGTCGCTTTTGGCAAGCCCTCGGCAAGAAGAGGATACATACCCTTAATGAGGGCATGCCTCTGTCTGTCTGACTGTTCGGTTTTGACTCGTTCACCTATCTCGATTAGTTCCCTTTCTTGGGCTCGTTCTAAGGATTCTCTACTTAGTTCTGACTTTCTGATTTCTTTTTCGGTTCTTTTATGAGATTCTTTGCGCCATAACTCGATGGCATCTTTCTGTGACTGTCTGGCTTTCTTTTTCCATAATGCTTCTTCTACTCGCATGATGCACTCGGCATCCCACGTACCTGATACGGCCCATCTATACTTTTCTTCTAACTCTTTGGTGTACTCCACCCATAAATCTAGATATAATATGGCACTTATGCCATGCTTTTGATACATAAAATGACCTGGACTGTCCCTAGGCGGGACAGGAACTGCTTCTTCTAACAGACCTTTTCTAGTTTTTAACTGACATAGTTTGGAGAACAACGGCATGACGGAACTGTAATCTAGACACAATACAATACACAATGAACACGATAATTACACCACTTTCATACCACGACATTAAAAATACATGAAGAACATTTAAAATAACAGTTCGAACAGAATACTACCTGGAATACTGAAAACAGAATACATGAATCTTCTCGAGAACAGAACTGACTAGAACAGAAACTAGATGCACTGCTAAAACAGTACGAAACTTACCGGTCTCATAAAGAGACACGTCAGGACCCGCATCCACCGAAGTGGACACTTCGTTTGGGTCTGTGTACCACCAAAACCCACGGACCAGAGTCAATTAGATTGACCCTGTCTAGATACTACCCCAGCAACGGTACTCACCGGGCAGCAAGAACGGAAGGCCTCGGACTGGACTGGACTGCTTTGACGCCGGACGGACGGACTTCGGACTTCTGTTACGGGTGGGCCTCCGGATACCTCGGACCTTGGACTCTCGGCTTGGGCTCTGGTCGGGACTCGCCGCGTTCCTCCACCGCCTCGTCTGGATGCTGGACCGCAACCTCCGTCTCCTCCGTGGGCCTGAGGGATACTTGAAGCAGAAATATCTGAAGGTGCACGGTATGGTTCCGTCACGGCTGCAGAGGGTCAGGGGGCCGGCGTGGCTTCACCGGCGCGTGGGGAAAGGGCAAGTTCCTGTTCGGGCGCCATTATGTGGTATATAAATAAATAATACCGGATCTAGGTTTGACTGGACATAGCAATAACAGATAGCTCAATAAATAAGAGTCAAGATTCGAGGTAGTAGGAGTTTGCAGGTTTAATACAGCATAAAGGACAGGAACAGGACAACCTGCATGGGAACAGGATGGCAGGGCCCTGCAGGGGGGACAGGGAATGAGCGCACCAACTTTAATAACAATGTACAACATATATATACTAAAACAATTGCATTACAGTGAATACAGTAGGCAGAGCAGTGGGTGTGGTCAATATCAGTCGCGAAAGATAAGGGTGAAAGTGGGTGTAACAAGAGGCGTATACATGGACATGTGATGTAAACGTAACAGAATAGGTATACACCTGTTACAACGCATTTTTTACTCCGCACTACCACTACAACGCGACCATTACTCCGCATACTATTACAACGCATTGCGCTGGGGGGCGCTCTAGGATAGGGAATAAGTTTAATTTTCTATCCAACACCTTCCCTAGTGTCCACGGGGACTGGAGTTGGAATAGAAAATTATACTTACCACTATCCAGCACCTCTAAGCGCTATGCGTTGTAACGGTATTCGTTGTAAATACCGCGTTGTAATGGTATGCGGAGTAAAAGTATGCGTTGTAACGTCATACATCCAACAGAATATGTCATAAATGGGGCGGAAACATGGAGGGGGCTACCTAAGGAGCCGGGACCTCTAACCTAATGGTGCGCGCAAACTGACAATGACGTGTTACTAGGAGAAGCTGGGGGCTATGACTTCTGCGCTAGGAGTAAAGACTGAAGTCTGGAGAGTCAGGGCGACATGTACCTAAACCCTATCTAGTATCTAATGTTTAGAGGACATGTTGATATAAACTAAGAGTCAGGAGGGGAGAGGCTAACAGACTCTAAGACTGGAGCATGCATTATTCTACATGTAGTGCTTGTTGAGGAATATTAAATGACCATTAATACAGTATTTCTCCTACATGGAGACGTAAAGGCTAGACAATGACGGAAACTATTGATGCGATTCAGTAGCTTAGGAATGCAGAGAAGGAGGGCTGGACTGATAACTAGAATCATAACATACTCTTGGCAGACTCGTAGGCAGAGCCAGGCCGAGCCGGGCACTGCGAGGCAGGAAGTAAGTGAAGGGTCGAGGATACAGGTGGGGGCTGTATCGCTCCTCAGCGAGGGTTCAGGAGACAGGAGGTGAATCTGGTGTCCGGGCCCTTTTGAGGCCTAGAAACAGGGACTTTTCAATGAAATAACGTGCACACTGAGAAACGTGGCAACGTAACTTTACATAGGCCTAATACTCGTAGCTTTCACGAGAACTGGAAACTAGCATACTAGAGATGGACACAACTGTAAGTGCGTCTTTAATCAAACATGGGGAATACATATACATATTAATCATGCACACATAACATAAGATGGGGGACACGTAGGGACACAGAACATGGCAAAATTTAACGGGAACTGCAGGATGACTGGCTTGATTCGTACCCTTCTTCTGACTGCAAAGGGTTAATTTCTACACACCCCACTTTTAAAGACCATGCACCAAACCGTGCGGGTTACAGGTTCTACATAGGGGTGAATTGTTAATATTTAATATAGATGTTTGTCCATGTCAAAAAGATATTTACAACAGTTCAGACTGCAGGTTTATACTTCTACAATCAGGCTACACTGGTAGGCCTGATGCAATTTTTCCACTGTCACACTAGTTGATGCAGTTCACAGGTGATATTTGACTTTCCATGCCTTGGATATACTTCTGCACCATATACTATGACCTCATACGAATGTTAAAAATGCCAATTAAGAGTCAGGCAATTTTACCATATTTTACTTTCAGAGCACATACACTAGGCCCTGATTATCAGTACCCCATTGCAGAGTAAAATCAGTCCACGGCAGCATCAGTCCACAAAAATGGGGGTGTTCAAGCCAAAATGGGCAATTTCTCATGCACCAGTTCTCCGGTGACCATCTGGAAATAGTTTATGGCCAGGAATTGCAGAACAGGCAGCATGTTTGACATATGAACAGATGGCCTGGAGCAGACAGTAGGTGAAGTGATATATAACCATGTCAAGGACAACATCAGTCTCCTAATAATAATACTTTGATATACTTCGCTTTTTTTTTACAACATTCTATTCTGCAACATTTGTTACATGATATTTTGGAAGTTTGCATGAAGATTTAAAAGTACAAATGATTAATTAAAATATACAATAAGAAAAACCAGTTTTTTAAAAATACAATACTCCTAAAACCATCCACACAACAATTCATCCATTACATTTTATGAAATGGTCATGATCGCAGCACAAAAATGTTTACCTCTATATAGCATAATTATTTCTAATTCTTAGAGCCAACTGGATGAAACTGACAACTATGCAGCAAATTGAATAGGTTCCTATGAGCTATAAAAAAAAGCAACCCTAGCTTACAAGACCTTATTCATTCCACACGGGTCAGCAGGGCAAAGATGGAAACCTATGATGCTTGTGGAGGGAAAGATACTAAAAAGCTGCACAGTGCATAATCTAAAATGAGTGAGGTAAAATCGATGTGCAATATTAGCTATCCAAATTTAATGTGGTTCCAAATCTAATGTAGTGAAGATTGTAGTGTGTTTAATTACTGTATCCATGTCTTGTACATTAACTGCTTGTAAGTACCGACTGATTAAAAAACAAATCTTTAACAAGATTTGGAGCTGCTGTCGATAATTTCAGGGGAGCAGAAACAATTATGGATCCCCAGGTATAAAAATGCATGTTTAACATATGATAACCAAGGGATTTTGTTCATATGATCTAATTTGACACAATCCTAGTATCAGGTCAGAGAATTTCGCTGTAGGAGTGGTCAAATCTTTAACCAAAGAAGTAAAGGTGCGATTATGAGTATGGCTTTAATATAGCCTACTCCTAATTCTGAATGTGCACTTTAGCTCACTGTACTCTGAGGAATAGACAGTACTCTATTTAAAAATTTATTTTCCAAAATGTGAAGTTTCCTAGAATTTATATAGCCCCTTACTCCCGCCCCTAAGGAGGCGATTGAAAGACATTTACTTTTATAGAGTTCAATCAAATTCTTTATGGGCTTATAACCTACCTTTTCCATACATTTAAAAATGGCTTAAAGTGCCCCTGAAAGCTTTTGTGCTCTATGATTTAACAGATCCTCCCACTTTTGAGTGAATGAATGAATGAATGAATGAATGAATGAATGAATCCAGTGGGATCTGAGTCCATTTCCTCCATTAGGGAGCTTTAGTAATTTTAAAACACTTTATTTATCACCAACATTTATTTTCTGCCCTTATTGAGAGTAATTAAAAATTGGGTCTACAAAATGCATTTAAGCAAACATTTTGTCAATCATGAACAAATAGAATGTTTAAAAAGCTATATTAAGTTTGTACAATGTACAGTACAACTCTTAAAGCATTTAAGCAGATATGTACACATTTATGTCTTTGATATTCCGCTTTGTACATGAGACCCCCAGAACTATGGAAGTATGTTTTCTATGTCTCTTAATTGGGTTTGCACTGGCACTTAAAAAATGTGGGGTAAGAACTAAGTGTTGTCATGTGATCAAGGCCGCTTGGACGGCCGAAACGCGTCAGATTAATCGTGCATACTCTCCCCTGAGGCGGAAAGCCGGGGGTCTAGGCAGCCACTATTTTGAAAACTTTGTAACTTCGTAATTTCTGATTTACGCATTTAAAAATGTACTTTGTGATTTTAACCACAATCTACCTTGCTCTTTCGCCGCACCTTGAACCCTGCTCCACGCGCAGCCGAATAGGCACTGAAGCAGTTGGAGTCAGGGCTTGCAGCCATCTTGGGTGGGAAAGGAGGGTAGCGCACCAGTTGTTGGCCGCCTCCCGCCCTCCCTGGTATTTAAACAGCGCTTAGCCACGCGCGCTCAGATTAATCGTACATACTTTCTCCTGAGGCAGTAAGCCGGGGGTCTAGGCAGCCACTATTTTTAAAACTTTGTAACTTCGTAATTTCTGATTTACGCATTTAAAAATTTACTGTGTGATTTAACCACAATCTACCTTGCTCTTTCGCAGCACCTTGAACCCTGCTCCACGCGCAGCCGAAAAGGCGCTGACGCGGTTGGAGTCAGGGCTTGCCGCCATCTTGGGTGGCAAAGGAGGGTAGCGCACCAGTTGTTGGCCGACCTCCCACCCTCCTCCTCCAGCACCATAAAATGAACACTAGTGCCCGTCCGCGCAGCGGGCGGGGGCAGCGGGCACACCGGCGGCGCGCCAAAGGCAAGCCCGTCTGCGCCCGTCCTCGCCAAGACCGCGACAGGCGCAGGACAGACTGGAGATTCATCCCTAATACTGACCTATCAGGCAAGTGACCTCCTTGGGCTAAACGTTCCTAATAATTGCTCATGTTGTATTTCCATGGGACAAATAAGGGGTCCCTTTTCATGCAGGACGTGTAAACAGACTATACCCTGGTCTGCACCGGAAGCGATGTCTCACTCAGGAACTACTCTAGTGGGTAATTCCAATTTCAAAGGGGGGCTGATTAATGCGCGCTCTATATGTCGCCACAGCCAAGATATCAAGGACCTAATCCTTGATCTGGACCTAGACATTCTCTTTATAACCGAGACCTGGCTAAATGATAATAGTAATCCAGATTTAGCAATCGCTCTCACCTCTGGTTTTACTATTCTAAGGCAGGACAGGCCGAAGGGTAGAGGAGGAGGAGTTGCCGTGTTTCTCAGAAGTGCCTTGAAGTGTCATACCTTCAACTTAGACCCCCTTAAAGGGGCCGAAGGACTGGGTTTCTCCATCATGCTTAACGCGACTATCTCATTCTCAGGTGGCTTGGTCTATCGTCCCCCAGGCAGTGCCACTACATTCTTAGAATCCCTGAGTGACTCCTTAGGGCAACTCTTACTACGTTACCACTACTTCACACTGTTGGGCGATTTCAACCTCCAGTTGGAATCCAAAACGGATGCCCAAGCGCTTAATTTCCTTCAGACACTTGAGATCTTCGGCATACACCAAATGGTGAGCGAGTCGACTCATCAGGCTAGACACACTCTAGATGGGGTATGCTCTAACTTTCCCTCTTTGGTGACCCTGGCACCTACTCCACAAATCTGGACAGACCACAGTCTTATTCCTTTTAAGATCTGTATTCCTCGATCCCCTAAATTAGCCAAGGCTAGCCAACATCCCCCAACTAATGTAAATTGGAGGATGGTGGAGGATAACATCAAGTGTAATCCTATTCACCAGTCACAGATCCCCAGCATGACTGGCGAAGTGGCCCATGATTCCAAACTTTTCCACACATGGATGTACCAAGTGATTAAAGAACGGACCCCCACCCAAACGCTCTCCTGGAAAAGAAAAAAGAGGAAAGCTAAATGCCCCCTGGTTTTCACAAGCTCTAGCTGAAAAACACTTACTGTGCAAGCAAAGTGAGCGTAAATGGCGAAAAACGTCTGATCATATAGCTAAAACTTCTTACATTCTACAAAGAAAATCATACCTTTCTAGCATTAAAACAGCTAAAAAGGATTATTATATAAAAGCCATTAAAGAAGCCCAACAGAAGCAGAAAATGGTTTTCTCCATCATCAAAGCCTTCACTCACCCCAAAGCTCTTCAGCCTGAAATTCCACCTTCTTTAGGATTCTGCAATCAAATCGCGGACTATTTTGAGAAGAAAATCGAATTGATACAGAAAGATTTTTTGATCCTCCCTCGGCCTCCTTTGTCTATCTGCCCTGACAGGGCGGAGACTAGGGCTCACACTCTTAGTGCATTCAAGCCGGTTTCTTTGCTTCAAACGCGGAAGTCATCTTGGCCTGTAAATCGGGGGCTCCGTCTGATTCATGCCCACCACGGATACTTCATCAGATAATCAACGTGGTCAACCCTACTATGAATGAGATCATTAATGCTTCACTCAGCTCAGGTACGGTCCCCCCTGACTGGAAAAAAGCAACAGTTAAGCCCTTGATGAAAAAACCTAACAAATCCACCACGAACCTCTCCAACTTGGTCCAATATCCCTTCTCCCAGTTTTGGGAAAGATAACTGAACAGATGGTTTATCAGGAGTTAAAAAACTTCGTGGAAATACACAATATCCTTCATCCCCAACAATCGGGCTTCCGCTCAGGGCATTCGACGGAAACTGCCCTTATTGAGCTCGCCGACTCAATTAAATTCCTGCACGATGAAGGGAAAAGCGCTGTTTTGATTTTATTGGACCTCACAGCGGCGTTTGATACCATCTCCCACACAATACTGATTAGTAGGCTGATAGACATCGGTATTACAGATATGGCCCTCGCATGGATAATTTCTTTTCTGTCTGATAGATCTCAAATTACCCCCTTTTCTCTCTAAGGAAAAGAAGGTTTCATCAGGAGTTCCTCAAGGCTCTATTTTGAGCCCTTTATTATTTAATATCTATATGGTCCCCCTTATTTCTTTAATTGAATCATATGGCATACTTGTTACTTCATACGCCGATGCTACTTAATTAATTGTACCCTTAGACAGGAACTCCAATGAGGCAGAACAGAACTTAAAGAACTGCCTGACGGAAGTTTTCCAATGGATGGAGAATAATCATTTAAAATGCAACGCCAATAAGACCGAGATTCTGCCCTTGGGGAAAAAAGCCCATTTTGCCCTAGCAAATGGTGGCCAGATGATTCGCCAGCCCCGCCCTATGCAGTGGAATCAGCCAGAAATCTGGGAGTCTTATTTGACTCCACACTTTCCTTTGGCCAGCATGTGAGGAATGTGGCAGGGAGCTGCTTCGGCATCATTAAATCCTTGAAGAAGTTTTTTGACTTCCTCCCTACTGATTCAAGAAAGGCCGTGGCTGTAGCCCTAATACTTTCTCGGTTAGACTATTGTAACGGCTTGATGGCCGGGGCAAAAAAGGCGACATTAAAGAAACTAAAGAGCGTGCAACATGCCGCTGCCAGATTGATATTGAAATTACCCAGAAGTTCCTCGGCATCGGCGGCCCTTAAGAACTTGCACTGGCTACCCGTGCACAAGAGGATTTTGTTTAAAATCCTGGTGACGACATTTAGAGCTCTAAACCAAACAGGCCCGAGGTACCTTGCTAGAAGATACACTCGCTATATCCCATCTAGAATATTGAGGTCATCAGGTGGAAACCTGGTTGGCATCCCCAGATTCCAGTATAAAACCAAGGGAGGGAAGACCCTGACTGTCCTGGCTTCTAAGGCCTGGAACGCAATCCCTAAGGATCTTAGACTTCTGGACAAAGAGGCCGCCTTCAGGAGGCAACTAAAAACCTGGATCTTTAATCTACCAGATGCCTCCGTAATGGCTGCTATCTAGCTCCTGTGATTGTACTGTATTTTTTTTCAGCGCCAGGATGCTCCTTTCGGAGCGACAGCAGCGCTTCAGACATACCGAATACAAAATACAAATACAGATGGTACACTGGAGAAAATAAATTAATTTTGCACCAAGAAGGTCTGCCCTCGTCATTTCGCATGCAAGTGGAGACGACAGTGTCACGAGTTTTTGTGATATATATATATGTATATATATATATATATATATATATATATATATATATATATATATCCCTGATAAGGGATTATCATGTGTACTATAGGTGGCAATTTCTGCGAAGCCGACAAGCGAATAAAACATCTGAGCACCGCAAATTCGGGTCCGTGCATTGTGTTCCTGGCCCATGCTGTGGCGAGCCGCAATCGCGCCGGAAAACTTTGGTTTGAAATATATATATATATATATATATATATATATATATATATATATATATATATATATATATATATATATATATATATATATCCATCCCTGAAAAGGGATTCCCATGTGTACTATAGGTGGCAATTTCTGCGCAGCTGACAAGCGGCTTAAACAGCTGCCCCCGGGGGTCCAGGTCCAGACTGTGCCAGTGAACCCATTCGAAGGCAAGCTCTGAGAACACAGTGTAATTTGTTCAACATGCTGGCATATTAGCTTCCTGGCTCTACAGTGATGTTATTCGGCAACTCACGCTGAGAAGTGGGTGACTGTCCTTGAAGCGCTAGCCACATAAATAGTGCATTTCCGATAGAACGTGTGCACCCTTTATTCAGATACTCAGAAGTATATAGTGCCTTGTGTCTGGAGGATTCAGTCTATTATGCACACGCTGTAGGGCCATTTGGGTCTAGCTGTCCTTTAGAGAACATGCAGTGACCCAGAAGGAACAGGGCTTTTGAAACAGAGGTGATTGAGAGCCTGTATCCATGTCTGCATCACACACTTCAGGCACTTTTTAATTTAAAGTTGTTGGGAAAGTTCACCAGAAGCAGTCGAGGCCCAGCTGAGCGTGCGTAATGTCCCCATGAGAGAATCCCATTTACAGGTGAAAGCCGCATGGCGTGAGGAGGAGAAAAGATAAATATGCACAGTGGGGGGGGGGGGCTGCGTTTGTGGGTTTGTATTCAGCTTACAGGATCCCAGTAAGTATTTTGAAATTAACATATATTGTGGGTTTTTTGGGGGCTGGGGGTATGGACTGTCACAGTCTCCAGAGCACACAAGTGCACACCAACCCCCACAAAATTCTCGTTCTCTCTGTCGGTCATGGTCTGCATGTCTCTATGAGTGTGAGCACCTATTCATGACTGGCAAGGTAAAAGGGCGACTATTTATCACATCTGATGCACTGAAGTCTTGAACTATTTAAATTTGTTACCAGATAGTACTGGGTGCAGTTTGTGTCCATCGAGCATTCAAAGCTACAGTTTATAACTTCAGTCAGAAACTAGCTGAAAGAAGCAAATGAAGGTCAGAAAGGAGTAGAAAGAGGCAAAATAACAGGCAGAAAGAGCAGAGAAGAGTCAGAAAAGCGAGCAGAAAAGGCAAGATAAGGGTCGCAAACAAACATAAAGAGGCTGAATAAAGGGCAGAAAAGTGCAGAAAGAGGCAGAATAAAGACCGGAAATGAGCAGAAACAGGCACAATAACCATCAGAAAAAGAAGAGGCAGAAAGAGGCAAGATAAGGGTCAGAAACTAGCAGAAAGAGGCAAAATCGAAGTCAGACGAAAGAAAGGTCAGAAATGAGCAGATAGAAACAAATTAACTAACAGAAATAGGCAGAGAAGAGTCAGGAAAACTAGCATAGAGATACAAATTACGGTTCAGAAACAAGCAGAAAGAGGCAAAATGAAGGTCGGCTGCAATCAGAAAGAGGCTAAATAAAGTTCAGAAAGAGGCAGAGTAGAGGGCAGGAGCTGGCAGTAAAGAGCAGAAATAAGGGCAGGAAAGAAGCACAGACTCACAGAAAAACTCACACAGTCACTCGCCCACTCACAGATCCACTCATACATGCATACCCCCTCACACACTCGAGCTCACACTCACAGACCCACTCAGAGAGTCACACACCCTCTCAGACACTCATGCACCCACTCACAGATCCATTTAAGCACCTATGCACTCAGTCACAGATCCCCTGAGACTCACAGACCCACTCAGAGACTCAACCACCTACTGACTGACCCACCCAAACCGCCATTCACTGACTCACAGACCCAAGCAGAGACTCACACAACCATTCACAGTTCCATTCAAACATGTATGCACCCACCCACTCACGCACTCAGAGATTTATCCATCCTCTAACAGTCCCTCTCAGACACTCTTGCACCGACTCAGAAACTGATGCACCAACTCAAGACCCACTCAGACACTCGTGCACCCAGTCACAGACCCACTCAGACACTCACACACCCACGCACAGACCCACTCAGACACTCACACAGCCATGTACATACCTATGCAATCACTCAAAAACCAACACACAGACCAATACAGCCACTCACACAACCACAAAACACACACACTCAGAGACCTATACAGCCATTCAAACACACACTTACCTACCTATGCAGTTGCTCGTACACACACACAGACCCAAACAGCCACTCACACACCCACAAAACACTCACACACCCACAGACCAATACAGCCATTCACACACCCACATACCTACCTATACAGCCACTTGTACACACACACAAACCCATACAGCCACTCACACACTCACAAAACACTCACACACCCACTCAGAGACCAATACAGCCATTCACAAACCCACTTACCTACCTATGCAGCCATTCACACACCCACTCGGGTTACAGTAAGGAAATCCATTTTGTTTTAAACATAGAAATTCACTGAAAAAACTAAAGGTTACAGGGATGTTATTGTTAGGAAATAAAATTCATAAAATCTTAGAAATTCGCTGAAATAACAAAGGTTACAAGGACGTTATAGTTAGGCTCAAATTTCACTCATACCAAACCAGTGAAATTCAGCAGTTAAAGTTATCTGAGCTAACAATAACTTAAGCGCCCACAATGCACTGCTTGTGACCTCACATATTACATCACTGATGACATGGTCGGTGACATCACCAATGTCATCTCAAATGACATCACTTATGACATCATCTAGTGATTGTGAGTGTTTTCTAAATGTTTCTGCGTGTTAAACATATATACTAAGGTACTACAAAAGATAAGTTAGCATACTTTGTGTACAACCAATGAGTGATTCAGATACTCAGAAGTATATAGTGCCTTGTGTCTGGAGGATTCAGTCTATTATGCACACGCTGTAGGGCCATTTGGGTCTAGCTATCCTTTAGAGAACTTGCAGTGACCCAGAAGGAACAGGGCTTTTGAAACAGAGGTGATTGAGAGCCTGTATCCATGTCTGCATCACACACTTCAGGCACTTTTTAATTTAAAGTTGTTGGGAAAGTTCACCAGAAGCAGTCGAGGCCCAGCTGAGCGTGCGTAATGTCCCCATGGGAGAATCCCATTTACAGGTGAAAGCCGCATGGCGTGAGGAGGAGAAAAGATAAATATGCACAGTGGGGGGGGGGCTGCGTTTGTGGGTTTGTATTCAGCTTACAGGATCCCAGTAAGTATTTTGAAATTAACATATATTGTGTTTTTTTGGGGGGCTGGGGGTATGGACTGTCATAGTCTCCAGAGCACACAAGTGCACACCAACCCCCACAAAATTCTCGTTCTCTCTGTCGGTCATGGTCTGCATGTCTCTATGAGTGTGAGCACCTATTCATGACTGGCAAGGTAAAAGGGCGACTATTCATCACATCTGATGCACTGAAGTCTTGAACTATTTAAATTTGTTACCAGATAGTACTGGGTGCAGTTTGTGTCCATCGAGCATTCAAAGCTACAGTTTATAACTTCAGTCAGAAACTAGCTGAAAGAAGCAAATAAAGGTCAGAAAGGAGTAGAAAGAGGCAAAATAACAGGCGGAAAGAGCAGAGAAGAGTCAGAAAAGCGAGCAGAAAAGGCAAGATAAGGGTCGCAAACAAACATAAAGAGGCTGAATAAAGGGCAGAAAAGTGCAGAAAGAGGCAGAATAAAGACCGGAAATGAGCAGAAACAGGCACAATAACCATCAGAAAAAGAAGAGGCAGAAAGAGGCAAGATAAGGGTCAGAAACTAGCAGAAATAGGCAACATCGAAGTCAGACGAAAGAAAGGTCAGAAATGAGCAGATAGAAGCAAATTAACTAACAGAAATAGGCAGAGAAGAGTCAGGAAAACTAGCATAGAGATACAAATTAAGGTTCAGAAACAAGCAGAAAGAGGCAAAATGAAGGTCAGATGCAATCAGAAAGAGGCTAAATAAAGTGCAGAAAGAGGCAGAGTAGAGGGCAGGAGCTGGCAGTAAAGAGCAGAAATAAGGGCAGGAAAGAAGCACAGACTCACAGAAGAACTCACACAGTCACTCGCCCACTCACAGATCCACTCATACATGCATATAACCTCACACACTCGAGCTCACACTCACAGACCCACTCAGAGAGTCACACACCCACTCAGACACTCATGCACCCACTCACAGATCCATTTAAGCACTTATGCACTCAGTCAAAGATCCCCTGAGACTCACGGACCCACTCAGAGACTCAACCACCTACTGACTGACCCACCCAAACACCCATTCACTGGCTCACAGACCCAAGCAGAGACTCACACAACCACTCACAGATCCATTCAAACATGTATGCACCCACCCACTCACGCACTCAGATATTTATCCATCCTCTAACAGTCCCTCTCAGACACTTTTGCACCCACTCAGAAACTCATGCACCAACTCAAGGCCCACTCAGACACTCCCGCACCCAGTCACAGACCCACTCAGACACTCACACACCCCCGCACAGACCCACTCAGACACTCACACAGCCATGTACATACCTATGCAATCACTCACAAACCAACACACAGACCAATACAGCCACTCACACAACCACAAAACACACACACACACACACACACACTCAGAGACCCACACAGCCATTCAAACACACACTTACCTACCTATGCAGTTGCTCGTACACACAAACAGACCCAAAAAGACACTCACACACCCACAAAACACTCACACACCCACAGACCAATACAGCCATTCACACACCCACATACCTACCTATACAGCCACTTGTACACACACACAAACCCATACAGCCACTCACACACTCACAAAACACTCACACACCCACTCAGAGACCAATACAGCCATTCACAAACCCACTTACCTACCTATGCAGCCATTCACACACCCACTCAGGTTACAGTAAGGAAATCCATTTTGTTTTAAACATAGAAATTCACTGAAAAAACTAAAGGTTACAGGGATGTTATTGTTAGGAAATAGAAATCATAACATCTTAGAAATTCGCTGAAATAACAAAGGTTACAAGGACGTTATAGTTAGGCTCAAATTTCACTCATACCAAACCAGTGAAATTCAGCAGTTAAAGTTATCTGAGCTAACAATAACTTAAGCGCCCACAATGCACTGCTTGTGACCTCACATATTACATCACTCATGACATGGTCAGTGACATCACCAATGTCATCTCAAATGACATCACTTATGACGTCATCTAGTGATTGTGAGTGTTTTCTAAATGTTTCTGCGTGTTAAACATATATACTAAGGTACTACAAAAGTTAAGTTAGCATACTTTGTGTACAACCAATGAGTGATTCAATGTTTTAACATATATTATGTGAGTGGCTGCATGACTGTGTGTATCAGCCCCTGAGTAATTATATTAAATTGTGATTGGACTATTTTTCTTAGCTGGTTCCCACTCCAGGATAGCAGAATTCATACTTTTTTATACTCTAGTTTTCCTTGTAGGACAACCAGGGCCTTCCACTTTGCCACTTTAGACTATTGTTAACATTACATTTCTACTAAGCCTGGGCAGTGAACTCTGCTCCTCTTGCGGAGTTGCAGACTTTTCCGCACTTACTGTTATGCAGAGCTCGTAGAGTCTTTTTCCTCGCTCGCGTTCATCAACATCATGTTGGGGAAAAACCACCTCCCAGTGAGATTTTTCGTTGTACGCGATTATCAACATCAAGTTGGCGAGCGCGAGAGTGGAAAATAAACCTCCCGGCGAGATTTCTCAGCGCAGGCGTTCAGGTTTCTCATTGCGAGTGGTCGCATATGCTCACGATGCTCGCATTGAGAAACTGCCCGTTCACGTTGAGAAAGCTGGCACTCGAGTAAAAATCTACTCAAGCAACAGAAAGGAAAGCAGAGCCCGCTTGCGCTGTGCATGGTGCCGGTCACGCATCAGGCACTGAAAATCCGAGCGAACGCCATATTTCTATCGCACTCCACCGCTTGCAGAGCTCCGCGTAGCGCAGCGAAGGTTTTTTTTCTCCACTTAGCGGAGTTTCGCGTAGCGCAACTCTGCGAACTTCGCCCAGGGTTAATTTCTACACACCCCACTTTTAAAGACCATGCACCCAACCGTGTGGGTTACAGGTTCTACATAGGGGTGAATTGTTAATATTTAATATGGATGTTTGTCCATGTCAAAAAGATAGTTACAACAGTTCAGACTGCAGGTTTATACTGCTACAATCAGGCTACACTGGTAGGCCTGATGCAATTTTTTCACTGTCACACTAGTTGATGCAGTTCACATGTGATATTTGACTTTCCATGCCTTGGATATACTTCTGCACCATATACTATGACCTCATACGAATGTTAAAAATGCCAATTAAGAGTCAGGCAATTTTACCATATTTTACTTTCAGAGCACATACACTAGGCCCTGATTATCAGTACCCCATTGCAGAGTAAAATCAGTCCACGGCAGCATCAGTCCACAAAAATGGGGGTGTTCAAGCCAAAATGGGCAATTTCTCATGCACCAGTTCTCCGGTGGCCATCTGGAAATAGTTTATGGCCAGGAATTGCAGTACAGGCAGCATGTTTGACATATGAACAGATGGCCTGGAGCAGACAGTAGGTGAAGTGATATATAAACATGTCAAGGACAACATCAGTCTCCTAATAATAATACTTTGATATACTTCGCTTTTTTTACAACATTCTATTCTGCAACATTTGTTACATGATATTTTGGAAGTTTGCATGAAGATTTGTGCCATAAAAGTACAAATGATTAATTAAAATATACAATAAGAAAAAACAGTTTTTTAAAAATACAATACTCCTAAAACCATCCACACAACAATTCATCCATTACATTTTATGAAATGGTCATGATCGCAGCACAAAAATGTTTACCTCTATATAGCATAAGTATTTCTAATTCTTAGAGCCAACTGGATGAAACTGACAACTATGCAGCAAATTGAATAGGTTCCTATGAGCTATAAAAAAGCAACCCTAGCTTACAAGACCTTATTCATTCCACACGAGTCAGCAGGGCAAAGACGGAAACCATGATACTTGTGGAGGGAAAGATACTAAAAAGCTGCACAGTGCATAATCTAAAATGAGTGAGGTAAAATCTATGTGCAATATTAGCTATCCAAATTTAATGTGGTTCCAAATCTAATGTAGTGAAGATTGTAGTGTGTTTAATTACTGTATCCATGTCTTGTACATTAACTGCTTGTAAGTACCGACTGATTAAAAAACAAATCTTTAACAAGATTTTGGAGCTGCTGTCGATAATTTCAGGGGAGCAGAAACAATTATGGATCCCCAGGTATAAAAATGCATGTTTAACATATGATAACCAAGGGATTTTGTTGATATGATCTAATTTGACACAATCCTAGTATCAGGTCAGAGAATTTCGCTGTAGGAGTGGTCAAATCTTTAACCAAAGAAGTAAAGGTGCGATTATGAGTATGGCTTTAATATAGCCTAGTCCTAATTCTGAATGTGCACTTTAGCTCACTGTACTCTGAGGAATAGACAGTACTCTATTTAAAAATTTATTTTCCAAAATGTGAAGTTTCCTAGAATTTATATAGCCCCTTACTCCCGCCCCTAAGGAGGCGATTGAAAGACATTTACTTTTATAGAGTTCAATCAAATTCTTTATGGGCTTATAACCTACCTTTTCCATACATTTAAAAATGGCTTAAAGTGCCCCTGAAAGCTTATGTGCTCTATGATTTAACAGATCCTCCCACTTTTGAGTGAATGAATGAATGAATGAATGAATGAGTGAATGAATTTTAATTTTTGCATAATTACTTAAAATGTTTGCAGAATTGCAGTGCAATATCCAGAATTACAATAAAAAATGTATCTATCGACATCATAAAACATTTGTCTAAACAAGTATAAAAATGTAAAACTATTGATTGGTCAGTGGTACCAGATCATATCTAAAATGTGGCTTTGTTCTTATATTCTATATATATATTTTTTAAATTGCATATTAAATATTGGCAAAGGTCCATATTCCATGGGCTTTCGTACAAGATTCATTTTTAGTTCATTGCCGGGCACGGTTGCCGCCCGCGTTTTTCCTCTGCGTTATTTCCGATTAGGGCCATTCGTGTCATGTTCATATATTTGCCAAATTTCGCCAGATCTGAAGACTCCATACTTGACTGAAGCAGTGCCACTGCATCGGCGCATCTTCTGGTCCCATGTCTCAGGAACATTGGTTTTAACAGAATACATCGCTGCTGTAGTAGTGCAGGGCAGCAGCATAATAGATGTACCAATGATTCCTCCCTATAATTACAAAGCCTGCAACTGATAATATTGTTCAACGATTTCCAAGCCGGATTCAGTTCTTTTATTGGAAGGGGGACTAAATGCGCCCATTGAATTTCCTTCAAACACTTCCTTCCTAGAGAACTGTTCATGTATGGCTGGATTTTATGCCGCTCATATGCTTTAGTTAGGCCGGCCAGACCTATGTTTACCTTCAGTCTTGCAAGATCATCATTCCTTGATATCTGGTCGGTGTGCTTTTTTAGCACCTTCTTTATTGCAAAGTAGTTTAGACCTTCTTGTGACCAGGATGCTGTAGATAGGTCCAACTCTGCCACTGTCTCCAGGCAATATTTCTGCCATGGGTTCGGCAACCCCTCACAAATATTGTTCTCAATGCCTCCTTAAGGGATCCTTTCTGAGCTTTTGTCATCTTGAACCAAAATTTAACCAGGGTGCTCCAGCATTCGTATTTCTGTTGTACAAGTCCAAACTCAAGCCGAATCAGGGCATTTCTTGTGTACTTGGGGAGCCTAAAAAGTCTTTTGTAACACTGGCACTGAGCTTTCTCCATCATCTTTTCCATCTTACCTGGGAATGCCTGTGAATCGTACCCAGCAACCGCAAGGAGTTTTGATTTTGTGACTCTCATGATGGGTTTCGTAGTAGGGCTATATAATTTGCCATGGGGTTTGCAGAGCGCATAAATGGTTGCTTGTATTTTAGCTCGTGTCTTGGCCTGGTGCAAGGTTGCCTTGCCTTTGTCGTTCAGCCATGCTCCTAAATATTGATATGCTCTTTCTGTGGCTATGCTGTTGTTTCCCAGTCTCCACTTTAAGCCTGTTTTCTTCGGGTGTTTACCAAACACCACAACTTTTGTTTTACTGGGATTGGCCACAAGTTCATTTTTCAGGTTGTATTTATGTAACACATTCAGCCCTCTTTGTAAACCTACTCTGGTGTGATCAAGAATCACCAGGTCATCAGCATACTGAAGTATATTTAGTCGTTGCGGGCCGATTTTTGGTATTACCAAACTTGCTCCTTGTATCGCTTTCCCCAAGTCTGCCGTATAAAGATTAAAAAGTGTAGGGGCTAAAACGCAACCCTGCTTTAGGCCACAGTCAGTTGACATCTTCTGTGTGACTGTGTTCCCCACCAGTTTGATCCTCACCCACGTGTTGGTATACAGTGACATCAGTGCCTTCAATAATTTGCTGGGGATCTTCCAGCGGGACAATTTGTTCCACAGCTTGCTTCGATTAACTCCATCGAAAGCGGCCGAGTAATCTATGAAACATGCAAATACTGGGAGATTTTTACCGGAGTTTGCCTGATATGCCAGGTACGAAAGGGCCATGATATTATCTATAGTGGAGCAGCCTTTTCAGAATCCGGTCTGGTAAAAAGGTAGTATGTCATTTTCCTCTATCCAGGCTGTTAGTTCATGTAACAAAGTGCTGGCATATGCTTTGCCTTCGATATCTAGCAAGGCAATGAGTCTATAATTTTTTGGGTCCGTTTTTGCTCCCTTCTTATATATTGGTTGCAATAAAGAGCCTCGCCAGGCTTCCGGCACCTCACCTTGGGCTGAATTCCCTGTACAGCAGTGTTAACAGGTCTGCCCACTCCTTAGGATCCTGCTTAAACAGTCCGCCCGGTAGGCCGTTTGGGCCCGGGGCTCCATCCTGTTTTATATTTTTTAGAATCTTCATAACTTCTTTCAGCTCCAGCACTTGCCCCCCCCCCAAATCTGTTTGGTCGTCCTCCTCCACTTCAGCCCCGTCTGTTTCGGGGAAAAAGCTGACATTTTGGCCACCTGAATTCATTGTATACATTTCTACTGTGTGGTCAATCCAGGCGTCTGCTGTGACTGTGTTCCGCCTGTCCGTTTTTGTATTTTCCATCTTGGCTATGTACTCCCAGAATTGCTTTTGTTTGTTCGGTTTGCATAATTCAAATAGTGTGATCTATTCCTTCTCCATCATCTGGCATTTTTCTTTCCATACTAAATGTTTATGGTTCCGCTGGGCATCTTTGGAGGCTCTCTCTGCCACCAAGGTGCCACTTCTCCGGAATACCCGTCTGATCTGTCTGAGGATGCGGGTGCTATTCTTCAACATTATATTGCATCGTTCTTGTTGCCTCGCCGATTTGTGGTTTGTATTCCTTGCCCCTTTCAATAGAACTGCTCGCAGTGCTTCAATCCAACTGTCCCAACTCTGGATGGTAGGGGAGAAAGGTCCACTATGTCCATTCCGTAGTAGTCTCTGCTTGCAGCTTTCCCAATTCAAACCAGTGAAGTGGTTCCATCTAATCCTCTTCACAAGTTTGTGCTCCTCCCACCCAGCTGTATTGCATATAGGGACCAATTCCTCATGGCGGTCGCACTGGAGTTTGAATTCTGCAATAAGCATTGCATGGTCGCTTGTTTCATGTTTTTTTATCTGGAAGTTCTGAATTCTATTCCTCATACTATTTCTCATGAAGATATAGTCAATTGTGGTTTGATTATTAAATGTCAGAGGATTCACAGCATTGGGGTTATTTTTTTTTTATTTGTTAGATTTATAACGCGCATGGCTGCCCCAGCAACGGAGCGTCCCAGCGCAGACCAACACCTCCTGGACATTAACCACAGCAACCAGCCTTAAGCCGGAAAAAGCCAGGTCTTAATGGCTTTCCGGAACGCAAGATGGTTCTGAATTATTCTGATTGACCCGGGGAGCGAGTTCCAAAGTTGCGCAGCCAGCCAGTGGAAGGAACGACCACCCGCTCTGGCTCTCAGAAAACACGGAGTGCATACATGTGCTGCAGTGGCAGATCTTAATGGGCGCTGGGGGATGTAGGGCTGCAGCAATCCCCTCATGCCCACCGGAGCCTGTGGTGATAGGATCTTATGCGCTAAGCAAAGCGTCTTAAATTGGATGCGCTTTGCTATTGGCAACCAATGAAGCCTCTGTAAGTCCCGGGAAACTGAGCAGATAGAGGGGAGAGCCAGCAACATGCGAGCAGCCGCGTTCTGTACCCTCTGCAGGCGCTTAACGCTGGCTTGGTTTGCGCCTAGATAAAGACAGTTCCCATAGTCTAATCGCGACAAAATGGTCGCCTGTAGGATGAGTTGGCAAACTTTCGGGGAGAAGAAACCCAATAGAGGTTTCGAGCCCCTCAGAGCGCCAAAGTACGATCCGGCCACAGCTTTTGATTGGACGTCGAAAGTTAGTTCGCTATCGAACCAAATACCGAGATTTTTCACGGTCTCCTTGGGGGCCGGAGCAGGATTCAGCTGGTCCGGCCAATAACTCTCGGACCACATCCCTCGGTCTCTTCCGAACAGCAGGATTTCAGACTTGCCTGCATTCAACTACAGGCAGTTTGCTGCCATCCATTCCGTTATAGCGGCAAGATCCTCCTTGAACTTCACCAGCTTTGTGACTTTTTTTGGGAGAGAGGGATCACCAACTGGGTGTCGTCAGCGTACGATACCAGTACCAAGCCCCTATCCCTTGTCAATACGGCCAGAGGCTGTACATAGATGTTGAACAATAGGGGACTTAGCACTGATCCCTGCGGTACACCCTGGTGTAAGGCAAACTCCTGTGACTGGAAAGGCGGAACATGCATTTGGAAAGACCTTTCTGTCAAAAATGACCGGAACCACTCCAAGGCCCGATCTCTGATGCCCATATCCATGAGGCGCTGCAGGAGAATTGCATGAGAGACCGTATCGAAGGGGGCGCTTAGGTCCAGCAGGACCAAGGCCGCTGATTCTCCCACATCCAAGGTCGCCCGGATAGTCTCCGTAACCACCAGTAGCGCCGACTCCGTGCTGTGTTGAGCCCTAAAGCCATGTTGGGATGCGTCAAAGATGTCATTCTGCTCCACAAACCCGGAGAGTATGGTATTCACATGTGATTCTGTGACCTTGGCCAGAAAGGGCAGTTGGGAAATTGGGCGGAAATTGGCTGGCTCGGTGGGGGTCCAGCGTGGGCTTCTTTAGCAAAGGAATGACCTTGGCGTGTTTCCAGGCCCTAGGAATGGACGCTGAAGTCAAAGAAAAATTGACCAAGTTAAAATTCAGCGGAGCGAGGCATGCGTGGAATTGGTGGAAGTGTTTCGACGTCAAGGGGTCGGCTGGAGAGCCAGATTTGATTTTAGAACACAGTGCCTCGAACTCGGGCTCCGTCAGAGACGGGAAAGAGGCCAGGGAATTAGTACTCCTTAACCCCGAAATCCGTACCTCAGGCCCCCCCCTGAGATGGTTTCGGGGCGGCTAGCCCCTGATAGATATTGTCAACTTTATTCACTAAAAAAGCGGCCAGCTTGGTGCACTGTTTACTTGGCGAGATCATAGAGGTTTCCATGGCTCCTATGCTTTTCATCTTCTTTAGAACAGCGAAGATGGTTTTAGCTGGATTAGAGCGGGACAGGATTTTATTGGCCACGAACTTGGCCCGTGCTTGATGGATAAGCTTATGATAGTGCTGGATCGCGGAACGATATTTCCTTGTTGCTCGGTCCAGGCCTGTACTGAGATTAGATCAAATGACCTTAAAAAATTGTTAAATTCTCTTTCCGCAGGTGAGCCTTGATCTTTATCCGGACTCAGGTTATGGAGATTAAAATCCCCAGTGATAATTGGGTCCAAATGATCATATTCACAAAGCACTTCCTCTAGGGTTGATATGATCTGTTTGGTATTTGCCATTTTCGAAATTACCTTGTGTTTGAGATATACATTAATGATTAGGAGTTTTTTTTCTAGTTTTACCGTCCCATAGACCGTTTATCACAATGCACTGTGCAGTGTCCGTTGATCTACGAATCTCTTTGATTAAGACCTCCACTGCTTGGTTCATATAGATGGAAAGGCCTCCCGAGGGCCTACCAAAAAAATGTAGTTTCCTGGCTGGTATATGATTACCGACAAACCTTTTCAGGTGGTTGTCCTCTTTGGCCCATGTTTCCTGCAGGCAGAGAATGTCCCCCTTCTGGATCTTTTCCATTGCAGAAACGCTATTTCTTGTGTTTAGAATTCCTGCCACATTCCATGTCATGAGTCTCAGGCTTGTATAGTGGTGTCTTTTTGCCAGTCCCTCCAAGTTTCTTTGTGATGGAATTACAGCATATAACTTATTTTGTGCTGCAGGGCTAGGAGTGCTGCATAGTGTGGCCTCCGCACAGTGAGGTGGCTTTGCTAGGTGTCCTTCTTGTCGGAGATCTAAGCCGGCCTTCATCGCCGATATTTCTTTCAAGTATTTTCCTCTCACTGTGACCTTTTTTTTCGTTGATTTCAATTGTAAAATTGTGAAAATTCAGCTGGGTGTCGACGGGTTGAGTCCCTTTTAGGAAGGTTTGTGTCTTTTGATTGTTTCTATATTGTTTGATCAAGCCACCACCTTGTGTGGCCAGCACGTCTGGATATTTTTCTTCTTCTAGTTCATGCACCACTATGCCCCATTTATCAAAAGTAATCTTTTCTCTTAAAACCATATCGGCAAGGGATGGTGACTTCCATGTTGTTAATGTATTTTCCATTTTGATTTGCTTTTCGTCCACCTCAAATTGTATACTGAGGAGGTCTTTGTTCGTTATGTGAATTAGCGAAGGAATGTGATGAAGCAATTTCAAAATATTGCCCTTGTTGAGGATGTCTGTCCTTCCACGGGACCTATACTGGGGGCAGAACATGACTTTCGATGAGGTTGGTGCCTGTACCGTGTGGTTCTCTTCAATATTTAAATGTGCTCCTGGGGCTCTGTTCTCTGTTAGACGCATTTGAGTTTGCTCCATTGTTGCGTTTCTCTCTGTACTTGCTCCCTCTATGGTCTTTTCCTTTCCATCTGTCCTCTCTTCCTGTAATACCTGACAGGCAACATCTGTCCCCAGAGGTTTTGTTTGTCTTGAACTTCCTCTGTTCTCCTCAGACTTGGCCGAATAAATAGATTTCGGGCTGCTCCCCGCTACCCTTTGGGTTGACCCTGGCTCTGTGTTCTCATACGGTTGTTTTGGAATTGAATTCCTGCTTGCTTTATCAGTTTCCAATAATATTGAAGTGTGGTCTAGTGTATTTCCCATCGAGGTCCTCCTCTGTTTTTCAAAGATTGGGAAAATCTTTCTGCCTTGCTGTTTTCCGGTTATGGGAGTAATCTTCCCTTCTATGATTGACTGCTCCCTGGCCTTTTGAGCTTGAGTTTGTCTATTCATTTTTTGTTTCTTCTTTAATCTTTTTTTCTCTCGTCTGGACAGGGGCTTGTTGTCCTTTATGGCGGAGGTAGTTGGCTTCGGGCTACTAATGCACCTGATCTCGAGATGCTCCTCTGATGTATCCACCTGTAGATTCTGACTACTACTGTTCCATTTTGGCAGATTGTGCAAGTTTGTAAGATTTGAGTTAGCCGTGAAATTGGTGCTGGAACTGTTGTTTTTTCTTGCCTTGTTTATTGTTACCTTACATGGGCTATGTTGAGGGTTAACCATTACTGACACAACTTCTAGGCTGGCCTCTTTACTCCGAGTTATTAAACTAAGTTGGATCCCTCGGGGCTCTGTATTTCCTTTGTTGCTTGAACTAAGTTTTTTCAGATCCATAATTAATGTAGACAGGACTTCCGGAAGAGAGGAAAGTTTTTCTGCGATTACTCTACAGTGGCAGTCCTCTGTATTTACATGTTTTTCTAGTGCTTCTAGCCTGAGGCTTATGTTTGCTATAGCTAAGGCTATAGTTTGCATTTTGTCCATTTGGACCTCTAGTTTATGTGACTGCCAATTGAGGGCATTCGTGGCAGTCCTGAGTGTATGGATGATTGTAGATAACCAATTATTTTGTTCGTTTGAATCAACCTCAACATCACTTATATTGGTGCCTTCATCCTTCATATTTTCGGATGACCTGTTAGTTGTGACCATCCTGGCCTCCGATAGGGTGGCTTGATCATAATTTTCTCTTGCGTGTTGTATCTTAGAGCACTCATTGCTGGTATTTTCCCATTCAATTGAGTTCTGTATGCTAATTTGAGGCAGTTCCAACTCTGATGTGTCGTAGGTCCCCGCATCGGCTTGGATTCGCAAGCCTTTTTTTTCTATCCATGGGGCCCTGTCTATTGTGTGTGATACAAAATTACCAAAAGAGGGAGCTAGAGTAATTGAAGTAGGATTCTTACTCCACAGATTAGTACGCATAAACAAAAGGAATCCTACCAGGGGAGAAGTGCTGCCCATATAGGATATGGGAGCACTAGGTGTTTAGTAAAATACCCCTCACACACCAAAAGGCCCCTTGGTGTCATGCTTCATCATCGGGGTCTTCGCACCCCTCTATCGGGATGCGGCGTGCTGCGACCTACGGCTATGCGGGAGCACTTGCTGGATGGCTATGTGTGGTGCGTGTGGTGCAAGTGATAGGGATGATAATGTGAGTGGTGGTGGGTAGTGAAAAATTCAAAAGTACCTGGCTCGTAGGTGAACATTTTTTTTTATTCAAGACCTCGGGCTGGCACTATTAAAAGAAGTGAAGTGCGAGGTAAAAGTCTGTCGTGATAATGAACAGTACCTCATGTGTGCGTCGACATGTTTCGGAGCTGGCGCTCCTTCTTCAGGACGGGAGCACAACTTCCCCACCTTCCTCACGTTTTACTAGTTGTAATTCAAAAATAATGGTTTATTAATTAAAAGTGACAAATTAATTAAGTGATCAATAGGCTATAATGTACCTACAGCGGATTTTTGCTCAGGATACATGCAGTTGCATGACTTAATAGAAATAAGTTGCTTGCTTCATGAGCTCATAGAAGCGTCTGGGGGTTGATTGCTACGGTGTGCAATAACGTAGGGACGAATTATCCACCGTCTTACCCCTCGCGCTGCTCAGCTCGAAACGAGCCCGACTTGGTGTTCAGGGATGTTGAAGTTTCCGGTGCTGCAAATGAATCTGGTGAGGTGCTTTGTACATTAACTGTTTATATACCTGTATTCACAGCTTCATATTTATGTATACAGTGTGGTGTATTCATTGTTTATTGCCTTTCACTCGGTGCCTAAGAATTTATTAGCTTCAGTGACTTATTGCCTTTGCCTACAATATTAATAAAGCTCATTTTTACCTCCAGTGGAGTGTTGGAGTTTCTATGTGAGTAAGTGGTGTGTGTAAGTTCAGATTACGCAAGTGGGCAAAGCAATACATTTTGGCGTAGTCGGCAGGAGACGTAAATTATGCGGGGAGGAACATGTTTAAAAAGACGAAAGGTGGTTCTGGTTCTTTGGCACCGAGTGAAATCCCTTTAGCCCCCATATAAATTCCTGGATGGGAGGCGACACCGTACTCCGCGCTGACGCGTGAGTATTCTAAAAGCTCAGGATTAAGTGAGAGTTGGTTTGACTGTCTGGGCGAAGCAACACCAGAAGATGTTATAAATTGTTTACAGAAGGTTCCTGTGGAGAAAAGTAAAGAGTTATGTGCAGTGGGGCGCAGAGGTTGGGTTTTATTGCATGCCTACCGTCAAGTTTTTGACAAATGTTTATCTCTGCAGCTGGAACAGTTGGGCTTAGAAAAACAACTTGTTGAAGCTAAGAATATTTCTACGATGCTATCCTGTCAGAATAGGTTATTACAAGATAAGTTAGAAACATATCAGACGATAGCAGAGCGGGCTGCAGTCCGTGTTGCTGAATACAGATATAGCAAGAGGAGAGGGCGAGTTAGTTAACGGAAGGTTCATTTAGCGATTGCCAAAGCAGGCTTAGATTTTGACCCTGCAAATTGGGACTCCAACATCTGGGAATCGTCAGAATTCTCCTCAGAAGGAGAGCTGCCCTTGCAAGAGGGGGGAAGAGACGAGCAAGGAAAAAATGCTAAGAGAGTGGAAGCACAGCCCATTCTAAGACGGAAACTTCAAATTGCTCCAGGGAACCCGGATGGAGTCATGTTGAATAGTTTGGAGGATTTTACACAGCAAGAAATAAGTGATCTTTTAGCGAGGTTTAGACAGAAGCCCGGTGAGACACTATTAGCTTGGATAGTGCGCCTCTATGATCATGGCGCTTCTGGGGTCATGTTAGATGAGGGGGACGCTGCAAAATTTTGTACTCTCAGTACTGATCCCACTGTGCAGAGATATTTTCGGACCTTCCATGGTGATGACCAAATTACCCTGTTGCAGCTAGCTGCACGGGGTGTGGTCACAAGTACCCCACAGATTCTGACTGGCCTGGGAATGAAAAAACATGGTTTACCCTAAGAGATGCTTCGCAGAGAATTAAGGAGGAAGGGATGAAGCTGGCTGTTCTTGTAGGTGAGGCGCATAATTTAATGGGTCAGTTAATGACTGTGTCAATGCGGAACAAAATCATTTGTTTGGCGCCCCCTGCATACAAAGCTGTGGTAATGACTTTGTTAATTAATCAAACTGGCAATACCATAGGAGAAGTAGTCGAGGCAGTCCGTGAGCTGGGAGAGCTTGGGGAATGGGCCAAGCCAGACAGGGCTTCGCGCTCAGAGTCCCGTACTGATAACAACAGAGTGACCAGACGTGATATGTTCTTGGCGCTGTTAAAGGATGAGGTGTCAAGGAGTGAGATTGATGGTATTGAGACCAAAAGCATGTGGGAGATGTACCGTAAGCGAGGACTGGATAAGAAGGAGGGGAGTAGGCATGTAAACAGAAAAGATAACAAGAAAGTGAGTCGCAGGGATGCAGAGCCTGAGGAGAAGCCTGAAAAAGCAGGTCAGGAGAGAGAGAGAGAGAGAGAGAGGGAATCTCATGTGAGAGTGACAAAAGAGAAAGGTTGGGACCGAGATTGCACAGATTCAGATGGGGACCGGGAAGAGGAGGAGTTGTTCCCTGAGGGTTACCCAACATTGTATTCAGATCTGCGCCGGGAGCTGCGCCGGGCAAATGCAGAGCTGCGCAGGCGAAAATTAGATTAGGAAATTGGCCAAGCTCCGGTGCAGGGATGGATTCGCAAAGATAATAGACCACATGTGAGGGTTGAGATCTATTGGAAAAATAGAAATGTTCAGGAGGTGCGGGCTTTGGTAGACACGGGAGCGGAGGCCACATTGATACATGGCAATCCACGAAAATTTAAAGGACAGTATTTTACTATATTAGGTTTGGGAGGACAGGAGACACCAGCAGTGCAAACGGTAATTCAGATGAAAATAGGCAGACTTCCCAAGAGAGCATACACTGTTTTGATTGTGCCTATTCCTGAGTACATTATTGGTATTGACATTCTGAAAGGTATGACCCTATACTTAGATGATGGATGCTATCAGTTTGGGTCAAAGCAGTACTTCTCAGTAGCTTCTGGGAGGGTGGGGCGCTTGAAGATTCCCCCAGTGAAGGTGCCCCAAGCAACAAAAGTGGTTCATATAAAGCAGTACAGGATTCCAGGGGGACATGATGAGATTACCGCAACCATTCGGGACTTGGTAGAGGCGGGGGTGGTGAGACCGATTACCACGGCGTGGAATAACCCCGTGTGGCTCTTGCGCAAACCTGACGGAAGCTGGCGTATGACAGTTGATTACCGCGAGCTTAATAAGCATACGCCCCCGTTGACAGCCGCGGTACCAGACACCATCACCTTAATTGAAAAAATTCAGAAACACAATGGGACATGGTATGCGGCCCTTGATATTGCCAATGCTTTTTTCACAATTCCACTTGCCCCTGAGTGCCAGGAACAATTCGCATTCTCATGGGGTGGTAGGCAATTTTAGTTTCAATCTCTTCCTATGGGGTATTTACATAGTCCCACGATCTGTCACCGGCTGGTGGCAGAGCATTTGGACGAGGTGTCAATCATTTCTGGAGTGCACCTTTGCCATTACATTGATGATGTGTTGATTCAAGGAGAGACCCAAGAGCAGGTGCAGGCCCAACTAGACAGAGTGGTAGAGCACTTGCAAAGCAAAGGGTGTGTGATTAACCCCGAGAAGGTGCAGGGACCCTCTCAGAGTGTGAAGTTTTTAGGCATTCAGTGGCATCAGGGACACAGGGAAGTGCTGCCACAAGTGAGGCAAAAGATCAAAGAGTTTGCAGTGCCAAAAATCCAATGAAAGCGCAGCGTTTCATTGGATTGTTTGGTTTTTGGAGACAGCACAGTCCCCATTTGAGTCAGATTGTGGCCCCTCTGTACAAGGTGACACGGAAGAAACATGAGTTTGAGTGGGGAGAGGCACAGCAACAGGCGTTTGAGTCAGCGAAGGAGGCTATACAGCGTGCCTTGGATTTATGGCCCATACGAGAGGGAAGCATTGATTTAAATGTAACTGTCCAGGATCAGTATGCAACCTGGAGCCTATGGCAAAAGCAGGGGAGACAGAAAGTGCCCCTAGGGTTTTGAACAAAGAAATTACCTGATGCTGGAGAGCGGTACACTCCTTTTGAGAAGCAGTTGTTGGCATGTTATTGGGCTCTCGTGGATACCGAGCAGTTGACCCTAGGGCACAATGTGTTTTTGAGACCTGAGATACCTATCATGCAATGGGTGATGAGCTCACCCAAGACACACAGGATTGGGCATGCACAGGAGGCTAGCGTCATAAAGTGGAAGAGGTACATACAAGACAGAGCACGAGTTGGTCCTAAGGGTACCACCGTGCTGCATGAGCAAGTGGCACAGACTCCTGTAGCCGATGCAGAAATGTTGCAAGATGTACCTAAAGTGCGAGAGTCCCCGGTGAAATGGGGTGGGCCTTTTTCAGAGTTGTCCGCGGAGGACAAAAAGGCATGTGTGGTTTACAGATGGCTCAGCCAGATATGTGGGGACCAAGAGACATTGGAAGGCAGTGTCGTATAATCCGGTGACCAAAAAACTGTTGTCAACTACTGGAGAGGGAAGAAGTAGTCAGTTTGCAGAATTGTATGCTGTTTACCAGGCATTAAAGCAAGAGCTCCCTGGTACATGTCACATTAACACTGATTCATGGTCTACCGCCAATGGGTTAGCCACTTGGCTTCCCACATGGCATGCTCATAATTGGATGATTCACAATAGGGAGGTTTGGGGAAAGGAGTGGTGGCAGGAAATTTGGGAATTGTTGTCCCAGAGTACAGTTACAGTTTATCATGTCGATGCTCATTGCCCGACTGACTCACTAGAGCGTTGGTGCAATTCCTTTGCAGACCAAGAAGCGAAGATTCATGAAGCTGAGGTGGAGACGCAGGATTATGACTTGGTGGGCATGGCTAAATGGGCGCACCAGAAAAGTGGACATTTGGGTGAGCGAGCCACTAGCAGGTGGGCTGAAAGTAGAGGGATGTATATTCCCCTAGATTTGTTTAAGACTGCAATCATTCACTGTTAGGCAGAGGGAAGTTACCAGGGCAGATATGGCAAATTGATTTCATCGGGCCGATGCCAATGAGTCGAGGATGTCAGTATGCATGCACGGTGGTGGATACCTATTCTGGCTATGTCATCGCCTTTCCATGCAAGAGAGCAACCCAGTCTAACACTCTGAAAACGTTGAATTTGTTGATCTTGTATTACGGAATTCCATTGCAGGTCCAAAGTGACAATGGGTCACATTTTAAAGGAAAGATGGTGCAAGATTTTTGTGTGCAGCATAACATTGAATGGATCTATCACATACTCTATTACCCACAGGCAGCAGGTTTGATTGAGAGAATGAATGGTTTGCTGAAAGAGCAGTTGAAAAAGTTGTCTGATGGGTCATTGAAGGGGTGGAGGGATCATTTGTCTGCTGCATTGCAGATTTTAAACAACCGACCCCTTGCTGATGCAGAGACTCCTTTGATGCGCATGTTGACCCCAGCTTTGCAGATTAGGCCCCATGTGGCCACAAACACGATTCTGTATTGGGAGACAGCTCCCAGAGCTTTGGCTCCATATCGTGCCACACCAGAAGCTGCCGGTCTTGATTTACATGATTTGAAACTCTATCGATTGTAACCACGAGACATTACCTTGATTGAGACAGGAATTGGAGTTCAAATTCCCCCAGAGCATTTTGGGCTAATCGCCCCTCGATCTGGGCTTGCCCTTAAAGGCATCCAGGTTTTGGGAGGGGTGGTCGATGCCGATTACCAGGGGGAGATCAAAGTTATCCTATTGAACAGTGGAAACAATAATCTGATTGTGCAACCCGGTGACCGTGTTGCCCAAATGGTCATCATGCCGATTTATGGAGGAAATGTCATGAAGGGGACGGCCTCGGCCCTTCTAACTGTGCGAGGAAAGGGCGGGTTTCGGATCTACTGACAAGAACCCAGGGGCAAAATTGTGGGTGGAGTCCCCAAACAAACCTCCTGAACCTGCAGAATTGATCGCTAAGGG
Source organism: Lissotriton helveticus (assembly GCF_964261635.1). Lineage (NCBI taxonomy): Eukaryota > Metazoa > Chordata > Amphibia > Caudata > Salamandridae > Lissotriton > Lissotriton helveticus. Next base: position 329,543,344 of record NC_136060.1, on the reverse strand, counting down.
CAAGGATAACATCCTAGTCATCATGTAACCCGGACAGGAAAAGTGGGAAAATGTACCTGCTGAAAAATGTTATTTGCGAGAGTGATTATACCAGTTTGTTTTCTGTTTCTAGATCACAGTATGGCTTGCCGCTGCAATGCTTGTGCTGTGTGGTCGGTGTTTGGGCGTGTCCGGAGGGGTCTGGGAGGGCCCGGGGATGCCGAAGGGGATCAACCGCCCGAGTCGGATGACAGCATTGTTGCAGCAACCGGATAACATCTGGACCTACTTGGCCGGGAATGTGCTGAACACTTCCCACTTCTGTATGAGAAATCTTCAGAGTACAGCTGATATAATATCCACCTGTCTTGTCGCCGTACCTACCCCTGCACATGTGCTCCTACACATCTTCAACCAAACTAACTTTGATGGGGTAGTGGAGGAAAGTGATGTCCGAACACATCTGAGTCTTTATGAGTACTGTTGCTTTTGCCCGGAGGTTACAGATAGCCTCTGGAGGAACATGACGAGTATTGTTACTTACAATATCTCTACTGGAGATGTTTGCTATCAACTAACTTGTGACCCTGCCCAAATTGGCAAGTGTGGCCAATTGAAACTAGAGAAAAGCAAACAATTGACCCCTGATCAACAAACATTATGTCAGTCACGACATGACAGTTTTTGTAGTAATGTTACCAATTATATGGTTTGTAATCACACCGTATTAGCCACTAGCCATATTAACCATGTGAAATTACCTAAAGGATGGTTGTTCTCGTGTGGTAATATTTCATACACTTATATACCAGCTAACATAACTGGAGGACCTTGTGCCTTATCACGATTAAGCCTTATGCTTTTTCCCATGCATTCTGTTACACGTATTCGCTCTTCTAGAGCCGCTATTCAATTACCTGAGGATTGTGACTCCAATATTGACTTGCTTTGTAGAACAGAATATACTAGTTTGGCTCTTTCCATTGTAGGAGTGTCAGGACTGTCTGTTTATAATGCTAGGACAATTGCAAAGTTTGGTTGTTTAATAGTGAAAAATCTCAATCATACTTCTGCCGCTTTAGCTGAATTATTATTAGATGTTCAAGGAACAAGAAAAGCTGTTTTGCAAAATAGGGCTGCTGTGGACTATTTGTTGCTAAAACATAACCACGGTTGCGAGGACTTTGATGGGCTCTGTTGTTTCAATTTATCTGATCATTCTACATCTATCCATGCACATATTAATGCTTTAAAAGATTTAGTGAAAGGGGTTACGCAAGACGTTGACCAAGGATGGTGGGATTGGTTGTTTGGATGGCTGCCTAATTTTGAACAGCTTTGGTATATCTTGGGTGTTATTATAGTCATTATTTGCATTTTTATCTCATTATGTTGTTGCATTCAATGCATTCCTAATCTTGTCTCCCTTTTTAGGCCCAGATCCATGGTATTTACGCCAATGGGGTATGATAGGTGAATCGAAGGTCAAGGGGTGGAATGTACTGCATTTGCCATTTTACACGTGCTAAATTACATGTTGACCATGATTCCATGCAATGCTCTGATCTTCCATATTATTTCATCGCACTTCCATTTTGTGCTGCTTTGCCCTGTAGTTACACTTAAGCAGTAACATAAACATGTTTTTCACGTAAACCAGTACAGATGGGTGCGAGGCATCTCGTGAGAATGCCTCGTGAGGTTAGCATGTACCTTCAGAGTGCTTTTCATGCATTCCATACTTATCTCTAGGACATAGGGACGATAGCCGTACAGAGCTCCAAGGCCGTAGAATAGGGAAAGGAATGTATTTGGCCTCAGCACAGCCGAAGCAGAATCTGGCCAGGTCTGTCTGGGCGGGTCTGATGCAGAGATGGGGGCCAGCACCTGTGAATAGATGGGCGAGATCGCCTGCTAGAGGCTTCTCGAACAGGTTGATTTAAACTATAAAAAGCGGTGTCTGTGGGGTGGAGCTCAGGAACTCCATCTTGGAGTGGACGCACTCGCTGGACAACTTTGGTGCCCGAAGAGATTACTCCCTGAGCCCCGGTCTACGGGTTCCCGACTTGGTGTTCAGTGTTTGGCCCAGGGATGTTGAAGTCTCCGGTGCTGCAAATGAATCTGGTGAGGTGCTTTGTACATTAACTGTTTATATACCTGTATTCACAGTTTCATATTTATGTATACAGTGTGGTGTATTCATTGTTTATTGCCTTTCACTCGGTGCCAAAGAATTTATTAGCTTCAGTGACTTATTGCCTTTGCCTACAATATTAATAAAGCTCATTTTTACCTCCAGTGGAGTGTTGGAGTTTCTATGTGAGTAAGTGGTGTGCGTAGGTTCAGATTACGCAAGTGGGCAAAGCAATACACTCACCTCGCGTTCAGCTCGCTCGCGTTTCGATCACGTGGTCTGTAACTGCCTCTCGGATTGAGTGGAATAAAGCCCCACAGAGTACTAGCACGTCCGCTCTCCTGGTTGAAAGAGGGTATCAGATAAAATGCCTGGGTAATTAAAACTATTAACCTTGGTGATGAGTGACCCATCGAGCACTTCAATTTTTTTCTTTGTCCTTGTGTTCGTGGGGCCGCTTTATCATAACAAAAGATATTTGTTGATTTACTCTCAAACAAACACTATGTGTACAGTTAGAAAAAGAGCTGAATAACATTTGAAGGCCCTTTGCTGTGCATGTGATCCAGCGCTCCTATAGAAAATATGCCATAAGCAATGCTACCTAACTCCACAATACTCACCATTAATCATAAATCATTCACAAGGCCCATAAACTAACATGACATATTTTGAGCAACTGAATCATGTGACCTAATTAATAAAACCTATTCACAACCTATATACATTTTATATACAACTGCAGTATAATATTTTCACCATGGTTATTAAAAACTTTGCATTTAATTAAGCCACCTTGGCGAATGAATCTGTTAATGGTAACCTAAAATTCATAAATAACAAGGCCAGCTTGTGGTTTAAGAATCTTATTTATTAACCATTATTCAAAGAAAGTGCATTTTATTTATTAAAATCTTTTTATTCAAGCATTATTATAGAGATTTTAGTAAGAGGTAATGACAGTTTTAAGCAAATCACATAGCATATTTCAAATGGAAATAACGGTTTAGCATCACCTTAATCCTAAGTCCCTAGCTACACTTACTCCATTAAAAATAAGGGAAAAGTCAAAAGGCCCTAAAAAATCTTACGTGCTCCAAGAAAAGTCCAACAGCACGAAACACCCAACTGGTGTCAGCAAACAGCAGCTCTCCCACTCCCAGAGGGACAGTTTTTATACCTTTCTGACTAACTAATCTAAGTAAAATTGAATAAAATCGCCCTAACTAGCCACACTTCCTGGAAAGGCGCTCTGGTCTATCGCCCACCAGGATTAAACCCTGACTTTGCGCTTACTCTTCAAGAGCTTTTAGCTCCCCATCTCAAATCTAAAGAAGACTTTATCCTCCTGGGAGATTTCAACATCCATGTAGATCAGCCAGCATTATCCGAATCCATTTCCCTGGTTATGGATCTTTCAAATTTAGGTCTAGAATTACAGAATAATGGACCTACACACAGGGGTGGCCATACGCTAGATTTAGTCTTTTCCAACTGTACCAAATTAACTTGCCTCCCAGCAAGAGAAATTCTATGGACAGACCATTTCCTGTTAGAATTTAAATTACTGACTCCAAAGAGACCCACTAATAAAGTACCATCTCCTCCTACCTGGCGCCGTCAATGGCATAAAACCTCAGCTAACAAACTACAGGAAATCTGGACACAACCTGCCATATTGGCAGTGGACACAGCAGATATAGCGTTGGCTAAACTTAATGATTCAATTAAGCGAGCCATTGATATTTTGGCCCCTTTAAAACTACATAAACAGTCTCCTTCCCCTAAGCAGGAAAGTTGGTACACCCATGAGCTAAGAGAAGAGAAGCGGAAATGCAGACGAGCAGAGAAAATATGGAGAAGAAGTAAAACTGAGGAGACCCGAGCAGTTTTCCTAGATGCTCAATCAATATACTATAAAAACATAAAGCAAGCTAGAAAACACCGCCTAATGCAACAACTTGCAGAAGCGGGTAATTGTCCTAAGGAGCTCTTTAAAATTCTGCAAAATTTTGTAAAACCCGCCGCATGTGAGAGCTCTGATGATTTCTCGCAGACTCTATGCGATGAAATCTCGCTATTCTTTGAGGACAAAATAAACATCATTTACGAAAGAATAGTGGCGGCTAACAACAACATGGGTGACATTAATAAGCCCCTGTCCCCGATCCCGCTAAAGCACAATAAACATCCTCTGCTATCCTTCCCTCCAATTGACAATGCAGAGCTCCTTCCTCTCATCGTCCATATTAAATCTGGGTCCCCAAATGACCTCCTTCCTGCCAAGATGGTTGCCCCTCTGATTTCTCTCTTGGGACCCTCTATACAGAGCGTCATTAACATCTCTCTTGCGAAAGGACAGGTCCCGGCAGACTGGAAAAGAGCGGTGGTAAACCCAATAAGGAAAAAAGCGGCATCTCCATGGACAGACCTCTCAAACCTGCGTCCTATTTCACTCTTGGCTTACATCGGCAAGATAGCAGAGAGGCACGTGAACACCTATCTATCAGGACATCTAGAAGCAACGGAGGGCCTGGACTACTCGCAATCTGGGTTCAGGCCCAACCACAGCACCGAATCAGCCCTTCAAACAGTGACCAATAACATCAAAATGGCACTGGATGAGGGCAGTTCTATGATTCTGGTGCTGTTGGATCTCTCCGCTGCTTTTGATACGGTGTCTCACACGGTGCTTCTCGATCGTTTAAGGGACGTAAGCTTGGAGGGAGTGGCTCTGTCATGGATGAAGAGCTTTCTATCTGGCCGCTCCCAAGAAGTTAGGCTGGGCTCCCACAAATCCACCTACAGGGAGCTCAACAAGGGAGTGCCACAGGGCTCATGTTTAAGCCCGACAAAATTTAATGTGTATGTGGCCCCCTTGGCCAACTTAGCAAGATCATTTGGGTTCACCCCGGTGTCGTATGCCGACGACACCCAACTCCTCTTTCCTTTTAAAAGTCTGACACCTGCAATAAAAAGATCATTTGCAGATGGAATGAGAGCAATATCAGAGTGGATGTCATCAAACTGTCTTCAGTGTAACGTAGGGAAAACAGAGGTCATGCTGTTTGGACAAGCGGCAACACACTGGTCACCTGAATGGTGGCCTTTAGAATTAGGACCTGTTCCCAGCCCCAAGAGCACGGTAAAAAACTTGGGAGTGTTATTAGATCAGACACTCACATTTAAAGACCACGTCAACCAAGTGGCTGGTACCTGCTTTCGGGCAATTGGGATCCCAAGAAGAGTGTTTCCCTATCTGCCAGATTGTCACAGGAAAACACTTGTGCAGGCGCTAGTCATCAGCAGAGTGGATTACTGTAACGGTCTTCTTTTAGGAGCTAATGAAGGTCAACTTAATAAGTTACAAGTAATCCAAAATACGGCTGCAAGGACTGTCCTGAATGTTCCCCCTAGGACTCCTTCTCGCCCCCTGCTGACTAGACTCCACTGGTTACCAGTGAGGAAGAGAGTACAGTTTAAGACTCTATGTACCATTCACAAAAGTGTGATAGGCGAAGGCCCAAAATATCTGGCCCAAATCTTTCAGCCATATGCTCCTGGGCGTTCCCTGCGATCCAGTAATCTGCAGCTATTGCAGGTACCCAGAATAAAGAAATCCAGACAAGGAGGCCGAGCGATGGCCCATGCGGGACCAGTGCTCTGGAACTCTCTACCTCTTGAGTTGAGATCACTCACTAGCCATCTGGCCTTTCGGAAGACCTTAAAAACACACTTATTCACTAGTGATTAACGCCTCCTTTGCAATATGTACTACCCCCCCCCTGAACACGACTATCTGGAGTCATATTTTTACTGGCAAAAGCGCGGAGATACCCCTTCGGGGGTCTATTCAGGCGCTATATAAGAATATAAAATAAAGAAAATAAAAAATACTTTTCTGCCATTCAGAGTTCTCATTGGCTGTCAAATGACAGACCATAATGTCATCACATTCTTTGGAGCCCAGTTCCGACTCTTTCTTAGAGTCTATTGTCCTTTATTTACGAGTAACGAAGCTTCCTCCAGTTCGCAACATCTAAATTCAAGTGTCCGCGACTTCCTTAGCTTGACAATCTCTCTGCCGGTTCCTGGCCTTGGCCACGCTGACCAAAAGTGCAGTCAGTTCACTGAACAATCACGTTTGTATTTTTCTCCTTTTAAAACTTGGCAGGAACTTTCCACACTGGGCTCTTGCTTTCTCTGAGCAGAACTTTGCCAACTGCACATTAAGACGAACTAGGCCTCAAGCCTCTTTTCAGAAACTAGTGCATAAACAAACACAAAAGAATAATTAATGCAAGAAATAAAGATTGTTCTGTTACCCACCCACCTTTGCTAATTATTAACCCATTAATCTATGTTACCTAGCAGAAGCAAATAAAGCAACAAACAGATTCGTGCAACATTTAAGACAGAAAAACAAAACATGAGCACACAGAAATAAGCACATGCCATTAATAAACGGCCGCATTTAGTTCTGACATGACAATAGACAGGATTAATTCATTATTTTCACACACATGCAAATGCAACATAATGCACATTTATGAGCACACATATTAGTTTCCCGCATGTTTATGATAATGCAACTTTTACTCTAGGTTGGTTAATATTTTCACCGCACACATTATTAATAATATTATTTTATTATGGAAGTTTAAACTTCGCGAGCTGAAATAAATGTATTTCTAAATCTCGCTCCATCAACTCCCTCATCTGGTGATCTCTAAATCACCAAACCACACCCAAAAATTTTAGAATTTTTTTATCTAAAGATGAACATGATTTGTTTCACTGTGTTAGTATTCCTAAAGACTTGTCTCAGTTGTCTGTCTGCAACTTTCATATTGAGCTTTACGAAACTCTTACAGTTCTATCTCTTTTTCCTGTTCCTTTCTGATCTAATAAATTCTCTTCTTTTCCCTCAGGTATTTATTTCTCTTATGTAACATGCAACTGATCTTCAACAAAAGTATCACAAAAACTATTACAAACAAAGGTGTTAGAATCTTGCCAAGAATTGAACCACCAATCTCTTGAAACCAGGTTTTGATTGCCTGAAATCTTTTGGATAGACGTTCTGAAAAATCATCCTCTTCTAAAGGAACAATTTCTGAATGCATCTCTGTAATATTTTTGATATACATCTCAATGTTTCTACTTTCATCAGGGATATATGTACAACAATGTTGGACATGTAAAATGCCACAGACTCCTCCCTCTTTTGCTGGGAGTATGTCCAGGGCAAGACGGTTTTGCATTACCATAGATCTGATTGCGATAACCTCGGTATCCACTAATTGGAAACCACTAGCTGTGTCAGTTGACAATCTGTCAACAATCGTGGACAATTTTCTGATTCTTCCTGCATTCCGAGTTATACCCACCAAAGGTATCACCGCTTCAAAAATGTCTCCCAAAATTTCTGAGAAACTTTCTCTTTTGAACCTATTTACATGATTACTAATTTCAAATGAGCCTTCCGCATTTCTGTCAACATGAAATATTTTCGGAAAAACAAGTCCAACAAAACACGTCCCATACCAATGGTCTGGGAGGTTATAATAGGCTTTGTCTTCACAAACAAAATAAATTCCAGGAAAAATTGGGTCTCTACCACCTTTGAATCCCCAAACCCCATGATTTGGTAAGTGTCCTCACAATTGCTAGCCCCAACAAAATAATGATCAAAAAGCGTGTTATCTCTTCTAACACAAAGCTTACCACTAATTGGGTTGTCTATGTGTATTGCAACATTGTCAAAAGATTTGCCATTTAGTCTTTCATCCTCCTTCCGCCAGAATTTCGATTTGGTCTGCTTGACCATCTCATTTCTCTTATAGATTGCCCTTCTCTCCTCAACAAGGTTCAGGAAAGATTTTTCCTCAGCTCTCAATTTGCATGTCAAATTATTTCTAAAAGCATACTCGTAGGTAAGTTCGTTAGTTACTATAAAGAATTCCCTCATCTGTTTCGCTTGCTTGTGCTTGTTTAAGCCTTTCTCAATTTTCAGGTTAGCAAAAATGTCATCATAATTAGAGTAGTAATACTCCAAACGACCAGTCTGATAAAATAAGCTAGCTATTACACAACAGGTTATGCCGTAAGTAAGAGGAAGCATATTATATGTCACTCCCTCTGAAACAGAAGCAGGCAATTTCACACAGATGTAACAGTCTTTGACTTCCATAACCTTAACATATTCAGCCAGGAGTCTTGAAAATGTATTGCTAGAAAAATCACCAACAGACCTATCTTGATGAGTCTCTGGTCTGTGATCAATAACTTTGTTAGCTTTACCTGTTGCACTATGTTTGTCTTGTTTAACTGAAGCTTTGCTTGTCATATTGACCTTGTACATCTCCTTATCGATCCCGAAAGGAAAGATGACAGCTAAAACTAACCAGAGCAGAATTATTAAAAGCACACATATCAGAGACATCTTACAGCATCTTTTAAAGATGGAGCATCTTGAGCTGTTATTTACAAAAACATAAGGCATTTTCACTAAGCTTGTAAAGAGAAAAAGAAAACAAAAATTTAAAAATATCTAAATTAAAAATTTCTAACACCTCCCTTTTTCGTTTTTTTTTTTTTTTAAAACCCTCTAACAGCTTTTCTTCGACCTTGCGTCACAATTTGTTTTCCAGCGAACACAATTTCTTCGACCTTGTGTCACCTAACACAATTTCTTCAGCCTTACGCCAAAAACAAAACCCTAATTTTTAACAGAAAAATGCCTCAATCATTGTCACTATTTTCTTCAATTTCTTCCTGACCACTACTGTTCACTTCAACTACAGGTGGGATAATTATGTAGGTCCACTCAGGGGACTTATACTTTAGGTTCGGTTTAAGAACTCTTTTTGTTTTTCTGCTAATAACTTCTATTTCCTTCCCGGTCTCACTTTTCTTTTCAGGATCTTCCTGACTAGTTATTTCATTGATCTGCTCCTTGGATTTCTTTATCAATTTGAATTTCAGCCCTTCATTTTCACTTGGCCAGTTATCACCTTTTCTTAGTAATTTTTTCTTTGGTTCAGTCACATTGCATTCTGTTCTCCAAGCTCTTTTTCTGAATTTTCCTATCTGAGATTCTTCATCACTGTCTTCAGATTCACTGTCAGAGATTCGAATTCTTGACTCAGGTTCTTCTTTACTCGGCCACTTCACTCCGTTAGGAACTCTATCCTTATAACTGGTACTTGGCAATTCGTCTTCTTCTTCTATTACCTTCAACTTCCCAGTTTCAGAATTCTTGTTCCTGCTTTCAGAGCTTCTTTCCTGCCTTTCAATACTCTCCTGGTCTTGATTCCGAACTTGATCAGACTCTTCTGCTACTTCTTTTTCTAGCAGATCTTCTTCATTTTCAGAGTCCAAAATTATGATTTTCAGATCCTTTTCACTTAAATTTTCATTCACAGATGAATTTTCCAGATGTCGACCAGCCTGTCGATCTTCAGAATCTGGATTTCTTTCAGATTCTTCTTCTGAATCTGAATCAGTTGTCGTATCACTTTCCTCATCAGAATTTTCAGGTGTAGGCACACGAATGGTGTGGCTAGCGTGTATCCACCTTTTTATGCCTCTGCACTTCACTGCATTTGTCGTTACGAGAATAACTTGCCTTGCTTCCTGCCACCTTGGCACCAAACAGGTTCTTCTTCGGTGAACCTTTGTCCTCACCCAGTCACCAGGTGACAGATCATGTGCTTGCTCTTTTTCTCTTGTCTGTACTTCAGTTCCCACCTGATTAGACACAGAAGTCACGACATCAGACAGTTTCCTGCAATACTCCAAAATTGCACTATCATTAATGGTCAACAATTTCCCTATTGGTATGAATGCCTGTTTCATGACTCTGCCCATGAGAATATCATGTGGACTTAAACCTGTCTTTTTATCTGGTGTACTTCTTAGAGTCATCAACACAAATGGAAGAGCATCTGTCCACTTTATACCGGTAGCTAGATACATTTTTGCAATTCTATTCTTAATTGTTCCATTAATTTGCTCAACAACTCCAGATGCCTCTGGTCTGTATGCACAATGCAATTTCTGCTCAATGTGTAAGGCTTCACAAATTATTTTTAACAGTCTGTTTTCAAAATGCCTTCCTCGATCACTCTCCACAGTCACTGGGAAACCGTACCTTGGTATAATCTCCCTCAAAAGCAATTTTGCAACAGTAATTGCATCGTTGTGACGTGTGGGAAACGCGTCAACCCATCTTGAAAACAAACAAACAAACACCAAAACATAACGCAGCTTGTTATGTGGTGGCATTTCAATGAAATCCATTTGTAACCTGGTGAATGGACCACCCTCCCGTCCTATGGTTCCCATTCCCACCACAGTTTTCCTGATTGGGTTCATTTGCTGACAAGTCAAACACCTCTGACAAAGAGATTCTGCAATTGTTCTGAACTTGGTATTAAACCAAGTTTCTCTGAAAAGCCTAATCATCGAATCTCTTCCAATATGCCCCAGGCCATGATACATCCTGGCCATGTCAGCAATCATACAGTTTGGTAAAACTACTCTGCCATCTTTGTATGTCCAAATTTCATCCTCATCTCACTGCCTACATTCTGCTCTCAACCATGTGTTTTTCTCTTCATCATCAGCTTCATCTTATATATCTTTGATTTCCTGCCATGTCTCAACTACTGATGTTAGCGTTAGAGAATTCAAAACATGTTCATCATTCTTTTTCCGATTAATTGCAAAATCATTTCTTGCGCAGTACTTTGCAATTTCGTCTGCGTAAGCATTTCCTTTGGTAATATAATCTTCTCCCTTCTTATGGGCTGCACACTTCACGACAGCAATTATTTCTGGTAACTGAATGCCATCAATCAATCTTTTGATTAACTTTGCATTTCTGATTGGCCATCCTGCAGATGTCAAGTAGCCTCTCTGAGACCAGAGCTGTCCATAATCATGCACAACTCCGTACCCATACTGGTTATCAGTTATTATGGTAATTTTCAAATGTATTGCTCTTTCACATGCACGAATTAAAGCAATCAATTCTGCTACTTGACCTGAACGAATTCCTTCAAGACATGATGCTTCCACAACATCAGCAACTGTGCACACTGAGTAGGCTGCTCTCAAAAACCCCTCCTCTGTTCTCAAACAAGAACCATCAACAAAGTAGACACGCTCTGAAACAGGCCACGGAACATCTTTAATGTCCTGCCTTGGCTTGGTACAATATTCCAAAACGTCCAAGCATTCATGATCAATATCATTTTCATTTCTGATTTCTGTTACAGTACCATCAGGCAATAATGTGGAAGGATTTAAATTCACACATCTTGCTATTGAGACATTATCTGATCCCAGAATTATTTTCCCATACTTGGTGAGTCTGCTACTTGTCAAATGCTGCGTCTTACTTCTGGTAAGGAGAATTTCAACTGAATGGGGAACATAGACTTTTACAGGAAATCCCATGATAATTCCTTCACTTTGCTCAAGACTCACACTGGTTGCAGCTACTGCTTTTAAGCAGCCTGGCAATGCTTTTGCAACAGGATCAAGCACTGCTGAAAAGTATGCAATTGGTTTTCTTAGTTTCCCATGTCTCTGAATTAACACAGACAATGCACATCCTTCTCTATCACTGCAATAGTGCTCAAAACCTTTTTCATAATCTGGCATACCCAGAGCCGGAGCTTCACACAAACTCCTTTTTAGCTTTTCAAAAGCTTCCAATTCAATTTCTGTAAGTACAATTGGGTCTTTTATGTCTGACTTAGTCAGTCTCAGCAGTGGTTTCGCAATTACCGAAAATCCACTAATCCATTGCCGACAATAGCCAACCATTCCAAGAACCATTCTGACTTGTCTCTGTGTTTTTGGAGGCTGCATTCCCTGCATCATTTTGATTCTCTCAATTGTCACTTGTCTCAGTCCTTTTGCAATTCTGTGACCAAGATATTTTACTTCTTGTTTGCAAAACTGTAATTTTGCTGGTGACACTTTGTGTCCCTCATCTGCCAAATGATTCAAAAGAGTAACTGTATCTGTAACACAGTTATCTCTTGTTTTTGCTGCAACAAGAAGGTCGTCAATGTACTGGACCAATGTTGACCTTCTAGGTACATTTAAATTCTCCAATGATTTCTTTAACAATTCATTAAAGATAGAAGGACTTTCTGTATACCCTTGAGGAATTCGGCACCATGCTAATGTGCGACCTTGGAATCTGAATGCAAAGATTTCCTGGCTCTCTGAATGCAATGGAACAGTAAAGAACGCATTGCAAAGATCAATGACAGTGTACCACTCTGCATTATGTGGAATTTGGTAAAGAATCACTACTGGATTTGGAACAACTGGGCAACATGGAACAACTATCTGGTTAACCTTTCTCAGGTCTTGAACAATCCTGTACGTTCGCTTAGGCTTTTTGATCCCCATGATCGGTGAATTACAAGGGCTACTCTCAATTTCCCTTAAAACACCTTGCTTTATGAATTTTTCAATCACAGGAATGACACCCTCAATCGTTTCTGCCTTCATTTTGTACTGAGGAATGTTTGGAAAATCTATACCCTGCTTCACTGTTATTTTGACTGGATCAACATGTTTCATCAGACCCATTTCATTTCCAGATAAATCCCAAATTTCAGCTTTGACTGTCTTTTTTAATTCTTCAGGCCAATTTTCTTTGTCAAATACAGGAAATAATTTCGTTTCCTCTGCTTCAACCATTAACATTGTTAATTTATAAAGCCCATCTTCCTCCATTGTTTGAAGCTCAATACCCTCCGGTGAGCAATATATTTTGCAGTTCATCTTGCATAGGATGTCTCTTCCCAACAAGTTTACAGGACTGCTGTTGCAAACCACAAATCTGTGTTTGTCTTTGAATTTCCCAATCTCGATTTTTACAAGCTCTGTCAAATCTGTTTTAATTTGCTGATTAGCTACACCAACTACTTGGATGGTATCCCCAGAGAGAGGCAGGTTTTCAATTTCCACTGATCTAACAGTAGAATGGGTAGCACCAGTGTCCACAAGAAATGTGATTTCTACATCATTCACTTTTCCATTTACAAATGGACCAGACTGGTCAACCTCAAGAGTGGCTCCAAATACACACTCTTCCCCCTCTCTCAGGCACCGTCATAAGTAATCCTCACAATCACTTCCTTGATTTTCTGTCATCAAAAATTGTCCAGACAAATTTGGCACATTCGCTCTCTGCGTTCTTATTACCTGATCACCTCCGCTGAATCCTGTCTCCGAACAGTATCTTTGACCACCTCCACAATTTGGGAGAGGAGGCTGTGGAATCTGACTCTGTTGATTCACTAACTGTCGCTGTAGCTGTTGCTGAAGACTCAATTCATTCAGCTGTCGCTGTAGCTGTTGCTGCAGATTTGCATCATTCTGCATCTGTGGATTTAAAGATGCATTTTTGAAATTTCTGGGTGGATTTTTACACTCGCGCTTCCAGTGTCCAATTTCGCCGCAATTAAAACAAGGCAATTTTTGCTTCAGTTCTTCAATATTAACATTAAATTTTGGTTTGTTAAAACTGCCTTTAAACTTTCCCTGACCCTGATTCTGGTTAAAATTCACATTTTTATTTTCTAGGCTTGCTATTTGATGTTCTGCTACTTTCACCTGTGCCCACATTGCTTTTTCTTTTAATTTCTTTTGCTTTGCGTCTAATTCACCACTGCAGTATTTTGCTTTCCTCAGAATATCATCAACTGAGTTTGATTGCCATCCGACAATATTATTCCTAATCATTTCACCAATTTCAGGTCTAAGACCATAAACAAATCTGTAAATGAAGTGGCTCATGTCCTTTTCATTTAATTTTTCATAACCACTGTATTGTTTGAAAACCAACAATAACCTTTCATAGAAAGAATGAACTGACTCTTTTGGCTCCTGATTTGTTCTGTCTATTTTTACCCAATCTACTTCTTTTGGTGGAATCTTTTGTTTTAACCAGTAAATCACTTTGTCATACAATTCCATGACTTCAGACGAAGGAGCACCTGTCTCTTTGTCTCGAGCTGGTTCTGCCTTCGGCCAACTCACAGCAATTTTGCATTCTGTCCAAAGATCTGATGGGACAACAATGTCAAAGAATCCATCAAGATCAATCCACAGAACTTTTGAGACTTTGATGAATCTGTCTACCTGTCGATACCATTCCACAGGCTTCTCCCTCAGCCGAGGAAAATCATTTGTGAATAATAAAATGTCCAGTCTTGACCAGGGGACATGAACATAACCACCACCTGCAATTTCTCTCATTGGGAACTGCTTAGCTAACCTTTCTTGCCTTTCCTCTTCCTTCTTTTTGGTCCATTTCACTCTCCATTTACTCAAGTCACCCAAATTTTTGATGTACACAATCAAATCTTTTATATGCATAATTCTTCCCATTGTATTGAAATTTCCAATGTCCTTTTCCGTGAAATCTAATCTGTAATGTTTTGTAACATTTTTCTGTTTGCTTAAATCAATTTCCAATTCTGCAGCCAATTCTTCCAATTGATCATATTTATTCTTTGTTTTCCATTGAATGCTTTTGCAGATAAACAACAGTTCATCATCTTGATAATGCTTCAAACTGTCAGGACCAATTGTGCCAATTATTAACTCCTCTAAATCTGCTTTCAGTTTTGCAACATCAAGTTTTGAAATTGAATCTGTCTTCTCTGGAGATTCACCATCTGACTCCGCACCCATTGGTGTTCTGCATAATGAACCTTGATTAAAAGTTAAATCAGGCATCATCGTTTTTTCCCAATGTATTTCAGTTAATTCTGAGTAAAAAAAATGTCAGCTACCCTCTGGATTTCTGCATTTAATGGAATTGTCAAACCTGGTTGCCTAATTTCTCCTTGATCAAAAACAGGTTGAACAGGACCAATCGTTACTGGTACTGCCACTGCTTCCATGCCCTTAGTTAATTGTCGAATTAATTCCTCTTTTGATCGTAAATATTCTGAAGCATTCGCAACTTCCTCATCTCTTCCAGCTCCCATTGAATTTCTAGGAACTTCTCTTCCCATTGGGGTTTCAGGGAAATTTCTGCTTTCATTAAAAATACTAGAATTTGTTCTTGTTTCTAACCTTTCAGGAGTTTCAAAAGATTCAGAATTATTCGGGTATAATCTGGGTGATTCATCATTTAATGGAGGTGCACTTGGTGTGGTTCCTGTAGAAACCATCGGGGTAGACCATGTACAAGCTGGTTTTAAAGGAGTCTGCTTTTTATTAGTTATATAAATTTCTTCTAAAACCTGATCTTCTGTTTCACTGTCTACAACTGCATTATTTTTCTTTTGGGTTTTCTTTCGACCTGGCATTTCTGTACTCATTTCTCTTACTGTATAGAGACCATCACACATATCTGCCTGTCTCCACCGTCGCATTCTATCCTCATGAGTTTCTCTTTTAAAATTTGATGATTTAAGAGGTCTCATTAAACCACTTGCTTCCCGCTGAAGTTGAAACATCTCATCCTCCCATTCAACTAAAGCCTCAAATTGTGTTGGTCTAGGCTTCGGAACAAGAGCTGTCATTTTCTCTCTTAAATTTTCCAAAATCCTCATATTAAATGAACCATCTTCTGGCCAAGCTAGTACACCGTCATTTTTTGTGTACTGCATCCAAGATTCAAACCAAAGGCAAGTATGATAACCATATTCACCTTCCATATAAGCTGCAGGGGTTTTGTATTTATGAAGTAACCTTCCACCTCGCGTTTCAATTTTCTTATCGGGTGAAATAAAAAAATTTAATCTCTGAAGCAATGTAAGCTTTTTCTCCTCTTTTTTATAATAATAACTCATGTTTTAATCAAATTTGTTCAATTTAAAATGATCGTAAATGTTTTCTGGATGTTCCGCTAAACCAGCCAATCCGTGCGCGAAACACACCAACAAGCCAATCAGGTTAAGCCACGACACCACCTTGCTCAACCAATAGCATTACTGCTTTCCCAATGAACCAATCAACTATCAGCTCGTCAGAGTCACGTGAACCAATCAGTGCGCTAGCTGTGACGTATGTTAACCAATCACAGCGCGGACCTCGTGACGTACACAGTCGCTGCGGCTTCTCGCGTCTCACTCCCAGAGCTCACCCCTCCTTCACAAAACTTTTCACAGCGCCATTTTAAGAACGCTTTTTTCAATGAAACTCAATTAATAACGACAAAAAGAACAAACCATTCGTCTGTTTCGCTAAAATAAAGGACAGTTTTTACAGTTATGCAAGTATTCTTTGCGTGGAATAGACGACGCTACTCTCACAGAATATACATTCGCCGATAAAGTAAACGTTTACTCTACCCTTCTAACAAGTAATAATGAACTCGTTTTTCTCTGAATGCACATAAAGTAGCAATTCAAAGTTTGACTCGAACGGAATTACAAAATCATTTACACACTTTCAAACGGAAAGTTTCCCTAACCACACATATATGAAATCCTGGCAGGACTTTAACCAGCCATAGAAATCCACATTCGCCAGTAAAATAAACGACGTTACTTTACCCTTCACTCAAGTTTAGATATATCTTATTACTCTTTTCGCAATGAGTTTTAGAACGGGCTCTTTGTCCCTATACTCAAAGCTACGATTTCATAGACAATCCTCACTATACATTCTACCTAGCACACCTATATCCCTAACGCGTATTGTACGACCACAACACTAGTGATATATAATAATACCACTATTCTGAAACAGATCAAATGCACTGTGAAACTTCACTCATGTCACACCACTCTGTACCGGTACAACTAGGATTTTTCACACTGCAGGAAAAAACCTTTCGACTACATGTAACAAGTGAACAAACTCAACATATGTTAAACATAGATCCTATGTAATTACCATGTAACATGTTGGTTACCATAGCAACCGTATCTCTGCTACCAGTTAATTGATCCAGCGCTCCTATAGAAAATATGCCATAAGCAATGCTACCTAACTCCACAATACTCACCATTAATCATAAATCATTCACAAGGCCCATAAACTAACATGACATATTTTGAGCAACTGAATCATGTGACTTAATTAATAAAACCTATTCACAACCTATATACATTTTATATACAACTGCAGTATAATATTTTCACCATGGTTATTAAAAACTTTGCATTTAATTAAGCCACCTTGGCGAATGAATCTGCTAATGGTAACCTAAAATTCATAATTAACAAGGCAAGCTTGTGGTTTAAGAATCTTATTTATTAACCATTATTCAAAGAAAGTGCATTTTATTTATTAAAATCTTTTTATTCAAGCATTATTATAGAGATTTTAGTAAGAGGTAATGACAGTTTTAAGCAAATCAAATAGCATATTTCAATTGGAAATAACAGTTTAGCATCACCTAAATCCTAAGTCCCTAGCTACACTTACTCCATTAAAAATAAGGGAAAAGTCAAAAGGCCCTAAAAAATCTTACGTGCTCCAAGAAAAATCCAACAGCACGATACGCCCAACTGGTGTCAGCAAACAGCAGCTCTCCCACTCCCAGAGGGACAGTTTTTATACCTTTCTGACTAACTAATCTAAGTAAAATTGAATACTTTTCTGCCATTCAGAGTTCTCATTGGCTGTCAAATGACAGACCATAATGTCATCACATTCTTTGGAGCCGAGTTCCGACTCTTTCTTAGAGTCTATTGTCCTTTATTTACGAGTCACGAAGCTTCCTCCAGTTTGCAACATCTAAATTCAAGTGTCCGCGACTTCCTTAGCTTGACAATCTCTCTGCCAGTTCCTGGCCTTGGCCACGCTGACCAAAAGTACAGTCAGTTCACTGAACAATCACATTTGTATTTTTCTCCTTTTAAAACTTGGCAGGAACTTTCCACACTGGGCTCTTGCTTTCTCTGAGCAGAACTTTGCCAACTGCACATTAAGACGAACTAGGCCTCAAGCCTCTTTTCAGAAACTAGTGCATAAACAAACACAAAAGAATAATTAATGCAAGAAATAAAGTTTGTTCTGTTACCCACCCACCTTTGCTAATTATTAACCCATTATTCTATGTTACCTAGCAGAAGCAAATAAAGCAACAAACAGATTCGTGCAACATTTAAGACAGAAAAACAAAACATGAGCACACAGAAATAAGCACATGCCATTAATAAACGGCCGCATTTAGTTCTGACATGACAATAGACAGGATTAATTCATTATTGTCACACGCATGCAAATGCCACATAATGCACATTTATGAGCACACATATTAGTTTCCCGCGTGTTTATGATAATGCAACTTTTACTCTAGGTTGGTTAATATTTTCACTACACACATTATTAATAATATTATTTTATTAAGGAAGTTTAAACTTCGCGAGCTGAAATAAATGTATTTCTAAATCTCGCTCCATCACGTGCAAAAAGAACAGCATCATCCGCATAATAAAGAACGTATGCAAGGCAGTTCCTGGCCATGGGCATATCTTTTCTTCTCTTTATTCATTCATTATGAACTCATTATCTCAACCATTTATGTAAAATAAGAACAAAAGGGAGCTAAAATACATCCTTTCCTGACTCCTCCATTCGACCTAATTTGAGAAGTACATTCTCCATCCTGGCCATAGCGGACACTCACGATTGTCCCCTGACGCAGGTGTTTGATCAAATCCAGCAGGGAGTTGTTGATTCCCATTTTACTCATCATGTCCCATAGCTTCTCCCTGTTCACCAAGTCAAAAGCACAGGAGAGGTCCATAAAGGCCATATGTAAGGAACCTCCCTTGGCTTTCAGATATTTTCCAATCAAAAAGAACAAATGTAATGATTGTTCCACTGTTCCTACACCGGAAAGAAAACCATCAGGGTTCCGACTACTCCTCAAGTTTTTGTAGGATGACCCTCCCTAATATTCTTGATGTTGAGTCCAGGTGGGATATGGGACGATAACAGGATGGCTGAGATCTGTCGCCCTTTTTAAATATTGGGGCTATTATCAATTATCTCCATGATTTAGGCAACTCACCCTTTATTGCAGTTTTGCGGTTTGAGCCGGGCATGAACAAAGGAGGTACACAGGGGCCAAAGGGGTGCACTATCAGTATCTCAAGGCCACTGTGCCGAGTCTCAGCGTCTCCTAACGCAGGAGCAGAGCTACATGTATGCAATGGAATGCAAAAGCAGAATATTTGTCTGTTAGTGAGTCGAGTTGAATCCTTGAGCAGAAAGAAAATAATAACGTAGTACAGTGTTTTGCTGAGGCAAATGATTCTGAATACATTGGGCCTAATACGAGTACAGCTTAGGCAGTCTAATAGGGATTATGAAATACAAAATCGAGTCACACAGGCTAATCGACGACCTGCATGCTGCAGGGATAACTCAGTGGGTTACATAGCGCAAGTACAAATGAATATATTTTATTCACACAATGCTAACCTAATATAACATAAAAAGTGCATTATGGAAGAGGGGAATTTGAAATCTAACAGGGTCTAAGGGGCAGTGAAAAGGGAGCAGAATGAGGATTGGTAGGACTAAGAGAGAAAAAACAATATTTAGTAAAATAACCAGCAACAGAGAGGAAGAGAATGTGTTTGCATTTTTGTCTATGTGTAAGTAAAAATGCCTGGGGAAATCCAACAGACATCTCACCAAACCCGATTGAAAGCTCCTGTACGCATTTGCCAGTTGTTTTCCTAAAAAACCTTTGACTTTTCAAACGTTCTTTAAAGCTTGGACTCCATGAAACAAAAAATACGGTTAGAGTTACACATCGCAGTATAGAGTAAGTCCTTGACAGTATATTTTGTGCTGCGAACAAAGGAGAAGTTAGGTTTGAGGCTCTGAGAAGCAGATGGTACTTGAGGGAGACCATCTACTGTTACACCCCTTGAGGAGCTAGTAAATCCACCATTACTCGAGAAGGCCTAACTAGAATCAGTGACATTGCGATGTTATGCAGAACAACCAAGAGACAAAGGAAACTGGCAAACTGGCAAACTCCTTGAACACACACACAGGCATACACAATTTCTATTTAGTTTACATTTTATATGTAGAATGTGTACAATTGTATTCGTGTCTCAGCCATCCTGCTCTGACAACATATTAGAAAAATGCATAACAACAGAGTGGTAAGATGCAATAAGCAAGTTGTAGTATTTACCACAATGGTGTAAAAATAAAACAATGCTGAGCCTGCATAGTATTGCTAATATTTCAATTCCATAAACAATTATTAAAGCCTTAATATCCACCCTTTGCACATTAATTTACAGCAAGACTTAGGAAGTGTGTTAGGGCAAGTCCTTCTGACATCACATAATGTTATTTTGCTTGGTGATGCGTCACAGCCAAAGGAAGAAGAGGGTGCCATAGGTTTTGAAGAAGACAGATGGGAAGTGTGAGACCAACACAATACAACCTGAAACAATAGCACATGTAGGACATCCATCAACCTCCACATCAAGTGTCCACCTAAGAGTCTGGGGGTGCAGCAGTGGGACCGCTCTGCCACAGCACTACCAAACCCTTGTGAGAACCACCCACCATATTATGACTTTTTTAGTTACTGGCGGGAGGTCCCTTTTGCATTCCCATGACGGTACCTATAAAATAGGTACCACAATGGGTACATCAAAGGAAGTTCCAGTACGGCATGGATTGTGGTGCATGGTGTGTCCCCCTGTGTGCAGCCGTATAGAGTGAGACACTTTCTTTATTCACCACCACTATTTTCATGGAAGAAAGACCTCCATGAAATCAGTGGTGGTGAGGAAAGCTGTAATGTGCTTGGGGGTAAACCTGCCTCAAAACTGCTGCACCACCGCCAGGGAATGCCGGTTCCCTGGCAGAGTCGGTGGTCCCAGGGTGGCACAACTGTCATGGTCATAATGTGGTGGTCAGAAGACTGCCGTCCTACCACGAGTCTCATAACTGGGCCCCAAGAGTTGCTATAAAAACTCATGAATAGTAACTCAACACCATCTTCCAACAAGGTTTCCATCATTATAGACATCAAGTCAGATGATAAAGGCTTAGAGCTAGCATCAGACCAGGAGAGGTAGAGGGGAAGAGGACGAAGGCCTTTGAATGAGGACTCTTTGACCCACAGATGAGGCAGAGGCATCCCCTTGGACAGCTTAATGGCTTTTGTGGCCTAATTGCTGGCTAGAAACTGCCACTGGAGTGTTTTAACAAAGAATGGTAAACCTCCCGCTGTAAATAGGAAATTTCAGCTGTCATGTGGAAACAGAGTTCGGACAGGTCACAAGTACGTTGGAGGTCATACTAATTGGAAAGAACAGCACATGGGAACATACAGAGCCTATTGAGTGGTACCGGGCATGTCTGTTGCTGAAACAGCTCTCAGACTCCACACGCATGCACACAGTAGAAGCTAAAGGGACTGGTGCAGGCATTGTAGCAAAATGGCCCACCGTAGGCAGAGGAAATTACAAACATGAGGAGTCATTTTTAATATGTATATGATGGCCTAATCAGGCACTGCCCTGATTAGGCAATTGCGGAAACTGGTTCCCCTTCTCTCCACCTCCACACTCCAGACGATCGTTTCGGCCACTATCGTCTCGAGTTTAGATTACGGTAACGCCCTATACATTGGCCTCCCTCAGAAACTGGCAAACAGGTTACAGGGGGTCCTTAACGATGGAGCCAGGTGGATCCTTAGACTCCCTAGAAGGTCCCATGCCACACCGATACTGCATAAACTGCACTGGCTTCCTATAAGGCAAAGAGCAAAATTCAAGGGCCTTTGAATAGCCCACAAAGCAGTCTACGGCCTAGCCCCTACCTACATAAAAGAACGCCTGGAGGCTTATATCCCGGAACGCTCTCTGCGATCCTCTGAGGCTTGTCTCCTGTCTTGCCCACGTTACAAGCTCACCTCAAAAGGGGGCAGAGCCTTTTGCGCCCTTGTCCCCCAACTCTGGAACCAGCTACCTGAGCAACTACGAAAGGAACCCAACCTTCCCCAGTTCAGGAAACAGCTCAAAACAATCTTGTTTAGGGAAGCCCGAAGCACAGCTTAACCTTAATTCCTCACCTGACACGACTGTCGTCTATGCAGCCACGCCCTCCCCCCCCCCCCCCTAGAGCTAAGAGACCTGACGGTGATTTAGCGCTATATAAATACCAATTAACAATAACAATACCAATGTATTCTTATTAATGTGTACTCTCAGGAAATACATTCAAGGAGTACTTGAGTAGGCTGGCAGATGTTATTTTTATCTTTCTTTAAACATGTGAATGAAGAAATATTTATGTGAATAATATAAACACTGAAAATGTAATATTTCTTATGCGTTTTGTAAAAAAGTCAGCCCATAACGCCCCGGATGCCCAGGCTGCTGGCGCAGGGCGACTCTTCGTTTCCATCTTGAATAATTACCAAATAAAGAGACTGGCACTGGAAGTAGGAAAACAAGAACAGAGTTTATTACTCATGAGGAGAGCCTGTCCTTTGGGACACTCGCATAGTGTCTTCGGGAGGTGCTCTAACAAGTTTCTCTGGGGCTTCGTCTTTTATACACAGGTTCAAGACATGTGGACGCCTTTTATTACAATAAGGGCATTTATGGAGCATGAGAATGACATCAGAACGATATCCCCGCCACCCCCCAGTTCCAGTCTATTCCAACACATGACAACAGTAGAGACTCTTTCCCCTCATATGATTGGGAGGGGGCTATCACGCAGCTGAGTGTTCTGCCGATTCCTTTGGAATGTGTGTGCCTGATCGAATCTTCTGGGGTGGAGGGTCGTGATCAATAGTGGCTCCTTTCAGGAGAGGCGAGTGCATACAGTAGAGGACAATGAACTATAACCTCGGGCTAAAGGATGACCAGCGGTCCGTGCAGACATTCGGGCTCAGAGGAAGAGGTCATCAAAGGAGGGGTATTCATGAAGGGACAGGAGGTGTTGGTCAGGCGCGGGGTGCGATTCTTAGAGACAGGGTCATGCGGGAGGGGAGGGCTCCCGATTTGTGCATGAGAGAGCGGGGGCAGTCAGGGTGCATGGGGGATGCTCGCAGGGTCAGGGAAGGGGCGCTGATGAGCGATCGTGAACAGGGAGACCATGATACCTAAAATGGCTGTCATGTACGTGTGTGCATGGGTCTATGCTAGTGAGACAACACAGTCAGAGTGTTAGCGATATTCGTTCTGTTTACACCAAGGGGCACTGAGAACACAAATGAACGCCGCTTATGTACATACATATTGCTATTTTTAACAGTCCCCACTTTTTACATAAGCACGTTCAATTTCTACACAGTCGATGTGATAGGCAGAATACAATGCGTGTCAATCTACGTCTGTTGGGCTCTTTTATACAAGCCTAGAAATCGGCATAATATTTAGTCGGTGTAGAATCAAGGAAAAATAAATACTCTGACATATTAAAAATCAGTTCCACATTTTCTCTCTAACGACATCACGTACAGAAAGAACGTTCTGCTACCTTCCGGTTTGTCAGTATTATAGGGAATTTTCGGAAAACCTAACCACATGAGTGACCGGTGAAACATTTCTTAAAAGGCAATACAAAATGGTTGAGGGAAATATTCAATTTGATACAAGTAATTTAGTCAAGGGGTGAATAGAAAGTTCTGGAAAGGGGGAGGGTCTTTGTCGCAATGTCTTTTAACAGAGTCCGTCTTCTTTTGTTGGCGCTGCTGAGCACCGGCGGTGGAGCTATAGGTCCAGCTCGGAATCGTCCTTACACATTGCAGGGTGCGATCAGTCCTCTGCTGTTAGATCACAGTCCTGTTCCCTAACTCATTTCCTTAGGGGTGCCTTATGCTGGGCACCTGCGTGTCTTTCTTGTCTTTCGTGGCAAAATCCCAGTCCATAGTCAAAGTTTATAGGAAAGATGTTGTTGAATAATCGAGGGAAGAGAGGGCGGAGTGGGGCCAGATCTTTGAACACACCAAGGGACCAAGGGAGCAAAGGATGATGAGCAGGCAAGCCCAACAATCGGACTAAAAAGGGGACGGGGACTTCAGGCACAAGAGGGTCAGCGAGTCGAGGGCTTCAAGGCAGCCCTTCATTCCTTCATCTGCTGAGTTTGAAAGTTATGCCTCGTCCCACGTCACGTTGCTCTGTGGCTCCACCTTTGGTCGTCACACGTGCTCCATGATCTGTGGCCAGGCTGTGCGTCACGTCCAGCTCCTCTCCTTCCGGTAATTGTATCTTTGAATGGGTGAAAAACAAGTTTTAGAAAAACTGGTCGAGAGAATAGATATACATCTCAATCCATCCCCATGCCTGAGTAGGTGGGGGATAGGTTCATCGGTCACAGTCAGGGGTCGTCATTTAACGGAGTCTGGAGATGGGCATTGCATATTGAATTTATAGGCTGGCTTGGTATTCATTTGTGACATGTGATAAGAGAAATTTGGTTTTTGCACACAATGTATTACGTTATAAAAAAAATCGAGTCCTTATGTAGAGAC
This sequence comes from Lissotriton helveticus, assembly GCF_964261635.1. Classification (NCBI taxonomy): domain Eukaryota; kingdom Metazoa; phylum Chordata; class Amphibia; order Caudata; family Salamandridae; genus Lissotriton; species Lissotriton helveticus. The sequence goes on along the minus strand of NC_136060.1, from coordinate 329,518,763 downwards.
TCGTTCTTCCCTTTAACCCAAGTATCGACAATCTTACATTTCACTTCGGGGTCGACTGATGCTTGTAAGCGGGGCGTTCTCGTCATGAAGAAGGGGGAAGGGGCGGATGTAAAACATGGCTTTCCTGGGGAATGACCGTTAATCGAGGTCCTCAAATTATATTTCGTGGGCAGCTGCATGGGTCTGGGGTTGATCGGGGGTGCGTGGGTGCTTTGGACACCCGCACTTAGGTGCGAGGGGGTGGGGCAATCGTGGCATTGGGGATCGCATTTCTAAAACGGAAGACCATTGACGTTAGAGTTCCCTTTATAACAGGCCAGATTAGGGGACATCCGTCGTCTTACCTGTCCTTTCCTTTATTACCAGCTTGGGTTCTATCGTTTGCAGAAAGGAGAGGTAGTAATATGGCAAGTCACAATCGTTTTGGTTTTGGTCAATTTGGTTGAACACCTTTGCGTTCGAGGAAATCCAATTATGTTTTGCGCCGGAGGGGCACAACGTTCTTGCACAAAGGAGGAGGGAACAGGGGGACTTTCAGAGAGAGAGAGAGAGAGAGAGAGAGAGAGAGAGAGAGAGAGAGAGAGAGTGAGAGAGAGTGAGAGAGAGAGAGAGACTCGCACTCTAAACAAACCATTCGGTACACGTACGTCGTGGAGAGAGAGAGACGAGTACAATAATGGTCCATTCAGTGAGCACACAACATAGAACAGCAGGGGTTAGGTAATGCGTAAACACACGCGGAGAGACGACGTAGGTCCATACATCACGTACACACAAACTCAGACGGGGAAGAAAGTACAAATATTACATTCAAAGATCCGAGACAAAACATAAAACAGTTATTGGCCACAATTATCTTTTTCTGTATGCTGCGCATACTTATTGTCCTGAGCTCTTTTTACCTGTTTCTTATCTTTTATTCGTTGGCTGCCTTTTACTGGTGGCTGTGATTGTACACACTTATGCTGTTGGCAATTGGTCATAAACTAACCTGGTCGGGCTAATGCTCACGGAGGTTTATTCGAGTCATTTTAGCAAGTGCGTTTCCAGGCTGAGACAACTGTTGGTGTCAATTGGAGGGCAATGGGGCAGCTTTTTAGTTATATGTCTATGAGGATGCGAAAAAGGAGGTAGTAGGTTTTCAAATATTGGTAGTATCCCTAGTCCTCTCGGCGGAGGATACTTGTGTAACCCTTACCTCGAAATACCCTTAGACCTTTTCCTACTTAGTTAAACGTAAGAATGCTTAATCAAGTGTGTACATTATTCCTTTTTGCTTTATCCGGGGTTTGCTGCAGTTAGGTACTATAATTAGACCCTTTTTCCTGTCTCGTCGTCCGCTGGATCACCTTCTTCGTACATTAGTCGGCATTCCGAGGTGACCTGCAGAGAGAGAGGGAAAAGAAGGGAGGGGAGAGCAGGAGGCTACACTGGTAGACACACTAGCGCGCATAAACCCAGAAAGGCTTTTACTTACTGCGTACTCGGTCTATTTTCACAGGATGCAGTCACTGCCAACTGGGGCGTTTAAGCCCAGGTGGACCCTTAGCGTGACTTTTCCTATGCAGGTAGCATATAAAGTATAGGCGAAATATCAGGATCTTTAGCTGTTGCCTATAGCTGTATAAAAAGGAAGAAATACACAACTAAAATTTGACCCTTCCTATTTGCAATATTTCCACGTACTATACTTTTCAACCTTTTATCTAATCGAGCTTAGTCATTCCGTCTTCATTCTAGTTATATCGAAAAAATAGGGATCATTCATTCAAAACTTTATCAAGTTACGCGGACAACTATAGTTGCTTTCTCAAAACTCTTTAATAAGAATGTCGGTGCATAAATACAGGCCTACTCTCCTGTGGACCAGCCACGGAGCAGTCTGAAACTGTAGATGTGAGGATACTTTATTAGCAAAAAGCTTTAATGGAGTCGGGGGTCGTTTATTTCATACATAAAGTGCGAAAAGCGCAATGAAATCATATTGAATCTTTTAGCGTGAGCGAATATCATAAGCATCGAAATTTCGAACTTTCAATAATCATGATGCACCAAACTCAACAACAATTCATTGTCCGAATGTTCAATCGGTACCCATCTTACGCAAATTCATTGTCCTTCGTTGTCCGAACACCTAATCGGTACCCATCTCATATCAATTCATTGTTCGAGCTGACAGTATACATCCTATATCAATCCATTGTTTCGAACTCATAATCAGTACACATCCTATATCAATCTAAAAGTTTAAAAACTTCATACATATCCTATGACACCAAGGCTGAGCAATCGGGGTACAATAAAGAGTTGAGGGTTTCATTCGCTTCGGCGCCATCTTGGGTGCAGTCAGGCAGAACCAGGCATAGTCTAAATGTCTGCAAACTCGAGGTTGGGCCCAGAGCTTCCTTTGGTAGTCCAAAGTTCCGTTAAAGGGCAAAAGAAAGGATCGGTGGTCTGAACCATCAGTCAAAAAAAAGGGGGAGGGAAGCAACAACGTTCCTACCGGGTCATACTGTGCTTTCGCCGGAACTGATCCAAACTGTGGTCGGCAAGATTCTAGTCATTCAAACTGAGGCTGGCGCCAGTATGGGAGCGCCGACGTCCTGCGGCTATATTTCCATCGTTCCGTGGGCAATTACGGCAGTTATTCCCCATCGGGGGTATTTGCGGAAGTCGGGGACTCCCGCGGCTCCTCTAGAATCTTCAAGGTTGTGGAGAACTATGCTGGTGGAGTCAACAAGTGACCAGGCCATACCTGCATGCTGGGCCCACTCTTGCCGGGTTGACCGCCATCTTGGGAGTTCGGCAGCCGCCAGCAATCGCGGGGTCAAACGAGCGGATGGGCTCCAACCTGCTGGATGAGGCGTCGCGGCATCGCCACAGTGGACGAACCCTTTTCCGGGCGCCGGGAGCGTTGAGGGTGCAACTGGGAAGCCTCCACCTGGGGGGCGGGAGAGGCCTGTTTGCACCGTCTCTCCCTCCCAGTGCACCCCACGGCGCCTCGCTTGACATTTGTTATGGCCGGCGGCGATGAGGACGAGGGGGGGGTCGGAGGCATGTGCAAGACATCCCCCAGTGTTGTCGAGGCCATTTTTGAAGAAAGAAGTGGTGCCTGGCGTGTTGCTGCTGCTATTACGAAGGAGAAAAGAAAGAGTTTTCTCGCCCGTTTCTGGGCCGGGCTTCCGGTGGATGTCGGCCGGACGCCCCTTGCTCTGGCCCCATGAACGGGTTCCTTGGTTTATCGGCTGCAGCCGGATCCTGTCGGCCCCAGCCCCGACCGTTGGTGGCCGGACCGGGGGAGAGAGGGGAGGGTCGAAGAGACATTCCCCCCCCCTGCAACTCTTCCGCGTTGTAAAGGCAATCCCCTTGCCGGGTCCCGCTGGCCCCTGTCTCTCCTCCGGCTCCACCCTATGTTACGATTTCCTGGCCGACTGTTGGCAGCAGGACCCGTCTTATATGGGTTGCTTTTGGTTGGGCGTGGCCGCAGTCCTGCCCCACTCTGGAAGTTTCCAGAGTGGGGGCGGATTTTCTGCTGACTTGCTTTTTCTATAGTTTACCGTTCTTATTTCTAACATTTTATTGTTTGTAGGGCATTAATAGGTTTTATTATTACGTATTGTTACCGTTCTTGTTCGTTATTTTAAATAAAAGTTCGTGTGCATCAGTGGCCTACTGGTTTCGTTTTCCTACTCCATTCTTTCCAGGTTGTTTCATGCTAAAGCTTCTGTTAACAGGTTACAGTGATCACTTAGTTATTAGTGTATGTGTCCTTTTCACTAGGGGTGTTCTCTGGTCGGGCCAGATGACGTTCCTCTAGTAAATGGTCCGAGTGAGACTGGCGTATCAGTCGGTGGGGAGTAGATAGGTATGACAGATTGCAACGGGGGACAAAGGTCCGCATTACCTACCCTTCACTACTTGCAAAGACTAGAGTATGGCGACTTCTGTGCTCGTTTGCAAAAATAGAGAATACCTCCAAAAAGAACCTATTCCCAAACAGTCAATGTTCGGGCGAACAATCAATCAATGAGGAACGAAATAGGTACGACGTGTTAAAGTTTTGCGTTACCTACCCTTCACTCTCTGCAAAAGGGAGAGAGAATGTTGCTATTCTTCCCCGTTTGCAGGCAGAGAAGATTCCTAAGAGAACCGACTTCGAACAATTCAATGTTCGATTCAATCAATCAATCAATGGGGAGAAAAAGAATAGGCACGACGTGTTAAAGTTTTGCGTTGCCTACCCTTCACTATCTGCAAAGACTAAACAGAGTATGGTGATTCTGTGTTTGTTTGCAAATAGAGAATCTCCCAGAAGCAATCAATAGGAAATACTAGTATTATCAAACAATCAATCAATCAATTTTCGCAATTTGTCGTGTGTCACGACCTTACCCGGACCGGACCATGTGGACAGTTCTTTGCCTTTCCTTTTCCAGCGCCCAATCGGTCTCTTTTCTCCTTGTTTTTTACTTCCGGCATTCCTGTGGGCTTCCAGTCAGGACAACAGGTCACTTGAGAGAGAGGTCCGTTCGGAATCGGTGAAGTTCATTCAATCGGCAGCCGGACGAGGGCCCTCTCAAGGCAGGTATACTCCAATCGTTTAGATGTTCACCCCATCGTCTGGACCTCTCTTACCGGACCTTATGTCGCTGATGGGCCCCGCGTCTTGGGCGCCAATTGTAAAAAAGTCAGCCCATAACGCCCCGGATGCCCAGGCTGCTGGCGCAGGGCGACTCTTCGTTTCCATCTTGAATAATTACCAAATAAAGAGACTGGCACTGGAAGTAGGAAAACAAGAACAGAGTTTATTACTCATGAGGAGAGCCTGTCCTTTGGGACACTCGCATAGTGTCTTCGGGAGGTGCTCTAACAAGTTTCTCTGGGGCTTCGTCTTTTATACACAGGTTCAAGACATGTGGACGCCTTTTATTACAATAAGGGCATTTATGGAGCATGAGAATGACATCAGAACGATATCCCCGCCACCCCCCAGTTCCAGTCCATTCCAACACATGACAACAGTAGAGACTCTTTCCCCTCATATGATTGGGAGGGGGCTATCACGCAGCTGAGTGTTCTGCCGATTCCTTTGGAATGTGTGTGCCTGATCGAATCTTCTGGGGTGGAGGGTCGTGATCAATAGTGGCTCCTTTCAGGAGAGGCGAGTGCATACAGTAGAGGACAATGAACTATAACCTCGGGCTAAAGGATGACCAGCAGTCCGTGCAGACATTCGGGCTCAGCGGAAGAGGTCATCAAAGGAGGGGTATTCATGAAGGGACAGGAGGTGTTGGTCAGGCGCGGGGTGCGATTCTTAGAGACAGGGTCATGCGGGAGGGGAGGGCTCCCGATTTGTGCATGAGAGAGCGGGGGCAGTCAGGGTGCATGGGGGATGCTCGCAGGGTCAGGGAAGGGGCGCTGATGAGCGATCGTGAACAGGGAGACCATGATACCTAAAATGGCTGTCATGTACGTGTGTGCATGGGTCTATGCTAGTGAGACAACACAGTCAGAGTGTTAGCGATATTCGTTCTGTTTACACCAAGGGGCACTGAGAACACAAATGAACGCCGCTTATGTACATACATATTGCTATTTTTAACAGTTTGATGTTTCTTAAAATAACCTTAACAGTGTTGCTATGTTGTGCAAGATAGCACAATATGAAATGGTCCTACAAGTCTCTGATACATACTGTAAGACTGCACCACCTTTGGTAGGCAACTGAAACTGCCTTTCATTAATACAAATATCTACCACTGAGTTGGTTCTCTTTTGTACAACCTTGTACTTTCTTTCATTTGGTGATATGCACTGTCACTCAAAAAGATTATCAATATCCGTTATTTTACATTTCAGTGTGTATGTGCTGGCTTGACAGTGCAGCTGTCACCAGACAATTATGTGAAAATCGCCAGCAGATAGGCTTTAGCTCAGCCCACATGTTGGGAGAAAAAAGTCAACTTTCTGATCGGGCAGAAGTTGTGTGCTTCCACAAAAAAGTGCTTGCCCTCCACACAGCTGTTATCATTTTGTTAATTTATCCAGCTTCCTGTGCTTGAACTTTAAGGTGCATACCCATGGTATTGCAATGATATTAAAGTATCTTAGATAACATTAATAATTGATTTGTTTTTCTCTGCCAGCAGCACGGATGGGAGTTTGCAGGTCTGGCTTGACAGTTTAACAGGCACCTGACCTTTTAACCTACACCAATATTATTCTACAGTTCCTTGCTTCCACGGAAATGCATAGCCATTCCCGTGCTATTTACTTGTAATGCTTTACATTACCATACAATATTCGTTTAAAGCAAAACCTATTGACATTTCTAATGCTTGTTTTAAAGCATTTAATCATGGAATCACGCACAAAAATGTTCATAAGCGGTACCCATTTCTTAACTCCCCTCTTGGTAAACATACAAGCCACAATGGCAGCAAATGAAGGAATCACTGGTGTTGTCAGGATACCCGGTATCAAGCTCTGTGATTGCGCACGACTTGTATATTCAGTGAAAGTTTTGTTTTCTTTCCTTACTTTACAGGTACTCAGTACATCAGACAGTGATTTTAATTTTTAAAAATACCACATGATTGATAACATACCAGTAAGTGTATACCACCTACATATTTTTGTGCTACCCAACAAAAGTATTTAAAATTGATTCCAAGTAATTGTGCTTAAATAACAAAATTACACCATTGTATCTTGTAACTCCTGCTGTGGGTTTGGAAAGGAAATATGTTGATGTATCTTACTTAGCAGAGCATCTAAAAAGGGTTGGAAAACTCCAGATAAGTATACGCTGAGAAATTCCACCTGCCACTTCAACAATGTCCTGGTAACTTCCTGACGCCAGCAAATGTAGAGAGCGCATGATTTGGACATGGGTAGGTCTTACTGACTGTGGTGGGTGTTTGAGTTACAGCTAGGTTCCGGCCATTTATATGTTTTAATATGACTCATCTGCTTATCTTTATTTACTTAATCACTTTAACCAAACAGTGTCAGATCCAGCCTCTATATTCATTTATTCCTCCTCCTTTGAAGGAATCAAGTGCCCTCTCTACACTCCTCCATAAGCAGCTCGGGTTCTTAAAAAGCATACTGCTTTTATACTTTCAACCTAGTTACCACTTCCTTCCACTTGGTGGTAAATTGCATGTACAAAACACACATTTTAAAAGTATTCAACAACTGCAAATGCTTTGAATAGATAATTTGTGAATCACTATTTGGAAATGGTATTTCCAATTCTGAACGATATCTAACTTCGGATATGTTGGTGCGGCATGTTCATTTCTTACCTGGGTCAACTCCTAAATAAACGATTAAGGGATGCAGTTTTTCAGTTCCAGATCGGGATAGACCCTGTATGGAGCATACGTGGTCTCAAAAGGATGGTGCTGGATAACAATGGCTGGTTATCAATCAGAATGGGGGGAGGCAGAAGCAGTGTGGGTTCACTCCGCTTCCTTGTGAAATATAGAATAGTTCAAAGGAGAAGGAAACCGCACCATTCTAATTTCAGAGTCTCACAAGGAGTTTCTTGGAGACCCTCAGCCACTAGTTCCATCCAGTGGTGTATATAATCTCCACTTGTGTATTATAGTGGACAGCTTCATCATCGGGTCCCTACCTGGGCATGGGTTAGTCCAGGTAAATCACACCTCCACCAGGATGAAGAGTATATGAATGTAGAATTAAGGCGGGCTCTGTGAAGTTAAAATACCTCCTATACCTGTGCCTATAACTTTAATATGAAACAGAATAGGGGTAAGGTTAAAAAAGGGAGATGTTATTAGGATCCACTACTAATCCTTCACATCCTATGATGACGGTCTACACGTTTCAGCTATTGGTGCCCTCTTGGGTCCAGTTGACTTTTGTCAGGACTTTATAAGATCAGATCTCTTCTTCGGTGTACAGGACAATTGCATCTGATGCTATTCAAGTTTTAGAGTAAGTACATTCACTTATGGATCTCCTTTACTGGCATTTCTTGCCTATACCCTGGGGAAACGAGGAGATCAAATGCAAGAAACATAATATGAACAATATTTCACAGGTAGTTATCTTCGTGTTTGCCCAATGTACAGTCCACCTTTTGTGTACTAACTCTCTATAGGTGCTAATTATAAGTGAGGGTTGCCATTAGTGATTAAACCTTATCTTATTTGTATGTAGCATATGAAGCAATCACATAGTGGAGAGGCTACAATTGAGTGTTGGTTCTTGATGAATGCTCACAAGGTTATTTCTGTGTTCGTAATCTGTGTATTTGCAGATTCTACGTCAAGGTGTAGGACTGCGTAAGGTATTATTGGAAAACTAAACATGTCATGTCAATGATAGGTGCACGGTGATACCATCATAATGGCTCCTTTTTGTTATGTTGCATATGAATGTATGGAAACATGCATTGATAAATGCTTCAAAGTAACATATGAGCTATTTCACAGTGAAATGTTGGGTACAGTAACTTAATATTGGTCATCTATGTGTAATCGTCTTCATTGTAGTGATAGTGTCACATACCGGAAGATGTAGTAGCATCACTTCACAAAATATGGCAAAAAAGTGACTCAACTATTGTAGTGAGGGTGGCATTTATCAAATTAAATCAATCTGGAATTGTATAGCAAGACTAATCACCCATGAGGGTATCCAGGTGTGCATAATTTATTGCAACCTTTTTTAGCTTTCTACTAGGACATTAGGCCACATTAAAATTAGTTATGTGCAGTATTATAATTGAGCAACTACATTTCTGTGCGGTTTTAAAATGTTTCAGTTCAGAACGAGCAAAGGCTGAGAAATGCCCCATAGGTTGTAGGTTGAGGCGGGCGATCCGACAATTATTCACTGAAAATTGTAAAACAAAATAAAGGTAAAAGTAAACCAGGGCTTTTTTTACCAGATTTAAATTAAAGATCAGGAATTATAATTAGTTTTATAAACGGAGAGTCCTCACATGACCACATACGCCTCACTTACTTGTCAAGGGAATAGGCCTGCTAGCGCCACCTAACGCGGCCTCCCCTTCCTGCATCTCAACATCAACTGCCCTTCATCTGGTTTTTAAGGACGAGTCTACACTTCTAATTACACTTAACCTGACAGAGACCAGGGCATCCAGACTAGGAGATAGACATGAGTTGGCAAGGTAGTAATGTACCTACAATTTTCTTCCAAATCCAGCTATTGATATCTTTTGTTCAGATCAAGGCGTGAAAAGACTTTGGCACTATTCATCTGAGTAATCATATTTGCAATGTACGGACCTGGGTGCCGTTTTCCTTTGATTGTCTTGTTTGCTTGACACATATCAACCCCTGTCAACACAAATTTGCGCAGACCCTCCACTGTCCTTTTAAGGTACCACCACCATCGACGACACGCATGATGTTGGACCAGTAGAGCGATCAATGATATCATGTTTTAGGCTCAATGTCTTTTTCAACACCCTTTTGTAGATGAAATGCTATTCAACAATGTTATAGAGCAACAGGACAAATGTCTTCATTAACGTGGAGCTACACTTCATAGTCTTAAATTTTCTTAATCCATAAAACAATGACGGAAACTGATTTGCTATCTCGTCGTGATGAGCGTTGATATTGCAATTTACAGAAATTAGTCCCATTTCAGCAGCAGTGTTTAAGCTGAGCAAACATGCGCTCGATGAAGTGGAGTAAAAGACATGGATTGGGGCTTGAATCTTAATCTTTTTCTGTTTCATAGTTGCCATAAATAAACCTTGGCGTTGTAATGGGTCGACGCTGCCAATGTGTATACTTTTTGGATGGTGTGAGACGGAGCACTGGAGACAGTTTATGGTACTTTTTGGCTGGCATATTTATCCATGCATCACTGTCCTATGTAAATCATCCATAGCAGCCATTACCCTTCAATTTTATTTTGGGACAATGTCCAAATACATTTTGTGAGTTTACGTGTTGATCCTTTCGTGACCGGTACTCTTCCTTGCAAGAAACCAAATCTACATGCGCATGTCATTCAGTAGTCAGCATTGACATCACAAAAGCCAGTTTTTAATGCCTTCCTGAATGCTAGTAGATTGGTCAATAAGATTCCTCACCTTTCTCCTAGGAGTGGGAAGAGGCCCCAGGGCATCCGGCCATCCGTCAAGGGTCCAGAAGTTGGGGTTGTTGACGAGCAACAACACCTCAGTTTTACCAAAGTTGAGCTTTAGGCAATTTTGAGCCATCCAGATCCCCACATCATTCATAAAGTCCTGGAGCTCGGACACTCTTCAGCTCTGGCCACTATGAGCACACGTTCCAGACTGAGCATTTCTCTCAGCATTCGGCGTCTGAAGGAATAAGACAGGCAACCATCTTTGACTCTGAGACAAAAAGCTTCTTCACCAGTGAATTCATTGAAGTTAACATGTTTGGTGAGCATTTCAAGTCTTTCAACAAATCCATCTATCGTTTCACCATCTCTTTGTCTTTCCTGATTGAAGCTGTACTTTTCATAGTCAATGTTCGATATATCAGATTGAAATTGATGGTCAATGCCACCTTAACATCCTGGTAAGATACTCTGTCCACCTCTGGTATCTTCTTTATCTTCTAAATCACTCACTATCAGGTTGAGGTTCTTATCTGTTCCAGGAAGGGAGAGCCGGTGATGAGACTATATGTCAACCTGGATACCAGCACTGATTCACAGGATGACAAAAAACAGGGAACACTGTGAGCAGCAGCAGTCAGATGGTAGATAATCAACAACAAGGACAACGCCTAGAATGCACAATTGCACAGTCTTACCTATAAAGGAATGAATGGCAAAGGAAACAAACAAGTAAGGCTCTGAGACACATGGTCAGATGGGCAAACTGTATGGGAAGTGATAGCCAGTGCAACTACAAAGCTTTTCCAAGCAAGGAGACATGATGACATTGTGGTTAAATATGCTCTCCCACTACAGGCCCAGCAGTGAAATGGCAACATATCATGTTTCCACACCTGCAATAGTTAGCAGTCAAGTGGTTTCCAGATGCAATTTCCCAGTTTTCCAGTGTTACCCTTCCATTCCCTGTCTAAATTAGGTGATTTATGTGGGAAGTGATGCTGTGATAAGGATTTTTCTGGTAAGTCCTAGCAGATCTTACATTGTTAAAGTGACTGAAACCTTGACAGTTTTAGATAATGGAAATATGTATTGTAAGAAATTGTATTACTTGTTCAGCGGGGTAGAACCCCACTCAAGTTGCAACCACAATTCATGTCAAGGTGAAGTCACAAGCAAACCCCAAATTAACCTGTGCTTAACCTTCTAGTAGCTTGGCTCAAAAGCAGTCAATCTTAACTTATAGGCAATGTGCAACACATCCATGCAGTACTTACGAAACAGTAATAAAGTGAAAGACAGCACAAGAAAAACCTCACACCAATATAAAAAATAGAGTCAAGTGAATTAATAAATGGAAGACCAAAACTACAAAAATCCAATCAGTAGAACTGTAACTATGGAGTTTTAAAGATTTAAGTGAAAATAGTTCCAAAAAGACCAAAGAACCACTCACAGCTATCTGCTTGTGTGAAACTGGGTGAAAGTCATGAGTTCAGGCCGACCACGATGGAGTGCGGGCTGTATACAGGTACCAGATTAGCCCTACTGAAAGAGTTACCTTCACAGTCCCGCACACAGAGTTCTGTTCGCAGTGGAAGGGGCAACGAGGAGCAGGTAGATGTCGTGGATGGACAACAAAGTAGCACAAAGAGCAGGTTGGGTGCCTCAGACCTGGCTGGAGCTTCGTGTTGTGGCTGGAGCTTCGCGTTGGTAGTCCATGTGAACTATTGATGCTGTAGCACAAAGTGTCGCTTTCGCACTGCCGACATTGTTGGCAGTCGCGTGAAGAGTCAGGTTCACCGGAATTGATGGGCAGCCTGAGCGGTAAGATCTTGGTGCGAACAGGCCTTTTCCTGAGAAGCCCAGCAACTTTAAGGGAGCTCAACTGAGGCCACACCAAGGGTCCAGGTCCTGAGAGGCACCAGTTGGGGGTCACAAATTCCTTCCAGCACAGGTCAGCAGGTATCAGGCACAGTGGCGGTTCCTTTGTATGGGCGTTGGGGCTTCGCCCCACTAATTATTTTGCCCCCAGGGATCCACCAGCAGCAGCACTACTCTGTCGTTACATTTCAGCAACCCACGGCACGGCAGCAGTCAGCTGTCTCTGTCACTCAGCCGTGGGCGTGACCTCACTCACGGGGGGTGGAGGGAGTTGTTGGAGCAACTTGGCTTGCGGTATACCTGAGCTGTTGCTGCAAAAATGCGCATGTCGGGTTGGCCGGGTGCCATTCCCTGGCCAGCCCGACATGCGCATTCTTACTGCTCTTGCCACTCTCTCACTGTAACAATTGATATGGGGAGAGGGCCGAAGCCGCAGCCCCACGGCCTCCTAAGGAGCGGCGAGGTCTTCTGCCCCAGGCCAATCCAAACGCTATCGCTGCTTTAACTGCGCAGCGTGCCTGGATTGGCTGCTTTAGTCACTGGGTAGTGTCGGGGCATGTCAGGAGCATGGGGCCATATTATGACCAATCAATGCATGGCAGGTCGTGCAGTGATTGGTGGACTGGTCATGAGTCATCATCATGACTCATCAGCGACAGCCCCGCTCTCTGCTCCAGGTGTGCTCCCCTCCCTCCCTTCCCACGTGTTTAGTCAAAGTGGTACTTGTTGGTGGTGCGATTTGCATACAAAAGACGGAGTGTGAGTGAGCAACTGAGTGAGAGAGCAAAGTGCTCCCCTGTTGCTGCTGCTGACAGGCTGCTGGGTGAGCAGTGCATGCATGCCTACCACTGCCTGCCATCATGATCGCATTATTTAATCGGTTCGTACCTGAGGCCTGTTGAGCGAAGTCGTTCAGTGCCTCTGACTCGGCCTCGGCGGCCCCCTGCTCGGCTCGGGGGAAAAGGATGGAAGAGTACATGGTGGCACACCAGTACTGCTGTGAAACACACTACTGGACAGTGTAGTGCAGTGAGTGAGTACCCTGTATGTACATACGAGTCTACACGACGAGCCGATATTTTAATGCAAATGCAATGCACATAATTTATAAATTGATTTGTTGTTGCAACTTGCGAGTGAATAATGTTGTTGTGGCTGGCTGACTGCAGTTTTGCCCTGTCCATTATTATTACGGCGCCGGGCCATGTATCTTATCTGATAAGACCACTGTGTGTGTGCTGCGTCACTCACTGGTAGGCCCTGATCTCCTGGCCTGGCTGGGCCTACAAGCCCAGCCATGCCAGGAGGCCAGGGCCCACCAGTGACGTGACGCAGCACACACTAGGACATGGCCTGCCCGCCCTGACACCTGACCACAACAGTTACTAGTACCATGATGAGCCTACAAGATTTTCCATCACCGATTTTACCCCCACTGGCCTGGGATGAGAAACAAGACTGAGCTTAAGAAACCGTTTCAGGTACTGGGGTTTCCTTAAAAAAAACTCCATCAGTTGTAGAAGAAGGATGCGTAGACCACAAATCCCAGAATGCACTAGTTAGTTACATTACAGCGCTCTGTAGCTTTCTAGGTTCATGCGTGAGACCTCATCCAGGTCAAAGGTTTTTTTTGTTAGTATTTTGGGAGTTGCAATCCTGTTTTTATAATGGAATTGTGTGGAATACAAGCCTCAGAATGCAAACTATAAAAACTAGACTTGACCTATTCACGGATGAAAACCAGACACTCTATTGTGTATCCTGTTGCAAACCTGTTTTGTGGAAGACCCGCTCAGAGGTTTTAATGCTTCAGTCACAGGCTTTTGTGTTTTGTTGTGCAGGGCCATGCAGTTTTTACAATAAGTGTGCGTGTTTTGTAGTTTCACGTTCATGTTTTCTGTGTTGCAGCAATCAATAGGGCGAGGTTAATCTAGCAACACTGCTTTTCCAGCTGGTGTTTCATCCCACCCCTGAGATGATGTAATGTAGAAATATTCACAGCCCGGTCCTCTTAGTAAATTACTAACCGGCTGTGATTTTCTTCTGTACATTAGAATGGAGGTTCAAAGACTTTAAATGGTGCAAAAGGGGTCAGCTCGTATTCTTTGGGGACTGTGGGTGTTACTGAGGTATCACAAAACTATATTTACCTTTCAAACTTCCTTATGTGAAAAGCCAATGCCATTTCATATTTATCTAATGAGAGCAGTTGTTGAAGGTTACAGTGTGCCACGAGGTAGTAGCAATCTCAATATTAACTATTTTTAAGTATCACGCCCAACAGACTGGAGCTTAGCTTTGTGTTTTATTATTGGGTAGGTTTTTAGAAGCTGACATAGTAGTAGATGTTATCTTTCTCTGAAGGTTGGAAGACTGAATAGTGATAACGCTGCACCTTTTCCATCCCTCACAGCGATGAAAGGCGCAGGTTAGACTTGGCTCTGGAGTGATTATTGAAGCAACTAAGCTGTCGTGGCATTGTAGCTCTGTATTGCATTGTACATTGCACTTGTTCTTTTTTTGTGACTTCTGTTACATCGGTAGCGTTTATTAATTCCCCCATTAGAGCCTGCATTTTAGGCACTTCTGTTTTAGCTGTCTTAAAAGGGTAACACTTTACGGGCGTGGCTTCGGCACCGAGGGAAATGGCGGCTGTTCCGGGGAGCTCCGCTGCGACCTAGCGGTGTTGAGACTCCTCCGAGTGCTGAAATCGCCTGTGCGGTCTCCAAACCTGCATTTTCGGTTGACGGAATCCCTGCTCCTCCCAATACTGCTTCTTTCGCCGACGCATGGGGTGAGCGGTGAACTATTTTTTGATGATTTCTCGACATTGGCGGTTCGCGTAGGCTCGCGTCCGCCATTTTAGATCATCTACTGCCCCAGTCCACATTTCATGGCTCTCCTCCTTCATTAATCGGTTTCTTCATTGTGCAAATAACCGATTGGAATTGCTGCCTTTAGAAGAATTATAGCCTCAAAGATTTTTAATACTTCAAGCTATGGGCTGTTTTTCTTCATTTTGTTTTTATGTCCTCAGCTCTGCCCTATCCGCCATTTTGGAGGTGCACTTCTCCTCACAAGTTCACACATTCATTTTCTCTGGTCTTATCTATGATGTGACTATTTATACTATGGAACTACTATAATTATTTTCATGGAGCCTTTTTACATCGCAAGAATTTATTTCCACATTTTGTGCATATACCAGAAGTGTGCAGTACATTTTTTGCCCAGTATTTGTGACTGTTTCTTCCTCTGCAATAATCTGGTTGTTTCTCTCATATGGACTAATTCTTAATATTTATTCTCCTTTTAACTTATTGGAATACTTCATTTCCGGAATACATCGCATTCTCAGTTTTGTTTTTCCAATGGCAATGTCACATAATAATCGTGCTTCCTCCCTGCAAGTCAATTCTTCAGCATTGTCCGTGGAGGATACTAATCCCTTCAGTGTTCTGCAAGAGAATTCGGAAGACGCTACTACTGACTTATTTTCCTCCAAATGCGCCTCTTCTTACACTTCTCGCTCGCACGCAAAAACTACTGCTAAATCATCCTCTTCGTCTGCTTCTACAGGGAAGCGAGCTAAAACGAATCCCCCATCACCTACTAATGCAACTTCTTCTATCTCTATGGAGCTTTTATTTGAAGAAATTCGTTCACTTAAACCATATATGGAAGAGATTCGTTCGCTCAAACCCTACATGGCAGATACCAATGCTCGTCTTCAAAGTCTAGAGGATAACTGGTCGCATACTGAGCAAAAGGTCGAGCTACTTGAGAAAAATATTACCTCAATTCAAATATTCACTGACCAAGTTCCTGATATGCACAAAGAAATTCATTCTCTTAAAAACCAAGTGGAAAATCGAAATAGACGCAATAACCTTCGAATTTACGGTCTTGTAGAGGGTCTTGAGGGATCAAATGCCATCACTTTTTTCCAATCCTTTCTGCCTCAGCTCCTTGGTCTCCCAAGCTCTCCAAATTTGAACATTCAACGAGCTCACCGCCTGGGTCCACCTTCTCGCACCTCTACCTCATCTTCTTCAACAGTAAAACCTAGAGGTGTCATTTTGTACTTTTTGGAATATACTGACTTGCTCAAAGTTCCTCAAGCTGCCAAGCAGAAATGGAAAATCATTTGGAATGGTTCCAATCCATTTCTTGCGCAAGATTACGCCAAACCTACTGCAGACCGTCGGAAGAAGTTTTTGGATATGAGACCTGCTCTTCCCTCTATGAATGCCCGCTATGGTCTATTCCACCCCTGCTTATTTAAAGTGACTTATAACAACAAGACAACAAACTACGAGGATCCAGCTATGCTTCAGCAATTTCTTGACTCTTACTCACATGAATCGATGGAAATCCCTTGTTTATAATCTCCATGCATAATTTCTATTTGTGTTGGAGGATGTTCCGTTATGTTGTTCGGTTTGTACTTCTCCCCTTTTGTGCTCTGCGTTTTGTGCTTTGTCTTTTATATTTTATTTAGAATTTTGTCTCTGTTGTGACTTTTAATTGTTAACATTCTCTCTTTTGACCTTTATCTAGGTGTGGTTTTGTGACCCCTTGAGTTTTTTTCATTCTTCCTGTTTACTTGGAGGTTGTTCTCTCTGCCCACGTTCCTGTGGTCTATTTGGTCCGGTGTCTTCGTTTCCTCATGTGGTTCCACCACCCCCAGTTTCGCTGTTTTCCTGTGGTATGTCTCTTTGTTGTCCTTCAATGTCATATGTCAATAATGAATTATATCTTTGGTCTGTATCTCATTCTCCTTTTATTGTGCCTTTCTCTATCTTCCCCCTTTTCCTTCTGCTTTATCTTTCTTTCTATTTTACCCTTTCCTCTTTTTCCTTTCCCTTTTCTGTTTCTTCTCTTTATCTTCTTTTCTTACTCGATCCTCAATCTACTTTTCTCTTTTATCTTCATTCTTCTCTTTTTCCTAGGTCATAAGGTTTTGCATTATTATTTTGTCTGTTCACTCATTAACTGCTTTCTATTTTATAGTTATTTTTTATCTGTTTTTCGACGAATTGCGCTTGTTCTTATTAGCAATGGTAATCTGCATTATTTTCTTACTTATTTTAAAAACATTCTTGTTCATATTTTGTTTTATAGATGTTTTATTGATGCTTTTGTACTAATTGTGCATGTTCATTTTAACTGTTTCTATTCAGAGTTTTAACTTGGAACGTTAAAGGAGTTAATAACCCTATAAAAATACAACATGTATTAACCCATTTAGCTAGATTGAACACTGGTGTTGCCTTTATTCAAGAAACCCACTTATCAGAGGTTGAAGCTGCTAAATTAAAAAGAGGTTGTGTAGGTCTGGAAAGAGGAATGGACTATCCATTTTATGTCATAAGAAGCACCAATTTTCAATAACTCATCAGGAAAATGATCTTGAAGTTCGTTGGGTAATTGTTAAATTACTTATTGATCATATTCCCTTAGTATTGTTCAATGTTTATGCTCCTGTAAATGTCGATAATATGTTTTGGAAACAGATTTCAGATAAGCTTGTTATGTTTGATGAAGACTATATTATTTTTGGAGGTGATTGTAACCAGGTATTTGATCCCATTCTAGATAGACATTCCTCTGTAAAATTCTCAAACACCAAGATGCACTCTCAATTCACTTCTGCCATACGCCGTAAAGCTTTAACTGACATTTGGAGACTTTGTAATCCAGACTTACAGGAATATACTTTTTATTCTCCTCCCCACAACTCGCAATATAGAATAGATTATTTTTTCTTCAGTAAGCCTTTGTCCCAACTCGTCTCGCATTCCGAGATTGGCTCTATCCTCATATCTGATCATGCCCCGGTTTTTGTGGACTTTGATTTGTTACCTTTTTCCCCTCATGCTGGTAGATGGCGTTTTAATAATTAATTGTTATCAGACCCTAATTTCACAGGCCAATTTACATCTTTTGCATCTGAATTCTTTACTATCAACTCTACTCCAGAATCTTCTCCAGTATTGATCTGGGATTCCTTTAAAGCAGCAGCTAGGGGTTTTATTATAAAATTTGTTTAACGGAAAAAGAGGTTTTTTGAAAACCAACATACCCAGTTACTAGCCAAAATTAAACATCTTGAATATTCTTATTATCGTTCTAATTCTGAGGTCGACTTAAAGAGCCTTATTGAAGCAAAAATATCTTTTAATAAATCTTCTACAGAAGCTGCTTCCTTTTATCTTTTAAGAAGTAGCGCCCGCTACTATGGCGGCCAGAACAAAATGGGTAAACTCCTTGCAAATTATTAAAAAATTCGTAGAGAGCGGACTAAAATCGATTCTATTCGTAACTCCGATGGAGACTCCTTGTTCAAAAATGATGATATTCTTAAGGAATTTGTCTCTTTTTATAAAAATTTGTTCACACCGGAGCAACAACCTTCCTCTGATGCACTCTCCTCTTTCTTTCACTCCATCCTCCCACCTTTAGCACATGACACGGATTTTACCTCATTAGACTCTGATATTACTCTGTCTGAAATTAAACATGCTGTTTCAAAATTAAAAAGGGGTAAAGCTCCTGGCCCGGATGGTTTCACTATTGAATTTTATGCTCACTTTGCATCCTTATTACTTCCTCATCTTCTATTGCTTTATCAGTTCTTTGTAAAGGACAGCTCTTCTTCAGGTTCTTTTCAAGAGGCAGTGATCTGCTTAATTCCCAAAGATACTAAAGATCCCTCTTTATGCAAAAATTATCGCCCAATTTCTTTGGTTAATTTAGATTATAAGATATTTGCCAAGATTCTTGCCCTTCGTATTGATCCTATCCTACCCCATATTATTGGCCCGGAACAATCGGGTTTTGTCAAAGGTCGTTTATCTTCCGACAACCCCAGGGTTTTCTTTAA
Organism: Lissotriton helveticus; assembly: GCF_964261635.1. Taxonomy (NCBI): domain Eukaryota; kingdom Metazoa; phylum Chordata; class Amphibia; order Caudata; family Salamandridae; genus Lissotriton; species Lissotriton helveticus. The sequence continues at coordinate 329,499,892 of NC_136060.1, read as the reverse complement.
TATTCTTAGTAAAGCCTCCTCTCTTAATTACCCCATTGCTGCTATAGCATTAGATGCTGAAAAGGCATTTGATAGTATTGGATGGTATTTCATGTTCCGAGCACTTAAATGGATTGGGTTCCCTGCTAAATTAATTTCTCTCATTTCTTTATTATATTCAGGACCCAAAGCCTGCATCATTGTTAATGGAAAATCCTCTGATTCCTTCTCGCTCTTCAGAGGAGTCCGTCAGGGTTGCCCCCTATCACCCCTTTTATTTATAATCGCTTTAGAACCTTTTTTAACAAAGATTCGGTCAGATGACAGAATCTCTGGTTTTAAACTTGATACTGCCCATGTTAAAATGTCAGTCTATGTTGATGACATTCTTCTTTATTGTCCCGACCCCTCTACTTCTCTTCCCGCCTTTTTCTCTCAAGTTGATATTTTCTCTCAATTATCTGGATATCGACTTAATTCTGATAAATGTGAAGTTCTTCCTTTAAATATTCTTTGTTTAAAACACGATTTTACCTCTACTGGTTTCTATTGGAAAACCTCTAAAATTAAATACTTAGGCTTATGGTTTTCCCCTACCATCTCAGAGACTTTGAAGGTAAATTTTGATCACCTTTCAAAGACTTTGTCTGCATCTATTGACCGTTGGCATCCACTTTTTCTTTCCTGGTGGGGTCGCTTATACTCTATCAAGATGATGCTTTCCCTGATAATTCTCTATATTTTATCTATGATTCCAGTCCATATCCCTGGTTTCTACTTTAAAAAAATTGACTCTATATTAAACAAGTTTCTTTGGAAGAATAAATGTCCCCGAATTGCTCTTAACGCCCTCAAAGCTGATAAACTGTCTGGCGGTCTCAAATTTTCTCCCCCCCCTTTTTCCTCCTCAGTAATTTTTCATTGTATTTTTGCCTTTATGATATTTCTTTATTATGTACATCATAATTGTTTCTTCGATAAACTTTAATCTTAAAAAAAAAAAGGTAACACTTTGGTTGTTTTAAAAATGAGTGCACCATTTTTCCAGCCATATTAGCCTTCAGATGTTCTAACTCTGCACCACAGCCCTACCCTACTCAATGAATAGGTACCTACTAGAACCTGGGGCCTTTGGAATGCACGTCCAGAACACCCCAGCTTGCCAAAGTGTCTGCAGATCAAGTAATGCCGCTCAGAGGCTCATTATTGAGGTCATAACTACACTTTCACAATTGCTTGATTAACCTTCTTGCTTTCTAAAATTTGCTGGAAAATGCACCATTTGCCGACTTTATTTTTGAAATTTTCCCCGGGGAGACCGCCAGAACTGCTCTTATGGTAGTCAGGCTCACTCACTAAACTTGCTCGCCACAGGACACTCATGCCGCACTTTTCCGCCCACCACTTTTAAATGTCACCAGCCTCCACTGGTGGCTCCTATTATCTTTGGAGCTCTTCGCAGCTCAGCCCCTGGGCCGATTGGATTTTTGCCATGTGGAGTCTTTATGACATCATGGGTTCTGGGTGGCTTGAAATGTGCCAAGGCAGTTGTTGGTAGTGCCTGGCTTGGGTCGGTACACAGGGGGTTTCTCCTAATGGAATAAAAGAATTTGGTCAATAAGTCTACTGTGTCTAGTGAACCTACTACATTTCTTTGGTGAGGACTTGGTAGGGCACCAGCCCGACCTTCAGGAGAACCCCAGAGGAACCCAGCAGAGACTGCCTCATTCGCCATGCCGAGACCGTGTCTTGTTGCTGCCAGTGTAAAGCTTATGATCAGCTGCTAGGACTTCATCACAGTTGGCTGCGCTGTGCCCTGTTTGCTGAGCCGACCCTGCGCAGAGCTCTGTTTTACTTGACTTGTGCGCATGTAGAGGGGCAGGGCAGTTAATTAAAATAGTAGTCGGGTCCACGCTCCAAAAGCAACATCCCCACGCAATAAACACAGTGATTTCAGGACACGCTCTTAAAGCCGCGCTCTTAAAGATTTGAGCCCACTGCACCGAGATCTGTACCGAGCAGCCCATCTCCTGAGCAACCCATACCTCCCAGCCTCATAGCAACATGAAGAACAAACTATTCAGACAATTACTTAGAGAGACTTCACTGGCCGTCCCCACGCTGCTCTGCTCATTTTCAATATTTTAACTACATCAGTTACATTTCCAGAGCTTTGCCAGATCAAGTAGTTTCCGGAGCTCTGCAGCTATTGTTTGATCTTCACAACCAAATTTCATGAAAGCAAGAATGAGCTTTATATTCTGGAGCAAAGCCCCAGGCAAGAGGAGTCTCTGGTTTTATTTTGGATTGAGTGGCCCCCAGCATCGCGTCCATGTCCCCCGCTGAGTGCCGACAATGGCTTACTGGTGAATGCTCTAGCTGTCCCCTTGGGGTCCAGAGCAGAGAAATCCGGGAGGTGCGGGAGAGCAGCGTGATGGGTAGCTGTGACGCCTGGACCAAGCCCCCATCACTGAGCTCTCTAGGACAGGCACGCAGGCAAGATAGGCCGAGGCGCAGGGGCGATCGCAGAGATGTATGCACTCGGCAGGGCCCTCGATATGTGTGAAACATTGAGGCATGGCGGAGTGGCAGTGAGCTGGGTCAATTGTGAGCGGTGATGCCCCGTGGAGTGCGACCCCAGTTGCTTCGGAGCGAGGGCTATCTCTGGTGACGCCCTAGAGGCCACTGTTCGCAGTGGATGTGAGGCGGGCGGGTTTGCCGGGGCCCAGCGCACCTGACTGTGGTGGTCGCAAGGAGTCAGGCGGATAGCGATAACCCCTCAGGAGCTAGAAGAAAGGAACCTACATATCCGAAGCCAGCAGGTGAGTGTGCACATCATCACCCCAACATACTTTACCTTTGAGAACGAAACGGCCCTGGGACCTCATTATGATGACGGCCAAAGATAAAAAAGATCCTGTCAGTCCGAGACCTTCTCATGAGTTCAGCTGGGGACTCCCAAGGCACCGGACCGGTCACAACTGGGGATGGCTCAGAAGGAGCGATCACAAGAGAGATCCTGGAATCACGGTTTGCCTCCCAACGGAAAGACATCATCAAGACGGACCTGCAGGCAGAGCTCCGGGAGGTCAGATGTGATGTGGATGCAGTAGGGGGAGAGAGTAGCCATGCTGGAGGAGTTGTCAACAGCTAGGGATGAAGAACTCACCACACTCCAGCAAGAAATCATAAGACTGCGAGATCAACAGCTGGACCTCCAGTCACACTCTGAAGACTTGGAGAACAGGTCACGGCGGAACAATGTGCACATTTGTGCTATCCCCACAGGAGCCGAGGGTGAGGATCTGGAGGGCTACGTCCAGGCGCTCTTCCGGGCAGTTTTGAATGCAGCGGTGGATTCCTCAGTCAAGATAGATCAGTGTGATCGTGTGGGCACTCCCCGTCAACCTAATCACCCTCCTGTGAACATTCTGGTGTGTGTGCATGACTTTAAGGTGAAAGAGGAGAGCCTCAGCGTGGCCCGCTCCTGTCAACCCCTACACCTACGGGAGCACACACTACAGCTCTTCCAAGGCTTGGCAGCTAGCACCCTTCATAAGAGAAGAGACTTCCGCCCCGTGACTACTCACCTCCGATCGATGGGTATATCATACTCCTGGGGGCACCCGTTGTGTCTCATCTTTCGCTTTGAGGGGAAACTTCAGCAACTGCGCTCCTTGAGCGAGGCCTGTAAGCTGCTGAACTTGGATCCCGATGACTTGAATGCCCAGTCTGCTGCCTCGGGGTCAGAGACACCCAAGCCCCCCAGACGAGGCCCACGGTCCGGCCTCAAGTTAGATCATCTTCGCCCTGACCCTGCCATGATGATCAAGGAGTACTCTGCAGTTCTCCAGACCCTCCCTGGTTCTAAGGGAGACTCCTTGGACTCTTATAACTGAGGGTAACATATGTGTGGGTTTGTTTTCTCATGAATGGGTCTGATGGGAGCAGGGAGATATCTCACCACTGATTGATACAGTCCTTTACTCTCTGGGCAGCCCCCATTTTTCTCTGGCCCTCTCCCGAGATGGCCTCTATGTGCTTCCCTTTGCTGATGTTTTATTGTGTTTTGGTATATTTCTATGATTGTTGGGTATGGTGGGTTCCCTCTCTGGTGAGCTTTTTAAAAGAGGTCCTCCGATGGCCTGTCTTGTTTCCCGAGCTCCATAGCATAGGATAAATAGGCCCTTGGTTTTCTCAAGCCTGATGGAGGTTAAGAAAAATAGCTATAATGTCTGCGGCCTTAACAACCCTACCAAGTGAAAGGCAGTGCTCTCCCTACTAGAGCATTCAGAGGGGGACATATGTTTATTTCAAGAAACACACCTGCTTTCTAAGGATGCCTACCGGATGCAATCAAGGGGGTTTCCCCTGCAGTTCTGGTCCCCGTGGAAGAGTAAAAAAGGTGGTTTGGCCATTCTATTCTCCAGATACTTTAGAAGTTCCATAGGATGTTCTATAGCAGAGATCAAGCAGCGCCTCTTAGCTCTGAGACTACAAATCGGCACCTCCAGTCTCACAATAGTCTCAATCTATTCCTCAAATGAGCACCAGGAGAAGTTCTTGCCCGAGGCCATGTCCGAGATTCTCCACACACCGACTCCGTGGTGGTGGCGAGAGGTGATCTAAATTTAGTTAAGGTTGCGGGAATGGATCGATCTAACTTGAGAACGGGGGTGGGGCCTTGTCTGGGTCAGGCAGGGAATGGCCAGCAGAATGTGGGATCAGGGATGTTTGGTGCGACCTACACCTCAACGACAGGGATCAAACATACTTCTCAGCAGCCCATAAGTCTCATGCTCATTTGGACCATTTTCTCGTCACCCAGGCAGCGTGGGTGTGCTCTCAGGCCTTGATCATCGAAGCCCGGTCTCTCTCTGACCATGTGCACATAACGCTGACTCTGCACTTGCATCCCTCAACACCTTCCTCTCCACACTGGCGCCTGAAGGACTTCCCGTTGCTATCCCACAGGTAGTCGATGACCTACGGCGTACATTGAAAGATTACATTGCACTTAACGACGATGGTTCCACTGCTCTGGGCTCTGTTTGGGAGGATCTTAAGTTGGGTTCGGGAGGGGCCTTGATTGCTAAAGCGGATTGAGACAATTAAACCCAAAAGGCCAAAATAGAAGAGATGGAATCAAAGGTTAGGGAACTAGGTTAGGGAACTAGGGGGGCGCTAGCGAGCCAGCTGCAAGATGGATGCCACGTGTGAGGCTCTGCAGGCTGAGCAGCTAATCCGATAATTATCCTGCAGGTGGCCTGCCCATCAACCAATCAATCAATCAGGGGGTTTATAAAGCTTGCTACTCACCCGTGAGGATCTCAAGGCTCTGGGGGGCAGGTCTGGGTCAGTCGAAGAGCCAGGTCTTGAGGTCCTTCCTGAGCCTGCGCGCGGTCGGGGAGCATCTGGTGTTCACCGGGAGCGCGTTCCAGGTCTTGGCTGCGGAGTAGGAGAAGGCTCTCCCGCCGGTTCGGTTTCTGCAGATGCGGGGGACCTCTTCCAGGGCGAGGTTGGCGGAGCAGAGGTTCCTCTTTGGTACGTGGAAGGATACTCTCTCATTGAGGTATTTGGGTCCGATTTTGTTGAGGGATTTGTAGGCGTGGCTGAGGAGTTTGTAGGTGACCCTCATCTCGATGGGGAGTCAGTGAAGGTCTCGTAGATGATGGGTCATGTGTTTGTGACAATGTGTCCCGATGATGAGTCTGGCTGCGGAGTTCTGCATGGTTTGGGGCTTTTGGAGAGGAGTTATGTTGATTCCAGCGTATAGGGCGTTTCCGTAGTCCAGTCTGCTGGTTATGAGCACATGGGTGACGGTCCTTCTGCAGTCAGGGGGAATCCATTTAAAGGTCTTATGAAGGATGCGCAGGCAGTTGAAACTAGTGGAAGCAAGGGCGTTGACCTGGCGGTTCACGGAGAGGGAAGAGTCGAGGATGATGCAGAGGTTTCGTGCGTGGCCTGTAGGGGTGGGTGGATTTCCGAGGGCTGAAGACCACCAGGTGTTGTCCCAGGTGGAGGTGCAGGGTCTGAGGATGAGGACCATGATCTTTTCTAAGATGAGCTTCAAGCAGCTGTCCTTCAACCAGGCTGCCACGTTCTTCATACCTTCCTGGAGCAGTCCATGCCATGCAGGTACAGCGTTTGATGTTCCTACTGCGGTGTCTATTTTATAAACCCCGCCATGGAATGCCAAAGGATTGCCACCAGACCAGGAAAAAACTGATCTGGCAAGCGGTTCGTACACGAGTTTGGCGGTGCGGGAGCGGAGCAGTGCTGCTTCCGCACTGCTAAACCCATAATAAGGCCCTTAGACTTTTTCAGTGTTTAGTTGCCTGGAAGCGGTATGGTTTCCTAAAGGTCTTGGTAATCTGTTCCATTTATGCATACACACTGTTCAATACAATTCCACAAACATTCCACTAATAAACTCCATAATCCTGCAAAGTCTTCTGGGCGATTTTTTTGTTTGAGATTTGATACTGTGAGGAGTGCAATCTTAGAATGCAGTGAAAAGCATGAAAGTACTTATGGTGTGTCCCCTCGCATGAGTTTTGGAATCATCAAACTCACACAGGTAAGAAATTGGAGCTTTGGAATCCTGAACAGTGGAGAGTTAGAAACCTAGATCACTAAACACCATGGGGCTAGTAACTTCCAGGCTGTACGACACCTCCGTGACAATTTAGGCAGAAGCTTATACATAGCCATACATATAAGACTCTTTGATAGGCAATGACTTGTAGTTGTATTGGCTCTCTGCTTATTACAGTTCATCCCCTCGCTACTGCATCCTTCACCTTTGTTGTTTTTGCCCCTTTTCTGTTTTTCTCATTTACTCTTTTGACTCTAGCTTCTGTGGCCTTTCCTGTTTGAGTTGAATTATGTTTGAGACAACACCATCCACTGGTGATCTTTGGTCATTACTGCCTGGTTGTCCTGGTAAGTAACACTGTTATGCAGCTCAATGCCTGCTCTCAAGATCACACAAACCATTAGCAAGTCAGAAAGCTAGCTGGATTTGAGGGGTCTGAGGTCCTATATAAAATCATACATGTAAAGTCTATCTGTTTATTGACCTCTTCATCTTGCTCACTTTCATTTAGCCTACACCCTACACCATTTAAGAGCAAGCAACTTAGACTATCTCTAAGCAGATACTGTTACAACCTGGGTTTTGCCAAACAGCATGAAACAGCAAGCCCTCCTGTGTTTTATCTTTCGCTTTCCCATTTTCCACTTCCTTCTGTGCTATTTCATTTTTCAATACCTCCAGAGATAGTCAGGACAGCCAGGACTCGCAGTAGATCTACTTCATTTCCCCATGCTTGATAGTGCCTGACTGGACTACAACAGTACTTCAACGTATGAAATTGTTTAAATATTGAGAAAGTTGAGTCATGGCCTCCAGTTGACTTCTGCCCTGTTTCTTTTCCTCTTTCCTGTGCTCCACTCCTCTCTTGGGTCCTTTCTGTACAGTGAATCTCTCTCGTACTTCCTATACTTTCTGTTCAGAATGAAAAGCAGGAGTGGTGGTTTCACTTCTGGAAAAAGATAACCTGGTCAACTCTGTGGTAGAAGCGTAATGGCCTGTCACATTGTTGCTTTGCTTGGAAATCACAGGGCTCTTCTCTAACACCTATGTGTTTCACTTTGCTCTCATGGCTGTCTGGGGATCTTGCGTGCAGATTACACACTGTTGGTTGTCCGCCTTGACCATTAAATTCATAAGTTAACAGATAACCTGATTGAAAGATTATCAGGTCAAGTCATGAATACATCAAATTTCCGTAAGCTTAATGCTAACAAAACAATAATCTTAGTGGAAGGCAATGACACAGACAGATGACAAGACTGGTCAGGCCACCATCTCCAAGTGATGCTACCCTACCTATAAAAAATATGAATTAGCGTGGGTTTATTTTGAACTAGCTCATTGCGATTGAATCAGTACGGGCTGCTGCACCTGCTGGTGGTAAAATCGGCGACGGTGGAGAGCTGGCTCCGGAGATACGCAACGGGAGCACCTCCTGTGGGAAAATGGTGGCACGGAACGGACCTGGCTGGAGGAGGCATCAAGACTCCAACCTAGCCGGGTGCAGACGGAGGTGACTGGCGCTGGCTGAGACAGATACCCAACAGTAGTGGACGCTAAGGGACGATTGGGGCGAGGGGACCGTGGCCCTGCCTCTCGGGCCTTGGCCCGGTTTCCTGCGAGGCCCCCCACAGCTGCACCAGGGGCCCAAGCGGCACAGTGAACTGCAGCAGTGCCAGGTAGGGGGGTATCGGCCGGGAGGTCACCCGGAGGGGTGTACTCACCAGATTTGTGAGTGGGGAGCTGCGAAGGGGCGGATGGCCTGCCCGAAAGATTGCGATCCTTAACACATGGGGATTGCCCCTTACTGGAAGCTCCTGAGCCTGGGTGCCCTTTGCCTGGTGCAGCACTGTGAGGATCCCAGCTGTGGAGAAACTGAGGAGCGGGCACAGGGGTCTCTGGCGTAGCGCAGCCCCTTCTGGCCCTGACAGCGTTGAAACCGGATGGGGAGAGGCCGTGGGGACCGGAGTCTCCATGATCGGACTGCCTGTGACATGGGCTGGACCCTCCTGTGAACTTGTGGAGCGAACACGGGTTGGCCCTATCTGCGACTGCAGCATGCTGTGGGACACCGCGTGAGTGTGCGCCCTGGCCCCCTAGTGGATTCTGCAGCAAAGGAGCATCTGCACATTAGTGAAGGAGCCTTTCTGAAGCGTGCTGTAGCCAAGACCTAGCTCCCTGCAGCCACCAGATTTGGGCCTTTCACGGCCTGCCTTACACGCGTCACCCAGTGGCTCGGAGAGGCAGATCCGGGGGGGCTGGCGGGCCCCTGCTTTGGCCCTGAGAGTGGATGCATTTGGTGGATCTGTCTAGGATGCCCGGCCAGGAGACAGCCCATCAAATTGTTTATTCAGCCCTGCTAGTACTGGGGCGACGGGAGCCACTGTCCCCCCCGGCAAGCCTTGTGACAACCCTGAGGTCTCTGGCTATCGGAGGACAACTTGAAATCCACGCAGAGGGGGGCTGCGACTCCACACGGCCGCCCCTGGTTAACACTGTTCTGGAGGGGATCCATAAATGAAGAGTGTGAACTTCGAAAAGAAATCAAAGGGACCACCCCCCCAGTGGAGGAATCTGACGGAGAGAAAATGGCGGCTGCACAGGACTCGGAGCCAAGCATACATGCCATGTTTGTTGAGCTGAAGCAACCCCTGGCAGCAATAGACTTAAAAATTGACTCAATGTCTGACCGCCTGGACCTGCTGAAAGACTAAGTAGCAAACCACAACGAGCGCATCACCGAGGTCGAACAGTGGACCTCCGCACTGGAAGATGAAGGCACGCAACGTGCAAAAAACTGCACTGCATGGAGAAGGTACTCGAGGTCATCCGCTCTAAAAACAACAACCTTGAGGCCAGGTTCGGGGGCAACAATCTGCGCATTTTGGGAGTCCAAGAGTCCACCGAGATGATGCAGGTGGAGGATTACGTCAAGGACATTTGCCGATCACTGTTTGGGGATGCCCTGTTGTCCGTGTGTGTGATGGAGCATGCCCACAGATCCCTGGGCCCACGCCCCCCCCGGGCACCCTGGCCTGCCCCATCATCACGAGGCTGCTGAACTATAGGGTCTGGGATACGGTGCTCCGTAAGGCCCGCATCCTGCAAGACACCAGATATCATGGCAATGTTGTCTCATTTTTTCCAGACTTCACACTATCTGTCCGGGCAGCCCGTCGAGAATTTGGGCCTGTCAAGTGGATGTTGCAGCAGCAGGGCATTAAGTACTCTCTACTTTACCTGGCGAAATTGCTGGTCTTCCACTCCGGAAAGACATCCTATTATATGGACCCCCAAGCTGGCTACCAAGTTTGCTCGCAATCTTAGGCGTCCGAAGCCGGCTTCCACCATGGATAAAGACCAGCTGGCAGGAGACATGCTAAATGAGAGTGACGGATCATTGTGCGGCAGACCCACTTTACTAGACGAGTTCATATGGGCACTCGTGTTTAATTGGTTTGTCACCTGATTTATGCCCATTGGGCACTTCCATTTACTGGTTATATGAGCCAGGCGGGCACTGCGTTGGATGACTGCCTGCTTGATACTGCAAGCCTTCTTTGGGCTCCTGCCCGGCCACCCAGCTCTCTGGGCTGGGACCCATGTTGCAATATGTTGTTGGCCCTTGGCGGCCTGGTTGGGTGTGGGCTGAAGCTCCTCAGCCTTGTTGGGTGGCTATTCTGGGAGGGAGGTGGGTTGGGTGGGTTGCGGTTACACTGATTGCGATATTCTTTGATTGTCTTACCCTTGTCTTCTCCCCTCCCCCTCTTTTTCCCCTCTCTGGCCTCGCCACTACAGCTACATTTTTTTTTCTCCCCACCCCATTGCTTATGATTTGAGGTGCTGCGGTAATGACGGAAAACTCTAATACCAAATGCACTCTTAAAGCAATCACCTGGAATGTGAGGGCTTGAATTACTGCAGAAAGGTGTGTCTCATAGCAGTGCTGCTGAATCGCCATGGGGGGGATATATGTTTTCTGCAGGAGGTACACCTGAGGTGGGATACGTATTAGCGCTTGCGAGCAGGCTGGATGGGAAAAAAAATGATTGCAGGTTTCTCTAGTTATGTGAGAGGCACAGCCATCATCCTTAGAAAGGGTCTACCTTGGCACACGTGCACTGTTATTCAGGATCCCATGGGTCGCTATGTGATGGTGTCCAGAGTTCTAGGTGGATGCCCCATCAGATTGGTCTTGATATATGGGCCTAATGATGATGACCTCTGTTCTTTAGTGAAGTGTGGAGACTGGTAGAATCTCTGGGCCCGAGTGCAGTGTTGTGGGGTGGGGATTTCAATTTGGTGCTTAATCCTGAACGGGACAGATTGGGGGTGTTGCGTCAGCCCCACCAGTGGGTTTCAGCGCAAATACAGGTGTTGATGGAGGACTATGGTGGGATCGATGTCTGGCGTCGGCTCCATCCGCATAGTCGTGAGGGAACCTGTGTTTCTACTGCGGGCCCTACGTGGTCCAGAATAGATTATTGGCTCACCTCCCACGACATGGACACCTGGGTTAGACTCTGTGATCATCTTGCCCGCACCCTTTCAGATCACTCCCCAGTGTTACTGGAATTTGCATTGCAGATGCCCCGAGCAGGTCCTTTAGCTGGAGACTCCCTGCTGGAGCCCTCCGAGACCAGGTCTTCCTTGAGGACTTAGAAGTCACCATAACGGAATACGTTGAGCTCAATAAGGGATCGGTAGACTCACCATCCACATTATGGTAGACATGTAAAACAGGCATTAGGGGTAAATGCATCGCGAAACAGGCCGGCTTCCTTCACACTCTTCGAGGGGACTTGAGGCGACTTGAAAGCGGGATATGGTTACTTGAGCAGGAATACTTTGAAACTAATTGACTTCTTGCGCAGCTCAAGTCAAAGATGGCCAAATTTGAGGAGGCTGCACTAAGGGAGACACATCAGGGGAAGGTGGTGTGGGCTCGTCAATATGCTGAGGGTGACAAAGCTGGTAAGACCCTTGCAGGACTGCTTAGGGAGAAGTCGGAAAACGAACACATCAGCGAGTTGCACATGGGCGAGGACGAGTTAGTGGTTGGGCAGGAAGCGGTCCAGGCCAACATGATGGCATTTTATACCCCGTTATATGCATCACACCAGCCAGGGGTACCTTTGGATCTGCTTTCCTTCTTTGATTCGATTGAGCTGGTCTGGCTCAGTGACGCCCATCCTAGGTACTGAGACAAACCATTTTCTGTAGAGGAGGTGATGGGTGTTATTCGGGCTATGCCCGAGGACAAAGCTGTAGGTGTGGACGGGCTCACCTCAGCCTTTTATAAGGAGTTTGCGCCCCTGCTCAAGCCCAATGTTCTTAACATGTACGAGGACTCATTGGAACAGGCGCTCATTGTGACCATACTCAAACCAGATAAGGACCCGCTATTGTGCGATTCCTACACACTTCTATCAATGATTAATATTGATAATAAAATTCTCGCGAAACTTCTTGCCTCGCATCTGCTCCCTTTGCTCCCCACGATCCTCAGGCCAGATCATAGCAGTTTCGTCCCGGGTAGAAGTGCTGCTCACGATCTCCGCACCCTCTTGTGTGATGCATGGGGTTGACCCTGCCCTCCCTGCGGCTGCGGTCTTCCTCGACACAACCAAAGTGTTTGATATGCTGGAGTGGCCTTATCTATTCTCGTTGCTCGCCCGCATCGGCATGAGTCCTGCGTTCCTCAAAAAGATAGCGTAGCTCTATGCCTCCCCCTCTGCTAGGCTGCGGATCAATGGAGTCATCTCCCCCCAGTTGGAGTTGCCCAGGGCACCAGACAGGGGTGCCGGTTGTCACCCCTCCTCTTTGCTGTTACGATGGAGTTCATTTACACCTTCGTTAATCTCCAACTTCCTCTCACGGTTGAATTTAAGAAGCGACTTTGGTCCAATTTGATTTCCCTGGCATTGGTGGGTGGGCTGCCACGGGTCACCTGGGAAACTCTTATGCTCCCGTTCGAACAAGGAGGCCTGGGGGCGCCAGGTATGGAATTGTATCACTCCTGCGCTCAGGCGCAATTTGCATTTCTCTGGATTTATCCGACACAGCTCATGGTGCATGCTGCTCTTGAGTGCGACCTGGCTGACCCGACTCCGCTACATATGGTGATGTTCCGATTGCAGGGCCGCCCATGGACTGGGATAGACATGGTTGGCAGCAGATGCTACGCAAGCGGGCGGGTTTGGACACCCTGTTTGCGCACTCAGTGCCGTTGACCGGACATCTGGGGCTGCCCTTCGCAGGGGAGGTGGGAGTCTGTCGTCAGTTGCACAAGCTACAGGTGCATACGATGGGTCGGGCATTTTCAGATGGGGTATTTATAAGCCTGGACACCGCTTTGGGAGATGAGCATACAGGGCTCCTGGACAGGATGGCCTGTTATCTGTTGCCGGCGGGAGAGATTTTCCTCATTCCCGGTGGCGCCACCAAGGTTCCACATCCTGGAAGCATTTTTGTCAAATCCCTCACCCTGTAAACTTATAACACGCCTGTAAACCGGCAGCAGGACTACCCTGTGAGTGTGCCCCCGGCCCAGACCACTTGGGAGGAGTGTTTGGGCCTATTGCTGCACGCAATCCAGGAACATGTCACCCAACTATAGGCTTAGATTGATTCACTTTACATTTCTCCACAGACTTTATAGAACCCTAGTGTGGTTGTGCAGGGCAGGGTTGAGTGTGGAGGTATGCTGTGTGTGATGTAGGGGCGCTCAAGGCCACATTCATGCACCTTGCATGGGAGTGCTGGGACGTTGCACATTGATGTCTTACATGTAATGTTGGAACACAGACTGGAGCGTACCCCGCTGATTGCCTTGCTAGGCTATGTCAAAAACGTACCTAAAGGCATCAAACGACTTGCTGCCATGATAGTGCTGCTGGCGAAGAGACGTTCTGGCGATATGCTGGGGCCGCAGACACAAGCCGCGTAGGGATGACTGGCTGAAAGACGCAGCGTTCTGCCACACACAACTGTCTTGAGTTCTGGGATTTGATGCCCATGTCAGCGTGGCCCCTGGATAAATGGGAACCTCTGTGAAGGTTTTTTACAAGCGCAGCGAGATGACCAGGCTCAGGTCCCTGCCGCTGAGGAGTAGGCGAGAATGAGATGCGATGTATGTTTGATGGTGGATCCACCTCTTGCACCTGCGTTACAACAGTTTATTGGTACTGCCAGAGAGGTTTCCCCTGCTTCCCCCTTCCTTCTCCCCTTGTTCCTCTCCCTTCTTGGATGCTCAGTTGTACCTCTACTGTTAGATGGTGACTGCAACTGCTTGAGCTGAGCAAAGGACTGATGGGAGACAGGATGGACTCAATGGACCAAAGCACGCCCAAACGAACTCTCCTGTATGCTCTAGCATGGTGATAAGCTTTGTAACATTGGTACGCTTATGGTCTTGCTCTTCCTTATGGTGATATGTTGTTGTCTGCATTTGCTAAAATTTACAAATTAAGGTTTAAAAAAAAAGAAAAGTTAGGGAACTTGAGGCAATCAACGACTGAACGGCACTCCCCGGGTCTAGCGCCAATTAGGGTAAGAGCGGTTACTCCTGAGGTGCCTGGACTTAGACGGGCTGAGCACGCTGTGATTCGCTTGAAACATAAGTATTTAGTGGGGTCAAACAAGGGGGGACGTATGTTAGGACACTGCCTCCGCAGTAAACAACAGGCCCAGGAAGTGAGAGCGGTACAAGGGGTTTGGGATTCTGAAATCACCGACAATAGGGACATTGCGGGGGCTTTTCGGATCTTTTTTGCGGATCTCTACTACTCTGAGTCCTCATCCCTCACGGATCCCCACGACTATGTCAACGGAGCCGCGATCATCCATCTCCCATCCATTGAGGCCGAAGGTCTGGAGGCACCTATACGGATCGAAGAGGTGATATCTGGTATTGCCTGTCTGAAGCCAATGGAAACTCCTGGCCCAGACGGCTTCAGGGCTTCAGCGCACTCTTCCACAAGACTTTCTGCACAGAGTTAGTCCCCCTGCTTACCCGACTGTTTAACTTGTTTGCGGATACTGGCACTCTCACGGCTTCGATGCTACAGGCGACAATCTGGGTCATTCCTAAGCCAGGGAAGGACCCTGTGTTTTGCAGCTCTTACCATCCTATCTCATTGTTAAATATTGACGCTAAGCTGTTTCCCAGCATTTTAGCACACAGACTGAACCCTCTGATGCCCGGGTTGGTAGATGCAGATCAGGCGGGCTTTATACCAAGTAGACAATGTGGGAACAACACAAAGCGCATCTGCCACCAGATCAACAAAGTGCAACACTCGAAGGAGGAGGCACTGGCGGTCGACGCCGAGAAGGCATTCGACCGGGTGCACTGGCCGTACTTATTCGCTACCCTGGAGAGCTTTGGCCTGGGTGTGCGGTTCCGCAATTGGATAGCGTGCCTATATAGCACTCCTAGTGCTGCAGTCAAGGTAAACGGGATACTTTTGGATGGCTTTGGTGTGAGGAGAGTCACCAGACGGGGCTGCCCTCTGACCCCCTTGCTTTTTGCTCTATATATGGAGCCCCTAGCCCAAAAATTCTGGGACAACCCCAATGCGCCTGGTGTCCCCTTTGGTGCAGATCGCCATCTGATCAGTCTCTACGCTGACAATGTAATTTTCTCGGTGGCTCAACCCTTGACTTCTCTGCCGGCCATGGTTGAGGGCCTGAAAGTAATCGGAAGGGTCTCAGGATCTAAAATGAATTTACAGAAATCGTAGGTGCTAAATCTAACTGTTACGCAGACAACAGTAGACACACTACACATACAATTTGATTTTGACAGGGTGACGGATGGCATAACATACCTGGGGTTGGTCCTCCATAAGAATCCTAGCAAGACTGCAGAAGTAAATTATACTACCCTACTCTCCCACATCTGTAAAGACCTTGACCAGTGGCGGCGTCTACCACTATTGTGGCTTGGGAGGTTAGCTGCAGTTAAGATGAATGTGCAAGCGCTCAACATTTTCCAGACCCTCCCCTTGATGCCCCCACCGAACATGCTCTTGAACATACAAAAGAGCTAGAACGCTTCATGTGGGGCTCAGTTTCCCCCAGGTTACAGAGGACTTTGTTACAGTGCCCTAAAAAGGAAGGTGGCCTTGCACTTCCGAATATCACTCGATACTTTCAGGCATCTTTATTGCGCTACTTGGTAGAATGGAACCATCCAATGACAGAGAAACGTTGGGTATTTATGGGCCAGACAGTGGCTGGTCACCATATCTGGAGGGAGGCATGGCTACCTAGGACTTCGCGCTCTTGGAGACTCTACTCATCGTCGGTCACGCGACCCACCATGTTAGTATGGCACAGGGTGGCCAAGCGGACTAATCTCACCTCGTTCCCTTCACCTATGTCCCTTATCTTTTTTAACCCAGACTTTCCACCCGGGACGGGAAAAGGGGTGGGTTCATGTTGGTTTGCGGGTGGTTGCAAGAATTTAGGGCATCTGTTTGACCTCCAGGGCCATATTCCCTTTGATCAGCTCCGGACGGACTATGGCCTTGCCACCTCAGACCATTTCCTCCATGCGTAAATGCTGCACTGGGTGACTGACCCTCAAATACGGCCATTGGTCAGCGGGTCAAAGCTCGCATTCAAAAAATGGCTCTATTTGGAAGCTTATCTCGGAAATATACATGTTCCTTTCCTATGGTGCTTGTGGGGCTAGGACTGTTGGGCAAAAGCGGTGGGAGGCAGAAATTGGACAAACCCTGTATGAAAAGGAGTGGGAGGACATTTTCTACAGAACTCACCAAACTGCACACTCCATGGGCCACACAGAAACCACTTTTAAAATGATATCCTAGTGGTATTACACCCCAGCCCTCTTAACTAAATGGAACTCACAACATGAAGGTCTCTGTTGGCGGGTTTGGGGGAGTCCAGGTACGCTTCTTCACTTGCTGTGGAATTGCCTGAAGCTTACGAGATACTGGGATAAGATCCTTGATGAGATCGATAAAGCCATTGATACTACCAATCCCAGACTCCTGGCAAACACTATTTTAGGGCTGCCCAACGCCTTGACCTTTCCTTTGCGCTCAATCAAAGGTAGGCAGATTTCCATTGCATTAAATGCCACTCACCGGGTGCTCCTATCAGCTCGGAATACACACAGGACCCTGGACCACATTCAGTGGCTTTACCATCTGTGGTACCTTCTGGGTATTGGGAGGTTGTCCATGGCCACCCTGGGGGACAGGTCCGACTACTGTTCTATTTTACTTGGTTCTTAGTTTCTCCTGGAAAAGGCAGCCACTAATGCCACGGATATGTTATACTGAACTTTTGTTTCTTCAGGGAACTGGCATAATCTGTACGCAGCAGCCCACCTGTAATTTTGAGTCGTACGCGGATTTGATCAATCAATGTTTTCCCTTTTCAGACAAGGCCGGCCCATGATAGGGTGTATGCGGAATGCTGTGTAAATAACCCATGCAGATAATACGTAATCCTTCGGCATTTGTCTGCCTTCAAGTTCTGAACGTTACCGGCCACTTGGGTTGTAGGCAACGGTACATTGTATTGTCCTATCGTGTGTTCTGCTAATAAAATTGATTTAATTCTAAAAATTATTTGTTAGCTTTGGTAGGCACTGATTTTTCTGCAGAAATAAAAATGACACTTTTGTTAGGTTCGCTGGGTAAGGAAGGCCAACATGTATTTAAATATATACCAGGAGGCCAAATTATGACTCAAATGAGGTTTGCCAAGACTGCCAATATTATGATACAACACAAGTTTTATACTCAACCCCAGTGTCCATGGGAGTCACTGGATGATTTTGTAGTCAGGTTACGTAAACTAGCTGCCAAGTGTTAATTCCGCCAAATCACTAAAAAGTAAATTTGTGATTAGGTAATCATACAATGCAGCAGCAATAAAATGCAAGAACGATTATGGGCGGCCAGAAATCCATCTTTAAAAGATGCTATAACAATAGCTAAAGTTGTTGAGGAATCATAAAGATGCATAAGAGAAATTCAGAGAAATGAAGGGGTAACAAATCAACTTTGAGGTGCCAGAGGTAAAGATGATCCTGTTTTCGGTCAATATAGTGAGGAAGACGTCATTCGCCACCAATTTGAATAGCAGCAAATCTAGTGGTGGAAGAACGTGGGGCACAATGGGTTATCCCGTAAAAGGCTGGTCTCATATGTGTTACATATGTGGAAGGACATATCACTTGGAAGATTCAGAAGACTGCTTTGCAGTAGGCAAGGACTGTTTCAAGTGCGGAAACAAAGGGCACTTTGCACGGATGTGTCAAACCTATATCAAGGAGATTGCTTCTGTGGAGGATGACGACTCGTAACACAGAGTACTGGTCATAGACAAGGAACCTAAGGAAGAGAGCAAAGACTTGAAGCACAAAACACACCCAAAGGCTGACTTTACCAGACACGGTGAAGTGACATCCTTGATGGTGGATTCTGGGTCATTATACACCATAGTACCCAAACAGCTGTATGACATGGTGTGTCTAAATGAGTTGTTGCAAATTACCACTGTGGTCTTGAAATGTTATCAAGGAGCAATCATTGGGGTGGTAGTATACATCACAGGGGTCATCAAAGTTTAGAGGCAGGATAAAGCAAAGGGTGGGTGTATGTGCAGGCTGAGGGGCCATCCAACCTTGGGTGGACACACCTGTATGACTTGCATATAAGTGGTCCACCCCAGAGCAGACAACCTGGTGATGGTAGTGGATGACGAAGATTTTGAAACATGATAACTTATTTGGAACAGGTTGGGGGTCGCTAAGCAGTACATGTATGAAATTAAAGTCAAGAAAAATGCAGGGCCAATGAAGCACCTGACAAGTAAAGGACATACTGCAGTAGAAGATCAAGGAGGATGTGATAGACTCTGTGGAGGCCACTGAATGGCTATCACCAGTGGAATCATGAAGAAATAATATGATTCTCTGAGGTTCTGTGTGGACTTACATAGTCTTAATGAAAATGTAGTAATGGAATAGTTTCCCCTCTTGAATATCAATGAACTGAACCAGACGTTGAAAGGGGAAAATACTTTTCAGAATTAGACCTGAGAAGTGCAGATGCAATTTCACCCAGATTCCAGGCACTTTACTGAGTTCATAGCATCAGAAAGCACTTTTCAATTTAAGAAACTGCCTTTTGGCCTATGTTCTGCGACAAGTGTTTTCCGACAACATATTTTGAATTTGTTGTCTTAAGTCTCAAATGTTGTGTTTTTTCAAGACAACATTTTGGTAACAGGATTCTCGATGAAGTGTCATCTCAGGTTGGTAAGGTAGGGTTAACATAACAAAGGGACAAGTGTAGGTTTTTATTGCAGAAGGTGGAGTACCTAGGATATTTGATAACAAGAGAAGGAGTGAAACACAAAATTGATTTAGTGGATGTGATAGTGAATGCAGAGGTACCCAATGACAAAGACAAACTAAGCTCTTTCATGGACTTGGTAGAGTATTACTCTACGTTTGTCCATGACTTCGCCCACAAGACCAAAACATAGAGAGTGCTGTTGAGGAAAGGGAGAAAACTTTCTTGGGGTGAGGAACAGCAAACTGCTTTCACACAAATAAAAAATGACATTGCCAATGCAGGAGTCCTTATGCCATTCCATGCCAGCTTGAAAACTATGATTAAAGTGGATGCCAGTGAAGTTGGTATTGGTGCACTGCTGGTGCACCAATTTAATTTAATTTTAATTTTTAAAAATTTATAAAGCGCTCATTCACTGTGCAGTTTCTTGGCGCTAGAGGGTTCCTGGACTGAAGAAAATGCAAAGGACTATGAGCTAAAAACTTGCTGGAACAAAAAAGTCTTGAGAGCTTTGCGGAACTCAGTGTAAGAAGGGGAGAATCTGACAGAGGGCGGGAGACTGTTCCAGAAGGTGGGCGCAAGGACCGAGAATTTCTGGCCTCCCGATCTTTTTTTCTTGAAACAGGGGATAACTAATAAGGATTTGGTGGAAGAGCGTAGGTCTCTGGAAGGGCAGTAATTGGTAATGGCAGAGTTGATAAAGACGGGGGCGGTGTCCCGCCCGGGCTTGATAAGTAAGGCAACCGAGTTTGAAAAGGACCCGCTGTTTGATGGGGAGCCAGTGAAGGGCAGAGAGGAGGGGAGAGGAGTGGTGATATTTGGATAGGCCATGTACCAGGCGGGCTGCCTGGTTCTGCACCAGCTGAAGGCGATGGAATGCGTAAGCAGGGGCTCCATTATAAATGATGTTTCCGTAATCGATCTTAGATAAGACCATGGCCATTACAATCAGTTTGAGTGCAGAAGGGGAGAAGAACCGGGATACTTTCCTAATAATGCGCAAGGTAAAGAAAGAAGAGGAAACAACAGAACTAATGTGGGTGTGAAGTGTCAGATGATGATTAAGTGTTATGCCGAGGGTCTTAACTGAGTGAGAGGGGGTGGGAGGTGGACCAAGAGAGGGGGGCCAGAATGAGGGTGACCAGGGGTTGCCACTGCCTCCAGTCAAGATCAGCTCTGTTTTATCCGGGTTGAGCTTAAGGTGGTTCGCATTCATCCAATCACGGATAAACAGCATGACGGTCTGGAAGCTAGTGGCACCTGGTGAAGAAGGGGAAAAATTAAAAATAAGTTGGAGGTCATCAGCATAATTATAAACTGTGACCTCCAATTGTTGCAGTGCAAAAATAAGAGGTAAAATGTAAAGATTAAATAAAAGAGGAGAGAGAGAGGAGCCCTGGGGGACCCCGCATGTCACCCTACGAGGCGGGGCAGAGAATTCAGCAAGGTGGACTGCCTGAGTACGGTCAGCCAGGAAGGAGCCTATCCAGGTCAGTACCTGTCCCCCAATGCCCGCCGCCTTGACACGGGACAAGAGGATGGAGTGGTCCACCGTGTCAAAAGCGGCAGACAAATCCAGGAGGACCAGGGCCTGAGGGGTGTTGGTATCAAGTCCCTCCCTAAGTTGGTCCTTGACCGAAATAACCACCTTCTCAGTAGAGTGGTGAGGGCGGAAGCCCGCCTGGCAGGGTGCAAGATAGTTACTGTCCTCTATAAAGGAGCTGTGTGCCTGGGTGACATGGGACTCAGCGACCTTTCCCAAATAAGGGAGAAGGGATATAGGGCGGTAATTTGTCGGGGAAGAAGGGTCAGCCCCCGTTTTTTTTTAATATAGGGAAAATTATAGCGGTTTTGAAAGGGGCGGGGACGAAGCCATGCATGAGGCAATTATTCAGAAGGGTGAGGGCAGGGGATGGGCATTCTGAAAAAATCTGGCGAAGAATGCGTGCCGGGCCAATGTCAACTGGGGAGCCCGACTTAACACGCCTGAGTAGAGGGGACAGGGATTCTCTAGTCAGAGCGGGAATAGAGGTGAGGTATCGATTATTGCGAGGTGGCTGGGGGTGAGTGAAACTGGATGAAGGGGAAGGGATGTTGGCTTTGATGCAGGTTATTTTTTCAATAAAAAACTCGTTGAGCGAGTCGCATAGGGCCTGGGTAGGGGGAATCTTCGGCAGAGTTCTGTCCGATGAAGCCAGCTCGTGGACGGTGGAGAAAATCTCACGTGGCTGGCTCTCTGCTGCTAGGATACGCCCAGAGAAATATTTGGTCTTAGCTGCCAGGATGGCTTGTTTATATTCACTGAGTAAGGTGATGAAATGTTGTCTTCGGGTGGGACAATAAGCTCTTCTCCAGGCTCATTCGGCCTGCCGTAGCTCTAGTTTCTTCGCTTTGAGGTCAGGGCTGAACCACTTGTTAGCATTCTGGGTGCGGTTGATGGTAATCCGCTTCAGGGGGGCCACGGGGTCGCAGGTTTCAGTGAGCCAGCGATTTAAGATGGTGGCCTTGGAGTGTGGGGCCAAGCCCGATAGGTCTGGGCAGGTGGCTGTTAACGAGTTGCACAGGGATGGGATGTCAACTTGGTTCCAATTCCTTGTCCAGATGTTTTTGGGGAGGGAAGGTGTTGTTCTATGGCTCAAATCTATGGAAAAAGCGAGCAAAGAATGATCCGACCATGGACAAGGCGAAATAGTAGGGGTCGATGTCGGGATGTTTAGTGTCCAAATTTGATCAAGAGTGTGGCCCCGGATGTGGGTGGGGCCTTGGACGTGCTGGGTGAAGTTAAGGCTGAGAAGCAGTTGGGTAAAGTCTTTGGAAGTGGAGACCTCGGCGGGTTCGGTGGGCCAGAAATTTAAGTCTCCCAACACGAGGACAGAAGCACTGTTGACAGCTAAAGTGGCTAGTAAATTCTGGAAAGCGGGGAGAAAGCCAGGGGATGGCTGGGGTGGCTGATACGCTAGTACACAGGTGATTGGATTTTTAAAGGAAGTGGAACGTACTACAAGACAGTCAGCTGCAGGTAGTAAAGGTGATGCGAGTGTCTGAAAATGGAGTCCCTTGCGGGCAATCAAGGCTACGCCGCCACCTGCTCTCTCATCGGGTCGATCTGCACGAAGCATAGAGTAGTTGGATGGGAGGGCCGCCAGGACGCTGGGTAAGGAGTCGGCTCTGTACTATGTTTCGGTTAAAAACAATAGGTCTGGGGAATTGGAATCTAAGAGATCAAATATTTCAGTCTGGTGTTTAACGGCTGATCTCGTATTCAGAAGGAGGGCAACGGTGGGGGGGGAGGGGGAGTGGGCGTAAAAGGCATGAGCGAAGCAATGCCCAGATTTTGAGCATAAGACAGTATTGCAGGATTTAGCGGCCAGTGTTTATTAAAAGAGCACAGTTGTTCAGAAGTATATGTAAGTGAGCGCGCATAGTGGTGTGCCCCTTGCCCCGGTCGGTCGTGGACGGGCGCAGACGTGCTTGCCTTTGGCGCGCCCGCTGCGCCTACGAGGGAAGCACATTATTTATTAGGGGAGGAAACGGAAGGGGCGTGGCCTCCTGGCGGTGGGCGTGGCCAGTGGCCTCAGAGGAATGGCGTCAAGAAAGATGTGGCCCGCTGCAGCGATATGATCCGCTGCGCGGGGGTGCCCAGAGCAAGGGGAGCGAAAGTGCGAGTGCCCAGGAAGGGGGAGTAAATATCTAAAAACACAGTAATCATACAAGTTTAAAATCGCAGTCCTAGCGTTCTCCCGGCTTCCGCCTCGGGAGAAGAAATAGCCTCTATCTCGCGCTAGCAGTCAGCGCGCTTTAAAAGCCTTTGGCGAGGGGAGGGGGCGTGGCCTCCTGGTGGTGGGCGTGGCCAGTGGCCTCAGAGGAATGGCGTCAAGAAAGATGTGGCCCGCTGCAGCGATATGATCCGCTGCATGGGGGTGCCCAGAGCAAGGGGAGCGAAAGTGCGAGTGCCCAGGAAGGGGGAGTAAGTATCTAAAAACACAGTAATCATACAAGTTTAAAATCGCAGTCCTAGCGTTCTCCCGGCTTCCGCCTCAGGAGAAGAAATAGCCTCTATCTCGAGCTAGCAGTCAGCGCGCTTTAAAAGCCTTCGGCGAGGGGAGGTGGTGTGGCCTCCTGGTGGTGGGCGTGGCCAGTGGCCTCAGAGGAATGGCGTCAAGAAAGATGTGGCCCGCTGCAGCGATATGATCCGCTGCGCGGCGGTGCCCAGAGCAAGGGGAGCGAAAGTGCGAGTGCCCAGGAAGGGGGAGTAAATATCTAAAAACACAGTAATCATACAAGTTTAAAATCGCAGTCCTAGCATTCTCCCGGCTTCCGCCTCAGGAGAAGAAATAGCCTCTATCTCGCGCTAGCAGTCAGCGCGCTTTAAAAGCCTTCGGCGAGGGGAGGGGGCGTGGCCTCCTGGTGGTGGGCGTGGCCAGTGGCCTCAGAGGAATGGCGTCAAGAAAGATGTGGCCCGCTGCAGCGATATGATCCGCTGCGCGGGGGTGCCCAGAGCAAGGGGAGCGAAAGTACGAGTGCCCAGGAAGGGGGAGTAAGTATCTAAAAACACAGTAATCATACAAGTTTAAAATCGCAGTCCTAGCGTTCTGCCGGCTTCCGCCTCAGGAGAAGAAATAGCCTCTATCTCGCTCTAGCAGTCAGCGCGCTTTAAAAGCCTTCGGAGAGGGGAGGGGGCGTGGCCTCCTGGTGGTGGGCGTGGCCAGTGGCCTCAGAGGAATGGCGTCAAGAAAGATGTGGCCCGCTGCAGCGATATGATCCGCTGCGCGGGGGTGCCCAGAGCAAGGGGAGCGAAAGTGCGAGTGCCCAATACCAACAGGTACATAGGCCTGCATATGCAGGTGCACAGGCGAGTGGTGAAGACCATGGTGTTTGCCTCACGCTCTTTGTCGGGGGCTGAGAGGAACTATTCCATTGTAGAGTGGAAGGCATTGTCCATGGCTTGGGCTACATCATACTTTCCACCTTTATCTGGGGAAGCAAACTAGTCGTGAGGACAGATCACAAGCCTGTACTAAAGGTTCTGGGTCGGGAAGACAAAGAAATGCTCAGGCAGATTGTCCAGGTTGGCTGTGAGGATGCAGGACTTTGATTGTAAAGTGGAATGCATTCCAGAATGGAAGTACAATATATTGTATTGTATTGTAATTGCATTTATATAGTGCTTACCACCCTAGACGAGGCGTCAAAACGTTTTTTCGGCGAGTAGCACGCTACTCCGGGACCCATAGAGGATCAGTGTTGAATTAGTATAGTGAAACATGCAAGTACTTTTTAAGAGGTGGATAGGTTAGTCAGTTATTTGGATTTGGAATGATAGCAGAAGGATAGAGGAGGAAAAAAGTTTGTATTTATATAGCGCTTGTTGACGCACGCTATTCAGGAAGCCCATAAAGGATTAGTGGTGAATTAATATGGTGAAATATGAACTAATTTCAGTGGTGGATATTAGTCAGTTATTTGGAGTGAGAAGGATAGCGGAGGGATAAAAGGGGAAGAAAGCTTTGCATTCATATAGCACTTGTTACCCCTGATGGGCGTTGAAGCGCTTTTCTGGCGAGTAGCACGCCACTCTGGAACCCATAAATGATTAGTGTTGAAAATTAGTATAGTAAAATATGATGTAATTTGAGTAGTAGATATTTTATTCAGTTATTTGGGTAGAGAAGGGTAGGTGGCCGGAAAGAAGAGGGAAAGAGGTTTGTATTTATATAGCGCTTGCTACCCCTGTTGGGGTTTTGAAGCACAAGTAGCACGCTACTCTGGAACCCATCAGGATTAGTATTGAATTAGTATGGGGAAACATGAGAATAATTTTAGTGGTGGATATGTTAGTTATTTGGATTGAGAAGGGTTGGGGTGGCTGATTATATGTCGAGACTACACGATACCGCTGCAGAAGTAGGTGACTTATACACAGAGGAGTTGGTGGCTAGTGTGATGGATGCCACTGAGGGGTTGGAGAGTTGTTTCTCCAAGACTGAGTGGATAGTGGCTATTGAGAGTGATAGCTCACTAAAGGTAGTAGTTGAGTTGGTCAAAGAAGGTGTGAGGAGGGAAATCACCTTGCCTGTGGTCGTCAGGCCGTTCCACAAGGTCATGGAGGAGTTATCTTTGCAAAGTTAGGGCATTGTTATGAGAGGTAGTAAATGTGTGCACCCTAGTTTAGTGCGACCAAAGTTGGTACATTTAGCGCATGAGGGTCTTCCGGGTCAGACATTCAAGCCTAACAGGCTGGGAGAAAATGTTTTGTGGCCGGTCATGGATGCCCAGGAGAAAACGTGGGTGTCGGACTGCGGTGTGTGTAAATAATCAGTTAAGCATTAGAGAGAGGGCATGGGGTGTCTCCTCAGGAACAACATATAGCTGAAGTGTGAGAGGTCTGTGAGAAGATCTGTTTGTATTTCTTTGATCTGTTGGTTTTCCTACCTGATCAGGAAAAGCTTGCCGCAATCTTAGTGGATGCCAAATCCAGATGGGTTGAGGTCATTTTTCTGAAGTCCATCAGCATTGGGGATCCAAAATAGCTGTCTTAGGTGAAGTCTTCAGAAGGGAAAGTATCCTGGATAATCTGCGTATTAAGCACGTGTGTATGCTCTTGTACTTTATTCATTTTATTTATTTATTTATTTATTTGTGCGTTTTTATATAGCGTGGACTTTACCCGAAGGTGTCAGAGCGCTTCACAATAGGAACAGAACTGATACATGAGAACAGTACAAGTGAACCAAATACAAAAGCAAACGTTACATTAAATGAAGCAAAAATTACAATCGTGAGCCAACAAAATACAAGCGGTAGCAAACGGTGCATTACGGTAGGAAAAAGTGACGTGTGCAGGTTACAAAAGCGTACAAAGTAAACATAGAGGTATAATACTGCATTATATGGAGGGCACTCAAGCACAAGAACAAACGTTACGTAGGCAATGGTGGCACTTGTGCAGGTATCGAAAATAAACAAATGTAAGTGGTAGAAAACAGTGTGTTACAAGAGAAACTGACGGGTGCATGTTACACACGAGTACCAAACACAGGTAGAAAGATAATACTGCACTAAATGGCAGACTCTCAGACCACAAGAACACACTGGGAAGACACTTCCATAGTCATGTAAAGTAAACTTTTCTATAATGGAAGGGCTTCCTACAGATAATAGAGAGGGCATGGATTACATTTGGAAGTGTCTTTGAAGGAGGAGAACTTTGAGGTTAGTTTTGAAGGCCTGGGAGGAGGTAGTGGTCCGTAGCTGCGGCGGAAGAGAGTTCCAGATTCTCACCGCGTTGCCTGAAAAGGATTGTGCCATCGTTCTTTCCTTCTTGAAAGTGGGAGGTTCAAGCAGAAGATTTTCCGCATTACGTGATGGTCTAGAGCCTCCAGAGAGTTTCAGTTTATTCACCAGGTAGCGAGGAGAGGAGGAGTGCAAGGCTTTGTGGGTGATACAAGCAGTCTTGTAGATAGCTCTAGCCTCGATTGGAAGCCAGCGGAGGGTGGATAACATCGGTGTGATGTGGTCGCTTCTTTTGGCCCCATAAATGAAACGAGCTGCTGAATGGAGAACAGATTTAAGGGGGGACAGGTGGATTTTGGGGAGGCCAGTAAGAAGAGAATTGCAGTAGTGAAGTCTGGAGAGGACCAGCGATTGCACTAGGGTTATAAGGTCCTGCTCCGGGAAGAAACGACGGATTCCCCAAAGAAGGCGCAGATGGTATCGAGCAGACTTTGCAATGGAATTAATGTGGGGGGTTAGATTGAGTTTTTTGTCGAGAATGACACCCAGGGATTTTGCGCTGTCGGCAATGATGGGTTTAGTGTTCAGTAGATTCAACTGATCCATCCATGATTGCACCGGGGGAGGAGAGATTGAAGAGGAGAAGAGGAGGAATTCGGTTTTGGAGGGATTCAGAATCAGTTGATGAGTAAACATCCAGTTATGAATGGAGTCGAGAGTAGAGCTTAGGATAGAGAGATCGTGAGGGGAGGCAACCTTGAGGTAGATTTGAGTGTCGTCAGCATAGAGATGATAGTGGATCCCGGATTTACTAAGGAGATTTCCTAGGGGTTCTAAATAGAGATTGAACAATGTGGGTGCAAGTATAGAGCCTTGAGGAACACCTTGAACTACCGCCACAGGCGATGAAAGACTGTTCGCTATTTTGATCATTTGGGATCTAACAGAGAGGAAGGAGGCAAACCATTTAAGCACAGTGCCCTCCATGCCCATTCTCTGTTTAAGAATGTTGAGGAGGGTGTTGTGATTGACAGTGTCAAAGGCTGCAGAAAGGTCAAAGAGAATTAGAAGACAGGACCCCCCCCCGAGTCGAGGATCCTCAGCACGTCATCAACCACTTGCAGTAGGGCTGATTCAGTGCTGCAGTTTTGAATGAAGCCAGACTGGAAATTATCAAGAAGATCATTGTCCTTGATATGACGAGAGAGCTGTTTCGCTACACAACTTTCTGTAATCTTCGCAAGAAAGGGTAAATTAGTGATGGGGCGGAAGTTGTTGAGGTCAGACGCATCAGCAGTTGGCTTTTTATGCAGCGGGGTGACCTGCCCGGTTTTAAAGGAGACAGGAAGGGAGCCTTGATAGAGCGAGAGGTTGACCAGAGTGGTCCAGTAGGAGAGGGAAAGGGTATAAAAGTCAAAGGCAATGGCACTGGGGATGGGGTCAAGATGATGGTTTGAGGGATTTGTTTTGCGGATGCACTTGAGAAGGGCATCTTCAGATATGGGGTCAAAGTTTTGCCAAATGGCTACGGATTTGGACTCCTCTGGAGGGGTAGGATGAGCGACCTGATCCACAAGTGATTTCACTTTTTCGTCGAAGAATATAGCGAAATCCGCTGCTCTCTTTGCAGAATCCTCCAACTTGGAGGATGGGGGAGAGCAGTCAGGAATCTTGATGAGATCGAATAGTTTTTTGGGTCTATTTTTGGCTGAGTCAAGGAGGGTTTTGAAGTGCGCCGCTTTCCCAAGGAAGATGTGTTTGTGGTACTTGGATCTTGCGGAGCGAAGCGTGGACAAGTTATCAGTGGAGGGCACTTGCCTCCATTGTTTCTCTAGGAATCTTAGCTGCTTCCTTTCTTCATAGAGGGATTTGTTGAACCAAAGTGCTGAGGGGGTGGGCCTTAACCTTTTGCTTTTGAGTGGAGCGACGTTATTGATTTCATCTGCAAGAACTGTGAGGCATTGGGAGGTGAGATCGTCAACATCTAGGTTCGGGTCTAGCCTTGGAAGTGATAACGAAGCTGATTCACAGAGGGGACCGACATCAATATTTTTAACATCACGGAACCAGGAGATAGCCCTCTTGGGTTGGCCAAGTGTTATCGAGTGTGCTAGTTGAATAGAGAATGGGATGAGGAGGTGGTCAGACAAGTCTACATGAATAGGGGTAGTGATGGAAAGCATGCCTGCTTTAGAAATAACAAGGTCCAAGATTGAGCCCTTAGAGTGTGTTGATTCTGAGCAGTGTTGGATGAGATCGTCCTACAATCTACAAAGTAACGGTTTGATGGAAAGGGTCAACAGATTGGTGAAGGGAACTGTGGAGGTGGCATAGAGTGCAGGATTAGCAATACAGGATGCAATTAAAGAGATGCTGTGGGTTCATCGCACCCAGGTAAATGCCAGCACAGGTAAAACTTCTTTTGAAAAGATGTGGGGGGGACAGCCTGGTAAAAAGTTGGTTTCCGCTTTTGTGCAGATGGTACCTAGCTGCAAGGTTGCTGTGGGGGTGTCACAGGCTGAACCCTATAGGCTCATTAATAAGGGGGATTGGGTGAAAGTCAAACATGGATGAGTTGGTAGAGGCATGTCCCCATTTCGTGGCCTACTTAGGGTGTTGGAGGTGGGAAGTAATTGGGTCAGGTTGGAGAATTGTCAAACGTGGAACCTGAGAAGAGTTGCATTGTATCAGAAGGGGGGGGGGCACCTTGAAATTATCCCCTGGAGTGGAACACAAATGCTCTGGATAGATACTTAGGAATGATTGTGAGTTTCAGAGAGGGGAGGATAACAATTAACAGGTTCGTGCAGGTAATGGTGATGCGGGCCTGTCAGTTGCAAGGACCGTGAGCTCATGGAGAAAACCTGGTTATGTGGGGGATTATCTCTGTGGGTGATTCTGGCCATCAGGAGTGTTGTGAGTTCTAAGGAATGTTGTCTTGAGAGTGCAATTGTTATGCCTTGTCTCTGTGAATATTTTTTTTTTCATTTGTTGGCGTTTATTTGCTGGCGCTTGTAGTCTCTGTTGTGTTATTTTGTGTGTGTTGTGTGAATGTTGGGGTTGGTGTCAAGGACTGCAATTGAGCAAAAGGGGATATATGTTATGTGTCATGGAGTTGTTCTGTGAAGGAATGGGGGGTGTTATAGTGTGTAGTTCATATTATCTTCGGAGCTCTGTGCAGCTCAGCCTCTGGGCAGATAGAATGTTTGCCATGTGAAGTCCTTATGTCACCATGGGGATTAGGGTGGTGTGAAGTGTACAAAGGCAGTTGTTTGCTGTGCCTGACTTGGGCTTGAGCAAAGGGGTTTTCTCCTCACAGAATAAAAGGAACTTGGTCAATACTTTTACTGTGTCCAGTGAACTTACTACATCCTGTCACCCAGTTTGTCTGTGATATCTGTTTCCCCTGTATCCCTGTTTGTACTATTTACTGCACCCTCAGTTTTGATCCGTATCGACATTGAGAGTAGAAGTGAAGAGTTTCATGAGGATTGAACATCTACTAAAAGATGTACACACCAGATTGCATCCCCATTTTCCAAGCAGTATATCACATGTTTTTGCCCATTCTAACTGCTGAATGTCCCAGACAGAGGGGCACTCAGAGACTGATCATACATTGGCCAATCATACAAGACAGACTATCAGGCTTCAGTCAAATCACCTTGCTTGAATCCAGTCACTTTCCACACAGTGCACATTGCCTGCTAAGGTGAGCTCCTCCCATTCTTCTTCGAGTCATAATTATTCCCGGTATAGCTCACGTATGTAAAAACCTTCAAAGATACATTTTCTTCCTTAGTTTACTACAATTAGGTAAAATAAAATTGTCTGTTTTAGAAAAATTGTGGAAGTAGATTTTATGGATTTCGTTTATGTGTTTCCCTCTTTTTGAGTTGGTGTGCTCCCTGTAAACAGAAAGTGGCAATGAATCCAGGAAATACGAGGTAATGATTCTGTTGGCATTTCAACACATGGCTGATTCACACTCATCTTACTATGGTAGGGATAGTAGTGCACCACAATGACAGATAAGCTTTTGAAATTCTGCCTGGCATTAGAAACATGCTTAAAACAGTCTGTAATGAGGCTTGGTACAAGAAAAGGATACCTTTATTTACATGTTGTATATTAGCAAAAGCAGCACAGCACGCTATCCTAGTTTAGGTATAGAAAGTTTATCCTTCCGGCCTTTTTCCTTAGCAAAAATGCATTTATTTTCATCAGAGATCACTTTTAGGGCTGTATTAAAACTTTTTTTAGATGTTTTTCTTGTTTTTTTTAAACATATTTATTCCCCCCTCCCCCCGGACAGGTAGACATTCTACACATTAACATCATGTGTTTTACATTGTTCTATTCATACATACAGAGTCTTTATAGAAAATTTACAAAATATATTGCTCGCATCGCGGAAATCAGCAAAGTAGTAACATACATTCGTAACGGCATCGATAATAATTAATTTTGTGCGTCTCGCCATTGTGTAAGAGGAGTCCAGATTTTCATACCCCTTTTGCGTCGCAATCTGCCTTTTCGCTTATATATAGCTATCTCGATATTATACACAGCTAAAAGCCTGGCTAGCCATTGTTGAAAAGATGGTGGTAGCGGGTCAAGCCAAGCCGAGGCTAGGCATAGCCGCAGGACTGCTATAGCAATGAATATAAAATCGTGGCCACTCTCAAGGTTGTCTGGGTCTTCTGCCCCAAGTACTATTACTTCATGTGACAAAGTAACATTTCTGCGAAGGACTGAGGTTATGAACCTCTCTATATCTTGTGTCAAAGGTGTTAACACTGGACAAGAGGCAAATACATGAACGGAATCTGCTTTTGTCATGTATTCCTATCGGTTCTGAATCGATCCCCCTATTCCTGACCCTATTCTAGTTAAACAAACCAACAAGTTAACTAGCAGTCAGCCCATGAGGCAGAAAACCCCCATGATGCAGATACCGTTATCTGACGCAGTCACACTACGGCACAGGAACGTGTTATCTGATTAGGTCATAACGCTTGCGATCTAATTAGACAAGCGATATTCCTCCAGCCCCTGATAAGGCATACGGAGTTCTCATAACAAATCAAACCTATGACAACCTGGGCAAAACCCTGCGGCCATTGTTTTGATTTCACCGAGAACTTTAGTAAAAGAATGTGCTAACGAGCAAATCGTATGACATCTTTATTGACGTATCTATGTCCATCCTTACGTCAATCTCGGCACCTTAAAGGTATAAATATTACCGATCTTGCCATATGCAAACACACGCGTGGTGATGAGACGGAGCAGCCATACTTGCCGAAGCCGAGAGCAGAGCAGACCCCGCTGGCAGCAGCCCCGCCTTCCTGACGCGCTGAGAGAAGCTGATTTCTCCTGCCGAGAGACCCAGCACCGGCGCTTCCGGGTAGCCCTCGCAGGCAGCCTGGAATATCGAGACCAGAGAAAGAGATACCATTCCTCATTCATCCTAACTTCCAGGTACAGAACTGAATAACCCCTCACAGAGAATTCTTTAGTTATTCACTTGGCAAAAACAAACTTAACTTAAACTGTAACTTTCTATTCCCGCCCACGTATTAGGCTTAGGTCAGGTACACGGGGTAGGCGTATTTAGAAACACCAGTTGAGTACGTTTAGTCAAATGTATATGTGTATGTAAATATATTTTATTCATTTTAAACATCTTATGGCTTAGAAACCATATCAATGTTTTTACAGTATTACTTTATACTATTGCTTTTAATGTATGCACTTTACTTAGCTATAAGTATTGCAATAATATCGATCCATTTCTCTTGTATGAGAAAAGAGACTGATCAATAAATAACATCTTTTATTGAACACGCCCGTCTCTTCCTTTTCTCTACATTCTGATGAGACTAAGAATGCACGTACTGACTGAGTAAAATAATTTGCCTTTTGTTCACACGACTCTCGAGATTGACTCTTGATTAGGGGAGAGCAAAGTTGTCATGTTCTATGGTTGTCAGAAACTAAATCCCTTCTTGTCTAATCAGGGAAGTTAATTCCTCCTTGAACATTCGAGAAAGTTTCTAGCGAACTCTGAGCTATGCTGGCAAACCCAAAACTTAAGTCTAGTATCGACAGTAGTAGACCTAGTTAACGTCTGGCCTAGGCCTTTACTGCTGTAGGTATTATTCCAATGCGCAGAGCCTATTGGGAAGATAGGAACTACACTACATGGCGCCCAACGCGTTTGGAAAGGGCGATAAAACTAACGTAAGACATTTAGAGTAACTCAGTCGTGCTTTCTCATTCAGACCCCTTTTTCCCCATAATACTCCAAAGACGTCTGGAGTGGGTGAAAGGTAATATCCTCCAAAACCTCGCAGGAGGGAACTCCTATGTATGGTTCTTGGTATAGTCAACGTTGAAGGATACACTGTTCCAAAATATTGTGCATCTAATCTTTGTTTCCATAAGAAACCTGATCTGCAAACAAACATAATACCATCCTGTCGGTAAAATGGGAGACAGTGATGAAGAAAGAGAGGCAGTTAGATTAGCAGCTGAAATAGCAGCAGCTGATACTGCACTACAAGACGCTGACGGGGATATAATACTAATCCCGGTCACCAAAAGGAAATCTATAACCTTAAAATTTATAGAAAATGGACTGACACCTAGAGGTGGCACAGTCATATTCGTAATTGAGGCACACGAATATCGGCAGACAGAGGTATATTATTCATGGATACATTTTCCAGCAGCAAATGCTGTAACAAAGTACTTCCACTATTACAAAATAGAGGAACCTCCTAATGAGTACACTCCTTTCGAGGAGGTGGAAGTACCACTCAAATTTCAAGAGCATTTGCTCTTATTTGATGGCGCCCTAAAACATAACAATCACATCACCAGGCTCGGTCCTTTAGGTAGACCAGGAGCAACGTGGCCGGTACTAGCCGGATACACACCACATCCAGACTTCGAAAGAATGCCTGCAGCAGATCTTTTAGTACAACTAAAACAATTAATAAAAATTCATAGGCAATTAGTCCAGTATGTGATGCGGACTTCAACAATTCAGCCAGCGATTAAACTTCCACAGCTGACCCCTCAACAGGGGAACACAAATAAAATTACACCACAGAACATCCAGTCCTGCCTAGGTAAAGTACCGGCTAAACGGGAACAAATACCATTCTGGTTGGCACAAAAAATCACCCAAATAGAGGCGGTGTTTCCTGACACCACCCCGTTAGAAAAACACAGGATTCTGACTATCTGTCTTCCAATGGGAATCGCACCACACATTGAGGACTGTGACACTTGGGGTACAGTCTTTGCTTCCATCTACACAAAAACGCACGGTGTTCCATCCATTTCGGTAATACCAGATGTGCTAAAACAAATTCAAGACGAATATGGTCCAGAACCTGCTTTAACTCTTGGTATGAAATTACTAAAAGACTTCAAGCAGGGCTCGGCTATACTATTAGCCAACATAAAAGGAGAAGCAGCTAACGTGGCCATCCGCCAGAGGTTAAAAGAGACAGATATAGCAGACCAACCAGCTGAAATTGCCAGAATCATAGAAAAATCCTATGAGGAACTAGGTAGAGATAGTTTAGGTGGAATACCAGTAAAACCGCAACTGACTGAAAGTCCTGAAAAAATATTTTTTAATAATAATTCATCAAAAAAGAACTGGGATGGAAACAAACAATCCAATCCAAAGGAAAAGAAATTCCAGTCCCAAGGAAGGTCTCCTAGGCGAAGGGAGAAATCTCCGAACCAGAGACACAGGTCACCCCAGAGTGACCCCTCTGGGAAAAGATATAACCTTAGAAATAGGGATAATATAAAAAAGCCTGATAGATATCAAGACATTGATACACGTCCCTCTCAATCTTTTCAGAATTCCTCGCAGAAATCGGAAAGAAGAGGACGATCAGAACAAAGAGAAGAGCACGCCAAGTCCAAAGACAAGGAACCTGCTCAACTAAAAAAGAAATTACAATTTCCAAAAAAGAAGGTAGCCAGTATCAAGGTAGTTAACAATGCCGAGAATACTGAGGACACAACTGAAAAACGGAGAGTGGGCTCAGACAATGCTAGACAGCGCAGCAGAAGTGAGCATAGCTCGCAAAGTCCTTATGAATCATCTGGAGATAGTGGACACGAATGAATATCTTCAAGTGGAAACTGCAGACACCAGGGTTAGCAAACCTCACAAGATATACGAGATAACATTACGTATAGAGGGAGATAAGACTAGGAAAATAAGGGGACTATTTTGGGATAATCTCTCCAAGGGCTATGATATCCTTCTAGCTGAAAAAGACTGGCCACCAGAGTTTGTCAGGGAGTGCCCTCATGGCGAAGAAGTAATTATGCCTGCCTTCTCAAATCAAATTCCAATTCATAAAAAATACACACTTGCTAGAAAGTGGGCAGTGGCTCTAGCACCTGCTTTATATAAAAATCATGTAGGATGGGATGAGGATTCTCCTCCTCACAAAATCCAGTTAAAATCACAACCTACTGCACAAAGGCAGTACCCAATTAAGCAAGAAGCTAAAAAACAGGTAAATGAAATACTAGATCAGCTAGAATACCAGGGGGTGATTGAAACTTGCACCTCACAAATGAACAATCCTTTGTTTCCGGTCTCCAAACCAGACAATTCATATCGTCTAGTTTTGGATTACCGACACCTTAACACATGTTGCAAAACTTTTGCAGTGCAAAACTCACAGAGTGCTGCACTAATGAATAACATAGTGCGCAAAAAATACAAAACAACCTTGGACATCTCCAATGGATTCTTTTGTCAAAACATAGCACCAGAGAGCAGATATTTAACTGCATTCTCAGTAAATGGCACTCAAAAACAATTCTGTCGGTTAGCCCAGGGGTACAAGAACAGCCCGGGAGTATTCTCAGCGAGAGTAACAGAATTACTACAACTATATGATGATGAAGCATTATCTTATGTCGATGACATTTACTTAACAGATGATGACTTGGAGACTCACTTGAAAAGAGTGAACACCATAATACTTGGGTTCGCTGCAGAGGGTTACAAATTCAACTTTAAAAAGTCCAGAATTGCCCATCTGACAGTCCTGTTCTTAGGATATGAATTATCAAGTGAAGGCAAAAGCCTGGCTGACAATTTCCTAGAGAAATGCGCCGTAATCCAAGCACCTAGAACACTAAAAAATCTTCAGTCGATTCTAGGCTTCCTAAATTTCTGAAGAACATACATTGCAAATTACACAGAAAGGGTCAAACCCTTTTATGATCTAATTAAACCAGATTTTAAAAGATCCAATTGGACTCAAATACACACAGAAATTCTGAGATCCTTACAAACAGACATGCTAATTAAAACAAAATTAGAAACACGTGATAACACACGCAATCTTGTGATTCGAGTCATCCCAGGGAGATGCGGATTCACATACCTGACCTCTAATGAGGGAGAAAAGGTACCAATTGCATTCAAATCACACTTGTACACTAAGGCTGAAATGAAATTCAGCCCAACGGAAAAAATTCTTACAGCAACACAGACAGCTATAGCAAAAGAACGAGCCCTGGCACAAGGTAAACGAATAATAATCGTGACACCAATACCAGCACTAGAGGCGGTAACAAAGGCAAGCATTCCAAATGCTAAAGCACTCCATCCGAGATGGATACAATGGGCTAATTCTCTTGCTGCAACAGACGTGGTGTACGAATTTGATCCTTACTTAAAAACACAAGAATTTCTCCAATATGAATTTGAATGTCCTCCGCCAACCGAAATTCTGCCTCAAGACCACTACGGCTGTATAATATATACAGACGGATCAGCACAACCCGCAGTGGGGGGTAAGCAAGCTTACAGTGCTGCGTGCGCGATCGTTAAAGGTCGCTGGCACGAAGGAAAATTTAAACCAGCAATCACTAAAACACAATCTTTAGGAGATTGTACAGCTCAGCGAGCTGAACTACTGGCGTTCAAGATGGCGCTTGAAAATACCGATCGAGAATTCCCCACACTCATAGTGTGCGATTCGTATTATTGCGTTCAGTCTTACAATGAATACTTGCAGATCTGGCTTCAGAATGGTTTCAAGGATGTGAAAGGTGGCACAATCAAGCATAAAATACCGATCGAGAATTCCCCACACTCATAGTGTGCGATTCGTATTATTGCGTTCAGTCTTACAATGAATACTTGCAGATCTGGCTTCAGAATGGTTTCAAGGATGCGAAAGGTGGCACAATCAAGCATAAAATGCTCTGGGAACAAGTAGTTCTTTTACAGAAAGAACTACCAAAGACTCACGTGATACATACACTGAGTCATCAACGTGATGGCGTTCACGTTGCAGGGAATTCATTGGCTGATGAGGCCGCGAAGGCAGCTGTGCAAACGGCTTCCGTAGCTGCCATCACCCGGTCAAAAACAAAAATAGACAGCGAAATATTACAAGCTGTCAGCGCTTCAGAAAAGGATTCGATAGAAACACTCCCGAAAGGCTTTCCAGTAAAATACTCATACATAACTGATGCAAACAATGTTCCTTTTGCTCGAATCCCTGGAGTGGGGGAGAGGGCAATTCCAAACATGGAACATAGGTTAGGACTAATAATAGCGGCACACGAAGGGCTTGCTTCTATCCATGCTGGCGTCTCAGCCACAGTATCATTATTAAAACAGAGATACTGGTGGCCACAAATGAGAAGACAAACAAGGAACTATGTTCTAGAATGTGAAATATGTCAAAAAATGAAAGTATCAACGGTGAGACGTCCAGCTCAGACGCCCCTTCTAATCTTGGATAAACCATTAGCCTGTGTTTATCTAGATCACTGCGGTCCCTTACAAAGGGATGGTAACTATAAATATATCTTGGTCGCAGTGGATTCATGCACGAGATTCATATGGATGTGGCCCCAGCGAACGGCTGACGCCAGAACTGTTATAAAAGATTTGCGAGTCTTTATCGGCACATACGCAATTGGCATGCTGCATTCGGACCACGGTCCTGCTTTTAGCTCTAGAGCTTATAAGGAGGCCATGGTCAGCATGGGCGTGGCATTGCGGTACTCTTGTCCATTTCACCCTGAGGGGAACGGAATTGTTGAAAGAAAAAACCGTGACATAAAGCAATCTATAACGGCAAAGGTATTAGGTTCGGGAGCTGGGTGGGTCAAACATCTAATAAGTGTCCAACGTAGTCTAAATAACTTGCCAAGAAATTCTCTGAAGGGATTCAGTCCGTACGAATTATTATTCGGAACTAGGATGATTATCTCTGACCTTGACAGTCAGACTTCAGTGGTGAAAGAAAAAAGATTTGATATCAAAGACCGTTTGGCTATTTTGCAGGACTTAAACAAAACAAGAAAAGACCTGAGCAACATAAAGTTGAAACAACAGCCAACAACCACTGAAGAACCACCACCTGTCCCAGCAAGACCTGTCTGGATTCCAAAAGTCGGGGATCTAGTCAGGGAGAAGATCGCGGTAAAGAAGGAATTTGGGCCTTCTTACAGAAAAGCAGTTCCTGTCTTGTCTGTCAACGGGACAAGATCAGTTGTACTACCGCCACTTGCTGGTAAAAAGGAGAACCGAGTTGTATCCATCGACCTGGTAAAACCACAACATGTGGCCGATAACAAACAGTAGGCCAAGTGGACTCCCAATAAGTAGCAGAACACCAAGGTTTGCTACCAGTACAGAGGTCCTAACGAAGAGGCTCATCACATTCGAAACGCCTACAGAAGAACAACAAGGACTATGCAACAATGCAATAGAACTCAGACCTCTGAAAACCCAAATAAAAACATTTAGCAGAGACACACCAATCTATAATGAAGTACCAAGTGACAATGCAAGAAACAAAAATCCTGAACCAATTGGAACAATTGACAGAACTGCATCCGGCTACTTCATAAACTTCGATGATTCCTCTGAAGGCTTCAGTGAATCAAAGACACAGCCATCATCAAAAACCTTTAAAGATAAAGCTAAAGAACTTTTGAAACAACTGAAAGAAACATATCTAATTTCTCCATGGATTGAATTTTGGGTGGGTTTTGGTGCATTTATCCTCATACTTTGGCTCATCATGGTACTTACTTTGGGACGCTTCATTGAGGGAAAATATGCTAAAATGGACACAGCAAGTCAGAACATCAACTTGATCCTCAAACCACACACATCTTCACACGTCGAGAAAAGAGAACTTTCTTCAGCCAACTTCACAGCCAATCCTATACCGGGTGGGGTAGCATGGGACAACACTGACTATGAAATTTATGGTCCGGTCGAGATCCTGAAATATCCACACCAAATTAAGATCTCCTTGAGTGACTTTGTGAAACCAAACTCATTTGCTGATGATTGGGACTTCGAAAGCATTAATAATATGATGTCTGATTTAGTAATGTCTGCTAAATTTACCAAACATGATTATTTGCAGGGTTCTACAAATTATGATAGTATGTATTGCTATAACCACTATGGTAACCATTTTTTACATAGATCTGCACAGCCTAGAAATGTTTTAAATTATAATCAATGGGAACATTGTGCAACACCTCCAAAAGGGAGCTCAAGAACCGTTTACGACAAATATTCATATTTTTCAGGTTTTAACACAAGTAATGCTGAAACATTTTATTTTAAATTGTCGAACAGGACAGGAAGCAAAACCATGATAACCAACACAAAATTGTTATATTAAGACTTATTTTTTGAACAAATACTTTTGGATTTGATTATTGGGACAAAAATGTTGAATTGAAAAGTGTTTGGGGCACAAAAGAATGGCAAGTACAGGGTATAGAAGCTTTGTTTAGAGCCTGCATGATCCCAGAACAAATTATATTTTTAAATGACACTGTTCAACAAACAACCTGTCTTGGCCTAGCCAAAATCAAAGATTTAAATAAACCGTCTATTCCAAAGCCAACAATGTTTAGCAACACTTCTACAGATGAAGAGATAGATGTAAACCATATATTAAACCAAAACAGAACACATCCAAATTGGAAACAGTGGTTGATCTGGCCCACAGATACTAATAACTGTCAAGACAGATTCCTGAACAAAACACAGGGGTTCAAAATGACCAGGCCAGACCCTAGATATCCCCAAAGACATCACCCAGGGATAATTACCACCTACAGTGTGGGCAAATTATGCCTTCAATGGCTACAAACTTTCACACTGCCTGAAATTAAGCAACACCTAACTTTACTTACTGATGGTGCTGACTTACGTGATTTCATAATGGGACCACGCAAACAGCGTCAAAAGCGTTTCATAGCAGCCTCTGTATATGCAGCATACAATGAGGCCTGGAAGGTTAATCAAATTGAAACAGCAGAGAGAATACGGGAAATTGACCGTATTAATTTGGAAAAATCACTTTCTGTAGTGGACAATGGGTTAATGACTCTGTCCTCCAGAATTTTTTCATTGGACAGCATTGTGTCTTCAGCAATCGACATATTATCGCAAGACTTACTGTTATTACAACATGGTCAGTCACAATTGCGTTCTATTGTACAGCTAGGCTGGACGTTACAAAATCTGCGTTCAGGCTATGTGCCTTGGCGTTTAATCAACACAACGTCACTATTCCAAATCTTTAACCTTACTGATAGACAAATCGGTATGGCGCAAGAGGGTGCTGATTATACAATCTTGAGCATTGAAAAACTAGAAAGATTACCAATGACAATGTCAGAACGACCTGTCAGTGAATGGATAATACACGGAATCATAAATATTCCAATCTCAACCTTCAGGTTTCAATACTGCCAAAAATATATACAGGCTGGCATGTACGAGAAATTGGGAAAGGGGTACCTTAAAACAACTTGGAACCTGCCCTATTCACATGCATGTGTCAGTAATAAAGGACAGAAAGTGTTTCTTAGTGGCAACAATTGTGCGATGTCACTAAGCGGCACGCTTCTGTGTAACGGAATTAGTTTGCATGGAGCCTGTGAAGGGAATTCATACAACCTTTCATGTCACCAGCAAGGCGCACCTGCAACAGAAATAGAACCATTCTTTCAAAGACTCTATAATGGGAGTTACATTCTTATTGTAGACCGCAGATGTTGTAGTCTTATGCCCGGGACTCCTTATCTAGTAACTACGACTGCGAAGGTCAAGTGCTGTGGACGCTCATTGTTCCCCAGCTCCTTTCCAGACAGGGAGGCAAGGGCATGGCCCGATTTGAAAATTACTTCTATTCGAATAGATACTTTAAGCAGAATGAAAACAGTCCTTCTTCAGACGCCTACCAGGCTCTCGTCATCAAAAGAAACGTATGATCTACAAGTCGCAAGGACGACTGCAGAGATACATACATTATTATCAACTAATTCCCCCGTACATTTCGCGGAAATCCTAAGTGAAATCTTAAATATTTCTGATACCAATGGGATCTCAGGGGTATTTAAGACAGTATTTTCGATGGCATTAACACCATTCAAAGCCATACTGGGTATTTTTCCAGATTTCGTCCATTCGATTTTTGGCGGACTTCCCCTGATCCTGGGACTAATTGCAGGAATCCTATTCTTAGTCCTTATTTTTCATTATGGCAACCCATGTCACAGACAAAACTCTTGCGACAAGGGAAGAAACAATCCTGGCCATTGGATACCGGGACCGGATATCAAAAATCCTGGGACTCTCCCGGCTTAGAGACCTGAACATGACTTGGTTTCTATCATTTCGACCAATGTGGCAAAGATGTGTTTTACCTGTATTGAGGTGTCTGCTATGCGGAGAAGAATGCGTGTTAGACACCTGTCTGACGCTACAATCGGATGCGCCGATGGATGCAGAAACATTGTTGAGCCCGATCAAGGTTCATGCTTTGTGCTGCCCTCAAAGGCTACCAATCCTGATGACGGCATTCGTGGAAGCTTCACCACTACGATTGATGGGTAGTGAAGTTCAAGATGAAAGCAGCATCGAACAGGTACGACCTTCTGTCAGTAATGCAAATCAGAATGTCAATGGAGACAATCATGCGCAAGAATGCATGATTACACCTATTTCCGAGTTAGTGGAACTTTCCCAGGAAGCTGTTGACAGTTTTTTCGAAAGCCTAAATGATATGATGTTCTCACCCGAACAGAAATAGAGACTTTTGAGCAAGCTCGCACACGGCGTTCCCTGAATTCGGCCTTCAACTTTAAAAATAAAGTCACATGAACATTTTCGCTCCAGTTCACGGACAGCAGTTTTTCCAGCAGCCCCAAATATTTTTGAATATTTTTCGGGACACTATCTTCTGCTTAAAGTAAGAACTATTCTTAGAGAACTAAGGTTTCTAAAAATTTTTGATAGCTTATAGACATTAGCTGCCCGCTGGCATGTTCATAAAGATATTTTATTCTGTGATGGAATGGTCTCGAAACTTTTTTCTGTAAGAC
The DNA here is from genome assembly GCF_964261635.1 of Lissotriton helveticus. Taxonomy (NCBI): domain Eukaryota; kingdom Metazoa; phylum Chordata; class Amphibia; order Caudata; family Salamandridae; genus Lissotriton; species Lissotriton helveticus. The sequence goes on along the minus strand of NC_136060.1, from coordinate 329,458,303 downwards.
ATCATTTCATGTGTAATTCTCATATACCAAATAAGCAATAATGTATACAAATGCGATTACTTTGGCATTTTTCTACAGCTTGAGTGCATACCATATATATATGTCTGCAATTTTTTTCAGTATATTTGAAAATTTCAAAATGCATTTATGTATTTTGGGGTGGTAAGGTATACACACTACTCTATAGTATGTTGTACTATGTTATACTATGCCTAGATTAGTAAATATGTCCATAGTTAGCGTGGAGTGGGTGTCATGTATTCCTATCGGTTCTGAATCGATCCCCCTATTCCTGACCCTATTCTAGTTAAACAAACCAACAAGTTAACTAGCAGTCAGCCCATGAGGCAGAAAACCCCCATGATGCAGATACCGTTATCTGACGCAGTCACACTACAGCACAGGAACGTGTTATCTGATTAGGTCATAACGCTTGCGATCTAATTAGACAAGCGATATTCCTCCAGCCCCTGATAAGGCATACGGAGTTCTCATAACAAATCAAACCTATGACAACCTGGGCAAAACCCTGCGGCCATTGTTTTGATTTCACCGAGAACTTTAGTAAAAGAATGTGCTAACGAGCAAATCGTATGACATCTTTATTGACGTATCTATGTCCATCCTTACGTCAATCTCGGCACCTTAAAGGTATAAATATTACCGATCTTGCCATATGCAAACACACGCGTGGTGACGAGACGGAGCAGCCATACTTGCCGAAGCCGAGAGCAGAGCAGACCCCGCTGGCAGCAGCCCCGCCTTCCTGACGCGCTGAGAGAAGCTGATTTCTCCTGCCGAGAGACCCAGCACCGGCGCTTCCGGGTAGCCCTCGCAGGCAGCCTGGAATATCGAGACCAGAGAAAGAGATACCATTCCTCATTCATCCTAACTTCCAGGTACAGAACTGAATAACTCCTCACAGAGAATTCTTTAGTTATTCACTTGGCAAAAACAAACTTAACTTAAACTGTAACTTTCTATTCCCGCCCACGTATTAGGCTTAGGTCAGGTACACGGGGTAGGCGTATTTAGAAACACCAGTTGAGTACGTTTAGTCAAATGTATATGTGTATGTAAATATATTTTATTCATTTTAAACATCTTATGGCTTAGAAACCATATCAATGTTTTTACAGTATTACTTTATACTATTGCTTTTAATGTATGCACTTTACTTAGCTATAAGTATTGCAATAATATCGATCCATTTCTCTTGTATGAGAAAAGAGACTGATCAATAAATAACATCTTTTATTGAACACGCCCGTCTCTTCCTTTTCTCTACATTCTGATGAGACTAAGAATGCACGTACTGACTGAGTAAAATAATTTGCCTTTTGTTCACACGACTCTCGAGATTGACTCTTGATTAGGGGAGAGCAAAGTTGTCATGTTCTATGGTTGTCAGAAACTAAATCCCTTCTTGTCTAATCAGGGAAGTTAATTCCTCCTTGAACATTCGAGAAAGTTTCTAGCGAACTCTGAGCTATGCTGGCAAACCCAAAACTTAAGTCTAGTATCGACAGTAGTAGACCTAGTTAACGTCTGGCCTAGGCCTTTACTGCTGTAGGTATTATTCCAATGCGCAGAGCCTATTGGGAAGATAGGAACTACACTACATGGCGCCCAACGCGTTTGGAAAGGGCGATAAAACTAACGTAAGACATTTAGAGTAACTCAGTCGTGCTTTCTCATTCAGACCCCTTTTTCCCCATCATACTCCAAAGATGTCTGGAGTGGGTGAAAGGTAATATCCTCCAAAACCTCGCAGGAGGGAACTCCTATGTATGGTTCTTGGTATAGTCAACGTTGAAGGATACACTGTTCCAAAATATTGTGCATCTAATCTTTGTTTCCATAAGAAACCTGATCTGCAAACAAACATAATACCATCCTGTCGGTAAAATGGGAGACAGTGATGAAGAAAGAGAGGCAGTTAGATTAGCAGCTGAAATAGCAGCAGCTGATACTGCACTACAAGACGCTGACGGGGATATAATACTAATCCCGGTCACCAAAAGGAAATCTATAACCTTAAAACTTATAGAAAATGGACTGACACCTAGAGGTGGCACAGTCATATTCGTAATTGAGGCACACGAATATCGGCAGGCAGAGGTATATTATTCATGGATACATTTTCCAGCAGCAAATGCTGTAACAAAGTACTTCCACTATTACAAAATAGAGGAACCTCCTAATGAGTACACTCCTTTCGAGGAGGTGGAAGTACCACTCAAATTTCAAGAGCATTTGCTCTTATTTGATGGCGCCCTAAAACATAACAATCACATCACCAGGCTCGGTCCTTTAGGTAGACCAGGAGCAACGTGGCCGGTACTAGCCGGATACACACCACATCCAGACTTCGAAAGAATGCCTGCAGCAGATCTTTTAGTACAACTAAAACAATTAATAAAAATTCATAGACAATTAGTCCAGTATGTGATGCGGACTTCAACAATTCAGCCAGCGATTAAACTTCCACAGCTGACCCCTCAACAGGGGAACACAAATAAAATTACACCACAGAACATCCAGTCCTGCCTAGGTAAAGTACCGGCTAAACGGGAACAAATACCATTCTGGTTGGCACAAAAAATCACCCAAATAGAGGCGGTGTTTCCTGACACCACCCCGTTAGAAAAACACAGGATTCTGACTATCTGTCTTCCAACGGGAATCGCACCACACATTGAGGACTGTGACACTTGGGGTACAGTCTTTGCTTCCATCTACACAAAAACGCACGGTGTTCCATCCATTTCGGTGATACCAGATGTGCTAAAACAAATTCAAGACGAATATGGTCCAGAACCTGCTTTAACTCTTGGTATGAAATTACTAAAAGACTTCAAGCAGGTCTCGGCTATACTATTAGCCAACATAAAAGGAGAAGCAGCTAACGTGGCCATCCGCCAGAGGTTAAAAGAGACAGATATAGCAGACCAACCAGCTGAAATTGCCAGAATCATAGAAAAATCCTATGAGGAACTAGGTAGAGATAGTTTAGGTGGAATACCAGTAAAACCGCAACTGACTGAAAGTCCTGAAAAAATATTTTTTAATAATAATTCATCAAAAAAGAACTGGGATGGAAACAAACAATCCAATCCAAAGGAAAAGAAATTCCAGTCCCGAGGAAGGTCTCCTAGGCGAAGGGAGAAATCTCCGAACCAGAGACACAGGTCACCCCAGAGTGACCCCTCTGGGAAAAGATATAACCTTAGAAATAGGGATAATATAAAAAAGCCTGATAGATATCAAGACATTGATACACGTCCCTCTCAATCTTTTCAGAATTCCTCGCAGAAATCGGAAAGAAGAGGACGATCAGAACAAAGAGAAGAGCACGCCAAGTCCAAAGACAAGGAACCTGCTCAACTAAAAAAGAAATTACAATTTCCAAAAAAGAAGGTAGCCAGTATCAAGGTAGTTAACAATGCCGAGAATACTGAGGACACAACTGAAAAACGGAGAGTGGGCTCAGACAATGCTAGACAGCGCAGCAGAAGTGAGCATAGCTCGCAAAGTCCTTATGAATCATCTGGAGACAGTGGACACGAATGAATATCTTCAAGTGGAAACTGCAGACACCAGGGTTAGCAAACCTCACAAGATATACGAGATAACATTACGTATAGAGGGAGATAAGACTAGGAAAATAAGGGGACTATTTTGGGATAATCTCTCCAAGGGCTATGATATCCTTCTAGCTGAAAAAGACTGGCCACCAGAGTTTGTCAGGGAGTGCCCTCATGGCGAAGAAGTAATTATGCCTGCCTTCTCAAATCAAATTCCAATTCATAAAAAATACACACTTGCTAGAAAGTGGGCAGTGGCTCTAGCACCTGCTTTATATAAAAATCATGTAGGATGGGATGAGGATTCTCCTCCTCACAAAATCCAGGTAAAATCACAACCTACTGCACAAAGGCAGTACCCAATTAAGCAAGAAGCTAAAAAACAGGTAAATGAAATACTAGATCAGCTAGAATACCAGGGGGTGATTGAAACTTGCACCTCACAAATGAACAATCCTTTGTTTCCGGTCTCCAAACCAGACAATTCATATCGTCTAGTTTTGGATTACCGACACCTTAACACATGTTGCAAAACTTTTGCAGTGCAAAACTCACACAGTGCTGCACTAATGAATAACATAGTGCGCAAAAAATACAAAACAACCTTGGACATCTCCAATGGATTCTTTTGTCAAAACATAGCACCAGAGAGCAGATATTTAACTGCATTCTCAGTAAATGGCACTCAAAAACAATTCTGTCGGTTAGCCCAGGGGTACAAGAACAGCCCGGGAGTATTCTCAGCGAGAGTAACAGAATTACTACAACTATATGATGATGAAGCATTATCTTATGTCGATGACATTTACTTAACAGATGATGACTTGGAGACTCACTTGAAAAGAGTGAACACCATAATACTTGGGTTCGCTGCAGAGGGTTACAAATTCAACTTTAAAAAGTCCAGAATTGCCCATCTGACAGTCCTGTTCTTAGGATATGAATTATCAAGTGAAGGCAAAAGCCTGGCTGACAATTTCCTAGAGAAATGCGCCGTAATCCAAGCACCTAGAACACTAAAAAATCTTCAGTCGATTCTAGGCTTCCTAAATTTCGGAAGAACATACATTGCAAATTACGCAGAAAGGGTCAAACCCCTTTATGATCTAATTAAACCAGATTTTAAAAGATCCAATTGGACTCAAATACACACAGAAATTCTGAGATCCTTACAAACAGACATGCTAATTAAAACAAAATTAGAAACACGTGATAACACACGCAATCTTGTGATTCGAGTCATCCCAGGGAGATGCGGATTCACATACCTGACCTCTAATGAGGGAGAAAAGGTACCAATTGCATTCAAATCACACTTGTACACTAAGGCTGAAATGAAATTCAGCCCAACGGAAAAAATTCTTACAGCAACACAGACAGCTATAGCAAAAGAACGAGCCCTGGCACAAGGTAAACGAATAATAATCGTGACACCAATACCAGCACTAGAGGCGGTAACAAAGGCAAGCATTCCAAATGCTAAAGCACTCCATCCGAGATGGATACAATGGGCTAATTCTCTTGCTGCAACAGACGTGGTGTACGAATTTGATCCTTACTTAAAAACACAAGAATTTCTCCAATATGAATTTGAATGTCCTCCGCCAACCGAAATTCTGCCTCTAGACCACTACGGCTGTATAATATATACAGACGGATCAGCACAACCCGCAGTGGGGGGTAAGCAAGCTTACAGTGCTGCGTGCGCGATCGTTAAAGGTCGCTGGCACGAAGGAAAATTTAAACCAGCAATCACTAAAACACAATCTTTAGGAGATTGTACAGCTCAGCGAGCTGAACTACTGGCGTTCAAGATGGCGCTTGAAAATACCGATCGAGAATTCCCCACACTCATAGTGTGCGATTCGTATTATTGCGTTCAGTCTTACAATGAATACTTGCAGATCTGGCTTCAGAATGGTTTCAAGGATGCGAAAGGTGGCACAATCAAGCATAAAATGCTCTGGGAACAAGTAGTTCTTTTACAGAAAGAACTACCAAAGACTCACGTGATACATACACTGAGTCATCAACGTGATGGCGTTCACGTTGCAGGGAATTCATTGGCTGATGAGGCCACGAAGGCAGCTGTGCAAACGGCTTCCGTAGCTGCCATCACCCGGTCAAAAACAAAAATAGACAGCGAAATATTACAAGCTGTCAGCGCTTCAGAAAAGGATTCGATAGAAACACTCCCGAAAGGCTTTCCAGTAAAATACTCATACATAACTGATGCAAACAATGTTCCTTTTGCTCGAATCCCTGGAGTGGGGGAGAGGGCAATTCCAAACATGGAACATAGGTTAGGACTAATAATAGCGGCACACGAAGGGCTTGCTTCTATCCATGCTGGCGTCTCAGCCACAGTATCATTATTAAAACAGAGATACTGGTGGCCACAAATGAGAAGACAAACAAGGAACTATGTTCTAGAATGTGAAATATGTCAAAAAATGAAAGTATCAACGGTGAGACGTCCAGCTCAGACGCCCCTTCTAATCTCGGATAAACCATTAGCCTGTGTTTATCTAGATCACTGCGGTCCCTTACAAAGGGATGGTAACTATAAATATATCTTGGTCGCAGTGGATTCATGCACGAGATTCATACGGATGTGGCCCCAGCGAACGGCTGACGCCAGAACTGTTATAAAAGATTTGCGAGTCTTTATCGGCACATACGCAATTGGCATGCTGCATTCGGACCACGGTCCTGCTTTTAGCTCTAGAGCTTATAAGGAGGCCATGGTCAGCATGGGCGTGGCATTGCGGTACTCTTGTCCATTTCACCCTGAGGGGAACGGAATTGTTGAAAGAAAAAACCGTGACATAAAGCAATCTATAACGGCAAAGGTATTAGGTTCGGGAGCTGGGTGGGTCAAACATCTAATAAGTGTCCAACGTAGTCTAAATAACTTGCCAAGAAATTCTCTGAAGGGATTCAGTCCGTACGAATTATTATTCGGAACTAGGATGATTATCTCTGACCTTGACAGTCAGACTTCAGTGGTGAAAGAAAAAAGCTTTGATATCAAAGACCGTTTGGCTATTTTGCAGGACTTAAACAAAACAAGAAAAGACCTGAGCAACATAAAGTTGAAACAACAGCCAACAACCACTGAAGAACCACCACCTGTCCCAGCAAGACCTGTCTGGATTCCAAAAGTCGGGGATCTAGTCAGGGAGAAGATCGCGGTAAAGAAGGAATTTGGGCCTTCTTACAGAAAAGCAGTTCCTGTCTTGTCTGTCAACGGGACAAGATCAGTTGTACTACCGCCACTTGCTGGTAAAAAGGAGAACCGAGTTGTATCCATCGACCTGGTAAAACCACAACATGTGGCCGATAACAAACAGTAGGCCAAGTGGACTCCCAATAAGTAGCAGAACACCAAGGTTTGCTACCAGTACAGAGGTCCTAACGAAGAGGCTCATCACATTCGAAACGCCTACAGAAGAACAACAAGGACTATGCAACAATGCAATAGAACTCAGACCTCTGAAAACCCAAATAAAAACATTTAGCAGAGACACACCAATCTATAATGAAGTACCAAGTGACAATGCAAGAAACAAAAATCCTGAACCAATTGGAACAATTGACAGAACTGCATCCGGCTACTTCATAAACTTCGAAAATTCCTCTGAAGGCTTCAGTGAATCAAAGACACAGCCATCATCAAAAACCTTTAAAGATAAAGCTAAAGAACTTTTGAAACAACTGAAAGAAACATATCTAATTTCTCCATGGATTGAATTTTGGGTGGGTTTTGGTGCATTCATCCTCATACTTTGGCTCATCATGGTACTTACTTTGGGACGCTTCATTGAGGGAAAATATGCTAAAATGGACACAGCAAGTCAGAACATCAACTTGATCCTCAAACCACACACATCTTCACACGTCGAGAAAAGAGAACTTTCTTCAGCCAACTTCACGGCCAATCCTATACCGGGTGGGGTAGCATGGGACAACACTGACTATGAAATTTATGGTCCGGTCGAGATCCTGAAATATCCACACCAAATTAAGATCTCCTTGAGTGACTTTGTGAAACCAAACTCATTTGCTGATGATTGGGACTTCGAAAGCATTAATAATATGATGTCTGATTTAGTAATGTCTGCTATATTTACCAAACATGATTATTTGCAGGGTTCTACAAATTATGATAGTATGTATTGCTATAACCACTATGGTAACCATTTTTTACATAGATCTGCACAGCCTAGAAATGTTTTAAATTATAATCAATGGGAACATTGTGCAACACCTCCAAAAGGGAGCTCAAGAACCGTTTACGACAAATATTCATATTTTTCAGGTTTTAACACAAGTAATGCTGAAACATTTTATTTTACATTGTCGAACAGGACAGGAAGCAAAACCATGATAACCAACACAAATTGTTATATTCAGACTTATTTTTTGAACAAATGAATACTTTTGGATTTGATTATTGGGACAAAAATGTTGAATTGAAAAGTGTTTGGGGCACAAAAGAATGGCAAGTACAGGGTATAGAAGCTTTGTTTAGAGCCTGCATGATCCCAGAACAAATGATATTTTTAAATGACACTGTTCAACAAACAACCTGTCTTGGCCTAGCCAAAATCAAAGATTTAAATAAACCGTCTATTCCAAAGCCAACAATGTTTAGCAACACTTCTACAGATGAAGAGATAGACGTAAATCATATATTAAACCAAAACAGAACACATCCAAATTGGAAACAGTGGTTGATCTGGCCCACAGATACTAATAACTGTCAAGACAGATTCCTGAACAAAACACAGGGGTTCAAAATGACCAGGCCAGACCCTAGATATCCCCAAAGACATCACCCAGGGATAATTACCACCTACAGTGTGGGCAAATTATGCCTTCAATGGCTACAAACTTCCACACTGCCTGAAATTAAGCAACACCTAACTTTACTTACTGATGGTGCTGACTTGCGTGATTTCATAATGGGACCACGCAAACAGCGTCAAAAGCGTTTCATAGCAGCCTCTGTATATGCAGCATACAATGAGGCCTGGAAGGTTAATCAAATTGAAACAGCAGAGAGAATACGGGAAATTGACCGTATTTGGAAAAATCACTTTCTGTAGTGGACAATGGGTTAATGACTCTGTCCTCCAGAATTTTTTCATTGGACTGCATTGTGTCTTCAGCAATCGACATATTATCGCAAGACTTACTGTTATTACAACATGGTCAGTCACAATTGCGTTCTATTGTACAGCTAGGCTGGACGTTACAAAATCTGCGTTCAGGCTATGTGCCTTGGCGTTTAATCAACACAACGTCACTATTCCAAATCTTTAACCTTACTGATAGACAAATCGGTATGGCGCAAAAGGGTGCTGATTATACAATCTTGAGCATTGAAAAACTAGAAAGATTACCAATGACAATGTCAGAACGACCTGTCAGTGAATGGATAATACACGGAATCATAAATATTCCAATCTCAACCTTCAGGTTTCAATACTGCCAAAAATGTATACAGGCTGGCATGTACGAGAATTTGGGAAAGGGGTACCTTAAAACAACTTGGAACCTGCCCTATTCACATGCATGTGTCAGTAATAAAGGACAGAAAGTGTTTCTTAGTGGCAACAATTGTGCGATGTCACTAAGCGGCACGCTTCTGTGTAACGGAATTAGTTTGCATGGAGCCTGTGAAGGGAATTCATACAACCTTTCATGTCACCAGCAAGGCGCACCTGCAACAGAAATAGAACCATTCTTTCAAAGACTCTATAATGGGAGTTACATTCTTATTGTAGACCGCAGATGTTGTAGTCTTATGCCCGGGACTCCTTATCTAGTAACTACGACTGCGAAGGTCAAGTGCTGTGGACGCTCATTGTTCCCCAGCTCCTTTCCAGACAGGGAGGCAAGGGCATGGCCCGATTTGAAAATTACTTCTATTCGAATAGATACTTTAAGCAGAATGAAAACAGTCCTTCTTCAGACGCCTACCAGGCTCTCGTCATCAAAAGAAACGTATGATCTACAAGTCGCAAGGACGACTGCAGAGATACATACATTATTATCAACTAATTCCCCCGTACATTTCGCGGAAATCCTAAGTGAAATCTTAAATATTTCTGATACCAATGGGATCTCAGGGGTATTTAAGACAGTATTTTCGATGGCATTAACACCATTCAAAGCCATACTGGGTATTTTTCCAGATTTCGTCCATTCGATTTTTGGCGGACTTCCCCTGATCCTGGGACTAATTGCAGGAATCCTATTCTTAGTCCTTATTTTTCGTTATGGCAACCCATGTCACAGACAAAACTCTTGCGACAAGGGAAGAAACAATCCTGGCCATTGGATACCGGGACCGGATATCAAAAATCCTGGGACTCTCCCGGCTTAGAGACCTGAACATGACTTGGTTTCTATCATTTCGACCAATGTGGCAAAGATGTGTTTTACCTGTATTGAGGTGTCTGCTATGCGGAGAAGAATGCGTGTTAGACACCTGTCTGACGCTACAATCGGATGCGCCGATGGATGCAGAAACATTGTTGAGCCCGATCAAGGTTCATGCTTTGTGCTGCCCTCAAAGGCTACCAATCCTGATGACGGCATTCGTGGAAGCTTCACCACTACGATTGATGGGTAGTGAAGTTCAAGATGAAAGCAGCATCGAACAGGTACGACCTTCTGTCAGTAATGCAAATCAGAATGTCAATGGAGACAATCATGCGCAAGAATGCATGATTACACCTATTTCCGAGTTAGTGGAACTTTCCCAGGAAGCTGTTGACAGTTTTTTCGAAAGCCTAAATGATATGATGTTCTCACCCGAACAGAAATAGAGACTTTTGAGCAAGCTCGCACACGGCGTTCCCTGAATTCGGCCTTCAACTTTAAAAATAAAGTCACATGAACATTTTCGCTCCAGTTCACGGACAGCAGTTTTTCCAGCAGCCCCAAATATTTTTGAATATTTTTCGGGACACTATCTTCTGCTTAAAGTAAGAACTATTCTTAGAGAACTAAGGTTTCTAAAAATTTTTGATAGCTTATAGACATTAGCTGCCCGCTGGCATGTTCATAAAGATATTTTATTCTGTGATGGAATGGTCTCGAAACTTTTTTCTGTAAGACATCATTTCATGTGTAATTCTCATATACCAAATAAGCAATAATGTATACAAATGCGATTACTTTGGCATTTTTCTACAGCTTGAGTGCATACCATATATATATGTCTGCAATTTTTTTCAGTATATTTGAAAATTTCAAAACGCATTTATGTATTTTGGGGTGGTAAGGTATACACACTACTCTATAGTATGTTGTACTATGTTATACTATGCCTAGATTAGTAAATATGTCCATAGTTAGCGTGGAGTGGGTGTCATGTATTCCTATCGGTTCTGAATCGATCCCCCTATTCCTGACCCTATTCTAGTTAAACAAACCAACAAGTTAACTAGCAGTCAGCCCATGAGGCAGAAAACCCCCATGATGCAGATACCGTTATCTGACGCAGTCACACGGGGGCGTGGCTTAGCAGGCCACGATGGCGGCTGTGTCCTGCTGAGGCTCCGCGATCGGGCTAGCATCTTGCCCAGTTCCTGGATCGCAAGGAGCCTCAACATACCCGAATCCACACCCGGGATGCCCCTGCACACTGGGGCACCCCTTGAGTGACCAGCAGCTACTGTGGACGGACGGCGCGAGCCAGGCTGCTTCCTGCCGAGACCGAGGGACGCCTACCCTGGGAAATGGCGGGCGCTACTAAACCCAGCGGACCCGTGAATCGCCGAAATCCAGCTTCATAGAGGGCGACCCCGGGAGTCATAACCAGCGACGCCTGCAGTGAGCCTGCGGGAAAGCCGACATTAGCCCACCGGGATACACAGTGCACAGCGTGTCTCTCTGCGCTCCGGAGCCCCGACGCACAAGATGGCGGCCGCCGTCCCGGGGCTCCGATCCACCGAGGCTGCGTCTCCACCAGAAGCCTGATCCGCTCCCGGACTCGGTCTACCTGCCACCACGCATCGCAGGGAGCCAGCGAGCACACCACTGTCGCGGAGTCGACCACCCCAGACACCTGGCACCATCGTAGTGAGCGGTGAGTGGAGCTCTCCCCATTCCCCCTCCCCCCCTCCCGGGGGTCTGGACTGTGACACCCCGGCCTCGGCCCCGTGGGCCGTCATCCCACAGAAGCTGCGCTACCACACGGCGCCCTCCTCCATCCCGGAGTTCCGGCTCGCAAGAAGGCGGCAGCCACCCCGGGACCCCGGCTCCTTGACGCCGGCTCACTATCAGGAGCCTGATCGAGCCCCGCGAGACCGGACAGCTTGCCACCGCGGAATACTGGAAGCGCGCCGTTTACACGGAGCTGGACATTACAGAAACCCGCCGTCACGATCAGGGACGGTGGGGACCGTCCTGGCTTTCCCCCCCCCCCCCGAGGACCTCCTGCCGGTGCCCCGGTGACCTCCATCTCACGTCCACCATTGTAGGGAGCCACTAGACACACCGCCACCCGTCCAGGGCGGCCACCTCCACTATCTGTGCCTGACCCTAACATGGCGCCCGTGGGGACCTGGCGCCAAGGACGATCGCTCTGTGAATAGGAGCGCCCTACCTAAACTACAGTCGACACCAGCCCACGCCATCTGACTCTGCCTTGCCAGTCACCGCGGGCCCCTCCGCGCAGAGAGGAGAGGACCCCCACACGACCCCCATACGGACGGAATCGCCGACCCGGGCCCCCTGGAGAGAGGGAACGCAGTGACCGCCCCGAGACCGAGAGAGGCTAGGGGCCCGTCCTACCCTGAGCTGCTGCCCACCCAGATATTGAGGAGAGGTGGTTTACTGATTACGGACCGCGCGGAGGGCAAAGGCCCCCCCCCTATCTCTAACTGCACTCATGGGGAGGACGAGAACCATGCAGACAATGACTATCCCAGAGACGGCTCCCGAGAGGATGCCCCAAACAAGAACATGGTCGCAAGCCAACGCGTCGCAAACCGACCCCACACTATCGACAAAATTGGACCAAGTATTGGCGGCAATCGAATTATCCCGTCTATCAATGGAGGAGAGATTGGGTGTCCTGACGACGGACATCAGTCTAATCCGCGACGACCACCGCAAATTGGCGGACAGAGTGAAGGACGGAGAACGGATTGTGACCGAGCTGCAACCTGCGGTGAAAACACAGGAGGCGGAACTGAAGGAAGTCCTGCACCGCGTGGCGGCCCTCGAGGAACGCACGGTGGACCTGGAGGGGCGCTCGAGACGCTGTAACATCCGCGTCCTGGGTTTGCCGGAAGGCATTGAGAACTCGGACCCCCTTACGTACATGGAGCTCTGGACCAAATCTTTCACACCGGAGGCGGAAAGGTCGGCATTTTTTTCCATTGAAAGAGCACATAGGGTCCCAGCCCGGGCGCCCAAGCCGGGCCTCCCTCCACGCCCCATGTTGGCTAAATTCTTACATTTTCGGGACCGCGACGCGGTGCTTCGTGCGGCCCGGATGGCGGGCCCCCTACAAGTGGAAGACCAACACGTTATGGTGTTCCCGGACTATGCCCGAGAGATCCAACACCAGCGTTCCACCTACCTCGACGTCAAGAGGCGCCTCCGCGCAAATGACCTTCAATACTCTCTGCTGTTCCCGGCCCGCCTAAAAGTACTGCACAAGGGGAAAGCCCTCTTTTTCAACACGGCGGAGGAAGCACAGGAGTGGACTGAGTTCCACTGCCCAATAATCCCTAGTCCTGGACCCCGGAGAGCACGCAACAACGACTTCAGACGCTCCAGGAGACGAGGTGCGAGCCGCACTCGAGCGGGCCGCCCCAAAAGCCAAGCATCATCCCCTACGGGCTCACCCGATCTCACGCAAATCATGCAAGAGCGACGAGAGGCCTTAAGAGCGGTGACTGGCCTACACACGTCACCCATAGTGTCGGATTTGGAGGGTCATCCACACTTGTTCACCCCAGAGAAAGACCGGGACAGCGACGGAACAATGTCGGGAGTTGGACCAATCTCCTCCCCCCTTGTTATGATACAAACCTCGGACGCTACCCTGGCCACTCAACCTGGCACCTCTTCATGATGAAAGAACTTTTCACTGTTATATCCTTTTCATGGTGACCTATTGTGTTGCGCGACGTCTAGGAGCCTAGACTGTTTTGTTTAATAATTGTGAGCGCTTGTGAGCGATAGACGCTTATCCTACCAGAGCCCGACCCGCGCACAGGCCCAGCAGCGACACACGCTGCCACCCCCGCAGTTACCCGTTGTATTTTTCCCCTAGTGGGACATTTGTTTGGATATGCCACCTCCGGTGAACTATCCTCAGTATTGGGACTGTTTCCCACCCAAAGTTCTGTTTACGGTTAATTCCCTGAGTCCTTCCCCCATGATTGTGGAAGCATGGCGCACTGGACATACTCGAAACACATACACACTGGCGGCCGACGGGGGCTTCAAGGGGGTCCCTCTCCCACTCATGTCACCGTATGAATGGCAGACTCACGGTCAGACATTAATATCCTCACACTGAATGTGCGAGGCCTGCACACGCCCAGCAAACGCTACACTGTCTACTCATACATTAAGCGTATGTCAGCCAATATTGCGTTCCTGCAAGAGACGCATATGAACGCCACTGAACTCTCTCGCCTGCAGCTCAAATGGCGAGGGACCTTCTGTGCCACCCACTATTCAGCGTTTGCGCGCGGCGCGTTAATTTGGGTCAGGCCAGGTACTCCCTTCCGAGAGCTCAGACGGGTGATAGATAGAGAGGGCAGGTATGCGCTCCTGGAGGGAATACTTGATGGACAGGGTATACTCCTTGGCAGCATTTACGCCCCCAATATAGATCAGGATAAATTCTGGGATCACCTCACGGGCGTTCTGGCCCAGTTCACTGCAGTTCCGTGGGTATTGGGAGGTGACTATAATTGTACGCTGGACCCCACCCTAGACCGCTTGCATCCTCCCCCCGCACACTCCCCGGCTCCCCGACAGGCAGAACTCTTCAGAGCATGGACCACGCACTGGGCACTCACTGACGCATGGCGACACCTACACCCACTGGCTCGCATTTACTCCTTTCACTCGATCCCACATAACCTTAGGGTCCGCCTGGACCGTTTCCTCTGCTCTGCACCTATCCTCCCTAAGATCACTTCCATGGATTACCTAGGTCGGATCCTCTCGGATCATGACGCTCATATCATCCGTCTAACCTGGCGCCCCCCGCACCCACCTGTCCCCACCTGGCGCCTCCCTAGGGACTGCCTTTCAGATCCAGTATTCAGAGACGCACACGAATCCAGTATTCGCGATTATTTTGCGCACAACACTAATACGGCATCGTCGGTACTGGTTGAATGGGATGCGTTTAAGGTGGTGGCGCGAGGGGAATGCATCAAGCAGGTGGTGGGAGTGCGTCGCACCTTGGAACGGGCGCTCCAAACCTCGGAACAATCTCTGGCCGCGCTTACTAAACGGCTTGACGACTCGGAGGAACACGCTGTACTCATGGCCAAGACGAAGACGGAGTATCAGACTGCCTGCGCCGACCTCCGCAGATACAATTTTAGGGCTTACGCCTCTAGGGTTCATAAGGACAGAGACAAGACTGGAACGCTGCTAGCCTGTATGGCGAGACAAGACACCGAAATCAAGCCGATCACGGATATTGTCACCCCGGATGGTGTGTTGGTACGCTCGCAGGCCGAGATCCTCCTAGCGTTCCAGCGCCACTACACGCAAGTGTACGGGACCCCGACCCAATCCTCCCCATTCTCTGTGGACCGCTTTTTGGACCCACTGACGCTGCCCAAAATCTCGGACATAGACAAGCGCGCCCTCGACACCAGGATAAAACCCTCTGACATTACCCAGGCAATTCGCGCCATGTCCCGGAATAAAGCGCCGGGACTGGACGGTTTCCCGCTGGAATACTACTCGACTTTCTCGCCTCTAATCGTCCCCCATTTATCACAGGTGCTCGAGACGTCTCTTCATCTAGGGAGATTACCCCAGTCACTGCGGGAATCCGTGATTGTCACCTTTCCCAAACCCCACAGAGACCCACTCCACATGGGGTCGTATCGCCCCATCACGCTCCTGTCGGCCGACTGTAAAATCCTGGGGAAAATTCTGGCTGACCGTTACGCGCAGATCATACGCCCGCTAGTCCACCCAGACCAATGCGGCTTTGTTCCGGGTAGGAACACCTCCCAGAACCTCCGCCGAATCTTCCACGTTCAAGACCAGATACGTGACAGATTTCCCCGCGCCGCCTGCCTCATTATGGACCTGGAGAAGGCGTTTGACACCCCTACCTGGCCCTATCTCTTCTCGATCTTGCGACGCCTGAATATCGGCCCAACGCTCATGGCGTACACACGCCTCCTGTATACCGACTTGACCACGCGGGTACGTATCGGGAAACGCATATCACCGGCGTTCGCAGTTCGGCGAGGTACGAGACAAGGGTGCCCCCTGTCACCTCTCTTATTCGCGCTCGCAGTCGAACCGCTGGCGATTCGGCTCCGTCGGGAGGGGATAGAATGGGGCATTCCACTTGCAGACAGTACGCATAGCGTATCCATGTACGCGGATGATCTTCTCATTTATGTCCGAGACATCGAAACGGACATGACCCTTATAGGGACGGCGCTAGCGGACTTCGCAGAAGCCTCGGGACTGCAGGTGAACTGGGACAAGTCCACAGTTTACCCCTTACACCCGAACCTACCCCCCCGGGAGGTCGGGCTCGGAGCGCACACCCTCTCATGGTCCGCGGAAGCCCCCCGTTACCTTGGTGTCCGCTTGTATCACTCCCCAGCTGACCTTTTCGAAGGGAATCACCGTAAGGCACTTGCCAGTCTACGCCCGGCGGTCGCTTTTTGGAATAAGCTCCCACTGGCCCCGATAGGAAG
Organism: Lissotriton helveticus; assembly: GCF_964261635.1. Classification (NCBI taxonomy): domain Eukaryota; kingdom Metazoa; phylum Chordata; class Amphibia; order Caudata; family Salamandridae; genus Lissotriton; species Lissotriton helveticus. The sequence continues at coordinate 329,441,772 of NC_136060.1, read as the reverse complement.
AATAGCTCTAGCCAAAATGATTATGCTTCCCCGACTCCTTTACCACTTCACGAATTTGCCGGTAATACCGCCCAGATCCTTCTTCCGCGATGTGGACTCCCTCCTAGGGACCCTTATCTGGGGCGAGGGCCGCCATAGGGTCGCCCTGAAAACCCTTCAACTTCCTACGACACTGGGAGGGCTCGGAGCTCCGTCCTTCGAGTCATATTTCCTCGCGGCACAACTCCAATGGCTGTCATACTGGACGGCGGACCGTTACTCTCAGGAGACTGTCACCTCGACGGGCAGAATCGCAACCCCGGAACTCACCCGTCTTCTTCTCCCGGGAACCAAGCCTCGACGTACGTACCCCCTCCAGGTGGCGATAGCGCGCCGGTGCATGATGCGGATCCACCGAATGTCCCCTAACAGGCCTCCGTATTCCCCGTTGTTACCATTGATAGGCAGCCCCAGGCAAGACTCCTACTTTACGGCGCCATCCTTCACCGAATGGTCGCACTGCGGCATCACGGATCTGGAATCGTTATTTGAGGACGGCCAATTAAAATCACTTGACCGCTTGACCGCTGAATACGGGCTCCCCCAGGCCAATTCCTCAGGTATCGACAGCTGATTGCCGGATACCGGCCCCATTTTAACCTCTACACTGGCGAGCCAGACACGCATCCAGTAATACACGCTGTCCTGCGTATGGGGGTGGGACGCCACTTAGTTACCTGGCTGTATAAATCCATTCGGGAACTTTCACAAGCACCTCTGACAACCTTGCGGGCTACATGGGAGGAGGACATAGGTCGCACACTACATGACTCGGAATGGACTAAAGCGCTCGAGGCTCCTAAACGCGTCTCTAGGAATGCCCGCTTCAAGAACATCCAATACTATATCCTCCACAGGGCGTACCTCACCCCAGCGCGCTTGCAGAAGTTCTATCCCTCCACACCATTCTTATGCCCCAGATGCTGCTCCCCTGCCGCAGACTTTCGCCACATGTTCTGGAGCTGTCCAGACCTTCACTCCTTTTGGCAAGCGGTACACAACACACTGTCTGACCTGACAGGTCTTACTACACTATCCACCTGGGAATCCAGTGCATTAGGTATCCTCCATGTCCCTAAGCAAGCCCCAGTGCATAGGCGCTTCGTGTCCTTAGCGCTCCTGCTGGCGAATAGATGCATAGCCATGCGCTGGCGCTCCCCGGAAGGTCCCCCTATAGCGGCATGGACGGGGGCGGTCAGTAAATGGGCGGCGGCGGAGGAAGATGCTCTTAGAGAAGAAGAAGCCAAGGGCGCGCGTAAATTTCCCATTTCCATGGAATGGGCCATGCTTCTCTACAGTTTTCGACAATCCACGCGAATGGGTGACCCCCCTACTCCTTCTCCCCCCCGACCCGAGAAGACCATTTACGCCTGGCTGTTGTCCCCCTCCCTGAGGCAGGTTCCGGATACCCCCTGCATCCTGATTGACTTCCCACCCTCCTGGAATGCGGGCTGAATAGCCCCCCTTGGGTTCGTCTCCCCCCACCCCCCCCCCCCGACGCCCACCGCCGATATTTCCACCACACTAGCGCCTACATGCTTCCCCCCCACGGTTTTGCCCCCCCCCCGTTTTCTGGTACCACCATTACATGGACTATACAGGCCCCGCTCCACCGCCCTTTGAGACGGGACATTATACTCCTGTTAACACGCACTGTCCTCCTTGCTCTACAAGTTAATGGTCTTCCGACCTGCACACATGGTTGCATGGTATGTACTGATGTTTGGAGGGAATGGATATTTGTACCAGTTGTTTAAACAAAAAACACGTTGCACGCATGGCTGAATGTTGAGGCCACGTCAGCGGCTGACTCACGATGTACTGTATACTTCGATGCAACAATAAAACAAATTTCAAAAAAAAAATAAAAATCTGACGCAGTCACACTACGGCACAGGAACGTGTTATCTGATTAGGTCATAACGCTTGCGATCTAATTAGACAAGCGATATTCCTCCAGCCCCTGATAAGGCATACGGAGTTCTCATAACAAATCAAACCTATGACAACCTGGGCAAAACCCTGCGGCCATTGTTTTGATTTCACCGAGAACTTTAGTAAAAGAATGTGCTAACGAGCAAATCGTATGACATCTTTATTGACGTATCTATGTCCATCCTTACGTCAATCTCGGCACCTTAAAGGTATAAATATTACCGATCTTGCCATATGCAAACACACGCGTGGTGACGAGACGGAGCAGCCATACTTGCCGAAGCCGAGAGCAGAGCAGACCCCGCTGGCAGCAGCCCCGCCTTCCTGACGCGCTGAGAGAAGCTGATTTCTCCTGCCGAGAGACCCAGCACGGGCGCTTCCGGGTAGCCCTCGCAGGCAGCCTGGAATATCGAGACCAGAGAAAGAGATACCATTCCTCATTCATCCTAACTTCCAGGTACAGAACTGAATAACTCCTCACAGAGAATTCTTTAGTTATTCACTTGGCAAAAACAAACTTAACTTAAACTGTAACTTTCTATTCCCGCCCACGTATTAGGCTTAGGTCAGGTACACGGGGTAGGCGTATTTAGAAACACCAGTTGAGTACGTTTAGTCAAATGTATATGTGTATGTAAATATATTTTATTCATTTTAAACATCTTATGGCTTAGAAACCATATCAATGTTTTTACAGTATTACTTTATACTATTGCTTTTAATGTATGCACTTTACTTAGCTATAAGTATTGCAATAATATCGATCCATTTCTCTTGTATGAGAAAAGAGACTGATCAATAAATAACATCTTTTATTGAACACGCCCGTCTCTTCCTTTTCTCTACATTCTGATGAGACTAAGAATGCACGTACTGACTGAGTAAAATAATTTGCCTTTTGTTCACACGACTCTCGAGATTGACTCTTGATTAGGGGAGAGCAAAGTTGTCATGTTCTATGGTTGTCAGAAACTAAATCCCTTCTTGTCTAATCAGGGAAGTTAATTCCTCCTTGAACATTCGAGAAAGTTTCTAGCGAACTCTGAGCTATGCTGGCAAACCCAAAACTTAAGTCTAGTATCGACAGTAGTAGACCTAGTTAACGTCTGGCCTAGGCCTTTACTGCTGTAGGTATTATTCCAATGCGCAGAGCCTATTGGGAAGATAGGAACTACACTACACTTTAAATAAATTACACCTCGGGCAGCATGTCCCCTTGCCGGTTCCCCATTTTGCGATCTTATCTGGTGTATAATAGAGAAAAAAGCAGGTTTTGTAAAATTGTGTTTGAAGTTTGGTGGAGATAAGAATGGTTTGGGCTAGTTGATAAGAATTTAAAAATCCTTCCTTTGAGATTTCTAGTTTGTTTTGCCACTTCATTGCCGTTTTATCTAAATCATCCGGGAGCTTATCCAACAATAAACCATAAACCCCGCCTATTGAGTCTTTCTTAGAATGTATTATTGTCTCTACTACCATACATTTTTCCATGAATGTCCTTGCCCCATGTTTATGAATTAAGAAATCCCTTATTTGGAGGTACTTAAAAAAGTCCCGCCAGTCTAAGTCAAATTCTTCTTTCAGAACATTAAAGGATTTGATCCCTTGAGTAGTGTAAAAATCCCCTAATTGTGTTATTCCGAGATTATACCATTTATTCACACAGTTATCCCTAAAAATATTTGGAGGGAGAATTGGATTGTTCAGTATCGGAGTGTAATATGAAATTGGTCCTATTCCTAATATTTTCTTTACAACCTTCCATACCTTAAAACTGCTATATAATGTCTTAAATTTGACCTTTTTGTGGTAGCTGTCGTGTGTATGCCTCCAAAAATAGCCATAACTGGAATTCCCCACTAGTAGCTGAAAGATTGAAGCGGTATGTTCCTCTGAGTTCCCCCCCCTAGCAGTAGTTCCTTACTGTAGAGTAGTACACATGACCAGTAATATCTCCTTAAGTTGGGAAGAGCTAGCCCGCCTCTATTCTTAGGAAGGGTAAGATATTTATATGCCCGGCGGGGTTGTGCATATGACCATATAAATCTAGAAAAGGTATGTTCTATTACAGTAAACCACTGACTCGAGAACTCTAAACAGATAGCCCTAAATAGGTATAATATTTTGGGAATATACACCATTTTAATTGCATTTGCCCTCCCAATAATAGATAAGTGGAGATTATCTAAGCGTCGTAGATCCTTTTGTATAGTGTTCAACATTGGTTTGAGGTTTATGTCCACAACTTCCTCCAGCGTTGAGATTGTGACTCCCAAGTATGTCGCTCCCTTCACCACCCCTGGGTCGTCCATCACAATTTTTAGGTTTAGAACAATTTGTGTCTTCCCTTGATTTAGCGCGTAGCCAGAAACCAACCCAAATTTCCTGGCCTCGGCTTCGATGGTCAGCATTGCTACTATGGGATCTGCGGTAACTATGGCAATATCATCAGCGTATGCTAATGTTTTTGTAGCATACCCCTGTGATATAATAGGTGGTATGTTGTTGTTTTTCTCCAAGTAGCGAATAAAGGAATCTATGTATATTGCAAAGAGCAATGGGGAGCAAGGGCATCCCTGGCGAGTTCCCCTAGAAATAATAATTTCCTTAGTTAGACTTCCATTGACAGATACAACCGCCCTAGGATTGATATACATTTTTTGTATCACCTGGATAAACTTGGTTCGAAATCCCATTGACATCATTGCTTTCCAGAGAAACTGCCAGGAGACCCTATCAAAGGCCTTCTCTGCATCCAACAGAATTAGGGCCATAGGGTCTCCTGTAATCTCTGTTCCGTCAAAAAGCGTGATCACCCTCTGGATATGATTTATCGTTGACCTTCCAGGAACGAAACCGTGCTGACTTTTGCCAATTACCTTGTGTATTATGGGTGCAATTCGGTTTGCCAAGATTTTAGAATATATTTTCGAATCGGCATTTATTATTTATTATTAACGAAGATTACAATTTTGGCCCTAGACCAGGAGTTTGGCGGTTCCCCCCCGGAGAAAATATGGGTAATTAGATCCTTTAAGACGTGTTTAATTTCGTCTATAAAAATAACATAGAACTCCGAAGGGATACTATCCAGACCTGTTGCCTTCCCTTTTGGGAGGCTCTTGACTGTGGTCAATACCTCTTCCATATTAGGAGCTAGCTCTAGTGTCTGTTGCGTATTTACCTCAAGGCTTACACCTCCACAATTCTCTAGGTACCTCTCAATTTCAATTGTGTCACCTTTGCAGTTCTCCGTATATAGTTCTTTATAAAACCTCCAGAATGCTTGCCTAATCAGTTCTGAATCTTTTAGCTGCCCTGCCACTGGATCTGTAATCTCCCTAATCAGATTTGCATTAACCTGTTGTCGTAATCGCACCGCCAGTTGATGACCCACTTGTTCATTAACTTCATAAATTAATTCTTTTCGCGCTGTGGCTTTCTGGATTGCCTTATCTGTGAATATATTAGTGATTGCTGCCCTGGCAATTGCTACTTTGGCTAAGGTGTTAGAGATATCCCCAGTAGTGTCCCTATTTCCAGTGGCATTAACGAGTCCTACTTCCGCTAGCATAAGCTCATCCTGCAGCCTCCGTATTTCCTCTTTCTCCCGCCTATTTGACCTAAGTGAATAAGACATAGTCTCGCCCCGGACCCCAGCTTTCAAGGTATCCCAGACAACCTCTATTGACGTGCTGCCAATATTTTCATCTAGGAATTTGGGGATCCAATCTTTCATATGGAGACGATATTGAGGATCATTCAGTAATACTTTTTCGAATGTCCAATGACTAGGCTCTAATTTACTTGGTATAATAGTCAATGTACACAAAAGGGGATTGTGGTCAGATAATACCCTGGGCAATTTAGCTGTATGACAATTCTCAATTAATGAATTGGAGAGTAATATATAATCAATTCTGGCATGCGTGCGGTGTGGATTTGAATAAAAGGTGTAGCCAAGGTCTCCAATATTAGTGTTAGAAGTTTGACAGCTATCCACAAGTCCATGTACGAGACACAGATCCTTGAGAGATCGAAATACTTTGGGTTTACGTCCTTTATACACCCAGTCATCGTTCAAGGACCAGTTTGTCGGGAGATTTATATTGAAGTCCCCACAGAGCATCACCGGAAGAGGCCAATGTGACAATTCATTAGCGATCTCGTTAAAAACCCCAGGGTCATCTGTATTACTCCCATAAATAGCACAAATTGACAGTTTTTGCCCTGTTTGATAGCTGCATTCGGTGATTGCCCAACGGCCAAACTTATCAGTTTTAGATTTATTAAACATCATTCCACTCCCTTTAGCTAAAATAGCAACCCCCCGAATTTTTGCGCCTTGTGAGGTAGCACACACCAGTTTATACCCTAGTGTATTTAACAGCTGACTCTGGGACCCTTCAATATGCGTCTCCTGCATACATATAATATTAGCTCCCCAATTTTGTAGACCAATTGCAACTGTTTGCCTCTTTTTAGGATCGTTCAGACCACAAATATTCAAAGATAGTATTTTTAACCCAGCCACACTACCAATTGAAAAGTGCCATAATGTTTATCCCAGGCTTTCTGGTTTTCTGTGATCTCTATATGTATTTCCCTATAAGATTTGCTACCCTGTATGTCTAACCTGTCCTGCCTTCCCCCCTCCCCTTCCCCACCCCCCACCCACCACCACTTTTGAAGGTTACCTGGGCCTATCTGGACCAGGGGTGTGACCTCCGCGCAAGCGGGCCATGCGGGCTGGGCTAGAATATTAATATAAGTGATATGCTTATCTACTACCAGTTGAGCCAAAGAGCCTGAATACTCTAATAATGTCTCAGTCTTGGTTTCCACAGGCTGTCCGACCGTTCCTCTTATAGCCCATATTTCCCAATGTGATTTGAAATAGTTGATTCAGCCAATCCGCTCTTACTACTGTGTTTCATTTAATATACTTAAGATTGTTTCTCTAGGTTCCGAGAGCCAAACTCGGAAATTTCACGTAGATAGTCCTCCGCCTGTATTTCACTATTAAAAGTTTCTTGATGTGCCTTTGAATATTATTTTCAAGCATGCCGGATTTTGCAAAAATACTTTTGCTCCAATTTTTTCAAAGGGTCCAAATAGCTGACGCATTTTCCATCTTCGCTCCACGGTTGCATGAGCGAAGTCCGGTCTTACAAAAAATTTGAACCCCTTGTACTCTCTTTGGGCGGTGGGTCTTGCTAAATCATAAATTTTTTCACGAAGGAGGAAATTACTGAAGCAGACCAACATTGCCCTGGGATATTGATTTTGCTTGTTAGAATGTTTTGATAGCATTAAGGGAAAACGGTGGACCCGCTGTACTTCCCTTTCCATATCCCAGGCTTCCAACTCCGGAAATGATGTTTTAAGAATGTCAATCATTGTCCCTCTGGCGTCGCTTCCCTCAAAGTTCTCCGGAATTCCAAGAAATCTCAGGTTATTCGTTCTGGATCTATTTTCCTGATCTTCCATTTTGAACATGAGATCCCTTATTACTCCATCTTGTTCTTTTCCTTTTCTCTGAAGCATCAGGACATCGGTTTCAAGGTTCTCGGTACGAGTTTCAACCATGACCATTCTCTCAGAGATTTCAGAGCAGATACTGCCCACTTTTTTCACTGCGCCTTGTAGTTTTTCAATTGCCAAGCGGTTCTTTTGGCTATCTTTCTTCACATCCGCATGGAAGTTTTTAATTGAGCTAAGCACCTGGCTCAATAAAGGCTCCGTTGTTTTTTCATATCTGTCTTTGTTCTCTTGTGAGTTCGAAGTTTGACGTGGCGTTTCTCCAGATGATTTACTCCTTGGGCTCCTTCGGGGAAAATTGGGTCTTCTTTTAGCATAGTCTGTATTATTACCGGGGTCTGTGGTTTCCTCATTCAGCAAGTTTTGTTCTGTTTTGTATTTTGACCTTTTTTTTCCCCCACTCCTTTTTTTCCTCCTGACATTGACTTCGCTAAGTAATCTCGAGTCATTGGAGCCAGAAATCTCCAATGGTGCTGTATCCATTAGTGTGCTTGGGCTAGAGTCTCTTGAATCACTCAATTTACTGGAGCCATTTGAATCACTTGTGTCACTTGAGATAGACATCCCTGTCTCGTATAGGTCTGATTCGGAGTCTTCATCCGATGGGGAGTGGTTTACTGAATGCGATTCTTTCCCAGCTGGAGATGCGAGCTGATTTGGAGAAGGGTTTAGGTCCCCCAACTCGTCGGATATATTTTTTTGATCAAATTGTTCAGTTCGATCTTTTTGCTTAGATAACATTGCATCTATTTCTATGGATGCCCTTGTCTCTTTACTCCTCTTACTAGATTCAATATTTGGGTCAGCTTTCCAAGTTACTTCGCTGGGCCCTATAGTATGCCTTTCCTCCGAGTTGATTGAGGGCATGCTTTGAACATCTTTACTGCTTCCACTCCCCTCTTTTGAGGTCTTGTTCTGAATTGCTAGCTGTATTTTTCCATTAGTAATTGCGTCATTCTGACCTTCCTTATGTAGAGGACTAAATATATTAGAAATTCTTGGTTGGGATGAAGCATGTATGCCAGTATTTTTTGCTGATGCTTTAAGATTTTTTATAGTCTGTAATCTTTGTGCTTTTTTGGCCATCAGTTCCAGTTTGGCATTATCTTCTGTTTCACCCTCAATCTCATCCTTGTGTTTGGCTGCTTTCTCCTTTTCTTTCTCTTTCTCCTTCTCCTTCTCTTTCTCTTTCCGTTTCATTTTTTCCTTTTCCTTTTCCAGTTTTTTTTCCATGTTTTTGTCTTTGATTTTTACTTTTTCTTTTTCTCTTTCTTGAAGCTCAATTCGTGCTAGGTCTTTTACCAGGTCTTTCTCCTTTGCTCTGGTTCCTCTAGTTTCCGGGCCTTTATGTCTGTTAGTTGCATGTTGAACAGATGTCGTCTCAGTTTCTGCGTTCTCCTGATATTGTAGGATTGATATCGATGTCGGTGTCTCTTCCTGTGAAAGCTCGCCTACTTCATCCCCCTTTTCATTATCTGTTGCATCTGTTTGAGTTTTCTGTCCTTTCTGTCCTTTCTGTTCTTTCAGTAAGGTAGCCCCTTCCCCTTCATCCTCTCTAGTGCTCCCTTCCATCTCAATAGCTTGGGGGAGCGTCACAATACAAATTAAATAGTTTACTAGCGTCTGTAAGCACTGCTGAGTTTTACTCTTATGCCTATAGTGTCTATAGTAAAGTTCTTTCAAAACAGCACTATACCTCCTCTGGGCTCTTGTGTCCCTAATTCTCTTTAAGCAGATAGTCTTCCTTAAACGGGTATTTAATTCGCCTTGCGAAAGGCTGATGGTGCGAGGGTGACACTTAGCTATTTGACGACTTGCACGAGTATCCACAAATATATCCGCTATAAATACAACTTGTGAGACTTGTGAAGGGACAATCGCTGGTCCGGATAGGGCCGGTAAAACAGGTAAAGCTACTAAAGTAAATAAAGCAGATGGGCCAGTCACAGCTCTTGTTCCTGCTTCGCTTCCAGAGAGCAAATGACAAATACGTCCTTTCCCCCCTGCTTTAAATCCGTTTTTGAAAACCATTCTTTTTCAGTTTTTTACCTTCTCCCTTCTATGCTGGTGTCTCCTTGACAACGGGACACGTGGTGCATCTGTGAGGCTATAGGCCCGCACTCCTGTGTCTGCAGATGACGCCCAGAAGCCAAACAAGCAGTCGAAGGAGCGGGACCTCAGCCGGACTTCAGTCAGTAGTGAAGAGAAAGGTAATCAGCAGCGCAATCAGCAATGCGGCAAATTTTGCAACAGCACAAACGAGTCTAAAGCCCCAGAGCTTGACAATTCTGTGGCCAAACGAAACACCGGGCAATACCGGACAACATACAAGGCAGTGCCGTAGGCGTATGCAGCAAAAAGCACCAAGGAAATCTCCAGCAATTCTTGCGAGCGGTCAGACACACCCCAGATAGGCATCAAACATCAGACACCAAGGGAAAAAGAATCACCCGTGGCCAGGGCACATCCATCCGATCCAGCGTACGATGTTGCAGCACCGCTCAGCTCAGCACCGCTCAGCTCAGCATCCTCCTTTCGGCTCTCCTCCTCCAGCGGCACCCAAGCCGGCACCCAAACACCCCGAAAGGTGCGCATCAAGGCGGCGGCACAGCAGCTCAAACAGGAATTACCCTGAGTATTTTCAGTATTTTCAGAATGTAGACGGGTCTAAATAAACCAATGCGGGAATGCGGGAACGAATCACTCATTCTACTTGTAGAAACTTGTAGAAAGCATTTTCACAGCAAAAACAGCTCAGCACCGCAGAGCACAGCCACTGCGACCGCACACGCTGATGCCATCTTGCCTTCCGCCCGCTTCAACTGTTCCTGAAGACTTTGCCGGTCCTTATGCGGCACCGCCACTACTCCATCCTCAGGAGGGCCGCCAGTGCCATGGTGCACCTGCCCACCAGATTCAGAGCTGAATCCAGAGCAGGCGGATTGTGCTGCAGCAGTCTCATGGTGGTAGGCTCTTAGGGTCATAGGAGAGCCTAAAAGGCAGCCAGCTACTGTGCATGCCACACCGTGCGGGAATCGAGGTGCAATTATAGGGGGGGCACAACATGTGCACCCCGGCATGCACCCCCAGGCAAGGAGTAGCTGGGGGCCCTGTTAGGGTCCCCTTAGTTGCCTCTCTGCCACTCTTTTCATGGTGGGCTCACTGACATACAATAGGTGGTGGACAGGCAACTCATAATCTGCTAGAGGTGCCGCTGCAACACCGCCAGCATATTACTGCCCATTTCCAGACTGCCTGCACACAGGGCCGGCCTAAGGCATGTGCAAGCTGTGCACCTGCACAGGGCCGCCAAACCCCAGGGGCCGCCACGCCAATATATATCCTTAGATACATATTTGCGTGGCGGCCCCTGGCAGGGATTTGGCGGCCTCGGGCCCCCTACCTACACTCCCTGCTCAGGGCCTCCGTGAGCCTAGAGCCGGCCCTGCTGCACAAAGTGATCCTTGATCCAGGTGGAGCCAGCAGTCTCGTGGTAGTCCGTCCACCACACTCATAATACTCTGGGTTGGCACGCATTGTGGCGGTGGTCAGACCGCCACCATTAGTATGGTGGTCCTTTGGAATAAGGCCCTTAGCGTTGTACACGCAAATATATTTCTATATGTTGCTTTTGCACTGCTTATCTCAAATAGTTAGGAAAAGTAAACACACATATTCACAAAATGTATACAATACCTCATCCATACAGTTCTTTATTTTTATGGTGGAAAAAAATTACAGGTCCTAATTTACATTGAATAAAGTACATACCTACTAAAATAAAACACAGTGCAAATATGTGAGAACGCAAAAACAAGAAAAAAGGTTTTGGCACATATTTATTGCTTTTGTATGCACTCTCACACTACAAAATGACATAGCAGTGTAAAACGAAGGTAGTATCTCAGATGAGATTTCAGAAGATGAAGTGCAAAGGTGATTTCCATTTAATGGTCTGACATTTTTCTATTTCATGAATTTGTTTGTTTCTACCAGAAGACAGATATAAAATACCAAGATTAGGGATGCTCAGAGTAGCGCTTTCCAGCTAATAAGCACATCTACAATGTTTACCTTCTTTATTATTCATATAACATAAAATGAACTTTGTTTATTCATTAGAATAATATCACGTATGACATGAATGAGAAAACTCTTTTACAAAAATGTTGCAAAACAGAAAATACATTAGCATGTAAATATAAATAACTTCAATGCACAAGATTATGAGCACCTGCTCCAGATAATAAATAATAGGGAAAATGTTACTTACCCTGTAAACATCTTTTTGTAGCACGTAGTGCTGTAGATTCACACTTGCTGCATACTTCTTCCATCTAGTGTTGGGCTTGGATGTTTGCAACTTGTTTCTCTTCAAAGAAAAGATTTTGAGTCGCAGGATATTCGGACACTCCTCCCACAGTAGACAATGGGAATGGGCAGTGACTTTATGTTAGAATGTTTTCCACACATTGGGTGAGAGTGAATGCAGTATGGTGCCCATTGTGTACTCTGGAAGTAAGTTCAATAATAAATTGAAAGATCTGCAAGAGGAGTCACACACTCCTGGAGAGGAGGGTGAGGGTATGTGATTCTACAGCACTACATTCTAAGAACAGATGCTCACAGGGTAAGTAACATTTTCTGATCATATACATGTTATGCATAGACTGTAGAGCAGTACCCCCTAGCAGTCAAGGCTAGTCTGTGGATGATGCAGATGCCTCAAATAAAGTCTTTCAGACAGTGTGGCCAACCAGTTCCTGCTGGCGGGCAAACATACCTACACAATAGCTATTAGTGAAAGAGTGAGGGGTTGACCAAGTGACCGCCTTACATATGTCAGCCATTAGAATGTTACCAAGGAAGGCCACAGCAGCTGCCTTCTTGTGTGTAGTGTGCAGCCTGTGGGTAACAGAGAGGGCCATTTTAGCTTTATGGTAGCAGGTTTGGATGGACTTAACTATCCATCTGGCAATATTCTCAAAGGTTACAAATAGGTGATTGATCCTTCTGAAGGGTTTTGTCCTGTCAAGGTATAACAGGAGTATGAATTTAACAGGTACAGTGTGAAGCTTCTTGGGAGATTTGGAGTGGCTGTAGGAGTCAACCATACTTAGGACCCTGGAGAAGATCATTTGAGGGCTGCTGGTCTTGGATGTCAAGGGAACTTCCTCTTTTTCCTCTAGGTTAGAGCTGCTGGAAAAGACAACCTCTGGGCTGGGTGACAGCTGTAGGGGCAGGGAAATGATGGTGCATTTTGAGCGCACCCAATGCCTCTCCCTGTTGTATGAATAGTTTGCTTCTACCAGAAAGTGAAGCAATCTTCAGACAAAGCATTGTCGAGGTTGAGGGGAGGCAGAGGTTACAAAGCCGGTGGTCGTCCAGTCATGGGTTTCTTCACATGCTACTGAGGGCAGTACTGGAAGGAGGTACATTTCATTACACTGCATGCATTCGCCAATTTGGAAGCTCCATGGAATTCGGGGACTCCATTAGTGGGTGTCAGACTCCAGATAGTGTCACCAAAAGAAGTGCAAGGGTGACAAAGGTTTTTCCCAATTCTGGGTGTCAAAATTACCTGTGCAGGCACAACGAAATGTGGTGGACATGTTGAGACTCAGAGCCTCGTTGGTATACATCTGAACCCGAAGGCAGAACAAAACAATCTAACAATCAACAATCATTTGAGGTGGTGGTGCACTTTGCCAACTAAGGGTGGAGTCATTATGCATCCTGTGATTTGAAAGACTTTCTTCAATGAAAAACAAGTTGAAATATCCAAGCCCAACACTAGATTGCAGGAGTATGCAGAGCATGTGTATCTACACAGCAACACGTTATGATCATATTGTTCCATTAAATGTTCTGCACTCATTTATTTCTCCTCCTTTTTAACAGCAGGTTTGCTTTTTTTGTTTGATATACTATTTCTAGATTACACCGACCAACTTTACCACCTCATTCACATTTCTAAATAAACGGTCAATTGCATTAAATATAAAGTGTATAAAGGAGGAGTCAATGAATATTGATCTGAATATCTATAGACATAACATGGTTGCATGAATTAATAGTTGCTCCTTCTTTTTATTATATCGATAAACGTGATGATTCTTCAACTCATCATGCATGTCTAAGTGGATTTCTCACACAATCATATTTTACAGAGATTTGTATCAGCTGTGTCTACCTACTTTGTATTTCTGTGCATGTTTATAGTGGAAAGTTTTAAGCCACAGTGGAAATGTAGTGCAAGTTTGCTCAGAAATATTTAGGGTCGATTGAACATGCCTGGACACAAACGCCTTATTAGTGGCCTGGTAAATGGTGTAATTCTAACTAGTCCGAATTTATTGGGTGCAATAAATACCAACCGATTCGATATTTTGGGGAATAACATGTGGGTTTTGGTTCTTATTCCACCAAAATCCGCACGTTATGGTAAATAGTGCATGATATCTCAAGTGACGGGTCTGCTCATAATGAGGGCCAAACAGCTTTAATATTACTTATTACAGTGTGAACATGAACAAAGGAGTTACATTTAAAAATGTATAGACTCTGACACTTGTTTTCTTTCTTTCAGGAAATATTCTTTATCCTTTACACCTGATTGTGGGGATTTCAGAGATTCTAATGTATACAAGATCAACTAACCGTTACTTGCAACAGACTGAAAAAGTTAACTGCCTATCACTAAGTGTGAGATCGCAATACAATAGGCGTGGCTAAATGAATCACTTTGCACTACAGCCCACTGGCTGCTAACAATAATTTAATGATAAGAAATCAAAATAACGTAGCATATTCCATGTCCTAAAACACTGACAATCTGAAGTCCGATAAAGAGTCTAACAGTGGACAGACATCACGCCTGCTACTCATCCTCGAAAAATCTAAATTAGTTCCTCTGACGTTTGGAATCGAGGTCTAATGTACGGTATTTTCTGATATGCACCCAGTTTTATACTAATAAATTACCTGCATTTGCACAGACGTATCAGCGAACAGAAGCGATTTTACCATAAATACAAGTAACCTATTTTATCGTTAAGCACATTTCAAGTCAAGTTCCTGCTGAATGAAGTCTCTTGGTTACCGTCCCTTGACACTTCCAAAGTCAGCACGCATCATCCCCCTAAGCTGTTTTCTGGGACGCCTCCGTTTCCTGCTCTGTCACTTTTTCTTCGGACAGGACCGTCATCCACGGGGACACGGAGCGGGTAATTGTTTGTTTGGCCAGGTTGTAGTGGTTTATGACGGTGTAAAACTTCCCTCGAGCACTGGAGTCTTGTTCCGAATAATAGCTTTCTAACCCGGCTGGGATGCATCGACTGTTCTGGAAAGAAATGAGCATAAGCATGCTGTTAATGCTATTCATGAGCAACAGAAGGTACAGATGCTACAAGACCAGTAAGCCTTTCAGATGAATCTGAGCTTGTTTGCTGACTAAGCATCAGTGGCAAATGTACGGATGTACAGACCTAGCCACATGCGGATATTTACACTTAAGTATAAGATTTCCGGAAGGTGAGCCTCATATCATTTTCATCTTGTTTACATACAAAGATTAAGGGGAGGAGTTAGCCAACACACTTAGGAACCTCATGAGCTTCCAACAAGAACCCACAGACCTTCCCCAACATCCTGGTTTCCCAATGGGGCATAGGGGGGTGGGGGGGCGGCCGACCAACGGGAGGCCTGCCTCCCCGGGGTTTTTTGGGGCCTGTAGGGGGGAGGGGGTCCCGGGGCACAGGTATGGAGCAGTTGGGCTGTTTGGGCTGGTCCGGGGGCTTGGGCTATATATATATTTGGGCTTCCTTTGGGCTGGCTGGCTACATAACCATTTTGTGCCACTGCCCACCATTTGGATGGCAGTGTCGGTGGAGGGTCCCTGGGGCACCATTTTGATGGCAGTGTCGGTGGAGGGTCCCTGGGGCACGAGTTTTTTCCAGCCCTCCCTCCCTTGTTTTTGGTTGCCAGTTTACCGGGGGGGGGGGGGGTTTACCTGGGCTTAGGGTTGTTTGTTTTTTCGGAGGGGTTTTCTTGGGAGCTGGTGCACTAGAGTGATGATCGGTTGTGGGGGATTGCTCGTGTCGCTGGAGCAGGTGCTGGTGTGCAGAGCCAGAGGTGGCGTTTCTCCTAGTTAAAAACGGGGGACATGGCAGGAGGTCTGGGCTGGGTGGGGAATACAAACGACATCCCAAATGCATTTTTGAACTCAAGGAAGTCTGGGGCCCATACATGAATCATCTTTGAAATTCCTTTCTAAGGGGGTGGAGCGAAGATTTCTGCCACCTGGAGAGATTATTCCAGTCCACAAGAACAGCCAACATAGTATCACAGGCAACTATCATCCGATTAGTTTTATCGATGCCTCACGGAAAATCTTTTGTAGGCAAGTCCTGGTGCACCTTCTGGACTGGATTAAGGACAACAACGTAATAACCAAATTTTGTGCGGTGTTTGCATCACAAAATTGACGCAAATCTGCGCAAAGTCTTTTTTTCAGTTTAGTTTCCAGCACTAAACTTGTTTAGAGCTGGAAATAACAGAAAAGTAATGCAAAGCCGAGCATAGCGCTGCTTTGCAATACTTTGCGCCATGGGGGCCTACTAAGGGTGGTGCATGGGTGTTCCCATGCAGCCACCCAAGGTTTCTCATGCTAAACCCAATTTACTAAATAAAGTAGAACGAAAACTGTGCACTTTTCAAGTAGGTGCAAGGGAGGAGAAATGCTTTTATTTCTCCTTCCTTTTTCGATTATGCTAGACTCACGAAGCACTCTTGCACCATGGCGCAAAGATGTATCTGTGGCGCACGGCAGCTGATTTCAGCGCCGGCACTAGTGAGATGAGTGGCGTGTGCCTTATTTTAGTAAATAGGGCACACTCCTCCTCTCTCCTTTTCATGTAGCGCAGATTTTGTGGCTGCCGAAGTGTGCTATGTGAATTTTTCTTAAATCTGTCCCGAAATGTACTTGAGGAGCATTTTAATTTATGGACAATAATACTCTATAGCACTATTATGTGATAACACCAATAATACTTAAATAATCACGGAGGAGCCTCTTTGATGTATTGTATCAGATCGCCCCTTTTTAAGGCTCTTGCATATTGATTTTATATTCACTATAAATAACGCTTTTAAATGTTTGATAATGGTTATATTGATATTGGAAAATTACATCGTAGAATAATACTGTGATAATTAACAAACAGTGAGCAGGCCTGAATGTCTGTGCAATTAAATAATAACTGACTTGAAAGTAATTCTAAGTATACAAAAATAAAGTCCAAGTTCTCGCAACAGCCAACAATAAGGCCTCATTACGATGGTGGATGGACTTCAGACCGTCCGCCATCGTCTCCTATCTGGGACCGCCCGCCAACCGTGCGCCAGTCCAACAATAGAAATTAGGATGCAACTGCCATCATGGGAGGTGCATCACCCCCTTCAACATTGTGGCACCCGCAGCAATGTTAAAAAGGGATGTTGTACACATGCCTGTACTACATGACAGGCAACATGCAGTGCCTGTCCCTTGGTACTTTGGTGCCCCCAAAACCCAAAGGAAAGGTCCAGGGGGGAAGGGGGCGTTACGGGCCCAATGTACATCCCCGCCAGCCTTTTCATGCTGGCGTGGACTGACATCCTAATCTGACCAGCGGGGCCTAACAGGCAACGCCACCATTCTGGGCTACGATGGTGGGCCAACTGGCTGACAAATTTAATCTGACTGTGGGTTCCGTGGCGGTCGGATTCTCTGACTACCACCGATCTGACTGCCATCATAATGGGCAGTTTGGTCAGGCCTTACAATTGGCGGAGGGAACACCACTGCCGGGCTGAAGGTGTCGGTTCTCCCGCCATCGTAATGAGCCCCATAGTTATTACATTTACTCATGCTTAACAGCCCCACTTCCATCAGTACTTAAGGGCAATTATAGCATATTGGACTTGTAAGACAGGAGACAGGATAGTGGCCATGTTTTGATGGAATGCCCCATCTTCCAACTCTAAATAGGGCTCCAGATCTCTGGTTTCCAAGTCCTGTTGAAAAAAAAGTTGTTTGGGAGTTCCTTCAGAGCTCTGAGCAAGAAAACTGGGAAATGTTTCCAGTGTCACATGCACCTTTAGATTCTAGCTATACTTCTCAGTACTCCAGGCATTAGAAAATAAATTCTCATAGTACAACCCAGAGTCCCATACAAGATCAAAGATAGTTATAGTCCACTCAATGTTCCAACACATTCAGTTAACCAGGAATCAACTAAAGATCTGCAGCTGCCTCTAGAATCACAAGTCCTTCTCCAGCCAAACACCTTCCAGGAGACAAAATGCCCAGCAGTGCTAGCAGACAGCCCAGAGCAGACTGAGAGCATAATTTATGGTATTTTGGCACAGGGCAGCGCAGCAAGGCACCTTGCTGCTCTGTCCTACGCCGCCAAAGTGTAATGGCAGGATTGCATCAAATTTGAGCAACAAGGTGCATTCATGTCCTTTCTCCCTTTGCTGGTGCCGTTTTGGCTGCCTAGTGTCAATGTCGGCACCCTTGCATCATCATGCAAGGGTGCCTATATTGCACTCAGTGTTGTTTTGGCACAGGAAGAGGCACCTTTCTGCACAAAAACAACACTACGAGGCGTTTTCCTCTTTTTATGTATGGTTTACATGTGTGCAGAAAAATAAATGTAGTTCTCCTCGTTACGTCGCACCTATGGAGGCGTATGGTTATGATGCTTCCCCAGGTTTACATCACTTTGTTAATCTGGGGCAGTGTTAAATTCTATGGGTGTTGCGTGGGAAATCCCACCACAGCGCCCATTGAACGCCTCCCGGGCGCAGAGTAATGCGACGCAGTGATTTGCCCTCCGTCGCCTTATTCATGATTTATGAGGCCACTCAAAGCCACGCAGGGTGGCTACATAAATCTTTATGAGAGCACTGCTTTAATCATATACCACTTTACATGGTGCAAAAGTGACACAGGACTCTCATAAATAAGCCCCTCATTCCTTTGTGTCCATGCAGGCCAAGCCAGGGAGTTATCTGAGTATAGTTTTCCCACAGGCCCTTTACAGAAAGAAAATCAAGGTTGAAGGTTTGCGCAGTTTCATATCTATTTCCTGCACAGGTGTGTGAGTAATTTCCTATTCTGAGCATCTTTAAGTACTGAGTGTCAAGAAAAGGAGTTTGTTAGAGTATTCTAGGAATAATTTTATTATGGCATTGGCAACAGACAATTGCCTAAACCTACACTAGCTTTCAAACCTAATTTTCGATCTTCCATCCTTTCCAAATCTGGGGGGTCTCAGTCTTGTGATGTTTTAGGAAAAAGTGCATTGCAGGTTGAATCCTTCTGAGGAAGAACTCTATCCTTTACCCCTTCTATAGAATCATACAACATCTGAAAAACCATAAAACATTCCTTGCCTGAGCATGAAATAAAAATGCAAAACACAGAGAGACCAGAATAAAAGGCACATCTCCAAGTTTCTGGCAGAGGCAAATACATTCCTATCAGCCACCTCCCTCCTTCCTCGTTTTGCTCCACTTAGGCATTTGAAATGACATAGTAAGTCAATTTATTCAAAAACAAAAGTTGACATCAGTGTTCTGATTTGTGTGTTTCAGACAACTTCGGGCCGGATGTACGACCAAGAAAAGTGTGCATTGCAAACTGCGACTCTTTTGCGAGTCGCAAATTGCGAGGGGCAATTCCTGAAGTACAACTGTGTTTTTCACACTGTTTGCGATTCCCAATGGGGTCCCTAATTGTGAGGCTCATTATTATTAATGAATCTCTCGCAATTTGTGAGCCCATTGGGAATGTCAGCCCTCCCAGGGAAGGTGGCCTGCTGGGCTCAGCAGACCACCATGTCTGGGACTGCTTTTAAAAAAAAAAAATGCAGCCCATTTTCCTTAAAGGAAAACGGGATGCATTTATAAAATAAAAATGAAACCTTTCCGTTTCATTTTTTTAAGGGCAGGCAGTGGTCTCTGGGACCACTGCCTGCTCTTAAAAATATTTTCCGACATACTCACAAAGGGGACCCTTTCCCCTTTGTGAGTGGTTTACCACCAACTTGAAGTAGGTGGGAAACTGCAAGTGTTTTGCGTCCGCAAATGCGGTTGCAAAATACTAGTACATAACATGTTGACTCATTATTTGTAAGGGATGCCCCTTCCTAATAGCAAGAGTCACAAATGCTATTTTGCAAGTCCCTTTTGCGGCCGCAAACGGGAGGTTCTCGCGTTTCCGGCCGCAAACGGGAAGTTCTCCCGTTTCCGGCTGCAAAAAAGGGTCGTACATCTGGCCCTTTATGTGGAAAATTCAAAATAATTGCTGTCACTTTTAATAAGTTATGACCTCAGAATTGTATTTCTTCATTGACATATGAGCATTCGTGCAGCCCTTATGGCCTGAGCTGTGCTACAGTAGATCGCCTGGAAACATTGCAGGTTTGTAATTATTAAGAATAAGTAACTATTAGGAATCGTCCTTTTTACAGTCATCGAATTCTTAATTGTTAGGAGAGTAGTTCTACTCTCACACAGTTTATTATTTGGATCTCCACTAGCAGCTGAGTACCTTTAGCTTATGTACATGATTACATTACAATTATATCTGGAAGTTCAAGGGTTGTCAGAGAGATCAAGCGTAGAATGTAAATCTTAATAATAAAAGGAGGCAGGCTATATTTATGAGTAATTCAACAAGCGACATTTTCAAACCAGGAACTAAGAGGTGAGATCGTGAGGACACATTTTAGAATAGCCAGGAATTAAGCTATCCACTTTACTGCCAAGTGTTGTATTCCTGTTTCCTGCTTCCTTTCAAATATTATTTTTAACCCTGACTGTTTGCGTTCCATTCTGGCAGGGACCCCGGCCTGGCATATCTAGGTGGTCTTTTCCAAAGAGAAGCAGGGTCAGAACTGGATAACTGTCAAGATATTGACTCAAAAATGTCGCTTGACATAAATATAGTGTCAGAGCTATTGTGATGTCAAACATATAGTAGTACAGAACATAGAAGGTAAGACCATCGTTTTTATTTAATTTATATCTTTTTTTTTTTAATAGTTGTATGTAATAACATCTTTTAAATTATTTTGATGTGTTTTAATTGTTTTTGTTTGTAAGTTATTTTAATGATGTGTGTATTTATTTAGTATATTTTATTGATTTGCTAATATATTTAAAACGTTTTTTTGATTGTATGTGAAGTTATTGTCTGGTTGCTGGGTTTGTAGGAGAATAAATTGACTTTTTTCTTAACATTTATATATACATGTTTATACTTGTTTTTTATATTTTTGATTTGTTTATTTGATTATTAATTTTGAAAAGGATTTAATAGCTACTGTTAGATAAAATGGTAATTGGTTGCTGTAATTGATAATGTATTAATTAGTTTATTGATGTTGCAGATTATTTAATTGTTTTTAGCATAATAATTGTATTTTACATCATTTATTTTTTGTGTTATTTCTTAAATTAATTTATAGTGTTAATTATTTCAACTATTATTTTTATTTCATTTTCTGGGTGTTGGAATTTTAGAGTAGTAGATTGGGAAGTGTTTTAAATATACATCAATCAATCAATCAGGGTTTTATATAGCGTGCTACTCACCCGTGAGGGTCTCAAGGTGTTGGGGGCAGCTCCGGTTCAGTTGAAGAGCCAGGTCTTGAGTCATTTCTGAATGTGTACAGGGTCAGGGAGCGTCTGATGTTCACAGGGAGCTCATTCCAGGTCTTGGCTGCGATATGGGAGAAGGCTCTCCCGCCTGTTTGGTTTCTGCGGATGCGGAGGACCTCTGCCTAGGCGAGGTCGGCGGATCGGAGGTTCCTCTTGAGTGCTTGGAATGATAATCTTTCATTGAGGTATTTTGGTCCGATGTTGTTGAGTGATTTGTAGGTGACCCTCTTCTCGGCAGGGAGCCAGTGGAGGTCTTGTAGGTGTTGGGTCATGTGTGTGTGACGCGGTGTCCTGAGGATGAGTCTAGCTGCGGAGTTCTGGATGGTTTGGAGTTTGTGTAGAAGGGTTCTGTTGATACCAGCCTCTAGGCGTTGCCGTAGTCCAGTCTGCTGGTTATGAGTGTTTTGGTGACGTTTCTTCTGCAGTCAGGGGCGATCCATTTGAAAATCTTGCGGAGGATGCGTAGGCAGTTGAAACTGGTGGAGTCAACAGCGTTGATCTGGCGGTTCAAGGAGAGGGAGGAGTCGAGAATGATGCAGAGGTTTTGGGTGTGTTCTGTGGGGGTGGGTGTGCTCCCGAGGGCAGTGGGCCACAATGTGTTGTCCCAGACAGAGATGCAGGGTCCGAAGATTAGGACCTCGGTCTTCTCAGAGTTGAGCTTCAAACAGCTGTCTCTCATCCAGGTTATCACGTTCTTCATTCCTTCCTGGAAACAGAGTCTGGTTTCTTCGGGCTTCTTCGTGAGTGAGAGGATGAGCTGGGTGTCATCGGCGTAGGATACAATGCTGAGCCAATGCTGTCTGACAATGGCGGCGAGGGGGGCCACGTAGATGTTGAAGAGCATGGGGCTGAACGATGATACTTGGGGTACTTTGCAGATGATATCGGGGGGTTCTGAGAGGAAGGGAGGGACTCTGATCCTCTGGGTTCAGCCAGAAAGGAAGGATTGTATCCAGTCAAGGGCGGTTCCTTGTATCCCCGCATTGTGAAGTCTGGCTGCGAGTGTGCGATGTGAAACGGTGTCGAAGGCTGTGGAGAGGTCTAGAAGAGTGAGGGCCGCGGTGTGTCCCTGGTCGAGTAGCATGCAGATGCCATTAGTTGCGGGGAGGAGGAAGGTCTCGGTTCTGTGGTTGCTGCGGAATACAGATTGGGAGGCATCCAAAATGGAGTTCTCTTCGATGAAGGTAGTCAGTTGGGTGTTTACTAGTCCCTCAGTGACTTTGGAAGTGAAGGGGAGGAGAGAGATGGGCCGGTAGCTCTTCAGGTCTGTTGGGTCAGCCGCTGGTTTCTTGAGGAGGGGTTTATTCTCCGCCTTCTTCCAGTCATCTGGGAAGGTGCCGGACCTGAAGGAGGTGTTGATGGTCCATCCTAGTTCGGGTGCGATCGGAGCGGCAGCCCTGTGGAATATCTGCGATGGGCAGGGGTCCGTTGGGGCTCCTGAGTGGGTTTTCTTCATGGTCGCGGTGATGTGTTCTATGGTGGCGGGATTCCAGGTCATGATGGATGGCTTATCAGCGGCGAGGGGTGGGGGGTCCAGCATCTGTTCATTGTAGTTGTCATAGAAGACCATGATCTTCAGATGGAAGTAGGAGCTGAGCTTGTCGCAGAGTTCTTGGGAAGGTGGGACATCCGTGGCTTTGCTGGGGGTTTTTGCGAACAGCTGTATGACTTTGAACAGTTACTTGGCGTACATGTTTTTGAAACATTTGTAATTGGTAAATATGTTTATGTTGGTTGTATGATTATTTGTTAATGTATTAACCTTAATCACTAATTATTTTTATGAATTTTGTAATTTAAACAAATATTCATATTCATATTTTTTATATATTTCTTAAAATACATTTTATATAAATATTTGTAAATATCTTTTGTGGGGAGGGAAGTACATTTAAATTCAAGTCCAATCAGAAACATGCTTCCTTATGTTGGAGTATCAGCAGTAAACTTGCCCTCTCCAAAGGTTAACACATTCCTTACTGTTCCTTACGTTTGACTAGAAATAATACATTTGATCCCTTTTAAGGCCAACACTTTCCCTACTGTTGCTTACATTGGAGTGGGAATAGAAAATCTGATGCCTACAAGTCTACCAGTCTACATGTTCTATGAATGTATTTTTTTGGGATCTAATTTTGTGATTTATTTTTAAAATATATTGTAATTATTTTTTTTATTTTACATGGTTATTTTTGTAATTAATGTTATTTTTGATAATTCTGTTTCAATGTTAATAATTTTATTGCACAGTGTTTTTTTTAATATATATTTTTAGTTTTACATTTTGTTAGTTATTCAATTTGTTTTATTTTAAGAGTATTTCATGTTATGTATTTTTATTTTATGCTTTCTATTTCTAATATTTAAAGTGTACATTTTTATTTTATGTGGCAATGTATACAATCACATTTTATGTTTGTTATACCATCTCTGTTTTAAATGCCATATGCTGCAAAGTAAATATACTGGTTAAGAGTAAAACGTTTATGTGCTGACCAATTTTGGGACAATATTTCGAACTTCAATATTTTTGTAGTCAATACTGTGTACTTTACATACAGTATAGAAAGAGAATATTTTTGTCCTCAATATTTTTGGGGGGCTATTTATGTATTTCAATAATTTTGCCTTCAATATTTACTCATATAACTGTTAATGGAGGTCCTCCATCAATACACAAACATATGTGTTGGAATGCTATCCAGCGAAACTGGCAGTGGGTTAGGTTATTGACAAGCATTCCTCCAATCAACTTTTACATGTTTGATGCAACCCCCTATGCAACCAAGGGTATGGCCAGAGCTTGAGGATTTTCCCAATTTATGTGCTAAAATTGCACAAGAGTTATGCACAGAGTATTTGTGATGGGGATGATCTTCTCTTGCTCTGTTCTTGAGTATCACAATGTATTACTATTAAAAACTCTTTTAGACTGTAGCGTGGTGCAAAAGGGGAGGGGCGTATATAAACGGAAATCAAGGAGCTCATAGATGATACGATGACCATATGATATTGTATTGCTTATCTTTTTCAAAAAGTAATAAAGAAAACTGAAACTTAAATGCAATCTTTTGAAGGTGCTACTGTATTATGAATTCTGTTGTAGAAATACAGTATATCAACTTTGATTAAAAATAATGTTACATATGTTGATACCATTTCAATAAGCAATTGTAAAAATATTATAATTTATGTTTATACTAATAATAAACTTGGTATAAACTATTTGTTGATTAGCACTTAGGAACTACAGTCTGACTATATCACATCAGTGTTTGAGAAGTACAATTGCTTAACTTCAAGTAGAGTGTCTGTTAACTAGAGCTCCAGGACAACTGTCTTTAAAATCTTTTAAGGCTTCATATATTTATAATTGACTTTCTCACATAAACGTTTATTTACATCCAAAGACAAATGAAAGGGAATAGATAATTAATTTTTCCAACCTGTTAGTATGGGCGTCTCTACAGAGGCAGTTACAGATTTGCATACATGTGGACCACATTATGTATTGGGCTGCTGTTTTGTATTCAACATAAAGAGCAGATCTAGTGACCTCGCCCCCAAACATTGACAGCACTGGGCTGAAAGATTTTTTTGTTTATATCAATGATTGGTGTCCAAGGGTTTCTTTCAGACTTGTGGATTTTGCAAGTGAGTGAAGCAGTTATGCTACTGAATGGAACTGTTTTTGCACTCCTCAACTGATGATTATGTTACCTTCTGAAAGCCATGTAACTAGTTGTAGTAGCAGATAAACCAGTCATATGCACCTACTAGAAAATGAATCAGTGCTAGGCTGCTTTGTGTAGGCACTAAATATGAATAACAAACACCACAATATTTTATTTCTGAACATGCTCAACTGTGCAAAATGTGCATAAGACTGAGCAACAGGGGGTAAATTATAGCTCAAAGATTTGTCCAAAATTACAAGCATGGGAACAGCGTCAGGAAGCCGATCGGCCGCAGTGCGCTTAATTAAGCTCTTTTTCAAATTCAAATTCAAACAGGCAATTCTTCAGTCCAAGGAAAAGGGAAAGGGAAATGAATGAAATGGTCTAGGAGCAGGATTTCAGTTTTACCACTTTTTAGGCAGAGTCATCTATTCAGCATTCAATGATGTGCCCACATAGAATATTGCAACAGGTTTAGGAGGTTGTCAGATTCATCAAGCATTACGGGAAACTGTGTGTCAGTCTCATACTTGTGGTAAACTATCCTGAAGTAATCTAAGATAACAGCAAGAGGAACATGTAGGCATTAAACACCAAAAGTGACAATGCAAAGCTCATGGGAACACCATTTTTGATGGTGGCTACTCCTCAGAAAAATAGCTCCAAATTAACTTCATTGGAGTAGTTTTGAGGAATGATGCAAAGCATGACTTTCCAGTTCCTGAGCCAAAAGCTGATATGGAGAATCATTTGCAGGATCAAAGATGTAGAATGGTGTCTGCGCCCAAGCAGCATCTGAACCCTGACTGGATGTCACACTAGGTGCCCAAGCAGCACCTGAACCATGACTGGAAGTCACACTTGCTTCCAAGTGGGTTTAGAGTTTTGACTTCCTTGGCCACATATTTAGGGCAGGGATGGGTCTGTAGTTGGAAGGTTCATGATGGTCCAGAGTGGGGTTCTTCAGGTAAGGGTATTGTCTGTATGTTTTAAGGCATGAGATGACTCCTCCAATAAGGGAGGAATTTCCTAGGCTGATGATCATCGGTTTCAGAGCTGTGAAGATTTCCTGAAGTCTCACTTTCAGAGACTAGTGTGAAATCAATGAGCAGGGAGGCAAAGTCGAGGATAAAAAACCAAGGATTCAATTTTGCAACTAGTGAGGTGGCTGTGGTGATATGACCATTGAGGGTATCAATTTTGCTGATGAATAATGATAGGAGATTGTCACAAAGTACTATTGAAGGGACTGGTCTGCTAGAAGATGAGCTGAAAGGCACAGTTTTCTAGAAAATCTAAAACCGTTCTTTGGTCCAGTTTAATGAATCAACTATACAAGACTGAAAGTAACCCTGCTTCGTACTAGAGAAAGCTGATTAGAAGCATGTAAAGAGTTCCTGAAAGGCCATTAGATCAGTGGGAAATTTGGCTTCATGCTAGCATCTCGGATGCATTCACCATTTTAATTGGCAGAGATTAACAGCGTACCATGTATTAAACTTCAGTCGGTAGAGCAAAAGTATCCATAGCCTTGGTCAATTTGGCTGCAAGGTGGTCAAAAATATTAACAGGAGATTCAAGGTATGGATGAGGCATTTCAGAATAGCTGAGTGAAAGCAATGATCTGTATTTTTTTCAAAGTTATCCATAATTTGGGATAGCCAAAGACCTGAGAGCTTTTGAATTGGCTCTCAAGCTCCATGACAATGTAGAATTTGATAAGATAATGATCAGTGAGGGAGAGCTTTTGGAATCCTTGGATATAGAACTTAGTTAAAAGGGAGAGCAGAAAATCCTGAATGTAAATGTAAATGTAAATGTAAATGTATTTCGATTTATATAGCGCACTAATCACCCAGAGGTCTCAAGGCGCTTGCTTAGGGAACCCGTCCTGGTATTCCCCTGTGTGATAACCCCGGCAGGGTATCCACAAGGTGAAAGCCAGGCATCCCGCCGCCAGGGGCCGTAGTGGAGATTAAGCAAGCTATTGCCCAGAGTCGCAGAGTGTGAACCCGTGAGTTGAGTAGGCACCGGAACGAGAATTATCGAGTCCGTGGATTTTTTAGCCCAAGACCTACCGAGGCGGGGAATTGAACCCTGGTCCAGGATCGATCTCAGCTTCCGGGTCTGCCGCCTCTAACCCCTGAGCCACACTTCTCCACAATAGGTCCTCCAACGTGAGTGAGTTGGTAACTAATTGAGAGAAGATGAGGGACTACATGCAGGGATGAACAGGGGTACCCTGAGCAGCTTTGGCAAAAATGTTCAAATGAGGGCTCTTCCCTTACACTCCTCTTTCTTTCCACCCATCCATTCTCTCTCCTTCACACTCTTCTCTCTCTATGATCACTCTCTCTCCATCTCTCTCTCTCTTCCTCTTGCTTAAAGTCTCATGTGCCTGTTGAAATTACCTTGAGGAGCAGGGAAAAGTGACACCCACAGCAGCATTCAATGGGTCTAGCCCACAAGAAAATGCCTAATAGAATAAAAAGGCCACTGATAGAATAAAAGGCCCACTGTTGAGTAATTGTTTTAACTTCAGGTATCAGATAGGCTATCTGGTCAGATAGTTAAATACCCCAGAATAATGCATTTTATTGCTCAGTCATTGCCATTTAGATATAAAGGTGCCCTCTAGCACAAAAACAAATGATCACCTTGTTTGCATTTAAAAATTCTGACAACAATGTGATTAACTATGTTGATTGAAAGGAAAAAAAAGAGATTAAATAATAACTATTATAACTTCATGCTCGATAAACAAACTGAATGTATCTACCTTTTGCTGTGTTTTCTAAAGGAAGGTGGGGACATAGAAAGACTATTTCTAACACAAATAAACATACTTGTGCTCAGGGCGATAATTCACTGGAAATCTTTACCTTTACATACTGTTGTGTACAAAATTCATATTTACCTTGAATACAAACCCCTCTGGGCAGGTATGGTCATATTTGTAAACTTTGTAGACTACAAGGAACACCACACACGTCAGGAATGCCAAGGCAAAAAGCACCAGAACAGTTACCTATAAAAAGAAAATAAATATTATATATGTTGAAAGACAAATCATAGATATGCATGTCTTTTAAAAAAAAATGCACCACGTCTGCTTAGAATTTCTTACTCCAAAAGATAACAGTGCCCCAATGCACTGCCTAGGGGGAGGAAAAACCCCGGTATGTTGCCCAGGATCTAAACATGGAAAATTCTGCTAACTTCCCCACCCGTATATGAATCTCTTTGATTAAAACCACAGATGGACTTTCCGTTTTAATCCAAGTTTCAATGCCCCACATTTTCTTTTTATTAGTAAGGCCATTAACATTCAAGGAGACCACTTTGAGAGCAATATTCATCTTATCTTATCTTATCTTCTCTTATGACACATTATAATATAAAATAAATATTTAAGTTGAGAAACCCTCCAGCTTGCGGAGCGGACCTCCAATTGCTCTGCTGGTTAATAAGCACTTGGCACAACAATAATGCTTCCAATCAGAGAAACGTATGGTATTCATTCATCAGTTTAGAGGCTGGATCTCTTTTTATCGTCTGGAGACTATGGTATTGATTTATCAATTGTGTGAGACTTTGCGCCATTACCTCTCATCCAAATATTCCTGGATACGTACATATTGCCTCTCCTCCCATTATTCCTGGATGCATATGCACGCCTATATATGCAGTTCTGATCGTGATATTGAATATGACAATAAGTTATGAGGCAGGATCTCTTTTTACCCCCTTGCTCCCAATGCAGCACACCGTGCAATTAAGTTTGGCAATCGATTGTGAAGATGGATCTCTTTTCCCCCTTGCTCCCGATTCCCCAATACCACTACCAACCCCCCCCAATTGTACTCCCCACTCCTCCTTCCCAGAAGCCATAGTGAGTGGTTCGCCATCCCACTCACTCCTGACAGGCTTATCTCACCCCCAAAACTGGCACCTTGACCATGTGCCAGGAGCTACAGGCCTGCCCACATCAACTCCCCCCACCTCGAGACATGAACAGAGAAAGACAGAACAATCCAAAAACAATTAGATGGGGAAAAAAGAAGAAAAGGGGGAAGACAAAATGTACAGAAAATCATTGGGTCAGGCTAAAAATACTAGATTTAGGAGTTAGGACTTATTAGATATTTGCTGCAGCAACTTCTGTGCCTCAGGGACATCCCGGTGAAGTAAACTGTTGCTGCTTATGCTGCTTAACCGCCTTAGATAGAATTTGTTTTTTCAGCCAGTAATCTCCAAAATTGACCAATATTGTCCGAGTTTAGAGGTAGATGTGCCAGCACACGGTGGGCCCTCATACAAGTCAGCTCTCCGCTATACTCCGGGAGGACTTTTTTTTAATAAAGGAGTCGATCCATTGAAATGTCTTTTGCTCCTCAAATCCCTCCGTTATATCGAGCATACAAAGATAAGAGCGCCTGGAATGATTCTCCAGCTCCTCTAACTTATGTTCCACAGCGGACATTTTGGCTTTGGAAAACAGCTACCTTATCCTTCATTATGACAACCTGATCCTCCAACTGCGATATTCTCGCTTCCACCTCATTTAATCTCTCTGGAATCCGAGCCATAGTGTCTTCGATTTTTGTAGGTCGGCATGAAAGTCTGCAATCTCCACAGTTTTTTAGGTTTTTTTAAATTACTTTATTGAAGTGTGAAAAGTACAGCTTATGCATTACACACAGCGTTGCACATTGGTCACAATCTTACATAGGATGCAGTATTTCAGTAATAATGACGAACAGAACACAACTCATGCGCTACAGTGCTACAAAATACACATTCCATTTATCTAGGGAAGCGGAGCTTGACATAGCAATTTCTCTTTGGGATGTATTATATAATCTAGTAATAAGCCCTATACATTCCCTCACAGTTAATACAATTTGCAATGCTTTTAACATCATAGTCTCCTTGGGAAACTCAGGGTAGAATGCTCTGACAGCCATGCAAAATCTAGTGTAGACAAACCCTTGCATTGCCTTGTATGGTTGCTTTGAGGTAAAGGCATCTAGGGACAGGAACTGTCCGTTTATGTCCATGTCTCCTAATATAGGGATCCCTGCAATGGATAAAATGTCCAATGCCATGAGCTCCTGTGCCACCGAAATACCTGGGTGCTCAGCAATGGGCATAACCGGTGCATACAGACATTCACTTCATGCGCAGGCGCCTAAGGCCTTACACGCTTTAATAGTGCATTTACCGTGTCAAACTCTTTCCTGATACCTTCCATCCTGTCAAGCAATATCATAGCAGTTAGCGAGATTGGGTGAGCATTATCCTCCTCCACCAGTAGTTACCACTACTGTGGTAGTTAGCATTGGGTAAAGTACTAATAGTGCGCAAATTGAGCTTGCACGCAAAGGTAATACCATCGTAAATCCAGGGCTTCAAAACCTCTCATTTCAAATGGTTGCATAAGAGTGTCCGAGCTGCATCTCGACTGTTTACCCGTCCACACCAATGCCAGCAAGCTCGTCTGAAGGGTCTTAAATACAGCTCTATTTAATACTATTGGAATGTTCACAAATAAATACAGCAGTTTGGGGAGAATTGTCATCTTCACAACCGCTATTCTGTCCGCTAGGGACAGTGTAAGGCGTGTCCACCTGGCAAATTGATCATGTGATTTAGCAGTCACATGCCCGTTGTTCATGTTAATCACTGTCTCCGGGTCTCTGTGCACCCAGATACCCAGGTAATGCACGGGTTAGTAGGAACTCCAACTCAAGCTCACTAGTGCACTCTGTGAGGGGGAAGTCTGTGGATGCATTACAGTTTAAGCATAGCCCCGAGTGTCTCTCAAACTGGACATACTCCCATAATAGGGGCGCCAAGTGTGTTGCAGGTACTCTAACATACAGTAACATATCATCTGCATATAGTGATGTGGCAAGCGGTGGTTGCCTGAAACCCAGTTCGGCACTGGCGTGGCCCTGTCTGATCTTACATGCCAGTGTTTCTAGTGCCAGGGAGAACAACATCAGGGAGAGAGGGCACCCATGCCTGGTTTTTCTACATATATCTATTGGAGCGGTGACCACTTTGTTCATGCGTATCATGGCCACCGGGCCTGTGCAAAGGAGGTGCACCCATACGCTGCAGGACCACACACATCTAACCCCAGTGTATCGAATCAAATGCTTTGACTGCATCTAATAATACTGCCATGGCTGGGAGCTCGGGATTTAACTGATGCAGCACAGCAAATATAGAGTGCAGATTATGTGTGGTGGATCTTTTGGGTATGGATCCCGATTGATCGGCAGGACCAGATTTAGGACCAGAGGTTTTAAACTGTTGGCTATATTTATCAATGAGAGTGGCCTATATGATTTACACCGATTGGCTTCCTTATCTGGCTTCATCCGCTTTACTATAGAGCTTCATACTCACATGGGGGCAGGGCACATTTATCATATGCTTCAGAGAACACCTCCAATAGTCTCAGCGCTAGAGTATCCACATTAGCTTTATAAAACTCACTTGCAATCCATCCAATCCTGCCGCTTTGCCAGCTAGGAGTGACATTATAGCTTCCTTCACGTCTTCAACCATCCAGGACTGAGTCAGGTATTCTGGCTGGTCAAGGGACAGACAGCTCAGCTCAATGTCTTCTAAATAGCTTGAGATCTCACAATCAATAACAGTTGGCCTATGCCCAAACAGCATATAGAAGAACCTCATAAACACTTGACTAATCTCTGGCATGGTATAATGTACTTCAAAGTCATTGTTAACTATTTCCACAATGTGTTCCTGTTCCCTTTTCATTGCCCATTTGTTCACCAGAGAGCAACTCGGTCTGCCCCCTTTGCCATACAGTCATGCTCTCATCCTCCTGGACCTATGCCGCACCTCCTGCTCAGCAATGTGATTATGCTCTGATATTAAGTCTCTCACTTGGGCAAGCAGTGCATGTGTGGGTCGCTACTCTCATATACATTCCAGCGCGTGTATCCTATCTTCTATGCCCTGTACACTGTTCCTAAGTGATTTTAAAATGCCTGCCTGGGCCTCTATACATTCTCCTTCTATAGTTACTATGAAGGACTCCCACAATGTTCCAGCCTCGTTCACAGTACCATCATTCTCTAAGAAGAAATTTGTGACAGCTGCCCCAATTGTGGTACGCAATACTTGGTCCAGTAGAGATGAGGGCT
Organism: Lissotriton helveticus; assembly: GCF_964261635.1. Taxonomy (NCBI): domain Eukaryota; kingdom Metazoa; phylum Chordata; class Amphibia; order Caudata; family Salamandridae; genus Lissotriton; species Lissotriton helveticus. The sequence goes on along the minus strand of NC_136060.1, from coordinate 329,409,686 downwards.
GTATTCTTCACTGAAATGGCGGGCTCATGTGGGTAGGTATTGCTAGGTCCAGGAGCAGCGGGGCATGGTCAGAGAGTGTTTTGGCGTGGTGCTTTACTGACACTGTCCATGTGCTCACTTCTTTGGAGACTAGCCGGTAGACCAGTCTGGACCATGATCCGTGCACCGTTGACACATATATACCCCCCCTACTGTAGGGTTACGGCATCACCAAACATCCACAAGTCCCTCTTCCTCCATTATTTCCCCTTTCACTAACGCTGCCTGTTTCCCGTGCCATGTTGTGCTAGCCGATAGATCAAGCAGCGGATTTAAATATACCTTCAAGTCTCCATCCCATAAAGCTGCAGAGGGGGGCAAAGCCACCATACATCTCCAAATATCATTATAAAACACGGAATCATCTATGTAGGGCTCATACGTTTTACGAACAGTAGCTTTGTGCAACCCAAGCATCCCTGTATCAGGAGCACCCTTCCCTGCTCATCTGCTTCAGAGTGGGTTAGAGTGAAAGGAGTTCTCCTCCTCACCAACACAATTACACCCCTTGAACATGCAGAATACAATGCTGCCACTCTGACAGGGGCCCAACGGGCCCCCACCCATGTATTACTTGCAGGAACGCCACTTGGACGTCCTGCCTATCTAAGTATGCCAATACCTTACGGGTTTTTGGGGGGTTATTAAGGCCTCGCACATTTTAATAGTACCACCTACAGACCACATTGCTTATTCCTGATCTACAAGTACCACTGCTGCATAGGTATCCCATCATCTGAAAGCACTTGGTTCTCTGCTACATGTAGCCTGCCCACCCACTTCAGCACCTCCAACTTGCTAAAGGCATCCCAATGAAAATTTTAAATATCGTCCCTACAAAACATTACCCAAATGTGTAAGTGGGGTACACCCATAGGCGAACACTAGAGCACAGTCATCCTCCCAAGTGGCTGAGCGTGTCCATTAAGGTAGCATGCCATACCAACATTTGTCCTGTAAGACTCTAGTTAGCTTAAATTCTCCTTTCCCATCAACGTTGTAGAGATACTCACAAACCGCTGTTCAAAGGTCCATGCGGTGTCCGCCTTAAGGTTGTGCTATGTTTAATACCCTCTCCAGCCACTCACCTCTGCTGCCATCCTCTGGCTACCATGATGTCAGTAGAAAAAAATCACATGCTCTCTTTCGAAGTTGACTAAAGCACTGAAATGGTTCCAATCCTACCTATTGAATAGGCAACAGGCAGTGACCCTTCCCCCTTATCAATCAGAGTTTATCAACACTCGCCATGGGGTCCCTGAAGGATCTGCGATCAGTTGAATATTGTTTAAGGTTTACTTGAGCCCTCTGATTGCCGTCATAAGGCCCCATAATATTAATCTTGTGAACTACGCAGACGATACGCAGCTTCACCTATCTTAGAGGGAGACCAATCTATTTCATTGGAAGAGGTCCACGCATGCATGCTGGACACTGCACACTGGCTGAGAGAGAACCTCTTACAAATTAATGCCAATAAGACAGAAGTTCTTTGTTGTGCAGCCAGGAAAGTTCCTTCTCTACTTCCAACTAATTTTTGGCCAATTCCTTCGACCACACCATTGATACCCTCAGTGACGGTGCGCAACCTGGGAGTTAGGTTTGATGACAAACTAAGCCTAGAAACGCAAGTAAACACAACAGTTGGGAGATGTTTCTCCCTAATTAGAGTACTCCAGAAGATTATTCCGATGTTACCTACACAGGCTAGAGCATCGATAGTAAGAAGTATTATCTTGAGGTGGCTGGATTATTGTAATGCATTGTTGCTGGAGTCTCCTAAGTTTTTGATTGAGAGACTCCAGAGAATCCAGACAATGGCGGCTAGGCTAGCCCTAATGAGGCCACCTTGCTCACCGCCTCTCAGACTCTCTCGGAGCTGCATTGGCTCACCGCATCGCAAAGCATGCAGTTTAAGTCACTTAGCATTGCGTTTAAAGCTCTGCATGGTACCAGATCGAAACCAATTGATTCATATTGCTCTGTAGCCCTCCCCTTGCATATATTGATCCCTGCCTAATTTCTGACTAGCTGGGCACACGTAGCACAAGCACCAGGGTACCCGTATGGTGATAGTGCATTCTATAAATGTAGAATACAATACAATACAATACTACGTTACAATGTCTTTCATTGCTCCTCATCACCTGGGTCTTCTGATTTGTCTTGTCGCCTATTTTTTCTTTGATTTAACATACTCCATGGCAGACTTGGGGTTGGTTTTATTCTAGCTTTACCTTCTGATCCAAACGTAAATGGGCAGGGTATACCATGACGTACGGAAAGTTCTCCACCGGTAGCAATTTCCTAACAGGATGAAATTCCCGCCTCGCTGCCTGGACCGATGCAGTGAAATCCGGGTAAAAGGCCAGATCGTTTCCATGATAATTGATAGTAACTATTTTGCGTCCCAGGTGCGGGACTGCATCGCGGTCCCTGTAGTTCAGCAGCTGCTCAATTATCGGCATTGGTGGGGAACCTGAGATCGGATGAGCCACCAGAAAACAATGAGCTCTTTCTACAATTAGCATAGCCGACAGATTTCTCTGATCCTAAAATCTCCTTGAGCAGTTCTTCCACATATAGCTCCAGGTTACCTGTGTTGGTCGACTCTGGCAGGATCGTGATCCTCAGGTTGTTATGTCTCGACCTGGCTTCCAGGTCCTAATTTTTGGCCTGGCTTACCGCTAGGACCTTTTCCCTGTTTAGGGAATTAGTTGAGACACTTTGTAAGCAATCCTCCGTGTCAGAGAAGCGCTATTTCGCTTCACCCAGCCTAGCACCCTGTTTATCAAGCTTCGCTGACATGTGATCCATTCGCAGATTTAGAGCGTCCATTTTTTCATTTATAGATTGCACACTATTCAGGTAATACTCTGGTCCAGCGCCAAGACACCTCAGGGTATTTGCGCGCTTTATAAGTTTCACTAACATTAACATTAACAATAACTATTCTACATAGCAAGGAGCTTTGTTTCCAGTGATGGGGCTCCTTCCACTGCAGCATCTTGCTCGGAGTTTGAGAGCGCTCGCTGATGGGACCTACCAGGCTTCCGCATTTCAAAAGTGAGGTTGGTTCTTGTCCATCTTTCCCATTGTGGTCTCCTGATACATAGTGCCCTCTATTGTCCACTGCAACCCTGGCAGCTACCCTGTTGCTTCACTTATATGGACCAGGCAGAACGAGCGTTGTGCCTTGGAATTCTCAAAAGCGCTAACGTTTCAGTGTTCTTTCCTAGGCCTTCTGCGCCGCTGTATCCCCACACTGCAGCTGCTACAGCAATGAGATCTGGCGCAGTCTACAAAGTGAGGGCACGTCTGGGCCTGACTAACCCCCATGCTGTGCCTGTGCTGTCGGCCCTGACACAGTGCCACAACTAGTGTATACGTAGTTTGTGAGTTCTTCTTCTATTTATTTTTGTGTTTGAAGATAGATCCTTGCTACACAATTCCTACCATGCAACCAGCCACTGACCCAGGCCTCACCGGGCACAGCACCAAATCTCCTTGGGCTATTAGCCCCCACCACACCTCGCTGCACTACTGCACCCGCCACCGGGTCCACAGAGCAATTCTCACGTAGTTCAGAGCACCGCCAAGCTGGGCTCATACAGTGCATCACCACGTAGCTTGCAGTCCCTAGGATCCCACCTTCATTTGTCATGCGAGCATTCGCTCCTTCAGCAGACGCCCGCCAGACCGGCACACAACTGCAGGCCTATACTTCTTTGGTCGCATACCCTGCATTCCACGATACTCATTCAGGTATCGGTGGCACCATGCAGCACGGCACACTTCCTACCACCGGGCCTTCGCCTCATGCTCCCAGGCCCTGCATTTCCCCATACAACCCTTCAGTGCAGCAGCTGCAGACAAAAAATACCACACCCCTATCTGGGGCACCTAGCTCGCCTGCAGTGCACCAGAGCTGCCATATGTAGTTACTGCTTGGTTGCTCCCAGCATCGCCAGCACACGATCCTCAGCGAGCACTGGGCGGCCGCCACACCTCCAAAGCACTTCTCAGCTCTGCTTGTTCCTGCAGGGACTGCAATCACAGCCATATTATCCGTAATACGGCAACAGAATCCCAATTCAGACGGCGGTCGCCATGTTGTCTCGGGTGTCGTAGCAGCGCCGGGAATTTGTCTAGGCTCTTGTCACCCAATACCACTCTTCGACGCCACAATACTGCACCCCCGCTTTCCCAGCGTTGTTGTGTCACTACTAAATGAACTGGCTTGCACGCTTTAAGCAGGATTGTTGACGGATAATGATTTCGGCCAGCAGAGCTGCACTAAGGTGCAGCCATCTTACCGCACACCTTCTAGCCCCCCACTGCAATCTTCACAGTTTGAGAGGCTTTAGGTTTCCGAATTTCCTCCAAAATTAGATTGAGCATGCTCTTAGCATCCCATTGCAGAGTAAAAGGCATGGAAGCTTGAGAGGAACCCTCCTGAAATCGATCAGGCCCGGATTTGTTTTATTTCTCTGGTGCTTCTGAACTTCCTGTAGCTGCCTGCTCTATGATTCCTGGCTCAGATGTTCCCAGCGACCTCTATGAGAGAGACACCAAAGGCTACGACAAGGTGGTGCTTTCACCACTAGGTGACATGTCTTCTGTTGAACCTAGAAGCTGTGAGAGTGCTGGCTGGGGGTTCTCCAACCTGTTTATACCAGAGGTTGAACCAGATTTAGCCTTGGAGAATAGGGGGTATTCTTTAAGGCCTAGATGTAGGTAAATGTGAATTACCGATTCTTAAATACCGAATTTTACCGATTCGGTATTCATGAATCGGTAATTAAAATGTAGGTAGAAAATCGGTAACAAATACCGAATCGGTATTTGTTTCCGATTTTGTATGATTCGGTATTTACCGATTCTGTAATTACAGAATCGGTATTTGCCATTGATTCCTATGGGCCTTGAAGCCCAAAGGATTCAATGGCAGTTACCGATTCGGTAATTACCGAATCGGTAAAAATACCGAATTTACAAGGGGGACAGGGTGCTACTTTGACACCCTGTTGCACCCCTGTAACTGGCTTGTGCGCCATGTGGCACACAGACATGCCCTTAGGGCATGTCAGTGTGCCACATGGCACAGATGTGCATGTACACAAGAATTCGTTATTTACCATGCAAGTCTATTACATGGTAAATAACGAATTCTAAAGGCCCTGTAGCACTGTTAGAAGTGCTACCTACATAGGAAAATACAGATTCGGTAATTTTACTGATCGGTAATTTTACCGATTTGGTAAAATTACCGATTCGGTAAAATTACCGAATCTGCATGTTTACAGTGCCCCTACATACCAATGTCAAAACACCGGCCGGAAACGGCCGAAAATCGGTATTTTCGGCCTATTCCGACCGGTATTTTGACACCTACATCTGGCCCTAAGTTCCTTAGATTTCACGGCCTCATCTTCGTGTACAGGGTTAATCTCGCTATTTCTTCTACAAGTATCTTGTCCTGAGAGGATCCCCCTGCTGAATCATTGGTGGCAGAACTAAGGTTCATATCCAAATCCGTTGAAGCTCCCGCTGACAGCTTTAATGAGAGAGTTCTGGGGCTGGTGAACTATAGTCCGGATTCTCTGTGAGCATTGCCAGATCTTTCTGCTGAGAAGTGTCAGGACAGGAGAGTCGAGATGGGTTGCACCAGCACCTTTAGAGAAGTTTCGCATTTTGAGACTTACTCAAGTGAATTTTACCTTCCGCCTTTCACTCTCCCCTCTCTTCCTCTCCTCCTCTCCCCCATCCACATGAGGGTTGATCACGGATTTAAGATTTTATAGGGATTTATATACTGCTTGCCGCAATGATAGGTGTTCAGAAATGGAGAGAACAAAGATACCATGTTTACTGCGTTTGAGACCCCCCCAGCGACCCTCAACAGGGTAGCACCTCTGCACTTTGCTAGAATCAGCAGCAGAGCACGTGCACTTACCCCCAGGTGAGAAACCTGGTGGTCTACTGCAATAGGAAAGCTCCACATATGTGTCGCTGCTCCGCTGTCAATCCTGGAGGGCGGGGGGGGGGGGGGCAGCAGAGCCGGCCCAGACATGTCTCAGCATCCGCAACCTGATGCCATATCACCTGTAGCCGCAGCCACAGAAGTAGCGTAATCCGCAACGCTCGCTGCCCTTCCCTACTACTACTACTGGCCAGTGAGTGCATCCCCTTCCAAAACAAAGCAAGCCAAAGAGAAAACCAGAGTCCGTTGCAAAAACACTCCCCCAGGATCTATCTGCTAATCACCTAGGCTCCAAAGCGCACGTTACGTTGTGCTGCCTGTTGATCCTAGCAATGTATGGTTTGAATCCAGCAATGGAGCAACACATCCAATGTGGCATAGAGCTCTAAGGACCCGTTACTGGGCACTGCATTTGCCCTAGCTTCTCGCGGAGTTCTCTGCCGCGGCCATTGCTGGCCGCACATGCATCATCGCGGTGTGGGGGAAGGGAGTGACTTCAGGCAAACTTAGCCAGATATGTATGTCAATATCATAAGTAATTGCTGTATATATATGTATCTTCATGCATGTGGGTTGTAGCAAAATATGTAGTTGAATTTGACTGGAGCATAGAAGCCGGATCATAAACCATCCCATAGCCCTGATATTCTTTTGCAGATCTATCATTAAACAAATGGCCAAGGGAGGGTCTCCAGCATTTTAAACTAATTTCCCCGGCAATGTCAGGTGCCCTATAGTTGTACCTGAAAGGCAAAAGAAGCTTCTCCAACCTACCTCAAGCAACCCTTGACTAGTATACAATTCCTACTCAATACTCCAGAGAGGGAGAAATAAAAAAGGCAAAGCTCAATGAATGCTCTTCTCCACTCAGCTGTGCATTTCACTGTATTCACTATGGGCTGATATGGGGCCTGCTTGAAGGATCTCCACCTAGGAGCCAAAACATGTTCAGAAATGCTCTCTGAACACTCTAAAGTTATTTTCCTCTTCATGGAGTCTTTGGTCATCATATCAGCAGGTCCTAGAGATCTTTGCCACATGTCCTGTAATTGTACTGTAACTGCATTTATATTGAGTTTCCTGTCCTGATGCCGGGCAGCATACTTCTCCGAACCCCAAGGTTAGTGGCCATGCCAGGATTATTGGTTATTGATGGTTATCGAGATAAGTCTTGTGCACTCAAGCAAAGCATTCCATCGTTCACTTGTTTCTTTGTGGTAGCTCAAAGTAATAGGAGTGAGGTGGGATCATTAGTAAGGAAGGTTTATGTGAGTTCATGCATATGATTGGTAGGCTTAATAGATCGGACATAGGAGATAAGGTAGCATTGAGCTGCAAGGGTGTCAAAGGAGAGATTATAATCCTTGAAATGTATTGAGAGCAATTTTCGGGTTATATTAATAGAAATTAAGGCAAACTTGTATGTGACTTAGAGAAGGCTGTGCTCAGACAGAAGGGGCATCCAGCGGATGGAAAGGAAGTAAAGAACTAAATAAAGGGGAAAAGGCGAAGTGACCATTAGAGGTTTTAAGTAATGTTCATTTCTCCTTTTCACATTTTAGGAATATAGAGGACAGGTTTTGAGATAGCATATAATTTGAGAATGTAGGCTAGTTGAAAGAAACAACATTTTTTGCATGAGAAGACAGCCAGTCCTTTATTAAGTACAGTGACTGTCACTAGAGAATGGCTAACAGTCTGCTATGTCACTGCTTCAGTGAAGCTAGAGCTCGGGGATGAAAGTGGAAAGTAATGGCCGGACACAAATACTGAAAGCAGATTTTACAAATGGTAGGGTGGATGCCTACTGATCTTCTATCTCACATTTGGCTCACAGGATAGTTAGACCTGACACCCTTCGGTTTGTAGTCCCCAAGCCTTTTGCCTTCACACCTCCTGTTTTGCTGAATTTGTTTTTGTTGGCCTTATGACTGTGTACTTTAACTCTGCTAACCAGTGCTGAAGTGGTAGTGATCACTCCTGTTAAAATGGAAAAAATGGCTAACACCCAATTGAAATATGTAATTTACTAGCATGGCCCTAGTAAAATGGAATACTATATGCACAGGGCTGGAAAATGAAATGCTACTAGTGGGCCTGTAGCACTTATTGTGCCACCCACTTTAGCAGCCCTTTAAAACCTGTCTCAGGACTGACACTGCAGTTTATGTGCAGTTTTAAACTGCCATTTCGACCTGGCAAAGTAAACCTTTTAACAGGCTGAAAACTTCCTTTTTAACACATTTACTTCAGCCCTAGGGTAAGCCCTACACAGTCTATAGGGCAAGATGTGTTGTATTTAAAAAGTTGCTTTAAGTTTTACACGTCCTAATAGTGAAAAACATCAGATTCATTTTTCACTATTGCAAGGTCACCCACAGCTTAACAGTGCTTAGCTTATTATATTTGATAAGTGATAACTTTTGTTTGGGAAAAGGTAGGAATGCCCTGTTTGGTGTCTGAGGATTTGTAATTTAAAACCCTCTTTAATAGTAAAGTCGGATTTAAATCACAAGGACTGAAGATGCCATTTTTAGAAGGTTGGAATTTTCTTGAACCATTTGCTTCCTGCATCCTGTTTCCTGGGTCCCATGACTATGTGTAGTCAGCTGTCGGTTTTTGTTCATTCCTCCCAGACAGCCACACAATAGAGGGTCTGGGTGGTGGCAGTATGGGCCATCATGATTTGATGAGGGGGAGGTGCTGTCACCTGTCACACTTGCACTTCGGAGACACTGCCTCAGCTCACATGCAAAGGACTTCACAGTAGAACGTTGTGCCTGCAGATAGATTGGGACCAGGGTAGGAAGGTAGGCTATTCAGTACACTTCTATAGGGGAAAGATTCCAGAAGTTTGTTCCACTTTAAAGTGGGCCCCAGGTATGAAAAGAAGAACCTCAGAGCCACTCTTCAGTACATTCCTAGATCATACGCAGGATTGTCCTGCTGCTAGGGGACTACCCCGCTGCTTGAGGCCAGCCCTGCTGTCTGAGGAGGAAGACTGGACCTGCATCCTTCATACCAGACTGAAGTGATCCCAAGGGTCAGCTGACTGACCTCCTGTTTGGGGCTACAGGGACACAACAAGCTCCAGAAGTTTCCCTGTAACTGCTGAGCTGAACTGCTGCACATTACCTGACTGTACCTGCAACTGGACCTGCTTGAGCCCTGCTGACCTCTACTGGAGTGAGTTCCTGATACCCAAGAGGTGTCTTCCAGGTCCTGGACCCTTGGTGTGGCATCAGTTGAGTTCCTCGTAAATGAAAAGGAGAAATCCTTAGTTTGTGCTAAATTCTTGCAGCAGTCGCCAACCACCAAAGGAAATCTCAGGTGAAACCAACTCTTAGCACTATGGGGACCACCAGCAATGACAGGCAATGCAAGATATGCACTTCACACAACAGCATTGACAGGTTACGGTGACCGCCATTGCATAGCACGAGCAACAACCTTCCGCGACGTCCGACAGGATCATTGTGCCACAGTGCCAAATGTCCACAGCGCCCATCTTGCTCTTCATGCTACAGTGACAGTCATCTGCAATGCTCTTCCTGCTCCTAATTGCCGTGTACACTGCAAACAGAACTCTTTGCGCTGGACTTTAGAAGGTAACTTTTTCAGCAGGACTAACCTGGTCCCTGTATTCACCCTATGCTCCATTGTGGAAGCCTGAACTTGTGACTTTCACCCGGTCTCACATAACCAGATAACCATAAGTGGTGCTTTGTGCTTTTAGATGCTATACTTTCTTTAAACCATTGAAATGCCATATCACCAGTTCTAATGACTGGATTTTTGTTGTCAAATAATTTATTAATTTTTACTCCATTTTTATAGATTGGTGTGGGATTTTTCTTGTGCTCTTACTTTATTGCTGCTTGTGTGCTGCATAACTACTTTACACATTGCCAATAAGTAAAGCATATCTGCTTTTGTGCCAAGAGGGTTAAGAATTGCTTAATTTAGTGACTTTTGTGGTTCACCTTGACATGCATTGTGACTTTTGCTTGAGGAGGACTCACATCCCCCTTAAGCAACAACCTGATTTCTCACACGTATTATAAAGGATAGTGGGATCCTCTGGTTTGATATGTGGGAGGAATTGTTTTTTGAATAGCTTGGGTGCTTCTCTGAGCAAACGGAAAATGACAAATTGCAAGGACAAAGAGAGAGGAGCTGTCTGAGAATCCGTGGCATTCTAGCATTGCAGTAAACATGCAGATTACATGAGCCTTGTAGTCAGACATCGTTAAACATGGGCTTTTTTCAATAAACACCAATGTATACTTTTGTAGCTGGGTTCATGCAGTAAAATCCCAATGCTTACCTTCATACATATATATTTGAATGCACAAGAGTAGGGATGAATGAGGCAAAGGTGTGGAATGACTGGGGCATGGATGTTTATGTTGATTTGTATGTGCTTGTATAGCACACGTCTTATAACCTAATTGTTTCTATGTGCTTATCAAACTTGAAATAACTTGCCTTGGACTTGGGTGGTGGGTCAAACAGGGGGTATTGTTGCATAAATGTCATGATATTTTCAAAGTCCATTGTGACACTAGATGTACAGTTCTAACAATACAGAAGTCACCAAAAATATAAGTTCAAGCAGTTTCAGTGGTAGCAAGGAAGTTATTGGAAGTGAGGGGTTAAGGAAGAAGAATTTGAAAAGATGTGGTTCATGAGAAATAAAGTGGCATGAAAAGCGACTCCTTACTTATTCAACAAAATAATATTTTACAGATACTATTCACCCATGGATACTTTTAGCTATATGGCTTGCCTAAATTGGACATCCTTTAGTTTGTATGCACAACAAGTAGATCACAACTTCTTTAATCCTTCAAAGAACTCCAACTAGGAGACAGAGCATGGTCAGACATGCTCTTTGGAAAACCTAAAGTTCAATTTCCTCATACCCATGGTGCAGGATAGGCCATTCATACCACATAGCAAAAGTAGTGTTCTCTGTCTATTAACACCTACAGTTTGGTGTGCGAAATTGTGTCAGCTTGCGCAAAGGTTTTATTTCACACTTGTGGGTTATACCCATGAGTGCAGTTGGTATACTATTGAGTACAACTCTTTCTCTATTCTTCAACTGCAACCAGAAACGTCATAAGAACCTATCAAAAACGGAAACACTGTGTAGTAATAAAGGTCCACACAGGAAGGTTGTAACTCAGGATGTTTTATTCATGAAACATCAAGTAGGTATGTAGTAGATCAGAGCCCCACCAGGAGCTCCCTGTCAGCAGCTCAGCCCATTCCTGTCACCTCAGCTCTCAGTGTCCAAACATTCCGAGGCACATCATGACACCAACATTCTATTGGGCACAGAGCACAGGCAGTGGTTGAGCAGGAGGAGTAACATTACCAAATGCAGGATACTACATATCCCCTTTCATTCTAACAGAAGCACAAATCCAATATGTGAATAACAAATAGTGAGAGAGAACCAAGGAAGAGATAACAAGGAAGAACAGCAGAGGAACAGAAACAACGTCAAGGAAATGAGTAAGCAAAGCAGCGCGAAGAAACAGGTGGAAGAAAACAAGGAGGAAGAAGATGAGGAGGAAGTGAAGGGTTAATCGAAGACCGATAGAGAAAACACAAACTCACGGACATAGAAAAGGTGAGAGGAAAAAACAAGTAACAGGAAGGCAGAAACAACAAGAGGCAGAAGGACACAATCGCACCCAAGACTAACCCCAGAACGCATCCACTGGCCAGGCAGGCAGGAATGGAAGGAAGAACAAGGCACGATGCAAAACAGACACCAGCCACCACACAGACACATGGAAGAGGGAGTAATGGATTTCCTACAGAACAGGGAAGGAAAGGAATGAAAATGCGAACGAGGAAAGGCTGGAGACAAAAGACGACAAAAAGCAGTGTAGATTCAGAAACCAATGATGAAAATTTTGAGTGACACCACAAGGAAAGCTGGACGAAAAGGAAAACAGAGAAGAGGCAAAGTAGATACATACAGTATAACTAATACTTCCCCCCATTTTCAATAAACAATAACAATATGATGAACGAGTAACATTGCGTTATACAAAATAGCCAAATTACCGAAAGTAAAAAGACAATATCAGTTAATGGGAATGTAACCCATGACCATCCTCTACTTCTATGCAAGAGTGTAATGAGCATTGTGAATAGGGCAAATGTCTTTGACAAAGTAGGCCGTGTAAAGTAAACCCCCATGAAGAGGAAAACAGTACTGCTATATAAAAATGGGACTATGAACAAAAGACACCCTGTGTGAGGGTGACATGTAAATGTACATGAGACTGTGACCCATAAGACGGTGCCCTGAGTGAGGGTACAAGTGTAAAGGTAGATGGGTCTGAAACCCATGGAACTGTGCCCTGTGTAAGGGTGGGAACCATGTGTGGCCCATGTAGGCAATTGTATGTAGGAAAATTGGGCTAGTACCCATTGTCTTCCCTGTCTAGGGAAACGTAAAGTGTAATGGACACAAAACAAGGTATGAGCTAATGGGGCTAGAACCCATTGCCATCCCTAAATGAAGGGCGTAAATGTAGTGTGAGCATAAGGGAAAATAAACCCTTAGTCCTCCCAATGTAGGGATGTAAAAAGTGTAAAATGTACACCTGTGAGAATCACATACACACCCCATGAAGGTGTGTACCCAGAGCCAAAGAATGTAAGACCCACCATACAACAAATTGATGCAGGATGTGAGCATCTACAGCTACATATCACAGTTTTAAAAAGAATGTAAACAAATCACATAAAGTATTAGTAAGCATAATCCAGACTGCTGTAGAACGACAATAGTCCATGGTGACTGTCAATATTTAAGGTGAGCTGGGAGTTAAATACAAACGTAGGACTAATTTCACCACCCCGGTACACTTACAGAGATAAGGGCACAGTCTAGTTAAAGATTAGTTACAAATGTGTTCTGCTGTAAAACTCAACTGACATAGTTGACAACACATATTACGAAGTTAATTGGACATCATTACGATGTTGACTTGACCTGAAACTAACGTTTGGCTAAGAACCCTCAATATTGGAATTCCTTGTAAAGCTTGACATACGGGTGATCTATTGAACATTGAAGGCAGGATCTCCTGGCTCCAGGAAGCACCAGTACTCAGCTGTAGACAAATCGCAAGAGAGAAACGTAACTGGAACCAACAACCAAATCATCTAGTCCAGACATCCTCTGTAGTGAATGAGGAGAACAGCACCGCCCCCGGTAATGTGCAGGTCTCCGCTCTCACATTTAATCTATGCTTGACTGTTAAGGGAAGGGGCGAAAGGAAGCACGGCAAACTTAAAGAGCCTGCAAGCTTCTGGATACCGGGAAAGCACTATGACATGGTGATACGTAGGATGCGCAGCGCCGGGTGGCACACGGCATGCTCTGGCTCTAATTTAAGTCATTAGGACTGACTTAGCGTGATGTCACAGAAGGCTCACAGCGTCGCAAGTTACTGTGAAGATCTACAGTTTGAGGTAAAGCGTGCGTGGTCTGTCAACCAAAAAACTGTGAAACTGTGCTTAGATTCAAACCGCAAAGCAGTCGTTTAACGGCTAAAAAGCAAATAGGACTAAGGTGATTGAAAACAATAAATGTCACTGTACGACTCACCAGCACTATACCACGCAGCATAATGTAAGCTTGCAATAGGATGCCAGAACTTTCTTGCGACGTAGATAGTCAGTCACAACTTTGCCCAGTGTGACAGGCACAGTCTAAAACCGCTTGTAGGCTTTATCTTGAGCAAGACAGTATATTGAGGAAACACATAGATGTTGAAAAGTCGTATAAACACCACACACATGTAACCTCACCCTAGTAGGAAAAAATCCTTTACAGTCGCAGTTAATAGCTGTGGAGATACATGTCACACACACATCGAAACGTCGTAGAAGCAGGTTAAAGGCAACAGCAAACACCCCAAAAGACAGGAGTCTTGTGAGCTGGATCACTTGCTGTTGAAGGTAGCGGGATGAGGCAATGCTACCCATCCTTATAGATAAGCAGAATGCTGTTAACTGTGAAGACAGAATCACTGGTAAGAAGATTCAAAGTTCACAGAAAGTGAACCAGATGAGCACAAAGTCACACAGCATAGGCAGCAGGTGCTCAGGATCACACAGCTCAATGTTGTAGGAAGGCATACTGTCAATTAACAACATCTTCTTACCGCTTGTCATAAAATCACGGTGAAATGTATGAAGTGTAGATGAGCACAACATGCCTGTGCAGGGCTGTCCGGTGGTGGGGACACTGGTGGGGCTGTAGGGCGTAGTGCTTCATCTGACTTGTGTTGTCTTATTTACTTTTTGATGGTAGTTTCTCGTTTGTAGATGTTCTTCATGTTGATTGTAGAACATGTTTGTTTCTAGTTGGAAAAGTTCCTTTCCTGTGGATACCTCCTCTTTTGAAAATTGTGGTAGTTGCCACTGTAGTTTCTGTAAAGTTCACAAACAACAGGTCCACTTGTAGGTCAGTTACGTGAGATTTGCTTGTCGCTGTAGGTTCGTCACCATACCTCGTCACCCAAATATGTAGTGATGAAGGTCCAGCAAGGAAGGTTGTAACTCAGGATGTTTTATTCATGAAGATAACATGTAATAAAGTTCAGAACATCAAGTAGGTATGTAGTAGATCAGAGCCCCGCCTGTCAGCTGCTCAGCCCATGCCTAACTGTCACCTCAGCTCTCAGTGTCCCAACATTCCGAGGCACATCATGACAACAACATTCTATTGGGTACAGAGCACAGGTAGTGGCCGAGCAGGATGAGTAACATACATAACATTACCACATGCAGGATACTACACACTGTTTTGGATGTAGTTACTCTGTAGAAACAGTGCTACATGTTGCCAGCTTCACGTTTAGGTGAATCAAATTTTCTGAGATTTAGTCACAATTAAGAAAACATATGTCTCGAATAACAGGGTTATATTTCTGCTTATCTCCTTTGGTTATATTTTCAGAAGGGCTGTGGTTGAATAATCCCTGGAAAGGGCTAGTAACTTTCATAGCTACTGCCATGTGTTGCCAGGCCCTCCACTTCGCCATTAGGCTATAGTCCGTATCAAATCACGGTAAAAGGGCCTCTTCACAAAGGCGTTTTGCAGTACATCAAGTAGTACTTTGGTAGAACTTGTTCATGACCATCTACGGGCTTCCGAGAATGGGCCCCAAAATGCTTAAAATGAAAATTGAATGGGAATATTCAAGGAATACTCATGTACATTTATTAAAATTAAGAAGGGCTGTGCTCTCTTGGCACTTTTACTAATATCTAGTTGGATGTTTCTGAGCTAATTCTTAAAGGCATGCTTGGGTATTTAAATACTACCTTCCTGTTCTTATAAATGTTTCTTTGAATTGGCCCCAAAAATACAAGATCGGTGTCTGTAGGCTGAAGTGTTTCTCAAACTCTATCCTGAATTATTCCTGCTTGTAAATGTGTGGGCTACATTTCCTTTCACATAATGGATCCGACACATGATTGCATGCTTGGAATCATGGCCTAAAAAGTCTTCTAGCTACAAAGAACCAACAAATAGGCATTGTGTCAATTACAAGTAGGTCATACAGATTTGGTATTTGGAAGGGACAACTACAACATGCAAGTCACCGTTGGAACATCCATGAGATCCTGGGAACACAGTATTGGTCACTGATCTTTGACATCATTGCTTAACATCACTGGATGCTGTTGTACCATATATGAACATGCATTTATCCCTTTCTAATAAACTATCAAAGAAAGGCTTCATGCAGACCTGTCCCAAGTCTGCTCATTACTCAAAATACAAAACTTGAAGGCAATACTCCAAACGTTTAGGAGCTTCTATTATCTTAAGTTCAAAGAATGTTAAAAATACACTGCAAGAAAATTATTTTCATGAATCAGAAAACAGATTTCTTGCATTCACTTGCAGTCTGCTCGACTACATTTCAGACTCCTTATTCACTTATCCTCCTTATCTACATTGTCACTCCCTCCACTTTGAAATCTGGTCTACTGCTCACCTTCAAACACACCAACAGACACCTTCTCCACCATATCGTCAGCTGTCCTCTGTCTCACCCCATATGCTCGATCATCCAATCCTCTTTTCCTTTACATCAACTCTCTTCCCCATCCCTAGGTAACCTAGCTATGTCTCCTATTGTACACTCCTCTTAGTTTTAAAATGAAAAGAATAGGTACATTTAACAGTTAAAGTCAAGGTGGTGTGGTGGTTAGTCTTTATAACAAGAACATACTACAAATATAACAAGCATTGGTAAATGAAATAGGTGATGTTAATACAATTAATAATTTTTTGTGGTTGTACGTTTTAGCTTAGTGAGCTAACGTCAATGTATTTAGGCTGATTGAGACCCAATGAAGTGTCCCGAAGGCAGTTCCGGATAGCGTAAACTTGACCCGAATGTATTGGAGCTCTTCATTCATTTTAGGTTTATTTTTAAAGGAAGGGGAGTGTAAGCTCTTCAAGTACTCAAAACAACATAGCATATACAAGTGATTTTTTACACCCACCCATAGAGTGCCAAAGTTGTACCTTTGGCATTCTTTGGCAGAGCACACAGCACAGTCTTCACAATATAACACCTCCGCTTCTCACCACCTGGAATTAGCTTTAGAGTGTGTGCATAGTACAATAAAACTGTTGCTTCACATATTAATATACTCTGAATACCCATCCCTGAATGTGGGGGTACATGCGAGTGCTTTAGAACTGCCTAAGTGCCTTTTCTGTATTGAAGCCCAAAATAGGGAAGTCTATGTCCACCCGGACGACAGAAGTGCGCCAGGCATGCACAGATATACTAGGTAGATGGTAGGGATAAACAACTGTCTCCACTACAGGTACTGTGGTGATCAGTGACCACTGATTGTTCCCTCAATTCAAGAAAAGTTCTTACAATTATTATTGGTGAAAGGTGTCAAGTTACCATGTTTAACAACTTCAAGAAACATGTTGACCACTAATGGTAAATAGTGCCCACCACTTTTGATGAAAGGGATTCTCCAGCTGCAAAGTGTTCTCATTCATTTGCAATTATAGGTGAGAGCCCCACCTTTGGCAAGTAACCCTTCATATCGGGAAGTACCCATCACTCATGTTAAACATGCTCTTCTCCGGTCCCACCTATCCCAGAAAATACTAGCTCTCACTTACCAGCAATGTTGACACTGTGCCCGCAGTGAATCTCTGCCACATCCTTCACATTATCGAATTAATAAGAGCGGGGGTAAAACCACCAGACACTATTCTATGATAGAGTAATGGAGAGGCAGTTTGTAAATGTTAAACAAAAAAGTACCTGGTGACTAAAAACATGTTACACAGCGCAAACTGCTTTGAATTAAAGTTCAAATTAAAAGACCTAGACATGGTCATTGCTGGCCGCGTAAAGGGGTAAACCACCAGACACCATGCCAGTATTGGGTACAGCTAGGATTAACCACATCAATGCTAAAGTATTTCCCCCTCTGTGCTGACCATCTTGGACTCCCATTGTTCATGACGAGCTCAGCTGGTCATGAGCACACAAGCAGTGTACTGCATGACGAGCTGAGCTCGTCATGAGCATGGAAGGGGTTAAATAAACAACGGAGCATATGAGCCAAGAATGTCATTTTAGCAAATGAACAGCGCTGGTTTATTTAAGAAGGGTGACCAGACCGGCCAAGGAGTGGGAGGAGGGCAGGGGCACAGATGGTGTGCGTTAAATGTTTGTCCTTCTTCTGTATCAATGGGTGCTATGTAAGAGAGGCTTGGAAAAAGGGTGTTTCTAAATAAGTTTCATGTCAGCTGCTAGTGAATTGAGATGAGTGCTTGAAGTAGATCTATGGGAGTAGTAGGTGGGGTGGATAGTGCACAGGGCCCGCTGACGAACAGCTGGAAGACCTACGTACGGGAAATGCACAAAGGTATGAGACATGTAATGACAAAAGGGAGGACCAGTGTTACCTCTAACCCGTGCGCCTGGGCGCCCGCGCACCTTTAAGACACCGAGTGTGCTGTGCCTCTTGTGAAGCACGCTCACGTTCTGGCCACCGCTCGCATTGTAAAAGCGAAAAACAGCAATTTACTGGTTGCCTGAGGCCTTTGTGAAAGTATTCCTTTTAATCACAGCGCCCGTTAGGAGCTGAAGTTAACAGGAATACTTTCACTAATGCCCACAATCAGCCCACAGCCTCTCTCTATTCAGAAAAGACACGCATCAAGTCCAAAAGCACGACATGTGCTTTACACGTCGTGCTTTTGGACTTGCTTCATTTCTTTTCTAAATAGAGCGCAGCTGGGTGCTGATTGTGGCCCATTGTGAAAATATTCCTGTTAATTGCAGCACATGACAGTGCTGCAATTAACAAGAATCCTTTCACAACGGCCCACAATCAGCACCCAGCCATGCTCTATTTAGAAAAGAAATGAAGCGAGTCCAATAGCATGACGTGTGCTTTACACGTTGTGCTTTTGGACTTGCTGCATTTTTAATGGGTCTCAGTTGCAGCTGATTGTGAGCCATTGTGAAAGGATTCCCTGTTAATTGCAGCACATGTCGGGCGCTGTGATTAACATGAATCCTTTCACAATCAGTTTTGGAAAATGGTTGTAGAGCTGTTGAGCATGCTAAGGACACGTTTTCATCTTTTCCACACATTTGCTGTACTGACGCACACAGAAGGCGGCCTGCATTCGCTGATTGCATCAGCTAGCACCAGGATATGTTTTTTTAAGTAAATGCAAGCCATAAGGCAGTCATTTACAGAAATTGCTTTGTCATCACATTCAGAACGCTGCTCACACGCTGGCTTCTCTGATGTAATCGCATCTAAGGGGTGAGTGAAGGGAGGCAATGAGTCTGATGGGGCAAGCCACCTTTGATGGCATCACTTCCTGTTGTGACGTCACTGTCCCCCCAATTCTTTTTTTAGGACTTGTGCCCTGGTCTTGGCTTCTTGTAGGTGTAATATTACTTGTATTATATATCTGGATGCAATGACAGAAGCAGCAAAATATCAGTAGGGTGGCACACTATACGATGCACTCATTTTTAGCTTAATTGCTTTGAAGCCACACCCTTAATTGCTTTGGTTACGCCCCTTTGAAAGATCCCCGAGTATTTTCATCACACTCAAAGCCCTGGTCTACATGCGCGGTCAGGTTCTTGGCGCACATAGCCTTGGCTGCAGCACACAGAGACCTTACTCTGCCGCACACAGAGGAAAATAATTAGAGGGAACATTGGGGAGGACCCATGGTTCATTGACGTAAATGTGGAGCATGCCCAAAGATAAGAGACGAGAGGAAAATGGCCACAAGTAACACAGTGGGTGTGGGGAGGAATGGTTTGGGCAAAACCACGGATGTCGGGAGGGAGACAAGAAAAGCACAGCCCTAACCTAATAAAAGAAGTTCCACCCACCAAAGCAGAAGAAAATGAGTTCTTGGGCCACGGGACACTGATAAGAGAAACACACAAGAAACAACAGGAAATAGAACCCTACAGCCAATAGCAACAGAGGAAAAGTAAAGTGGCAAGCACACGGACCAATAAGAAGTGAAGGCAGGATGTAAGCCCCCTTTAAAATGTATGTAATACAATAGATTGTACAAGCACAGTGCAAGCACTGAGCAGGCGAAACCTAAAAAGGAAACAAAGCATGCTGCCACCGAAACATGGTAGATAAAGGCTTGCTATACCAATTAACAATTATAAAAATAATAATCACCCCTTAATAGAACACTTTGCTTGGTTTCTATCATGCAAATATGCTTTGATAGGTATAGAAAACCTTCTGATTTTATGCACATCACAGAAAAATTTGATTTTTATTGGCACGGCACAAAGAAAAGATGCCATTAGCTTTGATACACTCTAACCTCAAATCATAGTCTAAACACAAAAATGGAGAAAAGAGATAAAGAACAGATTTCTAAAAAAGCATTGTCACAGTAAAGTACTGTTATATCACCACTGGCACTGAAGTGCACTTCTTTTTAAGTGGATTTACACAGGTGATCATGGCGTATGTCTTCGCTCACTGAGGGTCAATAGCAGAAGTGGGCTAACCCTTTGCTGAAGAGGGCTGACCCTTTTCCCCATGTTGTATGCTGCGGTGGGTACAGGTAAAATGTAAATGCCAATTCAGCAAAAGAATGGATGAAGAGTGTTGACAAAAAGCTGGTGTGTGTGATTTCATTAATTTATAACATTACATGAGGTTACTCGAAAGCTAAAGCTGTCTCTAGGCCAGGCCTAAATAGAGTTTTTTTTATTGAGGTGCAAAATAAACTAGAGAAGTATTCACTCCAGTCGTTTACATCAAAGAATGTTTATGAATACAAATAAAAGAAAAAAGAGGTCAGCTGGTTTAGAAATTCCCAAAATATGTTATGAGCCTTTTAAAGTCAGGCAGCAGCCATCATTGTGCGGCCAGAGGTGAGTTGACATCACAGGGCCTCAGTACTGATACCTGCAGCTTTAGTCTATGTGCATTGAACAGGACATACTATGTTAGGAGGAAATGAGGCAAACACTAACATTCTTTAGAGAAGTTAGCCTTACTAAGGGTCATTGTAACTTTAACCAAACAATCCTATCTTTACGTGTTCATGTGCTTATGCCAGTGCATAATGAAACTTGTAAATTGGTTTATCATATCACTGTTAAGAGGACGGCACTGGCATCTACTGTAATGCTAAATAGAGGACACATTTGCCGTACGAATCAGCATGTAAGCCATCTTTCCAACATGTGGGCAAATCCTAATTTGGTGAAAACTCTTGTTGGCACCTAGATAATGACTGTTAAAGGAGCGATGATAACTCACCCCATTGGTGTTTTCACTAATGATTTTCACTAGGTAAAACCAGGCCCAATTTCTGTGGCCAAACACCACACATATTGCTACAAGATCAGATTCTGATTGGTTTTAATGGGCGGTTTCCTGATCTTTTGGACTTAGAGGTGGGGAACTGATAAGAAAATATGTCAAGCACAGCTGAGCTAATAGAATGTTGACATTTCGGGTGCACAAACTGATCATTATGCTTATAAAGGCAAACACTGCTCACGATATGGCCCCTGGAGATTTAACCCTTGCTTTTTTCTGGTAAATTATGATGTTTAAATATGCTGCATCTTTGGTTTGTTTTTTGACCCTGTCTCCTACATCCCAGCTTCTCCTCAAAGACTGTGGAATTTCAACATGGTAGATGGCATTACAATAAAGGTTTCAAATGCTCTGCACTTAAAACAAAATATTCATATTTTAGGCAAAGAGACCACTGGTATAATATAGTTTATTAAACGTAATTTAATTCTAAATGCTGAAACGTTAATCGCCTAAAATAATTAGATGGAAACAGCAGTCATTTCACTAGTGAATCTAAATCACCTCAGAGAGTGTCAATACAGCCAAACTGCAAGAGTCCTTATGGAAAATTAGATTAAAGTCCCTTGTCTATTTGCAACTGATGCTTTGAATTTCTGTTACTGTGGAGGCTTGCTTGGGTCCTGAAAGAACCTCTCCTTCACTGAGATACAAGTCTAACTAGGTGCATTTTCATGTCAAGTAAACAAACGAAAATGACCTAATGTGTTTCTCCCTGTTGCGTTTTTTTTAACATATATATTTTTATTTGGCGAGTTTTGCCATAAAAAAATGAAAAATGCCGCAATACAGCATACAAATTAAAAGGCAATTATATATATGTTATTAACAACGCAACCATAGAAACTATAAAATTAACTAAAATACTGATAAAAAGTACAATGGAAGCTGTGCCACTCTATAAAAGAATTCCTGATTCACCATCAAGTAGGGAAAGGGTAACATATGCATAATCATTTTCCTACCCATACCCACTACAAGTTATATTACCAATTCATTCATCGACTTCTGTATTGCGATTAAAAATCTTCCTATTGCACATGATACATTTAAAAATCTCATATTTATCAATAGACTAAGTGCTTGTTCCCAACTTTCAGTTTTATAGACAATAAAAACAGGTTTAAAAAAATTATTTCCGTTCTTCTAAGAACCACAAACAATCCATCAAAATATGTGGCCCACTGCTTTTTACTTGTAATCCACATGTGCACAGACCCTGTTCGTTCGTCATTGCAGATTTTATCTTCCGATCAATGTTACATGGATTCTAGCCAACTCTATATTTCAATATTGTATTTCTAAGCTTCGGGTTAGGCATGGCCTCGATATAGGAGAACATGTGATCGTTAGTCCACCCGTTTACCAAGAACTGTGTGGAAGGTTTGCTCCCCAGGTAACATAGGGGCATATTACCAACAACTAGCGATAATTTTTGTCTCTAACTTGTTTAGAGACAAAAATTATCGCCGCACATCGGCGATTTTTATCGCAGATAAACCTTGCTATTAGCAAGGTTTATCGCAAATGCGATAAAAAACGGCCGCAATGCATGAATATCGCTGAAAAGTCAGCGATATTCATGCATTATCGAGCAAATGCTCTTAGCCATGTTATCCACCTCCCATTGGATAACATGGTGAAGAACTGCTCAGGGCAGGTGTTAGCTTTTGGAGATATTCGCGCTTAGCGCGAATATCTCCAAAAGTTGGTAATAGGAGATAGCGATGTTAGCGACTGTTTCCAGTCGCTAACATGTTGGCACGCCCACTTTGCATGTCATTAGTGATAAATATCACTGACATGCAAAGCGGGGCCCAAGATGGTCGCTATCTCCTATTAGCTGTCACTAACTGGTGTTAGCGGCAGCTTGGTAATAGGGAGATAATTTTATCTCCGCTTTCTTGGCTTTTAAAGCCAAAAAAGCGGAGATAAACCCCTTGATAATATACCCCATAGTTCTTCTCTTTGGGCCTTAGTGTTGATAATAGCCAGTACCACCTGCTTGGAAATCTGCTGCCCTGATTTCCATTGATCTGGTTCTAAGGAGAGTTTAGCACATAACTTATGTCTAGCTTCAGACACCCAATATAGTTTGCTTTCCTCTAGTTCTCTTTTAAAAAGGTTTGATATTTTGGGGGCCCTTCTCTATCAGGGCCGGACTGGCCATAGCGGGCACCGTGCAATCCCCCGGTGCGCCGCACAGGTGGGGGCCGGTTTTGGGCCCCTGGGGGGCGAAATCGGCCCTGTACCAAAATCGGGCAAGCCCCGGCAAAGTGCTCGGCTTCTTCGACTCTGGCCTTTCCCAGCTTCCAATAAAAAGAACTCTTTCTTTTACCCGGCACCATTATTTTAGTATTTTCTACATTAACCGTGAGGCTTTTTTTAGGCAATTGTAGTGAAAAGTGTACACTTTTTTTTGCAGGCCCAATTCTGTCATGTCTGTTATCACTAAATCATCTGCGTATAGTAGACATGAGATATAGCGCTTAGAGACCTTCCGGTGATAGGCGCTCTATAAATCTAATCTAACATAACATAACATATTTGGGTCGCCCCCCCATCTTCGGGCTTAATCCACCAGCCTTATTCAGTATATTTGGTAAGTCATAGAGGAACAAAGAGAATAACAATGGGGCTAAAACACAGCCCTGCCGTAATCCATTCTTTATATGAGTTTTCTTAAATAAGGTTCAGAGGGTATTCAGAATTACCCTGGCCCAGTTTTGTGAATGTATTTCCTAAATTAATGAAAGTACTATTTTATGGATGTCGAGCTTTGCCAGCATCCACCACAGCAGATTGCGATCTACTAAGTCGAAGGCGGCTCGGAAGTCAACAAAACAGCAGAACAGATTGCCTCACACTTCCATTGCCTTTTTTGCCATTGCCCATAAACTAAAGCAATAGTCTATAGTTGAAGGGCCCTCCTTGAACCCACCTTGCTCTATTAGTATCAAATTGTACTGTTCTGCCCAGGACTTCAACACACCTAACAATACCTTAGAGAATACTTTCTCCCCCACATCCAACAGGCTTATAAGACGATAATTCTGAGGCAGTGTGGCGTACTCCTTTTGTTTCGGACTTTGTTTTTTTTTATTCTCTACTGTGAACAAGGTTCAGTCAAACCTGCACTGTTAAAATGGTGTTTCTTTATTCTCTTATTGCACCCCTTGCCACTGTGTTTCTGGTCAGAATTGCTGTCAGGATCTCGAGCTGAGAGTGGCAAAAACAAAAATATGAATACCCATGGCATTATAAGGAAACAGTAAAAGTGAAAGCCACACTCACTGTGCAATCAGCATCTGTCAGGGTATTGAAACCCGGAATATTGTTCTCACTTCAAAAACGATATCATGCAGTTTAGAAAGCAGTGCTGGGCACAGACAGGCATGCTGCAGCATGGTTGCACAAGAATAAATATTAAGCAGTTCTTAATTTGAATCCCTAAAACTGTGGCAGTATACGTTATCAAATGTGAATTCTGGTTTGAATTAAAACAATGAAATCTACGCATACTTTCGGTACTTCTTTATGGACTAACTGCGATATGGAACATTGCGCGCCTGATGTCAGGCTTGTCACTAGAGGACCTTATGTCAATTAATAATTCAGCCTAAGCCATCTGTCAGCCAGAGCCTCAGGGACACTCAAGCATTACAGGGAAGGAGGAGAAGGGATGTGATGGGAAGCAAGACAAGGCTCATTAGTCACAAGGATGTCCTCACCCATGTTGGATTTTCAACTGTACATGGTTCTATCTCCGTATCCATGATCTATGTTGCACTACAATAAATCAAGTGATTGAATTAACATCTCCTATCAATGCTAGATGTTGTTTGCTATGCTTTACCCACAGGCACTTCAGAATGAGTTTGGAAGAAAGACTTAGCACTAGTGTCCAATGCTGGTAAGGTTGTGAATTTCCTGGGCTTTCCATTACATTTGGTTGGACTGTTCACATATCAGGCCGTGTTGGGGGGGGGCTTGGCTTAGCCGCCTAAAATGGCTGATCGTTTTCCCTAGAGCTCCAACTGCCGGCCCACGTTAGATGCAGCTAACGGTGTCCCCTCACCTGATGCAGGGACTACATCACTGAATCGGCTGTCGGAATACCCTGGGGCAGCCGTGATCCGCCCGAGGTTCCCGAACTAGGTCCCCGTGAGGACCGCGGCGCTCTGCTGTCGCTCTCCGTTCTCGGCCTGTCAAGATGGCGGCATCCGGGTGGAGTGACGGCGTCTGAGTGCCCCTGAGCCTGAGATGCCAGGATCCCCTGACGGAGCACCCACGCTGGAATAGGAGGTGAGGAGGCGGCACTGGGGAGACGACGGCCCGGCTCGGCCCGCGACCTGAGACACCCAACGCGGAGAGGCCGGCCTGGGAGAACCACGCTGCTGAGAGCGGCCCACCACCGCCGGACCGTACCACCACCGCCGCGGCTCGCCAATGCCGAGCGGAGCCGTACAGAGGCACACACAGATGTGGGCACAGAGACACTGGGGGTGACTTGCGGGCGAAGATCACGATGAACCCCCCTCCTCGTGCAGCACTTGAAACGACCCCCCACCTGCCTCTTCGCCCCGGCCACGGAGATTGACGGGGAGAAGGCGTTTGGAATCACCCTACGTGTCACGCCACGAACTTCAGGGCCCGAGACCCCGAGAGACGCTGCCAACCCATACAGCACAACTGACAACGGCCCACCGGGCTAAACCGCCGCCTGTACACACTAGACAGTGCTACGGAAAGGTGCGCAAGACCGGCAGGCACAGGGACATCAGTGACGGACACGAGGGGCACGTACGGCGCCCTCCCCCCCCACGCGAGGCCCCGACGAGGCCCAAAACGACCCACACCAGCGACGCAGCCCCTGTCATGAGTGGCCGCGATGGGAGGAGCTGACATCTAGGAGCACGAGGACCCTGCGGGCCCGGAACGCTGACCGGGACTGGCAACCCACGCAACGCCGTCTGCTGCTGCCATGCCTCCATCCCTGACCCGCCCGCCACCAAACCACCAACCAAGAGAGGCCCGGGCCGCCATACCTGGCGTCAAGCACTGACCCTCTGGGCAGTTGGATCACCCCTCACCTGCTCCCAGCTCCTAATACACACTCCAAGATCGCGGAGAGAAAAACGTGCCGACGGAGATAGGTCACAAGGGGATGGCCACACGTCTAGGTGGCTACCGTGAGAGACCCCCTCCCCTCCTCGTGCGGACCCGCCGGGATCCAGGCGACACGCTGTTGCCGATGGCGACTTCAACCCCCTGAAGGCGATGGCTCCAGTGGAAACCCTCCCCACTCAGAACGCAGGACGACTGTCAAGAGACAAGGTGACTCCTGGGGGTGTCGAACCGGCCTGACCACTGACCCGGGATTCAGTTGTCACCCACGTGGTCCCTCACAGTACATCCATACCCCCACAATGGGCCGCCGAACGTAGGGAGCCTCAAATGGTACAGAAGATGCTACCTCCACCGTCGACCCAGACTACATCGCGGGATGGGCAAGATAACTCAGACCCCACGTCCAGAAAACTTGACCAAGTACTCGCAGCAATAGAACACACCAGGGTGATGATGGAGAATAAGTTTGACACCCTAGCCACGGACCTGAACCTTCTCCGGGACGACCATAGGAAACTATCCGACAAAGTTGCCCAAGGGGAACAGGCGATGCAAACTATACACCCACAAGTGCAACAACACCACCGGGATATCGCGGACCTACAGTCCCGGCTGAAGGCCCTAGAATACAAGACGGACGATTTAGAGGGGCGCTTCCGGAGGAGCAACATCCGCTTCAAGAATCTGCCGGAGGGGGCGGAAGGGACTGACCCCATGCAGTTCATTACGGACTGGATTGCGACCTTCACACCGGCCACAGATCTGACCCCCTACTTCTCAGTTGAACGGGCGCACCGAGTCCCGACATGCAAGCCCAAACCGGGCCTGCCCCCACGACCGTTCCTATTGAAACTCCTGCACTTCCGGGACAGGGACGCTATTCTCTGGGTGGCCAGAACATACGGGAAACTACAAGTAGAAGATAAAAAAGTGATGCTGTTCCCCGATTACTCCCGGGCCGTCAACAACAGAGGGCCACCTTCCAGGCAGTGAATCGAACACTCAGACATAAAAACATCCAATACGCCCTCCTGTTCCCGGCCAAGCTCAAAATCATCCATGACGGCACTACGCGCTTCTTTACAGACCCGAAAGAAGCAGACACTTGGGTGGAACAACATGCCCCTCGCCGCCCGGCGTCACCGAGCAGGCAAAACGGTTCGTCAGGACGATGTCCGCGAAGGCAGAACCGCAAAGTCAACCTGACACAACTCAATGCCCGGCCCACTCAACAGGGGAGCAGCTCCCCAAACCTCACCCAGATCATAGCGGAGCGCAGGAGAGCAATCCAGGTGGTGCCTGCGCTCGACCCACTAGATGGGGGATCGGACATAGACAGAGAGCCAAATCTATTCAGTTCTGAGGATGAAACCAGTGATGCTCCGGCCTCCCGAGAAGGTTCACAGACTCCCCCGATAGTGACCCCACAGACCGCAGACCTGCTGATGTAACGGGGATATAAATACGGAGACCACCTGATACCACGGCCCTGTCCACACTGGATAGACCGGCGAAGCTTCGACAGCCTAGACAACCGTCCAGAAAGAAGAGCTCGTGGGTGGACCCGAGCTGCTTATAGGACTTTATCCCGGTGCCCCGAACCTCTGCTCAACGGCCACTCAACACGGGACACCAGGCAGACAGTTTCCGCAATCAACGTGCCTTAATCGTGGTGCCAGTAGCACCAGGAAAGAAGACCGTCTACCACCCCGCAACAACAAACTAAAGACTTTCCATGTTATACTGTTTGGACGTATTGGCCCGAGCAATAGGTCCCCCTAGTTGGGAATGTTCCCCAGAGTTATGGTTTATTTTTCCTTTACGATATTATTTCCTAGACACAATGAGACGGGCGGGCTTCGAGGGACAGTACCGGGGCATGCGACCCCGGGTCGACGGGTTGGGTTGGAGGTCTGAAGGGACGGGACCAGATAGGTG
Organism: Lissotriton helveticus; assembly: GCF_964261635.1. Classification (NCBI taxonomy): domain Eukaryota; kingdom Metazoa; phylum Chordata; class Amphibia; order Caudata; family Salamandridae; genus Lissotriton; species Lissotriton helveticus. The sequence continues at coordinate 329,381,671 of NC_136060.1, read as the reverse complement.
GGGAGGTGGTTGCTGTTCAAGGTTCAAACTCTACACGACTGAACCATGACACCTAATTTATCAAACACCGACCTTAAATTTATAACATTAAATGTCAGGGGTATGCACACGGCCACTAAAAGGTACTCGATCTATGCCTACATTAAACGACAGCAGGCACAGGTGGCCCTCCTTCAAGAGACACACCTGACAGAGCAGGAGGTTAGCCGCCTTCATAGAAAATGGCGGGGGATTATATGCGCCACCAAGTACTCCGTATTCGCCAGAGGTGCTCTGATATGGATTAGGCCCGGGGTGCCATTCAAAGAACAGGCCCAGCTGATCGACAGCAATCGGAGATACGCTATAGTTAGTGGCCTGTTGGAAGGCTAACCGATACTTATCGGTTGCATATATGCTCCGAATACGGAACAGGAACAATACTGGGACAAATTGAGCGCTATACTAGCCCATCACACATCAGTACCCTGGCTCCTGGGGGGGACTACAATTGTGTACTAGACCTATACTTAGACAGGTCGCATCCTCCCCCGCCACACTCCCCGGCACTCAAACAATCAGAACATTTCTGCAAATGGGTGGCTCACTGGACGCTGAAGGATGCTTGGAGAGCACTGAATCCGACGGCCAGACTATATTATTTTCACTCCATCCCACATGACCTTAGGGTGCGACTCGACAGATTTCTGTGTTCCGCAGTCATCTTACTGAAAATACACCACACAGACTACTTGGGACGTATAGTATTGGATCATGACGCACACACTCTTACTCTCCGTTGGAGGCCGCCCCGCCCCCCGATCCCTACGTGGAGGCTCCCTCCGGAATGCCTCATGGATCAGGCCTTCCGCCTAACGCACAGGGACTTCATTCAGGAATACTTTCAACGCAACACGGGCTCTGCCTCCTCCAGGGCTATAGAGTGGGATGCATACAAGGTTACCGCACGGGGACATTGTATTCAGCAGGTAGTGGGGGTGCGGAGGACACTAGAGCAGGCATTGCATGCATCGGAAATGGCGCTGGCGGGACTGTCCCGAGACTCGGACCAGGGAGGGGCCACCTTAGAACAGATTGAGGCAGCGAAACTCACACACTCGGAAACACTACGAGATCTGAGGAAATATAACTTCCGCATGTATGCCACACGAGCACACAGGGAGGGTAACAGGGCAGGAGCTCTCCTAGCATGGATGGCCAAACAGGACACGACCCCACAACCCATCACAGACTTAGCGGACGAAACTGGATGGATCCACACTTCACAGCTCGACATCTTGAATACATTTCGCACCCACTATACGAACGTGTACCGCAACCCAGCGCTGGCGCCGCCATGCATATTGCAACACTTCATGGGAACACACAGGCTCCCCACCATTTCCCCTGAGGAGAAGAAAGATCTAGGCAGCAAAATTACGGCCTCTGATATACATACGAGTAGTTTTTATTAATGAACTGTGCGATTACTTAAAATCATTACAGTATAAAAAATGCAGTTTGCTTCAAATAAAATACAGTAAAATACAGTAAAATGCCCCCCCCCCACCCCCCGCTCGACCTACACCGGTCAGGGACCATTGGTGCAGCTATGTGGTCTCGATACTGACTATGTTCACTGGTACTATACATTATTAAAAAGAATTAAAGTTTTTAGAGTCAGCATGAGACCTCGCATACTAGAGTCTGGAAGGCGTGTAAAAGTTCGACATCTTCAGTTGCACTGTGGGCTTCATCGGACCCTTAGTCGGCCCCAGTTGGATACCTCTGACTGATGGGACCATTTTCTTTTCGGCGACTCCCTGTGTTATCTGTGGATTGCCAACTTTAGGGCGGCGGGTCACAGGGCTCTTCGGGATGGTATCCTTTAGTTGGTTTTCGAGTGCCATTTTAACTTGATGGGTGAACTTGCCTATCCTGGCTAATAAACATGTTGTGGTTTCAGAGAAGCACCAATCCGAGGCCTCTCTGCAAGTTCTGTGGCCCAAGATGCGTAGTGCCGGACGTAGCAATCGCTGACGGTCACTGGCCAGCTTAGTGCAGCAACATAGCAAGTGTAGCCAGGATTCTCTGCGATAGTTGCAAAGTCGGCAGGCAGTGGCTCCGTCCGAGCGTGCCCAACGTGGGTTGAAGTCCGTTATCCTGAGGGCCAAGAGGCGCATAAACAGAATTTTTTGTCTTGCTTCGATTGTTAGTGAGTCTTGTAAGTATGGTTGAGGTTTACCGGGAGTGTAGGACTTGTCCAAGGCCAACGTTAGCGGGTTGGGCCGGAGCGAGGAAAGGTCTAGCTCAAAGGAAATAGACTGGACTTGGCGCTTGACGGCTTTTGCCCAGGTGGAATATGGGATTTCGTGTAAGTGCAGACTCCGCCCCTCGATCTTCAGAAGATCAATTGCTAGTTCCACCTTGGCTTGCCATGGGGAGCCCGCTTCCCCAAAGATGGTTTTTAGCGAGTGCTTCAAGGTGTTGTCGGGCGACTTCAGAACTCTGATGTAGTATTTTAGCAACTCCCCCAATAGTACCAGTTCAGGACGTTTCAGGCCTATTTCCAGTCTCACCCTGTTATTCCGTGCCTGTTTGGGGGCTCGTAGCACCATCGTATATGCTTTCACCTGTGCCGCTTGGACCACTTTCTCAAAAGCCCCTGGATAGGCTATATGGCCGTACATGATGGCGGGGATCAGTTTAGCCCTGAGTACTGTCAGCATCGGATCTGCAGAGGGACTGGCCAGGCCATGGCTTAGACGTCTTAGAGATGTAATTATTTTGTCAATTTTTGGTTTAAGCATCTTCAGATGTTTGAATGCAGTGGCCCTCTCTGATACCCATGTGCCCAGATAGTTGTAGGATGGGGCCGTGGTGATTCGGTTTTCCCCCAGAGACCATGAAGCTTTTGTTTTGTGTGGATGTTTACCAAAGATTATTATCTTGGTCTTGCTCACGTTAATATGTAGCTCGTTCTCCTTGACTGTTTAAGGCTCTTTGGAGGCCTACCCTGGTATGGTCCATAATTACAGTGTCATCTGCGTATCAAACACGCTATCGGGTCCCTTGCGCGAAAGAAAACACCGGGGATGGATGGGCTCCCATTGGAATACTACAGCACTTTCGCAGCCCAGTTAGTGCCCCATCTCACGCTCACATACGAAGAAGCCCTGTCCAAAGGGGTTTTACCCGCGTCATTCCACGAATCCACGATGGTGACCTTCCTAAAGCCCCACAGAAACCCCATACACCCGTCCTCCTATAGACCCATCACACTTTTAAATACGGAGTGTAAGATCCTAGGGAAAATACTTGCCGACCGGTACAGTCCAACTTTACCAGCCCTCATTCATTCGGATCAGTGTGGATTTGTGCCTGGGCGCTGATCCAGCGGGCTATAGAAAATATATCATAAACTACGCTACCCAACTTCATAACCTATAAACAAAATTCTATACTAAACATGGACCCATTTATGAACCTGATATATTTTGGGCCTACTGAATCAGGTGGTCAGAATAAATCTATATACACATTATCTACACACTATATACATATTTATACATTTGCAGAAAGAATATTTTCATTAGAATAAAACTCAACCATTTAAACGACCACCATAGGTGACGTGATCTAGCTAAAGGTAACCTATACTTCTAAATAACCAAGACCAGCTTGTTTGTCAAAAGTAAGAATTTATTTTCTAAATTATGATATATATGTTGTAAGTTTTATAAATGAAATTTATTTGCAATATAGCAAGCATGATGGTAAGAAATATGGAAAAACACAATTTAAGCAATTGAATCAAATTTAAAGAAATTATATAAAGTTTAGCATTTCTAAAACCTATTTCCCTAACTGAGCTAAATAGACAGAAATTAAAGTAAAGTTCTTTGAGGATTCTTACGTGCTCCACGCAAAGTCCAGCAGCACATCACCCTCATCGGAAAGTCAGAAAGCAGCAGCCAGCCCAACCCTAAGGGCATGACTTTTTATACCTTTCTACACTAACTAAACTAGCAAAGGAAAGTTTTCAGAAATACTCGACGTCCCATTGGTTGAGAGTGACAAGTGACATGTCACCCGATTCTTAAAAAGTTCCACAAAATCATGTCTTACAAAGACCATTGTCTCTTCCACGTGAAGCCAGAGGCTTCCTGCGATTGCAACTTTGTATTAAGTCATCCTCGCAGCTTCCATAGTCTTTCAGTGCAACTTCCGCGGATGCCAAGTTAAGGACTGACAAAAAGTTAACTTTCGACCTTGGCCATGTCCGACAGAATGATGTCAGCTCATCAGTTTTTGCTTTGTGAATGCAGCTTCAATAAACGTTTTAATTAAGAATGGGCGTCTCGTGACTTTCTGCAGAATTATAGATCAGCTTTTATTTTGCGGCTCAAATAGCTAGGCCTCAAAAGCAGGCAACTTATGATTTCTAGTATAAAACAAACACAAGAAAAGTATTAATGTAAGAAATAAAGTATTTTCTGTATCCACCCCATGGTTTACTAATTAATTAACCCACCCTATTAATCAAAATGTTACCTAGCCAATGCAAACAAATAAAGCAGCGTTTATATTTACCAGTCTCCGTTTTTCAATGAGACCCATATGCACCTAGAATAGTAGGAATGACATTACACAAACAAGGAAAAGCAAAACAAGCACATGCTTATTTAAGTTTGCAGCAGTTAGTAATGACAAAAACGAAAACAATAAATTATTTTATTATTTTGCACAAACAAAAAGATGCAACATTTATGCACGTTTATGAGCACACATGTTAGTCCCCCCACGTGTAAAGTTTAATCTAGGTTGTATTAGCACGACATATCACAAATCATTAATAATTTTATTCATGTTATGGAAATGTGACTTTGCGAGTTTAAACAAAATTTTGTTTTCTATCTCGCTCCATCAACTCCCTCATCTGGTGATTAACAAATCACCACACCAGCACTCAAAATTTTGGTAAATTAAATTTTTAAGAAATCGATTCAAATTCATTTGTATTAGTAAATCTAAAAGTCTGTTTCAGCATAATCTTTGCAATTAACATGACGCTCTCTATGTAACTCCTGTAACTCAATTTCCCTTTCCTCTTCTTTTCTGAGTTTATAGATTCTCTTCTTTTCCTTCAAGTGTTTCTTTCTTTTATGTAACAAACAACCTACTTTAGTCAAAATAAAAATGAATACTATTATAATCAAAGGTGCCAGAATCTTGCCAAGAATTGAACTTCCGATATTATGAAACCAGTTTTTAATTGCTTGAAACCTTTTTGAAAGTTTCCCAGTAAAATCATCTTCTTCTAAAGGAATTATTTCTGAATGCATTTGTGTAATATTCTTAATATACATTTCAATATTCTTACTTTCATCCGGTATATATGTACAGCAATGTTGGACATGTAAAATGCCACAGACTCCTCCCTCTTTTGCTAGGAGTATGTCTAAAGCAAGACGATCTTGAATTACCATGGATCTAATAGCAATAACTTCAACATTCACTAATTGAAATCCATCAGCAGTGTCAGTTGATAATCTATCAACTATAGTGGACAATTTTCTGATTCTCCCTGCATTTAGGGTTATACCAACAAAAGGTATTACAGCTTGGAAAATATCTCCCAGAACTTCAGTAAAAGTTTCTCTTTTAGCTCTATTTACATAATTATGAATTTTAAACAATCCTTCTGAATCTCTGTCAACATGAAACACTTTAGGAAAAACAATTCCCACATAACAAGTTCCATACCAATGGTCTGGAAGGTTATAGTAAGCTTTGTCACCACAAACAAAATAAATTCCAGGGAAGATAGGATCTTTTCCACCTTTAAATCCCCAACCTCCCATAATCTGATAAGTATCTTCACAGTTGCTTGCACCTACAAAATAATTATCAAAAAGTGTATTATCTCTTCTAATGCAAAGCTTTCCACTAACAGGTTTGTCTATGTGAATTGCAATATTTTCAAGCATTTTGCCATTTAATTTCTCATCCTCTTTTTGCCAGAAGGATGACTTAGTCTGCTTGACTAATTCATTTCTCTTATAAATTGCTCTTCTCTCCTCAACCATATTCAAAAATTTCTTTCCTTCAGCACTTAATTTACATGTTAGATTATTCTTGTAAGCATACTCATAAGTGAGTTCGTTAGTAACAAGGAAATATTCTCTCAATTGTTTAGCTTTCTTATGCTTATTTAAAGCATTATCAATTTTAACATTAGCAAAAATCTCATCATAATTTGAATAGTAATATTCTAAACGACCAGTTTGATAAAATAAACTAGTTAATACACTACATGTAACAGCATAAGTGAGAGGAAGCATATTATATGTTACTCCCTCAGAAACAGAAGCGGGTAATTTAACGCATACATAACAGTCCTTTGCATCCATTACCTTTACATATTCACTCAAAAGCTTTGTGAATGTATTGCTTGAAAAATCACCTATTGATTTATCTTGATGAATGTTAGGCTGATGATCAATTACTTTTGCAGATGTACTATGTTTAGTTTGGCTAACCAGAGCTTTGCTTGTTATGTTAACTTTGTGTAATTCTCTATTCATTTCTAAAGGTATAATCACAGCTAGTACCAACCAGAGCAGAACCAAAATGAGCAGACACACCAAAGTCATCTTACAGCATCTTTTAAAAACAGAACATTTTGAAGTGCTCTCCTTAACGTAAGGCATTTTTAGGTTAGTTTTAGCCTCAAAAATAAAATAAATTTTAAAATTTATATACACCCCCCTTTTAAAATATATTTTTCTTTTATAACCCTAAACAGGATTTCTTCGACCTTATGTCATACATAAGTTTTCTTCTACTAAACAGTTTTTCTTCGACCTTGTGTCAACTAACAGGATTTCTTCAGCCTTTTGCCAATTCAATAATTCTGTACTTTAATCATTGTCACTAATTTCTTGGATTTCGTTTTCTTCTTCACTACTATCATATATGTCAATAACAGGTGGAATTACCAAGTAAGTCCACTCAGGAGACTTGTATTTCTGGTTTGGTTTAATTATTCTCTTCCCTTTTCTCGATATCACTTCTATTTTTCTTCCAACTCCAACTTCTTTTCCAGGACTCTTTTGACTACTTATTTCTTCAACTTGTTCTATTGGCTTTTTGATTAATCTCACTCTCAATCTTCCACCAGGCCAGAAGTCTGCTTTTCTCACGTACTTTTTCTTTGGTTCAGAATTATTTGATTCTGACTTCCAAGTCCTTTTCTTTCCGTTTTCACTTCCACCTTCCACGTCACTTTCTTCAGTTTCGTAGTCTGAAATTTCAATTGACTCAGGAATTTCTCTATTCGGCAATTTCACTCCTTCAGGAACTTCACTTTGTCTTCCATCACTGGTACTCGGTAATTCGTTCTCCTCCTCTTCTTCAATTACCTCTAGCTTCCCAGATTTCGGATTTTTGTTCCTTACTTCAGAGCTTGTTCTCTGCCTTTCGATACTCTCCTGGTCTGAAACTTCTTTTGGTTCAGCTTCTTTGTCTTCAATATAGACAACCGAATCCTCAGTTATCTTTCCTTTTAGCAGATTCTCTTCACCTTCAGAATCTATTTCAATTATTTCTAAGTCTTTTCTTGTCAGATTTCCATTCACTGGCACAGTTTCCAGATGTCGACTTTCTTGTCGATCTTCAGAATCTGGAATTACTTCACCTTCTGTTCTGTCTTCTGCTTCAGAATCAGAATCATCTGTGGTATCACTTTCAACATCAGAATTCTCAGGAGTTGGTATTGGAATAGTATGACTTGGATGAATCCAGCGCTTCAATCCTCTGCACTTTACAGCATTAGTAGTGATCAAGATTACCTGCCTAGGTTTCTGCCATCTAGGAGATAGACAATTCCTCCTCCGATGTACTTTCGTTCTGACCCAGTCTCCAGGTCTCAGATCATGTGTCAAAACTTTGTCATTTGATTGAGCTTCAGTTCCCACCTGATTAGACACAGAAGTTACCATATCAGATAACCTTTTACAGTAATCCAAAATTGCACTGTCATTTATGCTCAACAGTTTACCTACAGGTACAAAAGCTTGCCTCATAACTCTTCCCATTAAAATTTCATGAGGACTCAGACCTGTCTTTTTATCTGGTGTACTTCTTAATGACATCAAAACAAGTGGAAGAGCATCAGTCCACTTAACTCCTGTCTCTAGACACATTTTTCCAATTCTGTTTTTGATAGTTCCATTTATTTGTTCAACTACACCTGATGCCTCTGGTCTGTATGCACAGTGTATTTTCTGCTCAATGCTCATAGCTTCACAAATTAACTTCAACAGTTTGTTATCAAAATGGCTTCCTCCATCACTCTCAATAGTGACTGGAAAACCGTACCTTGGGATGATTTCTCTGAGCATTAGTTTTGCTACTGTAATTGAATCACAATGTCGTGTAGGGAAAGCCTCTACCCATCTTGAGAACAAGCATACAATTACAAGTACATATTTCAAACAGTTGTGTAAGGGCATTTCAATGAAATCTATTTGTAACCTGGTAAAGGGACCACCCTCTCGACCAATTATTCCTGTCCCCACCACTGATTTTCTGTTTGGATTCATTTGTTGGCATGACAAACACCTTTGACAAAAAGATTCTGCAATGGTTCTAAATTTTGTATTGAACCATGTTTCTCTAAAAAGTCTGACCATTGAATCTCTCCCTAAATGTGCAGGACCATGATATAATCTGGCCATATCAGAAATCAAACAATTTGGTAAAACTACCCTACCATCTTTGTAAACCCACACTCCATCTTCATCACGTGGTCTACAATCTGATCTTAACCATAGGTCTTTTTCTTCATCATCTGCTTCGTTTTGTAAATCTCTAATCTCATTCCATGTTTCTACAACAGTTGTTAGCATTAATGAATTTGAATCACTTTCTGTACTTCTATTCCGATTGTAAGAATAATTTTTCCTTGCGCAGTACTTTGCTGTCTCGTCTGCGAAGGCATTTCCTTTGGAAATATAATCAGTTCCTCTAGTGTGCGCTGCACACTTGACTATGGCAATTTCTTTTGGCAATTGTATTGCTTCAATTAATCTTCTAATGAAAACTGCATTTTTAATTGGTGATCCTGTTGATGTCATATATCCTCTCTGTGACCAGAGTTGTCCATAATCATGCACAACTCCGTACCCATACTGACTATCAGTAATGATGGTAACTCTTATATCTTTTGATATTTCACATGCACGAATTAAAGCAATCAATTCAGCCACTTGTGCTGAACGAACTCCTTCAAGACATGATGCTTCTTCAACATCTTCGACTGTACAAACTGAGTATGAAGCTTTCAAGACACCTCCTTCGGATCTTAAGCATGAGCCATCTACAAAGTATACAAAATCCGATTCAGACAAAGGTCTGTCTTTGATGTCTTTTCTTGGTTTTGTGCAGAATTCCATGACATCTAAACATTCATGTTCAGTCTCAATGTCATCAACAATTTCAGAATCAGGCAGTAATGTAGAAGGATTTAGATTCAGACATCTTGAAATCGAAACATTATCTGCTCCCAGTATGATTTTCTCATACTTTGTCAATCTGCTACTTGTTAAATGTTGAGTCTTACCTCTTGTCAGTAATATTTCAACTGAATGAGGCACAAAAACTTTCACAGGAAATCCCATAATGATTCCTTCACTTTGTTCAAGGCTGATACTTGTAGCTGCAACTGCTTTCAAACAACCTGGTAATGCTTTTGCAATTGGATCAAGAACTGCAGAGAAGTATGCAATAGGTTTCTTTAAATTTCCATGTCTCTGTATTAATACAGATAATGCACATCCTTCTCTCTCACTGCAATACAGTTCAAAATCTTTCTCATAATTTGGCATACCCAAAGCAGGAGCTTGGCATAAGCTCTTTTTCAGGTTCTCAAAAGATTCCATCTCAGCATCATTGAGAATAATTGGATCTTTTACATCTGATTTGGTCAGTCTTTGTAGTGGTTTTGCAATTACTGAAAATCCACTTATCCATTGTCGACAGTAACCTACCATTCCCAAGAACATTCTAACCTGTCTTTGTGTTCTTGGCGGTAACATTGCTTGAATCATTTTTATTCTCTCTATTGTTACTTGTCTTTTTCCCTTTGCTATTCTGTGACCAAGATATTTTACTTCTTGTTTGCAAAACTGTAGTTTTGCTGGGGACACTTTATGTCCTTCTTCTGCAAGGCGATTTAACAGAATTATTGTGTCTGTTACACAATTTTCTCTTGTCTTTGCAGCTATTAACAAATCATCAATATACTGCACCATCGTAGACCTACCTGGTAAGTCTAAATCTTCTAGTGATCTTTTTAACAATTCATTAAAGATTGAAGGACTTTCTGTATAGCCCTGAGGGATTCTTGTCGCAATACGTCACAAAACTTAAGACGGCTAATCCACATCCAGGACAGTGTGCGGGGCAGATTCCCCCATGTGGCGTGCCTGATCTTTGACCTGGAGAAGGCATTTGACACATTGCTATGGCCCCACCTGTTCGCGGTCCTTCGGACACTGAACTTGGGCGAGGTTTTGTTGTCGTACACCCGACTCCTCTACAGGGGACTCACTTCCAGAATTAGACTCGGCAAGCTTATCTCTACCCCCTTCCCGATTGAGAGAGGTACCAGACATGGATGTCCCCCCTCTTGTTCGCACTTGCCGTTGAACCTTTGGCTATATGGCTACAGCGCGAGGGAGAATTATGGGGGATTCCGATCGTGGGGACAACACACTGTGTGTCATTATACGCGGACGATCTGCTGATCTACGTCCGTGACGTGACGAGAGATCTTACCTCAATATGGGATACCCTACAGACCTTCGGGGCCATATCCGGCCTCAAAGTCAATTGGGAGAAATCAACCATCTACCCCCTCGGCCCCCACCTAGCACCACACGAGGTGACGCTAGGCACTCAGACCTTGCGCTGGAATGGAGATGCCCCTAGGTACCTGGGAGTCCGACTTTACCAATCCCCGACTGATTTATATGAGGGCAATCATCGCAAGGTACTAGCGGGTCTGCGATCAGCGGTGAGCTTCTGGAAGACTCTGCCCATGGCGCCCATCGGTCGGGTGGCCATAGCGAAAATGATCATGGTACTCAGTGGTACCGCCTCGGTCATTCTTCCGGGAACTAGACACCCTACTTACAATGCTCATTTGGGGTACCAGCCGACATAGGGTAGCACTCCGTACGCTGTATTTACCCACCACTGAGGGAGGCCTGGGAGCCCCATCCTTCGAATCATACTTCCTGGCTGCCCAACTCCAATGGCTATCCCACTGGACAGCGGAACGGTGTATTGGGGAAAAGCCAACTGAGACCGGCAGGATACCTCTGCCGATCATCAGGAGAATGCTCTTGCCCGGAACCAAACGGTCCTGCACCCACCCGCTCCAAGTTTCCATAGCGTGCAGATGTATGATGCGCATCCATCGAATGTCCAGAGGCCGACCACTATATTCCCCACTGCTACCTTTGGTAGGTTTCCTTCGCGGAGAAAAACATTACGCTACCAGAACCCTACAAGTCTGGACCGACCACGACGTAACGGAGGCAGGCGCATTGTTCCATGACGGTCAATTGCTCACCTACGCACAGTTGGTCGAGTGGTATGACCTTCCACAAGGACAATTTCTCACGCACAGGCAGCTCTTGGATAGCATACGACCGATCTGAAACTTGCGAGACGAAGAACCACCCACACACCCGCGCTGCCACCTATCGGAGGCAAACTTTAGGTACATGTTCTGGGACTGCCCCTCCCTACTCCGGTATTGGACAGAGAGACACAACACACTCACTGTGCTGGTCAATCTGCCGCACATTGATTCCTGGGAAGTCTGCGCATTAGGGACATACAAAAGGAAGAAATCTGAGAAATGACAATGGTGGTTCGTATCCCTCGCTCTGCTATTGGTGAAGCGAGCTGTTGCCATTCACTGGAGGGCACCCTCGGGCCCCCCGGAGGCGGCCTGGATAGGGGCGGTAAATAAGTGTGGGGCGGCAGAGGAAGCTATCCTACGAGAAGAAGAAGTGAAGGGAACACGCAGACACCCCTTCTCCCTGGAATGGGCACAGCTGCTCATACAATTTAAACAAGAGACGACCCCGAACGACACCCAGGGACCATCCTCGCCTCACACCCAGGCCTCCCCTCGGCACTCCAACCCCCGATCAAATACCTGACGCTTGACTCCCCTGCACACGAGATAGATCGGACTGTGGGCCGATCCCTCTAGGGGACACGGATCGTCACCCCGACGAAATGCTCCCCTTCCCCCCCGGCGGCCCACGCGCGCCCCCCTGGGCCCACGATCCCCGACACCTACTCACCCTGACCACTGACCTCAGCGAGCCCGCCTCCCGCACATTCGCTGTACACAAATCTAGGAAAAGTTCCTCCCGCAGTTCTACGTTTAGTTCTGGTCGGTGGTTTGCGCACCGGCGCACGTTTTCCTGGTTTGCATCTACTGTTCAGATGAAGGTTCATATAGACTCGCATAAGGGCAACATTCACACATACCCCCCGCCAGCATCCAGTCCCTAGGGTAAGACGTAAAAGATTCCTACTAGATCACGATCAGACTCCAAACTCTCACACCTGAGGACATTAGAATACATATAAGCTGAACGGAGGGGCACCTACTTGTTGCAAATATCTTCTAATAGTGAATCTCCATGTAACCCTTTATTGTGTGACCTAATCGTTGAATATTTGATGTACCATCCCCTCCGGGGACTCTGAAATGTAAAAACCTGAATAAAAAGATTCAAACAAAAAAAATCAGGCCGTGTTGAAATGAAATTCTGGCTGCAGTGATAGAGATTTTAGGTAACCCATCACCACAGACATTTGTTCAGCCTGAAGGCCCAAAAGTTACTTTTTCTGCAGACCTGTCGGTTTACATATCTTAAAAGCCAGCAACATCAACAGAGAGAGGCAAACAATTTCAAAGAAGGGCGTGCAACACTCGATGTTATACTAAAATCCGTGCTTTTTGGTCTGGCTAGTGAATGTAGGTGGTATATTAGTGCATTCCTAATTTATGGGTAGGTTCACAGATCCCAAAGTAAATTAAATTGGCAAACTGGAATGCGACCACCTAAATTTTAGGGCACAAGTTTGCTAATTCATTGAACAAAGCTAATGAAGATACAGATACCAGCCATACAACAGACTCATTTCATACTTATAGAGCACATTTAATACTTTCTGTATTCCCCTCAGTTTTGCTTGTTCACTAATTTCTTGTTCCCATTAACATCAACACGTGTTTTGGCCTCACTGATATGCAGGACTGTGGCTTTTTCAAGGCTTGGTAAATAAAATTAACAAGATTTTTAGTTGGTATAGATGGACAGTATCTCATATATGGTGCTCAATCCTGGAAAAGCTAAACAATCAGTGGTAGATAATTCTGGGATGAAAGGTGCGGACCTAGGAGGAGAGGTTGAATCTTCCCATCAGTACATTTCTGTAACAGGCCTTCTAGACCTTGTGAGTAGGCCTATGATTGCACTGCGCCAAAAAGACTGGTACACTACGCTCACTTGCAGTATGAGCCAGAAGGTCTAGAGCGACCCTGCCCATTTATTTAAGCTCTCTGGCCACACCCGGCTAGAGAGTGATACATTGTCAGGATGTTGCTCTTTCGGGCCAGATTCCGAGTCCCGCCTCCGCGGGACTCGGGTCATTACATTGCTCCCCAACTTAGCGTTCGAAAGAAATAAAGAACTTAACAGATAAAGTCTTTGAGCCTCTGATTGGGAGGTGGATGTGGTCTCAGGTTGTACCTCAGCTGACTGGACCACTGGCGCGGGGCTTGACTTTGCGATGATGGTGTGACCAGGTCTGTGCTTGTGTCAGCATTCACGGCCTTGGCTGAGAAGACTTGGCTTCAGACGAGGTCCTGACGAGGTCCTAAAGAAGGCTGCTGCACCTCTGATGAGGGTATTAGGCAGAAACATGTCGACCTATGACTGTTTTAGTACTCCTTGACTGATTTAATTCCTCTCTGCCATAGCCTGTTTTTAATCCCAGTCAGGGGCGCTTTAGTAACACCATTTGCGTACCTCTGAACTAGTTTTAACCCACACCTGTTTGGTCACACTTCACATTCCTCACTCACCACACCCATTTCACAGATGGTATTTAGTATAGCTCTATTTATTTATTTATTTATTTAAAGATTTGTAAAGCGCCTGGTGACCCGGAGGCGTCCCCGCGCTGTGAGAGCTTGAAATTGGCCAAGAGGGGAGAAAAAAACTTATTTAGGGAAAAGCAGAGTTTTGAGCTGCTTGCGAAAATGCAAATCAAATTAATCAAATTAACAAAAAAATCCCTGAGCTCCTCCCTCTCAGAGAGGGGTTTGTAGCCCGCACTATGACTAGGTTCATAGTGCGAGGAGGTTACCCTATGATGAAGCAAGCACCTTGGGGTGGGTGAGGAAAACCATCCTTTAAAAGGGACACCGCAATAGCATTGTTCTATTCCTCTAGACCGAGGGTGCCTTCTTGGAAGACTGATAAAAACACTGCTCAAATTTGGGGTACCTAGTTTTCGTACGAAGATTTTCAGTGTTACAGTTTCATTGAAAAAGGTCAGAGCGATTCAATGTATTTCAGGAGATTTGGGAGGACTTAGACCTTGGATTTCAGTCTCTGGGCCACTGAGTTATAAGCAGTGTTGTCCAATCAAATTGTCAGTAGTTTTGAGCCCAATTAAAGTGTTCTCAAGTTATTTTGTGTAGCCTGTGGCTCTCAGGTGATTTAAGTTTCAACAGCATAAGAGGGGAAATGTAATTGTAAGGAGGATGTGATATCCATGAGAGGTGCACCTTAAATGTTAACAAAGAGAGAAGATAGAGGAGAGCCATGGGTGACACTGCAATTCCGTCCTTTAAGGAGAGGTGAACTCATCTAGTATGACAGCTTGTGAAAGGTTCTTCAGGAATGGATTGAACTAAAGAGGGAGTGGTCACAACATACACTAGGGATTCAAGACAGTGCAAACAGATATCATTGTAACTGTTTCCAAGGCAACAACAGGTCAGCAAGGACAACATAAAGAGTTATGTCTTGTAAGACGTTTGGAAGATGGTTACCTAAACATTCAGGAGGGTACTTTCACTACAGTGCTTAGGTCAAAAAACTGGTTGGTGAAGTTTGGTATGTAGTTGGATTAAACACAGGTTTGGAACTAAGAGTAGCCAACAGTCTCCCTTATTTTGCACATGACAATAGTTGTTAGAGTCAGCTGGGTCAGGAGAAGTTTTTTTTCAGGCGGGGGTTACCAAAGAATGTTTTAACTGGGATGTAACTACTCCAGAGTTAGGCTTTCATTGATGAAAGCAATCAAGGTGGGAGAGATGAAAGGAGAGTAATCAACAGTAGCATTCGTAGAGCAAGGATTGCATAGATTATTATTTGGCTTGAGAGTTTTGACTGCATATACAATGAGGTCATTGCTGCTGTCAGAAAAAATGAATGACTGAGAAACGTGAGCTATATCCATAAAGATCTGGAGGTCTGCCGGGAAGGAGAAGCAGTTGGTTATATTACTGATTTATTTAATCTTCTCAACAAAGAAAGAACCCAAGGAGTCCTATAATTCCTATATGCTTTGGAATCTGACAGCCATGGACAGACCTTATTTGAGCCTGGTGTCTTGTTTGGTGGCCAACCTTGAGAGAACATACAGAGATCATGAATGCAGCATATCTTTTTCATTGTGTTTCCTGCTGCGCCTGGTGTCCACAGCCAGAATTGAAGTTAAACTGCTGCATGTCACTATCTGTCTCTTTGAGGTCCCCAAAAAGTGTACTCATTTTAGAGATGCTGTATGGATTATGTCCTGTTATCCGGGAGTGGTATATCAGACTCAGATTTGGAGTCCAAATGCATGGTGGCATCTTAACTTTGTTGTCCCAGTGCCTTTGATTTCCTATTGGAAATGCAGAATTACCTTCCGTCTCTCGATCTCTCATTGGGGGGGTGTAAGATAGCAGCCACTAGAAATCAGCTGGCTGGTACCCTCCACTACCTCTTGGGAGTGTCACTTGTAGCATAGCTAACATAGAAAAAGCAGTATGCATCCTTGTCTTGGCGGTGCTGATTACTTTTTCCCCACTGGACAGAAAAGAAATAGGTTCAGTGTGCTCAATTGCTGCGGCTCTCCAGAGAGTGTAATCCTTCAAAAAGCTGTACTAAATATGAATGAGGTCTACCAATTGGACAGTACCAATTGCGTGTAACAGCAAAAGGAACCCAACTGAATGTCCTAAAAGCAATAGTAGTAGGAGTAGTAGTGGTAGTAGCAGCAGCAGAAATAGAAATAGAAGCAGTAATAGTAGTAGTCGTCTGATTTTGTGCCAGTACGGCCTTTAGGGTATCTTCATTTGTCAGTCTTTTCCAAACAAAGTATATTTTTCTGCTTTTTGTCTTCAAATTTGCCTTACTGATGTTTTTTGAAGATACTGGTGCATCAAAATACATTTTCCAAGTGTATATCACCACCTTAGTTAACCATTGGAAGCAAACTAAGGTTGTAGCAGGAGACACGCTCATTGCTAATGCCAGAGACAAATATATTTGCTGTGTACCACGATTTATCACACTGAGTCATTCATAGAATGACTAGTTCAGTTGGGGTGAACAATTAAGGAATTCTATTTCCCTAGTTATCCATTACCAGTAATAAATATGTTATTTAATACAATGTGTATAACCCATTTGACATATGTAGTCCCATAAAGACTCCAAGCAGATTCACAAAACTGAAAGCATGAACCAAATGCATGCATTTTCTGGTGTAGAACTTTAGAAAAGGTGCATGGACTTGAGAAAATCTTTTTTCCCAGACTACAGGGATAGTTTGGTCGATTAATATTGTCAGCTTAATTTGTATGTGCGCTTACACTGCACAAAAAGGCAAACTGGAGACATATGTACAGTTGAGTCCTGTCAGTTGAACTGAGTAACCTGAGAGCTCATCATTTACGTGTTCAGTATGCAAATTCTGCCAGTGAAGTCAACACCAGAAATTATCCTGACAATGATTGCTTACGCTTTTGTCAAATGGGGGTGCGCAGCTAAAGAAGTCCAATAGTGTAATGGCCTGAAAATTCTGCCAATAATCAGGACAGGCAAGCCTATCCCCTCTTGGGACCTAAAAGGATACAACACTTCACAATACTTACCCAAGAAAGGAACACCAACACTAAGAAGAAGTCTATAGCTCTTGCTGAGAGGTTTCATACCCAATAACAACAACAGTAAAATCACAATATACATCCTAGTGACAGGCGCTGTGCGTAAGGCTATTTGCCACTCCTCTTTGCACAGAATACTCACTTAGGTAGGACTACATATATCCAACGCATACCTCTCCTAACAAGGCTGGGGGTGGAAGAATTAGAATTTCCCTCCTTGCTGGGAGCCGGACAACCTTCCGTATCAACAATTACCCATTGGAAGGGAACTTACCCATACTTCCATAAGCATTTGGTGAAAAAGGAGCCCGTTCTCCCTCCACAAGGAATACAGACAAATAATCATATACTCTGTGGTTTCTTTTATTACACAATGATAAGATAAAAAGATATAAGTCACAATAGTCCTTCTTCACACTAGCACCTAAGCAATTGCTAAACACAATCAGTAAAACATATATAGAACTTATATGTATATAAATGTATTGGATCTGAAAATAGGAAAAGATAGTTAAGCAAGATCAGTAAGAATATAAGAATTAGTCAGGGAGTCAGTTTCTCCAGCCGAATTGGGACTATTCGTTCCACTGTCACAGCTGCACGTCTGCACTGCATTCGACTTCCGGCGTTCGAGACTCAGTGGAGCAGTGGAGACGTAAGATGAGGCTCCTGTGAGCCGCACGCCCTTTTCCCATCAGATTCCGTACCACTCTGCACCAAGGCCACAGATTCGGCTGGCCAAGCGTCTGTTATGACTCCGGAGCAGAACAAGCACATTCCTCCAACAAAGACCGGTTTCTACCAGCATACAAAGTGCAGAAAACAAGTGAAAAGCATAACATGGCTTCTCACCTAGAAAGGCTCAGAAGATGGCGACAGCTTAGAAAATGGAGTCGCTTAAGCATAGGCCACTATTCCCGTAAATTAGCAAAGTTAGTACGCAAGACGGCATAAGAGTATGCCAAAGCCGATAAGCAAGCACTGCCATGAAGCAAGATAAAGTCGGAAACAGAAAAAGGCATAATCGAGCCCTACTCTGTAGCTTATTCATACTGTGCAAGCCTACACATCACTATATTAGATCAGAATATACTGAGATGGTGCTGGGCAACGCTCATAATCGGACTATAATAAATGGAACATTCACTACAAATAGGCAAAGATATCATCAGATATAGAAACTCCAGCCAACACGTTTGATTCCCATATTGGGAACTTCATCAGGGCAAAACAATATTATTTATAAAGTGCAAATCTCCAAAGTACCAACAATCTTCAGTAATAGTACTGGATTGAACGGCTAACACAGTAGAGAGAGGAAGTTACGGTTGCGGCACTAAGGAGTCTTCATATTTGTTCGGAGTGTATATGGGCCATAGTGCTATACACTGGACCTTATGAATTATTGAAATTTGCTTCACATATTTAGTGGTCATAGAGATTACACTTGCCCGTTGACTTTTCTTCGTGGGGCTTTTATCGTGTTCTAATGATCCGTCTTCCAGACAACCATTGGTTTTTTGGACTGTAACAACAGGTGTACATAGGAACACACCATCCTTTTTTTAGAAGGTTTTGCCAACTGTTCAGAATCAAGTACTATTACTGAAGGTTGTTGGTACTTTCCCAATATGGGAATGAAATGCGTTGGCTGGAGTTTCTATTTCTGATGATCTTAAAAATATTTGAATAAAGAAGTTACTTTTCTATCAACCTTTGCCTATTGAACTTCTTGAGCTGCGCACCCCTATTTGGCAAAATAGTTTCTGATCTGGAGCACAGTGATGTCATATAACGGCTGGCGCTGGGTGGTTAGCATAGCGAAGTTATTTATTGGAACTTGCGCGAGGTGCGGCATAGAAGGTCCGCCGTTGTTTCATTTGGATAATTATGATTGCTTACGCCATCCCACTCCAACGTTGAAACTGAGAGGCAGATTTGCAAGCACCTTGTGCCGCCAGTGCGTCACGGCGCAACCTGTTGCGTGATATTTACAAACACACGTAAAGTCATCCTGCGTCGCTTTACCTGTGCTTGTAAAAATTGACCCTTTTCACGCAACTCTTTGCATGTCAGGGGCATGACATGGGTGTTGTTGTTGGTGTTCCCACGCAGCACCCATGTCCACTGATGCATTTCCAGATTTACGAGCAATCACATGACCCAAGTCTTGACATAGCCATCTGAGCAGGTCAGCAACATGTGTAAATGTGTTGGTCGGACTGCAGAATAGTTGCTCTGCATTTGTATTTTATTTCTTTATTAATTTATTAAGGAGTTTTATGTAGCGCTAGCCAGACCCAAAGGTATCGGAGCACTTTACAACACTTTGTAAACAAGCATTTGCAATGCAATAGGTCTCGCATTAGGAAAGTTTGAGCTATTGGTATTGTAAATGACAAATATTTTATTTATGTGTTGGTTTTGAAAACAGCGAAATGAATAGCTTTGTCGTTTACAATGCCAATAATTTTAACTTTCGCAAATGTGACACCTATAGCATTTGTAATGCAATATGTGTTGTATTTACGTGACTTAGATGTATTGATATTATAAATAACAATGGCATTTTGAAAAAAATTATTAATACTTAAATTATTAAAAATTATTAAAACTTAAAAACCTACCACTGTCCTCCCCTCTGCGCCACGTCACCTCAAAGCAGCGCCAGTCCGAGGAACACCATTGGACTAGGTGAGAACCTGGCACGAGTCACACATTGGACAAGGGACGTGTTGCCAACTCAGTGGGTTAAGTGCCTGTTTCTGAGATCTGTGTATAATTCGTAGGTCACTGGTTCCAGTCCCAGTAGAATGGTAGAGTGGATTGACATGCGAGACATACAAACAAACCAACAGTCACACAATCTTGTTTTAATAAATCTGCTGCTGGGCGTAGGGTGCACATTACAGGTGCCAGGTTCCAATGCTAATAAAATAGCTCGCTGGGTTTGGGTACCTGTGATATGGGTCTTGGTGTAACCTTGAAAATAGAGGTTACAATTCAAGTAAATGCTGTAACCTTCAAGAGGCAGATAACATGGCCAGACAACTCCATGATTTAATGCACCTGTTACAGTAATCTTCGTGTGACACTATTAGTTCAAAGATTCAAGCCCCCAGTGAAACAAACGTGTCCTCTCTTCCGTGCAAGGACATTACAGTACGTGCAGTTTGAGCCGTAATAACTTTTATTTTTTAGCGTAATAAAAATAATTTACTGCTGCACTTTAATCGCATGTACATTCTTATAGTGAACTACACAGGGCATATGGCTTGATGACTGACTTCCAGATCAGTTAATGTGCGAATGCACAACGTTTGCAGCGCAGAGGAAGCAACGTGGGCTGTCATTGGCACGTGCGCGTCACCGAGAAGACGGCTAAAAATAAAGCGGTGCACTGTTGCTACTTTAAGACACCCAGCGTTTGCTGTCACGATGTGCGGGCTGGAGAGGGAATAGTGTCTGCCAGCGAAGATGCCAAATAACTTTTGTTTGAATCTCACGACACTCAAGAACCCGTAGCTGGGTGCGAACTATCGGAGTAACTGTGACTGTATGGTTTGGTGTGTATGCGCTTGCTCTGTAAACGGTTTGCACAGGCACGGCAGACACACAATACAGGTTTTAATTATTAGCATTGCTCGGTCCGGAGGTATTCACTCTGCACAGACCTCTGTTTTTTATGCTATGCTTTATTTTTCCGGTTTCAAGATACTCGAACGTTCTGCAGCAAAGAGAAATGAAGGGAGAATTGAGAAGATGTGTCCAGGTCACACAGTTAGATCACATACAGTATAAAACAAGTGATTAAAAAGGGAGAGAGGGACCGGTCTATCCCCCATAGAATGAATACGGAGGACGGACTGAAGGAAGCTGACGTCATCCAGGCGAATCCTGCGCAGCTGCCGTCTTGCCCAGCTTGTGCACACTGAAGGAAGCTGACGTCATCCAGCCGAATCCTGCGCAGCCGCCATCTTGCCCAGCTCGTGCACCGCAGGGACTGCCGTAGCAGCACTGGAGCCCCTGGCCTCGTCGCCCCCGCCCATCAGAGCCCACAAGAAAACAGGGATTCCAGCAAGAAAAGAGCCCGGTGAGGTAGGGGGGGAGGGGAGCGTGTGTGTATGCAGTGGGTGTGTGTGTGTGTGCGTGCGTGCCTGCCTGCCTGCGTGTGTGTATATGTGTGTGTGTGTGAGTGTGGCTGTGTGCACGCGCGACTGCACCTAACTTCCAGACACGTTGACGCCAGCCCCTTTAAAAGCAAAACTGACTATGTAGCAAGCGACGCCAAAGCGCGCCCACGAGGTCAAATCTCCGGCAGGAGAAGCGCGTGACAGTCTGCTGTCCACATTCCCTAAAAAAGTGATAACATAAGTTGTCTCGCCCTAGACAGCAAAAGCTTCGCTTTTGCTTTCGTCTAGGCGAGACCTAAAAAGGAAAACACAAATTATAGCTGTGAAACCACAAGGTACAGAAGAAGGCTATGTGTGTAGTATAACGATAGAGGTAAGGTTTTATAGTCTTGTAATAGTGAACACAGTTGTTCTAGCCGCACAACCTTCCAATCCAGGGGGATGGTGGGGATGAGACGGGCTAGGTGTAAGGTAGAGGTCTTGGTTGTACAGTGGCATGGTGATGTGCACGATTGTGAGTTTAGGTTTCAATCTATCCATTTGGGAAGGAACAATTGAGGTAGAGGTCTTTGACCTGCCTTTTGAATTTTTAGAAAGCAGGGGATCGTCCTGATGTGGACTGGGATGGAGTTCCATATTTTGGGCACATTTCCAGTGAAGGATCTGGCTGCAGTTTTTTGTTTGCGGGTTTTCGGCGGGATGAGTAGTAGAGTATTGGAGCTCCTGAGGCTCCTTGTCTGACCGGCCTTCGTGAGTTTGGAGGCCAGGTAGGTGGGTTTATTTTTAAAGAGTTTTATATAGTGCTGTCAAGACCCTTGGGCATCAGAGCACTTAACATAAATTGTCAGGCCAGTTTTAAAGAACATTGATTACAGGATAAAAATGTGTTGAGAATAAAAACATTGTCAGGCCAGTATTAAAAAATCCATTGATTACAGGAAAAGAACTTGTTGAAAATTAAAACATTATAGTTCCTAGAGAGCAACATCACAAATATTATACAAAATATAGTTTGAGGAAGAGACTCCAGTTGTGTGGTAGGTATTATAGCCCAAAGGATAAAGTTGCAGATTGAAGAGAAGATCTTTGAATTGTATTTTGAAGCTCGTGAAGTATGGGTTAGTCTTGATATTTACATGGAGGGAGTTCCAGATTTTAGAGGCATTGTCTGAGAGAGAGCATGTTAGGGCTTTGTGTTTATGTTTTTTAGGTGGGATGTGAATCAGAGTGTTGGTGCTTCTTAGATTTCTCGACTGGCCTGCCTTTGTGAGTTTGGATGCCAGGTAGGCTGGTTTCCCAGTGTGAAGGGCTTTGTAAGTGAGACAGGCCGTTGTGAGGCAGCCACTGGCTTCTATCAGGAACCACTTGAGATTTTTAAGGGAGGGGGTGATGTGATCGTGTTTTTGTACTCCAGTGATCATCCTTGCAGTTAAATGTTAAATTTAGAGTTTTGATAGAAACCTTGCTTGCGTGGAAGATTATTTGGGGGGAGAAAGGGATGGATTTTGTGTAGGAGTTTTAGATTGTAGAATGCACTCTTTGCTATTCTGTTTATGTGTGGCATCATGCTTAGACTAGGGTCCAAGGTGATTCCCAGAGATTTGGCGGATTTAGCCAGAGACAATTTGCATATAAAGGGTCTAATCATTGTTGGATAAGGGAAGGATTTCGGTCTTGTCTTGGTTGAGTTTCGGGTGGTTGTGTTTCAGCCAGTTTTGGACTTTTATGAGGGAGGAATTTAACTGTTGTACATCATCTATTGAGGATACTTCTAAGTAAAGTTGAGTGCCTTCCGCATAAAGGTGGTATAGGATGTTTGCTTCTTTGAGTATGGTGATGAAGGGTTCTATGTAGATATTGAAAAGTATTGGTGAGAGATCTGAGCCTTGGGGGACAACCCTGATTATGGCTGAAGTATCTGAGATCAAGTTGTTTATTTTTTTTGTTGGGAGCTATTATAATGGAAAGGAGGTGAGCCACACCATCTGCAATGAGTTGTTTTTAAAGGGCTTGTAAAATTGTCGCTGACATTGTCAGACTCCAATGACAGGTCTAGTAGAACAAACAGGCAGCATCTATCCCCATCAAGAGATTTGTGTAAGTCATCTGCTATGTTTAGAATAGCGGTTTCTGTGCCACCTCCCTTCCTGAAACCTGACTGGAGTGAGTCAAGGAGATTATTGGTGTCAATGTGTTGAATGAGTTGCGAGAGAACGCATATTTCAAAAATTGTATCCAGGAGGAAGAGGTTGGAGACGGGTCTGAAGTTGTTGATGTCATCTGTGTCAACATCTGTTTTTTGGCCATAACCCCATCGCTTAGTAAGATGTTCATGATCTTGGTCTATAGAGCTGTTAGGGCGTGGTTGAGATTTTTCGCAAGTGAGGCCAGAACAGAATTTCTGCTTGGTAGGAGGAGGGCTTGGATTTTGCAATCATCTGTGAGATGTGCTCCTCAGTGAACCAGTTAAACATCTTCCAGCTTCTGGGATTAGTGAGGGATTCTGGGATTTGATTGAAATCAGTGGGTGCATGCAGAGTGGTCACCCGTAAGGGGGTCAGAGAGATCAAAGGAGTGTAGATTACCTCCTCTGTGATGGGGGAGATTTTGGTGGAGGGCCGAGTGTGGTGATCCAGAGAGAGTTCAATCTTCGGGATTTTATCAATGAAGAATTTTGCAAATTTGTCACAGTGTTCTTTGTAGACAAGAGGGATTTCTGTTGCTGGTTTTGAGGTTTGTTGTTTAAGATTGTTGAAAGGTTCATAGGGGCGATTTTTTACTTTATTTAGTGCTCTGCAGAAAAAAGTGACTTTTTCTGTAAGTAGGTGATTTTTGCAATTCCTGTGTTCAGCTCTGAGCTGTTGGAGATGGGTTATGGAAATATTTTCGTAGCCCTAAGTTGTCTTCTTTCAGCGTGAACCAGAAACTCGAAGGAGTGTTTCAGATTTTATTTTCGTTTCACAGTAGCTAATTAGTCTAGGATGGCTGATGTTGTGTTATAGAGTGTTGTATGTTCATCTGTTATGAGGTTATCTGTTGTGGGGGGAAGTAGTGCCCTCATTATATCTTCCAGATCAGCCAGGGGAGACTGAGTAATGTAGCGCAACCATTGGAAAGTTGTCTATCTGCGAATAGGGGTAATTTCCGCTTCAGAACAGAATAACGTGGTGATCTAACCGGTCAACTGGAAGGATGTTGTCAATACCTACAGTTTGTATGAAGTGTGCTTCTTCAAAACGAAGAAACTCTCATAGGCTCACTAGATAATGTTGATGGTTTTGGTTTTAACAGTGTGCTTAATCCTCATTTTGCTAGATAAGGCACAGTTGTCAGCAGTAACATAAAAAAATGCTTTGCCAATGTGGAGTGACTCTGCGTGGAAAATACACACCAGCCATAGCAGCAATGCCCCTGGCACCATTAGTAATAAGTGGCAACATTAGTAATAGTCTCCACGAAACCACATGATTTAACTCTCAAATATCAGCTCTAAATATATGTCAGAAATTCAATTATTTTTCTCCAAACATCAGCATATGAGTTCTGAAAATACAACCATTTTTAACTCTTACACACAAATCTCAATTTTAGTAAATAAAAATTAATTTAATCACCCAAAAACATCTACTTTAGTAGGCTGGGCTGCACACAGGAGAGCTACTTTTGGATAGCTGGAGAGCTACCAGTAGCTTGTGTGCTACTCGTTGGAGCAGCATGCTGTTCAAACTATCAGAGTTCAAACTATAAGACATATCCTACTGCATCTTAGTTTGCAAAAGGCTTTTAGTTTAGTAGGTCCAGAGAGTCTTCATGTTTGTTACTCTAATGCTGTTTACTGGATCAAAATGATAAGCAGTTATATGCCTTCATATCCTGTCAGAAAAACATTCTTGACTGCCAACTCTGATTACTACCTAGACTTCCTAACGATTCCATGGTGCATCTACACCATGCCCCAACACAGTAGGCCCCACTGCTCTAAGCAGAGAACCACATCACACACTTCAGGCACAACTAGGAATGTTCAACTTTCCCTAAAACAATGGCTTGATTTGATTGAAGAGTATTTATCTTCTTCTTGAGGAGAAATGTGATTTTGTTTTTATTCACCACCCTTAATTCCTGAATTGATCTAGGTCAAAAACAAGGTCAAATACATGATTTCCAGAGGAAAAAAATGGAAATCCAAGAGGAAAAAACCTCGGTATGGGTAATGTGTCAGCAGCACCTTTGAGCAATAGTATTGGTTAATAGTAAAAATAGGTAATCAGGTGGAGAAGTAGTAAGAATGCAATCAGGATCTGTGAAGAATTCCAAAAAGAAGGTTTTAAACAGGCGAGATTCAGACATCATCCAAAGCGAAGTGCTAGCTGAAGAGCAGAAAAAGTTGTGATGCACTGAATGCCAAAGATATATTTAAGTTATGCCCTAGATAGTTTGTTGATCTGGACGAAGCTAACACAAACAGGAGGCAAAACGACATCTTAGTGAATCTAGAAGAAGACAGTATAGTGCATTACCAGAGAAACCCAGTATGGGTCCAGAAAAAGAAAGAAAATCTAATCTCATTAAAAGTATACATAATCTAAAATTGCAAAGCAGTACCACAATTACCAGCCAAAAACAAACAAGCATTTACAATGCAATGGTCTCGGCATTATTAAAGGTAGAGCTATTGGCATTGCTCATGACATTTTTTTTTTTTAAATCATAAATAAATGGCATTGTCATTTACATTGCCAATAGCTTAATCGTTAAATAAATGGCATTGTCATTTACAATGCCAATAGCTTAATCGCTCGCAAATGCATGACCGATTGCATTTACACCCACACAGAGCCACACACACAAAGCCACCCACACACACATACAGAGCCACCCACACAGAGCCACCCACAGAGCCACACAGAGCCACACAGAGCCACACACACACACACACACACAGAGCCCTACACGCACACAGAGCCCTACACACACCTAGAACCCCATACACACCCAGAGCCACATACACACCCAGAGCCACATACACACCCAGAGGCACATACACACCCAGAGGCACATACACACCCAGAGGCACATACACACCCAGAGCCACATACACACCCAGAGACACATACACACCCAGAGCCACATACACACCCATAGCCACATACACACACAGGAGAGCAAGCACAGCGAGGGGGCAAGGGTTCTGAGGTGCACTGGCATAAAGTTTGGGGTGCGGCGTGAAAGGACGCTCTCTCCTGCACACTGTACTGGAATAGATGGGTTGCATATCAGCAAAGATGCAATCCTCCAATTCAGGCCTTTCTTTGACAAATGAATTTATTAACAAGCCCATGTCAAGCTCTCCCTCGCAGCACCTGCATCCACTTTAGGAAGATAAGGAGGTGCTTTTATTTATTTCACTTAGATTTGTAGTGCATGCATTGAAATCAGCGAGAAATCAGGTCAGTTTCAAGATTAAGGAGATTGGTTAATAAACCACTCTGCCTCAAACTCAGTGTGCGGTTATAGTCCAGCATGTTTGTAAAAAGACAATGACTCGCTGCTTTAAAAACCTTTGTTTGGGGGAGAAATAGTGGTTTTACCAACTACAAAACTAGAGTTAACCACTAGTTAAATGTTTGCAATCAGATACCAGGCATTGTTTGCTGATGAAACAACAATACACCTGAGAGACACCCATGTAATGAATCACCAGCTTTGGAGCACTGAACTCTTGACCTGTGAAAGCTAAAATGGAGGACCGCACCCAACTTTTAACAACAAGGTGTGCAACATTCAGCAGCAAGCAAGCACCTAGGGAACTTGGTGGTATTTCTAAATTACAGAATGGTAGCTTTTCCTGCCGTTTTGATTGTATTATTTCTGTCTTGTATTTGTTTCTCTTTTTATCTGGACATAATTTACTGCAATAATTACACCTGTGGGTGTAGCAGTGAATTAATTTGTTAATTATGTTGCATCTTTAAGAAACGGTTTGCTTCTTAAGGAGCTAGGCAGCAATTAGCACAAAACAAAAAATGGACTGGCTAACAAAAAGTGATGCACGGCCATAAAAATTAGATATTCAGTTGTAAATTCTACACTTGCTTCCCTTGTCGTTGCAATGACCAATTTCAACGAGCAGCCCAAAAGTAAACTCTATACAAGCCGCAAATACATTTGCTCTTCATTAAGTTTCTACATGAAACCGATTTTACCCGCTTATTCCTACAGCGGCACTGAACAGACCTCGCGTATAGCGGTGATTTACTCACAAGCGCAGACTTGTTTCACGCCTCACATGCTCTGTGCACAAATGCCCACAATTCCACCGCACAGCAGTGTATTCATTATCCACCACTCTAAGTAATACTCGTCATGTTGCTGATCCATGTGAAGTACAACCATGTGAGATACAGCACCCGCTCTATAAGATGACACCCACAGAAGAGAGAGGTCAACACAGAAAATGGCTTTCCTCTACTTGACCCGTTTGGATCTTCGCCAGTGGATGCTCCAGGCTACGGGGATGGACCAAGCACAGGAGACCAATGGGCCGATTCACAAAAGCATTTATGAGTATATAAACTGGTGCTAGGGGCGTACTCTTTTGCGCATTCTTACACATGGTGTTATCCTTGATGCAAAGAGGCTTTTGGTTCTGAGAGTGCTTTACAGGTAGTACAGCCAGCACCTTGATCTCACTCAGTGTCCAGGCTACCTCATTCCCTCAGATAAAGGTCAGGTTTCACAAGGTGATGGACAAGTTAATACAGTTCATTTGTGGAACTGGGTGGCGAGATTCTTCCCAGTATCAGTTCCCAATAACCTCAAAGGGTGTTCAGCATTAATATCAGCTCAATTATGTTTCTTGATCTGAGTCTCCAAACATCCCGCTCTTGCAGAAATTTCCCTTTCCAAATTTATAATTGGAAAAGCACCTTCTAGTGGTCAGCATATTATTCACACTTGCATCTTAAAGAGATATGGGCTGATAATTGCTTGTCTGGTGAATGTGGTGTCCTCCCTTTAAACCTGGCTCCGCCCACCAACAATTATGATTGGCTAGATGGTCCAGGAAGCTACCATTTATCCCACTCTTGCACAGAGGAGGGGTGGGAGGTCATCAACCTGTTTACCAGAGGATTTACAGGACACTGTGACAATACCTGCTTTCCACTGCCTTGGCAGACTGTACCATGCATCCCACTCCCGTGCCACATGTGGTCCACTGCCCCTCCCTGGTGTACCTTCATCTATGTCTCTCTGTATGTGATAAAAAAAAACATGTGAAGACCCATGCCAGGACACCATACTACCCTTTCCTTCAAATAAAGCTCAGCTCTGTACATGACCAATCATCCCTCAATATTTAATTCTAAGGTGGAACACCAACCTTAAAATGATAACTAACCAGATGCCTTTAAACATCAGCCACCAAAAAACACATATACTCACAGATATTGCAAGCCTATTGTCATGCAAGAAAAGCAAATGAGATCACACTGTACAAAAGACAGATGCCGCACTGTATTTGTAGGGGTCATACCCACTTATAAATGTTATCCATGTCCATCTTTTCATATTGTTCAACTCCTACAACATTCAGCCACTAACTAACCTGTATACAATGGATGAAGTGTATTGAACTGCATTCACAGAAGTGGGCCTCCAACTTTGTGCATGTGTGGTGGAGGCGGCCAAAGGCTGCGGCCCTTACATGCAGTATGTTTTGGCATTTGTGAAGCGCAAACCTAGTTAGTTAGCATTGGAGAGCTGTATAGATGGCATGTCTCACAGTGGGGGTACATGGGGGAACCATTTCCCTGGCACAGTACTTTTTTCCTGTGATGGGGCGGGCAGAATCCTGGCTTACACCCCTCACCCCCTCACTCACCTGGGTATACCCATTATCAGAACAAGTAAAACATTTGTATTTGAATATACATCCTCACCAATGGAGTGGACAACAAAAACTGGCCTACCAGCTTGCCGGGCCACTTTCCTGCAGCCCAGCCTGTCCTCACTCGACCGTCCCCTGCAATATTTCTTGTTTGTTTTTCTTTTCGCTCTACCACTAAAACTTGACCACGTAACTCAAGGAGTAACCTGAAGGGGCAAAAGTTGCAGGTGGTTGCTGTACATTCCACCCCAGCATGCACAGCGCCTTCTGCAGGGCGATGCAGCACACAGCTGGCCCTGCCAGCGCACCCAACAGCTGCACAAAGCCGTGTCTGTGAGGTGTTTACTCTGGAGAGCTACAGCTGGGTGCCTCTTGTCTGACAAACTGTGCCACAGTGTGATTTAATGCTCCTATTCCAAGGGCTTAACTCGCACACTAGAATCCCAAAACACACGGCTCCTGACTAAGCATGAGCGTAAAATCCGTTCCGCTCGCGGATTTTGCGGATTTTCGGTAAATTCGCAATCCGCGAACTCTAGCGAACTTACCGAAAATTCGTAAATCCGTGCGAAGCGGATTTTTTTGCTTGGTCGCACTTGCCAACTAGAATACTATACAATTTCGCGGGAGTAAACACTCGCGAAAATGTAGATGCGGCGGGCAGCGACAATCTCGCAATTGCGAGATTGCAAAATTTGCAATTTCGCACAAGAAATCCACCAGCAGGCAGCATAAACCTTGAAAATTATGATTTTTATTAGAATAACTCCTCAGGTTGACATTTGCCTGCACTTTTTTTTTTGCAAGGAGTCCATTTTGGGGGGGGGGGGAAGGAAGTGCCCCACAGTCTCCAACTTCCTGTTCCTGTCCAGCAGGCTCCTCTCAGTGCTTTCTTCATGTGCTGGTCACTTTGATTTGGATCTTGACCTGGAAGCACTCAGCAGGTGCAAAAGTTCAAACTCATCATTAGTAACCATTCCCTGTAGTGCTTCCTGGGGGGCCCCTCCAGAGTTCAGTTGCCTACTTGCAACTATTCTATGACCCTTCTCTGACCCTCACAGCAGGCTCAGAGAATAGCTACAAGTATACAACAAAGGTCCTGTTAAAAAAATTACACTGCAACAGAAAGCAATTACAGATAAGGAAGCAGGTGCCAGGGATCTTGACCTGGAAGGATTACTTTTTGTGGATGCTGCTGGATATTTGGATTTTTGCAAAACTGAAAGCACTCGGCAGGTGCAAAAGTTCAATCTTATCATTAGTAACCATTCCCTGTAGTGCTTCCTGAGGGGCCCCTCCAGAGTTCAGTTGCCTACTTGCAACTATTTAATGACCCTGCTCTGACCCTCACAGCAGGCTCAGAGAAAGCAATTACAGATAAGGAAGCAGGTTCCAGCCAGGAAGTTCAAATTCAGTAACACATTAATCAGCCCCTAATTCATTTATGTCAGTTGAGGCAGGGCAGGTGTGCTTTTCCACCCATAATCTACAGTGATGAACTAGAGGGTGGCATGGGTGAGCCAGAGGGTGGCATGGGTGAGCCAGAGGGTGGCAGTGGTGAAACAGAGGGTGGCAGTGGTGAAACAGAGGGTGCTGTGATGAACCAGATGTAGAAACAACATGTTCGCGACCGTTGCTACACCGAAAAGTAAGTTCGCGTTTGCGAACTGGTACAAAATCCTCGCGAACTTACAGAAATCCTTGCGAACACAAACAAAATAATAAATCCTCAAATTCGCAAGAGTTCGCGGATTTTACGGATTGCGAATCCGTAAATATGCAATTTCGCGGATTGCCAATTCGCAAAATCCGCCCATGCTTACTCCTGACGGCATGAAGTCCCCCATTCATTACTGGGACACACAGCCGCATAATGAAAAGCGATTAAAGGTGAACACACAGTTTGGCGTGTGTGTGGAACACAGCCACACAGATAGAGGCTGGATGACTACGAAACACATTACTTTTTTCCCCAGAGTGACGCAGACGGTAACCGCCTGTCTTCTCAGAAATAGCCACTCTACATTTTTAAGGGTTAATTGCTTTACAAGCCCGCCCAAGGCTTCACACACAAATTATTATTTCCCGAAGCCACGCAAAAGGCGTAAGCCCTTGCAGGGAGGTGGTCTAGGAATGGGCAGGGTACGCGCCGGCATGGTGAACACTTGTCTGCTCAAACTCTGCGTTTTCATTGGGCGTTGACCGGACCACGTGACCGGTGTTTTCTCTAAGGATCCCCCGGGGAATAACGCCATGTCAGCCCAGCTGCAAAAATGATTACCCAAACAGACCCTTTGGCCAGTCCCAACATTCCTTGAATGTCAATGTTTTAAGTATGAGAGCAGCCACATTTTTTTTAAAGCAAACCCTAGCATCATCTTCCTGCTTCAGGGATCAGGTTTGCCCCTTAATGCTGGCAGTCTGACAGCGTGCACTGTTCCAGAATCCGACACACAGGGTCGGTGACTGCTTACAATTCTTTGTGATAAAGCCAGACAAAGCCGCATTCAAGGCACCTTTCGAAGCACAGAAGGTATTAAAGAAACCTCCTCGAGGCAAGATATCTGACACTCAAGTGATGACTGACAGCTCAGACAGTGTTGGCTCATCTATATGTGAGCATGAATACAAATTACTATAAAGATATGGTTTTGTTATGCCCAAAAATCTACTCTTATCCTACATCTGGCGTGAGTAGCTCGCCCAGGCCCACGTTGTGCTTTGCATTCTGGGATTTGTAGTCCATTATAACGAAAAAGACTGCAGTTTTGTTTCTATGAGGCTAGTGAATTCACCGCAGATGTCTGCGTTTGACCTTGTGGTTACAGGTTAAAATCTTACTTGGTGTACTTGACCTTTCACCCTTCCAAGGTCAATAACACGAATATCATTTACATTCTCATTCTAAGTGGAGGGGCAACTTTGAAAACTGTGTGTGCCCCTGATTTCCAGCTTTGGGTTGTGCACAAATTGTAATCAGTTTCTGCAAATGCACATTCCTCCACCTAACAGGTGCGTAAAGGGAAGCAATAATTGTCTAGTGTCAGGGCAAAGAATGGACTCAGCGCCTTGGGGCTCTAGTGGATGTGTAGCACCGCTATACAAACTCTGATTGAATGACTGCTTTACAATAGGTTAATGTCACCTACATTATTTGTTTCTGTGTAATTTCCTTGCGTCATAAATGACTCATCTTATTTAAAATTATTCCATTCAGTTTCAATAGTTAATTTACAACAGTTGCCTTTGTTTTATCTGATATAACCTGAAATTGCATTGAATTCAATGAATGCAAAGAAACGGGACGAGCTCTTAACAACCAGGCAATTCAGTATCACATAACTGGTTAAAAACAGTGACGCCTATTGCGAGAGGAAACTGGAAATAGTGGTTTGAAGCGCTATCCAAAACAAAGAAGGTGTATATCACAAGAAACCAAAGTCTGTTAGACTCCACATATATCTAAAGACAGACACCTGTCAATATCATTTTCAAAGAAGGAAGTAGGTATCCCATTGCGGGTGGGGCAGTGTGAGTGGTACTTACCGGGTCGTGCCTGTCAGTGCTGGGGATCCGGTTCAGCAGTGATGGTCGACCACCTGACCCGTGCTAGCCGTCCATTGGTCTACCCCTGTCCTCGCCGGCACAGTTCCCCTTGGCTGCCTGAGCCAAGCAGTGAGTGAAATGTCAGCTTCCTCACACAGTGACACCTGCAGGGTGGGCCCGGCTGCCAGCCTCGGACAGGGAAGGGTTAAGGTGCACCACGCTCCTCCGGCACCACACACAGGCACCCTCAAAGCCTCCTCCTGCAGGTTCACAGATCCGCGGATCCGACGCATGTCAGTCAGCACATGGTGTCTAACATCCTTTACAAGGTGCAGTGGGGCAGAGAGAAGGCCAGGGCCCTCCCCTCGGCGCTGCCGCATCCAGGACCGAGGACGCCTGTCACATTACCTGCACCCATCGACCCTCGCAGGACACGCCGCTCCGGTCCGGAGTCCAAACTCTACATTCCACAGATGTCAGAGGGGACTCACCGGCTGCTGCTGCTGCCCCATCCGAAGAGCTGCGTCAATAAATAATAAAAGTATTTCTTTTAACTCTCCAGGTAGGTTGGTGGCGGCTCTCGGGTTTCTGCATTCTTGGGTTACCGCGCATACCATCAATGCTTTGTTTCACAGAGGGGAACCAGCTTCCACCCTCTGGAAAATCCACGCTCACATGTTCCTTTTTATTATTTCAATAGTTTCACTACCTTACTGGAATAACAAGCCGTGAGCGTGCACTCTCCCGAACTTCCGGTGTCGGGATGTGCACGCTCACGGCTGTCGTGGGGCGGGACTTCCGTCTATGCGCTCACGGAGTGGATGGCCGTCCCAGAGGAGTGGTGGCAGCAGAAGTCGGGAGCGGCGGCTGAGGCGGTAAGTGGGGCTTAGTCATGGGGGTGTGTGTATGTGTCTGCGTGTCTGCGTGTCTGTGTGACTGCATGTCTGTGTGACTGCGTGTGTGTGTGTGTCTGTTTGCGTCTATCTCTGTGTGTGTGCAAGTGCCTTCGGAAGCGCGGCCACAGACACTGGTAGGCTCGTGCACGCTCTGTCTCCGTTGAGAGCGAACTCAGCCACAATAGGTCTCGATGCCGAGACCTAAAAAGGGAAGTTAATTCAAGCAGAGAACTAAACTGTGTTGCAAACAAAGGCACACACGTGCTGGAAGATTGCTGCCAACCCTAACCAAGGAAACCCACAGGAGATGTTGAGCCAAAGCAGCCCAAAATAAGAAATCTTCCAGCAAAGCTCCAGTGTCCCAGTATCCTCTGAATGCACAAATAAAGCCACAAACCACTGTTGTTGCAAGCCAGCTCCAACAGCTCAGTAACACCAGGGTGGCTCCTACAAGCATAGGAGATGTCTACATGTGATCACTTCCCAGAGACGCTCATATGCACAATGCATAGAAATCACCCCGAGTCGTCCTTCGACAAGAGGTAGGTGTATTAATAAACCGCGTCGCTGTATGTTTCCCTTTGGTGTTTTTGACAATACCCCATTACTCAATTTCTGCTCATATTCAGTAATACTACTTCCTATAAACATATCCCCACATATACCCCATTGAAAAACATACTTTATATTCCTAAGTACAAGCTATGCCAATATGCCAGCAAAGACCATGAAACTGACATCATTCATATCCGAGCGTTCTTCTTCGGAGCTCACTCATGCCAACATTCCAATCACTCTAGAGTTCTCTCTAATGAAGCGGTGAAATTATTCAATCCTCTACTTCTTGCCTACATTCTTTATTTTATTGTTTTCAGAATTTTATATAGCCTGAACTTTGACCCAAATGTAATAAGGTATCATAGCGCTTTATCTGAGCACCAGTTGCATTTCATAAGAATACTTTCAATGTTGTTAGGCACGGGGAGATTAAGTGATTTACCCAGAATCACAGAATGTTGAGCGTCGTAGCCATCTATATGCATAGCAAAATACGATGGAGGGCCCTTGCAAGGTGGCAAGGCACAGTTTTAAACAGTAAAAACAAGGGGAAACATAATGCTCAAAAATGTTTACCATTCAGTCCAAAACTCAGCCTGGGATCACCCGGACACAATTGTGTAAACCACTCTCAGTACCACTTCGGTATAGGAGAAGACACCAGGTAACAAAACAGTTTATTAAAATCTTCTATGATTTTATTGGGGATCATATGCTCAAGATTATACATACAAAGCCATTTATAAAAATAACAGCTTAAATCTCTTTGTGAGGTTTAAAATCACTTCCCACTTGCAGGGTATATCAATAAAAAACACCTACATTTTTTTACACATTCGGTGTAACATAAAAAAATGAACATCAACCAAAAAACACAGTTGGATATATAATGCTGGGACAGACACAACAAGACAACAATAATGGTCTATTCTCCGTCTGTGCTCTGTGTCAACATTATCCATTATACTTGATTCATAATTGGTCAGCCATTGTATCAGACATGTTACAGATTCAGTCGCTCATTGACCTCATCGACATGTTTTGGTGGGTTTCTGTTATTTATTTTCCAGACAACACAATAAGTTCTCCCACAGAAAGTATGAACAAAGTGTTTTAAAAACAACATTTCCAAGGATTTGTTGAGAAACAGTCAGATATTATCCTTGTCATTATATTATGCACAATAATACAAACAATTATTCTAATGCCAAGCAAAAAGGCCAAAGGGCCCCTCCATAGGTCTTCCCATATGAAAGTGGTACTTCACAAAAGACTCACATTCAGCCGACCTCTTGGCGCCATGTCGCAACACCCTACGTTCCAAAATACCGCAGTAGCTTACTGCGCTGACACCCCCCTTCTCAAATGCTTTACCACATTTTCTTTTTCTAATTAAAGTTTCCCATTTCCTTCACCACCATTCACTCACCATTTATTGGTGTGGGTGTAAAGCCTCAGTGGTACCCATTTATAAAACTAATGAACCAACCGGGCTCTCCATTAACAAAAGTTTCACAGCATCAAGGATATGTCCTAAGCTTGAAAAGGAATATCTTAGTTTAGTGGCAGTGCTAACATATCTACACCCATTGTTCCTTATTCTCTCTACTTCAAGTTAAGTATAAAGTTCTTCTCATGCCATACCGGGTATCTCAAAGTAGCTTTGTCAACTTCTCAAAGAGACTAGATGCTGCTAATCATTGAGACAGCCCAAGAAATAGTTTTTATTGAGATGCAGCAGCCGAGCGAGAATGCAGCGCTAAATGATGCCAAGAAACAATTGGACAATATAAATCGGGAGGTGAAAGGGTATAGAGACTACCTCATAAATAAAAAAATCTCTAAAATTAAAGAAAGATGTGGGTAGGTTCAGTGATAAACTCACTTACCCATACCACTGTAAAGATTACTGCCAGGAGAGAAAGGACCAACATTGGAAGAAAACACTTAGAGGATGACCCATATACTCCAGAGGAGGAAAGAAACAGGTTACTTTCTTGGAGTTTTCTGGGTCCAACAGTGAAGATGAGGGCTCATTGCAGAATGGTGAGCGGTTACTCCCTACAGATGGCAAATACAGGATTTGTTAAGATCAAAGACAGAAACATGGTCAGAGGAACAACATGAACACAGGCAGGGGCCAGTTCGTGAGAAACCAACCTCCTCAAGAATACATCCGCACACAGAGTCATATGTATTGGAGATAAACAAAGCTCCAAATATAAATGTATCTAGCAGACCCCTAAGCCCAATACAGATGGAAGTTTTGGGAAAAGGGTTCAGCTTTGTCCCCACATGAGATTTAACAAGCTTGGACTAGAGGGGGATTTCAAATCCTTTTTTTAGAATGATTAGACTAAATAGATTTTTTGAGGGTGAGAATGAGAGACAGACAGAAAAACACCCAGGTTTGAAACCCAAATCTCCTTTCACCCCATTGTTAGCTCAGGTAGACAGGAATATAGAAACATTTGAGAAAGCGATGGGGCCAACATCCATAACATATTGGAGGAACCATATTTCCAAACAAATCATCTGCCAAAGGAGAAGAGAGAAGTCATAATTACCTGTAAAAAATACACTAAAATCCTGATAAAGCATGGAGATAAGGTTGGAGGAGTGGTTATGTTTGACACAACAGACTTTGATACCAGAACATTTAAACTTTTATGTGTTCAGGAACATATCAGAAAGTTACCAGTACTAGATTGGCAGGACTGAAGAAAGAGGTGGATGCTTTACTAGTAGAAGCCAGAGATGAGGAGTAGATCTGCGAGGTAGATTTTTGATTACTAAAAAGCGATGACCCAATCATACCGCCGTTTTATGGATTGCACAAAATCCACAAAAATATAATGGATTCACCACTCAGACCCATTGTCTCGTGCTTAGGCTCTCTACTAGAATCACTGGGAAATATGCTGATCATTATCTAAATCCTTTAGTGACGAAACAGCCATCATATATAAGGGACTCTACCGTCCTGATCTCGTTAGTATAAAGCGTACAGTTCAATAAGGTGACCCAATTCCTTGTGATGCTAGACATCGATGCATTGTACACTAATATACCCCAAAATTATACAATAGAGGTAATCAAGAAGGTCCTATAGGACTTAGACCTTACATGGGGCAACAGTGACTTCATAGTAAGATGTGTTACTTTGGTACTTAAGAATAACATCTTTCTGTGCAAAAACGACCTGTTCCTCCAATTCAAAGGGACTAGCATGGGAGTCACTTGTGTACCGAGTTACCGAGTTTAGTCTGTTTGTATGTCTATGTGGGCGACTTGAAGCAGGCACATATACAATGAGGTGGCTCAATTTTTTTGAAAATATCAAATGTTGGCATCAATTTATCGATGACATCCTTTCTGTTTGGGATTAATAGGGAGGAGT
Organism: Lissotriton helveticus; assembly: GCF_964261635.1. Lineage (NCBI taxonomy): Eukaryota > Metazoa > Chordata > Amphibia > Caudata > Salamandridae > Lissotriton > Lissotriton helveticus. The sequence goes on along the minus strand of NC_136060.1, from coordinate 329,344,005 downwards.
TGAATGAGTTTTAACAATGACTAAACTAGGATGCTAAAAACCTAAATTTAGAGCTATCGTCAGTAACTTTAAGGTTGATTTCCTTGACATCACTATCAAAGAAGTGGAGGGCCACTTAGAGACAGTGCTCTTCACGAAACCGACTGATAAGAACCCTCTTCTCAACTACTCTAGTTATCACTCCAAAAACACTGAAAGACAATGTACCTTTTGGCCAATTCCTTCATCTCCAAAGAAATTGCTCCCCCTTTAATAACTATTACAAACATTCAGAAAACTTGAAAAAGAAACTTACATCAACCACTCCTTTAAAAGAGCCCATTTTTATGACAGGGAGAGCATGTTCAACAGGACTCACAAAAAACTGAATACAGATAGGGTTGTATTTGTGAGAAACTTTTTTAACATCAGTAATCGGATCTAGAATATGATCTGCCAGAATTGGAGCATCTTAAATGATAACGAGGCCGACAAATTGGCCTTTAAACGGAAATTAGATCTTGAAGAATGCTTTTGTGCACACATATAGAGAAGAGAAACCACACGTTTAAGTATGCCATGAAATGAACAGGGTCACAGGCAATTACAGGTGCGGGAACTGTAGTATCTATAACCAGTGTATGGGTACGAAAACCACCGAGTTCCAAGGAGCAAAATTCACTATCAAATCTATGAATAACTGCTGTAGTAGTAACAGCATCTACTTTCTGATGTGCCCATGTGGCTTAGGCTACATAGGGGAGACAAGTAGGGAAATTAGATTACGAGTCTGTGAATTCAAATCGGCAGTAAGAACTCAGAAGATAAATGCCCCTTTAGTTGAACATTTTCTTGAAAAAGGACACACAATCACAGTCATTAAGTGTTTCATCTTGGAGAAAGTAATAAGGAAGAAGTGAAGTGGTAATGTAGATGACCTTAGGAAACTGAGAGAGCAATATTTATATCTCTCTTAAACACCAAACATTACAGCTTGAATAATAAGGAGGAATGGGATAGACAAAAGGTATACAATCCGTCCCATGAGGTGGAAATACGGTCCCATTACAAAAATTGGTGCGGTAGGCGTATAGGTTTATGGACAGACAGCCTTACTCCTTGCTCCCTAGTATAGTGATTGTGAAATTGTCTGGCACGAATATAAACACATTCCAGCTACTGTATGCACCGAAAGGACAAATAATGGTCCTGGATTAAACACATGGGGGCAGATTTTCAAGTCCCTTGCGCCTCTTTTATGCCGCCGTTGCGTCACTTTTGTGACACAGCGGCGGCGCAAAAGATGCGACATGGTGCGGGGTATTTACAACGTGACACATCTCCCAGATGCGTCACGTTGTAAAGCCCTGTGCCCGAAGGAGGTGTTTCATTGCAGTGGGGGGCGTTCCGGCGCAGGAACGCCTCCCAAAAGTGGCTGAGTGAAATCTTCAAGATTTCACTCAGTCACTTTTGGGCCCATGCTACGTCAAAACCCTGCGCCTGCTTGAAGCAGGCGTAAGGATTGATGACGCATTGTGGAGATAGAGCCCCCTGAGCATTGCTGGAGCTGCGTCGCAACTCCAGCAATGCGCCGCTTTTACGGGACAGATGCGTCACGCATCTGTGCCGTTTTTGCCCCATGGGGCGCCGCAATGTAATTGCGGCACATCCAGGGTGGCGGAGCTGGGGCGCACAATTACTGGCGCATCCCTACTGATATGCAGGGATGCGCCAATAATTGTAAATCTGCCCCATGATGCTTTTATCAATGGAAGATCTACTTATGTTTCCCTCATTCAAATACAGCCGTGCACGTGGCACAACACTAACACAAAGCGGCTTGATAGTACTCAATCCTCATCTCCTACACTCGTATGGCTTCCCATGATTGGGGACATTTAGACTCCTATGATTGGCAAGCATGGGCGCACCTGGAATTAAAAAGTAAGATGGCGCCGCCGTACGGCGGCGTAATCCATATACGACGGTCTAGTAGCTAAGTGGAGATCGATCTCGAGCACATTCAATATCCGAGCTTATTTGTTTAAAGAAAATTGGAAGAGTGGATATCCCTCTTGTTGCACATTCTGGTTCTCAATTTACTACTGTAAATAAGCTTTTATGGAGAAATAATTTTGAGGGAAAAAACTAGGTCCAAACTTATTGAGCCAGATATTTCACCAGAAAGTTACAGTTGGGGATCAATTGATATTTTGGGGCACAGGTAACTTTGTTTTTAGGTTGAATAACAGGAATTCCTTAGACAATTTACCCAACTCGGTATCCAGGTGCTTGCAGGTCCCAGAGGTTCATTCAAACAGCCAGGTCTTAATAGGAAAGCAAGGAGCAAGAAGTGAAAACGAGAGAAAGGGAGGAGAAGGAGGTCAAAAAACAGAGGACACAGCAAGGAGAAGGCAGTGAAAATGAGGAAAAAGCAATGAGAAGGCACTCAGAAAACGGGGTGGGGAAAGCACAGAGAAAGCAGTGAAAATGAGGGAAAGGCAAGGAGAAGGCGATCAAAAAACTGGGGAAAAAGCAAGGAGAAAGCAGTGAAAACAAGGGAAAAGCGAGGAGAAGGCACTCAGAAAACGGGGATTAAAAACGGCAAAGGCAGTGAAAACGAGGGGAAAGCAAGAAAAAAGCACTCAAAAAGCACGGTGAAAAAACATGGAGAAAGCAGTGAAAATTAGGAAAAGCCTGGAGAAGGGATTCCAAAAATGGGCGAAAAAACAAGGAGAAGACAGAAGCAAGAGCACTGCAGTGAAAAATACGGAAAAGCAAGGAGAAGGCACTCAAAAAATAGGGGAAGAAGCAGAAAACAAGCATTGGCAAAGCCAATAGGTCTCGCCTTTGGGACCTTTATAAGTATTTAATTATGCAGCGCAATATTCTTGCTGCAACATCACTGTTAAAAACTAAACACAAGGTCCCAAAGGCGAGACCTATTGGCTATGCCAATGCTTGTTTTTTAAAAGGTACCAATGCTATTCTCAAAATAAAAGAACGTTTTGCAATAGTCACACATTTGGAACTTTGCGCCTTACTGTAGTCACTCACTTTGGTTTATGTTAACCATGTTATCGTGCTCTGTACCGTCATTATCCTGCTGAACATCATTTATGTGCTAAATGTTAATGCTACGAAGTAAATAATGTAATTTATGCTGTTATTAACTCTTAGACTCGCTGCTTGATAGTTTAGCTTGTTTTTAATCTGTGTTTAGTGTTCTCATTGCTGCAGCATGTTTAGTATAGAGCAAGTCTCCAGGCCTCATGCACTTTGTCAAACAACCAAAACCCTGCATCCTGTACTCGGGAAAGGGCAGCCAGGATTTCGCTGCAAATCAGAGCGCTTTGCAGACTCATCTGGAGTATGAAGCGCTACATAATCTCCAATATAAATAATATGTCCAATTACCGATCCTAGGTTAATAATGGCATGTCGTTGTTTATTTTAAAATGTGATAAAAGTGTTCACACTGAAAAGAAGCATACTATAAAAAACACTTCAAAAATAGACAAACGCACACAAATTCAGATTGGAAATGCAACATCTTCGGTGTTTGAAGCCTGGAAATAAATTAAACGATGAAAACGAGGTGCAAGTCTGGAAAGGTAGATACATCTGTGAGGCACGGATTGCGACTGAGTGAGACAAGGCAGCGCTGGAAGGAAGGAGAAATGAGAGTCACGGTGTGTTTAGTGTTCTGATTGCTGCAGCGTGTTTAGTTTAGAGCAAGTCTCCAGGCCTCATGCACTTTGTCAAACAACCAAAACCCTGCATCCCGTACTCGGGAAAGGGCAGCCAGGATTCCGCTGCAAATCAGAGCGCTTTGCAGACTCATCTGGAGTATGAAGCGCCAATTACCGATCCTAGGTTAATAATGGCATGTCGTTGTTTATTTTAAAATGTGATAAAAGTGTTCACACTGAAAAGAAGCATACTATAAAAAAACTTCAAAAATAGACAAACGCGCACAAATTCAGATTGGTAATGCAACATCTTCGGTGTTTGAAGCCTGGAAATAAAGGAAACGATGAAAACGAGGTGCAAGTCTGGAAAGGTAGATACATCTGTGAGGCACGGATTGCGGCTGAGTGAGACAAGGCAGCGCTGGAAGGAAGGAGAAATGCGAGTCACGGCCGGAGGCCGGCCGAGAAAACAATGCAGCGCTCCTGAAACTGAAAGCACGGCCGGCCGGCCGTGAAAGCCTTTAATGCCACAGGGGGTGGAGCGGCACCAAGCTGGGCAACAGATGGCTGACGATTTGATGCTGTGCACGTGCATTTTAGGTCAATGCGCTTGCGCATTGACCAAAAAGCGCACGGGCACAGCACCAAATCACCAGCTAGTTAAACCTCTGTTTAAGCCCCTTTATATCTCGCTCCCGCTCAATGCGCATGAGCATTGAGATAGGTCGCTCGACCTAAAAAAGCAGTGAAATGGAAGGGGAAAGCAAGGATAAGGCACTCAAAAATGAAGGAAAAAGCAGGGAAAGGCAGTGAAAAGGGACAAGCAATGAGAGGCACTGAAAGACAAGGGGGAAAGCAAGAGGAAAGCAATGAAAATGAGGTAAAGGCGAGGAGAAGGCACTTAAAAAACAAGGGGAGAAGCAAGGCGAAAACAGTGAAAATGAGGGAAAAGCAAAGGGAAGGCCCTCAAAAACAGAGGAAAATGCAAAGAGAAGGCAGATGCAAGAGCAATGTGGCAGCAGGGGAGAGCTGGGATTGGGGGAAAAAGGGATCATTGAGTGTTAGATTGTATAGATCAGTAGTATGTACACATAATTCTGGATCCTAATAATAAAGAACAGGTCAAAATGTAAAATGATTTCGAGATTACTGGAAATTGTAGGTTAGACAAATTTCCCAGATCTTTTGATGGTATGATTGTGTTGCTTAGTAGTATTTTGAAAGGGAAGCTCTAGGGTGTGCCTGGGCATTGGAGTATTTTTGTTCATTGGTGTGGAAAAAAGAAGTTATTCTATGACACGATCATAAGCTGTTAATCAATAGAAAGAAAAATATGCTCTAGCTCGCGCTTGAGAACTGGAGTATTTCTGTTTGCTTATATGGAGAAAAGTTGTCCTAAGATGTGATCATAAGCCATTATTCAATGTGTTAACTTCAAATGTATTGGCAAAAGCTTCTCCATGGCTGGCCCGTATATCTATGCACATGTTGGGTTCTGTGTATAAAATTATTTATATTACAGGAAAAAATGCAGCAGTGGATTTTCTTTCTAGAATACGTACTGCTCTAACTGAAAATCAAGATAAATTATTTTATGAAGTAAAGGTTTGCTTTGGTTTGGGTAGTGGCATACAATGTCTTGTTAAATGTTATGGATGGAAGAATGTAATAAAAAATAGTCTGTTACGAAGAACTATTCGCTGTGTGGAGGTAGGTTGGCTGAACAAGGAGGATTTAGGGAACTTAAAAACATTTTGGGAAGTTCCTAGTGAATTGTATGGGGATGGCTTATCTCTCTCTAGAGGTGTGTCCCTCTTAGTTCATTAAGAAAAAATATCATGTCAAAGTGTCGTGAAGGCCTTAGGGCACCATAAAAGCAAAAGTGCTATGAGTGAAGCATTTTGGTGGCTTGGAGTGGATAATGTTGTTGAGAGAGTTGTTAGAGAGAGTGATGATTGTATGGCAGTAAATAAATCACTTACAATTTGAGTCTAACTAAGGTACAGTACCTATGGTACAGTATGCCTATCCAGAGGTGCCTTGAGAGTGTATTGCTGTGGATATTATGAGATCTATTGGGGATCAGAATAAATACATAATTGTGGTCATTGATATGTTTTCCAGGTGGTGTTATGTTAAGATCTTGACAAAAGGGACACTGACTGTGCTTTGAGTTTCTTAGATAAATTGTTTCAAGGTGAGGGTTACAAATATGTTTGTTAAGGGGAAATGGCGTTCAGTTCATCTCAATCAAAGCAAAGAATTACAAGAAAATGTGTGGTATTTCGAACAGGTCTGTGTTATGTTATGTTATGTTATGTTATGTTATGTTATGTTATTGTAATTTTTATAGTGCACAGCTGCCCCAGCAAAGGGGCGTCCCGGCGCTTTAGCTGGCAGAAGAAGATACCAATACATAACAGAAACAAAGCAGAGAGGAAATGACCAGGAAACTATAGTGGGCCAGGAGGAAAAAGGAATGTTTTGATGGCCCTCCTAAAAGCGTACAAGTCCTCAAAGGCACGGATATGAGCTGGTAGTGAGTTCCAGAGCTTGGCCGCGAGGTAACGGAAAGACCGACCTCCAGCCCGAGAGCGTTTGACCCGTGAAACTGTCACCAGATTTTGACCCGATGATCTTAAGGAACGGGAGGGAACATAGGTGGTAAGAAGATGCGCCAAAATCAGGGAGGAAGACAGCTTCAGAATGTGTCCCTCTGTAATCCCAGTGGTAATGGTATGCTGATGCACAGTAATAGAGTTCTGAAGGATGCCATTCAAATTGATCTAAGGAATAGTTTGAATTGGGAGCAACAAGTTAGAAAAAACACAGAGGGGGCTGCCACGGGTTACTCCCCTTGTGAGATTATGTGAGGGAGGAAAGCCATATCGGAGTTTTAACATTGATGGTTAATTGGTTCTGAGGGAGTTCATTGGTTATTTGAAGAAGTTCAAAACAAACTCTTGAAAAATCAAGGTGAATACAAGAGTTGCTATGACAGGAAATATAATGTTAAACCTAATGAAGTAAAGGTGTCACAGTGGGTCAAAATCGTGAAACTTGATAAAGCTCCCAAAGGAGTAAGTACATTCTATGATCCTCAAATGGTAAAACAATCTTAAACCTGTCAGTCTAAGGGTGGGCTTCCCCCAAACTTTTTGCCTTAACCCCCTCCTAGTTTTGCTGTTCAAGTTTTTGTTGACCATAGGACTCTGTGCATGTTACTACTGCTAACCAGTGCCAACATGCTTGTGTCACTCCCCTAAACATGGTAGAATTGGCTTGTACCCAATTGGCATCTTAAATTTACTTGAAAGTCTAAAGTCAAGTGGTACCCCATGTAACCAGGGCATAAAAGTTAAAAGCTACTACTGGGCCTACAGCAGTGATTGTGCCATGCACTTAAGTAGCATTTTAAAATGTCTCAGTCCTGCCATCATAGGATGTGTGAGCAGTTAACAAAATAAATCTTTTGCCAGGCCCAAATCTTCCTTTGCAATACATGTTAAATATAATAACTAAGGTAGGCCCTGAATGACCAAGAAGGCAGGGTGCAATGTATTTAAAAAGTTGAACATGTACTTTTTAGTTTTACATGTCCTGGTAGAGAAAAACCTCCTAAATTCGTTTTTCACTACTGCAAACCCTACCCTTTCTATAGGATAACATTGGGTTTCCTAATTACATTTAATAAGTGATAACTTTCAATTGGGAGTAGGTGAACAGGTCGGGTTTGGTGTCTAAAGAATTGTAATTAAAAGCCCTCTTTAATGGTAATGTCAATTTTTAAGTCACAATTCTGAAAATTACAATTTTTGAAATTTGCAATTTTCCTATCAAGAGCCATTTAGTGCCTGCGGCCTGTCCCTGAGTCACATGACTAGTGTGTAGCTGGCAGTTGGTTCTTGAGTGTTGCTCTCAGACAGTGAGACTGTGGCAAGCTTCTGAGAGGAGCTGAGCACAGGTTAATTTGGAGTTTGCTTCTGAAAAGTATTAATTTCCTAACAAGGATTGTGGTTGCTGCTTGAGTAGGGTTTCACCTCCCTCAACCAGTAACCCAATTTCTTACCCACAAGTTTAAACAAATATCTGTAAGTGTGGAAGATGACAGGTTCTGGCATTTAAGTAGAGTAGCACAATGTATTAATAGCAATGTAAGAAGTAATGATAACTAATCGCAATTGTTTGAGGATGAAGGGCTCGGCACTTAGCCTAATAGCTATGTGAGGCCAGTAATAAAACTCATCAAATCTCATAACATTAAAATTGTGAATTATGCAGCTAACACACAATTGATCCTATCTATTGAAAGCAATATACAGGATACTAATAGACCATCTGCGTGGAGAGAGGCAGCCCTGTTGGGGGTTGCTTGGCCCATCTAACGGCCGCCATCTTGGAGGGGGTGACGCTCTAGTTGTTGTACCTTCATTCTCGGACATAAAACTAGCCGTTTCACTGACGTGCAGTGGACGTGCACAGTGGGTGTGCCGCTGGCACACCGAAGGTGCACCTAAGGCAAGTCTTTCTGCGCCCGTCCGCGCTAGGACGCTGCCAGTCGCAAGAGTGGCTGCCTCTCTGGCGTTATCTAATATGTCGCCATATACTTACCCGAAGCATGTGCTCCTGGAGATTTGTAAATGTATGGGACACCCTAGTTGCAAGGAGCACTTATTTCTGAGTCAAGATCCACCTTTCAAAATATGTCCTGGCTGCAAGAGTTTCAAGCTCCCACTGACATAGCCACCCTCGACTCTCCTTCCGGCCTTTCAGGCCTTACAAGTCATTACAACAATGCCCCGGGGAGAAGTTAGCGGGAAAGAGCGGCAAACCATGCAATTTAAAAGGTCTTTATCTTAACGCTCGATCTATCCCTAAACATGCAGCAGAAATTTGAGATCTTTTAGATTCCCTTAAACAGGATATCTGTTTCCTTACTGAAACCTGGCTGCACCAGTTTGCCAACCCCTCCCTGGCGTTTGCCTTTCCGGTAGACTAATGAATCTCTACACTGGATAGAGTAGGGTAGAAGGGTGGGGAGCTAGCCATTGCGATACGGCTATCTTTGAGCATTAAACTCCTGGACTCTTTTGCCTCCCCTAACCTGGAACTGTTGGCATTTAAACTGGAGAAAGAGCATGGCCCTAGTTGGGTCGGAGCGGTGGTCTACCATCCACCAGGAGGCAATTAAAAAGATGTTTGTATCTCTTTGATGGAATCCCTGGCACCTCTCTCTTTGCATTCTCATAATATTCTATTAATAGGAGATTTTAGTGAATGTATGACATTACAAGGCATACATTTACAACGCATGCCTTTAAAATGTAGTTTTTACACCACAGCATCCCTTACAATGCATACATTTACATCGCATGCTATTACAACAAATATTTTAAAAATACATTTACAACGCATTCCATTACATTACATTATACCTTTACAAAGCATACCATTACAGCGCATACCATTACATTGCATTTAAGGTAGGTGTTGGATAGTGTAGGGGTACAAATTACTATTCTAACTCCAGGGGGTGCAACAGTAAGGTAAGTGTTGGATAGTGTAGGGGTAAAAATTACTATTCTAACTCCAGGGGGTGCAACAGTAGGGTAAGTGTTGGATAGTGTAGGGGTACTATGCGTTGTAATGATATGCGTTGTAATGACATGCGATGTAATGCCTTTGTTGTAGTACCATGCGTTGTAGTGTAATGCGATGTAGTGACATGCAATGTAATGGCTGTGTTGTAGTGGCATGCGTGGTAAAGGAATGTTGTGATGTAATGACTGCGTTGTAAATGTAGTGCGATGTGATGACTGCGTTGCAAAGGTTGTTTCACGATTTTAACCATCACTTTGATATTAACTCCGATCCAGACTCCATCAGGCTCATAGAAGCTCTGGAATCTCTAGGCCTTTTACCCAAAGTATTTAGCTCTACTCACATAGCGGGACACATACTGGATAACATCTTCTCCAATACTCAGGATATAGTAGTGGACACCCCCCCTCTCCCCCCCGATAGCCCTAACATAGACAGACCACTCGGCTCTGAAATTTGTGTTAAATTCAACGAAAGAAGTAACCAAATCCCTAGCTGCCCAAGCTCGGCAGAGACCTTGGAGGAAGGTGACCCTATCATCAGTTGGCTGGGGGTGAGTGCTTGTATTGTCAACGCTCCGTCCATCATTTCCTTTGGTTTTTCTTTGTTCGCCATAAGTTGGCAGGGTATGCTCAGACGTGAGTCCCTTGCTCACTTTGCCACTGGACCAGCAATAAAAACAGTGAAACAGGACTCCGTGAGTAATAGCGAGCCAGGTGAGACCTTCACCCAGTTCATGGACATTCCCCTGAGTGAAGTAAGGCAAGAACTCATCCGATGTAAATCTGGCTCCCCTGATGACCCTTGCCCAGCAAAATTATGGAGTTCTATAGCTGACTTTGTAGCCCCCACACTTCAACATATCTGGAACTCTTCCATTGCCTCGGGCACATTTCCGGACGTCTGGAAACATGCTACTCTCCTACCCCTAAAGAAAAAACCTAATGGGGATCCAGAAGACCTCACTAATCTCCGCCCAATATCTCTATTAGCAGCCCCGGGAAAAATGTTGGAGAAAGTCATACAGCGCCAACTGAGCATATTTGTAGAAGTTAACAAAATCCTACATGAAACACAGTCTGGCTTCCGACCCGGCTTTAGCACGGAAACGGCGCTTATTGAGGTAGCTGAGTCAGTAAGGTGGTCGCTGGATTCAGGTCAATCAGCAATGCTGGTACTCCTGGATCTGTCGGCCGCCTTCGATACGGTGGACCATGCCAGACTTCTCAGCCGGTTGGCTGAGATAGGTATTCAGGATAGGGCGCTGAGTTGGATACACTCCTATCTATCCCAGAGATCTCAGAAGGTGGCACTTGGGACGATCTCTTCGGCACCCAAGCCCCTCAGCTGTGGAGTTCCACAAGGGTCGGCCCTCAGCCCCCTTTTGTTCAACATCTACCTTGCCCCGCTCTTTACGCTAATTGCCAACTGGGGAGTCAAGGCAATTTCGTACGCCGACGACACCCAGTTGGTATTTCCGTATTCTGAGATGACGCAAGAGTCCTTTTCAAACTTCAAAGGCTGTCTCCAAGACATAGCTCATTGGATGAACACAAATAAATTAAAACTAAATGCCAATAAGACCGAAATTATCTTTTTTGGCAAGGGTCCTACCCCCGCCTCAGATCTTTGGTGGCCGACGGAGATGGGCCCTGCCCCCTTACCCAGTCACACGGCAAAAAATCTTGGAGTGAGATGGGATGATAGTATGTCCTTTACCTCCCATATCCAACAAGTTGCCGGCTGTTGTCTGAGCAAACTGAGAAATCTCCGAAAAATCCTGAGACTTCTCCCGGAGAGCTGCCGAAAAATGGTTATCCATGCTACTGTTACCTCACGGCTGGACTATGCCAATGGACTCTACCTAGGCCTACCAAAATACCTGATACAAAAGCTTCAGGTAGTTCAAAATGCGGCTGCGAGACTGCTACTGCGAATCCCACTCAAGCAGTCAGTCTCTCCGCATCTCCGATCTCTGCACTGGCTGCCAGTTGCCAGCAGAATAAAATTCAAAGCACTGACGCTAGCATTTAGATCTCTGCATGGCTCCTGCCCAGAATACCTGAAAAACCGCCTCCCCAGATACTCCCAAGCCCGCGCACTGCGGTCCAATTGCCGTGTCCAATTGGCAGTCCCACGCACGAAAAAGGCGCGACTAGGCGGTCGGACTTTCTCAGCAAACGTGCCCGCTCTATGGAACACCCTACCACAAGAAATTCAACAGGCTCCTTCTGAACTCTGCTTCAAGAATCTGCTGAAAACTTGGCTTTTCACCCAACCCCGCTAGCTCTCCTATCTTTAGCCCCAGGTCATTCTGTGTTCTACCAGCGCCGGGACACCTCCTAGCGAGGTAGCTGTTCGCGCTTTATAAGATCCAGTATTATTATTATTATTATTATTTAAGCAAGCCGGGCTGAAGAAGGCTGAAATGCCAGAAACCGGTCCTCGGTAGCTTGTTTCCGGTCCAGGGAAGGCGTGGCTTGGCAGTTCGGGCTGGACTGTTCCCATGAGGCACAGGGTCAGACTGATTTGCATATGGCCATGTCTGAACTGGGGTGGCAGAGTGGGCTAAAGAACGGTGATGGATTAAACCCAGATCAGTTGACTGGGGGTGAGTGCTTGTATTGTCAACGCTCCGTCCATCATTTCCTTTGGTTTTTCTTTGTTCGCCATTAGTTGGTAGGGTATGCTCAGACGTGAGTCCCTTGCTCACTTTGCCACTGGATTCAAGCAAGCCGGGCTGAAGAAGGCTGAAATGCCAGAAACCGGTCCTCGGTAGCTTGTTTCCGGTCCAGGGAAGGCATGGCTTGGCAGTTCGGGCTGGACTCTTCCCATGAGGCACAGGGTCAGACTGATTTGCATATGGCCATGTCTGAACTGGGGTGGCAGAGTGGGCTAAAGAACGGTGATGGATTAAACCCAGATCAGTTGACTGGGGGTGAGTGCTTGTATTGTCAACGCTCCGTCCATCATTTCCTTTGGTTTTTCTTTCTTCGCCATTAGTTGGCAGGGTATGCTCAGACGTGAGTCCCTTGCTCACTTTGCCACTGGATTCAAGCAAGCCGGGCTGAAGAAGGCTGAAATGCCAGAAATCGTTCCTTGGTAGCTTGTTTCCGGTCCAGGGAAGGCATGGCTTGGTAGTTCGGGCTGGACTGTTCCCATGAGGCACAGGGTCAGACTGATTTGCATATGGCCATGTCTGAACTGGGGTGGCAGAGTGGGCTAAAGAACGGGGATGGATTAAACCCTGATCAGTTGACTGGGGGTGAGTCCTTGTATTGTCAACGCTCCGTCCATCATTTCCTTTGGTTTTTCCTATCATCTTTTATCCCAGCATTTACAGCCCCGGGCTTTGAGAATTGTGTGGACAGTGATGTGGCACTGGAACTTTTAGAGGGTTCTCTGATCAAAGCTCTGGATACGATTGCCCCTAGTAAAGTCTGTAAAGCCTGGGTAAAATTTGCTCCAGCAACCTGGTACAACAATAGCCTTAAGAAAGAAAAAGCAGGTTGCAGGAAATGGGAAAGGAAATGGAGAAATTCCAAAGAGGAAGCACACAAACTAGCATACAAAACGGCCCTTAGTTAATATCTTAGGAACTGTAACAGTGCTAGAAGATCGCATCTGGGGTCCAGAATTAGTGAAGGCAAGAATTCTTCTAAAGAATTGTTTAAAATCCTGAAAGACTTCACTAACCCAAGAGTGAATAACTTATCAATCCCACAGACGCAACAAATCTGTGATGATCTGGCCAATCACTTCAAGCTACAGATTGATAAAATCTATAGTTCTTCCAACATACAGATGGAACCCAGTTTAGATTCATAAAAGCATAATGATCCCACTTCTTGCTTCTTAGGAACATTTGAGGCCATCACGGTGGACAATGTCCTCTGGTTATTGGCTCATCAAAAATCTGGTTCTTCATTTGATGTGGCTCTCCCTTTCATTATCACAAATCTGGCCTCGGCCCCTATTGCTGAAATAGGTAATCAAGTCAAGTCAAGTCAAAAGTGCTTTATTCGAGTTGTTACTCATAAAAGCATAATATACACCAGAATTTTAAAAACAAATTAAATTTACAATCCAGCACATTGACGCAACACTATAGGTTACATATAAAAATACATTCGGTTAAAAAGGATTAAAACATTTGATAAAAATAATTTTCAAGATGTGAAACGCCGGAGTCTAAAAGCAATTATACAAATGCAAAAAATCAATTGATCCAGACAGAGAATAGTTAGTTATCTAGCAATCACTATCTTGATACAAGGTCATTAATAAATAAAAAGCAGTAATGTCAAATTCATGAGGACCAGTTTGTCACACAGAGAATAGTTGTTTAACTAGCAGTCTCTGTCTAAATTGTCAGGCAGAGAATAGTTATTTAACTAGCAGTCTCTGCCTGAGCATCCATGCCCAACCCAGGTATTTTGCTGTAGCTATCAGGATCCAAGAAACTTGAGTCGTACAAATAATTCGCATAGCTACAGAACTACTTGATGTCCCAAGGTTCCTACACATAGGAGCTAACCATACTCGTCTTGGAATAGCATATGATCTGCATGAAAACAGAAAGTGACCCAGAGACTCATCCCCCAACCCACAAGCTGGGCAGGTGTTATTTCCACCTGAACCCCATTTAGCTGTCAATATTTTTATAGGAAGTGCACCAGCTCTCAGTTGGAATAAGAGCTTCCTATCACCTGGTTTGGAGATGATATCCCAATATGGTTCCAAGACTGGATACATTTTAGCCTCAAGAAAATGCGAAGACATGGACCCAGAGCTTGAAGCATTTAAAGTTTTAGTAGCAATCCATTCCCAAAAAATATCTTTTAAGACACGCTTAGAAGGGAAAGATGCCCCAGCAGGGTCCTGCCATAAAGAACTCAACCCTAGCTCAAACAATAAAGTTTTCAATAATTTAAGCCAGCTTATCTTGTGAAAGCCATCAGCCTTGATCACATCCACAAAACCCGCGGCATAATGTGAGAGCTCAGGAGTGGTCCAGAGTCTGCGCCAATACAAGATCGGGCGTAATCTGGCCAAGTCCTTGATTTGTTTCCTTCCCAGATCGTATCGGAGAGGCAACAACGGAGTACTTTTAGGTGTACCGGTAAGAGTTCTTAAAAATTTATTTTCAGAGGCTTGCAGAGATGTAAGATTTTCAAAGCCCCACATTTCAGCGCCGTAAAGTGCAGACCCAATAGCCTTTGCTTCATATACCAATAGGGCTGGTTTAACAGGTTTGGTTAGCGACTTCCTGTGTTCAGAATTAATTGTGCCAGCTATTTGTTTGTGTCGCAGAATAGCAATATTTATATGCTGGCTCCACCTGTGGTCATCAGCTATTTGGATACCTAGGTATGTGAATGATTTAACTAACTCTAAAGGCCCACCACTCATCATAATTTTGGACTTAAAGCTACGCTGTGGCTTGAAGCTCATTAGTTTAGTTTTCGTAGTATTCACCTCCAGTCCATGTTCCCCACAAAAGTTCTCAAAAATTGTCAGAGCACGCTGTAGTCCACTAGGGGTTTTTGATAAAATTAGCGTGTCATCCGCAAACATTAGTATGGGGATTTTTAGTCCTGCAAGAGAAGGAGCATCAACATTCGCAGTTACCAATCGAGAAACTACCCCGTTTATGAACAATGTAAATAGAGTAGGAGCCATTGAGCACCCTTGTCTGACCCCTTTTTCAACACGGAAATCAGGAGTGACCATCCCGTGACCGCCCCACTGAATTTTTGCATAGTTAGACTCATGGAGGCGCAGTATCAGGGTTAGTAACTCATCGGAAACCCCCAAGCTATGCAAGACCTGCCACAGTTTTGCACGCGGGACCAGGTCGAATGCAGCCCGCAAGTCGACAAATGCCGCGTACAGGCTACACCCCCCCAGAACCACGGTTTTCCACTGTAATAATTGGAAGCGGAACACTTGATCGATCGTGCTTGTTGCCCTTCTAAAACCTGCTTGGAATGGAGATAGGATATTAAAATCCTCAGCCCAGTCGAGAAGCCTATTGACCACCACGCGACCCACGATTTTTTGCACAGTGTCAATGAGGCTGATAGGCCTATAGTTACAGGGCTGAGCTCGGTCCCCCTTCTTGTACACGGGGATAATAACTGCTCCCCTCCATGAATCAGGGACATCTGCTCCTTGAGCAATTGAATTAATAAGCAAATGTATATATTTGCACCAGCGTTCACTATCGTTTAAGAATATATCGGCGGGCACTCCATCTTGACCTGGAGCTCGCCCGCATTTTACTGCACAAATTGCAGACATAATCTCTTTATAATTAAAATTATCATCTTCAAAAAACTTCATAACCGTACTGTCCTCAACTGAGACCCGGGTATTAAGAGTGTATTGCGAACTAAAGAATTTAACCCATGCCTCCTGTGAGACATTATTACTTGGTGACTCTTCAGCTCTCTCAGAGCCCCATTTTACAATATTCCAGAATACTCTGGAATCCTTCCTGTCACTGGCCATTTTCAGTTTGCACCAGTGTTGCTCGTCCCAATCCTTCTTAGCATTAGCAATGCATACTTTATATTCTTTCCTAGCTAGAGGAACAGACACACAGTCTCGCTTCTTGATTGCCCGGCCAAGGTCGAGTGTTGCCTTCCTACAATCAGAGTTATACCATCTAGCATCTTTTCTGGTAATAACCCCCTTATTCTTATCAGGTCTTAGAAAGTGCACCTTGATCTTACCAAAGAGGGTATCATGTATTTTGACCACTTCCCCCAGATCCTTAGGAGAGGCATTAGCCAGTTCCATAGCTAGAATGGCTTGATCAGTTTCACTGTTGATAATATCAATAGCCTGCTGATTTCTCGCTACAGTGTCCCAACGTAGCCTAGGCATATTGTTCTCGGGGATAATGGACGGAGGAACTAATTCTTTCGTGCAGCTAGAGTTTGATTCAGCATGCCACCATTTGTGAGTCACACATAGGGGGTTATGGTCACTCTCAGATCTTATAATGACTTCCATATCACAAAGGGCAGGCCACAAATGCAAACTGCAGATCACATAGTCAATTCGACTTTTGTGCCTCCCATTGTCGAAAGTTGGTGAACCAATTCTATCCCTAGCTGTTCTCCCGTTCGTAGCTCTCAAGCCTTTTTCAAGACACAGTGCATTAATAGCTATAATGTCCTCTGTCCAACGGGAGACTGGTTTCAGTTGCAGTTCAGGGATGCCCCAAAAGGAATCCTCATCAGCACCAGTGAAAGCATCTCCCGCAACCAATGGCTCAAACGTCCTATTAAGGTCTCCTGCTATAACAATGTTATTTTTAATGGAGTGCTCCTCAATAAGGTCGGCCAAGGTTAATAATGTTTCAGATCGACCTTTGGAACTCCTAATATAAATATTGTAACTATCAAGTGACCCTGTTCTATCATTAGAAATCCTAATAAGCTGGATATCATTATGTCCAATAGCTATGTTTTTAACTGAGAGATTTAGTGCCTGTCGAATCCAGATAGTAAGCCCCCCCATAGGTCTACCTTTCGGACCCTTGACGGCTGACACATAAAAATTCAAATAGCTTAATACAAAGACAGGATCGCATGCCCAAGTCTCCTGGAATATACAGATATCAAATTGGGTAACAAAACCAAGCCAGTCCCCACAATCGAGCTTGGATGTCAGACCAGCTATATTCCAGGAGAGTAGGTTAGCAACCCCTGACAGACGACCCTGGTGTAATCCAGGAAAAAAGTTTGGTACACAAGCCTCACCATCTGCTTGGACTAGCGAGTTATTCAACAAATCATTGGTGAGGCAATTAACATTCTGGGTAGGTAAGCTATCCAAATTTTGATCCCCATTAGCTAGTGGTACTGGGCTTAGTTTTATAGAAAGTCAATCACAGTCATCAAGATTGGAAAAGGCTGAAAATCTATTCTCTAGATTTAGACCCCACTCTGGCTGCTTCACTTCCCTCCGCCCTTTTGTTGGGACAACGTTCCACTTAGTTTTTAGCATTATTTTATTAGAGACCCTCCCACTACACTGATAGAAGAAGTCTAAAGTGAGTGGAATGATTTCAGTCGATCTCCGCTGCGGAGGTAGAAGGTTAGGTAGAATATTGGCCAAAACCTCTGGGTCAGAAAAATGTAGGATGACACAGTCACCCAAAAACTTCTTTGTGCTATTGCCTATCCACCTCACCCTTCTAGCCTTTACTATTTCGTCAGCCAATTGGTGCTTACCCCTAGGAGTTATTACCATATTATTTGTTAACCAATAAAGTGCTTTAGACAATAGGGATGAGGTAGATTCTTCCTGACCAGACTGCAAGAGAGGAACATTGGCTAAAACCAAGACCAAAGGAGAGGCCTCAACTATCAGCTCTACCGCACCATTTACAGATTCTGGGGCGGAGGATGCATCTGGAGGAACATCTTTATTCTCTGCACTATCTAATATGGATATCAAGGGAGCCACCGAAGGAGCTGGTAGTGAGGAAGCCCCACCGCCCACCAAAGAAGAAGAGGCCTTACTGGACTCAACCCTACTAGAAACAGCATCTGGTAGTTTGCCTACCTCAGATAAGGTTTGATTCAGTAAACCCCCAAGGCGATTCACTTCTTTAGTGAGTTTATCAATTCTGCCTAACAGCGGATTAACAATGTCCTTTATCTTAGTGTCTATCATACTCAATAAATTCTTAAATTGACCACTAGTAAGAGACAAAGAAACGTCATCCAGAGTGTCATTTTCTTCCCTAGCGGATTTGCTAGGGGGCGATGCAATATTTTTGCGGCTTGATCTGAGCCCAAATCGTTTTGGCTGTGGCTGTGGCTTTTTAGCCCCTCTGGTGGAGCGTGGAGCAGGCACCGGAGTGTGGGCTTTATCCTCGGGTAGTTGTTGATCAGTCTCCGTCTCACTCTCGCTGTCTAGCTCAATCAGAACCGACCGGTTCATTACAGCGGTACCAGCTTGGTCAGATTCACTTACAGGTGGACAGCAGGAGCTAGGTTGCTCTGAGGACTCGGCAAAAACTGAAGCCGGCGAAGTTGGTGAACTCAGGGCAGACGGTGAACTCAGGCCAAGTGAAGATCTCCTGTCACTATTGATTTTAGCAACTACCTGAAAGATATAGTTGTCCATAGTGTTTTTTGCAGGGGATAACTTTTTGCCGGGCATATTTCACAAACAAAACAATGCTTTTCAGAAGCACGGGGTAAAACAGGTGCTCCAAGAGTCAACAATTCAAATCAGTAAATAACCCCCAGCTAAAACACAGGCTCACCTCCTTAGATCAGGTTTTCGAGCAGAGTAACGGGCCCAACCCAACCTTGTCCAGCCTCGGACGGCCTCAGACGGCCCGCCCTTTGCCCGGGCTTCGCCCGGCGCTCCCGCATTGCGGTACGTAATGTAAATAAATAGGCTCGAGAGTGTTCTGGGGGCGGGGCACCGAGTCAGCGCGGACCAGGTGTGCTGTGCAGGCAGGGACTCCTGGGAGAGCGAGTCCCTGCTACAGCCCCGGTCTCTACCGCCGACTGCAGATGGATTCTTGAGGCAAGATGGAAGTGCCCCCGCAGTTTTCCTCCATCGAGACTGTGAGCTAGGAAATGCTCCCAACAGCCGGTAGTGGCCCTAAGCACGACGCGGCACCCGCGCAGCGGGTGCGGCTAGGAGTGATGCTGTCAGGAGAAGGCGTCCACAGTGACCACAAGTGAGCACGCTGCAATTTTATTAGAATCCCACAGGCAAGTCGTAGAGCAGGGCTTTTCACTGCCTGCAAGGTTCCCGGGGGCGGGGCACCGAGTCAGCGCGGACCAGGTGTGCTGTGCAGGCAGGGACTCCTGGGAGAGCGAGTCCCTGCTACAGCCCCGGTCTCTACCGCCGACTGCAGATCGATCCTTGAGGCAAGATGGAAGTGCCCCTGCTGTTTTCCTCCGTCGAGACTGTGAGCTAGGAAATGCTCCCAACAGCCGGTAGTGGCCCTAAGCACGACGCGGCACCCGCGCAGCGGGTGCGGCTAGGAGTGATGCTGGCAGGAGAAGGCGTCCACAGTGACCACAAGTGAGCACGCTGCAATTTTATTAGGTAATCATTCTTTAATTACATGTTCCTTTCCGCAGAAATGGAAGCAGGTACAAATCAGACCTATATATAAAAAAACTATGGCCGATCCATTGGATCTTCAAAATTACATGCCGATTTCTCTTCTCCCTCTGTTTTCAAAAGACATGGAAGCTGCAGTAAATAAACAGCTAGCTCAGTACCTAGAAGTGAATAATCTGCTTGACTCTTCTAGTCAGGCTTTCGGGCCTCGCACAGTACGGAGTCCACACTAACAGAAGTGATTGATACGTCAAGCTGGCCCTGGATAAGGGAATTCCGACTGTGCTGATTCTTTTGAATCTGTCAGCCACTTTCAACACCATCTCCATCGAATCCTGGTGGATACACTACAAGAGTTTGGTGTCAGAGGAATGGCACTGAGATGGTTTGAAAGCTTCCTTGCCGACAGATCACAGCAAGTCCTACTTGAGTCATTCACCTCTCAGACTGTGTTTGTGGACAAAGGTGTACCACAGGGCTCCATTCCAAGCCCCACACTATTCAACATTTATGTAATTTCCCTGGCTTCCATTATTAGATCTTGCGGGCTAGACACCGTTTTGTACGCAGACGATACTCATTTAATCATTATCATCAATGAAGAACCCACCTCGACCAGAGAACGGTTCAAAAGGTGCATGCTAATGACGGCGGCTTGGATGACTGCTAATTTCCTACAGCTGAACACAGCCAAAACGGGGATTCTGTTGTTTGGAAAAGCAGAGGAGCTCTGGTCTGCAAACTGTAGCCTCCTGAGTTAGGAGACCTTCCGACCCCAAAAAAGAGGGTGAAAAATCGAGGTATTATGGTGACTGATAAACTCTCCATTGAGCAACACGTGAAAAACTTCTCGGGCACCTGCTATGGCTTGATGCATATGCTCAGAAAGGTCTTTCCTTAGTTACCCCTCTCTGCAAAAAAAAAAATGCTTATCCAGGCATTACTAGTAAGTAGGTTGGATTACGGCAATTAGCTACTGATAGGGATAAGGGAAGATCTTCTCTCCAGACTCCAGGTCATTCAGAATACGGCTGCACGTCTTGCCCGTAATCGTCCATCTTGCTCGCTCCACAAGCCTTTTTTGCGCCAACTCCATTGGCTGCTGATTAGGAAGCGAGCGTTATTCAAACTTTTATGTCTAGTATTTAAGACTCTTCAGGGGTAAGGCCCGGTCTACCTCAGAAAAAGATAATCCCCTATATTCTCGGTAGGCAACTGAGGTCGAGCAATCGGCGGTTGTTGCACCCAATGAGGATCAACAAGATCAGAATGAGAGGTCGCTCCTTTTCCTATCTTGCGCCGGTCCACTGGAATAAGCTCCCTAATGACATCTGTGATAGTCCTAACATGGGGCAGTTCAAAAAACATCTAAAAACTTTGCTGTTCAGTCATTAATCAGTGGCCTTGTCTTCACCCCTCCGATATTGTGGTGCCGAGAGATCCCTGTGGGGATGATTAATTTTGCGACTAATAAATTCAAATAATAATAAGAACTAAATAATAATGCTATGGACATCTACCACAACTGCATAAGAAACATTGTTGAGTGGAGAAGTGTGGCTCACTGGTTAGAGGAGGTAGACCCTGAAGCAGAGGTCAGACCCGGGACCAGGGTTCAATTCCCGACGCGGCAGGGTCTTGAGCCCAAATATCCAGGGACTCGATAATTCTCGTTTCGGTGCCGACTCGAATCACGGTTTTACACTCTGCAGCTCTGGGCATCAGCCTGCTTAATCTCCACTACGGCCCCCCCGCGGCGGGATGCCTGGCTTTCACCTTGGGGATGCCCATTACGGGTATCTCACAGGGAAAAAAGTCAGGACGGGTTCCCAAGGCAAGCGCCGAGATGCCTACGGGTAATCGAGCGCTATATAAGAACGCATAATAATAATAATAATAAATGGCTTAACATGAACTTATTGAAATTCAATGGAGATAAACTGAGTTCTTATACTACCCAGCGAACAAAATTCCCATGAAACTTCCCCCTAACTTTTAGCCACAAATGAGTGAAGAGGTGAAACACTCAGAAACAGTGCAAAGTCTGGGGGTCACCTTTGACAACAAACTATCCACGGAGAGCAACATACACAAAGTCGCAGGTACCTGTTTCGCACTACTTCGTGGATTAAAGAAACTATTATCCCTGATCTTGCCCTCGCAACTGCAGCTTGTTATGTTCTAAATTGAGGTTTTAGTGCCAGGATACCTGAATGGTGACAATGCGCTCTATAAATGGTAGAAATAAGTAAATAAATATATGAAGAATTCTATAGTTATGATAATGCAGAAAAAACTCATAGTCATGGTAATGTTGAAGCTGACCATAACTTTATGGCTGAATTAAGTTCTGAGCAGGAAAAATGAGTCAGTGGTTTAACGAAACTTGAGCCCCCCCGCCCCTCCTTTGCAAGGTGTATGGAGGGGCCCCTGCTCCGGATTTAATCGGGAGCTGTCAGGCCAGAGTACTGTGCTGAGGGGCCCCCTGCAGCTTGGGGCTCCCCGCACCGCGGGGATGTGAGGACCTGTGTTACGCCACTGATCAGTCTTTTGGGGGAATGTGTACTTCGAGCAGATTTACAAAGTGACTGATTCCACCGCTAAAGTTCTTGTTCCTGTGTCGCAAAGGTCATCTGCAGATGAGTCTGGTATCGTTGTTAAAAGTTCCACGAAAAAAATAAGGTGTTCCAAATCCTTGGACCAATTTTATTGGGTTTTTGCAGACAACAGGGCCGCACCAGCCGATAACACAGGATGTGAAATTTGGTATACCCATAAACATGAACAAGAAACCTGCACAGTTGCTCCCCCATGCCCCAAACATTAAGCGACAATGTAAATATCCCACAAGTCCAGCATCAATCATGTGTAGCATTCCCCCGTTCACGCGTCCCATACCCCCGAATTTCAACCTCAAATAATGAGATTACTGTGTTAATGAGTGTCACAACAATCCTTCTGTAATCTGACCATTTTAACAAGATTTTGTAGTGCTTCTGAGGGTATCCCCTGGCCTGGTGCACAGCACCCTTTAGCACCATACAATGATCTTCTTACACGCGGCAAGGGACGGTTGGGCCTGGATGATTTTTAATGTGATTGTTATTGTTTATACATAAAGAATAAGTCTAGGATTTTTATTCTGTATATTGTGCATGTACAATTTTGGTTAATTTAGTGTTACTTCTATAAAATAAAGTAAGTTTCTATCTTTGTTGTTATATTTAAGGGAGGGGGAAGTGCAGTGTGAGTAGAATGTTGTATTTGCCGGAATATGAAATGGTGGAATGCTGTGGGAAGTCGGTGATGGTGGTTGAGAGGGGAGTTGAGTGGTGAGAAGGCTGGTCTGGTCATCACACTACTTTTGGGTCATAACCTGGAATTCTGATCTCCCTTTTTCCTTATCTAAAAACTTCCACTGCTCCACTGCCTCTCTACTTCTTTGGGCGTAAGGGGGCACCTATCCTCCTGGGCATGGGTCTGATCCCAGAAACTTTTGATCCTCTCCTATGTACCGCCACATGGCAGTACAGAAGTCATGCATGTCCCTGGCTACCAGGGGCTCTGATGGAACAAAGTACAGTGTGTCCAGTCCAAATGATGTGCAGCAGAAAATTTCCTATAAAAGTAATGTGCGGAGAAGATGTCTACTTCCCTCTGAACAGGCCCCCTTCCCCAGTTTGGAAGATCGGAAAAAAAAATAAACTGGGGAATCCTGTCTTCAATCTAAAGGGCCAACTGGTTTGCAAATCTCAAATCAGGTGCAAACTACTGTGTGTGTCTAACTCGATATTACATCCGGGGTGCAAACTGACAGCCTAACGGCTAAGGCGCTCGACCTCGGACCTGGGGATCTGGGTTCGAGTCTCGGTAACGACGCCAATAACCCCCTGTGATTCTGGGCAAATCACTTAATCTCCCCGTGCCTAAAAAAAAAAGTGAAAGTGTGTCCTCATGTAATGTAACTGGTGCTATGTAAAGCGCTCTGATAACTGATTCGGTTCGGTTCTAGTTCGCGCTATATAACAACTCCCATAAAAAACTAAAAACACTGGGGCTTTTTGGGAATAACGTGTGCCATTAGCTCGGCCTACCTTATTTTGATGCGGGTATACCAGAATGGGTTGCAAATTCGCAAACGGAAAATACAGACACGCCTGCAATGGGAATTTATTGGATGTACAATTTGGGGCTGGATAGCCATCCACTTGCCAGCATAGTGCAATATGGCCCTATGTATAATAATTCATTTTTAAGAACAATCATATCCATAAATCTGCGTTCCTAACTATGGAAAGAGGCTGCTGAAGTTATTGTTCAGTTCCCCATATTTTCTAGCAGCTAAGCCATCTCTTATAAAAACACACACAAGACCAACAATAATCAAAACGTAACCTGCATTCAAGGGGACATTTTATGCGGTATATTTCAGGTTTCCATGAGCATTAAGCGGATCCATCACATCTAAGTCACTCTGACGATGGCCCACATCCTGCCAGTTAACCAATGCATTTCATAATGAGGGCCAATATTTAACTTTCCGGCAGGCATCCTGGCATCAACAGAAGCGGTAAACATAATGGCTCACAATTAATAAGGGCCCCGGGGAAAGCAGCAGACAACCACCTCCTTTAATCTACATATTTATGAAGGAGCATCAAACATTCATGCCACTCTCACTGCTGGGGCTGGTGGCTGTGACAGGAACTCTTCTGGATACGTAATGCCGTCCCCATTAAATGTTAGTAGCAGTAAAAAAAGGTGTATTTCAAAAGCTGCACACACTATTACACCTTTAAAGAAACTGACTCACCAATGTAAATATTTTAACAATGTTAAAGCAAAGGGTTTGTGTCGTCTAAAAAAAAAAGCTTCCTACTTTCAGCGAGGCACATGGCGACAGAGTGATTCATCTTTAAATGCCCAGGAGAGACAAAATCTTACAAAAACCGCTATGATGCAGCAGTAACCTAGCAGCACATCCTAGCAACGCGCGGCGCAGCTTAATCCCAAAGATAGGGTTTGAAATGGGTTTCAAAAGATACAGGCTGCGTGCCAATTAAACCACTCTCTTCTTGACTAACTTAGGTATATGAAATGCTAGAAACTACTCACAGTAAATCACTTTCGGTCGAACAGCATACACAATACAATAAAATGACAATTAAAAATGCTACCGCCTTAAGGTTTCTCTTTTTTTACCGTGTAAACTACTAGAATCCGTCTTTCTTTTATTGTATTGTGTTGTATTAGTTTACTAGGGCTATACACTGTATTTACATAACACGCAGTGGTAGCATAAGTTTTATCGAACATACTGACAGATTTTCCAAGGTTTCACTATGAAATCTTACAGGAAAGGTTTCAGGACTGCCTTTAAACCCGTGTGACAATTACCAATAAGAATGGTTTGTGTTATGGTAGAGCTGTGTCAAGAAAGGGCCCTGAGTGGAACAGGGGGAGGCAGGGAAATATGAATATTTTATAGAGCACAAAACAATTGCACCTAGTTTTTTCCAGATATTCTGATGTCTCCTTAGTAGAATTCAAAAAATAAATCTACTTGAAATTAAGGACGTCCTGCCGAATTAATATTGATAATGTATTGCTACAAACATCAATTATGAGTCATTAATGTAACAAGGAAAAAAAAAGTATTTTAAGAGGGGAATGAGTTGTGTCACAGCTTGCAAGAAAATTGCATTTTTAGTAAGCAGGATGAGCTGAAGCATTATTTTTGGTAAAAGTTGCAGATATTTTGCATATTTTAATGTTCAAACGTAAACGAAACAATATTTATGCAATCATATTTTTTTTAACTATTGGAAACCGTTAGGCTGCCATCTGCCTCGCTCCAGGGACTCTTCTCCAGCGTAGCATGGACTTTGATAATTTAAATTATACAAAGATGAAATAAAAATGTGTGAAAAATTAAAGAGAGTGGGGATCTGCATTGTAGGTGGTCGATTATTTAGAAAATTAATATAATCCCCGGTTTTGGAGATTCCGAGCAGTGAGTTGGCCCTGGAATGGTATGAATGCTGGTTGCTGAGTTGTATTGCTTGAGTGGCTGGCTGGCTTGTTCTATTCTACAGGCAGACCTTTTTCTCAAGTGAGTCCAGATCTGCTTCATGTGACTACGTCAAAGGAAATTACACCAATGGTGTGCTACATTGTGTTATTTTGAAATATATATTTAACACAGTTACTCTAACAGTGCATTCATGTTTATATCTGGCTTGACAGCACAGTTTTAAAAATATACATTGAGTGGGCTATGCTCTGCCCAGAGGACTATTTCCCTCTCACCTTATTCTTTTGGCTCTTTGGTGTATGATTCTACTTTCTAAAGCGTGCTTACATTGCAATAACCAAGGGACTTATTTACATCTGAAAAGTACATTCAATCATCACACATTAGGAGGTATTAGCTCTGAGCCATTGCGGCATGACGTGATCCATCCATATTATTTATTATTTATTTATTTGAAAGTTTTATAGAGCGCGAACAAGACCCTTGCGGGTATCAGAGTGCTTTACAGTAAAAAAGTGTATAGGCATAACAAGCAGTAAAAATAAGCAGGACCGTAAGTATAACATCAAAAAGCAAAGGGACATATTAAACATTTAAGGATAATCAGGACCAAAAGGGTGGCAGCAGAGAACAATCAACGGATAGAAGGGTAAGTCAGATGAGGTGCAAAACAGTACCGATTGGTTTTGAAGGATGATGGTAGTACATTGATGGTGAAAACTACAACAATAAGTGGAACAAAGCTGTACATATAAGATCCAAGCATTAAATAGGTAGGAAAGAAGAATGGAGTAGGGGTTCTCCACAGTCATGTGAGGCAATGTTTATGTGAATTTAGCCATAAGGATGCCTTTTACTTCCAGTTGTATGATGATTGATATATGCTTTCTCTCATGACTTCAACAGTTGGGGACACATTTTATTTTATTTTTTTACCCTGCAAAATTTTAATTAAAACTTTTTTTAAAAATCATTACACATTAAATTTTGTCATCCTATAGTATTAAAATCAAAAAGCAATCCATATTTTTCTATCACTGAACTCAGCTTTTTATTGCTTTAGTTCAGGGTGGGAGTGT
Source organism: Lissotriton helveticus (assembly GCF_964261635.1). Classification (NCBI taxonomy): domain Eukaryota; kingdom Metazoa; phylum Chordata; class Amphibia; order Caudata; family Salamandridae; genus Lissotriton; species Lissotriton helveticus. The sequence goes on along the minus strand of NC_136060.1, from coordinate 329,317,513 downwards.
GGAGGGGAGTGAAGGTGGGTGTGGGATATATGCACTTGCATTCCCCGTCGCCCTTTCCCATCTGTGTTTTTTTTTGTTTGTTTCTTAAATTTTATATAGCATGAACTTGACCCGAAGGTATCAGAGTGCTTTAGATGAGTACCAGCTGCATTACAGGCGGACACAGGGAGATTAAGTAATCTGCCCAGAATCACAGGATGTTTGAGCCTCCGGCCAGACTCGAGCCTTGTTCCCCATCTTCAAAGTCGGCCGCCTTAGCCGTTAAGCCACACCCTCTCCCTTTCTGATTAGCTTTCCATGTATGCTTACTTGCAATAGATTTTCCATTTATTAATGTTCCCATTATTTTCTCGATTTATCTTTTATTCACTGTCCTTCCTTACTTATGTTTTGACACAAAAATAAACTTTGACAAAGCCAGTAGATCTGGCTTTCATGAGCTAAACATGTAAATAAAGACGTACAAATCTTGTTTCCAGATGGGAAATCCGGGTTTACAGGCTTTGCCAATGCTTGTCACCAATAAAGCAGCATACCAGAGGGCAGAGTGAGGCCAAAGAATAGCACACATATTGTTCAAAGGGAGGGACCCAGAAATGGAGGGGGAAGGAGAGTGGGAGCGCTCAGGGAGTGGAATTTTCAGGATGCAAATAAATAATTGCAGCTTGATTCACAAAACCAACAGTCCTTTCTTACTGAAGACACCTCAACAGTGAAAACCTACTCTCTTGACTTCTTACCACTGATTACAATTACCAAACACAGGGAGGCCATAAACTCTCAAACTTAGGCTATGCAACCCATCAGCATATTAACAAAAGAATGGTGCAGTTTTCTTATATCAATGTGCACATTTTCTCCAACGTATTCCTGACTCGCTCAGAAATAAGACTTTTAATACCCATCATATTACCTCAGAAACCGATCAAAAAGTATCCACTTTCCAATAGACTAAAAGCTTGACGAAGGGAAGCAACGATTGTAACCAGCAAAGTTACAATACTTGTTCTACCACACCTGCTACCTTGCACTCAACCCACTTCCATTGCCTGAACATCCACTGACACTTGAAATTCTGCCTGAGATTGACCACAGCAATAAGAATAGTGATGAAATCCCCAGCACAGGCGAAAAAGCACATGAATCAGCCACCTTACACTCAAAAGACAAACCTTTTCTCAAACTGTGTCTCAAATAGACAAAATACGATTCAGTACCCTTGCAGTTCTGCTCTGGCACAGATAGGTGCTATTAAAGCGCAGCCAGGTAAATGCCACACCATAATATGCTCGTGACTAGGGCGCTCCCCTAACTCTTGACCCCAATTTCCACTACCTTCGGACATCATGATTGCTTAATGAATCCTTCAGAATAGGATACATCCTCCTCCACCCTGCTCAAATGTGACCTCCCAGCAAGCATGAAACTCCCACCAGTAAAACGGCCAAATCAACCCTCACAACTATTAGGAATGACACAAAGAGAACAAATCAATTGCAATGCTACTACTGCAGCCGTTCACCTAGGAGGAGCATGTGAATGTTGCCTATCTCTTGTAAAAGTGACCGAAAAACAAATGAATGCGCAAATCCTGTAACTGAACAAACTAAAGTGGATTCTAAACTATGTTTTGTGACAGCCAACAAACCGCTCATTGCAGATATATTTAATGCATTTGAACCTAGCATCCTCCTCATAACAGGGACGGGGCTTGCACACTCACCAAAGCCCCTTACAGATGTGATGATCCCCCAAGAATACCAGATGTTGCTGAAAGAGATCCGGAGATTGTGTCACTCTTTTGCATAGAAAACACCCCACTTACACTTTCACGAGCCTTTTCCATGTCCTTTGAATATTTGCATTTTTACACCAGGGTCTCCAACACCTGCACCTTACAGTAGTATAGTACCCTCTAGGCAAAACAGTCTTCCCGGAAGAATTCACCAACTTCTTGACTATTACCCTACTGTTCCAAAGTTGTTGGGGTGAGATTGTCCCCTGTATGCTTCAGAGGAGCATGCGCCCTTCCATGAGTCCCCTCTAGCAAGTCTCTGTGCCCTTTGAGCATCTTTTTATGATTCAGTGGACACGAGATTTATATGTGTATGATGAAGGTCTGTGACATGATGTGGGACTTAGAGCAGTGTAGCATTTCTAAGTACACAGTGACCACTGTCATCTCGATGGACTGGTAAATACTGGTGGTGGTGGCAGCAGATTATTTGAGGTGTGGGTTCAGGCCTATCTCCTGTTACCAGCATAAGGGGAGTGGCTTCCTGGCTCCCGCTGCTAAAAGAAGGGTTCCAGCAGTCCCTACAATCACATTCTTTGCTCCATCCAGGTGTGGCATGGATTGCATATGTTTATTTTATGTGTGCTGCCCTGAGTGGCAGGATGAGCATAACATTGCAGGTATTTGTTTTAAATCTATCTTGGATCTGCTGGGTAAGAGTAGTACACAAAGTGGAAGATGGAGAGAGCCTGCTGGACAGGGGACGTACATTAAAGGTTGTCCCTAGAACATTCATGAAGGTATTTGCAATAGCCTCGGCTCTTGTGAAAGGAGGGAGGGAGGCAGACACCACTTTCAATTAAAAGGAAAGCATCTGCCCCCTTCCTGTTCCCTTCTTCACAGGAGTATGCATGGACAGATTTTGTGCATCAGCCAGGTGAGAAGGCCCAGTCCTATTGTTCGTTTTGTTTAGCAATCTTCTGTCAGGAAACATCGAGCTCCTCCCTATTGCCTGTAACATTTACATAGTAATGACCTCTGGCTGAGTAGATTGGTGCGGGATGAATTCCTTTAAAACCCCACAACTGATCAGGCCAGTGGAATATACATTTTTGGTCTACTAGCTGGGTATAAATAGGAAGTCCCAGGGTCAGTGTTCCAGGATTCCTCACTGAACTGTGTCCAGGCAGTCTACAGCAGATGACTGAGTTCCATTGAGATCTCTGAGTTCCAAGGCTGGGGTCTTAGGACAGTCCATCTCCAAGATCAGGGCCAGAACTGCTGTCCTGTTGCAATCTTGCTAGCAGCGTTGTGAAGGGAGGCTTGAGGGATAGAGCCATCACTGAAGAGAAAGGAGACACTGGAGGCATTCCCACAGTGGGAAGCTGCCTGCAAGGTTGGTGTACAGTCCAGTTATCCAATAATGAGTAGTTGTGCATAGAAAGTAGGCTTGCATATCTAACGAGTGGAATTAAAAAACATGTGTGCTAGATTCATTGCCATGTTTTTCTGACACTCACATTAACAATCTGGGGAAGAACATTACTATTCTCTGTTTCTCTTTTCATAAGCACAACAGCTGAAATGTAGCTGCAAGAAGGAATGTCCTTTCGAGTTCCATCAAGCACGAAGATGGAAGAAAGGTAGAAATATGCTACCCCTGCACCTACATTTTGAGGCAGAAGCATTTTTCACTCCAATGTGTGAGAAAAGATGATTAGAACATGTGACAGACCTTTCTTGCTCCATAGAGCATCATGTATAAATGAGGTATATGTGGTAATGGTGCAGAGGCGTGAATAGACCCACGGAGTACTTCTTGGACAAAGGCTGCAATACGAAGTTCCGACTTCAGGTCTGATGACATAACAAGGTACTTGGGGGAAGACTTACACGACTCGGTGTTTCAAGATAGAGTACAAGAACTGTCTGTTGTTGTCTTACTCCCAACACTCTTGTCTACTTGAGCATAACTCTGTAGGGAAGGAATAAAAGACACCTTCCAATATTCTGTTTCCCCGAAAGCCCATTGCTTCTTCTTGGGGCTCAAGAAAATCACAAGAATGTGACCCAAGTAATATGGGGCAACACAATAGTATTGGTTCCAAATATGGCACAAGGGATGTTGGACATCATTCAATGTATATGCCCTATAGTGGAAAAAGGCGGAGGATTGTACAAGGTAAATTAAGAAACGTTTGAGCTATCTGCAGCGTTTATATATGGATGAAACCCCATTCTCGGAATATATAATAAGAACTGGATGAAGTGGAGAGAGAGAGGGAGAAGCAGAGAGAGAGTGTGTCGCTGTCTCTACCCTTGACACCACTAAACACAGAAACCAAAAGAGAGGCAGAGGTGATTTGAAAAGAGGGGTTATGTAAAAGAGAAAGTGAATTGAGGCCACACCGGAAAATGAGCCGTTCAGAGACAAAGAGGTCCTGAAAGAGTGAATCCTTGAAAGACAAATGTCAGCGAGAAAGAAAATATCATATCAACAAAATTGAAGAAAAGGTTCAGAAATATGAAAAAGTGTCAAAAGCACAATACATTGTGAAATCCCTCTAACCCCTATGCCCTGTCACTAGGGGAGGGTCAAACCTGCTTAACATGTCTTTAATGTTTTTACATTTTTATGCATGAACTTCAGGACTACAGTCTATAATGCCATTTTTCCACAGATTTCGACTGATTTTCCACGTCAGTGATAAATCATGTTTCTGCTGTTAATAGAAAGGTAATGTTAAAGAGGGGCAGTGACATCAAGTACCAAAACTCTCTGTTTTTTGTGAGCCATGATTGGTCTTTGTGTGGTGACCAAGGACATGGTGGAATTACATTATCTAAAAGAGCATTCCCAGTGAATGTTGCCCAACGTCTGTACAATCCTGTCAGGGGCGGCCTTAGGCATGTGCAAGCTGTGCACCTGCACATGGCCACCAAACCCCAGGGCCCACCACGCCAATATATATCCTTAATATAATATTCCTCTGAGGATGGATACATATTTGCATGGCGGCCCCTGGCAGGGATTTGGCGGCCTCCGGCTCTGTTCCACTTCCAAACACCCTGACCACCCCCCTCGTCACTGGCCTCCGCCCCGCCTGGACCCCCTCTTCCGGGGCCCCCTACCTACGCTCCCTGCCCAGGGCTGCCATGAGCCTAGAGTCGCCCCTGATTCTGTGATAAACTCTAGATCCTTTGAGCTCATCCTGCGGTACTGAAGGGTTAACATGCACTGCACTGTGATTTGACCACAACAGAGTTAATGATTAAAAGTATGCTGAACAGAGAAGAACTACTAAATCCAAAACATCACCCAATGTCTGTCTTGATTAGATTACCAACCAAGGTGTGCCCAACCAGGGTCTACAGGTTGGCAAGACAATTCTTCACAGTTGCTTTCTATGTGGAAAAACTGTTCTCACATCAAACGGGACCTTTCTTATTTAGAAAGAGCCTCTAAAAGCTCGAGGTTTACATAGTTACTGAAAAATTGCTAATAAACAGTACTTCCCACGCCTTAAAAGTGACACAATTTATGAAAGTATATTCTCGAAGCAAAATACATCCAAATGCAGGCCTTTCCCAAGCAGATTCCCAAAAGCAGAGATGCCCTCTACATATCAGGCATGTACCGTCACTGCTGTAGTTCACAAAAGAGCTAAAGAAACATTTCTTCATTCAATACCTCATCTGTCATAGATAATGAGTCCACAGTCCACAGTCAGGTTAAACACAGAAGAGACCTTACTAACTTCTTCCCATCTCAACTCGATGTATGTAGTCACAAATCAGCTTCCAAATAAAGCTTTATATACAGCGCGTAAGTATTATGCCATACAATTGACAACACACATATACACACAAAATATAAAAGAGGCACAGTGTACTATTGACAGAGCAACAAAACAGCAAGAAGCATAGCTGTTTAAAATGAGACTGATCACCTTCAATGTGTTTTTATGAGTAGCAGTTAGCAGTATTAAACTCTTACCTTTGTATTTATTGTATATTTGGAAGGTAAGATACATCTTGTGGAATGGCACTTTAACGGTATAACGTTTTACTTTAGGCACAATATCATTTAATTCTTTTTTCAGAAGCATGATTTTTTTATTCCAATTTGTCGGGTACCCACATCCTTTCATGACGTTGTGACATCAGGACTGCAAGTTACCAGTCGGACTTTTATTTCACAATAAAATGCATTCTGGGAGAAGTAGACTTAATTTACTTCCGCTGAACCATTTGGTACACCTGAAAACAGTGATTTGTAACAGGAAAACCTAAGACTATATGTAACAAGGTGGCGATTGTATTACAAAGCAAAAAAAAATGCAGGAGCTTACCTTAAATCTTTCAGAGACACCTTCAGTTATGTTGATTGTAAATTCTGCAATTTTTGGAGTTCTAAACTTTCCTTTTTTGGGATCACGCTCATACTCCGTTTTAGTTTTCACAACAACCTGTTGCAAAATAGATGAAGATGAAATGTACGAATAGTGGTCACAGATCGATTGTGCAGCAATTTATTCTGTTTTTAATTTGTAGGTTTTAATAATACTAAGACTTTTTTTAATATTGAATTATTTTTTCTTCAAATATTTCTGTTGCGCTGTGTACATAGTTCGTCATCCATGTATGTGCATAATTTATGCCTGTATTAATATAAATATTTTGTAAACTATTCGCTTGTGACAATACACACTTTCATAGTGTTGCTTAAAAATATCATGATTCATTATTGCATAATAAATACTTTCATATAAATGCACTTACTAACAGATGCATCAATGATGGAAAATGTAGTGTATTAAAAGGTCGCTATGAGTATAGCCGGATTATTCAGCATGAATGCTCAGCGTTTTTCAGCAGACTGGCCAAGACCTAATGAAAATGCAGTGTAATTTAGGTGACAAACGATGGAATTGCTGTAAATGTCTTTTTCTTTATAGTTCCCACCTAGCGAGAAAGCGTATGTGTTCGTACGTACGGAGGCATCTCTGACCAGGCGGCATCCTTGAAGCTGATTGAGCCCACATCTCGCCCAGGAGTGCGTGGGGCCTGACAGCAGAAGGAGAGGAACAGCAAGGCGGTTCTGGGCGTGAGGCTAGGCGGGGCTGCGAGTGTGCGGGGACTCCAACAACCAGGAGTCCCTGCGAGACCGGTAACCAGCATCCGGTCCGCTCTCCCTGCTGGCCCGCCCCCTGCCCAACACGCCCCCTATATCACAGTCTCAAACTCCCGCAGCGCGGGACGCAGCTCGGGGCGAAGACCGGGCAAAGAGCGGGCCGTTTGAGGCCGTTAGAGGCTGGGAGTGACTGGACTGGGCCATTTTCTTTGGCCCTAACCCTCTGTATCAACATTACTGCCAGTTCGTTTTGTTGACTAGCCAATATGTCATCCCGTGAGTACAAAGAGAGGGAAGCTAAGTCTAAACTGAAAAATGGTACCCTAGATGACTTTATCACCAGGACCCACACAGCCACTGACACAGAGATTGCTAAAATGCAGCATCGAGTCTCTATTGAACTAGATGCCGCAAGGAGATTGTCACAGGAGTTAGCAGCGGCCAAAAAATCTTCTCTAGGGTCCATAGCCTTCGCTAAAACACCTGAGCGTTCAATTGGTCCACCTCTTACCCTGATTGTAACTGAGGCAGATATTTACCAGCTATTAGTACCCACTACATCCATACCAAAGGGGGGTTCACCATTAGTATCATCTAATTCCCCAAAATTTTCTATGGTCGGGGTAGATGGGGAAGAGAAGGAGGGTGAGGGTGGTCCCCTGGGAATGGCGCCAAGACACAAATCTATAGAACTGGGCGGGGGAAATTCTTGCACCAAACAACGAGGGCCACACAATAAAAGGAAGCGCAACAACTTAACAGCATACGCAAGAAAAAAGGCTAAGATTGCGAAGGCACAGTTATCCACCAAGGCACCATCTTTGCTACCCCTAGATCCACCCCCAAGGAGCAACACACAGCCTTCTGAACTAAGACCAGAACCCAGCCCAGAATCACTGGTGGTAACCCATGAAATTAATAATCTCACAATAGAGAATGAAACTAGTGGGGTGCCACTCTGCGTCATAAAAGGGAAATACGTAGAATTCTTGACTGTGGTATGGGAAACACTCAAAAAGCTCCTAACTCCCTTTGAAGTGAGACTTTCACAGATAGGATCCCAGCTCTTGGGCATTGAAAAAAGTATCTCGAACCTAGATAAAAAAGCAACCCACAGAGAAGATAAGGATCTTACGGCCAGCCTTGAGAAGCTGGAAAAAAGCCTGCTGAATCCCCTGATGGAAAAAACCCAAATCATCAACCTAAAATTAGATCAATTAGAGTTTTTAACATCTAAAAACACCGCTTTACTGGAGAGCCTTGTAGATAATAGCAAACAACCCGTTGCTACTGGTGGTAATACTACTACTAGTTTTGAAAAAAAGGGTGCTAAGAAAAACCAGACACAACCTCAGCAACCTAAAACGGCAGTGTCTGCAGATCCTAACGGTATCACCCCTTGTAAAGCACCAGCTACTTTATCTAAAACTAAGCCGGTGACTATTGTGGGCTCAAAGATAAACAACTCTATGGTGGTGGCTACACCAGTAAACACAGCTGCCCCAGCCCTCACAAATACTGAAGGGAAAGAAACTCCAGTTAGTAAACCTCTAGCCCCTAGTAAAACACCTCTACCTGGTAAGCAGATCTATGTAAACATACCCCCTGAAGCTGCCCCGTATATGGCAATTTTGACAGGTGTTCCATTAATTGCAGAGAATAAATATGAGAAAATGGAGGACCTTTTAAATAAAACAAAATTTTGGCTAAATAATAACAGGCCCCTATCCGAAGACACTGCCACAAAAATCTTAAGTGTGCGGAGGGTCCCCTGGGTTGGGCCAAGCAAAAAAGATCTGGAGGGAGATTGCATCCTGATTAACTTTAGAGACATCTGGGTTAAGGATATTATCTGCAGTAAAGCAAGGTTTGGTAGGATGGGGGACATCCAGTGTGTGGGACTCGAATATTTCTACCCCAACCTTTATCATACTGCCTCAAACCCCAACCACCGTGGGTATAGAACAAGCGGTAACAATCACTTGGGTTGGGCACATAACCTGAACATGAATCAAGGCACACAAAACTATTGTGCCCCTTGGCACGAGACAAATGGCCCCTTTATGGGACCACCAAGTATGGGCCCTTTTACACAAGTCCCGTTTAACCCACGAAGACTAAGGTCTCAGGGCGTAGAATACCCAGGATGGATCTCAAATAATAATATCTCACTGAGAAACCGCTTTGACCCATTAATGGGTATGGACGGGGTAGACTGACCATCAACTGGGTTTGAGGGCAACGCGCCTACTGTTCTAGATTTGGGAAAGAGGGAAAATTTAGGGATAGCCCGCAATGATGACTCAGCAATGGTGACCGTTGATTGTGATACTGTGAGTATTGGCCCCCCACACGCAGAGAACGCTGTTACTTTTGGGGGAAATACCACCTTGGGTTGTGAGAAACACACATTACTGCCTGATCAAGACCCCTCAAGTGCAAGAGATGATTTGGGAGGTACCCATGGGAAACAGGGGCCGTCCTTAATATCCTTAATATCTTGGAATATTGCCGGACTTACAGGGAGATTGGAAGATGATGCGTGGCTGGACTATGTGGGAGCACAGGGAATCCTGTGTTTACAGGACACTTGGTCTAGGACTACCTGTGACATTGAGGGTTTTCAATCATTCAATGTTTTGGCCGTTCCATCGACATCTGGGAGGGCAAAGGGTGGTATAATGACAGCGTTGTCTATAAAACTACAGAAACTGACAACTTTGAAACTGATGGATACAAACTAGTACCAATTGCTGTTATTAGAACATCTTTTTCCAGAACCTGTGTTGTTAGTCAACTGGTATCACAACATCTTTAATGGACATTACATATCAATAATTCAAAGTTTGGAGGACGCAGTGGGTAAAGCACGCAGCAGGCACCCTTTATCGCCTGTCATTTGGGTTGGTGATTTCAACTGTACGTTGTGCAGTTTTGGAGGTTCGAACGTGTGTGGACTGGAGGACTCAAACGCTCAGCCCTTGACCCATTTTAAACACACACCCCAGGGGGATGCTCTAAACAACATTATCATCCTGAATGACTTGTGTGTGGTAGAACCTTGGTCAGCCCCCGACATACCACATATACCAACTTTCCAGGGTACAAGGGGGGAGATGAGCACAATTGACTTTGTCTTGGTATCCAGTAGCTTTCTCAAATATGTTGATAAGTTGGAGGTGGTGGCCAACCCCGCAAGTGACCATAATCCCCTAATGTTGTCATTATGCTTGCCAACACAAGAATCACCAAAGATCTGGGAACAGTCAATTAAGTACAGCAGGAATCAGGGCGTTACCTTAAAATGGGGGAAGGTAAATGCCTTAAAACTGGAGGAAGATATTCTTGTGAATTGTAAAACGGAAATGGAATCATGTCTAGCCCCTGTAACTGACCCCCATCAGGTTATTGAGAGCTTTGAGAAATTGTGTGGGCATGTAGCAAAGCACCTTAGGAAACCCAAGGGAAAGGGCGGCCAAAAGGCCTTTAGATGGTTTGACTCCGTGTGTTCTGTCACACACCAATCGCTAAAACTAGCCTTGCGCCAAAAAACCAAGAAACAGAGAACTTGTAAGAACTAGCAGGAAGGCCTATAGGGAGGCTATTGTAAAAAGAAAGCAGGACCTAAAAAACATTGCCTGGGAAGACCTCGAAAAGGCTGCACAACTAAAAGATAGCAGACTCTTTTGGGAGGTCCTAAATCGCCCCCTTTTTAAGAGCGACAATAAAGAATCTATAGTTGTGCAGGTCACCGCTGAACAGTGGGTTCAACATTTTACTAAGATTTTTAATCCAAATTCTATCTCATTAATGGTAAGTACGGATAGGACAGGGGAATTAGTGACATCTCCCTCGGCTTTGACCCTCAGCTCTTCATTTACATTGATCGAGATTGAGGAAGCCTTAGAGAAGGGATCATCACTAAAAGCTCCAGGCCCAGATGCCGTCCCCTTGGACCTTTTTAAACATAACGTTAGTCTGTGGGCACCCATATTATTGAATGTCTTCAAGGCTGTTGTGGTCGGGCACATCCCTGGCACTTGGGAGGAGGCAATAGTAGTGCCGATCTTCAAGAAGGGCGACAGGTGCGACCCATGTTGCTATCGTCCGATTTCTTTAATAGACGCCTCATGCAAAATCCTGGGCAGGGTAATCCTAGCAAGATTAGAAAGTTGGGCAGATTCAACAGGACTTATAGTTGATTCCCAATACGGATTTAGGCGTGGAAAGGGGACTGTCGAGCAGTGTCTGAACCTGGCACTAATTATAGGCAAGTACATGAAGGCAAAAAAGTCCTCAATACATCTTGCCTTCATGGACTTGTCAAGTGCGTTCGACACTGTTTGTAGACATAAGCTGTGGCGGATGATGGATGACATGGGCTTTGAGGAACCTTTGGTCACATTGCTTAGCAGGTTACATGCAGCAACAACTGTATCAATTAGATTTGGCCCTGGAGGTGAAATGACAAAATTAATTCCTTCCACTGAGGGTGTGCGTCAAGGATGCATTTTGGCGCCTTTTCTTTTTCTGGTTTATACAAACGGGCTAGAAAAGTATTTATTAAACCAGGGTTGTGACTTTCCAAAAATCAACGGCAAAAGTATTCCCATGCTTTCTTATGCAGACGATACTGTCTTAATGACCTTAACTGGAAATAGCATGCATGTATGTTTAGACGCCTTTAATACTTTCATGCTTGACCTCGACTTAAAGGTGAACTTTGATAAATCCTTTGTAATGTCTTGTGGTCCTAAAGGGTCTAACATCAGGAAGTTTGTGGTAAATAATCGCACAATTGGAAAGGTGGAAAATTTTAACTACCTTGGTAACTTGTTTAATAGTAAATTAAGCTGGACGCCACTCATGAAGGTTCGAGCCCAGAACGCGACCCGGGCTATAGAGGGCATCTTCCGTTTCTGTAGCAAACTGGGGCAAAAACACGTTACGCACCTCAAAACCCTCTATACATCAAAATGTTTATCGGTGGCCACCTATGGGGCAGGGGTGTGGGGGACTGAAATACCATCCGTGATACAGGTGGTGGAAAATAACTTCATAAAAAGGGTTTTATCAGTTCCCAAAGGCTGCTCAAACATTTTCTGCCACAAAGAAATTGGAATGGTCAGTGTTTCTGATACGATTCGTTTGTCCCCTTTATTGTTATGGGGCAAAATATGGCAATCTGAAGACCTGCAACTCACTAAAGATATCATCATTGATTGCATGGCTTTAGAAAATTCAAAACAGATTCCCTGGTTGTCCTATGTTAGTAACATGTTAAATAAGATTGGATTGGGTTCCTATTATGACAATCCTGAAAAAATAGAGGGAAACCAAAAGGCGGACATAAAGGCAATGTATTGGAAATCGTTGAATCCACCATCCTTGGACGATGCTAATGTTTATGTCCGTAAGCCCCAACCTCAGTTTTATCTAACATTTACTCTTAATGTGCAATGGCGATTCCTACTAACAAGGTTTAGACTGGATATTTTGCATTTTTTGCTTGCTTTCCCGAAACAGGGGGGTTGGTGCGAGAGGCTGCCCCCTTGTCCATGTAACAATAGGGATAGTCAAAGCACTATACATGTGGTCCTTTTTTGCTCTTTATATCAAGAACCAGGAATCCGGTTTATTAAACCAATCTTGAAGGGGAGGCAACCTTGCACCTATAAGGAAGGGTATGATTATCTGTCAGCACTATCCTCTGTTGAAACCTGCTGTGCCATGCTAAATTTTATCAGAGTTTCGCTAAAGATTAGGAAGGCCTATGGTTAGTATCAAAATGTATAGAATATTCTCTGGTGAAAACCATGTATTTGTATATTTTTACAATAGTCATTTTACTATGTCTTTTATAAGTTTGGGAAATTGTGTATTTAAAAACTTTTCTTGTTCCATGAGGTACGATGAATTGCATGTTCTGTACTTTTATGATCCATTTTATGAATCGAATAAAGTTTTGAAATGAATGAAATGTATGTGTTCGTCCTTCAGTGCGAGGGCAGGGGGCGAGGCTGATTAGTGCAATTGCACTATTAATGCAGCCCCCTGCCAGTGCGCATGTGAGAAAGGCCCACTGTCTGCAGTTTGCCAATCTCACACGCGTACTTCAAAGCCTCAATCCCAAGGCTGAAAAACAGCCAGGGGCTTGCAGACGCAGGCCCCCATCCTCAGAATGAGCGCTGGGTGCGTCTGCTCCAACCAATCGCAGCTCCAGGATTGGTTGGTTTTGGGTTGTACAAGGGAGGAAGTCCCGCCCTTTGCACCCGAGGCAGCGCCTAGGAGAAGAGCATATATGGTGAGTGTTTTGGCCATTGCGCCGAACCATTTTATAATGTTTCCCGCCACCGCTGTGTACTTTAATTTCAGTGAACGGAATTCCGCAGGTAACAAGATACTTCAACACCATCGAGTTGAAGGCATCCAGTAATGTTCCTAGGAAGTAGTCATGTGGCACCGCTGCATGGCAGCAAATTACATTTTAAAGTCACTCTACAGACAACATCTGAACTTTAACTGCATGGTATTCCTGTGCGCCCATACATTTCCTGCTTCTTTATTTGCACTGTGTAACATTATGTCATGTTGTATAACAATCTCTTCTCTATAACAGCCATATATTGCTGATATTGGGAGCCATGAAACTTACCAACTGCTTCTGAGGCTACTACTGTAAACCATAGTCCAAGCTTGTGTGATGTGTATTGGTAGTGCGTAACTGATCCAATTCTTCGTTACTTGTCTATATCGTATTCATTAAGCTGTAGGCATAAGGTTTTGGCAGTGATTATTAGCCCATGGCACCAATGACGAATGCCATCTTTGCCGAATACCAAGGTTTTCTAGTCTTGATTCCACCTCATAGCTCTTTTATCCACCAGTATACTGTCCCTGTCCCTTCATCTTAGTCTGGTGGGTTCTTTTTCACTCGTTTTCTCCATTTTCAATATTTTTTCTGTATTTCTCTTCCTCTTTTTTTCCCCTTTGCTGCCATGCTCTCTCTTGTTATGGGTCAAAGCACTGGGTTTTGGTAGCTAATGGCTATGAGGGCAGCACTTTCACTGTTTCAGCATTTCTTAGGTCAGTAGGAATGCCCATTGCTTACAGAGAGGATGTGGATGTGGAGTTGCTTGGTGGCAGAGGCTGTTGAGTGCACTGACAGCCACCTAGATGGCATATCTTGGTCAAGTAAGATGTATGGTAGGAGTGGTGTCTCATTTGCTTTTATTTATGCACTTTTTTATAATGCAAACTTGGCTTGAGGACACTAGAAAGCTTTACATCAGCACCAGATTACAAGTTCATGACAAGGTCATTTTTGAGGGCACAGGGAGATTAAATGGTATGCTCGATCAGTACTCAAAGCTGGTTCCTCAATTTCAAAGTTGGCTCTCTAGCTGTTAGACCACATGTCCTCCAAATTTGTTGTGTGTTAGTATGTGGCATATTATGAAGCAAAGGATGTCGTGACCATGGTGATATCCAACTATGTAGAATACCAGTTCTGTATCTAAAGTGTTATATAGACGTTTGTTAATTATGCTTCTATATGGTCAGGGCTGTGAGCTACGGTATAGTCAGTTGGGTAGCATACCTCAGCAGTGCTGCTGTATGTCTATTATGATCTGTAGGTACCTGTTGATTCATAGTGGTTGGGGCTGATGTGAGTCACACTTTAGCCAGCCATGGGCATACATAGGGTTCTTTTAGATGTATGTGTGTTTAAAAGATGAAGGGGTTGGACCCTAGAGACTAAACTGTAGGAATTAGGGATTTAAAGCTTGGTTTTGAGAAAAGAGGGCAAGAGCAGAGAGACGCATGGAGCAAATTCAGTGTTCAGTTATTCAGAGGTGAATTCTGGTGTCCTGTACATCTTGGAGATAATTCTATAAGTGAGTCTGGCCTTAGAATTGAGATTAGAGGCTTACTGAGGACCTGGAAGCTTACTGTGCTTATAGCAATAGTCAGCTTACATGTATCTATCATAGGGGCATCTACATAAGAAATAAACTCACCCAGAAGAAGCCATAGGAAAATTAGCAATTTTAGTTTTATCAGGATATGGATTTTTGCCTGTGCCAGGAAAGTGGAAGATTGATCTGGCCCAATAATGGGGGATGGTTACTAGTGCGCTCATTACAATTTTGGGCTATTAAAGTGAGCTGATTATAAGAGCCCTCATTACTAGTTTTCATCTAATTGGTTCAATATTTATCGCAAAGAAAAAGGCCCTAACTCTCAGACTCGAAGCCAGTTCGAATAACGGCAAATAACTCTTCACCATCATCAAGGCGTTCTCCAATCCTGCAGCTGCCAACAACACAATCCTTCCATCTCTAGCCCTCTGCAATGACCTCTCAAACTACTTCGAAGAGAAGATTGTCAAGATCTGCAACACATTTAACCCACAGCATACCAATATTGGCACCAGGAAACCCTTTTTGGGTAGCTGTTGTGCCTTACAAATTAAAATAAAAAAATGTTTTAAATAAAAATACGAACTCTCCTGACCAGCCGGGCACCTCCATCATCTCCAAACAGCAGCTAAGCAACTGGAGGCCTCTCTTGAATATAGGAACCACCGACCTAACCACATACCCTCCACTCAGTAGCAACGTCAGATCCTTGACCCCACTTCATATTCAACTTTGGAATAACCATAATCTTCCCTACACTCACCACTATCATCAACACTTCCATAACCACCGCCAACTTCCCGTCTTGCTGGAAAAATGCAAACGTCAACACCTTATTGAAGAAACCAAAAGCGGACCCCAACACCCGCAGCAGGTACAGACCCATCTCGCTCCTGCTTTTTCCAGCTAAAGTCATTGAGAAAGCCATCAATACCAAACTTGCAGACCACCTAAAACTCCACCAACTTCTAGACTGCTCTCAATCAGGCTTTTGCACCAAACACAGCACAGAGACACCCCTCATTGCAGTCACCGGTGACATCAGAAGCATTCTCGACTGAGAAGAAACATCCCCACTCATCCTCCTCAACCTCTCCCAGCTTTCGATATGGTCTCCCACGAGTCACTCATCAAAAAGCTTCAGCACTTGGGTATCAGCGGACCATCCCTCAAGTGGATATTCTCCTTTCTCTCAGACAGAACTAAATGAGTTAGACTTCCTCCTGACAACTAAGAAGCCAAAAAAATAATCTGCGGAGTCCCTCAAGGATCGTCGCTCAACCCAACACTCTTCAACGTCTACATCACACCCCTTGCAGATATCGCCAGAGCACACAGCATCAACATAGTATCCTATTCTGACAATATAGAGCTCATCCTCTCCCTTACTGACTCAACCACCTCCTACAAACCAAACTTTGACAACTGTATAAGCAACGGCGCTGCTTGGAGGAGAAACAACTGCCTCTAGCTTAACACTTTCAAAACCTAAGTCCTAATCTTCAGCAACAACCACTCCCCCATGATGCCTCTAGGCTGGCCCTCTTAAGTTCACCCACCATTGTGGACCATGCCAAGAACTTCAGTATCATCCTGGACACCAACCTCTCCATGAGCAGAGATATCAATGCCATTTCCTCATCATGCTTCCACATTCCGCGGATGATACGCAAGAATTTCAAGTAGATCCCACTGAACACCAGACAAATGGTCACCCAGGCTCTTATCACAAGTAGAATTGATTACAGAAATACACTCTATGTCAGAATCCTAGCCCATGTCCTATGCCGACTCCAAACCTCCCAGAACACCGCTGCCAGACTCATCCAGAACATCCAATGAAATAACCAGACCTCAACAATCTTCACTGGCTTCCAGTCCACGAAAGATGTAAGTTCAAGCTACTCACCCACATCTACAAAGCTTTCCAAAACACTGGTCCAGCTTTCCCCAACCACCTCCTTAACTTTTACCAACCTAGCAGACACCGTCGATCTGCATCCTAGGCAAGAGCACACCTCCCTAGCATCAAAAAGACCAGAAACGAAGGAAGCTCCTTCTCATTTCTTGCAGCCAAGACCTGGAGCGACTTCCCTAAACACCGTAGTACCTCTCCATCCCACATGGACTTCAAAAGGAACCTCAAGACATGGCTCTTCTAGGTGAAACAGAAATTAGCTCCTCCTCTACCCTCAGGCCTGCCCTACTCAGGGTCAAGATACCCTCACATGCGATTAGCTGTGTTCTACAAATTCACATAACATAACATTGCACCTGACAAAATTAGTCAGCGCTTGATCACAATTTATCGAGTGTAATAAATGCCACCTAATTATGTGGTTCCCCCCATAATGGGCAATATCAATTCACATTTGAAGCTTACTGCACCAAAACCCACAAGTCCCTGCATTTACTGGGCATTTTCTTCCTGATAAATATCAGCAAGTTTGACCTGCCAGGATTCAGCTGGGAGATTAACTTTTTATTGCAAAACTCATAAGTGTGGTACCAGGAGTTCCCACAAATATCATAATTTAATGGCTGACTCATAATGTCACTCAAGGGAAAGTGATTTATGGGACGCCTTCATACGCCATTAGTGGGAGCAGTACCTGGAGGCTTCTGGCGATTTTCCTGCTGCTGCACAGACCCTTCCACGGACCTCGCCGCACCCGCTCCGCGGGTGCCGCATCGCCGGCTTGAGTGAGGGCTGGTCACCGGATCCTGTGGGGCGCCGAGGAGTGCGGAAACCGGGCCGAGGGTTCTAGCAGGGCTGCGAGCGTGCAGGGACTCCATTACCCAGGAGTCCCTGCGAGACCGAGTGTCAGCTTCCGGTCCGCTCTCCCTGTTGGTCAGTCTCCGCCCACCAGGAGGCCCTAAAAACCCGTGTGAGCCCTGCCTCTGAGGGACGCCTTCATACGCCATTAGTGGGAGCAGTACCTGGAGGCTTCTGGCGATTTTCCTGCTGCTGCACAGACCCTTCCACGGACCTCGCCGCACCCGCTCCGCGGGTGCCGCATCGCCGGCTTGAGTGAGGGCTGGTCACCGGATCCTGTGGGGCGCCGAGGAGTGCGGAAACCGGGCCGAGGGTTCTAGCAGGGCTGCGAGCGTGCAGGGACTCCATTACCCAGGAGTCCCTGCGAGACCGAGTGTCAGCTTCCGGTCCGCTCTCCCTGTTGGTCAGCCTCTGCCCACCAGGAGGCCCTAAAAACCCGTGTGAGCCCTGCCTCTGAGGGACGCCTTCATACGCCATTAGTGGGAGCAGTACCTGGAGGCTTCTGGCGATTTTCCTGCTGCTGCACAGACCCTTCCACAGACCTCGCCGCACCCGCTCCGCGGGTGCCGCATCGCTGGCTTGAGTGAGGGCTGGTCACCGGATCCTGTGGGGCGCCGAGGAGTGCGGAAACCGGGCCGAGGGTTCTAGCAGGGCTGCGAGCGTGCAGGGACTCCATTACCCAGGAGTCCCTGCGAGACCGAGTGTCAGCTTCCGGTCCGCTCTCCCTGTTGGTCAGCCCTCTGCCCATAACGCACTCTAACTTAAGATCTCATTCTCCCGCAGCGCGGGACGCAGCTCGGGGCGAAGACCGGGCTAAGAGCGGGCCGTTTGAGGCCGTTCGAGTACGGCAGAGTCCGGCCCAGGCCCAACCCCCTGTCCTGTTTTGATGCACCCAAGGTAGGCGGATCGTACAGCACCAACTCATTTCTTGGCAAAGTGCTAACCAGACATCATGTCTTTAAGATCAGGCAAAGTGCGTACAGTTCAAATCCAAACACCCAAAGGAGTTGTCTCGGGCCCATTGGACGCTTTTATTACACGTGCTACGGGAATTCTAGAAAAAGAAATTGCAATGGTGGAAAAACATCTCTCAATCGATCTTGTTAGCGGAAAACGTTCTTCGCTGGCAGGGTTGGCAACGATCCCAAGCCCCGTAGCGCATGCAGCTTTTAATTGCATCCACTCTGAAACCATCAAGGCAATAGTTCACATAGATAGTGAGAGGGTTGATCTTCCGGTTCTTTCATCGGATAATGCTGAACCCCATCCAGATGATCTTGAAGTTAGCGGGGGAATTGAATCCCAGTATAGCTTGGCATCTGAATATAGTTTGGAACCTATCCATTCACCCTCCATTACCACTAATACTGTGTCTAATTTGTTAACCTATGCAGACCCCTCAGGCGCTGACATGATATCGAGAAAGAGAAAGCAAGATCAGAGCCACACGGGGGGGAGAGAATGTAAGATGCCCAAAACAAAAGATAAAACCAGCAATGTCACCCCAGGTCATGGTCATCTAGCAGAAAAGTATACATCTTGTGCATTCCCCAATGTGCTATGCCCCTCCCTCACCTCCTTAGGATCTTCTAACCCCTGCCCAACGTGCCTCAACAGCGATGAGTCCCTGTTAGCTAAAATGGAGGCTATGATGAAAACTCTCCTATTGCCCGCCTTGGAGCGAACCAGGTTGATGACCTTAAAAATAGACATTTTGGAGGCTGCAGTGAACACGAATCTGGCTTTGCTACAAAATTTAACTAACCCCAGCCCAGGGGGTACTATAACTACACAGTTAGCTTTAAAAACAACAAGCACTCCTGGTATTCCCACCAGCCATCCCATAAACCCTAAACCCACAGGGCCAGCTACCAACAGATCAACGGGGGGTGGAGGTCCAAAAACCACTTCTAGTAAGGTACCTGAGGGCTCGGTATCACATGCCCCTAAGACGAAGACCACTGATAAACTCGATGAACCAAATCTTGTTAGACCGCACCCCACCAGGCCACTTTCACTGGCGAAACGCAGCCTTAATATTCCTCGGCAGCCTCCCCATGGGCCCCTAGCCAACCATCGTAGTACCACCAACCCAACAGTGGGAAAACACACTAGGCTTACCACCCCTCGTGCTGACCTCCCTATGGAGGCAACACTATACACAATAGTATTGACTGGTGTAGCCCCCCTACAACCTGGTAGGAAGGAGTCATATGGGGACTTACGTAACAAGGTGATTTATTGGCTAAATAAAAACCGCCCTTTGCCTCCATCTTTGCCAACTGAAATTCTTCTCGTAAGAAGAGTTGACTGGGTGGGCCATGGCACCAAGGATCTGGAGGGTGACTGTATTATAGTCTCGTTCAAAGATCCCTGGGTGGTGGATTCTATTCGAAGAAAAGCCAGGTTTGCCAGACAGGGGGACGTCCAGACTTTGGGGCTATCATATTTTTATCCATATAGACAAAGCTCCATCTCAATGGGCCCTAATTCTGGACGACCCCCTGGCTGGAGGCACCCCATGGTTAGGACACCCCAACCCCAGCAACTCCCATTCCTCTTCAACCACTTTGGCCCCCTATCTGATCTTGAGGCCGTAGATTGACTTCAAACAACACCATCCAGGTTGTTTGATTCTGCTGGAAATGTTGAGGCCCCACAGCTTGCAACCACGGTGGTGGAGTGTATGGGGGATTCAGTTACAACAGAAATAGCCACTTCACCTCCTAGGGATGAAACTGCGTCCCAAAAATCGGGGAATATCCCGGATTATCTTGGGAGTATCAAGAATGGGTGGGGCAGTGGGGGTGAACAGGAAACCTCTGTAGTTTTAGGTTTGACGGTTCCCCCTGAGGTACCTACTACAGAAAAACTCAACATAGTGTCCTGGAAAGTTGCCGGGGTTAAGGGCCGAATGCTCTCTGAAGACTGGCTGGAGTTTATGGATAAATTCGACATTATCCTACTCCAGGAAACCTGGGCACCTGATCCAACATTTAGGCTAGGTTACGTAAACTTTTTTAAACCTGCGATTAGAGGGGGTAAAGGGCGAGCCTCAGGGGGTTTACTGATCTGGGTGAAGCAGTCTTTGGGATTCTACTCCACAGAATTAAATGCTCAAAACCCGGACCTTTTAATAATCAAGCTGAGCAAGATTGGCCATCGGGATCTGATTTTGATCAACATATATGCTCGAGGTCTGCCTGGTGGCGTTCTCCTGCCTTGCTGGATGTACTGGACTACAATCTGGCAGCCCTGGGTAGCGAAAATGTTATTCTTCTTGCAGGTGACTTGAACTGTTCTTTTGAGCCACTATTCGACTTAGGGGACAGTTGGGGTTCCGCAGAGGATGCTGTATGGGGCATCCCAGATTTGTTGTCTGTTAAAACTGTTATTGCAACTGAGGCAGCTGTGAACTGGATGGCCTTCTGTTTAAATCGGGGTTTTCGGGCCTGCAATGGCCGCACAAGATCAGATCTAGAAGCCAACTACACATTTGACAATGGGCTAAGAAAAAGCCGTATTGATTATATCTTGTTAAAGCTGGGAGACTGGCCCCTGCTGGTGGACATGGAAGTATTACCCCACTCAGGAAGCGATCACAATCCTTTGTCACTACAATTAAGGCTACCAGGATTTAAGAGACCAGAGGAGCCTGGTACCTCACAGACTGGGGATGTCTTCCTAACGAATGACAGGAAGAGGTTAAAATGGTCCAGGATTGTGGAGGACGATACACTAAGGGACAAGGTTAATACTGTGGTTATAAACATATTTAATGAGATGTCGAAGTATGATCTGTTGGGGGGCAACCTCGAAATGGCAAATAACATCATTAATCTCCATGATCGTTGTTTTGATGAGTTAAAATCTTTACTCTCCCTCCCATCCAGGAAGGGAGCCACCAAAATAAATGTCCCTCACCAGAAATGGTATAACAAAAAATGCAGGGAGGCCCACACACACCTTATTCAAGCAGTCAAATCCCGGGTCATGGGTGCAGTTAAAGCAGCTAGACTGCTTTATAGGAAAACTCAGTGGGAAGCCAAACGGGACTGGGAGGACAAGTACTGGTCGGACCTTTTGGAAGCCTCTACATCTAATAACCCCATTAAATTTTGGGATTTAGTTAAGTGGGGGAAGGACCCCGACGCACGTACCCCCGCAAATCATGTGCCTCCGATTGAATGGGTGACCTTCTATTCGACCCAATTTTGTGCCGAGAATTCCAATTCTCCTTGTTCTTTAGGGTTGGCACCACTCCCATCCATCCCAGGAGAGAAACTTATCTTCTCAGAAACAGAGGTTGAGTTGGCACTAAGCCTGACCATGCGAGGGAAAGCGCCGGGGATGGATCTCATCCCCGCTGTCACGTTTTACCCTCCCCGACCTCTGGGAAATCACTGTCTGCCCGGTACTGAGAAACGGAATGGGAAACTACAAATCCCATGATCCTTTGAGCCGCGCGCTCCTATGACGCGACGCTCCTAGGGATTAACAGGAAGACGGGCGGAAGACGCGCCGCCGATTATTCCTGCTTGTTGTCTTGGTTCGTGTTCTGTGGAGACTTGTGGTTATCGGCGGAGGCAAACTTTTGGGTCTCGCAGAAGGGTCACGCCGCTATCTGCGTGTGGATTACTGGTGAGGCTTCGGAAGCGCCTGCAACGTGGTGTTCCTTGGTGTGGTGCCTCTCGTGTTTTGGATTAACCAGGAGGGGCTTAGGAAGCGCCCGTGTTCGTCCTTCAGTCCTGCAACAGGTTTTTCTTGGAATCGAGAGGGGCACATACAATTCATAGTGCATTACAGGGTCCGTTTGTTGAATACTTGCAGGGAGCGTCTTGCTCCGGTTAGTGCAGGACACCTGGGCATAGGTGCCGCCTTACCTGTTCTGTACTCTTTGTCCATCTTCGAAGCGCTTACAGAGCAGGATCTGTAGAGACGCTATAACCATTTGTTGTGTTGTGACAGAGAGCGTCTTGCTCCGGTTAGCGCAGGACACCTTGGCATAGGTGCCGCCTTACCTGTACATTACTCGATATCCACTTGGAAGCGCTTACAGAGCAGGATCTGTAGAGACGCTATACATATACTTTATGCTGGGCTTATGATTTACTTTCTTAACTCTTACTTTTAGGGAATATTGGGAGGAGAGATCCTGGGGTTGTCGCGTCTTGCACACCCGGAGGTCGTTCTTCTAATTATTTCCTCAGAGGAGAAAACCTTTTGTTGTTTACCACTGTGACCAGGAATGTGATCGCTATTTGTTTTCATCGATTGATGCTCTGGGGCAATTATAGGTTGTCTATTTCCTACATAAGGGTAGGTGTTCATTGCTGGCTACATCTTACAGAACAAAGGAAGGGAGGGAACCAGGGGGTTGCTAATGCTCTCTATATTATATTTTCCAGTACTATACCAGGGGATATAGAAGCCGCCCTTAGATCCTTCCTGCATACAGGCAGACCTGTGGGTTATCCAGGTGAGGTAACAGGAGTGTTGTTACATAGCATATGTCCCAGTTTAGGGTTCTGTAGTCCTTATCCATTGCTTTTGTGGTTACAGGTTTTCGGTGCCAAGAGCCCAGCTGTTCTCCTCCGGACCCAACTTTTCCCCCGCTTGATCACCTTAACAGTCTGGGCACTATATCAGTCAGACTTGGGTTGATCTAGAGGTGGGCCCCCTTATAGCATCGACCCAATCCTGAGGAGCATCCAGAACGGACCTGACAGAATAATCGGCCTAAAAGTTCTGCTCCTCCTGGTTGGGTTGATTCAAAGCATGGACTTAGAGGAGGTAGTGGCAGCCTTAGGCCTAGTTCAGGCTGAGTTAGCCGCCTCCCGCCAGGAAACGGCTGCGTTGCAAGCACGCATGGATGCTATGCAGCGGAACCCGTTTGATGCAGGGAATCCTGCCCCACATCCAACTTCGTTGGTAGTGGAAATGCCTTCTCCGGTTCCTTTGGCTCCCCCAGAAAGGTTTATGGGAGATAGAAAGAAAGTGCAGGTATTTATGACCCAGGTGATGATGCACTTTACCTGTAAACCCAAATGTTTTTTAACTAATCAATCACGGGTTTCCTTTCTAATCTCCTATCTGGGAGGAGAGGCAGCCCAGTGGGCTGTACCTATAGTCAGGAATAACGAGGGAATCCTTTATGATTGGGACCTGTTTAGAGCCGAATTTGAGAAAACGTTTGACAGGAGAGCTGAGACCTTCTCAGCGGATAAGGAGTTGCTTGTTCTCAAACAAGGCAATTCTGATATAGTGACGTACCTAAATCATTTTAGGAGATTGATTGCTGAAACAGATTGGCCTGAAGCCAAACAGATGGTTTTGTTTTACCAAGGACTCACAGACAATCTCAAAGATGTAATAGCACAAGTTGAACCCCAGCCTACCACATGTGCAGCCTTTATCGATTTGGCGTTACGCTTGGATCACAGACTGAGAGAAAGAAAAGGAGAGACCGGAAGAAGAGACAGACCACTGGTGTTCGGGGAGAAAACAACTAGCGGGGAGAAAGCAGAAGGCAAATCCGAACCTATGGAGGTGAAAGAGAGCATCGTCGCAAATTCGGGCTGTGTTTGTACTGTGGGAAGAAAGGCCACTTTTTGCGAGAATGTCCTGTGAAACCGAAAGGAGGACGCTATCGAACGGGTCAAGGAGCCTTATCCACTGTTGATAAGGGTTCGGAAAACTCCGAGGCTTGAGTCCTAAGGAAGGGAGGGACTCAAGTGTACATTTCATCCCTTCCATAACCGAAGAAAACCGAGTGGGAAACCGATTGTTCTTTATAGACATTGAATTATGGATTGACCAAGACCCCAAGTATGTACGTGCCATGGTAGATTCCGGAGCAACAGGTTGTTTCATGGATTTGGCAGAAGCACGGAAGTTGGGTGTGACCCCAGTAGATAAGCCTGTCATGGAAGAAGTGTTCGCAGTAGACGGTCATGTGTTGGAATCAGGTCCTATCACTCAACATACTCCGGAGTATGAACTGTGGTATGGGGGTTATCATAAGGAACAGCTGTCGTTTAACCTCATCCAGGCTCCTAATTACGGTATAATATTGGGACTCCCTTGGCTGAAAAAACATGAACCCGATATCAAATGGAAAGAACAATCCTTGGAGTTCTCCTCTTCTTATTGCCAAAAACACTGCATCAGGGAGACTCCCCGACCATCAATGGTATTGGCTGTTACTCACACCATTTCCACAGCAGCGGAAAAAGAGGTGGAACTGCCTCAGTGTTACCAGGAGTATGACGACGTGTTCAATAAAACCAAAGCAGAAGTGCTTCCCCCACATAGGGAATATGACTGCCGCATAGACTTAACACCAGGGTCCGTGGTTCCATGTGGTCGCATTTATGCATTATCTCAGCCTGAAACGAAACACCTACGGGAATATTTGGACGATCTACTCGCTTTGGGATTCATCCGACCATCACGGTCCCCAGCAGCCTCCCCCCTTTTTTTTATTCCGAAGGCTAATGGGGAATTACGCTGCTGTATTGATTATAGGGCATTAAATGCAATCACCATAAAAAATCAATACCCTCTTCCGTTGATTCCTGTATTACTGGAACAGGTGAGATCAGCCAAGATTTACACAAAATTGGATCTCAGGGGAGCCTACCATTTAGTACGCATACGCTCAGGCGATGAATGGAAAACCGCCTTTAAAACTAGATACGGGCTTTTTGAGTATCTTGTAATGCCCTTTGGGCTATGCAACGCCCCAGCCTCCTTCCAGTTTTTTCTTAACGAGGTGTTGCGAGCTTACCTGGACATCTTTGTAGTTGTCTATATAGACGACATTTTAATCTACTCTAACGACGAACCAGAACACATCCAGCACGTGAAACAAGTACTGGAAGCTCTGCAAGAAAACCAACTATACTGCAAACTGACGAAATGTGAGTTCCATGTCACAACCGTGGAATTCCTGGGAGTCATGCTCACTCCATCAGGGCAGATAATGGCTGAAAGGAAGGTAAGAGCCATTGTGGAGTGGCCACAACCCGCCACCGTCAAGGATATCCAGAAACTTCTGGGTTTTTCTAACTTCTATCGGAGGTTCATCTCTCACTTTTCGGATCTGGTGGCACCTCTCACGAAATTAACCCGGAAGAACACCCCTTTTATATGGGGAACCGAAGAGCAAACAGCGTTCGATCGATTGAAAACTGCTTTCACTTCTGCTCCGATCCTGATTCATGCTGACCCTCGCCTCCCTTTTGTGGTAGAGGCGGATGCGTCCGACCTAGCAGTGGGGGCTGTTCTCTCGCAGAGGAGTGAAGATACAGGACATCTACATCCCATTGCCTTCAGGTCACGCAAGCTAAATTCGGCAGAACGCAATTACACGATTGCAGAGAAGGAATTGCTCGCTATTAAAGACGCCTTCACTGAGTGGAGGCATTGGTTGATGGGTGCCACCCACCAAATCACGGTCTATACTGACCACCGAAATCTTCAGTTTCTGAGAGCCGCACGCCATCTCACTCCTAGACAACTGAGATGGATGCTCTTCTTTTCGGAGTTCCATTTCGTGGTCACCTTCCGGCCGGGATGCGACAACCGGAAAGCAGATGCTCTCACCCGTCAAGAAAGTCACTCCGCCGTGAGGGAGTTTCCTGAAACCAGCATCATCACACCGCAAAGGGTGATAGGGGTGATCCATACGGCTGACTTTCTACTCAAGGTCAAGAGAGGCATACAGACCTATGCTTGGAAAACATGGATTCGGTTGCACCCGGAATGGAAGATACGTCAAGGTCTGCCAAGGAAGGGGTCTCAATTGCTTCTCCCTACTCTTGCATTGAGAAAGCAAGTTTTCAAGTGGTGCCATGATCTACCTTGCGCTGGACACACTGGAGGGAAGAAGACTTTGGAAAAGCTGCGACGCACTTACTGGTGGCCCACCATCCGGCCGGATGTGTTTGCTTGGGTTCAACAATGTGAGGTCTGCTCGCAAGCCAAAAGCGATCATAGACCAGCGCAAGGGCTGTTACAAACAATGCCCACGCCTGTGAGTCCTTGGGAAAGCTTTTCAGTCGATTTTGTGGTGGGACTCCCTCAGGATCATGGGATGTCAGCTATAATAGTAGTCGTGGACTACTTAACCAAAATGGGCCACTTCATAGCCTGTAGAGGGGTACCCACAGCTAGTCAATTAGCCCAGCTGCTGCTCATACACATTGTTAGATTACACGGCTTACCTAAGGTCATCGTGTCAGACAGAGGGGCGCAATTTACCGCCAAATTTTGGAGGGTCTGGTGTGATCGTTTGGGCATTGCCTCCTCCCTGTCCACAAGCTTTCATCCGCAAACTGATGGGCAGACCGAACGGTTAAACCAGACCCTCAAACAATACCTGAGGTGTTTTGTAGATACATCCACGGAAGCATGGGTAGAATGGTTATGGTCGGCGGAGGTGGCGTATAACGATGCGGTTCATTCCTCCACCTTGTGTACCCCGTTTTTCTGTACATATGGGTTCCATCCCAGGTTTATCCCGTTGAGTGTGCCAGGTGTAGAAGCCCCGATTCCACAGTTACAGACAAGATTGGTACAGTTAAGAAAGACTATTGTGCAGGCCAGAAACAATCTTGTAAAAGCCAAACTCCGGTACAAAGCGCAGGCCGATAGACATCGTAGGCCTTGTCCTGGGTACACGAGAGGGGATTGGGTGTGGCTATCCACTAGGAACATTCGGTTCAAAAGGTTCAGTGTTTTCAACCCCAGATTCATCGGTCCTTACCAGGTGGTTCGTCATGTTAACCCCGTAGCTGTGAAACTCAAGCTCCCCTCACATTTCAGAATACACCCTGTGTTTCATGTCTCTTTGCTCAAGCCTGCCCAGGGTCCGTGTCATAAAGCCCCTGTGCCGGTGAGGGTTGAACAGGAGGTGGAGTATGAGGTGCGGCGCATCTTGGACTCTCGCAGGGTAAGGGGAAGGCTCCAGTACCTGGTGTCTTGGAAGGGCTACGGTCCCGAGGAGGATTCATGGGAACCGGTGGGTGCGGTGCATGCGCCTAGGCTGGTGCGGAGATTCCATTTGTCTCATCCTAGTAAACCTGGTGGCAGTCAGTGAGTGTTGTACGAGGGGGTGTACTGTCACGTTTTACCCTCCCCGACCTCTGGGAAATCACTGTCTGCCCGGTACTGAGAAACGGAATGGGAAACTACAAATCCCATGATCCTTTGAGCCGCGCGCTCCTATGACGCGACGCTCCTAGGGATTAACAGGAAGACGGGCGGAAGACGCGCCGCCGATTATTCCTGCTTGTTGTCTTGGTTCGTGTTCTGTGGAGACTTGTGGTTATCGGCGGAGGCAAACTTTTGGGTCTCGCAGAAGGGTCACGCCGCTATCTGCGTGTGGATTACTGGTGAGGCTTCGGAAGCGCCTGCAACGTGGTGTTCCTTGGTGTGGTGCCTCTCGTGTTTTGGATTAACCAGGAGGGGCTTAGGAAGCGCCCGTGTTCGTCCTTCAGTCCTGCAACAGGTTTTTCTTGGAATCGAGAGGGGCACATACAATTCATAGTGCATTACAGGGTCCGTTTGTTGAATACTTGCAGGGAGCGTCTTGCTCCGGTTAGTGCAGGACACCTGGGCATAGGTGCCGCCTTACCTGTTCTGTACTCTTTGTCCATCTTCGAAGCGCTTACAGAGCAGGATCTGTAGAGACGCTATAACCATTTGTTGTGTTGTGACAGAGAGCGTCTTGCTCCGGTTAGCGCAGGACACCTTGGCATAGGTGCCGCCTTACCTGTACATTACTCGATATCCACTTGGAAGCGCTTACAGAGCAGGATCTGTAGAGACGCTATACATATACTTTATGCTGGGCTTATGATTTACTTTCTTAACTCTTACTTTTAGGGAATATTGGGAGGAGAGATCCTGGGGTTGTCGCGTCTTGCACACCCGGAGGTCGTTCTTCTAATTATTTCCTCGGAGGAGAAAACCTTTTGTTGTTTACCACTGTGACCAGGAATGTGATCGCTATTTGTTTTCATCGATTGATGCTCTGGGGCAATTATAGGTTGTCTATTTCCTACATAAGGGTAGGTGTTCATTGCTGGCTACATCTTACAGAACAAAGGAAGGGAGGGAACCAGGGGGTTGCTAATGCTCTCTATATTATATTTTCCAGTACTATACCAGGGGATATAGAAGCCGCCCTTAGATCCTTCCTGCATACAGGCAGACCTGTGGGTTATCCAGGTGAGGTAACAGGAGTGTTGTTACATAGCATATGTCCCAGTTTAGGGTTCTGTAGTCCTTATCCATTGCTTTTGTGGTTACAGGTTTTCGGTGCCAAGAGCCCAGCTGTTCTCCTCCGGACCCAACTTTTCCCCCGCTTGATCACCTTAACAGTCTGGGCACTATATCAGTCAGACTTGGGTTGATCTAGAGGTGGGCCCCCTTATAGCATCGACCCAATCCTGAGGAGCATCCAGAACGGACCTGACACCCGCTGATCTGTTCAAAGCCAACCCCGCTTTGTGGACACCTTATATCACCAAGGTTGCCAACTCAATAGCTAAAGGCGCGAGAATCCCTATGTCCTGGAAGGGGGCGGAGATACTACCAATTTATAAAAAAGGTAATAGGTCTAACCCAAGTAATTACCGCCCGATTAGTCTCATCGACTCCATACAGAAAATCATCGCGCGTATGGTTCTGGGCAGGGTTCAAGGCTGGATCGAAACTGAGGACATACTATCTCCAATGCAGGCGGGCTTCAGATCAGGAACGAGCACCATCGACCAAGTGTTCAGATTTTGTCTGATTTACTGGAAGGTGGTCCAGCTTGGTGGTGGTACCATCTTTGCAGCGTTCATTGATCTGAAGTCTGCCTTCGATCTAGTCCCGAGGGACAAACTGTGGGGGGCCTTAAGGAAATTGGGAATACCAGAGGAGCTACTTGACCTAATAATCAAACTGCATGAGGAAAACTATGCGAGGGTGAGGTGGGGAGGTCAGGGACAAGTGACGGAACCCTTCTCGGTAACTCGAGGTGTCCGTCAGGGGTGTGTCCTGGCGCCAACACTTTTCCTATTGTTTATTGACCAAGTGGTCAAATTCTTTGTAGACACTCCGACGGACGCCCCAATGCTGGCGGGACAACGGTTCCCAATGCTCATCTTCGCCGATGACACTCTACTCCTCTCTAGAACACGCTGTGGATTACAGCGGGCGTTGGACCGATTTGAGGAGTTCTGTGCCATCAATGACCTCAAGGTAAACGTGGGAAAAACCAAGTTTATGGTCCTAACAAAGAACCGCCCTGTCCGGAGTTCAGTCAGTATGGGTGGAGTTAATTTGGACCAAGTGGAGACCATGACATACCTGGGGGTTACTCTAGATAGTCGTCTGAGATGGAAAGCTCAAGTCGGTGCACAACATCTCAAGTTCGCCCGACTCACAGGTTGCCTACTGAGTGAGCAAAAAAAATCTATCACTAAGCGGGTTATTCCAGCTCTTAAGATCTATGACGCCAAGATTAACCCAGCAATCCTATATGGCGCAGATCTCTGGGGCTACATGGACCTCTCAGATCTGTTTAGAACCCAATGTAAATTTTTGCGGAATTTGGTGGGTTTGCCACAGTCGTCCCCCTCTATCCCCCTTTGCTTAGATTTGGGATGTCCACCGATTAACGAGATGGCTAGATTCAGACTGGTAGCTTTTTGGAGGCGTCTATGGACCTCTCCCGACCTTACACTATTTGCAAAAGAGGTAGCAGAAATTAGGTCGATTAGGGGTTCGGGGAAAATCCCCTGGCTCCAAATGGTTAAAACCATTTTGGGAGACATGGGGTTAGAACAGTTATGGCTATCCCCCTCCACCAGCACCTTTCCATCTAAACAAGAATTTAAAGAATTGTATTGGGCCACGCTCCGCCAGCTTAGAGTCAACGCCTCCAGCTCCACCAGCCTCACGGGTAGGTTCTTGACCTTCAAGTTAGATCCATCCCGTGAATATTACTGGGATACTATCTCTAAACCGCTGGACAAGAAACTCTACCACCAGTTTAGGGTTGGAGCCTTGCCGTTGAACACCTTTACAAAAAACTGGTCCGCTGTTGCCACGGATCAATGAAGATGGTGCCCAAGCCATAAGGAATCAGTAGGTCACTTCTTGTTTGCTTGCCCTAGTTATTCAGCACCGCGATCCAAATGGCTAAAACCACTGTTCCAGCGCCTGCCTCTTAGAAAATCGGCAGAGGCCATTTGGGTACTAAAAACTAACACCTCTGAGGTATTTGTGGTGAGCTTAGCTAAATACCTGGGGTGGGCCTGGATAATTAGGTCAAAACATCAAAACAACAGATTAACTCTTGACATTGTCCGTTGATGCACCTTTTAATAGACAGTTTGGTTTTGCTTCTTGTTTTTGTAAATGATTGTATCCTATGTATCTTATACATGGTTTGATTTTTTTTTTGATTTTTTTTTTTTTCCTAACCACATATTGAAGTTTGGAATCTAATCCCTAATTTTTAGTATGCTTGTTTCAGGTTTGTCTTTTAAGCTGTTTAATACCATTCTAAAAACAATTTAGTTTAGTTTTGACTTTCCCGATCTTGTTTTGTCTATACAAATGAACTCAGCAATTACCGTAGTTGTATTTAAATAAAACAATATTTATAATTGTATAGGATTAGTCAAAACTAGGTAGTTTAATTGTAATCTAATGAAATATTTTTTACTTATTAATTAATGTTTGTTATTATGTGTCTTTTATGATTTTTTTTTAAATCGAAATAAAGACTTTAAAAACCTGAAACCTGAAACCTGATTTATGTGACGGGCCATGGAAAGGTGTTTCTGAGCTCTGCAAGGCCAAACTTTTGGTGGGCAGTGGATCTATACCTTAAAAAAGATGGCCCTGAGCACATGACCATTTATTACTGTCCTGCAAAACAAGGATACATGTTGTGCCAATGAGAATGCTCCAAGAAACTAACAGGGTTTCTAAATGTCTTGGGAAGTGGGATCGTCCTGTGGTGCAACCGTACTTGTTGTACAGAATAGTTCATCTGAGGGAAGGTGCATGCTAATGGGGTTGGGATGGCGGATCTTTGTGGGGACGAGGTATCTATGTCAATATGAGGGTAGGTGTGTTTGTTTTAAATGGAGAATAAGATCGGTGAGCATTACTCTGGAGAAATTGGAGCTATAGAGGAGGTTGGAAACTACCATAGAGGTGATGGGTGTAGGTCTTGGGATAGTGAGTGCTATGGACACGGTAGAGAGGTGTGTCATTGAGAAAGAACCTGAGGGCCATGGAAGCTTTGGTTGGTCCTGGGGGGGATGGAAGATTGGTGCCACAGAATGAATGACTGATGCCATGGAGGTGGCAGGTGGGTGTAATGGAGAGGACACCAGGCATTAAAGAAAAAAGAAGGCAGGTGCCACAGAAAGTGGCAAGTAGGTTTTATGTGAAAAATGTATGCGTTCCAAGGATAGCTTGGGTGGGTATTGTGCAAATGGTGAGTGAGTGCCATAAAGAATCCTAGGAGGTGACATATATAGAGTTTTGTGTCTCCTCTATTAAAAAAGTGTTGGCAAAGCCATTAGGTCTGGTGTTGGCTGATGACTTGATTTTGCTTACATTTGTGAATGTTTACTGCAAAACTGGGTCGACTTTTTGTTTGTCAGGGCACATTGTACAAGAGTAGACTACCATCACTTACAGAGAGAAAAGCCAATAGCTGAAGTGGGTTGACCCTGTGACCCATTCTGTATGCTGTGGGGTGGGAGTAATAAAGCTGTTAATGACACACTGTTAGACCAATATAAGAAGAGAGTTGGCTGAACGCCCCAATATCAGGGGAGTGATCGACACCCTTGCAACCCACGTTGGGTGCAGGCAAGGCCAGACTGGCTACCGGGCTTTCATTAATAAACATTGCAAAACAAATGTTTTACAAAGTGCGCTTTAAAGCTATTTGTTTTGCATTGTTCATTTAGAAGCGCCTGCAGCTCCCCAGCAACAAAATTGGCCCCTCTGCAGTGAACCTGGACCCCACCCTGCTACCCCAGTAAAAAACGCCCAGAAGCTAGTCCGTCCCTGGGTGTAGGGGCCCAGTCTTCTCTACATGAAGGAGGCTGCCTCAGCATGTCTGTGCAGCATGTCGCTCTAAAGCAGCTGCAGTGTACAGCATACTATGAGCTGACACTGGGCAGATCCAGGACATGAAAACAAACACAATAGCATATTTGTTTCTCTTCAGTCAGAGCCTGCCAGACACCTTACATGAGTAGGTAAGGCATGCCCATGAAGGAGAGCATCCTCGACAGAGCACTGCTCCTCTTAGACGAGAAGAGGAAGCACAGAAATGACAGGAGCAGAGGTAGGATTGCCACCTTTCCCAGAGAAAAATGCCAGGCCTCTCTCTCCTTTCATGTTTTAAGATTCTGCAAAGGCCTGCACATGGTTCTAAAGTTGAACTTTATAGGAAATTATCTGTATTCTTTTTAACATACTTACTTACATTCCCTTTCTGTTTTTGTTTTCTTAAGTTGTCAGTCAGAGGCCTTCGGGGCAGCTGAAAACACATTTTGAAGTGTTTTCTTCTTACATTAACTATTAAAGTTATGTATTGATAAGGGGAAAAATACCAGCCAGGACATTAAATGCTAGTCATTGCAAGTGATTTCCCAACGTTTCTATTAATGGATATGGATAGAACTCCAAAGTTCTTGTTTCCCTCATGCATGCTTTGAATAAGGTATCAGGCAAAAGTTAAAAACAACACGCTATACATTTAGTTTAAAAATAATTGATAAATATATATAAATAAAAGCAGAACATTGAAAGTCACCACCTTTACTTAAAGATTTCCAAGCACTTTATGTTTTTGTTTAAACCAAAGTAGTATACAAAGCACATTGCCTTTGTGTTACATAAAAAAAGAGTGAATTCAATATTTAAATAACGATTTTAAGTTTCAGTATTGTAAAGCAGAGATCTCAACCTCTCTCTTGTCAGATTTATCTGTTTCTGCGACCTGTATCTTATTTTGCTTTTAAAATTATAGACATGACTTCAAGTACGAGAATGCAATGTATCAACTACTCACAACTGAAATAGAAAACTACAAGGTCACAGTGTGGAGCCTAATAGATGATTTCTTGTGCACATATACAGCATGAAAGCCTTTTTCTTCATTGTTTCCAGAAAGTATGATTTTTTGTTTACATACTGGAATAATAGGAATGTCCAGTAGCATACCAATGGTTATTTTGGGAAAGATTGTACGTGGGTGCCTTAGAGAGGACAGAGAAGGATGGCGGGGTTCCATGTAAAATGCATCATGCATGATGAGGGGGAATTACATCCTCGGGCAGGTATCATAAATGCCATTGATGGGTATCACTGAGATGGCTGTGTCACAGAGATGGTGGGTTTCTGCAACTGACAGGTCAAATGGATTCTTTGTCAATGTCAGAATGGTCAGGATGGTGCAGCGGAGACAGTGTGTGAGTGCTGCTGAGGGGGAAGCGAAGCAGATGTCATGAAGTGTTGGTGTCAAGAAATGAAGAATGGGTGCTTCATAGAGGGCAGGGGCGTGAATGTTATGGAAATACATTTGGATTCTAAGGAGAATGTGGGTGTCAGGTGAGATGGTGAAGGAGTGACATGGAAATGGAATGTGGGTACCCTGATAAATATGTGTGAATGTTCTCGAAATGGTGTGTAGTTGCATGTCAGAGGGTGAATTGGGGCTAGTGGGATTTTAGAGAAGTGGCATGGAAACAGTAAATAACTGCCATACAGATTATTGATGGATACCAGAGATGGCTTGTGTGGCATGGAACAATGAAGCCAATGGGTCATTTTCTCACAGAGAAGGTGGGTATATGCCATGGATGTGGTGAGTGTGCACCATGGGTAGGCTGGGTAGTTGCTGTCAGAATGGTACATGAAAGCCATGGTGAGATTGGGAAAGAGTCATGGACATGGAGTTTCCGTGTGATGGAGAGGATGCACACATTCTATCTAGAGATTGAGTGGGTGTTTCTAAAGATGGGAGGTAGGTGTGGTGAACATAGGGATGTGATAGGTTTCTGCAAAAAAAAACTTCAGATGGGTATCCTGGAGATAGAGGACAAGGCTATATGGAACACGGAAGGGTATTATAGAATGAATGGATGGAAAGACACCGCAAAATGTTGGTTGTGTTATGGAGATGGTGGATGCAGGTCACAGTGAACTCCTCTTCAAGTCTGGGAGGGTGATATGAAGATGGAATAGAGGTGGGCGAGCCACTGAAAGCTTGAGCCAGGCTCGAGCCATGTGCCTTGTTCTGGTGCAATGCAAGGTCTTCTTGGACCTGTGAGACCAAAAAAAGCCAAGCTTTCAAGTGGCTTTAGCCTGCCACTCACCCTCTAACCTCATATGCCACAAATTAAAGACAGAGAATTAACCTTTGCAGTAAAACGGAAGAGATAAAGAAATGCCCATCTAGTGGCTAAACTGCTCAATGCATAGGAGAGCCCCTTGCAATACCCGAGTTCTGGCTGTGCACTGTACAAAAACCTCTTGTGTTTGATTTACTAGACTATAATACATGGAGGGCTACAATCTCAGTACAAAAGCCAGTTCCTAATGTTATTAGGGACGTTGTTTGATATTTCTAACCACTTGTAATAAATAAATGAAACAGCTGCTCAACTGTAATAAGCTATTACAGTCGAGTTCTGACATCACAGTGCCTGATGCCCGAGTCAGCAGCCATTGTAAAAGGTAGGTCACAGAACATAGGGGTTCATTAGGATAGCGGACGGACTGCAGTCCATCTGCTATCCTGATGGGAACCGGGACCGTCTGCCATGCATGCGGCTGTCCCACACACCTGATCCGGATGCGACAGCCACCATGGCAGTCGGAACTTGAATCTTAACACTGTTGCGGGTGCTGCTGACAGTAGCACCCACCACGATGTGAAAATGCCATGTTGTGCATTTCGCAGCACTACGTTGGCAGGCCCCACACGGGGCCGGCCATGTAGTGCTGTGAAATGTAGGGAGTTGGGTACCCCCCAAGTGCACCCTCACCTTCCCCCAACACAAGGGGGGCCTGTAACGGCCCCTCTTCACAAATTCCATCAGCCTTTCAAAGGCAGGCAGTAGCCAGCATCCTAATTTGGTGGACGGTCCCTGCTAGGCACCGCCACCATTTTAGGCTATGTGGTTTATCTGCCAGGCAATCTGTGAGATTGCCTTTGGCGGTCCCGTGGCGGACGGTCTTTGCGTCCGCCACGGTCCGAGCGCAATTCTCTCCACCATCGTAATGTAGCTGAGGGAATATCGCGGTCTGCAATCGTAATCGGCCCCATAGTTATAGCTACGGTTTAAACAAAGGAACTGTTTTTTATTCTTCTGATATATTTCTCTAAAAATAAAAAGTGATCAGCAGAAAGGAGGTATTTTATAACAAAATCTTCATTTTTCCATACTGTAGGTCATTGCAGGAAAGGTAGAATCTCTGCATGTTTCTACACAAGCTGAGCCACAACATTTTAACCTAATTTACATCAAACGGATTGTAATATCTTTTGCAAAAAATAGTAAATGCATTTTAGTTTGCTTAAATACAGATTTTGCTTTCATTAATATTGTCTACAGTGAACCTGAAAGAGCAAGATACCAAGGATGTAAGCTGTTTATTGGAAAGTTGATAGTGTAACCAAGTATTATAAGGAATTAAACACCTCTGTTGTATATTAAAAGATAATGAAAGTCACCTTGGAGTACCTATTTCGTCACTGAACTCCTCAATCACCTGCAGAATTTATCCCATATAATGTTGCGCAATAATACAAAACAAGGCCATCTGTAGGGCTCACATGGCAACTGATTGTCTTCTTAGCTCACTAATGGCATTGGTCTCAGGGCAGAAGGGGGAGCATGAATGGTTTTATGTTCATTTTTAAAAACTATCACTTTTAAAAAATGCCTCTCAATGCATTGATATAATCTGATATACCCTCATGACTTCATTGTCTTGTATTATGATGTTTGTTGCACGATGTGCATGCCAAACATCTCCATGGCTCTACTGGGACACGCGCTCTTAAGAGCCAAGCCCAACCCTTGGCTTGGCTCTGAAGCGGCTCTCCATGACAATTTCTTGGCTCGCCCACCTCCAAGATGGATGGTGAGTGCCATGTGAATATCCACTGAGGGTTTGGGAGGGTGTCAATAGGATGACAGTGGGAATCATGGAGATTTTTATGGGAAGGGTGGGTGTGTCTTATAAACGTAGACTGTTAAAGCCATGGTGAGGGTGGGATGGGTCAAACACACACAACGTATCACTGTACACAACCCTTAACAAACAGTACCTTGTCAGGAGGTGGAAACTGCAGCTGGTTGACATCCAGTGGGGTCATCAGCGGGATAGTGTCGAATTCATCCTCACAGAGCGGCGGTTTCACGCTCTTCTCACTGAAATTATTACCCAGCTTCACCATCCTGCTGCCAAAACCGATGCCGAGCCCCTGGAAAAGCAAGAACTCTGTTCAGAGCACGTATCATCCATCAGAAGCACAGGCGGCGCGACAAAGCCCACTCCATCCATCTCACCTTCAATTAGGACGTCACTATGATGAAGAGAGCAATGTAGCGGTGTGAGAGCTTCTGGTGGCTACGGGTGTGAGCGGCGGCTGCCTGGCGGCAACCGACAACTAGGCATACAACCTACAGCGGGGCGAGGCGGGACTTTGGGCTTTCTCCAGCAGCTGACGGGGGAAGGTGAGGCTGCACTTACCCTGCGGGAGATGCTCTGCCGCAGCCCGTCGAATAGGTGGTTCACTCCCCGGGGCCGTTCAGGTAGAATACGCCGAAGACAGAAAAGGCTATGTTTTGATGGATGTGACAATGACCGATGCCAGCCGGTGGTGTGTCGCCGTACTGTCTTGGTACGGCAGCGGTGGGTGTTGGTTGGGCAGAGCCGCAGTTCCTTCGGATACTGGCGTGGGAGCACGGGCGGAGGAGGCACGCGCGGGCACGTGCAGCAGCAGCAGCAGCACAAAGGACGCTCCCCGGGGACTGCGCGCGCGCCACCGCTGTCCTCAGCTTCCCTCCTCCCCCGTCCTCCTCTCCACAGTAGACGGGGTTTGTGTTCCTACCAAGAGTAGAAGGACCTGTACGTGGCATGCACCACCTGTCATCGGAAGAAGGCAATTACTGCAGCATTTCTACGGGCTCGTATACTTTAAGTTTGTTATATCGTGTTAAGTGAGTCTAGTTGGTAATGTTTTTTCACATCTATTTCCATTTTCTCCCAGACGAAAAATCCATGTTATCAATATACACGCAAGAGTCGTTGTTTATCACACAGGCGTCACTCCGTCATCTCCCGTCCAACCCCCAGTTTGGAATTAATGAACATTGCCCATAATGCTGTCCTTTATTTACATGACCAAGAAATCTGCTTTATCATCATCCTCTGAAGAGATTGGTTCCCGCAGCTTTAACATATCCAAGGTCCACGCTTTGCCAATTACGAAGAGTGAATATTAATTTACTTACAGTAAAATAGCCTTTTTCTTTTTTTTTTCATTAAAACACATTGGCTAGTTCTCCATGAACAGACAATGTCTTGAAAACTGAATAGTTCTTATAGTAAGCAATTTGGTGCTTAATTTGAGCCGGTGTTTGCTGGGAGGAGGGGCAGGATGAATACACCAGCGCTTATTTAGGGGTAATAGTACTTATTTTTCCTCGCCAGACATTTGCAAAGGCCAAGAGAAGGAAAAACACACCCACATGGGGAAGGAAGAAGGAAGAAAAGACGGTAAAAACGTTGCCAAAGCAAGAGAGATAAAGGGTCTCTCAGTGTTTGCAGGGGATTAAAAAGGCCCGGGTTACACAGCCTTAGTTTTTATCACGCTGACATTTAATAGTGCGGGCTGCAGGCTTCTGAGCATCACTTGGGCATCGGCCAATGGCGGCCCTCAACATGTTGTACAGCACTGAGACTGGGACTGCATGGCGCATATAGCGCGCATGCAGTCACATAATTTTTGAAGAGTTTAGCACCTTTGTGCCTGTCTATAACATTGTTACTTAGGCTGCGGCTGCACTGCTCCAAATAACAATTACCTACTAGGTAACAACTAATTCTCAATGTGTGGAGAACCAAAGAATCAATACAAATCCAGCATTTTGTAAATGGGAAGAAAGTTTCAATGTTGCTCCAATTTCCCAACTAATTATCCATGTTTCATCTCGAAATCATCACTGCATCGATTGAAGTCTATAATCCTGCAGAGGATTTTCTCTTCAGTCCTCAGATCAGCAGGGTTCCAAATTCTGGAACACAGCTTTGTTTTCACCATAGTAATTTAAAAAAAATGATAATTAAACATTCAAGCTGGTGATAAGAAATATGAAAATAAAGCCATCCCTGAGTGTCTGCATCTGTGTGAGGGAGAGTGCAAAAAAGTGAAAGTGCTTGTGAAAAACATGCTGAAAAATATTGGTATGAGCACGAGTAGGCAGTTTGGTAGATGGAGTGTTTGAGAAGGGCAAGTAAGCAGGGTTTGTGAGGGAAAGGATTTGAAAGAGGGAATGGAATGTGTTCAAGTGTTTGTGAGAGAATTAAGCATTTCATTGAGAGGTGAGGGAGTGACAGTGCCTGAGTGAAAATGGATTGGTAAAAGGAGTGTGTGGGTCAGAAAAAGAGGGGCTTTGAAAGAAGGGCATAAAAAGGTTAGACTAGAAAATATGTGACAGCAAGATGTGTGATAGTAATGTATGCGAGGCCATGGTCAGATGATTGTCAGAACCAGTAGTGTGTGTGCTGAGCTTAAGGGAAGTGTGTAGGATAATAAAAAAGGGTTTCAGAGGTTGGATAGAAATGGATGTGCAAATGATAAGTGAGAGAGGCCAATATGTGAGATAGAAAAAGGAAGGCGGAGGCTTGAGAAGAAAAAGTGTGAGACTCATGCATTTAAAAAAGGAAGTGTATGATGTAAGACAGTGACCCTTTTTACATAGTTGCCCCCCACGTTTTGCCTAATGTTGATGTACTTTGACTGAGTGTTCCCCCGAGTTCCTCCCAACCAGGTACCCAGGGCCTTTGTTCTTTCTCCAAACCTTACTGTTGCAAAACCCAATTGGCAACTCTCTGTCCACATGTAAGTCCCTTGTAAAAGGTACAACAGGTACCAAGGGCACTGTGAACAGGGAATGCCTCCAAGGGCTGCAGCACTTATTGTGCCACCCTTAGAGGCCCTGTACATTTACACACACATACACTGCCATTGCAGGCTTCTTGTTTTGGTGCAGAACAAAGTGAATAGTCGACATGGCACACATTCCTGTGTACCATGCCTACAATCCACTGCCCTAGCATAGGTAAGCCACCCCTCTAGCTGGGTGCACTATACCAGTGGTGACAGTACAGGTGCACGAGCCTTGTACCCCGACAGCGTTGAAGGCAATTCTTAGGCATTGAAGTGCAGTAATGCCATAAAGACTATATGATCTGGGAGCTTGTCATTACAAACTCCACAGCACCACAATGGCTTAACTGAAAACTGGGAAGTTTGGTATCAAACTTCTCAGTACATTAAACCCACAATGATGCCAGTGTGGGATTTAATGATAAATGTACTCAGAGGTCATCTTAGAGATGTCACCGGAAAAAAACAACCTAAATCTAGTGTCCTGGCTGAGTGGCTGCTCGCCAGCTGCCACCACCAGACATGTTTCTAGACCCCTAGGTCGAGAGTCTGCCGCTCTCAGGGTCCTGAAACAAAGTACATCCTGGGACCAGGTGCCAAGTCTCCTCCCCCAGATGGGCAGGGTCCAAGAAGCGGGAAGCTTCAAAGGCTTGCCGCCTTTGTGAGCTTCCCCAGCCATTTGCTTCTCCCAGCAACTGGCCCCCACCCGTTCTGACCCCCCACTTTTGGCAGGAGAATCAGCAGGAAAACCAAGTTAGGAGGAGAGGTGTGCCCTGCTTTGCCAATCCCACCCTTCAGGTGGGGTAAGCGAGGTGAAGCACAACTTTCAGTCCCAGTAATCTTGCAGATGGGGGAACCAGCCAACCAGAGTTAGGCTTATGCCCCCCCACTGGAGGGTGACATAATAGTGGGTGTACCCACCCATTGTTCCCGACCGGTAACTACCTGTTATGCCCCTCATGTAGTATTTAGGGGCAACCCTGAGCCATGCCTCCTCAGATAAGAAGAAACAAGAAGAAGGACCGAAGAGCCTTGCTGAAGAAGAAGAGGAGGGCACCAACTGACTTGGCTCAAGCCCTAATGGCCTGTCTCAACCTCAACAGAAATCTTGGTGTATCCTGCAGCCAGCAGCCCCCAAGAACCCATAAAACCTGCCCTACCTTCCCAAACCAGACTTTGTTTCCCTTGAGCACCGGATATGATCACCCACGGCCCAAGTTCGAGTGGCCCAACACCATGAGGCAGTATCCCCAGCGATCCTGACCTGGGATCTGGTGATCCCTGACCTACCTCAAGTCTCCAATCGACGTCTGCAGCCCCTTTCTGGAGGATCCCCCCACCGCGACCTGAGCTGTTAAGAAGAATCCTACACCAAAAGACAGCCCTGCACCGACGCCTCACGGCCTTGGGTGGCCCAACTAACAATGTTCCAGTATCCCAAGACATCACAACTTACCTCTCCAACCGGTGATCGCCTCCAGAAGATCATCGTCCCCGAGCCTGCAGTGTTTGTTGCAACCGGAGAATCCCAGTTGAAAACAACAGGGCACCCAACACCAAACCAGCATCCTGCACCCGGCCACCCTAGTGCCGCTGTGGGTGCACTTTGTGTGCTAACTCGGAACCCCGTTTGCCCTGAGCCTAAGTCCAGGAGCTTTGCTCCCACAACCTTGTGGCCTGCTCCTGAGCACCCACCAACCAGAGGACACGTATCCCCCATTTGATAACTTTGGGCCTCAGCACTCTGCACCCGGCCGCCCTAGTGCAGCTGAGGGTGATTTGAGAGTGCATCCTTGACCCTGGGGGAATCGTGGTTCTAACCCCAGAAACCAACTCTCAAACCTGAGTATTTACCGTTAAGTCGATAACATTGTTTTCTCCCATAGGACTGCATTGAACTCCTCTCTTGTGTGGAGTTGGTTTGTATGGAACACAAAAAACTGCATGTTAGACCTGGCATTTCTTGGTGTGATTACCCCTGACTTTTTGCCTCTACCTCCTCTATTTTTGATGCTGTAATGGATTGCGTTTTACTGGCTTAGATGCTTTGGGCACTTTGCCACTGCTGATCAGTGTCAATCTGCAAGTGCTCACTGTGTAAAGTGTTATGGTAATTGGTTGTCCGTTATTGGTATGTTTGCCTTACTAGTAAAGTCCCTAGTAAAGTGCGCTATGTGTGCCTGGGTTGGTAATGCAAATGCTACTAGTGGGCATGCACCACTAATTGTGCCACCCACACAAGTTGCCCTAAAGAGAGAACTCAGGCCTGCTGCTGCAGTGTCTGCGCGCAGTTTGTTAAACTGCCTTATTGTCTTGACAAGTGCACCCACTTGCCAGGCCTTACTCTTTCCTTTTTATGCACATCAGACACCACTATGATATACCCAAGGTGTCCCCTGGGCAGGGTGCAGTGTATGTGAAAGGTAGGACATGTATAAGGTATGTACCATGTCCTGACAGTAAAAAACTGCCAAATTCGTTTTTCACTGTTGCAAGGCCATCTTGCCCTTAGGACAGAATGGGGAAGGCTGTGTAGTATGTTTCCAGCCTATC
Organism: Lissotriton helveticus; assembly: GCF_964261635.1. Lineage (NCBI taxonomy): Eukaryota > Metazoa > Chordata > Amphibia > Caudata > Salamandridae > Lissotriton > Lissotriton helveticus. The sequence continues at coordinate 329,275,177 of NC_136060.1, read as the reverse complement.
TTCCCATAGGCTTAAGATGGAAAGGTGAAGTTTAGGGTGCCTGAACTCACAATTTAATAACACTTCTTTTTGTGAATGTGGTTTTTGCATTGTGTGTTTAGAAACCACACTTTTAGAAGTGGCTGGTTTCTTTGTTCTAACAATTCTGTGTATCTCTGCCTGGGTGTGGATTGACTGTGTGGATTTGAATGTGATAGGCTCTGGGGAATGTCTTGACCCGGGAAAGGAGGTGAGACAACAACAGGCTGACCTGCATCTGGAGTGTAGGGGGAGGAGTAGCCCATGGAGGTGAAGAGGCCTGGTCTGCTGTCTTAAAACAATGGCTCCATCTCCTGCTGAGTGATTAAGGATCCAGACCCCCACTATCAAAGGAAGATAGTGTCACTGGCAGGGAGACACCCAGAACTGGTATGGACAGGCGTCAGTGCCCACCTGAACACAAAGACTTCAAAGACATTTAGGGGTATAACTTTAAGAGCTAAAACCTCTGAACGAATGGAATAATCAAGACTGAAAAGGATTGAAACTATTTCGTGGTCAAGAGGAACCTCTGCCAAGGAAGAACAGCTGAAGAGAAGGCCTGACCCTTTCTGTGTGTTCTGGGGCTGGCCTGCAATTTGCTGACGTAACTAAGGAGAGGCTAAGGGACTTTTTTTTTTGGAAAACCTTTATTCCAATCACAGTGTTACACATGCGAGCCTACAACCACAGGGGCCGGCCGTCGCCAAAACGATAAAAAACAGTTGGCATTGCGGATTTACACAGCTTTCAGCCGACAGCCCGGGGGCCCAGCAGCAATTCAACTTTACGTTTCAACAGGAGCAGAATAGTGGCGTAGGAAAAGGTGAAGGTCTTAATTATTTTAAGTATTGACAGAAAACAAAAACAACAATAACAAACTAAACGAGAGGCAATGCGGCGTACGTCTGTCTCCTGGGGGAGAGTCATATTAAACATATATACCATAATGAGGATGAGAGGAGGAGTGGGAGGGGGGGGGCACCGGGTAATCGGACATGTAATGCGAAAATCTGTATAATGTAGGAACGTCAGGTCATGGGGATTGTGGTATCACCGGAACCTCTACAAACGGGGGGGGCACAAATCTCCCCACGATATGAATTCCATTGGTTCCAGACTCTACCCCACTTCTTGGGTCTACCACGTGCTACATATACCGTTTTTTCCCTGAACATGCACCAGTCCATATTTTCCTCCCATGCAGAAGCCGTAGGCGCCCTCTGAGACCCCCATAGCTGTGCTATGTCTCTTTTAGCCACCATGTTTCCAAGGGTAGCCCACTGTGTCTGTGCCACAGTGTAGTCATTCGGCTCCCATATATTCAGCAGACAACGGCGGGCCTCAGGCAACAAAGAAACTCTCGTGACTTCTTCCATAATCACATGCACACGATTCCAGAACCGAGCCACCGCCGGGCATTCCCATATAATATGTAGGAAGGTACCTAGCGCACCACAGCCACGCCTACACACTCCATCCGCAGAAAGACCCATACGAATCAGACGGGGACCTGTTACATAGATACGGTGTAAAATCTTCAGTTGCACCAGTCGGAGACGAGCCGGGATCGCGACCTCTTTCGGAGAGGACACCGCTGCCTGCCAATCTTCATCGTCCAATTCCAGTCCATCGCCAGTCCACGCCCCACGGAGCTGCAGGAGCAGATCCGTTCAGTCGTTAATCAGTTTTTTGTATATTAGAGAGATGGTGCTGTCAGGAGTATGGCCATCATGCACCCTATCTTCGAGGGGAGAGGATTCCGGAATGACAGTTCCGGTCGGAAAGACCGAGTGGAGTGCATGTCGGATCTGCATATAGCGGAAAAGCTCCCTATTACTAAGTGCATATTCTGACTGCAGCTCCGCAAAGGTCTTAATCCTGTCCTTTACCCATAAATCCCCCATCGTACTGATACCGATAAGGTCCCACCTCTCAAAGCCCTTCGTCGTCCATAGGCTACCCAGTTTCTCCGCAGCATAGAGCAGGGTCGCCCTGGTCAATCTGTCTGACCATCCCATGGCTGCGTTTGCACTTCTCCACACCCGCACGGCCACTCCGGTGGGCCCTGACAGCACCTTGCAGGTCGATTTGGAATACAGAGCCCTGTTATAATTCCCTCCTGGTAACTGCCATTTATCCATTTCAAACGCGGGGTTTGGTGTTGGGCCATACATGGCATGGTTAATTGCACTCAATTGAGATGCCCAATAGTAGCGCCTGATGTCCGGCAACGCGATGCCCCCATCGTACCAGGGCAGGGTCAATTTTACTAGGGCAATACGAGGACGCCCGCCCCAAACTAATTGCCTCTGCAGACTCTCTACCTCGCGAAAGTATCGTCCTGGTACAAGATCGAGCGTATTCTGAAGGGCGTATAAAAATCGGGGCAGAGACATCATCTTAAAAAGGGCAGCCCTTCCGAGCGGGGACAACGGCAGGCCACTCCAGGCCGCTACATCAGATTTAAGCCGGAGCAGTGGGGGGAGCAGGTTGCGTTCATAACGCGCCGTGGGGTCTAATGATATCAAAATCCCTAAATATTTAAATTCGATCTGCGTTATCTGTATCGGGCATGTGCGCGGTAGCGGGGGCACATCACCTGTGAGTGCATAAACGCTAGATTTAGCCCAATTAATCACCAAGCCGGAGTTTTTGCCAAAAGAACTGAGGACATCAAACAGCACTCCCAGCGATTTCTGTTGGGAGGTGAGGTACAGCAAAATATCGTCAGCGTATAATGATAGGCGGTCCTCAAAGTCAGGGGTCCACCTGATTCCCTTAAGTGACGGTTCCCACCATAGCCAAGCAGCCAGGGGTTCCAGGGCGAGCGCGAACAGCAAAGGAGATAACGGGCATCCCTGTCGTGTACCCCTCCCGAGCACAAAGGATCTCAAGACCCTACCATTAACCACAACCTGGGCGAGCGGCTCCTCATACAGAAGTCGAACCCAACCGATAAACCCAGGGCCGAACCCGAACTTCGCGAGGGCGGCCCACAGATACGGCCATTCCACGGTGTCAAAGGCCATCGTGGCATCCAAGGACACCAAGATGGCCAGCTCACGTATGGACCCCGCCCTCGCCAGGACACCATGAAGACGACGCAAGTTGAGCGCTGTGTTGCGGGATAAATCCAGACTGATCCGGGTGTATCCAGTTGCCGATCACCTTTATCAGGCGATTAGCCAATAATGTTGCCAAGATTTTGGGTTCGGCATTTAAAAGTGATATCAGTCGATATGAGGCACATAAATCCCGGGGTTTACCCTCTTTGTGAATCACAACAATAGACGCGAGTCGCTGGTCTCGTGGGAGTGACCCAACATCACGCGACTCCAGGAACATCTCGCGGAGATAAGGCGCCATTTTGTCCGGACGTAACTTGTACAGCTCGATGGGAATACCATTTGGGCCCATGTCCTTACCTGAGCGGATGGAGCGGATAGCGAGCGCCACTTCATCATTGGAAAATTCCGACTCCATGTGCTCTTTGTCCGAATCCGACAGACAGGGCAAGGCGATATCCCTAAGCAACATTTGCGAGTCTTCCTCCGGTCTGTCTGAGACTGGTGCATACACCTTCTGAAAATAACACGCAAAACTCTCCACTATTTCCATTGGGTCAATCACTCGCACTCCATCAGCACTTTCTACCACAGGCACAACACGGCTCGCCCTCTCTTTCTTATCCAGCCAGGCAGTCAACTTCCCCGCTTTATCCCCCACATCATACAGCCGTCCCCACTGCTCCCGGCTCATAGCCTTGGCCGCGTCCGTCACCAGAGCACGATAATCAGATTGTTTAAGCTGCAGAGCATGCCGTTTCTCTTGTGTCGCTCCAGACTCCAACTCTCTCTCCAAGTTACTGAGTTCAGCCTCCAATTTTTCTACCTCCTCATTCTTCCTTTTCTTAGCATCAGCAATCAGAGTGAGGGCTTGACCACGGACCACAGTCTTGAAGGCCTCCCACAATGAAACGGATGAGGATACCGACCCCACATTCTCAATAAAATACTGATCAATGGACCTGACCATACCCGCCCTGATTTTGGGATCACGAAAGTGCCAGGGATTAATCGGGGCAACTCTACCCTCCGCCCCAAACTGAGTATCAATGGAGAGCCATACTGGGGAGTGATCGGAAATGCCCCTGGCCAAGTGTCTAACCTCCCTCACCGAGACGGCCTGCGCCGCCGGCACTAGTATGTAATCAAGTCTGGCAAGGCTCCCGTGTGCTCCAGAATGAAAGGTGTACTGTGCCTGTCCAGGGTGCATTAACCTCCAGCAATCTACTAGACCCAGTGTCTCCAAGAAGTTACTCAACCAAGACTGCGATCTCGCGAGGTCTCTAGGGGGGGGCTACGATCCTCCCTACCACAAACCACCGAGTTAAAGTCTCCGCCCACAATTAAAATACCCTCTGGGAGTCCCAGTACCATCTCCCCCAGGTCCGCAAATGTCATAGTTTGTAAGCCGGGCGGGACATAGACAGAGAGTATGGAGATCGTCTTCCCCTCCCATCTGCTGGTGACGACAGCATATCTATCTCTATCGTCTAGAGTGGTCACGTCTATCGTAAAGGGGAGGGAGTTTCTGACCAGGATCCCCGCCCCTCTCGATCCAGTGGTGAATCCAGAGTGGGCAACCAAACGATACCCTTGGCGATTCATTGCACGACATGTGTTCCCAATCAAGTGCGTTTCCTGTAACAACACCACATCGGGGGAAAAACGTTTCAGGAACTGCGACACTACACCCCGTTTGATTCTATCCATCAGGCCATTGACATTCCAACTGATAACCCTCAGCCCCTTACCCCCATCCCAGCAATAGGGATCGACTCCCCCTTCCAGTGAAGCAGACATCAGAATCAAAGTAAATCGTAAAACATTGCCTCTAAACCCAACAAAACCACACAAAGTCCCCCATCCCACCCCCAAGAAAATTCCCCGAACATTTCCCCCCACCCTGCACCCCTGCGCTAGTCCAAAGAACCACCCCAACTTGCAGTGTGCCTGTCGCCCTCACAAGAAACTAATCTACAAAAAGAAGGAAACCCCAGGAGGAGGAAGAACTCCGTACCCCCCCGCCATCACCAGACTCAGTGGACATATGTATTAACATAGAAAGTCATCAAACCACTGCCGCGAAGTCCATTCACTTTGTGTGCCGGTTTCCACCTCTCACTCCTGTTCCTGCAGGCCGCTTTCTGCGCCCTCCGAATGTTCCAGGCGATCGCGACGCGTTGGTAAAGTGTCCAGCCAGTCACCGATGACCTCAGGCCGATCAAAGAAAAGTGTTCGCTCGTTGTGTTCGACTCGGAGTCGGGCAGGAAAAAGCATAGAATACTTCACACCCATGTCTCTCATCCTCCGCTTGACCGTCATAAATTCCATTCTCTGCTTCTGAACCGCTTGGGTGAAGTCGGGGTAAAAGCTGATAGTGGCATTCTCAAAATTCGTGGGACCTGCAGTTCATGATGCCTGTAGAATGGCGTCCCTATCCCTGAAGTTAAAAATCCTAGCTATTATGGGTCGTGGCGGAGTGCCTGGCTTATGAGCTCCATCCGGAACACGGTGAGCACGCTCAACTGCAAAAAAGTTACTGAGGCCTTTGGGAGCCAGATGCTTCAGTATCAGGTCCTCCACGAGGAGATCTGTGGTCATCTCAGAGGACTTCTGCGGAACCCCAATAATGCGGACATTATTGCGTCTTGCACGACTCTCAGAGTCTTCCAGCCGGCGGGCGAACAAGTCGTTAGTGGAGCGTAGATTACGGACCTCAGTTTGAAGATCAGACACGTCGGTAGTGAGACTGGCGGTCTTGATGTCCAAAGACTTGACCCGTTCATTGGTCTTCGCCAGGTCGGTCCTGATCAAATTAACGTCGATCGCCACCGTGTCCAACTTCAAGGCCAGCGTCTCATACTGCTGGCCCATGGAGGTCTTAATCCCCGCAATGGCGCCCATAACGTCTCGCAAGGTCAGCTCCGCCGTTGACGCAGAACCATCTCCGGTCTCGTCCGGTGTGTTGCCCGCACCACTGGGGGAACCTTTATGACGGGTATATCGGTCCATGATGTTCGATTGAGTGGCGCCCCCTCGGTGCGTGACCTTGGTCGTCCGCTTATCGCTTTCAGGTTTGCCCGCCATAGTGTGCGACATGCCCCTGAGGGCCCTTCGAGACCTGGTATGAATGGCTTCTCTTCAGGTCAATCTCAAGAAAGTCTAAAACACGAAGAATGGCGGGCCAGCGTACAAGCCAAACGCAGACCTTGGGAGACTGAAGCGAGATGGAAACTGGATTCAGCCCATAGAGCCCAAAAACGAAACCGAAAGTACCCTGGGGGCACAAGACAACCTCCACTGTCCGTTGTTGTTCGATTACCACCCGGGTACCTCGGAAACCAGAGTCCCAGGCTGTTCTCCGGTGTAGGCCTTCAACTTGTCAAACGGAGTAAGTCTGGTTCCCGGCATCCAAATCAAATCTGGAAAAGAGCATTTAGGTCAGCAGGGTCAAATCTTCAATAACCCGTCATCTATGGCAGAATTAGTGACAGGATATACGCGGGTGGCGGCGAGGGTCTCGGGAGCTCTGTGCTCACGCGACCATCTTGGATGTGCGCTAAGCTCCTCCTGAGGCTAAGGGACTTTGATGGGTGCTGTGTCCACCTGCTTCAAAGGACTTTGCTGTGTGCTGTGTCCTGAAGTAACTTGTCCCCAAGGGCCTGAGGAGAGCTGGCTCCCTATTCTGGAAACTCAGGAACACAAAAGTTTCCAAGTGCTTTTTACAGCCAGAGACCTTCGTAAGAACTGCCCAGTGATCGTGTGCACCCAGAGTCCAAGTGAGTCTCAGCGATGCTGTGCGCGTGTGCTTCGTGCAGCCTAAGACCTTCGTGACGATTGTCCTGTGATTGTGTGCACACGGAGTCCAAGTGACACTCAGCGACGCTTTATGTGTGTGATTCGTGCAGCCTGAGACCTTCGTGAGGATTGCCTGTGATTGTGTGCACCCGGAGCTCAGGTGAGTCTCAGTGACACTGTGTGCGTGAGCCCTGTTGCAGCCTGAGGCCTTCGTGAGAAATTGCCCCGTTACTGTGTGTCCCGGAGCCGTCTGGCTCTCTGTTTCCATCAACAGTGTGCCCAGAAGTGCTGCGATCGTCATTGCCATTGGCCCGGACCGGCATCCCCAGTGGAGCTGAGAGAATTCACTGCCGCAGGCCCGAGCCTGCCTTTGCCAAGGAGAGACCTCAAACAATCACCGTCGATGGTCCGAGTTCCACTGCCCAAGATCAACAAAGTTGCATCAGAGGCCAAAGCCACGAGCAGAGGAGAGGAAAGTGAGTTTGTACCCCCCATGTAACGCTCAGCGAGCAGGTTTGTGTCCGGGCAAAAGGAGAAACGCTCTCTGCCTTTCCCATCTTTTGCAGCGCGAGCCTCCGCTCAAGTCCATATCACGGCCCGTACTTGCAAAGGAGTGGCAGTACTAGGCCGGAGTGTGGAGTTGCACTTTGTTTTCCATTATACCAGTGTTGTGGGCATATTTTGGCAGTAGCTGACCGCGAGTCAGTAAGAGTGGCATAGAGACTGTCCAGAGCGCATTATTTTGGCATTACAAACTGCCTGATTGTTGCATTATGAATTGCATTATCTTTACATTACGAAGTACCTGATTCTTGCATTACGAACTGCGTAGCATTGCATTAGGACTACATTGGATCATCAAGAATTGCTCATTATTACTGCAAGAGCCTACAAGGGCTTGCTGGCCTAATAACCAGCAAGGTGAAATATTACGCATATGTTGGATTTTCATCGTGTGGTCTCATCGTTTATCTTTTTGTATAAACATATAATTGTTTTTTCATGAAACTTGTGTGGAGTCCATTTGTTGTGTTGGGTTACTGAGAGAGTGGTAGCAAATACTTTACACATTTGGTTTGGAGATAAGCCTGGCTGCTCATGCCAAGCTACTGAGGGGGTGTGCAGGGGCTATCTGAGAAGGTGTCCTTCCTTTCACTGACTTAGAAGTAAGGGTCTCTATTTTGGACTAAGGTACCTACCTTAGCCAACTAGAGACACCCAGTTCTAACACTGCAAATATCCAAAAACGTATTTACTTACCTTTCTCTAGGAAATGCCCCAGTGTGATATCTGGGCATATCACACTGACTAGAAAAAGTAATTTGAAAGATAATCTGAAAAGTAACTGAAAAGTAATTTAAACTGCTTTACAAACAAATGACTTACCAGTAATAAATCCAATTGCATTCAATTTAATTCAAACTCTATTTAACTGCATTCTTTTTGCAATGTGTTATTATACTTACCTGTACCAGGCCGGGCTTGGTTCTAGAAAATTAAATCTAAACTAAATAATATTTTTAAATAAAGAAATTGGTCTGAGTTCAGTCTTTGAGTGTGTGACATCATTTCTTTCCCGGGTTTGTGGCATACATGCTTAACACTACCCTCTGATAAAGCCGTACTGCTCGCCCACACTACCAAAAATAGAGAGTAAGGTATTATCTACTTTTACCTTTGCCTACCTTTGGGGTTCCACTGGACTCTGTGCACACTATACCTTAGTTTGGTACAGTATATACATGTCCGAATGAGGTAGCACACTGCTCGTCCCATCAGCGTGTGACCCCGGAGCATGATGGTCGATGTGGTCGGTATTAGCGGGTGCGCTTCTACCCGAGTTTAAAGTGTTGAGGGTGTTCACTGGTGTGCTTGCCATCCCTGGACACGTGTTTCGCGTTCATGAACGCTCATCCGCAGGGATTAGGCGTGTGCACGGGGTTGCTGCGTGGGCTGCCGAAAATATTCGTAGGTCCAGATACCTCTTAAGGCGCGCAGGTGCGTTGTCTCGAGGTCGTCACCTCCACCGGCTCAAGGGAGCCTGTATAAATAGTATGTCCGAATGAGGTCGCACACTGCTCGTCCCATCAGCGTGTAACCCCGGAGCATGATGGTCGATGTTGTCGGTATTAGCGGGTGCGCTTCTACCCGAGTTTAAAGTTTTGAGGGTGTTCACTGGTGTGCTTGCCATCCCTGGACACGTGTTTTGCGTTCATTAACGCTCATCAGCAGGGATTAGGCGTGTGCACGGGGTTGCTGCGTGGGCTGCCGAAAATATTCGTAGGTCCAGATACCTCTTAAGGCGCGCAGGTGCGTTGTCTCGAGGTCGTCACCTCCACCGGCTCAAGGGAGCCTGTATAAATAGTATGTCCGAATGAGGTCGCACACTGCTCGTCCCATCAGCCTGTGACCCCGGAGCATGATGGTCGATGTGGTCGGTATTAGCGGGTGCGCTTCTACCCGAGTTTAAAGTCTTGAGGGTGTTCACTGGTGTGCTTGCCATCCCTGGACACGTGTTTCGCGTTCATTAACGCTCATCAGCAGGGATTAGGCGTGTGCACGGGGTTGCTGCGTGGGCTGCCGAAAATATTCGTAGGTCCAGATACCTCTTAAGGCGCGCAGGTGCGTTGTCTCGAGGTCGTCACCTCCACCGGCTCAAGGGAGCCTGTATAAATAGTATGTCCGAATGAGGTCGCACACTGCTCGTCCCATCAGCCTGTGACCCCGGAGCATGATGGTCGATGTGGTCGGTATTAGCGGGTGCGCTTCTACCCGAGTTTAAAGTCTTGAGGGTGTTCACTGGTGTGCTTGCCATCCCTGGACACGTGTTTCGCGTTCATTAACGCTCATCAGCAGGGATTAGGCGTGTGCACGGGGTTGCTGCGTGGGCTGCCGAAAATATTCGTAGGTCCAGATACCTCTTAAGGCGCGCAGGTGCGTTGTCTCGAGGTCGTCACCTCCACCGGCTCAAGGGAGCCTGTATAAATAGTATGTCCGAATGAGGTCGCACACTGCTCGTCCCATCAGCGTGTGACCCCGGAGCATGATGGTCGATGTGGTCGGTATTAGCGGGTGCGCTTCTACCCGAGTTTAAAGTCTTGAGGGTGTTCACTGGTGTGCTTGCCATCCCTGGACACGTGTTTCGCGTTCATTAACGCTCATCAGCAGGGATTAGGCGTGTGCACGGGGTTGCTGCGTGGGCTGCCAAAAATATTCGTAGGTCCAGATACCTCTTAAGGCGCGCAGGTGCGTTGTCTCGAGGTCGTCACCTCCACCGGCTCAAGGGAGCCTGTATAAATAGTATGTCCGAATGAGGTCGCACACTGCTCGTCCCATCAGCCTGTGACCCCGGAGCATGATGGTCGATGTGGTCGGTATTAGCAGGTGCGCTTCTACCCGAGTTTAAAGTGTTGAGGGTGTTCACTGGTGTGCTTGCCATCCCTGGACACGTGTTTCGCGTTCATTAACGCTCATCGGCAGGGATTAGGCGTGTGCACGGGGTTGCTGCGTGGGCTGCCGAAAATATTCGTAGGTCCAGATACCTCTTAAGGCACGCAGGTGCGTTGTCTCGAGGTCGTCACCTCCACCGGCTCAAGGGAGCCTGTATAAATAGTATGTCCGAATGAGGCCGCACACTGCTCGTCCCATCAGCGTGTGACCCCGGAGCATGATGGTCGATGTGGTCGGTATTAGCGGGTGCGCTTCTACCCGAGTTTAAAGTCTTGAGGGTGTTCACTGGTGTGCTTGCCATCCCTGGACACTTGTTATTTTTTGGCAGCCTACGCAGCACCCCTACATTTATGCCTATTCCCTGCTGACGAGAGGTAACAACCTCGAAACACGTGTCCAGGGATTGCCAACGCGACAGTGATTTTGTGCTCAAGACCCTGGCAGAGGCGCACCCGCTGATGCTAACTTCATGGACCACAATGCTTTGGACCAACACGCTGATAGGACAAGCAGTGTGCGACCAATTGGACTTTCTTTTATATTCAAGCTCCCTTGAGCTGGTGGGGCTGACGAGCCCGGGTTACGCACCTGCGTGCCACGAGTGGTACCGGACCTGAGGATATTTTTTGGCAGCCTACGCAGCACCCCTACATTTATGCCTATTCCCTGCTGACGAGAGGTAACAACCTCGAAACACGTGTCCAGGGATGGCCAACGCGACAGTGATTTTTTGCTCAAGACCCTGGCAGAGGCGCACCCACTGATGCTAACTTCATGGACCACAATGCTTTGGGGCAACACGCTGATAGGACAAGCAGTGTGCGACCAATTGGACTTTCTTTTATATTTAAGCTCCCTTGAGCTGGTGGGGCTGACGAGCCTGGGTTACGCACCTGCGTGCCACGAGTGGTACCGGACCTGAGGATATTTTTTGGCAGCCTACGCAGCACCCCTACATTTATGCCTATTCCCTGCTGACGAGAGGTAACAACCTCGAAACACGTGTCCAGGGATGGCCAACGCGACAGTGATTTTTTGCTCAAGACCCTGGCAGAGGCGCACCCGCTGATGCTAACTTCATGGACCACAATGCTTTGGGGCAACACGCTGATAGGACTAGCAGTGTGCGACCAATTGGACTTTCTTTTATATTCAAGCTCCCTTGAGCTGGTGGGGCTGACGAGCCCGGGTTACGCACCTGCGTGCCACGAGTGGTACCAGACCTGAGGATATTTTTTGGCAGCCTACGCAGCACCCCTACATTTATGCCTATTCCCTGCTGACGAGAGGTAACAACCTCGAAACACGTGTCCAGGGATGGCCAGCGCAACAGTGATTTTTTGCTCAAGACCCTGGCAGAGGCGCACCCGCTGATGCTAACTTCATGGACCACAATGCTTTGGGGCAACAAGCTGATAGGACAAGCAGTGTGCGACCAATTGGACTTTCTTTTATATTCAAGCTCCCTTGAGCTGGTGGGGCTGACGAGCCCGGGTTACGCACCTGCGTGCCACGAGTGGTACCGGACCTGAGGATATTTTTTGGCAGCCTACGCAGCACCCCTACATTTATGCCTATTCCCTGCTGACGAGAGGTAACAACCTCGAAACACGTGTCCAGGGATTGCCAACGCGACAGTGATTTTGTGCTCAAGACCCTGGCAGAGGCGCACCCGCTGGTGCTAACTTCACGGACCACAATGCTTTGGGGCAACACGCTGATAGGACAAGCAGTGTGCGACCAATTGGACTTTCTTTTATATTCAAGCTCCCTTGAGCTGGTGGGGCTGACGAGCCCGGGTTACGCACCTGCGTCCCACGAGTGGTACCGGACCTGAGGATATTTTTTTGCAGCCTACGCAGCACCCCTACATTTATGCCTATTCCCTGCTGACGAGAGGTAACAACCTCGAAACACGTGTCCAGGGATGGCCAACGCGACAGTGAATTTTTGCTCAAGACCCTGGCAGAGGCGCACCCGCTGACGCTAACTTCATGGACCACAATGCTTTGGGGCAACACGCTGATAGGACAAGCAGTGTGCGACCAATTGGACTTTCTTTCATATTCAAGCTCCCTTGAGCTGGTGGGGCTGACGAGCCCGGGTTACACACCTGCGTGCCACGAGTGGTTCCGGACCTGAGGATATTTTTTGGCAGCCTACGCAGCACCCCTACATTTATGCCTATTCCCTGCTGACGAGAGGTAACAACCTCGAAACACGTGTCCAGGGATGGCCAACGCGACAGTGATTTTTTGCTCAAGACCTTGGCAGAGGCGCACCCGCTGATGCTAACTTCATGGACCACAATGCTTTGGGGCAACATGCTGATATGACAAGCAGTGTGCGACCAATTGGACTTTCTTTTATATTCAAGCTCCCTTGAGCTGGTGGGGCTGACGAGCCCGGGTTACGCACCTGCGTGCCACGAGTGGTACCAGACCTGAGGATATTTTTTGGCAGCCTACGCAGCACCCCTACATTTATGCCTATTCCCTGCTGACGAGAGGTAACAACCTCGAAACACGTGTCCAGGGATGGCCAGCGCAACAGTGATTTTTTGCTCGAGACCCGGGCAGAGGCGCACCCGCTGATGCTAACTTCATGGACCACAATGCTTTGGGGCAACAAGCTGATAGGACAAGCAGTGTGCGACCAATTGGACTTTCTTTTATATTCAAGCTCCCTTGAGCTGGTGGGGCTGACGAGCCCGGGTTACGCACCTGCGTGCCACGAGTGGTACCGGACCTGAGGATATTTTTTGGCAGCCTACGCAGCACCCCTACATTTATGCCTATTCCCTGCTGACGAGAGGTAACAACCTCGAAACACGTGTCCAGGGATTGCCAACGCGACAGTGATTTTGTGCTCAAGACCCTGGCAGAGGCGCACCCGCTGGTGCTAACTTCACGGACCACAATGCTTTGGGGCAACACGCTGATAGGACAAGCAGTGTGCGACCAATTGGACTTTCTTTTATATTCAAGCTCCCTTGAGCTGGTGGGGCTGACGAGCCCGGGTTACGCACCTGCGTGCCACGAGTGGTACCGGACCTGAGGATATTTTTTTGCAGCCTACGCAGCACCCCTACATTTATGCCTATTCCCTGCTGACGAGAGGTAACAACCTCGAAACACGTGTCCAGGGATGGCCAACGCGACAGTGAATTTTTGCTCAAGACCCTGGCAGAGGCGCACCCGCTGACGCTAACTTCATGGACCACAATGCTTTGGGGCAACACACTGATAGGACAAGCAGTGTGCGACCAATTGGACTTTCTTTCATATTCAAGCTCCCTTGAGCTGGTGGGGCTGACGAGCCCGGGTTACACACCTGCGTGCCACGAGTGGTTCCGGACCTGAGGATATTTTTTGGCAGCCTACGCAGCACCCCTACATTTATGCCTATTCCCTGCTGACGAGAGGTAACAACCTCGAAACACGTGTCCAGGGATGGCCAACGCGACAGTGATTTTTTTCTCAAGACCCTGGCAGAGGCGCACCCGCTGATGCTAACTTCATGGACCACAATGCTTTGGGGCAACACGCTGATAGGACAAGCAGTGTGCGACCAATTGGACTTTCTTTTATATTCAAGCTCCCTTGAGCTGGTGAGGCTGACGAGCCCGGGTTACGCACCTGCGTGCCACGAGTGGTACCGGACCTGAGGATATTTTTTGGCAGCCTACGCATCACCCCTACATTTATGCCTATTCCCTGCTGATGAGAGGTAACAACCTCGAAACACGTGTCCAGGGATGGCCAACGCGACAGTGATTTTTTGCTCAAGACCCTGGCAGAGGCGCACCCGCTAATGCTAACTTCATGGACCACAATGCTTTGGGGCAACAGGCTGCTAGGACAAGCAGTGTGCGACCAATTGGACCTACAGTATATACATAACTGGCTTCCTACATATGATTGATAAAAAAAATGAGTTTAAGAGTGTAGTTGCGAGAATAGAGGACAGTGTGAAACATGGGACCAGGGCAATTTTTGGGGAAAAGATTACTAGGCGGATTACAAAGCCACCACCAGCAGGGAGGAGGGGCTCATATTTTCAGTAAAGCAGCAAATTGGTAGACTGTGTGGCACAGAAAAATGTACCTTGAACTGAAGATCGCAAAAGTAGGAGTATTAGAGGCAACTGAGAATGAGAAACAATATGTGAGAGGTATTGAGGGGCTCAGAGAGTACGAAAAATGAGAAGAGTGTGAGAGAGATAAGTGTAATTGAATGAATTGGACAGAATGGAGTAAAAGAGGGGTAAGTGTGAATGACGAGCGTGAGGGTGTTAGAAGTAGGGCTGTGGCTTAGATGCGCAACATGGAGGCCACGTACGCGAGGAGCTCCTGGCCCCAATTGCTTCATCTGCTGAAATCATCTGCATCTTGGGGGTCTCGACCCTCAGTAACCCTAGAGGGGAACTAGTAGTGACTGTGGAATGCCTCGGAAACTGGGTGGCCCCCACGCATGCCGCATGTGCCTGCCCGTAGTCTGGTGTGAGAGTCTCATTCACCAGGGGAGACAGCGGCGGACCTCATGGATCCGCATGATAAGAGCATAAGGTGAGGAGTGAGGGGGTCCCTGCAATGACGGGGACCCGCTGCCAGTGAGTGCCAGCTGCTGCTGCCTGGGGAACCAAGAGCTGGATTGTGATGCATTTGGGCAGGGGTGAGCCTGGTGACTCAGTGATGGCCCCTGCCCCCCGAGCCACCCCGACTTGTTCGATAGTGCGGGGAGGACAGCAGCCTGCTTGGGGTCTGGCGGGGACTGTACTCTAGTTGACGAGGAGGCCTGTGCCCACAGGTTCTTTTTCAGGGCTGGTTGGGTGTCCCCTGTGGGCCTTGTGACATAAGGGTGCCTGGAGATAGGGATCACCTCTTTCTCATTTACAGAGCCACTTAAGTTCCCGGACTCCTAGTCCCACGGGTCGGATGCCTGGGACATTGCCAGGAGCAACACATGACTCTCCTCTTCCACTCAATATTGGGACTCACATGGGCTGCTCAAGCTGCCCCACGCCATGGTAGCCGATGGGTGTCAGGGTAAGTGAGAGCGTTACTTTGGTTTATTGACAATTGGCATTAAACCACCATGCTGTGCCCTCCCCCAGCACCCATGGAGGGAGAGGGCAGTCACACAAGCCAGAGATGCAACAATTCAGCCAGGAACGACTCCATGGGAGGCAGGAAGCCAGTTAAAACACCACTGCCACTAATTCATTCTACAACCCAGTCTGCAAGCCAGGCCCAGGAGATGCTTGGTATACCCTCATGCCCAGAAAAACTGAACGTCATCCTAGCTGCGATTGAAATCTCATGACTCTGGTTGGAGACAAAAGTGGATGCGGTCTCAGAAGACATTAACCTCCTCCACCAAGATCACAGAAATTTGGCAGAACAAGTCACCCCCACTTGTCCGCTCCTTGATGGACCATCAACCCCAGGTGTCAAATCTTCAGCAGCAGGTGTGGGACCTGAGGAATTTGGTGCACATCCTGGAGACAAGAGAGGAGGATGCAGAGTGTCAAGCTCGTCACAGCAATGTATGAGCAATTGGCCTTCGCAAAGGACAGCGAAGGCCCCGGCATGCTTGCATACTTTGAACAATGGTTTAAAGAGCTGGTACCTGCAGAGGGTCTCACCCCATTCTTCTTTGTCGAAAGGCCACACCAAGTCTCTGCACGGCACTCCCCTCCTGGTGTCCCACTAAGGTCAATTGTCGCAAAAAAGCTCCACTTCGACAATAGAGATGCAGAGCTTCGCATGGTGTGCCAGTCCCCTTCAATTACCACATCCTTCTCTTCCCAAATTTTATATTGGCTGTCCAGCGCCAATTAGCCTCCTACCTTCTTAGCCATGTAATGGGATGCCTTTAAAGTAGTGATCCATGGCGAGAGCATGCAAGCAGTGGTTGTGGTCAAGCTTACGTTCTTTCAAGAATTAGAGGCAGCTGAACGGGATTACATAGACACAGAGTGGGAGTAAACTGAGGACCATTTTCTCTTGCCCTCAATAGAGCCCTTTCTGGAGTCAGAGGCCCACCTATTTGACCAAACACAAGGAGATGAAGGACGGAGTGCTGAAACATTTCAGACACTCACCCCCAGTCACAGATCTGGGTTGAAACCATCATCATTCTTTAGCTCACTTCACCACCTCAGTTCAGACCCAGCTATATGCAAATCAGTCTTGAGCCTGTGCCTCATGGGAACGCCAGGTCTTCCCTGAACTGGAAACAAGCATCCTGGGACCGGTTTCGGGGTAACACCCTCATCAACCAGGCTAGCTTGAATCCAGTGGCAAAGTGAGCAAGGGACCCACGTCTGGGTGCACCCTGCCAATTTGGGACGAACAAAACAAAGACAAGGAGATGATGGACGGAGTGCTGAAACGTTTCAGACACTCCCCTCAGTCACAGATCTGGGTTGAATTCATCATCATTCTTTAGCTCACCTCGCCACCTCAGTTCAGAGTGAGCTATATGCAAATCAGTCTTGATCCTGTGCCTCTTGGGAGCAGTCCAGCCCAAACTGCCAAGCCAGTTCTTCCCTGCAACAGAAACAAGCATCCTGGGACCGTTTTGGGGTAACACCACTCATCAGTCAGGCTAGCTTGAATCCAGTGGCAAAGTGAGCAAGGGACCCACGTCTGGGCGCACCCTGCCAACTTGGGGCGAACAAAAAAAACACAAGGAGATGATGGACGGAGTGCTCAAACTTTTCAGACTCTCACCCCCAGTCACAGATCTGGGTTGAATCCATCATCGTTCTTTAGCTCACTTCGCCACCCCAGTTTGAACACAGCCATATGCATCAGGCCTTCCCAGTCTATTTTACTGATCTCTACTGTCCCGCACTGGTGACCCCACCCCTGGGGGCATTCTTAGAACCCACACAGCTTCCCAGGCTTACCCTGTATAAATGGGTGGTCCTTGATGCCCCAATCACTGTCCAAGAGATACGAGCAGCCATCACTGCTCTAGAATCTGGTAAATCGCCTGGGATTGATGGTCTCCCATCAGAATTTTATAAAACATTCCACGGCGCCATAGCCCCCAAATTACTCTAGCTCAGTGATGGGGCGTTATCTGGCAGGACCTTTCAGGCCATGCTGCAGAAGCTTCCATAGCCTCGTTACTAAAACCAGGTGAAAACCCACTTAATTCATAGGGATCACAACTAATTCATACCAGGGAGAAATACCTCACTACATGTCTCTAGACTCTTCAGGGTCATGGAGGCGGTACAGGGCAGATGGCCTGGAGCAGAGGCACTGGTGCTGGTTCATCTTTAAGGTGTTTGATTGCCTCTATCAAGAATACCTATTTTAATCCTGAAGTAATTTGATCTCGGCCCTTATATCAACAAGTTGATACACCTTCACAGCTAGGACTCATTTTGGGAGGGGTCCATCTCCGGGCGCATTGTGATTGGATGCAGCACCCGGCAGGGCTGCCACATCCCACGATTGCAGTTTGCCATTGCTATGGTGCTTCTGGCATACAGAGCACAAGTGGAGGATATGGAACCCACACAGCTTCCCTGAATGTAGATGATGTCCTGCTCTATTTGAGGGTCGTTGATTCTGATCTCACCACAGTTGCCTCGATGTTGGAATAATTCAGCCGGGTGTCAGGGCTAGCAGTCAGTGGAGACAAATCTTGCTTATTCCCACTGGTACCCAGAACAGCGCCAAGGGCGGTAGACCTGGGGAGTGGAGGGTCCCTCACCTGTCCGATACATGGAGATTCAGGTAAACCACACAAACTCAGACCTTCTTGAAGGTAACATAGCAGTCACCTCCATTAGATCACAAATCCCGTTTTGGACGTCGCTCCCATTGTCCGTGGCAGGCCGAGTGGGGATTTTTAAGATGATAATCTACTCCTGCCTCCTGCATTACTTTATGAACCTTCCACTCTCACTTCTTCATTTACTATTTCAGGAACTCCGTGTCCTTTTGGAGGACCTCTGCTAGCAAAAACCGTGAAGACAAGTGGCCCTGGCAAAACTCCAACTCCCCCCTGGAGCAGGGGGACCTTGGGGCACCAAACGTTTAAAATGATTACTTGCCATCCCAGCTGCAATAGCTCTCCTATTGGTTGGTAGGCCGGTACTTGGAAGACACCAGGATGATCTATTCCCACTCTTTTAGGAAATCCTTATTCACCTCTTAAACATGAGGGGGAACAGCATTTACAACAAGGTTTTTACCTCGTTGTGCCTTTACGACGCATTTTTTAGCACGCATATTTTTACCACGTGCATGCCTTTCGAATGCATGCCTTTACCATGCATTTATGGTAAGATGGGGGTCTCCCCCCACAAATACATTGTTTTGATATATAAAAACAATAATGCGTGGTAATGGCATGTGTTGTAAAAGCATGTTCATGGTAAAAACATGCATGGTTAAAAATGCGTGGTAAAGGCATATGATGGCTTTACCGGCATTGTACCGTTGTACAACCGAACATGAGCACACCCCCCTCAGAGTTTTCCTCCTCCCCTACAGATGGCTTTCGCATGCCTGGCACAAGTGCTCCATCTCACCAGGCACGTTCACCCGTACACCCCAGCAATTCTGTTATTCAGATTCCCCACTTGGAAGGGCCAGCCACTTGTGGCCGCCTACAGAGGTGGGAGTATGCTGGCATCATCCGCATGGGGGTTCTTTATTCGGATGGGCGTCTGAAGGCATTCAAGCTACTGATCGAGCAATATGCTCTTTCGGAGGGACAGTTCCTCCTCTATGCTTCCCTGACAAGGGTGCTGGAGGACACTTGGATGAGTTGGGGTTCCGAACCAGTCACACATCAACTTCTATAAATGTTGCACACTATGGGTACTGGTCATGGGTAAATCACATGGCTCGCTAAAAGCCATGCTTGCATTTACACAAATATCAATCCAGCCCTGGCAGGAGGTTTGGGAGGAGGAGTTCAGCAGATCACTTCACAGCATGGAATGGGAGAACGCATTGGCATACCCACAGAGGGTGCCTTACAATGCCCACCACAAAGTTATCCAATACTACATCATTCACCAAGCATACTTATCCCCAAAACAAATCGCACACATTTTTCCCGACACATGTGCCAGATGTAGCACCCCTGGGGGCTGACCATAAACACATCCTCTGGGATTACATTCAACTGACAACGTCCATTGTTTATCCACAGCTGGAACACCTTACAGGCATTTTGAACATCTCTACCTGGGATGCAGGCACCCTGGGACTTTACTCTAAGCAGCGTCAATGCAAAGCTGCTGCACATTTCCTTGACCTGGCCCTCATACTGGCCAAGGAAACGATTATGACTCACTGGAAATCACCCATCTCAACTCCTGAACAACAATAGACGCTGTTTTCCCGAAAGTCAAAGGCCTAAGCATTGGCATTGCAAGGTGAGGACGCTAGAGGACTACGTTGACACCCGTTAGCCCCAAGCTGGAAAGTGCTACT
This sequence comes from Lissotriton helveticus, assembly GCF_964261635.1. Lineage (NCBI taxonomy): Eukaryota > Metazoa > Chordata > Amphibia > Caudata > Salamandridae > Lissotriton > Lissotriton helveticus. The sequence continues at coordinate 329,255,374 of NC_136060.1, read as the reverse complement.
CTCTAAATTGATTGATCTGCCCCCTGAGTCTTCCTCGGATTCCGCAGTCCCGCACTCTTGAGGTAAGGACTAGCACATACCGCCAATGGCCACACTTTTTAATTTGGCCATCCCCCACCCCTAAGACTCAAATATTTCTTTGATGCCGGAGGCTCACCCCAACACCCCTCTTCCCACAGAACCTGACGGTCTAGTTTTTTTGTACTAGCTCTAGGTGAGGGCTTTGAACCCACAAACTCTAGACCCATCATGAGACCAAGAAGAATGGTACATCTGGGACCGCTATATATATAAATGTTGAATTTGTATGCACTGCCTGTTTTTCTAATCTTTGTTGCATACTTCTTAAAAAACTCTCTAAAAAACGTGTTCTTAAAAAAAGAACGTGAGGGGGCTGAAGGTGAAGGAAAAATATGAAAAGATGAATGAAGGTGAAGCAAGAGAAAATGAAAAGAGATCAGAGGCGCACATGGGAGAGTAGTAGGGAAAGAGAATAAGGGCCACATGTACAAAGACGTTCTATGATTGCAAATGGCTTGACCTATTTATGAACACAAAAAAGCTTTTTAACCATGCACAAAGTCCTATTTACAATTAGTAACCTATAACTGAATGGCAAATTGGGATAGCGATTCGGTATTAAGAAGGGGTGTGTTTAGGGCATCCCTTCCTAATACCAAATCGCAGTGGTATGTGTGAATGTTTTGTGGTCGCAAAACATTCACATTTTTCCGCCTACTTCAAGTAGGTGGTAGCCCATTCACAAATGGAAAGGGGACACCAAGGGACTACTTCCCCTTTGTGAATGTTTGGAAAAACATTTTTAAGAGCAGGCAGTGGTCCTATGGACCAGTGCCTGCTCTTAAAAATTAAAAGAAAAGTTTAGATTTTTTTTTTTAAATGCATCCCATTTTCCTTTAAGGAAAACGGGTTGAAAAAAAAAAAGATTGCTTTATTTAAAAGTAATCACAGATGTGTTGGTCTGCTGACCCCAGCAGGCCACCTTTCCTGTGATTTTGGCGATTCCCAATGGGTTGCAAACGTAGACATACCTCATTAATATTCATGAGGTAGATCTCTTTGCGACCCACTGGGAATCACAAGATGTGTCAAAGGCACATTTGTACATTGATGTTTGTGATGGCCATATAGTGAATCACAAACGATTACCTTTGTGCATGTGGCCCTAAGAGAGGGAAAAGGTAGGAATGGAGAACTTAGATAAAACTAGAGCTAGAGAGAGCATGAGAGAAAAACAAAAATATCTCAAAGTTAGAGATGGGATTATAAAACAGAAGGAACAATGGTTGCAGGAGACCAAAGGAGCAGTTTTTATCATTTTGTCATTATGTGGGCCATACTGAGTATATGTCACTGAAAGAAATTAGTTTGTTGGTTGATTGGTTTGTGAACCCTGGTCAAGCAGCAACCACAATCCTTTTCAGGGTGAGGCACAAGCCAACCCTAAAATAACCTGTCCTCAACCCTCTGGTTGTTTGACACAGAGCAGTTAGCTTTGGAGTCACTCTGGGGTCCTGGGTTTAACAGATTCAGGCCCAGTACTTCTCACCCAGGCAAGAGGGCAGCAGGCAACAGGTCAACCAAGCAGGGCAGCAGTTCCTCCAAAGCTGTAGTTCAGTAGAGTAGCAGTCCTTTCAGAAGCACAGCAGTCCTTCTTCCTGGCAGAGTATCCCCAGGTCCAAAAGTGTCCTGAAGAGATGGTGTCTGGGGTTCAATATTTATACCTGGGCCTTCCTTTGACGTGAAGGAAGCATCTTGAGATGTCCAGCATCCCCTTCCTCCCTGCCCTAGCTTGTCTTGGGTCACAATAGCCTAGAGGCAAATCTTTGTAGGGGGGCTCAGGTAAGGCCTTTGTGATGTGCAAGGTGATATCTCCTCCCCCTCGTTAACTCAGAGTGGCCCATCCTGCCAACACCCAATTTGCCTTTGTACCACTGTCTGGGAGCAATACACAAAGTCCAACTGCTAGCTACACTTGGTCATGTGACCCAGGAAAAGGCTGCATGCACAAAATGATTAGGATAAGAACATTCCAATAAAAATCTGACTTTAGTATTAAAGAGGGTTTAGAATTACAATTCTTTAGGCATCAAAGTTGACCTGTCTACCAGATCCCAATTGGAAGTTACAACTAATTAAATGTAATAAGGTAACTACAATGTTATTCTATGGGAAAGGTAGGCCTTTCAGTAGTGAAAAATGAATGTAAGATGTTTTCACTAATAGGACATGTAAAACTGTCAGGTATATGTCCTAAGTTTTAAATACGTTGTACCTTGCCCTCTGGGCAGTCCAGGGCCTACCTCAGCACTGACATGTTTCTATTATAACAGAAGGTTTGCGCCTATTCCTGGTTCCCTGGGCGGGAAGCCCTGGTCAAGCAGAAACCCTAATCCTAGTCAGGGTAAGTCACAAACACTCTCTAAATTAACCTTTGTCTACCCTCTGGTAGCTCGATACAGACCAGTCAGGCTTAGCTTAAGAGGCAATGTGTAAAGTATTTTGTCAACACTTCAAAAAGTAAATCAGTGAAAGCATCACAGAAAAAGATTCCACACCAGGTTAGAAAAACAGGACTTAATTTAATTATCAAAGCACGACCAAAATGATGACAATCTAATAAGAAGAAATAGAGTTATGAATGTTGAAAGAATAAACTGAAATATAGTGCCTAAAAGCATAACGTGACAACCAGGGACATTTGGACACGCTAGACCGGGTCTAACCCGAAAGTTCAAGCCAACCTCGGTCAGATACAGTCCAAGATAAGACCTACTCTCAAGATTTTGTGCCAAGAGACCTGTTCGCTGGTCAGAAGTTCACTGGAATCAAGAAGAGTGTCACTGGTGTTGGTCGGCAGGGAATAAAGAGCAGGCTGGATGTCGTGGATGGATGGGGTGGAGCCTCGCAGTTTGCAAAGAGACAAACTTGCAGTGTCTCGCACTGATTCTTCAGGCGATCAGTGTTGTTCCCGGGCAAACATGCCAGTTTGCAGACGAACCTAAAGCTTGATTTTAAAAATTACAAATCCACCCAAGGACCCAGGTACCTGATAGATGTCTATCTAGTTCTTACTCTCCAGGCAAGAGGGCAGCATGGCACAGTAGCAGTTGTTCTAGAGCAGATGCCCAGCAAAGTGACAGTCCTTTAGCAGCAGAACAGTCCTTCTTCTTGGCAGAGTATCCACAGGTCCAGAAGTATACTGAATTGGTGGTGTCTGAGGTCCAGTTCCTATAACCAGTAGTGCCTTTAAAGTGGGGGAGACTTCAAAGAAATGCCTTTGAAGTGCACATTGATCCTCCCTTCCTGCCCTGACTTCAGACGCACAACAGGGGAGGTATGCAGCCCTTTTTGAGGGGACAGGATTCAGCCTATTCATGTGTCAGTATGAAGCTTTGCACAGCTCCTTCCTCCCATCCTCCCATGATGGCCCATCAAGTTACACCTAGGCTCCATTTGTGTGTGGTCCATCCTCCCAGGATGGCCCATCAAGTGACACCTAAGCTCCCATTGTATGTGGCTGTCTAGAGGAAAACACGAAGCCCAGCTGTCACTCAACCCAGACATGCAATCAGAGACAGGCTGCAGGCACACAGGGCTAAGAGCAAGAAAATGGCAACTTTCTAAAAGTGGGAATAAGCCTATAACTCAAATTTTTTGAAAACTGCTTTATAGACAAACACCTTGTGCTTATGTTTATCTCTGTATTTTATTTTTACCATTTACTTATATCTTTAGTTTTTGAACTTCATACCTTAGCACATGGAGAATGAAAGCATTGTCTTTCCAAAATCACATAGCAAAAGATTTCATAAAACATCTCAAATTTACAAGTGATAAATCGTGCTCTACAAAAAACATTACAAAAACTCTTTGACTGACAATTGTGAAAAAGCAATATCAAAATAAAACCCAACAAACAACAGTTACTTATGTTGTGTCTCACTAATTATGTGCAAAAGAAAGGCAACCGTCTTCTGCCTTCCTTTAGTGTCTACACTTAGGGCCATATGTATGAAAGTACCGATTTGCGAATCCTAATTTGCGATTTTTACCGAATCGCAAATTCAGATTTGCAAATCGGTATGTATGAAAGAATTCGCAAATTTTTAGCGATTCCTTAGAAATCGCTATTCATTTGCGATTCACCCAATTGCGAATCCTTAACCTGTAGGATTCGCCCAAATTGCAAATTCGCACGGAAAAATCGCTATTTATGTGAAAAATCGCAATTTTGCGAATTTCGCAAAGAAGCCAATCAGGGACTCAGGTGCAGCATGATGACATCACAAACAGGAAGTGATTGACTACCCATGCTGCACCTGAGTTCCTGATTCAGAGGCAGAGTGAAGGTGTGTTTGGGAGAGTGTTGTGTGTTCCTGGAGAAACATGGCTGAGAGTGGAGACACGCCCAGGCAGGAATCCCAGCAGCAGGAGAGTGAAAGCACTTCTCTATCCTGTGTGCTCCCTCGGTCTCCTTCTCAGGAATTCTTATGTATAGACCCCCCGGCTCCAGAGTTACGTTCACTGAAGACCTTCTTAGAATCCTGGAACCATATTTTGGCAATTCCCATCTGTCCATTCTTGGAGATTTTAACTTTCATTTGGACAACATAAGAGACCCGAATACCATTAGGTTGGTGGACACACTAGCAGCTTGTGAATGCATCCAGCTGGTCAACAAGCCTACCCATCTGGCGGGTCACATCCTAGACGGAGTCTTCTCTAATGACGACAGACTGTCTGTCGACACTCCAGTGCCCCTGGTCTGGTCAGACCATTCGGCAATTCCTCTCTTGATGGCCCTCCCCCGGGAAGTAACTTCTGACTCATTCCCTACTACCAGAGGTCCGAAAAGAAGTTATAAAAACATTGATAATGATACACTTGAGCCATACATAAAGACGTCTATCTACTCTTCTTTAGGAGACGCTGAGGAAGCAGCGTTACGACTCTCCGACTCTATCACCAGGGCGGTTGATGAGCTAGCTCCCCCGTCACTTAGATATTCGGCTCGCCGTAAGCCCGCTGCTCCGTGGTACACGGACTCACTAAGACTTCTTCGACAAGGCTGTAGGAGACAGGAACGAAAATGGAGGAAAGCGTGGGATCCCACTGAAAGGGTAGTACATAAGGGTCTGCTTGCCGATTATAAATCTAGGGTTATCAGGGAAAAGCAGCAGTACTTCTCGAATCTCACTACCTCCCTTACTTACCCTAGGGAGCTTTTCAAAATTGTCGGCTCCCTCTGTTCTCTACAGGTTCCTGATCCGGTGGTCGGCTCGCAGGAGCTCTGTAACAAGATATCAGAGTTCTTCTCCAAGAAAATTGATGATATATATCTTGCACTAGAAACCCAGAGAAAGTCGCTAGCCGACTCTTCTCTCCAAACCTTGACTACCTCAGAAGCTTGGACTAGAGACCATTCCGAAAGTTTAATGGACTTTCCGCTTCTCACGCAAGAAGGACTTGAGCTCTTGCTCGATAGAATTAAATCCTCATCCCCTCTTGATCCTTGCCCTCTGAGAATACTGAAGGAATGCAGAGCGACCTTGCTTCCGCCACTCCTGGAAGTCATGAATGGTGCCATAACCCAGGGTACCTTCCCCTCAATATGGAAGAGGGCAATAGTGAAGCCTCTACTCAAGAAGTCCACGCTGGATCCGGAACAGTTGAAAAATTTTAGACCTATTTCACTGTTACCCGCTCCTGCGAAGATTCTTGAGTCACACCTCAACTGCCATCTCACTACCTTTCTGGACTCATCTGGGTATCTTGATAGCTCCCAGCATGGGTTCCGAAAGGCACATAGTACTGAGACAGCTCTAACCATGGTGGCAAATAACATACGTATGAGGGTGGATGCAGGCCAAACTACTGTGTTGGTGCTACTGGACCTCACAGCGGCGTTTGACACCCTGTCTCCCTCTACTCTTACATCTCGGCTGAGGGAGGCAGGGATCTCCGGCATGGCTCTTAACCTTCTATGCCCCTTTCTACAACGGAGGGAGCAAAGAGTCAAGCTTGGTGAATTCCTTTCCCATGCTATGTCCTTGCAATGTGGGGTGCCACAAGGGTCGGCTCTTAGCCCGACCCTATTTAACATTTATGTCGCCCCTCTTGCAAGGCTAGTAAAATCTCAGGGGATGGAATTGGTGTCATACGCCGATGACACTCAAATTATGGTGTCACTGACCCACTCAGTTTTAACATCTGCCACCAACTTCAGGATCTGTATGCAGACAGTCTCTGACTGGATGCTTCAGAATTCCCTGAAGTTGAACGGCGACAAAACTGAGATCCTGGTCTTTGGCAAAGACCAGGATATTTGGTCAGATGAGTGGTGGCCGGACTCACTGGGAACCTGTCCATCTCCCTCCCAGTCGGCAAGAAATCTGGGAGTAATCTTTGACACCTCCCTGTCCATGACTCTGCAGGTCAACCGTACAGTTGCCACCTGCTGGGGGGTGTTAAAGATTCTTAGGAGGATTGTTCACTATCTCTCCCCCTCAGCGCGTAAGCAGGTGGCGGTCGCATTGGTGAGCTCAAGGTTGGACTACTGCAATGCGCTTTATGCAGACTCCAACAAGGGGCTCATCCAGCGACTACAGGTTGTGCAAAACGCGGCTGCTCGTTTTGTTCTAGCACTTCCCAAAACTTCCTCTGCAACGATGGCCAGAAAGAGCCTTCATTGGCTCCCTATTCACCTTAGGATCTCGTTTAAGATCCTCTGCCTTGCCTACCGAGCTTTGGCTGAGGGTCTTTCGGATCCCCTGGGTGCCTTGCTGACCCGCTACCAACCTAGTAGATCTCTGAGATCTTCAGAGATGAATCTACTGGTGGTCCCACGTGCCAAAAGGGTACGCTGGGGAAACAGAGCATTTTCCATTGTTGCTCCCAAACTATGGAATCTGCTGCCCTATGAGATTAAGACACAACCGTCTCTGATCTCCTTTAAAAAAGCGCTTAAGACCTGGTGTTTTGTCAGAGCTTACCCGTAATCAGGAGCACACTCTGGTAGCTGGTATTGTTTGGTTAGGCGCCTTGACGCCCCTCGGGCTTAGTTGCGCGTTAAAAATTGTTTTTCATTTCATTTCAAAGCTCCAGGAAAAGAAAGCAAAAGTTTTCTGAGGCAGAACTGGAGGCTTTGATTCATGAAATGGTGTCAAACCATGAATTACTTTTTGGAAAAAAAATCCAGGGAGGTGCCAGAGAGCTGCAAAAAGAGAATCTGGGAAGAAATCCAGCATAAGGTGAATGCTGTGGGTGTGACACCCCGGAGTGTGGAGGACCTCAGAAAGCGCTGGTATGACCTGTGCCTGCGCTCTAAAGAAAAACTAGCTGCCAGGCTGGAGCAGTCCAGGATAACAGGTGGTGGGACCTCATCTGTTTCAGACTCCACACCCCTTGAGGAACTGGTGGAGGGGACCCTGCAACCAGAGAGTGTAGGAGGAGTGTCTGATCTTGACAGCTCTGACCAACCAGCATCTGGAAAAGGTAAGAAGCATGCCCTCACACCCCTTACACCCCCCAACACCCTTCAGCAGTGAGCAAGGGTCAGGAAACAAGATAGGTAGTCCAGAGCAAGCACACAGGCAGACATAGCAATGCATCATGGGAGATGTAGTCACATGTAAATCAAAGTGCAAAAATTGCAGCTAAAATAGTAAAACATATATTCTGCAGGTCATGACAGGGAAACAAAACACCAATGTAAATGAAATAGGTGTGAAAATGTATTTATACAGTGCAAGTTAGTAAAGTCAATTAATGTGTGCTGTTCTGTCCGCAGCACCATCTTCAACACAGCCCTCAGGCAGTGGGACAGTCGGTGAGAGTTTTGAGTCAGGAGATGCCGGCCAAGATGTGAACACGGATGGGGAGGACAGCCCTGTGACCACTCACAGACAAAGGCGGAGACACGTTGTAAGACCACTTGAGCCAATACAGGATGATGCAGATGCAAGTGTTGAAAATGTAACCAATGATGACACACAGCCACAGCAAGAGGGACCTGCAACAGACCAGCATGTCCCATGAAGTGCAGCCAGGCGCAGACGGCGCACGGCCAACAATGTTGAAGGGTGAGGCGAGGATTCAGTTTTTGCCGGATTGGAACTCAACATGTTGCAGGTGCAGCGCCTGCAGGCCAAAAACATTAAACTATTACAAAGGGAGGTGAGGGAAGGCTTCCGTGGCCTCAGGAATGACCTGAGGGATGGCCTACAGGCGGTATGCGAGGAATTGCATGCAGAGGGTGCAGCTAGGCGCAGAGCTTTACAACACCAAGATAGGTATACCCGGGCCATCAACCGCTTGGTGGCTACAACAAGCATCCAGGCCAGGCACAGCATTGAGATGCAGCCGCAATTCACACATGCTGCACAAGACATTGCAAATGCACTTTTGCAAGTAACCACTGCTGTGGATGAGTTGCGCAATTACGCACAACAGGGCCGGGAGTACTGACTCCAAGTGAAGAAGATATGCAGTCAGGTCGGAGCACCACCACCCCACCACCCACCTTAGAGAGGCGCCGTAGTGGCAGGACCAATAGGGCTACACCTTCAAATTAGCATTAGGCTGTGCATCATATCACTCTAAAGTCACTCCTTTATTCTTCTGAGCACTGTGATTGAAACATGTGCCAAACATATGTTGTATGACTACTGTACATTTTCTGTTAATATATATCCTGCTATTAAGGATTAAAAAACCACATTCAAACTTACATGATTTGGCATTGTGGCATTTTTTCTTACCTAAAAATAATTGCGCGTAATCTCATCACGCCTCTGGCGCCCATCCGCTGCAACAGCTCTACCAGCTACCATACGTCCTGGTCCAGGCCCCTCTACGTCACAGGATCCTGACTCACTCAGCTCCACTGGTGTCCCTTTTCTTGTGGCAATATTATGGAGCATGGCACAAGCCACCACTATTTTGCAACACGTATTGGGGCTGTATTGGAGTGCACCTCCACTTTTATGGAGGCACCGAAATCTGCTTTTCAGGATCACAAATGTCTGTTCAATGGTGCCTCTGGTTGCAATGTGTGCCCTGTATTTCAGTGGAGATGGCATTTGTCCTGCGTGTGGGGTGTTGAAGGTAGGGTCTGAGTTCTGCAATTAAATCATTAATGCTGTCTTCCTCCAGCCTGTAATGGGTGTAGAGCTCCGCCTCAAGGCGCTGGGAGATGCTGATGCGCAAACGGAATATCCTCTCCTGGCGTATCCTCCTCTGTGCAGCAGCTCTCAAACGCATCCTCCTAGCTATGATGTAAAGCCCCGCCATTGTGGTAAACAGTTTTTTGAATTCTGTTGCTGCTTAAATAGTTTGCACCTGGTTACCACCTGCTCCTACTTGGTGGTAATTGCGATTCTGTAATTTGCGAATTTTGGGAAATCGCTAATTGCAAATTTTTCATACATATCATTGCGATGCATTATTTTGCGAAATTTGCTATACTGCGATTTTCTAGCGATTTCCTACATTTGCGATTTTCGCAAACTGAAAACTCGCAAATGTACAAAATCGCAGATTATTCGCTGATTGGCAAATTTCGCAAGATAAGGAATCACATTTTTTGCGATTCCTTAAATCAAATACATTTTGCATTCATACATGCCATCAAGCAAATTCGCATTCGCAAAGGCCGAAATTTTTTACGAATGCGAATTTGCTTGATACATATGCCCCTTAGTATCCAACCAATTTTTTACAAATAGTCAATGAAGTTTGAAAAAGAGATTTTATCCTTAGTTGTGAAGTAGAATTTAACCACAAATCCTCAAAGAATTTATTTGGGGGAGAATGTGCCAGCACGTTTCGAGTACTGATATATTCTTCAGGACTCTCATCAGGGCTTTCTCTTTCTCATCTGTAATACATTTTTGTGACATCAAAACATATATTAGTTTCTCCCTCAATTAATCTTTCCTCTCTACGTTTGGTTGTCTGTAAGCTATTGTACCTGAGTGATGTAGTTTCACTCTCCCAAACTTCAGCCGGTGTACTGTTGGTTTTCTAGAATTGACAGTGCAGACTTTTTAGCATTAATCCTAATGCAAAGTTATAATCGCAATCGTGATTTTGGGCAATTTTGCATGCCTCATAAATTGCAGCGCTACGATCTGTAGTCTCCTTGCGAACACATTAATTGGCCCCTGCAAAAGATGTGCATAGCTCTTTCTATTATTCATTACAGGCTTAAATCTTCATTTTCAACAGACAGATTAGATAAACAACGTTTGGTACCTGGTTGAAAAGCACTCAGAATATAGTCTATCTCAAGTTTCTGTGGATGCCTCGTGTTTGCGGGAAGAAATTTTTGTTTACAATTTGAGCGTGCAACATTGTATTTAGCCTCGCGCTTACAGTGTTGCTAAAATCTACCTTCTGACTCGATTCAGGCGAAAGGCGCCGTTTTCCGAACCTGCGATTCTGGCATATGGAGGGACTGCTTGCCAAACAGCTTCTCATGGTTCTTGGTGACTTCTTCTATGAGGACCTCCAGCTCCTTTTCACTGAACTTCTGTTTTCTTTTTCTTTCACCTCCATCCTTCTCACTGTCCTGGTTTGCCATTGTGCAAATTTGTTTTTCTTGGCAAAGAAGAAAGGCTGTGTTGCTCCTGGCTCCTCTGCTCACCTACCTGCTTCACAGTCAGCTCCAGGTTCAGTGCAGCTGCCTGGGTGTGGCCACTTCCTGTTTGGGAGGTAATTAGGATGCACAGGATTGGCTGATTCAACAAATTCCGAATTTTATTTACGATTCGGTATTGGGGTTTCGGTATTTTTTTTTTTTAACCTAAACCTTCCGAATCACTATTTTTTACCGAATATTACCGATTCGGTAATTTTTACTGAATCTTTACGTACATCGGAAATACCGATTACTTAATACCGAATCGGTAAAATTCGGTATTAAGGAATCAGTATTTCATGTTTACCTACATCTAGCCCTAAGTGGAGACACTAAAGGAAGGCATAAGACGATTGCCTTTCTTTTGCTCATAATTAGTGAGACACAACATAAGTAACTGTTGTTTGTTGGGTTTTATTTTGATATTGCGTTTTCACAATTGTCAGTTAAAGAGTTTTTGTGATGTTTTTTGTAAAGCACGATTTATCACTTGTAAATTTGAGATGTTTTATGAAATATTTTGCTATGTGATTTTGAAAAGACAATGCTTTCATTCTCCATGTGCTAATGTATGAAGTTCAAAAACTAGAGATATAAGTAAATGGTAAAAATACCGAGATAAACATAAGCACAAGGTGTTTGTCCATATAGCAGTTTTCAAAAAATTCGAGGTATAGGCTTATTCCCAGTTGTTCTAGCTTAGTTTAATGGCCCTGCCTAATCCTTGTCCATTGGGCCTAACTCCCTTTGTTTTTCAAACTTTCTAAAAGTGGCATTTTCAAAACTGTAACAATAAATCCGACTTTGCCACTTGCTTTAGGGAGACAGCACAAGCACTTTAACACCGGTTAGCAGTGGTAAAGTGCACAGAGTCCTAAAGACAACAAAAACAAATTCTGAGAAAAGGGGAGGAGAAAGGTAACAAGTTTGGGGGTGACCCTGCAGAAATGGCCATTTCTAACAGCCTGGCAAAAGGTTTATTTTGCCAGGTCAAAACAGCAGTTTAAAGCTAGGCACATAGGCTGCAATGGCAGGCCTTTGACATGTTTAAAGGCCTACTTTAGTGGGTGGCACACTCAGTGCTGCAGCCCCACCAATAGCATGTAATTTACAGGCACTGATCAATTGTAGTGCCACTTTACTCTTTTAAAAATAATGTTTTTAGAGTTTTATGTAGCGCGAACTAGACCTGAAGATATCAGGTATCAGAGCGCTTTACATGAGCACCAGTTTCGTTACAGATGGACACATTCATTTTTGTTAGGCACGGGGAGATTGAGTGATTTGTCCAGAATCACAGGATGTTGAGCATCGTTACCAAGACTCAAACTCGGTTTCCCAGCTTCGAGGTCGACCGCTTTAGCTGTAAGTCTACATCCCCTCCTGAACTAGGGACTTACAAGAAAATTAAATATGCCAATTTGGTATAAACTAATTCTAACATGTTTTAGGGAGAGAGCACAATCGCTTTGGCACGGCTTATGAGTGGCAAAGTGGGCAGAGTCCAAAAAGCCCACTAAAATAGGTTCCGAAAATGGGAGGTTGAAGGCAAAAATGTTTAGTGACTACCCTGCAGAATGGGACAAGTCGAACAGTCTCCTTCTCCATTCTCTTTTGCACCAAGAGTAGGGAAGGTTTCTGTATTGGTACAGCAAGGGCTCAACAGTTGTCTAAGGTCAGTTGACTAATATGCAAGTGAATATCAGCAGTTGGAGCTAAAGGAAGTGACAGCATCAAGGATGTAGAATATGATATCAGGATTTATAACAGTGACAGCAGGTGTCTGACTGACAGCAGGACTTTCCGGAAGATGACATAGAGTATCACCTAATTGAGAATGTCTTCAAAACTCACATATTCAGTCACTCACCCACATATGCATTACTCTCAGAAAGTTAAGCACCTGCTTAGGAGATCTGTCTTTAAACTACATGCCACCAGTGTTGTCTTAAGGATTTTCGGGGATACGACAAGACATATTTGTGGGCCCCTGTTCTTAATTGTACTGCCCATTTGCTGCACATTAAAACCTGCATTATACCAAACAAATTTTCAGACATGGGGTTCACACATGAACAGTTGAAATATTTATTTCCAGAGCCCCCAAAAATGCTTAACAAGCCGGTACCTGTCCTCTGAAAGACTGAAGCTCAGTGTTGTTTCCACTCCTGTTGCCCCATCTTATGAAAGACACTGAGAATATATTGAGTGCACTTGTATAACATGCCATATGAATCAGGGGTTGTTCCACAATATTTGATGTGTGATACCAAGACAAGTAGTCTTGAAGGACCCTGATGTAACCCTGTAATATTTGAGTGGCAACACATGGTGATGGAAAAGAGAAGCAGCAACTGTTGCTTGACCCAGCTGCTTTTAATCTTGTAGTAGGGAAACCCCAATAAAAAGCATGTTATCTCACCCACACACAATTTTAATGTAGGTCTGAGCATAGCAAAGGGAGACCAACATATAGACTTACTTGAGGGACATAACCTCACACACACCAAGAAACCAAAAACTAGGAAACTGCATACCCGGCCAAAAGCAGTACTCTTGTTTGCTTCCCAGTGCTTGCTCTGGAACCCATTGATGAAGCACACCACACCAGGTAGGTGAGGGTTTATCATCCTTAGTGAGTACATAAATGTGTGGTAATTTCATAAGAGTTTTGCCTGATTATTCCTGGACTGTTGTACTTCTTGTATGTTTTGTCTGTTTATGGAGAGCATATACTAGTCCATTAACTCCCCTCACTCCCTCTTGTGTGAGTTAACCACCTGAGTTGCAGATGTGCTGTATGTTTGACACAACCATGTGATGTCCCTCGTGCTGTTACTTCTTTTGTGTGTTAGAGAAGGTTGCCCTGCTGCTGTCTATGTTGTCTGGGGAGGGGGTAGATTCCATCGGTGCAGGAGGCACAGGTTCACCATGGCCTAGAGGCATGAGGGGCCCCTTGAACCCTGATTGTTGCTGTATTGCACAATTCAAACAGTGGCCAGGAGGCCCATTTCCTTCCCCGCACTAGGACCATGACACACTGACTATGCTACTGCATGTTGTTCCTATTTTGTGTTGTGAAGCTCCATAATAAACTTTCCACTACAGAAAAGACAAAATAAATCACATTTTCTGTTTGTTTTAGTGCATAATGTGAATGAAAAAGTTAATTCTTCCAAAATATGTGAACAGAATTTACTTATGATTTTAGATGTGAAACAAGCATATATTGCAATGGACTTGGTGATTTTGTTTACATTTTAAACGAAGCCTACAAGTGGCTTAATGGTATGCATAACAACAATGACCATTTTTGTCATTGTAGCCAACATCTCTTTGTGCACTGGGGGTTTGAACCCACAATGGCTGCGTTAAAACTGCAAGTCTACAATGCAACATGCTGTTGAATGCAAAGCGAGGAAAGGCAAATGGTATTGTGTGCAGAGCCACTGGGAATTATGCAGCAGCAGTTAACAAAATTATACAGCTAGGAAAAGGTAATTTATTTAAGCTGCATAATTCAGTGCAATTTGTTGCAGTATTATTCCTCTCATTTTGTAATTTAGCAACTATTAAATGTGCCTGGCCAAAGCCGTGCCACATTAGTAGTGCCAGTTTAACACAGCTGTAAGCAATTGGAAGGTGATGGTTAAACTCTTCAAAGGACCTGACACTGCTCGTAATTAAATGTAGTGCTTTCTGTTTGCTAAAAACAACATTTTCCTTTTGGAGAAATATTCAACTTATACAGCAAATGGTGTATTGTGTGGAACTTAGGAAGATCCATGATTATGAGAAATTCTGTGGCCAAAGAAACACATAATTCCACTGGCTCTACTCATATGTCACAGTGCCAATTGGCATACTTGTAAAATGCACATAAAATAAAATTGTTTTCCCATCTTCCTACCAGGGGTTGTAAGGGCTATATCAATTAAATTCTTGTTTTTTTCTTGAAGGGTTATGGGCATTGAGGTAACCATGTTATTGGTACCATTTGTGAGGATGGGTTCTAATTTGATCTATTGGCAAGGTATGGATGCATAGAGATGACAAATATGTGATAGCAAGTCATCACTCTCTGCTTTTAGTGGCTTACTACTCCAATCCAAAGATAACTTACTGTAAATGGAAATATTTTTCATAATTTGTATTATTATGAATTTTATCATTAAAAATTACAATTACAATAACTGTTATCATATAAATTGATAATCATTATAAAAACAAATATTATTATATTAAGAGCACCAAGTAACATTTCCAAATGTTTTAATTTATTTATTTTTCCAGCGCTGGTTGTGAATGACCGTGCAGCATCATGAAGAAGACTGAAAGAAGCACATCCTGTCCCTCTGATCCCAAGCATATAACTCATTTATGGTAAAATGTCCAACATGGGGTTTTGCAGAACTATTCATCATGGAAAATTTTGTTCAAGGCAGCTTTAGAAAGGAATCATATTCCACTGTTAGACATTGTGAGAAATGTGGAATGCAACAGGGGTCCCCATGTATTTCACCACAGGAAGTGCAGGGGCCTGTTTTCTATGAAGAGAGATTTGCAGACTATTAAGCGAAAAGCTAAAGCAAGTGTTATTGATGATGCTGAAATGAACGATTGCATGAGTAAACGCTTAAACAGAAGAATGTCTATTCAATTCAATATCAGCTTTATTCGAGTTACACTCATAAATGCATACAGTAAAAAAGAATAATTGTCTCCTGGACTGCACATTAAAAAAAGTTAAAACTAGTAGATATATACATTCTAAAAGATCATGGTAAAAAAACATTGTACACAATAAAAGATTTAAAAACCATCACGGTACAATTAAAGTACCTTACTGTAAGATTCACCCTTGGAGCCTATTTCCAGCTTCGTGCACAGCCTAAAAAACACAAAATGATCACAACATGGGCTTCTGCCTTAGAGCCCAAGCCCACCCCAGATATTTGGCTACCGCCATCGAAATAATGGCAAAGTGCTGGTGCATATTATTCTTAATGCTACTGCACTGCTTTTTGTACCTATAGTTCTACACATTGGGGTAAGCCAGACTCATCTGGGACCTTTATAGGCAGGGCAAGTGAACATAAAATGGGCAACTGTTTTGAAGAATGTCATTACAGTAAAAAATGTATGCTGAAGAATGAATATTTTGGGGAAAGATAAAATGTTACAAGAGAACATTAATGCATTGAGAAATTAATGAAGGCCACGGAGTCTAGAGTTGACAAAGGGCTTTGACAGTGTGCAATCATTAATTGTGATTCAAAATTATCAGCAGTTTGTAGGAGGAACATAATGGCTGCAGAAGCCAATTATCATGCATCTTGTTATAGGAATTATACACCACAACTTCATCAATGGATTCTTTTTAGTTCAATTGTCAAATGTTATTCCGTTTGGGGGAATTCCAGTCGATCAAGCGATAGAGGTAACAGTCAACAAAGGTACGACAGGGCTCAACCTCAAGGCGGGTGCTATGAAAATATATTATACTAGCTTACCCGTCGCGCGTTGCTGCGATCTCAGAAGAAAGGAAATTCAAGGAAACTTGTTATGATAACATTCAATTTACATTGTCAATTTTATTGAAACATTCATTTTAATATGAAAAACATTTCAAAGTGTCGTTTTAATTCTACTTATTCATTCGAGTGCTTGTGGATACACGATATTTTTTGTTTTTCCATCTGGTGTGTACACGAATAAATCAGAAGGTTTTCCGACTCGTGAGCTGGCCACGTACAGTTGTCCATGTGAGAAGCATGGATTCTCCAAATGGAGTCCACACACTTGCAGCGATTGTCCTTGTGCTTTGTTGATGGTCATTACAAAAGCGAGTCACACCGGAAACTGTAAACGTTTGAATTCAAATGGCATATCTGTTGGGATCATTGGAATACGTGGCAACAGTACATCTTCCCCCTTGAATTTCCCATCCAAAATTGTAGCTTCGATGACATTGTTAATCATCTTTTTCACCAAAAGTCTTGTACCGTTGCAAAGTGGTGGTGGATTGATGTTTCAGAGAAGAATGATAGGCATGCCAATTTTCAATGTCAAAATGTGCGGTGGCATACCGGGCAAATCCAGTGAATTCTAGAATTCCTTTGGGTAATTGACAACTTCGTCTTGATTCATCACAGTATCGATGGACTTATACGCTGTCACTTCGCCTGGTATTCCGTTTTGAATGCTGAAATTGATGGCATTTACATCGTTGTTCGTAGATGCTAATATAGCACGTGCACTGAGCCACTGATAATTTTTGTAATTCCGCGCGATATTCAAAAGATTATGAGGGCCCTGGGGGGCCGATATTTAAAAAAAAAGTATGCCAGAAACCTTTGCGGAGTGTACTCGACAACTTCCCAAAGTTTCACGGCGATTGGATGAATGGTGTAGTAATGAATAAAGGACAAACAGACAGACAGACAGACAGACATACATTCGTTTTTATATATATATACTAACTTACCCGTCGCTCGTTGCTGCGATCTCCAAAGAAAGGAAAATCGTTATCATAACATTCAATTTACATTGTGTCATTTTTATTGAAACATTCATTTTAATATGGAAAACATTTCAAAGTGTTGTTTTATTTCTATTTATTTATTCGAGTGCTTGTGGATACATGATTTTTTGTTTTTCCGTCTGGTGCATACATCAGTATTCGGAGAAGAATGATAGGCACGCCAATTTTCAATGTCAGAATGTGCGGTGGCATACCGGGCAAATCCAGTGAATACTAGAATTCCTTTGGGTAATTGACAACTTCATCTAGATTCATCACAGTATCGATGGACTTATACGTTGTCGCTTCGCCTGATATTCCGTTTTGAATGCTCAAATTCAGGGCATTTACAACGTTGTTCGTAGCTGCTAGTATACCACGTGCACTGCGCCACTGATGATTTTTGTAATTCCGCGCAATATTCGAAAGATTATGAGGGCCCTGAGGGGGGGGGGCAATATTTAAAAAAATGTTATGCCAGAAACCTCCGCTGGAGTGTACTCAACAACGTCCCAAAGTTTCATGGCGATCGGATGAATGGTGTAATAATGCATAAAGGACAAACAGACAGACAGTCATACATTTGTTTTTATATGATCACAAAGAATGTAGCAGCGGACCCTACGACGCCGCACCTAAAATCCAGTTCCAGAATTGGTCCTTAAAGTTTTGTGCTGCCAACCCCAACGTCAGCTGCTGTTTGACGTTGCTGTGCTTTCCAGATCAAAAGGATACTTTGCTCAATTTTTTACGGGGGCGCACCAAAAAGAAGTCCAAAGAAAATATTGCTCATGTATGTAGAAAAGTTCTTTATTTATTTTTGTCCGTTCTTTTAAAATACAAATCACCAGGCGCTTTACAAAAAAGGATCAGCCAACGCGTTTCACTCCCATCCAGGGAGTTTCTTCAGGGCAAGTAAATACTTCACCGGAACCATATGACAGCTCAGCTTGGGACCATCCATGCCGCTACGGAGAAACGACCACAGTAACACGCTTATGTCGACAGAACCTTTAGGAGGAGAAAGTGACTCGACTTCGCATATTTTGAAAAAACTTTCTTGACACCAGAAACGTCAGACACAAGTGGGGGAGACTACACTGCCCCTCGTACCAGACTAACACAAGAACCATTCGATGGACAGGATAAAGGGATATCAACTAAAAACAGGAATTTGAAGGACCCTGTCATATGGTTCCGGTGAAGTATTTACTTGCCCTGAAGAAACTCCCTGAATGGGAGTGATAAGCGTTGGCTGATCCTTTTTTGTAAAGTGCCTGGTGATTTGTATTTTAAAAGAACGGACAAAAATAAATAAAGAACTTTTCTACATACATGAGCAATATTTTCTTTGGACTTCTTTTTGGTATGCCCCCGTAAAAAATTTAGCAAAATTTGTTTTTATATATACAGATTGTAAGTGAAAATTAGGCATCTAATCTATATCAATATAGGAGGGATACAATGAAGTGTTATTGTTATTATTTTAAGGACTATATTGTTATTATTACAATTAATAATCATAATTATTTTTAAATAATATTGAATGTATTAAATCAATTGGAGTTAGATTTATTTTTCCAAATATGATGAATTTGTATGCTATTTATCAAAAATATGAAAACTATTATTTTTTTTTCAGCTAATGCTGCTAATCCAATAGTATCAGACAAAGACTAACAGTGATGACTTGCTATCACATATTTTCCATCTGTTGGCATCCATACCTTGCAAAAAAATCATGTTAGACCCCATCTCCCAGAGTGGTACCAGTAGCCTAAATTTGGGGTCCTGGCTCATGGCCTATTAAGCAGCCCAGTGGGGGAGAAGGCAGCAATAGCATTTGAAACCCTGATGAGAGCCTCACTATGCTAGCGGACTAACATTACTGACTCTCAGATACACAAATGGGTGCGCTAAAAGGAGATTTACCAGTGTGATGTGAGCAGCAGCAGGTAAACTGTCTTAAGAGATACTGAGAAGAGAAAAACAATTTGCCCCTTTCTCTGAGCCCCTCCTCGGTCTTGAAGTCGGTGTGAATGAATAAAAACGTGGGGTGATGAAACTTCCCCTTAAAGAAGTGCAGGATGGCTGTACAGGTGTTGCCCCTGAGGGCCGCCAGCGGCACTGTAATTCATTATTTTACAAATTAAACATTACCAATGCCTCTTGTGCCTAGACCTCAGGAAACAAATACAACATTGAGCTCACTGAAGCCTTGTGCCATCTTATGCTTTGATTTTCATGGAGCAGTGAGGTCATTTGGAGAGTATTGTAGATGAAGCAACTCACTACAAGCAACTCATTCATGGCACATAATCATTGGAATGTGTAGTCAGCAGTATGACTTGATTAAAAGGAAAACAACTTTTATTCACTTAGTCGCAGTACATTATTTTCTACACAAAAAAATGAGTGGGGACAATCTGACTCCTCAATACTTGCAATAAGTCCATTACGTACAAAGGTGGTACACGAATCAGTACTGTGCTTAAGACTTGCGATTCGTCCTACACCATATGTTAAATGGTATACCAATTGGGTGGTCAATGACGTTAAGGTTTGATATGTGATGTATGTTAATATGAAATATCGTTTCATATTTTTTGTCTCCCTGTCTCTTCCACTTCACTGTACTGTTGTTTGAGGGTTTCTTTTTTCTAATGCTTCTCAAATTCAATAAAGTTTCTTGAAAACAAGAATGCGGACCTGAGTCCTTTTTACTGCTAGTTAAGTGCTTTGAAGCCAAGGACATCTCACCAGACATTATTTGGCTGGTATCAATTTACCAACCAATACAGGAAGATTTCTTCTCTAATGTTGTTTCTCATATCTCTTGTAGTATTTAAGTGTACCGCCAGCAGTATCCTTACTACCCGTTTGATGTCCACATCTCCAAAAAGATAACTGAATGTTAACAGGTCTATGGCTTACTCTAAATCTCTAAGCACTGTCCTAACTATGGCAAATTAGGAAATAGTTAGAATAGATGCACTCTCAGTAAAACTCTGCTTTGCATTCCCCCAGATTTTTGTCTTCTTTTGCTGAACCCGTTTTTGCTAGCCATGGGACTTTTCACACTTTGCTCCTGCCAATCAGTTGTAAAGTGTTTGCGCTCCCCCTCCAAATAAAGGTAAAATTGCCATACACCTAATTAGCACACATTCAATTTAAGTCACTCGGGGCAGTTCTACAAGCCCCTTGCTCTGCAAGTGCTTCACAATTTGTGGCACACCAGCAGCGCGTTTTTCTGCCCCATATTTACAAGGACAGGAAAAGCCACCCTACGTGTCTTTTCTTGTCCTTGTAAATCCAGATCTTTTACAAACAACACTTTGCATGAAAGGGTCGTTTCCTGGGTGTTGCTGTGGGTGTTCCCATGCAACACCCATGGAACCAGACACATTTCCAGATTTACAAGAAATCGTAAATCTGGAAATGCGCCTGACGCTACGCCTCCCCAGGAGAGGTGCAGGGAGGTGCAATGAGGAGATATTTATTAATTTCTCCTCTTTTTTTCTTTTCTCTTTCTACTGCGTGCTGCATTTTGCAGCATTTTGCAGCACATGTAGAATGAGGAAATAACCACTTATGATTGTTTATGTACAGGAAGGTGTTCCTCCCTGCACATAAACAATCCTTTAAATAAAGACATTTTACCAGTTCTTTGTGTGCTAATGCAGCACACACAGAAGTTGTAAAACACCATTTCTGATTGTTTATGTGCAGGAAGGTAACCCCTCCTGCACATAAATATCCATCCCTATGACCCAGGCATCCTTGCACCATGGTGCAAGGGTGCCTGCATCGGTGCATGGCAGCAGTTTGTGCAGCAGTGCAAGGGGAAGCAAAGAGATGGGACATATTGTTGTAAATATGTTACATCCCTGTGCTTCCAAAGTAGCGCAGCGTGGTGCAGCAAAATGACTTGCTGCACAA
Organism: Lissotriton helveticus; assembly: GCF_964261635.1. NCBI lineage: Eukaryota > Metazoa > Chordata > Amphibia > Caudata > Salamandridae > Lissotriton > Lissotriton helveticus. The sequence goes on along the minus strand of NC_136060.1, from coordinate 329,234,249 downwards.
CGCTTCGTTAGTTTATTGTAAATCTGCCCCCTAGAATATGGTACTACAAGTACCCTGGGCCTGTAAATTAAAGGATGCTAGAGGACTGCAGCACTAATTGTTCCACCCACTTAGGTGGCCATCTAATACATTTCTCCAGGCTTGCCCATTCAGCCTAGTTGTGCAGTTTAAAAGTCCAGTTTGACCTGGGAAAACAAACCTTTTTCCAAGCCTAAACCTTTCTTTTAATGCTTGTTAGTTGCCCCTAAGGCAAACCCTAAATGCCCATAGGGCAGGGGCAGGACATTTAAAAAGTAGAGAATGTATATTTAATGTTTTACATGTCTGAGAAGGAAACATTTTAAATGTCGTTTTTCACTATTGCAAGACCAGGAGGCACATGCATCATTGGAAATTGCGGTCGCAAAGAGGCAGATTGCGACCACAATTTTTGCATTTGGGATGCATCATCCCAAATGCAAAAAATGCTAAATTTGCGATTACTTAATTTTCGATTGCATTTAGGGAATCGCAAATTGTGATTCCCTAAATGCAATGCGATTTCACATTTAAGAAAGGCAAATTACCATCAACTTAAAGTTGATGGTAATTTGCGAGGACTTTGAAAAATGTACAAAAGTGAATTTTTCAAAGGTCTATGTTGCACACATACATGCCTTTGGGGCATGTGTATGTGCAACATGTTTTTAAATTGTAATTTCAGTGGTGCATCAGTGTGTCCTTTTGGCACCCTTGCACCCTTGGAATTGCATGCGCAATTTGCGAGTACCTATTTGGTACTCGCAAAATGCACATGCAATTCCATTGATTCCTATGGGTTTCCAGGCCCATAATGAAATGAAATTAAATGAAAAATTATATTTATATAGTGCGTACATACCCGGAGGCCTCGCAGCCCATAGGAATGAATGGGAAGCCATTCCTTATTTGCGATTGGCAATTTGCAAGTCGCAAATAAGGAATGAGTAGGAATCGCAAATTATTTTGTGATTCCTACATGCAAAGGGAATTGCGATTCCTAAATTGTGATTTCTTACAAATCGCAATTTAGGCATCAAAATTCCTAACTTTGATGCATGTGGCCCCAGATCTCTTATAGGAAAACACTAGGCTACACTATATCAGCCTGCATTGCCTAATTCCAGTTTAGGAGAAGCTAGTAATATGGTTCAAGATCGCATTTTATTACTAATTTAAAATCCAATTTTACGGTCAAGTCACCTTTTATATTACTATTTTGGAAATGACACTTTTTGAAAGCTTCATTTTCCTGCCTAAAACTAAAAGGCTCTTGTTATAAAGGTTTATGCACTAGGTCTCCAGCACAAGGCCTTTCCCCGTGTGCATGTGCATGTTTTAGAATCCTTACTGGGTTCTAGAGGGGCAGTTGGAAGACGTTTTTTATTGGTCACTTGCTCCTGGCCTGCGAGGGAGCGACTACACTGTAATTGTAGCTCCAATAAAACTTGCCTGTACCACCTCAAGAAGTGTGTTTGTATTCAGCTTTGCAAGATTTGGCGATGGACAAGCCATTTACAAAGCTATACTACCCGGGGGAGGAGGGTCATGAAGTATTCAGAACTGTTCATGCTTGCAGCAGGTGTTGCTCAAGTCTGCGACACCATCCTCCAGATGGTGCAGGAGTAGTGATGCCAGCTAGTCATCACTGCTCATAGTTCCATTATCCGCGCAAGACCCCAACCCACACCAAAGTAGAAAAGGCATGCATGAATAAATACACAACACAACTTTTTTGTTTGGAGAAAATATTGCTGCAGGTTTATTCCATACAAAAGTATGCAAATTATGGTGGGTTATTTTACGGGCGATCCAAGGGCAGGAAGCCGTACTAACCTATGCTGCCCTGCCCGCCTGATGAGCCAAGCAAATATCTGGGCTACCAGCTCAGGGGGATCTCCAGATGACTGTGCCATTAAAGCTCAGCACAAACTCATGCCACATGAGGAGGTCCTCTTTTAAACCCCTCGTTAATCTCACCATGTGATGATTTTTATGCACGTTGGCTGTGGCCCTTGCTAGTCTCCTTGCAAAGACTCTGCCCGCTGGTACCACCCTGGCTGCAGCATTCAGCTTCCCCAAGATGCTCTGAATGACACCCAGGGGCGCTTTGTCCTTGCCTAGGTGTGCCTGGATATCCCGCTGCAATGCCTGCACCTTCTCAGCCGAGACCCTGGACACGCCCTTGACCGTGTCCATCTCGATGCCCAGGAAAGTGAGGACCTGCGCCGGACCATCAGTTTTCCCCGGCACCAAAGGCACCCCCAAGCGCCCTGCCAGCTCCTGAAAGTGTTGCAGTGCTACGCTGCAATCCTGGGTCCCTGCCTTCCAAATGAAGAGGAAACCGTCCAGATAGTGAGTGACTCCACCTGTGTTGTAAGACCAGATGAGTGCCCACTATAAGAAACTGCTAAACTGCTAAACGCCTTGAAGTAAGCGCAGGAAACCGCACAACCCATCTGCATGCACTTATCAAAATAAAATTTGCTCCGCCACTTGAAACCCAGAAGATGGTGCCTTTCGGGATGTACCAGTAGCAGGCGGAAGGCTGACTCTATGTATTCCTTGGTCAGCCATGCCCCCTTCCCTGCTCTCCTGACCATATCAACAGGCATGTCAAAAGAACAGTACGACACGGAGCATGTTCCATCCTCCAGCCAGTGATTAACTGAATTGCCTTCTGGGTAGGACAAGTGATGTATGAGACGGGAAGACCCAGGTTGTTTTTTGGGGACCACCCCCAGGGGAGAGACCAGAAAGTTTTCCGGGGGAGTGTCAAATGGCCCTGCTACCCTCCCCAAAACCTTCTCCTTCATGATCTTTTCATGCACCACATGCGGAAGTTCCCTGGCTGACCTATGGTTATTTACATCCATTCACACTAGTGGCCCTGAGCATGGGGATGAGGGTGTCAATGCAAATAGGTGAGGGGCCGTTCCCTGAGGAAATCCTAACTGGAGTAGTGGCTGAAGATGAGGGGGGGAACTGGGCCATTAGTGCTGGGAGGGACTGGAGGAGGAAGGGGGGATGGGAGGGGACCGCTCTATTACTCTTGTTACTTGTCTGGCTTGCTGGCAGCTGGCTTATTGCTGCATGACGCTGCTGAGTGACCGGTGCCACACTTGCTGCAAATGTGTCCAAACTTGCAGGCCTTTCCCCATGAGCAGGACCCTGCGTTGTACAGTCTACAAGAGTTTGAATTGAATCGTTTGCCCCCACCTTCCCTGATGGCTGCCTCCCCGACCTCCACGAAAGGACTGTCGGAAAGGAAGCTTGGCCACGTGTTTCTGTCCCATGTAATTTCCTTGCCCCTTTTGATTTTTTGTGACACCCTTGAAGTCTGCTGTAAACTTTGCCATGTGCTCAACCCAGAGCTGGATTTCCTTTTGGTCCCAGCTCAAGTCTGGACACATTGCCAATCTCTTGAAGAATTCGCGATTGTAGTTGTACCACCCGATGCCCCCTGTTTTTTCGGCCTCGTCATGGATTACGCAAGAATACTGCCACATTGTGGGAACCTGCTGTGGAAATTTCTCAGACACCACTTCTGCCAATATTGCGAAGGCATCCTCCCAGTTCTTAATTGTCTTCTCTGGACAAGTCTGGAAGTTTAACTTCTTATCTTCGTCCTCCCCCCCCCATTTTCCCAGTGTCTTGAACCTCGACCCCGTGCATAAGCAGGGTAAAGATGTCCAAAAATCCCCACCTCCAGATACCTTCCTTAGCCGTCAGTGGTACCTCCCAAGCCAGAGAGCAGTAACCCGATTTTAGCGGTGCTACTGTGACGAGCAGCACCGCAGACCCTGTGTCTACCTTGCCTGCCACTGCCGGTGCCTCCTGCTTGGGAGCGTCTAAGAATTTACCCGATGGTGGGGCAGTTATGCATGTCAGACTGGGACTGTGGGAGTGGGGGCTGCTGATGGCAGTAAGGTAGGGGCAGCCAATGGTAGCGCGCTTGTGGTGTGTTGCCGCTCTCCGCTGGGGCCTCCCTATGGTTGAGCTCTATAGCAGTTTGCGCTGCGCATCCCTGTTGAGACCCTGCTGCTGCACCATTGGCTGCTGAGCCCGGTAATTCTGGAGCACACGCATTGCCAGCCACTTCTCCCCACACTCGCACAATGGATGGTGCACTCCCCCCTCTAGGAGCCTCGGCCACAGGCGTGGGAGTATGTAATGTGTCCACAAAGCGCGATTTAAATTCATCCAAGATGCTCAACATAGAGTCCATCATCTTACCGAATTTCTCAGAGTTCGTGTCGCTAACTGTCATTGGTGGTGGCGGGCCAACCGGGGTGACCGCAGGCACCACTGCTCATGCGGGGGAAATCACCCTGATCTTCTGGACTGGCGGCTCAGGCGGAAAATCCTTGTTAGTCTAAACTGATAGGTATCGCTCATGAGGGTCATTGAGGCCAACGTTTGACAATGCGTCATCTCAAAGCACAATGTTGGTGGCCAGGTTTAGATGACCAAGTCACTGCATGGGTTGAGAAGTATGATATTTGTGAAGAGGATGAAAAAAACTTTGAGTTGGTGCGCAATCAGTCATGGGTCATACTTCCTGGGAAAGCTTGGCATAATGTGGCCCCATATCTGAACTACACAGTGAGTGTAGGATTGTTTTGGTGGGTGTTGGCGTTTACTCTAGGTGGTTGTGTGTGGAGTTTATGAACAAGATCACCACTATTCATATTTTGAGGAAAATGTTTTTGGAAGAAGGGGTGCCGTCTACACTTTTGACTGGCAAAGGCACACAATTGCTTTATCGTGATGCGAGGAAGATCCTGCAGGGAAAAAGGTGTCACGCATGGGCGTAACACAGGCCCCCGCATCTCCCGCTGCTGCAGAGGCCCCCCTCAGCACAGTACTCAAGCCTCAGCGCTCAGGATTAAATCCGGAGCAGGGGCCCCTCCGGGTACATTGCATGGGAGCCCCTTAAACTTTTGTTACGCCACTGGTGTCATAGACCATTGCACCTCTCTATAGAGAAATGGCATTGATAAAAGCACTAACAGATTGATGAAGGGCATGATCCAAATGACTGTTGAGACAGGACAGGCTGTAGGGAGAGCAGTGGAGGGGATGGTGTGAGCTTATTGCACCACTGAGCAGGAGGCCATTCAAAAATCACCTTTTGAACTGATATGGGGATGAATTCCGGGTACCAAGTTGGTGCCAACTTGGATGAAGGAGTGGGTGGCAAGTGGTGAAAAGTTAGTGATAAGAAGAAAGATTTGAAGTTCAAAGATGTGATTGCTGTGGGTGATTGGGTCAAGATCAACATGGGGCAGAATAATAAGAGGTCAAAATTTAAAGGGCCGTTCAAAGTTGAAATTGTGTGTCAATTTCATGTTCTGCTGGAAAATGTGGAACGTTGGAATCCACGCTGGTATGCGCTTTATCGGAAAGGTTGTTATTGTCCTATGAAGTCCATTGATAAGTGCGGTGGATATATGTTGATGAAAGATAGGGACTTTGAGAGTGGCAGTAGTGTGAAAAATTTCCAGGGAGTAAGAGAGTACGTATAAATTATTCATTATCTCCTTTCTCAGCAACTGCACCTAGTTTATCAAGCTGAAGGAAGAAGTGCGAGGGACCATAGTACACCAGGGTATTTCAAGACTACGTTTGTTAACAGTGTGAGAGTTCAGACCGCCAGCGTTTTTTAAATTTTACTTTTGATAGTTATTTACATTAATGTTACTGGAGAATGCCTTTTGTTCCATGCTCATATGTTTCCCATTGTTTTTTGTTTCCTTTCTTTTATTCTCTCATTTTATTCTTATAACATTTGATGAGGGAATGTTATTTGGTTTTTTTTCCTCATGTATATTTGGAGTTTTCACTATGTGCATGGAAACAATGTGTTCTATAGGTTTATGCACAAGGTCTGCAGCACAAGGCCTTTCACCTCATGCATGTGTCTGTTTTAGAATCTTTAATGGGCTCTAGAGGAGTGGTTGGAAGAAACGTTCTTTGTTGGTCAGATGTTCCTGGTTGGCGACGCAGTGACCATGCAGTAACTGCAGTGCCAATAAAAATTACCTGTACCACCTCAAGTGTATTTGTAATCAGCTTTGCAACAGCTGTCTTGCCAGTGTTCAGCTGTCACCTGAACCCTATTGGCTCCCCTGTGGTGATATGTGTATCGATCCCAGACAGTGGAAAAAGGGCCATGGAAGTGGGGAGAACTACTACCATGACAGGATGGCATGCAGGATGTGTTCATCCCTTTCTTGAGCTTCTAAAGATATCTACATTGTCTCTGGAAGATGAAGCTCAAACCTAGGGCTTCCCTCTTTTGTCTCTCTAGTCAGTAGTGGTCTGGCACCAATTCCAGTGGGGGTGTAGGAACTGACCAGGACCAGTTTAGAGGATGGAGAAAGGCATGCCCTCCACCAATAGACTAGGCACTGGGAATAAAGTTGGACCCAACAGACCTCTCCTCAGACTCCTGGAAGAATCAGATGAAGGACAGTCCTGCTGTCTGAAGAACTCAAAGGAAGACATGACCTACGTCTTGGCTTGAACCCAGGACCCCAGAAGTGTCTCCAAGGGTCAGCTGGCTGACCTCCTGTTTCAGATACAAGGAGACAAGACGTCTCCAGAGGCTTTTCCCCTCCAACTGCCCAGCTGACGAGTACCAACTGGACATGCCTTGAACCCTGCTGCTGGCCTCTGCTGGAGTGTCTCCCAAATTGCACATGGGGCTCCCCAGGTCCTGGACCCTTGGCTGGTGTGAGAGTATACTCCTCCTGTTGTCCCCAAACTGCAAGAAGTTTGACTTAGAGATTTTTTGTCAACTTTCGGCCGGGGGCTCTGATCGAGAATGGGATTGCCATCATAGCTGCAGCTGTCACCGGCAAATCTCCTGTTGGCCTCAGCTTGCTGGTTTTCTCTACTGAAGAAGATAGAGGACTTCATAGGGACCTATGTGCAGCAGCATTCCATCCTAAGCCCATCCAAAGGCATGGGCTTAGGACTTCACCCACTCTGAACTTGTCCACCTTCGTCAATAAACACATTGGGACCCTCTTCAGCAACACGCCGTCGCCGAGCCCTGCTTCAGATACAAATTGTAGCTTGCTCCACTGATAACTTGTTGCCACCCACTTTTTCTCAATAAATGTTTCTAAGTCTGAAGGGAAACTTTGCAGTGTGACTAACCCGGTCACTCTGTCTGACATGCGCTCGATCGCAGTCAGCCTTAACTTTTGACGCAGTTTAGAGTGACCAGATAGTTGCACTTGCACTTTGTGCTTTTTGGTGCTATTTTGAATTCAAACTTTAAAATTCATATCTCCAGTTCTACTTTTTTGGAATATATAATTTTGGTGTCAATGTATTCATTAAAATATTCTCTATGTTTCTAATTTGGTTTGGGATCTTTTTGTGTTGTGTGTTCACTTTATTATTGTTTGACCAATTCATAAAAAGTATACACATTGCCTCTAAGTTTAGCCTGACTGGTTTGTGCCACACTACCAGAGGGTTAAGCATAGGTTTATATTGTGAATTTTGTGGTTCAGCCTGACAAGCATTGGGATTATTTTTTGAGGTGGGTTATCGCACCCCTCAACATTATTCATCTTTTTATTAGTAAGAGTTTTCCAATAGTGATAATTCATGGCAAGCTTTGTTAAGGTTAACCTCTACCAACTAGTGCCAACTCATCACTCCGAGGACCGAAGTCAGTTTCACACACTGGCAACAACTGATGTTGCAGGGAGTCTAGAAACAGAACCATGCCTGGGACCACAGGACGTCAGAATGTAGGGACTGTGTCCCATACCGCATCAGTACCTATGTGCCAAAATCCAGCATGCTTATAGTGCCTTACCTACCCTCCTAACGTTCTCAGAATAACAGGTAAATTGGCACCCTGAAACACAACTCTTTAGCTCCCTTGCGGAACCATGGAAACAGATCATCGCCTTTCGTTTTCTAACTCATGCATGTCCATAATAAGCAAAAGAAAGACAAGAAGAAAGTTTACAATATTTATTGAAACTGTTGTGCTCTGTTATTAAACAACTGTGCTGCAACTGGAAAACATATTCATGCTAGCAAAGTAATTAACATTAAAAGTGAACTATATACAATGAGAAGCCCTACTATGGTTAATAATATATCGCCAATACCATATCCAACACCATCGCCCCCGTCAAGAAATCTTCTAACCCTCATGCCAAGAAAGCCAGCTGGTTCTCCACCAAACTACGGGAATCTAGTCAAACCTCGAAAAGCTATGGAGGAAATCTAAAACCCCAGCAGACCTCGGCAACTACAAAGCAGCCACCACCGCTTACCACAAACTCATCAGACAATCAAGGAAAAAAGCACTCCAGAACAGAATCTCCACCCACGCACACAATAGCAAATAACTCTTTGACATGCCCAAACAGTTCGCCCAACCCAAAAGTGAGACTACTGACATCCCACCCTCCACGGACCTCTGATGCAGACTCTGCACCTTCATCCATCATAAAATCAGGACAATCTATGAGAACTTCGATCACAACAACATCCATGAGGAATCCACACCCACCGCTCCCTGCACCACACCGCCTACACTGGACAGCTGGACCACCCTCGGCATTGAAGATACCCTAAAGACTATGAAGACCAAACACTCCGGGGCCCACACGGACCCCTGCCCCTACCACATCTACCACAGAACCGCAGACACCATCGCCCCAAGCTTCAAAGAATCATCAACCACTCCTTTGAGACCACCTCCTACCCCGATGATTGCAAACATGCTAAGATCAACCCTGTCCTGAAAAAACCCTCACCGGACCCCACGACATCAAGAATTTCAGACCGATCTCCTTACTTCCGTACCCGGCAAAAGTCATGGAAAAAGCTGTCAACAGCCAACTCTCTTCCTTCCTTGACGACAACCAAATCCTCAATCAGGCTTCAGGAAGAACCACAGCACCAAAACCGCTCTTATCGCCGCAACATACAACATTTGCTCCCTCCTTGACAGAGGAGAGACTGTAGCCCTCATGCTCCTGGACTTCTCCATGGTCTTCGACACGGTCTCACACCACACCCTAGACCGCAGACTCCACAATGCAGAAATCCGGAATAAAGCCCTCGACTGGCTCCTCTCATTCCTCTCCGGCAGATTGCAGAGAGTCAGACTCCCTCCTTTCCTCTCTGATGCCACACCAACCACCTGCAGATTCCCCCAAGAATCCTCCATCAGCCCCACCCTTTTCAACATTTACATGGCCCCACTCGCATCCATCGTCAGATCACACAGATTCAACATCGTATCGTACGCAGACAACACTCAACTCATCCTCTCCCTATCCAACAAACCCAACCTCTCCAGGCACAACTATCAAGAATGAATGGAAGCAGTCACAAGGTGGATAAAGTACAGCTGCCTAAAACTTAACACAGACAAAACCAATCATCATAGGCCCACACCCCGGCACCTGGAACAACACCTGGTAGCCCCGCCCTCAGGAACCCACCCACGGACTACACACGCAACCTTGGAATCATCCTGGAATCCAAACTCAAAACAGACCGCCAAATGAACAGCATCACCTCAACCTGTTTCCACACGTAAGACCTTTAACTGAATTCCCCTTGAACACAGGAAAACCGTCACCCACGCCCTTATCAGCAGCAGACTGAACTACGGCAACACACTCCATGCCAGGAGCAACAAGAATCTCATCTGCAAACTCCAGAACTTTCAGAATGCCTCTGCCAGACTAGTCCTCAACCTACCATGCCACTGCCACATCACCCAATACCTGTGAGCAATACACTGGCTCCACGTCGAGAATAGAATCACCTTCAAGCTCCTCAACCACATGCACAAAGCCCTCCACAACACCGGTCCCACCTACATAAACTACAGCCTCTCGTTCCACGCAGCCCAAAGATCCCTGTGCTCACCCCAGCTCTCCTATGCACATCAAAAAGACCAGAACAGGAGGCCAATCCATCTCCTTCCTGACAGCCAAGGCATGGAACACCCTCCCTCTCCACCTCCACCAAACACCAACTCTCTCCAAGTTCCTGAAGGACCTCAAGACCTGGCTCTTCGACAGATCACAGTGAGCATCCAGGAGCTGCACGGACCCTGTAGGGTCTTGAAGGACCACAGGACCTGGCCTTTTCGATGAAGCTTTGTGAGCATTCAGGAGCTGCGCGCCCTCCCCCCCAGCGCCCTGAGACCCATTAGGGTGAGTAGCTGCACTTAACAATGATTGATTGAGTGATATATCTGCCCTAGCTTATCCTCACTATGTGCGCACAGTAATATATCAGAGATCTCTGATATTAGAACTGTCCGCAATACCTGGCATTTGAAAATAAGTAATCACCATTTCAGGTTGCACAAAGTTGGCGCTTATGTCTCAGGACCTTTTCCTCTGCAAGAATTCCCCTCTCTCGTTGCAAAAGGCAAGTTTCGGTGTACATGATAAGAGGAGTCTCGCTTAAAAACAGCAAAAGTTGAGTTTTTATTGTGTCTAAATACCAAGCTGATATGTCAGTTACTGAAAAACAGGGGCCAGGTGTTGCTTGACCTTGTACGAAATGTTCAAACTGAGTCCTAAAGAAAATAACCAAATAACAAAAAGAAGTGCAATGTATTTCTAAAATACATTTGTGGCACATAAACAACGTGCTGTGTGTAATGTGTGAAAAGCAAAGCAGCCTGCAACTCGCAGTATGCTGAAATAAGCCTGCCATTAGGATAAATGTAAACGCTGTATCCAAAATAATCACAGCAACAAAACTGACCTGGTCAGTGTCACTGCTCTCCCCTCGCGCAGCTTCACCACTAAGTAGCTGTCCATGAGTGAGCTATGTCCCTTCTGGGTCATGTGTTCAAGGCCGTTCTCCACCTGCAGGCTCCTCTAGTGCCAGAATCCCTGGTGGTCCAGTGGGAAAGGATTTTGCTCTTCGGCTGTTCTGCCCTCTTCCCCTCTGCTGTTTCTTTCTTTTCCTTGCTCTCTCTTTTTCTTTTCACCTACTCTTTGTGCCTTTATTCTCTTCTTGCCTTTTTCTTTTTTTCCTTTTGCCTCTTTACTCTGCTTCTATCTTTTCTTTGCTCTCTCTTTTTCTTTCCTTCCACACTTTCAGCCTTTTTTCTCTTGTGCCTTTTTTCAGTTTTTTTCCTTTTGACTCTTTACTCTTGTTGCCTTTTTTCTTGCCCTCCAGCTCTTTCCTGTTTTCCCGCTTTTGCTCACCCTGTGGTCCCTCGCCCCTCCCTCCTCCAGGGTGCTGTTTTTCCAGGTCCCTGCCTCCCACCTCCCAGCTGAGCAGCCCTCACACTACTTAAAGGTGGCTGCCGCGCTGCAAGGTGAGCAAGCCTACTGACCTGGTCAGTGTCACTGCTCTCCCATGCGCAGCTCCACCACTAAGTAGCTGCCCCCTGAGTGCACTCTGACCCTCCTTATCCTGCCTGCACCTGATCCCTCATGGTCCAGTGGGCGAGAATTCTTCTCTTCTGCTGTTCTGCACTCTGTCCCTCTGCTACTTCTGTCTTTTCCTTGCTCTCTCTTTTTCTTTCCTCCTACTCTTTGTGCATTTTTCTCTTCTTGCCTTTTCTCTGTTTTTTTGCCTCTTTACTCTTGTTGCCTCTTTGCTTGCCCTCCAGCACTTTCCCGTTTTCCCGCCACTGCTGACCCCTGCGGCTCCTCTCTGCAACATGCTGTTTAAACCACTCCCTGCTTCTTGCCTACCAGCTGACCAGCCATCCCCCTCACGCTACTTAATGGCAGTCGCCGCGCCAAAGGGGAGTCAAAGGCAAGTCCGTCTGCGCCAGTCTGCAACCCACCCGTGCCCAGTGCCAGGGACCCTGGTCCTCCAACTAACCACTGCTATGATGCCATCTCAACCCCAGACACAACAATAACTGCCAGCTCTCGATGCCGACCAATACCCAAGGCCCGCTCTCCTGCTTTCACTGCTGCCTCACCTTCACCCACCTCCATGCCATGGCTCCCCCACTCAAACTACCGACCCTCGAAGCACCCAAGCCTCTCAAGTGCATCCTGCTCAAAGTGCGATTCCTCCACAAATACATCACAGAGATCTAGGACCTCCTCAACGCCGCCTCGCCCAACATCGCCTTCCTCAGGGAAACTTGGACAAACTCCAGCTTGGCGCCAGACATTGCCACTTCTATCCCCAACAGCTACAAGATCATCCGCAAGGACCATCCTATCCGGCCAGGAGGAGGCATCGCCATCGTCCATAAAAGCTCCCTCAACCTGACCATCCACTCAGATGAACCAACGACCAACATGGAACTCCTCCACTTCCAGATGCAGACAAACCCGAAAACCACCTTTCATGGCACCCTCGTCTACAGACCAGCGGGTCCCTGCGCCACTTTCAGCGACGCCATCGTCGACCTCATCGCTCCCAAGCCCTTGCATCCACTGACTACATCCTACTTGGAGATCTCAACTTACACCTGGACAACCAAAACAATCTCAACACCTCCTCCCTCCTTGAGAACATCACCAGCCTAGGGCTTAAACAGCCAGTCACTTCTCCCACGCACACCGGACACACACATGACCCCATCGTCACAGCAGTAAACAACATCTTTTAAATCATCACCACCGAATTCCTCTTGACCGACCACCACTGCATCTACTTCTCTTTCAGCAAACCCACTGCACACCGATTTGCCCACCATTTACCCCACAGAAGCTGGAACAAAGTCACAGAAGATCAACTCACCACCTTCCTCAACGCCACATCAACACCGACATCCTCAGACGTCAACACCAGAGCACGCCATCTTCACCAATGGATCGCAAACTGTGTGAAACCCTTGCCCCCCTCAAGAAAGCCTCTGTCAAACAACATGTCAAGAAAGTTGCAGCTTCCTGGCAGGAGGTGGAGACAGCATTGTGGAAGGCAAACCAGGCAGATTCAGGTGGAAGGAAATCTCCTTCCCCTACTCTAAATGCAGTCCAGGTCTATTCAGCCCAGCCCTGACTCACCCAGACTCTCTGGAGCCACTGCACATCCCCAGCCCCTGCCACTCCAAAGCCAGATAGTCAAAACACATCCTAGCAGAGCACACCGGATGGCTAAGCAACAAAATACCTACTTTCTAAAAGTGGTATTTTCAAACACACCATGCAAAAATCACCCTCACTAAAAGATGCATTTTAACATTCTGAGTTCAGGCATACTAAATTTTATTTTCCTACCTTGTTCCCAAGGATAGTTAGTGTTATAAGATGTTATAAGCAAACTTCCCATTCTATCTTATAGGAACAGATAGCCTTGCAATATTGAAAAAGGAAATTGGCAGTATTTCACTGTCAGGACATGCAACACACACCAGGGCATGTCCTACCTTTCACATGCACTGCACCATGGCCACAGGGGTACCGTGGGCCTACCTTAGGGCTGACTAACATGTAAGAAAAGGGAAGGTTAGGGCCTCGCAAGTGGGTGCACTAGCCAAGTCGACATGGCAGAACTAGACTGCACACAGTCACTGTAATGGCAGGCCTGAGTTACATTTACAGGCTGCTTATGTGGGTGGAACAATCAGTGCTGTAGGCACACTAGGAGCATTTGAATTACATGCCCTGGGCACACACAGTGCACTGTACTAGGGACTGACTAGTAAATCAGATAAGCCAATTATGGAAACACCAATGCATAACAACAATTTACAAAGGGAGCACTTGCACTTTGGCACGAACAGCAATAGTACAGTGCCCAAACCTCAAACCTCTTTACAAGTAGTGTGGAGTGGTATCATAGCATGGATTTCAGTAATAATACCACTCTGCATGATTACAAGCATTACTGGGTGTGGTGTTCAGACCTGCTGACTCACACAGTGCCACCCTGTGTCACACGATTTTGGCTTACTTCACAGGGTCATGTAGTGAGGAGCCCAAATCACACGGTGGGGGGTAAGACGAGCTGGAAAGCACTGCAAGGAGTGGATTTCCAGGTTGTCTTTCCCTACTGCAAGCAGCTGATATCTATTACGAGGTGTGAAAAAACCCCAGGACATCAGTGACCTTGTGTTGTTTTCAGGGTGGAAGGGTGGGGGGAGTGGCCTTAGTAGAGGGCAGAATGCCTCTTAGGCAGAGCTTGGCACGAGACCCCGCCCCTCCCTCTCACCACAAAGCGAAATGTATATACTGGTTGTTCTGGGTGTTACTGGGCAGTATTACCAAAAATAGCAATACCGTGCCTAGTTTTATTACTTTCTTTTCAAGTCACAGATTTCACCTGCCAGAGCTGGTGGAATTTGTGAGCAGAAATAGCATGCAATTCGGGGAAAACTTGCAGTAAACAGTAAACTGCCCGAGATTAACAGGACTCTGTGTTATTCCCCATTCCAGGTCACATTCTTTTAATAGCCAATACATGGGATGGTATTACTACCTGATAACATTAATACAGTCCCAAGGTAATCTATGGGGCAGAAGTATGGGGCTTTGTCAATACCACTAGTATCCAACGAGAAGAAAATAAATATTTGAAATCACTCTTGAGGGCACCTCAAAGTACTGCTGGTTTGATTGCCCACAGGGAGTTAGGGAGACCATATATAGAGGATCTGATAAAACTGAGGCCCATTATTGCTTGGATAAAAATCTGGGTCAATCCTGACGCGACACTTAGTAGAGAAATCTTATCGGACTGCCTAGAGAGGGACAAGTGTATGCGCATCCCCTGGCTCCTTTACGTGAAGAACACCCTAGAGGAGCTAGGCTTTGGGAACCTCTTTACTCATCCTGCAACTATTGTAGCCCAGAACAAATTGCAAGTAGGGAGAATTTTTCTAGAGCGGAAAAACCTACGCAGAGAGGAGGCTGAAGGGTGCAAAAAGACAGTGAGGGCCCATCACCTAGTGAAGAGCGTGGAGGGTATGGAGCCATACTTGTACCTCATGTATAATGCACAGGATAGGTTCTTGATGTGCCGTTTCAGATTGAACCTACTCCCTTTTATGTTGGCATCACCAGCGGGATTTGCTACATCAATGGAACAGAAGGGGCCCTGCGGCTGCGACAATAGGTCTCCGCAGGACTCCCTTCATTTTGTTTTACTCTGTCCCTTTTACTCAATGCCCAGACGCAGATACCTTGTAAACCTTTTGAAAAATGCTAATTTGGTCCACGCTAGGGAGGCATTAGTATTTTTACAGAAAGCTGCGGAACCCTTAATATTGTGTAGCATTATGAATTTTATTAAGGTAGCACTTCGTTTAAGGCTTACTAGAGGAGAAGACTGAAATGTTTTTTATTCTAACCCTTAAGTGCTACACATGGTTATATTGCTGTATTTATGTCTTGTTAATTCTCTGTGCAAAGAATCTTGAAATGTTTAATGATTTTTTTTACTATGTATATATGTGTGTGCTTTTGTGGTGTTTTTTGATCACCGATTAAAGATTCTTGAACTGAACTGAACAGTGCCTTGTATTACCTCCTCAATTCACAGGTCAACTCCTAATAAGTGCGTGTATGAGCTATTTTGGGTTCAGTGACACTGATGAGGCTTGCGGGCTACCATTTTTTATCGGGTACAGTGTAGGCTACGCTGCCTCTTAATATTTCGCATTTGTGTTTCAATACATTAAAAATGTATGTTATTTTTAGGGGTGTTGCTCGTAGAGTAATCTTAAGTGGCACATTGTTAAAAAAATATATTGCTGATGTTGGGTATGATCGCCTTAAATGAAGGTCATGTTTGTGCGTTTCCTATAGGCCACTTCCCTATTTACATAAGTCGCATCTCCTTGGCAACACCCTTATTACATCCCAGTTAGTACTGCGGAAGAGCCTTGGGTCCTCTCCCAGTTATCTCTCACGTGTGCGCTCTTATAATATCATTACAGTACATATTTTCATTATTATCTCCGTATCATATTAAAACATCGTGTAACTTTTAGGTCTGCCTGGCACGTACTATTCCATAACATGCTTAGAATGGCATAGACTTTAAATGGAATGTGTGGGTGGCGCGCCTGCACTTTTGAGGTGTTTTAATTAGTAAATGAACAAAGGGACCTGGTCTCCACAGAATATTAACATTCTGTTACAGTGAAAAGGGCCAAGTTGAACATTACCTCAGACAATTACACAACAGAAAATACATGTTTGATGGCAGTCCTTTAAAGTCTGCCTTTTGGAAGCTGACAGCTAAATTATGCACGTTGTTCTTAATGCATGATGTTTCACACTTCTGAACAAATATATGCTAATTGCTCGATTCACCGGCAGGCTTATTTTTAGCCTCACAATGTAATGCAAAAAAACGCAGCTTTTATCCAGCAGGAAATCACTGTGCAGCTAGTGACCGTCCTTGAAGAGAACAGTTACAATGCTACGGCAATTGCAGCTTAATAAATGTATTAAAATTAGATATCTAGGTATGCATGAAAAAGACAGGGTCGCATCAGCACACGGGTAGGAATATGGTAAAATAGAATGGAAGGATCATGAATTCCTTCTTCCTGATTGAGGGCCTGATTCACAAAGGGTCTTACGACTCGTAACGTTACTCTCGGAAGAAGCCTTCGCACTAGTTGCAGAATCTCTGCACTGCACTGCTCAGTGCGGAAATTTCGCCATAAGTGCGGAAATTCGGCCACGGAGTCTCCACCCCAAGTACCAAGACTCCTCACTCGTAACTTTACGAGTCAGAAGTCCCTTTGTGAATCGGGCTCTGGGTGGCAGTTGCTAAAACATGTGACAGCGATAGTAACACCAGCTGAGGTTAGAAAAAAAAGACTATGATCCTCAGATAAGGCCTGATTGAGAAAGGAAAACTTAAATGTTTTTGTAAGTTTAAATTTGTTTTGGAATTCACAAAACACGATTTTAGTGGTGAGTTTATGAGTCTGTAGACTCTGCAGTTGGGGCAGGGAGAACTATACACATAAGAAAGAAACCTGAGAGTGGAAAAGCAAAATACTTAAATAAAAAAACAAATACAATACAACTGTTCTTGAAATATGGATTTACCTTGAAAAAACAAAAGACAATAGGCATTTGGCAAAACAGGAACAGTTGGTTTACTTTAACTCTGTGGCAGGGAAACAGTTACAGAAACGGCCTGAGGAGTGTCTCCTGGCCCCAGCGTTTAATTAAGCCATTTGGTCCTGTTTTGCCAAATGCCTCTTGTCTTTTGTTTTTTCAAGGTAAATTCATATTCCAGCAACATTTTGGCAAGCGATCAGCAGAGATTGGTTCTTCGAGCCCGACTGCTGCAGAAGGAAAAGGACTCCACCCATATGGATCCATATCTGAGCAGCAAGGAGGGTGAGCAGATGCCACAATTGATTGAAATTTCTGCAGAATCCATAGGTCGGAGGTCTGTCCGAAGCCACCCTCAGTGGTTAAGAGACTACATCTGATCATTAGTGCCAAACTTTGGCTAATGGCAAACTAGGAAGAAGCATTACATTTAACCTGAGCGCCCTGTCACTAATAGAAATCTAACATATTGCCTATTTTATGTATCCGACCTGAGTAGTTGCAAGGTGGCCTCAGAATTGATCCCGCGGATAACACCTTTTTTTCGATAGCATCCATGAAAGGTGAACGTTTCTTAGTCGTCTGGACCACAGGGGCGTAACACAAATGGTATGCTTGTCACCTGGGTGTTATACAGGGTTGAGGCCTCACCTTTTGGACCACTGGGCATGACACAGAAAGTCCGCCTAGGCCTGGGGATGATAAAGGGCCAACACTTCATTCTTATTTTTTAGTCTGAAAGGGTTCTCTCAGTGCTGTTGGTTTCTGAGCACTGGTAGTGTCTGAAAAAACTGAGAGGTGTTATTCGCTTGGATCACTGGGTGTGACACAGCTGGTACGCATGACCCCCTGGGTGTGAAATAAGGTGTAATTCAGATGTGAGCAAAAATTTGGATCTTGGAGATTAGGTGTAGCTTATGCTTGGCCAAGGAGGACTTGTAGTTGGCGAGCCGTTCCTTCTTCTCCACATAAATTGTTGCTATCTTTATCCCAGTGCCGATATTGACAGACTATTGGACTCGGTCCCTTGTACCGTGCAGAGTCTATCCTCATCATCTGGAGCATATGTTAGGAGCAGTCTAAGGGATTTTTGACAAAGTCACTTATTTTCTCTGTCAGTTTTCTCTCTCTCTCTCTCTCTCTCTCTCTCTCTCTCTCTCGTCATAGCAGCATTCCAATGTTACATTCTTTTTTTTTTTTTTTTATTTATTTTTATTGTTGCATCAGGCGGATCATGGGTGCAGGAGACAAAAACAACTCGGGGGAGCGTCAACATTCCGCTCTTCCCGAAATTCTGCAACTTTTCAATGTCAGGTACATAGCTTTCATCATAACGAACTTGTTTTCTATTTTCACCCCAAACTCCCTCCCACCCCCCTTAACTCCTGATAAAGTCAGCAACTGAGAAGCCTCTATCGAAGGCCCCTCTTCCTGCCCTCCCATTCCCCCCCCCCTGCAGCATACCCCCCTTTTCCGCCACCTCCCTCGACCCCCGAGCCTCTCTCATCCTCTAAGTCTTGACATAGTACATAGGTAATCCAGCGATCCAAACCCTCCAGAAACAACTATGTTGGAATCAGCGACAAACGTGCCTCCCCGGCTATCTCCCCTGCCACCCGCCCTTCTCCCCGGACAGTCCTACTCCAGTCCATGGTAGCGCCTCCACTTAGTCCATATTTTTCGAAATTTCCGAGGGCACCCTCTGGCTTTGTAGGTCACTCTTTCCGCTGCCATATACATATCTAAACCCCTCCTCCATTCCTCCAGGTTGGGTTTCCCAGGCGCCCCCCACATTCGTGCTATGTCTCTTTTTGCTACTACCAAAGCCAGCAGCAGGAAAATGAGTAGGTATCGTGTGATGTCTACTTCCGTCGACATGCCCAAAAGCGCCAGTTTGGGATCCCTAGGAATCTCCACCTCCAATATCATACTCAGTTCCCTGAATACCTCACCCCAATATTCCTGTATCACTGTGCAGCCCCAAATGATGTGGAAGAAATCGCCTGTCTGACGCTGGCATCGTATGCAAGAGGTGTCGGTCACCCTCCCCATCCGGGCAAGCCTCACTCTATCGAAGTAGGCCCGGTGAAGGATCTTAAACTGTATGAGGCGAAGCCTCGATTTTATGGCCACTTCCCTCGGGTGCATGAGTGCTAGTTCCCAATCCAGGTCCTCCATCGTGCCCACATCTGCCTCCCACCTCTCCCTGAGTGTCCGCAAGTCTCCCAACATATTATTTGTCAGTGTTTTGTATGTCATAGATATTGCCCCCCTCTGTATCTGCTCCTGTAGTAATCGGCCCTCGAGTGGTGCAAACTGGGGTATGTCGGTAAGCGATATGTGCTGAGCTCCCCATGCATGTCTCAACTGCAAGTATTTATAGTACTGGGTGTTCTGGAGGCCAAAGTCCTGCCGTAGCTCCTGGAAGGTTTTAAGTTCCCCCTTTGCTATGACATCTCCCACCGTGGAGATGCCAATGTCGTCCCACCTGTGGAATCCCTTCAGTTTATGTAGCTCTGTCAGCCACCTACACGACCATAGGGGTGTCTGTCGGGTGAGCCTTTCATGCCAGCCCATTCTAATTGTCGCTCTGCGCCACGCCGTAAGGGTGATCTTCGTCGCTGGTAGGAGCTGGCGGCCCCCTTTCCCTCCATACAAGAAGTGTAATACCGTCTTGTTGCCCCATTTGGATCTCTCTAAAGCATAGGTGGGATGGTCAGCCGGGGCGTGTAGCCAATCATTGATCGGGGCAAGGTGTTCTGCCCAGTAATAGGCCTCCAGATTAGGCAGCGAGATACCCCCACTGTATTGGTGGCGCTGCAGGGTCGTGAGTGCCACCCGGGACTGCTTCCCCAGCCACAAGAAAGAGCGAAGATCAGCATGGATTGTCCGCAGTGTCGCTTCTGGTAAGGGATAGTACTCATTTTGCAGGGCGTATAAAAACTTTGGTAACAGGATCATTTTATACAGGGCGGCTCTGCCTAACATGGTAAGCGGTAGCGGTCTCCATCTATCCATCTCCGCCTTTGATGCCACCACTACCCTATTTACGTTGTCTGCGTATGAGCGCCGCCTATCCCTGGTGATAAACACCCCCAAATACCGGAAGCCTTCCGTAGTGTGAATGAGCAACTCAGGCAGGCACTCCCCCCGTGGCTCACCTTGCGGGTCGTAGAGAATCGACTTATGCCAATTTATAGTGTGTCCGGCCACTGCCCCAAAGTCGCCCAGTTCCTTGAAGAGGGCCGGGATCGTCCTAGCCGGGTCCGTCACATATAGCAGCACGTCGTCGGCGTACAGGGAGATCTTCTCCTGGTCAGTTGCCGAGGCCCTCCAGTGAAAGCCAGACACCTCCTGATTAAGCCGGATACGGATCGCCAGGATCTCAATCGTGAGGGTAAAGAGGAGTGGGGACAGCGGGCACCCCTGACGTGTCCCCCGCTCTATCGCGAACTCTCTCGACATTCGCCCATTAATTCGCACTCTCGCCCTCGGGTTCGAGTAGAGAAGACTCACCCACTGTCGGAACTTGGGTCCAAACCCAAAACGCTCAAGAGTGCCCATCAGGAAGGGCCAGTGGACCGCATCGAATGCCTTCTCCGCATCCAATGAGAGGAACCAGTGTGGCTCCCTTTTGTCACAGACTTCCTGGAGCCAGTTGTGTGTGCGCCGCAGGTTAAGTTTAGTGGCCCTGTCCGGCAGGAACCCGGACTGGTCCGGGTGCACTAGGTCCGTTATGACCTGTCGGAGTCGCCTTGCCAAGATGGTGGCGAGGATTTTATTCTCACTGTTCAGAAGGGAAATAGGGCGATATGAAGAACAGTCCTCCCTGGGCTTGCCCTCCTTATGGATCGGGATTATGGTGGCTAGGGCCAGGTCCGGCGGGAGACCTCCGGAGTCAAACGCCCCCACATAAAGTGATTTCAAGTGACGTGCCAGGAGGTCCCCCGTCCGTTTGAAAAACTCCGCCGGGAAGCCATTAGGTCCCGGGGTTTTCCCTGGTTTCAGGACTGCCACTGCCTCCGTGATTTCTTCCAGGGATAGGTCGGCGTCCAGAGCCTCGCTATTTTCGGGGGTCAACTGCGGCACTTCCATACTACCCAGGAACGACTTTACCACCTCGCAATCTCCGAGGTCCCTAGCCTTGTAGAATTCTTCAAAATAGTTCGCAAAGGCCTCTGCTATCGCGACATCTGTTGATGCTCGTGCCGAACCCGGGGGCCCAATCCAATCAACCCATCTGGCCGCTTGCTCCCGCCTGCTCAGCCATGCCATGAGTTTCCCGGATTTGTCGCCTACATCATACAGGCGATGAAGGGTGGCCAGCGCCTGCGTGCGCGCCTCGTCCGTGAGCAGTTCCCTGTATAGCCGTTGAGTGTCTAGCAGAATCCGTAGATGTCCCTCCCCCTTCGTTCTGTGGTATTCAGCTTCTTGAGTCAAGATGTTTGCCTCTTCCTGCGCTATTTCCTCAGTGCGTTTCCTTCTGGCCTCCCCCACCCTGGAGCTGAAGCGGTCTCTCAACACGGTTTTCATGGCTTCCCATAGCGTAACTCCCGGTTGCACCGACCCCTCGTTTTCCGCCACAAAGACTTTGATATCCGCTCTAATTCCCCTTAGAATCTCAGGAGTCTGGAGATCCCACGGCGACATATGCCACTGAGCCTTTCCACTCCCCCTACCACGTCCTATATGTACAAACAGCGGGGAATGGTCCGAGACACCCCTCGCCCTATATTCTGCCAAGTCCCCCGTCGAGAGTTCCTGTCTCGTAGTGAATATATAGTCCAATCTAGAAAAAACCTTGTGGGCCCCTGAGTAAAAGGAGTAGGCTGTCTGCACAGGATGGAGCCACCGCCACACATCAGTGAGGCCAATCGTGTCCATTCTACGGGCCAAAGCAGTCACTGCCGCTACTGCGTGAGAGTCCCCAGATCTATCACTAGTCGTGCACATCACATCGTTGAAGTCCCCACCCATAATCTGTATCGTGTCAGCCGTGGCTAGCAGTATGGTCGTGATCTCCTGCATCGTCCGGTTTTGTAATTTGGGTGGAGCATATACTGACAGCAGCGTGTACCTGCGCCTCCTCCATGTCCCCTGTACCCCTGCAAACGTGCCCTGCGGGTCCAACCATGTGCGTGTCACTGTGAATGGCGTCGTTTTCCTTATGAGTATTGCTGTGCCCCGTGAGCCCGTCGTGTATCCCGCGTGTGCTAAGACTGTGTACTGCCCACGTGCTAGAAAAGCACAATGGTTCCCCCTCAAATGTGTTTCCTGGAGGAATATGATGTCTGGTGCTATGCGTTTAATATAGGCATTGACCAAGCCCCTCTTAATTTTGGAACCCAGGCCGTTTACATTCCAGGTTAGCGCCTTTACCCCAGCGCCATCCCGGCTAGGTTCAGCTAGTGTACCTGCCATTGCACTTCACACTGACCACCGAATGCCCGACCCTGGGTCCAGGGCAGTAGCAAGGGTAAACTCTGCTGCTTCACTGATACCACCCCCCTCCCCCTCCCAACTCCCCAACTCCCCAACGTGAGGAAACAACAGTACCAACATTCCCCTCCCTCCCCCACCCCACCACCCTCCCCTTCTAGCTGCGCCCCAACATGGGACCAAACCATCCATGGGAGTAGGTCAGTCGCCCTCCCGCACATCCCTCCCCAGATTAAACTGTGTTCAGTTCAGCCACCCAAGAAAGAAACTGTAGGGGGTGTGCCAACTTGCGTGCTCCTTTATGCCGAGCTGCTATCTCATCCGAGCTGCATGTTCCTGCCTTCAAGAATGTGAGTCCTGAGTGTCTATGGTCGGGTCTGGATCCGAGGAGCCTTGTTCCAACTGACGGATCTCCTTAACCAAGGGGTGTAGTGATTCGCCCAAGAGGTCCATATCTTCCTCGCCGGATGAGGGGCCTTCCGATCCCTCCACGTCATCCCCCTCGGAGCGTACCCCTTTCCTCAGACTGCTGAACCTCGAGCCCGCCACTGGGTCTTTGCCTGGGGATTCCGATCTGCCTCCCCTGTTGTTGGTCGATCCTCGGGTCCTATATGGCGTCGCCGCGTTCGTGTGTTGGGTCCTCCGTAACCTCCGTCGCTGCGGCTTCGGCCGCTCCCAGCTCGATCTTTCCCTCACCTTTCTGTCCATTGCGTCCCGACTGGCCGCCTCCCTACTGTTCAAGATAGGGCGCTCCTCCAACCACTGCCACGCGTCTTCCGGGTGGGCAAAAAAGATAGACTTGTCCTTATATATCACCTTCAGCTTGGCGGGGAAGAGGAGCATGTATTTAAGAGTCAGGGACCTCAGTTTCGCCTTCACAGCGTCAAAGGAGCGGCGTTGTTTCGAGACCTCCTGGCTGTAATCCGGGAAGATCATTATTGTAGTGTTCTCAAGGCGGATCTCCCCCAGGGCCCTGGCCTCCCTCAGAATCAGGTCCCGGTCGGCAAAGTTCAAGAAGCGCGCTATAACTGGCCTGGGTCTCGCGCCCTCAGGTGGCTTGGCCAGAAGCGCCCTATGTGCTCTTTCAATAATAAAGCATGTAGAAAATGGCGCCTCGGGGAAAGTAGCTTTCAGCCAGGTCAGGAGGAAGGCGGCCATGTCCTTTTCCTCAATCCCCTCCCTAAAACCTACAAAGCGGAGGTTGTTGCGCCTGGACCTGTTCTCAGCATCGTCCACCTTCCATTGGAGGTGACGGTGCGCAACCTGTAGCTCTGCCATGTCTTTCTTGAGCGTAGTGATCGCCTCCCCGTCCTCCTTCACTTTGTCTTCCACTACCGTTACTCTTTCGGTCAGGTTCCGGAAGTCCTGGCGCAGCAGCGTCACCTCGGCCCCAACCTCGCCAATCTTGGTCTCTAGGGCAGATCGCGATGCCTGGATGTCCGTTCTGGACGCTTGGATGGCCTCCAGTAGCATGGCCGTGTCGGTGCGGGGGCCTGGATGGTCTGCCATGGACCGTGGCGCCGCGAAATTGTCCATAGGTCCCTGGCGCGGGGGTTTGGGTACCGGGTCTTTCTTCCCCATCCCCTCACCGTACAGCCGCCCAAGAGAAAATGCCGGGATCCCTGCTTCTGTATGGGAGCGCCGGTCAGTGTGCGAGCCGCCGGATGACGAGAGCGTGGGTCACTGCCTCCGCGTCTCCCCTCGTCCAATAGTCCCCCAGGCCCTGGGTCTCTCCGCTCGTTTCACCTGCAGGGTGTCCGTTACAAGATCAGCCCCCTCTCCTGTGGGCCATAGTCTCGCCGCCCTCCGTGAGCCGTCTCCGCCACATCGCTGCTGATCCCAGCGCCCCCGGACCACTCCACCATCAAGGTGGCTCCAGCCGATGTCTCAGGAGGGGGGGGGGGGGGGGGGGGAGGGGCCGCCGCAGGCCGCGGCGCCCGTGGAAATGGGTTGGTGCTCCGACGAGGGTCGTCACCCTCACTCCCTCCGCTAACCGTGGGTGTCTGGTCCGCCGCCCTCAGTGGTGCGCCTCAGCAGGAGCCGGGTGTCTTCTCCCGTCGCTCTACCTCCCGCCGGCGGCCATCTTGGTGCAGGTTACCGATCACCTCGCGTATACCTCCAGCTTCCCACCGCAGGCTCTCGGTCCCCCCTGACTGTGTGGAGGTCTCCGGATTCACCTGGCGGAGGGCGCCGGCTGTGTATCCGCCGGTCGTGGCTCTAGGCAACCCGGGGTCCCTTCTCTCTCGCGGCCGCCATCATGTCCGCCGTCCCCTCGCCGTCTTCTTCCTCGGACGCGATCCACAGGCTCCGGAGGGCTGAGACTTCCCAGGCTACTCGCTCCCGATCTCGGAGTATGGGAGTTATACTCTGGCAGCGTTGCAAGGTCGGTTTTGACGGATTTCAGGCGGATTACGGGGCAGCTCGGCCGGAGCTCTGGTGCGGCACGTCTAGTCAGCCATGCTGCTGGCCACGCCCCCCCCAATGTTACATTCTTGATGCTGTGGTGCTGATAAATTATTGCAACAGTGTTCTATGTTGAATGTTGTGTCTTGTTGATGACTTATTGTACGTATGAAGAAGTTGCCATTCCCACAAATCATTGTTCCATATCTGCTATTCCACTGCTAAAAATTCACAAGGTGTTCAATTTAATCATTGCACTTAATATGCATTGTTGGTTTGTGTATTGTGAAAAGTCAGTTTTCAATGCAGCTTTGTCTAAGGCTGAGCTCGAAGTAAAGTAGTTATTGCCAGCATAATCCTGTGTACATACTTCCCCACAATCAGAGTAGATTTTAGTATTATTTGACCCAAGAGGTTAAAATGTACTGGTCCCTTGAACAGCTCCCACCTAAATCACGGAGTCGCCTCTAAACCACATGCAAACTAGGTTCTCCACACAGGCCAAAAAACTAGGTACATTTTGCAGTGAATAGCACTAAGGCACACGCATTCCCCTGGCCAGAGGGGGGGACCTTCAACACCAACATAACAGAACACACGAGGACACTCTTTTGGACCAAATATGTAGGGTAAAAGAAGGTTAGAAGAGAGGCACTGCTAGAACTGTGGGCAATCTTCGAGGTGGCCCAGACCGACACTCCCGTCCTGGAACACTCAAGCAAGGTGTCTGCACTTCCCCCACTGTATACAGGAACAGAGGTACTGTCTCTGATGCCTGCCAGCCCAGCTGCTCCTGAAGTAGGATACACTAATCCATCAGTTGTGGGAGCCTGAGGGCCCCCCACTGGACAGCGAACCGCTAGATCTAGGACTGGGAGGCTACCTGACTGGCAAGCCCAGGTGATTCTAGCCTCACCCCAGCTTGTGGCTAAAGTTCCCTGAAATTCGACCCCCCCATCCATCGTATTCAACCCATCAAGCCCCAGCAGCACAGGGAGCCTGCATGCCAACCCATCCAGTAGAACACTCTCAGGTGACTGGGAGGTTCATAGCAGGTCTAGACAGTGACACTACTAGTGGGGGTGGGGGAGGAATCCCAGCCGTCTGGGATCTAACGGCGAAGGTAGGCCCTGCCGGAATGGGGCACTCAATAATAGCAGGCTGACCAGAGAAGATAATAGCAAAAGACAAAGGAGAAGGCTTTCTCTGTCCCCTCTGTGACTGGCTAGCAGATTGGACTAAGGTTGGGGGAACCAGTTAAACCGGCCCTGGCCTAGGGGAGGGCCATTTGAGCCAGAGGACGTGGCTATAGCAGAGGATTGCATCAGAAATAGCGAGAGGAATCCCCTACTAGTATTTCCCCTACATGCAGCAATGCCTCGTAAAGTGGGAGAGAAGAGAAGTACAGGAAAGAAGGGCAGCGAGAGAGAGTAGGAAGTAGTTGGAATGGGACCAAGATGCCCCTGCAGAATCCCTTAACTTGGAGCAGGCATTCCTGGTCAGAACAGCTGTGGCGGCAATGGCACAGAAGGCAGCGTCAAAAATGGAGGTTCTTCTGCAGAAGTTCTGGAAGGATTTAGCATATGGTAGTAGGGTACGAGGAAGTTGTGCAGAGAAAACCCAAGGCCAGGACCAAGTCACATTCCACCCTCCGCTCACCGAACCAAATAATCAGCAGGGCCAGCGCGGGTCGGTCCATGTCCAACAGATGACACCCACACGCCCACTTTCATGACGGTGACTCGGTGGGCTGATGAGGAGCCCACTGTGACAATATTTGGTAAATAACACACCCTACAGTTTCCTAATTGACACAGGGGCATCTAAGCCATGTCTAAATGAAGGTATGTTGCCCCTATTTAAAGACTCCATGAACATGCAGGGGTACTTGGGAACAGTCATGAGAGCTCCCTTCATGAAACCCCTAGATTTAGTATGGTGGTTGCTGCATGAAGGGGCAATTACTATATCATCCCTCATCCCCGACTAATCTCCTAGGAAGAGACTTGATGTTCAAACTAAATATAACCATTCATCTCTCAGAGGACAGGACAATGGTATGCGCAACCCCTGGGATTGCCCACGCAAGACTTATGCCCTTTATTTGCCCACATTGTGCAGCCAGGCCTGCAAGAGCGACACCCTCTGATCTGCCGGCCTTCACTAAAGCTGCCCTCACCATCATTGCTAATGCACCAGAACTGCTGGGTCAGAAGCTACAGCGACCCCGAGAATTTGTGTTTCGCTGGGGAAGTCACCATGAAGTGGAGCCTCAGGGGGAAGCACTGCTCTGCTTGGATGCAGTCAGATACATCCCAGATATGGGGTCATGCTGGCCATCGACCAAGCAAACACAATGGAACATGTGTCATCTTCATCAAGCCAGGTCTCAGTGTAAGGCAGTGGTCTTCAAACTGTGGGGCGCGACCCCCAGGGGGGCCGTGGAGCGATGGAAATGGGGTCGCGCCTTCCCAGTCACTCTGCGCAGGCCCAAGGGCTTGAGCCCCCCTCCTCCCCGTCTGTGTCTCAGCCCGGGCTGCTGCAGTGCAAATCGAGCTGCTGTGGGATCGGCTGGGAAGTGTCTGGAGTCTTATCTCCGGCACACCCGAGTTTTTGACAGGTCGTTAAAGACAATTTGCATATTTACATGTTTGTAAACAGGTTACCAAGACTTTGGTTTTTTTCTGGTTCCAGTCCCCCTGGGGCCCCACTCTGCCTATTCCTTACATTTAAACAGTTCTATCAAGCGCAGCTGTGAAAAAAACTCCAGTCAGTGAAGAATGTCACAGTTCAACAACAAATGAAATTAACTAAGAACAGAAAAAACATTCATACATCTTAAAAGGCTTTTTTCTGTACACCAAGGGGCAGATTTACAAGCCACTTGTGCCACTTTTGCTTCACTTTTCCCATGTTAAAAGTGATTTAAAGTGGCGCAAGGGGCTTGTAAATTTGCCCCAAAATGTTTTTCACTTTTGCCAATTTCTATTATAAGAATAATTTATCTTATAAAAACATTATATAGAAGTCCCATTGCATCTCAGCACTCCAACTCGTGAGAATTTGGTCCTGTGGATGTGCTGGAGATGTAAAAAAATGAAAGCACCGAGGGGCAGATTTACAAGCACCTTATGCCACTTTTGCGCCACCATTGCGTCACTTCTGTGACACAGCGGCGGCGTAAAGCAAGCGCCATGCTGCGGGGTATTTACAACGTGACACATCTAGGGAGCTACGTCATGTTGTAAAGGCCTGCGCCACATGTAACCTGCATCAGGTTTCATGTGGGCGTACCGCCGCAGGGTGGGCGTTCCGACGCAGGAATGCCTCGAAAAAGCGCCTGAGTGAAATCTACAAGATCAGACATGCCGAGGATCTTGAGGACACAACTCAAAAACGGGGAGTGGGCCCAGACAATGCTAGACAGCGCAGCAGAGGTCACCATAGCTCGCAAGATCCTGAAGGATCATCTGGAGACAGTGGACTTGAATGAATGCATTCAAGTTAAAACTGCCGACACCAGGGTTAGTGTACCCCACAAGTTATATGAAGTGACACTGGAGGGGGACATAGCAAGAAAAATTAAGGCACTCTTTTTGGAGAAGCTATCTAAGGGTTATGACAGTCTTCTAGCTGAACAAGACTGGCCACCTGAATTTGTCAGGGAG
Source organism: Lissotriton helveticus (assembly GCF_964261635.1). Classification (NCBI taxonomy): domain Eukaryota; kingdom Metazoa; phylum Chordata; class Amphibia; order Caudata; family Salamandridae; genus Lissotriton; species Lissotriton helveticus. The sequence continues at coordinate 329,205,715 of NC_136060.1, read as the reverse complement.
TGCCCACATGGTGAAGAGATAATTATGCCAGCCTTCTCTAATCACATTCCAATTCATAAAAAATACACCTATTCTCCCTCTACCTAAGCGACCTGTGCCATTACCTGCAATTGGGTTCTAACCTACCTCCAAAAATTGCTGATCAAAAAATAATTGCTTTACTGTATGCTGACGACATAGTGTTGTTGGATCTTACCCCCTTCGGACTACAAACGTCACTAGATATTCTACACAAATACTCTAAAGAAAACTATCTAGTCCCAAATATACAAAAAACAAAAGTGCTGGCCTTTTCGGGGAGGAAACAAAGTGCGAAATATACCTGGAGATTAGGAGGGGAAAAGATAGAAGAAGTTAAGAACTATCCCTACCTTGGCAGGATCCTTTCAAAAAACTTATCTAACATCACGCAATTGAATAATTTGTCAAGGAAATCAGATATACATGTAGCGGCCCTCCTGAGACTATATAGCGCAACAGGGAATAGACATTTTTCTTCTCTGATAAACATTTATAAAGTAAAAATACCTCCTGTACTTTCTTACGCGACGGAGTACATCCCCATAAAACAATGGGCTTTTATGGATCGGAAAGAGGGGAAGATTTTAAGGAAAATTATGAAACTGTCAGATGCAGTTCCTGTCCAAGCACTGAGACTGGAACTATCAGTGACCAGTTCTTATGCAGTAGCAATTGCAAATGTAATAAGGTGGGCCTACAACTTATTGCACGCAAAAGAGAACACACTAATGTCACTGTTGAAAAAAGAAACCTTTGAGTCCGATGCTAAAAAGCAAGTTTTTAGAGGGAACATGGCTGAAGCATTTCGTGTAGCAAATATTACCGTTGATATGCTGCAAAATTGGTCACCAGCACAACTAAAACTGTTCTTAAAATGCTTTACCCCAAAGCTCAGTTACGAAATGGACTCCCGACACTGCACCAAATTACCCACTTATAAACTATTTGCTGATTCCTTAGAATTTAAACAAAGTCGGCCTTATATCGGGCTAACCCTAACACATGGAGCTAGGAGAACAATCACTATGCTTCGACTAGGTATTCTTCCCTTACTTTCATTTATTTCAAGATGGTCCCCGGGGGAATCTGCTTTATGTACATTGTGCGCTGGGGGTGATCAGACTCTGGAACATGTTCTATTTGTATGTCCGAACCAGATTGTAATTTCTGCGCGCACTAGATTTTTAGCACCAATATATTGCTCATGTAGAATCACGACAGTGAGTGAACTTATTGCTCTTTGCAAGCAACCTCCGAATGAATTTGTTTGTTTTAACTTGTATAAATTTTTAAAATCGTTCTTATCTCTGTATTGATAATGTTGAATCTCATTTTATATGTAACTTGTATATTTTGTGGTCCTCTGTTGAGTACCAGTACAAATAAACTTTTTTGACTTTGACTTTTGAGTTTGACACCTATGCCAGAAAATGGACTGTAGCCCAGGCTCCAGCATTATACAAAAATCATGTAGGATGGGATGAGGACTCTCCTCACCATAAAATCCAGTTAAAAAATCAACCTACTGCACAAAGGCAGTATCCAGATAAGCAAGAAGCTAAAAAACAGGTCAGGGAGATCTTAGATCAACTTAAGTACCAGGGGGTGATTGAAACATGCACCTCATCTATTAACAATCCTTTGTTTCCTGTCTCCAAGACAGACAATACTTATCGTCTAGATTTGGACTACAGACACTTAAACTGTTGTTGCAAAACTTTTGCAGTACAAAATGCACACAGTGCAGAACTGATGAATAACATTGCGCGGAAAAAATATAAAACTACATTAGATATATCTAACGGTTTCTTCTGTCAAAACATTGCACCAGAATGCAGGTATTTGACCGCTTTCTTAATCATGGCGACACAGCGACAATTTTGCTGTCTCCCCCAGGGATTCAAGAATAGTCCAGGGTTATTCTCAGCCAGAGAAACAGAGTTACTACAAATGTATGATGGTGAGGCATTATCTTATGTCGATGACATCTATCTTACAGACGATGATTTGGACGTGCACTTGAAAAGAGTGAACACCATAATACTTGGGTTCGCTTTTGTACAAATTCAATTTTAAGAAATCACGAATTGCCCACCTCAACGTCCTATTCTTAGGATATGAGTTATCAAGTGAAGGCAAAAGCCTGGCAGGCAACTTTCTAGATAAATGTGCACTGTTTCAACCTCCAAAAACGCTGAAAAACGTAGTCAATTCTAGGTTTCCTGAATTTTGGAAGAACATATGTTCTAAATTACGCAGAAAGGGTTAGACCTCTCTACGAACTAATAAAAACCTGATTTCAAATCAACCAATTGGACTCAATAACACACAGAAATGTTGCGTTGAGTGCAAACAGATGTTAGCAAAAACACAGCTACAAACACACAACAACGTACGCAACCTTGTGATTCGGATCATCCCAGGGAGATGCGGAGTCACATACCTAACCTTTAATGAAGGTGAAAAGGTACCAATAGCTTACAAATCACACTCGTACACACAAGCTGAAATGAAATTCACTTCTACAGAAAGGATTCTGACAGCGGTTCAAACTGCTGTAGCAAAAGATAGAGCACTCGCACAGGGTAAACGTATAATGATCGTTACACCTGTACCTGCTTTCGAGGCAGTAACAAAAGCAAGCATTCCAAATGCTAAGGCTTAACATCCAAGGTGGATATAATGGGTTCACTCTTTTGCTGCAACAGACGTTGAATACGTTTTTGACCCCTACTTGAAAGCACAAGAATTTCTACAATACGAACACGAATGTCCTCTGCCGACTGAAATTCTACCTCTAAAACATTACGGCTGTATAATCTATACAGATGGATCAGCACAGCCCGCATTTGGGGGTAAACAAGCCTTTAGTGCTGCGTGCGCGATTGTTAAAGGTCGCTGGCGCAAAGGTAAATTTTAACCTATGGTCACTAAAACTCAATCACTCGGAGACTGTACAGCTCAGCGAGCTGAACTACAGGCTTTCAAGATGGCGCTTGAAAATACCGATCGCGAATTCCCCACACTCATAGTGTGCGATTCGTATTACTGCGTCCAGTCTTACAATGAATATCTGCAGAACTGGGTTCAAAACGGTTTAAAAGATGCAAAAGGTGGCACAATGAAGCATAAAATGCTTTGGGAACAAGTAGTTCTTTTGCAAAAAGAACTGCAAAAGACTCACGTGATTCATACACTGAGTCATCAGCGTGATGGCGTTCACGTTGCAGGGAATTCATTGGCTGATGAGTCCGCGAAGGCAGCTGTGCATACGGCTTCCGTAGCTACAATCACTCGTTCAAAAACAAAAATAAACGGTGAAACAATGCTAGCAGTAAATGCCTCAATGAAAGGCAGCTATGCGGCGTTATCTCTAAATTATCCGCTCGGGTATACATACATAATTGATGCAAACTCCGTTCCATTTGCTCGAATCCCTGGAGTGGGGGATAGAGTAATTCCAAACAAGGACCGGAGAGGTGCTTTGGTTCACGAAGCACATATGGGGGAGGGTCTGACACATCAAGGGATCCTAAAATCTCTAATAGAATTAGAAGAGATGTACTGGCAGCCGGGAATGAGCGTCGAAGTTTACAAATTTGGAATTAACTGTGATACCTGTTACAGAGATCATAGCTTTGAAAGCCACCAGGTACCGGACTACAGTGTAGCCAGCCCAGTACAGACACCACAGTTAGACAGCATTAGACTTTCTACACGCAGACGTCATCATGGACGGATGCGGTCCCACAACTATTAGGACAAGATTCATTTGGATGTGGCCTCCGTGCTCGGCTGACGCCCGAACTGTTATAAAAGATTTGCGAGTCTTTATCGGCACATACGCAATCGGCACGCTACATTCTGACCAGGGTCCTGCGTTTAGCTCTCAAGCATACAAAGAGGCAATGGCCAGCTTGGGCGTTGCATTGTGGTTACTCAAGTCCATTCGATTCTGAGGAAAATGTGGTAGTGGAACGAAAAAACCGTGACATAAAGCAATCTATAATGGCCAGGGTATTAGGTTCGGGTGACGGGTGGGTCAAACATCTAATAAGTGTCCAACGTAGTCTTAATAATCTGCAAAGAAATTCTCCGGGGGGAATCACTCCATATGAATTACTATTTGGTACTAGAATGATCATTCAGGATCTTAATTGTCAAACTTCAGTGGTGGAACAGAAACCCTTTGATATCAAAGACCATTTGGCTGTTTTACAGGATTTAAATGAAAAAAGAAGAAGTCTGAGTAACACAACACAAAAGCCAACGACCACTGAAGAAAAGCCACCTGCCCCAGTAAGACCTGTCTGGATTCCAAAGATTGGGGATCTAGTCAGGGAAAAGATTGCGGTGAAGAAGGAATTTGGACCTTCTTACAGAAAAACAGTACCTGTCTTAGCAATCATTGGAACAAGATCAGTGTTACTACCGTCACTTGCTGGAAAAAGGGAGAACAGAATCGTGTCCACCGACCTGGTCAAACCACATCATGTGGCCGTTAATAAGTAGTAGGCCCAGTGGACTCCCAAGATGTAGCAAACAAACAAATCTTGCTAACATCCAAGAGGTTCAAACTGAAAGACTTATCACCTTTGATAAACCTGCAGCCAGAAAAGAAGGACTATGCAACAAAGCGATGGAACTTTTACCTCTTGAAACCCAAATAACAGTTTGTCAAGAAACTCCCGTCTACAATGATGTAGCAACTGACTATACAGACATGTCAAGGGAACGAGCGATTCCAACGATTTCAAAAAATCCGGATGGGATACCAACAATTGACAGAACTGCCACTGGCTATTTTATCAATTTCGATAACTTTTCTGAGGATGCCAGTGAACCTGAAACCACGCCAGCTAATAAAACTTTCGAAGAAAAAATTACAGAACTCTTTCATCAACTTGAAAATACATATCTGGTTTCACCATGGTTGAATTTTGGATTGTGTTAGGTGTGCTTTTTCTCCTACTTTGGCTCATTCTTGTTTTAAGTTTGGGAAAGATGATAGATGGAAAATACAGTACAATGGACACAGCAAGTAAGAACATCAACTTGCTCCTGAAACCTCACAAATCATCTCATCATGAGCGAAGAGACCTGTCATCAGTGAACATCACAGCCGTTCCTATACCAGGTGGTATAGCATGGGACACAAATGATTATGACATTTATGGCCCGGTGGAACTGTTGAAGATTCCACACCAGTTTAAGGTTTCTTTGAAGTGACTTTGTCCCACCCAGTACATTTTCTGATGATTGGGACTTTGAAACTGTTAATAATATAATGAAAGACTTAGAAATGTCAGCAAAATTTACGAAACATCAATACTTAGAAGGTTCATCAGATTATGAACAAATGTATTGTTTTAATCATTATGGTCACAATTATTTGTACAAATCTGCAAACCCTAGAAATGTTTTTACGTATAATTAATGGGAACATTGTCCAACACCGCCAAAGGGCAGCTCAAAAACATTTTATGAAAAGTTTCCATACTTCTCAGGTTTTAATGTCACAAATCCAGAAAAGTTTTATTTAAAAAATGTGAATAAGACAGGAATGGAAAACATGTTGACCAATACTAAACAAATTTATTCTGCGAACTTTTATGCTCAGCTGTCTACATTAGGTTTTAACTTTTGGAAAGACAACATTGAGACAAAAACTGTCTGGGGCACAAAAGACTGGCAGGTGCAAGTTTGGAAGCCTTATTCAGAGCCTGCATTATCCCAGAACAAATAATGTTTTTAAATGACACTGTACAACAAACATCATGTCTTGGCTTAGCTAGGATAAAAGATTTAAACAAACCGTACATACCTAAAACCACACCTGACAGTAATTTAACTTCAGATGAGGAGGTAGACGTAAATTATATTTTACAGCAGAACAGACTAATCCTGATTGGAAAAAATGGTTCATCTGGCCCATAGGCACGAATAACTGTCAAGATAGATTCCTGAACAAAACACAAGGGTTCAAAGTGAATAGGCCAGATCCAAGATATTCCCAGAGACAACATCCAGTATAGGTTGGGTAAAAATACATTAAGTCAACCTGGAATTTACCAAACACACACAAATGTTGGGGTGGGGGAAAGGAAGTGTTTCTTAGTAGTAAAAATTGTAAAACCTCACTAAGCGGTACACTTTTATGCGAAGGTATTAATTTACATGGTGCCTGCAAAGGTTCTTCAAATAACCTTTCATGCCACCTGCACGGCTCACCAGCAGCAGCGATAGATCCAATTTTCAGGCAGCTTTCCAATGGCAGCTACGTTATGCTCAATGATCACAGCTGTGGTGGCATGTTGCCAGGAAAAGCGTATCTAGTTAATGTGTCAGCCAGGGTCACTTGTTGTATCCAAGTATTGTATCCAAAAAGCAAGACAGACAGGGAGTCGGCGTTATGGCCTTCACTGAATATCTCTTCTATACGAATTGATACTTTAAGCAGAATGAAAGCCATTCTTTTGCAAAAAACTGTGCCACTGACCTCGTCTAGAGAAACGTATGATCTGCAAGTTGCAAGAACTTCTGCACAGATACATACAAACTGCCCAGTACATTTTGCAGAAATGCTAGGTCAAATCTTAAACATGTCTGATACCAGCGGTATTGCACATGTATTTAAGACGATTTTTTCGGGGCTGTTAGCACCATTTGAAGCAGTCCTCGTCATTTTTCCAAATTTCGTGCACTCTGTGTCGGTGGTTTGCCTCTCATTTTGGGACTCGTAGCAGGAATTCTATTTTTGTTTCTTCTGCTCCGATATGGCAAGTCCAGTCACCAGCGATACCCAAACTACCACGGAGGACGCCCTCCTAGCCATGCGGTACCGTGACAGAATTATACAGATTCTTGGCTTGGCTTGTTTAAGAGATCTGAAGACCACTTGGTTTCTTTCATTCAGACCAATCTGGCAAGATTGCATCTTACCTGTTCTACGATGCCTGCTTTGTGGGGAGGAATGCGTGTTAGATGTTTGTCTAACACTACCATCGGTTGCGCCAACGGATGCAGACGCATTACTGGGTCCGGTAACGGCTCACGTGTTGTGTTGTCCCCAACGGCTACCAATCCTGATGAAGGCGTCCATTGAGATCTCACCAGCAAATCCAACTGGAGGTGAGGTACGAGGAACAACAGGCACACAGGTACCATCTGCTATGAACATTGCTAACGCGGCAACTGACGCTGATGGCAAAGCTTCACATCTGTGCAAGATTGATCTACTTAGTGAAGTAGTTCCACTTTCAACTACTGTGGTAGACGATTTCTTTACCAGCTTACACGATTTGATGTTTTCTCCAGACACCGAGAATAACTTTTGAAACCTGCACACAGCGTTCCATGAACTCTGAAATACGGCCTTCACTTTTCAAAACAGACCTTCTAACTTGGGAACTCTATTTTTCCACAATCCAATTTGAATTTTTTTTTGTTCTCTATTGAAAATAGATTCTTTTCTCTTTGGCACAGAGTAATCTGCTTAAAGTAGAACTATTCTTAGAGAACAAGAAATTCATTTATCACTTCCTAGAGACGATATTTGACCTATCCTCTAAAAATTATAACAGTTTATATATTATGCGATGGAATGGTCTCGACTTTTTTCTTCTGTAAACTTAGAGCCATTTCATAAATGTCATTTCATGATTCATTGAGATAGCAATTTTGAATGATAGCTATTGCTTGTAGAATGTGTGCAATACAAATGCTCATGTATGTCTATAACCATTTTTTTTATGCATTTTATGTATTTTGGGTGGGATTATGAACACATACTTTTTGTTATGTTTTAGATGCTTACAGATTTAGTAATATCAGACATAATACGTGGAGTGGGTGTTGTATAGCGTTTTAGGACCCTTGTGTTATTTTCCCGATTCATGCCTTTATATAGGTACAAAGTATTGTATCCTTATATAGGCATAGAAATCATAACCATATTAAGACATAGCTCAAGTAGTCCTAATACGGCATGGCTACTTCCACTAGTTCCGAAAATCTACAACGATTTCTTTGAAAAACCCGCCTACAGCAGTCAGGGACTTCCCCTTGCTTGAGTATCGACTTATCCCAAAAATCATGGAGTTTTCAAAGAACTAAGTCTTTGATGACGTTATTATGTCCAACCTTACGTCAAACTTGGCACCTACAAGGTATAAATATGCCAACACTTGCCTAGACAAACACACGGTGGTTTGGAGAAGTTCGACTATCTACTTGCCCGACGCGCCCTGCTACAGCAAGTGCCGAAGGAAGCCGACCCTCCAGCAGAAGCACTGAGAGAGACGCTGTCTTTTCTCTTGCCGAGAAATCCAGCTCCAGTGTTTCCAACCTACCCTTGCGGGTTGTTGGGAAATCGAGTCCTGAGAGAGAGATACCAGACCTCCTTCATTCTAAAACCAAGGTACGGAGCTGATTAGAGCCTTAGAGAACTCTTGGATTGGATTCTTGACAAATGAATACTGAAATTAAGCTACACCTCACTTACTTCATCCCTTGTACTAGACGTAGGTTAGGTACACCGGGGTAGGCGTATTTTAGAAGCACCAGTTGAGTACTTTTAGTATTTATTTATTAATGTATGTATTTGATGTATTCTATGGCTTAGAAACCATATCATGCTTTTATAGTATTATTTTATAATACTCTTCGTACAGTATGCACTGTACTTTGCAATCAGTATTACGATTGTAGCAGTTCATTTCCTCGGCATGAGAAAGAAGACTGTTCAATTAATTACCCTTTTATTGAAAACGCTCGTCTCTCTATTTCTCTGCACCTCTGGTGAAACGAAGCATGCACGATTGACTGAGAAAAATAACTGTCTATTGTTTCCGCGACTCTAGAGATACATTTTTTATTCTTGGGAAACAAAGTTGTCATGTTTATGCGGTTGTCAAAGACTAATCCCTTCTTGTTTATTCAAGAAAGTTTCTAGTGACCTCTGAGCTAGCTGGCACACACAACTAAGTCTAGTATATTCGATAGAGACCTAGTCGACCTCAGTCCTATGTCAAATCTATAGGATATATTATTCCAATGCGCAGAGCCTATTGGGAATATAGGAACTACACTACAAGATCGGTCTGTAACTGTTAGGATCTTTAGGGTCCAAAGTATGCTTCTTCAGCAAGGGAATAGCAGACGCTTTTTTCCGCGTTTTGGGAAATGTGCCGGATAACAAAACGGCATTCAGCTGAGGGGTAAGTGCTGTTCAAATTACCACAGGAATTTGCTTATTCATCCATACTGGGCAAGGATCACTGGGAGCTCCTGATCTAATTGAATTTAGCACTTTGAGTGTATCTGACCTCTCCAGGAGTGAGAAGTGGTCAAGTGGCAGTAAGGAACCAGCCTCGTCCACTTCCTTCGTATTGGAACTGTTCTGATCCTTATTGATAATGCTGGTGAATGACGAAAATATAAAATCTATTTTATGTCTAAAAAAGTCTGTGATTTTCTTGCAGAATTCTGGATGACCTTGTCTCTTCCGGGTGTTTGGGATCAACAGTTTGGTTATAGTTTTAAAAAGTTCTTTTGAATTAGATTTAGCCAAAACTATTTGCGTTAAGAAATACTCCTTTTTTGCTTCTAGGAGTGATTGTTTATAGCTGGTAATACAAATGTTGTATCTTTCTTTAACTACTTCCGCATAGTGTTTGCGCCATATCCTTTCTGATTGCTTGCAGACCAATTTTTTGGCTCTAAGCTCTTCAGAGTACCATGGAGCAGTTGGTTAGGCTCGTTTAGGAATCCATTTTTTCTTGGGTGCTAACTGATCACAGGCATTAGTTAGCCATTTGTTGTAAAGAGCCGTGGCCTCTTCCACATCCACCGGAGGATGATACTATGAGCTCACGAGAGAATTTTAAAGTTTGTTAGCATCTAGTTAACGCCATGCTCTAGTTACAATCTCTTGGGCCTGTTTAGTGCTAGCTGACTGAGCCCAATAGCTATTTCAGTTCAGACTTGAAGGCACAATGATCAGACTACGAAATCGGGAGGACTGAGATGCCAACCAAGTCTTTGTTATTAGAATATATACCATGCAAGGTATGACCTCTATCATGAGTAGAGGCTTTACCAATTGTTTAAGGCCCCCGACACCCATGATTTGTTCCAACCAAGTAGTGTCGGGGTCACTGAGGTTTTCAAGATGAAAGTTAAAGTCGCCCAACACCAAGTAGGACTCTAAGCATAGCCCTTCTGAAAAATTAAAAAGGGTATGCAAGCGTTTTTAGAACTATGCAACTATGTCCAATAGTGGGTCTTCAACTACAGTGCGCTCATTACCCCCTTACTCTGGGCCATGAAAAAGATGGAATCAGGCTTGGAGGAACTAGCAGGGATGCCTGAAAAGCACAAGACTTTTGAAAAACTGAAAACAGAGATTACTCACTCCATTGTGATAGGAACGCCAGTCTATAAGAAGAAATTCTTCTTATTGAGCCACAGCAATGGGCGAGTAATGACAGCCGTCCTAATACAAAAGAACCCCTGGGACACAAGCCCCTAGCGTAATATAGTGGGTTCTTGGATTCCGTCATGCAGGGTCATTTCCCAAGCGAGCAGGTGCTAGCAGCAGCAACCTTCGCCGTCACTGGGCGCCGATAACACTTTATGCCGAGCATTCAGGGGCAGATTTATGAAGGCCTTGCGCCGCCGGTGCATCACTTTTTCCCATGTTAAAAATGACGCACCGGCGGCGCAAGGCCTTCATAAATCTGCCCCTCAGTGTTTACAGTCATACAGCAGAGTAAGAGCACACTGACTACACAACAGGTGTCAGGACACAAACTAATGCTCTCCAAGCCATCTCTAAAAATATTACGGTTCCATCTAGTGAATCAAGCCACCTTTCTAGCCCACACGGTCATGGTCGGAAAGGACACACTTGACTGTGCAACTTACACCCCTGAAGGGATCAGCCAGGCAGAGTAGAATCACAATCTAGATAGTGAGGCATTGTTTATTGACTGATCTTCCACAATAGACCAGGAGACTGTTGTAATGGCACATAGCCACACATCCTCAGAGCTGACAGCATTGATTGAAGCCATCACCAAAAGCTTGGGAAAGACGGTAACCATCTACTCCGATTCTGCTTATGTCACCACCATGGTGTATTCTAGTATAGGACGATAGAGCAGGTGAAGGTTTCTAAAATAAAAAAGCACCCCTGTCACACAGAGGGACCTCCTAGAGCTACTAATAGATGCGTTAATGCCACCTAAATGTATGGCTGTGGTAAAATGTACAGCTTATACACGGGGCAAGGACTTTATATCTCGGGGATGCCTTAGCCGACCAAATTGCAAAAAAGGCAGTGTATGGAATGATCAAAGAAGTACACGTATTCCCTTTATATTAAGCTAAAGAGACAGAACCTTCACCGACAATTCTTACACAGAGGCAGGAGGGTTGTACTGGAAGGAGCTGCAGGAGACAGCATTGCCTGACGAGAAGGAGAAATGGCTAGCCAGGGGTTGCACACAAACTTCGAATGGCCTTATGTACTGACACAAAGGCACTGGGAAACCCATCATGCCACAGAGCCTAGTTAACATAGCCCTACCCCAATTGCACTTACCAACACACATAGCAAAGAACATGATAGCGGAACTCCAGAGCAAGTGGTTCGTCTCCAGCTTTACAGAGGCAGTAACCATTTATTTAAATAAATTTGACATCTGCCAGCTATACTCACCTACACTGAAGGTCGTGTCTCTTTCGCTATCCTCCGACCAATGGGACTGTTCAGTGCACTACACACTGATTACATCTATATGATTGATCGCTGTGATAACTATCTATACCTGATAGTAGTGGTTTGCCCGTACTCCAGGTGGATCAAAGTCGACCCTTGCATATACTGCAACGTTAAGGCACCAGCAACGTTGCTTGTCAGTGAAGAGATGCTAAGATGGGGGTGGGGTACCAGTCGTCATCTGTTGAGACAATGGTAGACACGTTGTCAACTCCATGTTTGACCACATCTGCACCCTTTTAGGTATAACACACAAACTAGCCTCAGCATATCACCTTCAAAGAAAAGGCGTTGTTGAGAGGCTCAACAGCTGTTTAAAAAAAAACAGTTCAGCAAAACTTGCTCCGGCCTTAATAAAAAGTGGCTCCACTGCCTGCCCCTAGCCTTGTTCACACTAAGAAACTCACCTAGCTGTGATCACCATCTTACACCATACCAAATTGTAACAGGTAGGCTGATGGGGAACACCCATTCCAAAAATACGGACCAAATAAAGGGTGGAGTTGAGCTCTCAGGCACCAGGAGATGAATTGCATGTGCATCTCTCTCAATTAGCCAAAACCGCCACGTTCCTATCCAATCCAACAAGCTTTATTCGACGTCAAGTCATAAAAGCACAATACATACATTCAGTAAATACTCCATAAGAACACAATAAATATACATAAATTTGAGCCATGGATTGGTGCTTCAGACACCAGCGGGGTCATAAAAAGGTAAGACATTTTAAAATTATATAAATTGAATACATTCATTACAAAATATTAAATGCCGAAATTCATGATAAAATCGCAGTAAATAGAATGCTTTCTTAGATATTAATCTTGTCCTGTTAGAGCTGACATATAGACGTTCATGGTGCTCCTAGTGCCTTCGCACAAAGAGCTAAAAACGTATCTGTTTTCTAAAGGGTAGGCCTGAGCAGGGAAGCTGGGAGGGGGTGAAATGTTGGCATTGGGGGGTTCTGATAGGCCCGTACCGTAGCGCGGGGACACACTAGCCTAGTGTAACCAGGCGCTTTATAAACTCAGTTTTTTATTATTATTATTATTATTACTATTATTATTATTCAATCTATTAGCCCAGGACCAAACAAGGAAGATTGCCACTGCAATGGCAATGGAGGCTGATGTGTTCATGCACAATATTCTTTGTGCATCTTCACTCAGTCTGGTGCCCAGTGTCATACAGATTGGTGTCAGCCATGATCGACGCGGACCATCGTATGCAGGAAAGATAAACAGCAAGTGGGCTACTGTCTCCATCTGGGCCTTGCACGTGGGGCAAATTCTGTCACCATCTATAGCCCACCTCGCAGTGTAGGACTTGATTTGTAGTGAAACTACCCTGAACTGGAAATATTGTTTTCGATCATAAGGTTTTGTTATAATGCCCCGGTACTGCTCCAGGCAGGGAAATGGTTTAAAATCCCTAAAGCAGCCAGTGAGAGAGGCTGTATCCACATTTCTATGGGTGTTATGGATGATTATGTCACAGTATTTTTCTTCTAGAGCCTCCTTAGGTGGGAATGGAAAACCTAAGGGGGTTTCCCAGAGCATTTCCAAGACCATGCTTACTAAGGTAGTTCTGACCTCCCTGAGCCATCTGATTCTATGGAAGGGGTCAGCACTAATTAAGTCTTTCAGACTTGCAGCATAGGTTGCCAGTTCGGGGGTGCACCAGATTCTTCGCCAGTATAAAATAGGGCAGAGTCTTGCTACATCTGCCACTGCTTTTCTACCTAGGTCATATAGTAGTGGGCGTACTGGGGGACTTTGCGGGAGACTCGCAATCTTGCCAACAAATCTTTTTTCGGCAACAGTTAACTTTGGCATCTTCTCGAACCCCCAAAGTTCTGCTCCGTATAGGATGGAACTAACCACCTTCATATTCTACATTTGAAGCACCGGACTAATTGGTTTTGCCAAAGAGGTGTTATATTCAATATGAAACAAGAGGGTCAAATCAAGCACATTCCTAACATACAAGTATAAATGAACAGACTAATAGGTCTCCTAGTTATTTAAAAATAGGTAGAGATTGTCCGATGGCAGCAATGTTTGAGCATCACAAACAAGCAAGAAAGGTTCAAGATGTCGTGTTCTTTATTTACAAAAAATCCGTAGAAATGAACTTGACAGAAAAACAGCCGACACGTGTTTCGTCAGTACTGCAGGTAAGTACAGAGACTTTTTCAAGGCTAAGTAAAACGATATATCAACATTTGTGTGTCCGCAAGGGGCTTGTCCGGATATGATAAGTATGCGATCAGGAACCATATATGTAAGAGAATCCGGATATTCAAGTGTTCAAAGGGCAACCGGACAAGAGTTCGGATAAGTGCAGTCAAAGCATATGGGTCTAGGTGCAGCGGTGGATGCACCCAGGAAGTGAAACACCAGACATAGGGATCCCCAACGCAGGTAACGTGGCCAGGTATGCACAGCTAAAAGATAGACTTCATGAATGTTCGTATAATAAGAATGTTCCAACAAGTTGATGAAGCGATTGCTGGCCCAATCACGAAGGGTTCGAGCCGATGCTCATAAGTATATATGTTTGCTGAAATAACAGGGGTCCCCAAATGGTGTGGCCCAAAACGCTGCAGCCAAGCCCCACAGCAACGCGAAAAGTATAGGGTCGAATCCGTATAGTAGCGGATTATGTGGTTTCACATAATCCGCTACTATACGATACTATACGGATTCGACCCTATACTTTATAATGTCAAATGAAATAGGACGGATCTTAGGTGCTGTACTGGGTAAAGATTTAAACTTAATACTATTTGAGCTTTACACATGCACAAATTGCATAAGGAAGAAGGAAGAAAAAGCTGGGCACAGTCACGATACCTTAGAAAGAGTTAATTACTCTCAGTGGCCTCAGCCCGAATGCCAGATGAAAAGGGTGTGGCCCAGCCTAGCCTCTTCCCAGCTTGGACGGGCGCAGGTGGGTGGGGGCCCGTGCTGGTTTTTATAGTCCCTCTAGGCACTGACCAGTGCTGCACGTGGCTCCTGCTGCAAGGACTGATGAGCTCTGTCGTCTCAAGGGGGTTGGGGCAGCGGAGTGGCCAACAGCAGGAAAGAAGCAGGTCCCCCACTGCAGGTGCACACGTTGGTTTTTATAGTGCCTCCAGGCACTGACCGGTGCTGCACGCGGCTCCTGCCATGAGGACTGCTGGGCACTGTGGCCTCAAGGGCGTCGGGCATGGGACTGACCAACAACAGCAAAGAAGCGGGGCCCGTGCTGGTTTTTATAGTGCCTCCAGGCACTGGCCGGTGCTGCGCACCTGGCCCGGACTGGCCATAGCGGGCACCGGGCAATCCCCCGGTGCACCGCACAGGTGGGGGCCGGCTTTGGGCCCCTTGGGGCCGTTTTCGGGTACCAAAATCGGCAGAAAACCGGCCCTGCAAAGAGCTCGGCGGCACCTCCAACACCCCCGAGTGGGAAGGGGGGGGCTGCCGAGCTCTTTGCCAGGGCTGGTTGTGGTTCCCAGTCCGGCCCTGCTGCGCACAGCTCCTGCTGCGAGGACTACTGGGCCCTGTGGTCTCATGGGCGTCGGGTCAGCGGAGTGGCCAACAACAGGAAAGAAGCGCTTCCTATCCAAATAGGTCAGCCATCGAAACTCCATGTGCACCACCATCAAGCTAAACTACCAAGCACCTCAACCTGGGCAGGAAGTCTAAATCTGCAATTTCATGAGGAAATTAAAGCAAGCCAGGTATGAAGGGTCCTACGGAGTTATTTTCACAACACCTACCACCCTCAAAGTGGAAGAAAGAGAGGCCTAGGTCCACCTCTCCATCATACGACTAAAACCTTCCCTGATGAATCCTCCATAAACTGTGCCGTGGACTGTGGCTTTTTTTAACACACATTTGCAAACAAACTCTGTCGCACTATCACCAAAAGAAATACAAACCACTGATCGCCAGAAGAAAACAGATGTTTCCTCTGGTAATCATCTCAAGACCTGCAATGTTTCAAAATGTATATATTATTGTACCAGTGTATACTCTCTGTTTAGTATGGATGTGGCCGCATCCATCTGTAGCCAGAAATCGGTTTAATCAAATGGAGCCTATCCCAACACTTCAGCAGCGTTTGCGCAGGGACCTCTCCCGCACCACTGAACGGCACCACCCGATACTAGAGGCGTGGCGCCCTTAGTGGCATCCGGGGGGGGAGCCAGCATGGGACGTCTTCAAGGCGGAAGAGCCAGTACACGTCATTAGGGAGGCAGGGCCGACCTTCCCTCCCATAACGGTGATGGATCAAGCCCTGATCTTTGGACTGGGTAAGAGTGGTCTGCTTAATTCAGACACTATGTTCATCACCACCCCCTTTTCTGAATCGTTTTTGGCCACTATAGGTGTGGCAGGGTATACTCAGACATGAGTCCCTTGCTCACTGCTCCATCAGGATTCAAGCAAGCCGGGACGATGAGGCTGAAATGCCAGAAACCGGTCCCCGGTAGCTTGTCTCCTTTCTGGTGAAGAATTGGCTTTGTAGTTTGGTCTGCCCTGTTCCCATGATGCACTGGGCCAGGGACAGACTAATTTGCATATAGCCAGGTTCTGAGCTGGGATGGGGCAGTGAGCTAAATAACGGTGATGGATCAAGCCCTGATCTTTGGACTGGGTAAGAGTGGTCTGCTTAATTCGGACACTCTGTTCATCACCACCCCCTTTTCTGAATCGTTTTTGGCCACTATAGGTGTGGCAGGGTATACTCAGACATGAGTCCCTTGCTCACTGCTCCATCAGGATTCAAGCAAGCCGGGCCGATGAGGCTGAAATGCCAGAAACCGGTCCCCGGTAGCTTGTCTCCTTTCTGGTGAAGAATTGGCTTTGTAGTTTGGTCTGCCCTGTTCCCATGATGCACTGGGCCAGGGACAGACTAATTTGCATATAGCCAGGTTCTGAGCTGGGATGGGGCAGTGAGCTAAATAACGGTGATGGATCAAGCCCTGATCTTTGGACTGGGTAAGAGTGGTCTGCTTAATTCAGACACTCTGTTCATCACCACCCCCTTTTCTGAATCGTTTTTGGCCACTATAGGTGTGGCAGGGTATACTCAGACATGAGTCCCTTGCTCACTGCTCCATCAGGATTCAAGCAAGCCGGGCCGATGAGGCTGAAATGCCAGAAACCGGTCCCCGGTAGCTTGTCTCCTTTCTGGTGAAGAATTGGCTTTGTAGTTTGGTCTGCCCTGTTCCCATGATGCACTGGGCCAGGGACAGACTAATTTGCATATAGCCAGGTTCTGAGCTGGGATGGGGCAGTGAGCTAAATAACGGTGATGGATCAAGCCCTGATCTTTGGACTGGGTAAGAGTGGTCTGCTTAATTCAGACACTCTGTTCATCACCACCCCCTTTTCTGAATCGTTTTTGGCCACTATAGGTGTGGCAGGGTATACTCAGACATGAGTCCCTTGCTCACTGCTCCATCAGGATTCAAGCAAGCCGGGCCGATGAGGCTGAAATGCCAGAAACCGGTCCCCGGTAGCTTGTCTCCTTTCTGGTGAAGAATTGGCTTTGTAGTTTGGTCTGCCCTGTTCCCATGATGCACTGGGCCAGGGACAGACTAATTTGCATATAGCCAGGTTCTGAGCTGGGATGGGGCAGTGAGCTAAATAACGGTGATGGATCAAGCCCTGATATTTGGACTGGGTAAGAGTGGTCTGCTTAATTCAGACACTCTGTTCATCACCACCCCCTTTTCTGAATCGTTTTTGGCCACTATAGGTGTGGCAGGGTATACTCAGACATGAGTCCCTTGCTCACTGCTCCATCAGGATTCAAGCAAGCCGGGCCGATGAGGCTGAAATGCCAGAAACCGGTCCCCGGTAGCTTGTCTTTTTTCTGGTGAAGAATTGGCTTTGTAGTTTGGTCTGCCCTGTTGCCATGATGCACTGGGCCAGGGACAGACTAATTTGCATATAGCCAGGTTCTGAGCTGGGATGGGGCAGTGAGCTAAATAACGGTGATGGATCAAGCCCTGATCTTTGGACTGGGTAAGAGTGGTCTGCTTAATTCAGACACTCTGTTCATCACCACCCCCTTTTCTGAATCGTTTTTGGCCACTATAGGTGTGGCAGGGTATACTCAGACATGAGTCCCTTGCTCACTGCTCCATCAGGATTCAAGCAAGCCGGGCCGATGAGGCTGAAATGCCAGAAACCGGTCCCCGGTAGCTTGTCTCCTTTCTGGTGAAGAATTGGCTTTGTAGTTTTGTCTGCCCTGTTCCCATGATGCACTGGGCCAGGGACAGACTAATTTGCATATATCCAGGTTCTGAGCTGGGATGGGGCAGTGAGCTAAATAACGGTGATGGATCAAGCCCTGATCTTTGGACTGGGTAAGAGTGGTCTGCTTAATTCAGACACTCTGTTCATCACCACCCCCTTTTCTGAATCGTTTTTGGCCACTATAGGTGTGGCAGGGTATACTCAGACATGAGTCCCTTGCTCACTGCTCCATCAGGATTCAAGCAAGCCGGGCCGATGAGGCTGAAATGCCAGAAACCGGTCCCCGGTAGCTTGTCTCCTTTCTGGTGAAGAATTGGCTTTGTAGTTTGGTCTGCCCTGTTCCCATGATGCACTGGGCCAGGGACAGACTAATTTGCATATAGCCAGGTTCTGAGCTGGGATGGGGCAGTGAGCTAAATAACGGTGATGGATCAAGCCCTGATCTTTGGACTGGGTAAGAGTGGTCTGCTTAATTCAGACACTCTGTTCATCACCACCCCCTTTTCTGAATCGTTTTTGGCCACTATAGGTGTGGCAGGGTATACTCAGACATGAGTCCCTTGCTCACTGCTCCATCAGGATTCAAGCAAGCCGGGCCGATGAGGCTGAAATGCCAGAAACCGGTCCCCGGTAGCTTGTCTCCTTTCTGGTGAAGAATTGGCTTTGTAGTTTGGTCTGCCCTGTTGCCATGATGCACTGGGCCAGGGACAGACTAATTTGCATATAGCCAGGTTCTGAGCTGGGATGGGGCAGTGAGCTAAATAACGGTGATGGATCAAGCCCTGATCTTTGGACTGGGTAAGAGTGGTCTGCTTAATTCAGACACTCTGTTCATCACCACCCCCTTTTCTGAATCGTTTTTGGCCACTATAGGTGTGGCAGGGTATACTCAGACATGAGTCCCTTGCTCACTGCTCCATCAGGATTCAAGCAAGCCGGGCCTATGAGGCTGAAATGCCAGAAACCGGTCCCCGGTAGCTTGTCTCCTTTCTGGTGAAGAATTGGCTTTGTAGTTTGGTCTGCCCTGTTCCCATGATGCACTGGGCCAGGGACAGACTAATTTGCATTTAGCCAGGTTCTGAGCTGGGATGGGGCAGTGAGCTAAATAACGGTGATGGATCAAGCCCTGATCTTTGGACTGGGTAAGAGTGGTCTGCTTAATTCAGACACTCTGTTCATCACCACCCCCTTTTCTGAATCGTTTTTGGCCACTATAGGTGTGGCAGGGTATACTCAGACATGAGTCCCTTGCTCACTGCTCCATCAGGATTCAAGCAAGCCGGGCCGATGAGGCTGAAATGCCAGAAACCGGTCCCCGGTAGCTTGTCTCCTTTCTGGTGAAGAATTGGCTTTGTAGTTTGGTCTGCCCTGTTCCCATGATGCACTGGGCCAGGGACAGACTAATTTGCATATAGCCAGGTTCTGAGCTGGGATGGGGCAGTGAGCTAAATAACGGTGATGGATCAAGCCCTGATCTTTGGACTGGGTAAGAGTGGTCTGCTTAATTCAGACACTCTGTTCATCACCACCCCCTTTTCTGAATCGTTTTTGGCCACTATAGGTGTGGCAGGGTATACTCAGACATGAGTCCCTTGCTCACTGCTCCATCAGGATTCAAGCAAGCCGGGCCGATGAGGCTGAAATACCAGAAACCGGTCCCCGGTAGCTTGTCTCCTTTCTGGTGAAGAATTGGCTTTGTAGTTTGGTCTGCCCTGTTCCCATGATGCACTGGGCCAGGGACAGACTAATTTGCATATAGCCAGGTTCTGAGCTGGGATGGGGCAGTGAGCTAAATAACGGTGATGGATCAAGCCCTGATCTTTGGACTGGGTAAGAGTGGTCTGCTTAATTCAGACACTCTGTTCATCACCACCCCCTTTTCTGAACCGAGGGTACAAAAGCCTCGGGGAGGCTGAACTAACCCTCTTTGTCCTCTCTTTACAGCTCCAGCGGTAGCAGACCAGCAAAGAAGTACAACGGTAGCTGGGTTACTGCACGTGGAGGAAAGGAGAGGGCCTCGCAGCGTAGTCATTTAGGTGAGTGGTAGAGTCGTTTGTGTCGCTGATTAGGCCAGGTGCTCACCGAGCTCAAGCGGTGCTGCATGTCGCATTAGTGCGAGATTCGTAGCCTAAACGTTTTTTCCATTTTCTTTTCTTCGAGGTAAAGCGCCGTTGGAAGGTACGCAGTCGTGGTGAATTTCCAGGCCCGGAGCAGGAGCCTTGCCCGTAATGTAAGCTGCGAACGTGGAAGAAATCCGCAGGGTGGTATGTAATGGCGGAACCCTCATGGAGCCCATCATTCTCCCCGTCGTGCATGGCTGGCACAAACAAACGAGGAGTGGAACGCAAGGTAATAAAAAGTGAAGCCGATTCCGTCTCACTCCATGAACGCCGTGCTGGACGTGTTTTTCTCTGATCTATTTATGCTCCAACAACTTAACAGAATCGACCGCTCTGTCTAGCCTCACGTTTCCATAGCAATGCAGGCAGATTTCGAAATCGCTAGAAATCCTGAACTCTGCATGGAAGAAAATCTGCTCTCGCTAGTATAATATTCGAACACCGGCCCTGTCGCATAGCGCTGTCCTGCGCATCTTCGCCCACAAATTCAGACCACTCGCTTTCATATAGCAGAAAAGGCCACTTTATTCAGGATATGTTAAATTCCCATCAGATAACCGCTCATTGATAATATAACATGTAATTTGGCAATTGAACTCGAAACCATTTTATTTCATTAAAATTTGAATTTATACCAAAACCATCAAATATATATATTTTCTTGTATTCAAACTTACCATAACTTCCCCAACATTTTCTTTCCATCATTCCCCTCAATTGTTCTCTAGAAGTCCCCCTAGCTAACTAATAACTGGAGAAGCCCGCTCTAGACTTTTCCTCCCCGAGGGTTTTCTGCCTCAAGAAATCTGCTACGGGAATCATGTCCTGAAGTGGCAATATACGATACTTAGAAACAACATATATATATATACATATATAAACCTGCTACCCTACACTCATACATATACATATACATATTATCACTCTTTTTTTTTTTTTTTTTTTTATTTCTTTATTTTAGGGTGGGTGGGTGGGATTTCGCTAGGAGAGCAAAATCCCTGACTCTAAACTGCCTGCGCCTAATCTCCTCACAACCTATGCGCTAAAAGCCTGCCCTGACGCTCCCTCCCTGCCTCGTGCCTGGACTGTTCCATCGTGCGCGAAAACTGCAGGGGGAGACGTCTCGCGCCACTCCCCCTGCAGAGCCATCGCCCACAAATTCAGACCACTCGCTTTCATATAGCAGAAAAGGCCACTTTATTCAGGATATGTTAAATTCCCATCAGATAACCACTCATTGATAATATAACATGTAATTTGGCAATTGAACTCGAAACCATTTTATTTTATTAAAATTTGAATTTATACCAAAACCATCAAATATATATATTTTCTTGTATTCAAACTTACCATAACTTCCCCAACATTTTCTTTCCATCATTCCCCTCAATTGTTCTCTAGAAGTCCCCCTAGCTAACTAATAACTGGAGAAGCCCGCTCTAGACTTTTCCTCCCCGAGGGTTTTCTGCCACCCAGGAAAACCCAGGAGTTTTCCTGGCCCCACCTAAATACCTAAACTAACCCTCTCACAATTTTGAGTTGCACCACAAATCAACCTACAGTTCATTAGCCAGCATATCCCGAATCTCGACCAAATAATAAGCCATGCCCAAATCCGACAAATGAACCCCGTCATCTCTATAAAGATGGCCTTCACTGCTGGTTATGTTCTCATGCCCAATAACCCCAATCTGCATGACTTTGCAAAACACTCTCATGGCTTTGTTCAACTTAGGCCGAGCCTTTTCAACTGCAGCATGACACCTGGCCTGTTGCCATGATTGCCTGTAAATGAATTCGGTCCATATTAAGCGAGTGGTTGGCCAATTCGATTTGAGGACCGCTAAGTCCAGCTGCATCTGTTTGATAAGGGTGAGGCCCGATAATTTCACCAAATCGTTCTCCCTTAAATGGACAAGAAGATAGTCCGGGCAACCTCTCACATGCAACATCTGCGTTAATGTCGGGAACAATTCAGTCCATTTCATTCACCCTTTGCCTTTCCACACCAATTCATGCCGGGCGCTAGGAATTCCCAGTGAGCGTCCGTAAATCTGTTGTTCGGCAAACAGGGCTGCCCATTTCACAAAGGAATGGCCTACCATCCACGTCTGCTTTTTAAATCTCGAATTCACTTCTCGAACAGTACCTGAAAGAAAATAGAAATTAGTCTGGCGGAAACCAACGAGTCATCTTTCCAACACAGCTATTTTCGCACATATCGCTTGTAACTGCTAGACTGCAATCTGCCAATGCGCTTCAAGACGTCTATCCCCAGACCCAACCTAGCTGCCTCTGTTGCTGCCCCTATACGAAATGAATGCGTGGCAAAACCCCGCGGGTTCTCTCCCAGAAAAGTTAATGCTCTTCTCAATACTGCTAGGAATTGGGAACTCGTTATTTTAGCTCCAGACTCATGAATGAAAATGTGCCCTCGTTGAAAAGTATGCGAGGAAGAAAATTGAACCCATTCTTGCACAGGACAGCAATAGGAATTACCACTGCTATTTAGAAAGACCCATGCACCCCTACCCAACTGGTCAGTTTTGGACTTCCTAACCCATATGCCTATCCTGCGGTCCATGACGGAAATCTCTGTGCTGCATAAACCTCTGTCTTTCCCCGCACCCAGTACTTCAGAAACCCTGAACGCACCAAAGAACATCCAAATCATTAACAATCTAAAACGCCCAATCTCCCAAAGACCATAAAAAAACAACTCTAACTGCCCCAATAATCTTCGTAAGAGTTCAAAAGTAATGGGCTCTCGCGGCTGCTGAAACGACACTGTCCCCCTCTGGAGGCCCCTCAACATTCTCTGAACCAAACTATTATTAACTGGGTCAAAACCCCACAACAGTTGGCCATAAAAAGATAACCCAGACAACTTCCCAGCAATGGTTGTGTGAGATAACCCTTTGTCTATCAACGTAAGAACAAAATCACAAATGTTACCCTTCCCCTCCCCACTTGTCCTGGCCCGCCTACCACTTGTGTATAGTGTAAAAACTCCTGCCATGCTTGAACATAACTTCTTCTAGTTGAAGGGGCAATCGACTGTTCAACTAGCTGTACGATCCTCATTCCCCTAGGGCCCAAAGGTTGAGTGGCACATTCGTTTTGTTGATATCTGCCCCTGGCGCCAGCTCGCGGAACCTCTGCCAATGAAAGCGGGAAAGAGCATCAGCAATGGAATTGTTAACCCCTGGGACATGCTTGGCTTTAAAGATCATGTTGAAACGCAAACTCAAAAGCATGAACATTCTCAGCAACACTCTGACATCCTTGGCCTTCTGATTATTCACCAGATTTACCACCGCTGTGTTATCTACATGAAACAACACAGATCTGTTTTGGAACTCACGACCCCAAACCAACAAAGCCACAATGAGGGAAAACAGCTCTAAAAAGGCAATGCTACGGCCTTGGTTTTTCCAATGTTCTGGCCAACTCTCGGCGCACCACCGTCCTTCCCAAAAAATTCCAAAACCACTCGAGCCAGCAGCATCGGAATAAATTTGGACCTGCCAAACAAACTTTTCATCCAAGAATTGCAAAGGTATGCCATTAAAAATGTCCAAAAAACACAACCACACTCTCAAATCTTCCTTGATACCTTTGGTTATTCGAATTCTGTGGTGTGGGAGAGAGGCACCTGATAAAGACATGCCTAAACGTCTACAAAAAGTCCTCCCCGCTCTTACCACCCTACACGCAAAGTTCAAGTAGCCTAACACGCACTGCACTTGTCTTAATTCAATCTTGCGTGCATCCAGAACCAAGAGCAAAAATGCCTTGATCTCACTAATCTTGCTCTGTGGAAGACGCGCTGTCATCTGTATGGTATCTAACTCAATGCCTAGGAAAGTTATGATCGTACTAGGTCCCTCAGTCTTGTCAGGCGCTAAAGGAACTCCTAAGGAATCAGCAAGCATCTGGAAGTGCGTTAGTGCTGTTGTACATTGTCCTGTCCTAGCTTTGCCTATGAAAAGGAAATCATCCAAGTAATGACAGCTGACGCCTTCCCTACATATTTGTGAAAAGATCCACTGTATGAATGTGCTAAACATCTCAAAAAGCGCACATGAGGCCGCACATCCCATTGGCAAGACTTTGTCAACATAGTAATGTCCTTGGAAAAACATACCCAACAGTTCGAAATCAGAAGGGTGAATGGGTAGCAAACGGAAGGCAGATTGGATATCGCATTTAGCCATTTCCGATCCTTCGCCCATCTTTGTAACTAAATCCATCGCCTCATCCACTGTCGTGTACGACACTGAGGTATCTAAATCTGATATGAAATCATTGATGGAACCCCCTTCGGGCCAGGAGAGATGTTGTATCATCCTATATTCACCAGTAGCCTTTTTAGGAATGACACCAAGAGGGGACACCATCAAATTCGGCAAAGGACAATGCTGAAAAGGGCCCGCAATCCTGCCTGCCCTGATTTCTGCGTCTAACTTCTTATGGACCACCTCCGGCAATGCCTTCGCCGAACGCAAATTATCAGCCCACGACTGGTGACGGGGGCCCTGATATCCCAGCTTAAAGCCCTCTTGAAACCCCCAAAACAAATGAGCTGCTGCGTCAGTGTCAGGGTATGTGTCTAACCAAGGTGTCAGACTGGCTAATCTAACTGGAGCAGGCGTCTTTTGGAAAAGTAGGGAAAGATGCGCCCCTTCCCCTAACTGGCCATCCTCCCTGTTCTTGAAATCTGGGTTGATCGCTGAATCTGTGGCCGCTAAAACCACCCGCTGAGGAACCACATTGCGTGAGCGGATAACGCCCCCCGCACTGGGAACAGTCGTGCTTAAATCGGCACATTGGTCTAGTGCACATCCCCCGGTTGTAGTTCCAACATGCTCTTGTACCCGAGGTGACACTTCTTCCCCATGCACCCGCTCCAGAATGAGCGGGACGCCACAGAAAGGGCCGGTAAGGCACTGGCAAACCACTTGCCGTGTGCGTTGTAGCCGATGGGTGAGACGTTGACATCCATTGGAGCCAAAGTTGGGAATCAACGTCCCCCCACGGCTTCTCAGCGCAGATGCTGATTCGAGCTCGAAATTCCTCGTCATAGTTCAACCATGAGTATCCCCCAAAGTGCAGCTGCGCCTTCCTGACGATATCCATGTATTTATATAGGGCAACAGACCTCTCCGGATATCTTTCGCAATAAATACTTGCATATATCAGGAAGGCTGAGGTCCAATTCTCAATTGTACGAGGCACCCTGGGACGTCGCGCTAACTCCCATTCCTCCTCCTTTGACCCCTCTTTGGCTTGCACATCACGGTGAAGTAATTTGAAGATATCAACAGACTCATGATTCCATATACGTTGCTTGGTCTTATCTGATAAGTGTGACCCCAAAGGCATCGCAAGGCCCATGTAAGGAAGACGTGGTCTAACATTAATAGATACCGTCTGATCTGACACCGCATCCTGTGTACGCCCTCCCTCCAGAGTGACTAATCCTTGAGGGGACTCTCCTGCACCTAGTGCACTAAGCGGTGTCAGCACTCCAGATGATAATGAATTGTCAAACGACCCAGTCTTCCTACCTTCCCTCTCCCCAACTATTTTAACCATAGGTAAATTTCGGACATTCACCCCTCTATCCTGTCCATCATCCCATACTGCCCACAAATGAGGCTTACCGCATGGTAGCTGTACTGCGCGTTGCTGTAATTCCGTTGGAGACATCCGCTCTTGATAATCTCTTGGGGTCAGCTCCACAGCAGAAGAATCTGCACTTGACCTCTGAAACAATAAAGAAGAGTTTGTTGCCCCCCCTGCCCTGTTGTGCCCTTTACCAGCTGTACCCAAGACGCTTTGTTTATTCTGCACAATTTTCTTACCCTTCATTGATTTACCAGCCTGTCCTTTTTTGGCCTGACTAAACTCACCCCTCACCTCTGACCCCCCACTAGTACCAGGACAAGCCCCGTCCCCAACCCCGCCATCAAAGGTTGACCAAACCTGATCAGAACTCCGCTCTAGAGGTCTGTCTGACCACGGAAAATCCGCTCTGGATTCGCTATGATATACCTTACCAAAGCCCCTCCACGTACGATGATACATTAGAGGCAGCTGCTTGAACAGATGGTACGTTCTGGAATCCAACCACCTGCGCATCAGCCATGTCGCGAGCACCTCGCGAAAAAATGAAGTCTTCTGTGGAAACCTGTCTCTCTGAGTGGTTGTCAGCGGAGCTGGGGTGCTCAACCCAAACCCACTGACCTTTGCCGCTCTTGCTGTGTGTGCTCCTCATGTTCGTTGTGGCATACGGTGAAGGGCGAGCACATGGAAATAAATACTCGGTATCCCATCCCCTGACCTCCTGACTTGAAGAAAATGTGTCATTCCTTTGCTCAGGTTCGCCGTCGTCCTCACCTTCGTCCTTGCCGTCAGAATCCTGGTCGAACTCCGAATCACTCGCCTCCTGCGTCTCCTGAAGTACACCGACTTGCTGATTGGCTCAGGGCCCTCCCCGCATAGACAATGGTGGCCCTTCCGTGTTTAATTCCGCTGCTCGCACTAACCCACTACTAGTCTGAGGTAAGTTGCTGTGCATCGCGATGTGGGGGGTATCCTGCAGGTGCTGCACTTCAAATTCTTCATCCTCCTCACTATCGCTGGAATAAGCCACCAAAGAGCCCGTCCGCCCTCTCACAATAAATTTCTGACTGACGTTGGGTTGCACATTGTCCATGTAAGAGTCATCAAAAACTGGAAAAATGCTCCCTGGCGGGGTTAGCAAAGGTAATCCTTGGCCACCTGACATATCTTGAGTAACTGCCAACTTCTTCACGACCTTTTGTTTCCCTTTTCTCTTGAGGGCGACCTGCGTAGCACCTTTAGACGCCCCCATGGCTGCGCCCATAACCTGTATATCACCTCAGAAATGTCTTGTCTACTATCATTATCACTCACCGCTTGTTGATGGGTGAGAGAGGTAGCTCTGCGTACCGTCGCAATTTTTCCTGTCATGCCAGGTCTCCATAACTTGTCAACCTCTGCGCTCAAAGAGCGAGCTCTCCTGCTCCCCTTTTTCACAGAAGCCGGCTGGCAAGCCTCAATGGCATACTGCACCCCTTTTGCTGCTTTCCTCTGTGGGGGACGCTTAGGTGGAAGCATCTCATGAAGCGCCGACTGCGTCAGCATGTCTTCTCTCCCTTCTTTTTGAATCACCCTCAAAGCTGCCACCAGCTGTTCACTCATTTCCATATTGTAACAATTTACATCTAAAACTAACCTCTCTCTAAACAAACCCCTCGTAAATAACCCTGTCTGACCTTCTATTTCGCAAGGAGAGCAAAATCCCTGACTCTAAACTGCCTGCGCCTAATCTCCTCACAACCTACGCTAAAAGCCTGCCCTGACTCTCCCTCCCTGCCTCGCGCCTGGACTGTTCCATCGTGCGCGAAAACTGCAGGGGGAGACAGACGTCTCACGCCGCTCCCCCTGCAGAGCCATTATCACATGACATAAACATGTCCTCACATATGTACGATAGGATAAATAACAAAGAAATAGTGAGCGTCACATCACACCTTTAAAATTCCAGTTACCTTCTTTGCCTATCTCTCACGAAGATTAGAGAGAGCATTCTCAATCCTGTTCAAAGGAAAAGCAATTATGTCGCCCTTGCTCGTGACCCCTTGTCAGTAAAGTTCCCCGTGCCCATTTCCTAAGAACTATCTTTAGCGCTCCTATTTCTCACTTTGCTGTTTGGCCCACTGTGTCAACTACAACATTATCTAAGCCTTGATTATATTTAGCGGTAAAAGAAATGTTCAACTCGAAGCATGGTAATTTCAGCCTCTGTGAGCTTAGCATCCAAAAGTGCAATTTTCAATTGTTTGCTATGCCCTGCACGCCACATTCTCCTCAGTTTGAGTCTGGAACAGCACGTCCGTTTATAAAACATACCAATGTTTCGTAAAAAAGGGTTTCTAATAAAGGGGTTAATGCTTAAAAATGTACTTTCTAAACCTCTCTGGTACATGCAATGGTTTCTGATAAAGGGGTTAATGCTTGAAAATGTACTTTCTAAACCTCGCTGGTACATGAGGGCTAAAGGCTCACAAATGAGGTATGAAATTCTGCATTTGAACACTGTCGGAGCAGACCAGTGCATAGCACCCTTTCTATATTTGGGGAGGGACAAGAGGTTGAACTGGAGCATTTTTTAAGAAAGCCTTATACAGCCCAAATTTAAAAATCTAACAGTGAGCCGAGCCATTTAGTCAAATGTGCACTTTGATAAAAAAACAACCTGAATTCCACTGGTGATGATCCCAAAGAACCAATGTGGCCTCGAACTTACGACTTAGAGGGTCAGATGAGGGAGGTCTACAAAGTCCCAGAACCCCAGACAGTGATTCCTGTGTCCAAGAAGCGAGTAATGCCTTGACTGAGCCTTTACTTGATATTTCTTGCGTGTATCGCCAATGATTCCACCTTTATTGTTGCACTCTGAAGCTCACTGCGAACCTTACACTGACTCAAGGCCTCCGCATGGACTGCCGTGCAATGTGCTGAAGCACTATGCAACCAAGATGGATTGCCCTCGTTTTGGAACTTTGAAGATAACGGTATAGCTTGCAGGATCTTATATCCGGGGCTACAAACACGAGCACAATGCACAGAGTGCTAATGCATTTTGTATGGGTGGCACGAGGGGCCAGCAGCGCACATACAACACGGCTTCGATGTAGTCAAAAGTCATAGTTTCACTAGTTAAACTATGTGATCTTGGGCAAATGAGCTCCTCACCTTGACTCTCACCCCTCTCATCCATCAGTGAAACAGCAAATAAGCTTTGGCCTGGTAAGAACACATAAATCATTTAAAGTCTTAAAAGGTAAGGTGATTTTAAATTCCAAGAATGTTGAACTTTTTGTTAAACTCGTAGCCCTACTTTCTTCATTCTTTTGGCTTTTGAATACACCCATGCACTTATTGCAACCCGACCGCATTTGAGGGAACTGAATGGCACCACCCGATCCTATGTAATGGCTTCGGTGAATCCGCAAGCATATGATCCAAAACGATCTTTGACTAACTCGTGGAAATGACGGTAGCACATGCCTACCCAGCAAGCAGCCGGAAAGGGTTCCTTAAAGACCGCCTTAGAGCAAGCCTATTAATGTTGCCGTACATTGTATTACAATGCAGTTAAAACTTGAAGTGGGGTTGGAAAAGGGAGTGTCTCTAAAAGGGAGGTAGCCTATGTAATAAAGGGCGTGGCGTGGACACGTAAACTACATTCCAGTGACTTCCAGCTGAACAATACTTTGGTTCTTATCTAAGCGTTTTGTAATTGTAACCAGATTCATAACACAACACTCAACATACGTCCGAAAACAGTCTGGCTTTGTCAATGATTTTGTAATATACAATCAATGTAAACCTGATGTAATTATGAAACTGTGACTTTTGTCAATTGGGTACCTCCTTCACACACTCTTGCACAGAAAAATGGCAGATTGTATACGTGACCATTGTGCTGTGGACTCTGCAGAGAGGCCAAGGATGGGATGACCCTCTATTCTGAACACCTTCCTGGCACACTGACAGGGACTGTGGGAAATTCACGCTGCCTTTAGCCTCAACTACTGAGCTTTCGAGCATGGCCCTTGCATACACCCGGGGCAGACCCGGTCTAAAGGATGCGCAATACAAGAGTAATAGGCGGCTTACAAAATACTTAATACATTATCCTCGAAATAGCAAACACTCGTATGGAGTGCTATAGTTTGAGTTAGGTTCGTAAATACGAACATTTGTACTCATCCTCCCAAGTTGCACCACCCTATCGAAGTAACAGGAGGTCTCTCCCATTGTCTCATAAGTGCTACTGGTTTTCAATAATGGTTTATTATTTGATTCAGAGATCTTGTAAGGTTATAGTAGATAGTTACACCCGATTATTTACTTATGAAGCGCTATAGTTTGAGTTATGTTCTTAAATTTGTAGGTGCATGGAAATAGAGACAAGCATTTTCAGAACTAGGGTGCGTTTAAAAAAAAATGGCGCGTCAAGCTTTAATGCGTGAACGTGTTGCAAGCACAGGCTCTCGTTAATACAGTTCAACACATGAGGGCAAGACCTGTTGGCTTTGCTGTTTGCCAATGCTTGTTTACAAGTAGCAGTAACGGATTGCTTTATTGATGCAACTCATATAGGAAATAAAGCAAGGGATGTGACAATCGGTGTAGTTATTGATTTTACTTTCATATGTAAAATGGTCTCGCCCGAGTTGCAGCGGATGCACTTGGTAGAAATAGGTATTACACCTCGCAATCAGTAGAATGGAGGTAAGAGAGTAGCGGTACAAATTAATGAAATAAGGAAACTCAACCACTATAACTTCATCGGTATAGCACTCTGGACGCTATAGTACATTGCCCCTCATTATGATGAAATAACAGTTATTGCCCCATCAGAAGTAAGAGAGCTGCAGATAACCCTCAGCTGCATTTATTTCCACTCAGGAATTTCGGCTGCTCAACATCGGGGCAAGAACTAAGGGATTACAAAAGTAATGGGATCTGGAACTACCAATACCATGGTAATACACAAGTACATGCTTTTGTGTTGACACCCATTTCACCAGCGACATATGTATTGCAGTTTGGCTTACATTTTTCTCCCTATTCAACGTTCATAGTTCCAACAATTCATACTGCAGCTTCCTCAACAAATCAGATTGTGTTTTAAATTGTGCCCTTAAGTTCGGCATGGGTAGCCCTTCCGGGGGATGTAAACCCAAGTGATCCCATTGACACGATTCCGTGATAATTGCACTAGGTCTTTTTTCAAGATTTTGAATAATGTTCATAGCTGCCATCATTATATTGTTGGTCCATAGCTGACTATCCCATTCTTTATAAATTGGTAAACAATCACTTAACAGGGGACGGGAAGCGAGTGATCCCCAGTTTCCTGTTCATTAATGCAATTCGTTCTTCTGTTCGATCGGTGGGGCATAGGTGATGACGTTCTATATGTCCTGACGGTGAAAAGCGCAAAAGGTCGCCGTCACCATTGCTTCATGACTCATTTACCCATAGACTAGCACTAGGTCACCATAGTCTTAATAACTGATAACCTCATTTCTGACAAGAAATTGTTAACTTGTTTCCCACTTTTTGAGTGGCATCGTGAGTGGCTTTTTAGTAAGTAAACGTAACTTTTAAAAAAAGGTGCCATTTTTCTGCCTAAAAAAATGTGCCTTTCTGGAAACGTCCATCTCACTTGTCCGTGAATCCTTTCTCAGTGACTCCCTTGCACACTCACTGGCTCACCCATTCGACGAACCAACATGTGAAATTTGACAATTATTGGAGACTACTTACATTAACTAGAAAACGGGTACATTCGGCATGTCATTATCATGAATAATTGGTGTTATTTTGCAACTTTATCAGAGCAGTTTACAGGTCATGGTCAAGGTGTTCGCATTTCCCATTGTAAGGAGGTGAAGTTGCATTCATTTATATACGGAGACGTTCTTAATGTGACCGACTACAGTTACTAAGGGTCGTAGGTTACATTTACTGCAATAGTTCAGTAGCTAAGTTTAGGCTCCGTCAGCCGTATTATTCATTCTCTGCATCATCCTTCCTTGGGCGTCGCATTCTCAGGCATTATATTTTGTACAATGGAGTATAGTAGCCTTCTAGACCATGGAATCTCCAGATGCTCCCCAAGCTGACAATCATCAATGGGTATTATTCAGCGGATCATAACTGCCAGGTAGCTTGACAAGGAATGCATGTCACTCCAAGTAATGGCGGTCAGCCTGGAAGTCAATGTACTAGCTGTTTACCATCTACGGTAGGACTGGCAGCCACAGGTCAGCTGGAGAACAACAAGTGAGGAAGGCCTGCCCTGAAATGAAGGGAGGTTTTCCAAGGCCCCAGATATGGGGTTTCCTGAGTTTTTCCCATTCAGTCCTACAGTGCAGTTGTCGTGATCAGGCCTTAAACTTAAACATCAAGAGGGAGGGGGCGTTACCAATGGGAGCCCGGGGGGAGGGTGAGCGCGCCAGTAAGCTACTCGCCCTGTGGCGGGGTCCCAGGCAAGAAAAGGGTGTGGACTTCCCCTTTTGGTATGGACTGGCTGCCCGTGGAAAGGGCAAGCAGTCATTGTGGGACTCTGGGCTGGCGGGAGAGGGGGGACTGACCTGCTGGTGGTCCTGACCACTCCTGCCCTACACGTGATGACGGGGTGTCGGTTTATAAACATTGGAGGGGGTATACCCCGGTATGTTTGTCACAAGTAGTGGCAGATTATTTACCTGCGGCTCTGTTGACCGGAGGGCGGTCAGCGTAAGGAGAGCAGGCTATCTTGGTTGTGGCCTGCTGGCACAGCCCGAAGGACAAGCAATAAGGCCCCTTGGAGAGCGGGGCGTAAATATAATGGCAATCTATAACTTTGAGAGTATTTAACGCTGTTGCGTTTATAAGCAAGTAATTTTAAAGATTTACCTTAAACCTTAATCAAGATGAATAAAGGATTAATGACACTGTTTGAAGTTTTAATAAAGACTACGCGGTGAACGACAACAACCTGCTTCATGTCTTTTATGGGGGGAGGGGCGACTCGCACCCGGTAGGCACACTATGAACGGCGCCACCCGATCCTAGAGGCGTGGCGCCCTTAGTGGCATCCGGGGGGGAGCCAGCTTGGGACGTCTTCAAGGCGGAAACAAGGACAGGGAAGAGCCAGTACACGTCATTAGGGAGGCAGGGCCGACCTTCCCTCCCCCGAGAGTACAAAAGCCTCGGGGGAGGCTGAACTAACCCTCTTTGTCCTCTCTTTACAGCTCCAGCGGCAGCAGACCAGCAAAGAAGTACCCGCCCACCCATCCCTGCAACAAGGAAGAGAATGGCGGGGTCCCAGGCAAGAAAAGGGTGTGGACTTCCCCTTTTGGTATGGACTGGCTGCCCGTGGAAAGGGCAAGCAGTCATTGTGGGACTCTGGGCTGGCGGGAGAGGGGGGACTGACCTGCTGGTGGTCCTGACCACTCCTGCCCTACCCGTGATGACGGGGTGTCGGTTTATAAACATTGGAGGGGGTATACCCCGGTATGTTTGTCACAAGTAGTGGCAGATTATTTACCTGCGGCTCTGTTGACCGGAGGGCGGTCAGCGTAAGGAGAGCAGGCTATCTTGGTTGTGGCCTGCTGGCACAGCCCGAAGGACAAGCAATAAGGCCCCTTGGAGAGCGGGGCGTAAATATAATGGCAATCTATAACTTTGAGAGTATTTAACGCTGTTGCGTTGATAAGCAAGTAATTTTAAAGATTTACCTTAAACCTTAATCAAGATGAATAAAGGATTAATGATTTTGGAAACCTACACTACAAGGAGTAAGGCAGAGCGTTGCGCTCACAGGAGAAATATACTCGCGATTTTTAAAGCTTCCCGT
The DNA here is from genome assembly GCF_964261635.1 of Lissotriton helveticus. Classification (NCBI taxonomy): domain Eukaryota; kingdom Metazoa; phylum Chordata; class Amphibia; order Caudata; family Salamandridae; genus Lissotriton; species Lissotriton helveticus. The sequence continues at coordinate 329,172,088 of NC_136060.1, read as the reverse complement.
TTTTTGCATCTTTGTTTAAAATAATTGTTTAGTATACCTTGTTTTTAAAACGCCCACTCACCTGCATAATAATCGTTATTCCACCGTGTTAGCGCGGGTCCCTTCCCCTTTAGGAAGCATCACGGCGGACATCTTGGGTTGGGGGTGAAGCGCCGAGTAGCTTGCACGGTCTAGTTGTCATAAGGACGCTAGACCGGTATCTATTTAAACTGGCCATGCTGACGCGCAGCGGCCAGGCGCTGCGGGCTCGCCGGAGCAGCGCCGGAGTCACGCCAGAGTCAGCCCGTCTGCGCCCGTCCGCGCACGAACGGGCGCAGGGGCGGGGACGACTGGTCAGCTTCGCATGTACTCCTCGGAGGAGCTAAAATCCTTGAATAGAGGTGAGCCTATGGTCGATCAGGCGGTCTCACAGCTGCTTAAAAATCACGGCATATTCCGCCCTGATAAGGTTACTTCCTTCCTGGGTAAACATTCTGTTCTAAAAATAGCTAGCCTTAACACTCACAGTGTTAACACTCAACACTCGTTCGCTCCATTGCCATCATCTTGAGGTATATAATATGCTTCAGGACAGTGATATCGATGTCCTGACTCTTTCGGAGACCTGGACGGATGAGAATTCGATGCCTGATATCATTGCCGCCCTTCCAAGCGGATATGATGTAATGTGGCATAACCGCCCAGGGGGCTCACGGGGGGGTGGGGTAGCCATCCTCTATAGGAAGACTATGACAGTTGAAAAGGTACTATCAGAGACGATTGATCTGACTGATCTGCTTGGGGTAAAGGTCACCGTACACAATGTGTGCTGGGTGATTCTGTCAGTCTATCGCCCGCCTAAGTCAACTCCACTCTTCTTTGACTTATTTTGTCCCATTATATCTGACCTAAGCTCAAGATATACGAAAATCCTGGTAACAGGTGATTTTAACTTACACTGGGATACGCCCAACTGGGACCTACCCACGCGTCAGTTAGACACTTTAATGTCTGCGCTGGGCTTTAAACAGATTGTGGATGCCCCAACACATGAAAAAGGCCACACTCTCGACCTCATGTGGACCACAGATGCCACTTTAACCCTTAGAGAGGTAGCGCCTTGTATCTGGTCCGATCACTGTTTGGTTTCCTGTGAGGCCCCCCTCAACAGTGGTGCTGCTCGTAACTCACTTGGCTTCAGAAAAACCCGGAAATGGGCTGAAGTCAATCTTATGTCTCTGACCAAGGCATTTTTGGTAACTCCCCAGGTTATAGAGCTGGATTGCAATCTGGATCGTGAATACTCTGATTTAACGAGAAGTATGACTCGGGCTATTGACCAAATAGCCCCGGTGAGAGTACAGCAAATAAAGGGATCGGGGAAAAGAGCTCTTTGGTTTACGCCACTTTTAAGGGAAACTAAAACAAAGCTTAGAAAGTTAGAAAGAACGTGGAGGAAATCCAAGCAGGACACGGATAGGAATATCTATAAGGCCTCCCTTCACCAATACAAAAATCTTATGATTCAAGCTAAAGCGGATTATCTTGAGTCCCGCCTAAGCAAGGCAGCGAACATTCAGAAAGAAACCTTCAAAGTACTGGCCGAGCTGAGTAAAAATCTGACAACTCTAAGGCTCCTTTTGACTGTAACACCTTCCAGGCCTATTTCCTGGAGAAGGTGAAGACCATTATCCAGGAGATAGAGAACGGGGTGGCAATGGGGACTTCTACCGCTGTAACACCTAAAAGCGTGATTGATTGCTCCCTTGAAGTGTTTCCGGAGATGGATGCACTGATCTTGGAACAGCTGATGGGTAAAATTAAATCTGGCTCCCCAGCTGACCCATGTCCACCTGAGATCTTCTGCGTTGCGCGCCCCCTATTAGAGGAATGTATCATCTCCCTCCTCAATAGATCGCTAGATACGGGATATCTGCCGGCTGAACTTAAGGAGGCGCGGGTAAGACCCTTACTGAAAAAACTAGGGTCGGATCCTGCGGTGTTAAAGAATTACAGACCTATTTCCCAGCTGCCCTTTCTCTCAAAAATCCTTGAGCAGCATGTCCTACAATCCCTGTCCCTTTATCTGGAATCATACCATCTACTCCATGATCGACAGGCAGGCTTTCGAGCTCATCACAGCACCGAGTTGGTGATGCTCTCGGTGCTGGACGAACTAAGAGGCATGGCTGACTGTAAGAAATCGAGCGCCCTGATCTTGTTAGACCTATCAGCGGCGTTCGATACTGTCAGCCATGCCTTGCTCTTGGATAGATTAAAGGACTTTGGGATTAAGGGCTTGGCCTTCCAATGGTTGAAATCCTTCCTTACAGGAAGGACCCAAAAGATACAGCTGGGGGATGAAACATCTGAGATGGGGATTTTAGAGTGTGGGGTACCGCAGGGGTCTGCCCTGTCCCCGCTTCTATTCAACCTCTATCTGCAACCGCTAATTGCTTCATTGGCCACTATGGGCTGTAAAGTCTTTAACTACGCGGACGATACGCAGTTGCTGTTAAGTATCAACGACACCACGGCTGCACAACTCCAATCCCAGAACATCTTGAGGTTCACAGTGCAATGGATGACGGATAACCTTTTAAAAGTCAACCCTGACAAGACTGAGGTCTTAGTTATCCCATCCACTACTTCACCTTGGAGTGACCTCTATTGGCCTATGGAGTTAGGCCCTGCTCCAAAACCAAGCTCGTCTGTAAAAAGCTTGGGGATTAAGTTGGACGGTGATCTGTCGATGGCCCCTCAAATCTCGTCGGTTGTGGGCAGCTGTACAAATATCATTCGGCAACTGCGGAAGTTATCCCCTATCCTCTCTCAGCCTATGATGCGATCAATAGTGGCTGCCACTATCATCTCCAGAATCGATTATGGCAATGCTCTTTATCTCGGCCTACCTAAAACTCTTACCAGTAGGCTTCAGGTCTTAATGAATGACGCTGCCCGGTTGATCTTTAGACTCCCGAGGAGGTCTAAAGCTACTCCCCTATTACAAAGCCTACACTGGCTTCCAATTAAAGAAAGAGTGGAATTCAAGAGTTTATGTACAGCCCACAAGGCAATCTATGGCAAGGCTCCAGCCTACATTAAAGATCGCCTGCAGCTGTATTGCCCTGTGAGAATACTTCGGTCTTCGGACTCTCAGCTTCTGACCTGCCCCCGCTATAGGCTAGCGACGAAGGGAGGGAGAGCCTTTTCAGTGTTAGTTCCCCAGCTATGGAACAACTTGCCTGGGGTGCTGCGTGAGGAAGGAAATCTCTTACGATTTAGAAAAAGCTTAAAAACACTTCTGTTCAGGAGAAGCTTGAGCATAGTATAACTCAGTCTTGATCTCCGCTCCTATCTTGTTGTGTTGTTGTTTATACCATCTTTCCTAGCGCTTAGAGACCTGCAGGTGATTAGGCGCGATATAAAATTATATTAACAATAACAATAACAATAACAATAACAATAACTGTTTGAAGTTTTAATAAAGACTACGCGGTGAACGACAACAACCTGCTTCATGTCTTTTATGGGGGGTGGGGCGACTCGCACCCGTTAGGCACACTATTACAATTATACTGAACCCATCACTAGTATTCCACACGCATTGCACAGCGCGCTCTATCACAAGACATGGTATCAGCATATGACCTTCATGGATGTCCTAGACATCAGTCAGGTCATGTTATGTATGTTCACTGATACCACACTCAGTAGCCGCAGACAGGCTCTATTTATCTTAAGAGGTACCCCCTAAAGAGCAAAATGTTTCCTCCACCTGTTCCTCTGTTGGTGATGCCGGGCACAGGGCAATCCCATGGTAGGTTGGAAGGGGTGGGGGCCATTTTTTTTCACGGTGGGTCGGTTTTGTTATTGGGGTCCGATTTTTCATCAAAATCGGACCCCAGCAACACAATCATAAGGCCGTCCGTGACACTGACAGTGTCAGAGTCAATGTGTCACCACGCTAAAAATTGAATTTTTAAAAAGCGCACTCACCCGGCAAGCAGGCAGAGCGGGCTAGAGTCACGCTTAAACAGCGACCCCTTCGCTGCAACGATCAAACCCAAGAAAACACTTTCCCGCCGCCATTTACGGCGAGGAAGCAAGGCCACGCCTACCTGAGGCCACGCCCACCCCCCTCAGTATAAATACGCGACTGACAGCGTTAAACAAACAGAACCTTGAAAACTCCTGAGGCGGAAGCCGGGAGACCGCCGAATATTTTAAAAATTGTCACTGTTGTTTATTTCTGTGTCACCACGCTAAAAATTGAATTTTTAAAAAGCGCACTCACCCGGCAAGCAGGCAGAGCGGGCTAGAGTCACGCTTAAACAGCGACCCCTTCGCTGCAACGATCAAACCCAAGAAAACACTTTCCCGCCGCCATTTACGGCGAGGAAGCAAGGCCACGCCTACCTGAGGCCACGCCCACCCGCCCCTCCTCAGCCCCATAAAAATGTGTAATCACCGGACGCGCAGCGGACGGGCGCAGCGGGCGCGCCGTCAGCGCGCCAAAGGCAAGCCCGTCTGGGCCCGTCCGGACCCGGACGGCCCTTGGCCCCGTTACTCTGCCAGGTGACCCTCAGGATCGAGTGATGTATACAGCTGATACATTATGCGCCCTACGTCCTAAAACCATCCTGCCCTGCTACCACACGGTCACTGCAGGTAAGGCCTTCTCGACTTGCCCACACTGCAATCCGACTCCCCCCCTTAAATCTACCATACCTGCTCTGAAATCAGGACTCCTCAACTGTCGCTCCCTCCCTAAACACGCCACCGAAGTAAATCTCTTAATTCAGATTCAGGATCTTGACCTGTTGTTCTTAACGGAGACGTGGCTATCTGACTACACCGACCCGGACGTCGTCACAGCCCTCCCCACAGGTTATCTCTGTCAAGCTTTGAATAGACCTAAAGGGAGAGGAGGCGGGGTAGCCATAATTCACAGGGAACAATTCAGCTGTAGGATGACTAACGCTGATATCGAGGACTGTGAGTGCGGCCAGTTCTCCATCCAAATCTCTCCAGCCCTCACCCTGGCAGGGCTTCTGACCTATCGTCCCCCTGGGGCTCCAGGCAATTTTAGCAATTCCATATTCGAATCTATTTCCCAACTAGCCTCTTCCACCTCCAACTTCCTTATATTAGGTGACCTGAATTTCCACTTCCTAGACCCGATGGATCGAGTAGCCTCGGACATCAGACACGACCTTACATCTCTAAAGGTACATCTAGTGAACAACGAGCCCACCCATGAGAAGGGCCACCTATTGGATCCTATCTTCACCAATATAGCAACGATGACCACCAATCCACCTGTGACCCTTCCATGGACAGACCATTTTCTGGTCCCTTTTTCGTGGGAAACTCCCATACCTATTCACCTAACCCCTAAAACCCAGGTTACCGACCGCCAATGGCACAAACTGTCATCTGAGAAATGGGCCCTTTCTCTTGCAGATTCCACTCCCGAGCTCTCCTCTGACCCTTATACGGCCGACAAACAATTCAGTGATTGGATCACGTCGTCTCTCGACACTATACTTCCAAAAATCACTACCTTTAAACAGCCTAAAAGGATATCCCCCGCTTCATGGTACACTCCAGAGCTTAAAGCCCTACGGCAAGAGTGTAAAAAAACCGAACGCTCATGGAGACGCGATAAATCAGGAACCAATAAAAACATCTACTCGATTTCTCTCCTAACTTATAAAACCGCGATTCGCAAAACCAAAAGCGTATTTTTTCAGGAGAGAATAGAGAAAGCGGGATGCTCCGGGAAGGAAGCATATGCTATCCTTAAAGAGCTCTCAAAACCTCCAGAACAAGGACGGGGACCTCCTTCTGACCCCAAAACCGACCAGGAGAAATGCCAACAACTGGCTAACTTCTTCCAGGACAAAATCCGACTAATCCTGGATTTAATTCCTCCCTCGAGCCCGAGGGGAGAAATTGCTCTCCCATGTCCGACATCTTCTACTGGTCTGTCCACGTGGGGCCAGGTCACGATAGACGAAGTACGGACGACGCTCAACTCCATGAAGAGCGGTTCTCCCAGAGATCCTGCTCCTCTTCGGATCCTCAAAGAGGTAGCCCCTTCTATTATCCCCCCCCTCACTCATCTGATTAATACTTCACTCCAACAGGGAGTTGTGCCCCCGAGCTGGAAGAAGGCTGTGGTAAAAGCCTTACTGAAGAAACCCACTCTTGACCCTGAGAACCTGGCGAACTACAGGCCCATTTCCTTACTCCCAGGAGTTAGTAAGATCGCGGAAAAACTTGTCAACAGGAAACTCTCGCAGTTCCTAGAGGCCAATAACAAACTGAAAAATTCCCAGACAGGCTTCCGGCCAGGACAGGGCACGGACATCGCCCTCCTGGCGGCGGTAGAGGAAGCCAGAACGCTATTGGACGGGGGAGGATCAGTGGCAGTGATCCTCCTCGACCTTAGCGCAGCGTTCGATACCGTTGACCACCAACTCCTCATCGAAAGACTGGCAAGAGTTGGACTGGAAGGTACAGCCTTATCCTGGCTTTCATCCTTCTTGGCACAACGATCTTATCAGATCTGGGAGAAGAACGCCCGCTCTTCCGAAATGCCCCTCCAATGTGGTGTGCCTCAGGGCTCCTCCCTGAGCCCCACATTATTCAATATCTATATGTCCACATTGGAGGAGGTTATCACCCCTTTCGGAGTGAGTGTCGTCAGCTATGCTGACGACACACAATTAGTGGTGTCTCTGTCCCATCCCAAACAACAGAAAGCCGATCTCTTCAACTGCCTCACGCAGGTCCATCACTGGATGAACAGGTCAGCCCTAAAACTAAACGGGACAAAAACTGAGGTCCTTTTACTCGGCCCAAAAGGAACCTCACTTCCCCTGGACATGTGGCCAACCTGTCTAGGCCCCCCCCCAGACCCAAAGACAGAGGTGAAAAGTCTGGGTGTATGGATAGATTCTGAACTCTCATTCGCCCCGCAAGCAAAGAAGGTCGTAGGGACTTGCTTTGGTCTTCTAAAGTCCTTGAGGAAAGTCCTGCCCCTTCTTCCTCCTAAATCGCAAAAATTACTAGTCCAAGGTCTCATTATATCAAGACTAGACTATAGTAACGCGATTTATTTGGGCGCACCGGAAGCGACTCTGAATAAACTGCAGAGAATTCAGAACACTGCTGCCCGGATTATTACCAACACCCCGGCCAGATCATCGGCCAAACCCGCTCTCAAACTCCTTCACTGGCTCCCCATAAGGGAGAGAATCAAATTTAAAGCCTTGTGTCTTGTGCACAAAACTTTGAACAACCAAGGCCCCCCAGTCCTTCGCAATTTTATCACCCCTTACATAGCCACTAGATCCCTCCGTTCCAACGCAGAAAATCTCATCAACACCCCAAGATTTAGGAAAGTCCGTTCAGGAGGAAGACGTTTCTCGGTACAAGCGGCCCGTCTTTGGAACTCTCTTCTTCGTGACCTACGTCTTGAACCTCAATATCTGCGTTTTAGGAAGGTGTTAAAGACATATCTCTTTCCCTAGTTCTTATGCCCTCCCCGTGAACTCAGCCTCGGTCCTCAGTTTTACTGTTCTAGGGTTCTCTAGCGCTGGGATACCTCCGGGTGACTATGCGCTTTATAAAAATAAATAATAATAATAATAATAATAATAATTTCTCTGCACGGCAAAAAAGCACTACTACATTGGCGCTTGGGGGCCTGGATTCGAATACTGGCTTCAACACTGGATCACCAAATGGTGCGATTCTGGTCAATAATTGTATCTGTCAACATTTGAAGTGCTTAGAAACGAGGATAACACCGTTATGAGTGGTAAATATTAAATAAAAAATGGTAATATCCCTTGCGATCATCTTAGAAACCCTTACAGATGATTTTGTTTCCAACATTTTGATTGAAGACAGCGTCTAAAAGTGGATGATGCCAAAAGCCATCATCAAACTAAGATACAATCTGGAACCGATTTTGTTAATGATGCAGACCTTGGTGAACAGAATTGGATGCTTAACTTGCGATTCGAAGATCCATTTTGAACAACCACAAAACATAATTCCTTGTGATTAGGTATAAAGCAATTAGAAGAAAGTGCTTCATACCTTTTTCTCTGTAAAGTTGGTGCACGACAGACTGATATCCGGTGTAAAATATATATATCCTTTTTCTATGCTCTTTGTTGAAACGTTTGTGAGTGGGAAATCAGTATTTCAAGTAATGCACTTTTAAAAAGTTTCAATTTTTACTCCTTTGTACAACTATTTTTTCAACTGAATTTTATTATTTGCAAGGACGATTTACTGGCATGGCTGTTGTTTTTCAATAAACTGGTTTGATGATGCTGAAGGGGTATGTTATGTAAGATCCTCTGTGTTTTAGTGCACCTGTTTTTAACAACTTTTGTTTTAACTGCAGTTTAAACCCGTTTACTGCAGCGCAAATTCCTCTGCGGTACGGGCCTTCTATTCGGTGGGCGGGGCTGCGTTGGCCAAGGGTCATGCGCAGCACCAGGGAGGTAGTGCTCGCCTCGGCCAACGCCCGACGCGAGCATGGAACGGGTTAATTAGGCACAATATTGTTTTTATCTAGTGTTTATCTAGAGTGCTTAATGTGCACCTTACGTGAGGAGCTCTCCACAAGTAGTTGTAAATGTATAGATTTGCAACAGGTTTTCCATTGTGAGCTACAAACCCTTCTGAGGATGCTTAGTGTAGAATGATAAGAACTTTGAAGCAGGAGGCCATAGTGCTTGCCCTAAATTCCAGTTTGTCACTTGTGGAAATCACCTGCTTTCACCCACAGTCACCTGCCACCAGTAAACACTGCAAGCCCAACTTTCAAAGCCATTGGTTGATTTAAAAGTGCAAAGAGTATGCATGCTGTGATATAGCACTCTTAGACGGATTAAAATAGAGTAATATTACCCGAGTATGGTGAAGTAGTGTGCTTGGCTCATGATTTACTAAGAGCTAACCACCCTGTCAAAGTTGATTTATTGAACAGATTAGCACATTGGATTCAACTCTACAGGCATACTGAATGTATAATCGCAATGTTTGTTTAGCTTTATCAAGGAAAACCTATTTAAATTCATATTTTGGTTTCAGGCATTTTTTTTGTGTGAACAATTCAAAATCCTCGCCAACTTCTCTTTTGTTTCCCTTTATCTGTAAGTGAGGTAGGATATATTTCTGAAAATAATCAACGTCCTATATGGCACTTTCTGTAAAGTATGCACTGAAAACTGAATGACTCTAAGCGCTTTTATAAGTCGGAAGCTGGTAAGGAGTCAAAGCAGCCACATTGAGAGCCCTAAGGCCCGAGGGTGTGGAGGTTTCGGAATAATACACTACTAACAGTTAACATTATGCTTGCTGTGCAAGGAGATAAAAACGTCCAGTCAGTGTTCATTCGGGCACCAGCCTCTCTACTGAGACAGAAAGGTGTGCCAGTTTCAGGTGGGTATAGGAGACAGTACTGCCCCAGTTTATTGCAGCCGCACCGAGTACTTCACAGGTCTTTAAAAGACCATTTACTTGTAATGAGGATTTGTTGTGTTTTCACCCCTTCTTAGAGCCCCTGCACCTCCTAGGAGAAAAGGGTTTGCTTGCGCAGAATCAGGCCACAATGCTTGGCTCTACAGAATGACTCTTTTTATGTAGCCTTGGAGGAAAGTTGTATATGATCCTCAAGGGTGGGACGGGGGTGACATCGTCTTCGGCTGCACCTCCTTTTCACCCTAGTGATGCCCTTAAACTAAAAGTAAAATAGGAACACACATCAGTAACATTGGACCTGGAGCTTTTGGTGGGGTCGCTCCTAAACATTTTTTGCCTTCACTCCCCCTGTTTTCTGAAGCCTTTTTTGTTGGCTCTTAGTGCTCTGTGCACTTTACCACTGCTAACCAGTGCTAAAGTGCTTGCATGATTGTTTTGACTGGGTATACTGGTGCACCATAAGGTCATCATGTACTATGTTTTAAAAGTTAATACAATTAAACATGTAATAAAAAATGTGTTGAAAAATGCATTGCTTTGGCCTTTCTGTCTCCCAAATTTTATTGGGGGGAGAACCCCCCCAAACTCCCCCTAGCAGTGGTCAATCACTGCGCTTGCTCGCTATACACCATATGGAGGCTGGTCTCACTTATACTTTGTACTCTCTGATTCACTACTCTTGTGTCTATTTTTGGTGCTCTCCATAAGAATATCTATGGGTACATATGACTCGGTAACCTTGTGCTTCTTAAGGTCATCATCTACTGTTTACTGTGCTTAGAAAGTTAATACAATTTAATATGTGATGACAAATGGGCTGTAAAATGCACCATTTTGGCCTATCTTTTTACAAAATTTTCTTGGGGGGAGAGCACTCCCAAACCCCTCTAGTACTGGTCCGGCTCGCTCGCTACTTGCAAAACGGGGGCTGGTCTGGCTAAACTTGCCAGGGCCGCTTTCAGTTCCCAGTCCGCTCCTGGTTAAGAACAAGATACAATACAACAGAGTAGAATCCCATAGATTAGGATGTGGAGATGGGGCACCATAGAGGAGGATACTATTTGGCCCGAGACTTTCCAGAAAAGAGATTCTTGGAGGTAGCAAAGCCACCACACTAGTGCACAAACATGACCGCGCCTGCTTCTGTTTGAGGTCCCAGGGTTGCCCTTAGCATGTTTGGTGTGGTTTTCTTCAATAATAAATGGACCCAGACAAGGAGTTCTAGTGTAGGGCCATCCCCTCAATGTTACAAAGCGAAATGGAAATCACTTAGAGAAGGCTTAAATACCAGCATATATAATCCCTGTCAGAAAATACGGGACACTGAGACAGATAGGTATATGTGGTTGGAGAGGAAGGGGCAACCGCTAATTGTACAGAAACCTACACTGTATTCCTTGTGTTATAGAGGTAAAGGAATTATTCCACTCGGGACAAATGACAACTATGGAGCAATACTGCACATACCGGATATGCTTTGGTGCACCTCCATAGTGTTGGATCTGTACTGGCAGTGTGGGTAATTTGCATACCCTCAGCTCGTCCACTGATAGAATGGCCTTTGCTCCCTCATCCCCTTACACACCCAACCCTGGTCAACTCTGGGGAAGATCTGTTAGAGTTGTTCCAACATCCGCTACAGAAGAAGACCACTCATTTGCATCATGCTCAAGAAAAAAGAACTGCTGATTATTTTGGTTGGGCTCAGTTCAAGGATATTCTGGAAAAATTCAGACTGTTTACTGACACACAAGTAAATGTAGGAGGATCTGTACTCTTTTTTACAGTGCTGACAAAAGCAAAGCCCTGTTGGATACAAATAACCAGATAGGAGCTGCTGTAAATGATGAACAGTACTAAGCTCAGCCTTAACACTATCAAGGAAGAACTAAGAGCCATCTGCCTCATAGTGATGAAACATCAATATCAATATGTGTTATCATTTTATATTGACATTTTGAGAAAATTGCATCATAAGTACAATAAAGTTAATAATAACTTACAATTTGAATGATATGAATAAATATATGGAATATATGGAAAAGAAAAAGAAAAATGCATATATGATAATTACTATGCACCAATAAATAACATTTACAACTATAAAGATAAATAGTAAGGTATACAGTTGAATAAATATGTTGTGAAAGACGTTAAATATTTAAATAATGCAAGCATCATATAAAAGAAATATAAAAGTATTAAAGCAACATCAATATGTAATGGACTTGATGACCACAATGGAGGGTGGGGTGTGTGTCAAGATCTGTGTGTCCGGTTGCACATTCATCCCAGGCAACAACATGGATAACGGGATGCTCATTCTTGCCACCCAAACACTGCATCAATTACAAATGGTAATGCATGAGGAGCGAGGGGCCCCGGATCAGGAATGGTATGAAAGCTGGTTTGCCTGGCTTCCCCAGTGGTTTGCGGGACTGTGTACACCATTGCTGATGGTTCTCATTCTTGTACTGTTTTTGTGTGGTTTCCTACATTTGGGGATTTTCTGCTGCAAAAATACAGTCCTCAAATTGGGTAGAATGCAAGTAACTAGAGAAGTAGTAATAGAAACACAACAAGCCCCCATGACTATCATGAAGTGTGGGGGGTAATTGATGTAGTTGAATATTGAACTAGAGGGGGGAAGTTTAATATTGGCGTCGATTTACGCAACGGTACGCATGCGTTCAAAAACGAGATTGAATCATCACTGTTGTTGAAATCTTCCGAGGTGACGTCTTCATCAACCAGACTATGAAATACGTGGTCCGGCAGGCCCTGCGATCTAGGTCTGAGGCTACTGAATGACAGATCACAGGTGGGGTGGCAAGTAAGCAGCATTACAAAACCGTGAATAGGAAAAAACAGGATTAGACCCATAGATAGACAACAACACCACAATGTTCGGATGTATGACGTTACAACGCATACTTTTACAACGCCTACCATTACAACGAATTTTTTACAACGCAAAAACTTTTACAACGCATACCATTACAACGCAAGATTTTACAACGCAAGTACCTTTACAACGCATACCATTACAACGTAAATATTGGTAAGTATATAATATTTTTTTTAATATAAATTATTTTACATTATTAAAATATAATTAAATTTTATTTAATTTTATTTAATTAATTTAATTTAAATATAATTTAAATATAATTTTAATTTATTTTTACAAATTAACCCTGTACCCCAAAACCCCAAAACTGACCCTGAACCCTAAAAATATTTTTTTTAATTTAAATTAATTTAAATTATTAAAATATAATTAATTTATATTTAATTACATTTAATTAATTTAATTTAAATATAATTTTATTTTATTTTTACAAATTAACCCTGTACCCCAAAAACCCCAAACTGTCCCTGAACCCTAAAAATACCCCTTTACCCAAAAACCCAAAACTGTCCCTGAACCCTAAAAATACCCCTTTACCCAAAAACTGAAAACTGACCCTGAACCCTAAAAATACCCCTTTACCCAAAAACTGAAAACTGACCCTGAACCCTAAAAATACCCCTTTACCCAAAAACTGAAAACTGACCCTGAACCCTAAAAATACCCCTTTACTCAAAAACTGAAAACTGACCCTGAACCCTAAAAATACCCCTTTACCCAAAAACTGAAAACTAACCCTGAACCCTAAAAATACCCCCTTACCCAAAAACTGAAAACTGACCCTGAACCCTAAAAATACCCCTTTACCCAAAAACTGAAAACTGACCCTGAACCCTAAAAATACCCCTTTACCCAAAAACTGAAAACTGACCCTGAACCCTAAAAATACCCCTTTACCCAAAAACCCAAACATATAATATTTTAAAAATAATTATATACTTACCAATACTTACGTTGTAATGGTATGCGTTGTAAAGGTACTTGCGTTGTAAAATCCTGCGTTGTAATGGTATGCGTTGTAAAAGTTTTTGCGTTGTAAAAAATTCGTTGTAATGGTAGTTCGTTGTAAAAGTTGCGTTGTAAAGGTTGTTTCCCCAATGTTCCCAGTAGATTGACCCCAATAAAACACATATGGCCGGAGGGTTGAGCGCATTCCTAAAACACTATGAAGTTAGATGCCACATGAGTTAGAAACACTCAGCCAATCAGAGCACAGGAAACACAGTACAAGCAGTGATCTTATGCTCCTTGTACCAACATCTGGACATTGCACCCACTGACCCTCATTGTGCCCATGTAAGGTCAAGACCCACCTGCATTCGCTATCAGGTGGCCTGGTTTACAGCTCCAAGACTAGGCCCATATTCTTTTTTCTAAAATAAGATCTAAATTGTTCTAAGGTGCTCCAAAAACTGTATATATTGACTCTTAGATTTGGGGGTCTGTAGTTGGCAGAGGTAGGTACCTTTGACCAAATAGGGACCGTTGCGTCTAGTCAGGGGCTACACTTCTTAAAATAACCCCTGCTCACCCCCTTGGTAGCTTGGCACGAGCAGACAGGCTTATCACAGAGGCAGTGTGGAAAGCATTTGTGAACACATACAGTAATACAGTGACAACACTACAGATGGACACCACACAGGTTGTATTATAAAAATAAGCATGTTTATATAGACTTAACACAAACAACAAAAATCCACAATACTGTACTTTGTAATGGTAGAAATAGCTTAGTTCTCTTTAGATGGTAAATGTGACCCTTTAAGTGCAATGTACCTTTGGATGCATAACGCTATACAAACAAAAGAGTTGCAGGGAAGGTGATGCGTCGGTTCCTTACACGCAAGAACGTGGATGCGTTGGTTCCTTACTCGGGGGGAGGTTATGTGTTGGTTCCCTACTGCTGCGTAGGGGACGGTAATGAAATGGTTCCTTACCGGAGGGGAGGTGATGCGTCGGTTCTTCTCCTCATGGGGAGGTGATGCTTTGGTTTCTTACTGCGCTTCTGTGGCAGTGCGACCCGCAGCGTCGTGATGCGATGACTATCCAGTGCAATGCAACAAAAATGACATCTTCTTCTTGATGTGACAACAAAGGGGAGATGCGTGCATGCCCGACGGCCGTACAGCAACTCGGCAAATCTTCTGAGCCACGACAGGCCCTGCGACATGCTTCTCCAGTGATGTGACGGCTGCAGCGGCAACACCCTTACTCAGTGATGCGACGACAGTGACACCCATCTCCGGTGATGCGTGGCGCCTCTGTGAATCGATGCGACAGTGGCTGCGGCGGCACCCTTACTAAGTGATGCAACGACAGCGGCTGCGGCGGCGACAAGCTTCTTCTCTGTGAGTCGCGCTTCCAGCTCCCAGCGACATGCAGTCTCCCAGAAGGCCCAGCACAACAGCAGGCACTTCAAATTCCTAGCAAGGGAACTCAGGGGAGCTGGTTGGTGAAGTCTGTTATCCCTGAGACTTCAGCAGGAGGCAAGTTCAATTTCCAAGCCCTTGGAGATCTTCTACAAGATGATGAAAGTTGCACAAAGTCCTTTCTCCTTTATTTGACAGTCAGGCAACCACTGCAGGCCAATCCCCCAAACAGTACTCAGCTTAGGGATAGTCTCCTCCTTCAGTTTCTCTCTGGTTCCTTTCCCCAGCAAAGGTTCTTCTTGTTTCCCAGAAGTGATATAAAGTCCTGGTGTCTGGGCCCCAATATTTATACTGCTATTCTCTTTGTTTTCTGAAGGCAGAGAGTGTCTGCACCTAGTCCAAACCAGTTCTGGTCAGTCCCGGAGCACTTTCTTTAAGGACTCCTTCTTTCGTTTGACAGTGTGGGCCAGGGACATCTGATGCACCACAGGCGGTGGAGCCAGCAGTGTGGAAGGCAGGCACAGCCCTCTTCAGGTCCCAGGTGCTTCCCTCCCACCACTCTAACATGCAGGTGGGTTTATTCAACCCTGTGCTGATTCACACTATCTCCTGGAATCCCCCAGCCCTTGTCACTCAAACTCCAGACAAGGAATACACAACC
The DNA here is from genome assembly GCF_964261635.1 of Lissotriton helveticus. Taxonomy (NCBI): domain Eukaryota; kingdom Metazoa; phylum Chordata; class Amphibia; order Caudata; family Salamandridae; genus Lissotriton; species Lissotriton helveticus. The sequence continues at coordinate 329,156,658 of NC_136060.1, read as the reverse complement.
TAGCGGCGGCAGGCCTGGATAGTTAGGCAAGAAAATACCTACTTTCTAAAAGTGGTATTTTCAAACACAGAATATTAAAACCAATTTCCCTATAAGATGTATTTTATCATTTCTGAGTTCAGGCATACTAAACTCGAATTTCTACCTAGTTCCCTGAGTCAGTTAGGATTATAAGATGTTATAATCAAACTGCCCATTCTTGCCTATGGGGAACAGGTTGCCTTGCAATAGTGAAAAACAAGAATGGCTGTAATTCACTATCAGGACATGACACATAAATCAGGGTATGTCCTACCTTTTACCTACAATGCACCCTTCCCTTGTGCCTACCATAGGGGTGACTGATATGCAGAAAAGGGAAGGTTCAGGGGCTGGCAAGTGGGTGCACTTGCCAGTCAATGTGGCAGTACCAGACTGCACACAGGCTCTGCATTGGCAGACCTGAGACACTCTTTACAGACTGCTTCTGTGAGTGGCACAACCAGTGCTGCAAGCCCACCACCGTGCTACAAAAACACGGGTTAACCCAAGAAGTCACTGGGACCTGGGCGAGATATTGATACAAACAAAGTGGCCCCAGATAAATACCCAATTAGCTCAATCCTAATAACAAATAAGGACATACAAAAAAGTTATAACAACATTGTTTTTACTCACAACGTGTATCGTAAAAGATTCAGTCATAAGAATAAATACATAGTAAATAACATTTAATGCCCCTAAGAGAAAGGAGTGGGGAAGGGTAGTGCTGGAATGGTGAAAGTATAGAAACTAAAGAATGGGTCACTAAGACCAGGATACACCAAAAATAATGACAAATTAACACAATGGAACAATTAATTCATCATTTAATTTAAGAAATCATGCCTCAAATAAAATCACAAATAATAAACCAGGAAAGAGACTGAACACAATGGAGGAAGTGTCGACGTTTCGACCCAAATCGATGCAGGAGTGGTATAAACCTTGCTAGAGGGTCTTCATCAGGACAGGGTTTGCGGGAGGTGGGGCAATAGATCTGTATGGGGAATTAGAAATAAACTTTACTATGGGTCACAAAGGATCCCGAAAAGCTCATAAAATTAATAAAAGGCCGAGATGGGAACATAGTCATATCTTATGAACAAGAGGAATACATCATTGGTAGCAAGAGAGTCGTTACGGATAAGTATCTTATGAGGCAAGCTGATTGGAAGACCTCAAACGCACAATCGGTCATTGGTCAGTAGGAGTCAACCGATAACAAGTACTACATGAAGATAGTTAATACATGGTATGCTTGTACCGGACATGTGCTTGATGGAGCGAGATAGAAAACAAAATTTTGTTTAAACTCGCAAAGTCACATTTCCATAACATGAATAAAATTATTAATGATTTGTGATATGTCGTGCTAATACAACCTAGATTAAACTTTACACGTGGGGGGACTAACATGTGTGCTCATAAACGTGCATAAATGTTGCATCTTTTTGTTCGTGCAAAATAATAAAATAATTTATTGTTTTCGTTTTTGTCATTACTAACTGCTGCATATTTAAAATAAGCATGTGCTTGTTTTGCTTATTCTTGTCTGTATGATGTCATTTCTACTATTCTAGGTGCATATGGGTCTCATAGAAAAACGGAGACTGGTAAATATAAACGCTGCTTTATTTGTTTGCAATGGCTAGGTAACATTTTGATTAATCGGGTGGGTTAATTATTTAGTAAACCATGGGGTGGATACAGAATATACTTTATTTCTTACATTAATACTTTTCTTGTGTTTGTTTTATACTAGAAATCATAAGTTGCCTGCTTTTGAGGCCTAACTATTTGAGCCGCACAAAAAGAGCTAATTCATATTTCTGCAGAAAGTCACGAGACGCCCATTCTGAATTAAAACGTTTATTGAAGCTGCATTCACAAAGCGAAAACTGATGAGCTGACATCATTCTGTCGGACATGGCCAAGGTCGAAAGTGAACTTTTTGTCAGTCCTTAACTTGGCATCCGCGGAAGTTGCACTGTAAGACTATGGAAGCTGCGAGGATGACTTAAAACAAAGTTGCAATCGCAGGAAGCCTCTGGCTTCACTTGGAAGAGACAATGGTCTTTGTAAGACATGAATTTGTGGAACTTTTTAAGAATCGGGTGACATGTCACTTGTCACTCTCAGCCAATGGGACGTCGAGTATTTCTGAAAACTTTCCTTTGCTAGTTTAGTTAGCGTAGAAAGGTATAAAAAGTCATGCCCTTAGGGTTGGGCTGGCTGCTGCTTTCTGACTTTCCGATGAGGGTGATGTGCTGCTGGACTTTGCGTGGAGCACGTAAGAATCCTCAAAGATCTTTACTTTAATTTCTGTCTATTTAGCTCAGTTAGGAAAATATGTTTTAGAAATGCTAAACTTTATTTAATTCTTTGAAGTTAATTCAATTGCTTAAATTGTATTTTTCTTATTTCTTACCATCATGCTTGCTTTATTGCAAATAAATTTCATATATAAGACTTACAACATATATACCATAATTTAGAAAATAAAATCTTACTTTTGACAAACAAGCTGGTCTTGGTTATTTAGAAGTGTAGGTTACCTTTAGCTAGATCACGTCGCCTATGGTGGTCGTTTAAATGGTTGGGTTTTATTCTAATGACAATATTCTTTCTGCAAATGTATAAATATGTTTATAGTTTGTAAATAATGTGTATATAGATTTATTTGACCACCTGATTCAGTAGGCCCAAAAATATATCAGGTTCATAAATGGGTCCATGTATAGTTTAGAATTTTGTTATTAGGTTATGAAATTGGGTAGCGTAGTTTATGATATATTTTCTATAGCCCGCTGGATCAATTATCTGGTAGCAGAAATTGATGGTTGCTAAGGGGTAACCAAGGTAACATGTTGGTTGCTAAGGATTGCGTCATGGTATGCAAATAGGATCAATGTTTTAACACTCGTTAAGTTCGTTTTTCGTGCCTATCTGTAAGCTATACCGGTATAGATTGTGTGGCGAGAAATTAGTCACGCAAGCCATCTGTTCGTTTGTAGTGATATCGCCGAGTATCACAAGAGGTATCGCCGTGTACCATAGTGTTGTCGCCGAGCAGCACAGTTTTAGGGCTAGGTCTGAATCTTGTATAGTGAGGATTTTCTAAGAAATCAAAGCAGCATGAGAATAGGGACAAAGCGCCTTCCATAAAACTCACTGTGATGAGAGTATTAGTTATATCCAAGCTTGAGTGAAGGGTAAAATTTAACGTCGGTGCATGATTATCTATAAACAGGTTAGAGTCCTGTACGGGTACATGTTTCATATCTATAAACAGGTGAGAGCCCTGTACGGATAACGTCGTTATTTTGCTAACGGTGCATGATTTCTATAAACAGGTGAGAGTCCTGTACGGATTTCGTGTGTGTTTGAATTTAGGGAATTTTCCGTGTAAAAGTGCGAGTTTGAGTTGTATTTTATGTTCAAGTGGAACTCTTAGAACTTTCACTTCGCGGTGGGTTCAGAGCAAAGCGAGTTCATAATTATACGTGTTAGAAGGGTGGGGTAAGGTTACTCTACTGACAATTGAATATTATCCTTAGTGTGAATAGCGCCGTCTATTCCGAAGTGTGGATACTTGAATGTATGTAAACTATCCTAATTAGTGAAACGAACAGATGTTGTCTTTATAAGTCATTGTTAAGAATTAATTTACACTGAAAAGTGTTCTTAAAATGGCGCTGTGAAAAGATTTTGTGAAGGAGGGGTAAGCGCCAGGAGGGAGAAGCGAGAAACCGCAGCTGCTGTGTACGTCACAGAGCCGCGCTGGGATTGGGTGACCTACGTCACAAGCTGTATTCTGATTGGCTCCTGAGTCTCTGACGGCCTGTGAGCTGATTGGTCCTTAGGAAAATCTCCAAAATTATTGGTCGAGCTGAAAAGTGACGCAGCTCAACTAACATTGGCTTGTTGGTGTGTTTCGCGCACGGATTGGTTGTTTTGCGGAACATCCCGGAAATATTTTACGAACGATTTTGTGAATTAAATTTAACTTTTAAAAATGAGTTATCATTTTAAACATGTTGAGAAAAAGACAACATTATTTCAGAAATTTAAGAATTTATTTTCACCTGACAAGAAAATCGAAACGCGAGGTGGTAAACTACTTCATAAGTATAAAACACCTGCAGCGTACATGGAAGGTGAATACGGATATCATACTGTCTTATGGTTCGACAGTTGGAAGCGTTATACTAAAAACGATGGTGTTTTGACTTGGCCTGATGATGGATCATTTAATGTAAGAGTTTTAAGAAACTTACGAGAGAAAATGAATGCTCTTGTTCCAAAACCGAGACCAACTCAATTTGAAGCTTTAGTTGAGTGGGAAGATGAGATGTATCAGTTACAAAGAGAAGCTAGTGGAATTAAAAGACCTTCTAAAAATCCATCATGGAAAAGAGAAACTCATGAAGATAGATTACGAATGTGGAGACAGGGAAACATGAGTGAAGGATTGTATTTAATTCATGAAATGGTAATGGGTTCTCCTACAGGAAAATCTATGGAAAGTGAATCTGAGGATGCAATTATGGAAGAAATATATACAACTGCTAAAAATAAACAGCCTAATCAGCCTTTGAGACCTTCTAGATCATGGTCTACTCCGGTGGTTTCTACTGAAACTTCACCGAGTGCACCTCCAATTAGTGAAGCTCCTAAACTTTATCCAAATAATTGTGAAATCACTGAAACTCCTAGAAGACCAGAATTTGAGAATGCTCGAAATGAGGGTAGACATTTTTCAATGACTCCAAGAGCAAGGGAACCTCCAAAAGAATATACAAGAGAGACAAGAAATGTTGAGGATGATGATTATAATGAATACTTAAGGTCTAAAGAAGAATTAATCAAAAGAATGACAAAAGGCATGGAAGCTGTCACAGTTCCAGTAACAATAGGTCCTGTTCAGCCTGTATTTGAACAAAGAAATACAAACAAAACTGGATTAACTATTCCTTTAAATACAGAAATTCAAAAGCCTGCTGAAAAATTTTATTCAGATTTGACAGAATTAAACACTTCTAGATCGAGAATGCCTGATTTAACCTTTAATGAGGATTTATCTCCAAAAACACCAATGGGTGCTATGTCAGATGTAGGAAGTCCTGAAGTCAGGGTAACTACACCAAAGCTTGATGTGGCCAAATTAAAAGCAAATATAGAAGAATTAATAATTGGAACAATTGGCCCAGATAGTTTAAATTACTATCGAGATGATGAACTACTATTCATTTGCAAAAGTATTCAGTGGAAAACGAAAAATAAATATGATCAATTAGAGGATCTAGCTGCAGAACTTGAAATCGATGTGAGTAAACAAAAGAATTTTGCAAAACATTACAGATTAGATTTTTCAGAAAGTGACATTGAGAGTTTGAACTCAATGGGAAGAATAGTTCACATTAAAGATTTAATTGTCTATATCAAAAAGCTAGGAGAACTGAACAAATGGAGAGTGAAATGGACTAAAAGGAAGGAAGATGAAAGATTAGAAAGAATGTCAAAACAATTTCCAATGAGAGAAGTTGCAGGTGGAGGATATGTTCATGTCCCATGGTCGAGACAAGACATTCTGTTATTCACAAATGACTTTCCAAAATTAAGAGAGAAACCTGTTGAGTGGTACAGGCAAGTCGATAGATTTATCAAAGTGTCAAAAGTTCTGTGGATTGATTTGGATGGATTTTTTGACATTGTTGTTCCATCTGATCTTTGGACAGAATGTAAAATATCTATTAGTTGGCCAAAAACAGAACCTGAGCGAATTAAAGAAACAGGTGCCCCAAATCCACTTGTAATGGATTTTTATGAGAAAGTAATTGTTTGGATGAAAAACAAAATTCCACCCAAAGAAGTTGATTGGGTTAAAATAGAAAGAACAGAGCAGGAAACAAAAGAATCAGTTCATTCTTTTTATGAAAGACTACTGTTAATCTTTAAACAATACAGTGGTTATGAAAAATTAGATGAGAAAGACATGAGTCATTTTATCTATAGATTTGTTTATGGACTAAAACCTGAAATTGGAGAAATGATCAGAACTAGTATTGTCGGATGGCAAGCACTATCTATAGATGATATTCTGAGAAAAGCAAAATATTGTAGCGATGAATTAGAAGTAAAACAGAAGAAGCTAAAGGAGAAAGCCATGTGGGCACAGGTAAAAGTGGCTGAGCAACAGATTGCCAGCATGGGAAATAAGAACACTAATTTTGTTCAAACTGGAAATACGAACCAGATACAAGGAAAGTTTAAAGGTAATAATTTCCAAAAGAAATTTAGCCCAAAAATAGAAGAGCTGAAACAAAGATTACCTTGTTTTAATTGTGGCGAAATTGGACATTGGAGGGACGAGTGTCCTCATCCTCCTAGAAACTTAAAGAATCCCTTATTGAATCCACAGATGCAGAATGGTGTTAACGTACAGCAACAGCTACAGATGCAACAGGGGTTAAATGAATTTAATATTCAGCGACAGTTACAACAACAGCAACAACAACAGGTGAATAATCGTCAGGACCAGTTGCCACAACCACCTTTTCCGAATTGTGGGGGAGTTCAAAAATATAATCCAAACGTGGGATTTCAGGGATGTGAACAGGTAATAAAACCACAAAAACAGCAAAAACAGCAAAGGGTTCAAATGCAAAATGCTTCACAACAATTTTTATTAACAGAAAGCCAAGACAGTGATTCTGATGATTATTGCTGACGGTGCCCGAGAGAGGAGGAAGAGTGTGTTGTTGGAGCCACTCTTGAGGTTGACCAGTCTGGTCCTTATGTAAACGGGAAAGTTAATGATGTAGACATCACTTTTCTAGTGGACACTGGTGCTACCCGTTCTACTGTTAGATCAGTGGAAATTGAAAACCTACCTCTCTCTGGGGATACCATCCAAGTTGTCGGAGTAAGTAATCAGCAAATTAAAACAGATTTAACTGATCCAGTACCAGTTGAAATTGGAAATTACAGAGACAAACACAGATTTGTGGTTTGTAATAGTAGTCCAGTAAATCTATTAGGTAGAGACATACTATGTAAGATGAATTGCAGAATATATTGTTCTCCTGAAGGAGTTGAGTTACAAACAATGGAGGAAGATGGTTTGTACAGAATGACAATGATGATGATGGAAGCAGAAGAAACAAAATTGTTTCATGCATTTGAAGAAAAAGATTTACCTGAAGAGCTAAAAGAAACAGTGAAATCTGAAATATGGGATTTTACTGGGAATGAGATGGGTCTGATGAAAAACGTAGATCCTGTTAAAATTGCATTGAAGCAGGGAATAGAATTTCCAAACACTCCACAATATAAAATGAAAACTGAGACAATTGAAGGTATTACACCTGTAATTGAAAAATTAATCAAGCAAGGTGTATTGAAAGAAATGAAGAGTAGCTCTTGTAATTCACCAATTATGGGAGTTAAAAAGGCTAACGGAACATTTAGGATCGTACAAGATCTGAGAAAGGTTAATCAAATTGTTATTCCATGTTGTCCTGTGGTTCCAAATCCAGCAGTGATTCTATTTCAGATTCCATATGATGCTGAATGGTACACAGTCATTGACCTTTGCAATGCATTCTTTACTGTTCCTCTACACCCAGACAGTTATGAAATCTTTGCTTTCAGATTCCAAGGTAAGACCCTTGGATGGACAAGAATCCCTCAGGGCTATACAGAAAGTCCTTCAATCTTTAACGAACTGTTAAAAAGATCATTAGAAGATTTAGACTTACCAGGTAGGTCTACGTTGGTGCAGTATATTGATGATTTGTTAATTGCTGCAAAGACAAGAGAAAATTGTGTAACAGACACAATAATTCTGTTAAATCGCCTTGCAGAAGAAGGACATAAAGTGTCCCCAGCAAAACTACAGTTTTGCAAACAAGAAGTAAAATATCTTGGTCACAGAATTGCAAAGGGAAAAAGACAAGTAACAATAGAGAGAATAAAAATGATTCAAGCAATGTTACCGCCAAGAACACAAAGACAGGTCAGAATGTTCTTGGGAATGGTAGGTTACTGTCGACAATGGATAAGTGGATTTTCAGTAATTGCAAAACCACTACAAAGACTGACCAAATCAGATGTAAAAGATCCAATTATTCTCAATGATGTTGAGATGGAATCTTTTGAAAACTTGAAAAAGAGCTTATGCCAAGCTCCTGCTTTGGGTATGCCAAATTATGAGAAAGATTTTGAACTGTATTGCAGTGAGAGAGAAGGATGTGCATTATCTGTGTTAATTCAGAGACATGGAAACCTAAAGAAACCTATTGCATACTTCTCTGCAGTTCTTGATCCAATTGCAAAAGCATTACCAGGTTGTTTAAAAGCAGTTGCAGCTACAAGTATCAGCCTTGAACAAAGTGAAGGAATCATTATGGGATTTCCTGTAAAAGTTTTTGTGCCTCATTCAGTTGAAATATTACTGACAAGAGGTAAGACTCAACATTTAACAAGTAGCAGATTGACAAAGTATGAGAAAATCATACTGGGAGCAGATAATGTTTCGATTTCAAGATGTTTGAATCTGAATCCTTCTACATTACTGCCTGATTCTGAAATCGTTAATGACATTGAGACAGAACATGAATGTTTAGATGTCATGGAATTCTGCACAAAACCAAGAAAAGACATCAAAGACAGACCTTTGCCTGAATCGGATTTTGTCTACTTTGTAGATGGCTCATGCTTAAGATCCGAAGGTGGTGTCTTGAAAGCTTCATACTCAGTTTGTACAGTCGAAAATATTAAAGAAGCATCATGTCTTGAAGGAGTTCGTTCAGCTCAAGTAGCTGAATTGATTGCTTTAATTCGTGCATGTGAAATATCAAAAGATATAAGAGTTACCATCATTACTGATAGTCAATATGGGTACGGAGTTGTGCATGATTATGGACAACTCTGGTCACAGAGAGGATACATGACATCAACAGGGTCACCAATTAAAAATGCAGTTTTCATTAGAAGATTAATTGAAGCAATACAATTGCCAAAAGAAATTGCCATAGTCAAGTGTGCAGCACACACTAGAGGGACTGATTATATTTCCAAAGGAAATGCCTTCGCAGATGAAACAGCAAAGTACTGCGCAAGGAAAAATTATTCTTACAATCGGAATAGAAGTACAGAAACTGATTCAAATTCATTAATGCTAACAACTATTGTAGAAACATGGAATGAGATTAGAGATTTACAAAACGAAGCAGATGATGAAGAAAAAGACCAGTGGTTAAGATCAGATTGTAGACAACGTGATGAAGATGGAGTGTGGGTTTACAAAGATGGGAGAGTAGTTTTACCAAATTGCATGATTTCTGACATGGCCAGATTATATCATGGTCCTGCACATTTAGGAAGAGATTCTATGGTCAGACTGTTTAAAGAAACATGGTTCAATACCAAATTTAGAACCATTGCAGAATCTTTTTGTCAAAGGTGTTTGTCATGCCAACAAATGAATCCTAACAGAAAATCAGTGGTGGGGACAGGAATAATTGGTCGAGAGGGTGGTCCCTTTACCAGGTTACAAATAGATTTCATTGAAATGCCCTTACACAACTGTTTGAAATATGTACTTGTAATTGTATGCTTGTTCTCAAGATGGGTAGAGGCTTTCCCTACACGACATTGTGATTCAATTACAGTAGCAAAACTATTGCTCAGAGAAATCATCCCAAGGTACGGTTTTCCAGTCACTATTGAGAGTGATGGAGGAAGCCATTTTGATAACAAACTGTTGAAGTTAATTTGCGAAGCTATGAGTATTGAGCAGAAAATACACTGTGCATACAGACCAGAGGCATCAGGTGTAGTTGAACAAATAAATGGAACTATCAAAAACAGAATTGGGAAAATGTGTCTAGAGACAGGAGTGAAGTGGACTGATGCTCTTCCACTTGTTTTGATGTCAATAAGAAGTACACCAGATAAAAAGACAGGTTTGAGTCCTCATGAAATTTTAATGGGAAGAGTTATGAGGCAAGCTTTTGTACCTGTAGGTAAACTGTTGAGCATAAATGACAGTGCAATTTTGGATTACTGTAAAAGGTTATCTGATATGGTAACTTCTGTGTCTAATCAGGTGGGAACTGAAGCACAATCAAATGACAAAGTTTTGACACATGATCTGAGACCTGGAGACTGGGTCAGAACGAAAGTACATCGGAGGAGGAATTGTCTATCTCCTAGATGGCAGAAACCTAGGCAGGTAATCTTGATCACTACTAATGCTGTAAAGTGCAGAGGATTGAAGCGTTGGATTCATCCAAGTCATACTATTCCAATACCAACTCCTGAGAATTCTGATGTTGAAAGTGATACCACAGATGACTCTGATTCTGAAGCAGAAGACAGAACAGAAGGTGAAGTAATTCCAGATTCTGAAGATCGACAAGAAAGTCGACATCTGGAAACTGTGCCAGTGAATGGAAATCTGACAAGAAAAGACTTAGAAATAATTGAAATAGATTCTGAAAGTGAAGAGAATCTGTTAAAAGGAAAGATAACTGAGGATTCGGTTGTCTATATTGAAGACAAAGAAGCTGAACCGAAAGAAGTTTTAGACCAGGAGAGTATCGAAAGGCAGAGAACAAGCTCTGAAGTAAGGAACAAAAATCCGAAATCTGGGAAGCTAGAGGTAATTGAGGAAGAGGAAGAGAACGAATTACCGAGTACCAGTGATGGAAGACAAAGTGAAGTTCCTGAAGGAGTGAAATTGCCATATAGAGAAGTTCCTGAGTCAATTGAAATTCCAGACTACGAAACTGAGGAAAGTGACGTGGAAGGTGGAAGTGAAAGCAGAAAGAAAAGGACTTGGAAATCTGAATCGAATAATTCTGAACCAAAGAAAAAGTACGTGAGAAAAGCAGACTACTGGCCTGGTGGGAGATTGAGAGTCAGATTGATTAAAAAGCCAATAGAACAAGTTGAAGAAATCAGTAGTCAAAAGAGTCCTGGAAAAGAGGTTGGAGTTGGAAGGAAAATAGAAGTGATATCAAGAAAAGGGAAGAGAATAATTAGACCAAACCAGAAATACAAGTCTCCTGAGTGGACTTACTTAGTAATTCCACCTGTTATAGACATATATGATAGTAGTGAAGAAGAAAACGAAATCCAAGAAATTAGTGACAATGATTGAAGTACAAATTTATTAAATTGGCATAAGGCTGAAGAAATCCTGTTAGTTGACACAAGGTCGAAGAAAACTGTCTAGTAGAAGAAAAACTTATGTATGACATAAGGTCGAAGAAATCTTGTTTAGGGTTATAAAAAGAAAAATATTTTAAAAGGAGGGTGTATATAAATTTTAAATTTTATTTTTATTTTTTATTTTATTTTTGAGGCTAAAACTAACCTAAAAATGCCTTACATTAAGGAGAGCACTTCAAAATGCTCTGTTTTTAAAAGATGCTGTAAGATGACTCTGGTGTGTCTGCTCATTTTAGTTCTGCTCTGGTTGATACTAGCTGTGATTATACCTTTAGAAATGAATAGAGAATTACACAAAGTTAACATAACAAGCAAAGCTCTGGTTAGCCAAACTAAACATAGTGCATCTGCAAAAGTTATTGATCATCAGCCTAACATTCATCAAGATAAATCAATAGGTGATTTTTCAAGCAATACATTCACAAAGCTTTTGAGTGAATATGTAAAGGTAATGGATGCAAAGGATTGTTATGTGTGCGTTAAGTTACCCGCTTCTGTTTCTGAGGGAGTAACATATAATATGCTTCCTCTCACTTATGCTGTTACATGTAGTGTATTAACTAGTTTATTTTATCAAACTGGTCGTTTAGAATATTACTATTCAAATTATGATGAGATTTTTGCTAATGTTAAAATTGATAATGCTTTAAATAAGCATAAGAAAGCTAAACAATTAAGAGAATATTTCCTTGTTACTAACGAACTCACTTATGAGTATGCTTACAAGAATAATCTAACATGTAAATTAAGTGCTGAAGGGAAGAAATTTCTGAATATGGTTGAGGAGAGAAGAGCAATTTATAAGAGAAATGAATTAGTCAAGCAGACTAAGTCATCATTCTGGCAAAAAGAGGATGAGAAACTAAATGGCAAAATGCTTGAAAATATTGCAATTCACATAGACAAACCTGTTAGTGGAAAGCTTTGCATTAGAAGAGATAACACACTTTTTGATAATTATTTTGTAGGTGCAAGCAACTGTGAAGATACTTATCAGATTATGGGAGGTTGGGGATTTAAAGGTGGAAAAGATCCTATCTTTCCTGGAATTTATTTTGTTTGTGGTGACAAAGCCTACTACAACCTTCCAGACCATTGGTATGGAACTTGTTATGTGGGAATTGTTTTTCCTAAAGTGTTTCATGTTGACAGAGATTCAGAAGGGTTATTTAAAATCCATAATTATGTAAATAGAGCTAAAAGAGAAACTTTTACTGAAGTTCTGGGAGATATTTTTCAAGCTGTAATACCTTTTGTTGGTATAACCCTAAATGCAGGGAGAATCAGAAAATTGTCCACTATAGTTGATAGATTATCAACTGACACTGCTGATGGATTTCAATTAGTGAATGTTGAAGTTATTGCAATTAGATCCATGGTAATTCAAGACCGTCTTGCTTTAGACATACTCCTAGCAAAGGAGGGAGGAGTCTGTGGCATTTTACATGTCCAACATTGCTGTACATATATACCGGATGAAAGTAAAAATATTGAAATGTATATTAAGAATATCACACAAATGCATTCTGAAATAATTCCTTTAGAAGAAGAAGATTTTACTGGGAAACTTTCAAATAGGTTTCAAGCAATTAAAAACTGGTTTCATAATATCGGAAGTTCAATTCTTGGCAAGATTCTGGCACCTTTGATTATAATTATATTCATTTTTATTTTGACTAAAGTAGGTTGTTTGTTGCATAAAAGAAAGAAGCATTTGAGAGAAAAGAAGAGAATTTATAAACTAAGAAAAGAAGAGGAAAGGGAGATTGAGTTGCAGGAGTTACATAGAGAGCGTCATGTTAATTGTAAAGATTATGCTGAAACAGACTTTTAGGTTTACTAATACAATGAATTTGAATTGATTTCTTATAAATTAAATTTACCAAATTTTGAGTGCTGGTGTGGTGATTTGTTAATCACCAGATGAGGGAGTTGATGGAGCGAGATAGAAAACAAAATTTTGTTTAAACTCGCAAAGTCACATTTCCATAACATGAATAAAATTATTAATGATTTGTGATATGTCGTGCTAATACAACCTAGATTAAACTTTACACGTGGGGGGACTAACATGTGTGCTCATAAACGTGCATAAATGTTGCATCTTTTTGTTCGTGCAAAATAATAAAATAATTTATTGTTTTCGTTTTTGTCATTACTAACTGCTGCATATTTAAAATAAGCATGTGCTTGTTTTGCTTATTCTTGTCTGTATGATGTCATTTCTACTATTCTAGGTGCATATGGGTCTCATAGAAAAACGGAGACTGGTAAATATAAACGCTGCTTTATTTGTTTGCAATGGCTAGGTAACATTTTGATTAATCGGGTGGGTTAATTATTTAGTAAACCATGGGGTGGATACAGAATATACTTTATTTCTTACATTAATACTTTTCTTGTGTTTGTTTTATACTAGAAATCATAAGTTGCCTGCTTTTGAGGCCTAACTATTTGAGCCGCACAAAAAGAGCTAATTCATATTTCTGCAGAAAGTCACGAGACGCCCATTCTGAATTAAAACGTTTATTGAAGCTGCATTCACAAAGCGAAAACTGATGAGCTGACATCATTCTGTCGGACATGGCCAAGGTCGAAAGTGAACTTTTTGTCAGTCCTTAACTTGGCATCCGCGGAAGTTGCACTGTAAGACTATGGAAGCTGCGAGGATGACTTAAAACAAAGTTGCAATCGCAGGAAGCCTCTGGCTTCACTTGGAAGAGACAATGGTCTTTGTAAGACATGAATTTGTGGAACTTTTTAAGAATCGGGTGACATGTCACTTGTCACTCTCAGCCAATGGGACGTCGAGTATTTCTGAAAACTTTCCTTTGCTAGTTTAGTTAGCGTAGAAAGGTATAAAAAGTCATGCCCTTAGGGTTGGGCTGGCTGCTGCTTTCTGACTTTCCGATGAGGGTGATGTGCTGCTGGACTTTGCGTGGAGCACGTAAGAATCCTCAAAGATCTTTACTTTAATTTCTGTCTATTTAGCTCAGTTAGGAAAATATGTTTTAGAAATGCTAAACTTTATTTAATTCTTTGAAGTTAATTCAATTGCTTAAATTGTATTTTTCTTATTTCTTACCATCATGCTTGCTTTATTGCAAATAAATTTCATATATAAGACTTACAACATATATACCATAATTTAGAAAATAAAATCTTACTTTTGACAAACAAGCTGGTCTTGGTTATTTAGAAGTGTAGGTTACCTTTAGCTAGATCACGTCGCCTATGGTGGTCGTTTAAATGGTTGGGTTTTATTCTAATGACAATATTCTTTCTGCAAATGTATAAATATGTTTATAGTTTGTAAATAATGTGTATATAGATTTATTTGACCACCTGATTCAGTAGGCCCAAAAATATATCAGGTTCATAAATGGGTCCATGTATAGTTTAGAATTTTGTTATTAGGTTATGAAATTGGGTAGCGTAGTTTATGATATATTTTCTATAGCCCGCTGGATCATGCTCAAATGTGATTCAGGATAAGTTCAGGGACAAGTAAATATAGAGTAAGTCTACAAGACATGTGAACAAGCATACCTTAAATTGATACAATAATGTAGTGGGTATGGTTCAAAAGTGGTAGACTCTTGAGGATGCAGAAGTAGAGTTATGTCTAAAAAAACAAGAATATCCTTTTAGATAACTTAAACAAAAGATTATACATCAATGTCAACCTCATAGGTAATAACAATTGCCAGGACTAGGTGTAAAGTTCACTGGTAACAACAAAAGGGTGTGAGTGTATACAACTGTAATCAAATTGACATGTATACCTTGTTCTACAGATACCGGGTCTAAAGGGGCAACACATCACAGTGAATAGTAATTACCACATTTTGGCTAGGCGAAAGATGCATGATTTAATTGAAAAACATACCTCCCGTCAATGTCTATACGAGGAATGAAGTGATGCGAGTAGCTCAAAATCTGCACCGCAATTAAAGTAGAGAGAGAAAACCACTGTTCAATATTTGCATCTCATATGGGTGCACACTACTGATATAAATTTAGTAACACTTGCGTGTGAATTGGCATACCTTTTAATAAAAGGGGGCCGTTGACAATAGGGGTTCACACGTAGATGTATAAGGTGGCAGGTATTGATCGCTGTCGAACTGTGGATGGTTAAGCACAAGAATGTAGACTTTATAGGGTGCAGAAGGAATATAATCGAGCCATCGTTTGTAAACACAGTAGACCACTGAGGGCACTTATGAAATGACATACCTGCCGATAGCAAAGATGCAGCAGAGAAAGGGGGTTCCGCTGTAGTTTTAGACAATGACGTGCGTGGATCCCCTCTGAATCATACGGTGTGGCGATCCTCGTCCGCTCAACAAAACTATGACATGGCGGGACAACATATAGGTATTATGGTCCCCACATTAGTAAAATGTCACATTCAATGCGTTCAGGGTAGCATACCTAACTAAGGAATGGCAAGGTAATGTATTGGGATCTTAGCTTGTAAACTCAACAAAGCAGCTTTCGTCGCTTTCAAATAGACATACCTGCAGGGATTCGGCCGGCAAAAGGAGATATGGGAATTCAAATGTTGTTTCAAAACGTGTGTAGGTCACCGCTGAAGAGTGTGTTGTAGTGGTTCTCATCAGCTCCACAAAGTGAAATCTGAGGGATAGCGGGACAGAGTCTAAATGTTTTGGTTCCCACGTTAAATGGAAAATCATGCGCAGAGCGTTTAAAGTAACATACCTGGTAAACGTAGGAGTACCACGTAAAATGGAGGTATGCAAACAAAGACCACTAGTATCTTCTGCGATTGGTGATTCGTAAAGGGCAGGATCTGCAAATCGGCAGGGTAATTTATTAGTGCCCTTGCCAGTTATACAATTGCAGCGTTAGGGTCATAGAATCGCTTAGCACAAGACGTACCGTATAACACGAAACACCGCGGACTAGTCAGGAAATCCTAGAAGGCACTGCTCATCGTTTGACTCAAACGTCAGTAACCGCTAAAGCTGCTTCCTATAGTGTTCCGATCACGTGACCCATACTAATCATGGTCACAGAAAGGGGACTTGACGAAAGCGGAAGGAGTCTATATTTTGCCAACCCCGATATATAATATAACCCTGAAGATACAATCATAATGAAAAATGGTTCCTAATGTACAGTATCTCGAGACAGAGGAAATTATAAAAAGTTAGTGTGTTTCGTCGCGATCACTCATATAACCATGTGTGTTGCTCATAGATATTCTTATACAGAAGATCGATTATAGGGAAATCAAAAAGTGCACATACATAAAAGCCCTTATTAGCTTAAGCCATAGCAGTGATGAATAATTGCCAAATAGCTCACATATTGAACACAAAATTGATATGTAATATCATTAACATTACGGCGTACCTATCGAACATTATGGTAAAGGCCGTCAGTATGAAAAGATTATTTTTGTGCATTCAAGGAGTTGGTACAGATGACACAGCAATATACTGGCCAACATTTTATATTTACAAATTGGCCATTTGAGCAAAGGTACTCTCAGTTTCATTAAGGCCCGCCTTTACTGAGTCAAACAGAAACATCCATTTGGCTTCACGGGTATTGAGAACATTTGAAATACTGCCTCCCCTAGCACCTAGTGTGACTTTCTCAAGGATGACCCACCTCAGGCTCTCTGGTGTATGTTGTTTGGCTTTGAAGTGATCGACTAATGGGGCTCCCACTACCTCACATCTAATTCTACTTGTATGTTGTAGGATCCTGACTTTTGCCTTTTGCTGAGTCTGGCCAATGTAGATTAGATCACATTCACATAAAATGGCATAGATTACGTTCTGGGTGTTCCAGTTCGTAAGTAATTTTTGTGAGATTTTGTGATCCTTATATTCAAAGACCTTTGTCTGGATTGTATTGTCACAGGCTTTGCACTTAGTGCATTTGTGATGCCCTGTGACAGGTGGGAGATTCCACAGTGATAGAACGGTGGTAGGTTCTATGGGAGGGAGAAATGATCGGACTACGTGGTCTCTGATATTCTTATCTCTTTTGAAAGCGTGTAGAAGCAATGTTGGATATCCAGTATCATCGGATATTAGTGACCAATGTTTATTAATGATCTTTTTGATCCTGTTACTCTCTGTTGTGAAAGTGGTTACACAGACCATACGAGTATTTTGTTCCTCATTGCATTGTTTAGGTTGTAGTAAACATTCCCTGGGATTGTACCACACTCGTTTTTTGGCTCTCTTAACCAGACGCCGGGGGTATCCTCTCTGTATCAATCTATTCATCAGATCGTCTGCTTGCTCCATGTAATGTACTTTATCTGAGCAGTTCCTGCGAATTCGCAAAAACTGCCCGATGGGCAAGTTATCCCGAAGGGATCTGGGATGATGACTCCCATACTGAAGGAGCGAATTCCGCTCAGTGGGTTTACGGAAAAGTGTCGTCTTCAAAATTCCATCATCATTATAGATCGTAAGGTCAAGAAAATCAACATGAGATGAATTAGATTTGAATGTGAATTTAATGTCAGCAGACTGTAAATCCAACCAGGCTTGAAAGGCAGAAAGCTCAGTATCTGTTCCGTTCCAAATGAGTAGGATATCGTCTATATAGCGGACCCACACTCCAAGATGAT
Organism: Lissotriton helveticus; assembly: GCF_964261635.1. Taxonomy (NCBI): domain Eukaryota; kingdom Metazoa; phylum Chordata; class Amphibia; order Caudata; family Salamandridae; genus Lissotriton; species Lissotriton helveticus. The sequence continues at coordinate 329,138,780 of NC_136060.1, read as the reverse complement.
GTTTGAATGGGTTCCGCTCATTCAGAATAATGTCTTCTTCAAAGGCCGCCATATAAAGAATGGCCAGGTCTGGGGCAAATGTGGCCCCCATCGCCACTCCCTTGGTTTGTAAATAAAAGTGGTCCTGAAACATAAAGAAATTGTGCATCATGGCCAGCCGTAGAAGTCCTATGATGAAATCTGTCGGTACTGGTAATGGGGCAGTCCTCTGATCTAGGTAATGTGTCATGATGGTCAGGGCCTCCTCTTGCAGGACACTTGTATATAGCGAGGTTATGTCACAAGTAACCAGCAACTCTTTGTTTGCATCATATGGTAGGCCATCCACAATGCTTATAGTGTGCATGGTGTCACGAAGATAGGTGGGTGTCGCCTCCGCTAAGGGTTTGAGGAAGAAATTGATATATCGACCCAATGGTTCCAGCATGGACCCGCACCCCGATACAATGGGTCTGCCAGGTGGCTCCCTCAGGTTCTTATGTATCTTTGGTAAGGTGTATATAGTCGGTAGCCTTGGAGTCTGTTGATTTAAATAGTTGAATTCCAACTCAGTCAGGAATCCTTCATCAAGGCCCGACCTGGTCAAATGTAGGATATCAGAAGCAAGAGCCATTGAGGGATCAGTATTGAGGCTTCTGTAGCTGATGCCATCATTCAACTGTTTGTAGATTTCATTCTTGTAGTTTTTAATGTTCTGAACCACGATGGCACCGCCCTTATCTGCCGATTTAATTATTATTTCTCTGTTGTTCCCAAGAGATTGAAGGGCTTTCTACTCATTCTTCTTGATGTTGAACGGATGGTATCGATGTTTGTCCAGAATCTGATTAACGTCTCGTAAGACCACTGCTTCATAAGCTAAAATTTTGTGTGACATGGTGCTCGCGGGCGGTACAAACGTAGAGGGGATTCGTAAGCCAGTGTATGACTTGCATTGGTAGGGCGGTTTGTTTTTAAAGAAGTATTTGAGTCGGACTTTTCTGAAGAACTTACACAGTTCAGACCTAATGGTGAATTGGTCAGGAATATTGGTCGGTACATATGAAAGTCCCTTACTCAGCACACTCAGCTCATCCTCGGAAAGTTGGTAGTTGGAAATATTGACCACAGGATTGGGCGGATTCACCATCGGTATACCTTGCGGCGGGTGGATATTTCCCCGTGCTGTTCCGGTTGGAAGTGTACCTGCTTCTGGGGCCTGCCACGACCACCTTCCCAGTTCTGGTTCCCTGATTGTTGGCCTCGTTGATATCCTCTGGACCAATTGTTGCCTCGGTTCCTGGGGGGTTGCCATTGTCCCTGTCCCTGTTCTAAAAAAGGTTGTTGGCGGGGTTGGTAACTGTATTCCTGTCCGCTATGAGAGTGGCTAGGTCCAGATTGGTCAAAGTCCCCGTCCGAACCGCAGGAGGAATCGGAGAACGTTTTGTAATTACGTCTCCCACGTTGGTGACCCGCGCCCCTGCATTTGATTTACAAGCCCTGGGCACACTCAGTGCACTGTACTAGGGTCTGACAAGTAAACCAAACCAGCCAATCATAGAGTCACTAATCCATACATCAATTTACCATAGGGAGCACTTGCACTGTGGCACTGAATAGCAGTGGCACAGCGCCCATAGGATCCATTACCAGCAAAAACATATGAGGCAACAGCAATAAAATGGAAGGGAGACCCACGCCAATGGAGCTAGGTCTAACAATGACAGAACAAATGTATATTGAGACAGCCCTCGGACCCTTTTTTTTTTTTATTGAGAATTCATATGATACAAAAGAAAAATGCAATGTACAGAGGAATCAGATAAATGATACAGCGAATCTTCAAGATGTTAGAAAATTACGTCAAATTAAAAAAAAAGTTCATGAAAAAGCTTCGCATACAATCCATAAAAGACATATATAAATAAATATATAAATATCCATATAAATATGTATAAAACTAGCAGACTAGATGGGGAGGGGTGGTTGAAAAGGGGGTGGGAATTTTTCAAGTATTTACAAGGTATCCATAAAATATATCCAGAATTTTTTTTTTTAGTTTTTTTTTTTTTTTAACAAACATAGGATTCAAGTCCCCACGAACCCAGGCCTAGTTAATTATAACTGGCCCTCCCTCCAGGCTTTCAGGGGAGCCTAGATTTTACATCCAAGATCCGGCAGTTTCCTACTCTTGTACAAATACAGTGCGGATTCAATATTATGGATTCCGAGAAGCCTAGTCAGCCACATTTGGAAAGTTAGAGCATTTGAGTCTTTCCAGGCCGCCGCTAGCAGGATACGCAGTACAGCGGCAGCTAAGAAGGCTAATGCCTCCTTTTCACTGTTATTAAGGCCAAGCTTACTATCACTGCCGAGAATCATCACTGTCGGGGATAGACTGATCTTAGAGCCTAGCAGCCCCTCCAGGAATTTCTCAATCTCAGTTTTGATTATAGTAAGCTTCTCGCAGTGAAAAAACATGTGCAGGAGATCCCCAGGCCCTGACACCTGGGACAGTTACTATCCGTCCTCACACCCCAATCATGTAATTTAGATGGTGTATAATACATATTGAAGAGTGTTTTTAAATGCTGCACCTTCATATTTGAGGACCGCAGTATCTGTTTATCCAGATATAGAGCTTTATCTAGATCCACATCCGGGTCTTGCAATTTAACTGCCCAGGCGGCCTCATGCTTCTCGAGGTCATCAGGCACCCTTTCAATTAAGTTCTGATATAAAACCCGAATCCTATTCCCACCTGTTGCAAGGTATTCAATCATAGGGCATTTAGCGTTGATGGCTACATCAGAACTAGCAGCAGTAAGCGTTTGCGAAACCTGGAGATACTTGAAGCTTTGACCGATAGGTAGCCCATACTTCTGCTGTATGGCGGCAAAGCTCATGATGCTACCATTCTGTATTACATCGCCCACCGTCTGGATACCCTGCTGTTCCCAGAGTTTCCATGCACCGTCCATACTTAGATTTGAAAAGTGACCTGATTTCCATAACGGCGTGTGCATGTTGACTCTGGGAACGCGTAGCCATTTCTGCAATTTTTTCCACAGATCCCAGGTGCTTATAGGAGCCTTGTACCGGGTTTTCTTTAAAAATCTGCGGCCAGTTTTTCTCAATATTACGCCCACGGCTTCCTTTCCGATCAATAATTCGTAAATTGATGGGATAACATATAGATCGGAGGATGGATCTAGAGTAGCTCTTTCGTTAGGTGCTGATTCAAATAGAATGGGCATCTGCGCCAGCAAGCAAGCAAGGTTGTACAACCTTGCTTGCTTGCTCACTGGACAAGTACACTGGACCCCTCTAAATATCGTCCACTCCCGTCCCCCCCTGTTGTTTACACATCTGCGCCAGCAGACAGGCCCAGTGGTAGAACCTTATGTTTGGGGCTCCTAAACCTCCACGTTCCTGAGGGAGAGTCATGAGTCTTGTTGTCCGCCTGGTCTTACCATACTGCCATAAAAAGCTATTAAAAATAGACTCAATTTTTTTCAACACCTTCTCCTCAATCAAATATGGGATGGATCTAAACAGATAGAGAAGCTTGGGCAGCATCGTCATTTTTAGCACATTTGTCCTTCCTATGAGGGACAAATGTAATATATCCATACGTTTCAAATCCATCTCCATCTTTTTAAAGAGTGGGTCAAAGTTATCCTGGATAATTGAGCTTGTTGATGCATTAATTATTACCCCAAGATATGTCGCTGAGTCGACATAACTTTGATCAAGTTTCACAACATCCTTCATTCCTTGACTTGGAATCTCTTGTTAAATTGTCCACTCGCGTGAAATCTGGATCCCCCAAGGACTGCTGCCCTCCCTCTGTGCTCCGCGATATCTGCCAAACCCTCCCACATTGCATCCTCCCTCTTCTTAACTCCTCCCTCTCCTCGGGCATAGTCCCCAGTTCATTTAAGGAGGCCGTACTGTTACCTCTCTTAAAAAAACCTGGCGCCGACTCAGCGACTTTGGCCAACTATCGCCCTATATCCCTCCTGCCCTTTCTCTCTAAAATACTGGAGGCTCACGTCACGACCTGCCTCTCGCAGTTTATTGAGGAGACCAACTTTCTGGCGCCCAACCAGGCTGGGTTCAGACCAGCCCATTTCACGGAGGCTGTGATCCTTGCCGTGCTGGACAACCTTAGACGCAACGATGATAGAGGGCAACCCCAGGCCTTAGTCTTGCTCGATCTATCGGCGGCATTTGACACGGTGGACCATAACATCTTAATCCACCGTGTCGAGTCCGCCGGAGTCTGCGGGGTTGCTCTGTCCTGGATCAAATCCTTTTTAGAGGAGAGATCCCAGGCAGTCAGCATGGGCCCCTTTCGTGCCACCAGCGTCTCATCATCTTGTGGGGTCCCTCAAGGGGGTCCCTCAAGGTTCTTCCCTGTCTCCCCTTCTTTTTAATTTGTACCATCAACCCCTCCTTCACTCTTTAGGTAAGTGGGACATCACCGTGTTCAACTACGCGGATGATCTACAGATTATTTTTCCCCTCACTACTCCCGACGCCGCCAAAAACTTTCAGACAGTCTTGTTACACATCCAGCATTGGATGAACCAAAACCAACTCAAGCTCAATCCGAGCAAGACTGAGCTTCTCCTTCCTGGGAGAAGTGCCCCTTTTTGGGGCCCTCAGTACTGGCCGGTTGAGCTCGGAACACCTCCCTCTCCTGCTGGATGTGTAAAAAGCCTCGGGGTCCTGATTGATTCCGGACTTTCTCTCAAGGCTCAAGTGAGCGCAGTAACATCTTCCTGTATGTTCCAGCTCTACAGGATACGGAAAGTCGCCCACCTTTTGTCGCCTGAAGCCTTGTTGCAAGTGCTAATTGCCCTGGTGATGTCCCGGTTGGACTTTTCCAACTCAATTTATTACGGTCTTCCCAAATCTCAGCTGGCCAGGTTACAGATCGTGCAAAACCAGGCAGCTCGGCTCGCTTTCAGGATCCCCAAATGGCAGTCGGCTCAACCTCTGCTACGCCGCCTTCACTGGTTACCAGTCAGTGACAGAATCACTTTTAAGGTTCATGGCCTGGTCTTCAAAGCCCTCGCTGGTCCCTCCCCTGCCTTCCTTAAGTCCTTAATCACTCCCTACTGTCCTTCTCGCACTCTTAGGTCTACTCATCTCCAACTTCTTGTTGTTCCTCGTTTCAATCTCTCTAGATCGGGCGGTCGCAGCTTTTCTTGCTTAGCACCTAAGCTGTGGAACTCCCTCCCACTTTCACTCAAGTCTTCTTGCTCCCTTCTCTCCTTCAGGAAATCATTAAAAACACTACTCTTCCCTCCCCCCCACTAATTTCTCTCATCTTTTCTGTTTCCTCCCTTCCTTTCCAAGTCCGTCAGCGCCAGGAAACTCACGGTGACAGTGCGCTCAATAAATTCATCATAATATAACATAACATAACATCACATATTATCTGGGTATTTGCCTCATTAAGGCGATACCTGGAGTAGTATCCAAATTTCCTAGTAACTTCCACCAGAGTTTGCATAGTCTCGGCAGGCTCAGATGTAATCACTGCCAAATCGTCAGCATATGCTAGGATCTTACTCTCGAATCCGCTGGTAATCACTGGCTTGATTTCATGATTTCCCAAGATTTGCCTGACCAGCGGGTCGATGTACAGTGCAAACAAAATGGGCGAGCAGGGGCACCCCTGACAGGTGCCCCTACTGATAGTGATCTTTTCTGAACTTTGGCCCATTATCTGAATTCTGGCCACTGGATCGCAATACATAGCCTTTATAGCCTTCAGAATTTTTGGGCCAAACCCTCTGCCAGCGAGGACATCCCACAGATACCGCCATCTGACGCGGTCGAACGCTTTCTCCGCGTCGAGGAGGATAATAGCAACCCACTTCCCCCCCGCAGCATGAGCCTCGAACAACGTAATTGCTCTTCTGATATGTTCCGTTGTTCCTCTTCTGGGGATGAACCCATGCTGCCAGGGGTAGACGAGGCCACCAATGACCCTCCCCAAAGGCGTAGCCAAGATCTTTGCATATGGCTTGTTATCCGAATTTATAAGGGAGATTGGCCTATAGGACCCAGGGCTTTCTCTTGGCTTTCCCTTCTTATGGAAGACCACTATATTAGTGTCCTTCCATGATTCCGGGATTTTACCTGTACAAATGATCCCATTAAATAGATCTAATAACATCGGGGCCACCTCGACCGATAGGCACTTGCACAACTCCAAAGAGATGCTATCTGGCCCTGCGGCTTTACCAACTGCCATGTCAAATAGAGCCTCCCGAATCTCGCCAGCCGTTACATCTCGCTCTAGATTTTCTAACTCGGACGATCCCAATTTGGGCCCTGTATCCAGATATCTGCCAAGTGGACACTCACCCCCTATTTCTTCCTTGTACAGGGTTTGATAGAATTCTGCAAATACCGAAAGGGTATCTTGGGTCTCCACAAAATCCTGTCCATTTGCATGGTTATTAGTTATTACATTTTTGGTATTATCTTGTCTGATTCTCAGCGCCAATGCTTTCCCTGCCTGCTCCCCCGTCTCATATAGTTTCCTGATAGACGTCCAATATTCCATTGCCGCTTTCTTGGCCAGCTGTTTTTGTAGTTCCGCTTTAATGAGGCAGATACTAGTCTGGCTCTCCTTGCCTTCCTTCCCTTGCCTCATATCATGACAGTGTTGTTCTTCTGCCTTAACTAAATCTGCTAGGAGCTTGTTCTTACCGGCCTGCAATTTTTTCCTAGACTGAGCGGTATAACTAGTGACCTCACCCCTCAGTGCAGCTTTAAACGTGTCCCAAACACAGTTCCTTGATGAGCTAAAGCGATTGGTGTCAAAGAATTCTCTAGCCCATTTCTGCAGGTACTCAACAAAAGGGGGATCCGCTAGGAGTTTCCGAATAAATGTCCACGCCCTTGCTTTTCTGACTGGCCCTATACCATTATATCTAATTACCAAAGGGTTGTGGTCCGAGAGGACCTTGGGGAACTTCCTGATATTAACCCTATTAATCTCTGCTGATGAAATTAAAAAATAATCCAGCTTACAATATTTCTGATGGGGGCATGAAAAATATGTAAATCCAGGATCATCAGACTCTTTTGCCCCCCAGACATCTATTAGCCCATGTGACTGCATCATTGAGCGGAGTGCCCGAGAAACCCTTTGCTTACTGCCCGTATATGGATTTGGACTTCTCTCGGTCAAATCAATATCTATATTGAAATCCCCACAAACCAAGATAGGCAAGGACCACTTTGACAATTCCCCCTCCAGTGTTTCATATACCTCTGGATCGTCCTGGTTTGACCCATATATCCCACAAATCGTTAAACCACACTCCAACTTAGCCAGGACCCATCTACCCCATGCATCTGATTTAACCCGTTTAGCTCCCCCAGCATTGTTTTGCCTAATAACGCTACCCCCCTAACTGTAGAGGTCTGAGAGGAACATACCAGAATATCAAACCCACCAAACCTGAGAAGTTGTTTTCCCCCCAGGGTAGATGCGTTTCCTGGAGGCACAGAATATCTATGGGTTCAGATTTAATAAACTCTGCCAATCTAGCTCTCTTTCTCCAATCATTCAACCCCCCAATATTGATTGAATATATATTAAGACTCGACATCCTTATTTTTTACCAATGGTCTCCATGATCTTATCACCAAAGATTGAAAAAGAAGCAATTCCCATAGCATATCCACTGTGTCCCCCGACAGCAAAAAAAACAGCTTTGTACCATAAATTCTCTTTTTGGTAATGCTTTTTACTCCCCCGACCCAACCACCCGGTGACCCCAACCCCACCCTGAAAGCCCGCCCCATCCTCCCTCCCCTCCTTTCCCCCCCACTCCCACTGGGAGCGCTCAGACCGAAGTCTGGGCTTGTGATGGGTGTGTGCAGTAGCATGGTGGACCGGTGCAAATGCCATTTAAGACATATATACCAAAATTAGCATAACCGACCCCCCCACCCCCTCCTGACCCCCAGGAGAGAAGAGAAAAAGAAAGGAAAAAAAAGAACACCTGCAGTAATAGAAAAGCAGTCAAGTAGAAAATCATAAAACCGTCTACCTGAGCCAATTATCATATATAAGACAAGTACTATTTGTAATTTTTTCACATCCCTGGACCAGGACCAAACCCTCTCTTAAGCAATCTTAAATAGGTTAGAGAGAGTCCAGGAACTCCTTTGCTTTTACTTCAGACGAGAAGAATTGAGTCCTGCCATCTCTCACTACCTTAAGCTGTGCTGGATTAACTAAGTAGACCTGCATATGTTTATCTTTGAACGGCTTGATCAGCTGTCGAAGTCTCCAGCGCCTATCGACCGTTGCATGGCAATAGCCCGGTCTAACAAAAAAGGACACCCCCTCACAGGATCTTCTTGCATCAGGTCGGGTCTTTTCGAAAATCATTTGTCAGAGAATAAAGTTCCCTAGAAAGATTAGAACTGCTCTTGGCTTGTCGCCACTTCTTGCCCCAGAGCGAACTTTAAACGGGGTGCGGTGGGCTCTCTGGATTTCTGCTGCCCATTTCCATTCCGAGAGTTCCGGAAATGCTGTCTTGAAAAGATTTATCATATAGGCCCTCATGTCTGAGCCCTCCAGTCCTTCTTAAACCCCCAGTACCCGTAGGTTGTTGCGCCTTAGCCTATTTTCCATGTCCTCCAGTTTCCACTGGATATCGATCACCTGGGCGCTCTGAGAGTCGACTTTAAGTCAAGCTGCAGCAGTTTCTGTTTCAGTTGCCACAATCCGTTCCTCTAGATTGGTCACCCTGTCACCCATATTAACATATGCCTTAGATAGTTTTCGCACGACACCTTGCATCTTACGAATTGCCGGCTGTGATTTCCTGGTGTCCTGACGGGCTTCTTCCCTGTGCGTAAGGATAGTCTGATAGATGACATCAAGGAGAGGAGGGTAGGTCGCAGTGAACTCAGTATTGGGACTCCCCTGAAGTGGCATAGCTGAAGAATGGTCCCAGGTCAAACCCGGGGAGGTTTGTGCATGAGCATACCCCTGCCCCCGAGCAGCTGGTCTTTTGGCCGTACTAGGGGGGTTCTGTTCCAGATCACTATCAGACTCCAATTCAGACCCCTCGAGGGAGGTGCTCCTCTCGTCGTCAGACCATTCTGAGACAGTAAAAAAGCCCTCACTGCTGTCCTGTTCCCTCTCCTGCTCTTTATCTTTATGGTCTGTTAGAGTGACTTTAGACATGGGGGGACATATCGATATGCTCGTTTTCTCCTTGATCCCGTCTTTTGCCACATCTCCTCTTATTGCCCTTGTTAGACCCTGATCCACCTCTTGTTGCCCAGCGCTTGTCAATAAAGGCGTCTGCACCACTTGCGGTGTGTCTTTGCTAGAAGCTGTATTGCCAGCAGTAGCCTCAGCAGTATCCTCACTGACTTGCTCGACTAACTCCGGGGGGTCTAAGATTTCCTGTACTGACTCTAGTCTCCCATATTCAGTCAGATCAACGGGCAGGCCAACAGTCATCTCTGCAATGTCTTCTGCATCTAAATCCTCAGGCAAAGAGGTATGCGCAGCGCTGGTACCTGAAATTTTGACCTCCTTAGATGCTGCTGCCTGGACTGGAGAGTGGGGTACCACGGCATTCTTCTGATTTTTCCGGCTTCGTACCAGCAGTTCCGAGATAGAGGGGGTCTGTCTTGATCGCGGCGCCGCTTGTCTCCCCTTCTTTATTACTTCAGGTGTATCTCCTGACACCCCCGCTGGCGGGCCGTCCATAGTAGGAAAGGTCTCCAGTGAATCCTGCTGAGACTCTCCCGTAACTGAAGCCATACCTGGAGCCGCCTGAGCAGCATGCGCTGCCTAACCAGCCTGGGCTTTCTTTTTAGCAGCCGCTGCTTTTGCTGATTGTCCCGCTGTTGGTTTCGGTGCCATTATCACTGTGTCTGGAGTCAGGTGCCTTTCCCACCGCAGAAATCGGCTGACCGCCACGCCCACAGCGCTGCTGCCGCCGGACCCAGAGCGTCAAAGCAGCAACCAGCGGTCTAAGGATCCTGATTGCACTCGCCGAATGCCCAAATGCCGCGGCAACATCCGCTATCCCGCCGTGATACAAGCGGTACAGCATTGAGGTAGGTGGGTTTTAAAAAAAAACATATATTCTCTTCTCTTGCGGGGGGGGGGGTCAAAGCGTTTTCAGTCGCACCGCATCCCTGCTACTGCTCCGCGGCTCCTCTCACACAGCCGCCATCTTGCTCCGCCCCGCTTGAGAAACAGCCCTCAGACCCATTTCTGAAACTGTTTCCTGGCCACAGCATTTAATTAAACCAGCTTTTCCTGTTTTGCCAAATACCTTCTTGACTTTTGTTTTTTTCAAGGTAAATTCATATTCCAGCAACACAACATTAAAACATTGATTACTTGATCTGTGTATCAGATACTGATCTATATACCTATTTTCATTGCAATCCACACAAATGCAATTGGGAGGTCTATTAAGAAGTATAACAGATACAGTTTGCTCAATCGCCTACTCATAAATAACATGACATGACAGAAGAAATTAGGTTTTTGTTAAGAAGCCTGTGTAAACCTGGGATTCTATGATCAAGATTTACGAATGTAGATTAACAGAACAGCCAGATATTTTACTGAATGAATGAATGAATGAATGAATGAATGAAAAAGATGCTTGCTAAAGCGCACTGCGGCCGAGCTGCTTCCTGGCGCTGGGGGGGAGTCGGATTCTTCAGTGCGACCAAGGGACTAAACTGGGAAGGCCTGGGAGAAAAGAAGAGTTTTTAAGGCTTTGCGAAAGGAGGAATAGATGGGAATGGACCGAATGGACAACGGAAGGCTGTTCCAGAACTGGGGGGCCAAAACCGAGAAGCGGGTACCACCGGTTCGGGATTTGCGGAAACGCGGTACTTGGAGGAGAAGATGAGAAGAGGAACGAAGGGTGCGAGTCGGGGTATAGGGAGTGACTAAGGAAACAATAAAGAGAGGAGCAAAGTGGGTGTAAGCCAGAAAGGCTAGGCAGGCTAGTTTAAAGAAGGAGCGGAAGTGCACCGGGAGCCAGTGGAGGGACTTGAGGACAGGCGTGATGTGAGAAAATTTGGGGAGATGGAAAATGAGACGAGCTGCTTGATTTTGGATTGCCTGTAGCCGTCGTGATTCGAAGGCCGGGATGCCAACATAAAGGCAATTCCCGTAATCAAGACGAGAGGTGATGAGAGCCATGATGATCGATTTTAGGGCCGTGGTGGAAAAGAAGCAGGAAATTTTTCGGATGAGACGGAGGGACAAAAAACAGGATGAAACAACGGAGCTAACTTGGGCGTGCATGGAAAGGTCATTACTAACCTTGATGCCCAAGGTGCGAACAGAGGGAGCAGGGGCAGGGGGAGGGCCAAAGGAAGGGGGCCAGTAGGAAGGGGACCAAGGATTGGTGGGACCACCCGTGAGGACAAGCTCCGTCTTGTCCGGATTCAACTTGAGATGGTTCGTGATCATCCAATCCGAAATAAAAACTAGGGTTGAACTAAGAAAAGAGGGAGAGTCAGGGGTGGACAGGTCAAAGATGAGCTGAAGGTCATCCGCGTAATTGTACACGGAGACCCCCAGCTCCTGAAGAGAAAGAATAAGAGGGTAGATGTAAAGATTAAAGAGAAGAGGGGAAAGAGAGGAACCTTGGGGAACTCCACACACAAGAGGACGGGGAGGAGCGGAGAATCCTGCGAGATGGACTGCCTGCCTGAAGCTCTCTAACGTCTCCCAAATAGCCGGTAGCGACAAATATAAGTGGCCCATAAAAATCATCAAGTCATCGGCGTAAAGCCCAATTTTCTTTTCCCACCCGTTACATGAAAATGGAAAAATGTTCTTACATGCTAATAATTTTACAGCCAATGGTTCAATATACCATACAAAACTAACCAGAACATCTTTCTGGAGTTTGTGGGATAATTGGATTAAGATAGCCTATCCCTAAACTAGTTGACTCTTTATAGTTTTTTCTTTTATAGTTGTTCTTTTATCCATGGTTTATAATTTATACAGTAACATTCTTCAACTTGTTTTATTATGGTTTATACTTAGTCCAATGATTATCAATCATAAATACAGTTTTTTGCGATTGAAGAGGAGTGCTTGAGATGGATTGGCATTTTCTCTGGGGCAATCTGCAAGTACTTCTATAATCAGAGTAAAAGGATGGGCGGTAAGGTATTGGGAATCCAGGTTGTGATTCATGCCCTCCTTTTATGGAGTGAGCGGATATTTCCCTTTATTGAATTGAGACAGACCAAATCCTTTTTATCTCCAAGTATATATTGATTAGACAAACGATGACTGAAAAAAAAAGGATTTACAAATGTAATTATTTACAAAGTAGTGTGGTGAAAGGGATCGAGATCACATTATACAGTGCCATACCCCTCTTTGTGCTGAAAGTGCAGCAAGGTTTAGTTGTGGGTAATTACTATACATTCCATTATATTACATGACATCACAGACAAACAACAATGTTTCGAATTGTACATTCAGGAAGCCCCCAAAAAGGGGCAGATGTCAGTTCAACTTATTGAGAGGATTATTGAGGCCAATGGCACGCATTGGCACTCTAAATAGAATGGAAAGGACATCCATTACTTTTACTGAAGTTCACTTCTTTCAAACTCATAATAAGGCTTTATGAACTAGCAAGCCTCAATCCAGTTTCTCACCTGCAACTTTTTACTTCTATTTTGTATTTGACTTTTGTAGACTGCACACATGCGCTAGGGTGTCTTGACACTGGCAAAAAGTGAGACAAGGTCTACCGAAATTGCTGAAAAGCCAAGCTTTTGAAGGTTGTGGATCTTAAGAATACAAGAAATGGACCGGGTCTTGGAAGAGAAAGTATTCCAGTGTGAGGTATCCTGCTCAACTTGCCTTGCCCAATTAAATCTTTGGGTACAACAACGAAGAAGACGTTCTAAGGCATAAGGAGGAAACAAATGGACAATGCTAGAAGGGCCCACGTAATTCAGAGTTTTAAATAAAATGCATAAGATGTTGAACAAAAAATATTTGTAATGGGTAGCCAATGTAATGCCCTAAAGATGGACTGAGGCTGTTAGCAATACAGGAGGGAAAGCCTTTATATAAGGCATTCAGGAAATCAAGTCTTGATCTGACAATGGAGCGGATTACATTAAAGTGTGCATGATACTGGGGAAATGGAAGAACCATCCTTAAGATTTTCATGTGAAAGACATATTGAACCTACCTTCCTAATGTTAGGCTTTAAGGATAGAGTGTAATCCAACTATACACTTAGATTTTCTTCTCCCAAGAATGAAGAAGGGAAGGGCACAGAGTGTCAGTCCACCAAGCTGCAGACCAGGCCAAGGAGTGGCTGCCCAAGCCCATTACCTCTGGTTTGTTGGCTTCATGCATCATTCACAGTGCTCCTTCCGACAGTCAGGTCTCGAAATTGGAGCGTGCTTTATCTGAGTTACCATCCATTCTCAGGATGAGTTTTGTGTCATCTAGAACCATGCAAACCAAGGCCAAAAAGATGAATCGATTTAGTCCAAGATGCAATATAGATGTTAAGAAATTGTGGGGCTAGGTGAGGATCCATCAAATACATGTTAACGCTCCCTCTCTGAAACCTGCAGCATTAAAAAAGAAATAGGCTACAGGGTGAAACCGTATCACACGGCAGTAGAAAATAGGATAGCAATTGTTTAGTACACTTTCATCAAGATAAGGTTTTTTAAGAAAGGGGGTTGGCAGAGGACTACCTCCAATCTGTTGGCACCACGGCAGACATAAAGAAGTAATTCAGAACTTCCTGAAAAATTGGAGAAAGGAAACTAGCTAGATGATGCAGAATTGCAAGCATGGATAAGCTGGGGAGCCAGATTTCACAGACTTAATGAATTGTAGGGCATGATCAGAAGAGTTGCAAAAGGAGGCTGCGCTCCGATCTACGAAGTTCATCTGCATCAAACCCAGAAAGGATCATAAATGTTCTGGATTTTTGTGGTCTGGGTGGAGGTGAGTGCTAGGGGTCATGTCTTGAAACTATCTACATTTGAAACTGAGCAGGGTGACCCGGATTTCCTGGAGTTACTCTGGTATTCTGGATTAAGGTATTAGGGTGACTGCTCTGAAGCACTGTGCAGTGGGGTTGCAATCTTTAGTAGGCAGGGGCTATGGTTGTTATTTTGTAGTCCAGAGAAGTAAATAGAATAGACTGGAGGAAACAAAACTTTGGGGGGTTGTAGGACTTTGGTGAATGGCGGAGGCCCCTAACCCTGCCTTCAACAGGAGTTAACGTTCTGTGCCACTAAATCCCTGGCCCCACATTGGCTCATGGGGTGCCCCCGCCCCCTTTAAAGCAGTTCTTGGCCTGGATCTTGGTGGGAGGAAATCAGACAGGATATGAATACCATATTTGACTGTTTGTACCAGTGCTATAGATGACACCTCTGGTATGACATATATATATTAATATAGGCTGCTGGGATCGTGAAGCCCTTGTTGTGACACTGTGTCTCAACCTGCCTGGTGTTTTTTATGAATCCCTATTGAGGACAGCTTGCCTGGATTATGTTTGACGCTGAAGTTGAGGGGCGTTTTACCATTACTGATGAGAATTGCATCTGTCTCTAGCAATGGGCAACCTGAGACAGGGCTACTGTGAACTTTAATGGGGGGAGGGTTAGAAGAGGTGCATTTACAAGCTTTTAGGGTCAGGGCAGGGAACAGAGCTGGGAGGTAGTGGATATATCTTTTTGAGGACCATATAACAGAACAGTCCCCTTTAGACTTCTCTGACTATGCACTGCCTACTTGAGGATGCCTTTGGTAGGCTTCACATGGGCTGAAACAGAGGAGCACAACAGCTCCAATAGTCAAATAGACTACATTTGTATTAAACCAATAGTTTATGAATGAAGAAACAAATGAATGAAGTGTCACACTTCATCAGTAATAGGATCAAAACTCTCCACGTAAGAGGTCCTGATGGCAGTGAATCGCATTGATCTATATTTTCTACATATCAGCCCACAATGGGACAAATTCTGAAGGATTTATAGCCTAGTTAACAGCACTTTATCGCAAGTGGCGATAAATTTATCGCCCCATTCACAAGCTGATGCTTACAGCCCATATCATTAGTTTACCTGCGATAGCAGCCGCAAAAACATCACCACAGATGACCCCAGCAACTATCGCTAATGAGATGCAGAGTAGGCGTTCCGGTGCAAAAAGCCGCAACAACACAACTCCGCAGCAATCTCTACGACCAGCCAGATAGGCGATAAGAACCCAAAACAGTCAATAAGGCGCGTTAACAGCGGGAAATTAACACCTGCTTTAACCTGGTGTAAAGTTGGACTACAACCTGCACCAAAAAAGGGAGCCCAGGCCAGAGCCATACCTGAAGGGCAACAGATGCCATGGAGCCACTGATCATGCAGCTCAGAGCCCCAACAGGGCCACAACACCCACCGCCCTAACCCCCAGGACCCACCCCCACTCGGGCCACCCACCCTTGTCAAAGACATGTCACATCAACTTCACGACATCATTTACCAAAGAATCCGCCTGATGTCAAACAATCACAACAGGTAACATGCATGTGTCGTCACAAAAATGAGCATCACACATTCAACTTCGAATTACCAAACAAAAATGTATTCAAATAAACACAGAACAAAAATTAAGACACATGGGGGCTCTCCTCAGGACAATCTGTAAGTCACAGCCTGCAAGACAAAAATCCAAATGAGAAGGTGTGTCATGCGCTCATCAAAGTACAGAGAGAGAGCGAAGGAGCGAGAGAGAAAGAGAGAGAAAGAGATGGAGGAAGAGAGGACGACAGAAAGAGAGGGAGAGAGAGAGGAAGACAGAAAGAGAGGGAGGGAGAAAGACATAAAGAGGAGGAGAGAGACATAGAGAAAAGAAGAGAGGGACAGGGAGAGAGAGTGCCGATACTGCGCTTCAAGGCCTCACTGCTCATCTGCTGCCACTGGTGTGTTTCCAACCACGTGCAGGTATGTAGTGCAGTTCACCAGGTCCCTCTTCTGCAACAGAGTCCAGATACATGAATGGCAAGTACATAAAATTGCGCACACCATCATCGCCTGTTCGCCCCTGCTCACCCAGGCAGCTGCACCCCAGCCCCTCCCGCTGCCCAGCAGTGCATGCCCGCGCCTGCGCACCCAGGCCTCACTGCTCACCTTCCGCCACCAGCGTGTTGCAAAGAGGGCCCATCACGTGCCGGTGCAAGCCCAGAGCCCTCGAACATGGCACACTCCACATCATGCAACCCGAGAAGCAACGCCACATGGCGGTAGGCACTCACTGGCCGCTGGCACTGGCCGCTGGCTCAGGTCTATACTGCGATCTAGCAGGGATCACAATGATCGTTAACAGTCCGAACCGCCAGGAAGGGGCATCATTGCAGGCTGCGCACCCACTCAACACTTAAGCTGCCTCTACCTCAGTGCACGGAAAGTTACCATCCCGTGGCGTTGTGCCTGTGCCGGCCACAGTGTATCCGGTGCCACCAAGTGTGTGCACCAAAAGTCATGGACCCTCTATAATTGAGTATCGTGGCGTGGACGACAGCATGTCACCTCCTACCCTGGGGAATGTGATGTTGCAAGGCCCTAGGCCCTCATGCCTACATTAACATCCCAAGATACACCCATATGGAGAGTGGAAATGGCGTAAAGCACGTGCGCCCGGCCCTTTTTAGTGGCAGCGCCCCATGTCCTGTGACGTGTTTGCTGGATGGGCTTGGTGTGGGTGTAAACCAGCCGTGAGGGAGTGGCTGTGGCATGCTGACAACTAGACCTGTGTTCTGCAGATCACTACAAGGAAGACCTGGCACATGTAGCTTTGTCCCCCTCCCTGTGAGCGTGAGCGAAGTGAACTGGCCTGGCGTATGTCAGTCCAGCGTAAGGGTTTAAACAATGACCCTGGGGCTCTGAGCGTGGTTCCGTACTTGGATGGACAAGGAAGTAACTAATGCGTGTGTCCCTGTTGTGTCGGATCCACCCGGACCGTATTCGGCAATGTGTCACAGTGTGACCGAAGTCCAACAACATGAGCAACATGGACGTAAGGGGGAATCACTGAGCCTACATTCATCCATACTTGAAAGATAAGAGACATGACACATCTGTGTGACTATGAATGTTTAATGCACATTCAGTGAAGTGTTGCAGTTGGAGCAGTACGGAGCCATGCAAACCCCACTTTACGATGTTGGCCCGTGGAGGGCCAGCCAGAGTCCTTCAGGGAATGACAAATCCAAAAAAGAGGAAGAGTTCAGTCCGCAGTCTGATTGCTGTGTCATTGGCAATCAAACAGAATATGGCAGTCCATGTCAAGGTCCAAGGTGAGTATCGTAGAGTGTATCAGGGGACAGTGGAAGGTAATGATGCAGAGTGCAGAACCAAGCAGAAACAGGCCCTATGGCGGAGATGCATTTTACTGCGTCCTTCTTACCATGATGGCAGATTCATTCGCATCTTCATCCCCTGCTGTTTCATGTGGCTCACGTGTGGGGGTTGGTGGTGTTCTGTCTTCAGCACTGTGTGGCAGTGACACATCAGTGGCCAGAGATGGAATGTCTGCCTCACTGTATGGCACTGACACTTCAGGGGGCGGAGAGGTGGATGTAGTGTTAGCAGCAGCAATGGAAAAAACTGCCTAGGTAGTTTTTTCCATTGATTTATTCCCTGACCTAGGGGTTGACTGTTAATGTGGTGCATACAGGGAACCCTTGTTGTTTACAAGTGTTAGCAGCAGCATGCATCAGTGCCAGGCCCTGTGGCAGCAATGCCATGAGGATGGTCTTGAGGTCATTGAGGGACCCAGCTACCTCTCACTGGTGTGCAGCTGTGGCAGCCGCTCTTTCCACCTGCGTCCACTCCAAGGTCTCCATTAACCTCCACATGTTTCCCAACTTCTGTGTGACATCTCTTGAGCCACTCTGACTGTACAGTTGTTCTAGTCTCTGAGTCAGGGCTCCAGCAATGTCAGCCATGGTCCATTGGAGAGCCTGGAGCAGAATGTGGGTGTCCATTAGGGACTGTGAGTGGTCCTTGATGGGACTTAGACACCCACGTATGGCATCTAGTTTGGCTGCCGAGCGGTCGAACCCCACCTGCACCTGTTCAGCCAGATTTACCTGGCACCCCAACACACGGCATTGGAAGGCCATGTGTTCTTCTTGGTGGTCCTGGGAGGCAGCCATGGTGGTGGGTGCTGCCTGCTGTGTGGTCTGTGCAGGGGGTCGGGTCTCCTCTTAGCAGCAGGGCTGCCCTGCTCCTGGAGGTGGGGTGCGGAGTCTCTCCACAAGCTGTTGGAGGGCGTCGGAGTCGAAGGTGCGGTGGTCCTCTTTGTCATCAGAGAAGAGAGGTTTGGCCTGCTCTGCAGGAGGTGTTGTTTTTCCCTCTGCAATGTGAAGGGGAGATGCAGTTTAACAATGTGTTCACATGTATGTTGTCGCATTGTACATGTTTTCATACAGACTGCATGACTGTGTACACTGTGGCTGTTTGGGAGGAGCTGTATGTTTGATGGGGGACAGTGGGCATTTCAACAACGTAACGAATGTGCATTAGTACTTGTACATTATCAACTCACATTTCCCTGCAATCCCAAATGTGATTGGCCACTTTCTACACAAAAAGCGGCACCAGTTGTGTCCTGTGTTCTGTTGTGGACGTGTTGCGGTTTGTACCACATGGTTGTCAATATTGATGCGCTCTGCATGTTATGTGTGTGTGTGCTGCATTTCGGGGGAGTCACCCCTGCAGCTCTTATTTTGTTGCCCCTTATCCCTTTCATGCGGTGTGCCTTTGACTTCTGTGCCGATACAGTGCTGAGATGTTGCATACTTGGGTACATTGGTCTCTTGTTGGGAGTTGGGGGTCTGGGGCATGGTTTGTCCGCAGATGTGCTCTACTTAATTGTACATGTGTGCCATTGTGCCCATCTCTCCCCGTCTCTCAGTCCCTTGTTGATACTCAAGCCACATAACGTGTTATAAACTTTGTATCTGGTGCACTATGTGCTATCAGAGGGAAGTCTATGAGATTACCTAAAGATTGCAACAATAGCCCTGATTGATAAAGATAGGAGGCCAATGTTGTTAACACTCTGACAAGTCCAATTTATGGTTCTTCTATTTTACCTGCTTACAGATTCTTTAATCTGTTTTAGGAGAAAGTGTGAAGTTTTAGATACACACAAAAGCGTTAGTATCATGTTTGCTTCCTAGCACGGCTGGCACATTTATTTGTTTTTATTTGTTTTTGTTATGGGCACTGCTTACAGTATAAGCTGACATGTTTTTATTGTTTTTAGTTATGGGAGCATATCATCAGCAAATGAAACAAGATGACACATATGTGTTTAGTCTTGTTGACACTTTAGTGTCTGCAAGTACTGTTTTGCTTTATAAATATGAGATAAAATCAGCAATCCGATTCTATAAAAACCCAGGTATCTTACCATAAATTGACGGGGCTTCCCACTAGGCCTATCATACCGGAGGTCACACCAGTTTGCAGCCACAACCAGGGGGATAATAAACATTTGTGACAAGAGACAGTAGGACACTAGTTGTGCCTGTGTTCTTGACACTGGTACAGTAAATGATGCTGAATCATCTTTCAGACACCACAGGGCTACAGTCACCTGCAATCTAGGTCTGGCAACCATCTTCGGTGAATCTTGCAATAAATAACACCTTTTTGAGGACTTCAGCGCTTTGTATTCTGGAAGGTGAACAGAGAGCACTGCTGGTTACTATTTCCTTTTTGGGGTGACTTCTTGTTAAAGTGTGGAGAGGAGGTTTTGCTTACAGGAACAGGAAGGCAGCAGTTGGTAGGAGTGTCTTAAATGTAGAATTTTTGTTTTAAATATCAAGTTAATCCTGACAATAAACTTTGAGAGTGTGAATAAGAAGCTAACAATCACAAAGCAGCAATTAGGAGAGAACCTCCTGTGTTCTTGGATGAATTATTTTTTATGTGTACAGTGCAAGAGTAGTTGTTGAGGCATTTTGTTTTAATTGTTGTGATTGCTGAAACATTCATGAATACCTACATTGAAAATCAAGAATAACTTTTAGTAACTGTGACTAACCCTAGTTAATAGTGAGTAAGTGAATATGGAGCATTTCAGCATCTAAGGACTTTAAGCATCCAAGAGGCGTTCAAGTATGCGACTCCTTGCTATGACTATAACTATAAATCTGTCCAAAGAAACTGAACTATTTAGATAACTTCCTATAACTCCTGTAAGACAAAAAGACAGTGATGAGCAAGCACACACATATTGGTCTCAGCCTCCTTCAAATGTAGGTATTCTAGAGAAACAAGAGGAAAAGGGAAAGAAAAGAGAAAAATTGTAAGAACACTTGTAATTTGTTTATGCTTGTTGTTGCAGTTCCCTCTCCCAGAAGTTTTCTTTTCTGGTGCCCTCATCTGTCTACTTTACCACTCTGGCGTCCATTACTATGTTGGTCGCAGTTGGCTCTGACCGTCGCGGTCGGCGATCCCGGCACCACAATTACAATGCGACTGCGCATGGTGCGGTTGCATACTCCCATTTCTCTATGGGACCTTGTCCTGCGGCTGTAAACCGGCCATAGCACAAACTCCCATAGAGAAAGGGGAGATTGTGTTAATCCCTGCACCACCGGATAGGCTCCTCAAGGGGCCAGTCCCGTGGTGCAAGGATTAACAGGGGGACACCATAGGTGCACCCTCATCCCCCAACCGGAGGACACAAAGAGGAGGGGGCCCTGCTAGTGGCCCCCAAACTTGCTTTCCAATGGCTTTCCATCCCCATGAAAAGCTTTTCAGAAAGCGAACATCGTAATCCCTACGGCAGAAACGCCGTTCATAAGGATTACGGGCCCGTCTCCTTAACCCTTTCCATGCTCATGACGGAACGGTTCCGTCATGAGCGTCGGTTGAGCTGTGCTCATGACGGAACCGTTCCGTCATGGTTCCATAAGCCCAATGGAACGTGCAGCACAGCGCGAAAATTTGCGCCGCGCTGAAGCGGTTAAACCCATTCGAATCCAGCCGGAACGACCGGCCGGTTTTAATTCGGACCACCTAGATTATAATTAGGCAGTCAGAATTGAAACTGCAATGAGGCCCAGAAAGCCTCCGACCTGGGTTCGGTGGCTTTTCAGGCCTCATCGTAATAATGCCATCTATTTTCATTGTAATCAGAGCTGGTGGTGAAGGTGGGTACTGCTGGAATTGCTCGGTATGCTCTCTAGCAACAAAATCCAAAGCAATTGATCTCTGCCTCCTCACCCCCTGGGAGCAGAGGGTACACAGAAACTGCAACAGTAATAATGTGATATGTGTCATTATCTGCCCATGTAGCTTTCGCTACATAGGAATGACAACCAGAAAGATCAAATTCCGCATAAGTGAAGCACGATCAGATGCAGAAAAGCATCAACCAGACTTACGATGGTCTATTATCGCTCAAACTAGAATTAACAACAAGCTCCTGATAAAAGAGCAAAGATAGGTCTCTATACTAAAAGCACGCAAACAGGGCCTTAACTATGAAATACCATGGAACCGACTTAACGCCCAGTACTTCCATTTAACATTATTATTATACTAACATCCTCCAGGCACTACATGTTATACTGTTATAGTGGGTTCATCAGTTTGTTAGAAATGGAAATGCACTTGTCTTTCATCACGCAGGCAATCAGACCCCTTCTTGAAAAAACATCATCTGAATACCACAGGGCATGTTCCTCTGGAACGCACATTGAGGTGGCATTCATCTACCCATGCCTTAAAATGCATACATATGGTTGAGGAAGCACTCTCAACCAGTACGTAAACTAGGAACTCTTACTCTGTTTAAGACTTTATCAGAGATAATTTTTCTTTTTTTCAAACAGTCGGAGCGAATTTATATACAGACCCACTATTGAAAGGAGCTAGGGTACAAGGGATCATACCCTTTTATTTTTCTGCTTTTTTGCTGTATCAAACACACTGGGTTTTAAAGTAAGCACCTTTATAACAAAGGGCAATGTCTGCTTGACTCATCTATGGGAGAATGGAGACTACATCTCCCATGATTCTTGAGCCTGCTCACATGCCCCCCTTATAACACAATAACACACAAATTGGGGATTATACTGTTCAACCCATGTCCGGTTTCCACTTTTTATGTTGAATTATAGCTTTCCCCTTAAGTTGAACACCTACCAAAACCAAGGGGCACTACCCAGTTATCGCCGCTTAGCTAGTTTGACTCATGGGCGAAGGGAGACTACAACTCCCATATTTCATGGGCCAGCTCACGCATCCTCACATGCCGACCTTGTACAGAGTCATTTGATCGCACTGGCAGCTCACTTAGCTTTTCAAGGACAACAGTGCTTACATGGGAATATTGTTCCCGACTCTGACTCCCTGTACATCCCTGTACAGCTGTACATCTCAGCTGAGAGCAATTAATTCTCCTAACAAGGTGCACTCTGCCTCCAAACAACCAACCACTTTGGAAACCAGCCGATTCCAGCCTGGTCCTGGTGTTTATAAAAACTCACTTCTAATCAAACTAATCTACCACAAGCAGGGGAGTGGAGCCAATTAGGGTTGGGACCCTTGATAAAGTAAGTGCCTCATGTTGCTTAACAGTGCATTTTTACCCTTAAAAACCTCTATAAATTATCTTATATAGTTGATGTATACTGTGCTTTTTTTCACAGACCTTAGATGAGTTTGCTCAAGTTTTAACAAAAGTTTTAATTACCCTTCTTTTAGGGTTTGGCTACAGGACTATCCACTCTAGACCCATGTGTTGACAATTATCTCTAGCACTCTGGGTAACTGATTACTGAAACAGTGTTTAATCTTGTTTTTTTTATTGTAGATGGAACTTTCTAGGTGTATGCAATGTTCCAGTCAAACCCCTAAGCGGGGTCATGTATGTTGGTCTAAACATTTTTTTGAGTACCTTACTCCACTTCACACAAGTTCTGAAGGGGTAAAAGTGTTTACCTGAATCAGACGCCAGTTGAAAAGCATGTGCATGAAACGAAACAGACACCAATGAGTGAAGTAAATATGCACCCATTTTCAAGCATGTGAATAGGCACGTAAAGAGGAAATAAGTGTGTGTCATGTTTGATGAATCACATGATGGCAATTATCCTCATGCTACATATATTATATGATTTACAGGCACAACCCAAAGTGGCAAGTATTACACGGCCAAAGTTTGAGTGTATTTGCATACCACACAAAAAACACGTAAAATATATTATTGGGGGAGTAATACGAATATGAACCCACCCCGACGAAAGTCCAGGATCTTCTCATGTTTTGAGTAAAGTGAGGAAAGCCCTTTAAGTGGAGGTATACATGGCAAAAAAATAATGAGCTCAAGTTTATGACAAGAGGAGTCCTTTAGCTCATATTAAGTAATCCCTTCGCCTAGTCCTGTTCATAGCATTCAAGGTTGTACATCTCATTTGACATTGGAGATAACTTCAGACATAATTGGGTGGAAAATAATAACTGTCTGTATAACGGTGGATTTAGCCACAGATAAATTTATAGATGCTCATTTGGTAATCAAGATACACTTGACAAAGATAGTGAAAGAGAAGCATAGGCCTGTGATGAAGGTGGATTTTACTTTTTTGGCCTTTAGTTCTGTCATCACACATGCTCCACCAATCAATTTGCATTATGTACTTATGCAGACTGCACCTTGTGAGATGTTACAATGTAACATCATTCATTCTCAACAATATATGATCACCTGAGGAAAGCCACCCATATATCCCTTATTTAATTGGTAAAATCAGACAATACAATATGTGTCGGTCTTCGGTGTCAAACATTGTCTGCATTTTCATCTCAGGTGAACAAGAACTATGATAATACAGTTGTGTCTTTTTTTTATTTAATTGCTATTGTGACAGAAAGGGAATAAACATTGCCAAAATGGGTTTCCTCACTTACCAATGAATTTAGTGATGGTAAATATAACTGAATTGATTTGATGCCAGATGCAAATGTTACCTGTAGTCGTATATAGACCCACACCATGAAAGAAAATGAATATCTGACCGCCTACTGGACAAGTACCTTAATAATGGTTTCATTTGTCCTTTTCCCTCAATGGTTTCACTACTATTATTTGTTCTTAAGGCTATCAGTGATCAAAGGACATATATAAAATATTGTGCCTTGTACATAATCACCATAAAAAAACAAGTATCATCCACCACTCATACCTGTTTTGTTAGTCCAAGTTAGCCTTACAGTTATCTATTACCAGTTAGATCTTAGAGGGGCTAACCTCTTATTCAGAGTAAGACTGGGTGTGGAATAAAAGAAGGCTTTGAAGATGTGGTACAAGCTTTATAAAAATCAAGTCGTCCCTTTCAGATCTTCATCAGTGAAGTTCTTAAGGAATACTCAGACCACTTTGTAGTTGCCTATATCTATCTATATAAATAAAAATGTAAATGTTCGTTTGTTTAAAATCGCAAATCTCTTCACCGGTTGCTTTGAAATTTTGACACAACATTGGATTCGAATAGGGGGGTGTTTTTATATACACAACGTTGGATTCCAATACGCGCGTGTCGAATACGTGCGTGTAATCGAAAGCCCGAACAGACACATTAAAATGTCAATGTTCCCTTGTTCAAAATCTTAAATCTCTGAAAGTTCTTCACCGATTGATTTTAAATTTTGACACAATGTTGGATTCGATTAAGTGCGTGTTTATATATACACAACGTGGGATTAGAATACGTGTGTGTCCAATACGCGCGTGTTTTTAATCGAAAGGCCAAACAGACACTATCGATTTGGTTGCTGCGCATAAATAATAAGGGACTCATAGAAACAATTGTCTACGTATATTAGGATGGATAGTTGGTCTCAGGATGGCAGACCGGGAAGTGGGTGGAGGGAGGGGGGAGGAGTTGGTTCACTTTGCAACATTAAGAAAGGACGCATAGAGACAATAGTCTACATATATTAGGATGGACAGTTGGTGTCAGGATGGCAGACCGGGAGTGGGGGGAGAAGTTGTTTCACTTTGCAACATTAGTGCATGTTTATATATACACAACATTGGATTCTAATACGCGTGTGTCCAATAAGTGCGTGTTTTTAATCGAAAGGCCAAACAGACCCTATAGATTTGGTTGCTGCGCAACAACTACAAGGGATGCATAGAGACAATAGTCTACATATATTAGTATGGACAGTTGGTGTCAGGATGGCAGACCAGGAAGTGGGTGGAGGGAGGGGGGAGGAGTTGGTTCACTTTGCAACATTAAGAAAGGACGCATCGAGACAATAGTCTACATATATTAGGATGGACAGTTGGTGTCAGGATGGCAGACCGGGGAGTGGGTGGAGGGAGGGGGGAGAAGTTGGTTCACTTTGCAACATTAGTGCGTGTTTACATATACACATCATTGGATTCGAATACGCGTGTGTCCAATACGTGCGTGTTTTTAATCGAAAGGCCGAACAGACACCATCGATTTGGTTGCTGCGCAACAACTACAAGGGACGCATATAGACAATAGTCTACATATATTAGGATGGACAGTTGGTGTCAGGATGGCAGACTGGGAAGTGGTTGGAGGGAGGGGGGAGGAGTTGGTTCACTTTGTAACATTAGCGAGGGTTTATATATACACAACGTGACACTAGTCACAAAAACATATTTATATTAGCTATGTATATATATATTCACTGAAAAAACCATAGGTTATAGACCATATATAGTTAGGAATTAGCATTTACAAAACCTTGAAAATTCACTGAAAAAACCATAGGTTATACACCATATATAGTTAGGAATTAGCATTTAAAAAACCTTATTTTACTCACACAAAACCAATGAAATTCCATATATAGTTAGTTGTACTAACTATATATCGCGCACCCGCAATCCACTGCTGATCATGTCACATATTACATCATTCATGACATGGTCAGTGACATCACTGATGACATCACTGATGACATCTCAAATGACATCACTGATGACATCACTGATGACATCTCAAATGACATCACTGATGACATCACTGATGACATCTCATTTGACATTACTGATCACATCACTGATGACATAATTCATGTGATAATACGATGAACCTCTTCAGACTCTATTATAACCTTAGATACACTCAGTGTAAACAGACACTCACAGACTGTCACTCATCCATGGAGTTACTTACACAAATTGGGTAGAATGCAAGTAACTAGAGAAGTAGTAATAGAAACACAACAAGCCCCCATGACTGTCATGAAGTGTGGGGGGTAATTGATGTAGTTGAATATTGAACTAGAGGGGGGAAGTTTAATATTGGCGTCGATTTACGCAACGGTACGCATGCGTTCAAAAACGAGATTGAATCATCACTGTTGTTGAAATCTTCCGAGGTGACGTCTTCATCAACCAGACTATGAAATACGTGGTCCGGCAGGCCCTGCGATCTTGGTCTGAGGCTACTGAATGACAGATCACAGGTGGGGTGGCAAGTAAGCAGCATTACAAAACCGTGAATAGGAAAAAACAGGATTAGACCCATAGATAGACAACAACACCACAATGTTCGGATGTATGACGTTACAACGCATACTTTTACAACGCCTACCATTACAACGAATTTTTTACAACGCAAAAACTTTTACAACGCATACCATTACAACGCAAGATTTTACAACGCAAGTACCTTTACAACGCATACCATTACAACGTAAATATTGGTAAGTATATAATATTTTTTTTAATATAAATTATTTTAAATTATTACAATATAATTAAATTTTATTTATTTTTATTTAATTAATTTAATTTAAATATAATTTAAATATAATTTTTATTTATTTTTACAAATTAACCCTGTACCCCAAAAACCCAAAACTGACCCTGAACCCTAAAAATATTTTTTTTAATTTAAATTAATTTAAATTATTAAAATATAATTAATTTATATTTAATTACATTTAATTAATTTAATTTAAATATAATTTTATTTTATTTTTACAAATTAACCCTGTACCCCAAAAACCCCAAACTGTCCCTGAACCCTAAAAATACCCCTTTACCCAAAAACCCAAAACTGTCCCTGAACCCTAAAAATACCCCTTTACCCAAAAACTGAAAACTGACCCTGAACCCTAAAAATACCCCTTTACCCAAAAACTGAAAACTGACCCTGAACCCTAAAAATACCCCTTTACCCAAAAACTGAAAACTGACCCTGAACCCTAAAAATACCCCTTTACTCAAAAACTGAAAACTGACTCTGAACCCTAAAAATACCCCTTTACCCAAAACTGAAAACTGACCCTGAACCCTAAAAATACCCCTTTACCCAAAAACTGAAAACTGACCCTGAACCCTAAAAATACCCCTTTACCCAAAAACTGAAAACTGACCCTGAACCCTAAAAATACCCCTTTACCCAAAAACTGAAAACTGACCCTGAACCCTAAAAATACCCCTTTACCCAAAAACCCAAACATATAATATTTTAAAAATAATTATATACTTACCGATACTTACGTTGTAATGGTATGCGTTGTAAAGGTACTTGCGTTGTAAAATCCTGCGTTGTAATGGTATGCGTTGTAAAAGTTTTTGCGTTGTAAAAAATTCGTTGTAATGGTAGTTCGTTGTAAAAGTTGCGTTGTAAAGGTTGTTTCCCCAATGTTCCCAGTAGATTGACCCCAATAAAACACATATGGCCGGAGGGTTGAGCGCATTCCTAAAACACTATGAAGTTAGATGCCACATGAGTTAGAAACACTCAGCCAATCAGACCACAGGAAACACAGTACAAGCAGTGATCTTATGCTCCTTGTACCAACATCTGGACACTGCACCCACTGACCCTCATTGTGCCCATGTAAGGTCAAGACCCACCTGCATTCGCTATCAGGTGGCCTGGTTTACAGCTCCAAGACTAGGCCCATATTCTTTTTTCTAAAATAAGATCTAAATTGTTCTAAGGTGCTCCACAAACTGTATATATTGACTCTTAGATTTGGGGGTCTGTAGTTGGCAGAGGTAGGTACCTTTGACCAAATAGGGACCGTTGCGTCTAGTCAGGGGCTACACTTCTTAAAATAACCCCTGCTCACCCCCTTGGTAGCTTGGCACGAGCAGACAGGCTTATCACAGAGGCAGTGTGGAAAGCATTTGTGAACACATACAGTAATACAGTGACAACACTACAGATGGACACCACACAGGTTGTATTATAAAAATAAGCATGTTTATATAGACTTAACACAAACAACAAAAATCCACAATACTGTACTTTGTAATGGTAGAAATAGCTTAGTTCTCTTTAGATGGTAAATGTGACCCTTTAAGTGCAATGTACCTTTGGATGCATAACGCTATACAAACAAAAGAGTTGCAGGGAAGGTGATGCGTCGGTTCCTTACACGCAAGAACGTGGATGCGTTGGTTCCTTACTCGGGGGGAGGTTATGTGTTGGTTCCCTACTGCTGCGTAGGGGACGGTAATGAAATGGTTCCTTACCGGAGGGGAGGTGATGCGTCGGTTCTTCTCCTCATGGGGAGGTGATGCTTTGGTTTCTTACTGCGCTTCTGTGGCAGTGCGACCCGCAGCGTCGTGATGCGATGACTATCCAGTGCAGTGCAACAAAAATGACATCTTCTTCTTGATGTGACAACAAAGGGGAGATGCGTGCATGCCCGACGGCCGTACAGCAACTCGGCAAATCTTCTGAGCCACAACAGGCCCTGCGACATGCTTCTCCAGTGATGTGACGGCTGCAGCGGCAACACCCTTACTCAGTGATGCGACAACAGCGGCGGTGACACCCTTCTCCGGTGATGCGTGGCGCCTCTGTGAATCGATGCGACAGTGGCTGCGGCGGCACCCTTACTAAGTGATGCAACGACAGCGGCTGCGGCGGCGACAAGCTTCTTCTCTGTGAGTCGCGCTTCCAGCTCCCAGCGACATGCAGTCTCCCAGAAGGCCCAGCACAACAGCAGGCACTTCAAATTCCTAGCAAGGGAACTCAGGGGAGCTGGTTGGTGAAGTCTGTTATCCCTGAGACTTCAGCAGGAGGCAAGTTCAATTTCCAAGCCCTTGGAGATCTTGTACAAGATGATGAAAGTTGCACAAAGTCCTTTCTCCTTTATTTGACAGTCAGGCAACCACTGCAGGCCAATCCCCCAAACAGTACTCAGCTTAGGGATAGTCTCCTCCTTCAGTTTCTCTCTGGTTCCTTTCCCCAGCAAAGGTTCTTCTTGTTTCCCAGAAGTGATCTAAAGTCCTGGTGTCTGGGCCCCAATATTTATACTGCTATTCTCTTTGTTTTCTGAAGGCAGAGAGTGTCTGCACCTAGTGAAAACCAGTTCTGGTCAGTCCCGGAGCACTTTCTTTAAGGACTCCTTCTTTCGTTTGACAGTGTGGGCCAGGGACATCTGATGCACCACAGGCGGCGGAGCCAGCAGTGTGGAAGGCAGGCACAGCCCTCTTCAGGTCCCAGGTGCTTCCCTCCCACCACTCTACATGCAGGTGGGTTTATTCAACCCTGTGCTGATTCACACTGTAACTCCAGACAAGGAATACACAACCTAGCGGCGGCAGGCCTGGATAGTTAGGCAAGAAAATACCTACTTTCTAAAAGTGGTATTTTCAAACACAGAATGTTAAAACCAATTTCCCTATAAGATGTATTTTATCATTTCTGAGTTCAGGCATACTAAACTCGAATTTCTACCTAGTTCCCTGAGTCAGTTAGGATTATAAGATGTTATAATCAAACTGCCCATTCTTGCCTATGGGGAACAGGTTGCCTTGCAATAGTGAAAAACAAGAATGGCTGTAATTCACTATCAGGACATGACACATAAATCAGGGTATGTCCTACCTTTTACCTACAATGCACCCTTCCCTTGTGCCTACCATAGGGGTGACTGATATGCAGAAAAGGGAAGGTTCAGGGGCTGGCAAGTGGGTGCACTTGCCAGTCAATGTGGCAGTACCAGACTGCACACAGGCTCTGCATTGGCAGACCTGAGACACTCTTTACAGACTGCTTCTGTGAGTGGCACAACCAGTGCTGCAAGCCCACCACCGTGCTACAAAAACACGGGTTAACCCAAGAAGTCACTGGGACCTGGGCGAGATATTGATACAAACAAAGTGGCCCCAGATAAATACACAATTAGCTCAATCCTAATAACAAATAAGTACATACAAAATAGTTATAACAACATTGTTTTTACTCACAACGTGTCTCGTAAAAGATTCAGTCATAAGAATAAATACATAGTAAATAACATTTAATGCCCCTAAGAGAAAGGAGTGGGGAAGGGTAGTGCTGGAATGGTGAAAGTATAGAAACTAAAGAATGGGTCACTAAGACCAGGATGCACCAAAAATAATGACAAATTAACACAATGGAACAATTAATTCATCAATTAATTTAAGAAATCATGCCTCAAATAAAATCACAAATAATAAATCAGGAAAGAGACTGAACACAATGGAGGATGTGTCGACGTTCGGACCCAAATCGATGCAGGAGTGGTATAAACCTTGCTAGAGGGTCTTCATCAGGACAGGGTTTGCGGGAGGTGGGGCAATAGATCTGTATGGGGAATTAGAAATAAACTTTACTATGGGTCACAAAGGATCCCGAAAAGCTCATAAAATTAATAAAAGGCCGAGATGGGAACATAGTCATATCTTATGAACAAGAGGAATACATCATTGGTAGCAAGAGAGTCGTTACGGATAAGTATCTTATGAGGCAAGCTGATTGGAAGACCTCAAACGCACAATCGGTCATTGGTCAGTAGGAGTCAACCGATAACAAGTACTACATGAAGATAGTTAATACATGGTATGCTTGTACCGGACATGTGCTCAAATGTGATTCAGGATAAGTTCAGGGACAAGTAAATATAGAGTAAGTCTACAAGACATGTGAACAAGCATACCTTAAATTGATACAATAATGTAGTGGGTATGGTTCAAAAGTGGTAGACTCTTGAGGATGCAGAAGTAGAGTTATGTCTAAAAAAACAAGAATATCCTTTAAGATAACTTAAACAAAAGATTATACATCAATGTCAACCTCATAGGTAATAACAATTGCCAGGACTAGGTGTAAAGTTCACTGGTAACAACAAAAGGGTGTGAGTGTATACAACTGTAATCAAATTGACATGTATACCTTGTTCTATAGATACCGGGTCTAAAGGGGCAACACATCACAGTGAATAGTAATTACCACATTTTGGCTAGGCGAAAGATGCATGATTTAATTGAAAAACATACCTCCCGTCAATGTCTATACGAGGAATGAAGTGATGCGAGTAGCTCAAAATCTGCACCGCAATTAAAGTAGAGAGAGAAAACCACTGTTCAATATTTGCATCTCATATGGGTGCACACTACTGATATAAATTTAGTAACACTTGCGTGTGAATTGGTATACCTTTTAATAAAAGGGGGCCGTTGACAATAGGGGTTCACACGTAGATGTATAAGGTGGCAGGTATTGATCGCTGTCGAACTGTGGATCGTTAAGCACAAGAATGTAGACTTTATAGGGTGCAGAAGGAATATAATCGAGCCATCGTTTGTAAACACAGCAGACCACTGAGGGCACTTATGAAATGACATACCTGCCGATAGCAAAGATGCAGCAGAGAAAGGGGGTTCCGCTGTAGTTTTAGACAATGACGTGCGTGGATCCCCTCTGAATCATACGGTGTGGCGATCCTCGTCCGCTCAACAAAACTATGACATGGCGGGACAACATATAGGTATTATGGTCCCCACATTAGTAAAATGTCACATTCAATGCGTTCAGGGTAGCATACCTAACTAAGGAATGGCAAGGTAATGTATTGGGATCTTAGCTTGTAAACTCAACAAAGCAGCTTTCGTCGCTTTCAAATAGACATACCTGCAGGGATTCGGCCGGCAAAAGGAGATATGGGAATTCAAATGTTGTTTCAAAACGTGTGTAGGTCACCGCTGAAGAGTGTGTTGTAGTGGTTCTCATCAGCTCCACAAAGTGAAATCTGAGGGATAGCGGGACAGAGTCTAAATGTTTTGGTTCCCACGTTAAATGGAAAATCATGCGCAGAGCGTTTAAAGTAACATACCTGGTAAACGTAGGAGTACCACGTAAAATGGAGGTATGCAAACAAAGACCACTAGTATCTTCTGCGATTGGTGATTCGTAAAGGGCAGGATCTGCAAATCGGCAGGGTAATTTATTAGTGCCCTTGCCAGTTATACAATTGCAGCGTTAGGGTCATAGAATCGCTTAGCACAAGACGTACCGTATAACACGAAACACCGCGGACTAGTCAGGAAATCCTAGAAGGCACTGCTCATCGTTTGACTCAAACGTCAGTAACCGCTAAAGCTGCTTCCTATAGTGTTCCGATCACGTGACCCATACTAATCATGGTCACAGAAAGGGGACTTGACGAAAGCGGAAGGAGTCTATATTTTGCCAACCCCGATATATAATATAACCCTGAAGATACAATCATAATGAAAAATGCTTCCTAATGTACAGTATCTCGAGACAGAGGAAATTATAAAAAGTTAGTGTGTTTCGTCGCGATCACTCATATAACCATGTGTGTTGCTCATAGATATTCTTATACAGAAGATCGATTATAGGGAAATCAAAAAGTGCACATACATAAAAGCCCTTATTAGCTTAAGCCATAGCAGTGATGAATAATTGCCAAATAGCTCACATATTGAACACAAAATTGATATGTAATATCATTAACATTACGGCGTACCTATCGAACATTATGGTAAAGGCCGTCAGTATGAAAAGATTATTTTTGTGCATTCAAGGAGTTGGTACAGATGACAAAGCAATATACTGGCCAGCATTTTATATTTACAAATTGGCCATTTGAGCAAAGGTACTCTCAGTTTCATTAAGGCCCGCCTTTACTGAGTCAAACAGAAACATCCATTTGGCTTCACGGGTATTGAGAACATTTGAAATACTGCCTCCCCTAGCACCTAGTGTGACTTTCTCAAGGATGACCCACCTCAGGCTCTCTGGTGTATGTTGTTTGGCTTTGAAGTGATCGACTAATGGGGCTCCCACTACCTCACATCTAATTCTACTTGTATGTTGTAGGATCCTGACTTTTGCCTTTTGCTGAGTCTGGCCAATGTAGATTAGATCACATTCACATAAAATGGCATAGATTACGTTCTGGGTGTTACAGTTCGTAAGTGATTTTTGTGAGATTTTGTGATCCTTATATTCAAAGACCTTTGTCTGGATTGTATTGTCACAGGCTTTGCACTTAGTGCATTTGTGATGCCCTGTGACAGGTGGGAGATTCCACAGTGATAGAACGGTGGTAGGTTCTATGGGAGGGAGAAATGATCGGACTACGTGGTCTCTTATATTCTTTCCTCTTTTGAAAGCGTGTAGAGGCAATGTTGGATATCCAGTATCATCGGATATTAGTGACCAATGTTTATTAATGATCTTTTTGATCCTGTTACTCTCTGTTGTGAAAGTGGTTACACAGACCATACGAGTATTTTGTTCCTCATTGCATTGTTTAGGTTGTAGTAAACATTCCCTGGGATTGTACCACACTCGTTTTTTGGCTCTCTTAACCAGACGCCGGGGGTATCCTCTCTGTATCAATCTATTCATCAGATCGTCTGCTTGCTCCATGTAATGTACTTTATCTGAGCAGTTCCTGCGAATTCGCAAAAACTGCCCGATGGGCAAGTTATCCCGAAGGGATCTGGGATGATGACTCCCATACTGAAGGAGCGAATTCCGCTCAGTGGGTTTACGGAAAAGTGTCGTCTTCAAAATTCCATCATCATTATAGATCGTAAGGTCAAGGAAATCAACATGAGATGAATTAGATTTGAATGTGAATTTAATGTCAGCAGACTGTAAATCCAACCAGGCTTGAAAGGCAGAAAGCTCAGTATCTGTTCCGTTCCAAATGAGTAGGATATCGTCTATATAGCGGACCCACACTCCAAGATGATGTTTGAATGGGTTCCGCTCATTCAGAATAATGTCTTCTTCAAAGGCCGCCATATAAAGAATGGCCAGGTCTGGGGCAAATGTGGCCCCCATCGCCACTCCCTTGGTTTGTAAATAAAAGTGGTCCTGAAACATAAAGAAATTGTGCATCATGGCCAGCCGTAGAAGTCCTATGATGAAATCTGTCGGTACTGGTACAGGGGCAGTCCTCTGATCTAGGTAATGTGTCATGATGGTCTGGGCCTCCTCTTGCAGGACACTTGTATATAGCGAGGTTATGTCACAAGTAACCAGCAACTCTTTGTTTGCATCATATGGTAGGCCATCCACAATGCTTATAGTGTGCATGGTGTCACGAAGATAGGTGGGTGTCGCCTCCGCTAAGGGTTTGAGGAAGAAATTGATATATCGACCCAATGGTTCCAGCATGGACCCGCACCCCCATACAATGGGTCTGCCAGGTGGCTCCCTCAGGTTCTTATGTATCTTTGGTAAGGTGTATATAGTCGGTAGCCTTGGAGTCTGTTGATTTAAATAGTTGAATTCCAACTCAGTCAGGAATCCTTCATCAAGGCCCGACCTGGTCAAATGTAGGATATCAGAAGCAAGAGCCATTGAGGGATCAGTATTGAGGCTTCTGTAGCTGATGCCATCATTCAACTGTTTGTAGATTTCATTCTTGTAGTTTTTAATGTTCTGAACCACGATGGCAACGCCCTTATCTGCCGGTTTAATTATTATTTCTCTGTTGTTCCCAAGAGATTGAAGGGCTTTCTTCTCATTCTTCTTGATGTTGAACGGATGGTATCGATGTTTGTCCAGAATCTGATTAACGTCTCGTAAGACCACTGCTTCATAAGCTAAAATTTTGTGTGACATGGTGCTCGCGGGCGGTACAAACGTAGAGGGGATTCGTAAGCCAGTGTATGACTTGCATTGGTAGGGCGGTTTGTTTTTAAAGAAGTATTTGAGTCGGACTTTTCTGAAGAACTTACACAGTTCAGACCTAATGGTGAATTGGTCAGGGATATTGGTCGGTACATATGAAAGTCCCTTACTCAGCACACTCAGCTCATCCTCGGAAAGTTGGTAGTTGGAAATATTGACCACAGGATTGGGCGGATTCACCATCGGTATACCTTGCGGCGGGTGGATATTTCCCCGTGCTGTTCCGGTTGGAAGTGTACCTGCTTCTGGGGCCTGCCACGACCACCTTCCCAGTTCTGGTTCCCTGATTGTTGGCCTCGTTGATATCCTCTGGACCAATTGTTGCCTCGGTTCCTGGGGGGTTGCCATTGTCCCTGTCCCTGTTCTAAAAAAGGTTGTTGGCGGGGTTGGTAACTGTATTCCTGTCCGC
The DNA here is from genome assembly GCF_964261635.1 of Lissotriton helveticus. NCBI lineage: Eukaryota > Metazoa > Chordata > Amphibia > Caudata > Salamandridae > Lissotriton > Lissotriton helveticus. Next base: position 329,103,344 of record NC_136060.1, on the reverse strand, counting down.
TATGAGAGTGGCTAGGTCCAGATTGGTCAAAGTCCCCGTCCGAACCGCAGGAGGAATCGGAGAACGTTTTGTAATTACGTCTCCCACGTTGGTGACCCGCGCCCCTGCATTTGATTTACAAGCCCTGGGCACACTCAGTGCACTGTACTAGGGTCTGACAAGTAAACCAAACCAGCCAATCATAGAGTCACTAATCCATACATCAATTTACCATAGGGAGCACTTGCACTGTGGCACTGAATAGCAGTGGCACAGCGCCCAAAGCATCCATTACCAGCAAAAACATATGAGGCAACAGCAATAAAATGGAAGGGAGACCCACGCCAATGGAGCTAGGTCTAACAATGACAGAACAAATGTATATTGAGACAGCCCTCGGACCCTTTTTTTTTTTTATTGAGAATTCATATGATACAAAAGAAAAATGCAATGTACAGAGGAATCAGATAAATGATACAGCGAATCTTCAAGATGTTAGAAAATTACGTCAAATTTAAAAAAAAGTTCATGAAAAAGCTTCGCATACAATCCATAAAAGACATATATAAATAAATATATAAATATCCATATAAATATGTATAAAACTAGCAGACTAGATGGGGAGGGGTGGTTGAAAAGGGGGTGGGAATTTTTCAAGTATTTACAAGGTATCCATAAAATATATCCAGAATCTTTTTTTTTAGTTTTCTTTTTTTTTTAACAAACATAGGATTCAAGTCCCCACGAACCCAGGCCTAGTTAATTATAACTGGCCCTCCCTCCAGGCTTTCAGGGGAGCCTAGATTTTACATCCAAGATCCGGCAGTTTCCTACTCTTGTACAAATACAGTGCGGATTCAATATTATGAATTCCGAGAAGGCTAGTCAGCCACATTTGGAAAGTTGGAGCATTTGAGTCTTTCCAGGCCGCCGCTAGCAGGATACGCAGTACAGCGGCAGCTAAGAAGGCTAATGCCTCCTTTTCACTGTTATTAAGGCCAAGCTTACTATCACTGCCGAGAATCATCACTGTCGGGGATAGACTGATCTTAGAGCCTAGCAGCCCCTCCAGGAATTTCTCAATCTCAGTTTTGATTATAGTAAGCTTCTCGCAGTGAAAAAACATGTGCAGGAGATCCCCAGGCCCTGACACCTGGGACAGTTACTATCCGTCCTCACACCCCAATCATGTAATTTAGATGGTGTATAATACATATTGAAGAGTGTTTTTAAATGCTGCACCTTCATATTTGAGGACCGCAGTATCTGTTTATCCAGATATAGAGCTTTATCTAGATCCACATCCGGGTCTTGCAATTTAACTGCCCAGGCGGCCTCATGCTTCTCGAGGTCATCAGGCACCCTTTCAATTAAGTTCTGACATAAAACCCGAATCCTATTCCCACCTGTTGCAAGGTATTCAATCATAGGGCATTTAGCGTTGATGGCTACATCAGAACTAGCAGCAGTAAGCGTTTGCGAAACCTGGAGATACTTGAAGCTTTGACCGATAGGTAGCCCATACTTCTGCTGTATGGCGGCAAAGCTCATGATGCTACCATTCTGTATTACATCGCCCACCGTCTGGATACCCTGCTGTTCCCAGAGTTTCCATGCACCGTCCATACTTAGATTTGAAAAGTGACCTGATTTCCATAACGGCGTGTGCATGTTGACTCTGGGAACGCGTAGCCATTTCTGCAATTTTTTCCACAGATCCCAGGTGCTTATAGGAGCCTTGTACCGGGTTTTCTTTAAAAATCTGCGGCCAGTTTTTCTCAATATTACGCCCACGGCTTCCTTTCCGATCAATAATTCGTAAATTGATGGGATAACATATAGATCGGAGGATGGATCTAGAGTAGCTCTTTCGTTAGGTGCTGATTCAAATAGAATGGGCATCTGCGCCAGCAGACAGGCCCAGTGGTAGAACCTTATGTTTGGGGCTCCTAAACCTCCACGTTCCTGAGGGAGAGTCATGAGTCTTGTTGTCCGCCTGGTCTTACCATACTGCCATAAAAAGCTATTAAAAATAGACTCAATTTTTTTCAACACCTTCTCCTCAATCAAATATGGGATGGATCTAAACAGATAGAGAAGCTTGGGCAGCATCGTAATTTTTAGCACATTTGTCCTTCCTATGAGGGACAAATGTAATATATCCATACGTTTCAAATCCATCTCCATCTTTTTAAAGAGTGGGTCAAAGTTATCCTGGATAATTGAGCTTGTTGATGCATTAATTATTACCCCAAGATATGTCGCTGAGTCGACATAACTTTGATCAAGTTTCACAACATCCTTTGAGCATTCCTTGACTTGGAATCTCTTGTTAAATTGTCCACTCGCGTGAAATCTGGATCCCCCAAGGACTGCTGCCCTCCCTCTGTGCTCCGCGATATCTGCCAAACCCTCCCACATTGCATCCTCCCTCTTCTTAACTCCTCCCTCTCCTCGGGCATAGTCCCCAGTTCATTTAAGGAGGCCGTACTGTTACCTCTCTTAAAAAAACCTGGCGCCGACTCAGCGACTTTGGCCAACTATCGCCCTATATCCCTCCTGCCCTTTCTCTCTAAAATACTGGAGGCTCACGTCACGACCTGCCTCTCGCAGTTTATTGAGGAGACCAACTTTCTGGCGCCCAACCAGGCTGGGTTCAGACCAGCCCATTCCACGGAGGCTGTGATCCTTGCCGTGCTGGACAACCTTAGACGCAACAATGATAGAGGGCAACCCCAGGCATTAGTCTTGCTCGATCTATCGGCGGCATTTGACACGGTGGACCATAACATCTTAATCCACCGTGTCGAGTCCGCTGGAGTCTGCGGGGTTGCTCTGTCCTGGATCAAATCCTTTTTAGAGGAGAGATCCCAGGCAGTCAGCATGGGCCCCTTTCGTGCCACCAGCGTCTCATCATCTTGTGGGGTCCCTCAAGGTTCTTCCCTGTCTCCCCTTCTTTTTAATTTGTACCTTCAACCCCTCCTTCACTCTTTAGGTAAGTGGGACATCACCGTGTTCAACTACGCGGATGATCTACAGATTATTTTTCCCCTCACTACTCCCGACGCCGCCAAAAACTTTCAGACAGTCTTGTTACACATCCAGCATTGGATGAACCAAAACCAACTCAAGCTCAATCCGAGCAAGACTGAGCTTCCCCTTCCTGGGAGAAGTGCCCCTTTTTGGGGCCCTCAGTACTGGCCGGTTGAGCTCGGAACACCTCCCTCTCCTGCTGGATGTGTAAAAAGCCTCGGGGTCCTGATTGATTCCGGACTTTCTCTCAAGGCTCAAGTGAGCGCAGTAACATCTTCCTGTATGTTCCAGCTGTACAGGATACGGAAAGTCGCCCACCTTTTGTCGCCTGAAGCCTTGTTGCAAGTGCTAATTGCCCTGGTGATGTCCCGGTTGGACTTTTCCAACTCAATTTATTACGGTCTTCCCAAATCTCAGCTGGCCAGGTTACAGATCGTGCAAAACCAGGCAGCTCGGCTCGCTTTCAGGATCCCCAAATGGCAGTCGGCTCAACCTCTGCTACGCCGCCTTCACTGGTTACCAGTCAGTGACAGAATCACTTTTAAGGTTCATTGCCTGGTCTTCAAAGCCCTCGCTGGTCCCTCCCCTGCCTTCCTTAAGTCCTTAATCACTCCCTACTGTCCTTCTCGCACTCTTAGGTCTACTCATCTCCAACTTCTTGTTGTTCCTCGTTTCAATCTCTCTAGATCGGGCAGTCGCAGCTTTTCTTGCTTAGCACCTAAGCTGTGGAACTCCCTCCCACTTTCACTCAAGTCTTCTTGCTCCCTTCTCTCCTTCAGGAAATCATTAAAAACACTACTCTTCCCTCCCCCCCACTAATTTCTCTCATCTTTTCTGTTTCCTCCCTTCCTTTCCAAGTCCGTCAGCGCCAGGAAACTCACGGTGACAGTGCGCTCAATAAATTCATCATAACATAACATAACATATTATCTGGGTATTTGCCTCATTAAGGCGATATCCAGAGTAGTATCCAAATTTCCTAGTAACTTCCACCAGAGTTTGCATAGTCTCGGCAGGCTCAGATGTAATCACTGCCAAATCGTCAGCATATGCTAGGATCTTACTCTCGAATCCGCTGGTAATCACTGGCTTGATTTCATGATTTCCCAAGATTTGCCTGACCAGCAGGTCGATGTACAGTGCAAACAAAATGGGCGAGCAGGGGCACCCCTGACAGGTGCCCCTACTGATAGTGATCTTTTCTGAACTTGGGCCCATTATCTGAATTCTGGCCACTGGATCGCAATACATAGCCTTTATAGCCTTCAGAATTTTTGGGCCAAACCCTCTGCCAGCGAGGACATCCCACAGATACAGCCATCTGACGCGGTCGAACGCTTTCTCCGCGTCGAGGAGGATAATAGCAACCCACTTCCCCCCCGCAGCATGAGCCTCGAACAACGTAATTGCTCTTCTGATATGTTCCGTTGTTCCTCTTCTGGGGATGAACCCATGCTGCCAGGGGTAGACGAGGCCACCAATGACCCTCCCCAAAGGCGTAGCCAAGATCTTTGCATATGGCTTGTTATCCGAATTTATAAGGGAGATTGGCCTATAGGACCCAGGGCTTTCTCTTGGCTTTCCCTTCTTATGGAAGACCACTATATTAGTGTCCTTCCATGATTCCGGGATTTTACCTGTACAAATGATCCCATTAAATAGATCTAATAACATCGGGCCACCTCGACCGATAGGCACTTGCACAACTCCAAAGAGATGCTATCTGGCCCTGCGGCTTTACCAACTGCCATGTCAAATAGAGCCTCCAGAATCTCGCCAGCCGTTACATCTTGCTCTAGATTTTCTAACTCGGACGATCCCAATTTGGGCCCTGTATCCAGATATCTGCCAAGTGGACACTCACCCCCTATTTCTTCCTTGTACAGGGTTTGATAGAATTCTGCAAATACCGAAAGGATATCTTGGGTCTCCACAAAATCCTGTCCATTTGCATGGTTATTAGTTATTACATTTTTGGTATTATCTTGTCTGATTCTCAGCGCCAATGCTTTCCCTGCCTGCTCCCCCGTCTCATATAGTTTCCTGATAGACGTCCAATATTCCATTGCCGCTTTCTCGGCCAGCTGTTTTTGTAGTTCCGCTTTAATGAGGCAGATACTAGTCTGGCTCTCCTTGCCTTCCTTCCCTTGCCTCATATCATGACAGTGTTGTTCTTCTACCTTAACTAAATCTGCTAGAAGCTTGTTCTTACCGGCCTGCAATTTTTTCCTAGACTGAGCGGTATAACTAGTGACCTCACCCCTCAGTGCAGCTTTAAACGTGTCCCAAACACAGTTCCTTGATGAGCTAAAGCGATTGGTGTCAAAGAATTCTCTAGCCCATTTCTGCAGGTACTCAACAAAAGGGGGATCCACTAGGAGTTTCCGATTAAATGTCCACTCCCTTGCTTTTCTGACTGGCCTTATACCATTATATCTAATTACCAAAGGGTTGTGGTCCGAGAGGACCTTGGGGAACTTCCTGATATTAACCCTATTAATCTCTGCTGATGAAATTAAAAAATAATCCAGCTTACAATATTTCTGATGGGGGCATGAAAAATATGTAAATCCAGGATCATCAGACTCTTTTGCCCCCCAGACATCTATTAGCCCATGTGACTGCATCATTGAGCGGAGTGCCCGAGAAACCCTTTGCTTACTGCCCGTATATGGATTTGGACTTCTCTCGGTCAAATCAATATCTATATTGAAATCCCCACAAACCAAGATAGGCAAGGACCACTTTGACAATTCCCCCTCCAGTGTTTCATATACCTCTGGATCGTCCTGGTTTGACCCATATATCCCACAAATCGTTAAACCACACTCCAACTTAGCCAGGACCCATCTACCCCATGCATCTGATTTAACCCGTTTAGCTCCCCCAGCATTGTTTTGCCTAATAACGCTACCCCCCTAACTGTAGAGGTCTGAGAGGAACATACCAGAATATCAAACCCACCAAACCTGAGAAGTTGTTTTCCCCCCAGGGTAGATGCGTTTCCTGGAGGCACAGAATATCTATGGGTTCAGATTTAATAAACTCTGCCAATCTAGCTCTCTTTCTCCAATCATTCAACCCCCCAATATTGATTGAATATATATTAAGACTCGACATCCTTATTTTTTACCAATGGTCTCCATGATCTTATCACCAAAGATTGAAAAAGAAGCAATTCCCATAGCATATCCACTGTGTCCCCCGACAGCAAAAAAAACACCTTTGTACCATAAATTCTCTTTTTTGTAATGCTTTTTACTCCCCCGACCCAACCACCCGGTGACCCCAACCCCACCCTGAAAGCCCGCCCCATCCTCCCTCCCCTCCTTTCCCCCCCACTCCCACTGGGAGCGCTCAGACCGAAGTCTGGGCTTGTGATGGGTGTGTGCAGTAGCATGGTGGACCGGTGCAAATGCCATTTAAGACATATATACCAAAATTAGCATAACCGACCCCCCCACCCCCTCCTGACCCCCAGGAGAGAAGAGAAAAAGAAAGGAAAAAAAGAACACCTGCAGTAATAGAAAAGCAGTCAAGTAGAAAATCATAAAACCGTCTACCTGAGCCAATTATCATATATAAGACAAGTACTATTTGTAATTTTTTCACATCCCTGGACCAGGACCAAACCCTCTCTTAAGCAATCTTAAATAGGTTAGAGAGAGTCCAGGAACTCCTTTGCTTTTACTTCAGACGAGAAGAATTGAGTCCTGCCATCTCTCACTACCTTAAGCTGTGCTGGATTAACTAAGTAGACCTGCATATGTTTATCTTGGAACGGCTTGATCAGCTGTCGAAGTCTCCAGCGCCTATCGACCGTTGCATGGCAATAGCCCGGTCTAACAAAAAAGGACACCCCCTCACAGGATCTTCTTGCATCAGGTCGGGTCTTTTCGAAAATCATTTGTCAGAGAATAAAGTTCCCTAGAAAGATTAGAACTGCTCTTGGCTTGTCGCCACTTCTTGCCCCAGAGCGAACTTTAAACGGGGTGCGGTGGGCTCTCTGGATTTCTGCTGCCCATTTCCATTCCGAGAGTTCCGGAAATGCTGTCTTGAAAAGATTTATCATATAGGCCCTCATGTCTGAGCCCTCCAGTCCTTCTTAAACCCCCAGTACCCGTAGGTTGTTGCGCCTTAGCCTATTTTCCATGTCCTCCAGTTTCCACTGGATATCGATCACCTGGGTGCTCTGAGAGTCGACTTTAAGTCAAGCTGCAGCAGTTTCTGTTTCAGTTGCCACAATCCGTTCCTCTAGATTGGTCACCCTGTTACCCATATTAACATATGCCTTAGATAGTTTTCGCACGACACCTTGCATCTTACGAATTGCCGGCTGTGATTTCCTGGTGTCCTGACGGGCTTCTTCCCTGTGCGTAAGGATAGTCTGATAGATGACATCAAGGAGAGGAGGGAAGGTCGCAGTGAACTCAGTATTGGGACTCCCCTGAAGTGGCATAGCTGAAGAATGGTCCCAGGTCAAACCCGGGGAGGTTTGTGCATGAGCATACCCCTGCCCCCGAGCAGCTGGTCTTTTGGCCGTACTAGGGGGGTTCTGTTCCAGATCACTATCAGACTCCAATTCAGACCCCTCGAGGGAGGTGCTCCTCTCGTCGTCAGACCATTCTGAGACAGTAAAAAAGCCCTCACTGCTGTCCTGTTCCCTCTCCTGCTCTTTATCTTTATGGTCTGTTAGAGTGACTTTAGACATGGGGGGACATATCGATATGCTCGTTTTCTCCTTGATCCCGTCTTTTGCCACATCTCCTCTTATTGCCCTTGTTAGACCCTGATCCACCTCTTGTTGCCCAGCGCTTGTCAATAAAGGCGTCTGCACCACTTGCGGTGTGTCTTTGCTAGAAGCTGTATTGCCAGCAGTAGCCTCAGCAGTATCCTCACTGACTTGCTCGACTAACTCCGGGGGGTCTAAGATTTCCTGTACTGACTCTAGTCTCCCATATTCAGTCAGATCAACGGGCAGGCCAACAGTCATCTCTGCAATGTCTTCTGCATCTAAATCCTCAGGCAAAGGGGTATGCGCAGCGCTGGTACCTGAAATTTTGACCTCCTTAGATGCTGCTGCCTGGACTGGAGAGTGGGGTACCACGGCATTCTTCTGATTTTTCCGGCTTCGTACCAGCAGTTCCGAGATAGAGGGGGTCTGTCTTGATCGCGGCGCCGCTTGTCTCCCCTTCTTTATTACTTCAGGTGTATCTCCTGACACCCCCGCTGGCGGGCCGTCCATAGTAGGAAAGGTCTCCAGTGAATCCTGCTGAGACTCTCCCGTAACTGAAGCCATACCTGGAGCCGCCTGAGCAGCATGCGCTGCCTAACCTGCCTGGGCTTTCTTTTTAGCAGCCGCTGCTTTTGCTGATTGTCCCGCTGTTGGTTTCGGTGCCATTATCACTGTGTCTGGAGTCAGGTGCCTTTCCCACCGCAGAAATCGGCTGACCGCCACGCCCACAGCGCTGCTGCCGCCGGACCCAGAGCGTCAAAGCAGCAACCAGCGGTCTAAGGATCCTGATTGCACTCGCCGAATGCCCAAATGCCGCGGCAACATCCGCTATCCCGCCGTGATACAAGCGGTACAGCATTGAGGTAGGTGGGTTTTAAAAAAAAACATATATTCTCTTCTCTTGCGGGGGGGGGGGGTCAAAGCGTTTTCAGTCGCACCGCATCCCTGCTACTGCTCCGCGGCTCCTCTCACACAGCCGCCATCTTGCTCCGCCCCGCTTGAGAAACAGCCCTCAGACCCATTTCTGTAACTGTTTCCTGGCCACAGCATTTAATTAAACCAGCTTTTCCTGTTTTGCCAAATGCCTTCTTGACTTTTGTTTTTTTCAAGGTAAATTCATATTCCAGCAACACAACATTAAAACATTGATTACTTGATCTGTGTATCAGATACTGATCTATATACCTATTTTCATTGCAATCCACACAAATGCAATTGGGAGGTCTATTAAGAAGTATAACAGATACAGTTTGCTCAATCGCCTACTCATAAATAACATGACATGACAGAAGAAATTAGGTTTTTGTTAAGAAGCCTGTGTAAACCTGGGATTCTATGATCAAGATTTACGAATGTAGATTAACAGCACAGCCAGATATTTTACTGAATGAATGAATGAATGAATGAATGAATGAATGAATGAAAAAGATGCTTGCTAAAGCGCACTGCGGCCGAGCGGCTTCCTGGCGCTGGGGGGGAGTCGGATTCTTCAGTGCTACCAAGGGACTAAACTGGGAAGGCCTGGGAGAAAAGAAGAGTTTTTAAGGCTTTGCGAAAGGAGGAATAGATGGGAATGGACTGAATGGACAACGGAAGGCTGTTCCAGAACTGGGGGGCCAAAACCGAGAAGCGGGTACCACCGGTTCGGGATTTGCGGAAACGCGGTACTTGGAGGAGAAGATGAGAAGAGGAACGAAGGGTGCGAGTCGGGGTATAGGGAGTGACTAAGGAAACAAAAAAGAGAGGAGCAAAGTGGGTGTAAGCCAGAAAGGCTAAGCAGGCTAGTTTAAAGAAGGAGCGGAAGTGCACCGGGAGCCAGTGGAGGGACTTGAGGACAGGCGTGATGTGAGAAAATTTGGGGAGATGGAAAATGAGACGAGCTGCTTGATTTTGGATTGCCTGTAGCCGTCGTGATTCGAAGGCCGGGATGCCAACATAAAGGCAATTCCCGTAATCAAGACGAGAGGTGATGAGAGCCATGATGATCGATTTTAGGGCCATGGTGGAAAAGAAGCAGGAAATTTTTCGGATGAGACGGAGGGACAAAAAACAGGATGAAACAACGGAGCTAACTTGGGCGTGCATGGAAAGGTCATTACTAACCTTGATGCCCAAGGTGCGAACAGAGGGAGCAGGGGAAGGGGGAGGGCCAAAGGAAGGGGGCCAGTAGGAAGGGGACCAAGGATTGGTGGGACCACCCGTGAGGACAAGCTCCGTCTTGTCCGGATTCAACTTGAGATGGTTCGTGATCATCCAATCCGAAATAAAAACTAGGGTTGAACTAAGAAAAGAGGGAGAGTCAGGGGTGGACAGGTCAAAGATGAGCTGAAGGTCATCCGCGTAATTGTACACGGAGACCCCCAGCTCCTGAAGAGAAAGAATAAGAGGGTAGATTTAAAGATTAAAGAGAAGAGGGGAAAGAGAGGAACCTTGGGGAACTCCACACACAAGAGGACGGGGAGGAGCGGAGAATCCTGCGAGATGGACTGCCTGCCTGAAGCTCTCTAACGTCTCCCAAATAGCCGGTAGCGACAAATATAAGTGGCCCATAAAAATCATCAAGTCATCGGCGTAAAGCCCAATTTTCTTTTCCCACCCGTTACATGAAAATGGAAAAATGTTCTTACATGCTAATAATTTTATAGCCAATGGTTCAATATACCATACAAAACTAACCAGAACATCTTTCTGGAGTTTGTGGGATAATTGGATTAAGATAGCCTATCCCTAAACTAGTTGACTCTTTATAGTTTTTTCTTTTATAGTTGTTCTTTTATCCATGGTTTATAATTTATACAGTAACATTCTTCAACTTGTTTTATTATGGTTTATACTTAGTCCAATGATTATCAATCATAAATACAGTTTTTTGCGATTGAAGAGGAGTGCTTGAGATGGATTGGCATTTTCTCTGGGGCAATCTGCAAGTACTTCTATAATCAGAGTAAAAGGATGGGCGGTAAGGTATTGGGAATCCAGGTTGTGATTCATGCCCTCCTTTTATGGAGTGAGCGGATATTTCCCTTTATTGAATTGAGACAGACCAAATCCTTTTTATCTCCAAGTATATATTGATTAGACAAACGATGACTGAAAAAAAAGGATTTACAAATGTAATTATTTACAAAGTAGTGTGGTGAAAGGGATCGAGATCACATTATACAGTGCCATACCTCTCTTTGTGCTGAAAGTGCAGCAAGGTTTAGTTGTGGGTAATTACTATACATTCCATTATATTACATGACATCACAGACAAACAACAATGTTTCGAATTGTACATTCAGGAAGCCCCCAAAAAGGGGGAAATGTCAGTTCAACTTATTGAGAGGATTATTGAGGCCAATGGCACGCATTGGCACTCTAAATAGAATGGAAAGGACATCCATTACTTTTACTGAAGTTCACTTCTTTCAAACTCATAATAAGGCTTTATGAACTAGCAAGCCTAAATCCAGTTTCTCACCTGCAACTTTTTACTTCTATTTTGTATTTGACTTTTGTAGACTGCACACATGCGCTAGGGTGTCTTGACACTGGCAAAAAGTGAGACAAGGTCTACCGAAATTGCTGAAAAGCCAAGCTTTTGAAGGTTGTGGATCTTAAGAATACAAGAAATGGACCGGGTCTTGGAAGAGAAAGTATTCCAGTGTGAGGTATCCTGCTCAACTTGCCTTGCCCAATTAAATCTTTGGGTACAACAACGAAGAAGACGTTCTAAGGCATAAGGAGGAAACAAATGGACAATGCTAGAAGGGCCCACGTAATTCAGAGTTTTAAATAAAATGCATAAGATGTTGAACAAAAAATATTTGTAATGGGTAGCCAATGTAATGCCCTAAAGATGGACTGAGGCTGTTAGCAATACAGGAGGGAAAGCCTTTATATAAGGCATTCAGGAAATCAAGTCTTGATCTGACAATGGAGCGGATTACATTAAAGTGTGCATGATACTGGGGAAATGGAAGAACCATCCTTAAGATTTTCATGTGAAAGACATATTGAACCTACCTTCCTAATGTTAGGCTTTAAGGATAGAGTGTAATCCAACTATACACTTAGATTTTCTTCTCCCAAGAATGAAGAAGGGAAGGGCACAGAGTGTCAGTCCACCAAGCTGCAGACCAGGCCAAGGAGTGGCTGCCCAAGCCCATTACCTCTGGTTTGTTGGCTTCATGCATCATTCACAGTGCTCCTTCCGACAGTCAGGTCTCGAAATTGGAGCGTGCTTTATCTGAGTTACCATCCATTCTCAGGATGAGTTTTGTGTCATCTAGAACCATGCAAACCAAGGCCAAAAAGATGAATCGATTTAGTCCAAGATGCAATATAGATGTTAAGAAATTGTGGGGCTAGGTGAGGATCCATCAAATACATGTTAACGCTCCCTCTCTGAAACCTGCAGCATTAAAAAAGAAATAGGCTACAGGGTGAAACCGTATCACACGGCAGTAGAAAATAGGATAGCAATTGTTTAGTACACTTTCATCAAGATAAGGTTTTTTAAGAAAGGGGGTTGGCAGAGGACTACCTCCAATCTGTTGGCACCACGGCAGACATAAAGAAGTAATTCAGAACTTCCTGAAAAATTGGAGAAAGGAAACTAGCTAGATGATGCAGAATTGCAAGCATGGATAAGCTGGGGAGCCAGATTTCACAGACTTAATGAATTGTAGGGCATGATCAGAAGAGTTGCAAAAGGAGGCTGCGCTCCGATCTACGAAGTTCATCTGCATCAAACCCAGAAAGGATCATAAATGTTCTGGATTTTTGTGGTCTGGGTGGAGGTGAGTGCTAGGGGTCATGTCTTGAAACTATCTACATTTGAAACTGAGCAGGGTGACCCGGATTTCCTGGAGTTACTCTGGTATTCTGGATTAAGGTATTAGGGTGACTGCTCTGAAGCACTGTGCAGTGGGGTTGCAATCTTTAGTAGGCAGGGGCTATGGTTGTTATTTTGTAGTCCAGAGAAGTAAATAGAATAGACTGGAGGAAACAAAACTTTGGGGGGTTGTAGGACTTTGGTGAATGGCGGAGGCCCCTAACCCTGCCTTCAACAGGAGTTAACGTTCTGTGCCACTAAATCCCTGGCCCCACATTGGCTCATGGGGTGCCCCCGCCCCCTTTAAAGCAGTTCTTGGCCTGGATCTTGGTGGGAGGAAATCAGACAGGATATGAATACCATATTTGACTGTTTGTACCAGTGCTATAGATGACACCTCTGGTATGACATATATATATTAATATAGGCTGCTAGGATCGTGAAGCCCTTGTTGTGACACTGTGTCTCAACCTGCCTGGTGTTTTTTATGAATCCCTATTGAGGACAGCTTGCCTGGATTATGTTTGACGCTGAAGTTGAGGGGCGTTTTACCATTACTGATGAGAATTGCATCTGTTTCTAGCAATGGGCAACCCGAGACAGGGCTACTGTGAACTTTAATGGGGGGAGGGTTAGAAGAGGTGCATTTACAAGCTTTTAGGGTCAGGGCAGGGAACAGAGCTGGGAGGTAGTGGATATATCTTTTTGAGGACCATATAACAGAACAGTCCCCTTTAGACTTCTCTGACTATGCACTGCCTACTTGAGGATGCCTTTGGTAGGCCTCACATGGGCTGAAACAGAGGAGCACGACAGTTCCAATAGTCAAATAGACTACATTTGTATTAAACCAATAGTTTATGAATGAAGAAACAAATGAATGAAGTGTCACACTTCATCAGTAATAGGATCAAAACTCTCCACGTAAGAGGTCCTGATGGCAGTGAATCGCATTGATCTATATTTTCTACATATTAGCCCACAATGGGACAAATTCTGAAGGATTTATAGCCTAGTTAACAGCACTTTATCGCAAGTGGCGATAAATTTATCGCCCCATTCACAAGCTGATGCTTACAGCCCATATCATTAGTTTACCTGCGATAGCAACCGCAAAAACATCACCACAGATGACCCCAGCAACTATCGCTAATGAGATGCAGAGTAGGCGTTCCGGTGCAAAAAGCCGCAACAACACAACTCCGCAGCAATCTCTACGACCAGCCAGATAGGCGATAAGAACCCAAAACAGTCAATAAGGCGCGTTAACAGCGGGAAATTAACACCTGCTTTAACCTGGTGTAAAGTTGGACTACAACCTGCACCAAAAAAGGGAGCCCAGGCCAGAGCCATACCTGAAGGGCAACAGATGCCATGGAGCCACTGATCATGCAGCTCAGAGCCCCAACAGGGCCACAACACCCACCGCCCCAACCCCCAGGACCCACCCCCACTCGGGCCACCCACCCTTGTCAAAGACATGTCACATCAACTTCACAACATCATTTACCAAAGAATCCGCCTGATGTCAAACAATCACAACAGGTAACATGCATGTGTCGTCACAAAAATGAGCATCACACATTCAACTTCGAATTACCAAACAAAAATGTATTAAAATAAACACAGAACAAAAATTAAGACACATGCGGGGCTCTCCTCAGGACAATCTGTAAGTCACAGCCTGCAAGACAAAAATCCAAATGAGAAGGTGTGTCATGCGCTCATCAAAGTACAGAGAGAGAGCGAAGGAGCGAGAGATACAGAGAGAGAAAGAGATGGAGGAAGAGAGGATGACAGAAAGAGAGGGAGAGAGAGAGGAAGAAGGAAAGAGAGGGAGGGAGAGAGGAAGACAGAAAGAGAGGGAGGGAGAAAGACATAAAGAGGAGGAGAGAGACATAGAGAAAAGAAGAGAGGGACAGGGAGAGAGAGTGCCTATACTGCGCTTCAAGGCCTCACTGCTCATCTGCTGCCACTGGTGTGTTTCCAACCACGTGCAGGTATGTAGTGCAGTTCACCAGGTCCCTCTTCTGCAACAGAGTCCAGATACATGAATGGCAAGTACATAAAATTGCGCACACCATCATCGCCTGTTCGCCCCTGCTCACCCAGGCAGCTGCACCCCAGCCCCTCCCGCTGCCCAGCAGTGCATGCCCGCGCCTGCGCACCCAGGCCTCACTGCTCACCTTCCGCCACCAGCGTGTTGCAAAGAGGGCCCATCACGTGCCGGTGCAAGCCCCAAGCCCAGAGCCCTCGAACATGGCACACTCCACATCATGCAACCCGAGAAGCAACGCCACATGGCGGTAGGCACTCACTCGCCGCTGGCACTGGCCGCTGGCTCAGGTCTATACTGCGATCTAGCAGGGATCACAATGATCGTTAACAGTCCGAACCGCCAGGAAGGGGCATCATTGCAGGCTGCGCACCCACTCAACACTTAAGCTGCCTCTACCTCAGTGCACGGAAAGTTACCATCCCGTGGCGTTGTGCCTGTGCCGGCCACAGTGTATCCGGTGCCACCAAGTGTGTGCACCAAAAGTCATGGACCCTCTATAATTGAGTATCGTGGCGTGGACGACAGCATGTCACCTCCTACCCTGGGGAATGTGATGTTGCAAGGCCCTAGGCCCTCATGCCTACATTAACATCCCAAGATACAGCCATATGGAGAGTGGAAATGGCGTAAAGCACGTGCGCCCGGCCCTTTTTAGTGGCAGCGCCCCATGTCCTGTTACGTGTTTGCTGGATGGGCTTGGTGTGGGTGTAAACCAGCCGTGAGGGAGTGGCTGTGACATGCTGACAACTAGACCTGTGTTCTGCAGATCACTACAAGGAAGACCTGGCACATGTAGCTTTGTCCCCCTCCCTGTGAGCGTGAGCGAAGTGAACTGGCCTGGCGTATGTCAGTCCAGCGTAAGGGTTTAAACAATGACCCTGGGGCTCTGAGCGTGGTTCCGTACTTGGATGGACAAGGAAGTAACTAATGCGTGTGTCCCTGTTGTGTCGGATCCACCCGGACCGTATTCGGCAATGTGTCACAGTGTGACCGAAGTCCAACAACATGAGCAACATGGACGTAAGGGGGAATCACTGAGCCTACATTCATCCATACTTGAAAGATAAGAGACATGACACATCTGTGTGACTATGAATGTTTAATGCACATTCAGTGAAGTGTTGCAGTTGGGGCAGTACGGAGCCATGCAAACCCCACTTTACGATGTTGGCCCGTGGAGGGCCAGCCAGAGTCCTTCAGGGAATGACAAATCCAAAAAAGAGGAAGAGTGCAGTCCGCAGTCTGATTGCTGTGTCATTGGCAATCAAACAGAATATGGCAGTCCATGTCAAGGTCCAAGGTGAGTATCGTAGAGTGTATCAGGGGACAGTGGAAGGTAATGATGCAGAGTGCAGAACCAAGCAGAAACAGGCCCTATGGTGGAGATGCATTTTACTGCGTCCTTCTTACCATGATGGCAGATTCATTCGCATCTTCATCCCCTGCTGTTTCATGTGGCTCACGTGTGGGGGTTGGTGGTGTTCTGTCTTCAGCACTGTGTGGCAGTGACACATCAGTGGCCAGAGATGGAATGTCTGCCTCACTGTATGGCACTGACACTTCAGGGGGCGGAGAGGTGGATGTAGTGTTAGCAGCAGCATGCATCAGTGCCAGGCCCTGTGGCAGCAATGCCATGAGGATGGTCTTGAGGTCATTGAGGGACCCAGCTACCTCTCACTGGTGTGCAGCTGTGGCAGCCGCTCTTTCCACCTGCGTCCACTCCAAGGTCTCCATTAACCTCCACATGTTTCCCAACTCCTGTGTGACATCTCTTGAGCCACTCTGACTGTACAGTTGTTCTAGTCTCTGAGTCAGGGCTCCAGCAATGTCAGCCATGGTCCATTGGAGAGCCTGGAGCAGAATGTGGGTGTCCATTAGGGACTGTGAGTGGTCCTTGATGGGACTTAGACACCCACGTATGGCATCTAGTTTGGCTGCCGAGCGGTCGAACCCCACCTGCACCTGTTCAGCCAGATTTACCTGGCACCCCAACACACGGCATTGGAAGGCCATGTGTTCTTCTTGGTGGTCCTGGGAGGCAGCCATGGTGGTGGGTGCTGCCTGCTGTGTGGTCTGTGCAGGGGGTCGGGTCTCCTCTTAGCAGCAGGGCTGCCCTGCTCCTGGAGGTGGGCTGCGGAGTCTCTCCACAAGCTGTTGGAGGGCATCGGAGTCGAAGGTGCGGTGGTCCTCTTTGTCATCAGAGAAGAGAGGTTTGGCCTGCTCTGCAGGAGGTGTTGTTTTTCCCTCTGCAATGTGAAGGGGAGATGCAGTTTAACAATGTGTTCACATGTATGTTGTCGCATTGTACATGTTTTCATACAGACTGCATGACTGTGTACACTGTGGCTGTTTGGGAGGAGCTGTATGTTTGATGGGGGACAGTGGGCATTTCAACAACGTAACGAATGTGCATTAGTACTTGTACATTATCAACTCACATTTCCCTGCAATCCCAAATGTGATTGGCCACTTTCTACACAAAAAGCGGCACCAGTTGTGTCCTGTGTTCTGTTGTGGACGTGTTGCGGTTTGTACCACATTGTTGTCAATATTGATGCGCTCTGCATGTTATGTGTGTGTGTGCTGCATTTCGGGGGAGTCACCCCTGCAGCTCTTATTTTGTTGCCCCTTATCCCTTTCATGCGGTGTGCCTTTGACTTCTGTGCCGATACAGTGCTGAGATGTTGCATACTTGGGTACATTGGTCTCTTGTTGGGAGTTGGGGGTCTGGGGCATGGTTTGTCCGCAGATGTGCTCTACTTAATTGTACATGTGTGCCATTGTGCCCATCTCTCCCCGTCTCTCAGTCCCTTGTTGATACTCAAGCCACATAACGTGTTATAAACTTTGTATCTGGTGCACTATGTGCTATCAGAGGGAAGTCTATGAGATTACCTAAAGATTGCAACAATAGCCCTGATTGATAAAGATAGGAGGCCAATGTTGTTAACACTCTGACAAGTCCAATTTATGGTTCTTCTATTTTACCTGCTTACAGATTCTTTCATCTGTTTTAGGAGAAAGTGTGAAGTTTTAGATACACACAAAAGCGTTAGTATCATGTTTGCTTCCTAGCACGGCTGGCACATTTATTTGTTTTTGTTATGGGCACTGCTTACAGTATAAGCTGACATGTTTTTATTGTTTTTAGTTATGGGAGCATATCATCAGCAAATGAAACAAGATGACACATTTATAGCCATATGTGTTTAGTCTTGTTGACACTTTAGTGTCTGCAAGTACTGTTTTGCTTTATAAATATGAGATAAAATCAGCAATCCGATTCTATAAAAACCCAGGTATTCTACCATAAATTGACGGGGCTTCCCACTAGGCCTATCATACCGGAGGTCACACCAGTTTGCAGCCACAACCAGGGGGATAATAAACATTTGTGACAAGAGACAGTAGGACACTAGTTGTGCCTGTGTTCTTGACACTGGTACAGTAAATGATGCTGAATCATCTTTCAGACACCACAGGGCTACAGTCACCTGCAATCTAGGTCTGGCAACCATCTTCGGTGAATCTTGCAATAAATAACACCTTTTTGAGGACTTCAGCGCTTTGTATTCTGGAAGGTGAACAGAGAGCACTGCTGGTTACTATTTCCTTTTTGGGGTGACTTCTTGTTAAAGTGTGGAGAGGAGGTTTTGCTTACAGGAACAGGAAGGCAGCAGTTGGTAGGAGTGTCTTAAATGTAGAATTTTTGTTTTAAATATCAAGTTAATCCTGACAATAAACTTTGAGAGTGTGAATAAGAAGCTAACAATCACAAGGCAGCAATTAGGAGAGAACCTCCTGTGTTCTTGGATGAATTATTTTTTATGTGTACAGTGCAAGAGTAGTTGTTGAGGCATTTTGTTTTAATTGTTGTGATTGCTGAAACATTCATGAATACCTACATTGAAAATCAAGAATAACTTTTAGTAACTGTGACTAACCCTAGTTAATAGTGAGTAAGTGAATATGGAGCATTTCAGCATCTAAGGACTTTAAGCATCCAAGAGGCGTTCAAGTATGCGACTCCTTGCTATGACTATAACTATAAATCTGTCCAAAGAAACTGAACTATTTAGATAACTTCCTATAACTCCTGTAAGACAAAAAGACAGTGATGAGCAAGCACACACATATTGGTCTCAGCCTCCTTCAAATGTAGGTGACTATTCTAGAGAAACAAGAGGAAAAGGGAAAGAAAAGAGAAAAATTGTAAGAACACTTGTAATTTGTTTATGCTTGTTGTTGCAGTTCCCTCTCCCAGAAGTTTTCTTTTTTGGTGCCCTCATCTGTCTACTTTACCACTCTGGCGTCCATTACTATGTTGGTCGCAGTTGGCTCTGACCGTCGCGGTCGGCGATCCCGGCACCACAATTACAATGCGACTGCACATGGTGCGGTTGCATACTCCCATTTCTCTATGGGACCTTGTCCTGCGGCTGTAAACCGGCCATAGCACAAACTCC
This sequence comes from Lissotriton helveticus, assembly GCF_964261635.1. Classification (NCBI taxonomy): domain Eukaryota; kingdom Metazoa; phylum Chordata; class Amphibia; order Caudata; family Salamandridae; genus Lissotriton; species Lissotriton helveticus. Next base: position 329,084,253 of record NC_136060.1, on the reverse strand, counting down.
CATAGAGAAAGGGGAGATTGTGTTAATCCCTGCACCACCGGATAGGCTCCTCAAGGGGCCAGTCCCGTGGTGCAAGGATTAACAGGGGGACACCATAGGTGCACCCTCATCCCCCAACCGGAGGACACAAAGAGGAGGGGGCCCTGCTAGTGGCCCCCAAACTTGCTTTCCAATGGCTTTCCATCCCCATGACGGGCCCGTCTCCTTAACCCTTTCCATGCTCATGACGGAACGGTTCCGTCATGAGCGTCGGTTGAGCTGTGCTCATGACGGAACCGTTCCGTCATGGTTCCATTAGCCCAATGGAACGTTCAGCACAGCGCGAAAATTCACGCCGCGCTGAAGCGGTTAAACCCATTCGAATCCAGCCGGAACGACCGGACGGTTTTAATTCGGACCACCTAGATTATAATTAGGCAGTCAGAATTGAAACTGCAATGAGGCCCAGAAAGCCTCCGACCTGGGTTCGGTGGCTTTTCAGGCCTCATCGTAATAATGCCATCTATTTTCATTGTAATCAGAGCTGGTGGTGAAGGTGGGTACTGCTGGAATTGCTCGGTATGCTCTCTAGCAACAAAATCCAAAGCAATTGATCTCTGCCTCCTCACCCCCTGGGAGCAGAGGGTACACAGAAACTGCAACAGTAATAATGTGATATGTGTCATTATCTGCCCATGTAGCTTTCGCTACATAGGAATGACAACCAGAAAGATCAAATTCCGCATAAGTGAAGCACGATCAGATGCAGAAAAGCATCAACCAGACTTACGATGGTCTATTATCGCTCAAACTAGAATTAACAACAAGCTCCTGATAAAAGAGCAAAGATAGGTCTCTATACTAAAAGCACGCAAACAGGGCCTTAACTATGAAATACCATGGAACCGACTTAACGCCCAGTACTTCCATTTAACATTATTATTACACTAACATCCTCCAGGCACTACATGTTATACTGTTATAGTGGGTTCATCAGTTTGTTAGAAATGGAAATGCACTTGTCTTTCATCACGCAGGCAATCAGACCCCTTCTTGAAAAAACATCATCTGAATACCACAGGGCATATTCCTCTGGAACGCACATTGAGGTGGCATTCATCTACCCATGCCTTAAAATGCATACATATGGTTGAGGAAGCACTCTCAACCAGTACGTAAACTAGGAACTCTTACTCTGTTTAAGACTTTATCAGAGATAATTTTTCTTTTTTTCAAACAGTCGGAGCGAATTTATATACAGACCCACTTTGAAAGGAGCTAGGGTACAAGGGATCATACCCTTTTATTTTTCTGCTTTTTTGCTGTTTCAAACACACTGGGTTTTAAAGTAAGCACCTTTATAACAAAGGGCAATGTCTGCTTGACTCATCTATGGGAGAATGGAGACTACATCTCCCATGATTCTTGAGTCTGCTCACATGCCCCCCTTATAACACAATAACACACAAATTGGGGATTATACTGTTCAACCCATGTCCGGTTTCCACTTTTTATGTTGAATTATAGCTTTCCCCTTAAGTTGAACACCTACCAAAACCAAGGGGCACTACCCAGTTATCGCCGCTTAGCTAGTTTGACTCATGGGCGAAGGGAGACTACAACTCCCATATTTCATGGGCCAGCTCACGCATCCTCACATGCCGACCCTGTTCAGAGTCATTTGATCGCACTGGCAGCTCACTTAGCTTTTCAAGGACAACAGTGCTTACATGGGAATATTCTTCCCGACTCTGACTCCCTGTACATCCCTGTACAGCTGTACATCTCAGTTGAGAGCAATTAATTCTCCTAACAAGGTGCACTCTGCCTCCAAACAACCAACCACTTTGGAAACCTGCCGATTCCGGCCTGGTCCTGGTGTTTATAAAAACTCACTTCTAATCAAACTAATCTACCACAAGCAGGGGAGTGGAGCCAATTAGGGTTGGGACCCTTGATAAAGTAAGTGCCTCAAGTTGCTTAACAGTGCATTTTTACCCTTAAAAACCTCTATAAATTATCTTATATAGTTGATGTAGACTGTGCTTTCTTCAGAGACCTTAGATGAGTTTGCTCAAGTTTTAACACAAGTTTTAATTACCCTTCTTTTAGGGTTTGGCTACAGGACTATCCACTCTAGACCCATGTGTTGACAATTATCTCTAGCACTCTGGGTAACTGATTACTGAAACAGTGTTTAATCTTGTTTTTTTATTGCAGATGGAACTTTCTAGGTGTATGCAATGTTCCAGTCAAACCCCTAAGCGGGGTCATGTATGTTGGTCTAAACATTTTTTTGAGTACCTTACTCCACTTCACACAAGTTCTGAAGGGGTAAAAGTGTTTACCTGAATCAGACGCCAGTTGAAAAGCATGTGCATGAAACGAAACAGACACCAATGAGTGAAGTAAATATGCACCCATTTTCAAGCATGTGAATAGGCACGTAAAGAGGAAATAAGTGTGTGTCATGTATGATGAATCACATGATGGCAATTATCCTCATGCTACATATATTATATGATTTACAGGCACAACCCAAAGTGGCAAGTATTACACGGCCAAAGTTTGAGTGTATTTGCATACCACACAAAAAACACGTAAAATATATCATTGGGGGAGTAATACGATTATGAACCCACCCCGACGAAAGTCCAGGATCTTCTCATGTTTTGAGTAAAGTGAGGAAAGCCCTTTAAGTGGTGGTATACATGGCAAAAAAATAATGAGCTCAAGTTTATGCCAAGGGGAGTCCTTTAGCTCATATTAAGTAATCCCTTCGCCTAGTCCTGTTCATAGCATTCAAGGTTGTACATCTCATTTGACATTGGAGATAACTTCAGACATAATTGGGTGGAAAATAATAACTGTCTGTATAACGGTGGATTTAGCCACAGATCAATTTATAGATGCTCATTTGGTAATCAAGATACACTTGACAAAGATAGTGAAAGAGAAGCATAGGCCTGTGATGAAGGTGGATTTTACTTTTTTGGCCTTTAGTTCTGTCATCACACATGCTCCAGCAATCAATTTGCATTATGTACTTATGCAGACTGCACCTTGTGAGATGTTACAATGTAACATCATTCATTCTCAACAATATATGATCACCTGAGGAAAGCCACCCATATATCCCTTATTTAATTGGTAAAATCAGACAATACAATATGTGTCGGTCTTCGGTGTCAAACATTGTCTGCATTTTCATCTCAGGTGAACAAGAACTATGATAATACAGTTGTGTCTTTTGTTTATTTAATTGCTATTGTGACAGAAAGGGAATAAACATTGCCAAAATGGGTTTCCTCACTTACCAATGAATTTAGTGATGGTAAATATAACTGAATTGATTTGATGCCAGATGCAAATGTTACCTGTAGTCGTATATAGACCCACACCATGAAAGAAAATGAATATCTGACCGCCTACTGGACAAGTACCTTAATAATGGTTTCATTTGTCCTTTTCCCTCAATGGTTTCACTACTATTATTTGTTCTTAAGGCTATCAGTGATTAAAGGACATATATAAAATATTGTGCCTTGTGCATAATCACCATAAAAAAACAAGTATCATCCACCACTCATACCTGTTTTGTTAGTCCAAGTTAGCCTTACAGTTATCTATTACCAGTTAGATCTTAGAGGGGCTAACCTCTTATTCAGAGTAAGACTGGGTGTGGAATAAAAGAAGGCTTTGAAGATGTAGTACAAGCTTTATAAAAATCAAGTCGTCCCTTTCAGATCTTCATCAGTGAAGTTCTTAAGGAATACTCAGACCACTTTGTAGTTGTCTATATCTATCTATATAAATAAAAATGTAAATGTTCGTTTGTTTAAAATCGCAAATCTCTTCACCGGTTGCTTTGAAATTTTGACACAACATTGGATTCGAATAGGGGGGTGCTTTTATATACACAATGTTGGATTTCAATACGCGCGTGTCGAATACGTGCGTGTAATCGAAAGCCCGAACAGACACATTAAAATGTCAATGTTCCCTTGTTCAAAATCTTAAATCTCTGAAAGTTCTTCACCGATTGATTTTAAATTTTGACACAATGTTGGATTTGATTAAGTGCGTGTTTATATATACACAACGTGGGATTAGAATACGTGCGTGTCCAATACGCGCGTGTTTTTAATCGAAAGGCCAAACAGACACTATCGATTTGGTTGCTGCGCAAAAATAATAAGGTACTCATAGAAACAATTGTCTACGTATATTAGGATGGATAGTTGGTCTCAGGATGGCAGACCGGGAAGTGGGTGGAGGGAGGGGGGAGGAGTTGGTTCACTTTGCAACATTAAGAAAGGACGCATAGAGACAATAGTCTACATATATTAGGATGGACAGTTGGTGTCAGGATGGCAGACCGGGGAGTGGGTGGAGGGAGGGGGAGAAGTTGGTTCACTTTGCAACATTAGTGCATGTTTATATATACACAACATTGGATTCTAATACGCGTGTGTCCAATAAGTGCGTGTTTTTAATCGAAAGGCCAAACAGACCCTATCGATTTGGTTGCTGCGCAACAACTACAAGGGACGCATAGAGACAATAGTCTACATATATTAGGATGGACAGTTGGTGTCAGGATGGCAGACCAGGAAGTGGGTGGAGGGAGGGGGGAGGAGTTGGTTCACTTTGCAACATTAAGAAAGGACGCATCGAGACAATAGTCTACATATATTAGGATGGACAGTTGGTGTCAGGATGGCAGACCGGGGAGTGGGTGGAGGGAGGGGGGAGAAGTTGGTTCACTTTGCAACATTAGTGCGTGTTTACATATACACATCATTGGATTCGAATATGCGCGTGTCCAATACGTGCGTGTTTTTAATCGAAAGGCCGAACAGACACTATCGATTTGGTTGCTGCGCAACAACTACAAGGGACGCATATAGACAATAGTCTACATATATTAGGATGGACAGTTGGTGTCAGGATGGCAGACTGGGAAGTGGGTGGAGGGAGGGGGGAGGAGTTGGTTCACTTTGTAACATTAAGAAAGGACGCATAGAGACAATAGTCTACATATATTAGGATGTACAGTTGGTGTCAGGATGGCAGACCGGGAAGTGGGTGAAGGGAGCGGGGAGGAGTTTGTTCACTTAGCAACATTAGCGCATGTTTATATATACACAATGTGACAATAGTCACAAAAACATATTGTGTGCCCACAAGCATTGTGAAATTAAACATATTAGAAATGTGAGCTTACTCTTTTCTTTCTCTTCCATTTAACCAGACTGAGCCACAGCAACGCATGGCAGGGTACAGCTAGTAGGCAATATTTTGATTTCTTCTGAGAACAAGTCAAGTCACATTTCGACTGTTAAAAGAAAGACTATAGGCAACTTCATCAAATAGTATGCTAAGAGACCATCAGCCAGGATACATATTTGTATGCTATTTTGAGATTTCATGACTTATTGTTAAAGTGAAGAGATAAGATCAGGAGATTATTTACTATGAAGAATGTGCCATTCTAAGAAATGATAATCCCAAGACACCTTGGACACAATTCAAGGAACTAACTTAAGACAAAATCCTAAACTTACTACCATTTTGGTATTCACAGAAGGCACTTACTCATTTTGGAATTCACAGAAGGCACGTACTCATTTTGGTATTCACAGAAGGCGCTTACTCATCAATGAGTAAGTGCCTTCTGTGAATACCAAAATGAGTAAGTGCCTTCTGTGAATACCTAAATTGTAGTAAGTTTAGGATTTTGTCTTAAGTTAGTTCGGTGAATCAGGCCCCTTGTGTCTATATATGGCTTAAAAGGCTGTTAACAATCCACCTGGTAGACATATAGGGCCATATTTATGAAAAGTGATGCATTGCTGCGTGAAAAACTCCTTGCGACATGCTGGATGTGTCATATTTACAGTATGACGCATCATGTCGCAAGGAGTTGCAGACGTATCTGTAGGCACAAAAATGATGCATTGCCTGAGAGTGTTACAAAAGTGACGCAACTCCATCAATGAGTCATTTCACATGGGGAAGTCCCATTTCAAATTTGCCTGTGTCAGTGATATTGACAAATTTGTGTCCTAGAAGTGACGCAGTGAAATCTCATAGATTTCACTGCGTGACTTCTACGAGGCTTACTTGCATCAGAGCACCCACCCTGCATACATTATACCTGGAAAAGGTTTCATGTGGTGCAGGGGTTTACAAAGTGGCGCATCTACCTAGATGCGTCGCTTTGTAAATATGACGCAACATGGTGCATTTTTTACGCTGCTGGTGTGTCACAAAAAGTGACGCACTAGCAGCGCAAAAGTGTCGCAAGGGCTCATAAATAAGTCCCCCAGTTTCTACTATATGTCTTCTGAAGGCCTACTTGAAAACACTGTACTCTATATCAGCCATTTCCTATTTCCACCAGCGCTTTCAATGTTTTCATACCTTTGGTCTTCTAGGACTACAACAAAATTCTTTCTGAAATGATGAGGTTCTGCTTACAAGAGAACATACACCTTCAAGTAGAGGGTAAGAGAGGATTGGGGTTGGTCCAGCTCACTACCTCCATAAAGTTATAAGCAAATCTTCGGGTGTGTAGTTTCGAAATAAGGTCCAAATTATCTCTTGTGGTAAGAGGACCATACTAGGGTCAAGCTTAGAATTAATGTTTAGGAGAAAGTGCCCTCACTCAGCAAGTTGGTGGCATGCTTCTTCATTGGGCATATGCTCATCGTAGGGCTGGTGGTGCAGTGTCCTGTGGGCCCCACAAGGGAACTCTTTGCCACAGATATTTTTCATTTAGCCTGAAAATCCATGTTTATGGATTATTGGTTAGGGCTGTGGAGTAGATTGGCCAAACAAGTGTCTAAAGTAAATTTAAAATTAACTAAAGAATGCCCTTAATAAGTTATTTAATCCTTGGGGGCCTTTGTCAAGGTTAAAAACAATAGTGATACTGAGGAAATAATGTTCCCTCGGATTTAAGATGGGTCTACATATTTCTTGGCTTTCGTAGTTCCTAAAAGGATCAGTGGCCGTTTGTCAGTGCATGTAATCTTGTGCCTAATCTACATACAGGACTCAACCTGACTTAGGTGCCACAAGCAGATTGGGGGCTAGCTATATAGGAGCACCCTACAAAATCGGTACAATCAGTAGATATACCTAAGAGTCTGTATCTTGAGTATCCATTTGTTGCTTTGGAGGAGAAAGAGCCAGCCGATCCTGCTCAATTGGAAAAGCAATTTCCAAGTTAAATTCAAACAGGATCTCCAAGCACTCAAAAAAAATTGATCACAGTTCAGTTCAGACAGGCTTTATTCGACAAAAGTCATAAAAGCAAACAGTACATGATCACATTTCGAGGTTGTGGTATCAACTGTTCTTTTTTTTCTGCTGTATCAAATTCTAGACCTTACATTAGGACTTTCCACTTGCCCAATTGGCATCACATGTTTCTTGTTCAACTGTAATCATGACTGCAGACTTCCTCAGAGCTATATTATAAATACAGGAGCATTACAAGGAGAGGGCACTCTAGAAAGATTAAAGAGTCCAATCACCAGGGTCAGTGACCCAAGGGGCACCCAACATGTGCCATGTTTAATCCTAAAAGTCAGACCACACAGTAAATTGATATTATTTGTAAGTGGTATCAGCGGAATGAAGAAAGAGGAGCTGTAATCGATGCACTCAGTGCAGTGTGGCGCTCATGCAATGTAGTGTGGCATGCCAAGCATCCATGTTACATGCCGTGTAATTTATCTAGTTGTGAGTGTGGCTAGGTTAGGGACCAAAAGTGTGGATGTATTCGTGTGAGTATGTGGGTGGGTTGAAGTAACAGTCACTACGGATATATGGGAGCTATAACTAGCCTCAATCTCAATGTATTCCGGATTGGTCGTCATGTTCAGGATAGCCAATAAATCCTGTTAATTCGATCCTGGTAGGCGTAGCAAGCTAGGCCCGCTCTATATTGTGGCTGTGGATTATCATAGGACGTAATTATGCTGAAATGTAATTCAGAGGCCATCCAAATAACTGTATGTGGAGAAACTGATTATATTACCCTAAATTTTCCAATAATCTTGAGTTTAAACCGGATATGGGTTACTAGGTAAGGTCGAGGTCTGTAATTGGAAAATACCATTTCTCTGGTTGGTAGAGCAGGTATGTAATAGGTCAAATATTCCTATTTAGCATACTGCATTTCATGTTAAAATATAGAGCTAAATGTCATATTTGCTTTTCATATAATTTTGTGTTATTTTCCTGAAGCAAATTCAATAAGCCACTCAACACTTTAAAGAGGAGGTATATTACAGTGGCAACTACTACTTACAGAGAGTTTATGGATATATTTTCTTCAGATGATAGTATCGTTTGGATTTAACTGAGGCGCAATGGGATGATAATCATATGTCTACTGAGGATAAACTGTGTATAATAAAGACATTTTGCATAAAGCTGAGAGTAAAACAAGAACTCACACCATTCATAGTAAGGTTTTCCTTTTCCTTCAGTGTTACTACGATAACACGAACAATGCACATATTTCCACTGAGGAAAAATGTAAAACACATGGGTATTTTATTTTGCTGATGTGATCTCATCAGAGGTGTTGGATTCTCTCCGGTAATGAAAAACATTTTGTGACATATGGTCCCCAGAGTACCAAATGTTTTCCTTTGCAAGGACTACGAAAGATACTACAAACCTACTATCTTTTAGCTGTTATCAAGACTGTTGAGGTCAAAAAGCTTTGTGTTTGTCTACACTGATTTATTGCAATTCCACCACAAAATAATGAGAGGGTTGTTCTTCCTTTGAACATTTTGTTGAAATATGATCAGATTGGAAGGGGCCACACAGGGTTTTCACAAGAGAAGGCCTTTAATTGGAAAAGCGGATTTGGGCATAATGCATTTCAACAGTCACGTCTTCCTCAGATGCCACCGCCACACTGAAAACAGCCCCACGCCTCTGTTTTAAAATCAGTCTGCAGCCCTTCCTTGTTAAGAAGGACACACCTCCCCTATCATGTGCTCATTCACCTGCTGCATTCCGGTAAGTCCTACAGCTCCCAGAATGCATCTTTTCTGGGCTGATGGTACGAGGGGATACTTGAAAAAATGAAATCCTTGTGGAAATGGTGTGTTGCAGAACAGGGCGCGCTGTCTCCTGTGTAAATTATTGCCTCCGGCCTCCTCGAGTCCCCGCATACATTCCAACCTCCGTGGCACAGCTCAGCAGGGTCATGGGCTGACTACGATGAACCCAGCCACCTCGTGAAGTCACGAGCTGCCTACTGGCAGTGTCCCTTGCTTGGCCAGTGCTTAAAGAGGTGGCTGGAGCAATCCGATACCTCGGGAGAAGAAACAAAAACCTGCTTGCGCAGACACCAGTGAAATCTCCAGCCAGCTTTGTAGAACGGGGCCCCTTGAAGCGTCTCTGGTTGACGCTGAAATATGCACAGGAACCTCCAGCGAAGCAGAAGGAAGGGGCCACACAGGATTTTCACAAGAGAAGGCCTTTAATTGGAAAAGCGGATTTGGGCATAATGCATTTCAACAGTCACGTCTCCCTCAGATGCCACCGCCACACTGAAAACAGCCCCACGCCTCTGTACATATGTAAATAAAAATGTAAATGTACGTTTGTTCAAAATCGCAAATCTCCGAAAGTTCTTCACCAATTGCTTTGAAATTTTGACACAACATTGGATTCGAATAGGGGGCTGTTTTTATATACACAACGTTGGATTCCAATACGTGTGTGTCGAATACGCGCTTGTTTTTCATCGAAAGCCCGAACAGACACATTAAAATGTCACTGTTCCTTTGTTCAAAATCTTAAATCTCCAAAAGTTCTTTACCGATTGATTTGAAATGTTGACACAACATTGGATTCGATTAAGTGCGTGTTTATATATACACAACGTGGGATTAGAATACGAGCGTGTCCAATACGCGCGTGTTTTTAATCAAAAGGCCGAACAGACCCTATTGATTTGGTTGCTGCGCAAAAAACTACAAGGGACGCATAGAGACAATAGTGTACATATATTAGGATGGGCAGTTGGTCTCAGGATGGCAGACCAGGAAGTGGGTGGAGGGAGGGGGGAGGAGTTAGTTCACTTTGCAACATTAAGAATGGACGTATAGAGACAATAGTCTACATATATTAGAATGGACAGTTAGTGTCAGGATGGCAGACCAGGAAGTGGGTGGAGGGAGGGGGGGGGAGTTGGTTCACTTTGCGACATTGGCACGTGTTTATATATACACAACGTTGAATTCGAATATGCGCGTGTCCAATACACGCGTGTTTTTAATCAAAAGGCCTAATAGACCCTATCGATTTGGTTGCTGCGCAACAACTACAAGGGACGTATAGAGACAATAATCTACATATATTAGGATGGACAGTTGGTGTCAGCATGGCAGACCGGGAAGTGGTTGGAGGGAGGGGGGAGGAGTTGGTTCACTTTGTAACATTAGCGAGGGTTTATATATACACAACGTGACACTAGTCACAAAAACATATTTATATTAGCTATATATTTATATATATAAAGACTATATATATATATATATATATATATATATATATATATATATATATATATATATATTATATATAAATATATTCAGAAAAAAAAGGTTACAGACCTCATGAGTGATGTCACTGATCATGTCATGAGTGATGTAATATGTGAGGTCATAAGCAGTGCAGGGGCGCAATTTATAAAGAACTTAGCTAACTATAACAGCTGAATTTCTCTTGTTTTGTATGAGTAACAACGATCAAACTATAATGTCCCTTTAACCTTTTTTTTAGTGAATTTCTGAGGTTTTTAAAATTTTATTTGCTAACTATAACATCTCTGTAATTTTTAGTTTTTTTTGAGAATTTCTAAGGTTTTTAAATTCTATTTGCTCACTATAACGTCCCTGTAACCTTTGTTTTTTTAAGTGAATTTCTAAGGTTTTTTTTAAATTCTATTTGTTAACATAATGTCCCTGTAACCTTTAACTAGCAGTCAAGTTTGCAGAGTGGTAAAGAAAGAGGGCTCGGCCTCGAACCAGCTCTCAGGGATTCTGCTGCGTAGGAATTACAGGAGGTACCAGGAGGGCTTCTTGGCCCCCAAGGTCCCTCTGGGGTGAAAGGGACTTTATCCCCCAAAGGGGGCATGGCTTCAGACAACTTCTTAGCAATTCTTCTTTGTGGAACCTACTGGAGGTAACAGGAGGGGTAGTTTGCCTCCAAGGACATCCTTGTCGGCCAACTACCCCTCTTTTTACCTCCAGTAAGACTCACACAGCAGGATTGCTGAGTTCTGATAGCAGGCCATGACCCCTTTCTCCACCACTCTGCAAACGCACCTCCTGATGTGCTTTTGGTCGGGGGATGAAGTCCCCTTCTCTGCTGAGGGTCCTTAGGGGCCAACTAGCCCACCTATTACCTCCAGTAAGCCCCACACAGTGTGATTGCTGAGAGGTGGTCGTAGGCCCCTCCTCTTTCTCCACCACTCTCCAAACGCATTGGAAATATCATCAGCGATTTCATCTGTGATGTCACTGAACATGTCATGAGTGATGTAATATGTGAGGTCATAATCAGTATATTGCGGGGTGTAAGTTATAGTTAGCTCAGGTAACTAAAACTGCCAAATTTCACTGGTTTTATGCAAGTGAAATCTGAGCCTAACTAACGTCCCTGTAACCTTCTTTTTTTTCAGTGAATTTACAAGGTTTTTTTCGTGTTATTTCCTAACTATAATGTCCCTGCACCTTTTGTTTTTTTAAGTGAATGTCAATGGTTTTTTAACTAGTAGTCGAGTTTGCAGAGTGGTGGACAAAGGGGGCAGGGCCTCTAACCAGCTCTCAGAAATCCTGCCGCTTCAGACTTACTCGAGGTAACAGGAGGGCTTCTGGGCCCCCAAGAACCCTCAGAATGCAAGAGTACTTCATCCCCCAACCAGCAGTTTGCCAGGAGGAACATTTGCAGAGTGGTGGAGACAGTGGCTGTGGCATCCGAAGACCTCTCCGCAATTCTTCTGTGTCAGACTTACTCACGGTAACAAGAAGGTTTTTGGCCCTTAAGGACACTCTAGAGCCAAGGGGACTTCATCCCCCAACCAATATTGTGACAGCAGAAACGTTTACAGAGGAGTTGGGAAAAATGGCGTGGCCTCTGAAGTCCTCTCAGCTATCACGCTCTGTGGGACTTTCTGGAGGTAACAGGAGGGTTTGTTGGCACCCAAGGACCCTCAGCATCTTTGGGAACTTCATCCCACCATCAGCAGTACTGTCAGGGCTATGGCACCACGCATTCCTGGACCCACCCACACCACACACTGCTGTATGTTGGCACATGTGTTTTTTGTTCCCGCAGCATGGTGACCCACTGTGCGGCAAACTCAATTATGTGGGATCTGCCCATGTAAATTTTTGTCTTTACAGGTCTTCTTCCCTATTGTCCCCTTCCCATATCCTTCCTCCCATCTGGCCACTTTGACCCTTGGTGCTGTAAAAGCATACCAAATCAGTGGTGCCGGAAGGTGGGTCATTGAGAGCATCACACAGATCCTGAGAAAACACAAAAGTCCACGTCCGACAGAATAGTGAGCCCACAACTTTTTTTCCTCCTGATTGTGGCTAGTCTAGAAGCTGCATCAAAATATTAACAAACCCAAGATGTAAAGAAGGGTTACACTTGGGTGTTGTATGCATCCCTTCTACTACTTTTCACTCAACAATATGAGAGACACAAAACTATATTGAATACTTGCGTATCTCAGTGTCTTTTCGTGTTTTGGATCAGGTTCATGAACTTATCAACTTTGGGGCCACTGGCAACTTCATTGGCACTCTTGTTATTCAGCTATTCAGTATACCTTCTGTTAACCCCAGAGGTGGTTCATAAGGTGGAGGGCAGTACTTTGACGGGGGGTCCTGTTTGGTTACAGACGATTCAACTAAAACTGGAGTGTTATGAACAACAAACAAATGAGGCGCATACAGAATATATGCAATTGGATGTCATTAAGACCCCTCAATATGGTCTTATACTAGGTATACACCAATATAATCCCCTTATCAATTGGAAAGAAAGAACAAAACCGTTTTCTTCATCGTATTGCAGAAAGACATGCAGTCATAGTAGAACAGAGTCCTCTGTTATCTTACACATAGCAACTGCTGAAGAAAAGAATATTGAACTTCCTTCTTCATATTTTGCGTTCACAGATGTGTTTGATGAACAGAGAACCGAAGAACTACCACCACATAGGCTGAATGACTTCCAGATCGACTTAGTCCCTGAGGCAACTTCAACAAATTTACACCTTAACAGAACAGGAAAACCAGTTTTTAAAGAAATACCTTGATCAGTAGCCAGCCAACTGCGTCATCCATCCCTCCAAGTACCCAACATCTGCTCCACTCTTTTTTGGCCCTAGGCCAATGGAGATCTGAGAATTTGTATTGACTATTGCGCATTAAATAAAATCACTATAAAGAACAAATATCCGCTACCTCTAATCCCAGTTCTCCTTGACCAAGTGAAATCTGCAGCAATTTGCAGCAATTTATACAAAGCTAGATCTGGAGGAGTGTATCATTTGGTTTGCATGCAATCTGGAGATGAGTGGAAAACAGCTTTTAAAACTCGTTATGGATTATTTGAGTATACGGTAATGCTTTTTGGACTTTGCAATGCACCTGCTGCATTTAAATTTTTCTTAAATGATGTGCTCAGAGAATTTTAAAACTCTAGCCCAATAGTATACACAGACGATATACTGATATACTACAACAGTGAAACTGATCATGAACACCATGTAAATCAAATATTGTTGGTATTAAGAAAACATAATCTTCATTGCAAGCTTAACAACTGTGAGTTCCATGTCACTACTGTGGAATTCTTAGAGGTAATGTTATCACCCCCTGGCATGCAAATGGCAGACAGAAAAATCACAGCAATCGCTAAATGGCCTGCACCTTCTTCAGTCCTGGATGTACAATGTTTTCTTGGCTTCATTCAGTAGCATCCATCAATCAGTTGCTCAGAAAGAATAAACAATTTGTGTGGTCCCCAGAAGCTGACGTTGCATTTAATGCTTTCAAAAAAGCTTTTTCCTCAGCCCCAATTCTGCACATTCTGATGTTCAACAACTTTTCACAGTGGAGGCTGATGCCTCTAATGTAGCAATTGGAGCTGTACTTTCACAGAGAAACCACGATATAGGACAACTACATCCAGTGGCCTACATGTCTCGGAAACTCAATGAGGGTGAGGAAAATTACGTAATAGCAGAAAAATAACTTCTGCACATCAAGGGATACGTTCAAAGAATGTCAGCATTATCTAAAAGATGCAAAACATAACCTTACAGTGTATACAGACCATCACAACTTGCAATTTATGAGTTCAGCTCGCCTTCTCACACCCCAACAGTTGCAATGGATGTTGTTCTTCACAGAATATGATTTTACCGTGTCTTTTTGACCAGGAACAGTCAATAGAAAGGCAGATGCCTCTTCTTGTCAAGACTCTACCTGTACAAGGATTGGTGGTCCTCCTCAGTCTATAATAGCTCCAACTAATGTATTTTGTTTAGCGAATACTGAACAATTTTTTTAACAATCTTCGTGATCATTTTAAAAGCATCAACTGGCAAAAATGGATAAGAGAATGTCCACGTTGTACCATAAAACAGGGATTACCACTACATGAATCTTGACTCTTTATCCCCACTATGGACCTCCTTCAAACAGTTTTCCATTGGTTACACACCATTTCAGCAGCAGGACACCTAGGTTTCCCAAAAACCTTGGAATTAATGCAGAGATTATTCTGGTGGTCAACATTGTGGAAATATGTTAAAAGAATGGTGGAAGAATGTGATATTTGTGCCAGCAGTACAACTGATCACTCTAAACCAAAGGACTTGTTACAGCCTCTTTCAACCCCAAAACGTCCATGGGATCATGTAACTTTTGGCTTCATTGCAGGTCTCCCGAAAGTGCAGAATTTTCAGAGACCCTTGTAGTAGTGGATAGATGTTAAAAGAATGGTGGAAGAATGTGATGTTTGTGCCAGCAGTACAACTGATCACTCTAAACCTAAGGGCTTGTTTCAGCCTCTTTCAACCCCAAAACGTCCATGGGATCATGTTACTTTGGGCTTCATTGCAGGTCTCCCGAAGGTGCAGAATTGTTCAGTGACCCTTGTAGTAGTGGATAGTTTGACAAAATACTCTCATTTCCTTGCATACATAAAACTATCTACTGCCAGTCAGTTTGTGATTCTGCTGTTACAAAACATTGTACCATTACATGGTCTTCCCTACATTATACTCTCATATCACGGTTCACAGTTTTCCTCTCACGTTTGGCAGATTTCGTGTCAAGCACTATGTGTTTCTTCCACACTCTCCACCAGCCATAACCCACAAACCGATGGACAAACAGAATGTTTGAACCAGACACTCAAACATACTTGCGATGTTACACAACCGAGGTCATAGAGTCATGGTTGTCTTTTTTATTACTGCTGGCAGTAGCTTATAATAATTTGTACCACTCCTCTACCAGCACTACACCATTCTTTGGTTTATATGGAGATCATCCTCAGACGTTATCAATCCCTCTACCTACCTCAGCGGATGATACCCCAGCAGTCAAGGATAGTTTACAACAGCTTCATCAAACACAGCTGTCTTTTCAGAAACATTTAGACCAGGCAAAGAAAACACATAAACAACAATATGATAAACATCATAGGATAGGACCTACATCCAACGTGGGGAAAAAGTTTTGTTGTCCACACGCAGCATTACCTTTAAAAACAAACACGTTTCATTCTAAGTTAATTGGACCCTATCCAGTAGTACGTCAAGTAAATCATGTTACTTATAAATTAAAGTTGCCTCGTTCTTTAGAAATTAACAATGTTTTTCACACAACCCTTCCAAAGGCGGCCACATCACATTGCTGTCCTCGTCCTCACCCTTTATTGGTCCATGGGGAATGGGCGTACAAGGTGCAGACCATAAGGGGTAGTAAAGGCTATGGGAATACCCTTTGGTATTTAGTATCTTGGAAAGGATATGGCCCAGAAAACAAATCCTGGGCTCCTGCGGAGCATGTGCATGCACATCAGTTACTGAAGCACTTTAATCTCCTCCAGCCTTTCAAGCCACACCCTATTACGTGCTTGGGAGGGGGGAGTACTGTCAGCACTATTGCATTGCACATGTTAGGTCCTGAAATGCATTGGGCCAATCATTATCAATCGGCGTTTGTTGTGGAATAATGTTAAACAGAAATTAACATGATGATTATGTAATGTGAATCAATGGAGTGAATAAGAAAATCCTGAATAAATGATTTCACACACATTGTTAGAATGTGAATATCAATGAAAAGTGTAAACCAATTAAAAAAGAATAATAACAACACTGAGAAATCTATAATTAGTGGGTTGAGTATTATTTTTATTCACACAGAATTTTTGTTTGAATAGCAACATAAAAGTGAATAAACTCTAGGAAAAAGTTTGAAAAATTCACCCAAACTGTGCACTTGGTTATGTCCTGACACAGCTTCTTGTACCTTCACTATATCACGTGTTAGGGCCTGCTACACCACACACTGCTGTATGTTGTCACCTGTGTTTTGTTTCCGCAGCATAATGCACCCCTGTTGTGGCAGACTCCATTACTTGGGTACTGCTCATTGGTGGTAATGTCCTGTGCGAGGTACTGAGACCAGAAAGGATTGTGGCTGCCTGCTCAGCAACCCCAGATTAAATTTTTTTTTATCTCTACTGATGACGGATGATATCCAGAAATACATGTCTAGTGATTTACAGCCCTATCCTGCACCAACGTTGGTGGAATACTCCAGTAAATATTCAAGTAAGCATGTATCATGAACTGCATTTATCATAATGCTAAGGGTCGAACTTTGCTGGGAGGTGGAGCAGTGTGCTCCCACCCCTTTCTGTTTGAAAGGGCTCCCTTGAGCCATTGAGCTGATGAGCTTGTGGAGATGCACCGATGCACCTGTGAGAGTTACTGAGACCTGAAAGGATTATGGCAGCCTGCTCAGCAACCCCAAATTTAATTTGTTTTTATCTCTACTGATGAGGGATGATATCCAGAAACACTTGTCAAGAGATTTACAGCACCAACCTGCACCAACTTTTGTGGAATACTCAAGTAAATATTCAAATAAACATGTACCATGTACTGCATTTACCATAATGCTAAGGGGCAAATTGTGCTGAAAGGTGAAGCAGTGTGTTCCCACCCCTTTCTGCTTAGAAAGGGACCCTTGAGCCGTTGAGCTGACGAGCTGGTGGAGATGCACCTGTGCGCCTGTGGGAGGAACTGACACCTGAAAGGATTGTGGCAGCCTGTTCAGCAACCCCAGTTTAAATTAATTTGTATGTCTACTGATGACAGATGATATGCAGAAACACGTGTCTAGAGATTTACAGCACTATCCTGCACCACCTTTGGTGGAATACTCCAGTAAATATTCAAATAGGCATGTACCATGAACTGCATTTACCATTATGCTAAGGGGTGAACTGTGCTGGGATGTGAAGCAATGTTCTCCCACCCCTTTGTGTTGGAAAAGGCTCCATTGAGCCATTGAGCCAACGAGCTTGTGGAGATTTGCCTGTGCACTTGTGAGAGGTACTGAGGCCTGCAAGGATTGTGGCAGCCTGATCAGCCACCCCAGATTTTTTTTATCTCTACTGATGATGGATGATTTCCAGAAACACATGTCTAGAGATTTACAGCACTAACCTGCACCAACTTTGGTGGAATACTCCAGTAAATATTCAAGTACCCATGTACCATCAATGCATTTACCATAATGCTAAGGGGCAAACTGTGCTGGGAGGTGAAGCAGTGTGCTCCCACCCCTTTCTGTATTGGTGGTGCTGGTATTGGTGGCACTGGTGGTGGTGGTATTGGTGGTGGAACCATTGGTGGTATTGGTGGTGGTGGTGGTGGTATTGGTGGAGGTGGTAGTATTGCTGGTGGCGGTATTGGTGGTGGTGGTATTGGTGGTGGTGGAGGTGTTACTGAGATTGGTGGTGGTACTGATATTGGTGGTGGTGGTATTGGTGGTTGTGGTATTTGTATTAGATGGTGGTACTCATATTGGTGGTGTTGGTATTGGTGGTTATGGTATTGGTACTGGCGGTGGTGGTATTGTTATTGGTGGTGGTGGTACTGGTATTGGCGGTGGTGGTATTGGTATTGGTGGTGGTATTGGTGGTATTGGTGGTGGTGGAGGTATTGACCTTTGCGGTGGTATTGGTGGTGGTATTGGTTTTGGTGATGTTATTGGTATCGGCACTGGAGGTGGTGGTATTGGTGGTATTTGTGGTGGTGGTATTGATGGTGGTGTTGATGGAGGTACTGGTGGTAGTGGTATTGGTGGTGGTGATATTGGTGGTGGTTTTGGTGGTGGTGCTATTAGTGGTGGTAATAGTGGTGGTGTTGATGGTGATGGTAGTATTGGTGGTGGTATTGGTGGTGGTGTTGTTGGTGGTATTGTTGGTGGGGTATTGGTAATCCGCCCTAAACAAATTTCAAAAACTTAAACGTTCCTCGATGAGAGCCTATTTTTCAAATCTCATTCAACAGGCGCAGAATTCCTCCAAAACGCTTTTCACCATCGTGAAGGACTTTGTGAATCCTCCTGCCACAAAAACCCTATGCGTTCCTACTCAAGACTTGTGCAACGGTCTTTCTGACTTTTTTCAGAATAAAATCACTAAACTTTCTTCTTCCTTTGGCAGCGCCCCACCTAACCACCATTCTGATGTTCCATATCCCTCTCACTGTTCTTTCAATTCTTTTAGTGAGTTAACCCCCGACCTAGCGCTGTCGCTACTGTATAAGGTTAGGTCGGGTTCACCTTTAGACCCTGTTCCCGCTAAAGTATTGGGCAACCTTGCCCCGGTTTTAATCAATCCTCTCCTTTCCATCTGGAACTCCTCCTTGACCTGAGGTCAATTTCCCTCAGTGTGGAAACAGGCTAGGCTACTTCCCATTTTGAAAAAACCCGATGCTGACCCTTTACTATTCTGTAATTACAGACCTATATCCCTCCTGCCTAAACCTGCCAAGGTACTGGAGAAAGTGGTCCAGAAACAACTGGCTCAGTATCTTGAATCAAATCAGCTGCTGCACGATTCTCAGTCCGGTTTTAGAACCGGCTACAGCACCGAGACGGCGCTGTTGGAAGTGTCCGAGATTATCAGGGAATCAGTGGATAGGGGCGAGGATGCCATGTTGGTTCTCCTCGACCTATCCGCTGCATTTGACACTGTATCCCACAACATACTTACAGCCCGTCTACAACAGCTGGGGATCGGTGGTACAGTCCTGGCCTGGTTTAAATCATTTCTGTCCAGACGGTCTCAGAGGGTCTTAATGCATCCTTTTGAATCGGAGGATAAACCTCTTTTGTGCGGTGTGCCTCAGGGCTCCGCCTTAAGCCCATTATTGTTTAATGCTTACTTGGCCCCGCTAGCCAAGGCAGTAGAGTCATGGGGGGTCAGGGTGGTCTCATATGCTGATGATACTCAGCTTGTTTTTTCATTCAGAGACCATTCTGACTCCCTCTTTACCAACTTCAGAAACTGCCTTGGCAATATTTGCGCCTGGATGTCTGCTAATCACCTTGCCCTAAACACTGACAAAACTGAGGTTCTTTTCTTTAGCCAGAAATCGACACCCCCTGCAACCTTATGGTGGCCTACAGTCCTGAACCCGCCACCTATACCAGTACAGTCCGCCCGCAACCTCGGCTTTATATTTGACAATACCTTGTCCTGTAAGACCCAGGTCAACAAAGTGGCAGGGGCCTGCTTCAATAAGCTGCGTATGATTAGGAAGATTTTTCCCTTCCTCCCCCAAACATCCCGCAAAACGGTTGTCCAGGCACTTGTTATAGCACATCTTGACTATGCCAATAGTTTATATGCTGATGCTCCCCAATATCTTATTGACCGTTTACAAATCATTCAGAACGCCGCAGCAAGGCTTATTGGAAACATCCCTGCTCGCAATTCGGTTAGAGCATATCGGGATGAGTTACATTGGCTTCCCATAGCCCGACGCATTGAGTTTAAAACACTGATCCTTGCTTTTAGGGCTATTCATGGAATTGGCCCGGCCTATCTGAGCAAACGACTCATGATATCTTCTTCGGTAAGACATTTGAGATCTAACAGTCTTCGTCTACTGAACGTCCCCAGATTCCGACTCACCCGAAGTGGCGGTAGAACTTTTACCGTCACGGCTGCCAAGCTCTGGAACAGCCTACCTCTTGATCTTAGGTTCACTGAATCTGAGCCAATATTCCGACGCAAACAACCTGGCTATTTACCAAATGTTAATTAAAGCTTCTTTATCTCTTGATTTCTCCTCTCTGCTGGACTTGAACTAGGCATCCCTCTTCGGTGATATTCCAGTGATCCTAGCGCCGGGACACCTCCGCTGGAGGTAGCCGTGCGCTCTACAAGCTTCTTAATAAATAAATAAATAAATTGGTGGTGGTATTGGTGGTGGTGTTAGTGGTGGTATTGGTGGTGGTGATATTGGTGGTGGTGGTATTGGTGGTTATGGTGGTAGTGGTATTGGTGGTGGTGGTGGTGGTACTAGTGGTTGTGGTGGTATTAGTGATGGTGGGGGTATTGGCAGTGGTAATGGTGGTGGTGGTGTTATTGGATGGTGGTGGTATCGGTGGTGGTGGTATTGTTGGTGGTGATATTGGTGGTGGGTGGTATTGGTGGGGGTGGTTTAGTGGTGGTATTTGTGGTGGTGGTGTTGGTATTGTGGTGGTGGTGGTACTGGACTGGTGTTGGTGGCATTGGTGTTGGTGAAATTGGTGGTGGTGGTATTAGTGGTGGTGGTATTAGTGTTGGTGGTATTGGTAGTGGTATTGGCATTGGCAGTGATATTGGTATTGGTGGTGGGGGTGGTATTGGTGGTGTTGGTATTTGAACTGGTAATGGTGGTGGTATCGGCAGCTGTGGTCCATGAAGCTAACAGTGATGGGATGGTGGAGTCGGGTAAGGGGGGATTTCGAGGGACAATGCTGATCAAAAATTAATTATTCATTTAATTTTTCCGCTGTTTTGTCCCTTAAAATCCCCCCTTACCTGGCCCTACCGCCGCACTGCTGTTACTTGCACGGGCTACAGCTGGGTATTGGTGGTGGTGGCATTGGTGGTGGTGGTGAGGGCATTGGTGGTGGAGGTAGTGGTATTGATGGAGGTGGTGGTATTGGTGGTGGTGGTATTGGTGGTGGTTGTATTGGTAGTGGTGGTATTGGCGGTGGTGGTGGTATTGGTCGTGGTAGTGGTGGTGGTAGTGTTAGTGGTATTGGTGATGGTGATGGTGATGGTAATGGTGTTATTGATGGTGGTGGTGGTATTGGTTGTGGTGGTATCGATGGTGGTATTGGTAGTGGTGGTATTGGCGGTGGTGGTGGTATTGGTGGTGGTGGTGATGTTGGTGAGGGTATTGGTGGTGGTGATATTGGTGCTGGTGGTGGTGGTAACGGGGGGTGGTGGTGTTATAAATAAAACAGGCTTTTGAAAACAACCAGTCAAGTGGCTTAAGTACAGATGACATGTAACACAGATGTGCTGTTGTCAGCTTCAGCCCATTAGCACAGAATTATGTGCTACATGGAATTCACATGACTTAATTCGCTAATCATGTCTGAATCTATTTTACTTGGGGGGTGGTGGGGTTGAAACAGTCATGAGATAATGCCCGTTTAAAGTGATTGAAAGCAGGTGCCTGTGTTCCCTGCTGCTTTAAAAATCACAAGCGGTTTCAGCTGAAGCAGCGCATGTCTGGCCTGCAGTAAGAGAAACTCAATAAAGTAAATAGTACTTACTGACTAAATAACAGGTCCCGTGTAACAACCAAAGTAAAAGGGCCAGTCGCCCTGGGAGGATACAAATGAAGACATGAAGACAAGGCCGTACTAAGGAGGGACTAACAAGCCTATTAGTGAATCCAAAGGCAGCATTTACGAAAGACAATGACACAAGCCAATGAAAAATATGGGAGGAGAGTGGGCGCAGCTTCACTCCCATACTCTACTACAGCAGTCTGGCAGAGCGAGCAGTGCACGCGCGCTGCCCATAGGCTCGACCTATAAATTGTGACTCTGTTGCACCCTTGCAAACACCACAACCTCAATGAAGGCATGGTGCTCTCCTTGTGAAAGAAGAAAGTACTAGCTCCAATCTGGGTCTCCTGAGCTGCAGCCATGAGTTTACATTAAAGGGGGTTAGCTGCATAACCACCTTGCAGAGTTTGCTGGTGGTAATGTCTCGGTATGCCAAGGACCACTCAAATTATGTGCCAGTGGAACACCAAATTATATGTCAGGATTGAGTAAATTATGCACAAAGAAAAGGCAAATTATGCAGCATAATCTGCCAAGTTTTTTTGTAGCATTACTTCATTATTTTGTAATTATTACAAATGGTAATACTGTCTGGGCAAATATTTGACCGCATTAGTACCACGTTATCAAACAAATGCGGAAATAAGCAGCTGAAATATGACCAGTTAACCATTGTTGAAGTGCTATTCATGGTGTACAATACAAGTCGCAACGTTATTAGTTACTTTTGATCACCTTGAGCTAGAAACCATTTTTTTTTTAAAATATGTGGCCAATGCAAAAAATCTATAATCAGGCAAAAAAAAAGGCAGTGGTCACACAATCGCATAATTCCAGTGGTTTTGCATATGCCCTTGTACCCCTCTCTTTCTTGACACTAGCTGCTTAGAACAGTGCATGGGTACTGCCTCAATAAAAGGATGACTTAAAGAATAATTCCTGGGTCAATGTGTGAGTGCATGGGTAGTACCTGAGGGAATCGATGAGCGCATGGGTACTGTCTGAGTGAATAATTAAGTTGGATGTGTGTATAGCTAGTGTATCCTTGATTGCATGAAACATTACCCTGATGGTACATTTAAGTCCCTTGGAAGAAATTTTATTCATGAATTGCATTTGTTGCTTTTGCAATTCACTGTCAGCATGAAGATAAATAAGTTTTCCTAACAGGGAACCACTGTGATGATAGAACATTCCTTAGTTTGCAAACAAATAAAAAAACACAGAGGTTTTAACGTTTTGGCCTGTAATTTGTACAGTTTTTTTAAAGAAACTCCATTGCCGGCTGGTATTCCCATGCTCATTGTGCTTTTAAACACCAGTTATCTTATCCTAAATAACTATAACTGCTGTGGCTTACGAGCAGGTGTCCCGTATATACCAACTCTTTCACAACGTGTTGCTCCAATGTATTTTGTCCTCCCCCACATGGGACTGTAGATAGTTTGCTATGGCCTTCCATTCCCACTTTGAAAACAGATTTTAATAACGTACACTGCCTCACAGCGCTTTTGTTTCAACAAGAAGTGGCTCTCACATCAGCTTTTGAGACCTTTAAATAGCAGGCGGCTAACCCACTAAGTGGCATTGAGTCACTGCTCAATACCAATCTCCCACTACATTTTGCGTGTGCAAATCAATGCATTCCAAAAAACATTCCTGCGTGCATGTCACTCATCTGTAAAGGCACATCACTCAGACAAGTGTGGGTGCGACACGTAGTGCTTGCAATTTTGGAAATTGGTAATGGATGGTGGGTAGGTCACATCTGTGCAGTGAGGCTGTTTAGGGTGTCATGTATTTGAACTGCGTGTCACAGTTGGTACAGTATCCCACTCTTCTGCGTTTCACATGTGTCCCAATTCATTCCATTTGGGCTGTCATTTGTGGCCTGCAAGTGACAACTTGGGAGCGACCACTGCGCCTCCGGCCTGGTCGCCCCCCTGCTCCTCTCCTGCCACTGCAGCCCTGCTTACCTGCTTCCTGCTGACAGAGTTCCGACGCCGCCAGCAGCGCCCCAGCCGCCGCTGGGCCGCCCGCTCCGCCGGTCCCGTTCCCGCGCCTCCTGCCTGCGGCCCCGCCCCCCCGCCACACGACTGGTTAACCCCTTCCCGCCTCCCAGCGGACCCGCCCTCCCTGCTCCCCTCTTATGACGCCCCCTCAGCAACCGCGCAGCGGACGCGCGCAGCGGGAGCACCGATTGAGCGCCGAAGGTGCGCCAAAGGTAAGCCCGTCTACGCCCGTCCGCGCCTGGACCGCGCCCAGCGCCAGGACCCCTGGCCCCCGCAGAACCCAGCCCACCCGCCGGACGTACGACGCCGCCACCCTCAACGCACTCAACGCCGGCCGAACCCCTGGATGCTACCGAGCCACCCCGAGACGCACCCACGGACCCTTCATCTGCCAGGCCTGCAAGTTCTCCTGCACCCGGACCTGCACAGCACCAGCACCCACCAAGCCGAACTCCAGCAGCAGCCACCTGAAGTGCATCCTGCTCAACACCCGCTCCGTCCACAGACACGCCGTCGAGCTCTGGAACCTGCTCGACACCACAGCCCCAGACGTCGCCTTCCTCACGGAAACCTGGATGAACGCCTCCTCAGCACCCGACATCGCCATCGCCATCCCCAACGGCTACAAGATCATCCGGAGAGACCGCGTCAACCAGACGGGAGGAGGCATCGCCATCATTCACAGGAACACCATCCGCATCACGACCAACACCGACGACACCATCGCACCCGCCGAACACCTGCACTTCCAGATCCACGTCAACCCCAAGACCACCCTCAGAGGCACCCTCATCTACAGACCCCCGGGACCACGCACACAATTCAGCGAGGACATCGCCGACTTCATCAGCCCGCTCGCCCTCCCCTCAGCCGACTACATCCTCCTCGGGGACCTCAATTTCCACCTGGAGAACAACGACGACCGCAACACCACCACCGTGCTGGAAAACCTCGCAAACCTGGGACTCAAGCAACTGGTGACCACCCCCACCCACCTCGCCGGACACACACTCGACGCCGTCTTCTCATCCAGCAAAGACATCGCCTTCAGCCACGCCACAGGACTCCACTGGACGGACCACAGCTGCGTCCACTTCACCTTCAGAAGAACGACGACCCACCACCACCAGCAACAGGTTGCCCGAAGAAGCTGGAACAAGATCACAACCGACCAGCTCGCCGCTTCCCTGAGTCAGCACCCTCCCGCCAGCTCAGCGAACCCCAGCCAGGCCGCCGACAACCTCACAAAGTGGATCAGCAACTGCGCGGACGAACTCGCCCCTCTGAGGACCCCGCCCAGCAGACACGGCAGCAAGAAAGCCCCATGGTTCACCGACGAACTCAAGAACTCCAAGAAGAACTGCCAAGCACTCGAGAAAGTCTGGAGAAGGGAACCAACACCGGACAACATGACCACCCTCAAGCTTGCCACCCAGAAGCACCACCAACTGATCCGCGCCACCAAGAAAACTGCATTCAAGGACCGACTGGACAACAACGCACACAACTGCAAGGAACTCTTCAACATCGTGAAAGAGCTCTCCAACCCCAACGCCGGAAACAACGACATCACCCCATCGCAAGACCTCTGCAACTCCCTCGCCTCCTACTTCCACAACAAGATCGCGGACATACACAACAGCTTCAGCAGTCAACCATCGCACACAACGACCGCAGCAACGCCGCCCACCACCACCCTCCGCGCCTGGACTCCGATCAGCACCAACGACACCGCCCGCATGATGAACTCCATCCACTCCGGATCTCCGACCGACCCCTGCCCTCACCACGTCTTCAACAAGGCCGACGCTGTCATCGCACCCCACCTGCGGGACATCATCAACACCTCCTTCGACACCGCCACCTTCCCGGAGAGCTGGAAGCACGCCGAACTCAGCGCTCTACTAAAGAAACCAACAGCGGACCCCAGCGAACTCAAGAACTACCGCCCCATCTCGCTCCTCCCGTTTCCAGCCAAAGTCATCGAGAAGACCGTCAACAAACAGCTGGCCGCCTTCCTCGAGACGAATGGATCCCTCGACCCCTCACAGTCTGGCTTCCGAGCCAACCACAGCACCGAGACCGCCCTCATCGCTGCCACCGATGACATCCGAGCCCTGATGGACAACGGAGAAACAGCGGCCCTCATCCTCCTAGACCTCTCCGCGGCATTCGACACTGTCTGCCACCGCACCCTAGTGCAGCGTCTCAGCAACATCGGAATTCAGGAGAAGGCACTGGAATGGATCGTCTCCTTCCTCGACGGAAGAACACAGAGAGTCCGTCTACCACCGTACAAGTCAGAGGCCACCAAAGTCATCTGCGGCGTCCCTCAAGGATCCTCGCTGAGCCCCACCCTCTTCAACGTCTACATGAGCCCCCTCGCGCCCATCGCACACCAACACAACCTGAACATCATCTCCTACGCCGATGACACCCAGCTGATCCTCTCACTGACCAACGACCCCGCCGCTTCCAGAGCCAACCTTCACGAAGGGATGAAAGATGTAGCCGAGTGGATGATGACCAGCCGCCTGAAACTGAACTCAGACAAGACGGAAGTCCTCATCCTGGGCTCCTCGCCCTCCGCCTGGGATGACTCCTGGTGGCCCCCCGCCCTGGGCACCGCACCCACACCGACAGACCACGCACGCAACCTGGGCTTCATCCTGGACTCCTCCCTCTCCATGACCAGACAAGTCAACGCCGTCTCCTCGTCATGCTTCAACATCCTGCGCATGCTACGAAAGATCTTCCGGTGGATCCCCACCGAGACCAGGAAGACGGTCACCCAGGCCCTCGTCACCAGCCGACTGGACTACGGCAACGCCCTCTACGCCGGAACCACCGCCAAGCTCCAGAAGAGACTCCAGCGGATCCAGAACGCCTCGGCCAGACTCATCCTCGACACCCCCCGACGCAGCCACATCTCCGGACATCTGAGAGACCTGCACTGGCTCCCCGTCAACAAGAGAATCACCTTCCGTCTCCTCACCCACGCACACAAAGCCCTACACGACCAAGGCCCGAGCTACCTCAACAACCGCATCAACTTCTACGCTCCCAAACGCCACCTCCGATCAGCCAGTCACGCCCTCGCCGCCGTCCCCCGCATCCGAAGAACGACAACAGGAGGAAGGTCCTTCTCCCACCTGGCCGCCAAGACCTGGAACTCCCTCCCTCCCGACCTGCGCCTGACCCAAGACCACCTTTCCTTCAGGAAGAAGCTCAAGACCTGGCTGTTCGAGCAGTAGCAGCACCCCCCCCGCCCCCCCAAGCGCCTTGAGACCTTCCGGGTAAGTAGTGCGCTCTATAAATGTCCATGATTGATTGATTGATTGACAACAGGGCTTCTTTTGGGTTCTGATATGTGCCGCCATGATGCAGGGATACACCCTGTGACTCAAGTCCCACGACATGGGCAACATGTACGTAAGGGGGAGTCACTGCCCTTGCATTTATTTATTTATTTATTTATTTATTTGCGAGTTTGTAACGCGCTAGGATCACCTCCCAAAGGAGTATCTCCGCGCTTTTGGCAGCCTTATTGCAAATAAACAATCCTGTCACTGTAACTTAATACTTTTAAAATAGAAATGTTTTTAGCTGTCTCCTAAAAGGGAGATGCTCCTTACAGTCCATGTTTTCATTATTGTTCGGTTAAGGACATGGCATCGTCTGTGTGCAGGGGGTGTTGTTTCTCCCTCTGCAATGTGAAGAGGAGATGCGGTTTCACAGCGTGTCCCATATATGTTTCCGCATTGGTGCAGGTTACATACAGAATGCATGTCACTGTACAGAGTGATGCCTATGTAAATGTAAATGTACATGTATTTATATAGTGCAAATCACCGACACGGTATCTAAGCGCTTGCTTAGGGAACCCGTCCTGGTATTCCCCTGCTGTGAGAAACCCCGGCAGGGTGTCCACAAGGTGAACGCCAGGCATCCCACTGGGAGGGGCGTAGTGGAGATTAAGCAAGCTATTGCCCAGAGTCGCAGAGTGTGACCCCATGAGTCGAGCAGGCGCCGGAGCGAGAATTATCGAGTCCGTGGAATTTTTGAGCCCGAGACCCGCCGAGGCGGGGAATCGAACCCTGGTCCACGGTCGATCTCAGCTTCCGGGTCTGCTGCCTCTAACCACTGAGTCACGCTTCTCCACCTAACCTGATGTGGGACAATGGTCATTTGTTCTACGTCATGGCTGTGGGGTGTGCTCATATGTTGTCATCTCACCTTATTTTCTACTCTGCTTTTATGGGGCATTTTCATGCATGATGCGTGTGAATCGCAGGGGTGTCACTGGTTATCGCTGGTAATTGTATCACAATTGGCCTCATCGCTACTATTTTTGCATTTGTGTTTTGTATTTTTGCGGCTTCGCATTGACTTTAACGCACATTTGATGCGTTGTCGTGGGCCTCTCGCATAGTACCTCCGTTTTATGAATACTGAGTTAACACAGCGTTGTTTTCCCGTTATGGACTGAGATATGAAGAGTTGCGTTCAGCTAATTTTGCGGTAATTATCGCACGTTCGTGAAAATACCCCCCATTGTTTGTTTCATGTTATCATACATATTATCTTATGTAGTCATACCTTTTTAGGTAATTTAGAAACATGACTCTATTTAACAGTAGTATTGGGCTAAACAGGATTACAATTATTTTCAAAGTTCACCACTACCTACTATACATAAAACTGTTATGTAATGTAATGTATTACAGCAACAGAATTTTTGAATTACATAACATTTTCAGTTTCCCTTTTTTGCTGTTCTCCGGTGCCACTTTACTTCACCACACACAGTGATTTCAACGTAGTATCATCATGGAACAGCAGGGAAAAAAATAATCAACTACATTGCACGGTGCATTGTATGTGAAAGGTAGGACATGCCCTGATGTGTGTGGCATGTCCTGATAGTGAAATACTGCCAATTTCGTTTATCACTGTTGCAAGGCTATCTGTTCCCATAGGCCAGAATGAGCAGTTAGTTTATAACATCTTAAAAACATAACTGGGCCTAGGAACAATATAGGAAAATAAAGTTTAGTATGACTGAACTCAGAATGTTAAAGTGCATCTTTTAGTGAGGGTGATTTTACATTCTGTGTTTGAAAATACCACTTTTAGAAAGTGGGAATTTTCTTGCCTAACCATCCAGTGGGCCTCTGCTAGGTTGGTGTATTGCATGTCTGGCTTGTGAGTGAAAGGAGCTGGGGAGGGGGCTGTGGCTCCGGCAGTCTGATGAGTCAGGGCTGGGCTGCATGGGACCTGGGATGAAATTAGAGTGGGGGGAGGATATTTTCTTTCACCTGCCTGGACCTGGTCTGCCTTCAGCAATGCGGTCTCCACCTCCTGCAAGGAAGCTTACCAGTGAGGACAGAACTGGTTTCGGTTGGGTACATACACTCTCTGCCTTCAGCGAACAAAGGATTTCGGTGTATAAAAAGAGGGGACCAGACCCCAGATTTTTAGATCACTTCTGGTAAATCGAGAGGTAACCTTTGCCAAGGAGAAGTGCAGGATAAGCTGAGGAGGAATACTGCCTCTGTGCTGGTTGCTATCTTGGGTTGGCCTGCAGTGGCTGGTTGCTGCCAAGGAAAGAAGAAGAAGGACTTCGCTGTTTGCTTTGTCACCGGCTTGAAGAAAAGATTTCCATGGGATTGAAACTGAGCTTGCCTCCTGTCTGAAGTCTCAGGGACAAACACTTCACCACCAACTCCCCTGAATTTCCTTGCTGGAAATTCTGACCTGCAAAGAGGTGCCTACTGCTGTTTAGGACCTCTAGAGACTGTTTGTCGCTGGGAGCGTGAAGATCGACGCAATGAGAAGAAGCCTGTCGCATCCGCACAGATTCCCGGTGCATCACCGAGTCACAGGGAAGAAGCACTTGGTTCCGACGCCTCGCCAAGCAACCAGGAAGAAGCTGGCCGCATCCACACCGGGTCCCGACGCATCGCCGAAAAGACCGTTGCAGCACCTGCCATGCGGCTGCAAATGTGCACCTGCCATAGGAGACCGTCGAATCCCATCAAACTGCCATTTTGTCGCATCACACCGGATGGTCGTATCGCATCGAGGCACCATTTTGTCACATCGTAACCGGAGCACGTAAGAAATTGATCCATCCCCTCCTCTCCGGAAAGGAACCGACGCATCACCTCCCCTGCGCTGCAGTAAGGAACCGATGAATCACCTCCCCACGAAGCAAGGAACTGACATATCACTTTCTCTGCTACCCCTTTGTTTGTTTGCATGACGCATCTAAGGTACTTTGTTGGAAAAGTGTTGCATTTACAACTTGCATTGAACTGAACTATTTCTACCATTTGAAAGTCTTCTTTTTAATACTGTATTGTGGATGTTTGTTGTTTGGTCTTGTTTAGATAAAGATTACTTATTTTTTTCTAAAATGGTGCGGTGTCCATTTGTAGTGTTTTCACTGTGTTACTGTATGTGTTCACAAATGTTTACGCACTGCCTCTGAGATAAGCCTGTCTGCTCGTGCCAAGCTACCAAGGAGGTGAGCATGGGTTATTTTAGGAGTGTCTCCCTCTTTTCCTGACTAGAAGCGAGGGTCCCTACATGTGCGAAGGTGCGGACCTTTGCAAAATAGAGACCCTGATTTCTAACAGTTCCAAATATCCAATATAAATTTGTTAATTCCCAATAGGCCGAATGATGTATTCAAAACTTTGCCTTCAAAAGTATAAAATATGAATTTTGTAATTCGTAAGGCAATCTAGGTTTACATTCCAAGTGGGCATCATTGCAATTTGTCCATCCTTTATTACACTTTAAATACACAGTATAGTGTTCAGTTTTGGTAGGAGGTCCAGCAAGGAAATAATAGCCACTGTTGTAAAAGTTCTTCCCAAAATAGATATCTGACTTGCAACAAAATGTTTAATTTTGCTTTCCAGTTTTCTTCCATTTGCTCTACAACTTGTAGTATTAAAATGAGATATTTTCCGTAACTTTCTATATCTATTGTAGACAACATCCCTGATTTACAATGCGAGCATTTCATATCATGATTGGTTGTTTTTACTAATTTGTTAAAAGGTACTGATTTGCAGTCTGGTATCTGAAGGTATATGAATCGTTCTGTGTCTATTTCAGTGCTGAAAGTAAGTGAACACTGTTCACATTTATGCTCCAAGCAAACACAAGGAGATGACGGACAGAGAGCTGAAACTTTTCAGACACTCACCCCCAGTCACAGATCTGGGTTGAATCCATCATCATTCTTTAGCTCACTTCGCCACCTCAGAATTATGGTTTTAAATGGGTGTACAGATTGAATAGGGACTGACTTGTGCATTCAAATCTGCCAGTTCCTCTGGAATAGCTACTAACTCTAAGTTGTTATGTACTGCTCTAGCTGGCATTTTGTTCTCTTTTAATTTGTTGTAACAATATTTAAAAATACGTTGATCAGTACCCAACCCAAATCGATCTTCCACCAACAAAGTAAGCACCAAATTGCTGCCACTTATCATTGTTTTCCTTTTCACTTTTTAAATATAAATTAACATTCCTGGTTTGACTTCCATAATGAGTATGTCGACAACAAATACAAACATAGGGGCCGATTATGATTGCGTTTTTTCTGCATCCTCAAGGGCTGGCGGAAGCCACCGCCGGCCCGGAGGATGCGGAAAAACCGCTGCGGAGCCTCCACAGACCCCCCGCCATATTAGGATGGCTGGTGGGTCTGGAATTCCTTCCTCCGCTATTCCGCCGCGGTCGCATTACAACCGCGGCGGAATAGCCCTAATATGGTGGCGGTGTCTAACAGACACCGCCAGCCATATTAAGAAGGTGGGAAAGACAGGGTGGGGGTGCACATGGGGGGTACCTATGGTACCCCCCTGCATTTACATGCCCAGAGCAGCAGGCACTGCGCAGTGCCTGCCTCTTTGTGCATGCAAATTCGATGCATGCATTTTTTACCTTGCGGCGGTCACATCCTAATCTGCTCGGAGGGAATGCCGCAGCCCCTGCAGACGTTCACTCCTCCTCAGGGGTCGCGGACGGACTCAAGTCCGTCCGCGATCCTAATCAGGCTCATAGTTTGGTTTTTCACAGGACACTGTCCTAAACTTTGTAATTTCTTCGACAAACTCAGCAATACTAATCTCTTTCCCATTTTCTTATACATCAACACTTATCAAGCTTTCACTTTCCACTTTGTTGTGAACCAAAAAAAGAAACTGTATACCACCACATATTTTGTGAACATCTGATAAAGAACCATGTAAAAGACCTGTTTTCATTTCATTTAAACATAATGCAAGAGTTTTTACATAGTACACTTTCCTTACTAACTTCCGCATTCCTGAGAGGTGTACTGCTAACATTCTTAAGTGATGAAAAAGTACTTTTACACACCTTTCTTGAAACATCTTAGTATATTTTCTTACATTACATAGATCTAGTCCTTCTAACATCCTAATCATCTGTTTAACACTTTTTTCTGCATACTCTCGTAAATATATTTGCACTATGTCAATAGATTCCTGTCGAATACTGTAAATACTGCTACAATCCCACTTATATACAGGAGCTTGTGTACGCTTCTTTCGCACTTCTTCAGCTATTACTTCTTGCACACTCCTAACAATCATTTTTTCTTTTGGAATGGGACAACTATCTTTCATCTCATTACATCGACCACTAGTATCAACTGAATACGCTAATGTGTTTTGTTGAAAGTAGCTTTTTTCATTAAAGAAAGTCTCAGTAGT
The DNA here is from genome assembly GCF_964261635.1 of Lissotriton helveticus. Lineage (NCBI taxonomy): Eukaryota > Metazoa > Chordata > Amphibia > Caudata > Salamandridae > Lissotriton > Lissotriton helveticus. The sequence continues at coordinate 329,051,559 of NC_136060.1, read as the reverse complement.
AGAAGTGTGCTTCCATTCCTCAGTGAAAGCTTTACAAAACTTACTTCTATTAAGTCTTTTTTTTAGTTCTTCATAAACTTTATTATTTTATCCAATGTTTTCATTCTCTTCAATATGAAAATAAATAATTTTTGTTTCAAATCAAAAGCAGCATCTACTAAACTTTCAATGTGTTGCTTCTATTTATATGCTGCTGATCTTCTTTTATACTTTTTACTATCTTTTAATATATTTTTAAATACTCTACTTTAAAAAGAGTTTTATATGTATCTCCTTAAATTGTTTTTCTCTTCTTGTAACATGTGTTGTTTTTCCAAAAACTAATGTTTTTTTTACCATTAGAAATGTCATTCTCCTTTCTGCTTTGTTGTAAAACTCTTATTTTTCCTTTCATTTCTATTGTATTTCTTTAATTTCTCTGCAATTCTTTTAAGAAAGTGTTTAGTGCTCTTACCAGAAAACATTTTATCCTTAGTAATATTTTCATCTTTTTGTAACCGATTCTATTTACTTTTCTTTAAGTAGATCTGGTTTTTTTTTGTTGTCTTATCTGTTTGTGTATTCTTGCCATCTACAAATGCAAGATGGCATACAAACAATTCAAACAAAATAATTTTCTGATAAACAAAAAACAGTTTCAATAGTTTGTTATAAAAATCAATTATTTTAAATAATTATATATGAATACTGATATTAACTAGTAAGCAATTAATTACAATTACAGTGCTATTCTCTATTACAAATAAAAATACAAAAGTATACAAACAAGCAAGAAAACTGAAGAAAGAGGAAAAATCGTACTAAAAGAGGAAGAAATGGACAGAAAGTAAAAAATAATTTAGGAACACCCAAAAGAAATGCACAAACAACAACAGAGCTACTAAAAAATATGAGAAATTAAAAAAGAGGCAACAGAGCTGCACAAAGAGACAATAGCGGTGAACAAAGAAACCAGAGAAGTGCACAAACATGCAAGAGAATGCACAAAGACGCAAGGGTGATGCAGAAAGAGGCAAGACAACACCAAAATAGGGAACACAATAGGCAAGAGTATTACGAAAGGAAGCAAGACAGGTGCAGAAACAGGATAACAAAGATGCTCAGAGATGCAACAAACATGCTGAAAGAGAGAAAGGGGGTGCAGAAACATACAACATGGTTGCAAAAAGAGGCAAGATGACAGCCGAAAGAACCAACAGAGGTGCAGATAGAGGCAAGACAAGTGCAGAAAGAATCAAGACATCTGCAGAAAAAAGTGAGGTACAGAAATACGAAATAGAAGTGGAGAAACACAGAAGAGAGGTGTAGAAAGAGGTTAAAGAGCTACAAAAATGGGAAAGAGGCTTGCAAAAAGAAGCAACAAAGGTGCAGAAACGAAGAAGAGAAGTACAAAAACAAGCAGCAGAGTTCCAGAAATACATAAGAAGGATGTACAAAAAAAGAAAACAAGTGCAGAAACAAGGAACTGACATGCAGAAACAGTCCAGACAAGTGCACAAACAAGCAATAGAACTCCAGAAATTCAAAACACCATTCTTTGCAATGTTACTATTGTAAGTCTTACCATACTCCTCAAAGCATGCATGCATGTGTCTGTGCCTTTTGCTAGTGCCATCAGACACCTACTGGTATGTATTTTTTATGCATGATGCCATTAGCAAAAGGCACAGACATATGCATGCATGTGTTTAGGAATATGCAGAGACTTACAACAGCGATATGTGAATGGTTGCTGCTTTATATTTGGCAAGTCCAAACTGTCTGCGTAGTCGCTGAATAGTGAAGCTATTTTGTGCAAGTTTGTGGATAGGTACACTTGAAGTAAGCCGTATAACGTTTGGTGTGTTCTTGAAATGGAAAGTGCAGTCTCTCTAGTTGAAAAGAGTGCATGGTCTTGCGACTGAGTTATATCTCTACTTGTGCATCTATTTTCACATGTTATGCATCTAGAGATGGTACATCTATTAAACACAAGTATATATGTATTTGTATCCTTCTTTCATGTGGGATGTCACTAACAATTCAACAAAGTAGACTAATCACTAATCCTTCTGCCAGCATGTGTTAAACCTCACGTTTGTCTATCATGTTACTATTCAGCAACTGCCAAGAGTGTTGGGCCTAGCCAAATATAAAGCAGGAACCCTTTGCATGTCACTGTTGTAAGTGTCATCATATTCCTGAAAACATGCATACACGTGTCTGTACTTTTGGTTAGTGACATCATGCATAAAAGAGCATACACATTCATGTATACCTGTGTTTTATAGGTCTATGAAGTTCACATGCATAACGTGTATGAAAATACATGTCTAGTGCCTCAGTAGTTTAATGAGTGCAAGAGTAATGTCTGGCTGCTTAGAACTTTGCATGGGTAGTGGCTGAGTGAATGCATTAATCTAACTATAGTGCCTGCGTCACTGGATGAGTTCATGGGTAGTGCTTCACAGAATAGATCAGTGCATGGGTAGTGCCTGAGTGAATGAATGAGTGCAAGAATAGTGCCTGACTCATTGCACGATTGTGTAGGTCATGTCTTATTAAATCAATGTGTGCATAGGTAGTGCGTCCTTGATTGCATGAGTGCATGAGTAGTGCCTGTGTGATTGAGTGCAGCAGTAGTGTCTGCGTGATTCGATGAGTGTATGGGTGCTGCCTGAATGGAACGATCCATGTAAGGGTAATGGCTGCATCATTGGATGAGCGCATACGTACTGCCGGAGTGAATGGATGCGTGCATGAATAGAACCTGAGTGAATGCTTGAGTGCAAGAGTAGTGGCTAGGTGACTGCATGACTGTGTAGGTAATGCCTCATTAATTCGATGTCTGTATAGATAGTGACTCTCTGATTGCATGACTGTATGGGTATTTCATGAGTGACCGGATGACAGCCTGACTGAACGGCTGAGTCCAAGAGTAGTACCTGACTGATTGCATGAGCCCATAGCTAGTGCCTATGGTATAGCATGAGTGCAGGGGTAGTGCCTTTGTGATAGCATGAATGCATAAGTTGTGCTTCAGTAACTTCATTAGTGCAAGAGTATCGTCTGAATGCTTAGATTAGAGCATGAATAGTGCATCAGTAAAATCATGAGTGTAACAGTAGTGGCTGGGTCATTGGATGAGTGTCACAGTAGTGCCTTATGGAATAGATAACTGGATAGGTAGTGCCTGAATGAACAGTTGAGTGCAAAACTAGTACCTTACTGATTGCTTGAGTACATGCATAGTGCCTCTGTGATTGCATCAGTGCAAATGTAGTGCCTGGGTAATTGTATGAGCGCATAGGAAGTAGCTGAGTGAAAGTATAAGTGCAAGGCTAATGTTTTCGTTACTGGATGAGTGCATGAATAGTGCTTCAGTGAATGGATGAGTGCATGGGTAGTGCCTGCGGATGTGGTTTAGTGCAACTGTAGTGCCTGTATCATTCGATGACTGCTTCAGTATTGGCTAACAGAATAGATGAGTGCATAGGTAGGGGCTTACTGAATGGTTGAATGCAACACTACTGCCTGGCCCATTGCATGTTTGCGTAGGTAAAATCTGATAGATTAGATGTGTGTATAGGTAGAATCTCCTTCATTGCATGAGTGCATTGGTACTGCCTGGGAGATTGGAACACTCATACAAAGTAGCCTGATCACTAATCCCTCTGCCAGCATGTCTTAAACCACAGTTTAATCTTGTAGCTTCACTTTTCAGCGACTACTCAGACTGTTTACCCTAGCCAAATATAAAGCACCAACAGTTGTAAGTCTCACCATATTACTAAAACCATGCAGGCATGTGTCTCTGCCTTTTGCTAGTCCCATCATACATAAAAGAAACATACAAATAGATGTAAACCTGTGTCTTCTGATACATACCATGTGTAAAAATACATGTACAAGTATAAACATAACTCAGCAAAGTCAGATTGCTATGACGGACGGGAGGAAGCTTTGGGGAGTAGGGGTGGGACTTGAGGGACATGTCATTCCTAGTCTCTCGATCTGCCGGCCCTGTAATGTACCCAGATTCAGCACGAGCAGGGAGCCTGACAATTACCTTAACTTATATTCAGGTGTGGTACACCAGTGTCAACAAATCCGTGCACAAAGTGTGCAGGCAACATTTGCATTTCTTTTTAATTTCCCTGAGCTAATAAAACACGTCTCATGTAAAGCCCCACCCAGTATTTTCTGACATGGCACAATCTGCAAATGTGGGCCATTTCTTTTACGTTGATCGAACCGATTTTGGCTTCCAATTCAACCCTGTACCTCAGTCACAAGACCATGCAGTCCTTTCAACAAGACAGATTGCACTTGTGTAGCAGTGCAGCCAATTGGGACTTTCTCTGTGCTGTTCAGATGCCGCCAACAGGCCAGTGATGGTCTAAGTGGTATTTTTCTACGTACAGAGGCCTCTGTTACCTTCCTTTTACAAACGGGGGAGGAAGCATTGGGGGGAGGACGGGGGAGTCAAGGGACATGTTATTGTCATTCCCAATCTCTCTATCTGCTGGCCCTGTAATGTAAGCTGATTCCACACGGGGAGGGAGCCTGACAATTACCTTCACTTATATTGAGGTGTGGTTCACCAGTGTGAACAAATCCATGCACAAAGTTTGCAGGTAGCATTTTCATTTCTTCTTTTATCTTCCTGAAGCTAATAAAACATATCTTTTGTAAAGTCCCCCCCCCCCAGTATTTTCCGACAGGGTACAATCTGTAAATATGGGCCGGTCTTCTGTGAGCTGTTTCATTTTGGGAGCTGCTGTCTGTTACGGACCTTGTGGAGAGTAAAACCGCCGGCCCGCTGCATTATAACCCCAACCTCTCACGGCCCCCGCTGCACGGGAGCCGTTCGTGCAAAGGACTACAGGGCAGGTTTTATCTGTGGCTGGAGACTGTGACCCTAAGCCTACCCGGGACTGCGAGGACCAGCAGCCACAGCGGCGCTGACAAGCCGCAGCTGGTCCTCTTCCCGACACCGCCCCTTACCTGGTAAAACCGGAGTGCGATTTCGTATCCTCCGGTCTTCTGTGAGCTGTTTCATTTTGGGAGCTGCTGTCTGTTACGGACCTTGTGGAGAGTAAAACCGCCGGCACGCTGCATAATAACCCCTACCTCTCACGGCCCCCGCTGCGCGGGAGCCGTTCGTGCTAAGGACTACAGGGGAGGTTTTATCTGTGGCTGGAGACTGTGACCCTAAGCCTACCCGGGACTGCGAGGACCAGCAGCCACAGCGGCGCTGACAAGCCGCAGCTGGTCCTCTTCCCGATACCGCCCCTTACTATTTAAACATTAGATTGCACGCGCACGCGGGACGCGCGCGGTACGAAGACCGGGGCGAAGACCGGGGCGAAGACCGGGCAAAGGGTGGGCCCTCTGAGGCCCTCAGAGGCTGAAGAAGGCTGTGCTGTGCCCACCCCCTTTAAAAAGTATTTTTATTTGTTATAACGTTTACTTGTAGGTCTCTGACTGTTTGATTGTGCATTACTGTTCTAGTGATACTTTTATCTCCTCCTTAGTCTCATTTGAAATGACAGCCAAAAAGCTTAGGTCTGGAAGACTATTGGTTGGAAGATCGTGTTCCAAAACAAAATCAAATCCCCTTCGCAACAAGGTTAATCATGTTATACAACTTAAGGGTACCTGTCAGCTATTCAATCTCTGGAAACGGGGGAAAAATAGAGCATCAAATGTCAAACCTGCCCATGATGATACGGTAAAAGCTCCCATTTCTCGGATGGGATTGAGTATTGAGGGCTCGGTGCATGAGGATAATATGGAAAAGGGAGTAATTTCCCCAGCCACAGTAAGAGAAGGCTCGGCTTCCTTGAACAATTGTGTGTCTCCCACCATACATAAATTAAAGGATAAAAATATTCGATTCCCTCTCCCACTTCAATTACCCCGGTAGCTATTTTACAAGCGGAGGGGGTGCTAGAACATGTTTCTCTCCCTAAAACTAGTGAGCCTCTATCTGAAAAACATGAACCAAGCCTTTCTTCACCTAGAGAAGTGTATAATAATGATTTAGCTTTTTCTGATTTGGATTTGGAGCTCTGTAAGAGGTATATCGAGGTTGATACTGATAAGGTTAGAGATCTCATAAAAACTCCTATAACTTCAATTCCACCTGTTCTCCATCTCTATAGCAGTGCTCCCTCGAATACCTCCCAGTTAAATATCTCAATGAGCTCTAATCTTAATATAACAGGTATCAACGCTATGCTTCCTCCTAGGTTGGATAAACCAGTCTCCGACTGTCTATCCTCTCTTGAACATCTGCTCTCTTCCATTTTAGTATTATTAGAGAAATTTGTTGGGGGCTCTGACTGTGTATTGGAAACAGTAACCCAAATACTGAAGGTTCTATTACACAATAAATTTGAGAAGAAACCCTGCTCAATCTTAGAAGCCATGGGAGAAGATTTTATAGAGCAGAAAATCTCTGGGCCAGAGAATGGGCCTATTAATATTTCTCATCCACCTAATGATAGGGAACAATTAGTCCTCTCCTCGAAAACCCGTATCTCTAATTGTGTAGTTGATATAGTTCCAGTAGTAGAGGTTTTACACAATATAGGGTCAAAGGATGATATAGATCTACCCCCGTTAATAGAGGATATATATGAAATGAATCCTAAAGAAGATAAATAACTATTTCCAGTCTTTAATAAACAGCATAGTGTGGGTGACAAGGAGGTTCCAGAACTAGAAGGCGATAGAAAAAAGGAGATTTTAGGGAAAGTTAAAAAGAATGGGACAAAAAAGAGGAGACTAATTAGAAGAATTGAAAAAAATAGACGGAGAAAAATTCTCTTGAGAGAAAATTTGGAAATGGTCTCAAATCAAGAATTACATCAAGCCTCCCTGTTGGTATTAAAAGATGAAAGTGAGGACGCAAAAGTAGCTGTGGATACTTCTACCTCCGCAGTACAGAGTTCTGATTCTCTACCGCCTATTCCCTGTTCTTCTGGTGGGCCCTTTATGGTTAATGGGGATTTGTTAAACTCAATCCCCCAAAAAAATGAGTTCATTTCTATTGGTTCTGTATCCTCCGCTCTCAATCCTTTGGCCAGTCCCTACTCCGTTAAAAGGGAGGGAGTAGTGGTTTGTCAAAAACCTCCTAAAATCCCCATAGAGGAGAGCGTTGATACCCTTATTCTTGATTTTTTTCCCCCTATTCGATGCTGATTGCACTCTAAATAGATCACTACTTCTTAAATACTTCCAGGAATCGGAAAATTTGAAATTGCTACAAACTACAGATATAGACCTAGTACGGATTCTGAAGACAGAGGGTGGAAATTTAACGAGGGTAAAATTCTACTCCAAATTAGTGGTAAATCTAATTCTACAACGGTCTGAGGATTTCCAGAGTAGAGGGATTGATGTCATGCCTTTTAGGGGGAATTTCCCCTTTATTAGACCTTCTAAGTCTTCAAGGCCTCTAGGGTCTTCCTTATCCCTCCTGTAGGTAGCATCTGGAAATATAGGACAACCTAGCGGTTTCGATGACTTGAAAATTCACTTATCAAGAGATCATCGTCTTGTATCTTACCCTATTCCTCCTATACTCCTCCCTCAGGATAAGGTTGCAGATGAAACTCTTCGCTGGAACTGGTTACCGGGTGTTCTCTCGAAGAAACTGACTATTAAGTACCCGCTTAATCCTCATCTTTAGCGATGATATAATGCTATTATCTTGGAATTGTGCTGGGTTAAAGAATTGTCCTGAAAAAATTCAATTCCTCATGTCCTTAAAAGCTAGTGTGATCTGTCTCCAGGAGACTTGGTGTTCGGAGAAACTTCAGATAGGAAGGGATTATTTTGCTCTGGAGGGTTACGCTGTCCCCTCCAGGAGGGGCCATGCTAGGGGGGAATTGCCTGTCTGTTATCCAATCGGATAAAATGGAACTTCTCCCACTATTTGGACTCTTGTAACCTTTTTCAGGCTGTAACGCTGTTTGGCCAGGACAATGTTGAGGTGTCTAAACCCTTAGTGCTGACCAACGCTTATATTCCCCCGGAAGTTAGTTATAACGTAACTTTAAAAAAGGTTTTCGTCTATATTCAAAGTCTTAGGGAGACATCTCCTCCCCCTAATATAATCTTGGTAGGGGATTTGAATTGCAAAATCTCTAATTTAAGCATGAGTCTTTTTCCCGATAAATATAAAGAAGAATCATTACTGATCCCCGAAGCCCTCCTCCCCGAGAAGATTAAAACAAACAAGCGAGGGAAGATACTTCTCAAAGTACTATCCGTCATGGATGGGATCATAGCGAATGGAAGGCTCCCTTCTGATTCCCCTGCAAAGTTTACTCACAAATCTTATCAGGGAGAATCTATATTAGATTATGTGATAGTTGAGGATTCTACCTTTGCCCTATTAAAGGATCTCAGGGTTATTGAAACGGTTTTTAGCGACCATAAATTACTTTCTTCCTCTATAAATATAAATCCCCCAAAATCTGACCAATGGTCACTCGATAGCGACCTGGTAAGTTTTGGAGCGAAATCAGGGAGATGTTATTGGAATACAAAAGCTGTACAAGATCTGGAGTGTGTTCTTGACGCTGCAATTGATGACCTTGCTATGTGGCTTGGTTTTGAAATTGTGTGCTTCCAAGATTTTATGAAATTAGTGACTTTGGTAGCTAAAAAACCAAATAAGAAAAGGTGTTTTGCAATACCCTCTTGCCCCCTACGTTTACTTAATATAGAAATAAATAAGTTAATAAGGGAACAATACTTGTGTAAATCGGCAGCAGGATCACGCAGAGTAACCTTATTAAAAAGAAGGAGAAAAAGGTTACAAGTGAAATTACGGAAAGAAGGGGAGGATATTATTTGGATAATATTAAGAGAGGCAGCTTTTAAAGGAGAAATGAGACAGTTTGGTCTCTCATAGGTGAGGGGTGTGGATCAAGAACAAGACCGCTTCCTATCCCCATTGAAGAACAAACACGGGTGGATTACGTCACAACCCTTTATGCAAATAATGGTGCAGCGGTTTCCCGTATAAATTCTATTGAAAGTGGTCAGCCTTTGGTCCCTTTATCTGAAAGGGATATTGAAACAGCCATAAAGGAAATGCGTTCATCTGGGGCAATGGGGCCGGATGAACTTCCAATCTCTGTTTTAAAGCAAAGCGGCGTAAAATGGAGCAAATTGTTATGCCCTGTGTTTAACATTTGTTTCTCTAGCGGAAAGATTCTTCCCTCGTGGAAAGGGAGTATTTTAGTGCCCCTTTTTAAAAAGGCTGACCGATTATCTCCCCCAAATTATCGCCAAATTGCCCTTTTGGATGCAATTGGCAAAGTGTTTGTAAGATGTCTCCTGAAACGAATTAATGATTGGGTGGTCCAAGCAAATATACTTCCCCTTGAGCAGACGGGATTCCGAAAGAATCATGGTACCTTGGATAACCTAACTGCTCTGCAAGTAATATCTGATAAATACATCAGGGTCAGAGTAGGGGGTGTCTATGCGGCCTTTATAGATTTTTCTACGGCTTTCGATAAAGTTGATCGTCCTTTGCTGTGGAAGAAACTACTTACTTTGGGTATGCCAGTTAGGCTGCTAAATCTAGTTCAGGAACTCCACTCTGATACCTGGTGTAGAGTATTGTTGGGTGGAGAGAGAGGCCTATCCCAAGCAATTCCCTCAGCTAATGGTCTTAAACAGGGTTGTTTATTGGCTCACTTGTTATTTTCCCTGTATGTTTGTGATCTCCCCCAGATTTTATCCCTAAGCGAAAGATTTGCCCCCACTTTAGGGGACAAACCGGTTGCATGCCTAATGTACGCAGACGATATAGTTCTTTTAGATCTTACTCCGAAGGGTCTTAATAATCGTCTGCATGCATTGCATTTATTCGCTGAGTGCCACCATTTGAAGATCAATATGTCCAAAAGCAAGGTAATGTGCATTACAGGGAAGAAAAAAACGAAATCTGGAAATTTCAGTTGGTTTTTAGGCAACGAGAAACTAGAAATTGTAAAATCTTATGTTTTTCTGGGGAAAATAGTATGTGGCAACTTGAGTACCAAGGCTCACATAGACAACAACATTAGGAAAGCCAAGACTCAGGGAAATGGACTGAGTGCTCTCTATAAGGCAACCGGCAGAAGACATTTTGTTCATCTGCTAGAGGCCTTTCGAGCAAAAATTCCAGCTTCCCTGCTCTACGGCATCGAGCTAATAGACTTGGGACAATGGGGTTTTCTAGATACTATTGAGGGTAGACTCTTGCGACATTTATTGTCGGTCAATAATGCTTGTAGAGTGGAATCCCTCAGACTTGAATTGGGCATACGAAGTAGTTGGGTTCAGGCCCTGGCAGGAGTAATACGCTGGGTCTTTCACTTAGCCAAGGGCAAACCGGCTACTTTAAGATTTCTGATTAAAAAGGAATTACTGGGTCCCATGAAAAATATTCTTTACTTATAAAGAATTTCAGAAGGGATGTTACTTTATTAGAATTGGAGGAATCAACACTTTTTTCTTTAACTCCACATCAGCTAAAGTTGTCATTAAAACGGGCTAAGATGTTCTTATTACAAAGAAAGGTGTCACTAAGGTTGTCAATTCTTACTTATTTAAACATATACAACCTTATGCATCTTGGACCCTTCCCCACCCCTTACGCCGTTTTTGGTTCCTCTTGAGACATGATCTTCTCCCTTTAAATAAATTATTAGCCAGATGGTACGGTTGTTCCGACAAATGTAATTTATGTAGCAATGACAACTCCGTTCAGGATATTGCCCATATCCTTTTTATATGCCCTGCCTTAATGGCCCATCGTCGAAAGTGGGTGAGACCAATTTGTTTACTGTTAAGCATCTCCTCCGCTAAATCTCTACTTGATGCTATTTTCAACCCTCCCAATGAAATGTTCTGTTTCAGAATTTTTTATTTTTTGAAATGTTTCTCTTAGAATTATAATAATTGAAATGATTCTTATTTTTTTGGTTTTTGTATAAATGGAATGTATTTTGTGGATTTTATGCTTCGCAATTTATGTTGTTATTTTTGTTTTGTCCATATGTGGATCTCAACTGAGTTCCAAATCATATTAAAATAAATTGATTGTAAATATGGGCCATTTCTTTTACGTTGGCCGGGTCGATTTTGGATCCCAATTCAAACTTGTACCTCAGTCACAGGACCATGCAGTCCTTTCAACATGACAGACTGCACTCTTCATTTCACAAAGACACCAAAATATAGACGGTGTACTTCAGCGATACCGTTCCAGAGACTCACTAATCTATTTGACAGCATGTCTTTAACCTCTCTTTTGTTTTGCAGCATCACTACTCGGCATCTAGTAAGAGTGTTGGTCCTAGCCAAATGTAAAGCAGCAACTCTTCACATGTCACAGTTGTAAATCTCTCCATATTACTAAAAGCATCTGTCAGTGCCTCTTGCTAGTTGTACCAAGCATAAAAGAAGCATACAAATAGATGTATACCTGTGTTTTATCCGTATCGGATCTTCCGATGCATAACACATGTGAAAATACATGTAGAAGCATAAACATACCTCAGCAAAGTCGGATTGCTAAGACCGACATTCAGGCAATGTACAATGGGCCGGTATGTAAGTTGCAACTGTGTGCAGCTTTTTTGTATAGCATGGAAGCCGATTGGGGCTTTCTCTGTGCTGTTCAGATGCTACCAGCAGCCCAGTGAAGGTCTAAGTGGTATTTTTTAACGCAGATAAGCCTCTGTTACTTCCCTTTTACAAACAGGGGGAAGGAAGCGTGAGGGAGAAGGGGGGCGGGGGTCAAGGGATGTGTCATTCCCAGTCTCATGATCTGCCGGCTCTGTAATGTACACAGATTCAGCATGGGCAGGGAGCCTGACAATTACCTTCACTTATATTCAGGTGTGGTTCACATGTGTGAGCAGCTCTGTGCACAAAGTGTGCAGGCAACAATTGCATTTCTTTTTCATCTACCTGAAGTTAATAAAAAAAAATGTCTCTTGTAAAGCCCCCCCCCCCAGTATTTTCCAACAAGGCACAATATGCAAACATTGGCCATTTCTTTTACGATGGCCAGGCCAAATTTGGATCCCAATTCAACCCTGTATCTCAGTCACAAGACCATGCAGTTCTTTCAACATGACAGACTGCCCTCCTCATTTCATGAAGACACCTAAATAAATATGGCATACTTCAACTCTACCTTTCTAGAGACTCATACCATGTACCATAATCACTAATCCCTCTGCCAGCATGTCTGTAACCTCACTTTTGTCTTGCAGCTTCACTACTCAGCCACTACTAAGAGTGTTGGGCCTAACCAAATGTAAGGCAGCAACCCTTCACATGTCACAGTTGTAAGTCTCACCATATTACTGAAAGCATGCATCTGTCTGTGCCTTTTCCAAGTGGCATCAAACATAAAAGAAACATACAAATAGATGTATACCTGTGTTTAATAGGTACAGTATCTTCCAATGCATAACAGATGTTTAATACTTGTAGAAGCATAGAAATACCTCAGCAAAGTCAGACTGTTAAGACGAACACTCGGGCAATGTACAATGGGCCAGTGTGTAAGTTGCAACTGTGTGCCGCTTTTTTGTGTAGCATGCAAGCCGAATAGGACATTCTCTGTGCTGTACAGATGCCACCAGCAGCCCATTGACGGCCTGAGTTGTATTTTCAAGGCAGATGGGCCTTTTAAATAGGGGCAGGAATCGTTGGGTGGGGGAGGCGGGGGGAGGTGTCATTCCAAGTCTCTCAATGTACCACCTCTCGAATGTACGCAGATTCAGCAGGGGCAGGGAGCCTCAGAATTACCTTCACTTTTATTCAGGTAAGGTTCACCAGTATAAACAAATCCATCCATTTCTTTTTTATATCCCTGAAATTAATAAAACATGGCTGTTTTAAAGCCCCCCCCCCCACTATCTTGCCACAGCGCAATCTGCAAATGTGGGCCATTTCTTTTCCGCTGTCTGGGTGGATTTTGGATCCCAATTCTACCCTGTACCTCACGCACAAGAACATGCAGTCCTTTCAACATGACAGACTGCACTCCTCATTTCTCGAAGACATCTAAATGTATACGGGGTACTTCAAGCAATCCTTTCCACAGGGTCAAAGAAAGTAGCCTAATCACTAATACCTCTGCCAGCATGTATTAAACCCCACTTTTCTCTTGCAGCTTGACTATTCAGCAACTACTCAGAGTCTTTGTACATTTCGTAGCATATGTCAAACAGCACACTTCTGTAATAATATGTTATATTAAATAATATATATATATTTCAAACTCAAAAATATCACTCCAAAGACTGAACCACTTCTACACAATACATAAAACACATGAAAAATATTCTTTCCCACACAATGAATCTAATGCAGCACTCTCAACAAGGAAAAACCAGTAATGGCAAACATACCCTCTATTTCTGCACACAAATAATTGTAAGTAACTAATCAAATGTGTTCCTTCATTATTTCAAATTGTAAAACACATTTCTAATGGTTACTCACATTAACCCTTTCTAACTCTCTTCTTAAAGTGCCCAAACTGGTTCCGCAATTTTGTGGAGTGGAGACTCCTCCACCCGGCCGCATCTCCTTGGAGCACCAAATTCTTATGAGAGTTTAAAGACCTATTCACAATAATACTACTGCTAATTTTTAACAACTCACTACTAATTTAGAAAAACTAACTTTAATAGCTTATAACTTGAACTCAAATCTGCCTTTCATATTTTAATACCACAGTCCATATAACAACATTCTACGTTTTGATATGGATGACATCTACAGAAGAGATGGAATTCATTTCACAGATGAAGGAAACAGAGTTTTTCTCAACAACCTCAAACTGTGCATTCACACTTACATGTAGCTCCAGCAAAGTCATAATGGAAACAAGGACTCTTTTTAGAGCTACCCTATAACCCAGAACTCGGCCGTGCCATTTTAGGCTCGGGGACCCCATTCCCCAGGACCTGGCCACAATGTTTGGAGACTGTGGGGGGAGCCCCAATACCCCTGTGGTCCCTGCTGGCTCCCCACCTCCTGCGGGAGCCCACATTGCTTTTGGGTAAAGAGAGCTGCTGACATGCATTTCCCTATGCCCAAAAGCAAATTTGCTTCACTTCATGGAAGCGAGAGAAAACTTCCTTCTCTTGCTTCCATAAGTTTGCTATGGCAGGGCCGGAACAGAGCTCCCACCCTGCCATAACAAACTGCAATGTCCCGGGGGTAGGCACCACAGGACATTGTTGGAACTGGCTCTCGGAGATGGCGATACCCAGGGCCATGGAAAGCTCCTAATGGGACACCACATGCTCTGCCTCCATCAACTTTAGAGCCCCAGGCACATCATGCTCCCTGGGGCCGGCAGTCCACAACTGAGGTACCAGAGGGATTCCCTTTACACCTCAACAGTCTCCGGAGCTGGAGAAGAGCTTCCCCAGCTCCCAAGGCCGCATGCTTTGTTTCCCTGAAATGACGATCAGCATGCACGTTGCGCTGACGTAATTTCTGTGAAACTGAAACTGAAATGAGCCAAGAGGCTCATTTCAGTTTCGCCTCCTATGTGCTCAGGGGCTATCTCAGCCCCATGAGCATGTAGAAAGACGGGAGAGTTATCATTGGAAAGGGGAGAAACTAGGCACCAGGGAGGGGGGAGTGGCCCCTTGTGTAAGGGCCTTTGCTCCCCCCATATTTTTTTAGGCACGTTCAGTCTGGGGGGCAGATGGGGGCAGTAGCCCCCAATCTGCCCCTTGGGAGGGCAGAATGGCCACTAGATACCAGGGATTTTTTTTTAATTATAATTAGTTAGGGGTGGGAGCTGCCCAATATCGGCATGCCAATTCCCCCACCCCCTCGCCGCAAAAGTACAGTTTTTCTGCCCCCCTATCATCAAAATCTGAGGCTTGCAGAGGATTCTGGGTACGGAAACATTGGGGGATCCACACAAGCCATACCTCCCAGGACTCCCCCGAGTGTCTAGTTTTCAGAAATGTAAGGGTTTGGTAGTTTTCCAAGATGGCGGCCGATCTCGGGGCCAAAAACCCAGGTGACCCCCTTATAAAACCAGGTGGTTTTGTGATAGGTAGTTTTGATGTCTCGTCAATATGTATTGGGCCTTTGCCTGTGGCATGTAATTGACCCACCCATGTGAGTGAGGTCCCATTTTTATCAGAAGACCTGGGGAAACGCTGGGTTGTAGGAAATTTGTGAATCCAGGGAGATTCCAGAACATTCCCACATGGAAATTTGAGAAAAATTTGATTTTTCAGCTAAATTTGAGGTTTGCAGGGGATTCTGGGTAGGAAAACGTTGGGGGTACGCGCAAGCCATACCTCGCTGGACTCCCCCAGTTGTTAGTCTACAGAAATGTGTGGGTTTCCCAAGATGGCCGCCGAGCCCAGGGACAAAAACCTAGGTGACCCCCATTTGCAAAACCAGGTTGTTTTGTGATAGGTCATTTTGATGTCTCCTCAATACGTTTCGGGCCCTTGCCTGTCACGGGTACTTGACCCACCCATGCAAGTGAGGTACCATCTCTTTACAAAGTTTGAAGTTTGCAAGGGATTCTGGGTAACAGAACCTGGTGGGAGCCAGACACGTCACCCTATCCTGTATTCCCCTGGGTGTTTAGTTTTCAAAAATGTATAGGTTTGCTAGGTTTCCCTAGGTGCCAGCAGAGCTAGGGTTCAAAATCTACAACTAGGCACTTTGCAAAAAAATGGTCCGCTTTCGCTGTGAAAATGTGGTGTGTCCACATTGCGTTTTAGGCCATTTTCTGTCACATCAACTAGGCCTACTCACACAAGTGAGGTACCATTTTTCTCAGAAGACTTTGG
This sequence comes from Lissotriton helveticus, assembly GCF_964261635.1. Lineage (NCBI taxonomy): Eukaryota > Metazoa > Chordata > Amphibia > Caudata > Salamandridae > Lissotriton > Lissotriton helveticus. The sequence goes on along the minus strand of NC_136060.1, from coordinate 329,035,714 downwards.
GGAGCAGGGGTGGGATTTTGTGGTTCCACGTAGATTCCATAACTTTCCACCACAGAAATTTGAGGAAAATGTGTTTTTTTACAAAGACTGAGGTTTGCAAGGATTCGGGGCAACAGAACCTGGTGAGAGCCAGACAAGTCACCCCACCCTGTATTCCCCGGGGTGTTTAGTTTTTGAAAATGTATAGGTTTTCTAGGTTTCCCTAGGTGCCAGCGGAGCTAGTGTACAACATCTACAGCTAGGCACTTTTAAAAACAAGCATTTGCAATGCAATAGGTCTCGCATTAGGTAAGTTTGAGCTATTGGTATTGTAAATGGCAAAGTTTTTATTTATGTGTTGTTTTTGAAAATAGCGAAATTAATAGCTTTGTCATTTACAATGCCAATAGTTATAACTTTCGCTAATGTGATACCTATAGCATTTGTAATGCAATATGTTTTGTATTTACATGACTTACATGTATTGCTATTACAAATAATAATGGCGTTTAATTTTTTTAAATAACTAATACTTAAATAAAAGTTATTGTAATTTATAATGGCAATAGCTTAAACTTTTCTAAAGAACACGGAGGAGAAAGCGAGAGAGCGAGAGAGAGACACGGGTTGAAGGTAGCCAGCACTGGAACCAAATAACTGCATTAACACACTATGGATGGTGCGTGGTTGGGTCCAACAAGCGATGTTACTGGCAAGAAAAGATTGAATGGTGCCAATTTTGCATGTCATTCTCAATGCTTACTCGTGCCTAACCTAGACATTTTATGAAACTGGCATCCAGATGTAGTGGGAGCTCCACACACCACTGGCTGGAAAACGATTCACGAGGTAACGCGTTTTTTTACAGTGTCTACTTAGCAACACAAGGGAAGCTAAGTTTGCTTCAAAATACCAGTGGGCAGCATGCTATGCAAAGTACAGATTTTAAGCTTGTGTTTTAAGCCACACCCTTAATTACTCCGACCACGCCCCTATTAGAGACCCCTCCCCCCCTTGTTTCTTCATCCCACTGAAAGCCCTATCTATGATGCTATATGAACGTCATCTCCGCAAGTCTTTCTCATCCTATGCTTAATGCCTGGGTTGCCTCACGGGAATTGGAAATTTGAAAGGCCTCAGCATAACTAGACCTGGACTTCTTCAACCGAATGCACTGCCCTTGTTTCTGGGGCCTCACATGTGTAATTTTCATCTGAGTCTGACATCACAAAGGGAGAAAGGAAGCCATCCTCTGGTAAGATGAATTGCCTTCTCCAGCTGCGCATCAGACGCGTGGCACGCCTCCAGATTTCTGCTGTAATAACAAGGAAAGGGCCTTCATGCAACATTATTTAGTGGGAAAACACGAGAACATTAAGGTTGCTCCACAGAATATCTTCTGATAGGGGATTGTCATTGAAAACCGCTGCTATAAATAGTGTGGTATGCTACTCCATTGAAAACAATGCCGCATATTCAGTATAACTAGCAAGGCAGGGAGATGCATACCACAAGAACGGCAAGCCGCACACAGCCAGAGTTAAATTACATGTTCGAAGATCGCCAAGATACTGGATTTCAAATTACATGTCACTAGTTGGGGTTACAGTGGTACGTCAACATGTGCATTAACTTTCTTTCAAGTTTAAGCAAGCTTTAGTTTTTTTTTATTATTATTATTTTTTATCATAGCACGATTGGTTGCATGAATTTCTTTCCTTGTGCCTTAGCACTGTTAACCCCACTGGGACTTTTTGCCAGTACTGCAGTTTTGGGTGCTAACCCATGTGCTTTACAATTACCACTTGCGCTAAAGTCAGTCAACCGATTGAAAGCGGGGCAGCCCCTTGGCAGGCCATGGGCGCCCACGCGCTGCTTGATTCAGGACCCGGCGCGTGAGCGTGCGTGCGACGCCAGCACGCGTCCCTCGCGCCACCGTCACGCGCGCACCAGGAAACATAGCACATTCCAAATAAAAGAAACACCTTGAGAGAACACCTCAGCAGGGAGAGGCAGAAAACATCTGAGAAGCGCCGTTCCCCTCGATACTATTCTGGCGCCTTCGCACCAGCCCTTCCAAATTTAGACACTGTGTTAAACTCGTTTAAGAGTTAAGCAAACACATTATTCAAAATGCAGTAGCTTTTTCGTACATTTCGTCGGATTAATAGCATTTAAAGCCAAAGCCCGCCAGAGCTCGCACCGCCGGCCTGCGACCAGGAAGTCAGGCAGGCCGGCGCGACAACCGGAAACAGGAAGTGGGAGGGCGGGAGCCTAGCCCACCTCCCATGGAAGAGCCGCGATTGTTTGGAGCACCGGAGCAGGCAGGAGCCTACCCTGCGCCCCGGTGCCGAAGGAGGGAAGAAGAGTCCTGCTGCCGGGCCCTGCAGCTGAGGAGAGCCGCCGCACCAAGGAGGCCGATGAGTGGGTTGCTGAGCTGCGAGGGGGGAGGGGGGCATGTGTGTGCGCGCGCGCGTGCGGGGGGGCCTGTGTATGTGTGTGTGCGTGCGTGTGTGTGTGTATGTGTCTTGGAGTGCGTGTGTGTGACTGTGGGGGAGGAGGGGGTGTGAGCGAGTGTCTGTCTGTATGCGCGCGCATGTGTACGGCGCGGGACGGGACGTGCGCGTTCGCGCACACAAATCCAGGCAGAAGCTCGTACCACCCTCTTGTCCGTCCTTCCCCCGTAACAGATAACATAAGGTCTCCAGCTGGACGCATCCTTTGGATGCTAACCAGCTCGACCTAAAAAAGGGTCAGTTTTCACTGTGAAAATGTGGTGTGTCCTTGTTGTGTTTTGGGCTATTTCCTGTAGCAACCACTGGGCCTACACGCACAAGTGAGGTACCATTTTCTCCGGAAGACTTTGGGAAATGCGGTGTGGATGGAATTTTGTGGATCCACTCAGATTCCAGAACTTTTCACCACAGAAATATAAGGAAAATATTTTTTTACAAAGTTTCAGGTTTGCAAGGAACTCTGGGTAACAGAACCTGGTGAGAGCCAGACACGTCACCCTATCCTGTATTACCCTGGGTGTCTAGTTTTTTAAAATGTATAGGTTTGCTAGGTTTCCTTAGGTGCCGGCAGAGCTAGGGTTCAAAATCTACAACTAGGCACTTTGCAAAAAAGGGTCTGCTTTCACTGTGAAAATGTGGTGTGTCCACATTGCGTTTTGGGCTATTTTCTGTCACATCCACTAGGCCCACTCACACAAGTGAGGTGCTATTTTTCTCGAAAAACTTTGGGGAATGGGGGTGGGTGGAATTTTGTGGATCCACACAGATTCCAGAAGTTTCCACCACAGAAATGTGAGGAAAATGAGTTTTTTTTAGGTTTGATGTTTGCAAGTCATTCTGGGTAACAGAGCCTGGTGAGAGCCAGACAAATCACCACATCCTGGATTCCCCTGGGTGTCTTGATTTAAAAAATGTATAGGTTTGCTAGATTTTCCTAGGTGCCGGCACAGCTACGGTTCAAAATCTACAGCTAGACACTTTGCAAAAAAAAGGTCAGTTTTCACTTTAAACATGAAGTGTGTCCACATTGCGTTTTCAGCCATTTCCTGTTGCGGGCACTAGGCCTACCCACACAAGTGAGGTACCATTTTTACTGGGAGACTTAGGGTAACACAGAATTGTAGAGCAACTGTTATTGTCTATTGACTTTTGATGCATTTCTACCTTCCAAATGAAAGACAATGCATTAAACAGTAGTCACTTTGAAAAATGTCCTACTGTCACGGTTGTGGCTCCTCAGGATCGGAGAGATGCTCTATAGGGGTCCACCTCCAGACGTCCCTGCACTCTGGTGTCTACACGATACAGAGTGCAAGATAGTCAGGCGAGGGAAAAAGTCGGGGCTAAAGAACCCCTGGGAGTCAGGTCCTGAAACAACAAAGAAAAGAACACGTATAAGAACACGCCCTCTCTTACTGTTACAGTAAATGACAGATAACATACAGGAGGGTACCTGAGATGTTTCCAGGAGGTGACCCCTTCCCGTTCCAGCTCCGTCAATGGGGAAAAACGAAGCTCCAGCAATGGTGGAAGAACAACCTCCACGGGAAACGGGAAATGACTGACTCCCCAGTTCAAACAAAGAAGAAGAAAGTAAACTAAACCCTCCCAAACAGTAACGGAAAGTAAACGAGTTCCAAGAGGGTGCAAATCCAGCGTCTCTTGACTCTACAGTAAAGGAACCCCACTGCAAAGGAGAGCGCACTCAGCCGAGTGCCCAATATCACAACCCAAGAAAGAGTGAGGGTGCGGAGGGGGCAATCCTGCGTCTCCCACACCACTCCAAGAAGTAACTGAGCGGCGATGCCAGCCGGCACCACCGCATGCACTTGGAGCTTCCTAAGGCGAACGCGGAGGGTGCAATCCAGCGTCTCCCACGTCGCGCCCAGTGAGTGTATCTGGGCAACAATACCAGCCGGTAATGTTCCACAAACAGGTATTCTCCGAAGATCGCGCTGAGGGGGCAATCCTGCGTCTCACGCGCTAACCTCTCCAGATCAACAGAACCAGCCGGTATCTGCTGCGGCCCTCAGAACTAGGGAAAGACAGGTTTGGTGGCAAGAGCGCTGAGGGGGCAATCCAGCGTCTCACGCGCCTCACCCCACCCTTAGTAAACAGTAGACAACACCAGCCGGTGTTGTCAATGGCTTCCCAAAACAGGTGAGAGAGCGGAGGGGGCAATCCTGCGTCTCCCGCCTCACTCACCGCTCCAAAGTAGGCAGCCCAGCCGGTACCTGCCGCATCAATGTCCGTGGTTCAGCTGAACCACGAGATAGGGTCTTGTTCCACAACCACGGAACAAGTACAAGAACTCCGTCAAAACTCCGCCAACTCCGCGGGGACAAGGCGTCCGCATACAGCCCTTCCAGAATGACGAATCACGAGCACCGTTGGTTAGTTCCCATGATGCTTATGCTTTCTCGGGCCCTGCCCACCTCCCTAAGCCTTCTGGGAGTTGTAGTTCTACAGTTTAGGCAGGCACCCATGTCGGATCCTGACAGTACGCCCCCGTCCCGGTGCCTCCTAGTGCCAGGCTTCCGCGGGTGACGGGCGTAGAAAAGCCGGACTAGCCGCGGAGCATGCACCTCCGCGCTAGGCTCCCAGGAATCGTCCTCCGACCCATACCCCTTCCAAGAGACCAGGAACCACAGTTTCCCCTGCCGGAATCTGGCATCCACAATGCGACGTACCTCGTATTCGATCTGTCCATCTCGCAGGAGAGGAGGTGTCGCCTTACGCCTGACTGGACCAGCCGGTTTCAGTAGGCTGCTGTGGAACACCGGATGTATTCTCATGGAAGCCGGCAGTTTAAGCTTGTACGCCACAGGGTTGATTTGGCGAAGAACAGCGTACGGTCCAATGTACCTGGGGTGAAAGATGCTCCGGTAACGAAATCGGATGTTCTTCGTTGATAGCCAGACTCTATCTCCCACCTTGTACTGAGGTCCTTCCTGACGGTGTACGTCAGCCCATTTTTTGTACTTAGTCTTTGCTTGAGCCAAGGTTTTCTGTATTCGCCGGTGCGTGGACAACAGAGCTTTTACATGGGAGGCCACCGAAGGATGGTTCTGGACTTCTCCGGGTATGGTCAAGGGCAAAGTGTTAGCATGAAATCCCGTATTGGCCTTGAACGGGGTCTCTCCTATCGAACCATGCCATGCATTATTATATGATAGTTCCGCCAGCCACAATAAAGAGACCCAGGACTGGTGGGCCTCTTCGGAGTAACATCTGAGGTACTGCTTGAGTGTCTGATTTAGCCGCTCCGTTTGGCCGTCTGACTGCGGGTGGAAGCTGGTGGAAAGGGCGTCTTCCACTCGAAGGGCCTTACACCACATGTGCCAGAAGCGCGCCACGAATTGGGGCCCTCTGTCTGAAATGATCACTCGTGGTATGCCATGAAGACGTACTACATTGGCTAACAGCAGCTGAGCGGTCTGACTGGCCGTTGGCAAGTTCTTACAAGGGATGAAGTGTCCCATCTTGGTCAAACTATCGACCACTACCATGATCGCGTTGTAACCCTGATCCATGGGAAGACCCACTATGAAATCTACGCTAATGGTATGCCAAGGACGCGAAGGGGTTGGTAGTGGCATGAGTTTCCCTCGACTCATGGTGTGGTCCCCCTTAGCCCTGGCGCAGGTATCGCACTGTTTGATCCACCCCTTGACATCGGAGTGCAGGGTCTCCCACCAGAAGTGGCGGTTCATCAGGTGGATTGTTTTGGTGTTCCCTGGATGACCGGCCAACACATCATTGTGACACCAATTAAACGCCTTTATCCGCAAGGCATGAGTAGGCACGTAAAGTTTGCCAGCATGTAATGGAATACCATGTTTTAGTGTTCTCAGCTTGTTTAGACCCACCCATTCCTGCCACTGTTTCAGACTCCGATCACTTTGAACAAGGTCAATGAATTGGTCTGCTTCTACTATGCACACCACCTTCTCAGGGGATATGATGGCTCTCGGGACTTCTGGTGCAGAGACGCCTCCCCCCCCTTGTCGGGATAGCGAATCTGCCTTCTTATTGTCTGCCCCTGGGCGAAAAGTAACAACAAAATTATACTCCGCAAAGAACAGCATCCACCTCATTTGACGTTGGGAGAGGTGGCGTGCCGTTTTCATGAATTGTAAGTTCCTATGATCGGAGTATACGGTTATGGGATGTTGCGTTCCCCAGAGATAGTGTCTCCACTCTTGAAAGGCTCTTTTGATGGCCAGCAGTTCTTTCTCTGACACCGTGTAGTTCGTCTCGGCCGCGTTGAGTTTTTTTTGACAAGAAGGCTACAGGGTGTAGCTGACCGGTTTCTTTGTCTCTCTGAGACAACACAGCTCCCACTGCCTCATCAGAGGCATCCGCCTCTACAATGAACGGTAGGTCCAACTGCGGGTGTTTTAGGATGGGTGCTGTGCGTAACGCTTTCTTCATGTGTTCGAAGGCTTCTGTAGCTTCGGGGGTCCATCGGAAAACCACACCCTTCCTCAGCAAACGTGTTATAGGAGAGGCCAGCAAAGAAAACTGGGATATGAATCGCCGATAGTAATTGGCGAAGCCAAGGAAGCATTGCACTTCTCTTACGTTGGTGGGCACCGGCCATTCCCGTACTGCTTCCACCTTTCGCTCCGCCATTCGGAAGCCTTTTGGTGTCAGAATAACTCCCAGGAACTCAACTACCTCCACGTCGAACTCACACTTGCTGAGCTTACAAAACAGTCCATTCTCCAACAGCCTCTGTAATATCAGAATAACATGACTGACGTGTTGTGCCTGAGTTGCCGAGTATACCAGGATGTCATCAATGTATACCACGACAAAACGGTCTATGTATTCCCTCAGCACATCATTGAGGAAGTACTGGAATGCCGCCGGGGCGTTGCACAACCCGAACGGCATTACCAAGTACTCGAACAACCCGTACCGGGTTTTAAAGGCTGTCTTCCATTCATCTCCCCTACGTATGCGGACCAGGTGGTAAGCACCCCGAAGATCCAACCGGGTATAGATCACTGCGTTCCTCACCTGGTCCAACAATACGGGAATGAGAGGGAGCGGATAGCGATTCCGAACAGTTTGTTTGTTCAACTGGCGGTAGTCGATGCACGTGCGCAACTCGCCGTTAGCTTTTGACGTGAAAAACAAAGGAGATGCCGCAGGAGATCGAGAAGGTCTAATGAACCCTATCTCCAAAAAATGCTGTAGGTATTCCTGCAAGTGTTGGGTCTCAGGTTCCGACAGAGCGTACACTCTGCAGGACGGTATGATGGCTCCTTCTACCAGGTCAATCCGACAGTCGTATTCCCGATGGGGTGGGAGTACTTCTGCCTTGGCCTCACTGAACACCTCTTTGAACCTCTCGTAAGCAACAGGCAATACAGTGTCTTTTTCTGCTGCCGTGGCTACTTGCCACACCTGTGCCAATGCCACCGTGTGTGCAATTGACGCCTTCATGCAGTCGGCTACACAGGTCTCTGATACGAAGCTCACTGTTTTTTCCCGCCAGTCTATGGATGGGTTGTGTTGTTCCAGCCAAGGAATACCAAGAATGATCTCGTACTGGGGTGCCTCTATAATGTTCAACATGATCCTCTCTTCATGTTTGACAGATTCGTTCTCGAGTATCAACACCACCTCTTCTGTATGTTCTGTGATGGGGCCCGACTTCAACGGAGTGCCGTCTACGGCCAACACTACCTCAGGCTTGACATAGGGTACTCGGCCCAATCCTAACCGGCGAACCAATCCCTCATCCACGAAGTTCCCGGTAGCCCCGGAGTCTATCATGCTCCACACGGCATGACATCGATTGTTTTCCTGCAACACCGTGGATAAAGAGAGGTGAGCAGCAGGCTTTCTATTCGCTGTTGATGCCAAGGTGGTGAGTCTCCATTCCTTGACCTCGGGTTCTCGTCGGGTTGCACCGCTGTCTGCCGGATTCGCTGTCTCTACTGTGGTTAGGGCCACCTTCTTTCCTGGAAAGAACGGCCGGGATTTCTTTGGTTTGTGGGGACATTCCCGGACATAATGGCCCTTTTTCCCGCAATACATGCATAATCTCAGCGCACGGCGGTTTTCTCTTTCTGCCTTGGTTAATGGTGCTCGAATGGCTCCCACATCCATGGGTTCTGGGGTATTTTCCCCGGACTTCTGGACAGGTTGGGAGACCTGTCCCATACCACCATACGAACGGTCGTGTCTCTTGCGTTCGCCTCCCCTCTCTCCCAACCTATGATCTAACCGCAGGGTGAGGTTAATCAGATCTACACAGGTGGTAGGTTGGGGATCGATTTGAGCTATCACGTCTTTGAGGTCCTCCGAAAGGCCCTGGTAGTACAAGGCCATCCGTTTGTCCTCGGGCCACCCGGTTTCGGCCACCAGCTGATTAAAAGTGGTCATGTAAGTGACTAAGTCATTCTTCCCTTGGCGAAGCTGCAAGAGTTCCCGGTCTGCGCTGAGAGTGGTCGCTCTGCGGTCAAACACTCTCTCGAACTCCTTACGAAACGCAGACCAATCTGTCAGGATGGGATCGTCATTCTTCACATATGGAACCGCCCAATTGGCGGCATCACCCGATAGATAGGAGATAGCAAAGGCCACCCTAGACAAGTTCGAGGGAAACGAGGCAGGACGGCAAGAAAAGTGAAGAGTAATCTGCGTTAGGAATGCCTGTATTTTCTGGGGATCTCCCGAAAAACGTTCGGGACTGGCCAAAGGGATCGGAGGAGGGACGGTTACCTGAATCGACCGTGCCCCTGATACATCAAACGGGTTTCCCTGTTGGCGATCTAATCTTTCCTTTAAGGCTGTGGTCTCTGCCTTGGACGCTGCCAGTTCCTGCTGTACCAACAGCAGGGCCTGAAGCACGTCATCCATGTCAGCCATGATAGAATACCTTTCCGACCAGGAGGAGTGATATGCCGTGGGCTCGTGATTCTGTCATGGTTGTGGCTCCTCAGGATGGGAGAGATGCTCTATAGGGGTCCACCTCCAGACGTCCCTGCACTCTGGTGTCTACACGATACAGAGTGCAAGATAGTCAGGCGAGGGAAAAAGTCGGGGCTAAAGAACCCCTGGGAGTCAGGTCCTGAAACAACAAAGAAAAGAACACGTATAAGAACACGCCCTCTCTTACTGTTACAGTAAATGACAGATAACATACAGGAGGGTACCTGAGATGTTTCCAGGAGGTGACCCCTTCCCGTTCCAGCTCCGTCAATGGGGAAAAACGAAGCTCCAGCAATGGTGGAAGAACAACCTCCACGGGAAACGGGAAATGACTGACTCCCCAGTTCAAACAAAGAAGAAGAAAGTAAACTAAACCCTCCCAAACAGTAACGGAAAGTAAACGAGTTCCAAGAGGGTGCAAATCCAGCGTCTCTTGACTCTACAGTAAAGGAACCCCACTGCAAAGGAGAGCGCACTCAGCCGAGTGCCCAATATCACAACCCAAGAAAGAGTGAGGGTGCGGAGGGGGCAATCCTGCGTCTCCCACACCACTCCAAGAAGTAACTGAGCGGCGATGCCAGCCGGCACCACCGCATGCACTTGGAGCTTCCTAAGGCGAACGCGGAGGGTGCAATCCAGCATCTCCCACGTCGCGCCCAGTGAGTGTATCTGGGCAACAATACCAGCCGGTAATGTTCCACAAACAGGTATTCTCCGAAGATCGCGCTGAGGGGGCAATCCTGCGTCTCACGCGCTAACCTCTGCAGATCAACAGAACCAGCCGGTATCTGCTGCGGCCCTCAGAACTAGGGAAAGACAGGTTTGGTGGCAAGAGCGCTGAGGGGGCAATCCAGCGTCTCACGCGCCTCACCCCACCCTTAGTAAACAGTAGACAACACCAGCCGGTGTTGTCAATGGCTTCCCAAAACAGGTGAGAGAGCGGAGGGGGCAATCCTGCGTCTCCCGCCTCACTCACCGCTCCAAAGTAGGCAGCCCAGCCGGTACCTGCCGCATCAATGTCCGTGGTTCAGCTGAACCACGAGATAGGGTCTTGTTCCACAACCACGGAACAAGTACAAGAACTCCGTCAAAACTCCGCCAACTCCGCGGGGACAAGGCGTCCGCATACAGCCCTTCCAGAATGACGAATCACGAGCACCGTTGGTTAGTTCCCATGATGCTTATGCTTTCTCGGGCCCTGCTCACCTCCCTAAGCCTTCTGGGAGTTGTAGTTCTACAGTTTAGGCAGGCACCCAGGTCGGATCCTGACACCTACGGTTCTCATGCTAGTATGGGTACTCACAGTTTTGGAAATGTGCAAATAGCTACTGTTTCTAAACTCTATATTTTGTTCCAATTTCAGAAATACATAGTTTTTTTTATCCCGTATATATTTTCCCAAATTAATTTCTATATACCCGGCACATAATAAAAAACCATTGCAAGGCGCTGCTCAGTTATTGCCTCTGGGTCCATCAATTTCTTGGTGAACCAACAAGTCCTACATATTCCCACAACCAGAAAGTTAAAGTGGATGTAATGGTATATTACTTTCAAATATCAGTGATAAATAGAAGAATTTACAGGTGAAAATGTTGGCACAGCTCATTTGCAATTTTTCCTATTTTCAACTGTTACGTTCTATAAAGAAACCTTGAAAGATCTACACAAATGACCCCATGCTAAACTTAGAATTTTGTCTACTTTTCTAAAATGTATAGGTTTCCCGGATCCATTATTGCTCGCATACCCATTTCTACCATTAACTCGAAGAAGATTGAAATCACAAAAAATAGCAAAAATAGGCTATATCCCAGTAAAATGCCAAAACGGTGTAAAGAATGTTGGTTTTCTGACAAAAGTCTCTCAGTCTCTGAAAGCTGGGAAAATGGTGATTTCAGCCCCACATGCCCTTTGTTGATACCATTTGCAGAAAAAAACAGACACTTTCATTTACAGCACTATCTTCCCATTTAAAAAAAAATAGCTGTTTTGGGGTAATTTCTGGGTCCCCTTCAGGGGAATGCACACATCCTGGATACCTTTAGAAGCCCCGTGATATTGGAAGAAAAGGACCCAAATTTGGCATGGATACCTTATGTGGTCAAAAAGTTACCTAAGGGGCTTAAGCGCAACTTACCCCAAATAGAAAAAAACAGACACTTTCATTTACAGCACTATCTTCCCATTTAAAAAAAAATAGCTGTTTTGGGGTAATTTCTGGGTCCCCTTCAGGGGAATGCACACACCCTGGATACCTTTAGAATCCCCGTGATATTGAAAGAAACGGACCCAAATTTGGCATGGATACCTTATGTGGTCAAAAAGTTACCTAAGGGGCTTAAGCGCAACTTACCCCAAATAGCTAAAAAAAAAAAGGCTTAGCACTGGAGGGGAAAAGGCCTAGCAGGGAAGGGGTTAAATCAAATCATCTTGCAGGCAATGTTTTGCTAGCTTTATTGTGAGTTATAAACCTTCTGCTCACCTGTTATTGCAAGGGGCTAAGGAGAAATCGTGTTGGCAGGAGAGGCACAGAGCAAGGTAGAAATGTGGCTGGTTGTTTAGAAAAGTGAAGTACGCAGAGATGGTTTAGTCCTGAGTCCTCGCACACTTAGGGCCTGGCTTTAGAGTTTTATGACCTAGGTAGATGGGTGGCAGTTATAACAAAGATTAGGGGCCAGATGAATAACCATAACAGAAAATCTGCCTGTTTGTGACCCCTAAAAAGGGTGCTAGTATGTACAAACCCTAGTTTGCGAGTTGATAAACTATTACCAAATCACAAAATAGGGTTTGCTAGTTGCTGTTAGAGGGGGGGCGTGCGAAGGGCGTCCCTTCCTAATAGCAAGTTACAGGGGGATGTACGATTATTTTGCAAATGTGGTCACAAAACAATCTCAGTTACCACCTACTTCAAGGAGGTGGTAAGCCAGTCGCAAATGGGAAGGGATCCCCAAGGGGCACCTTCCCCTTTGTGAATTAATGCAAAAATATATTTTAAGAGCAGGTAGTGGTCCCACAGTCCACTGCCTGCCCTTAAAAAATTAAAGAAAACCTTTAATTTTTTTCTCTTAAACGCATCTCGAAAATGGGCTGCATCTGAAAAAAAAGTTGCTTTGTTTTATAAAGCCAGGCCATCATCCCTGTGACAGTAGCCCATTCCCAATAGGTCGCAAATTGTGGCCATCCTTGTGAATATTGATGAGACAGGTCGTTTGCGACTCCATAGGGAATCGCTAAATGTGTCTAAGACACATTAATACATTGTTTTGCAAGTTGCAAATTGCGACCCTCAAAACGGAATGGTAGTACATCTGCCCCTGAGAGTGCTCTCAAGGGCAGCACTTGCATCACTCCTGTAACATGCACCAAACATTCATTGTATGGCTGAAGCCCATGCAGAGAATCTCTCGACTGCACACAGTTTGGTGCATTATTCAGAGGTCATGCAAATTCTCAGTTAGATGGAAAAGAAAATGTGGCACAGAACTTTATATTGCTACGATTAAAAAGATAGGATGAGAGCCTGGGAAATGAGGAAACAGGATCAAAGATGGGCAGAGAAAACCAGAGAAGGAGTCACTGAAGGGAAAAAAAGAATAATCCACATAAGCTATACAGTCATGAAACAGTAGAGTGATCAAAGTAAAACAGAAAGAAGTGCAGCAGAAAATAAATAACCCTGAAGGTTGCATTTTTTGATGCCCTATAATGAAACAATAATTAACTTTACTAAAAAAAGATTATTATATTTTGATTAATGAAAAACAAATCATATTATGCTGAGCCTATCAGTTTGCAGTTTACCAAGCGCATGAGTTGAGATCAACACTCTTCGGGGCCTGCAATTCACAGTTTCTGTCAAGGTTGTTGCTATATTTAGTCTCTACCCCATGACCATGGGTTCACTGAGATCACACTGTGCTGCTAGTGATAGGGTATGTGACATGATAGGGACCGAATTTGAAAAAAATACTTGTATGTGAATGCTCTAAGCACATGAGAGAGGAGCATGGTTATCACGAGCAGACTTCTACCAGCCTGAACCACAGACCAAACGTTCCAGGAGCTGCTCATTGGTGAAAACCTGTGCACCTTCACTTGCCATTCCAGCCACTCCAGCTCATGTCACCTCTTTGGCTTCCCATGCTGCTGTTACTGTCCCCACCACCTCTGTTTCTGCAGCTAATAATAATAATAATAATAATACGGCATTTTATGGAGCGCGAACAGCTACCTCACAAGGAGGTGTCCCGGCGCTAGAAGAACAGGTTTGACCATGAGGACTAGAGTATTAGCGCCTAGCGCGATAGGGTAAAAAGCCAGGTCTTCAACAGCCACTTAAAGCAGAGCTCGGAGGGGGCCTGCTGAAGCGCTGGGGGCAGGATGTTCCAGAGTGCCGCCACATTGGCAGAAAAAGCTCGTCCACCCAACCGAGCCCTTTTCGCTCATGGAACTGCAAGCTGAACGCGGCAGTTGGAGCGAAGAGAGCGGGCCTGGGTATATCTCGGCAGTCGAGTTTTCAGATAATTTGGGCAGGTGCCATACAGAGCTCTAAAGGCCAGCGTAAGTGCCTTAAATTTGATTCTACTGGCTACTGGAAGCCAGTGAAGTGAAAGAAGGTGCGGAGAGACCGAATGTTTGAAAGGGATCCGCATTAACAGCCTAGCAGCCGCATTTTGGACCAGTTGCAACCGCTGTATTAGGTACTTAGGTAAGCCCAGATAGAGGCCGTTTGCGTAATCCAGCCTAGATGTCACTGTGGCATGGATTACTGTTTTTCGGCAGCTCTCTGGCAGGAGTCGCAGAATCTTGCGAAGATTCCTCAGCTAACTCAGGCAGCAGCCAACTACTTGCTGGATGTGCGAGGCAAAGGACAAACTGTCATCCCACCGCACCCCCAGATTTTTTGCCGTATGGCTAGGCGAAGGGGCCTGTCTCATCTCTGCCGGCCACCAAAGTTCTGAGGGTGGAGGGGGGCCTTTGCCAAAAAAGATCACTTCCGTCTTGTTTGCATTAAGTTTTAATTTGTTTGTGTTCATCCAGCAAGCAACATCTTGGAGACATCCCTTGAAACTCGAAAAGGACGCCTCCGACACCTCCGAATACGGAAACACCAGTTGGGTGTCGTCGGCATATGAGATTGCCTTGACCCCCCAATTGGCAATCAACGTAAAAAGTGGAGCCAGGTATATATTAAATAATAGTGGGCTAAGTGCCGACCCCTGAGGGACGCCACAGCTGAGGACCTTGGGTGTTGAGGAAACGGTCCCCAGCGCCACCTTCTGTGTTCTCTGAGTCAGATACGACTGTATCCATCCCAGTGCCTGGTCCTGGATGCCTATCTCAGCCAGTCGCATCAGCAGCCTAGCGTGGTCGACCGTGTCAAAAGCGGCGGACAGATCCAGGAGCACCAGCATCGCTGAGTCTCCTGAATCCATCGTCCACCTTACTGACTCTGCCACCTCAATTAGTGCTGTCTCAGTGCTGAAGCCGGGCCTAAAGCCCGATTGCGTCTCATGCAATATCATGTTTTCTTCAATGAATTTACTTAGCTGGCGCTGGATTACTTTCTCTAACATTTTACCCGGCGCTGCCAACAGAGAAATCGGACGTAGATTACTTAGGTCCTTGGGATCCCCATTTGGTTTTTTCTTTAGCGGCAGGAGAGTGGCATGTTTCCATAACTTCAGAAACACCCCTGAGGAGATGGACATATTCCAAATCTGCTGTATTGTGGGAGCCACACAGTCAGCTATAGTGCTCCAGAGTTTAGGTGGACAAGGGTCGTCGGGTGACCCTGACTTACAGCGGCTTAATTCCTGCATAACCACGCTCAGAGCTATCGGCTGGAATTGTGCCAAAGTTTCACCATCCACCACTTTGACAGCCAGGTCCGATTTCACTGTTTTCTTCTCTGGCGCGAAGGACTCATAGACTTGCATAATTTTATAGTCAAAGAAATCTGAAATGCTATCGCACAGAGAGGTCGACGGGGGAACCTCCCTCTCAATACACCTGGGTTTAAAGAAGGACTGTACCACCTTAAAGATTTATTTACTCGAGTGTTCTGCCTGCTGTATTGATTCTGCATAGAACAGTTTTTTTGCCTTTCTAACGGCCTTCTGCAGTTTTTTGGATGCTTCCTTATATCGGGCTTTTTCTAGGGGCCCGTAGTTTGCCCTCCAAAGCCTCTCCAGCCTCTTACACGCTGCCTTCTCTACTCTGAGGTCCTGTGAGAACCAGGGAGCGGAAGGGGAATCCCGCTTGGATATTGCGTGTGTTACCGGTGCAATGGATGACACCATATTCCCGATCCAGTCATTAAACAGCTGTGCATCTGTGTTGACATTCGAAGTGAGAGCAGGTATATTCTGAGCCAGAACTGGGCCCATGGTAGCAGGGACTAGTTTCTTCCAATGTCTCTTCACAAAGGAGCACTTGCTTGTCGCATGTCTGTCAGCCGCTAAGTTTAGTTTAAATGGAATAAGTGAATGGTCTGACCAGACTAGCGGTAATGGCGCCTCTGCCACCACATTGTTAATATTGGAGAAAATTAAATTAAGCGTATGGCCCGCTCTGTGCGTGGGGCCATCGTTGATAAGTCTCAGGTTGGCTGCATTTAATGTGGACCTCAATATCTCTGCAGGGACGCAGTCCTCCTTATCCATATGGATGTTAAAATCCCCGACAACGAGGAATTGAGGATAAAGGAGGGAGCTCTGAACGATAGTATCCATCAGAGTTGTCAGGTTGGGATTCTCCCCACCAGGCGGGCGGTATATAACTAATCCCGCTAGGGATAGCTGAGGTCCCACCTGAAAGCAGAAGTGAAGCCCCTCCAGTCCCTGAATCAGGGTAGGGGCGGAGGATGTTAGTGTAAGCTGCTCTTTGAATATAACCGCCACACCTCCTCCTCTTCTAACGCCTGTCCGGTTAGAAAAACATATTTTATACCCTGAGGGTACTGCCAGCGCGATGGCGGTCATATTATACTGCTCTCATTAGTTCTATTCAGTCTTGTTGCCCCTACCCCTGTCTCTGTGAAGCGCTCTGATATCTGTAAAGATCTTGTTCGCGCTATATAAAACTTTGAATAAATAAATAAATAAATATTGTCCTCATTGAGCCAAGTTTCTGTTAGAAACAGAGCATCCCACTCATGACCTTCCAGTAGCAGCCAGATGTCATCTGCATGCTTGGCTAGAGATCTGCAGTTAAGAAGGCCAGCTCTGAGACCTCTGTTAATCCGTGGCTTGGGTTTAGAATGCCCCTCAACCCTCATATCATCCAACGCTCCTAATGAAATCCCGCAAGCCCCACATGCCTGAGGGAGGGCGGTAGTCCAGAGGTCTGTCCTATGAGCGCAGCAGTCAGCCGTGGTGTTAAGAGCCCACAGGTCTTCCCGCGACCGCACAATCCTACCCTTATAAGCGCCCTCACCGACAGCATGCCTGGCCCCTGCCGCGGACTGGTCGCGGATGGGCGCAGACGGGCTTGCCTTAGGCGTGCCTTAGGCGCGCAGACGGCGCGCCCGCTGCGCTCGTCTGCTGCGCGTCCTGTAAATGCACATGTTAAATAGGTGGTAGGGAGGAGGGCGTGGCCTGATGGTAGTGGGCGTGGCCTGTGTGTCCCGTGGAATGGCGGCAACACGAGAAAGTATCCCGCGGCAGCGTTCGAAACCGCTGCGCGGGGGTGCCCAGGGGAGAGTGAAGGTAAATCTTGTTTTAAAATCTCAACAAATTACACTCAAAGTTTTTTAAATTAGCAATGCCTCTCTCCCGGCTTCCGCCTCAGGAGGTCAAAGGTGTTCTGATTCGCACTATTGCTCAGCGCGCTTTAAATACCCGGAACAGGGGTCGTGGCCTGATGGTAGTGGGCGTGGCCTGTGTGTCCCGTGCAATGGCGGCAACACGAGAAAGTATCCCACGGCAGCGTTCGAAACCGCTGCGCGGGGGTGCCCAGGGGAGAGTGAAGGTAAATCTTGTTTTAAAATCACAACAAATTACACTCAAAGTTTTTAAAATTAGCAATGCGTCTCTCCCGGCTTCCGCCTCAGGAGGTCAAAGGTGTTCTGATTCGCACTATTGCTCAGCGCGCTTTAAATACCCGGAACGGGGGGCGTGGCCTGATGGTAGTGGGCGTGGCCTGTGTGTCCCGTGCAATGGCGGCAACACGAGAAAGTATACCGCGGCAGCTACCACCATGATACTGTTGCAACTGCGTCTGCCAACACTTTTTAAACTTCGGTTTTGCCACCACACCCGGTTCTGATCCTGCTGCTTCTACCATCCTTGCATCTTTTGACACTGACTCCACCATTCCTGGTCTGCTGCCACTGACTCCATTACCTCTGGTTCTATGTGCACTATATTCATTGCCCCTCTTACTACATTTGCGGTTGTTCTAGCTTAGACCACCTCGGCTAGACCTGGTTTAGCATTCATGCATATCGCCTAGGAGAGAGATGATGAAATCCATTATGTTCCTCTCTACAAAGCTTTCTCTTAGGATGAAGCATGACGTGGAACCCAAACAAACAGGAAGATACATTTTTGCCTCTCGCTGCAGTATCCAAGCTGGAGGGCAGCTTGGCCATGGCAATCTCAGGTATGGGGCAGAGGTTGGCGGTGATGAAGGCAGACCTTCCTTCCTACCAGTCCACACAACAGAGCCTACCAAGGCCTCAACAACCCTACTTAACATGAGAGAAAGCCTCTACAGCTATTGAGTGCGCCGGGCATGACATGGAAGCAGCATAAAAGCACCTTGGTGTTGTTGTGTGGCGTTTTAGGATCCGAGTGAATTTTCCCGATTCATGCCCTTATATAGGTACAATTCACATTGCCCTAATATAGGAATAGAAATCAGCCCTTATTTAGACATAGCCCATGCAGACCAAATACAGGCATGGTTACTTCCACTTGTACCAAACGTCACAACGATTTCTTGGCTTGAATATTGATTTATCCAAGAACTCATGTACTTTGCAAAGAATGACTATTCCCTAGGGGTTCTTTCCTGATGTTATTATGCCCGACTTTACATCAAACTATGGCATTCCTTGACACCTTCAAGGTATAAATATACCTTCACTTGCTCCAGCAAGACACAGTGGTTTGGAGCAGTTCGACTATCCACTTGCCCGACGCAGTTCGCTACAGCAAGTGCCGAAGGAAGCCGAACCTCCAGCTGACGCACTGATCGAGAGGCTGACAATCTCCTGCTGAGAATCCAGCTCCAGTGTTTCCAAGCTCCCCTTGTGGGGTGTTGGGAAATCGAGTCCCGAGACTGAGATACCAGACCTCCTTCATTCTAAACTAATGTATGGAGATGATTAGAACCTTGAGAAATCTTGGATAGATTCTTGGCAAAGAAAACTAAAACCTATGCTACACAAAACGTGCTTCTTCCCGCGTACTAGATTTAGGTTAGGTACATTGGGGTAGGCATAATTTAGAAACACCAGTTGAGTATTTTTAGTCATTGTTATTTATGTATGTATTTATATATGGTTTAGGAACCATACAATGCTCTTCCAGTATTATTTTATAATATTGTTCTCGCTGTACACAGTATACTTTGCAGTCTGCATTACGATTGTAGAAGTTCACTTTTCTTGCATGAGAAAAAAGACTGTTCAATAAACCTTTTATTGAAAACGGCCATCTCTCTATTTCTCTGCAACTGTGTAGAAACGAAGCATGCACGAGTGACTGAGTGAAATACTTATCTATTGTTTCCGCGACTCTAGCGAGACATTTCTTATTCTTGGGAAAAAGAGTTGTCCTGTTTATGCGGTTGTCAGAAACTAATCCCTTCTTGTGAATTCGAGAATGTTTCTAGTGACCTCTGAGCTAGCTGGCACTCACTATTAAGTTTAATATATTCGACAGAGACCTAGTCAACCTCAGTCCTACGTCTAAACTATAGGATATATTATTCCAATGCGCAGAGCCTATTGGGAATATAGGAACTAAACTACATGGTGCCCAACGTTTGGTAAGACACTAATTTAGCAAACTATACACCACATCCTGCCATTGAAGAAATGACAGGTACGGAACTATTAGTTCACCTAAAACAACTAATAAAAATACACAGAAAATTGGTTCAATATGCCATGCAGACTCTAACAGTCCAACCTCCTATAAGGATTTCACAACCCACCCCTTACCAGGGGAACACAAATAAAATGACACCACAGACTATACAATCAGTCATTGGTAAATTACTCGCAAAAAGGGAACAAATTCCATTCTGGATAGCTAAAAAAAATAACTCAAATCGAGGCAGTATATCCTGATACTACCCCTCATGAGAAACACAGGATTCTAACAATCTGTTTACCAATGGGGATCGCACCAAACCTGGAGGACTGCGACACTTGCTGCAATCTACACCAAAGAAGATGCATTGCAAGAGATATAGGGTGAAATATACAGTAGTGCATTGGATATGCTGAATTAGATGCAAATTAATAAATATATAAATGTAATGGATTCTTGTATAGCGCTCTACTCACCCTCAAGGGTCTCAAGGCGCTTGTACGAATACCGCTGTGGAACCCATCCTGGCTTTCCCTGTGAGGTGTCCACTCCTGGGCACCCCCAAGGTGGAGGCCAGGCATCCTTAGCGTTGTGGGGGCCGTTGTGGAGATTAAGCAAGCTATTGCCCAGAGTTGCAGAGTGGGACTCCATGATTGGAATAGGCACCGAGGCGAGAATTATCAGGTCCGTGGAATTTTGAGCCGAAGACCCACCGAGGCAGGGAATTGAACCCTGGTCCCGGGCTAGACCTCTGCATCAGGGTCTGCTGTTCTAACCATTGAGCCACACTTCTACATAAGTACATGGAAGGTATACATATGCATAAGGAAGGTAATATATGTGGACTAAGGTTGCATTTAATAAAGCTCCTGTTTTAAAGTGTTGATGGACTTTAAATGAATGTATTTGTTTTTATTTTTTGTAATTCAATAGTGAAGCATTTGTAGATAAATAGTTATGATAAAAGATTGACTTATTTATGCAGTCACTTATATACGTAGAATAATGTAAGTATAGGTAATATATTCGAATTCAGGCCGAACAAGAGAGATGGTAGCATGAACCTTGTGTGGAAATCCCAGATGGGGGAAGATGCGTCTTAGAGTTTTTATAGTAACAAAGCTGGATCTTGCTAGTTTGTCCACTTGGGCGCTGGTTAATAGCTTGGAATTCATGGTCATTCTGTGGTCTTTTATTTCCTTTGATACTTTAATTAGTGTTGCCAGATCATCAGGCAAGGAAGCAAGTGTGTTATCATTTTTCCAATCGCCACTTAATGTTTTCCGTTTTCGAAGCATTCAATTTGAAATGTCTCCATTGATCCACAACTCTGAGACAACTGAAAATTGCTCAGTATCCTTTGTGTTTGGGGCACTGCAGTTGAAGGAATATTTGTGTGTCATCTGCATAGTTACAGCACGTGAGGTGAAATTGATTGATCAGTGCCGGTAAATACTTCATGTAGATGTTGAAAAGCATGCATGAGATGATACAGCCTTGAGGGACCCCTGCTCTTGTGAAGTACAGTTTGGACAAGAAAGGGGGGTATGGATGACATTAGTTCTGTTGTGAAGGTAGGATGTGATCTAGTCATGAGCAGTCACCTCAATGCCGGCTTCATAGAGTCTTTGTTTCAGATTGTCATGGACAACTGTATGAAAGGCAGCTGAGAGGTCCAAGAGAAGAAGTGCAGAAACCCTGTTGTGGTCAAGTGTGTTCTTAAGGTCTTCCCAGATGGCAATGAGGGCAGAATCTGTGCCTCTTGCTTGATAGAATCCCGTTTGGCTGTCTGAAAGTATGGCATTAACTTCAATGAATTATGACATATTGGCAAAAGCTGCTTTTTCTATCAGTTTGCCCAGGAAAGGTCCATTTTAAAAAAATGTTCTGGGTTCAGCGGGTCCAAGTTTGTTTTATTCAGTAAGGGGCGTATGTACGACTTTTTTAGTTTTTCTGGAAATATTCAGGTAGTTAAGGAGTTGTTGATGATTCTTCTTACGGGTGTGGCAGCAGAGGTTGTTTGAAGAATTGTCTTTAAGGTTTATGGTGGACATGGGCCAGAAGGGCTGCCGACAGGCCTGCTTGCTTTGACCAGGTCCATAAATTTGTAGTGTGAAATTTGTTGAAAGAATGGAGAGGCTGAGTTGGAGTATCCTTGGATTGTTTTGTAGGAAAAGGGTCGGTGCTGGTGCTTTTTCTTTGTTTTTAAATATGAGTCCCTTGTGTCTGCTTTGGCTGGGTAATGATTTGCCAGTTTGTACGTGAAATCTGGTGTAATGGGATGAGCTCCTTCTCTGCAATTTGGTTTATGAAATTCAATGAGAATTTTATAGAATTCTTTATTTGCACATTTAGCATTTTGAATTCTGACAGAATAGTACCTTTTCTTAGCTTTTTTTGATAGCTGGCTTGTATAATCTGTTAAGTTATTGTAGGCAAAGTTTGTCTTGATAGGTGTTTGTTTTGAGCCAGGCATGTTGCAGCTTTCTAATTTGTTCTTGTATCTATTTCATCTCTGTATTTCTCCAAGGTGCCTGTTTTCTTTTGTGCTGTTGTATCATTTTTAGTGGTATTAGGCTATCAAAAGCTTACTGTAGCCACTCATATAGTTTTTGCACTGAATACATTGTGTCTAGATCTGTACTGGATGTTAGCTGTGCTTCTAAGTGTTCCAAAATTGAGTTAATTTCAGGGTCGATAGATGAATGCACATAAGGTGTTTTTAGGTGTGTTGCTTGGTGTTGTTTTATGTTGGAAAGCAAGCAAATGGTGGTCTGACCATGTGACTGGAGGCATTGTTTGAAAGGTAACCAGTTCTGTATTTGCAAAAATGACATCTAGGATGTGTCCAGCAATGTGTGTGGGTTTGTTGACAATCTGATGTAGTTTCAGTGTGTCTAGGCCAGTGACGATTGTTTTTTGGATGGGGCATATTGGGTTTGTCAAACCAAATGTTGAGGTCACCCAGAACACATAGGTTAGAGTGTAGTGTTATCAGGTTTGAAACTGTGTCTGGAAGTGTATCTGGGGAATGATGCATTGTTAGATGAAGGTCTGTAAAGGAGCAAAAATATACAGGAGGAACATGGTGTAGGATTGCATCTGGTGAATAGGGCCTCACAATCTTGTATGGAGACGTCCTCAGCTTTAGTGATATATAATGTTTGCCTGAACACAACAGCTGGGCCACCACCTTCTTTTGCCTATACGAATTTCCATGATAATTTGATAGCCTAGAGGAAGGGCTTCATGCAGGACTGGAGCCATATCATCTCCCAACCATGATTCAGTTATGAAGAGTATGTCAGGTTTTGTGTTAGTTAGAAGGTTGTAGATGTGATGTGACTTAGTTTTGTAGAACATTGTACAGTGTTTTGTGGGCTTGTAGCTGCTATATCTTTAGTGTTGGTATTAGCTGTATGAGTATAGCAATCATATAGCTGTTCTGTATCGTATTCCTAGTCCAGCTGGATAAGAAGGCATTTTGATGGGTCTGCATGTGTAGGTGGTGGAGATGGTGGTTGAGAGTGAGTTGGTGAGCTATGTTGTTTTTGTAGTGTACCCTTGTTATGCAGTAGACATGGAGAAGGGAAGTTGTGAAAAGTGGCATGTTGCTTATTTTGTTTGTTTCTGTTAATGGCAGAAGGTGTATGCGTTGGGGTAGTGGTGCAGCATGTGGACATGTAGTAAGGTACTAACTTGTCCAATGGGTGAGAGGCAGTTAAAAGAGAGTTGATGTGTTGCTATATATTTGTTAGGTGTAGGGGAAGATAGAAAGCTTGGTATTGGAGTTAGTTCAGCGTGTGCATCATTTGTGTATTCTGGAAGGTGGGAGTGGGTGTATGTTTGTAGTTTGTGATGGAAAGTATTATGAGTTGTTGTCCGTGAGAGATTTTGGTGTCTTGTGTGAGTGATAAGTTTTTTTTTTTGAGGAGTAATGAAAGGAGGTGCAGATGTATTTGTTCTTGAGAAGGATTTAAATGTAGATTATTATTGTTGGGTGAAGTTGTAAGGTAAAGGGGGTGGTGATGTATTTGTGAGTAGAGTGTATATTGTGTGTAAGAAGGGATGAACTAGAGTTAAGAGTGTTTGTGTTATACTTGATTGCTGAAAAAGGTATTATGTGTGGTGCAGTGGAGTGTAAGTGTTGTGTGGTTGTGTTAATGTGGTAGAACGAAGAGGAGGGTGTTGGTGGCTGAAAATATTTGAAAAATAACAACCTAGGCAGTTTTTATGGATACTTGTCTTTGTCAGTAATAGAAAAATAAGAGACCAATAGCAGGGATGGAAACACAGAATATAATTGTCAAAAAATTAAAAAAGGGGGGTATGTAATTAAAAGTTATATTTATTTCACAATTATCAGTAAAGACATACACAACGAGCACAAATTACAAATTAATAAAAAATCAAACATTAAGAAAAACTAGTCAATTATAACAGCGGTTATGAAGTAATAAAATTAAGAGAGGTGGCTGAAAATATGGCAGGCTAAGTAGAGGTTTGTTAGTGACAAAGAGGGGTCTGTTAGAAGTGATTAGAGTAGGAAGTGTATGTCTGGATGAGATGTACTTAAGTATAGTGTGGAATTGAGGTGTGTTAGTGATGACTGGTTTGGTTAGTGATATAGGATAGAGTTGTGTATTGTTTGTGAGTGCAAATGTGTGGTAGCTGGGATAGAAGGGTGTATAGGTGTGGTTTCTGGGGTTTTGTAGTGGAAGCTGAGACAATCCAAACTAATCCCAACATTGTTGCCCCACCTTGTCCCCGGATCTCCCACTGCCTTAAGGACTGCCCCCCCCCCGCCCCCTTATGGTTGAGCATGGAGGAGGTGTTGTGCACCTGCCTGTGATGCTTGGCACAGGGCGGTTCAGGGAGTACTTGCCGTCGCTCTCAGAGGCGCCCTGCTGCAGAAGGACAGCACAGCATACATTTCGCTCTACAAGAATTACATGAACCTAGATACCTCGCTGCTACACGCAGCTGTGACGAGGGACAAAATAAAAGATGTGCTGCTTTCTGTCTTCAAAGTGATTGATCAAGAGATATAACATGTCTCCTGAAAGCACAAGTACTGTAATGTGTTGTAAGTTAGGTGATACATAATACTCGTGTATGTAGCACACAACATAAAACGAAATAGCTTGTTAATGCCGAATAGAGATGTTTATTACAACCAAACTCAATTACACTTAGTTATTACCATCAAAAGATTGAACGTTTGAGTTAGCACAAATATATGCCCTCTGTATTGCCACATGTTGCTTTGAGACACTCAGTTATCTTCGCAGTGCTGTTACATGCCTTGCAGATGACACCCGGATCTCTGCAGCTAATGACTCAACCCACTAGGCTCTCTTTCGAGGAATTAAACCTTTGAATTGCAGATGACACACAGTGCACTGGAGCTGACAGATTATTGATTTTAAAGTTTGTTACCAATATCAGATGCTGAGATATTCGCTATACACTCATTAGTGCAGAGAATATCCTAAACCACTCAAGTATTTTAAATGCTAATAGACGTAGCCCCTACATGCTGCTGCTAAGATAACACTGTGAGCTATGGTTGCTTCTGTGGAAATCATGGGGCAATTATGAAGACCACTGATTCAAATCGTGTTGAAGTCAACTCAGCATTTCATCTCTAAAAGTTTGATGAAAATGAGTGCCATTGACGATATTATGTACAATGATAGTACGATGTTAGGAGCACTTTACAGCACTCACTGCACCCCTTCTAATATGTACAACGATAGTACGATGTTAGGAGCACTTTACAGCACTCACTGCACCCCTTCTAATATGTACAACGATAGTACGATGTTAGGAGCACTTTACAGCACTCACTGCACCCCTTATTTAATAAGCTGTAAGTCTAGAAGCGCAGCATGTAGGGGAAGGTTGTTGCAGGCATTTGTGAAGACCCCAGGTTTTTGGCGTAACAATGTTAATGGCATGCCTACATATATTGCAGACCTTAGGCAGCAATAAATGGAGTCTCTACACGGAAATATCTGGTGAGTTTAATTTTCTGATTCGGAATCTGGAATTTCTGGACAGTTAAATTTCGCAAGTGGGGGTTCCAGCTGTGCATCGGATCTTTGTCTTCAGGTGTTGACGAGGGCACGCATTCTAACGTATGTGGGGAGCGAGACAGACAGAAAAAGGCGTGTTCTATTTGGATAGGGGCCATGATTGACAAGAGGCAAAACCTCCAGTGTGTCATGATGCCCCTCCCCTCTCTCAACAATGGTATTGCATCGTAGATCACTCTCAAGGGCCGCACTAGTTTTTCATGTGTGGAATATACAGACACGGGGCCTTATTTATGAAGGACTTGCGCCACCGGTGCGTCACTTTTTCCCATGTTAAAAGTGACGCACCGGCGGCGCAAGTCCTTCATAAATAAGGCCCCACGGTTTTTAACCAAAACCAGAACCTAGAATCCGGGATAAGTAGATGTATTTACACTATTCTATAGTAGAAGCAAATAGCAATCGACCTTTGTACGGCAATAACAAAGGCATGCATTTGTGTTTATTACTACACTTAACCAATATAAGATGTTTTATCGGTCACATTTATTTTCACTGGAAAGAAATATTGTCCCATAAAACATGTGTTCGTAAAAACATGCAATTTTGCGAAATTCGAATTCAGTGTTATTTCCCCAGTACACCCTGAATTGAACTATTTCTAATTCATCTTGTCTACTGGTTCTACTTTAAAAGGAGGGATTTACTCTTGTGCGCAGGTTTCGAAGAAATATTTTATGACTTTTACACACAAAGCAGGATGGAATAAACCATGTGTGCAGATCCTAATAATATGCTGTTTATTGCTTTTGTTGATGGATTGGCGTGCCCCATGTCTCACTCAAGGTTCCACCGGTGAGTAAAGGGCTCTCTCCACTGTGCAACATTTGATTTTTTCCTTCCTCTCCTATTTTGTGGATTCACCAGTCTACTGCCCCTGCCCAGCAGTTGTTGAACATTACACTAAATATCCATCATGGGAGAAATGTTCTTAACATTTTGCTGAAGAATTATTATCAGTCAATATTTAAATTCAAATCTAAGTTCACAACACAATAAATACGGCCATTGACAAGTACATTTCATATGATATATTTTAGTAAATGTGCTTCTATGTAGCTGATGCAATTGACACTCCTGTGCTCAGCTTAAAGGAAAGAGAAATCACACAACAGCGAAGCTGGTCTCGAACCCTTTTGTAGCCAAACACTAAAGCGAAGGAGCTTGTGGAATAGTAGATTGAAGGCATAAGGACGGCGGCCTGCTGGATGAGGGGGCTGTTGTACCGCTGGTCCCATATTATAATCCACAGGATATAGCTGGTGACCCAACAAAAGAGGTAGAGAAAAAGGAAGATCAGGATAACTTTTGTGGCTTGCACTGTGTGCCTGTTCCACGTCCTTGAAGCCAAGAAGTTTTCCTGAAATGGTACAACTTTCCAACGATGGTTCCACAGAAAAGTGACTATGCTGCTGCTGAGGACAAACAGTTCCACCATGGAACACAGATCCAGGGCCATAACTGAGAACCTTAGCACACTAAGGTCACTATTTTCCTTAAAGTCAAACATGCAGTTTGCAAAATGAATGAAAGGGGTTCCAGTTTTGTTCATCTGCTCTCCTGCAACATGCACCTTATAGCCAAGGTAGGGCAAATGAATCAAGAGGCTTGAAAGCCATAAAACTCCCAGAAAAATAGAAGAGAACCTGCGTTGGCAGTTGCGTAGAAATACACACCACTTATATTTAGCCCCCCTGATCTTAATGTAATAAAGAAAGCTCAGCAAGATCAGGGTTTGCAAGCTTACGATCCTCAGCACTGCAACGATATATGTGTAGATCTGGCAGCTTACTTCTGATAGAAGATTGTTGACGAAGCAGTGCAGAAGGCTGCATAAATCCTTGGTCAGGCACAGGAGAAGATTCACAGATGCTTTGTTCAGGATGACCATATCCAGGTTGGCCACAAATCTCTGCTTCGCTGCGTTTCTGCAAAAAGCGATGATCACTAAGCTGTTGCTGAAGCACCCAAGTAAGCAAGTAAGAGAATATACAGCGATGGACAAGGCTTGGCTTTCCAGCCGCGACATTGTGCTGCAAGATTCAGGTTCCCAGGCGCAAATACAACCAAAAGCGTCTCTCCAACTGAGTCAGGTCAATTTACACTGCTACTCCTGGCTTGTAGGTGCGATGCTCCCATTTGTTCCTGCAGAGAATGGCTGTGACTCACCAACCAATCATTTTAGCTGCTGTAGATTTACACTAATTTATATTTTCTAATCAAGGCTGGCAATTTAGCTCTGTTTGCAGCATGGGTGAATGGTTTACTTTGTGCATTGTGCTGTAACTGAGAATTGTATCACATTTACCAGAAACCAATAATAGAAGACATACAGTGTAATAGGTAAATGGTTAGTCTGTGCACTGATTGCATAAACATGTAATGCCTTGTACCTGCTTGCCCAGTGCCACCTCTTGCACTCTGCCCTTCTCTGCTTCCCTGGGGAGGGTCCAGGTAATTGAGCTCATTTGCTTTCTCTTCTGAATCAGGAAGCAACCAGCTTCCTGTGGTTCGTCTAACAGAGCTGTTTTGCTGCTGACCGAATCTGAGAACTCTATTAAAACGTTCACGGATGAAAACCTGGAAGAGTGAACGCGCACTTTGAAAATATGTTTACTATGCAGAGTAAAATGTGACAAAACAAAACACAGTGAAGAGTGTTGCATATTGAACCAAGGCAGGCAAAATGTTAAATGCAGTGGAAACTCTAATGTATCTTGCTTGACTGCACGACATTCAGCTCAATAAGCTTGAATTATAAAATAGCTCATTGGGCAATGTGTCGCCTGCGTTGACATATATGTCAGCTTTAATTTATAAAACTATTCAGCTGGAAAACTGTTACCAAGGAAAGGATGTAATATAAACATGTCATCCTTATTTTGTTTACATGTTCATCGCCCAGGCTTTGGTATAGTTCAGCGCTGTGAGTTAAATACCACCTCCACTAAGAGAAGGTACATGAGGGGTGATTTCGTCAATTTCCCTGATTATATCCTTCTCTTTCTACTTCTATTTCTGCAGTAGCCTCAATACTTTTTTCCAGAAGGTCAATATTGTATCACTGCTAGTACCTCCAATTTTCAGATTTTATTATTCATGGGATGTTATAAAATCAAGCAAGCCCCAAACCTATTTTGCTCAAACCTACCAAGAAGAAAAGAAAGAAGAGTGACACATTTCCCTTGCGCTGTCGTACACCCCCTAACTGCTGAGGCTTTTCCACCCCAGTGTTGAGCCCTTTTTTGTCTATTTGGGGTATGCAACAACATCAATTGTTGCATGGCTAAACACTTATAAGGTCCCAAAGGCTTGTTGTCTATTTGGGGTACTCCACGCTTAGGCCTCCATAACATTCCTTCCACATAAGGTATCCACCCCAAATGTTTGTCCTTTTATCCCCAACATCATAGAGATTCTAAAGGAACCCAGGCTTTGTGGATTACTCTGGAGAGGGACTGAGAATATAGACTAAATATATACTTAAATGTGTTTTTTTGAGGGGGGATGGGAAAACGCGCTCCCTCAAAAAGAGCCTGTTTCTTTTTCGTAAAGCCGTATCAACAATAGGTTTGCTGTGCTAAATTCGCCATGTAGAGCTGGCTCCAAAAATCATTTTGCTTACCGCAGCTTTGCCATTTGTCTAAGAGGAAGACCATTTTTCCTAATTTTTGTGCTTTCAATCCACTTCTAGTTTGCAGAGAAAACCCGTGGGTGATTCCGAAGAGGTCATTTCTGTTTCTCACAGAAACTAACTGTTGGAATAAAAGAAATATGAAAGACGATTAGGAAAAATAGACTGTTGTTACAATGTTTTCGGCGATTTACAAAAGCAATACACAGGTACTTCTGCTGGGTTCTTCTGGTCATGCACATATGTAGGGGTTGTAGGTGCTACAAGAATCAAAAGTACCCAGAACCATCAACTGAGCTGCACCTTACAACGGTTTTCCATTGTCTTCGGAGTATAAAGTAATTCCTATAGTAAAATATAAAGAGTGAACAATGGGTTCAAAGGAAACGATTGAATTTCTGAAAAGTACACCAGATACTGTATTTGGGGGGCAGTGGCTATTTGCACATCTCTGCATATGCAGTTGTCTGTACTAGCATGTGATTCAGAGAACATTTTTAAAAAGGTCTCCTTTCTTACTCACTGGCTTACGTTTGAAAGACACAAATACAAAGAAATCTTGTTGGTAATAACAAATACTCTGCTATTCTGTGTTACTATCCTTCTACAAATTAAAATGGTATCTTACCTCTCCGACTGGGCCTAGCATCTACAACACATTGCACACCAAAAAGCAAACAGGAATCATCATATTTTACCCAGCTGAATCCATATTTTTTTTAGAACATGGGTAGCTGCGGATTATGGGCATAGCTCAGCCACCATTTAGGAAAGTCTACCATACCCAGACATTTCTGAATACTAGGCACCCGGGGGTTTTCAGGGTGGTCTAACTTCTGTGGTTCTAACAAGGTGTTTTTACCCAGAAGCCCTTGTAAACCTCTAACTGTGCCTAAAACTCATATTTACCTTACATTTCTGTAAGGGTAAATTCTGTGATCTGTGTGGATCCACAAACATCCTACCACCTTTATGCTCAAAGTACAATTTCTCTATACCCTTCCCACTGCCCACCTCAGGGTTAACGGTCAAATATCTGAGCCTATTTCCATCGCGAGAGGTACTAGGCCGGGGTGTCCGCTGTCACCTATGCTCTTCGTCATCGCCATGGAACCCCTCGCCGGTAGACTACGACAGCAGCACACCGAGAGAGGTCTTGGCTTCGCCGCTCGTGCCCTTGTCGTCTCCATGTATGTGGACGACGTTACACTCTATGTCCGCAACCCGCAGGAGAATCTCAGTCCTCTGGTCCGCGAGGTGATACAGTTTGGGGGCTACTTCAACATCCAGGTCAACTGGAGTAAGTCTGTACTTTTCCCCCTCACTGATGCCACAGTCCTACAAGATACTTAGGTACTTAGTGGGGATGTAGACGAACTTTGGAGGGCTAACTTTGGCCACACTGCGGACTGGTTCGAGTCCAAGATTCCCCTCTGGCGTAGGTTACCCTTGTCACAGGTGGGTCGCATAGCCATGATGGTGGTGCTCCCAAAGTTTTTGTATTTATGTGTCAATACTCTCATCCATCTCACTGCCCACTTTTTTTGCAAACTACGCTGTTTGCTCATCACTGGGGTCTGGGCTGGTCGACAGCCCAGAATCGCTTATAATATCCTCAACCTCCTGATGTCGCATGGTGGTCTTGATGACCCCAATTTTAAACTATACGCTCTTAGCGCCCAGGCCAGTGTTCTCCCTTTCTGAATCCACTCAACTCCTTCTCAGCCGCATGTCACAGTGGAGGCCGACTTTCTTGCCCCATGGCTGCTCACAACCACCTTATTAGCCTAGGCGAAACTTCCACGCATCGAGATGGACACTGTAGAAACTTTACGCTGGGCCAGGGACGGGCTCCGGAAACTCCCCAGCTCCAGCATGCTCTCCGCGAATGCCATGCCTATTGCTCATCACCCAGCTTCCCACCCCCCTTCAGTCAGACGGGATGGTTAAACACGCAACCCTCTCGGGGCTCTCCACAGTGTCGGACCTCTACCTTGGGGACACGTTCTTCACCCTTGCTGTCGATTCCGGCCCCATGGACACTCCGCTCTACTATCAACTAAGGGCTATTTGCAGGGAGCTTCACCCCACGTTCCCTCAGCCTCCTTCCTCGATGGCCACTCTACTTCCTTTACACATCCCCCTTCCCCGAAAGCTGGTCACCAAGATTTACGCCCTTGCACTGGCGGCATCTCCCATCTCTACAGACCGGGCGCGACTGCCGTGGTGTGAGGACCTGGGTATAGAACTCTGTCAAGAGGACTGGCTTTATTGTTGCAATCAGGTTAAACGACTATCCCCAAATTTCCACCTGTGCCTCATTCACTTTAAGTATTTGCATAGGCTTTACCGAACACCTGCTCAACTGCACAAAATGGGACTTATCCCCAGCGACAGATGTCTGCGATGTTCCGCTCCTGTGGCAGACTTCTCCCACCTGACCTGGCTGTGCCCTCAGATCTCCGCATACTGGTGTGAGGTGTGTGCCGCTATCTCTGAGATCACCTTGTCGCTGGTCCAGCCAGGCTCTCTGCTTTGCCTTCTAGGCTTCGTGAAATTCGGCACAGATGCTACCCGCCGACTGACTGCAATGCTTCTCTGTATCAATAATATGTTTTACACGTCTGTGGTAACTCTGTTGCATAATATTGAATGGGACCTCCCCATATGTTCGGGGTCCCTCTGCTCGTATATGATGTCTTGATGAAGTGCAATTTTGTAACCCCGCTGTGCAAATTTGTTCAATAAAGGTTTTTGAATTAAAGCTACTGCACTCAAGTATGCACTCCGTGAATTAACTGAAACGGAAACACTATGATAAATTTACGGTCGCCCAAAACTGCAGAAGGACTTGTGTTGACTATTCCACTTTTTTGAGAAACGCGAACTCAAAAGGCGTGGTTGCTTAACTCTCTCAACTGCCCAAGTGCTGCTGATGCAAATACAATATTCCATTAATTCACAGCGTGTGCCTCTACTCACAACCTCACAATACTGCTTACTGGCTTCGCCTGGACACTAGACATGACGAGGAGAGCGTCAATAGTTTTGTCTTGCAACGAGAATTTTCCCTAGCTAAACTTTTGCGCCGAAATTCCTAAACACATCCTACTGCCCAAATTCCTCAGGTGAAGTGCACTCTAATGCGGGTGCTTCACCTGCACATTCCAATTCGCCTCGAGCTGAATAACAACTAGTATGCTGCTCTATAACCATCTTGGGTTTCCTATTAGGCCAATAACACTTCCTGTAACGACCTGTTCTAGTCTCTGTGGGGGTCTGTTGCGTGGGGCGCCGGTAGGGGTGCAGTTATGGGCAACAAGCGGGCTCGGGTTAAAGAGGGTTTTATTGATGCAATTGATCAGTACAGTTTGCTCTCCTGTGACGGGATCGCCGCGGGGACCTGCTTCTACTGCGTCTCCGGTGGCGGGCCTTCTCCTTCTTGCGGAATCCTTCGGGACTCTGAGGGGCCAGTTCTTCTTCCTTGGAGTCCGTCGCGGCGGGACGTGTGGCTCCCCCGAAAAGGCAAAGAGAAACAAGGGGGCCGTGAGATCTCCGTTCAATGTAACTTTCACAAGGGAAGGGAGTGAGAGGATTCACCGGTGCTCTATTGTACAAGTGTGTACTAAAGTGGGGGTAGGGTAAAGTGCACAGGGAAAAGGGAACCGGGATGTCAGGCTTCCCGTGGTTTGGTACCTAGAGTACCTCTACCATCCACCCAGCCCCGCAATCGGTCACGCACCTGGGTTAGCCACGCACCTCCCCTGGGTGAGTGGCTGGGCGGCTCGCAGGAACGGTGACCTCCTGGCTTCTCTCCGTCCTTGGCAGACGCCGACTCTGCTCCCTGCAGGTGCCTCTTCTCCTCTTCTCCCCCGGCCTCGGATGTTCCTCGCCGCTCTCTTTCACCTCCGGTATTCTCAGCTCCTTCCTCCGATGTTCTTCTCCTCTCGATCTCTTCTCCTCTCGACTCCGTCTTCTCCTGAACCTCAACACTCCAAACGCTCTTCTCTTCCGACCTCCGGGTGAACAAGCACACCTGGGTTTCCGGGCCAACTCCTTTTGACGGAAACGCGTAGTATGCCGGCTCCTCCCACTCCGCCTCCTTCCACGAATTAAAGGGCCATTCCTCCTCCTCCGAGGTATCGGTAACACCCGCCTCAATGTCCTGTGGGGAGGGAAGAGAGAGAGGGGGTTGTGGTAAACGAGCATTGCGGTGTACCGCCACAGACTCCCGATCTCCCAGATGCATTATGGGACTGGTAGGCGGTGGGGACGAGCCACCCTCAGGCGATCTCCTGTACACCCCGTTACACACCTCCCCACTAGGACGCTCCCGATCGGGGAGCGGATGCCGGGAAAGGAAGTCCGCACTGACATTCTCTGTACCTTTCCTATGATGCACGGTGAAGGAGTAGGGCTGAAGTGCCAGAAACCACCTCATCACTCGGGGATTATTTGACTTGTTGTGCGCCATCCATAGAAGGGGAGCATGGTCAGTGTAAAAGTCGAACGGGTGCCCCTCCAAATAGTAGGCTAATTTCTCCACCGCCCATCTCACTGCTAAACACACCTTCTCAATGGTAGCATATTTCAACTCCCTTGGGAAGAGCTTCCTACTCACGTAGACCACTGGGTGCTCATGTCCGTCCTTCCCCTTTTGGGACAGTACTGCGCCTATCCCGTAATCTGAGGGATCAGTATGTAAAATGAAGGGGACTGAGAAATCGGGGGATGTCAGTACTGGGGTGGAGGTGATAATGCGTTTCAGATGTTGGAAGGATTCGGTCATGGCTGCATTTGGGTGGATGGTGGCATTGGCTTTCCCTGGGTTACGTAGAGCATCTGTAAGGGGTGCAGCAATGTTGGCAAACGAAGGGATGAACCTCCGGTAATATCCCACTAATCCAAGGAACGCCCTCATCTCCTTTCTGGTGACTGGGAAGGGAGTATCACCAATGGCCCTCACTTTCTCGATCTGGGGCTCTATCAAACCGTGTATCAGCATATACCCGAGGTATTTCACCTTTTGGAAGGCCACCCTTGATTTCTTTGCGTTGACTCGAAGGCCGGCGTTCTCCAACACTAGAAAGACGCGGTGTATATGCTGCAAATGTTCTTCCCAGGTTTTACTATGGATGACAATGTCGTCCAGATAGGCTGCTGCTATGGAGGAGACCGGCGCAAGTACTGTGTTCATGAGTCTTTGGAAAGTGGCAGGGGCCCCATGCAACCCAAAAGGGAGGACAGTAAACTCATGCTGCCCTTCGTCTGTACTAAAGGCGGTCTTCTTTTTATCTTCCTCCCTCAAGGGCACCTGCCAGTATCCTTTCGTCAGGTCCAGAGTCGTGATGAACCGTGCCTCCCCAAGTTTTTCTACCATTTCGTAGACTCTTGGAATCGGATAGGCATCGAATTCCGATATGTCATTAAGCGCTCGAAAATCCATACAGAAGCGCCGGCTGCCGTCAGGTTTGGGTATCATTACTATGGGGCTTGACCATTGGCTTGTAGAAGGTCTGATCACCCCCTGGTCTAACATATCCCTCACCTCTTTCCTGATGGCAGCCCTCCGGGCTTCTGGTACACGGTACGGCTTAATCTGGACGATTTTCCCTGGAGGGGTGTTGATGCAATGTTCAGCCATTGTGGTTCTACCGGGCTGATCTGAAAACAGGCCTTCATGATTCTGGAGGAGCTGTCGTAGGTCGTCGGTTTGAGCTTGGGTTAATTCGTCATTGACGATCAGTTGCTCTCTTGTGGAATGGGTTTCGCGGGGTGTATTTGCGACTTGTACGTTTGTCGGGGGGGGGACCTAGCCACTTTTTAAGCAGATTAATATGATAAGCCTGGGTCTTCTTGGTTCCGGTCTGGAGGGTGTAGGTGGTTTTCCCTATCGTCCCCACCACTTTATAGGGTCCTACCCAGGTAGCCCGAAACTTCTGTGTGGAGGATGGCAAAAGCACTAGAGCCCAGTCTCCTTCCTTCATCTGTCTCCATTTTTTTCCTTTATCGTAGGCTTTTTTTGTCGTCGTTGACTGTCCTCCATGTGGGTGTAGGCCAAATCTCTCAACTTCCCCAGTCTGGATTTGAGACTATGGGCATATTCCAGGGTGGAAGAGGTTTCTTCTGGAATTTCGTTCTCCCATGCTTCCTTTTTCATCTCCATCAGGGATCGGGGTTGTCGGCCATACAAAAGCTCAAAGGAAGATACCCCCAGGCTGCTTTGTCGTTGTCCCCGAATGACGTATAGAGACAGGGGAAGCATGTGGTCCCACTCCGTACCGTTGACTTCCATCATCTTTCTTAGGGTGGTCTTCAGGGTGCGATTGTATCGCTCCACTAATCCGTCCGTTTGGGGGTGGTACACAGAGGTTCTGATTTGATGTACGTCTAGACATCTACACACTTCCTTCATTAAACGTGATACAAAGGGGGTTCTCTGGTCCGTCAAGATTTCTTTGGGGAACCCCACTCTGCTGAACAACTCTATCATCTTGTCGGCAACGTGTTTGGTAGTAGTCGCTGTTAACAGAAATGCCTCCGGAAATCTCGTGGCGTAATCCACTATCACCAACACGTATTGAAATCCTTTCCTTGTTTTGGGTAGTGGGCCTATTATGTCCATTCCGACTCTTTCAAACGGTTTGCCGATGATGGGAAGAGGCTGTAAAGGAACGGCTGGGGGACGGGTCATGTTCTTCATCTGGCACAAGCTGCACTCCTGACAGTATCTGCTGGCGTCTCTGTATATCCCGGGCCAATAGAAGTATCGTAGTATGAGTTGGGTGGTCTTTTCGGCTCCGGTGTGTCCGGCTACCAGGTGGCTGTGAGCGAAAAACAGTATCTGTTCTCTAAAGGAGAGAGGGACCAGTAGTTGTTCATCCTCATCTTCTTTCCCCTGTCGATACAGCAGCTCGTTGTGTATACGAAATCGTGGATACCGGGCCTGGGTATTGTCTACCTCTTGGTGAGCCTGTTCCCATGCGTTGAATAGGGATGGGTCATTCATCTGGGCGAACTTAAATCTCCGGTCCATTACCCATGGATCGGGACACAAAAGGGCTGACTTGGGGGACATAGAGTTTGGGTCCCCTTTTTCTATGCTCTGTCTAAACCAATGTATAAACCGGGGGTTGTCAGTCCCTATGATTAAATCTTCCGGAAGAGTGGAAAGTACCCCAACCCTTAACGTCTGCAGGGGGCCCTTCATGGGATGTATGGGGATCAGAGCCAGGGGATAGGTTTTGACATCCCCGTGGACACAGCGGATTGCCACCGATTGTCGGGGTAAATACTGGGAAACAGCCACATGCTTGTTTTGTATCACGGACTGCCTACAGCCTGAATCTAGAAGGGCATGGATGGAGGACCCGTTCACCTGTACACTTACTCTGTAGGTGCTCCCCATTTCTGCGGAGTATAGTACGGCACGCGGCAAATACCCCACCTCCATTGGCTCGTCCGGGGGTCTCTTGCTGGGGCAAAACCTGGCTATGTGTCCCCAGTTGCCACACTCAAAACATTGGGGCACAGTGGATGTAGGGAGCTCCGGTTTCCAGACTCTGGCTTTAGGAGGGTCCACAGGGCGGGGTGGTGGACGTCTCTCTGCCTTTACTACAGGTTTATGGGTATGTTCAGGCTCCCACCCGGAGGAGCGAGGTTGAGCCCTGGAGAAGGTGGTGGCCATTTCGATGGCTTCCGTAGTGGTCAAACGATGATGCTGTCTGAGCCACCTTTGCGTAGCGTATGGGAGGGCCTCCAGATATTGTTCCAGATAGATTCTGTCCATGATTTCCTCCTTGGTGCTCGTGGACGGGGTTAACCATTTATCCGCAGCCATTTTGAGTCTTACAAACAACGTCTTGGGGTTCTCCCCCGGAGCACCTCGTTCTTTTCTGAATCTGATTCTATAGGCTTCCTGGTCTAAGCCTAAATGGTCTAGGATAATCTTCTTGACTTCGGGATAAGGGGTATCTCCGTTGGGGTTGGCCACCTGGTAAGCGGCCTGGGCCTCCCCAGACAGGAGCGGAGCCAGGAAAAAGGGCCATTTGCTCATGGGCCAACCACAGGCCCTAGCGGCCCTCTCGAAATTGAGCATGAATGAATCAGGGTCGTCTCCTGGATGGTACTTCTGTAGGGACACAGCCGAGGAACCATGAGGTATGGGTCTTTCAACTCGTCCTCCCCCTTGGGTTCCCGGATCGACCCATAACGTCGGTGTTTCTTCTCGCGCTGTTAAGGCTTTCCGTAATTTCTCGCGGTCTGCTTGAGCCGATGTCAATTGTTGTTCGGCCACCCACCCGAGTTTTTCTTGTCCTTTTATCAGCTGCTGGATGAGTGTCTCCATCTCTGTATCGAGGGTTATGCTGCCCGCATTCTCCACCACTGTTGCGTGGGGCGCCGGTAGGGGTGCAGTTATGGGCAACAAGCGGGCTCGGGTTAAAGAGGGTTTTATTGATGCAAGCAATTGATCAGTACAGTTTGCTCTCCTGTGACGGGATCGCCGCGGGGACCTGCTTCTACTGCGTCTCCGGTGGCGGGCCTTCTCCTTCTTGCGGAATCCTTCGGGACCCTGAGGGGCCAGTTCTTCTTTCTGGGAGTCCGTCGCGGCGGGACGTGTGGCTCCCCCAAAAAGGCAAAGAGAAACAAGGGGGCCGTGAGATCTCCGTTCAATGTAACTTTCACAAGGGAAGGGAGTGAGAGGATTCACCGGTGCTCTATTGTACAAGTGTGTACTAAAGTGGGGGTAGGGTAAAGTGCACAGGGAAAAGGGAACCGGGATATCAGGCTTCCCGTGGTTTGGTACCTAGAGTACCTCTACCATCCACCCAGCCCCGCAATCGGTCACGCACCTGGGTTAGCCACGCACCTCCCCTGGGTGAGTGGCTGGGCGGCTCGCGGGAACGGTGGCCTCCTGGCTTCTCTCCGTCCTTGGCAGACGCCGACTCTGCTCCCTGCAGGTGCCTCTTCTCCTCTTCTCCCCCGGCCTCGGATGTTCCTCGCCGCTCTCTTTCACCTCCGGTATTCTCAGCTCCTTCCTCCGATGTTCTTCTCCTCTCGATCTCTTCTCCTCTCGACTCCGTCTTCTCCTGAACCTCCGCACTCCAAACGCTCTTCTCTTCCGACCTCCGGGTGAACAAGCACACCTGGGTTTCCGGGCCAACTCCTTTTGACGGAAACACGTAGTATGCCGGCTCCTCCCACTCCGCCTCCTTCCACGAATTAAAGGGCCATTCCTCCTCCTCCGAGGTATCGTAACACCCGCCTCAATGTCCTGTGGGGAGGGAAGAGAGAGAGGGGGTTGTGGTAAACGAGCATTGCGGGGTACCGCCACAGACTCCCGATCTCCCAGATGCATTATGGGACTGGTAGGCGGTGGGGACGAGCCACCCTCAGGCGATCTCCTGTACACCCCGTTACAGGGTCCTAAGGCAAGTTATGCTGATTGGGAAACCTTTCCTTCTGAGGGGCTGAGTGATCCTGCGGTAAAGGGAGAGACTGGGGAGGGTGGGTGTAGTTGGGGATCTAAGTTATAGAGTTAGACAAAGGGTGGGTTCTTTAATATTGAGGGATATTAAAAGAGGTTGTGGAATCAAGGGCAGTGAGAAGCGCAAACAACTCCGGATACACACAGCACAGCGTCATTATAGGGAGATCTCACAGATACAAGGAGGGGGGATACTCGGTATTGACCAGGAATGTCAATGGACTTGAAAATAAAATTAAGAGAGGGCTGGTGGCCAACTGTTTCAGGAGATTGAAGCAAGATATAATCTTCCTTCAGGAGACACATCTCCAGGGCACACACTGTATGTTTCTTAGGAGAGGGATATACACTACCCTTGCCCATGCGGGATTCACCACAAGATCCAGGGGTGAGGCATATTAATAAAAAGAACTCCCCCCCCCTTCTGCACCAACAAAACATGGACGGACCCCAACGGCACATTTGTTGTGGGACAGGGGCATGGGGTCAATCAATCAATCAATCAAATAATTTGTAAAGCGCGCTACTTACCCGTGAGGGTCTCAAGGCGCTGAGGGGGGGCTTTACAGCTCGAAGTGCCAGGTCTTGAGGAGTCTTCTGAAGGTGAGTAGGTCTTGGGTCTGCCGTAGGTGGGTCGGGAGGGCGTTCCAGGTCTTGAGGGCGAGGTAGGAGAAAGATCTGCCGCCGGATGTCTTTCGTTGGATGCGGGGGACAGAGGTGAGGCTGGCGGAGCGGAGCTGGCGGGTGGGGGTGTAGAAGCTGAGTCTGCTGTTCAGGTAGGCCAGACTGGTGTTGTGGAGTGCTTTGTTTGCATTGGTGAGGAGCTTGAAAGTGATCCTCTTGTTGATGGGGAGCCAGTGTAGGTCTCTCAGGTGTGGGGTGATGTGGCTGTGGCTGGGGACGTTGAGGATCAGTCGGGCGGAGGCGTTTTGGATGTGTTGCAGTCGACGCAGGTGTTTGGTTGGGATGCCTGCGTAAAGTATGTTGCCATAGTCCAGCCTGCTGCTGACGAGGACTTATGTCACAGTTCTTCTGGTTTCGGTCGGGATCCACTTGTAGATCCTGCGGAGCATGCGGAGGGTGTTGTAGCAGGAGGAGGAGATGGCGCTGACCTGCTTCGACATGGAGAGGGAGGAGTCGAGGATGAATCCTAGGTTGCGTGTGTGGTCGGTGGGTGTTGGTGCTGTTCCCAGTGTGGTCGGCCACCAGGAGCCGTCCCAGGCGTTTGCCGGGAACGGGAGCAGTGAGATGTGCCGGAATTTCTTGAGGTCCTTGGGGTCCGCCTTGGGCTTCTTGAGGAGGGCGTTAATTTTGGTGTGCTTCCAGCTGTCCGGGATTGTCGCTGTTTCGAAGGAGATGTTGATGACCTTTCGAAGTTGGGGAACGATGGCTGCGTTTGCTTTGCTTGAATATGTGGTGTGGGCACTGGTCTGACCGAGATCCTGAGCGGATGGAGTTCATAACCTTTTGTGTCTCGTCGTCATCATCATTGGCCCAAGAGGTCAGGCTGGTGGTGTGGGTGGTGGTTGCAGGGTGGGTGGAGTCCGGCGTAGTTGTGGCGGTCGTGGTGTGGAAGCTGTCGTGGATATCAGCGATCTTGCGGTGGAAGAAGGTGGCCAGTGAGTCGCACAGTTCTTGTGAGGGCGAGACGTCATTGGTGTTGGCGCTGGGGTTGGAGAGTTCCTTCACGATGCTGAAGAGCTCTTTGCTGTTGTGTGCATTGTTGTCCATGCGGTCTTTGAAGGAGGATCTTTTGGCTAATCTGATGAGGTGGTGATGACTGCGGGTGGCGTCCTTGTGGGCAGAGTGGCTGTCCGGTGTGCGTTCGTGGAGCCATTTCTTGTCCAGATTCTGGCATGCGCGTTTGAAGGTCTGGAGCTCGTCGGTGAACCAGGTGGCTCTATTGCTGATGTGGTTGTTGGAGGGTTTCTTGAGCGGGAAGAGGGTGTTGGCGCAGTCGTTGATCCACTGTCTGAGGTTGTGTGCGGCGGCATCTGGGGTCGGTGAGTGGGTTCTGGGCGAGGGTGGTGGTCAGCTGATCTTCGGTCACTTTGCTCCAGCAGCGGCGGTGCATCAATTGGGTGTGGTGGTACATAGTTGGTTTCTTGAAGGTGAAGTGGATGCAGTGGTGCTCGGTCCAGTGGAGCTCGGTGGTGTGGTGGTAGATGACGTGGGTGCTAGTGGAGAAGATGGGGTCGAGTGTGTGCCTGGCGGCGTGGGTAGGTGCTTTGACGATTTGTCTGAGGCCGAGGTTGGTGAGGTTGTCGATCAGGGTGGTGGAGTTGGCGGCATTGTTGTTCTGGAGGTGGAAGTTCAGATCCCCGAGGAGGATGTAATCCGTGGAGGCCAGTGCACGGGTGCTGGCGAGGTCGGCGATGGAGTCGCTGAACTGTGCCCAGGGTCCGGGGGTTCTGTAGATGAGAGTTTCTCTGAGGGTGGTGTTGGGGTCGGTGTGGATCCGGAAGTGCAGGTGTTCGGCGGTGTTGAGGGTGTCGTCCGCGTTGGTGGAGACCTTGAGAGTGGACTTGTGGGCAATGGGTATTCCTCCTCCGATTCAGTTGGCGCAATCCCTGCGGGTGACCTTGTAGCCGTCCGGGATGGCTATGGCGATGCCCGGCACCGAGGAGTCATTCCACCAGGTCTCGGTCAGGAAGGCTACGTCTGGGGTGGATGTGTCGAGCAGGTCCCAGAGCTCGACAGCGTATTTGCGTGCGGAGCGGGTGTTGAGGAGTATGCAGCGGAGGTGGTTGGGTCCAGTCCTAGGGGGTTTGGTGGTTCTGTCGCAGATGAAGCTGTAGGTGTGGCAGGAGAAAGATCCGTGGGTGCGTTTCTGGGCAGCCTGGCAGCAGCGGTAGTCTCAGCCGGTGTTGATAGCGTGGAGGGTGCAGGCGTTGTAGTGGAGTCTGGTGGCGTGGCTGTTGCGGGGTCCAGGGGTTTTGGCCCTGGGCGCGGTCCAGGCCGGACGGGCGCTGACGGGCTTGCCTCTGGCGTGCCTCCGGCGCGCCAGCAGTGCGCCCGCTGCCTGCGTCCGATGCGTGGCTGCGCAGTGGCCACCATTTAAGGCGAGGTGGGAGGGAGGAGCAGCTGGGAGGCGGGAGCGGGGCGGCGAATAGCATGGGAGAGGGACACAGAAGGCAAAAGGGGGTGGGGCCGCAGGAGAGCAGCAGCGGGAGCAGGGACAGTGGCGAGGGGTCCAAAAGTCAAGAGGGGGGAAAACTGGAACAGGGGCACAGGAGGCAAAAAGAAATAAGGAATAATACAGTACAATTACAGTAAAGTTACTAAACACAACAATTGCAGCAGAATACACGAACCAGTAGAGCTACAGCAGCGGCGAACTTGGGAGGCAGTAGGGGGAGAGGCACGGGCGCACTGGTGGAGCTGTGCAGC
The DNA here is from genome assembly GCF_964261635.1 of Lissotriton helveticus. Classification (NCBI taxonomy): domain Eukaryota; kingdom Metazoa; phylum Chordata; class Amphibia; order Caudata; family Salamandridae; genus Lissotriton; species Lissotriton helveticus. The sequence goes on along the minus strand of NC_136060.1, from coordinate 328,993,613 downwards.
GTGGGGAGCGACTTGGCCTGCGAGCAGGGTCAGGGGTCGGAGAGAACTTTTCCTAGTCAGTGTTTATGCACACACATCGGATAAAGTACTATTAAAATCCCCTCCTACACACATAGTAGGAGGGGATTTTAATGATGTGGTAGAGCCATGCATAGATCGCACACACACAACATCGGGACAACTCGTTGCCGGGATAACAAATTTCGGAATTAGATGAGTGAGGACTCTTACTGGATGAGATTGAACACGACAATTTACATACTTTGCGATATTCTGTGAACAGGTGAGCTGGTATGCATAGATCTAGACACAACACTAGTTATTAGGGTGATAAGGTGGCACCAGGGGTGACTTCGCTCCAAAGCATGTTAGTTACTGGGGCAAATGATTTGTGGAATTTGTGATTATAGCAAACTATAATGAGGACTTTACACTAACTACTAAATGGCATGCATATGAGTGCATTAGGTACTATGCTTTGTATTTTGTTTTCTTTAATGAAAATGAAGGGATCAAAACAAAATTGTGTTCACTTTATTTAGAGATCACGTTTTGAACAACTAACTCACCATAGGTCTGGCCTTTACATAAAACAATATGGAGCTCAGAAGAATAGGTTTTACATGTATAGAAGAATCTGAGCAAACTGTCTTGATGTACTTTGTGTAATTCAAATGTATGATTTATTCTTTTGTAGCCCTGATGAAGTCAATTTGGTTTATGTACCAATAACCAAACACGTGTTGGCTACAAGATTGACTAGAGTGAATACTGAATTCCAGGAGTGACTTAACTCTATGTGGAGATGGAAGAATAAAAAGACAAAGGAATACCACTACGGAATAAGAACTTTTTTGTACTGACATTTGAATGTTGAGTTCCACAGGGGTCTTATAAACACTCCCTAAGTTACACTATATCCTCCAAAATACATACCACAAACTACCTGAGGACATTTTTAAGACAATAGATGGAGAAATTAACACTCTCCTGTGGAATGGGGGACATCCATGGGTGGCACTCCAGACACTTGAACGTAGTCAATAAAATGGAGGTAGAGCTCTCCCAGATATATGATCATATTATCGAACAGCACACCTAGTGGTCATCAATAAATGGCGACACATGGTGGGTGAACATCCAACATACGCCCTTGAGAGTCTCCAGTTCCAAACTCAAACACTTCTTCATTACATGTATGGGGCAGAGGAGTGTGGCAATTGCTGCCGGGGACTCAGAGGACCATAGATGTTTAGAAAGGGGCCCAACATCAAATGAAGTGGGACAAGAGATGTATGAGAGAGGCCCCTCTGTTGGAAGGTGCATGCTTGCCAGAATTGGGTAAGCTGCAGGGATTTGGACCCTGGGATGTGGTTGGGATATCCAGACTTGGGGACCTACTGAAGGAGGGCTCCCTGATCTCCTTCAGCTCACTCCAACATGAGTATAAGCTGAATGACAACCACCCAAATAAATACCTACAATTAAAACACGCATGGAGGGCAGAAAAACTAGACAAATGAGACATCCCAGAGCTCGCACCACTAGAGGGAGGACTTCTTCATTGAGAAATACCAGACATAGCCATCTTATGGCCACACAAAACCTTGATAAATGACATACCAGACAATCTGAAAGCTTTTAGAGCGTAATGGGAGGTTACCACAGGCTAATGAGAAGACATAGTTTGGGAAGCGGCATTAATGCACCCAAGAGAAGAAGCTATTAAATTAAGGCTGCACCTGTTACAATTTAAGATCCTACATTGGGTCTACTTTGAAAGGGCTCGCCTGCATAAAATCGGGAGGGCCGAGTCACCAGAGTGTCTCCGCTGCAAGACAGAGAGCGGGACCTACATACATACGCTATGGGACTGTCACCACATAAAATCATGTTGGACGCATATCATAGAGGATTTGTGCAAGGTAGTGGAGCCAAAGTTACCCATTGATGCTAAATACGTCCTGTTAGGTATTCCCTCCAAGGTGGATCTTCCCAGGTACAAACTCCTGTTATGTATTCTAGGGCCGATAGTAGCCAGGAGAGACATTGCTAGAAACTGGGGAGCCCTTACCCTACCTACAGTGACAGAGTGAAGAAATGGTATGGACCTCTACATGGGTGCAGAGAGGGTGACATACAATACAAGAGGATGCCTGAAAAGGTTCTCCAGGGTTTGGGGCACTTGGTTGAGGCACAATGGGCTTGAAATAGAGAGTGAGAAGGAAGAGGCCCAGCCAGGACCGAAGGCATCGGGTGCAATGTGAGGTAAAATACTTCCCTCCCCCAATATAAATCATATAATTGTACCTATTACCAGACACTGTTTAGTGATGGCTATGCCAGAAATTATTTGTATTTGTATCACTGCCGATTGGATTAAAAGTTGTCATGTTTTACGAGGCTCTTCTTCTTCAGTGCAGATGATGTACTGGCACTGTGTTTTCCAGAATACTGTACTAATAAAAACATTTAAAAAAAAAAAAAAGCCTGCACACTTCGATAAGGTAAACACCCGGGACAGTACTGGGTGGTGTGACTTGCATGGCTCTTACCAGGTTTACTTAGAAGCTATCTCGGTCTTTGGCTAAAAACACACATTTCTTCACATTTCTGTGATGGACAGTTCTGGAATCTGTAGGGAGTCACAAATTTCCTACCACATAGCATTCCCCCAAGTCTCCAGATAAAAATGGTACCTCACTTCTGTCGGTCGGCCTAGCAAGAAAAACAAGCGTAAAACGCAACCTGGATACCTCAACTGTTTCAACTGAAAACCAGTCCTTTTTTTAGAATTTGGTTATCTGTGGATTTTGGGTCCTAGCTCAGTCGGCACCCAGGGAAACAAGCCAAATTTGCAATTTTCTAAACACTAGGTAGCTGGGAGAGTCCAGGGTGACATGACTTCAATGTCTCTGACCAGGGTTTTTTACCCAGAAGCCCTTGCAAACTTCAAACTTTGGTTAAAACAATACATTTCCCTCACAGTTCTGTGCAGGAAAGCTTTTGAATCTGTAGGGAAACACAAATTTCCTACCACCCAGAGTTACCATACATCACTCGATAACCACTTGTTTGGTTGAGCCAAGAGCCAACTACACAAAAGGTCCTAAAGCACAATGCAGAGAGATCTGCAAAAGGTGTGGCTGTAATATTCAGGACCGTGCTCACCCACCACCTATGGAAACCTACCAGCCACAGATGTTTTTGACAACTAGACACGCAGGGGATTTCAGGGTGGTGTGTCTTGCATGGATACCCACCATGTTTTCTCACCCACAACGCCCTGCAAACCTCACCTTTTGCCTAAAATCACACATTTTCCTTACATTTTTGTGATGGAAAGTTCCAGAATCTGCAAGAATCCATGATTATCTCACTTGCCCCGATAAAAACGCTACCCAACTTGTGTGGGTGGGCATAGTGTTAAGTCCAGGAATGGATCAAATCAAGATCAATAGTAGTCTCCTTGCGAGAACATTCCTACATAGAAATGTGAGGAAAATGTGTGTTTAAGACAAAGTTTGAGGTTGGCAAGGTTCTCTGGGATAAGGAACCTTTCTGTGATCAGTGCAAGCCACACCACCCTGGACTCCTCTGGCTGTCTATTTTTCAGAAATGTGCGAGTTTGGTAGGTTTCCCTGGGTGCCGGCACAGTCAAGCTCCAACATTCACAGTTATCCACATTGCAAAAACGGGGGTTTCAATGAAAAAATGTTAATGTACCCATGTTGTATTTTGTGCCATTTCCTACTGCGGGAGCTAGACCACCCACACAAATTGGGTTCCATTTTATATAGAGACATGTGAATTGTGGATCACAACTGATTCCCGAAATGTAGCCCTGTCCCCCAGGGACGATTGAATAATTAAGGGGCAGGTGTTGTATGGTCCCCCTCCCCAAGTCTCTCGAAGGCCCTAGGGACCCCATCCTCATAGCCAGTAAACTTTTTATTGGGATGGTGGTGGCCCTCTTGCCTTGAGCTTGTTTAGCCCCTAGGAAACCCATCCCCTTGCACTGATTTTTTTAATTTAGGGTAGGAGGCATATGACACCCACACCCTTCCTCAAACCTCACAGAGACCTGATGGCTTCATATACTGGGGACCGTTTTTTTTTTTTGGTGGGCACAGGGGCACCCAGAAAAATACAAAAAGAAACAAATATAAATAAAATTAAAAGGAATAGTAAATGAGTGTCAGGAGATCCTCATTTATTATTCACTGCTCCAGAAAAGGAGTACTTGAAATGCCTTGCAAGGGCTTTTTGCCTTTATCCTTGGATGCTGGTGGTGCCCCTCAAAGAGGCAGGAGCACCACCAAGCATTTTTTTAATATTCTTGCGAAGCTGTAGGAGTACTGCAGCTCTCCCAGTAACATTAACAAAAAAACATAGTAAGTCTCCTAACTCATTGAATCCAACCCAAGATCCCAGGAGATCTTACCATATTTTTTTAAAGCACTGTGAGCTTGAGCTGTATGCTCTTCAGCTGAAGGTCAATCACCCTTTGCGGTGGGATCTGTGGCTGTATTTTGTGGCCTGAAAAGTGTTAAAAGAAAGACTCAAAGACGTGTTGATGTTTTTCCTAAATGTCTTTATTAAAAAAAATAAAGACAATCACTTCCATTAAACATTACAATGTGCAAATTTATAAGATGTGCATTTGACTATAAATATTGGTGACTTTTTGTCAAAGGCAATAGGACTGCTTTATATATTTTTGTACGCTGTCTCCTTGATTAAGCCAGTAGACCCACTTTTTATATTTTGGTTTTCTGACTCTTTGACAAATTCTGTAGGTCTGCCATATTTAAAAGGACACCCGTATATTGGCAAACCACATGATCAGCCGTGCATGCCTAACCCCACAAGGGGCCGGAGGCTGTGCACTGTGGGGGGATAGGGTCTACACAAGAGGAATTGCGCCAGCTGCCTTGCCATGCATTGCTGATTACCTCCATTATGACATGGTCTATGAAATCATTTATAGCATGACTGCAACACTGCATATGGTGGGGGCATGAGTTAGAGTTACTTTCGGGCACCAGTTATAGTTACTTGAGATAAATATAACTAGTAAATTTCAGTTGTTCGTTTAAAACGGTATAACTGACATTTTCACCTGCTATAACCCACCTTTAACCTTGGTTTTTTGTGTGAATTTTTACATTTTGTACCGTAAAGTAACATATTATTACAATTGCCCACTATAACGTCACTTTAATCTTTGTTTTTTTAATTAAAGAAACAAATATATAAGCAATGGTGTTTGCACTGTATTAGAAGACTGCATGCATTTGTACTGGCTTGGGCCAATGTTTGTGATAATAACAGGGGAATCAACAATAAAATAATAAAATATGCCATCATGGTGGAGGTTGGTCCATATATATAGAAGGGCTGACCCCTAGAAAAAAGAGGGTGGCACTTTTCTCCCCTGGGTGAGGGGGCACGATCGAAGCCTCTTTGGAGGTTCGATCATGTCCCCCAGAGGAAAACATATATTTTAAAAAAAAAATCTTGGGCAGGCTTACTCTGCCGCCCCCTCCCCTTCCCCAAACGCCTGACCACCATTTTGGTTTTCCCCTGGGGGAGGGCGTGACAGCACTCTCCTTGGGGAGTGATTGCGCCCCCACAGGTGAAAACACACCAGTGGCGGTGCATCCATTAGGGTGCTTGGGCGTTGCCCCACTAATATTTTTGAGGCCACATGGACGCCACACTCATCAGAGTCGCATTGGGGCGCCGCGCCATTACAGCAAACTTAACTTACTCTAATTCCGGGCCGGCCGGTCACCTGGCCACACCCAAGGCAGTCAGGACGCTCTGAAGGGGGTGGGGCAGCAGGGTTTGACTGACAAGTTCTAGCTCTAAGCGCAGCAGCAAGAGTGGTCATGTTCTGTTTTGGGCTGGTAATTTTTTCGACCAGCCCGAACAAGCGAATACAAATAAGAGAGCTGGGAGTGCTTATTTATGCCTGAAACAATTTGATATTTTAATTTTCAAAAAGAAATACATGCAGAACAATGTTCCCAAAGGTTAAATTGTGAAAATACAATCAAAATTCTTAAATCTTCTTTATTCTTGTTTTTCTACAGCCAACACACAATACAAACATATCAGTACATATATACAATATCGATCCGTAATAACCTGTAAGAAGCAAAAGAACCCACATCTTTTCGTAACTTTTTTAAATTCAGTACAGCTTACTGTGCCGGGTGGTACTAACAGAAAATTCAATAACTACAGCAATATTAAACAACAAGCGGAAAAACATTGGCTTGGTTTTTTCACATATAAGCATATCTGCTGTTCCTTTTTCGAACACAAAAGTACTCTACAACACATCTATTGTTCCTTCTTTGAACACACAAATATTCTACCTACACCCTGGGATGAAGTGCTGGCAAACTGTTGCATGAGTGTTAAAAAACATTTTTATTATTATTGGTGAACAGCTCACCTCATACTCTTGTAATGAGGCTCCTTTGTTTAATTGGCTTCAAAAATTGTGTAACCTTTGGTCTAGGTAGTTTCGCTACAAGAGGCCGATTCTTCATACAAAAGTTGTGTTCATGAACTGGGGCGAGGCAGAGAAAGGAAAGACCGATAGATTATTAAACAAATACTGTATATGTACCCAATTGTGACCTTCACTGTTCCAATTCTTATTTCTCTATTATATCAAGCACCGATTTCTTTAAACACCATAACATACCCTGCCCTTAGAAATTCATACCTTCAAGAATATTAGTCAATGTTTCCCTCAAAATTGGTTTATCCTTTCTTTAAACCGAGAGTCCTTTAAAAAACAGTCTGCCAGTAGCTTCTCATACCTACAAGAAATTGATGCATTGGATTGCTTTATTAGCCCTCTGAAGTATCTAAAAAAGAATTTTTTATTATGCCTCCATGTCCACTCACCGCATTCCAATAAAGCGTAGCCAAGCAGAAAAGTAACATCTATTTCGTAGTGGTCCTATCAATGCGTTCTTAAACCACCAAATCTAAAAAGTACACAAAATAAACAAAATAATATAATCTTGACGCTTATTCCCTTCCAAATTAACTATCACGCTATGCTCTGTCCAACCCTCTTCGCTTACTTTTCATACTGTGGCCTCTTGTTCCTCTCCACGCCATCCGGGTGCGATAAATCCCGAAGGTGAGGGTGTCCTGTACTCCCTTCGTTTAAAAAGGATTCAATAGCCAATCAAAACACGCTCAAATTCCGCGCGTATTATAATTCTGCTCACCTGTGAGCCAGTAAGACGTTTTCATTACGGTCCGCTACCCCTGCTTTCTCAAGCTACCAAGTGTTTCCGTGTTTCCAACCAGGTCCGCTACTTTTAATGTCTGTTCACTAAACGCCGTTTAGTGTTTCCGCTCATGCGCATTCAGCTATTGCTCAGCCTAGTCAACAACCCCTAGTATTTCCGGTAATGCGCACATCATACGAGCAAGTTACCATTCAAGTCCGCCATGAAAAAAAGTAACTATGTTAAAGCAATATCATGCTACTATTTCCGGTCATGCGTAGATCAAATAAGCAAGCTTCCATTGAGGTCCGCCATATGAATAAAGGTTAGTATTCCCGATATGAAGTTATTCCTGAGTATTAGCGATCATCTTTACACAACCTTCCCGATAAGAGATATGCGGATCACTCGTCTACACTATTATTTTCTCATCTGGCGTCACAGTATGCTCACATGTTTAAAAAAATACCGTCATGGTGTTGATTAAGTTTATCACATCGAGTATCGCAGTAAGACGCCTCTTACTGACTAAATAATGCCGCCTTCCTTCTTTAACAACATGGGTCAAACATAAAAAACCCAATCTTATTGACCCATCACCATGCTTGCCAGAACTTAGCCCGACATTTGTTGCGGCATGCCCTATCATATTGTTGTTGCGTAACCCTACTTCTCTAATATATATTTGCTTGTGCGTATACCATTGATATTGATATCTGAAATAAGTAGCGTGTTATTGATATATTTCAATCTTATTGCTGACGGTCAAAATATGTATACATTTTCAAGACCTTGTCTAAATATAATTATGAAAAAATGGGGCAAAACGTCGTCCAAATACTCCAAGATTTAATTGGACATGTCTACACTGTATCTTCCAAATATAGGCCCAGACGCATTCATGTCATACTGAAAGAAGGCATCTGCAAAGAAAACAACTGTTTGCCTGCTCAATATCCCAGAATGTGTACAATAAAAAATGCCTCATACAACATGTATTTATTGAATCCACTTGTTTTGATCATGCACATTTCTTTGGATCCTCATTCATTGGTAATTATGCCAAAAAATGATGTAGTTCAGAATCTATATTTAAACCATATATCGTACTACGACATTTTATTATCCAACGTGCTTCAGTTTGACGGATTCGTATTTCCCAATTTCCCCCCCTTACATGTTGGGACACTTTTTCTATGCAATGGAATTTAAATTCCAGATTGGCACTATGTTCCTTTTCCATATGCACGTAGAGTGGGGATCTTGTGTCTCGGTTCATGATTGCTCGCCTATGCTCTTGCATTCTTATTTTGAGGGGTCTTTTCGTGCTCCCTATATACACTTTGTTACAGCTACAAATGATAGCATAGACTATTCCTACACTGTTGCAATTAATAAATTCCTTAATTTGAAATTGCTTAGTGCCATTAAATCTGAAAGTTTTTGTTTTATTCATGCCGTGTGGGCATATCACGCATGTCCCACAGGTATAGAAACCTTTGGGCTGAGTAGGAAGCCAATCTTTAGTTTGTTTCATTGTTGGACGAATATAATTCGTTGAAACTTTGTCCCTGATAGTCGGACATTTCTTAAACGTTATTAAGGGTCTCTCATCCAATATTGTGGACAGACCCGGAACACCTTTCAGCAGAGTCCAATTCCTGCTTAGTGCTTGTCTGATTTTCTCTTTTTGTACACAATATGCTGTAACAAAGGAAGGTTTGTGTCTGACCAATTCTTTCTTTTTTGGAAGCAAAGTAGTTGCTCTGTCAATTTTTGACACTTTCTCACTAGCCCTTGCTAGATCTTTTTTGGCATAACCTCTTTTGCCTAGTCTTAGTTTTAGTTGATTTAATTCTTGAATATAGTCCTCATCCCGACTGCAATTTCTTCGAGTTCTGATCATTTCTCCGTAAGGGATTCCCCCAATTACAGATCCCGGGTGAAAACTATCTGCCCTTAAGATGGAGTTGGTGGCAGTTTCCTTCCTGAAGAGTTTGCTGTTAATTTTGTCCCCAACCACCAACAGCGTCACATCTAGATATTCAATGCTGGATGTACTTTGACTCATTGTCAGTCTCACATTAAAATCATTATGATTCAGGTAATGAAGATAATTATTTAAATCATCCAGATTCCCCCTCCATATTATTAGAATGTCGTCGATGAATCTGGCCCAAAATACCACCAGATCCATCCATTCTCCTGCTCTGCGGCTCCAGGCGTGCTCCCTCTCGTACCAGCCCATAAATAGGTTGGCATAAGAGGGAGCAAACCTGGATCCCATTGCCGTGCCCCTGATCTGATGGAACCATTCATCCTCGAATAGGAAATAATTGTTTTTGAGTATTAGCTGACTCATTTGAATTATCATTTTGGAATGGTGTCTTAAACTCGCACTTCTGCTGCCAAGAAAGTGTTCTAACGCTTGTATACCCTTCTCCATTTCAATGCAAGTATAAAGACCCACCACGTCTAATGTTACCAAAATCATTCCATCCTCCCACCTAAAATCATGCAATTTATTGAGAATGTCAGTGGTGTCCCTGACATATGAGGGTAAATTCACCACTAACGGCTTGATAAAGCCATCTACAAACTCTGACAGATGTTCTGTGACGCTGCCGATGCTGGAAACTATAGGCCTACCTGGTGGGTTCACCCTGTCTTTGTGGATTTTAGGTAGTGTGTAAAGGAAGGGAGAGACAGGATGACTGACATTTAAATATTTATATTCTGAATCATCTATCAATCCTTCTTCCTTCCATACACACAAATGTTCCAAAAGATTCTGAGAAATCTCTTTCATCGGATTTGTTTTGACTTTTTTATAACAATTGACATCTTTAAGTTGTTCTCGTATCTCAGCCACATAATTTGACCTGTTCATCACAACGATGTTCCCCCCCTTATCAGCTTCCCTGATGATTATTGAGGGATCTTGTTTTAAGTTTGACAATGCCAATCTTTCTTGCCGGGACAGATTGTCTTTATAATGACTGTTTAGAGTAAATTTATCCTGTAACTTATGAAATTCCTGCAATGTCTTTTCCATGAATAAATCAATTGCTATAAACTGGCTGCCATGGGGAATAAACTTGGATTTGCTGCGCAATCCACTGGTACACTGATAATTCGTTTCTATTTCACATAGACTCGCCACATCGTCAACATTCAGATCCATTTCCCCCGACAAAGTCATTAACAAATGAACATTTTCTAACTCAGATGATGTCATTTCAGAGTTTTTATTCAATATTTTGCTCTGCACATTTACATCCAATGTTGAAAAAAAACTTTTCAATTTTAAATTTCTGCAGAATTTGAACAAATCAATGTGTAACTCAGTATAATCACAATTGTATACAGGACAAAATTTTAATCCTTTTTGTAACACTGAAACTTCATGTTCATTTAAACATCTATCGGACAAATTAATGACTTCCAATTCCCCAGGGGTGGCCTGATGCTGGTCTAGTTCTTGGTTCTGTTCTGACTCCTGGTGCCCATCCTTGTATTTGTGGGATTTCCTCCTCCCCCTTCTAGTCCTCCTATAAATTGTTTCCGACCTTTCTTGATCATTTTTAGCTCGTCGCAAAAAGAAGAGTTCTTTTTAGGAGCTCCTCCTGTGGCACCCATAGTATTCTCCTCAATAGAAGAGATACTAGAACTACTATAGTTCGTGGACGTGCTTAGATCACCTGATTGTGCTGCCCCAGCCGGTTGATTGGGTTTGGGTTTTGGTTTGGCCACCTCATCGTACCCTCGGGCAAAAGTGAAGATTCTCCCTTCATTGTAATCCCGCTCATCTCTTTTTAATTTACTTAATTTTTTATCCTTAATTTGCAATTGATGTTTGTTAATGACATCTTTAAGGATAAGATCATTTTTATCAGTGAGTTCAGGTAGATTCATCTCTTTTATTTCCTTTTCCAAATCAGCAATCTGTTGCCTTAATTTTTCTACTTTTCTGTCCGAATTCTTTATAAGAATATTCATCATAGTAAATGATGAAGTGTACAAATTTTCCTCCCACTCCTTCAGGTGGTCCTCCTCAAGATCATCGAAGGTTGGGAATATGAGGATGCGAAGTCCTCGAGGTACCCTCTTTTGTTCCATATAATTTTTGAGGGTTACACCATCCCACCATTTGCTTAATTCAGATTTGCGAAGTCTCTCTAATTTTAAAAATTTGTCTCTAAGACTAATCTTGGTTTCATTTCTTTTAGTACCCGCGGCACCATTGGGCTGTCTAATCTGAAAAACTTCTGCTGCTAGTTTGTCTCTGTCATCATCCATGTCTTAACAGGTCCCTGTGCTACTCTTACCCTTCAATAATAGTTTACACCACAAAGATTTTTGGACGACGTAGGGTATGATCTGGTGCACTAGGGATAGTACACTAAAAGTCACGCTGATTGGCACTCTACCAACTACTGGGGCACCGTCCCAACCCCAGGTTAGACCAAACCAATACAAATAAGAGAGCTGGGAGTGCTTATTTATGCCTGAAACAATTTGATATTTTAATTTTCAAAAAGAAATACATGCAGAACAATGTTCCCAAAGGTTAAATTGTGAAAATACAATCAAAATTCTTAAATCTTCTTTATTCTTGTTTTTCTACAGCCAACACACAATACAAACATATCAGTACATATATACAATATCGATCCGTAATAACCTGTAAGAAGCAAAAGAACCCACATCTTTTCGTAACTTTTTTAAATTCAGTACAGCTTACTGTGCCGGGTGGTACTAACAGAAAATTCAATAACTACAGCAATATTAAACAACAAGCGGAAAAACATTGGCTTGGTTTTTTCACATATAAGCATATCTGCTGTTCCTTTTTCGAACACAAAAGTACTCTACAACACATCTATTGTTCCTTCTTTGAACACACAAATATTCTACCTACACCCTGGGATGAAGTGCTGGCAAACTGTTGCATGAGTGTTAAAAAACATTTTTATTATTATTGGTGAACAGCTCACCTCATACTCTTGTAATGAGGCTCCTTTGTTTAATTGGCTTCAAAAATTGTGTAACCTTTGGTCTAGGTAGTTTCGCTACAAGAGGCCGATTCTTCATACAAAAGTTGTGTTCATGAACTGGGGCGAGCCAGAGAAAGGAAAGACCGATAGATTATTAAACAAATACTGTATATGTACCCAATTGTGACCTTCACTGTTCCAATTCTTATTTCTCTATTATATCAAGCACCGATTTCTTTAAACACCATAACATACCCTGCCCTTAGAAATTCATACCTTCAAGAATATTAGTCAATGTTTCCCTCAAAATTGGTTTATCCTTTCTTTAAACCGAGAGTCCTTTAAAAAACAGTCTGCCAGTAGCTTCTCATACCTACAAGAAATTGATGCATTGGATCGCTTTATTAGCCCTCTGAAGTATCTAAAAAAGAATTTTTTATTATGCCTCCATGTCCACTCACCGCATTCCAATAAAGCGTATCCAAGCAGAAAAGTAACATCTATTTTGTAGTGGTCCTATCAATGCGTTCTTAAACCACCAAATCTAAAAAGTACACAAAATAAACAAAATAATATAATCTTGACGCTTATTCCCTTCCAAATTAACTATCACGCTATGCTCTGTCCAACCCTCTTCGCTTACTTTTCATACTGTGGCCTCTTGTTCCTCTCCACGCCATCCGGGTGCGATAAATCCTGAAGGTGAGGGTGTCCTGTACTCCCTTCGTTTAAAAAGGATTCAATAGCCAATCAAAACACGCTCAAATTCCGCGCGTATTATAATTCTGCTCACCTGTGAGCCAGTAAGACGTTTTCATTACGGTCCGCTACCCCTGCTTTCTCAAGCTACCAAGTGTTTCCGTGTTTCCAACCAGGTCCGCTACTTTTAATGTCTGTTCACTAAACGCCGTTTAGTGTTTCCGCTCATGCGCATTCAGCTATTGCTCAGCCTAGTCAACAACCCCTAGTATTTCCGGTAATGCGCACATCATACGAGCAAGTTACCATTCAAGTCCGCCATGAAAAAAAGTAACTATGTTAAAGCAATATCATGCTACTATTTCCGGTCATGCGTAGATCAAATAAGCAAGCTTCCAATGAGGTCCGCCATATGAATAAAGGTTAGTATTCCCGATATGAAGTTATTCCTGAGTATTAGCGATCATCTTTACACAACCTTCCCGATAAGAGATATGCGGATCACTCGTCTACACTATTATTTTCTCATCTGGCGTCACAGTATGCTCACATGTTTAAAAAAATACCGTCATGGTGTTGATTAAGTTTATCACATCGAGTATCGCAGTAAGACGCCTCTTACTGACTATGTATACATATTTTGACCGTCAGCAATAAGATTGAAATATATCAATAACACGCTACTTATTTCAGATATCAATATCAATGGTATACGCACAAGCAAATATATATTAGAGAAGTAGGGTTACGCAACAACAATATGATAGGGCATGCCGCAACAAATGTCGGGCTAAGTTCTGGCAAGCATGGTGATGGGTCAATAAGATTGGGTTTTTTATGTTTGACCCATGTTGTTAAAGAAGGAAGGCGGCATTATTTAATCAGTAAGAGGCGTCTTACTGCGATACTCGATGTGATAAACTTAATCAACACCATGACGGTATTTTTTTAAACATGTGAGCATACTGTGACGCCAGATGAGAAAATAATAGTGTAGACGAGTGATCCGCATATCTCTTATCGGGAAGGTTGTGTAAAGATGATCGCTAATACTCAGGAATAACTTCATATCGGGAATACTAACCTTTATTCATATGGCGGACCTCAATGGAAGCTTGCTTATTTGATCTACGCATGACCGGAAATAGTAGCATGATATTGCTTTAACATAGTTACTTTTTTTCATGGCGGACTTGAATGGTAACTTGCTCGTATGATGTGCGCATTACCGGAAATACTAGGGGTTGTTGACTAGGCTGAGCAATAGCTGAATGCGCATGAGCGGAAACACTAAACGGCGTTTAGTGAACAGACATTAAAAGTAGCGGACCTGGTTGGAAACACGGAAACACTTGGTAGCTTGAGAAAGCAGGGGTAGCGGACCGTAATGAAAACGTCTTACTGGCTCACAGGTGAGCAGAATTATAATACGCGCGGAATTTGAGCGTGTTTTGATTGGCTATTGAATCCTTTTTAAACGAAGGGAGTACAGGACACCCTCACCTTCTGGATTTATCGCACCCGGATGGCGTGGAGAGGAACAAGAGGCCACAGTATGAAAAGTAAGCGAAGAGGGTTGGACAGAGCATAGCGTGATAGTTAATTTGGAAGGGAATAAGCGTCAAGATTATATTATTTTGTTTATTTTGTGTACTTTTTAGATTTGGTGGTTTAAGAACGCATTGATAGGACCACTACGAAATAGATGTTACTTTTCTGCTTGGCTACGCTTTATTGGAATGCGGTGAGTGGACATGGAGGCATAATAAAAAATTCTTTTTTAGATACTTCAGAGGGCTAATAAAGCGATCCAATGCATCAATTTCTTGTAGGTATGAGAAGCTACTGGCAGACTGTTTTTTAAAGGACTCTCGGTTTAAAGAAAGGATAAACCAATTTTGAGGGAAACATTGACTAATATTCTTGAAGGTATGAATTTCTAAGGGCAGGGTATGTTATGGTGTTTAAAGAAATCGGTGCTTGATATAATAGAGAAATAAGAATTGGAACAGTGAAGGTCACAATTGGGTACATATACAGTATTTGTTTAATAATCTATCGGTCTTTCCTTTCTCTGCCTCGCCCCAGTTCATGAACACAACTTTTGTATGAAGAATCGGCCTCTTGTAGCGAAACTACCTAGACCAAAGGTTACACAATTTTTGAAGCCAATTAAACAAAGGAGCCTCATTACAAGAGTATGAGGTGAGCTGTTCACCAATAATAATAAAAATGTTTTTTAACACTCATGCAACAGTTTGCCAGCACTTCATCCCAGGGTGTAGGTAGAATATTTGTGTGTTCAAAGAAGGAACAATAGATGTGTTGTAGAGTACTTTTGTGTTCGAAAAAGGAACAGCAGATATGCTTATATGTGAAAAAACCAAGCCAATGTTTTTCCGCTTGTTGTTTAATATTGCTGTAGTTATTGAATTTTCTGTTAGTACCACCCGGCACAGTAAGCTGTACTGAATTTAAAAAAGTTACGAAAAGATGTGGGTTCTTTTGCTTCTTACAGGTTATTACGGATCGATATTGTATATATGTACTGATATGTTTGTATTGTGTGTTGGCTGTAGAAAAACAAGAATAAAGAAGATTTAAGAATTTTGATTGTATTTTCACAATTTAACCTTTGGGAACATTGTTCTGCATGTATTTCTTTTTGAAAATTAAAATATCAAATTGTTTCAGGCATAAATAAGCACTCCCAGCTCTCTTATTTGTATTGGTTTGGTCTAACCTGGGGTTGGGACGGTGCCCCAGTAGTTGGTAGAGTGCCAATCAGCGTGACTTTTAGTGTACTATCCCTAGTGCACCAGATCATACCCTACGTCGTCCAAAAATCTTTGTGGTGTAAACTATTATTGAAGGGTAAGAGTAGCACAGGGACCTGTTAAGACATGGATGATGACAGAGACAAACTAGCAGCAGAAGTTTTTCAGATTAGACAGCCCAATGGTGCCGCGGGTACTAAAAGAAATGAAACCAAGATTAGTCTTAGAGACAAATTTTTAAAATTAGAGAGACTTCGCAAATCTGAATTAAGCAAATAGTGGGATGGTGTAACCCTCAAAAATTATATGGAACAAAAGAGGGTACCTCGAGGACTTCGCATCCTCATATTCCCAACCTTCGATGATCTTGAGGAGGACCACCTGAAGGAGTGGGAGGAAAATTTGTACACTTCATCATTTACTATGATGAATATTCTTATAAAGAATTCGGACAGAAAAGTAGAAAAATTAAGGCAACAGATTGCTGATTTGGAAAAGGAAATAAAAGAGATGAATCTACCTGAACTCACTGATAAAAATTATCTTATCCTTAAAGATGTCATTAACAAACATCAATTGCAAATGAAGGATAAAAAATTAAGTAAATTAAAAAGAGATGAGCGGGATTACAATGAAGGGAGAATCTTCACTTTTGCCCGAGGGTACGATGAGGTGGCCAAACCAAAACCCAAACCCAATCAACCGGCTGGGGCAGCACAATCAGGTGTTCTAAGCACGTCCACGAACTATAGTAGTTCTAGTATCTCTTCTATTGAGGAGAATACTATGGGTGCCACAGGAGGAGCTCCTAAAAAGAACTCTTCTTTTTGCGACGAGCTAAAAATGATCAAGAAAGGTCGGAAAAAATTTATAGGAGGACTAGAAGGGGGAGGAGGAAATCCCACAAATACAAGGATGGGCACCAGGAGTCAGAACAGAACCAAGAACTAGACCAGCATCAGGCCACCCCTGGGGAATTGGAAGTCATTAATTTGTCCGATAGATGTTTAAATGAACATGAAGTTTCAGTGTTACAAAAAGGATTAAAATTTTGTCCTGTATACAATTGTGATTATACTGAGTTACACATTGATTTGTTCAAATTCTGCAGAAATTTAAAATTGAAAAGTTTTTTTTCAACATTGGATGTAAATGTGCAGAGCAAAATATTGAATAAAAACTCTGAAATGACATCATCTGAGTTAGAAAATGTTCATTTGTTAATGACTTTGTCGGGGGAAATGGATCTGAATGTTGACGATGTGGCGAGTCTATGTGAAATAGAAACGAATTATCAGTGTACCAGTGGATTGCGCAGCAAATCCAAGTTTATTCCCCATGGCAGCCAGTTTATAGCAATTGATTTATTCATGGAAAAGACATTGCAGGAATTTCATAAGTTACAGGATAAATTTACTCTAAACAGTCATTATAAAGACAATCTGTCCCGGCAAGAAAGATTGGCATTGTCAAACTTAAAACAAGATCCCTCAATAATCATCAGGGAAGCTGATAAGGGGGGGAACATCGTTGTGATGAACAGGTCAAATTATGTGGCTGAGATACGAGAACAACTTAAAGATGTCAATTGTTATAAAAAAGTCAAAACAAATCCGATGAAAGAGATTTCTCAGAATATTTTGGAACATTTGTGTGTATGGAAGGAAGAAGGATTGATAGATGATTCAGAATATAAATATTTAAATGTCAGTCATCCTGTCTCTCCCTTCCTTTACACACTACCTAAAATCCACAAAGACAGGGTGAACCCACCAGGTAGGCCTATAGTTTCCAGCATCGGCAGCGTCACAGAACATCTGTCAGAGTTTGTAGATGGCTTTATCAAGCCGTTAGTGGTGAATTTACCCTCATATGTCAGGGACACCACTGACATTCTCAATAAATTGCATGATTTTAGGTGGGAGGATGGAATGATTTTGGTAACATTAGACGTGGTGGGTCTTTATACTTGCATTGAAATGGAGAAGGGTATACAAGCGTTAGAACACTTTCTTGGCAGCAGAAGTGCGAGTTTAAGACACCATTCCAAAATGATAATTCAAATGAGTCAGCTAATACTCAAAAACAATTATTTCCTATTCGAGGATGAATGGTTCCATCAGATCAGGGGCACGGCAATGGGATCCAGGTTTGCTCCCTCTTATGCCAACCTATTTATGGGCTGGTACGAGAGGGAGCACGCCTGGAGCCGCAGAGCAGGAGAATGGATGGATCTGGTGGTATTTTGGGCCAGATTCATCGACGACATTCTAATAATATGGAGGGGCACTCTGGATGATTTAAATAATTATCTTCATTACCTGAATCATAATGATTTTAATGTGAGACTGACAATGAGTCAAAGTACATCCAGCATTGAATATCTAGATGTGACGCTGTTGGTGGTTGGGGACAAAATTAACAGCAAACTCTTCAGGAAGGAAACTGCCACCAACTCCATCTTAAGGGCAGATAGTTTTCACCCGGGATCTGTAATTGGGGGAATCCCTTACGGAGAAATGATCAGAACTCGAAGAAATTGCAGTCGGGATGAGGACTATATTCAAGAATTAAATCAACTAAAACTAAGATTAGGCAAAAGAGGTTATGCCAAAAAAGATCTAGCAAGGGCTAGTGAGAAAGTGTCAAAAATTGACAGAGCAACTACTTTGCTTCCAAAAAAGAAAGAATTGGTCAGACACAAACCTTCCTTTGTTACAGCATATTGTGTACAAAAAGAGAAAATCAGACAAGCACTAAGCAGGAATTGGACTCTGCTGAAAGGTGTTCCGGGTCTGTCCACAATATTGGATGAGAGACCCTTAATAACGTTTAAGAAATGTCCGACTATCAGGGACAAAGTTTCAACGAATTATATTCGTCCAACAATGAAACAAACTAAAGATTGGCTTCCTACTCAGCCCAAAGGTTTCTATACCTGTGGGACATGCGTGATATGCCCACACGGCATGAATAAAACAAAAACTTTCAGATTTAATGGCACTAAGCAATTTCAAATTAAGGAATTTATTAATTGCAACAGTGTAGGAATAGTCTATGCTATCATTTGTAGCTGTAACAAAGTGTATATAGGGAGCACGAAAAGACCCCTCAAAATAAGAATGCAAGAGCATAGGCGAGCAATCATGAACCGAGACACAAGATTCCCACTCTACGTGCATATGGAAAAGGAACATAGTGCCAATCTGGAATTTAAATTCCATGGCATAGAAAAAGTGTCCCAACATGTAAGGGGGGGAAATTGGGAACTACGAATCCGTCAAACTGAAGCACGTTGGATAATAAAATGTCGTAGTACGATATATGGTTTAAATATAGATTCTGAACTACATCATTTTTTGGCATAATTACCAATGAATGAGGATCCAAAGAAATGTGCATGATCAAAACAAGTGGATTCAATAAATACATGTTGTATGAGGCATTTTTTATTGTACACATTCTGGGATATTGAGCAGGCAAACAGTTGTTTTCTTTGCAGATGCCTTCTTTCAGTATGACATGAATGCGTCTGGGCCTATATTTGGAAGATACAGTGTAGACATGTCCAATTAAATCTTGGAGTATTTGGACGACGTTTTGCCCCATTTTTTCATAATTATATTTAGACAAGGTCTTGAAAATGTATACATATTTTGACCGTCAGCAATAAGATTGAAATATATCGATAACACGCTACTTATTTCAGATATCAATATCAATGGTATACGCACAAGCAAATATATATTAGAGAAGTAGGGTTACGCAACAACAATATGATAGGGCATGCCGCAACAAATGTCGGGCTAAGTTCTGGCAAGCATGGTGATGGGTCAATAAGATTGGGTTTTTTATGTTTGACCCATGTTGTTAAAGAAGGAAGGCGGCATTATTTAGTCAGTAAGAGGCGTCTTACTGCGATACTCGATGTGATAAACTTAATCAACACCATGACGGTATTTTTTTAAACATGTGAGCATACTGTGACGCCAGATGAGAAAATAATAGTGTAGACGAGTGATCCGCATATCTCTTATCGGGAAGGTTGTGTAAAGATGATCGCTAATACTCAGGAATAACTTCATATCGGGAATACTAACCTTTATTCATATGGCGGACCTCAATGGAAGCTTGCTTATTTGATCTACGCATGACCGGAAATAGTAGCATGATATTGCTTTAACATAGTTACTTTTTTTCATGGCGGACTTGAATGGTAACTTGCTCGTATGATGTGCGCATTACCGGAAATACTAGGGGTTGTTGACTAGGCTGAGCAATAGCTGAATGCGCATGAGCGGAAACACTAAACGGCGTTTAGTGAACAGACATTAAAAGTAGCGGACCTGGTTGGAAACACGGAAACACTTGGTAGCTTGAGAAAGCAGGGGTAGCGGACCGTAATGAAAACGTCTTACTGGCTCACAGGTGAGCAGAATTATAATACGCGCGGAATTTGAGCGTGTTTTGATTGGCTATTGAATCCTTTTTAAACGAAGGGAGTACAGGACACCCTCACCTTCTGGATTTATCGCACCCGGATGGCGTGGAGAGGAACAAGAGGCCACAGTATGAAAAGTAAGCGAAGAGGGTTGGACAGAGCATAGCGTGATAGTTAATTTGGAAGGGAATAAGCGTCAAGATTATATTATTTTGTTTATTTTGTGTACTTTTTAGATTTGGTGGTTTAAGAACGCATTGATAGGACCACTACGAAATAGATGTTACTTTTCTGCTTGGCTACGCTTTATTGGAATGCGGTGAGTGGACATGGAGGCATAATAAAAAATTCTTTTTTAGATACTTCAGAGGGCTAATAAAGCGATCCAATGCATCAATTTCTTGTAGGTATGAGAAGCTACTGGCAGACTGTTTTTTAAAGGACTCTCGGTTTAAAGAAAGGATAAACCAATTTTGAGGGAAACATTGACTAATATTCTTGAAGGTATGAATTTCTAAGGGCAGGGTATGTTATGGTGTTTAAAGAAATCGGTGCTTGATATAATAGAGAAATAAGAATTGGAACAGTGAAGGTCACAATTGGGTACATATACAGTATTTGTTTAATAATCTATCGGTCTTTCCTTTCTCTGCCTCGCCCCAGTTCATGAACACAACTTTTGTATGAAGAATCGGCCTCTTGTAGCGAAACTACCTAGACCAAAGGTTACACAATTTTTGAAGCCAATTAAACAAAGGAGCCTCATTACAAGAGTATGAGGTGAGCTGTTCACCAATAATAATAAAAATGTTTTTTAACACTCATGCAACAGTTTGCCAGCACTTCATCCCAGGGTGTAGGTAGAATATTTGTGTGTTCAAAGAAGGAACAATAGATGTGTTGTAGAGTACTTTTGTGTTCGAAAAAGGAACAGCAGATATGCTTATATGTGAAAAAACCAAGCCAATGTTTTTCCGCTTGTTGTTTAATATTGCTGTAGTTATTGAATTTTCTGTTAGTACCACCCGGCACAGTAAGCTGTACTGAATTTAAAAAAGTTACGAAAAGATGTGGGTTCTTTTGCTTCTTACAGGTTATTACGGATCGATATTGTATATATGTACTGATATGTTTGTATTGTGTGTTGGCTGTAGAAAAACAAGAATAAAGAAGATTTAAGAATTTTGATTGTATTTTCACAATTTAACCTTTGGGAACATTGTTCTGCATGTATTTCTTTTTGAAAATTAAAATATCAAATTGTTTCAGGCATAAATAAGCACTCCCAGCTCTCTTATTTGTATTGGTTTGGTCTAACCTGGGGTTGGGACGGTGCCCCAGTAGTTGGTAGAGTGCCAATCAGCGTGACTTTTAGTGTACTATCCCTAGTGCACCAGATCATACCCTACGTCGTCCAAAAATCTTTGTGGTGTAAACTATTATTGAAGGGTAAGAGTAGCACAGGGACCTGTTAAGACATGGATGATGACAGAGACAAACTAGCAGCAGAAGTTTTTCAGATTAGACAGCCCAATGGTGCCGCGGGTACTAAAAGAAATGAAACCAAGATTAGTCTTAGAGACAAATTTTTAAAATTAGAGAGACTTCGCAAATCTGAATTAAGCAAATGGTGGGATGGTGTAACCCTCAAAAATTATATGGAACAAAAGAGGGTACCTCGAGGACTTCGCATCCTCATATTCCCAACCTTCGATGATCTTGAGGAGGACCACCTGAAGGAGTGGGAGGAAAATTTGTACACTTCATCATTTACTATGATGAATATTCTTATAAAGAATTCGGACAGAAAAGTAAAAAAATTAAGGCAACAGATTGCTGATTTGGAAAAGGAAATAAAAGAGATGAATCTACCTGAACTCACTGATAAAAATTATCTTATCCTTAAAGATGTCATTAACAAACATCAATTGCAAATTAAGGATAAAAAATTAAGTAAATTAAAAAGAGATGAGCGGGATTACAATGAAGGGAGAATCTTCACTTTTGCCCGAGGGTACGATGAGGTGGCCAAACCAAAACCCAAACCCAATCAACCGGCTGGGGCAGCACAATCAGGTGTTCTAAGCACGTCCACGAACTATAGTAGTTCTAGTATCTCTTCTATTGAGGAGAATACTATGGGTGCCACAGGAGGAGCTCCTAAAAAGAACTCTTCTTTTTGCGACGAGCTAAAAATGATCAAGAAAGGTCGGAAAAAATTTATAGGAGGACTAGAAGGGGGAGGAGGAAATCCCACAAATACAAGGATGGGCACCAGGAGTCAGAACAGAACCAAGAACTAGACCAGCATCAGGCCACCCCTGGGGAATTGGAAGTCATTAATTTGTCCGATAGATGTTTAAATGAACATGAAGTTTCAGTGTTACAAAAAGGATTAAAATTTTGTCCTGTATACAATTGTGATTATACTGAGTTACACATTGATTTGTTCAAATTCTGCAGAAATTTAAAATTGAAAAGTTTTTTTTCAACATTGGATGTAAATGTGCAGAGCAAAATATTGAATAAAAACTCTGAAATGACATCATCTGAGTTAGAAAATGTTCATTTGTTAATGACTTTGTCGGGGGAAATGGATCTGAATGTTGACGATGTGGCGAGTCTATGTGAAATAGAAACGAATTATCAGTGTACCAGTGGATTGCGCAGCAAATCCAAGTTTATTCCCCATGGCAGCCAGTTTATAGCAATTGATTTATTCATGGAAAAGACATTGCAGGAATTTCATAAGTTACAGGATAAATTTACTCTAAACAGTCATTATAAAGACAATCTGTCCCGGCAAGAAAGATTGGCATTGTCAAACTTAAAACAAGATCCCTCAATAATCATCAGGGAAGCTGATAAGGGGGGGAACATCGTTGTGATGAACAGGTCAAATTATGTGGCTGAGATACGAGAACAACTTAAAGATGTCAATTGTTATAAAAAAGTCAAAACAAATCCGATGAAAGAGATTTCTCAGAATATTTTGGAACATTTGTGTGTATGGAAGGAAGAAGGATTGATAGATGATTCAGAATATAAATATTTAAATGTCAGTCATCCTGTCTCTCCCTTCCTTTACACACTACCTAAAATCCACAAAGACAGGGTGAACCCACCAGGTAGGCCTATAGTTTCCAGCATCGGCAGCGTCACAGAACATCTGTCAGAGTTTGTAGATGGCTTTATCAAGCCGTTAGTGGTGAATTTACCCTCATATGTCAGGGACACCACTGACATTCTCAATAAATTGCATGATTTTAGGTGGGAGGATGGAATGATTTTGGTAACATTAGACGTGGTGGGTCTTTATACTTGCATTGAAATGGAGAAGGGTATACAAGCGTTAGAACACTTTCTTGGCAGCAGAAGTGCGAGTTTAAGACACCATTCCAAAATGATAATTCAAATGAGTCAGCTAATACTCAAAAACAATTATTTCCTATTCGAGGATGAATGGTTCCATCAGATCAGGGGCACGGCAATGGGATCCAGGTTTGCTCCCTCTTATGCCAACCTATTTATGGGCTGGTACGAGAGGGAGCACGCCTGGAGCCGCAGAGCAGGAGAATGGATGGATCTGGTGGTATTTTGGGCCAGATTCATCGACGACATTCTAATAATATGGAGGGGCACTCTGGATGATTTAAATAATTATCTTCATTACCTGAATCATAATGATTTTAATGTGAGACTGACAATGAGTCAAAGTACATCCAGCATTGAATATCTAGATGTGACGCTGTTGGTGGTTGGGGACAAAATTAACAGCAAACTCTTCAGGAAGGAAACTGCCACCAACTCCATCTTAAGGGCAGATAGTTTTCACCCGGGATCTGTAATTGGGGGAATCCCTTACGGAGAAATGATCAGAACTCGAAGAAATTGCAGTCGGGATGAGGACTATATTCAAGAATTAAATCAACTAAAACTAAGACTAGGCAAAAGAGGTTATGCCAAAAAAGATCTAGCAAGGGCTAGTGAGAAAGTGTCAAAAATTGACAGAGCAACTACTTTGCTTCCAAAAAAGAAAGAATTGGTCAGACACAAACCTTCCTTTGTTACAGCATATTGTGTACAAAAAGAGAAAATCAGACAAGCACTAAGCAGGAATTGGACTCTGCTGAAAGGTGTTCCGGGTCTGTCCACAATATTGGATGAGAGACCCTTAATAACGTTTAAGAAATGTCCGACTATCAGGGACAAAGTTTCAACGAATTATATTCGTCCAACAATGAAACAAACTAAAGATTGGCTTCCTACTCAGCCCAAAGGTTTCTATACCTGTGGGACATGCGTGATATGCCCACACGGCATGAATAAAACAAAAACTTTCAGATTTAATGGCACTAAGCAATTTCAAATTAAGGAATTTATTAATTGCAACAGTGTAGGAATAGTCTATGCTATCATTTGTAGCTGTAACAAAGTGTATATAGGGATCACGAAAAGACCCCTCAAAATAAGAATGCAAGAGCATAGGCGAGCAATCATGAACCGAGACACAAGATCCCCACTCTACGTGCATATGGAAAAGGAACATAGTGCCAATCTGGAATTTAAATTCCATGGCATAGAAAAAGTGTCCCAACATGTAAGGGGGGGAAATTGGGAACTACGAATCCGTCAAACTGAAGCACGTTGGATAATAAAATGTCGTAGTACGATATATGGTTTAAATATAGATTCTGAACTACATCATTTTTTGGCATAATTACCAATGAATGAGGATCCAAAGAAATGTGCATGATCAAAACAAGTGGATTCAATAAATACATGTTGTATGAGGCATTTTTTATTGTACACATTCTGGGATATTGAGCAGGCAAACAGTTGTTTTCTTTGCAGATGCCTTCTTTCAGTATGACATGAATGCGTCTGGGCCTATATTTGGAAGATACAGTGTAGACATGTCCAATTAAATCTTGGAGTATTTGGACGACGTTTTGCCCCATTTTTTCATAATTATATTTAGACAAGGTCTTGAAAATGTATACATATTTTGACCGTCAGCAATAAGATTGAAATATATCAATAACACGCTACTTATTTCAGATATCAATATCAATGGTATACGCACAAGCAAATATATATTAGAGAAGTAGGGTTACGCAACAACAATATGATAGGGCATGCCGCAACAAATGTCGGGCTAAGTTCTGGCAAGCATGGTGATGGGTCAATAAGATTGGGTTTTTTATGTTTGACCCATGTTGTTAAAGAAGGAAGGCGGCATTATTTAGTCAGTAAGAGGCGTCTTACTGCGATACTCGATGTGATAAACTTAATCAACACCATGACGGTATTTTTTTAAACATGTGAGCATACTGTGACGCCAGATGAGAAAATAATAGTGTAGACGAGTGATCCGCATATCTCTTATCGGGAAGGTTGTGTAAAGATGATCGCTAATACTCAGGAATAACTTCATATCGGGAATACTAACCTTTATTCATATGGCGGACCTCAATGGAAGCTTGCTTATTTGATCTACGCATGACCGGAAATAGTAGCATGATATTGCTTTAACATAGTTACTTTTTTTCATGGCGGACTTGAATGGTAACTTGCTCGTATGATGTGCGCATTACCGGAAATACTAGGGGTTGTTGACTAGGCTGAGCAATAGCTGAATGCGCATGAGCGGAAACACTAAACGGCGTTTAGTGAACAGACATTAAAAGTAGCGGACCTGGTTGGAAACACGGAAACACTTGGTAGCTTGAGAAAGCAGGGGTAGCGGACCGTAATGAAAACGTCTTACTGGCTCACAGGTGAGCAGAATTATAATACGCGCGGAATTTGAGCGTGTTTTGATTGGCTATTGAATCCTTTTTAAACTAAGGGAGTACAGGACACCCTCACCTTCTGGATTTATCGCACCCGGATGGCGTGGAGAGGAACAAGAGGCCACAGTATGAAAAGTAAGCGAAGAGGGTTGGACAGAGCATAGCGTGATAGTTAATTTGGAAGGGAATAAGCGTCAAGATTATATTATTTTGTTTATTTTGTGTACTTTTTAGATTTGGTGGTTTAAGAACGCATTGATAGGACCACTACGAAATAGATGTTACTTTTCTGCTTGGCTACGCTTTATTGGAATGCGGTGTGTGGACATGGAGGCATAATAAAAAATTCTTTTTTAGATACTTCAGAGGGCTAATAAAGCGATCCAATGCATCAATTTCTTGTAGGTATGAGAAGCTACTGGCAGACTGTTTTTTAAAGGACTCTCGGTTTAAAGAAAGGATAAACCAATTTTGAGGGAAACATTGACTAATATTCTTGAAGGTATGAATTTCTAAGGGCAGGGTATGTTATGGTGTTTAAAGAAATCGGTGCTTGATATAATAGAGAAATAAGAATTGGAACAGTGAAGGTCACAATTGGGTACATATACAGTATTTGTTTAATAATCTATCGGTCTTTCCTTTCTCTGCCTCGCCCCAGTTCATGAACACAACAGTTTGTATGAAGAATCGGCCTCTTGTAGCGAAACTACCTAGACCAAAGGTTACACAATTTTTGAAGCCAATTAAACAAAGGAGCCTCATTACAAGAGTATGAGGTGAGCTGTTCACCAATAATAATAAAAATGTTTTTTAACACTCATGCAACAGTTTGCCAGCACTTCATCCCAGGGTGTAGGTAGAATATTTGTGTGTTCAAAGAAGGAACAATAGATGTGTTGTAGAGTACTTTTGTGTTCGAAAAAGGAACAGCAGATATGCTTATATGTGAAAAAACCAAGCCAATGTTTTTCCGCTTGTTGTTTAATATTGCTGTAGTTATTGAATTTTCTGTTAGTACCACCCGGCACAGTAAGCTGTACTGAATTTAAAAAAGTTACGAAAAGATGTGGGTTCTTTTGCTTCTTACAGGTTATTACGGATCGATATTGTATATATGTACTGATATGTTTGTATTGTGTGTTGGCTGTAGAAAAACAAGAATAAAGAAGATTTAAGAATTTTGATTGTATTTTCACAATTTAACCTTTGGGAACATTGTTCTGCATGTATTTCTTTTTGAAAATTAAAATATCAAATTGTTTCAGGCATAAATAAGCACTCCCAGCTCTCTTATTTGTATTGGTTTGGTCTAACCTGGGGTTGGGACGGTGCCCCAGTAGTTGGTAGAGTGCCAATCAGCGTGACTTTTAGTGTACTATCCCTAGTGCACCAGATCATACCCTACGTCGTCCAAAAATCTTTGTGGTGTAAACTAGCCCGAACAAGCGCACTAGCCCGCACATTAGGAGAGCGAGGGTTGCTTAATGCCACAGCCCCCGGTCTCCTAACGAGCGGGGAGTATCCCTGCTCAAGCCAATCTTGGCTCTGCTGGAGCATCGTCTGGTTTGGCTTAGAGGCATGCATTTGCCAGGTCTCTACAGTGGAGTCCTGAGGCAATGGGTGCTTCACATGGGTAGCACACTGTGATGGTATGATGACCAATCACTGTGGCTTATGTGAAGCCATTCAGAAAGTGATTGGCCTGATTTCTAAGCCGATGATGATGACAACCGTAGCGACACAGAATCACTGCCAGGGTTTGGAGATTGAGAGGATGAGCAGTTCACCTCTGCACACCATAAATAAATGGGAACCTCTCACTTCACCAGGAACCTACGCACAGATTATTACTAAAGGTGGGTACAGCATGCATTCCTGTACTTCATTGTCCACGCAATGAACCTGGCAACTTTAATAACTTTAGGTGACGATGTTAAAAAACCCATAAGTTTCTGAAGACATTCCCGAGACCCGAGACTTAAATATGTTTTGGAAGAATGAGCACATTCTGTTTAATGAAAACCTCTCTCGTTGATTTTTAGAAGTAGAAAAACTTGAGAACTATGACCCCCACTTGGCACATTGTTTGTCTGACATATCAAATCTCAGTATTGGGTATGAGGCTCGCCAGTTGGAGCAATATTGACTTGTCAAAGCAAACAGCCTTACTGCCCCAGTGACTTAATGGGCATCAGCGTCTGTGGGCACTGGAACTCAGATTAGAGGCTTTACAATTGCTGTGGAAGGGTCCTAGAGATTCCATTGAGCTCTTGAAAAAAACCCTGTAGTCCTTGACTCTTCAAACAAGCATTTACAATGCAACGGTTTCGCCTTTGCTAAAGTTAGAGCTATTGGCATTGTAAATGACAAAATTTGTATTTATGTGTTGGTTTTGAAAGGTTGCAGGATCCGCACCTACGATGGATTTGACCTGGTCTATTAAAGAGGTCTATTTCAATTAGGGTATAATTGTTAGGATGTTTAGATCCCCTACTATGCTTTGCAGTGCCCTGCACGAGGTTCAGTGCCTTGCGTTTCCCAATCTGTAACAGATCTATGTGAGTAAAGGGGTCCACAGCCCTAATAAAGGGTAAAACAAAAACCAATGTAGTGGGGGAAAAGGACTTCAATGATCAGCCAGGTTATGGAAAGTAGTCTAGTGAAGTAATCTATAACAAAGAGAGGGGGGTAGAACAAAGAGGGGCAAAGTAGACCAGTAAAATAAAAAAAACCTTGATATACAAGAAACTTCATTACACTTCCCCAACGTAGACAAACCTTGAGGGTTTATTAAATCCAAAAACAGAGAAAAAGAACACTGAGCATGGTTGTAAGTTCACAGTGGCTGATGGGTCACCCCAAGGAAGAGCTCTTTAAATGTCACTTTAAAGAGTCAAGGGTGCAGGAAAGATAGGGCAGAGTGAACTTATGAACATAAGTGACAGTGAAAGGATATTGAAAAACGCAGTACCTTCGGTATCATAAAAGGAAAACCCAAGAGGGGCGCAGGAGAAGGATGGGCCAGCCCACGACCCACGTGGGCCCCATGCATTGGGATTGAAGCAAGCGCTCGTAGCATTTTCGCCCAGCCCCCTTCCTCGCAGCTGTTAGCACAAGTGCCACCTGGCGTGAACAGCGGTGGGGGGTGGAGTTCCCTTGACTCAGGTTAGTCTGCAGGGGCTGAGAAATCCTTTTCCAAGGTCTGAAGTGTCCCAAATAGTCAAATCACGATACTTGGTAAAACACAATTTAGCCTGCTGCTTGGGCAGCCATCATGAGTCCCTTTCTGTTACATAAGTTTCAAATGCAGCAGCAACAGTGATAAAGCAACATATTTGATAAGCACCAACGACTTCAGATACCGGTGCAAACTACATTACATCATGTAAGAGGTTATACTAAAGTCCCAGTTGCCATCATGTTTCTTATGCTCAAATTGACTTCTTTTTGCAGCAGTTTTATGCCTCGTGGCTTCTTTTGGCATACTTTTATATTTCTATTAACATGGTCTCAGAAGCAAAATAAAATGTCCGCTGAACTGTAACTCTTTAAAGGTGCTGCAAAATTACAACTTGTGAAACGGAGGCATCTATAAGAGGATTTAAACAAATACCAGCTGATTTATGCTATCAGTGCTGGCATGTAGCATTGTAGCAGTACCTCTAAATATAAAACATTTTAAGTTACTTCAGTGTATTAGCGCCACAGTTACAGCTGTCCTTTCAGATCACCCCACAAAAATATCCTAAAGTGCCAGCTCATAAGATCTGTATAATGTTTGAACACAGTTAATCCACAGAATGCATCTTTTAACACAACTATTTTAAAGTTGGGCCGCTTTCTTCCAGATGTGAACGTTCAATATGAGATGGACTTAGGCGTTGATCTCAAAGGGGAAGGAGTAAATGCTAAATTAAACTTGAACCTCTCAGACACACTTCAGCTAGAACAAATAGTTTCCTAATCAATGCATTCTCCTTACAAGCAAATAAAGGTCAGTCCCCCGGCAAAACAGTGAAGCGAGTTCTACCCTTCGTATTGGCAGAACTCAGTTACAGTCCGGTAACCCTACCTACATGTTCCGGTAGAACGTGCATAGTGTGAACGGCGAAGTCGGAGAACATTTTTCCAATACTAAGCAGATTGATTTCATTTTCTTCCAAGATGAAATGTCCCAGAAGACCAGTTTGTAATACATGCACGCTGGCTTTTCTTGCTTTCCTTTGAATGGACATTTCATGATTACACTGGTAAAGACAACAATGGTATTTAACATTAGAGCAGTGGCGTAGCTAGAGCTTTTGGTGCCTGGGGCGATCCCAGAGTTTTTCGGTGCAGGTAAGAGCAGGGGGTGGGGTGGGCGACAGACAACGGTGAGCGGGGGAGGGTGACAGACAATGACGAGGGGGGAGGGCGACATACGACAAGTGGGAGGGGACAGACAATGAGGAAGAATAACATAAAAATCCTCGAACCTCTGCTTTAAGGATGCAAACATGGTGAAAGCTCTTGGGCTCAGCTCTGGGGAGGGGGCTGGGGCTGGGAAGCTTGGGCACTGGCAGGTTAGGATGGTCTCACTCAGCTCTCTGGTGTAGCGGTTTCAGGATCAAAGGGGCGTGTGTTCCCCCCCTTGTGTTTGCCTGGTTGTAGTATTATTCAGGGGAGTGAGAGTGGTTCAGGCAGACAGTACTCCAACTATCAGCATGCAACGGGGCGGAACTATAGAGAAAGAAGGCGGTTCCTACAAAAGCACCTCCCTCCCAAGAGGAAGGTGCTTGTCAATCAATCCGGAGTGTTTGGGAATGGCGGATGGTAATCCCCGCCGGAATTCAGCTAGAAGACAGAAGCCCGTCGTGTTGTTGGAACTTTCGTGTCTTGGATCCTGTGAACTGCGCGTTACGATAAGTACTTAGTAGCCGGAGTGCGGGCTCGCCTCCGTAGTGCCGAAAGTGTATCTTGCTGTGTTAGCTGTTGAGAGAGAGAGAGACCGTGGTGTCAGATTGAAACGCGCTTTGCCGTTTACTGGCATCCATGAGTATAAGAAGGGATTTTGCTGGAGATCGTGTCTGCAGTGAAGACGTGCTCTCTTACATTTTCTTTCCAGCTAGCCAGAGTCGCTATGGTGATATTTGAATACTTGCTCTCCCCGGACTGTGAAGCAAGTGATTCAGCGGACTAAGACTAAAAGAGATATTACTCCTTTGGAGACTCATAAAGAGGAGCATCTGGATTGTCACTGCGACTAGCTTGTGCCTACAACAACCTAGTCGCCTTCTAAGGAACTTATGCTCCATTTGATTTAGTTTTCAGCGGCAGTTGAACTGTTGGGGCAAAAGAGATTAAGACAGTATTATTCTTATCAAGAAGGAGTACATTTGCAGCATTATTTTGTCTACAACAGTGCCCTAAGCTGCTATTTTCCCGGTCTGGGTGGTGTGAGACTTTGGTGAGTGGCAGTAAGGAGTGTTTCGGTTTTACCATTGCTACTGCTCTATAGATTGTTACAAACCTTATTCTTGTCCTTCCTGTACATAGGGTGGACGCTCCTTTCTGAACAATTGAAGTCCACTGACCAGAACCTAGAGGGACCCCCAGAGAACAATCACCGCCTGTTTATTGTTTTATCCACTTCCCCTTTTCCCGCCTGGGCACGTCTTCTTACAGAGAGTTTATACTGCCGCTGTTTGAGTCGTGTTTAGGTGGGACTGGGGGGCTTATCATCAGATATCGTTTCTGCCGGTCATCAGAGCAAGGTTAGTGGCGTACTTTATACTTGCGCTGCGGCCAATCCCCGACAGATGCACAAGCCCAAGTATACACGCCGGCCTGAACGATGAATATCGAGGTTATGTTGGCCTCTGTGGTGGAAAGCCTAGCAGCTTTACAGCAGGAGGTACTCACGTCTAGAACAGAGAACCAGACCCTTTATAAGGAGGTAGGCTCTTTGAGGAGAGAGGTCGCAGGTTTGTCACGTAAGGGCACAGGTGGAAATCCCTATATTAAACCTGCTACACTGCCTCCTCCTGTTTCTACAGCACACTCACCTTCTGGGGGAGCAGAGGGGGGTGGATTTTTTGTTCCTCCTCCTGTAGACCCCCCTTCTCTGACACCTCAGATGAATCCCGTTCATACAGTTCATGTTGTGCAAAATGTGGGAGTTCCATTGGCCCCGCCTGAACGTTTCTACGGGGACCCTAGAAAGTTCGAGACATTTTTGAACCAGTGTAGGTTACACTTCCTATGTAAACCTGGGGTATTCCAAGATGATCCTGCTAAGACAGCTTTTATGATGTCCTATATGAGTGGAAATGCCGCTAGCTGGACTATTCCTTTGTTGGAGAAAAACGACCCAGTGTTGCACAGCTTTCCTGCTTTTTGTCTTGAATTACGTAAGCTTTTTGATAGAAAGTCGCACATGATGACCCTGGATAGAGAATTACTAACCTTACGTCAAGGATCTCAAGACCTGTTTTTCTACATTACGTCATTCAATAGACTAGTGGTCGAAACCGACTGACCTCCTGCAAAAACCATCACTCTGTCCTCTGAGTATTGTAAAGAGCACTGCATTCAGGATATTCCTGTTGCCAACACCTCTTCCTTATCATCTTCACTGTGTTTGGCAACAGCATGTTCTCCGGAACGGATGTGTTCTGCTACAGCCCTTCCAGAAGAATACACTGAATACCTTCCTGTGTTCAATAAACAACAAGCTACCCGTTTGCCTCCACATCGGGTATATGACTGCCGAATAGAACTGGGGCCCGGAGCGGATATCCCGTGCAGTCGGGTCTATGCCATGACAGAGAAAGAGACACAATATCTGAAAATATATATCGAGGAGAATCTTGCATCTGGTTTTATTAGACACTCGACATCACCAGCCTCCTCCCCTATGTTTTTCATTCCCAAAAAAGATTGTGACGAATTAAGACCATGCATCGACTACAGAGCAATCAATCGTGTGACCATCAAGAACCGATATCCTCTCCCCTTGATACCAGTACTCATGGACCAACTCAAAGGAGCCCGTTTCTTCACCAAACTCGATCTTCGTGGAGCATATCATCTGGTACGGGTCCAA
Organism: Lissotriton helveticus; assembly: GCF_964261635.1. Classification (NCBI taxonomy): domain Eukaryota; kingdom Metazoa; phylum Chordata; class Amphibia; order Caudata; family Salamandridae; genus Lissotriton; species Lissotriton helveticus. The sequence goes on along the minus strand of NC_136060.1, from coordinate 328,960,555 downwards.
AAAGGGGATGAGTGGAAGACCGCGTTTCGAACACGGTTCGGATTGTTCGAATATCGAGTAATGCCTTTTGGGCTGTGTAACGCCCCTGCCGCGTTCCAGTTCTTTATGGACGAGGTGTTATGAGGATGTCTGGAAACATATTGTGTCGTATATATAGACGACATTTTAGTGTATTCATCGACCCTTGTGGAGCATGTCTCTCATGTGAAATCCGTGCTTGGCAGATTACATCAGTATTCACTTTATGCAAAACTCTAGAAGTGTCTGTTTCACTTCCGAGAAGTTGCTTTCCTGGGTTACGTGATCAATGCACAAGGATTCCAAATGGACCTGAGTAAGGTCGAAGCTATCACGAATTGGAATACTCCTCGGAACGTTAAGGCGGTGCAGAGTTTTCTCGGCTTCGCGAATTATTATCGGAGGTTTATTAAGGATTTCTCCAAAATAATACACCCGATTTCCAGCCTTTTGAGAAAGAATACCCCCTTTGTATGGAGTTCAGAGGCTGCAACGTCGTTCCAGTTCCTGAAAAAACAGTTCACTCATGCTCCCATCCTTCGCCATCCTGATCCGCAATTACCTTATATTCTGGAAACAGATGCATCTCAATATGCTGTGGGAGGTGTGCTCTCTCAACGTCATCCTGTGACGGGCCAAATACATCCTGTTGCCTTTTTCTCAAAGAAACGTACGCCCTGTGAGATCAACTACACCATCTCAGATAAAGAGCTCCTGGCTATTAAAAGAGCATGTGAGGAATGGCGCCACTATCTCCTGGGCGCCGTGCATACAGTCACAATCTATACGGATCATAGGAACTTGCTGTTCCTAAAAACCGCCAAGGCACTCACCCCTCGACAATTACGATGGACCTTGTTCTTCTCTGACTTTGATTTTGTCATCAAGTACAAACCTGGCCCTGAAAATGGGAAGGCGGATGCCCTTTCTCGTATAGGAGACGAAGAAGAACTAGGAGGGTATGAAACGGTCGAACCACCCTTGATTCTAACGGCAGTGGATGAACCCACTTCACTGATCGCCTTACTGTCATCACGAGATTTTTTGGAGGAAGTGAAGATTGCTTTGGTGGATTGGAACTTGCCTGAATGGGTGCAGGAAGACCCAGAACATCGTACAGTAAAAGACGACCTTGCATATCATGGCAGTGCTCTTTTTGTGCCAACAGAAGCATTGCAACAACAAGTGTTAGTCTGGACCCATGACTCCATGTTGGGAGGGCATAGCGGAATGTACAAAACCATTGTGAGTACGGAACGATCCTTTTGGTGGCCCCGATTGAGAGACGATGTTCGAACATATGTCAGGAATTGTGCAGTCTTGGCTCAGGGGAAGGCTATTCATACTAGACCTGCAGGCCTCCTTCAACCTTTGCCCATTCCTCCACACACTTGGCATACGCTCTCAATGGACTTCATAGTCGAAATGCCACCATGTGAGGGGAAGACTGTGATTCTAGTTGTCGTGGATCATCTAACAAAGATGGGTCATTTCGTGTCATTGGCTGGATTACCTACATCTGTGGAACTGGCAAGGGTGTTTCTCCAACAAATCGTACGGGCTCATGGTTTACCCTGTGTGATAATAACTTACCGAGGGACACAATTCACCTCTCTGTTTTGGAAGGCTCTTTGCAAGACTTTGAACATTGATGCAAGATTTTCCACCAGTTACCATCCCCAGACGGATGGTAAGACGGAACGTCTCAATCAGACACTTGAACAGTATCTACGATGTTTCACTTTGCAAAATCATGTGGACTGGCCTACTTTGTTATGGATGGCGGAATTCGCCTATAATAACGCTGTGCACACTACTTTGGGTTGTTCTCCTTTTTTTTGTCTCCATGGGCATCACCCCAACATGCTCCCTTTTGACTGGCCTATACATTCTCCTGTACCTAGCATTCACGAACATCATGCACATCTCAGAGCGGTGCTCATTGACGCCAAACATAGCCTGGCGAATGCTCAGACCAAGCAAAAGGAGGGTGCTGACAGACGGCGAACTGTAGAACCAGATTACAAGGTGGGGGGTAGGGTTTGGCTTTCTACTAAACATCTCCACATAAAGGGGGTTTCTAGACTTAAACCTAAGTATGTGGGTCCGTAGTCTATAGTTGAGGTCATTAACCCTGTGGCGATGAAGCTCTCTCTCCCTGATTCGTGGCGCCTCCATCCTGTGTTCCATGTTTCCCTCCTCCAACCCTGCCCTTCTAGTGTGAGCTTGCCGGAGAAGCCCCTTCCTGTGGAGGTGGACAGTCAGGAGGAGTATGTTGTGCAGTTCATTCTCGACTCCAGGTTGGTCCGAGGTAGGGTGCAGTATCTGGTGGAATGGGAGGGTTATGGCCCAGAAGACAGGTCCTGGGAGCCAGTGGGTAACCTTCACTGTCCAGAGTTGGTTGAGCAGTTCCATGCCCTGTATCTGGGTAAACCGGGTCGACCGCCGGGTCGGCTGTCCTCGAGAGGGGGTTCTGTAGCGGTTTCAGGATCAAAGGGGCGTGTGTTCCCCCCCTTGTGTTTGCCTGGTTGTAGTATTATTCAGAGGAGTGAGAGTGGTTCAGGCAGACAGTACTTGAACTACCAGCATGCAACGGGGCGGAACAATAGAGGAAGAAGGCGGTTCCTACAAAAGCACCTCCCTCCCAAGAGGAAGGTGCTTGTCAATCAATCCGGAGTGTTTGGGAATGGCGGATGGTAATCCCCGCCGGAATTCAGCTAGAAGACAGAAGCCCGTCGTGTTGTTGGAACTTTCGTGTCTTGGATCCTGTGAACTGCGCGTTACGATAAGTACTTAGTAGCCGGAGTGCGGGCTCGCCTCCGTGGTGCCGATAGTGTATCTTGCTGTGTTAGCTGTTGAGAGAGAGAGAGAGACCGTGGTGTCAGATTGAAACGCGCTTTGCCGTTTACTGGCATCCACGAGTATAATAAGGGATTTTGCTGGAGATCGCGTCTGCAGTGAAGACGTGCTCTCTTACATTTTCTTTCCAGCTAGCCAGAGTCGCTATGGTGATATTTGAATACTTGCTCTCCCCGGACTGTGAAGCAAGTGATTCAGCGGACTAAGACTAAAAGAGATATTACTCCTTTGGAGACTCATAAAGAGGAGCATCTGGATTGTCACTGCGACTAGCTTGTGCCTACAACAACCTAGTCGCCTTCTAAGGAATTTATGCTCCATTTGATTTAGTTTTCAGCTGCAGTTGAACTGTTGGGGCAAAAGAGATTAAGACAGTATTATTCTTATCAAGAAGGAGTACATTTGCAGCATTATTTTGTCTACAACAGTGCCCTAAGCTGCTATTTTCCCGGTCTGGATGGTGTGAGACTTTGGTGAGTGGCAGTAAGAAGTGTTTGGGTTTTACCATTGCTACTGCTCTATAGATTGTTACAAACCTTATTCTTGTCCTTCCTGTACATAGGGTGGACGCTCCTTTCTGAACAATTGAAGTCCGCTGACCAGAACCTAGAGGGACCCCCAGAGAACAATCACCGCCTGTTTATTGTTTTATCCACTTCCCCTTTTCCCGCCTGGGCACGTCTTCTTACAGAGAGTTTATACTGCCGCTGTTTGAGTTGCGTTTAGGTGGGACTGGGGGGCTTATCATCAGATATCGTTTCTGCCGGTCATCAGAGCAAGGTTAGTGGCGTACTTTATACTTGCGCTGCGGCCAATCCTCGACATCTGGTTTAGTGAGGGGGCTGGTGCCGTGTCAGCTTCCGGGTCATATGTGAGGGGTCGTCTCGGTTTCTGACGTGTCAGGAGTACTGTACCCGACCCCGGCCTCACCGCTTCAGGCTTGTCCAGGATCTTGGCAGCTGCCGAGCTTAGCTTGTTTGCGAGGCCTTCGGGCAGCTGAGAGGCCAGGAGGTTGGTGTCTAGCTCCAGGAAGTACATCTCTGCGTCGCCGTGTGTCCGCGGATATAGGAGCGAAGCCGGTGGGAACTGCGGCGAGATAAGTGCAGAGACCAGAATGAACCTTTGCACACCTGCCTCACTGTGAAGTGAGGATCAAACGAGGCTCGCCATTGGATGGCCTGGAACCACCTCTCGGTGCTCTAAAAGGGGCCGTACACTGACCTTGGTGTTTGCTCTGAATTTCCTGAAGTTGTACATCAAAGGGAGGTAGTTAGTGGTTACAACATTACAAGAGAAATTGTTAATGTGATCACTGATCACATTTCGACCACTGGCGCAAGATTTGTAAAAAGAAAATAAAACCTGTCAATTTCCAAGGCACTCGAGTTCTGGCAAAGCTTAGAAGTGTTTGTATACTTCAAATATAACAATACCGCTCGTGTCGCGTGGTGTGTCCACTTGTGTGACAATGTGCGTGAAGAGGAGACTCTACAGAAAACAGAAACAAGCATTTACAGGTGGGGCCGGAGACACGGACAGCGGGAGGGGGCGGGAGGGGGCACACGGACAGCGGGAGGGGAGGGGAGCACTCACCTGGACTTCTTCCGGCGGCGGTCGGCCTGGAGAAATGACCCAAAAAAAACCTTAGAAGATTGAAAAAATAAACCACCGCCCACCGCCGCAATGATGTTCTAAAAGGGGCGGGATGAGTAAAAATTACCGGAACGCCCACGAATCTGCTCCGACAATGACGGACAGATCTCTCTTCCAATGGCTAGCCTCCATTTATAGAGCAAGTCAATGGAAGAGAGAGGCGGGACAAAGCCCCATACTGGTAAACATAAGATTTCGCCTGCGCGAGCACTGCTGCGCAGTGCTACGGCCAGACGAAACCTAAAAAAGGGCTCTATTTTGTGCTAGATTTCTTGGGCAGGGAGCCGCAAAGGGGGTAGCGCAAGAGGGTAGTTCGATGGGAGAGGAGTGGGAAGAGGGGGAGAGGGTATAAGAGCAGAGCAGACAGGAAGCCAAGGAGGTGGTGTGAGATGGAACAGAGAATTGACAGGGCAGTGTGTAAGCAAACCACTTTGTAAGCTGAAGAGGCAGTGAGCCCCTGGAAGGGTTTACTGCATTTTCATATTGAATACTTGTAAATTGCCACTGCCAGTTGCTCATCCGTCCTACTTGCGAGTCTTATATGTTTATACCAAAAAATTGATCTTTTAACTTGAGCTCCATACCTCCCTATGTATTAGCATTTGCTTTACAGGCAACTACAGAACACATAAACAACTGCAGACCCACCAGCCCTGGTAATGAAGTTTGATTGTGTGAAAGGGGCCGAGTGAAGCTTGTTTGTTTTGTATGAATACTTCAACGTGTATTTAAAGTTGGGCTTAGACAAGTAAACATGGCAAGAGCCGGGGAAATATTGTGACACTATGGGACAGATTTACAAGCCACGTGCACGGCAGCGTAAAGCTAGAGCCATGCTGCAGGGGATTTACAACGTGACACATCTAGGGAGATGCGTCACATTGTAAGCCCTGCGCCACATGAAACCTGCATCAGGTTTCATGTGGGCGTACCGACGCACGGTAGGCGTTCTGGTGCAGGAACACCTCGGAAAAGGAAAATATACCAGATTTCACTCAGTCACTTTTCCGACCCCGCTGTGTCACAACCTTGCGCCTGCTTGATTCAGGCGTAAAAGTGTAATGCACCATGTGGAAGATAGGCCGGGTTGGCAAAGAGCTGGAGTTACGTCGCGACACACAACTGCCTATCCTTGCTCAATGGCGTGCCGCATTGTAAATGCGGTGCATCCGTGTTGACGCAACGATAGCATTGCGTGTCGCACGTTTCTTGGCACATCCCTGCTGATTTGCAGGGATGCGCCAGGTAACGTAAATCTGCCCCTATGTGTTTTATATATATGTTCATGCTCCAGTGTTGGACTGGGTTAGAGCTATAGTGCATTGGGCAGTTTAACTGCGTGAAAGAAATATTTCTGGGTTAAATTATGTTATAGCTCTGCTCTTGCTTCCTGATTAAAATGGCATGTTTTATTAGGCTGGCAACTTATGTTTTAATTCCCCTGAGTTGTGTTCCACTATACTTTGCATATGTTGCTTGCATGCAGAGTATTCGGCCCTGATGGAGTCAGGCGTCCAAGCAACCCGGATGCTCTCTTAACATGGGTGCGACCGTCCCAATGTACAGGCTGATGAGAAGTTCATGGCAGCTAACCCTGAGCCCTGTGTAATAGGTATCTTAACCTGTAACCCTGGTTGTGGAGGCTTCCTAATGTTTCTTGCTGTTGAATCTGCAGAGCCTCTTGGGACTGTAATCCCTCACTTCCTCCAGATGTGAGATTTATTGTGCATGTGTAGTATGAAAGGGTGGAGTTTTGGGGGAGGGATACCTCGCTGTCATTGATTGACTTTTATGGCTTGGCTTCAATCTACCACTTCAGTATACTCCTCCCCCCAAACATGCCAGTGCAGCTGCATTATCCAGCTTTTGTTGTTGATTGTAGGCAGGATGCAGTTGCTTATATAGCGCCGATTAGTGTGGTTAGGCCTGCTTCTAGGTGGCACAAGTTTGGCAAATGGTTAACTTCAGCACAGGGCAGTGGTGCAGCCAGCATCATAACTTGAGTCTGTTGGTACCACAGTGGAACACTGTTGCACTGAGCATGTTTACACCTCTAGTTAGCTGCCTTAATAGTGATGCAACGGTCATGGCTTCCATTTTGTAATGGCAGTGTTTTACAGTGGTGTGTGTGGGACACAGCTGCGTTTCGCCACACAGGGTGCGCTCAACCTGTGTCCAACGCTGAGAGGCTCTATCTGCATGTATGGTCAGCGCCTCAAAGCACTCCACAAAAACATATTGTTGATGTATGAATCGTTTTTGCAGTTCTCGACACTTTTGTTGACTTGCATAAGAGGTGTCTGAAGGAAATGCAGATATGTTTGAGAGCCTTGGAGTGAGAAACTGCTACATTCCCTAAGCGCTAGCGTCCAAGTAAACTCATCACCCTGTCAATCATGGTATTGTACATGTTAGTTTGTGGTTCTATCCAGTATGATTAAGAATAGTTGTGCTACTGCGGTACCAGTAAATTGTTGTTCATTTTAGTTCCATATTCCCAGAGCATTCTCATTGTGCCAAACTTCTATAAGGTTTCCTAACTCCCACAACTCTAAACAGTAGTATTGACTGAGCTGATCTTCACATCTTCTGGTTTGATTGAAAAAGCACCATTTGCCCACTCTAGTTTCAAAATGTTCTCAGGGGAGAACCCCCTTTAACCCCACAACTTTCAAATCTATACAAAAGGGGATGATGGACGGAGCGTTTGAGCAAATCAACCACTCACCCCCAGTCAACTGATCTGGGTTTAATCCATCACCATTCTTTAGCTCACTCGGCCACCCCAGTTCAGACATGGCTATATGCAAATCAGTCTGACCCTGTGCCTCATGGGAACAGTCCAGCCCGAACTGCCAAGCCATGTCTTCCCTGGACCGGAAACAAGCATCCTGGGACCGGTTTCGGATTCATAATCCTCATCAGCCAGGCTATCTTGAATCCAGTGGCCAAGTGAGCAAAGGACTCACGTCTGAGCATACCCTGCCACATTTAGGGCGAACAAAGCGATACAAAAGGGGATGATGGGCGGAGAGTTTGAGCAAATCAAACACTCACCCCCAGTCAACTGATCTAGGTTTAATCCATCGCCATTCTTTAGCTCACTCGGCCACCCCAGTTCAGACGTGGCTATATGCAAATCAGTCTGACCCTGTGCCTCATGGGAACAGTCCAGCCCGAACTGCCAAGCCATGTCTTCCCTGGACCGGAAACAAGCATCCTGGGACCGGTTTCGGATTCATAATCCTCATCAGCCAGGCTATCTTGAATCCAGTGGCCAAGTGAGCAAGGGACTCACGTCTGAGCATACCCTGCCACATTTAGGGCGAACAAAGCGATACAAAAGGGGATGATGGACGGAGCGTTTGAGAAAATCAAACACTCACCCCCAGTCAACTGATCTGGGTTTAATCCATCAGCATTCTTTAGCTCACTCGGCCACTGCAGTTCAGACATGGCTATATGCAAATCAGTCTGACCCTGTGCCTCATGGGAACAGTCCAGCCCGAACTGCCAAGCCATGTCTTCCCTGGACCGGAAACAGGAAATAAGTGTGGCTGGGTTTGCTCAGACGTGAGTCCCTTGCTCACTTTGCCACTGGATTCAAGCAAGCCGGGCTGAAGACGGCTGCAATGCCAGAAACCGGTCCTCTGAAGCTTGTTTCCGGTCCAGGGAAGGCATGGCTTGGTAGTTCAGGCTGGACTGTTCCCATGAGGCACAGGGTCAGACTGATTTGCATTTGGCCATTTCTGAACTGGGGTGGCAAAGTGGGCTAAAGAACGGTGATGGATCAAACCCAGATCTTTTGACTGGGTGTGAGTGTCTGATTGGTTCAGATGCTCCGTCCATCACCACCCCCTTTTGTACCGCTTTGGCCACCATAAGTGTGGCAGGGTATGCTCAGACGTGAGTCCCTTGCTCACTTTGCCACTGGATTCAAGCAAGCCGGGCTGAAGACGGCTGTAATGCCAGAAACCGGTCCTCGGAAGCTTGTTTCCGGTCCAGGGAAGGCATGGCTTGGTAGTTCGGGCTGGACTGTTCCCATGAGGCACAGGGTCAGACTGATTTGCATATAGCCATGTCTGAACTGGGGTGGCAGAGTGGGCTAAAGAACGGTGATGGATCAAACCCAGATCTTTTGACTGGGTGTGAGTGTCTGATTGGTTCAGATGCTCCGTCCATCACCACCCCCTTTTGTACCGCTTTGGCCGCCATAAGTGTGGCAGGGTATGCTCAGACGTGAATCCCTTTCTCACTTTGCCACTGGATTCAAGCAAGCCGGGCTGAAGACGGCTGTAATGCCAGAAACCGGTCCTCGGAAGCTTGTTTCCGGTCCAGGGAAGGCATGGCTTGGTAGTTCGGGCTGGACTGTTCCCATGAGGCACAGGGTCAGACTGATTTGCATATAGCCATGTCTGAACTGGGGTGGCAGAATGGGCTAAAGAACGGTGATGGATCAAACCCAGATCTTTTGACTGGGTGTGAGTGTCTGATTGGTTCAGATGCTCCGTCCATCACCACCCCCTTTTGTACCGCTTTGGCCGCAATAAGTGTGGCAGGGTATGCTCAGACGTGAGTCCCTTGCTCACTTTGCCACTGGATTCAAGCAAGCCGGGCTGAAGACGGCTGTAATGCCAGAAACCGGTCCTCGGAAGCTTGTTTCCGGTCCAGGGAAGGCATTTCTTGGTAGTTCGGGCTGGACTGTTCCCATGAGGCACAGGGTCAGACTGATTTGCATATAGCCATGTCTGAACTGGGGTGGCAGAGTGGGCTAAAGAACGGTGATGGATCAAACCCAGGATCTTTTGACTGGGTGTGAGTGACTGATTGGTTCAGATGCTCCGTCCATCACCACCCCCTTTTGTACCGCTTTGGCCGCCATATGTGTGGCAGGGTATGCTCAGACGTGAGTCCCTTGCTCACTTTGCCACTGGATTCAAGCAAGCCGGGCTGAAGACGGCTGTAATGCCAGAAACCGGTCCTCGGAAGCTTGTTTCCGGTCCAGGGAAGGCATGGCTTGGTAGTTCGGGCTGGACTGTTCCCATGAGGCACAGGGTCAGACTGATTTGCATATAGCCATGTCTGAACTGGGGTGGCAGAGTGGGCTAAAGAACGGTGATGGATCAAACCCAGATCTTTTGACTGGGTGTGAGTGTCTGATTGGTTCAGATGCTCCGTCCATCACCACCCCCTTTTGTACCGCTTTGGCCGCCATAAGTGTGGCAGGGTATGCTCAGACGTGAGTCCCTTGCTCACTTTGCCACTGGATTCAAGCAAGCCGGGCTGAAGACGGCTGTAATGCCAGAAACCGGTCCTCGGAAGCTTGTTTCCGGTTCAGGGAAGGTATGGCTTGGTAGTTCGGGCTGGACTGTTCCCATGAGGCACAGGGTCAGACTGATTTGCATATAGCCATGTCTGAACTGGGGTGGCAGAGTGGGCTAAAGAACGGTGATGGATCAAACACAGATCTTTTGACTGGGTGTGAGTGTCTGATTGGTTCAGATGTTACCTCCATCACCACCACTGAAACACACATCTATAAAAAATGTTCTTTCCGACATGGGAGTTGGTCTATATGTCGCCGAAAACACGGACATCCACGGTGTCTAGTGGCGTTCGACTTGTGGTTGTTGGAGCATCAGTGATGCATGAACATGAAGCTTTTTGAGGGAGGCATTGTTGGAAAAGTTAGAGTCTCCCCTTTCCAACAATGCCTCCCTCAAATGCAGCGAGGCATCCAATGCCCTAAAGACCCCACCGGACAGGGGAGCAGTGCATTAACATACTGGTCTATCTCCTGTAGGGGTTTGTGACATTAAAATTTCTCACGGCACATTAAAGTTAGAAATGAGCGTGCCAGTGGGTTGGGGCCAAAGCAGAATGGATTCTGCTTTGCTGCCACCCACTTGTTAGTGAAAAAGAAACTTCTGGTGCAAGCAGATGGACACACTGGGGAAGGAGTGCGGATGTCACCAACTGACCAGCAACCACACTAATAGTGTTAATACCTCCATTATATTCTGTAAATGAGATAAATATGCACGTCATATAATCTGTGAGACCCCTTCCCATTATTAGGAATGCATGCTTCTAATTTAAGGTTATAGTGCGAGTCAAGAAATTAGTGAGCCCTGGAATCAGGTAAAAGTGTTGTAGCATAATTTATTAAATAGAGCCTAACAAATCCCAACATTCCTTTCGAGTTTACAACATTTATTACTCTTGGTAAGATGCTGTCGGTCATAATTCATTTGTTTATCTTGATATACAGATTTTCCTCCAGAATTCCACTATTATGTTCATTTCACCAACCAACACACGTTTCCACCCTATTGTGACATTTGAGCCTAGGGATTTGTAGTGTGCTATATAGTGGTCTTAGAACTGTTATGTAAGTAGCTGCCAAGGTTGTGTATAAGTCAGTCGTGGGGAAATCGCAAGTCCATAGGCAGCGTGTTGTGGAGCGTCTATTGAACTGCGCATCAAAAGGCTCTAAGCGAAAATAAACACATGCTCATTTTTTACTGTGAAATTATAAATGATATTATTCATTGTGCCAAATTGACATGCCTTTACTTCTAAGTAGAGTAGTGTTGTTCTATTTTAACAAAAAGTTTATTATTGGTTAATATAAACCATATAAACAATGTACAAATTGCAAAGCATACTTTGCAATATATAGAGCCAATCGATCTACATACCGTCACACAAAATTGTGCCAAAAAGGTCCCACAATTCACACTTCAATGTCATTGTTGGTTTATTGTGTGTATCCATCAATACTTTATCTGCCCTAGTCGGATCGCCCAAAAGATGAATGTGAATATAGCACAATCAAAGTTGAAAATTGCTTTTCCCTTTTTAGGCTGGCAAGGCATCTATAATAATCAAAGCAAATGGGGCATAAGACAGCTTCGAAGAGCGAGTGTCTTTGGTAAACCAGCAAAAGTAAATAACTATTTTTTCATTTGACTTTTAAAGTACGGGTTGGTTATTTGAAAAAAAGTAATCTTCCAACAAGGTACTGTTACTCAGTCCCTGCAAACACCTAAGTATTAGCCCTAATTAGGATCAAGTTTTTAAGTACGCTATACAAAAGACATAATCAATTTAACATAAATGCTAGATGTGTTAAAGAACTAGCACGGACACAGTCAGTAGGACTGACCTTGGCAAGCTGGTGTGGGGGTTAAAATATTTTAATTACTATTGAAAGCATATGCTTCTAAAATAAACAATGGTTGGTAAAACCCAAAAATATCACCTTGGACAGATGAGTGGGGACATATTGGCCTGGGTAATGCTGTTAAATTTAAAATCTAATGTGTAAAATCAGCCATGTTGACAAGGTATACGTTTATTTATTTAAGAGTCTTATATAGCGATGACCAGATCCAAAGGTATCAGAGCACTTTACAACAATTATCATGGTGATAACGGACAGACATTAGTTCAGTAAACAGCATTGTCTTGTGTCAAATCAGGTTAAGGCCAGGGGGAACCATAGAAGAGGAGTAAAATACAGGTGGTGTAGGAACCCTTTTGCTATGGTCAATTGCTTATTATCTGGACAAGACTCCTATAGCAGAGGCACTGGATGGTTTCTATCCAGTTGGTTGAGGTGTTGGTTGAGGTTGTATGTCGGGACAAGTTCCTTTACAAAGCCTACCTGAACAACGCAGTCTCTACTGTGACCGCGTCTTAACCTCGACAAGCTATAGCATGATTTTTCATGCTAAAGGCCTGCATAGTAAGCAGCTATCAATGACTGAGTTTACTGCCCCCTCCTTCTCCCTGAGACCTAAATACACCCCGAACCTCCTAAAAACTCCCCGAACTCCCCACCCCCTTAAAACTAACTCAAACCCCTCCCACCCCCTAAAAACTATCCCGAACCAACCCACTCCCTAAAAACTAACCGAACCCCCTTAAAACTAGCTTGAACCCTGTACCCCCTAAAAACTAACTCGAACCGGCCCACCACAATAAACTAACTTGAACCCCTCCCAATTCATAAAAACTATCTCGAATCTCCCACCCCCTAAAAACTAACCAGAACCCCCACCCCCTAAAAAATAACTCACGCCCCTCCCCCTAAAAACTAACTTGAACCCCCCACCCCCTAGAAACTAACCCAAACACTTCCCACACCCGAAACATTTAGAGTTGTTCTGAGGGGGGCTAAGTGTGATTTTGCAATGCCTGTGGGGGTTGCATTCTTGTAGTCCAAACTGGATTGAACCAGAGATTGCATGGCATATTTGAGATCATTAGGAGGGAGGAAGTGTTTGTTTGTGTTGATGAGTTTTAGGTTGTAGAAGGCAGTGCTCTTTATTTGTTTGCTCATGTTCTATTGTGGGTCCAGAGTAATTCCAAGGGATTTTGCAGACTCAGCCAGGGTAAGATTGCAGTTAAGAGCATTGATGGATTTTACCAATTCTTTAATTTTGGGCGGGGGGTCTGTTCATTATTGGATATGAGGAGGATTTCTTTCTTATCTTGGTTGAGTTTTAGGTGGTTGTGTGATAGCCAGTGCTGGACTTCTCTGAGAGTGTTATTTAGTCTATGTATGTCATCTACTGAGGATGTTTCCAGGTAGAGATGGCTATTGTCCGCTTAGAGGTGGAAGAGGATGGTGGCTTTTTTGAGTATGGTGAGGGTGAGGGGCTCCATGTAGATGCTGAACAGTGAGGGGGAGAGAACTGACCCTTGTGGGAAACCCCGGGATATAGGAAATATTCCAGAAGAAGAATTGTTTATTTTTATTTGTTGAGTTCGGTTTTGTAGGAAGGATGTGAACCATTGTAGGACCACCCAGTCTGCTTCAATCCTTTCTCGGAGGGAATTTAGAAGAAGTTTGTTGTCAACCATGTCAAAGGCTGCTGATAGGTCAAGGAGTATGAGTAGGCAGTATTGGTCTACATTAAGAGATTTGTATACATCATCTATAACATTCTCTGTCTCCATGCTGCATCCTTTTCTAAAGCCCGATTGGTGAGTGTCCAGTAGGTTTTTGCTGTCAATGTGTTGGTTGAGTTGAAGGAGAACACATCTTTCAAGGATTTTGGCTAAGAAGGGGAGGTTGGAAACTTGCCTGAAGCTATTGCGGTCATTCGGGTCCGTGCTCATTTTTGTTTAGTAATGACGTGACTTGGCCAATTTTAAGAAAGTCTGGCATAACTCTGGTTCTCAATGAGCTATTTACAATCTTGGTCCAAAGTGGGGATAGGGCGTGGGTCCGCCTTTTTTTGCCAGGTGGGACGGAATAGGGTTAGCTATATGGGAGGAGGGCTTGGACATATTCATCATTTCAGGTATGTCTGCTTCTGAGAGGGGGGACGTCTTCCAGATCCTGGGCAACATGGGGGGCTCTTGGAGTTGGTTGCGTTTGGTTATTTCCGGTAGGGAGCCTGATGTTTGTGAGTTCAGGTGGGAGATCCATGCTTGTAGGTGCAGGGAGTGTGTGGGGAAGTGTTTGCTTTTGTTGGAAGACAAGGTTGGTTGTCAAGGGAGCACTCAATCTTGGTAATTTTATCATTAAAGAAATTGGCAAAATTGTTATAGAGTTCTTTGCACGGTTTTATGGGTGGCTTGGAGGTTTGTTGTTTAATGACATTGAAGAGCTCTATGGGACGATTTTTGGCATTGTCTAATGTGCTGCGGAAAAAGGTCACTTTTTCATTCATGATGTGTTTTTTGCTTTCTGTATTGAGTTGGTCAAGGTGGGTTAAGGATGGGTTAGTCCTCCAAAGTCTTTCAGCAGCTCTGAGTTGTTTTCTTTCAGGGTTGAGGTCTAAATTGAACAAGGATCTCGATGGGGTGTTATTGACCCTTTTCTGTTTCAGAGGGGCTACTTGGTCTACGATGGCTGTCAACGTTGCATTGTAGTGTATTGTAAGTTTGGTTGTAGAGAGGTAATCTGCAGTTGGGGAAAGTAGTGCCATCTCCCTGTCTTCAAGGTCAGCTAGAGGATTTGTCTTATGCTTCTCACCCAATGAAGGGATTTTTGTGTACAGGATAGGCAAGGAATTGTTTGGCTAATGTGAAATAGAATGATGTGGTGGTCTGACCAGTCGACAAGAAGGTTGTGATCTATAGTAACTGTATCTTTATGCGCTATAATGATGTCAAGGATTGAGTCTTTCTTTAGAGTTTGATCTTTGCAGTGCAGGATAAGGTTATTACTGAGATAAAATTTTGTTTAAGGATTGGATTAGAGCTTTGTTCTCGTTGTTCCAATAAAGGTTGCGGTCACCTAAGATTATGTTATTGGAGTGCTGGAGTGAGCAGTGTGTTATCAGGTCAGATAGGTGTTCTCCAAAGGCAAGTGTGTTGCCTGGAGGGTGGTAGAGGAGGTGACAGTACAGCGTTTTGTTGTCCTGCATCGTTATGGTGGAGATTAGATATTTAAATGTGTTGTTGCTGAAGGTGTCAATTTCAGTAATGGTAATACTATCCTTGTGGATGATTACAATGCCACCACCACAATAGTTTTTTTTCTGTCTTTCTTAATGATTGAAAACCTGGGGGGCACTAGCATGTCAGTTTGGATAGGAGGATTCATTCAGTCAAGTTTCTGTGATAAACGTGATATTACTGTCATGGTTCAGGATGGTATCCGCCAATTATGTTGCAAGTTTGGTTACATATCTGCAGTTTATAAGCATGCAGCTGCTCATTCCCTTGTTGTTGAGCTTCTTATGGGAAGGTGCCATGGGTATATTGATGTGGTGGGCTGGTAGCCTCGTCGTTCTTGGTGGAATGTGGTCTCTCCCAAATCCAGTGATAACTTGGATCTTGGAAGTGGGGTTCTCTCTGGTTGATGATGAGACATAAGAATTGGCAAGATCCGTCGCCTCCCTCAGAGACATTGTGGCACTTGTTCTTTTCGATCTCTGAGAATGGTTCTTAAAAGGCTTTCGAGTTTCAGCTCTGCAGCTGTGTCTTTGGAAGACTAGGGTGTTGGTTGTTGGTGCCAGTGGGTGGTAGGTGTAAGCACTTGTTAGGATCCGGATGTGTGTTTAGGTTCATTAAGATTTTGTTTATACCCTGTATTTCTATCTCTAATTGCCTTTCATCAGAGAAAGTCTCTAATTAATATTCAGTGAGGACGGGTTGTGGGTGTTTAGTATCAAGCTGTCTGGTGTGAGGCAGTCTAGAGATGGAAAGTGTCTGTCAATAAGTGTGTGACTCACAGTGTCATTGGTTACTATATTGTTAATGGTGGGTAATGTGGACAAGTGGTGTGTGCACTCTTATCTTGTTTCAGACATCAGATTGGTGAGTGCTGATGGTAGGTTTGAGAGTCAGGTGCATTTGTTACGAGGTCACCCTCACAAATGGCCTGTAAGAAAAAGGATTGCAGGACAGGATGGGTGAAGGGATGGTCAACGGGGGATTAGGGAGTCAAATTAGTGACATTCTTCTGAGCTGTTCTGGTTAACACGTCCTTACCTTGCAAGTGAAGGATAGTAGTTGGTACAGTGGGTAATTGGTATTGTGTCTTACGGGTGAGGGGGAGGCAGAGAAAGTGGTGGAGGAGGGGGTAAAGTTATAGTTGTTGGTGTGATTTGTGAGATTTTTTTTCCTCTCTGTGTGAGTCCTCTTTCAGTTTCTCCTAATAGATCATGTGAGGGGTTTCCTTGCCCCTGGTTCCCTTCAATAAGGAGCTGGTTGGGGTGAATTGTTCAATGTTGTGGTGACTATGGTCCTGGGACCATAGCGTGGAGTGTTTCAGGTTGCCATGTCGTGGGTGCTGCTGGGGGACAGTCAGCAGGGCCTCTGTGGTTGCTAGGGAAACTGGAGGGTGATGCCGAAATCACTGCAAACCCTGGTGGTGGAGCAGATCTGTTCCTAAAGCACAGCAGGGCTGGGGCGGTGCAGACGACCAGCCGTTCCTCTCCTGGGAACATTCAGGTCAGCTTCCTGGAAGCGGGGTCAGCCAGGGATGCAACTAGTGTGAGCTCTTGGGGGAAGCTCTGCACCGATTGCAACCCCTTTGTTTCTATTTCAAGATGCTCCAACGACGTTTACTCCACTAGCTAGCAGGTTCACCTGTGGGGTGGGGCCATGACGCCCTTGCCTTCCTTCTGCTCTACTGCCTGTGTGCATGGTATGACTAAGCTTGAGGGTCGGGCACAGCCTCTGGAGCCTGCTCCCAGCAGTGGACACTCGTTGGGATTGGTACTGACTTCAGACTTGCCCACCTTTCTCCGGGGGCGTCAGAGGTCTACGATGTCCATGACCATCGGATGAGGCAGCAGGTCTGGGGAGTTACTTTCCAGTTCTACTCGACCATGGAGACATCCACTGTAGGTCCAAGGAGTTGGGCTGAAGCTATAGATAGCTATATGCTGGTGCGCCATGTAGCATGAAATGAATGTGAGTGGAAGGCAGCCATTTTCTAATGCTTTTTATGAAACATGGCTGCCATGTGCATGCCATGATGCACAGGTGACCGTTTTGGCTTGTTTTCACTATACTATTTCAATATGGCTGACAGCCATTTTAGAAGGGTAAAATAAAAAATGGCAAAAGAAAATGCGCAAGAGCACAAATAATCAAGCTGCTCAGTAGCAAATAGCAGCTGCGAAGTTCTCGGAAAATAAAAACATTGACAGCCATTGATGAGTGGGTGGAATTGAGGCTGGAGCTTACGCATCTAGAGACAGCATTGTGGTGGAGGCCTTTGCATAGAAATATATATAAACATAAACAAAGGAATAAACACCAATGTGCTTGTCCACTACTTAAAAAAATATATACTTCCCATTTGAGAAATACCACATATTAGCACTGATGGATAAACTCTTTGAGCCAATGCCTAGAGCCAGCTGAACCACAGCCGCCAGTGACTAAAAGGGACAGTCCAAACATCCATCTCTGTATCTGTTTCTATGTGGGTGTTTTCAGTGTATTTTGTAGTGTGTTATGACATGAGCACTTACCACAAACTTAAAGCTGTCTGTAGGTAAGATCCAAAAGAGAAGAAGAAAAACAGAAAACATCCTGTTTAAATGCAGCAGCTGTATGCTTGCAACAACCAAAAAACACAAATATATATACCATTGAATATAATTATAATACATCCAGACAGGTGCTTCATAGCAAGTGGTGTACTTAGAACGGGCTTAAAGACCCGTTTTAGTTTTCATGCAACTTGTTGGGCCTGGCCCTCTTTGTAGGACTTACTGCTCCTATTTTTTGCTGAATTTGTTTTTGTTGGCTTTAGGACTCTAGTTGGCCCCAAATCATAATACCTTCTTCCTGTAATGCAGTGGATATGGAGTAGTTGAAGCAGACTGGCATACCTGGTGAATTCCAAATGGGGGCCCCTGCACTATAATAAGAGATCTTCAGAATCTTCCTGAATTGAAACCAAACTTCACAGTCCGAACTTAGAACCTTAAGTTTATTTATTTTTTTAATTTTGGGTGACCAAACTTAAAAATAACTCTGTCGCCCCCTTTTGGGGTGTTTTTGGACATGGCTGGTAACATAGGAGGGAAACAAGAAGAGTTGAAGAGGCGAGGTCTTACATTTTTTATTTAAAAGCGGAGATCCGGGCTAGCAATGTCCGCCTCTACTTTTGAACATCTCAACTTCTGCCAAGCAATCCTCACCCCCTTATTAGCCAAGAGAAAAGTATTTTTTGACCCTTGCACTTTTTGTAGAGCATACTGATCAAAAGATAAGGGGATCTTGTTAAAGATGGAGGTAAACTTTGGCTAAACTGACATCTTAATTAAGTTAGAGCGGCCCAAAATAGATAAAGTGAGGCTATTCCAAGAATTTAAGAGCAAAACCATTTCTTTCCTTTTAAGATCTAAATTTACTAGGGTCGTATTAGTAATATCCTGAGTAATTTGGTTGTGAAGATAGAGGATTTGCTGTTTTGTTGTAACTGAGCTTACAGGTGTGTTCCAAGTCATAATCTCTGTTTATTTAGGGTTAATTAAATAACCTGAAATCCTTCCAAAATTCGTCAATAGTTCCTCCAGACAAGGTAAGATAATAGGAGATTCGCTGGAGAAGATCAGCCCTCCCAACTGAAAGGTGTAAATCTGCTACTGGCCCTAATGCTACAAGCTAAGGGCTCTATGTATAAATTAAATAATAAGGGGGATAACGGGCATCCTTGCCTCGTCCTTCATTCTAACCTGATTGATTTAAAGAGATTGGCGTTGATAAGTCTGGTGGTGGGCGTATTGTAGATATTTTTAATTGCTCTAATTAAATAGTCGCCCAACCCAAACCGTCCAGTCATATATATTAAAAAAGGCCAGTTCACTCGGTCAAAAGCCTTTGCCACATGGAAGGCGAAAACCGAGAGGGGACAGGTATAGACAGTGCCTATATCGATCGCCCCAATTAGGTCATGTGTTAACTCGTGAAGCTGACGGCCCCTAATGAATCTTTTTTGGTCCTGATGAACAAAAGAACTCATTACCAGATTCAGCCTCCCTGCTAAAATTTGTGCAAAGATTTTATAGTCACAATTTACTAGGGAGATAGGTCAATATGACTCACACAGCCAGATTCATGAAGCAATAATCGGCTCGCAAATGGCCAGATTCTGCGAATCTGGCCCTTTGCGAACGCTTTTTTTGCATTTGGGATTCATCATCCCAAATGCAAAAATCGCAAATTTTGAAATCGCTAAATTGCGATAAATTGTATTTAAGGAATCTCTATTTGAGATTCCTTAAATGCAATTCATGAACCATTATAGAATTGCGAATTTGCAATATTTGGCCGCTATTTACCGCAAAGTCTGAATTCGTGGTAAATAGTGAAAACTTAGTAAATTGCACTTTAGTGCATTTTTCTAAGTTGGATGTTACACACACACATGTCCTCTGGACATGTGTGTGCGCAACACCAGTGTAAATCACCATTTATGGGGTGCTACAGGGTGTCCTTTGGACACCCTTGATATCTCTTCCTTATTTGCGATTCGCTAATTGCTAATCGCAAATAAGGAAGCCGTAGAAATCGCTATAAATTTTGCGATTTCTACATGCATCCCGTTTTGCGAGTCTCTATTAGCGATTCCTTAATAATCGCTATTAAGGACTCGCAAAAGAGGAGCATGATGAATCTGGGGGACAGTTCTTTGTGTTTTTATTTAGTTTAAGAGCTAAAGAAACTGCGGCCTCATCCCATGACTTGGGCATTGGGTTATTTTCCGTAAAAATACTGTCAAATATAGTCACCAAGACCAGAGCGATCTCTTCAGCCAACGCCATATAGAAATCATTCGGGATACCATCCGTTCCCACAGCACTGCCCTTTTTTAGATGTTTCAACACAGCCTTCAATTCTGCTGAATCTATATTTTTTATCCAATAGACTAGTTTGACTTTCTATTAGTCGAGGGAGCGGTAAATCCTCAAAACACCTCACAAGCCTTTTCTATTTTTAGATTATCTGAAGAGGACTCTCCTGATTCTAATGTTATCTCTTTAATTAGATTCTTAGCTCGATTTACCCGGGACTTCAAAGCAAGGAGTTTCCCACATGCCTCCCCACACTGATAGTTAGCTAATTTACTAACCTCCCACTTTTTTCTTATTTTGTCGTCCAGGGGGTCTTTTAAGAACTGCTTCTTAGCCATTAAACGTCTACCTTGCTCCCCATCCAAATACTCTTCCTGACTGGATTCACTTTCAGCTCTTGCTCTGAGGATATCTTCCTGCAATTACTGAACAACCTTCCTAGTCTCCTTATGTTCTTATCTGCCAAATTTATCACCACCCCTCTGATAAATGCTTTATATGCATCCCAGATAATGCACAAAATTTTGCTCTATTTTATAAAATTGGTGTGGGATGTTTCTTGTGTTTTTACTTTATTACTATCTGTGTGCTGTATACATATTTTAGACATTGCCTCTAAGTTAAGCTAGACAGTTTTTATGCCAAGCTACCAGAGGGCTTACCAATGGTTAATTTATAGACTTTTGTGGATTACCCTGACAAGGATTGTGGCTGGGAAATTGGATATTCTAAAACTAATGGTTAAATGGATGTTATAGTTATGTTCAGATCTTACACACACAAAACCATAGAAATTCGACAGTAATAGTTACCTGAGCTAACTATAACTTACACCCCCACAAGCTTATGACTTTATGTATTACATCACTCCTGACATGATCAGTTACTTCACTCATGACATCTCAAGTGACATTACTGATGAAATCACTCATGACATTATAAAGTGAGTGTGAATGATTTGTAAACATTTTTGAGACTTAAACATATTTACTAGGCTACTGCAAAAGTTAAATTAGTTTTCTTTCCTGAATGTCTAATTAGTGATAATATTTCTAACATATGTCATTTGATATATAATCCTGTTATTAAAGAGGGTCTACCCTGCTGATGTGTGTGTATGGATGTGCCTTGAGACAGTCGATGCTGTCCATTAAGACTTTATCTCACAGCGATGGCTGAGAATAGTTCTGATTTGAGGCATAATGTCCTGTTTCCTTAGACCTCTCTCCTCGTTATGAATGACTGTAGTGGTAGATGGCAATAAATTCATCTGTTCACTAAGACATTTCTCTAGGGTGATGGCTCAGTTTTGTAAATATTTACAGCAGACTCACATCAATACTCACATCTGTGTCGAGGATGAAGAGTAATTTGACTAGTGGGTTGGTATACAGTGGTTTGTCCGCTAAGACATCTCTACTGATTGTATGTTGTAATGGTTTGTGTAAATCTGACATTTGTGAGTAAATCTTCTTTCCAAGTTCACAAATGTTGTTGTTGTGGTTTTCAATAGACTAGCGTATATGGTTAGATGTATTGCTTTGGCCATTAGAGCTTAAAGTGGTGGTTCAGGAGAGACAGAACTATCTGCTGAGAATAGTTTATTAGGGGATAAGTGACTGTAGTAGATGATAAGGCAACAGTGAGCTCTTTGCTATACGTTGCTCACCGATGTCGTCTTCTTGATTTAAAAAAAAACTAACTAGTATTTAATGAAGTATATTGAGGTTTACTTTGCTGGATGATGTCATCTGAGCCGTTATCAGTCATGTCAGTAATGGTGTCACTGATCATGTCATGAGTGATGTAATATGTGAGGTCATAAGTACCTCATTGTAGGGATTTAAGTTATAGTTAACTCAGATAACTATAACTTCTGAATTTTAATGGCGTTGTATGTTTTTAAAATCTGAAACTAACTATATGTCCCTTTAACCTTTAGTTTTTTCAGTGCATTTTAAAGGTTTTTTCAATGCTATTTCCTAACTAAAACTCCCAGTTACCTTTGCTTCTCCAGTGTATTATTCCAGTTTTTGAATGTTATTTCTTAACTATTATGTCCCTCTAACATTTGTTTTTTAGTGAATTGCTAAGAGATTTTAAAAATAAATTCTTAACTGTAACCTTTAACCTTTGAGAGTGAATGTGTGAGTGGCTGTATTGGTCAGTGAGTTGGTGTATGAGTGGATGTATGAGTCTGTGAGTGGGTGTGTGAGTGGGTGTATGGGTGTGTGAGTGGTTTGTGGGTGTTTGAGTTGGTGCATGAGTGACTGTATCAGGTCAGAGAGTTGTAAGTGAGTGGCTAAAAGGGTCTGTGAGTGGGTGTGTGAGTGGCTGTATAGGTATGTTACTGGGATTGTGAGAACCTGTGTGGGTCGGTGTGACTGGTTATGTGAGTGGCTGTATGGGTCTATGAGTGGGTGCATGATTGACTGTATGGGTGTATGAGCGGGTGTGTGAGTAGTTTTGAGGGTGTGTGAGTTTTTTTGTTGGTCAGTGAGTGAGTGTCTCTATGGGTCTATGAGTGGGTGTATGAGTACCTGTGTGGGTGTGCGAGTGTGGTTTGGGAGTGGCTATATGGGGCTGTGAGTGGCTTTATGGGTTTTAGAGTGGGTGTGTGAGTGGCTGTATGGGTCTGTAACTGGGAGTGTGAGTGGCTGGAAAACCATACACTCTGCTCTCACCAAGAAACTACAAGACAGAGCCCACTCTTCACAGTCACTACAGAGGAGACTGAGCTCTGATAGATCAGTGATAGATTCACATGCATGCCGGATTTCATATAATTTTTGAAGGTGGATCTGAAAAAGAAACACAATTACTGTGCCTTCGCCAAGCCCAAGAAGGTAGGATTATTTGTCCTGTACAGAAGTAGAGCTTCAACCGGGGCACCTGTTATGTTTATATTTGTAAGTGCTTCCCATTGAGGTTTAATTTCTGTGAAATGAGCGTCAGGGCCAGAACGGAACCTCACCTGTCCGTTTATCCAACAAGAGCCCACAGTTTTGCACAAATTGTCTACCCAACTGGAGTATTTTCTAAAGGTTAATTAGTAAAAGCCGCTCAAGGGCTTTTTATTAAGATGTCAATCAACCTGGAAAAAGGCAGGAAAACTTTTGCCTACTGCTAAAATCAATGATGCATTCTCCAGCATCAAGGATTTCAGACCAATTTCTAATGTGAAATTGTTGAGAAACACACTTGCTTTGCCTTCATCAAGCTCAAGAAGTTAGGATCATGTGACGCTTCAATTGGGGCACCTGCTATGTTTATATTTGTTAGCGCTTCCTGTTGAGGTATAGTTTTAGTGCATATTCAACACTACAGCTATGTGATGGACCATGAGGAAGTGTCTCCAGTGACCCTAATGTGGGAGCACTTTTTTCATCTGTTTCTTTGCCCCCTTAAGAGTGGCAGGGAAACAGATGAAAAGTTCGGCTCAGCGGCTGTGTGCATTTTTAATGCTCCCACACGCTTGGAGCAGATGTACTGTTTGCTCTCGCTTGGTGGTTGATTTAAATTGCTTCTGCCAAGCGAAAGCAAACATAAGATTTCTGTGCCAACACTGGTATGGGCAGGGAAACCACTATGTTGTGAGGATGGGCCCCTCGGAACATAGCAGATGCAGAATGAGCTTCAGGACCAGAACAAAACCTCACCTGCCTGTTTATCCAACAAGAGTGTACATTTTTGCACACATTGTCTACCCAACTGGAGTACTTTCTACAGGTTAATTAGTAAGTGCTACCTCATTGGGTAAATATATAGTGCATATTCTACACAACAGCTGCATACTGGATGACAAGGAAATGTCTCCAGTGACCATGTGTGCATTTTGGCAATGTGATCCAAGAAGAGTGCACAGTTTTGCACAAACTGTCTACCTATCTGGAGTACCTTTCACTGGTTAATTAGTATGTGCTTCCTTGTTGGGTAAATGTCTAGTGCATATTCTACGCTACAGCGGCATAATGGATCACGAGGAAACGTGTCCAGTTACCTAGTGTGCGTTTAATTTCGGCAATTTGATTGTTCCTCGAGTGTCTTCTTCCAGAAATCTCTGATAACATCAATCCTCATATAGAGATGATGAAGAAACTACAAAGAGGTGAATCTCCACCAAACAAGGATACTTCCTCTTAACTATAGGAAGTAAGTGCTTCTTTGTTTGGTGGAAATGTGCTTATATTCCTCTGCATCAGGAACGTGTCACTAAAATTGGCAGCCCACCCATAAGGCCCAGTAGCAAAGAGGCACCTTGAGACCTTCACAGGTGAGTAGCTGTGCTTTACAAGCCTCTAATTGATTGAGTGAAGCCAGCCCTCAGGGTGGTCATTCCCAGGGCCATTAATGGCTCCAGGACGGGGGTCCCTCCTTTCAAACTGCACGGCCTAGCCATGAGGTAGATGGTGGTCCCTGGGGCCACAAAGGCCAGAGGAAGGGGGCCACGTGGCCCCAGTTCCTCTTAATTGATTTGGCTGTGCCCTGGGGTGTGGTGGTCCCCTGGCCTGAAATTAGCCTGGGGTGGTGGGCCATGCCAGCTCCTCCCCTCATTATATAACAAAATAAACCCTGGAGAAAAGAAAGTTGGGTCTTTTTCAATTTTGCCACTAAATCACAGATCCACTGCAATTTCATGGCAACATTGAAAAAAACTATTTTTGGCCTGCAGCGGGATCCTTGTGGGAACCCACCACCAGGCCTAGGGGCTTTTTCACGTTTTTTTTGTGACTCAGGCGAGTCCAAGTCCCAGGATGTCTGCCAATGCTTCCTGGCTGTAGTGTTGGCAGCCAATCGCCTCTTAGCATGAGATTTGTCATATCAGTGCAGGATTCACGTCCCTATATATCTATACATATTTTTTAATAACTCCAAAAGTACTTAATAGATTCACACCAAATCACAAAAAGGGCTCCCTATGGAGGAAGAGGTAGGTTTCTGCCAAATTTTGTGTAATTTTGTCCAGCATTTTTGGCTGCAGCCCTGTCTAACATCTGTATGGGAAATTGCATGGGAAACATGCTTTTTTGAAACTCCCCTCCCTTTTTCTCAGCCCCCACTTGACGGATCACCCTGAAAGTTTCCATGCAGAACTAGACAAAGTAAACCACTTTCTGGGGGAAATTTCATAAAGATTCATCAAATGTTATTAGCAAACCAAAAAAATGCTTTGTCTATGGAAACAAAGTCCTAAACAAAACTACCTACTGGCAAGCGCCAGTACGTAATATGTACTTTATATTGGCTAATTATCATAACTCACTTTCACATATGTATTTATCATATGAAAAATATGCACAAATCATTCAAATGAAAAAGTGTGTATGCAAATGTATATTGCTGGAACCCCGCCCATCAGCTTTGTGAAGGTCATTTGTAGTTCTTGAACCTGACTCAAGAGCCGCATCCATCAACCACTTGAGGTACTGCAGCTTTGTGAAAGAATTTCCAGGCTTTGAGGAGTATTGTCAGCATAGATCATGCATTATGCTGAGTACCTTATATGAAATGGTGGCCCAAGTGGGAGTCATTGGAAAGATTTCCAAAATAGAGAGGGGTCATCACATGATTTTAGATCAGCAAGCAATCTACATCAAGATATTTCCAATCTTTTAAATCATGTAGTTTCTTTGTGGAGTGATGTAGATCTTGAAGGACTGTTTAATAGCATTCTGCCCACAGGTTTCCTAACTGTCTTAAAGTATAGAAGTGAGCCCGTGAGGGTCTTCAGATGATATCGCTGGAGTATTTGTTTTCTTTCTCTTCCAGCTTTTAATTACAATCTTCTATATTTTTTATTGCCACTGCTTAACCCTTGATCTTTATCATTTGGGCCGCTCTTTTACCACAAATTGTACTTCATGCCTACACACTTGCATTTGCTTCCCTCTTTCAGTCACTGTTAGTCTGTTTCTTCTCTCTCTTTCGTTGCCTGTTTTAGTCTCCCTGCTCTCTTTTTTATTCTCTTTGCTCCCTGTCTAATAGTACTACAGATAGGCATTCTGTCACTTCTCTTCCCATACTTATCATTTCCAGTTTCACACTTTGGACCAGAAACCGGATTGGGCGTAATTTGAGGGACATAAAGTGCCTATAGTTTTTCCCTACTTTTTGTGAAAAGGCAACCATCCCAAGACGGTAAATTCCATAGGGCATGGATTCTCATGTGCTGTGAAACTGAGGGAGACATCTAAAGTAGCCTTCTTGCCAGGGTGCCGACTTGCCTGAAAGAAATATAAATGTACACAGCTGGTTATTCTGCAAATGTAAGGGTGCTTGGAAGCCAGTATTGGCTTTAATTTATGGAATCACTTGAAGCTTCATTAATACACAGTTTTGTTATTTTTGAGAGGTACTGCAAGGGAGTTACCAGCAAGCCTTGAAGTGTGTGCTTTTAAAGTACAGTTATAAAAAATATTGCACTATGTACAGTCTGGGTATTACTAAAATCTATATTTTGGAAGCACTTTTTTTCTACTGTGAGTAATGCTAGTTTAAAATAATGGCTTATATATTCACAGTGTTTTCTCTCATAGACTGGGGCATCATAGCACTAAACACACACTACTGATTATTCTGCAGCTGATGGGGTGAAACAGATTGTGCGCCTGTTGTGGCTAGCGATATTTGTGCTGGTAACACTGTTGTGTTTGACCTGTATCTGGCCTGCTAATTCCGGCTGGCAGGAGCCATGCCGCTAGTGATGTTTGTAGACCCTGCCACCAGCCTGCGAAGATGGGGCGAAGTGGCACCAAAGAAGTGCCTAGAGCAAGTATGGAACGACAATTCTCAACCACCACGGGTGTTCGGAAGACCCAGGCCACTGACCAGCCATGGCAAGCTGGCGTGCATGCAGGTTCTTGTGTGGAGCCCTCTCCCACTGTACTGCAGTGTAGAAAGTGCACACACCATTCCTGCATATTTTACGAAGTGGTTCAGAAAGGATGTTTGTAAACGTAGGTCAGGCCTGCCATTGTGGTCTGGGTGCACACTGACACCTCGGGTGCTGTTAACCTACATGTACGACCTGCACTGGCAGGACGTTGTACACAGTTTCACACACTGTGTTTCAAGCATGTGGCCTGCCTCAGCAGGGCTGTGAGAGCACGTACTCCAGCTGGCCCATATCAAACATGGACCATCCAGAGGAGACCTTTCGCCTCCCCCAAGTTGGAAGATGAAGGGCTGGGCATACACGCACTGGTAGGGAATACCCACGAGGGATCCACTTCAGAGGAGGCTTGCTAAACCCTTAAGTTAGCATCGGGAAGAGAGAGCCTGTATTTTTAGCTGCAATAATGAAATGCAGTGGTGTTGCCTTATTATGTTTTCTATCAATGGATTTGCTATGCTAAACCCGTTCTATTGGAAACTGTGGCCTTAGCATATCTTGCCTGGAAATGCCACTTACGAAAAATAGACTTTTTATGCATCACCTTCTTTGTGTGCCAAGATGTTTGGCACTGGTCAGCACCTGAGGCTGGGGGAGCACATCGGGGCATTCTCCAGTGATAACTATAAAGCACTGGGCAGGCACTCGAGATAACCAACCTCTGCAGTTTGTGGGCCTGGTGAAATGGGGCATGGGAGCAGAGATTATATATGAGGGTAGAGATTGTGACACCTGGCCTCTAAGGCCAAATCACGGATCCCACAAACATGAGGAGCTGCATTCAGCAGCCTCATGGCAGACAGTGTGGGGACTGTGGACCTCCAAGGCCTTGGGGGTCAATACACGTGTGCGCAGCACGCACACACACAGACAAGACACACACTCAGGTTGCTGGTCTGGGCAGGAAGTGCCGTGCCACTTCCAGCCCGTTTATTTATCTCTTTCTGGCCACGCCTGGCCAGAAAGTGTTACAATGTGTGCTGGTGCTTCCGGGGCTCAGGAGAGACCCTCGGAGCACTAGAGCGCTACATCCCTCCCCAACTTGGATTTGAAAACAACAGTTAGTGATAGTTCAGCATCTGAAGTCAGCCAGCTTCTGGCTCGGCTTTGGATTAGGTCTAAGATCATATCTCCATCTGCCTCGGACCGGTACCTGATCAGCTCTCGGGCTGGGTGTCGAGATGCTTGCGTCGCCCTGGTCTGTAGTGTTCATAGGCGTGCTCGCATCATTGGATCTTCCCGCTCCAGTCTCGGACTCTTCTTCTGCTGGCTCTATTTGGTCGGAGTTGCGTTGTCGAGTGGCCGGTATTTGTTTGAACCAGGAGACATTCCTAGTTACTTCTTCTCCATCCCGGCGAGCTGTGACGGCGGTGCCCCGCATTTCTTTGACGACCCATGGTTCTGGCTCAAACGCTGTGTTGAACTTTCCTCCAGGCCTTCGGGTCCGGATTAGCACAGTCTCGCCTGGTAGTATACTTCGGGACCGGGCACGCC
Source organism: Lissotriton helveticus (assembly GCF_964261635.1). Classification (NCBI taxonomy): domain Eukaryota; kingdom Metazoa; phylum Chordata; class Amphibia; order Caudata; family Salamandridae; genus Lissotriton; species Lissotriton helveticus. Next base: position 328,932,361 of record NC_136060.1, on the reverse strand, counting down.
TCTTGCTGCTTGCTTTCTCATTCGTTCTCCTCCGCCTTTCTTGGGTGCGCCCAGGGGAGTAAGGTGGAGGTGTCCAGTTGTCGGCCATGGGGAGTAGATCTCTTCTCGGTCCAGCAAACATCAGCGCCCATGGTGATTGTTGCGTGGTACTGTGGGGCGTGCTTCTGTACTCCCGTAGAAACAGTTGGAGGGCTTCCTCTGGGTCTTTTCCTTCAGCAGTGGCAATTCGCAGGATCTTGTTGGTTGTCCTCATGAACCGCTCCACCTCCCCATTTGCTTGAGGCCATTGGGGCGTGATTCGGTGATGTCGGATGCCTAGGTTGTGTAGGAACTCCCTGAATTCGCTCCCCTGGAATGGGGGGCCATTGTCTGTTTTGATGACCATGGGAACTCCAAACATGGCAAAAGACTTGCTCAAGAGTGGGCGAATGTTGGCAAAACTGGTGGAGGTGGCAAGATCTACAATCGGGTATTTCGTGTAGTTGTCAATCAGCACGACTGTGACTCTCCCATCTGGGAAGCTCCCAAAGTCCAGGCTGAGCCATGACCATGGGGATGGAGCATGCTCCTCCGTGATTACAGGCGCGGGGGCGTCCGCTGAACTAGTTATCTGGCATGCTCGGCACTGGCGCACCACGGTGTCAACAGTTTCCTCCAGGTTCGGGAACCAAACCTTCTCTCGCATTCTAGCTTTCATCCGGCGGGTGCCCTGGTGCCCTTCGTGTGCTAGGATAGTCGCCCTTTCCTGTAGGGTCTTAGGGATGATCACTCGGTGGCCTCTGAGGATGAGGCCATTGCTTGCTTGGCTCAGGTCATGGCGCACTCTCCAGAATTGTGTCAGGCGTGTTCGATCGTCCTCGCTCCAATTGCTGACATTCCTTAGGAAGTTCTCCCAGGACCCTGATTGTACGGCCTCTGCTACCCGCTGGATGACCGCGTCGTTCACATACTCAGGTATGATGGCGTCAGCTGTGAGGGCTTGTGGACAAGAGGCAGCTGACAGCATATCCACAAACTCTTCAGTGGGGTTCTCAAGTTCTGTTGGCTGGCATTCTTTTGGTCCTGGATGCCTGGATAGAAAGTCTGCGGGGTTTTTGGCCCCAGGGCGGTAGGCGAGGTCCATTTGGTACTGCTGCACTTGTATGGCCCAGCGTTCTATCCTCGGGGGTGGATGAGGAGCGGTGCCCTTGAACAAAGGTATCAGCGGCTGGTGGTCAGTTATCATGCGGAACGGGTGTCCAGAGATGTATAGGTGGAAATGAGCGCATGCCCACTTCACTGCTAGGGCCTCTCTCTCAATTTGCGAGTATCTTGACTCGACCGGGGATAGTGCTTTGCTTGCGAATGCTAGTGGCGACCATGTGCCGGGCTCGGTTTCTTGTGATATCACAGCTCCCAGACCAACCGGGCTGGCGTCTACTACTATTTCGGTGGGTTTGGAGGTGTCAAAGTAGGCCATCGTGGTGCTGTCTAGCAGCGCTGTTTTTATTTTGTCGAACGCATTGGCTTCAGTCTCTGTCCATCGCCAGGCGTTTTCCTTCTTCGTTAGGTTCCTTAACGGTTCTGCAATCGAAGCCAGGTTGGGGATAAACCTTGCACAGTATTGTGCCATCCCCAGGAAGCTACGCACTTCTGATGCTGTGGTTGGTGCAGGGGCATTCTTGATCGCCACCGATTTGCGAGGGTCGACAGCAACTCCTTCTGACCCGAACACATAGCCAAAGAATTCGATGGACTTCTTGAAAAATTGACATTTGTCCTTCTGAAGGGTTACGCCATACTGTGCAAGCCTGTGTAACGTTGCTTTTAGCCTGTTGTGGTGTTCTTCGCTCGTTTTGGCATGGATTAAGATATCGTCGCTGACGTTTAGCACTCCTTGGAGCCCAGAGAGGATTTCTTTGATCGTGTTCTGGAAAATCTCAGCTGCCGATGAGATCCCAAAGTTTAACCTCTTGTAGCGTCTCAATCCCAGGTGTGTCGAGAAAGTTGTGATGTATCGGCCCTCTTCAGCCAGTCTCAGCTGGTGATATCCTGCATTGAGATCCAGTTTAGAAAACCACTGGGCGCCGTTTAGGTCCGTCAGGATGTCATCGACTGTAGGTGTGAGGTGTCGCTCACGGCGAATGGCTTTGTTTGGGATTCTCATGTCGATGCAAATTCGGATTTTCCCCGGTTGTTTCGGTTTCTCGGCTATGACCATGGGGGACACCCATGGTGTCGGTCCGGACACCTTTTCGATCACTCCCTGTGATTCTAGCAGGTTCAGTTCTTGCTCGACTGCAGTACGCAGGTGGAATGGTACTCTTCGGTGTCGGAGTGCAATTGGTTGCACTGTAGGGTCTATGTGTAGCTTGATAGGTGGGTGCTTGATGGTTCCAAGGCCTGTGAACAGCTTGGGGAACATGAGTAGGATGTCTTCAACTTGCAGTGCTCGCACTGCGTTCGCGAAGGCAATGAGGCCTAGGTCTTCCGCCGTGTTGCTCCCTACCAACAGGTCTGCCTCCTTGTCGATCACGTGGAAAGTGGTCGTGACTTCCTGGTCCTCTGCTCGGACTTGCACAATCATTTTGCCCCGCAATGGGAGGGGGTCCTGACTGCCATAGGTGAAGATCCTGGCTTTAGACGGAACAAGTGTAGGTTTCGGATCGAGTGCTTTGTAATGCTGAATGCCCATTACATTTACCGTGGCTCCGGTGTCGATGACTCCGATCGCAGGTGAACCGTGGATTTGTATCTGGCACTTGGGTTGCGGTCGTCGGCTCTTCTTCAGCTCACTGACAAAGGATACGAAATAGCATTCGTCATCGTCGTCTGTGGACGAGTCATCGTACTGTGGTTGCTGCGACCTGTGCGACCTAGTGGAGCGTGACGTTGTGGAGTCATCTAGCGACAGCTGTTTGACTGCTCCAGCGGCCGATCGCCGTCCTGAAGCGTTCCGTCCTCGAGACCCCCCTCTGCATACGCTGGCGAAGTGGTTGGGGATGCCGCATTTGGAACATGTCTTCCCTCGTGCTGGGCAGCCATCTTGGGTGTGTTCCTCCCTGCCACAGTAACCGCACGGTGTTTGACGTCGTGTTCGTGTCGGCCCTCGACCTCTGCTTCCTCGGCTCGACACGCGCACTGCATCCACCCGTTCTGTCTTGATCACTGTTCCTGGTTCGTGGTGTGGATTAAGGGCCGCCTCCATCGCGGTGGCGCGGGCGTCAGACAGCTCGTGGGACCGTGCAAGGATCAAGATTTCGTCGAGTGAGATCCGCGGCTGCCTCAGGATCAATGTCCGCAAATGTTTGTTGCGGCAACCCTGGATGAGTTGTGCTGTGACTTCCTTCTTTTCGTCGTCCTCGGTGCACGTGCTTATCAGGTCTCTTAGTCGCGCGTGAAACGCGTCCATTGTTTCCCCTTCCCGTTGTTTGGCTTGTCGGAATTTGAACCTCTCGTAATGGGGGTTCAGTTGTGGGTCGAAATGGGCGTTGAGCGCGTTGACCGCTGCATCGAAGTCATTGGCGGCACCTGTGTTGGGGAGGTGCCTAAATAACTTGTAAAGTTCTGTGCCTCCGAAATGGAGAAGTAGAGAGCGCTTCACTTCATTGTCTTTCTCTCGGGTGGCTGTGAAATAATTGTTGAGTTGCCCCAGCCACACTGCCCATCGGGGTGCTGCTGTCCCCGGGTCAATCAGCTCGCTGAAAGGCGGTAGCGCCTGTAACTGTGCATGTGTGGAGGGTGTTGGAGCCTGAGCTGCAGGGGGCGCTGCTACCTGTGGTGCACCTCCGGTGGCCCCTCCGGTGGCCCCTCCTTGGCCTTGAGACATGCTTGCGTGGGCAGTGCTCTCTCCACTACGCAGGCGCTGGATTCACTTGCTTTGCGTTCAATTGTATTGTCCTGTGCTTGTGTAATTGTATTGTCCTGTGCTTGTTTAATTGTATTGTCCTGTGCTTGTTTTTTTTTTTTTTTTCTTTTATTCACTCGAGTTGCCGGGTATCTGTTCAGAGCGCTGGGCGCGCGCTTTATTATTTCCTGTTTTCCCCCTCAGCGTCAGGCGTTGCTGGGCCTGCGCGTCGGTCTTTTCACACACGCGGTGAAAGCCTGAAGCCTGCGTCGGCCTCACTCGTCTGCGCATGCGCGCACGTCTTGGTCGGCCGGCTGGGCCTTTCTCCGGCGCTTCCTGCTTCTTCGCTCCGGCGCGTCGCCGGTACCGGTCCCTCACGCAGCTTCTTGCATATGCTGCTTACCGGTAGGCGATTTCTTCAATTTGCTCTTGTTCTTGGGACTCCTCTGGTGCCGGGCGGCGGGTCTCGGCTGAATCGGGGCTCGGCGTCTCCGGCGCACCCGCAGCTGGTCCGCTCGTGGGCGTGGGTGGGTCCCACTCCTTCGTCGCCAGTGTGGGGACTGTGGACCTCCAAGGCCTTGGGGGTCAATACACGTGTGCGCAGCACGCACACACACAGACAAGACACACACTCAGGTTGCTGGTCTGGGCAGGAAGTGCCGTGCCACTTCCAGCCCGTTTATTTATCTCTTTCTGGCCACGCCTGGCCAGAAAGTGTTACAATGTGTGCTGGTGCTTCCGGGGCTCAGGAGAGACCCTCGGAGCACTAGAGCGCTACAGACAGGACAAAAATGTAGGTGACACATCTGTGGTTCAAAAGAATACCATTTGAACCTTCCCTGACCTCAAAGGCCATGTGTATAACTCCCCAATGCCACCCCAGGAAAGGCAGAGATCCAATTGTGGGGACGCAGGACCGGAGAACCTGATCGGCGTGGGGCACATTGCCAGAGTGGTTGATCGTGCACATGTAGGATATCTCCCTCTCTGGCCTGTCAAAGTGAACCATGTGCCCTCTCCCCATCTGACTAGAATTGACTAGGCCGGAGGGATCCTTCCGGAAGGGTTCAGGAACAGTTCAAGAGACTGCATGATCCCTTGTGCTTCACAGAACTGGGCTGATGCCAGAAGGCCCAGACTGGTCCCAGAAGGCCCAGACTGGTCCCTGTTTGAAACTAATTATTGCTCTTAGCCCGTTTCTGCTTCGCAACTTGGTGGTGCCCTTCTTGAGTGGCACCAAGACTTCCTTTGTTTATGTCTATCCCTTGTTTATGCTTACTGTTGGTTTCCATCTGATTTCTGGGGACCCAGATAAGGTGTGACCTCAGCCCTGTGTGGCCTTGTACCTGAGGGAGCGACAGGTGAACTTCCATCCGGGGTGTCTCGGACAGTGATGGTGAACTGGAGGGCAGCGGTAGGCTTGAAGTCACTGGATTTGCAGAGTATTACCAATTAACTGGTTTGGAATCGGTGGCACCGCATTAGGGTGTCGGTGCATATAAGCATGTTTGACAGTGCTCATACAGACCAAGGTGGTACCTGTCAACCTAGCAGTGCAGGGTGAGCATGAGTGTCCAGGGGCGACTGTCTGTGAACTGCCTGAGCTTCAGATACTGGTCGGCGGTGTTGGTTTATACATTGTTCTATTTGTTAAAATCACTTAACCTCTCAACAGGTGATTTACCAGCCTGGCCTTGCCCTTCGGTGCTGCTAAAAGTGTTTTAAAACTGTGTATGTACATTTTGATTATATCATTTTAGCCCAAGGTGCACCCAATAGCTGTGTTGAAATCGCATTGTTAGAATTGTGCGGGTGGGCAGGGGGTGACAACGTCACACCTCATAAAGGTATTGAAATGGGATTAGAGTTGGGTGTATTCCCATGTGAGCATATTACCGAGAACTGATCAAACACAAACTGAGCCTAGTACTGCGAGTTGTTATTTTAGGACAAATACATATGAGAAGTGGTTTATGATAATGACTCAATATTACAGATTTCAATATATTTTGTGATATTTATCAAAGTATGTGATAACACTCTACTAGCAGGCAATGGAAAATACAAGAGCCTTCAGATGTGTAGCATGGAGCTTTTATTGTGTGCGCGCACTGTACTTTTGCTTTGCACATTGCCACTGAAGGAGGCGTGAAAGCTCAGTGCCAAGCAACCCTTGTGGGAAGCGGTTCTTTCTGCCTGGCTGGGGCATTCCCTCGGTCATCCAGACAGTGCCGGTTCCAACAGTGAATTTCCCACTGATTAATTTAACTAGAATTTATATTTCATTTAAGTTGTGCAATTCAATTCAACTCGTAATATTATTTATATTTTGGAACTCATCTGAGATCCACATAAAGAATACAGAAATACATCCTTAAAACAATCAACATTTCAACATAATAAAAACATTTTTAGAAACCTTTTTAGAAAATATGTTTGACTACAGTAGTGTGATGAACTATTTCATCCATTAACTGTTGGTTACACAAATACATATTCATGTCCACACAAAAACCTAAAACTGGATGAATAACATGTTTAGTGCAATACACTCCATAATAAAATGCTAAACCTTACAATGTGCAGATATGCAAAAACAATACAAAATACAGTACACTCCATAATAAACTGCTGAAGGCCTAAAGAGTGCAAATGCGCAGAACTATCTGATTGAACCAAATAAAGTGCTACAAGGACATGTGACTGCAAGAAAGGGATATACTGTTCAGTCCACTCAATTAGTGAAGTGCAAAAATACAATGCTATGCAACAAACAACCAACATAGATCACAGCATATAGCATACATCATATAGCGTGCTAATAGAGCATACAACTGCATGATAAAGTTACCGGTTCTTTGCAAATCAATTATAAAGTCCAAAGTGCCATTGCAGACATACATGCAAAATTAAAACACATTTTAAAAAGTTGAAATGTTTTCCGCAAGCAGTTTCAGTTGGGGGAACACATAAACATTGGCAAGCCTCAACTGCAGAAGTTATATTAGGTTTCATAAAGATCGGTCCCAAAAAGTGGCGACAAGCAGAATGAAGGTATGGACATACCTACAAAAATCACATGATTTAAGTCTTGAACATGATTGAGGCAAAGATCACTGAACCTCTCATCCGTCGGAATGCCTTACCATGTTCTTGTGATTACTCGTAGAGGAAGCACATTTTGCCCTAATAACAAGATGATTGTCCGAACAGAATGTGGGAGATTCTGTAGGAGTTAGGGTTAGGATTTTTACAAATACTACCTTCTATTATAATTGTATTCCACACATGCTGTAAACTATAAAAAAAATATCCCTTTTACTACTCATTATGTACAAACTTTTTTTTAAGTTATTGGAAACGGTTAATCCTCAATCTGGACAATCTCAAACATTTCCAATACTTTTGTAAAAGAGAAATAAAGTGCACCTCTTTCTTTCATACTACGAAAATATTTGTGCTTTATTGTGTCTCAGATAGACCCCATTATGCTTCCCATGAAACTGTTCATCTACCCCAAAACAGCCCCCATAGCAAGCACAACTGTAGAGGGCAACCCAAATTCAAGTCAAAGAGCAGGTGGGAAAGACAAAAAATTCAAATCACAAGTATGACGCTATATACGCCCCTCTTCTATCTCCAAAAAGGACCAATGCCGCATGTCCATTGCTTCGCAGGCATAACTCAGTGTGGACAGGATTTTTGCATTGCAAATTGATAAGGCATGTGCAAAGTGCCTTTTCCCACAACACTTATGCAATCTATGGATAGCAGAGGCCTTTGACAATGCTTTGCTTTTACAGTGGTTTATGTGATCATTATTGAAGCAATTACTTCAAAAGATCCTGCCAATATAAGAATAAAATTGCACTACGTCTTAGTACTACCCAAGAACAAATTAAAGTTTTGCCTGACAATAACCCCCTTCTTTCTAAAGGTCAGAACTTTACTCTTGGAAGTTTTTATTTTTAACTAATGTTCCTCAACATAATTTTCCAAAGCACAGAGAAGTCTTTGGAGGTCTGTTGGAGTTAGGTCCACAAAAAACCATTGTCAGCATAAAGAAGACAACCAACGTTCATTAGACCAAGTTTGGTAGGATCCCCCTTTAGCAGACCAACTCTGCGATGCAAATAATAAGTATAGTGCAAGAACAGAAGTGGAGCCCGTAGGCACCTCTTATTTAAACTGTTCTGCGCCTCTACTTTTCTCGGCAAGACTTGAATCTCTCTTATCAAAACCTGAGTCCAAGTGGAAAAGTGACAGACAATTATTAGCCTCAAAAAGAGAGCAGGAATTCCTAGCACTTACAGTTTGGTCCACAGCGTTCCCCGGTCAACCCTGTCGACCGCTGTGAAGAAATCAATGAATGTGAAATACATGGGCGCATCCCCGGACCAAGGATACTTTTCTACAAGTGTTTGTAAGACCGTAATGTTGGTCACTTATCCGTGATGTCATAATCAGTGTTAAATTCATCCCCAAGTTAGTGCTGTTATCTCATCCTGTTTCTTATCCCTCCGCCTCATTCGTTAAATATCCCGCTTCTTCTCCACCGATGCCCTCAAATCCATCATTTCAGCCCTCATCACCTCCCGTCTCGATTACGGGAATGCCCTCTATTCTGGCATCCCCGGCTATGAAATGCGCCGGCTTCAGGCCATTCAGAACCAGGCCGCCCGGCTCATCTTTCATCTTCCCAAATTCTCTCACATCACGCCTGTCCTCAAGTCCCTTCACTGGCTTCCTGTACGCTTTCGTTCTTCTTTCAAATTAGCTTGTCTAGCCTTTCTAGCTTTCACTCACTCTGCCCCTCTGTTTATTGTTTCTTTGATCACTCCCTACACCCCCTCTCGCACTCTTCGTTCGTCCTCTCAACTTCTTCTTCAAGTCCCCCGCTTCCGTAAAGCTCGCATGGGCGGCACCCGCTTCTCGGTGCTGGCCCCCCAGTATTGGAATAGTCTTCCATTTTCTATTCGATCAATTTCCACCTACCCGGCTTTCCGAAAAGCACTAAAAACTTTTCTTTTTCGTCAGGCCTTCCCTGGTTAGTCCCATTGTTTGCAGTGTCGAACCCGTTCACCTTTTGTTTTCCCCTTCCCCCCATCCCCTCCCCCCCTCCCTCCTTTCCCCCCTACCCCCCAGCGCCAGGAAGCCGCTTGGCCACAGTGCGCTTAATTACGTTTCTTTTTCATTTCATTTTCATTTCAAATGGATGACTGTTTCTTGCTATCCTTATGATCAAATAGAATTGATTTTAAGGTCCAATACTTTGGTTGCCAATTTCGTAGGTTTGGATATTAGGTCCTGTCCTCCACCCCAGTCACAAATCCAATTTAAGGACCCAAAGTTTTTCAATCAACAGTGTCTAGCAAATGGACCTTGCTTGAGATCACTTAATTCCTCTGCTCGATCTAGTGACAGGGGCACCCCCTTTAACATTTTCACAGGCCGATTTCCCATTCAGGATGGTGAACTGATAGCACTCAGAATGGCAAGGATGATGTTCACCTGCTTACTCAAGACTCAAGACTCAGTTGGATTCGGAGTACTTTCCTCAGGTTCCATAGCTGTTGTCATTGGCATTCTATTAAATAAATCTTCTCTAGTGTCAGAAATTCCACTCATGTATCAACTTGGATCTTTAAGTACTGATGACCATGACATAAATTCTCTAGAGACGAGTGGTCAACCATTTTTTTTCCAGATTGGAATTCTTTCCTTAAGTCATATAACATTTGTTTGTTTCAGGAAACCTGGAGTGCGAAACCAGTTTTTACATTGGTATTCAAATTATGTTGATCCTGCCATCTGTGGACCGGTTGGCCGGCCCTCTGTGAGCCTTACAATTTGGGTTAGAATTGACCTGGATTGCAAAATTAAATTGCTTAACAATGATTCCCCTGACATCCAGGCTATTCGTCTCGTGCCAAAAGAGAGAGACTAATTGATATTTACAATGTTTAACATATATGCTAGAGGTGTTCGGGGTGGCCTATGGTCCTGTACCATCACTGCACTAGAGGAATTTCCATTAGTACGCCATTCCAATCTGGGTTTGATTGTAGGGGATGATTTTAGTACTAGGTTTGAGCCTTTATGTCAAGATTCAACTTATCTGGTTCACCAAGGTCTTGCACGGGAACAGAGATGCTAGAACCCAAATCCCTTTGAGCAATGTCAGTGGGTCAGGTCTCTGAACCCTCCCTTCATTACTCCCAGGGAAGGGTGTGTGGATAAAATAACAAACAGAGAAGAGAATGGTCCTGCGTTGGTTCCCTCTGGCCTCTGCCTTCTGGTGGCTTGGTAGATGTGTGGAACCTAAAAACAATAACACAACATTACACTCCTACCATCTATTTTATCACTGGTCTATTCTTGAATGCGTGCCTTTTCTCTGCTCACCCACCCTAGTGCTGCTGGACCTTGCCTCTCTTCTTATGTAATGATTAGGCTTCTGCTCAGCTACCAGTTGTCACTAATATAACAATAAACAGCAATGAATTAGTTTGGTTTCTAGTAACTATGGCAGAATTTTACCTATTTATTTTGGATAGGGAAAGTGCACTTACTTCACTGGCATCTGAGTTTTCTGTTAAATGGGATTCTGTTTTAATTGTCTTTCCTTATTTACTTATTTGATGTCTAACTGAAGAATAACTCTGTCTCTCTTTCCTCCCTTGCAGATTCACAGAGTTCCTAGAGTTGTCTCTCAGCTGATATGGTAAGTATTCACCTTTTCCACATTTTTGTCTTTCTTAGTTTTGCACACGTCTTTTAATTTATCAGTATACTGTTTGTTGAACCTCAGTTGCTTTTGAATTAACTAAATATATATATATATATATATACTTATAGAGATAACATTTCTGAATGAAATTGCAGTCTTTCACTTAGCTTGCTTCCTTCCAGCGACTCGCGCTGCAGGCGCCTCTCGCCCGGTCTTGTCCTCGGGGAACTTGAAACCTCTGACGGGGTAACCGGCGAACTCTCCTCAGCTGTTTGACAGCGGCAAGACGTTTCTTCCCTGACGGCCGCTCCTCTACTGCTTAGCGGCGATAACAGTGTCTTTTTTCATGAAGACCGCTCCTCAGCTAGTTAGCGGCTGTCAAGAGGTCTCCGTCTTGAGAAACGGACGCTCGCGATGTTCTTAAGACTCGCGCTTGGCTAGTTTCACCGAGTCTACTTCCGACGTCTTCCACCTTACTCTCCGGATTACTGAAACTTCTCACCACTAGAAAACTACTATGACTAAAATCTTCATAAGCTTGACACGACGAACCTCCTCAGCTAGGGTCTTCAGTGAAGTGCGCGTTTTTCATGACGCTCGCGCTCCACATAGCAATCTCAGCAGCTAGGATCCGAAAGACTAGAACGTCCATTGTCTTCCACGCTGGCCACGACGGCGGCCATCTTGCATCTCCAAGATCGTACCCTGTCTGCCCAAGTGTTTGGAGAACATCTTGATTCACTCCATAACGCAGTTGGGTTGGTAATGACAGAACCCACAGCTTGAGTCCTGACACTTTAGATAACAATGACTTTCTCGATCTAGGCAAAAAGGATGAGATCTGGGGAACACCAAAGCTTGATCTTCCACCAATACTGAGGTGGACGGAGACTGCCCTTCAGTTGAAAGCTCTTATGTTGAATTTTGGTTGACTGCCACAAACGGAAGAGCTCTCTCTGATATGAAGGATGCTGACACATACAATTCACTCCACACAAGTTGAATCGATTACATTTTTTTAGATATTCGTCTCTGTTCATCTCTTGTTGATATGCCCGCTATTTATTGGATTGAGAGTGATAATGATCCATTAAGCCTGTCCCTGAACTCCCTTTTTCTAAATTGAGAACTGATCAACTGTCAACAGTTATAACGAGGGAAGTTATACCAATGAATGATATGAGTTGATTCAAATAGTCCAAGATTGTGGAGACTCCGTCTGTGTTAGATCAAATAAACTTGGACCTAAAAGATTGTGTGGTTGAATTGACCTTCCTGACACCTTCATTTGCAGACAGTTTCAGCTGAAGCCTGAAGCGGGTAGACTGGATATCACTCCTACAGCCCCGCGAGCGAAGCTGGCGATTGGAAGTGTAGAAGGTGAGTCGTTTGTTGAGGTATGTTGGTCCAGCTTCGTGGAGTGCTTTGTGAGCGTGGGTGAGGAGCTTGAAGGTGATTCTCTTGTTGATGGGGAGCCAGTGCAGGTCTCTCAGGTGGGAAGAGATGCGGCTGTGGCGGGGGATGTCGAGGCATGAGGAGGCGTTCTGTATGCGTTGAAGTCTTTTCTGGAGTTTGGCAGTGGTTCCCGCATAGACGGCGTTGCCGTAGTCCAGCCTGCTGGTGATGAGGGCCTGGGTGACCGTCCTTCTGGTTCCGGTGGGGATCCATCCGTAGATCTTGCGAAGCAGGAGGAGGGTGTTGAAGCAGGAGGAGGAGACGGCGTTGACTTGCTGGGTCATTGACAGGGATGAGTCCAGGATGAACCCCAGGTTGCGAGCGTGTTCGGTGGGTGTCGGAGCAGCTCCCAGCGAGGCCAGCCACCAGGAGTCATCCCTGGTGGAGGGTATGAAGCCGAGGATGAGGACCTCCGTCTTTTCCGACTTCAGTTTCAGGCGGCTGTTCTTCATCCATTCCGCTATGGCCTCATTCCTTCGTGGAAGTTGGTTTTGGCGGTGGCGGGGTCCTTGGTGAGGGAGAGGATCAGCTGGGTGTTATTGGCGTATGTCAATACTGTATCAGTCAGCATGATCAGGAAGTCTACTGCTCCGTTAGCCAGATTATCTAAAGTACAAATTCAAAGTGGTTTCAATACTGGGATACCAGTGGAATTGAAGGTTGGTGAAACGGAAAAGATGGCAGACAAGGTCTAGAAGTATCATTGCTATGGTTGATAGTTCAGGTCAGAAAGGATGACGTTTTTAAGGAGGTGTTGAAAAATACAACACAGGAGGATGGATAAGAAAAGTGATGCTGAAGTAAATTGTGCAAACCTCTTGGAAGACTGCTGAAGACTGTCAGTGGAAGGAGATTTATGTGTTAGTAAGGATAAACTGAATCCTCCCATGTGTTCAGGGATAAGATAATAAACATTGCACATGAGGCCATTTAGGAATACATATTAGCAGGTGGAGTGAATGCTGGTGGCCATGATTATCTTAAGAGAATTGTCTGCATTTGTGTTGCATGTAAATTGACTAAATGACTAAATCTCCACCTGTGAGGCAGGTGGAATGTTCAGAGAGAGCATGGCAAAAAATAGGGGTTGATTCATTAGTGCCACACACGCGAGGTACACAATTGTGCAAATTGATCATGTGTCCAAGTGGGTGAGGAGTTAAATGCTTGGCCAAACCTGCGACAGCGACTGTGTTAAGCTGTTTTCAGTAGATGTTTTTATAAAGAAGGAAGCCCCACATTTTAAATTTGGTTTGGTTAGGTATGTTTTAGATAGTTGTGATATTCAACATTCCAGAACTCCCTTCTACTATGCCTAGAGGAATGGCAGGGTATTTAGATGCTGAGTGTGTTCAGGGTACATCAAAGCAACATTGTTGTTGCTAAGTATATGCCAAGCAGACTTACTGGTAGGCCATTTAGCCGATGGACTTGAGTATATATCAGTTCTGTGTCCTGAAGAGAGCCCACGAATAACATTACGTGTTCGAAACACGTTGATGACAACAACACAATCGTACAAGCAAATAAATAGGGCTTGAAGAGCAGGGAACTAGAATAAAATGATTGAATTGATTCCCTGTGTATATGAACATGGCTTTGTAAGGTTGCGTAGCCCATTGATGTAGGAAGTCATATGCATCTTCCTGGTTGGCCAAATGGAAGGCACTGTAAAGGGTCTTACATTTCATAACCCAAATGAGAGGTTTTTAAAATAATTAATTGCTGAAAACAATCAACATGTTTGTTGTTTAGTTTGTGTATATGTATGTTGGGTGAGTAGCAAAATAATGTTTGATGTATGAATTGGGCATTTATGTCTGTCCTGGTATGTTTCTGTATTTGACAATTTTTCAAATTATTCTTTAAAATGTGGAAATGAATATTCATTGATCATTGTTATTAAAGAGAGTGTTCAGAAAAAATAAGTGTGGTAGGGAGTTATCAGTACTGGCATTTTGTCGAGAGTACATTTTCTAAAAGTGGCATTTCTACAATAATAATGAAAAATCCACCTGAACCAATAAGTAGGATTTATCACCACTATTCCGAACATACCAAACATGGCAATGATACTCTTTTCAGATCAGAAATGACCACTTTTGGAATACACAATGTTCTCCTATTAGAGGAGCAGGCCTCACAGCAGTGAGAAACAAAATAGGCTGTTTGTCACTACCAGGACATGCCACACAATAAAGGCACATGGCCTACCTTTTACCTACAAAACACCCTGGCCATAGGGCAACCTCGGGCTACCTTAGGGGTTACCTCTATGTAGTAAAAGGGGACTTTCAGGCTTGGCAAGTATCTTTCAATACCAAGTCACTGTGGCAGTAAACTGCAGTGGCAGGCCTAAGACAGGATTGAAAGGCGACTTCTGTGGGTGGCGCAAGCAGTACTGCAGGCCCACTAGTAGCATTTAAATTACAAGCCCTGGCTATATGGGATACCACTGAACAAGGGACGCAAAGGTAAATTAAATATGCCGAACATGTGTAACCCAATCATACCATGTTTAAAGGAAGAGCACATGCACTTTTGCGCTGATTAGCAGTGGGAAAGTGTCCAGAGTCCTAAAGCCAAAAAAAAGATGGTCAGAAAAACAGGAGGAGGAATGCAAAATGTTTAGGTATAACCCTGGAGAAAGGGCCAGGTCCAACTCTAATAAGAGAAACTAATTAATTTTATTGAAACCAATGTTGCATTGGTCATTTGTCACATTGGGATTAACAGACTGGGCAATGTCATGCTAAAACATTTTGGACATTAATTTAGTTGAATACTTTTGACAAGCTTTTCATCATTAAATATTATTTTTCTCAATAATCAAGAATCTATGTAACCAGAAACAGGTCTAACTGCTGTGAGAAAGGTTCTCTTTTTCAGTGGTCACTCTCATTTGTAGTTGATTAGTATGGCTGTTTTTTTGAAAATTTGTGATGGTATCGATGGAACATATCGACTGAGATCTTAAGCCTGTTGGAACATTGAATACAGTGTGTTTAAGTGGTTTTCCCTTTAAAGCCTATATGACATGTCTTCACAGTCAAGTCTTCACATCCTTTTATTCTTTCATACATACATTACATCATTTATGAATGAAACCTAGGACATGTCTCAGCTAGATCTGATTTACTTTGCTTTATTGGTTGACATGCACTTTCTATGTGCTAGTCAATGTTGGCCAAAGCAAAGAATCCCTCCAAAAATGTAAATCTTGCTTTTTTCAAGATTTGTGTTATAAAATGAACAAGTCTATCATATTTAGTAGCTCTGCAGGCTTTCTTTCTGTTAGTAAGTGGCCTTGACGTTTACCCCTTTTTCTGCCCTTTTCTTATAGAAGATTCATTATTTATGCATTTAACTATAAACAGATAAATGGATAGATGGAGTAAGAATTCAGTTTATATCAATTGATAGGTGTTCACTATTTTCAGTGTGTAGCCTGAAGCTACTGGTATTGGTGGTAAAAGAGTGGGAGACATTCAAATGTAGTGGCCGTTGATGTCCTCTCATTGGGTGGATACTTTTTGCACTTTCACCAGATCAAGATTTCTACCTTCAGGTTTACTCTTTTTTGTGGTGCTCAAAATCTTCCAGCAGGGCAAACCTAGAACTGCATCCAATGCAGTCCTTTTCAAGTATTGCTGAAGCTCCAGAGGACTTGGAAGTCCGAAGAGTTTCTAAGTCACAACTTTTAAAAGTTTCTAGAGGGCTAAAACTCACTCCAGCAGAAAGCAACAGCAAGATTCAGTCCGGGTGCAGTTGCTACTATTCCACTAGGTGCTTCAGGAAAAAAGGCCGCTTGAAGCTTGTTGTGTCCTTGTATTCACATAGAAGGTTAGCCAACTGATCCTTGGATTCAGCCTAGTCCTGGGGGGTGTAAGTGGGAGCAGGTTCAGCCCTTCGGGCCTCCACATAGCTCTCAAACAGCAATACAAGTCTTCTGTTCATCCACAGTTCCAAACAGTGTTCTGATAAACTATGGGTAAGGTGCCATTTTGTAGGATTCAGTAGCAGTGGATACTTCCTAGCCAATGAGGGAAAAAAGATCCCAAGAGCAAAGCTTCCTATCTATATTGCAAATCCTGTTTAACCTCCTGCATAAAAATCCCTCATTGCACTATTTTAAGTAATTTACAAGATGGTAACATCTTTCTGTCCTGGGTGCTGGATGTGGTGCCAGCCAGGGGTGTGTTTATGGAAATGAGAAGTTCGCTCCTTTTCAGCTACACCAAACTGGCTCTGGGACCAGCTTCCTGTCCCACTAGGCTGGTGCCAAGCTGGCTACAGAGAGATCAGGAAATGAAAAGCGTCTCTTTCCCAGATTTCCCCTTAACATACAACTATGAACCCTCCCCAGCTGCCTTTCCTAAGGTTATATAAGTCACACACCTTGGTGTCCCTGCCAAAGGCCCTAAGCAGATGTTTCTGCTCTGGCAGCATCTTGCTAAGGGGAAGCACGGGACAGCCGATGGCATTATAGTGCTCATTAGCCAACTAATGGTATAAGCAAAGAAAGTATACATTTTTTAAAGAAACGTTTCCTAAATATTTATTCAAAATAAGACTTCATCACTGAATTGTATTTTTAATAAACATTACAAATAGTGTTTGAGTTAATCTAGTAGATTGCCCCAAACCAAAGTAAGAAGACTTATGATGTTATTCTGAATTGTATTTTTTTCTCATATAAAAGCTTCAGCCCTGCACAAGGGGACTAGTCACTGTGGGTACATGCCAAAACTAAATTCTTGCAAGTACCACTTTTAAATATGAGGCACCCTATCTTGTGGGCTACAGGCCTACATAGGGGTGAGTAATCAAATATTTAAATGTAGGGTTCTTTCCTGTCACGAAGGCTTATTTTGACAGGTTTGTCTGCAGGTGTAAAAGCTGCAGTAGTCCGGCTACCTAGGCTTGAAGGCATGTTTTCTTTGTTACTCTAGTGGATAGCACAATAAGTGCTGAAGTCCACAGGTGACAATCTAACTTCCTATGCAATTAGTGTAATTTCCTGCAGCATATACTGTGGCCCTTGCATGAACCAAATTATTTACATTCAGGATTAGCCTATTTTACAAAGTTTTAGGGGTCAGAGTACATACACCGTGGTCTCGGCAACAGGTCCAAGTCAACCGTGAATAATGCTACTGATTGACGCTTTACTTTTTCCTGGCACTTTTTGCTTTGAATGTTTAAAAAATCATATATTTGCTTCCACTTATTGAATTTTGTCATTTTGGTATTATTTTGCTCATAAAATATTAATAATTTTGCTACTTTTAGAAATTGGTGGCAGTATTGTTAATGAGTTGTAGTTTGACTTAACTGTTGTGTTACTACTAAATACTTTACACATTTTCTTAAGGTAAGCCTGTCTGCTCTGTGCGATAGCTAGCATGGGATGGAGCCCAGGTTTAAAATACTGAAAATATGTTTTACCGTGACAAGTTTGTGGCCATCATCCTTGTGGCAAACTCTCATTCACCCCAGTCAGTACTCCAGTTGCTGACACTAAGGGCTGGAGAGATCTTTCAAACACTTTCAGAATCAAGGTGGCCAATGACAACCAATATGACACTACCATCAAATCCTGGGGTGAAATAGAAAAACTTCAGTGTTCCTCTAGGCAGCAAACATGGAGATACATGCTATCCTGATGTTACCGATGGTACAGGTCTGGTTTATTGTGTTGTGTTTTGACATTTTTTAGCTGTTTGGTTGCTGCTACTTTACCAATTTTCCTTCATTAAGCCTGTCTATTCTGTGCCTGAGCTAATAGGAGCTTAAGCCCATGTTTAAATTATTGAAACTGTATTTTACCCTGATATGTTTGGCTACTCACCCCAATTAGTAACCCACTTTTTTACAGCCGTCATCACCAATTGCTCAAATGTTAAGCATGGTTAGTACTCATGTTGTATGCTTTAATACAGGAGACCGGAGGAACGCTGACAACTATTTGGGGAATTTTAGTTTGAAATATATTTGGTTTGAAAGTTGCAGTAAGTGTAATTTATTTTTAAATTACTAAACGTTTTTAAAGGATAAATAAAATTCTTTGTTATAAACTTGATCTAGCTACATCTTTGAACCTGGCCACTACCTTTGCCTCTGGCCGAATAACCTCAGCCCTAGAGCCAAGCCACAGTAATGCTATGATGTGGTAATAGAGTAAGTTAGAATATAAAACGTATTTGCCTGAACTAAATGCTTTAACAGTAAGGGTATTTGAAGTAAAACTGATTGCCTAGACTGGGCAAGAGCAGAAATAGAATACTTTGGCAATCATTACAGCTTTATTTCTACTTTATTAAAGTGGATATTACTTTGCGAAATTGCCCTGAAAATACAGATTTCTCCTTTTTTATTCTTCCTAAGTTGTTTAGTATGTGTAGGCAGTACAACAACATGACAAGACAAGCTTTAGAAATGTGACAACTATAGATCTTCAAAAACAAAACTTTGATGGCTTTGCAGGTTTGGAGGTGATAGCACTAAAAGTAGTACCCAATTATCAATTGATATAAACTGAATACTTACTCCATCTATCTATATATCCGTTTATAACCTTAGGGTCACATGTACAATGGGGTTGCAATGTACTTGCCTCATCAATATTTATGAGGCAGGTCGCAATTTGCAACCCATGGGAAATGGGCAATAACACAGGGATGGTGGTCTACTGTGGACAGCAGAACACCATGTCTGTGTTTGCTTTTAAATAAATCAACTTTTTTCTTTTTGAAACACAGCCTATTTTCTTTAAAGGAAAAGGGGATGCATTTCAAAAAGAAAAGTGAAAAGTTCCTGTTTCATTTTTTAAGAGGTGTCAGTGTTCCATGCTCTTACAGCATGTTGTTGCTGCCTGTCACAAAGGGGAAAAGGTTTCGTAGGGATCCCTTCCAGTTTGCGACTGCCTTACCACCTTCTTTAGTAGGAGGTAAACTGTGATTGTTTTGCAACCGCATTCCGATCGCAAAACTGTTGTACATCCCCCTAACACTCGCTATTAGGAGGGGATGCCTTTGGCAAGCCCCTTCCTAATAGCGACTCACAAACCCTATTTTGCAAAATAGGATTTGTAAATTGTAAAATGCAAGGGCCATTTGCACCTGCACCTGGTAAAATGTGGCGTACATCTGGCCCTATATGTATAACTAATGAATCTTCTCTAACAAAAAGGCAGAAAAGGGGTGAACTTCTGGGGCGCTTTTACAAGAGAAAGAAAGTCTGCTATGCTATTAAATATGATAGACATGTTCATTTTAATTACACTAATCTTGACAAAAACGAGATTTAAATTTTTTTGAGGGATTCTTTGGCTTTGGCTCAAACAAAGTGCATGCCAACCATTAAACCAACGTAAGCCAGTTCTAGCTGACACATGTCCTAGGTTTCATTCATGAATTATTTCATGTATGCAGGATAGAGGGATGTGAAGACTTGACTTAGAAAGCATGACATATAAGCTTGTAAGAGCGTAGCCACCTCCTCCTACTCTGCTCAGTGTTCTCAGGGGCTTAAGATCTCAGTCGATATGTTCCATTAATCCCTTCACAAACCTTTGCTCAATCCAATCGATGAGAATTAAACTTCTTTTAGCTGGTTTCTAAGTACAGCAACTGAGCCTTAGCCACACACTAGTGACCTTGTTATTCCAATTTTATTGAATCAAATAGTGGGTTGTAACAAACAGTCTATGGGCTAGATTTGTTTAGGTAAGGGAAATTCCTAAGGATACTAGCTATGTGAAAGGCATACAGCCCAGAACCCCCTACCCAGACAAGTCAATCTTCATTAGGGATGAAGGAGACTTGAATGTCTCTGGGTTGTTTAATACTGGATATCACTCAATGGAAGGAAAACAGACCTATTTACAGTTCACAGACTCTGGACCACCCATCCTCGGGACAGGGATTATTAGCACTTCTGTGCACCTTGCAGCTATGGCTACACTTAATATCTGGTTAAATAACAGTGCATTTTCTAATTGGTTTTTAAAGGGTCCTCTGAAGCTGTTTGAACCCTGATAAAGTGGTCTAGGAGGCCCTACCAAATAATCTAAACCCGGTGAAGCCAGTCATGTGGGTTCAGAGCGCACTAGTTTGTTAAACCCCGGAATATAAAGAGTATGATAATATTTGTCAAGGGCAATTCCCATTCTAATCATTTCTCTATCCACTTACAACAGCTTTGCTCTGTCAGCAATAAAGCTAAGTTAGGATTTCCAGAAATCAATGAAAATGGTTAAATTTTCTTAGCTTAGAGTACTGTGTCTTCAGAGTATTCTTGTAAGCTTTATGGTAGGGTCATTACCTGGATGGTTTGTAATCACTTTATGTAAATCTCTGAAGGGGTCTAACAGAGGAGTTGCGGGGGCATTTGTGTACCTACAACAACACCCTGTTCTAGTGATTTCCAGATTAGTGTGAGCGTTCTCACTCAAGTACCAGATTGTTGTTGATAGAGCTCACAATCTGATTATTCTTTACACAACATATTTACCGATTCAGACAAAGAAGCCTGAATGTGCACTTTGCACATGTTGAGAAAAATAACACAGGAACTGCACCGTAAAAGCATGCTTAAAATCGTAGTAGTATAGAAAAATAAATGCACAAAGACTATTATGCTCACTAATAGGGTGTTCTAACAGATTACTTATGAAAATGATAATTTTGTATGCTTTCACTGGCAAAGCTAAGCAACTTATTGATGTGACTTAGCATTTCTATTGACTTTCATTGTAGTGCACCATGAAAAGAATTTTGGGCAAATGTTTAGTAGAAAACGCTAGATAGCAGATATTTTCATAGATATTTTCAGTAGTGATACTAGACCTTGTAGACTAGTGGAGAAATGTGGCTCAAGTGGAGAAGTGTGGCTCAATGGTTAGAGCAGCAGACCCTGATGCAGAGGTCTAGCCCGGGACCAGGGTTCAATTCCCCGCCTCGGGGCGTCTTGGGCTCAAAAACTCCACGGACCTGATAATTCTCGCCTTGGTGCCTATTCCAATCATGGAGTCCTACTCTACAACTCTGGGCAATAGCTTGCTTAATCTCCACAACAGCCCCCACAACGCTAAGGATGCCTGGCCTCCACCTTGGGGGTGCCCAGTAGTAGACACCTCACAGTGAAAGCCAGGATGGGTTCCACAGCGGTATTCGTACAAGCGCCTTGAGACCCTTGCGGGTGAGTAGTGCGCTATACAAGTATCAATTTACATTTTAGACCTTAATAGGGTCATAATTATGTGAAAGCAATTTTAGTAAAATTAATTTTAAGAATAATTTGATTGTATATATCTGGAGAAAATTTGTGGTAGTAGGCCACATACAGCTTTAGTCCTTCTTGAATAATCACTGACAATTTTACTATTGTTTCTTTGCATGAGTTACTTGACTTATCACAACATAAATGCATTTATTTTTGCTTTTTGCTTTAGAACATTTTGAATGCTGTTAAGAGAAACAAGCCATCATTCTGCCTTTGATGGTGGTAGGAATCTGTAACTTATAGCTGATGTGAATGTTTTCTAAAAACTATCCTCTTCTGAATTAGAAACTTTGACTAAATGTGTGGTTTCATACTACGTACTGTAAGACTTTTGACTGAAATGCTTAAAATGTTACTTATATGCATTGACTTTGGATCATTAATACAATAACCAAATTATCTAAAACTGCCTGAGTCTATTATTGTGTTCTAAAATTCGTTCTTTAAAACTGTGCTTTTGAACTTAAATTCTGAAGGCGTAATAGAGAGTATGATATACTGTTTTCAGTACATTAAGTGCTTTTATTCTGTGTTGTGACTGCAGAACTCTTCGTTTGTATGATCCAAGTTAGACTGAACTTCTTCAGGAGTTTGAGTCCACCCATCGCAATACTGTATTTCTATAGCATGGTTTTGAGAGTGGTGTATTTGAGCATAATCCCGAATTTGTGAGTTGGCTACTAATTAATGTTCCTTATTGGAGGGTCAACGTGGAGTTTGGATACCCTAATTCCCACCTCTCAGTATCAGCAGAGACAGATTCATCAGAGGACCATCACCTCTGTGTTAAAAGGTAGCGATGCAAGCTGACTAATTGTTAAGGGCCCAGTACGGTTACAGTAGTGAGTTTGGAAAACAAAATGCTTTCACAGGATCATTTTTAACTTGGGAACCTCATAGCATTCTCTCAGGGTTAGGATTCCCATGCTACCCCGAAAATATTCTATCTAGGTATGCCATATTTAATTTATGAACTCTTTATCAATGCATATTTTGGGCAAGAAGTGTAAACTTGGGGTAGCAAGGAAGTGAGTTTTTCCACCTCCATTGCTCTACGATCCCACCTTCATTTTGTACTGTAGTTGCTGTCTGAATCAGTAATGGCGCTATTTACCTATTCAATGGGAGTTTCAAAAACTCTTACTTTATTACGAGTCAAGTCCTTTTTCTAATTCCTACGACAGGTGCTATTTTCAACATTAAAAGTTGGCATTCAGCGAATAACATCTGAGGGAGTAGGCAGTGGTTATCTTGATTGCTCTCTTCTGGCAAAAATAACAGAAAACACCAATCACAAGGTGAAATATGTCCATTGAGGATTTATTCCTACATTGTAAATGTCGTAAAATGCCCTTTTGGAGATTAGTAGCAGATTAATTAATGGTTCACGACTACAATTGCAGTCGCAAACCATTGCACAGTCAGGGATGTTACACCGGACTGCTCAAACGCACGAGGTGATGAACTTGCAGAGTTCTTCTCCAATAAGATCAAGGATATCTACAATTCCTTCCCCGTCCCCAGCCCATCCATCAATCAGCGGCTTACATAGCACTCCATGTCCGGTGAGCACTTTCGCAGGGAAATTCCCTTGATAGACATGGACACCCTAATGAATATGTGTGCCTCAGTAAAATCTGGCTGTCCCAATGACCCAGCACCTCCCCAATTTTTTAGTAAGGCTGGGGATACAATTTTCCCAGTATTGCTGAAGTTGATAAACTCCTCCATTTCAACCGGACTAGTACCCCCACTCTGGAAACATGCCATGGTGAGGGCACTATTGAAGAAACCCAGTCTTGACCCTGATACACTTGGAAATTATCAACCTATTTCTCTTCTCCCCGGGATCAGCAAAATGCTAGAAAAGCATGTCAACTCAGTTCTCTCTGCTTTTCCAATCTAATAATATACTCCACCCATCTCAAACCGGATTTCGCCCCGAACACGGGACTGAAACCGCATTACTCGCAGTGGTTGAAAAGGCCAAAATGATCCTAGACAAAGGAGGATCAACGGTAATCATCTTCTTGGACCTCAGTGCTGCCTATGCCACTGTTAACTACGACAACCTGATCCACAGATTGAGGAATATTGGTCAATCAGGTAGTATCATCGCCTGTTTATAGTCCATCCTCAAGGACAGGAGCTTTCAAGTATTTGAAGGGGGATAACTCGTCAGATCAAACCCCACTTGGCTGCGGCGTCCCCTAGGACTCACCCCTAAGCCCAAAAGTTGTTCAATATCTACATGAGCCCGCTGGCACAGATTGGCCTCCCCTTTGGGATAGACATTGTTACGTACGCCAATGACACCCAGTTAGTGGTGGCCCTAAACCACCCAGGAGCCACCTCATCCAGTCTAGGCCCCTGCCTGAAGAGAGTCGCCAAATGGATGGAACTCTCCTTCTTCAAACTAAATGGAGATAAAACAGAGCTCATGATGCTGGGCAACTCACCCATTTCTGGCCTCGGCCTAGCTTGGCCAAGCTCTCTCGGCTCCCCATCCACACCCAAAAATCTGATCAAAAGTCTAGGCATGTAGCTATATCAGTCACTCACTTTTGATCATCAGGCAGCTAAACTGGCAGCATCCTGCTATGGCATCCTGCGGATGCTCCGTAAAGTTCTTCCGCTCCTCCCTTTTTCAGCAAGAAGACTCATGGTCCAGAATTTATTCCTCCCTCACCTCAACTATGGAAATATTCTGTATTTAGGAGCTCCTAGGGCTACCTCAAATAAACTGCAAGTCATCCAGAATTGGGCAGAATGGATGCTTTTTATGATTCCCAACAGCCACTCCGCAAGGCCTGCTCTGAAAACCCTGCACTGGCTCCCAGTTGCAGACAGATTAAAATACAAGTCTCTACGTATTGCCCACAAATCTTTCTGGAAGAAAGCCCCCCCCCCATCCTCCAAGCCATCGTCTCCCCTTACCACCCTAATAGACTCCTTCGTTCATCCTGTCTCTACCTAGCTGCAGTACCGAAAATCAACAGGATGAGAAGTGGTGGTCGTTCCTTCTGCTTTACCTCTGCCAAGCTCTGGAACACGCTCCCCCTCCACCTCGGATCAGAACCAAATCTCCTTCCTTTACGTAAACTTTGGGAAACTTGTTATTTTCAAAACCCCTCCTGTTAAGCTGTTGTGACCTGCCTCTCTCTCGGCTAGCTCTAGGACACTTTCGGGTAGCCATGCGCTCTATAAATATCCACACCATAACAGTGAATCACATAAGACAAAAGAATGCCTATTACATGTCCCATTTCCTTTGAAATTTGGTATATGTTTTAAACTGCACTGTGTAACTCAATGTGAACATTTTACATTGTAATCAGCAGTGACAAAGACTGGATTTGTAAATTGTAGGCCTTACAACTGCAAAAGCACTCTGTACATCAGGCCCTAAGTTTGGTTTGGAAAGGAATTAGTGATTTATCTAAGGAAGGTACAGGAATATTGACGCCCACTCAATTTCACCGCCACTCACCTGCTTTACAGGAACAACAGAAAGAGTAATAGCAATACCCAATATGAGATATTTTTAGGTCTCCGACTGCTTATCTTAGTGGTTTGATGACTAAAGCAAACAACAGTTAAAGGTGGAAGAAGTATCTGTCTCTTTGGTATAACTTGAACAAAAGTAAATACTTCTCACACCTTGGATGATAACTATAAGACAGAAGTCTGATATTATTGATGAGAACTGCACAAATGTCAAATCTGTCAAGTGTCACTCTCAGGAACTGCTATCAGGGGGTCCAAGGCTTGCAAGGCATCAAAGTAGGACATTCAGGTAGAATATTTTCTTACATAATGGCCTGAATGTTGGCTCTACATTTTGGCTCCACAGTAAGGTTTATTCTCTTCTAAAAATAAGTTATAATGAACAGCAGATATGTTTTCCACTAGCATGAACTTCTGATGAGTGCTCATTAGAGGCATCTTCTCAAACCCCTTGTGCATTGCAAGAAAGAAGATTTCTGCTTATTTCTCACAGGCCTGAGAATTTAGGCCTTATAGGATTTATGATTCAGGAGTATTTAGGAGTTTTCTATATTCATGAGTTAACAACAATATAAAATGCTTCCAAATAACTTTGTAGTTACTTTAGTACTGGCACAATTAGTGCTGCTGTCTACTAGTGACATTTAACTTACGTACACTGGGTTCCATGTAAATTAAATTTGTCAGTTAGGATTTTCAAGCCATTTCAACAAGTTTTGAGGAGCCAGAACACATGCCCTGTGGCCTGGTAAGCTAGGTCCCATTGCACAGCATTCAAATACCTGCAGCATGAGTCCAGAAACAATTGGGGTAATCATGCAAAAATAGGTCTTTTCTTACAGAAACAATGAGAAGCCCTGACTTGAAAGAACGCTATCTCACATTGCTAACGTGAATCTAGTGACTGTGATTTTTGCATCCAGGGTACCTGCCATATGAAGGTCCCAGCTATAAGATGGCCCACAAAGTACCACTGCTTGGTTGTTTCTTTCTTTCCCCACTATACTAAAAATCTTAGTTGGGCAGCTTGAAAGCACGTTGTAATGCCAATTGCCAATCCTCCTTGTGCTGATGCCTGATATAGAATTTTAACAGTGATGCAGAGAGCTTTACCTTGCCACATGTAGGAGCGTATTAACCCCTGGAGTTGCTTAAGGATTGTGGGGGAAAACAGAAGAAATAAAGGAAGTAATAAAGCATCTGTGTCAGGATTCAAATTTTGACCACTGCGATCCTTCCTAGCCATGAAATTTGCTTAGTGTACCATCACTGAAAGCCCTGTCTCCTCTCTTTAATGCCCTTGAATTAATTTAGTGGCAATACCTGGGTGGTGGTGCGGCATATATAGGACCAGGAGTCATGGCAGAGCGCAACACGTGATTAGGCTTGTGCCAAGAGAATCTTTCCTGGAGAAAATGAGGGACCCCCCTGATGTATGGCTTTATGGACCATGCACAGGGATTTTAATTTTAACCTTTTGACACAGTGCAGGGCATGAGGGTGTCAGAAGAAGAGTACCAACAACAAGACAGCGCTGGCTTAGCAGCAGGAGTCTGAATGCTATAAAGCGGTTTCATCAAGTAGTCAGGTGCAGCAAACAGTTACATTAGTTCAAATGGCTCAATATAACAGACATGACTATCATTGGGTTGAAATGAGATGGAAGAAGTGGCACACTTTTGCAAAGAAGTTGTATCAAGCGGAAGGCAGGCGGGACGTCTGCCACTGACTCCCGCTGCCAGAAACCATCCTGCTGCGACGTTCTGGGTCCCTGTGAGCCGCGGACTCGAGCTCACTGACCTGTCGCACCAGAGACCGGCAGACACAGCCCCTGCCCACATGCTCTAATTGTCTGTCGAGTGTGAGGCGGAGGCCGGTTGGAAATCGCAGTGAAGCTACCGACCAGGGAGCGGTGTCATAGACGTCACCCAGAGCGTGCAATAAGCCGCGGACAGAGGCGGTGCCGACAGCTGCTGGCGCCACAGTAGGGAGAACAGTGGATGCTATGCCGGGCCGGAAGCGGCCTAATTCAATCGCAAAATACTGAGATTGGTGAGACGGCAGGGGGTCCCAAAAGTGGCTGTGGATGTGACTGGGTTCTTTTTCCCCCCACCGCCCCCGGTCTTCCAATCCTGGTGAACTGCCCGACTGATCTGGGGAGGGCTAGATCGCTGGTAAGGAACCTGCCCTTCCTCCATTTCCTTGGGCCGTGGTGAGCAAGGGGGGAGTGGCAGGGGTCGCAACCCAGGAGCCACCGAACAGCTGAGCCCTTCCTCCAACCTGCTTATGAGTCATGGCGACGGCCGCGAACGGCGTTGAGATCCCTTCTCCTGCCTGTGGGACTGGGAGCCATCCAGGCAACAGAGATTGTCGGCCATCCTACTGAGAAAATTGCTGGCATCCCTGGTGGCTATAGGTGTACTGCGGCAGTGCCTGGGGACAATTGCTTTCACCTCTTGCCATCAATGGTGCTGCTGATTGAGCACTTGAGATACGTGTGACACCTGGCGACAAACAGAGGAGACCTGGATCTTGCCCTCGCAATGCATCGAAACACAACTGGCACTGGGAGCAGAGGCCCGCAAGACGAAAATGGAGAGGAAAACAGCTGTGCAAAGGGGTCAAAGTCGTTGCAAGCAAACAGACTTGATAGTTACACCATCCCAAGGACATGCTCCAGGGCCGCCAATTTGGCGGCGACACCCACAGCGAGCATGGAAGAGAAGACCAAGAGTTGTCACTGAAAGATATCATGAAGGCGATTACCAGTGGCCAGACTTCCCTGGAACATAAAATGGACACCATTGCCATCGAGGTTAACTTGATCCAAGCCGACCTCACAAAGTTTAACGAGAAAGTCAAGCAGGTGGAGCTCCCTACTTCTAGCCTCGTGGGTGACGTCACCCAGCTTCAGGGTGAGATCCAAGAAATGCAATTATTTTGTTTGGTCACAGAACTCAAGCTAGATGATTATGAGAGGCGTCTTCACCACAACAACCTACGCATTTTGGGCGTGCCGGAAAAGGCCGAGGGTCAGGCCCCAGATCTTTTTGTGGAATAACTTACTTTAAAACATCTTCAGCCGAAAGGCCTCAGCAAATTCTTTGTCATTGAGAGGGCACATAGGGTCCCCGGAGGTCACCCCAAACCAGGGCCCCCCGTGCCCTATTCTAGCCAGAGTACTGAATTTCTGGGACAGGGATGTAATCTTTCAAAACTCCAGAATGGAGGTAAACATCTCCTTTTTCCCAGACTTCGAGTGCAGAAGCAGAGGCGGTCGTTCATCACTGTGAAGCAGAGGCTCAGAGAAAAGGGACTGGCTTTAATACCAGACGAAACAGGCGACATGTGAGCACAATGCTGGAGATACTGTTGCTTCCCCGGCCCATGACTGACGAAACCGAAGTGGATATGATGACTTCTCAACTGGGACCGCTTCCATCTGCAGAATGGGACAGGTATCAGGCTGCATGGCGGCCGAACCTCAGGGGGACTTTTCCCATCTAAAGACGGACAATTAGAACTATATATGTGCCTCACCTTGGAGATTCTATCATTTCTATCCATTTTCGGGGGGGACAAGGACACTGATTGCCACATCCTTATTTTATCTGCATTTAGTTCTCCTATTGGGCGACAGGCAGTCTGCAGTTTTTTATGGGTAGTTTCACGCCCAGAGTGCAGGGTAGCAGGGAGGGGGGTTGTTGGGTGGGGGACTTGTCTTGTTTTATTGTCATGTTCTTGGCATCGGTACTCGAGTTTGATTTCGCCACAGAGGACTCTGATACTCACAAAGCGTATATTGGGTACACGGGGGGACATGGATGTTAAATGATTGAGTTGTAATGTTAACGGGCTTGGGGACAAAATCACAAGCAGTGTAGTTCTCCAACATATCAAGCGGCATGCCCTGGATATTGTCATGCTCCAGGAGACCCACTTGATCGGAAACTTATGTGAGGCACTGAACAGAGGGGGGTACAAGATGGACGCACATGCAGGATTTACCTCCGGTTCCGGAGGTGTAGGCATCATGGTCAAAAACATGTTCCCCCTTGCCATAAATTCCACATGGACCGACACCCAGGGTAGGTACATGGGGGTTTCACGCACATGGGAGGGCCGCCCCACTACCTTCATGTCTATATAAGTCCCTCCAAGCCTGCAGAGTACCACCTTTGCAGACCTGGGCTCGATCCTACACACTTTTCCAGATAGCCTATTGGTCCTTGGGGGCGACTTCAATGCAGTAGTTTCGGGCACCCTGGACCGATACCACTCAAGGGAGGTGGGACCCTCTTCTCGATGGCTGCCTGACTTCCTTGAAACTGGGACTGGTGGATGGGTGGACAACATATCATCCAGATCAGATACAACACACCTTTCACTCTGGGGCGCACCATATCCTCTCCCGCTTGGACCATTGCTTAGTGCCCGCGTAACAAGCCGCATACATCCACAAAATCAAGCAGTTAGCTAGGGGCATCTTTGACCACTCACCGGTATGGATCCATATAGTCCTTAATCAGGTTAAAATGGGAAGAATAACGGCAATTAACCCTTGGTACCTACGTGATCGACAATCCGTAAAACCCTTATCAAAGCCTTGGGCGATTATTTTTCTTACAACGTGGGGTCCGTGTCCTCATTCCAGTCATTATGGGAAGCATTCCAAACTGTAATTCGGGGTCAGGCTTTATCGCTGATCTCTGGTAAAAAGAAAGATAAAAAAAAGGGCTCCTGGACATTGAGGCTGAAATCTATGGACTGGAGAGGGACTTGGAATCTGGTGTGACGCCGGAGAAGCTTCATTTACTGAGCCTGAAGCAGTATGACTACAAAGCTCTGCACTCTGCTAAATACTGGGATTTGCGCTCCTCCTCAACGGCTCCTTACCTAAAATCCTGGTCTGAATATCCCCCGCGTTGCTGGACTTGAGCTTTGCTATTGCCTTCCCACCTGCTTTGTTGATTGCCTTCGTGATTCCAGCCTTCGGCCCAACCTGCACCTATCCCCGTGGATAAGGATGCCGAAGCACAAGCAATTGAAAACCCCTAAAAATGCAGCCGATCCATCATGTTCGACTATTGATGCTTACTTGGTTAAGGCGGTTAGCTCCATCAATGTTGAAATTAACAGGGTAGAGCGCCGCCTATAATTAGGAGTGGGCACTGGGTTAGAGGACACACACGTCCCAGAGGTAGAGGCCACAATGAATACTGTTCAAGAATTTATCTACCTTGCAAACCCGGTAACTCCTGCCCCCGACCAAGATCTATCATCGTAAATTGAGGCTCCACGATCACCATTACTTAGTGGCTCACCAACCCCAAAAAGGAAAAGGAATTGCAGGAAAGACCAAGCTAAACCTGGAACTAATAGTAAAACTAAAAAAGGCCCCCCTTTGAATCCTACTAGTAAGGTACCCGAGAAAATCCCTGACTCAATCTTATGTCTGATGAGCAAGTTACTTATATTGTAGCCCTTATAACACAAACAATGGAATTAACCATCATCATCATCAAAATTACTTTATTCGGCATTAAACAAAACCATAAAAAGTACAATGTTAAAAAAGCATCACAGACAATTTAAAACCAAGCTAAAAATCTATATACAATCAGTTCATGGAATGGGACTAATTCACCAAGAAAATCATCTTAAAGGACTTGTATGAGATGTCCTGGGTGAGAATGGGTCGACAAAAATTCAATGACAAGTTACATTTAAAATCTGTCAGGTTAGAGCACAAATAAGTAATTCATATGTGCTGAGGAGATGCCCACCCTTTTTCTAGAATAGAGGTGTTGAAATCAAGAACATTTACCCCACGCCTCTGGTGTTTCTGAGTCTCACAGCTGATCTTAAAACATTTACAGTACAAAAGAGTGTTAGAACCTCTATGGACAGTTTCAGGAACAATAGGGCCACCTTTGCCTGTTTGAACCGGGCATTCTTTAAAATACTTTTTAAAAATAACTTCCTAGGAAAGGCATAATGAGGGCATAATAAAACAAAGTGAAGCGTGTCCTGCGGAGACCGTTGGTCGCAGCCGCATGGACCCTTCATCTCTAATAATGGTGTGTACCCAGCGAGAACTGCCAAGATATGGTGGAGCAGGTTCAGCCTGAATGGGGTCATTAGAAATCTATCCTGTGCATTGTGAATATGGGACAGATACGGTTCCATGCCCAAGCACGATTTGGCTAACAGGTGAGCTCTCACCGATGGTTTGGTCAGCTCCCTGTCTTCCCTTATTGATGTCACTTGCGTTAAAAATTCTGTCTTAATGAGGCCCTTGTCCCGGGGTAGCAGTTTTGTCAGGTGGTTAAAGTATTCAGCATAGCCCAAGCCCGTCAGAGTTTCCCTCACGTTTTTGAGCCAAGGATATTTCGACCCCGGTCCCGGGCAATGCAGTCCATTATTATCTGCTTACTTAGTGAGGCTTCAGGGTTTGTCCATGTTATGATCCAACATGTGAGGGGTTTAAGTTGCAACCTGTCACTAATGTGGGTGAGACCCAATTCCTCATGGACGATATGGGAAGATGTGCTCTGGGGGACTTTCAATACCCGTTTCAAGTATTTGTTTTCTTCAGTTTGAAGCTTCTGTGAATCAATAAAGCCCCAGACCTCACTGCCATACAAAACTTTGGCACATTTTATAGAACTATACAAATTCAATATTTGCTCCGGGGACCAACGGCCTACCAGTTCGGCCAATCTTATTAATGTCTGTCCCACTGTGATGGCATTATAAAAGTTAATAAAAGTTAATTTAAGACCCTTGTTACGATACCTGGTCCCTTGCATAAAATCCGAGTCCCAGCCCATGTCGTCCCATCTCCCTTGTAATCTCAAATCCACATATGTGATCAGACAACCCTTGGCTGCGCCCCGCGGCTACCTTGCGTGCAGGAACAAAGAACATTTTGTATCCTTCCAGGGCAGGTACACTGCTATTTACCTCACACGTTTCCTGTAGGCAAATGATGTGAAATTTCTTTATGTAGGCTAGCCAGTCATGTTTTTTTATTTTGGAGAACAGTCCCGCTATGTTCCAGGAGATTATCTTGATGTCTCTAGATCTTGGGCTGCCTGGGCTTTCAGGCCTGAGACAGGTGTGCGGTTTGGGGGATTCAGCGGGTGTTTGGGAATTTCCCACTGGGTCCATCCCACTGTACTCTCCATGTCCAGCAAGAAGAATGGGATCGCTAAGCTTTGGTATGACTATCCCTCCTGAGTCTCCATTAGGGGGCAGACCCTACCGTATGACACCATTCCCAAGTGAGAGCCCGCAGGTCAGTCAATCTATTTCATTTAGGGCTGAGACACTGTTAAGAGGTGTGTACCGGTTAGTTAGCGGGACTGTCCAACCGTCCCAGTCTGGTCCGGGTAAATTCCGCCTATAGTCATCTTGGTTTTTCACATGCATCATGTCCCTGTAGAAAAAATCCAGGGGGAGCATTCTGATACTTGACCCACCCTCAGCCTGATACGGCCCTTGGCGTTGGTTAGAAAAAAGATCTGTTACCAGCTCTGGATACCTTAAGTTTAAAATCACACAGTCTCCTGGAAAACTCTTCCTGCTATTTCCAATCCAGGACACCCTCCTTGCCATAAGAATGTGCCTGTGATGTGAAATATTAAAACCTGTATTGTTAACCAACCAATGGGCAGCCTTATTAATCAGGGTTCTCGAGGTTTCTACTCTATCATCACTGCAGGCCGGGACCCCTGTCAAGACCACTGTGTAAGGGCATGATGCCGGTGGTAGGTCTAGGATTGGCAGGCCCCGGGTCCTCTGTGCGAGGTCGGCTGATATTGGCTCTGTGTCATTGGGTGTGGCAATTCTTCCCTCAGGGTGTTTAGGGGCTGTATTAAGGTAAGGCCTATGAGCTGGCCTGACGCTAGTTGAACCTTGGGCAATTCCATTATTGGTTCCCACCATTGATCCCTTGTTTGCGACCTCATTTGCGCCTTCAGGCTGTCCGCAGTCATGGTTCCCCCCCACTGTTCCCTCGTTGCTAGGAGCTGACTTGGAGCATGTTGCAGCCTCTAATGCCCCCGCCCTGAGCCCCATGGTCATGGAGGACACAGTGCGGCCCTGTGCAAGTAAGAAGGAAAGTTTCCCTTCTATCGCATTCATTTTCTCATACACAGGCCCCAAATGGGTGATTAGCATTGATTCCAACTTAGACCACAATACCTTTTCCACTCCCTGATTCAACTCAGCCTCCCCGCAATTTTGACACTGAGAGTTGGCTGCAGGCCCCCCGCTTCTTTAACCCTGCTCGCTTTGGCAACACTCTGTTTTGGTTTGGGTTTCGACATATGATGCCCCCCCCCCGAGTTCGATTATCTGGAGCCATAGAGTCAGCTAAAGGGGAGGCCATGGTTGCAGTGCACGTAGCTTTCAGGGCCCTTTTAGATCGTGTGACCACCTCCCCGCATACCCTTGGCGTGATTCCTACGTCTGATGGATCCACGAAGAGAACAGGCTCTCCTTCCCCCGTCCCTAACCCATCGGGTAACAAAAAGATTAGG
Organism: Lissotriton helveticus; assembly: GCF_964261635.1. NCBI lineage: Eukaryota > Metazoa > Chordata > Amphibia > Caudata > Salamandridae > Lissotriton > Lissotriton helveticus. The sequence continues at coordinate 328,899,012 of NC_136060.1, read as the reverse complement.
TTGGGATGCCCCTCCGTCTCTTCTATGGTGATCTGTGACTGACTTAAATCAGCGGCTGACAAATCGATAGGTTGTGTTGACAGACCCACCCCCTGTAACAAGGGGGTGGCATGAACTAGGGCCTTTGTGCTGTTACCGGGGGTTAAATTAGGTTGGCCTGAGGGAATCCCCCGGAGCAGCCATCACTTGCGGCGAGATTACAGGCAGCAAAATGGCTTCAGTGAGTTGGTAGCAGGTAGGTCAGATCCCAGGCAGTAGCAAAATGTGACCAGCAGAGATTCAAACGTTTCCCGTGCTGCGGGAGGGAAGCTGATTTAAGCGCTTCCAGGTGCTTTCTGATGACGCGGGTGGCGTGCGCCTCTCGAGGGTGCCAGGAATTGAAGTTCCTGGAGCCCGGCGAAACCCCCGGAGCAGCTATCACTTGCGGCGAGATTACAGGCAGCAAAACGGCTTCTGTGGGCTGGTGGCAGGTAGGTCAGATCCCAGGGAGTAGCAAAATGTGACCAGCAGAGATTCGAACGTGTCCCGCGCTGCGGGTGGCGCGAAGCTGATTTAAGCGCCTCCAGTTGCTTTCTGATGACGCGGGTGGCATGCGTTACTCGAGGGTGCCGGGAATTGAAGGTCCTGGAGCCCGGCGAAACCCCCGGAGCAGCCGTCACTTCCTTTTTGTTAATTTCTGTTCATTTCTACTTTTACTTAGTAGCTATTTTTAGTTTGCGCTTTTTATGAGGACAGTGCCTTTTGGTCAATATACACACAAAATGGCTGCTCGTTTGAATAACAAGGACAAGGGGGCCATCTCCAACCACAGGGCATTCCTTTGAGGGATGACTAACACCCTTCTGTCCAAAATAAGAACAACTGAAGTAGGACCACAATCCTTCATACTTTGGTGTTCATCGAAACAGGACTACTCTGGATCTCACATGGTCAATGGAAAAAGAAAGAGGACCGCATAGAGGTCTATGAAGATCTTGACTAAGGAGTTGGCCATATTAGTCTGACATTACCACTGGATTACAGCCCATAGATTTGTGGCTAATGTCTTCTCTCCATACTCATCTCATGCCCCGTTCGTGATGACTGGAGGGGTCCTAGGGGATGAGATCCACATACAATTCTCACATCAGAACTAGTATTGCAAAGGATGATGTACACAGCGCCCAGTTTCTGCAGCAGCACTTCCCTCTACTTACAATGGGACACATGATGTAACCTGCAACTTTAGCTTTATTTATTTGAAACGACTCCCGAGGCGGCATAGTGCTCTGCACAAAGGTACCTTTAGATTTATTTACTACCTCTCTTTATCTTGAACGTCTCTTCAATGGCAGTGGCACAAAATGGCTGGGGTCATAAACTACAATGGCAAACCGCCTCCCCCAACCACGGACGTTACTAAGCCCGGGTAATAGCTATGTTTTTGACCTGTGATCATCATAACTGTAATAGGACTTGACTCCTCTTCCTCATGACTTAATCATCCAAATTGAAACAGGACTTATCTCCTCAGCCCCAGGATAGAAAGCGAAACAGGACAACACTCTATCTCATAACTCATGGAAACAAACAGAGGACCACACAGCCATTCTTTAGCTCTCCAAAGGAGTCAGCCATTTTAGACTAATCCCTAAATCATAGCTTATTCAGCTTCTTCGGCTACCGACCTCACCTCCTGCACACATTAGATCAGAACCTCAGTGCATCCCCCCCCCCAATTTTTGGCTCGACCTATCCCTGCTGGTATTTTAGACTGACTCAACCACTTCCACATCCCTATTACGTTTGCCCTGACTTAACACTGACCCCAGCCAGCTTTGACTCTCTAGCCTACACCACAACAGACACCACAACACACTCCCCTCACCTACACCACAGCTCACAGCATGGAACCCACAGGCACTCACACCTACAATATCATTTACCCCCCCCCCAAACTCACTAAAAAATCGGCCAAACGCTTCAAACACAACTTTTTAAAATCTCACCCAGAAACGCCCTTTAATGACCCATATTTCTCACTACACAATGGGATCACGACCACCGATATCATTTTCTTCACTAAACGTAGAGCTCAATGGAGGAAAGCCTTCTTAGCCTTACTCGCGATTTCCTCCACGAGGAAATCCGCATATGATCTAATGATCTACACTGCACCATCACAACTCTTCCAAGCGACAGTAACCATCACCGTTTACAACAATGAAACTATTCTCATTCAGTCCACGGACCGCAGTCTAAACCTATTTGATAACATCTTCCCTATTATTAAAGAGCATGTATCTAATCCACCTACTTCCACCCAACTGACCCTCACACCCAGCACCCCAGACACCACAACTCCTACCCCTTATGCCACCATTCCACCCCCTACCCCCTGCTATCAAGGAGCTCTGAGCCTTACACCTCCCTCAACCTTTCTAATTTACTCTCCAACACATGTCTCCTCTCTTCACCTAACCCTCACATACTTCCAACTTGCACAACTGTAACAACAAACTCACCTCTTATCCAATCTGTTAGGTCCCCCGCAACGACCATAGCCCCCCCACCTCTCGTTCCTCCTCCTCCATCACCATCCTTCCCCCTATCTCCGCCCTGCCCCACAACATTACCTTCTTCTTCCCCCAACCCAGTACTGAAACCACTCACGCACCCACAACAGAAGTTGTTCTCCCACCGGTTCCAAACAGAGGTCACTCCCCCCTAACAGCTCTCCCACCTTAACACTCTCTTCCCCTGCACCTTCCTTATTCCACTTAGTTACCTCGAACTCTGAACCCCTCTATCCCAGTCAACACCCCTGTGCTCACCAGGTGGTGTATAAAAGGTCTCCCCACCATGACCACTCAATGATCGGCCCACCACCCTCTAACCCGCCTTTAGTACACTTCCCACCCCCTATTACTCCTCCCACTCCCCTTCTCCTGCCAAATGCACCCACTACCCAGTTAGCTGCAATTACAACTCTCCTAATCACATATGCTACACCCTCTCATACGTTCCACCAATTCATACACCAGAGCATACTACACTCCTGGACACACCTACCACACCTCTTCTCCCACCACCAACCACTCCAACTACCCATAAATCCATGCCAACGATGTGCCCAACCCTCTACTCATCACCCCCCCTCTCCTCCCTCGCCTTCAGCAGATTTCACACCGAACCGAGCCAAACCTCCTCAACTCAACTTTGAACCCCCCACGTCATCTAGTGGTACTACTATGGTATATTCCCTAGCATTACTCAACTGCCGCTCCCTCCCCAAACATGCAACTGAACTAAGCATGTTATTAGAAGAAAGACGCCCTGATGTTCTTTTCTTAACAGAAACTTGGACGAATGCCTCCTCCGATTCTGATGTGGTCAAGGTTGTAACCCCAAATTATGCCATTTTGAGGCAGGATCGAGACAAGTGCCAGGGCGGGGGAATTGCAATTATTTTTAAAAATACCTACTGTTGTAGATTAAGCAGCTGCACTATCTCTGATTGTGAGAGTTTTTTGTTTTCCATCAAGTTTTCACACACATGTACTCTATCAGGGATTCTTTTATATCGTCCCCCAGGAGTACACGCCAACTTTTGTAATGATCTTCCTAATATTGCTATTAATCATGCAAGCTCCACCCCCAATTTTTCTATTTTGGGGGATTTTAACATCCATCTTGATGAACCCGACGCCCCTGCCTCCCAAAGTCTTATGGCAGGATTAGACGTGCTCCAATTGAGACAAATCGTCACTGGACCAACCCACAGGGCAGGTCATCTGTTAGACCATTTTTCACCAACCTTGACAATAGCAGCGTGAGGGAGTCCACTGTGGTTCCTTGGTCAGATCATGCTCTCCTGTCTTTCTCTTGGCCCCCCCCCCGGATCTGGTACTTCCGGCTATAAGAACAAAAAAACGGAGTCGTGTCTGGTCTAAGTTGCCATTGGAGGAATGGGTTACGACCCTTAGTCGGGCCGGCTATTAGCACCAATCCTATAATGGCAAATGCATCTTTTGATAACTGGCTGGAATCCTCTTTGAACCTTACTCTCCCGAAAACAGAATTCTGTCACCGCATTGGCATCAATAAAAAAGCATGGTACACCCCGGAATTAAAAACACTTAAGCAATCCTGCAAACAGTTAGAAAGGAAGTGGAGGAGGGACTTCTCAGAAGGTGGCAAAAGTAATTATAGAGCAGCCCTTCGATCCTACAAAAATAAAATAAACACGACACAATCCAGTTATTATCTAGACAAGATTACCTCTGCCTCTAATTCCCCGAGGGAAATTTTTAAAATTTTTAAATCTCTGGTTTCTCCTACAGGTCCTCTTATAGGACCATCTAACGCACAGAATCGGTGTGATGAGCTAGCAACCTTTTTTGATGCGAAGGTTTCCAACATATACTTGTGGTTCCATCAGGTGGAACCCACAGTGCCCCTTGCCCCCCCCCCGTAGGATTGGTGAGATTGGAGGAATTCACTCCCCTTGACCTACCCACTCTCCAGCGTTTGCTGGGGAACCTTAAATCTGGATCACCGGCCGATGCTGCCCCTCCGACTATTCTTAAGAAAGCCTCGGAAACTGTCTCTCCAGTTCTGCGAGACGTAATTAACTGCTCCCTGGCAGCGGGGCTGGTACCACCTTCATGGAAACAGGCAAGAGTGAAGGCACTCCTAAAGAAACCCAATTTAGGTCCAGAAGACTGGGCTAACTATCGTCCCATCTCCTTGTTACCTGGTATAGGTAAATTGGCCGAAAAGCATGTTAACACCCCATTATATTCCTTTCTGGAAATCAATAATGCCCTACATCCCACTCAGACGGGTTTTAGATGTAAAGAAGGCACGGAGACGAGTCTCATTGCCGTAGTTGAAGAGGTGAGGAAAATAGTGGATACCGGAAGCTGCGCCGCTATTATTTTATTGGACTTAAGCGCGGCTTTCGATACCGTCAATCACTCGATAATGATGCAGAGGCTGAGTGACGTTGGGGTATCAGGGTTGGCCTTAAACTGGCTCCAGTCCTTTCTCACAGACAGAACGTTTGCTGTCTTTGAGGAGGAGGCAATCTCGAAGCAGATTCCCCTGCAGTACGGTGTCCCCCAGGGATCTTCTTTAAGTCCTACCATGTTTAACATCTACATGAGGCCATTGGCTCAGATGGTTCTTCCCTGGGGGCTTCAGTTGGTCACCTACGCCGACGATACCCAGTTGGTAATCGCCCTTTCCAGACATGACACCTCTGGCTCTAACCTCTCCGCATGTCTTGGTAAAGTCCTTGAATGGATGGATGCATCGTTTTTGAAGCTTAATGGTTCAAAGACCGAAATAATGATGCTGGGGCATATGGCACCCAACAATTTAGATCCTTGGTGGCCGAGCTGTCTTGGGTTGCCTCCCCCCAACCCCCCAAGAAGCAAATCAAGAGTTTGGGTGTCTGGTTGGACCCCAACCTTAATTTCCTGATACATGCACGCAAGGTTGAGGCAACCTGCTATGGTCTTATTAGACTTCTTAGAAAGATTTTAAATCTTCTCCCTTTTGTAGCCAGGCGTTTGTTGGTCCAATCACTTATCTTGTCACGTCTTGACTATGCGAATGCAGTGTATCTGGGTGCCCCTTTGGGAACTATCAAAGTCTTGCAAACAGTACAAAACTGTGCTACTCGCCTGCTTATGGATGTGCCTAAACGTAGTTCGGCCAAATCTGCATTACATCAGTTGCACTGGCTTCCAGTGCAGCAAAGGATTTGGTTCAAAGCTATGTGCACTGTCCATAAATCCATTTCTGATCCTGGGCCTGCTTTGCTCCAACCCATGTTCCAGCCCCACCATATTCCACGGACCCTCAGATCAAACCATAAGAAGCTGCTAACAATCCCCAGGATTAAAAGGACTAGGATGGGTGGCCGTCGTTTCTCCCTTCACGCTGCAAACTTTTTGAACCAGCTTCCAGATGCCATCCGACGGGAATCTAACTATCTCACATTCAGGAAACAGCTTAAAACCTTCTTGTTTCCCTGAGCTGGAGGAATGACTATGGACTTAATGCACTGGGATGCCTAAGGGTAGCCATGCACTATACAAATGCGTAATCATTCATTCATTCATTCAACTCATACCTGGGTCTACCACCACTACCGTTCCAAACAACACCTTGGACAAGATTATGTCCACTCTTCTCCAAATTAAAGACGAACTTCATACTTTCAAAGAGTTGATCTCGAATCAACCCAGGCACCCCACTCCCCCAGAACCCTTTCACCCAACAAGCCCACCACCCACCCTCCACTTTCATACAAACATAATCCTCCTTACTGGACCTCAATTCCCTCCGTAATTCTGCCACCCGTCCTCTACGAAGCATCAATCCACTTTCAGTGTACGACATACGCTCCCTCCTCCACACACAAAACCATTCACACCGCCAGCCGCCAGCCCAGCACATTACAATTCTCACACCAGCAGACAGCGCCATTCAAGGGCCCATCACTTTCACATGCTCACATTCCTGACACAGCAACCACACCAGCTCACGGACTGCGTGGAGTGGCGTTTAGCTAGCAGTGCGTGTAGTGACCAGCAGCAAGTCACTACTCATACACCACCAGCCAAGCGCCCATTCACGCACACCGCCAGCCAAGCACCAGTGTACGCACACCACCAGCCAAGTGCCAGTCCATGCACATCGCCAGCCAAGCGCACGCATACGGTTAGAGCGGATTGTGCCACAAGCAAAAGTGTCCACTTTTAACAATTCCTTAAACAATGGCACAGAAGTGTAGAAGTTATCATGGTATAAATGGTGACCTCTGTTAAACAATCCTCTAGCAAGTTCCCACTCAATTTTCTCTGAAACTCCTAAAGTGGACGGACAACCAGGGTGGTCAATAGCGGAATCCTTACCAGTGTACACCCGGAACTTAAAGATATATCCTGTCCTACTCTCAGACAACATATACAGCTTAATTCTGTAACGTGCCCTCTTGCTAGGAATGTTCTGCCTAAAAACCAAATGGCCCTTGCACAGGACCAAAGACTCATCAATAGATATTTCTTTGCCTGGAGTATAGATCTCTGAAAATCGATCTACAAAGTGATCAAGAACAGGCCGAATCTTAAAAAGACGGTCACAGTCAGGGTGATCTCTTGGCAACGCCAAAGCATTACCAACAAAATGCAGCATCCGAAGCAAAAGTAAATACTGATCACGACTCATAATTGCAGGAAATATGGCCGTTGCCATCAAGGCACTGGTAGGAGACATGGCAATCATAAGGCGGGACTAGCAGCCTCTAAACCAATCAGAAGGCAGCATTTAGAAAGAAGAAAGCCACAAGCCAATGAAAAAGTGGGCGGGGTTCCCTCACCTATAGTGTATACTGCTTGCCTCGCAAAGCCAGCAGCGCATGCGCTGCACCGCTAGGCATGATCTAAAAAGGAGAAAAACAACATTACAATCACATATGCAAATATGCACCAGCCAAGCTAAGGGACTTGTGGGCCTAAGAGTATAAATGAAATATTCACCCCCGTAATAGGGGAGCAACCCTCGCCCAAGGGGCCACTCACCACAGTTAGTCACTGGTGGTTTAGTGGGAATCTAAAATAACATTGCATGGTGGTTTCTGCCCCCACAGAGGGGCAGACAGCCAAAAATATTGCCCCCAATGGGGAGTGACCCTTGCCCAAGGGGCCACTCACCACAGTTAGTCCCTGGTGGTCTAGTGGCCTTTTAAAATGTTATTAAGTGGCGAGATCTGGCCCCCCAGGGGACAGACCACCAAAATATATTGGCCCTGAAAGGGGAGCAACCCTTGCCTAAGGGGCTGCGCCCATTAAGCTGTTGCAGGCATTTAAATTTGTATAAGAAAATCCCTGGCGCTAGTGGGCATTCCTACTGCATGATTTTAAAATGTATTGTTGTGGTTTTAATTAACTGAAACAATAAAAAAAATTAACTTTCACTTTACTGCATGATCGCACGATCGTGCAGCAGGAATGCACAAAACCCTTTCCTTTCCCCCTGATGCCTCCCCAGAGCCAAAACTCACTTCTTTGTTCCCCGACGCGCTGGAAGCAACTGGTTTCCAGCGCGTCAGGAAACAAAAGGGAATCTCCAATGACAAGGGCGGAGGGTGGGGGGGAGGCAGGGGAAGGGCTTCCCCTGCCTTCCCTGGTGGAGGCATGTAGGAGCGCGGCCCACGGGGGGAGCAACAGCGCTTCCCCTGTGGGTGGGTGCTAGGACGGCTGGGAGTCGTCCGCCGCACACGCCCGCCGTGACGTCGGACGGCTCCCAGCCGTCCGCCGCACGGAAGAGGTTAAAAGATCTCAAAGCTTGCTTTCCGCAGACTGTATTACTGGTCACATGCTAAATTTTTTAACATTTTTCAAAAGGGTCAATTGAGGATGAACTTACAGAAGCACGATATAGTTTCTGAGGCATCCCTACACCAGCAGATACTCCTTACAACTGGCAGTCAAAAAGTGGACCTCAAAGTAATGTATTCACTTCATGCAGCAGGTCTAAGTTTTGAATGGTTGCTTCTCATACAGTAGTCCCATGGTAGTGACACACACCTTTGAACATAAATTGTCTATTCTTGATTACAGTTGCTTTCATTCAGCAGTTTCAGGCCACTTACAAACATAAGATAACTATAAGAATGGAAAGTGACCACTTTCCTCAAACTTTTGACCTACATTTCCCTGGCACTAATGCAAAAAATGTAGTGTGTGAGGACCTGTTGTGGTCTTGCGTGGCTAAAGAAAATCAAATAGGACGTTCTAACAGTCATCAAAAATTGTCTCTGGCAAGAAACGCCACTGGCAAAACAGTTAGCATTACACCTAGCCATAGATGACAATAAGGTTTTGACATCAACAAATTGGTCAGCCATCACGAACAATCTAGTTAACACTAGGCCTGGGCAGTGAACTTCGTTAATTTTGCGGAGTTTTCTGCACTCCGCACTCCATGGAGCTCACAGAGTGCAGAAAACTCCGCTTCGCGATGTGCAGCAGAGTTTTTTACCCGCTCGCGATCGGGAACAGTAAGTTGGCACGTGCGAGCTGCTGCTCGGGTAGAATTTCTACTCGCGCTGCAGAAATACCCACACAAACTGCAGTTCTCACTGCACTCCGCCACTCGCAGAACTCCGCAGAGTTTTTTTGTAACTTCGGTGAGTTCCGCGTAGCAAAACTCTGCGAACTACGCCCAGGCTTAGCTAACACTCTCTCCATCAACTGGCATAATCTGGGGACCATGCGACCAGCCATTTCAGCAATTATCTGGTTTAGCAAAGAATTACAAACTCAAAAGAAGGCCATAACAAAAGCACAAAGGAGACTTTGCCTTTCTGTGCCTGCAGAAGCTGGTGGTTGTAGGAGGCTGACTTAATAAACGGTGCACACTTATTTAAGTGAAGCATCTTGCACTAATCCAGGCAGCCCTTATGGTGATTTTAGTGGTCTTAAATAACCATAGAAAGCTCTCTAAGTGGTTGCTGTGGAGTGCTACCTTATCTTTAAGGAGTGCTTAGCAGCTTGTTTTACCAGATCGAATCATGTAGTGGTGGTTAAACGAAAAAGAACCACACAGTTTATCTATTAAAATAGTTCTATTCATTAAAAAGTGGAATGGAAACTACGACTGATGTCGGGACTTGGACCAGGAGACTCAGAGGAGCTGGGGACACAAGGAACTACCCATGGTAAGTATCCAGGAACCCCACGGAGGCTGTGTGCAGAGTGGAAACACAGCCACATGTCGAATAGAAATTATCTGGGAAGTTGTGGTTGCTGTTTTTAAGAAGGACCCTTCCCAGAGAACCCTGAAACAACTCAGTGGAAGACAGAAGGTTGGAGAGTCACCGCAGGATACCTACACCAGGGAAGCCAGATGCATAGGTGTGAAGTGACGTTGGAAACCGCCGTAGACTACAATGAAGGACTTCAGGAAAGATGCCGCTGGAGATGACTGTGCAGGAGTCCGGTGGAATCCAAGGGTGGATTCGTGAAGTGAAGAACCTGTAACCAGAGGGGACAGTGTCTATGTCACTCAGAGGTGACCAGGAGGCGTGGAAGAGCAGTGCCCACTGATGACAGACGGTTCAAGGGAGTTGATTGTGACCTGGTCGCTGCAGATGAGGACCAGGCAGTGCAGAGGAAGACCAGGAGCCATGCACTAGCAGTCCCACGTCATAAGTCGGGAACCAGGGGGTTGGTGTCCGGTTGGAGCACCAACAAGCCTTGGCAGCTGCAACAGGCCTGGAAAGTGAAGAAGGTGCAACCATGGGACCAGCAAGGTTCAAGGGACTCACCATAGCAGGCCCCAAGCAAGCAGGGGAGACCACTAAATCAGGAGAAGGCTCTCAAGAGGACCCACGCCGAAGGCACGAGAGTTGCAAGAGGTCCTCAAGCTGCTCATCAGGAAGGAAGGCCCATGACACAGAGGATGCAGTGAAGGCCTTGTACTTGGCAGGAAGAAATGCTGGAGCCTGGAGCTTCTTGTAGCCCGAAGATCTTTGGAGTGCAGAGCCAAAGAGCATTGACAACGGCAAGTGCATTGGCAACGGCAAGTCAATGCGGTGCACAAGGGTTTTGTCCTATGGTTCAGCTGAGGAATACTGGCCTCACAATCGCCGAGAGGACAGGTTAGGCCTCGAGGGAGTTGCAGAATCACCACCTGTGCTGCTGACCCTTTCGAATTCTGTGGGATCTCAGGAGCAGCAGACTGCTTAGTTTTGTTGCGGTTGCTGCAGATGCAGGGGAGTGACTCCTTTACTCCAAGGGAGATTACTTTGGGTATCCTTGATGCCCACAGGTATGCTGAAGATCCTGGAAGAAGCACAGACACAGAAAACGAAGAAGACTTGCAGAACAGTGAGAGCAGGAGCAGCAGAAGTCTTCCTTGATGCAGTCTTGGTTCCAGGCGAAGTCAGTCTCCAGAGGGTCGAAGAGTGATGTCGTTTCACGCTTGAGTCTTGTCCCATGATGAATCTGAGGACCCACCCACAGGTAAGCCCTTAAATACCCTAGAAAAGGGGTTGGGATGACTAAGTGGTACCTCCTAGAGGAGGAGCTGGATAGAGGGGAGGATACTCCCATGTCCTTTGTCCAGTTTCTCCCAGAGCGGAAGCCAAGCCCTTCCTGAACTGGATCAAACCGGAGTGTGCAAGGAGGGCACCAAATGTGTCCTTCAAAGCAGAAAGGAGTGTTGGCAAGTGCCCTCACCCCAGTCCAATACAATAAATCCTGTCTGGGAGGTGGTCACACCTCTCTGTGACAGGAAACCTATTGTCTACTATTCCCTGCTTAAGCTCAGCTCAGCAGCAGGAGGAGGGCAGAATGATGTCTGGGGTCGTCAGCAGCACTAGCTTGCTGGCAGACCCTCAAAGGCTGTTAACAGGAGTACTGGTGCTTCCCAGAGCCCCTAATGAATGGAATCATACCTCAAACACTGGTAACGGTGTTGGGGTATGATTCCAACCTGTTTGCTAACGAACATGCCTAGGTTTGGCACAGCCACTATATAGTTAGCCGGCGTATAATGACAGATTGCCACTATATGTATCAAAATGGCTAGCCGCACTTACAAAGCCTGGAGAATTGACTCCGAGGCATTATAGGGCTGACAAGTAATAAAGCTCCTGGCCCTGATGGCATGCCCCCGGATCTTTTTAAATTCAAAGTATCGTTATGGGCGCCGGTTCTGACCGCTGTGCTTAACGCAGCCGTTGAACACGGCTGCCCAAGGTCCTGGGGTATTTCTACAATTGTGCCAATATTTAAGAAAGGAGACCGTAACAGTACAACCTGCTACAGGCCGATATCCCTTATCGATTCTGTGGTCAAGGTCGTGGGAGGTGTAATCTTGAATAGACTGACATCATGGGCCAATGCAAACAGGGTCATCTCTAGAATACAGTATGGGTTCCGGCCAGGACACTCCACATTGGCACAATGTCTCAATTTGTATACAGTCCTGGGGAAGTACACTACAGCAAGGCGGGGCACTGTTTACATGGCGCTCATGGATCTCTCCTCCGCGTTTGACTGTGTCAACCGGGGGAAATTGTGGGAGTCCATGGGCGCCATGGGGGTCGAGCCGGCACTGGTTAACTTCCTGAGGGACCTGCACTGGGACACAAAGGCCAACGTAAGATGTTCACAAGACCTTAAGGTATCTAGGGATTTTGGTGTTCATAGAGGTGTAAGGCAGGGGTGTATCCTAGCCCCCTTTCTTTTTAATTTGTATATTAACGATTTAGAAGAGTGCCTGGTTAGCATGTCGGTGAAAGGGGTCTACCAGTTCTGCTATACGCGGACGCCGCCGTCCTCCTAGCAAGAACTGCCAGAGGTCTCCAGTCCCCATTAAGTGCCTTACACAGCTTCATGGCTGCCCGTGATTTATCCATTAATAATAGCAAATCTTACATCATACAGGTGGGGCGGCATACTAAGAAACAGTACCCTTTAATGGTTAATACAGAGAAGGTACCTATGACCAAGACATTTTCTTACCTGGGAGTCTTATTTGACGACCAGTTAAAATGGGGACCATTGCTTCAGAGGAAAAGGGGAGAAATCATACGGGTGAACACTGCTATCTTTAATTTTGCCAAACAAATGGGCAAGCGCCCGATTGCTGCTTTACTTAAAATGTACCAGGCAAAAAGTGTCGCAATAGGCAGCTACGGTAGTGAACTCTGGGGGTATGTGGCGGCTGCTGGTATAGGGGTGGTTGAGAGTAACTTTTTAAAACAGCTTTTGGGGGTACCAAAAGGGACCCCTAATCAAATAGTCCATGAGGAAACCGGTACTCCGTTCATTAATGATAACATAGCACTCCGGCCATTAGTTTTTTGGCTAAAGTGCTGGCTCAATAAAGACCTGGTCCTAAATCACCTGCTCTTAAAAGACGTCCTGACCATGGATTACATGCTCAAAATTCCATGGTTAAAATATTTAAAAGATTGTTTTTTTTGCATTGGGGTGCCCGGACCTTTTTTGAATCCAGATTCGATTGCTCTTACCGATGTGGAATTTGTGAAGAAAACATTTACCTCTCTAAAGCAATTGAATCGTGATGAGGTGGAATTGATTAAACCCAGTGTCCGTAAACATATCATGTTGAAAACTACATCCTCACTGGAGCCTTACCTTACATGGCCCATATCGGGATACGAGCGATTTTTGTTGATAAGGTTTCGGCTGGACTATTACCATCTTTTATTAGCTGTCCCGAGGGGCTGTCACAGAGGCCAAGTGTTACCGTCCTGCGGCTGCGACAATGAGTCTCCGCAGGACCTGGTACACTTTTTATTTGTTTGCCCCCTTTACGAGATACCACGGAGGTTTTTCCTAAAGCCCCTTTTCAAAGTACAGAATTTTACCCAGGTGCGCCCAGCCCTCTGTTATCTACAACTGTTGAAGCCTGAAAGCACTTGATTGTTTTTTTTTAAATCAGCCTTAAAATCTAGAAACAGTAGGGTGACTTAATTATATGTCAAATTGCTGCTATTCACATATTTGTTTCTTAATGGCTGTTTCTTCTCAACACATTTTAAACTTTTTTATATGGAATGTTTTTAAATGTATAGCTTCTCTTCTTCCTTTTTTTGTTTATATTTCATGTTTTAACTATGTATTATATTAACTGTGGTAATATTGCTTTTATGGTTTTCCATCTCAAAAAACCGAATAAAGTATATATTGAATTGAATTGACTCCGAGGTTTGAAGGGGCACCCACACACTTAGAACCCAGCACCTTGCCTTCAGGATTGAAAAGCATGCCTTAGGAGTGACTTATAGGTTTTAAGTGTAGTGACATCAGATGTAAGAACACGTATATCTTGCTTAAGTTGTGCTAGGACCAGCTTACACAGACTCAATGGCAAACCTGTAGTCACAGTTTGAGTGGTCTCTGATGGGTGGCACAATACATGCTGCAGCCCATGGGAGACCCCTGGTGTACCCATGCCCTGGGTACCTTAGTACCATATTCTAGGGACTTATAAGGGTAAACCAGTAGCCAATTGTAGAGTACAGAGGTTCTTACCATGGCCAAATGTAGGGAGGAAGCATAGGGACCAGGGTCATGATTAGCAGGATCCCAGTCAGACTAGTCAAAAACACACTGACACCGGGCAAAAATTAGGGGGGTAACCATGCTAGAAGGATCCTACCTTACTACAGTGGTCAAAAATCCAACTCCACAATAAGTTTCAAAATGAAAAAACACAACCTTGGCCAAGGTATTAAAAAGTCTGTCCTGATCCTTTGCCAGCTTCCGTTCTGAATTTCCCAATTAATAGAACATTTAAATTCCCTGGTTCTCAGTCAACAGAATAAATAAAGAATTCCTAGTCAAACACTCAATAATCAATTCTTTTATCAGGAAAAAACTGAAATGTTCAAAGTCTCACTTGCAAAGAGTGAAAAAGTAGGCTGATGTGACTCAGTTACTGATGTAGAAATCTTGGGCCAACTGCACCTTACTGTGATCTTCCTCAATGGAGGAAACCACAATCACCCGCAACTACAAAAGGGCAGGGCCATCATTTAAGCACCAGCCCTAACCAAGATGAGTGCCAGATCTTGCAAGGTCGTCTGCTTGTCCACCAGGAGCACGAAAAAGCTTGTTCAAGACATGAGTAGTCTTCTGCTCTAACTATAGAAATGAGCAAGTCCACAAAGAGGCCTTGTGTACCACTTGCTCAAGATGACTGTTCCCCCACAATGAAAGGCCACTTAAGCTCTAGCGAGACGCAGGGGCACAGACCTTAAAATCTAATGCGTAACTCTATGGATAAGGAGTAGTTTCTGTCCTGTAACTCCAGTTCTGTAGTAGGGGATCTCTGTTATAGTCATAATCTAGTGAATAGTCCCGCCCATGTGCGTGGACCCCGGAGCAATCAAAAATAATCTCTTAAGGTGTCGAAAAATGCAGAACTGCACAGACACTTAAGAGAGAATTAAAGACAGATAATGCAGGCTACACTGTCCAGTACTTCAACTAGATATTCCACCAAAAATCCACAAACAGCAAAGCCTGTCCAGATTTCCCTTGCTTTAACAGCAAAAACCCTCTGGAATGATAGAGAGAAAGACCTGGACAGACAAGCCCCATAGGCTGCCATTATGTGGCTCAAAACAGGATACTCTGCCTTTATGAGAACCTTCCAGAACTTCACAGTATCCCAGAATGCACTGCAGGTCCCTTTTACTTTCAGTTCTTTTTTCCGGCTCCTGTTAGCAGGACCCTGGAGCATTGAGCTCTCCCTTTTTGGATTTATTTTTGTGATTTCTCACTTTTTCAAGTGTTTTTTGGTAGTTTGTTCAAAGTACTTTGGTTGATTCTTCTTTGGTGTGCTTTTGGGGCAGTCTTTTTGTCGAATATGCCTGCATTATTTGACAAATGCCCGGAGTGTTCCAGGAAGAAGGCCAAGACTGACCCACATGAAGTGTGTATCCTCTGCCTTCCCTCCTCTCATAACCCTGATGAGTGCGAGATCTGCCAGGGATTCACAACCAGGACCCTGAGAGACAGAAAGAAGATCAGGCTCCAAGGCATGGAGGAGAGAAGACTGCAAGCACGAGGTGGGTCTGGAGGGGCTTCATCTGCCCATGCTGAGGCCTCTGGGGGGGTCCCGAGAGGCAGGAAGTCCAGGAAGCGTCCTCATTCTCCGTCTGCATCGATTGTACCGACTACGGCGTCGAGAGGGATGACTACAGTCTGTTCCCCGTCTCCCCAGGGATCTGGGTCGAAGCGGCGTCGACGTTTCGACATCGAGGGAGCTGAACAGACCGCCGTTGACGTCACCGGTGACGGTTTCGTCGTCGTCCTCCTCGGCGTCGTCGTCGAGGACTCGACGTCGACGGGTGGCCCGGCGTCAGCGCTCGCCGACGTGGCGACACCGCCGTTTGCCGTCGGCGAAAAGGAGAAGATCGTCATCGAGGGGATCCTCGGCGTCGAGGGGGCGATCGCCGCCGAGCCGCAAGAGATCGCCATCGAGGCACAAGAGATCGCCGTCGAGGAAGAGATCGCCGTCGAGGCACAGGAAGCCGTCGAGGCGAAGTCGATCGACGTCGAGGCGATGGAGATCGCCGTCGAGGCGGAAGCGTTCGCCGTCGAGGGACAGGCGTTCGCCGTCGAGGAAGCGCAGTTCGACGTCGAGGGGCCGACGCTCACCGTCGGGTCACCGTTCTTCGACGCAGGAACGGCGCAGAAGGAGTTTGGGCGCCAGGAGTCAGTCTGACAGGCGTCCAGTGCCTAGGAGAGACTCTCCCACGTCCCAGCCTGATAAGGAGGGCGGGTCACCGGGCTCGGTGTACTCCCTTGTTTTTTACCCCTCCTAAGCCGGGGACAGTGGCGCCTCCTCCTCCGCCTCCTTTGCCGGGAGGGCTTCCTCCGCGGGTCCCTACCCTGCCGCCTCTTCCACCTCTACCACCTCTACCACCTCGGCCTCAGCCTCAGCCTCAACCTCAGCTGCCGGTTGACAAGCCTCCACCGCTTCCTCCGAGGTCGGTTTCCCTGGCAAGGTACCCGACTCCTCCGTAGGGGATCCCTCGGCCGAGGGGACCACCCAAGCCACAGTCTCCTGTTCCGGTGGAACCGGCAGGACGACCAAAGCCACGGAAGTCGCAATCCCACTCCGGATGGAGAGGGAGGTCACGCAGCCGTCACAGATCCTCGACGAGGTCCAGACGGCGCCACAGGAGGCGCGGATCACGGTCCCACACGGGCTCTTCCAGGACGAGGTCCTATTCCCCGACCTTGTCAGACTCCCCGGGGAATAGGGTGTCTCCCGTGGATGACATCAGCACGTTCCAGGATGTTCTCCTGAGGGGTGCGGCGAAATTAGGAATCACGGTGATGGCTCCCACACCTACGACGTCCGTGATCTTTGAGACACTTCACAAGAAACATTTGTCTTGCCTTCTGCTGCCGCTCGTGCCAGGCTTGGTAGAGCCAGCGGAGGAGCTGTTCCTTACGCCTGCAGTAACGAGAGCTGCTCCATCCTGTCTGCTGAAGAAATATAGGGCTCCGGATTCCGACCCAGCTTTTCTAAGGTCTGACCCGGTTCCGGATTCCGTTATAGTGACGGCAGCCAGAAAACAACATTCTACCTCTCCGTCTTCTCCCGTGCCTCCGGATAAGGAGAGCCGATGGATCGACTCTAATGGCAGGAAGGCTTGTGGGACAGCAGCTACGGCCATGAAGACCGCTAGCGATACGGCTCTGCTGGGACGGTACAATCGTTCCCTGTGGGAATCTCTCCAGCAGTTCACGGAACTCCTGTCACGGGACAAGAGGGAGGATTTCCTAGAGATCCTAAAGGAAGAGATGCTGGTTTAGAACCAGGTTATCAGCGTGGCTGCGGATGGTTCCCTGTTGGCGGCCCATGGTTACTGTCATGGGATCAACCAGCGACGCCATGCTTGGCCATGCTTGGCTCAGGCTCACATCACTCAAGCCGGAGGCCCAGCAGTGAGTGGCTAATCTGCCCTTCTCGGGGGAGACCCTGTTCGAGAAACATGCAGATGATGAGATGGCCCGCATGAAGGTGGAGACAGAGACAGAGACTCTGACGGCTGATAAGGAGGGCGGGTCACCGGGCTCGGTGTACTCCCTTGTTTATACCCCTGTCATCCTTCCATATCTTCTACATCTGGCGCAGTCTGGCCTCAATGTCCATTCCATTAAGGTTCATCTGGCTGCTTTGACTGCCTACAGGAAATGCCCTTCACAGACTTCCTTCTTTCAGATCCCTGTGATCAAAGACTTTTTGGAAGGCTTGAAGAAAGTGTTCCCTCCTGTCCGGCTTCCTTCGCCTTCATGGGACTTGAATGTGGTGCTGTCCAGATTGATGAAGGAGCCTTTTGAACCTATTCATAAGGCTTCGTTGCAGCACCTGTCCTGGAAGGCGGCGTTCCTCGTGGCCATTACATCGGCCCGCAGGGTGAGTGAAATTCAGGCGTTGTGTTGCCAAGAACCTTATACTGTATTTCATGCTGCTAAGGTTGTTATGCGTACTCGCCCTAGATTTCTTCCTAAAGTTATATCTGACTTTCATGTTAACCAGACCATAACTTTGCCTACGTTTTTTCAGAATCCTTCCTCTCCAGCGGAAAGGTCCCTGCATTCCCTGGATGTCAGGAGGGTGTTGAAATTTTATCTGGATAAAACCAAGGATATTCGTAGGTCAGACCAATTGTTTATCAATTATGGCTCAGTCAGGACAGGTCTTGCTACCTCTAAACAGTCCATTTCTAGGTGGATTGTGTCCTGTATACAGTTGTGTTACCAAAAAGCTGGTAAGACCTTAGGGGGTAAACCTAAGGCTCATTCCACCAGGGGCAAAGCTGCCACGACTGCTTTGCTCCGTAATGTTCCTATTGCAGAAATCTGCAAGGCGGCCACTTGGAAGTCGGTCCATACCTTTGCTAAGCATTACTGTCTGGACACTGATGCCAGGGCAGACGCTCAGGTTGGGCAGGCTTCGCTGCGAAATCTGTTCGCACAGTAGTGGTGTTATTTCTCTTTTCTCCACCGCCGCTTTGGTGTGGGGATGGGCTTGCCATTCTATTCACTAGATTATGACTATACACAGAGATCCCCTACTACAGAAGGAGTAGTTTCTGTCCTGTAACTCCAGTTCTGTAGTAGGGGTATCTCTGTTATAGTCATAAGCGCCCACCCTCCTCCCCGATGGAGAGAGATATTCATGTAAGGAATGCTACAGGTCTGGCGTGTTACGCCTTCAAAAAGCTCAGAGCTCCTGACGTGGGGGGGCCCCTCCATGTACTTTGCAGGAGTCCCTCAAATTTTGTTACAACAGTGGATTTCAGATACATTATTAAGGACCACATACTGATTATAACAGGAAACATGGATCTATGTCAAAGTAGGAACTGGCAAATTTATTTTAGATTGAATAAAAACAAAACGAACCCTAAAGCAGGGATGTGTTAGCCCCTTTATTATTAATGAGTATGTGGCAGACCTTGGAATAGCTCTTGGAAATGACAGGTCTTGCTCTCCAAGGCTAGATGGGTAGTCCGTCCATCAGGTCTAATAGACTGACAATACAGTATTGCTAACAAAGCAAACAAAAGGAGAGGATGGACGGAACGCTGAAACGTTTCATACACTCACCCCAAGTCACAGATCTGTGTTGAATCCATCATTGATCTTTAGCTCACTTCGCCACCCCAGTTCGGACCCAGCCATATGCAAATCAGTCTTGACCCTGTTCCTCATGGGAACAGTCCAGCCTGAACTGCCAAGCCAGGTAATTAATTCAGAGTTTTTAAATAATTCTGAGTTTTTAAAGCGCCTGGTTACACCTGCCGGTGTGTCCCCGCGCTATCAAGGACTGAGCAGTAGCCTGGACAGGTGGCGCAAGACATGCGCCAGAGAATTAGGGCTTTGGAAACAAGAGAGTTTTCAGCTCCTTTCGGAACAACATCTCCGAGGGCTCCAGACAGAGCTTATGTGGGAGGGAGTTCCATCTTCGTGCGGCTAAGAAGCGAAAGGAGCGCCCTCCCATTCTTGCCCTGTTAATTCTAGGGACCGAGAACAGGGCTGTGCCCATGGAGCGCAGGAGCCGGGTGGGCTTATAAGGAAGAAGCAGATTGCAAAGAAAACCCGGACCCTTTCCATGGGCGATCCTGTGACTGACACAAAGTGCTTTAAATCCTACACGTTCCTTGATAGGGAGCCAATGCAGTGTCTCCAAGGCTCTTTTTGAGGAGGCTCTCCTGGGAAGCTGTAGCACCAGTCGCGCGGCTGCGTTCTGGATATGTTGCAATCTTAGGATGCAGCTCGCGTTAGCTCCCAGGTAGAGGACATTCCCATAGTCCAGCCTAGACGTAACCAAGGCATGGACCAGGGCTTTTCTGGCAGACGCTGGGAGTAGGTCAAGTGTCTTTCTTAGACTGCGGAGGATTCCAAAACACGTCCCTGCGACACGCCGCGTATGGTAATCATAGGACACTTTGGAGTCCAACCACATGCCCAAGTTTTTCACTTGATCCTTGGGGACAGGTAATGGGCATAAAGCCTGAGGCCACCAGGCAGAGGTCCACACCAAGGGGGACTTGCCAACAATAAGCAGCTCGGTTTTGTCCCCGTTCAACCTGAGACAATTTTTGGCCATCCATCCTGCCAGATCTTGAAGGCAGGATGCGAATCTGCTGGCTGCATACTCAGCTGGCTGCGACAAAGCCACAACCAGCTGAGTATCATCAGCATAAGTTACCACCTCTATCCCATACTGCTCAGTGATAGTAGCCACCGGCGCTACGTACAAATTGAACAGGGTAGGGCTGAGGCTGGAGCCCTGGGGAACACCCTGCTTTAGGTCCAGAACCTCTGACCTATAAACACCCTGTTCCACATAGAAGCTGCGGTCATGGAGGAAAGATTCCAACCATGACCAGGCGCTCCCAGTCACTCCACTTTTCCTCAGACACTGTAGCAGGGTGTGATATGCTACAGTGTCGAACGCAGCGCTGAGATCAAGAAGAATCAGCGCTGCTGTCTGACCCTCATCTACATGTTTCCTCAGTGCCTCTGTGGAAAAGAGGAGGGCAGATTCGGTGGAGTGAAAGGCAAGGAAGTCAGCCTGGGAGGGATGGTAAAGCCTGTGCGCCTCGATGTGAGCCGTCAATTGTTGGTTAGCCAGCTTTTCGGCTATTTTAGAGAAGTAGGGGAGGAGGGAGATCGGGCGTAAATTATTAAGTTGGGTTATGCTGATATGTGGCTTTTTCCTAAGTGGGAGTACAACAGCCTGCTTCCATGTGTTCAGCACCCTGCCAGATTCGAATGACAGAGCTAAGAGATGCTTAACATAAGGTGATAGTACTTCCATGCTGCCGCTCAGAATCTTGGCAGGGGTTGGATCCCTTGGGGAGCCAGATTTGACCCCCCCTCGCTACTGCTATTAGCATAGCCTCATCCGGGACTGAGAAAATACTGATGCTGTCTTCCTCCAAGATAGCACCTTCCACTGGCGAATCACTGCTGAGGTCAATCCTGGCCTCACTAGGAAAGGTGGTATAAATATCTTGCACTTTCTTATAGAAAAAAATCAGCAATCTGGTTGCATATTTGTACAGAGGAATCAACTTGTTCGGTTCTTGAAGCCAGCAATGATATCTCCTTATAGACTACAAAGAGTTCCTTAGTCGAACACTCAGCCTTATCAATACAGTCAGTGTAGTAGATTGAGCGGGTTTTTCTAATCAAGGCGTGGTAGTGCCTGAGGCTGAATTTATACGCCTTACCCGCCTCCGAAAGATAGCCCTTTCTCCAGGCTCTTTCCATACGTTTGCATGCTGTCCTAGCTTCTTTCAACTCAGCATTAAACCAGGCAGCTGATTTAGTGCGGCGCGCTGGGCCATTCATCGACCAGGGGGCAGTCAGATCTATGGCCGTCTCAATACGTTTGTCAAGAGCCGCGCAAGCTTCATCAATAGTAACACCTAGCCCATCTGGGGAACCCCCCTGTTCTAGGCTGGCATAAAAAGTGTCCAAAGAAAATTTAGCCCACTTCCTCTGTTTCTTTTTGGTGTCACTTCCATTCTTCGGGTTGCTGCCCTCCATGAATTTGAAGCAAAAAGGAACTAAGTAATGGTCTGTCCAGACCATCGGGACAGGGGGCCCGGCCTTGATGCCCTCCCAATTGCAAAATAGAGGATCCAATTGATGACCTAACCGATGAGTAGGAAGTGTCGACTGTAATGTCAGTTGCATGGTCGACAGCTCTTGGCGTACCTCTTGGGCCGCCATGTTAGATCCATCGTCGAAATGCATATTGAGATCGCCAAGTAAGAGGAATTTATCATATCTCATAGCAGGGGATAACAAGTTGCATATTAAGCTCTCCACAAACTTGCTGCTGCCGCCCTGGGGTCTATAAATTAGTAGGCCTTTAATAATCATATTACTGGTCACTGTTATAGAGAACGCCCCTGTCTCGCTGCCCGCTATACTAGCAGGCTCCATAGTGCAAATAATATTGTCCCTATGGATCAATGCAATCCCGCCCCCCCCTTCCGCGGGGTCTGTCCTGCCTACAAATGCCATATCCCTGGGGCAGGGCTTCTAGTATTTCAGGGTCTGACTCCCCATCAAGCCAGGTCTCTGTTGCAAAAAGAATGTCTAAATTGTTATCCAGAAATAGGTCCCGCACTTCTATGTTGTGCTTTTTTATAGACCTACAGTTAAGCAGTGCACAGATAACTTTCTTGGTAGTGCCTCCTACTGGGGCTTCACCCTTCAGCTTGATACCACAGTACTTACAGACACTTACTGCATCCCCCCTACTGGGATCCAGTCCATGGTTGCACTGTGGGCTGACCGTCGTACATAGATCGAGCAGCTCTTGCCGAGTATAGCCCAAGATTGACCCAGATCCGACAGGGGTTCTGGCCCAAGGCCCGGCCGACCGCAGACGGGCCAAGACGGGCTTGCCTTAGGCGCGCATCCGGCGCGCCAGCTGCGCTCGACCGCTGCGCGTCCGGTGCATGAGTGGCTAAATACCCTTCCTTCCGGCGGACGACTAGACCGCGTCCTGCCGGAAGTAGGGATTCTGTGGACTAGTGGTTGCCGCCCTCCGCGCAAACGGCACACCAGCCGCGGCGGAACGGGGTCGGTAATGATAGTAAAACGTTTAAAATGCCCCCGACAATGTAGTTCACAGTGCCCCAACTCACACACTAAAATAGTATCAATTAAAATATTCACAAATTTTAAAATGCAGAGCACAAGAGTTGCACACGATTTCACAGGTTATAAAAAGAGGACAAAATCACTAGCGCTTAAGAATTGCGGCGCCTCCAGAGCTACTCGCAGTCCCTGGTCTTCCCTGGATCGGAAACAAGCCTCCTGGGACTGGTGTCAAGAGTAACACCCCTGATCAGCCAAGCTAGCTTGAGTCCAGTGGCAAAGTGAGCAAGTGACCGATGTCTGGGCATACCCTGCCAACTTAGGGCGAACAAAGCAAACACAAGGAGATAATGGAGGGAGAGCTGAACCTATTCAGACACTCACCCCCAGTCACAGATCTGGGTTGAATCTCTTGCTCGCTGTGCCACTGGAATCAAGCTAGCCTAGCCGATGAGGGGTAATACCCCGAAACCGGTCCCAGGCTGCTGGTTTCCGGTCCAGGGAGGACCTGACCTGGTAGTTCGGGCTGGACTGTTCCCTTGAGGAACAGGGTCAAGACTGATTAGCATATGGCTGGGCCCAAACTGGGATGGCATAGTGAGCAAAAGAACGATGGATTAAACCCAGTTCTGGGAGTGAGTGGTTGAAAAGTTTCAGTACTCCGTCCATCATCTTGTTGTGTTTGCTATGTTCACCCTCAGTGGCCAAGGGTATGCCCAGACGTGGGCCCCTTGCTCGCTGTGCCACTGGATTCAATCTAGCCAGGCTAATGAGGGGTAATACTCCGAAACTGATCCCAGGATGCTTGTTTTCAGTCCATGGAGGACCTGGCTTGGCAGTTCAGGGTGGACTGTTCCCACAAGATCACTTAATTATTTTATGACTTTTAATCTGAGTGATCAGTTGGTCTGACATTAATAGACATCATTTCTGGGTATAAGCTGATCTGATGAGCCAAGTATTCAAGTCCCCTTACTGAATCTCTATGTTCTCTCATCTCCCTCAGAGAAGGAATAGGCAATCGTTATGCTCAATTGCCATGTGAAAATGGGGAGAATTCAGGAGGGGTGTCTGGTAGACTGGCGTAGAGGCATGCTGAGGTATTTGTTATGATGGAAGAAAGCTTTAACTGTTTTCATCACCAGTGAAGGGACATACCAATGTACTTGCATGTCATTTGAGCGTATTTCAGAGGATGACGGCGAACATATTTGAGGGCATGGAAAATGTCTACTTTCAAGACAACATTTTGATTTCAGGGAAGACAGTTAAACAACAATGCCACTCGAAGTCAGGTTTTGAGGAGGTTGGAGGAAGTTGGCATGACTATGAGCCGTGATAAATGTGTGTTCTTAACTACACAAGTAGAATACTTAGGTTGCACAATATCTAGTGGAGGGGTAAAGCCTAAACACTGCTCATGTCTATATCCCGATTGAAAAGACGCAGGTAGCCATTTAGCACGACACCCCGAAACACAGAACTATTAGAGAACAGGAAGAAATGGAAAAAAGCGGTGGTTAAACCCCTCTTGAAAAAGCCTACCTTAGACCCGGAGGTGTATAAAAACGTTCGCCCCATTTCGTTGCTCCCTGCCCCAGCAAAGATGCTGGAAACCCATCTGAACCAGCATCTTGCATCCTTTCTGGAAACCTCTGGTCTCTTGGATCATTCGCAGCACGGATTTCGAAAGGGTCACAGCACGGAGTCGGCCCTTACTGTGGTGCTTGATAACATCCGCACCACAGTTGATAAGGGTTTGAGTACCCTGCTGATCCTGCTAGATCTCATGGCTGCGTTTGACACCCTGTCTCCCCTCGTCCTAACATCTCGACTGAGGGAGATAGGGGTGGAGGGGCCTGCGCTAAGTTTGTTGGCCTCCTTCTTGGACCAGAGGGAACAGAGAGTGAAGCTGGGGGAGTTCCTATCTCCATCCCTGCCGGTAAAATGTGGAGTCCCACAGGGGTCGGCGTTAAGTCCGACCCTTTTCAACATCTATGTGACCCCACTGGCCAGGCTCATACGATCGTTCGGGATGGAGGTAGTTTCCTACGCCGATGACACCCAGATCTTGCTGTCTCTCGCCCAGCCTGTCAACTCTTCTGCCGCCAACTTTAGACACTGTATGGAGGCAGTTGCTCAATGGATGATTGACAATTCATTGAGGCTAAATGGCGAGAAGACGGAGATCCTCGTGTTTGGCGGGAAGGAGGACATCTGGTCGATGGAATGGTGGCCCCATTCTCTGGGGACTTGCCCTGTACCCACCCTCTTAGCACGAAACTTGGGGGTTATGATCGATCCGGCCCTTGCTATGGGCCACCAGGTCAACAGGACAATTTCCACCTGTTGGGGCATTATCAAGATCTTGAGGAAGATTAAGCACTATTTGACCGTACAAGCCCGGAAGCAAATTGTGGTTGCATTGATAGCCTCTCGGCTTGACTATTGCAATGCCCTTTATGCTGGAGTAAATAAATGCCTGCTACAACGACTTCAAACGGTGCAGAATGCCGCAGCTAAGTTCGTTTTGGACTTGCCTAGGAGGTCTTCGGCTACTGCCACTAGGAAATCCTTGCACTGGCTCCCAATCGAAGCCAGGGTCTCTTTTAAGGTCCTCTGTTTGGTTTACGGGGCCCTGATTAGGAAAGAGAATGGAGGAGTAAAAGATCTTCTGATTCCTTATGCCCCCCCGAGAAACCTTCGCTCTTCAAAGAAGTTTCTTCTCTCAGTACCCCGAGTTCGAAGAGCCAAGTGGGGAGGCAGAGCCTTTTCTAGCCTCGCTCCTAGATGGTGGAACACTGTGCCCCGTGAATTTAGGATGTTGCCATTGATGCAAACTTTTAGGAAAGCCCTGAAGACGTGGCTTTTTGCCAAAGCTTACCCTTAGTTGTTGGTTCTGCCTTTTATGATTCTTTTATAGGCGCCTTGATGCTTTCGGGCAAAGTCTGCGTGGTATAAGTTCCATTTCATTTCATTTCATTTCAGAAGCCGCATCTCTCTCAACAGGAGTTTGCGATTTATGCAGACTTATTTGACGTTCACTCGTTCATTATTCTTTCAGACTATCTATATATACAACAGAAGGTGGAACAAGTAACGTGTGGCCTATAGGGTTTCGCCATCATTGTGGACCATCCGGCTGACATTTCTGATCACTGCCCATCATCAGTAAACGTTAAGATACCAGCATAAAACATTTCTTTTGGAAGAGGATCGGCTTTTTAAATAATTTGAAGATAAAGTTGAGGCTACTTCTGACGAAGGCATTTTTTACGCCGATACACGCGTCGAAGACTTAACCATTTCCACGTTTTGGTTTTTTAATGTATTTTCATGATAAGAAATTATGTTCTGAATAATGTTTTTTAAATATCTTTAAACGATGATGATGATTTTAATATTTGATTATTAAAGAATTTGAAATATATCTGAGCATTTCTTGATCGGTTACCTTAAGCTTAATAACAATGAGTGAGATTTTAAACTGTTCAGTTGCGTAGGAGCTCTTTTCCATTATACATTTACCCTGTCCTAGGAATTGTCTTACCAATTTTACAGGGGGTTCTTGTTTTCTACATTTGGCTATAAGATCTGCACCATGTCCTAAAGACAAAGATCAATTGAGATATTTTCTAGGTCTCATTGAATATTATTCTAAATTTGTGAGAGGATCTGCTGATAAAGTGAGAATATGAGGAAACTTTTACGTAGGGCAACAAATTTGTCTAGGAATAAGACAGATTTATTTTGAGAAGATTAAGGAGAAATATGTAAAGCAGGGATTCTTGCTTCGTTTGATACCAAGTGCAAATCCTTTCTTACAGTTGATGTCAGTGCTACCGGTATTGGTGTAGTACTATCGCAAAGGCAAGATGGAACAGAGAGGACAGTAGCTTTTGCTTTGCGCACCCTCACACAAGCAGAGAGGAACTATTCCATAATTGGACAGAAGGCCCTAGCTGCAGTATGGGGTGCGGAATATTTTTGAGTATAGATGTGGGTTATGAGGTTCATTTTAACCACAGATCATAAACCTCTGATCAAAATCTGCGGGTGGTGCTGGTAAAGGGTCTACAGGGCTGGCCAGATTTGCCGCCAGATTACAAGAATATCTTTATAATGTTGGCTTTAATAAATGGTTGGAAGTATGTGCAGGCCGATTGTTTGTTGCGGATGTCTTTGGAGTGAAAGACTGTGGAAGGGTTGGCTGTTAGGAGTTCACGACGGTGGAATGGGGGGAGGAAATGTGCTCGGATGAGGTGCTGAAAGAGGTCATGTTGATGAAAAAAAAGGTGCCAACGAGGTGTCTATGCCAGCTAGGCCATTCTGGAAGCTGTTGGACGAATTATCTGTGACTGGTCTGGACATAATCATGAGGGGTGATCGTTTTGAACCACCTGTGGGGTTGAGATTTCACATATTCACATTAGCACATGAGGGGCACTTAGGGCAAAGTATGACAAGCAGGAGGATTAAAGAAGAATTTTGGGGGCCAGGTCTATATGATCAAGTCAAGAGGTGGGTGTAAAATTGTAGTATTTGTAAGGAAAATGAGAAAAGGTTGAGTGTGGGCAGTCAGAGTGTGAGTGGTCGTATTGATGATCCAGGAACACCTTGACACACCATATCCTTAGATTATATAGGCACCAAGACAGAGTTAACTTGTCAAATGAGGTTTGCTGCAGTTACTGTAGATGTCCATTCTAGGTGGTTAATTGTGAAATTTATGGATGTGACCACAAAATCCACCATTGCAACCTTGGAGAGAATTTTTGAGGAGTAAGGTGTTCCCAACACATTACTCACTGATAATTGCACACAGTTAACTTCCAATGAAATGCAACAATTTTTGGAACAATGTGGGATCAAACATTCTCGCACTTCTCTCTACAATCCCATGGGCAATGGAATCGTGGAGATGGCCAATAGATTAATCAAAGGTACTATTCAACTTGCGTTTTCCAATGGACAATCTATTAGAAAACAGATAACTGACATGTTATGGCCGTATAGCAGCACAGTACGAAGTGTCACACACAGATGTCCCTTTCAGCAAATGAGGGGACGTTCCCCGGGAAACCAGTTTAGTTCCTGCCTGGTTAAAGGAATGGTTGGTTTTGGGTGGTGAACATGTCCATGAACCAGATGGTGTCAAGTTCAAGAAAGGTGATTGGTTCAAAATAAGTTCTAGTAGTAGGGTAAAAGGAGGGCTGTGCAAATTCAGGGGTCCTTTCCATCTAGAACGTGTTGGAACATTTGTTGTGGTCGGTGTAGGTGGAACTTGCGCAATGTGGCTCTGTACCAGAGGGGAGTAGACTGTGAAGAGAAAGGATTTTCAGGAGCTATGTTCACGAGTGATGTAGAAGTTATTAGTGATCGTTGGTGTAAGGAACAATACATTGTACTGGAAGGAGAAAGTGGTTCCAGGAAAGGGGTTGAGGTCAGAGTTCACAGGCCTCCCTCTTAATTGCAGGAATATGCGAGAAGGTGATATGTCTCATAGGTACAAGTCTTAAGGTCTATGTTCTGAGGGTACTTTATGCTCTTGTATTTACTTTTGGGTAAGGATTTTTATGTTTTGTTTTCCATTCTCATGTTTTAGTTTTGTGCTTCTACCAGTGTTCTTATATATTATTGGGTTTGCTTATATTTGTGTAAGGGAGGGTGATGTGTTATGATGGAACATTATCTATTCGAATTCTATCCTTAGAATGTGAGGCTGATAACACTCGAGAGAAGTCAGTTGACCCGGATTCCTTGAAGTGGATTGACGCCAGGTTGTGTTTCTACAATAAACTTTCAGTTGCAACTCAGCAGCTGTCCCGTGGTTCCTGCAAGGCTACTCACAACAATATTCTTCTAACTCCTTTGTTGTGTACATAGGAAGCGTGTGGGTCTTTCAAGCTTGTACCCTCTAGAGCTGTTGTACTTTTCTACACACACTAACTTGTCGTTCTGATCAATGAAAGTGCCTATGACCTGCTGACTAGCCCAGTTTTTCTTCTCTCCTCTGCAGCCTCTGATGGGCACTGCCGCTTAGACTAAAAGTACAGCAACCAGACTACAAACACTCGCAACTTGTGGCACATTTCTCTCACAGGTGAAACTGTTTGAAGTTGACAAGCATTGCATTTTCATGTTGTGAGACTTGTCTTATACAAAGTTTATAAGCAGAAATTATTTTGCCCAACACTAGACAATGCATGATGTGCTGGCTCCACTTTAACAAATTTGTAAGAAACATGCTACCAATAGCATATCATGCTATAATGAAAAATACTAAAATAATAATAACATCATGTTTCTTGACGCACTGACTTTGCACAACATTTTCATTTTAGAAGTTTGTCTTTAATCTAGAAAAACAAGAGACCAATAAAGTTTACTAACCATGAAATCAAAAATATCAGTGTATTCATCGCATACCGAAGACCCTGAACACTAAAGATACAATAACTCATAAGCATCATTCAAACACATTTACATATTTTGCAGGCATTCTTTCAAAAAAGTAAAGCAAATCATGAAACGTATAACGTGAAGGCAATAAAACCTGAATGGGCAACGACGTGTACAGGAGGCAATAGAGTGAGTTTTTGTTATTAACGGGATAGAAATATTAACAAGCTGGGCATTCTAAAAGCAAGAATATTATTCATTTTAACATAAATAAATATAGACAGACTACACCTTTTGAAAATATACATGTGCTTTCGTTGTGCCTCCTATCAATTACAGTTTTAAAATGCTTACTGGCTTTACTCAGTTCCACTCTGCCCCGTCATTCAAATTCAAGCAGTATGCTGCAGTAACAAGGCCCTTTAAAGTTCCTAAAAGCCAGGGTAGCTGCTCTATTGCTTAATGGAGCATTACAATTCATTACAATTCATAATTGCCATGGTTGAACGAACAATAGACATACTGTCAGATTGATATGGTTCCTCTGAAGACTGAACTTCAACTTCTTCATAAACATAGGGCTGAGGAGGTGGCATTTGCTGCGTAGAAGGCGGCTTAGGAACCTTATTATCTTTAAACCGCAGCTTCTCGGGTTCTGAGATATTTTGGTGTACAGTCATGGATTGTATTTTACAGGTGGATCCTGTAGGATTTCCATTAAATTCAGTTCTTGAATCTTCAGGCATTTTAACTGACACTGGTAGCAATGTAAGAGAAACGTTGTGAGTGAATGAATCACCATTCTGAGACCTTTCTGGGTCAGAATTTTCCATTACTTGAGGAAATTCCTCTAATGCAATAGTGGAGTCACTCTCGTTGGTTTTAAAGTGTGTTCTTTGGTGTCGTCTTAATACAGCAGAACGGGAGAAACACTTATGGCAAGTATCACACGTGTATGGCCTTTCTCCGGTGTGGGTCCTCATATGTCGGCGTAAATCACCAGACCCTCCAAACCGTTTTCCTACGGGATAAAAAGTGACATTAGATGCTTATTCTGAATAACAGCAAACCTTTAGGTCCATTAGATCAAAAACGTTGGGTTGAGAAAGCGTACATCTTGTGTCTACCACAATCTGATCAAGAAGATGTTCTGGGGGGAACGACTGAAAAAAAGTCATAAATATCTAATTTTAATAATTAATACAACACACTTTCACCAAAAATAAGCAGCTAAAGTTAAGGTGCAATATATACTTTCAAAAAAGGTGAAATGTGTCATTTAAATTGGCCATCACATTCTAACTGATCACAATGTAAGCTAATGACTACATCACATTTCATTTCAATTCAACTCAGTAGTTGTACCCCTACAGATACCTTTATTCCAAGTGTGAAGTAATTGCTTTGTTTCAAATGTTCTCATTCAGAGCATCAGCTCTTGCTAAGCATCTCATAATCTCTGCCATTCTTCTTTACTTTCAGTGAAAATATATCTACCTACACGTGAGACCCTAAAAAACCTTGACAAGTCAACCTAATTCTACACGGCGGGAGCAGGCGAGATATCTACAGGAGGAGTACCCACCTTGAAGTAAGTGTGACTACAGGGGGGACTCTCCTTGCCTCCCACTATTTTTAGCATTTGTTAGTAAACTCGTACACCAGCAGAGTACAGTCAAGGGGTTAATTTTGAGCCAGAACGAGTGGTTCGGACACCCTCCTATCTCGAAATTCGAGGTGAGAGATACATAAATATCTATATTCTGGGATCGGCAGTCAAGAAGGCCGGAGTGACCCTGAACGAGTGGCGCATATACACGGCCGAAACATGTAGACGATTTGGCAGTAAGGAGCACATTACATCTCCCAATCACCACCATCCTTCACATTTTTAATCCTGGCCGGGGGGTGGAGGGTGCAGGAATAATTTACAGGCACAGTGACACCTCCGAGCTAGTTTTAAGCCACACTGCACTTTCACTTCCAGTGATCCCAGTAACTTTAGATTTTATTGTTTGTCTTTTATGTTGTGTTTGTCTTCCCCCGCCCTTTTGCTCCACCTGTGGTAGCAGCCCTATAATGAAGCATGTCACACAACTGTGTGAGTGAGGGCAGTATTAAGACACACAGCACGTGCCACCACAAAGAATTGAGACACTATTTTTATCACTCCCTACTCCTTCAGATGTATGCAAGTCAACCTAATTCCCATGCAAAATAAAGACTTCGTCAACACAAGTACAAAACCCTAATTTCAATCTATAAAACATTATTGCTGTGTGTTTAAAACTTTGAAGAGAAAATATTTCTGCATGAAGGTAATACATTACATCTTTATATGGTACAAAAAAGATAACACAATCTATTACAGATAGTAAGTACCTTTCTTTGGGGCAGCAGGATAATCTTTTTACTATGCCAAAATTGCGAGTAAACCAGAGCACGGCTTAAGGCATAGCAAGTGTGCCTCATTAGTTAAATAGCTGAATACATGTACTGCTATCTCCAACAGAAGGAGAACCACTAATAACATGCCTAAGCTGGAGTAGTTCTCATAGCGACCAATCTAGCATTGTCCAGGGACTTGTTTTGGCATTTTGTTTTTGTTTTGTGTGGTGAAAACAAATTGATAAGTGGCGTTCCCCACAGGTGAAAGTGTTTAGTGGGGAAATTTTGTCGTGATCTACCATTGTGTATCACTTCATGTTTTCTGCTCAAAAGGTCTTCAAAACCGTTGTTCATTCCTGAAATATGTTCTGCAAGAAAACAAACGTGAAGCCTTTGTCCCCAATATCAAAGCTGTTATGCCAATCCTGGACAACTGAAGGGTGGACTTCCTTTCCTGTTTCTGTAGGTAATGCACAGTTGTCATGTTTGTACAGTGTATTGAAACTACTGTGTTGTATAGTAGATCCTGAAAAGTCTTGGAGCAATGGCCACTGATGTGATCTCCAGTCTATTAACCCTATCCATGCTGATGACGGAACCGCTCCGTCATCAGCCGCGGTGGCGCTGTGCTGATGACGGAGCGGTTCCGTCATGGCCCGGCCGCCGTGCCTGCGCGGCGCTGATTTCGCGCCTGCGCGGCGCGTTCTATTAGGTGGGCGGGGTCATGACGGAACCGCTCCATCATGAGCACAGCTCAACCGCGGCTGGTGACGGAGTGGTTCCGTCACCAGCATGCGCCCGCCGCGCGGCTCCCCCTCCCCCTTAGCGCTGCGGCAGAATAGCCGCCGCAGCGATGTGGTTAATAAGTTAAAGAGCTATCTTCACTGACCATTTATAAGTAGAAGTTTAAGCTTGCACACAATTGGAGTTTGTGCTGTACTCTTGCAACAACAATAGTTCCTTCCAGCCCCTCAAGGAAATTGGCTTGCTAAGCACGCTTGCAGAATGCCCATTTTTGATTTCGCACTTGGATCCTAGACTGTGCATGATGCCGACGAAATACAGAGGACTAGCAACATAAGGTGAAATGAAGACTACCAGAGGCTGGGTGGAACAGGGTGGGAAAGACACAGAAAAGTGATTGGAATAGACAGCTGATCACACTTAAGAAACCGGGCCAGATGTTGTGAAAAGGAGAGAGGTTGAGAGAGGGGAATCACATTTTCCTGTTTTTGTGTTGTACTGCTATGCATTGTTGTACCTAATTAAATAAAAAGAAACTTTAAAAAAACACTGTGCATGATGCCATCTTACCCAACAGTTTCTTAACTTTCCACAATGTTACAGGTTGTGATCTGCGGTAAGGAATAATAATTTTCAGAAATGGGAAAATTATGTGCTGTATAGCAGACTTATCTCAAAACGAGTTGAGGCTTGATCCCAAGAGGCTGAGAATCTGGTGAAGCTACAAATGAGGTTTGTTTCACATTGTGTACTCAAGATTGTTCAGTAAAGCAATGTATATTGTGTGTGGTGCAGCATTTTGAATTGTCTTCCCCTTCACTAGACAATTTTCCAGGTATGGGTAGACAGGAACACGCCGATGTTGTAGATATGCTATCACAACACTAATAAACACACCACACATTTAATAAACATTCGTATCCCAAATTAAAGAACCTGAAATTGATAGTGGTTGACACTTATCACAAACCTTAATCACTGGTGATGTGCTGGATGCATTGTGATGTAGAAGATTTCATCCTTCAAAACCAGTATAAGTCAACCTTTTTTTATGAGTAGGATCACATTTTGCAGCCATTTTCAAATGGACTGTGTTTACACATTGCTTCAAGAGATAAACAGTTATAATTGGCTATAGGGATCAATGCTTTTGTAAAATAAAAAAGTAGATGGAGTTTTCCTCTGTCTAACTTTGGCAGATAAACTTCTTAGAATGTACAGTTCAATAGCAAATGCTCCACGTTCTTCAGTAGGAAAGCAACACAAAGTCTTTTGCTGGCCTGTCCTATCATTACTGGAACATTTAATGGGATCCAGGCAAATATGATACAATCACCCTCACTAATTATTGAGAGAACCTAACAATCTAAGGTGATTTCCTGTCACTTGTGTGGAAAAAAAACTCAGGCCTCACCAAGAGTTATAGAATGGTCAGGAGAAGGGGAACAGAGTTGCTGTTTAGGTGACTTTTGTTGTGTGCATGGTTTTCACAAAATAATATACTTCAGCGTAGCCCTGTAGCTTCTTAATCATCTATATATATACAAAACAATGAAGGGACTGGGAAGGCAAATTCCAATTCACAACCCTCCCTAAAACACCATTTAACAAGAAACGCGCTCTCCCCTTAAAACCATTCTTGAGATCTGGACATCTTGTTGTTAATGTAAGAGAACGTATTTAATTTGTAAATGTGGAGTCCAATGCTCTTCGGCACTGCTTCCATAAATAGCCAGCTCACAGTATTACATTTTATCTCGGAGTTGAACTCCAATAGGTACGCAGGAATGTATTTTTTTTAATCTTTTCAATTATGCAGGTTGTATCCCTAATGTTTTCATATATCTGGGAGCCTGATTCATACCTAGATTGATCAGGCTATCAGAAGACTGAGCATTTTGTCAAACATTTGGCGTCAGAATTTTTCAGGGCAATCAATCGATGTGATTTACAATGTTGGGGGTCTTTCAATGTTTTCTGTTTTGGTGTTCTGTTAGTGTTATGCTGCCCTCTGTCATAGAAGCCTGAATCCCAATACTTCAGTGAACAAATTAAATAATCAGCTAAAATGCGAGACAGAATGTCTGCTAACATTTTATAGAAATGTATCATACAGCAGCATCTATGGAGAAGCCCAATTCATTTGGTCGAGCATTTGAGACCTGTTGTAATTTCTTATGTTGACTTAAAGCCATCCACCAGCTTTTGATTTGTTTGTTTCAGTGTGCTTCAAAAATCCTTGCTTGCCAGTGGTCAGTATTGCCTCTTTGTCCCTCCCTTATCTCTTCTGTTCCTACCATGCAGCAGGGACTAACTACTGTCTCATTCCACTATGGATGTTTATGTGGTGTTAGGGGCGCTCTATTTTTTCTTGGTCTGTTACTGTCTCCCTGTGTTCATCTTTGGTGCCATTGCTGCTTACATGGAAATACAGCAGACTTCCCATCTCCTTTTACTGCCCCAGTTGTGTTGGTTCTGCCTCAGGCACTGTGCCTCCCGCTGTACTGCCCTGCTTATTGCACTTATTTAGCTTTTTTCAACTTTTTGGTGTCCACAGCAATTGGGCTTCTTTCTGGTAGTACTTGCTGCATTTTGGGCTTTTAAAAAAAATATGATTGGGTTTGTTTTCAATTGCATACACAGAGCTGCAATCATGATTCTATGGCAGGACCGGAGGCTTCTGATTATGCTTTCTCATTTCTTTACTGCACAAACAGCAGCCAATGAAAGTAAAACTACAATGGTAAAAAACAACATTTCCCATGAGGCTTTGAACCACGCCTCCAATACTACAACCAATCACAGTAGTAACAAGCATATAAAGTATAGAGACACTAATCTGGCCTCCTCTTTCTTTGCTGCTCCGCAGCCCAGATAAGTGCTCTTTACTTTATATGCTTGTACTGCTCTATGGCAGGTCTCATGTTCAAGATATCGCCTCTGGCGTGCTTAATGGTTTATGATTACTGATTTGGTGTTTATTGGCATTGTTTTCACCTTGTTTACACTGCTTGTGCGGTTCTTGGATCGACGCTGCTATCGGCTCCTTTTTTCCCTTTCAGATTTCGGACCGGTGCTTCTTGCCCGCTCCGTGCCCCTTAGATGACTCTTGGAGCGTGTGTTGCGCCCGTAGGCTCCCGCTCTCCCCCTGCATCGCTGCTTTGATCGCGGCCGCCTGACTCGCAGTCCGCGATTACGAGGGACTTGGCCCCCCCTCGGGGAAGGAGGCGCACGACGGCGCCCGGCTGAGGCCTGGCGTGCGTCTCCGGGGACCCGCGCCCGCCAGTGTGCGCGCGCAGCCCACTTAGTGCCGCAGACGCTCTACCCCCAGCTGAAAGGGGGAGTCACGCAGTTTGGCCAGCAGCCGAGGGCCCGTTTTTGATCTCAGAAAAGCAGCGTTTTCCTTCCCTTTGGCAATCGGAGGACTTGGACATTAACCACTAGCTTCCCAACGACTGAGGAAGCGGGGCAATTTTTGGAAACCCTTTTCAGAGCTGATTAAGGGTTATTTTCCCTCCGTTAGTCCTAGAATTGGTCTTATACGCTTGATAACACTTGGTATTTCCGGCTCCTGCGCCTGGCACTTCCCCTGATCGACGCCCTTGCCTGGGCTGGCAATTGTGCTTCCCTCTGGGGACTTGGAGTGGAATTGAAAGTTCCTTGTGAATATGGCAGATACTGAGTACTGCGAAGAGGAAGGTGCTGCGTGCGACTACCAGGGCAATTATGAGTATTATGAAGAGGAGTCTATGGAGGATATAATTGACCAAAAGCTGGGCGCTAAACTAGATAAGGCCCTTTCCTCGGCCCTGCTTCCACTAGCCAAAAAATTGGAACTGTTGGTCCCTGATAAGCCACTCCCTCTTCCTGGACAGGATCATTCACGTCCCCCTCCCCCTAAGAAGGTGGCCCTTGACCCGACCTGGCCCCACGCCCAGTCCTATGATAAGATTTATAAATCCAAGGAGTCTTCCGCTGGTGACAAGACCTTACCGTCCCCCCCCACCCCCCCGAAGTATACCACTACTGACACTGATACAGACTCCTCAGATGCTGCTCCCCGCAAGCGCACTAAGAAACACAAGCATGCCTCCCCATCTGTCAACCCCTCGCCCTTCTCCTTTGATCCATCGGACATTGTACACCCTAGGTCCTCTGATTGGCTCCCTCCCCCGGCTGTGGCGGAGTACCTGGAGACTCATCTCCGTAAAGGTTTTGATAAAGAAGTGAGAGCACGCCTCAAGTCTGAGTGTCCCCGTCCCGATTTGGCCCACAAGGTGGCCGTCACCCCCAACATTGACCCTTCCATGACTACTTTCCTCAAGAAATATAAAAAAGACCCTAAGAAAGGGATTGATCGCGTGCTCAGAGCGTGCCAAGATAAGGCCCTTGACCTTTCAGGGTCGTTGGCCAAGACCCTGGAACTGGCCCTTCAAGCTCAAGAGACAGGTGACGCCATTCACCCTGAAGTCCTAGTGGGTTGGGCACAACGTGCCATCTGCATGCTGGGGAACGCCAACTGCGCTTTAGCTTCTGAAAGGCGGAAGTCAGTCCTACTCCGGATTGACCCTCAGTTGGTTGAGTTGGCTTCGTCAGAACCTGGTCCTTTGGCGGAAGGACAGTTGTTTGGGGACAACTTTGTGAAAGACATTGCCAAATTTGTTAATACCTTTGCGTCCCTTGATAAATCTCAGGCCTCCTTGAAGAGGGTGTTGCACCAGGTCTCTAATAGGGCCGGGCGTGGCAGAGGACGCTCGACCGGCCGCTATTCGAATACCAGTCCTCAAAGGGGATACGCTCCTAGATGGGGCAGAGGATACACACAAGAGCCGGACCAGGCCGGTTTCTACCCATCAAGATCACGCGGCTTCAGAGGCTGCTATAATCGAGGTGTCAACAGAGGGTACAAGAACTTCGATAATCAGTCCTCTGGTAAGTCAGGTGTGCCCATTGGTCCCTTTAGGGGGCAGGTTGCGTCACTTTGTGATGAATTGGACGAGT
Organism: Lissotriton helveticus; assembly: GCF_964261635.1. Taxonomy (NCBI): domain Eukaryota; kingdom Metazoa; phylum Chordata; class Amphibia; order Caudata; family Salamandridae; genus Lissotriton; species Lissotriton helveticus. Next base: position 328,861,798 of record NC_136060.1, on the reverse strand, counting down.
CTGACGTCAGATGCTTGGGTCCTACAGACCGTCTGGGGTTACCAAATAGAGATGTTAGAATGTCCCCTTCAGACCTTCCCCCCTCAGCCTCTCCTTTTTTCCCCGTCTAGAACAGAGTTTTATCGACTCAGAGCTAGAAGAATTGTTAACCAAGAGGGCTATTGCTGTAGGACCCTTCATTCCCGAAGGCTTCTGCAGCAACGTCTTTCTGGTACAGAAGAAAGGAGGCGGCCAACGCCTGGTTCTAAATTTAAGAGACTTCAACCCCTATGTCACTTATTGCCACTTCAAGATGGAGGGTATCCATCTTTTACGGGACCTTTTGTTGGAAAACGACTGGATGGTCCGTTTAGATTTAAAAGACGCCTATCTGACAGTCCCCATCTGCCCCGCTCATCAAAAATTCTTGCAGTTCCCTTGGAAAGGGCAGTGGTACCAGTACAGGGTGCTTCCCTTTGGTCTGTCCTCAGCCCCTTGGATCTTCACCAAGCTTCTCAAACCGGTGATCTCTCGCCTCCGAGAGATGGGAGTGCGTCTCATTGTTTACCTAGACGACATGCTTATTCTAGCCCAAGATCGGTCCCTTCTTCTCACCCACCTAGAATGGACGACGTTCCTGCTGCATAATGTGGGGTTCGTTATCAATACCAAGAAATCGGTGATGATACCGAACTAGCAGATGGAATTCCTAGGTTTTCTGAAAGACTCTGTGTCAGCTCAACAGCTCCTCCCTCTTCACAAGATCAGGTCCATCAAGAGGGAAATAGTATCCACTCTGACCAAGGAGAAGATTTCCTTGCGTGTGCTAACGAGGATTGTGGGCCTTCTGGCTTCGTCAATCCAAGCCATTTTCCCGGGCCCCTTACATTATAGAGCCCTTCAGAGACTAAAAATCTTTTACTTACAGAGGAAATTTCATTACGATCACCTTATTCCTCTTTCCCCTAAAGCCCGAGAGGAGTTTCAGTGGTGGCTGGATCACATGTCAGCATGGAATGGCCGAGCAATCTTCGGCGCAGACCCCGGATGTGGTGGTCGAATCAGACGCCAGTCAATGGGGCAGGGGCGCTCGCTGTGGAGACTTTACCACAGGAGGACGGTGGTCCGCGGACGAACTCTCACTACACATAAACTGTCTAGAGTTGTTGGCAGGGTCGTTTGCCATCAGGTCTGTCTCACCACTGAAGAGCAATTGTTGTATTCTCCTTCGAATGGACAATGTCTCAGCGGTGAGATACATCAATCGATTAGGGGGGACGAAGTCCCGCATGCTGGTCCACATTGCGAAGGAATTTTGGCACTTTTGCCTGGATCGCAAGATCTCTGTGGTGGCGGAATACCTTCCGGGGAAATTCAATCAGGTGGCAGATTGGAATTCCCGATTTCTCCGAGACTTCAGCGATTGGAGACTTCACCCATCGCTGTTTTCTCAGATCATGACTATGCGAGGCCCCTGTCAGATAGACCTGTTTGCCTCTCGCCTCAATGCCCATCTCCCCCAGTTTTACAGTTGGAGACCGGATCCGAGGGCGATGGGAACGGATGTGTTCCTCCACCATTGGGGGCAACGGAGGAATTATGCCTTTCCCCTGTTTGCTCTGATCCAGAGAGTGGCGGCGTTGGTGCGCCGGCAGAGGGCGACAATCGTGTTGGTGACTCCGTTCTGGTCGACTCAGTCATGGTTTCCCACACTGTTGGAGTTATCTGTGGATCTTCCCTTCCGGCTCCCAGTCTTCCCGACGCTTCTGCAGGACCCAGTAGGAGCTTGCCACCCCTTAATCCTGCAGAACCAGTTGACTTTAATGGTGTGGACGCTCTCCGGAGACATGAATGCCTTGCAGGTCTTTCACGAGAAGCTTCCGGCTTTATGCAGCAGGCATGGGCTCCTTCCACCCGGAAACGATACTCTGCATCTTGGAAGAAGTGGGTGGGTTGGTGCCTTTCAAAACAGGTGGATCCCGTGGGATCAAATGTGACTGATGTGCTGAATTTTCTGTTTGAATGTGCAGCTTCAGGCCTGGCTTACAGGTCGGTGAATAATTTCAGGTCTGCAATTTCTGCGGGTCACGACCACATCGATGGTAAGCCTGTGGGGTTGCATCCCTTGGTTTGTAAGTTACTTAAAGGTGTTCGTGTGGCCAATCCTCCTCGGCCAAGGTATTCCACGCTGTGGGATGTTACAAAAGTGCTTAATCTGTTGGAATCCTGGCCTGATAATGGTGATTTGTCTTTGAAGCAGCTCTCTGCCAAGCTTACTATGTTATTGTGTCTCATTTCATGTCGCAGAGTTTCAGATGTTAGAGCACTAGATTTGGCTGGTAGAATGTTTTCTCCGCAAGGTGTCTCCTTTGTTATTACACGGCGGACTAAGACCATGTCACGTTCAGTGGAATACCCCGCTTTTCCGCATAACAGCAAGTTATGTGTGTTGCAGTGTCTCACATGCTATGAAGAACGTACTTTTGCACACAGGACAGATCATTTAGGCCAGTTGTTAATCTCTGTTCAGAAACCCTTCAAACCAGTCGCTGCGGCTACTTTAGCCAGATGGGTTTGATGGATTATGTCAGAGGCTGGCATCGATATATCTGTTTATGGTGCTCACTCACCCCCCTTTTCCAAAATTGGTTTATCCACACTATGTGTGGGAGGGTATGCTCAGACGTGAGTCCCTTGCTCATTGCACCATCAGGATTCAAGCAAGCCGGGCCGAAGAAGGCTGTGATGCCAGAAACCGGTCCCCGGAAGCTTGTTTCCTTACCAGTATAAGAATTGGCTTAGTAGTTTGGTTTGCCCTGTTCCCATCATGCACTGGGACAGGAACAGACTAATTTGCATATAGCCAGGCTCTGAGCTGGGATGGTGCATTGAGCAAAAAAACGGTGATGGATTAAAACCATGATCTCTTGACTTGGTAAGAGTATTCTGCATCATTCAGAAACTCTGTCTATCACCACCCCCCTTTTCCAAAATTGGTTTATCCACACTATGTGTGGGAGGGTATGCTCAGACGTGAGTCCCTTGCTCATTGCACCATCAGGATTCAAGCAAGCCGGGCCGAAGAAGGCTGTGATGCCAGAAACCGGTCCCCGGAAGCTTGTTTCCTTACCAGTATAAGAATTGGCTTGGTAGTTTGGTTTGCCCTGTTCCCATCATGCACTGGGACAGGAACAGACTAATTTGCATATAGCCAGGTTCTGAGCTGGGATGGTGCATTGAGCAAAAAAACGGTGATGGATTAAAACCATGATCGCTTGACTTGGTAAGAGTATTCTGCATCATTCAGAAACTCTGTCCATCACCACCCCCCTTTTCCAAAATTGGTTTATCCACACTATGTGTGGGAGGGTATGCTCAGACGTGAGTCCCTTGCTCATTGCACCATCAGGATTCAAGCAAGCCGGGCCGAAGAAGGCTGTGATGCCAGAAACCGGTCCCCGGAAGCTTGTTTCCTTACCAGTATAAGAATTGGCTTGGTAGTTTGGTTTGCCCTGTTCCCATCATGCACTGGGACAGGAACAGACTAATTTGCATATAGCCAGGTTCTGAGCTGGGATGGTGCATTGAGCAAAAAAACGGTGATGGATTAAAACCATGATCTCTTGACTTGGTAAGAGTATTCTGCATCATTCAGAAACTCTGTCCATCACCACCCCCCTTTTCCAAAATTGGTTTATCCACACTATGTGTGGGAGGGTATGCTCAGACGTGAGTCCCTTGCTCATTGCACCATCAGGATTCAAGCAAGCCGGGCCGAAGAAGGCTGTGATGCCAGAAACCGGTCCCCGGAAGCTTGTTTCCTTACCAGTAAAAGAATTGGCTTGGTAGTTTGGTTTGCCCTGTTCCCATCATGCACTGGGACAGGAACAGACTAATTTGCATATAGCCAGGTTCTGAGCTGGGATGGTGCATTGAGCAAAAAACGGTGATGGATTAAAACCATGATCTCTTGACTTGGTAAGAGTATTCTGCATCATTCAGAAACTCTGTCCATCACCACCCCCCTTTTCCAAAATTGGTTTATCCACACTATGTGTGGGAGGGTATGCTCAGACGCGAGTCCCTTGCTCATTGCACCATCAGGATTCAAGCAAGCCGGGCCGAAGAAGGCTGTGATGCCAGAAACCGGTCCCCGGAAGCTTGTTTCCTTACCAGTATAAGAATTGGCTTGGTAGTTTGGTTTGCCCTGTTCCCATCATGCACTGGGACAGGAACAGACTAATTTGCATATAGCCAGGTTCTGATCTGGGATGGTGCATTGAGCAAAAAAACGGTGATGGATTAAAACCATGATCTCTTGACTTGGTAAGAGTATTCTGCATCATTCAGAAACTCTGTCCATCACCACCCCCCTTTTCCAAAATTGGTTTATCCACACTATGTGTGGGAGGGTATGCTCAGACGTGAGTCCCTTGCTCATTGCACCATCAGGATTCAAGCAAGCCGGGCCGAAGAAGGCTGTGATGCCAGAAACTGGTCCCCGGAAGCTTGTTTCCTTACCAGTATAAGAATTGGCTTGGTAGTTTGGTTTGCCCTGTTCCCATCATGCACTGGGACAGGAACAGACTAATTTGCATATAGCCAGGTTCTGAGCTGGGATGGTGCATTGAGCAAAAAAACGGTGATGGATTAAAACCATGATCTCTTGACTTGGTAAGAGTATTCTGCATCATTCAGAAACTCTGTCCATCACCACCCCCCTTTTCCAAAATTGGTTTATCCACACTATGTGTGGGAGGGTATGCTCAGACGTGAGTCCCTTGCTCATTGCACCATCAGGATTCAAGCAAGCCGGGCCGAAGAAGGCTGTGATGCCAGAAACCGGTCCCCGGAAGCTTGTTTCCTTACCAGTATAAGAATTGGCTTGGTAGTTTGGTTTGCCCTGTTCCCATCATGCACTGGGACAGGAACAGACTAATTTGCATATAGCCAGGTTCTGAGCTGGGATGGTGCATTGAGCAAAAAAACGGTGATGGATTAAAACCATGATCTCTTGACTTGGTAAGAGTATTCTGCATCATTCAGAAACTCTGTCCATCACCACCCCCCTTTTCCAAAATTGGTTTATCCACACTATGTGTGGGAGGGTATGCTCAGACGTGAGTCCCTTGCTCATTGCACCATCAGGATTCAAGCAAGCCGGGCCGAAGAAGGCTGTGATGCCAGAAACCGGTCCCCGGAAGCTTGTTTCCTTACCAGTATAAGAATTGGCTTGGTAGTTTGGTTTGCCCTGTTCCCATCATGCACTGGGACAGGAACAGACTAATTTGCATATAGCCAGGTTCTGAGCTGGGATGGTGCATTGAGCAAAAAAACGGTGATGGATTAAAACCATGATCTCTTGACTTGGTAAGAGTATTCTGCATCATTCAGAAACTCTGTCCATCACCACCCCCCTTTTCCAAAATTGGTTTATCCACACTATGTGTGGGAGGGTATGCTCAGACGTGAGTCCCTTGCTCATTGCACCATCAGGATTCAAGCAAGCCGGGCCGAAGAAGGCTGTGATGCCAGAAACCGGTCCCCGGAAGCTTGTTTCCTTACCAGTATAAGAATTGGCTTGGTAGTTTGGTTTGCCCTGTTCCCATCATGCACTGGGACAGGAACAGACTAATTTGCATATAGCCAGGTTCTGAGCTGGGATGGTGCATTGAGCAAAAAAACGGTGATGGATTAAAACCATGATCTCCTGACTTGGTAAGAGTATTCTGCATCATTCAGAAACTCTGTCCATCACCACCCCCCTTTTCCAAAATATGGTGCTCACTCAACCAGAGGTGCGATGGCTTCTAAAGCCTATGTATTAGGTTCCCGCTTAGAGGACATCCTAGAAGCGGCTGATTGGTCTTCCGATTCCATGTTTAAAGTGTTTTTATTATAAACCTATTCCTCATGTTTCTGATGCTGTGATTGATGAGCTTTGAACCAGCATAATCAGAAGCCTCCGGTCCTGCCATAGAATACAAAATTTTCTAGCTATCGCGACAAGAATTTTAGATTCTATTAAGGACACGGAGGCGAGGATTATCCCACCCGTTGGGACAGTTATGTGACTGTAAGTTGTTTGAAATGATGTTGTTTAACAACTTCTACCCACCCTATGAGAAATGTAGTTTGGTGGACGTTTTTTCTCAGACTTCTTTTTCTGTTTCAGGAAATGATTCCAACAAGAGTTGATTGCCTTCTTTGGATTGTGAGGCTGTCCTTCCTGGCAGAAGATGATTCCTTCGTGGTTATGGATTGTTCTCCGTTGAGAATTCCTATGGAACTGTTTTTTCTCTCCGTTGAGAGTTCAAGACTTAATTTAATTCGACAAGACTGTTCGCGCAAAGAAAGAGGAGGCCAGATTAGTGTCTCTATACTTTATATGCTTGTTACTATTGTGATTGGTTGTAGTATTGGAGGCGTGGTTCAAAGCCTCATGGGAAATGTTGTTTTTTTACCATTGTAGTTTTACTTTCATTGGCTGCTGTTTGTGCAGTAAAGAAATGAGAAAGCATAATCCTCGCCTCCGTGTCCTTAATAGAATCTAAAATTCTTGTCGCGATAGCTAGAAAAATTTGTATTGCAGCCCAACCGGTCTATGAGCATCGCTGAATGGGAGCACCTAGGTGTCTTTTATTGGAATGTAAGGACCCCTGTGAGAAGCGCTCTCCCACCACCACTTATTTATTTTTTCTTTGCCATTTTATAAAGTGAAAACTTGACCCGCCGGCACCGGGATGACATTGCTTTACATGAGAATTAAGGGATATATTTTGTGTTACTCTTCCTGCCGTTACGCTCAAAAAAATATAGGGGAAGGAGAGAGGAATTAATTGATATTAAACTCCAATTTAAGGACAAACTGGAAGCCGTGCCCTTCCAATACGGTGCCCCCTGCACCTACAGTGTCTCACTCTTTTTACGAAAGGCAAGGGGAGGTGACTTGCCTCTGCTCTGGGACGTACCCTGTGTCCTTCCACTCAGCACGTGGGGAGTGCTGAGGATGGCCCCTTTGTCCCGGCGTGAGTGTGTTCTGAGCCCTGCATTTTTTTTTTTATGAACATTAATTAATGATGGCTGCGTATTGTTTTCTCAGCCACCCGGTCTTAACTATACAAACGAGCAAGACCGATTAACGTTGCCAATGCTTTTTACTTGCAAGGAATGGGAAAAGCTACTTGCTGGTTCTCACCAAATTGATCGGGGTGGCTCGGGCTGGAGGCAGGCATGTAGCACCACAGTTTCACTGTTGCGAGCTCTAGCTGTCAGGCCACACACATCTTGTCCTTCCTGTGGCTCTCTGCAGCAGCACCCCAGCGCTAGAATACACTCTCTACTGACTGTCAGAGCGCCTCACAACCAAACTCAAAGCCTAGCATTCAGCAGCACCTGCAATGCGCGTACCTGTAGCACTGCTCAGAGCCTGACCCCCACCGGTCTCAAGGAGTACCAGTACTCTCCTAGCACAAGGAGATGCTCCGGTACTCAGGGGTAGAACACTCAGAAGAGCCAGTACTCCGTACCGGTGAGTCACGGCCCATTTAAAGCACAGGTTGCAGGTATAAGATGACTTAACTTTGTTTCTGTAGGGCATCAGCGTCTATGTGTGTGTATGCGCGCATTATATATTCCATTTTGTATTGTATTTGCTGTAACATTTAGCACAATCTTTATAATTCTAAATGCACATCAAATAAACCATACAACCTCGTCCTAAATAGGGTAACCCCTTTTAGAATTAAACCATGATAACTAACTACGATTAGAGCGGCTTTGCCTTTCTATCTCGACGTTGTGGTGCCAAGTTTTGGTTCAGAATTATGGATGCATAGGACTGACTGAAGTAACTGAAAAATGTGCATCTGTTTCTTTCTTTTTCTTAAATAAATGTACACCCTAAAACTACCTTCGGACAGCAATAAAGTAATAGCTAGAAACTCAGTCTTTTAGAAGTTTCCCCTCTGTTTAGCACTGCAGCCTCTCCTACCATTCCCCGTTATTTAACTCTACACCCCAATGACCCTCCAATGCTTTTACCACCCTGCTCCCTCATGCTGTTCATAAAATACTTTTCAAACAAAACAGAAATAGAGCTTTGTGTGTTTCTAAACTCCTATTTTTCGATGCATGCCAGCCTCTGTGCATATCTGCACGTGTTTTCCTCTACTTGTTTTTATTTTATTCAGGGGATTGCACTAGGCCTGGCCACTGAATCAAATAAATGCATCCGTCATCTGTGATTCACCTCTAGAGCACGAGCTTAAATCCTGGCGTCTCCTCTGACCTTTCAGTAAAGTAGGTGCGTTTAATTTTGATAGCTAACAACAGCTGTTGTATTGTGCAAAGAGGCTATATTGGGATGGACCTGTTTTTAAAAAAATGACAAAAGGTTTGTTTTTTTGCGTTAAATTCATTGTCATGACTATGCCTATGCATTTAAAGGTTATTTTAATTTATTTACTCTGAGTTCAGTTAAGCTAAATGGCAATATCTGCTGTCCACCCGTTTATTCTAGCGCATCGAATTGCCCCTCACCATAATTTAGTGCAGGGCCGGCCTAAGGCATGTGCAAGCTGTGCACCTGCACAGGGCCGCCAAACCCCAGGGGCCGCCACTCCAATATATATCCTTAGATACATATTTGCGTGGCGGCCGATGGCAGGGATTTGGCGGCCTCGGGCCCCCTACCTACACTCCCTGCTCAGGGCCTCCGTGAGCCTACAGCCGGCCCTGTTTAGCGCTGCTTTACACAAATTTAAATTAACATTGTGATTGCTGACTGCTACGGCTGCTTCCCTCCTTTGCTCTATTCCTTTAAGTCTTCAACTTTATACGGCAAAGGTAGTGTGCAAACAGCACTTCTTAGCCTTAAGCTGGATACAATGGGGACAGTCACAGAATGAGAAGCACAAACTTTCAGTGAATATTATTTGCGTTAAATCCATTGTCATAACTGGTGTTGTGCAGCAATCAAACCACACTATTGTCAACCACACATATAGGGCTTCAAAAGTCATAGTAGGAACATACTAAGCAGAGAAGATAGTGATGTTTGCATTGCTCCCACAATTGAATCCTAAAACAGATAGTTTTACGAATTCACCAGAATCAAACAATGTAATATCCAAGTTAGAAGTATATTCTCCAAATTTTCACTTTAAAATCCATTAATGGCCAATGCTGTTCATCAGGGTATGGGGCCTTTGTTAACCGCTAATGTAATTCTACGGAAGCCAACCCAGCCTTTCATCTTTCTGGTGTTGATATAGTAACATTAGACCGCAGTACTTGAACACCACCAATTTGTAGCTATTTTCAACACAAGAAACTTATATTGAGAAAGTTTGTGCACAAATAAAACGTATTTTTATGTTTAATTCCTCAGTACGTTGTTCAGTTAAAGCAACCATAACTACAACTACTAAAATGCACCAGTTTCTAGAGCACAGGGCTAAAAACTGTGTTTCCTGGTGAAATAGAAACATATGGTAATCTTAGGCAAATAGCTTTGGATTAAATGTGCACTTAACTGCATCACATGTGGAAAATAAATGGCATGCTCCTAGCTGTTTGTTCCACGCAGGCGCATAATAAAGGGAAAATGGGGAGGACCAAACATCAGTTTTTCATTCTTTTTAACACCAAAAGAAGCAGATCTAAAGGAAAGCTAATACTTTTTTTTTTGTCACGAAAAATGCAAAGCTATCCACACAGCCCCACACCGCATAATTCAAATCCAAACATTTCCAATACACACTACATATTTCAACAAAGCACATAAATAAAATCAATATAATGATTACACTACCCACCCCATACAACCAATCCATACTACAAATTTCCACACCACACAATAACACAACTAATACAATACAACACATATAATACTACTGCACACCATAGAATACACTCCATTACACAGGGAAAAAGCATCGCCATTTAAAATGCCAATAGCTCCAACTCAACCAAATGCAAGACCTATTGCACTTTCAATGCTTGTTTTTCTTTGCATTTGAAAGGATTAGCAAAGGAACTTTCCAAAGTACCCGAAAGTTACTTATTTTGTTCCTGGCCCCGTACGTGCAATTACATATAATATTCTGTGAATATGCTTTACATTTCTTATCGTGTCGCCTTAAAAACCCTGAATTCCTCCAGAAAAGAACAATTTTTCTTATTCTTGTGCCTTCGAACCTAAATTTGAGCCACACTATTACCTTTCAAGTAAAATGTTTTGCTGAGGTGGTTGCAGCAGGGTTTGCTCTGCGTTTAGCATTTTCAGTATGTTAATCAGACCTTTGATTCTCTTGGTTCTCTGCCGTAAAGCTACTACCCTATAGGTTTTATGCTATGCTACTAAGTTAGCCAGCTTCTTATGCAGCCTATGCCTCTTTTGTTTTTATTTGTGGCAATATAAATTCGTTTTCCCACAACTGTTGCTTTCAAGCCCATGCCTGTGGTGAGAAACAGAAGAGTTTAACCCCAGCATCTCCCCTACTTGGCCAGTGCTAACCCTCAGCAGTATAAGATAGACTGTATAACTTCAGAGAATGATCCAGTAAGTAGGTCACTTTGTGCTTCAGCCGACTTCAGTGAAAGTCACCCTCATCATGAAAGTGCTACTGAGTCTGTGAAGTTCCATTTACTTTCCACTTGCCTAACCCACGCACTTGTGTAACCCAGGTAAAAACATTCAAGGTCGTCTTTCATCTTGCTCTCATGCTTCATGCCTTGATCTCTAGCTCTAATGGTGCTTCTCTGTTTCTTCTACACTGACTTATCTTTATATTCTTCAGCTGTTGTGATGGCAAGTTCTAAACCACATGACCAAAACTGTAATGGTTGTGTAAATCCATCAGTAGTTAATTTGTTTTCCATTTAATTCAGTGATGACGGACTGGAATGGACTTACTTCTGTAAAGTGTCACAAGACAAATCCTGGCATACAGAAACACCTCCGTCAAGATAATGGATCTGATCCCCTGCCTCTCTTACGATTCTCCCCTGATGTGAGTATGAGAGCACCTTGATTATGAAATATCTTGGCCTGTTTGCATTCTTGGCTGAGCAACTTTCATCCCTTTGCACTCTCTATCCTATTGAAATCCTGGTTCTTGGGGGACCCCCTGAATAGATCTGTTACACACCGTTATATATATAAAAAGCAGACAGGGACCCTACTTACCCAAGGGGACAGAGCACCGTTTTAGACTCCTAGTCAAATGTAAAATATGTGTTGCATTTTCCGTATCACACATCAAACATACTTTCACTCTTGAATTTCAATCTCATTCCATACTACACATTCACCCCTGATAATATTAAGGTTAAACACCACATCTATGCATTCTTCACACAAAAAAATAAGTATTCATATAGCCAATCTCATTTAAGGGCCAATTTGAAATTAGTACACATGTACCTTTATAATACGAATCCAATAGTGCAATGCCAGAATCACAATAATTAAAATACATAAAACATTTAAAAATTCAATCAATCAGGGATTTGTGAGAAATGAATCATTGTATACTCATTTCTGACGGAGAGAAGGAACTATATTCTAAAATACATTGACAGGCGACTATACAAACAGACAGAAATAGATAGAAGAGTACAGTAGACAGTCACGTGTGTCTTTACAGTCACCAGTCTTACTGGATCATTATTTGTGTCACATAGTATCACAAGCTTATTACTATCTACTGTGATCTTCAATGCTTGGATGGATCCTGTCCATTTACAGACTCCCGAACAGCTGGCTACCACACAGTGTCCGATTGTTGGGGAGGGGATTCCACAATTGCAGCCCCATCATCTTACCACTTCTCTTCCAACCCTTAAGAGTATAGATAGTAGCCCAACGTCCCTCATACTTCCAGAACTCAATTAGGGTGGGCAGCTACAACCCAAAGCTGTCATCACAAAGCATGGCAGACTATCTTGTCAGTAAATTGCTTTCATCGCCACACAGCTCCGCCTGGTAGCTGTTGCCTCCTGAGCCCTTCAGATCCGAAGTTCGAGGTGTCCTCCACCGGCAGGCACCTGCCTGCACCTGATCCCTGGTGGTCCAGCCTGTCTGCACCCATGTGTGCCTGAACTATGCCAAGTGCCGCGGACCATCCACCGCTACAACTCCAGCACCCTCCATGCACTCAACTCCAGACTGACCACCGCCTGCCACCTTGCATCACCCAAGAATACCCTGGGTCTGTTCACCTGCCGCAATTGGGCCTTCTCCTCCCTACGCACACTAGACCCACCAGCGGCATGACATTCAAGCACCAGACCCAACCACCTCAGAAGCATCCTTCTCAACATCAGCTCCCTCAAATGACACGCCGTGGAGATCTGGGACCTGCTCGTCTCCATCTCCCACAACTTTGCCTTCCTTACGGAAAGCTAGATGAACTCAACCACAGTACCAGACATCGCAACAGACATCCACGACGGCTGCAAAATCCTCCACAAGGAATGCATCAACCGGCTGGGAGGAGGCATTGACATCACACACAAAAGCACCCCCTGCCTCACTCCCAGCTCCAATGATCACTCACCCGACATGGAACACCTCCACACCCAGATCCAGACCAACCCGAACGCCACCATCTACAGACCTCCCAGACCCTGCCTGCCTTCAGCGAAGCCATAGCCGACTTCATCGCTCACCACACTCTTGTCTCAACGGACTGCATTCTCCATGGTGACCTCAATTTCCACCTGGACAACCTCGACGACCACAACACCTCATCCCTACTGGAGAACCTCACCACCATCTGACTCAAACAACTGGTCACATCTCCAACCCCTCAGCAGGACACACCCTCGACCCATCTTCTCTGCAAGTAGCCACACCTCTGAGCCACAATCGACCGAGCATTGCTGTGTCAACTTCTCCTTCACCAACCTCACTGTACGCCACCACACCCACCGCAACCCTCGTAAAAATCGGAAAAGGTCATCGAAGACCAGCTCACCACCTCACTCAGCAAAGCACCACCACCAACATCCACAGAGGCCAACACCTCAGCACGCAATCTCCACCGATAGATCTCCGACTGTGCCAACACACTGGCTATAGTCAGGCAAGCAACCCTCCAAGAAAGCCAACTGGTTCTCCCCTGCCCTCCAAGAGTATAGGCGTACATTCAGACGGCTCAAGAAAAGATGGAGGAGCAGCAAAGTCGTGGCAGAACATGCAGCCTTCAAAAACGCTGCGAGCGCACACCACCACCTCATCAGAACAACAAAGAAAGCAGACATACAGGAACGCATCAACCCCAACACACACAACAGTAAAGAACTCTTCGACGTGGTCAAAGTGTTCATTAAATCCAGCACAGAGACAGAAGACATTCCCCCTCCCATGACATCTGCTTCAACCTTGCCACCTTCTTCCACCGCAAGATCAAGGAGATCTACGACAGTTTCGCAAGCCAAGGAACAACCACTCCACACGCAACCACCGCACCAAACGACTCCAGACCTCAGCAGACCATGCCCAACTCGACCACCCTCACCCCAGACAACACCCTTAGGATAAAAAAAGAGCAACCACTCCAGAGCCCCCTTGGATCCCTGGCCTCACCACATCATCAACAGAGCCGCCACCTCCATCGCACACAAACTCTGCCACACCATCAACTGCTCCATTAAGTCCACCACCTTCCCCGAAGACTAGAAGCATGCAGAGATCAACCTCCTGCTAAAGAAATCCTCTGCTGACCCGACGGACCTCAAGAACTACAGACCCATCTCTCTGCTCCCATTCCCAGCAAAAGTCTTAGAGAAAGCCATCAACGCCAAACTCTCAGAGTTCATTGAAACAAACCACATCCTGGACCTCTCCAATTCAGCTTCAGAAGCAACCACAGTACAGAGACCACTCTCCTCGCCGCTACAGATGACATCCACACCCTCCTCTACCGAGGCAAAACTGCAGCCCTCTTCCTCCTCGGTCTCTCGGCTGCCTTATATACCACAGCCTCTGCACAAGACTCCACGATGCCAGCATCTTCGACAAAGCCCTAGTCTGGACCAGCTCATTCCTCACTGGCCGAACACAAAGTCAGTTTTGCATTGTTCATATCAGAACCCACAGAGATCAGCTGTGGAGTGCCTCAGGGATCCTCCCTGAGCCCCACCCTCTTCAATATCTACACAGCCCCGATTGCAGCCATCGTCAGAAGCCACAGATTAGTCTCTTATGCTGACAACACCCAGCAGATTTTCTCCCTCACAGACAAACCTTCAAGAGCAACTTCCACAGTGGGATGAAGGCAGTTGCCACCTGGATGAAGGACAGCTGCTTCAAGCTAATCTCAGACAAGACCTTAGTCCTCAATCTGGCCCACCCACTTCGCCTAGGACAACTCCTGGAATGTCCTTTAGATAAATTCATATACACTGAGCTGAGGCCATTTTTGAATTCACATTTCATATGCACATATTTTTCATTCTACTGTAGATTATAGAATGAGGTGTGTATCGTTATCTATATATATGTTTTTGATTGTTAACATCATTGTATTTGAAGTGACATTCATGTATATTTGATAGTTTGCATATATTTTCCTGTTGAACGGCAATGTAGGTTAAATCAAATGATTGACATTGTATGCTGTATGTGGCATGGCCGTGTTGTCACCCGCTTCTAATAACCCAAAATGGCCGCCGTTGAATGTCAGTGATATACGGAGATCGAACTTGATATGAACATTCATTGGTGCTCGGGTATGAGAGTTTGTAAACTTTGGTTTGAGTACAAGTTTATAGGATTAAGCATCAGAGACTGAACTCTATAGTTCAATTCCTGATATGTATCACTATCGTTCTGGTAAAAAAGTTAATTCAAGAGGGCCACCTTGTGACAGCAGGTAATGGCACATAGGTTGTTGAGTAGTCCGTTTTTAGTGTCTTTAGTTGATGCTTAAAATACGGCTACACGTAGGTTTGAGCAACTTTCGTCCTCGTGGAAGGAGCCCACGCACACAGTAGTTGGATAACTACTGAAGAATGGAGAGTAGGTTAGTGTTTTTGGTAAATAGGGAGTGAGACTTTGTTGGGTTGGTAATTAACAGTGCTAATCGGTGGTTGCATTTTGCAGCATTCCTTGACGGAGTGACATATGAGATGGAATTACTTGAGGAAACTGGTTGTGTCTGTTGGTTTACGAGGTATGTAATATGAGCACAATACAGTGGCCCCTGAAGACGGGACTGTTTATGTCCCGAAATGCATTGGGTAAAGGCAACTTTGTAAAGTGGATTGCACAGATGAAGATGTTGTCAACAAACAATGAATCAATGTTTGATGCTGTAAAAACTCATATTACAGTAGTATTATTGTTCATTTTGACATATTGTGAAACTTGAGTCAAATATATGAAATGGAGACAGAACAAACGAGTTGTTAAAAATCATTTATTGGGATAACGTATATTGCATGGTTGAAAACTGGTGAACAAGTAACACACTTGACCCCGCACCAGAGAGAGCAAGTGTATGGTATATATATATATGTCCTAGTACATCAAGGCACAACAGAAAACACAATATAACAATAAGTAGCTTCCCAAATGATAAAGATAAGCAATCTCAGAGACTTGATTGAAGATATTTTGTTCTGGCCACACCACAAACTTGGCTACCGGAGAAACCACAAGGCTTCTACACCTGTGGTAACTGCTGTATTTGCAGATTTGGAGTGAATAAATGTACCAGCTTCTAATACAACAACTCAAAAGAATATAGGATATTCTCCTTTATCAATTGCAACACAACACATGTGGTATATGTGTTGAGGTGCGCATGTGAACAAATCTATGTAGGGAGCAGTATCAGATGCTTAAAAATTCAAATACAGGAACACGTGAAAGACATCAAAAATAAAAATGAACGCTCCCCAGTGGCCCAACACATACTAACAGCCCACCCAGAGCAACCAGGAATAAAATTTCATGCACTAGATCATGTAAAAAGTGGTGTCACAGGGGGTGATAGGATCACCCTACTGAGACAGACTGAGGCGAAGTGGATTTGTCGATTGAGAGCAGTTACAGCTGGGCTTAATTTTAATAATGAGTTTCATAATTTTTTGTAATAAGGAAAACAAAAATTTACAATGCTCATTGCTAAATCTCAGTTATGAATAATATTCGAATGAATGATATATTACTGTGATGCGTAATGTTAAACATTGTGGACACAGGATGTGATCTCAAATATGGCTGAAATAACACTGTTCGCCAGTGATGCTGTTAAAACAATGGTTTGTAAACATGCAACAAAATTGAAGACGTAACATGAAAAAATTGATGTATAGACCTCTAGATAGAATTTGTAATAGATCTATAGATATTGTGCAGAAAAAATATCAGGTGGAATATTATGGTTGAAAGAGAACAATGATATAAATATTGACTGCTCTCGGGCTCTTAACATTAAAACCAATCTGTGAGAAGTCACAGTCATAAAAACTTGTATGGCTTCGTGTGAAAGTAGAATCGAGGGATTACAATCGTTAAAATGTGTTTAAATAGACACCAAAATACACTCAAATATGGCGCCCATCTGTGTAAGCGAGGACATTAGGACTCTATACTATGCGGTGAACAATATAGATACATTGAGTGGATACAGAGTTAACCCATGCAGAAGTAATATAGACTGAGATCATTCGCATACGTTGTAAGGATTTGTTTATATACATTTACTTCGGCTTGAAACTTTTGTACAACTTAGTTGATGGCGTCATATTTAAGTAAATAAAGGTAACGTATCCCAAAAGGTGGCGCCTGACGCCGTACGTGGGTTGCATGACTAATGGACCACCGCAGGATAATCACAGGTGTCGAATATATGGTACAGGGTATGTAAACGCGGTGAGAAGGGCGTCGCTCTTGTATGCGAGACCGGAAGATTGGCGTAACTCAGAGGGTCATCCACGCTGTGGTGAGCACTAAGTTGGTTAGCTTAAAGAATGGGGCTTTAAAATAACTGGCAAGAGGATGGGTGTTTGGATATTACTGTGGGAACGATTGATAGATGACGTTACAGATGGTTGGGTCAGCCCTTCTTGGATGTATTCTGATCCACTTCTTGTAAACGTGAATTCACGGATGTGGGGTATGAAAGTCGTTTCGTATTTTATGTGAAGTCTTTAAAGGTTTTTATAAAACAAAGTTCTGCTGCAATCTAACACTGGCACTATGTGTATTTGTATTTTGAGTATTACTAATGGACCGTATCTTGGTCATTAGTTTATCGTGACATGAATGGATTAGGAGGGATACACCCTGTATGAGATACATCAGAGATTATACCCGGCGCTCTCTGCTTTTCATAAATAGTAAGTGATGGTAAACAGCTATTTTTATGTTAAGAGCTAAATATGTGCATGCGGTGATGCTGTCAATGATGGCTTTTTTAGAAGTACATGAACAGGATTTGTGCATACATAAAGTATAAACAAGGGGTCTAAGATGATGAAGCGGGACCGCGTGGGTTGGTTACTGTCTAAGGATAGAGCCGACGAGTTGTTAAAATACGGCCTAAGTCAACCCGCTCATCTCGCCCTTTTGAAATTGACTGATACATTAAAAATTACGAGGGATTTTAACATTAATGTGGTATGCTTTGATAGATTTTTGAGGGCAACGACACTGACGAACTGTTCTTGTTGTTTGCTGGGACAACATCTGATGCTTACACTGAGCTGTTTTATTGTGTAAGTACACGGCCGATGATACATTTGTGACTATCAAGTGCATATATTTTTCTGATTTTCTAATCTAATCCCTGGATACGAGATATCTTGGGAGATATCTTGGGATAATGAAGTGTAATATATAGAGCACAAATAAAGTGCATAAGTGACAAAGTAGGACCGCATGGATCGTTTAGTTTCGTCCAATGATAGCAATTACGAGCTCCGCAAATACGGCTTAAGTCGGCCCGCTTGCGCAGCCTGTGTGAAATTGATTGGTTTACCAGAAATTAGGAGGGTGCGAATACCAATGTTATATGCTTTGACAGATCCTTGAGGGCGTCATTACTGACGAATTATATCTTGTGTGGACGTTGAGAAAATATCCGGTTTTAATATTCGGCTGTCTTACTGTGAAAGATACGGATTACGACAATTTTGTGATTAGTAAGTGCACAGAAATATTTATTGTGATTTTAAAATATGTGTTTATAGATACATGGTTTCATCACTGCAGTTGCTTTTTCAAACGTGGCATGAACATCTGTCAAAATATAATGATCAAGGTATGAAATATAATGTAGTTAACACTAACTTCAATTTATTGTCATTATAGATCAAAGTGTAATTAGGCATTCTATTTATATAGGATAGATTTCCTTTTATGCACAGCACAATGAACTAAAAGAGTTATAATATGGAATATGATGTTTATGGATTTCCTAAATTTGTCTCCTCCCACTCTTACAAATGCTTAGGATACCATGATTATTAAATGGTTTGTTCGGCTTCCCATTATTGCATACTGATATTGAGGATATTGTCAGCAAGTGATAGGCAATACCTATGGGGGTGGGGTCGCACACTACTCACACACCGGCGGTGCCGCCCCTAAGGACTCTGGTCAATGTAGTAAAGTGTTCGCGATGCATCATCTTTCGATCTTCTGCTATCTTCGCTGTCTTCGCCATCCCTGGACACGTGTTTCGGGGTATCACCCCTCGTCAGCAGGGATAGGCCGTGTACTGGGGTTGCCGATGGCTGCCAATATCTGCCAGGTATAGTACCACTCAGGCGCGTAGTTGCGGGATCCCAGGCTCGTCAGCCCACTGCTCACGGGAGCTTTAAAGTTACAAATGGGGGTGGGGTCGCACACTACTCACACACCGGCGGTGTCGCCCCTAAGGACTCTGGTCAATGTAGTAAAGTGTTCGCAATGCATCATCTTTCGATCTGCTGCTATCTTCGCTGTCTTCGCCATCCCTGGACACGTGTTTCGGGCTATCACCCCTCGTCAGCAGGGATAGGCCGTGTACTGGGGTTGCCGATGGCTGCCAATATCTGCCAGGTATAGTACCACTCAGGCGCGTAGGTGCGGGATCCCAGGCTTGTCAGCCCACTGCTCACGGGAGCTTTAAAGTTACAAATGGGGGTGGGGTCGCACACTACTCACACACCGGCGGTGTCGCCCCTAAGGACTCTGGTCAATGTAGTAAAGTGTTCGCGATGCATCATCTTTCGATCTTCTGCTATCTTCGCTGTCTTCGCCATCCCTGGACACGTGTTTCGGGGTATCACCCCACGTCAGCAGGAATAGGCCGTGTACTGGGGTTGCCGATGGCTGCCAATATCTGCCAGTTATAGTACCGCTCAGGTGCGTAGGTGCGGGATCCCAGGCTCGTCAGCCCACTGCTCACGGGAGCTTTAAAGTTACAAATGGGGGTGGGGTCGCACACTACTCACACACCGGCGGTGTCGCCCCTAAGGACTCTGGTCAATTTAGTAAAGTGTTCGCAATGCATCATCTTTCGATCTTCTGCTATCTTCGCCATCCCTGGACACGTGTTTCGGGGTATCACCCCTCGTCAGCAGGGATAGGCCGTGTACTGGGGTTGCCGATGGCTGCCAATATCTGCCAGGTATAGTACCACTCAGACGCGTAGGTGCGGGATCCCAGGCTCATCAGCCCACTGCTCACGGGAGCTTTAAAGTTACAAATGCGGGTGGGGTCGCACACTACTCACACACCGGCGGTGTCGCCTCGAAAGGACTCTGGTCAATGTAGTAAAGTGTTCGCGATGCATCATCTTTCGATCTTCTGCTATCTTCGCTGTCTTCGCCATCCCTGGACACGTGTTTCGGGGTATCACCCCTCGTCAGCAGGGATAGGCCGTGTACTGGGGTTGCCGATGGCTGCCAATATCTGCCAGGTATAGTACCACTCAGGCGCGTAGGTGCGGGATCCCAGGCTCGTCAGCCCACTGCTCACGGGAGCTTTAAAGTTACAAATGGGGGTGGGGTCGCACACTACTCACACACCGGCGGTGTCGCCCCTAAGGACTCTAGTCAATGTAGTAAAGTGTTCGCGATGCATCATCTTTCGATCTTCTGCTATCTTCGCTGTCTTCGCCATCCCTGGACACGTGTTTCGGGGTATCACCCCTCGTTAGCAGGGATAGGCCGTGTACTGGGGTTGCCGATGGCGGCCAATATCTGCCAGGTATAGTACCACTCAGGCGCGTAGGTGCGGGATCCCAGGCTCGTCAGCCCACTGCTCACGGGAGCTTTAAAGGTACAAATGGGGGTGGGGTCGCACACTACTCACACACCGGCGGTGTCGCCCCTAAGGACTCTGGTCAATGTAGTAAAGTGTTTGCGATGCATCATCTTTCGATCTTCTGCTATCTTCGCTGTCTTCGCCATCCCTGGACACGTGTTTCGGGGTATCACCCCTCGTCAGCAGGAATAGGCCGTGTACTGGGGTTGCCGATGGCTGCCAATATCTGCCAGTTATAGTACCACTCAGGCGCGTAGGTGCGGGATCCCAGGCTCGTCAGCCCACTGCTCACGGGAGCTTTAAAGTTACAAATGGGGGTGGGGTCGCACACTACTCACACACCGGCGGTGTCGCCCCTAAGGACTCTGGTCAATTTAGTAAAGTGTTCGCAATGCATCATCTTTCGATCTTCTGCTATCTTCGCCATCCCTGGACACGTGTTTCGGGGTATCACCCCTCGTCAGCAGGGATAGGCCGTGTACTGGGTTTGCCGATGGCTGCCAATATCTGCCAGGTATAGTACCACTCAGACGCGTAGGTGCGGGATCCCAGGCTCATCAGCCCACTGCTCACGGGAGCTTTAAAGTTACAAATGCGGGTGGGGTCGCACACTACTCACACACCGGCGGTGTCGCCTCGAAAGGACTCTGGTCAATGTAGTAAAGTGTTCGCGATGCATCATCTTTCGATCTTCTGCTATCTTCGCTGTCTTCGCCATCCCTGGACACGTGTTTCGGGGTATCACCCCTCGTCAGCAGGGATAGGCCGTGTACTGGGGTTGCCGATGGCTGCCAATATCTGCCAGGTATAGTACCACTCAGGCGCGTAGGTGCGGGATCCCAGGCTCGTCAGCCCACTGCTCACGGGAGCTTTAAAGGTACAAATGGGGGTGGGGTCGCACACTACTCACACACCGGCGGTGTCGCCCCTAAGGACTCTGGTCAATGTAGTAAAGTGTTCGCGATGCATCATCTTTCGATCTTCTGCTATCTTCGCTGTCTTCGCCATCCCTGGACACGTGTTTCGGGGTATCACCCCTCGTCAGCAGGGATAGGCCGTGTACTGGGGTTGCCGATGGCTGCCAATATCTGCCAGGTATAGTACCACTCAGGCGCGTAGGTGCGGGATCCCAGGCTCGTCAGCCCACTGCTCACGGGAGCTTTAAAGTTACAAATGGGGGTGGGGTCGCACACTACTCACACACCGGCGGTGTCGCCCCTAAGGACTCTAGTCAATGTAGTAAAGTGTTCGCGATGCATCATCTTTCGATCTTCTGCTATCTTCGCTGTCTTCGCCATCCCTGGACACGTGTTTCGGGGTATCACCCCTCGTTAGCAGGGATAGGCCGTGTACTGGGGTTGCCGATGGCGGCCAATATCTGCCAGGTATAGTACCACTCAGGCGCGTAGGTGCGGGATCCCAGGCTCGTCAGCCCACTGCTCACGGGAGCTTTAAAGGTACAAATGGGGGTGGGGTCGCACACTACTCACACACCGGCGGTGTCGCCCCTAAGGACTCTGGTCAATGTAGTAAAGTGTTTGCGATGCATCATCTTTCGATCTTCTGCTATCTTCGCTGTCTTCGCCATCCCTGGACACGTGTTTCGGGGTATCACCCCTCGTCAGCAGGAATAGGCCGTGTACTGGGGTTGCCGATGGCTGCCAATATCTGCCAGTTATAGTACCACTCAGGCGCGTAGGTGCGGGATCCCAGGCTCGTCAGCCCACTGCTCACGGGAGCTTTAAAGTTACAAATGGGGGTGGGGTCGCACACTACTCACACACCGGCGGTGTCGCCCCTAAGGACTCTGGTCAATTTAGTAAAGTGTTCGCAATGCATCATCTTTCGATCTTCTGCTATCTTCGCCATCCCTGGACACGTGTTTCGGGGTATCACCCCTCGTCAGCAGGGATAGGCCGTGTACTGGGTTTGCCGATGGCTGCCAATATCTGCCAGGTATAGTACCACTCAGACGCGTAGGTGCGGGATCCCAGGCTCATCAGCCCACTGCTCACGGGAGCTTTAAAGTTACAAATGCGGGTGGGGTCGCACACTACTCACACACCGGCGGTGTCGCCTCGAAAGGACTCTGGTCAATGTAGTAAAGTGTTCGCGATGCATCATCTTTCGATCTTCTGCTATCTTCGCTGTCTTCGCCATCCCTGGACACGTGTTTCGGGGTATCACCCCTCGTCAGCAGGGATAGGCCGTGTACTGGGGTTGCCGATGGCTGCCAATATCTGCCAGGTATAGTACCACTCAGGCGCGTAGGTGCGGGATCCCAGGCTCGTCAGCCCACTGCTCACGGGAGCTTTAAAGGTACAAATGGGGGTGGGGTCGCACACTACTCACACACCGGCGGTGTCGCCCCTAAGGACTCTGGTCAATGTAGTAAAGTGTTCGCGATGCATCATCTTTCGATCTTCTGCTATCTTCGCTGTCTTCGCCATCCCTGGACACGTGTTTCGGGGTATCACCCCTCGTCAGCAGGGATAGGCCGTGTACTGGGGTTGCCGATGGCTGCCAGTATCTGCCAGGTATAGTACCACTCAGGCGCGTAGGTGCGGGATCCCAGGCTCGCCAGCCCACTGCTCACGGGAGCTTTAAAGTTACAAATGGGGGTGGGGTCGCACACTACTCACACACCGGCGGTGTCGCCCCTAAGGACTCTGGTCAATGTAGTAAAGTGTTCGCGATGCATCATCTTTCGATCTTCTGCTATCTTCGCTGTCTTCGCCATCCCTGGACACGTGTTTCGGGGTATCACCCCTCGTCAGCAGGGATAGGCCGTGTACTGGGGTTGCCGATGGCTGCCAATATCTGCCAGGTATAGTACCACTCAGGCGCGTAGGTGCGGGATCCCAGGCTCGTCAGCCCACTGCTCACGGGAGCTTTAAAGTTACAAATGGGGGTGGGGTCGCACACTACTCACACACCGGCGGTGTCGCCCCTAAGGACTCTGGTCAATGTAGTAAAGTGTTTGCGATGCATCATCTTTCGATCTTCTGCTATCTTCGCCATCCCTGGACACGTGTTTCGGGGTATCACCCCTCGTCAGCAGGGATAGGCCGTGTACTGGGGCTGCCTATGGCTGCCAATATCTGCCAGGTATAGTACCACTCAGGCGCGTAGGTGCGGGATCCCAGGCTCGTCAGCCCACTGCTCACGGGAGCTTTAACGTTACAAATGGGGGTGGGGTCGCACACTACTCACACACCGGCGGTGTCGCCCCTAAGGACTCTGGTCAATGTAGTAAAGTGTTCGCGATGCATCATCTTTCGATCTTCTGCTATCTTCGCTGTCTTCGCCATCCCTGGACACGTGTTTCGGGGTATCACCCCTCGTCAGCAGGGATAGGCCGTGTACTGGGGTTGCCGATGGCTGCCAATATCTGCCAGGTATAGTACCACTCAGGCGCGTAGGTGCAGGATCCCAGGCTCGTCAGCCCACTGCTCACAGGAGCTTTAAAGTTACAAATGGGGGTGGGGTCGCACACTACTCACACACCGGCGGTGTCGCCCCTAAGGACTCTGGTCAATGTAGTAAAGTGTTCGCGATGCATCATCTTTCGATCTTCTGCTATCTTCGCTGTCTTCGCAATCCCTGGACACGTGTTTCATGTGTGAGTAGTGTGCGACCCCACCCCCATTTGTAACTTTAAAGCTCTCGTGAGCAGCGGTCTGACGAGCCTGGGATTCAGCACCTACGCGCCTGAGTGGTAATATACCTGGCAGATATTGGCAGCCATCGGCAACCCCAGTACACGGCCTATCCCTGCTGAAGAGGGGTGATACCCCGAAACACGTGTCCAGGGATGGCGAAGACAGCGAAGATAGCAGAAGATCGAAAGATGATGCATCGCGAACACTTTACTACATTGACCAGAGTCCTTAGGGGCGACACCGCCGGTGTGTGAGTAGTGTGCGACCCCACCCCCATTGATAGGCAATACCTGTTCCACTTAAAAAAGGTGAATAATGAATTACACTGATTTTGTATACTTGAACATGTTCTTTTATTGCATATATTTTGTAAATATTGTGTTTTTATAAATTGCTTCCAGCCCTCAAGAAGTCCCAGGAGGGATGAAACGCGTTGGCGGCAAGCAATTCTGTGATATTTTAAATAAATAAAGTGTCTCTGAATAAAAAGAATGAAATATCTTCAATCAAGTCTCTGAGATTGCTTATTTTTATCATTTGGGAAGCTACTTAATGTTATATTGTGTTTTCTGTTGTGCCTTGATGTACTAGGACATAAATATAAATACCATACACTTGCTCACTCTGGTGCGGGGTCAAGTGTGTTTTTTGGTTAGAGGTGATTCATAATCGCCTATGTGGGAGGTGTATGGATCACATCCCAGAACCCAACACACAGGGATTAAAAGAAGATAGGCTTACGTTAACAGTGATGTTTAGTGCTGGTCTCGCATAGCTCTGACCCTTTGCAGTTTTTTTCACTGGTGAACAAATGATGAAATTGTTGACATTGTATGTTAAATACATAGAGCAGTGCAAATAGGGTTTTCAGGCAAAATCCTGAATATACGCTTTATTAGTTTCAGGGATTCAGGCAGATCCTCATCCCTGTCTGCATGCAACACAAGAGTACACTGATATAACAGTTGGAGAAGTAGAACAGGAGTGCACCCCACACACCCACAGAACACGCACAAAACCTCTGCATTATCCTGGACTCCTCGCTCTTAATGAACCACCAAATCAACGCTGTTTGGTAACACCTGCTTCTACATGCTCCGCATGCTTCATAAGATCTTCAAGCGGATTCCCAGTGAGTCCAGGAAAACAGTCACCCATGCCACCTGAGACCTTCACTGGCTACTTTAAGCTCCTCACGCATGCCTACAAAGGTCTCCACAATGCCGGAACTGCATACCTCAAACACCTCCTCTCCTTCTACACTCCTACCAGGCATCTCTGCTCAACTGGCCCTGGATTTGCAAGACCACTTCTGGAGGAAGGTCCTCTTACTACCTCGCTATGATGACCTGGAACTCCCTGTCTCCACGCCGAATATAGCATGTTACACCGCATGCTATTATATCACGTATTATTACAACGTGGTCGTTACAACGACCGCGTAAGTAGGCAATACCTTTACATCGCAAGTCATTACAACGACTTAGATGTAGGGGGTGTGCTGGACTTAGGAATAGTATTATTTTCTATTCCTACCTCAGTTTGCGCAACAGCAGGAAAGGTGTTGGATTTCATCTCCAACACATTAGCGCCCCCTACAGCAAGTCGTTCTAATGACTTGTGATGTAAAGGTATTGCGTACTAACAATGCAGTCGTTGGAACGACCATGTTGTAAAAGTACTACGTTGTGACAACAGCGTTGTTGTAAACGCTTTTTCCCCTCTACACCTCAGGCAATCACTATTGCTGCCACAAATCAGGAAGGACCTTAACACCTGGCTCTTCGACTGAACCGCAGATTCCCCACTCGGCGCCTTGAGACCCTCACAGGTGGGTAGTCGAGATTATAAGAAACCTGATTGATTCACATGCTGCACTGCCACGATTCTCAATGTCTCTCCTCTAAGTGTCTGCTTTCTCCTCTCATAAACAGTGGCATCTATCCTTCAGCACCATATTAGCCAACGCCTTGGATGAGGGGAAAAGGATCCTCCTCCCCCTAGTGGCTATCATGTCACAGGTTGGGCACTGGCGCCCTAGACATCAGGCTCGGGTCACTCTCAAGTTGGGGCTGTATCTTTATTCTAATGTCTGGTCTGCGACCATCCCCTTCACATCAATCAGGCATTGAGCGATTCTTCTCAGTTTGGGTCAAAATTTTACATACGTGTGTTTCCTCTAGCATCTAGAAGGCCAATATTTCTCCAGAGCCAGGTTCTCTGCTTCACCTTCTGCTCTCGGTCTCATCTAACTTAGGTTGAGTTGGGTTCAAATTGATGTTCATCATTGATGGAGCAAGGTTTCCTACGTAAAGAAACTTGCTCGGATTCAATCCTCTCGAATATTTAACCAACATGTTTTGTAAATACTAATAATTGCATTACACAACATTTGCTTTACCTAGGGGAAGCTTTTGAATGTGCTTTACTAACAAGTAATCCGAGTGTCTAATATGGCTGCCAAAAAACACGGGAATCTTCTGCGCATGCGTCTACTGCATCTATGTAGTATGAAGTCTTTCGCGGGAAATCTTTGCAGCTGCGCAGTAGTATTAAAGATGGACGCTTTGAATCTCACATGTTAATGCACATGCTACGCTTCAAACTAAATCTCGATTGTCTTACTAAACTGCTAATGCAATAGCTAAAATAAATTAAGGAAATTAGAGTAGGAATAAGTGGTATACAGTGCATTCATTTATTCATATTCTAACATGTTATTCTTTTACTTTATCATTAGTTGGTATTCGGGCCTTGAGGGTGACTGAAAATCGCCATCTTGTCTTCCTTTGCGCAACCATACTCGACTCTGTCAAACTCCGCATTGTGACATTGAAACAAAGCCAAGGACACTTGAAGGAGAAAAGCACCTGGGAACAGCACTTCTTGACCCGAAGAGGGGAAGAAGTCGACAAAATTTTGCATGCATTGTTGATGAAATTGATTCTGTGTGGTTTGGGAATTAAAGCATGGGAAAATAAGTAAGGGGAGGAAGCATAGAACAGTAAACGTTACAAAAATTACATTACATTTGTATGGTGTGATGACCTCTCCCCATCCCATTGTCTAATCATCATTAGGAAATAAACGCATATTGAAACATTGGGTGGTGTTACATACACTGAGAATAGTATAACTAAGGTAGGCTCAGTAAGTTAGATTGTCTGACTTGTCACCGACCTATCACCGACCCATCATTGCTGCAGAAGACACCAGAGGCCAAGGAGGTCAGAAACTCTGTCCGAGAACTCTGACAGAAGAATCGAGGAGGAGAGACGGTGAGAAAGAAGAGCCAGAGAGATCGCTGAAGGAGAAAAATCTGTCCATCCAGAAGGGGGAAGAATCAAGGAGAGTAGCACCAGAGAGGGGTGTAATGCAGGTGTTGCACTTAGAAGAGGTTACCTGTCCTGTCCTGCAGCTGTCCTGAACTGTTGGCTCCTGACTACTCGGGAGTCCCTTTTCCAGCTCCTTGGCAAGGGGTTGGTCCTCACACCATACTAGGTAATATAAATCTGTATGGTATGTCCTTGTACCGTTTTCCTTTCCAACCCATCCCAGGTACCCAAGTCATGAGATTTTACTAAGTCTTAATGTCTTTACTTAGATCATTATTTCTTCTTGAAAAGTTTGGTGTTTGCCATGAATTGGTATTTGACTCACAAAAGTATTGCATAGATAAAGGTTTTAAAACTTCCCCGAGTCTGTGGTCATTCATTATGCTAACAATCTGATCTATTGACCAGAGGAAAATTGAGAACTAAGGTGACAAGGTATTTGTATGAAATGGTGTACAGGTATAATTCACTATAAGGTAAATATAATTCCCGATCACCAAAATGATTGGCAGCTGATTGTATGAATGTTTTATGGGCCCAGGTGAGTGTGGTATATTTAGAATAAACCCAAGCTGGTAATTTTGCTGCATCATCATCAAGTGACATGTTTAAAAGATTTTATAAAATCTCTGGCCTGAACCCTAAAAGCGGGTATGACTTCTGAGTACCAGACATGCATTTATCTGGTTGCAAACTGTCTGCTGTATCTAAGGCACAGTGTATGCCTTTTTTGCACCAAAGTCGGTGCACTTTGATTGTATGGCTCAGCAGCCATTGCAGAACCTCCTCCGTTTCAAACCACTAGTGGGATTTTCTGTGTCAGTAGACATTGTATTCATATCCTGCTACAGCTATCATTAATCTACACGGCTGCCTTGTCTGACTTGCCAATGATTGTGATGGGTCTGTGTTGATTAACAGTGGCTTTGCAAGCAACTTCGTTTATCCACCGGCCCAGATATCTACAGCCCCATAGACACATCCTGCCCCTTACAAGTCAAGCTCGACAAAAAGATATTCTGGATGTGAAGTGCCAGATGGACAATGCATTTCAGGTGTAAAAGAGAAGTGAAGTAGAAATAGACATCTTGACAGATGGAAAATGGGCTGGAAACTCTACTCAATTTCCAGGTTGTGCTGCACTATACTGGCTCTTACCTAACATTTGGATAACTGGTTTTAACGAATGTCGCATAGTAGCAGTGAGGAGGACATAACTTTATTAGCCTGAGTGTGTGGCTCTCCGGGTAGTTCTCGCTGCACGACGGTGCAGCGTGCTTCTTTGGTGAAGCAGGACGGGCGCGGCCGCTTTTGCTTGGCTGCTCTGCCGGGTCGCGCTGTGTCTCTGACACTGGGTCTGGGGCGCGGCGCGCAGACGGCGGGCGCTGGACTGGGTGGCCGCTCTCGCCCCGTTGGTCGATGTAGCCCTGGCCGATTGAGGCAGTGGGGGACACACCGGACGACTCTAGTGCTCAGGGCACGTAGGGAGGTACTCTACCTTACCTTGTCTCGTATTTGTTTTGGCTAGTCTACACCTGGATGTCAGCACTCCAAACAATAATTTCAGTAGACTACCCACTCGATTAACAACCACTGTCTCCTGTAAACTAGGTACCATACCTCCCCAGCCGGTCCCACGGGAGCAGACTGAGAGGTCCATCAGGGAACCTGTTGAGGGTAAGGTCACCTAATTAACACTCCTCAGATTTTAAAGCACAGTACAAAATTGTTTCTTCGTGTCATTTCCGACCGATGCATGGTATGGCTTGGACTAATTGATCACATCGATGGTTTGCCAGTATTTACAAACATTTATGCTCGGGTTTTTATAACAAGCACGGTTAGTGTGTGTGTGTGTGCGCTCACTATTTTT
The DNA here is from genome assembly GCF_964261635.1 of Lissotriton helveticus. Taxonomy (NCBI): domain Eukaryota; kingdom Metazoa; phylum Chordata; class Amphibia; order Caudata; family Salamandridae; genus Lissotriton; species Lissotriton helveticus. Next base: position 328,832,680 of record NC_136060.1, on the reverse strand, counting down.
CTCTGGGTGAAACTTCATCAATGCAGTTATCCTGTATAATGCCTTTCATCTCATTTCCACAGGTATTCACACTGCAGCAGGACCGACTGGCCTGCATTCTGGTATTACTGACTAATTAAGGTTGTATACCTACCTGCAAGTTTTTGACCCTTCACTTTTGTATATATTTTCACTACATTTTTCACTGTGTGGTACGATCTTACTAGGTCCTGAAGAATTGCCATCAGGCAAGAAACATGTTGACCAATAATTGAGGGTAGTAGTCCAGTTTACTCTAAGAGTGTTAGGGTAACTGTCTCTCCCCTCCCACACCACCTTCCTTCGTTTTTAACCAAGGGAGTCTACCACGAGAATAAATTCAGTGTGTGGACTGACTCACCTTTTTTAATTTAGCACTCACGTCACGACCACACTCCCCAGGCCCTCTCACACGCATGCACCATATGGCGGGAACAAAAGATCTCCGATAAAGAGCCCCGGTTTCGGGAGCCCGTCAGACATTGCAGCGCCAGTCTGACGAGGAGCAGAGCCCATATGATGAAGCATGACACCTAGCTTGCTGGGTGTGTGAGGGTTCTAGTTCCAACTAGGGGATTCTCCCCACTTACCAGCACACACACCACCTTCCGTCACTCTTCCCGGGGAACTTTTGTACACCCTTTTGTGTCACTAGTCTATAGGACAAGTACACTGGACCCCGTAAAATATTGTCCTATCCTAGTCCCTCCCCTTTGTATTGACATATTTAGAATAAACCCAAGCTGGTAATTTTGCTGCATCATCATCAAGTGACATGTTTAAAAGATTTTATAAAATCTCTGGCCTGAACCCTAAAAGCGGGTATGACTTCTGAGTACCAGACATGCATTTATCTGGTTGCAAACTGTCTGCTGTATCTAAGGCACAGTGTATGCCTTTTTTGCACCAAAGTCGGTGCACTTTGATTGTATGGCTCAGCAGCCATTGCAGAACCTCCTCCGTTTCATACCACTAGTGGGATTTTCTGTGTCAGTAGACATTGTATTCATATCCTGCTACAGCTATCATTAATCTACACGGCTGCCTTGTCTGACTTGCCAATGATTGTGATGGGTCTGTGTTGATTAACAGTGGCTTTGCAAGCAACTTCGTTTATCCACCGGCCCAGATATCTACAGCCCCATAGACACATCCTGCCCCTTACAAGTCAAGCTCGACAAAAAGATATTCTGGATGTGAAGTGCCAGATGGACAATGCATTTCAGGTGTAAAAGAGAAGTGAAGTAGAAATAGACATCTTGACAGATGGAAAATGGGCTGGAAACTCTACTCAATTTCCAGGTTGTGCTGCACTATACTGGCTCTTACCTAACATTTGGATAACTGGTTTTAACGAATGTCGCATAGTAGCAGTGAGGAGGACATAACTTTATTAGCCTGCTGATCTTAGAAGGCATTAACATTCTCAGTTAGGGCAAGACTTGGGGGTGCCCCCCTAAAGAAGACAGGAGGAAAGAAAACAAAGCGAGAACATTGCTCATATTACCTTTTGTAGGGGGAATAGGAAACTGTGAGAATGGAGAACACTATTAAGCAATCAATTACTTCTAATTTACCAGGGGGTAATTAAAAATGTCTGCACTGTAGAGCCACTAATTTAGCTTGCATAGGAGTTACAATGGAATTTAAGGCTCCAAATTCAAGCAAAATTAAATACGGTGTTAAGAATCATACGGACTATGAACACAAAGTGTAATATGACCTCAAACTTTTTCAAGGTAAGCCGGACTTTAGCCAAGGCCTTTTTGGTATCTTTGAAATGAGCGCATTAGCTAAACCTCCAGTGACTGCAGAGGTGGTTGCTACTCACATGAGTTTGTACCACTAATTCCTGTAGGAAGCCTTTTTAAATTAGATTTGGGAACCACCTGATAATAGGGCCTGGCTTCAATCATTAAATCATGTTATTGAGCCAAACCATGCTTCAAATGCATTTGGGAAATTTGTGCAAATGTTTACGGTAAAGATCAAACAACTTGGGACCCTATTCTGGGTAGGCTTACATGCAAACATGGAAATAATATAGCCTTATAGCCCACTGTAGAGGGCTATACCGGCTATTAAAGGCTCTCTCCAGCGTTAAAGGCCAGAGCTGAAGGTGAGGGCCTTTAACAAGGGAGAGGGACGTTAATAGCCGGTATAGCCCAGCTACGAAGGGCAGAATGTTCTAACAAAACAAGACAAAGCCTTATGGGAGCGTGAGGGGATTGGAATCCCCTCGGGCTCCCTGAAGCCTTTGTTCACAGCCAAGCTGTGAACAAAGACACATTGTGATGTTGAAGCTCCAGGCTTATACCAGCCATTTTAAGCCCGGAGCACTCCATTGTTTTCAATGGAGCTCCCAACATTCCAATGTTCTAATAAACATTAGAACATTGGAATGTTGGGGGCTCCATTGAAAACAATGGAGTAGCTCCACGCTTATAATGGCTGGTATAAGTCTGGAGCTTCAACATTCCAATGCTTCTTTGTTCACAGCTCTGGCTGTGAACAAAGGTTTCAGGGAGCCTGATGGGATTTCAATCCCCTCGCGCTACCTAAAGCCTTTGTTTACTTTTTTAGAACATCCTGCCCTCTAGTGGCTGAATGTTCTAATAGTCCTTCGTAGCAGGGCTATAGCGGCTATTAAAGTCCCGGTCCCTTGTTAAAATCCCTCGCCTTCGGCTCGGACCTTTTACGCAGAAGCGGGCCTTTAATAGCCAGTGTAGCCCGCTACGGCGGGCTATAAGGCAATATGAAACTGACGAAGGATTGTTATGTTTGTAAGTTTATTCATGCATGAAAATATCACTACTCACCACAAGATGAACAGCTGTACGGTCTCTCCCCCTTGTGTCTGATCCCATGCTTTAATAACTTCTGATGCATATTGAAGGATTTTCCACATTCATCACAAACAAACACTTTATCCGTTGTATGTGTCTTTTTATGTTCTGTTAAATTGCTGAAATTACTAAATCCTAAAAGAACATATAATATATTAGTCTCTCATAAATACATCAATCCTATTTGTTTAGCAACCACACAGTCAAGAGTCATGAGATCATCAAATATTATATTATGCCAGAGATAAAGCTCAACAAATATTTCCAATAATGCTAATTGCTGTTGGGTACTTAGTTATGTGGACTGTAATGCGGTACTTAGCCGCTTCTTCCATATTAGAGTACTTGCACCACAAAATTAAGTTGGTCTTTGAAACAAAAGTCAATCACTTAACCCACTTATTTTAAACACATGTTTGAGCACATCAATCATAAAATACTTCATGTAAATAGGAAGAGCAATACGTGCATTAAAGAGCAATATGTATAGAATTATGAAGTTAAAAATGCCCAGCCACGACTCTGAAACAATCAATGGCAAAGTCAAAAAGTATTTCCCTTCAAAGGGGAGTGCACAGATATTTGCTTTGACAGACCTTATTTGCAATGGTAGGAGAAAAAAAAAAAAAACAATCCAAAATGTATACCGATGTGCCACGACATATCAGCATGCAGGACAGGCCATCTTGGAATGTGTTTACTAAAAAAGATGAACTTTTCCAATGCCGCCAAAGCACGTGAAGGCATTGTAATGCAACAACGGCCATTTTGAAAATGTTTTTTTATTATAAGAAACATAATTAAAATGATGCAAGTGTTCTGATATGGTTCCGTGTATAATATGTTGGACTCCAACTAAGGATGAGTTTGAATGTCAAACCTGTAAACAATTTTGAGAGATGAAATATGTATATGGTCAACTTGCAGATTTTGGCTATAATTTAGAATGATTCGTCATATAGCGAAGGTATTTCGTTGTAATGAGGAAGAGATAATTTATGGAAACAAACTAATTATAAAAGCTAAATGAGATGCCTGATTTGAGAATCTGAATTATGTGCAAGAGCCCTGTGGAAGTGGCGGTATTCCATGAAACATGTTTCGGCTTGACTCAACATAAATCTTTTGGTGGAGCCTATACAGCGCTTTCCCTGTTAGGCAAGCACTATATAGGCTCCACCAAAAGTTGTAGGTAGTTTATGGAGGTCTGACTCCTCCCATACTTTAGACTGGCTTTTGTCTGCGTCCTTTAAAAATGTTAGCCTACAAATTGCTAATGGCGGGTGCATGTCCCACCTTTTATCGCACGTAAACTCCCATGGAGTATTGCTGCGGGAGCTAGCAGCAGCACACATGCAGCTCCCACGGCGAACCTCCCGCCCCATTAGTTCCACCCTCTCCCCGGGTCACTCCCACCCGTCACTTTCCATACTGTTTCCCCCTGCGGATCTGCCAGTTCGAATTGTTGCTTTAAATTAACAAAAAAAAAAATTGCAAGTCCTGCATCTACAGGTCCCGTGGGCCACACTGCGACTCTATGCTGTCACTAAATAAACAAAGAACAAGTGCATGTATGCTGCTTTACTTGGATCAGACGGCGCCTTCTGTTCTTCCAGGCAGGTATGTCACTGGTAATTTGGCTCCAACAACTTAGGTTGTTTATGCCTGTGCCTGCAGAGACACCGTGGCACTGTGCCCCTTAGCTTGAGCAGGTAGCACGGGGCTGCAGGTTTTTTTTGTGGCCGAAGCCAATGGGGAAAGACTGTATCTCATGGCTCTCCTTGGCTGTGGTGCACGAGGCCACAACTTTGCTAACGAGGTGTGATCAATTGTGATAATGTCACACATCAGCGTCAGTGTATTGTGTTGTTGATATCAGAGTATCAAGAGCCTTTAATTTTTGGTAGTCCGACACCCATGTGTATGTGTACGGGAAGGGCTGTATCATGTGTGGCGGAGTGCACACAAGTGCCAGGCTGCTAAGACACTAGGTTGCTGCCAGGCCAGTATCATAGCAGCCCCAATGATAAATTCAGGCCAGTGACGGTAATTATTAAATACGGCAATGTATTGCTGGTATATCTTTGTCCTTTCCTATGGGGGATAACGTAGCTGCTGATCCCCATTTTATTTCGCCGTTTTATATAGCGTGAACTCGGCCGGATGATATAAGAGCGTTTTACATGAGCACCAGTTGCATTACCTTGTTGGAGGAGCCGAGACTGCTCGCCCACCCTGGGCCTCACGGATGTATCACCCTTTCACCTGGGAGCCTCGGCAAGGAAGAGCCCGTTGCAAGAAACCTCATAAATTTAAGTTTCTGTGTCAAATATGTGGGCATTTTTTATGAACTTCATTGGATGCCGGTGTCAATTTATTTCTTGCTTGTTTGTGAGTGCTGCTGATGGAGAGAGGGTGAAAACAAAAAATTTGGTATAAGTCTCATGAAGTCACCTTCCCATAACTGTAATATGTATTAATCGTGTGGTTTTAAATTAACCAACGTAGAATAGAAAGCACACACACAAATACATGTGGGATACTAATTTGCCTGTGTTGCAAACCTTAATCCATTAATTATGTGAAACTGTTTTACTAATATAGTGCGGAAATGCTATAATCTAAACGAAAGGCTATGCATGTATGCTTCTTAAAAGTATAACTGTGGCAGAAATGACGGAGAACAGTAAGAAAACAATGCATCTATGTGGCTTTTGAGCTAGGTAACGAATAACAGGGTGAACATAGAATGGGGGATGTAAACAGAAGGGTTTTACTTAGAAATCTAACATTTAATTGTGTTTGTTTCTGTGATAGTTCCGGCTATGGCCCATGCGGCCTAGTAAAACATGGAGGGTTTGCAAGAATGTCTTTCTACGCATGCACAACTGTGCTCGAGAGAGGTGCAAGCAGTCTGTGCCTGTGCGGCTGGTGTCAAGTTCAGAGTGGCCTGAAGAGCAGAATGGTGCCAAGTTAAGATGTCCGTGTTGTGAGCCTGGGAAAGTACAGAGAAGTGACAAGTTAAAGGACAAGGGTGAAAGAATGCAATAACGAACAATTGGGACTTTATTGTGCTTCGAATTATGACTAGGTGGAAATACGGAAAATGAGGAGATGAGGTTATCCTCTTACAACCCTTGAGTGGACCAATGCAAATTGAATGCAGACCCTAAAAGTTACAAATTTTAGTTAGATAGTTAGGAAAAGGGTATAAAAGAGGTTGTTTGGAAGAGAGAAAAAAGCTTGCTTTTGAATTACTTTTCGCACCACGACATGCTGTTTTTGGGAACTCTGCTGTTCTAATCCTGATTTCTATTGCCGAGAAGATTGATAATATGTCTTTGACTTATTTTTCTGAACTTGTCTGCTAATAAATGTAAACTGTTTGAATTTAATTTTCTCTTTATTTAGGTGAATTAATAAAATGTTTAATTGAATTCGAACTGAAGGTTTAATAAAGTACGGTCATGCTAGGAGATATAAAAAATGTAAAATAAAAATTTAAGAAATGGAGAATTAAGCTGGTCTTGTTGTCCATTAGTTAACTTTTACTAGCTGATCCATTGGCCAAACAGTGGTTGTGTCTTGAATGTTTTCTCGAGAATTAAAACCATGGTAAGATCTAATAAAATGCATATATATATATATATATATATATATATATATATATATATATATATATATATATATAATGTGCAGAATTTAGACTAAATAGATGAAGTAGGACACTCCGCTATTCCAGCAGCTCATCCTCTGGTTTTCACTGATCTTGGGAGCAGGGTGATTTGTATGAATGAGTGACTTGCGGTGTCATGGGCCCCACCGACGAGTAAAGTGTGATAGCTCCTAGGATATATAGTGATGGTTTGGAGGGTTGTTTTAAAGCAGAGCTGGACCAGTTTTTCTTGGTAGAAGGAGTCTGGTTGCTATAGGTTAACTTGGACAGGTAATGTATAGATTTAGCAGGGTAATGTATATAGAGTTTTGATACACAGAAATGATGACTAACATTATATGTTGAGTCTGTATTACGTTATGTGTAGTCGGAATTGTGAGGCTTCTGGTTACTCTGCTTAGGAAGAGGAAAGTGTGGCAAGTAAGTTGCACATTACATAGTCTGTTTCAAAATAGTAATATCGTCGTGTATTACAAGTTAGGAACTTTACCGTATGTAAGTGGTGAATGGATAGCGAAGGACACCTGTAAAATCTTGGCTCTAAGCATAGGAGTCAAATGTACTCTGATTAAAACTTAGCCCTAAGAGAGTAGTAGAGTTGTTACTGGAGCTTGAGAGAAGGGTAAGGTAGAGGTAAGTGCTACTTTATCGGCGAACTAAAATTCTGTGGTAGAGAAGAGGTAAGCGCTGTCTACTGGAAAATACAGAATTCTTTCTAAAATTGAGGGAACTATCACTTTGGTTTTAGGGAAACAGACAAATGGAAATGTTTCATGTGGTTACTAACCGGGTTTAAATGTATAAAGTTGTCATATAGTGTGCCGATAAAATGTGTAAAGGAGGGGTCAGCCGGAGCTGCAGAAGCCGGAGCAGGGCTGACGTTAGAGGTGTCGCGCTGGGATTGGTCCATGTGACTAGAACGAAGTAAGCGCCGATTGGTACGCTAGCAAAAGCTGTGTAAGCATTGGTTGAAAACGATTGGAACGTATTCTGTTCTGATTGGTGCGTTAGTGTGAACCACGCTGTGATAAGTTGGTGTAGCGAAGTAGTTTGTGAAAGAGTGCGCGATTGTTTGAAAGTCGGGAAACAATCGAAAAATGGAGTTCTATTTTGGAGAAGAAAGAGAAAAACCTTCATGGTTTAAGAAATTGAAGAACATGTTTAAGAAGGACAAGGAAATAGTTACCAGAGAGGGAAAATTGCTTCCTCCACCTAAAACGCCTGCATCGTACATGATGACAAAATATGGCTATAATACCTGCATATGGTTAGAGAATTGGGCTAGATACACTAAGAATGATGGAGTGTTGGTATTTCCAGAAGTAGGTTCTTTTAGTACTGCTGTATTACGAAATTTGAGAGAGAAAATGACTAAGCTTGAACCGAGACCTAGACCAACTCAGTTTGAGGCATTGACCCAGTGGGGAGATGAGATGCATGAATTGGAGCGAGAAAGATTTGAGGAGTTCAGAGGACCTAGAGGTGGATTGAGAGGTTTGTGGGGAACGACTCATGAAGTAGAAATGCTGATATGTGTGATGGAATGTATCCGGTAAGAACAGTTGATGAAATGGTAGGACAGAAGTGTACAGAAAAGAGGAATAATGGGGAATCAGAGAAAAATATTATGGGGATGGTGAGACAGAGGATGAAGTTTTGGAGGAGATATTAAATAGAACACCCCCTCCATATAAACAGAGTACTGTAGCAGTGACTCCAAATGCCCCACCAATTGAGATCAGACTTACTGGTACACCAAAACGATTTTCTGAAAGTAAAGACAGTACCGAGAGGGAGGAATTGAGATATGATTCTAATGCCCCATCTATGGAAACCAGATTTACTGGTACTCCAAGACAATATTGTGAGATTAGAGGTAGTATGGAAAGAGCAGAAAGGAGATTTGAAGGCAACCCAAGTACGTCCGAATATGTGCGATCTACTAATGAATTAACTGAAAAGATACAGGCACTCACTAAAAATATAGAAACTGTGACTGTCCCAGTAACAATAGGTCCTGTGATTCCAGTGTTCGAAAATCAGAAAATAAAAGAACCATCATTAACTATCCCTTTGAAACAAAGTTTACAAAAAGTAAGAGAAAAGGTTTATCCAGATCTATCTGACGTTAGGCATACTAGTCAGATGACGCCGCCTGATTTGACCTTTAATCAAAGTCTCCCATACAAGTTTCCAACGGGTGCGGAGTCAGATTCTGCAACACCCGAAAGAAGTGTAGAGAACATTGATTTATCACAAACTCCTATAGGACCGACAGAAAAGGAATTAAGTGATTGGCTTAAAACGTTAATTAAAGGATCAAGAACCTAAAGTGTTAGATGTGGTCAGAATGAAAATCGACATGGAAGAATTAATAATTGGAACTGTTGTGAATGTATCTAGGACCCTAATTAAATATTCCCGATTCATGCCCTTATGTGGTTATAACAAAACATATCGTTATAAAGGCATAAGAATCATGTCCATATTTAGTCATAGCCAATGCAGTCCAAATACGGCAAGGCTACTCCCATAGACTCCTAGAAAGTACAACGCGTTCTTTAAACAAACCAAGCCTCCAGCAGCCCGGGAATTCCCCCTGCTTTTGTTTTGATTTGCACAAGAACTCCTGGAGTCCAGAAAGAACTGTAAGTTCTTAGTGACGTCTTATGTCCAACCGTATGTCAAACCCGGCACCTTCTAGGTATAAATATACCAACGTTGCCTTAAGCAAACACACGGTGGTTTGGAGCAGAGCGGCTATCTACTTGCCCGACGCCCAGCTGATGCGAGTGCCAAAGGAAGCCGACCCTCCCATTTGACGCACTGAGAGAGGCGCTGTCTTTTCTCCTGCTGAGAAATCCAGCTCGGGTGTTTCCAGTCACCCTTGTGGGTTGCTGGGAGATGGAGTCCTGAGAAAGAGATACAAGACCTCCTTCATTCTAAAACCAAGGTACGGAGCTGATTAGATCCTTAGAGAAGTCTTGATGCAGATTCTTGGCAAAAAACTAACTTAACTTAAACTGCAACTTACTTACTCCTTCCCATGTATTAGGCTAGGTCAGGTACACCGGGGGAGGCGTATCTTAGAAGCACCAGTTGAGTACGTTTAGTCAATGATTTTATGTATGTATATATTTTATCCGTTTTAAGTATCATATGGCTCAGAAACCATATCAATGCTTTTACAGTATTATTTTATAATACTCCTTTTACTGTACGCACTTTACTTCATGATAAGTATTGCAATTGTGGCAATTCACTTCTCTTGCATGAGCAAGAGGACTGCTCAATAAATAACAACTTTTATTGAAAACGCCCGTCTCTCTATTTCTCTGCACTCCTGGTGAAACTAAGTATGCACGATTTACTGAGTGAAATAACAGTCTATTGTTTTCACAAGACTCTAGAGATATACTACTTGTTCTGGAGGGAGCAAAGTTGTCATGTTTATGCGGTTGTCAGAAACTAATCCCTTCTTGTCTAATCAAGAAAGTTAACTCCTTTCTGTTCATTCGAGAAAGTTTCTAGTGACCTCTGAGCGAGCTGGCATACCTAATTAAGTTTAACATATTCAGTAGAGACCTAGATGACCTCAGTCCTACGTCTAAACTATTGTTTGTGTTATTCCAATGCGCAGAGCCTATTGGGAATATAGGAACTACACTACAGAACAATTGGAACATATAGCTTAAAAGCCCACCAAGATGATGAATTACTGTTCATGTGTAAAAGCATTACATGGAGAGCTAAAAACCTGCATGACCGATTAGAGGGACTGGCAAATGAACTTGATGTAGACTTTGCAAAGATTAAAATATTGCAAAAGCCTTACAGAGTAGATTTTTTTCCTGAAAAAGATATTGACAATATGAATACTGCCGGAAGATTAACTCAGATAAAATAATTGATTGTGTTGTTGAGGAAGTGGGGAGATGTGGCACGGTGGAAGAGTAAATGGACAAAGAAAAGGGAAGAAATCAATGACAAAACATCATTAGCGTTTCCAGTTAGACAAAAGAGCCTATAGCGAATTAATTTCCTATGAGAGGAATACCAGGAGGAGGGTATGTGCATGTTCCCTGGACTAGACAGAATATATTATGTCATTTTTAAATGATTTCCCTAGGTTACGAGAGAAACCAGTGGAGTGGTACCGACAAGTGGATCGATTTGTAAAGGTCTCAAAAGTGTTATCGGAAGATTTAGACGGGTTGTTTGACATAGTAGTACCAGCAGATTTATGGTTAGAATGCAAAATTACTGTGGATTGGCCAAAAGCAGAGTATCCAAGAGATGTTAAAACAGGTGCTCCAGGACCTGAGGTAACGCGGAAATATGAGCAGGTAATAATAATATTCTTGAAGAACAAAATACCTCCAAAAGAAACAGATTGTGTAAAGATTGACAGGACATTGCAAGAACCCAAAGAATCAGTAGATTCATTTTATGAAAGATTGTTGTTAGTGTTTAAGCAGTACAGTGGCAATGAGGAGTTGAGCGAATAGGACATGAGTCATTTTGTGTATCGATTTGTCTTTGGATTAAGACCAGAGATAGGAGATATGATTAAACATAATTTGATGGGTTGGCAGTCATGCTCTGTTGATGAAGTGATGAGGCATGTAAAATATTGTAGCGATGAGATTGAAATTAAGCAAAGAAAGCTTAAAGAGAAAGCCATGCGGGCACAAGTGAAAGTGGCTGAACATCAAGTAGCTCAATTAGAGAACAAAAGTCATGATGGAAGTCAGGCGAAAATGAGAGGGAACCTAAATAAAGGAAAAGGAATGGGTAATTTAGAAGAGGCGAAGAAAAAGTTTCCATGTCACAATTGCGGCAGGCTAGGGCATTGGAAGAACGAGTGTAAGTTGCCACCAAGAGTTAATCCCGAAAATACATCATTGAATCCACAGGTACAGAATGAGGTAAATCAGCAGTCATCGCTACAGCAACAGGTAGTTACCCACAGAGTCAGGTGCCGCCACCACCACCTCTTCCACACAGTGTAAATCTACAGAAATACAGTGCAGAGACAGGATTCTTTGGAGGAAAACAGGTAACAAGATCACCTAGAGTGAATGGGAGTACACAGTATTGGATGAAGGAAGATGGGAATGAGTCAGATGAAAGTTATTTACGGTGCATAGGAGAGGGAGAAGAGTGCGTACTTAGCACAACTCTAGAGGTAGATTAATCTGGTCCTTTTGTGAATGGAAAGGTGAATGGTGTAAATGTGACTTTACTAGTGGACACAGGTGCTACCCGTTCTACTGTTAGATCAGTAGAAGTTCATAATCTTACGCTCTCAGGAGACTTCATCCAAGTAGTAGGTGTAGCGAATAGGCAGATTAAGATATCCCTCACTGAACTAGTTGAGGTTGAAAGAATAAGGGGAATAAAAAGAAACCTTTGAGGAAATACAAGAAGAAAAGGCAACGTCGGATAATTTTTCGAAATTCTCTGACTACCCCGGAGAAAGAACTGTCTGTTGTAGATCCGTCTTTTCTACCCACTAATGTGAATGTCGAGATGGAAGCGAACCTCCCCATTTCTACCTTTTTTAATGTGGAAAGTGAAATGTGTCCATTAACATCTTTGGATGGTCTTCCACAAAGGGGGACTCTCCCTCCCAGCCTGTCACTCTCGACTGGGATCGTTGGTTCCATCCAACATCCATCGGGGGCTTTGAATCCTCTGGCCTCTCCTTTCTTAGTAGTTGCTGAGAGGGGAGATCGCCATGGCCCGGATTGCCCGGTAACAGCTGTAAAAACTCCAGTGGAAACTCTTGAGTTAGACTTCTTACCTCTTTTTGACGGGGACTTGCCCTTAAATAGGTCTTGGCTCCTTAAACGTTTTTTTGAGATAGAAAGTCTCCGTCATATCCAAACTAGAGATATAGAGCTAGTTACTCTTTTTGGTGAAGTAAAGGTAACAAGTATCAGGGTCAAATTTTATTCACCCATCATTGTAAACTTGATATTAGGGCAAGCTGAGTATTTTCAACGTTCAGGTATTGATATTCTCCCGATTTTTAATCGTGAAAATACAAACCTGCTTTCTGGGGAGTTACTTAGAGGAGCAGAGATAAGTGGTGCAGCCTCCGCCTTTACAGACCTGAGGATTTGGGTATCTAAGGGAAAACGTGCGGTCTCCCAAGTAAAGCCACTTCCGCTGTCTCAGAATTCTTTTATGTCTGAGGACAATAATCGGTGGAACTGGCTTCAAAGCGCCCTATCTACAAGAACCAAAGATAACCCCAGGTTGTTTCAACATCTTTAACACCTCATTTAATATTATTTCCTGGAATGCGGCAGGGATCCACAATAGCCCAGAGAAACTTGAGTTTTTATATTCCCTGGGTGCTGATGTGATCTGCCTACAGGAAACGTGGTGTATCAATACGTTGAAGATTTCAAAGGACTATTATGCCCTGGAAGTGCCCGCGGTCCCTTCAAAGAAAGGCCATGCTAGGGGGGGCATTGCTTGTTTACTTTTAAATAAATGGCAATGGAGATTTTCTCACTATATTGATCCAAGCAAATTGTTCCATGCTATAACCATTGATAATTTGTTGAACAATGGTATAAAATCCCCCATTGTGATTTTGAATGTTTATATCCCTCCTGATGAGAGTTTTAATAAGATTTTATCGCAGGTATTCCAATATATAGTTTTGATTAAAAATGTTCCGTCTCCTCCGGAAATTTTGCTGGTGGGGGACCTGAATTCCAAAATCTCCAATGTTAGTTTGGAACTCTTTAGGAATATACCTAGGGAAGAGGCTTATTTTATTCCTCAGTCACTGTTCCCTGATAAATTAGTGACAAATAAACGTGGGAAGATTTTGCTAAATGAATTAGCGGCCGTCGACGGGCTCATATTAAATGGGAGATTACCGTCGGATGTGCCTGCTAAATTTACTCATAAGTCTCCCTTTGGGTCTTCTATTCTGGATTATGTAGTCACGGACTATGGTTTGTTCCCTTCTATTCTGGACCTTAAGGTCATAGATACCCCTTTAAGTGATCATAGCATATTGCTGGTAACTTTTTCTTTAAAACCAGTGACAACCGCATCGTGGTCTATGCACGGTAGGGATGTGGCTTTCCACGTTTCTTCTGGACGGTGTTTCTGGAATCCTTCTGCCATTAATGAGGTGCAGGATTTCTTAGCCCATACACTATTATCTTTAGATGAGTGGCGCGGTAATGAAATGGCTTATTTTGCGGAATTTATGCGTAAAATTACCTCGTATGCAAAAAGAAAGAAAATGCCCTGTCCCAAAAACGGAGAAGTAGTTCCTAGCATTTTGCGTAGCTTGAATGTGGAAATAAACAAATTGGTCCGTGAACAATATCTTGATAGACTTAGAGACCGTGGAAAAGAAATTTCCAGGTTAAAAAGAAAGAGAAGTAGACTCCGGCAAAAAATAAAAAAGGAAGGGGAGGATAAAGTATGGATTAGTCTGAGGGAGGCAGTTCTGCATGGCAGGATCAGAGAATTTTGGGCAATAATCGGTAGGGGGTGTGGCTCTCATATAAGCCCTTCCCCTATCGCTATTGCGGAAAATGTTTGGACCGCCTATATTCAAGATCTCTATTCAGGGAATGGGAGCTTGATTATGGATATTACAAAGGGTGCTCCCACCTGTAATGATTTCGACAGCGGTGTCACTTCTTTGGGCCTTTGTATTTGCCCCGCTGAAAAAGAAATCGAGTCGGCGATAAAAACTATGCGCGTCTCTGGGGCAATGGGCCCAGATGAACTACCCATGACGGTCCTGAAATCCGATCCTGTAAGGTGGAGTAAAATCCTGTATCCACTTTTTAGGGCGTGTTTTTTGTCTAAAACGGTACCACCCTCCTGGAGGGGAAGTATCCTGGTCCCTATCTTTAAGAAGGGTTCCAGGGATAGTCCTGGTAACTATCGCCTGATGGCACTTCTCGACTCCGTCGGAAAGGTATTTGCGAAATGTATTTTGACATACCTCTCCGACTGGGTGGAGGAGAACAATACTTTGCCATTGGAACAGACTGGTTTCCGTAGGAATCACGGTACGCTGGACAATCTTACAGCCCTTCAGGTGGTAACAAATAAATACGTGCAGGTGAGAGGTGGCGTTGTGTACGCTGCCTTTATTGATTTCTCCACGGCGTTCGATAAAGTTGATCGTGGAACGCTGTGGAGAAAATTGGCAGCGTTCAGGCTCCCACACTATTTGTTGGAGTTGGTGAAGGCGCTACACACAGAGACCTGGTGCAAGGTTTTGATGGGGGGCGAAAGGGGGTTATCCGGTACAATTAAAACTTCGAATGGCCTTAAACAAGGCTGTTTACTGGCTCCCCTTTTGTTCTCCTTATATACGGCAGACCTTCCGGCTGCCTTGGCCGCCGGAGAGGGCTTTCCCCCGGTGGTTGGGGGGGCTCCAATTTCATGCATGATGTACGCCGATGATGTTCTCATCCTTGACCTAACACCTAAAGGTTTAGCAAATCGGCTTCATGCTTTGCATTCGTTTGCGGTAGCTCATGCCATGAAGATTAACATTAGTAAAAGTAAAGTCATGTGCATAGCTGGCAGGAAGAGGTGCCGTTCTGTTGATTATGGTTGGTTCATTGGGGATCAAAAACTGGAGGTGGTAAAGTTTTACACTTTTCTAGGGAAAATTGTTACAGCTAACTTGAGTGAGAAGCTCCATATTGAGCAGTGTACACGCAAAGCTCTGGCCCATGGCAAAGGTTTGAATGCCCTGTACCATGCAACGGGGAAACTGCACTTTCCTATTTTATTGGAAGTATTTAGATCCAAAATCCCCGCTACAATATTATATGGTATTGAATTAATTGATATGGGAAAATGGGACTTTTGCCATAAGATCGAGGGGAAGCTTCTAAGATCTCTCTCTTCCTTAAACACTGCGTGCTCGCTGGCAGCCTGTAGACTCGATTTCGGCCTTAGGAGTAGTTGGGCCCAGGGAGTATGTGCCCTGGTAAGATGGGTGGCTTGCCTTGCTAGAGCTGAAGTAGGTACAATGAGAGCCCTCGTCAGAAATGAATTGTTGGGTAATTTTAAGGAGTTTTCTCAACTTGTCTGTAATTTTAGAAAAGCTGTATCTTTGCTAAATTTAGATGAAACTACGCTTTTCCTGTATTCACCATCACAGTTGAAATCGGTGCTGAAAGCAGCTTCATGGGACCTATGTTTTCGCTCTGATTTAAAATTAATTTGTGGAAAAAGCCATGTAGTTCACCTCCTTGATTCGTATCAGTTGAGACGACCTCAACCCTATGTTTCATGGTCCCTTCCTCATGGCATACGCAGGTTCTGGTTTCTCCTACGCTATGATTTAATACCTCTTAACCAATTGTTATCTAAATGGAATGGTTCATCTCCTCTGTGCAACCTATGTAAAGTGAACATTCAGGACTGTATGCATGTGTTACTGATCTGCCCTGCACTTCGTAAACTGCGCGGCAGATGGCTAAAATCTATCTGTCTTCGTTTGGGTATACTTACACTGAACGGTTTCCTGTCTGCACTTTACTGCCCTCCCAACGAAATGTTTTGTTTTTACATTTTTAATTTTTTTAAGGGCTTCCTTGTTATTTATTAATGAGTTCTGGGAGGTGTTTTTGTGGGTTTGATTCTGTATATTCTCATGGCACATGTTAGCATTGTATTTTCCCTAGGGTTTTTCAATTAGTATTGCATTTATTTTAGGGTTTGTAAATGGCATATGTTTTATGTTGGTTACTAGTTTCTTGTGTTTATGTAACTGATATGTCTGGAAATTTGTACACTTTTATGTGGCCCTCTTACGAGAGCCAAAATCATAATAAAATAAATTGAATAGTTGAGGTTGAAATTGGCAATTTCAAAGATATGCATTGATTTGTAGTGTGTGACAGTAGTCCCGTTAACCTTCTTGGAAGGGACATACTGTGCAAGATGAACTGTGCCATTTATTTTTCACCAGATGGCATTGAACTCCAGATGAAGATAGATTGTATAAAATGACCATGTCACTGATAGATTCAGAACAAAATAGCATGTTTCCTGTATTTGACAAAGAAAAGATACCTGGTGAATTAAAAGAGACAGTCAAGGAAGAGGTGTGGGATTTCACAGGAGAAGATATTGGATTAATTACAGGTGTGGATCCTGTGAAAGTATCTGTAAAGGAAGGAGTGAGCTACCCACATATTCCTCAATATAAATTGACAGCAGAAATAATTGAAGGAATGACTGAATGATTGAACAGGGATTTTTGAGAGAAATAATAAACAGTCCATGTAATTCACCTATAATGGGATTGAAGAAGCCTAATGGAACATTTAGGATAGTACAGGATTTACGAAAAGTTAATAAAATTGTTGTCCCATGCTGTCCTGTTATGCCAAATCCAGCAGTGATCCTGTACCAAATTCCACATGATGCAAAATGGTGTACAGTCATTGACCTATGTAATGCATTCTTTACAGTTCCGTTACACCCTGATCGTCAGCCAATATTTGCATTCCGGTTTGGAGACCATATTTCGGCATGGTGCCAAATTCCTCAGGGGTATACTGAGAGTCCCTCCATCTTTAATCAGCTGTTAAAGAAGTCATTGGAGTGTTTGAACATGCCTCGAAATTAAGTATTGGTTCAATATATTGATGACCTGTTGGTACCATCAAGAACCAAAGATGCATGTGTTTCAGATACCATTGGTTACTGAATCATTTGGCAGAAGGAGGACATAAGGTGTCACCATCAAAATTACAATTCTGTCAGAAAGAAGTACAGTATCTAGGTCACAAAATTGCCCAAGGAGTCAGACAAGTCACCATAGAAAGAATCAGAATGATACAGGGAATGAAACCTCCTAAAACTCAGAAACAGGTGAGAATGTTCCTAGGAATGGTAGATTATTGTCGACAATTGATCAGTGGATTTTCCCTGATAGCAAAGCTATTGCAGAGATTGCCAAGAGCAGATGTAAGAGACCCCATAGTGCTAAACAAGGCAGAAATGGAGGCCTTTGAACAACTGAAAACCAGTCTGTGTGAAGCACCAGCATTGGGTATACCTGATTATGAGAAAGAGTTTGAACTGTATTGTAGTGAACGAGAGGGATGTGCACTATCAGTTCTAATTCAGAGACATGGGAAGTTGAGAAAGCCAACTGCATATTTCTCAGCTGTATTGGATCCAGTTGCTAAGGCATTGCCAGGATGTCTGAAAGCAGTAGCTGCCTCAAGTGTGAGTTTGGAACAGAGTGAAGGCATAGTGATGGGATACCCTGTGAAGGTATATGTACCTCATTCAGTGGAAATTCTCCTCACTAGGACAAAACACAGTTCCTTACAAATAACAGGATGACCAAGAATGAAAAGGTAATTTTGGGTGCAGATAATGTGACAATAACACAATGTGTAAATGTGAATCCTTCTACATTGTTACCTGATGTCATGGATGTGGAGGCGAAAAATGAAGTTGATCATAAGTGTTTGGATGTTCTGGAGTATTGTCCCAAACCAAGACCTGACATTAAGGATGAGCCATTGCCTGAATCTGATTATGTAATGTTTGTAGATGGCTCATGCCTGAGAACAGATGAGAATGCTCTGAGTGCTGCATATGCTGTATGTACAGTAGCAGATGTCCTGGAATCATCTTGTCTGAAAGGAATTCGTTCTGCTCAGGCAGCAGAGTTGATTGCTTTGATTCGAGCATGTGAACTGGGAAAAGAAATCCAAGTCACCATAGTGACTGACAGTCAGTACGGCTTTGGGGTTGTCCATGACTATGGTCAACTGTGGTCCCAAAGAAGGTATTTAACTTCTGCAGGATCCCCCATCAGAAATGCTGAGTTTGTGAAAATGTTGATTGATGCAATCCAGTTACCTGAGAAAAATGCTGTTGTGAAATGTGCAGTTCACAAGAAAGGAGATGACTATGTCACCGGAGGCAACTGCTTTGTTGACTCTATTGCTAAGTACTGTGCTAAAAATATTGCATCTATAAATCGGGACAGAAAAGAGGAACATGTTTCAAGTCCTTTAATGCTAACAACAGTGGTTGAGACTTGGCAGTAGGTAAAACAAATGCAGGAGTAATGCAAGTGAGGAACAAAAAGACATTTGGTTAAAAGCAGGATGTCGACAAAGAGAAGAGGATGAAATTTGGGTTTACAGATGAAAGACCAGTAATGCCTGATAGCATGATCTCTAACATGGCCCGAATGTACCATGGTCAAGTTCATGTTGGGAGGGATGCGATAAGAATGTTTAGGCAAACCTGGTATAATCCCAAGTTCAGGATGATCGCTGAGAGCCTTTGTCAGCAATGTCTTGTGTGCCAGCAGATAAAACCAAGAAGAAAAACAGTTGTGAGTTTGGGAACCATAGGACGGGAGGGAGGTCCATTTACAAGAATACAATTGGATTTCATTGAATTACCACCCTGTAATAGGCTTCGATATGTGCTTGTGATCGTTTGTCTATTTTCCCGGTGGGTGGAGCCTTCCCTACCAGACGAACTGGTGGAGTGACTGTTGCAAAACTGTTGTTAAGAGAGATCATTCCACGTTTTGGTTTCCCAATAACGATTGAGAGTGACAGCGGAACTCATTTTCAGAATGAGTTAATACAGATGATTTGTGAGGCACTGGACATTTGTCAGAACTTACATTGTGCCTACAGACCAGAGGCTTCTGGGGTAGTTGAGCAGGTAAATGGAACAATAAAGGACAGAATTGCAAAAATGTGTTTGGCCACTGGACTGAAATGGCCCGATGCTTTGCCACTTGTTCTGATGACCCTAAGGAGTATACCTGATAGAAAGACAGGATTGAGTCCTCATGAGATTCTGATGGGAAGAGTGATGAGATAAGTATTTGTGCCAGTTGATAAACTGTTGACTATTAATGATGATATCATACTGGATTACTGCAAAAGCCTGACGTGGTAACTTCTGTGTTCCATCAGGTGGGAACTGAGACAAACTCAGAAGAGAAACATCCAACTCATGATCTAGTCCCGGGAGATTGGGTTCGGATAAAAGTACACAGGAGAAGAAACTGTCTAGTTCCTCGTTGGCAGAAACAAAGACAAGTCATTCTGGTTAGCACCACTGCAGTTAAGTGTGCTGGCGTAAAGAGATGGGTACACGCTAGCCACACAATCTGTGTGCCTGAGCCTGAGAATCCACAGGACGAAGCAGAAAGCACAAACTGACTCAGATTCTGAAGGTGAACCAGACAAAAATCCAGATACTGAAGCTCGAGCTGTTCGTCAACATCTGGAAATATCAGATACAAGCTCTGCATCTGAAGGAGAAAGTGAAGTAATTGAAGTACCGAAATCTGAAGATCGACCTGAAAGTCGAGATCTTGCAAGGCCTGACACCAGTGTGAACACTGATCAAAGTAAAAAAGTAAAGACAAAACTGGTAGTCAGCCAAGTACTGAAGGACAGTCTGAAAGCTCTGGAAGCAGGAACATACATCTTGAAACTGGTGAAAAGGAAACAACTCACGATAAGGATGCGCTTCCAAGTACCAGCTATGGAGAAGTTCCAAACAGAGTGAAAGAACTGACCAAAGAGAAAACAGATTCAGTGAATGAAATAGACACTATAAAGTTCACCATAAAAGAAACTGATGAGAAATCTGAAACGGAGTCTGATGACAGTGAGGATGAAACTCAATTAAGGAGAAGCTCAAGAAAGAGAGCTTGGAGAGTGGAACGTGGTACTGTCGAACCTGAAAACAAAAGACCACGTAAAGGAGATAATTTGCCTAAAGGAAATGAGGGACTGAAATTCAATCTGGTTAACAAAGCTAAAATCCAAGAAGATCAAGTAAATAACCAGTCAGAAGGATTTGTTGGGAGAAAAGATAGAGATTTTGCAAAGGCCAAAAAGAGTAAGGAGACCAAATCAAAGATACAAGTCGCCTGAATGGTCATACGTTGCATTGCCTCCAATAAGGGAAGTAAATAGCAGTCAAGAAAATGTTGAATTATCAAAGTGAGGAAAAAGAAAGTGAGTGAATTGAAATTTAAAAGAGATAAAAGGAGTACCTAAACTGGCAAACCAAAGAGAGAAAGTTGAAGGAACAAGATTGCCAAAGAGAGAAAGTTGAAGGAACAAGATTGTTGATTTATTTTAATTGATGATAAGAAATGAAATGAAATGAAAATTGCACTTATATAGCGCGTAGCCTACCCGGAGGCCTCGCAGCGCTTTGACTGATTACTGTAGCGGCCGGTGAAGTGAATCAGTATGCTTTTGGACCTGCAGTATGCAACCTGGAAACACGCAATGGTGGGGGCACTACTAAAAAAAAACTCCCTTGACCCAGCCAACCCGAGCAACTACCGCCCGATTTCTCTGCTCCCATGGGCGTCTAAGATCCTGGAGAAACACGTCAATACCACTCTGACGATGTTCCTCGAGGAAAACCATCTCCTCGACGCCTCCCAGACGGGCTTTCGCCCAAAACATGGGACAGAGACCGCCCTACTGGCCGTAACTGAGGAGGTAAGACGGATCTTGGATCGAGGGGGGTCAGTGGCAGTGATCCTCCTTGATCTGAGTGCCGCGTTTGACACGGTACATCATAAAATCTTGTTGAACCGTCTTGCCGACCTAAGAGTGTCCGGAGGTGCCCTGGCTTGGGTCGAGTCTTTCTTATCTGATAGAACCTTCCAGGTCTTTGACGGTACATCCCTCTCATCAAGCAGGCCTCTGGGGTGTGGAGTTCCGCAGGGCTCATCCTTAAGCCCCACGCTCTTCAATGCATACATGAGGCCGCTTGCTGGGACTGTTCGTCCGCATGGGGTCAATATCATCTCCTATGCGGACGACCCCCAGCTGGTGGTCTCCCTTGCACAGAAGAGCGGCCTCCAGTCTCCGCCAGATCTAGCGGCTTGCCTGGAGGATGTAAAGAGCTGGATGATGAGCTCATGTCTGAAGCTCAACGACGACAAAACTGAGCTCATGCTCCTGGGCCCGGCGGCCCCTTCCACCTTGGAGCTGATATGGCCTCCAAGCATGGGTATGCCCCCACCCCCCAGAGATAACATCAAAAGCCTGGGAGTATGGCTCGATAAGTCGCTGAGCCTTAATACACAGGCCACCAAGGTGTCAGCTATTTGTTTTGGCCTCCTTAGGGTGATTAAAAAAATCCTTCCCCTTCTTCCATTCGAGGCCAGACAAATAATCATACAGGGCCTTATCCAATCCTGGTTGGATTTTAATAATGCCTTTACCTCGGAGCACCAGACTACACCCTACAAAAACTACAGCGCACTCAAAACTGTGCTGCCTGGGCGCTATTGGGAGTCCCACGGAGGACCTCAATAAAAACTGGCCTAAGAACTTTACACTGGCTGCCTGTTAGGGACAGAGTGAAGTTTAAGGCTCTATGTATTGCCCACCGGACTTTCTGGAAAATGGGCCCAGAAATCAACTGCTCCCTGATTTCTCCTTATCTGCCCAACAAGAATCTTCGCTCCTCAACCGCATCATTAGCCAAAATTCCCAGAATCTTCAGAGCCAGAGCAGGAGGACGCTCGTTCTCGTACAATGTATCCAAACTGTGGAACACCCTCCCTCTACAGACGCGAAATAATTCCAACCTAACTAGTTTCCGGAAACAGCTTAAAACTCTCCTGTTTAATAAATAGTAACCTTGTGAGGGCATCTTCTGTTTTCCAGCGCCTGGACGCCTCAGGGCAACTGCAGCGCTTTACAAATCCAATTTTCATTTCATTTCATTTCATTTTGCGAACAGGTGGGTTTTCAGGGCTTTCCTGAATGCCATCCGGTTACTATTCTCTCTGAGGAACAAAGGGAGAGAATTCCAGAGCCTCGCGGAAGTATGGGAGAAGGAGCGGCCGCCCCATCGGGCTTTGTTGACTTTGGTTGTGGTTGCGAGAAGCAGTGAGCTAGAGCGAAGAGCTCTGGTCGGTGCATAAGGCACAGCTAAGGGGAACAAGATAGTAGGACCTGTTCGATAGAAGGATTTGTGCATAATGCACATCGCCTTGAACTGTGCTCTGGCAGCCACTGGGAGCCAGTGGAGTTCTTTTAAGGCTTTCTTGGCTGACTGCCCGCAAGGGATATTAAACAATAATCGGGCGGAACAGTTCTGTGTGACTTGAAGCCTGTGGATCACAGCTGCCGAGGCTCCTAAATATAGCGCATTACCATAATCCAGGCGGGAGAGTATCAGGGCCTGAACCATGACTCTCCTGGCCTGGAATGGGAGTAGAGGAAGCACCTTACGAAGCATTTTCATCAGCCCAACACATGTCGCGGCAGTTTTAGTGGCTTGGACCGAGAAGTCCAATGCTCTATCGAGCCAGATTGCAAGACTCTTTATCTGGGTCTTAGGGGGGGGAGGAAGACCGAGGCATGTGGGCCAGATGGAGTCCAAGGTTGTCAATGGAGGGTTGCCCAAGAACATAATCTCCGTCTTCTCCCCGTTAAGTTTCAGACAGGAGGATCGCATCCACTCAGCAACAGCCTCTAGACAGGGGCCTAGGGTGTTAGACGACCCCTCAATGTGGTCCAGAGAGACCACCAATTGGGTATCGTCGGCGTAGGTGACAATACGCACACCGAAGGGCTGGACTATCTTTTCTAGAGGCTGCATATAGGTGTTAAAAAGAGTAGGGCTCAGGGAGGAGCCCTGGGGAACCCCACAGCCAAGTGGATACTTAGGGGAGACTACTTCGCCCTCAAATACCTGGAAGAATCGCTCATCCAGGAAGGACGCCAGCCATTCCAGGGCCGCGCCCGACACACCCAAGCCCTTCAAACGATGTAATAATATGGCATGGTTAACTGTGTCGAACGCGGCACTGAGATCGAGAAGTATAATGGCAGCTTTTCCTCCCCGGTCCAGCACAGCTCTAGCTTCTTCCGTCACTGCTAAAAGGACACTTTTAAGTGCAAAAGAATTTGAAAGAGATAATAGAAGGTCAGAAAAGATTGTGAAATACGCAGTGTAAAAAAAAAGAAAAAAAATGGGTACTAATTATGTACAAAGATAGAAATGTACTATTTTTAGAAAACGGTGTAGAATGTGGTTAATATGCACAAAGTTATTAATGTTGGTATGGTTGATATTAGCTATTGTGATTCCTTTTAGGCCTGATTTTGAAAAAGCAAAGGGAAATGAGAGTATAAGTGAAAAGGCCTATGAGTTAAAGGGTGAGATAAAACACATGTATTAACCAGAAGTACATCAAGATAATTCCATCAGTGATTATTCTAGAAATACATCTTTGAAGTTATTGTCTGAATATGTGAGAACTATGGATGACCGTGATTGTTATGTCTGTGTGAAATTATCTGTATCAGAGGGTGTGACATATCACCATCTTCCATTCACATATGGGGTTACATGTAGTGTGTTAGCTACTTTGTTCTATAAAACAGGTAAATTAGAGTACTATTATTCAAATTCTGATGATGTTTTTGCAAAATTGAAAGTCGAAGCTGAATTGAACCAAATCAAACCTGCGAAAGCTTTTGGAGAATATTTTTGGGAAACACAAGAACCTGACCCATGATTATGCGTTCAAACATAATTTGACTTGTAAAAGGAGAAATGAGGAGAAAGCCTTTTTGGACATGGTAGAGGAAAGGAGAATCCAATATAAAAGAAAAGAAAAATCTAAGAAATCTAAATCTACAATGTGGACATTTGAGGACGACAATATTGAGGGACATAATGTGAATGTGGCTATAAGTATAGATACACCACTATTAGGGAAGCTATGTATTCGAAGAGACAACACTGTGTATGATAATTATTTTTTTAGGAGCGAGTCAATGTGAAGATACATATATTATAAAAGGGGGTTGGGGATTTAAAGGAGGTAATGATCCAGTTTTTCCCGGTATCTATTTTCTGTGCGGCAACAAAGCTTATTATAGATTGCCTGATCACTGGAATGGGTCCTGCTATATAGGCCTGGTCTTTCCTAAAATTTTCCATGTAGATACAGGAACTAACGGAATTCATGAGATAGGTAAACCTTTAAGTCGTAGAAGAAGGGAGAGTGTGATAGAAACAATAGGTGATGTTTTTGGAGCATTGATACCACCAGTGGGTATATCTTTTAATGCAAACAGAATTCGTAAGTTGTCAACGATAGTAGATCGTTTATCAACAGACACTGCAGGGGGATTTTTAATGGTAAACAGGGAAAGGGTTGCTATGAGAGCTATGGTAATGCAAAATCGACTTGCTCTTGATATAATTTTGGCAAAAGAGGGAGGAGTCTGTGGAATTTTAAAGCACTGTGGAATTTACAGCACTGTTGTACCTATATTCTATGGCAGGACCGGAGGCTCAGATTATGCTTTTCTGTCTTCGCATTTATTACAAATTTGAAAACACAGCAGCCTTAGAAAAGCTCATAATGCAGAGAAATGCTTCAAAACCAACAATAAAGCATTTTTTGTCATATAACTCAAGGAAAACAATGTCTCTGGGACTACAACTCCCATTACGATAATATAACAGTCCGAAACGGAGTCCTTCCTCTATGTCCACAATCCATAGATAGGCAGTCCTTTCTCCCTGTTCCTCCTCTTTCTTCGCTGCTTCCGCAGCCAGTTAAGTGTTTTTTTCTTTCCCTCTCTCAGTTGTTGCTGTTAAGGGATTTGTACAGTATTTATGCACTGTAATGTTAATTTTTGGGGCTATGGGTCTCTGGTGTTAATACTTTCATTTCAGAGCCCCATTCAGGTCGCGGAAGCGCCGTTTCGCTTCCTTCGCGACTGTTCCCGGTGTGTGTGTTGCGGTGCGCAGTCAACCGCTAGGGGGCGCGGCCGCGTCTCGTTGGTCTCCAGCGCGGGTTTCTCCTCACAGAGGAGCCGCGCTGAGGAGACCAACCGCCGCGGAGCCGAGCCCTCTAATCTGCCTCATAAAACGCCCGTATACCGGGTCTGTACCATCTTGCCCCATATGTGAACGCCCCGGTGGGGGTCTGTATTGCGGTGTTCTACCGCGTTAACGCCGACTTGGCAGGTTTGCACTCGTGTTGTATTGGTGTGGCAGTGCGCGGTGAGGCAGTTGACCTGGTCCCCCTGGGGTGGGTCTGCGCACTGGGGGTTGTGAGTGCACCCTAATTTTGCCAGTCCCTGGCAACCAAAACTGTTGCAGTCCTCCGGTCTGCCCTAAATTCTCAGTGACACCCAAGCTATTGGGTAGAGTGTAAACCCCCTAAAGCTTCCTGTGTGCAGCATGGAGGACGACTATTATGGGGGTGATTCTCAATCCTATCTGCAGGATGAGGAATTCTACCAAGCAGTAGACAGCTCTATCTACCGCTGCGTGACAGAGGTGGTAGCCCCTATGGAGGAGCGTCTTTCGGCGCGCATAGTTGAGGAATGCGCCAAGTTAGCTCAGGCGCAGTCGGAAATCCCTTATGCCCTCCCAGGTTCATCAGGTGAGGGCCCCCCTGCTCCTAAGAAACCCTGCAAAGGGGGGTTGTCGGAGGGTGCTCAGGGGGTGGACAAGGGTGCCTTTGAGCGTCTGCGTGACGCATTTTTGGCTAAGGCGACCGAGTCCCCACCTGACCAGCCTGCGGCCCCCGCCTCGGTGGTGGCTACTGGGACTGCCCCTTCGTCTCCGAGGGACTCCCAGGATTCGGAAGGGGACGAGGAATCGGTGCGTTCCTGGCGACCTTCGAGCTCGGCCACTGAGTTACCGCGGGACAGCTCAGGTATGCTGGACCCGGATGAAATCATGCATCCGCGGTCCGCGGCCTGGGCCCCGGGTGACAAGGTGGCAAAGTTCGTGGCTAGTCGGTTGCGCAAGCCTCTGGAGCAGGAAGCCAGGGGATGTCTCCGTGGGGAATGTCCTAGGCCCACCTTGGAAGGGAAAGTTGCCATGACACCGGATTTAGATGCAAAGATGGCAACGTTTCTGGCAAAGTTTATGAAGGATCCGCGTAGGGGCATTGACAGATCCTGGCGGTCGTGCCAAGACAAGATGCTCGACGCAGTAGGGCCCATTACTAAGACCCTAGACATGGCGGAGGAGGCTAAAGTTACTGGTTCCGCCATCGACCCCGACGTCTTGTCAAATTGGGCGCAGAGGGTAATTGTTTTCTTGGGCAATGCCAACTGCGCCCTTTCCACCGAACGGCGGAGGTCTTTCCTAATTAAGCTAGATCCTAAGTTAGGAGACTTAGCCTCTTCGGAGGCAGGAGCGGTTGCCCAAGGTGGTCTCTTCGGAGAACCGTTCATTAAAGAGTTAGGGAAGTTCGTGTCTACCTTCACGTCCCTTGACAGAGCTCAGTCCAGTATCAAACGCGTGTTCCAGCAGCGTTTCTCTCAAGGGGCCGGTCGCGGTAGGGGCCGCGGGACCGGCCGTGGCGGGCAGAATGCCGGCAACAGAGGGCAAGGCTCCGGGCGAGGTCAGTACAACACCTCAGCCAACTTCAACTCCTTCTATCCTACAAGAGGGCAGCGTTTCGGAGGTCGAGGCTTCAGAAGGAACTCCAACGCTTCCAACACACACGGTGAGTGTTATCCCCGCAGAGCAGGTTCAGATTGGCGGCCGACTAGCGGCCTTTCGGAGGGCGTGGGTAGAACTTACGGCAGATGCTTGGGTGCTGCAAACTATCCGCGGGTTTCATATCGAATTCTACGATCAACCTTTTCAGGAATACGCCCCGCGCCCTATAACCTTTTCAGTGGCCGATGCCCAGTTGATAGACGAAGAGGTCGCGGAACTTCTCCGCAAAAGGGCCGTTCGCCAATCAACTCGGCACCCGTCGGGCTTCCTCAGCAATCTTTTCCTAGTGGAAAAACCAGGCGGAGGTCGTCGTCCGGTGATCAATCTCAAAGAATTCAATGGGTGGTTGGTCTATCATCATTTCAAAATGGAGGGAATTCATCTCCTTCGAGATATCCTCCTTCCACGGGATTGGTTTGTACGGTTGGATCTCAAGGATGCTTATCTTGTGGTTCCAATCTACCCTCCTCATCGTCGCTTCCTCCAGTTCCTTTGGCGGGAACAGGTGTTCGAATTCACGGCTCTTCCGTTCGGCCTATCCTCGGCCCCGTGGTGTTTCACCAAAGTGTTACATCCCGTGGTGGAGTTCTTGCGAGCGCAGGGAATTCGCCTAATCGTCTATCTAGACGACATTTTACTGATGGCGCAATGTCCACGCAGCTTGCTTTCTCAGCTGGACCGGACGGTCGACCTGCTCCAAGAGCTCGGTTTCGTCATCAATGGAGACAAGTCGGTTCTCGTACCCTCTCAGAAGGTAGAATTTTTGGGGTTTGTCATAGACTCCGTCGATGCTTCCCTGAGTCTTCCGTCCCGGAAGATGTCCAAGATCAAGCACGTCTTGCGACAGACAATTACGAGGTCTCACACGTCGTTGCGTCAAGTTGCCAGAGTGGTGGGCCTGCTATCGTCCTCGATTCAGGCCATCTTTCCAGGCCCTCTGCACTACAGGGCTCTCCAGCGCCTCAAAGCTTATCATTTACGCAGGGGCGTGTCCTACGACCAAATGGTTCCCCTATCGGAAGAGGTCAAGGAAGAAATGTTGTGGTGGCTTACCCACATGGAAGCCTGGAATGGTCGGGCAATTTTCGGATCTTCCCCGGACCTCGTCATCGAATCCGATGCCAGCAGAGTCGGTTGGGGAGCGCGCTGTGGGGATTTTTCGACAGGCGGCACTTGGTCCTTGGAGGAACAGAAGTTGCATATCAACTGTCTAGAGCTTCTGGCGGGCTCCTTTGCAGTACGCTGCAGGACCAGGGACTCAGTGAAGTTGTGCGTACTATTGAAAATGGACAATGTTTCGGCAGTGCGGTATGTGAACCACCTGGGGGGCGCGAGGTCCCGTGCACTGGCGAATTTGGCAAAGCAGTTCTGGGATTACTGTCTAGAACATCACGTATCGGTGACGGCGGAGTACCTGCCGGGTCAGGCCAACCAGGTGGCAGACTGGCACTCCAGGTACCTTCGAGATTCAAGTCTGTGGATGTTGGATGTCCAGGTCTTTCGCTGGCTCAACGGGCTGTGGGGTCCTTTCTCACTGGACCTGTTTGCGTCCCGCTTGGATCACCAACTTCCGAGATTCTTCAGTTGGAGGCCGGATCCGCTGGCAGAGGCCACGGATGCGTTTCTCCAGGACTGGAGCAAGGAGAAGCCCTTTGCGTTTCCACCTTTTTCGATGGTGATGCGAACAGCGGCGCAGGTTCGCCGGCAGGAAGTGGAGCTGGTGTTGGTGACGCCGCTCTGGAGGTACCAAGTCTGGTTTCCAGTTCTTCTGGAACTTTCCTGGGATTCTCCAATCCTACTCCCCCGGTTTCCTCACCTGCTCCTCAACCCGGATCGGGATCCTCATCCTCTCATCGTTCAGGGCTCTCTCCGCCTCATGGCATGGAGGCTTTCAGGAGACGTTGGTCGCTCCCGGGCCTTTCGAGATCAGCTGAAGGTCTGTTATCCAAGGCCTGGGCTGCCAGTACGTCGAAGCGCTACAAATCCGCTTGGTCTAAGTGGGTGCGTTGGTGTCTTCGACGGAGTTTGGATCCCTTGGTCGCAGGGCTCGTACCCGTGCTGAATTATTTGGCGGAATTGGCCGTGGGTGGTTTTGCCTACCGCACGATTAATGCTGTGCGTTCAGCTATATCGGCGGCGCATCACCCAGTTGACGGTGCTCCGATCGGAGTACACCCTTTTGTATGCCGACTTTTGCGGGGCGTCCGATTAGCGTTGCCACCGGAGCCCCGGTACTCAGTCCTTTGGGACGTCAATTTGGTTTTGAATCTTTTTCTGTCCTGGCAACCTAACAGGTACCTATCGATCAAGGAACTCTCGGCGAAACTGGCTATGTTGCTATGCTTGGTGTCCTGCCGGAGAGTGTCGGATGTGCGTGCTCTAGATGTCTCAGCACGCGTGTTCTCACCAGATGGTGTCACGTTCACAATTGGTCGCCGCACAAAGTCGGCTTCTAGAACGATTTCGTATCCGGCTTTCGTGGATGTCCCGAAGCTATGTGTTGTTCAGTGTCTGAAAGCTTATGAAGATATGACTTGGGACATTCGCCCTCCGGGCGAGAGACAATTGTTAATTGCCTTGCGTAAACCACACCATGCGGTCTCTTCCCCCACCATAGCCAGGTGGGTGCGTTGGGTCATGCAAGAGGCAGGTATTGATACTAAACGTTTCGGAGCTCACTCTGCCAGAGGGGCCATGGCCTCTAAGGCTTTCTCTGCAGGAGCTCGTTTAGAGGATTTGATGCGGGCCGCGGACTGGTCCTCCGATTCCACCTTTAAGAGGTTTTATTTTAAGCCGGTGGTGGATATTGCAAGTTTGGTGGTAAGTAAGCTTTGAACTAGCATAATCTGAGCCTCCGGTCCTGCCATAGAATCGAAATTTGCCTAGCATTTGTAACGGTAAGTTTCAATTCTATTAAGGACACGGAGGCGAGGATTATCCCACCCGGTATATCGTCAAGCGACACCCCCCCGTATGGCAGTAAGTAACCAGGTTTTGAAGTTTTTCATCATGGTTAAATCTGAACCTTGCATAGTTGATTCGATTGTGAAATCCTGAATTGTCCGTTACGGCGCTGACGCAGTTCTGTTTCTTCTGTTAGGAAATGTTGGTTCCAAGCCAGACCAATGAACTGATGGCGTAACTTGCGCGAAGAAAGAGGAGGAACAGGGAGAAAGGACTGCCTATCTATGGATTGTGGACATAGAGGAAGGACTCCGTTTCGGACTGTTATATTATCGTAATGGGAGTTGTAGTCCCAGAGACATTGTTTTCCTTGAGTTATATGACAAAAAATGCTTTATTGTTGGTTTTGAAGCATTTCTCTGCATTATGAGCTTTTCTAAGGCTGCTGTGTTTTCAAATTTGTAATAAATGCGAAGAAAGAAAAGCATAATCCTCGCCTCCGTGTCCTTAATAGAATTGAAACTTACCGTTACAAATGCTAGG
This sequence comes from Lissotriton helveticus, assembly GCF_964261635.1. NCBI lineage: Eukaryota > Metazoa > Chordata > Amphibia > Caudata > Salamandridae > Lissotriton > Lissotriton helveticus. Next base: position 328,802,164 of record NC_136060.1, on the reverse strand, counting down.
CAAATTTCGATTCCTGACAAAAGTCAAACATTGAAAGGTATATTACAAACCTTACAGAATTGCATAAAGAAAATATACCACTGGAGGTTGATGGTGTTCTTGAGAAACTTGGTAGGAGTTTTTCAGCTGTTAAGAAATGGTTTTATGAAATAGGTAGATCAATAATAGGGAAAGTATTAATTCCAGTAACCATAATAATAGTGATATTGTTAGTCTTAAGATTAGGTTGTACACTTAGAAAAAGAAGAAACCTTAAAAAGTCTATAAAAAGGAAATTTGAAGAAAGACAAGGAAGAGAGTGTGAAAAGGGGAACATTGAGATGGAAGAGTTTAAAGAGAAACTTTATCAAGACAGAAAGAAAATGGAAGATACTAAAGTGTAAACCATACTAAGTGAAAAGAACTTGAAACATGTTTTTGAAAATTTTATGAACATTTTGGGTCATATTTGGTGATAAATCACCAAAGGGGGGAGTTGATGGAGCGAGGGTGAAAACAAAAAATTGGGTATACCCCTCATGAAGTCACCTTCCCATAACTGTAATATGTATTAATCGTGTGGTTTTAAATTAACCAACGTAGAATAGAAAGCACACACACAAATACACGTGGAATACTAATTTGCTCATGTTGTAAACCGTAAATCATTAATTATGTGAAACTATCTTACTAATATAGTGCGGAAATGCTATAATTTAATGAAAGGCTATGCATGTATGCTTCTTAAAAGTATAATTGTGGGAGAAATGACGGAGAATGGTAAGAAAACAACGCATCTATGTGGCTTTTGAGCTAGGTAACCACTAACAGGGTGAACATAAAATGGGGGGAGGTAAACGGAAGGGTTTTACTTCGAAAGCTAACGTTTAATTGTATTTGTTTCTACAAATAGTTCCCGGTATGGCCGATGCGGCCTAGTAAAACACGGAGGGTTTGCAAGACTCCAAGAGAATGTCTTTCTACGCATGCCCGACTGTGCTCGAGAGAGAGGTGCAAGCAGTCTGTGCCTATGCGGCTGGTGTCAAGGTCAGAGTGGCTTGAAGAGCAGAATGGTGCCAAGTTAAGATGTCCGTGTTGTGAGCCTGGGAAAGTACAGAGAAGTGACAAGTTAAATGACAAGGGTGAAAGAATGCAATAACGAACAATTGGAACTTTATTGTGCTTCGAATTATGACTAGGTGGAAATACGGACAATGAGGGGATGAGGTTATCCTCATACACCCCTTGAGTGGACCAATGAGAATTGAATGCAGACACTAAAAGTTTCAAATTTTAGTTAAATAGTTGGGGAAAAAGGGTATAAAAGAGGTCGTTTGGAAGAGAGAAAAAAGCTTGCTTTTGAATTACTTTTCACACCACGACATGCTGTCGGACTGATCGATTTTTCCTTGGTGCAAAGACTTGGAAATTTTTCCAGACTCTGACTTTTGACGGGGTCGGAGTCCTGATGGGTTGTGAACATCGAGAAAGAATAGAGAGGCTGGTTTGGGAAATCTGCTGTTCTAATCCTGATTTCTATTGCCGAGAAGATTGATAATATGTTTTTGACTTATTTTTCTGAACTTTTCTGCTAATAAATGTAAACTGTTTGAATTTAATTTTCTCTTTATTTAGTTGAATTAATAAAATGTTTAATTGAATTCGAACTGAAGGTTTAATAAAGTAAGGTCATGCTAGGAGATATAAACATTTTAAAATAAAAATTAAATAAATGGAGAATTAAGCTGGTCTTGTTGTCCATTAGTTAACTTTTACTAGCTGATCCATTGGCCAAACAGTGGGGGTGTCTTGAATGTTTTCTCGCGAATTAAAACCATGGTAAGATCTAATAAAATGCATATATATAGATAATGTACAGAATTAAGACTAAATAGATGAAGTAGGACACTCCGCTAGTGATGGTTAGGAGAGTTGTTTTAGAGCAGCGCTGGATCGGTGCTGCAAATAGAACGGTCGAAGCACACAGACCTGGGTGAAGTACCGTGAACTAAATGTATCCCTGACCCCCCCAGCTCCTGAAGCTATTAAAGTCTTAGTGAGAATGCACTGACATTAAAATGGGACGGACTTGAACTTTACATTGAAATACCTTTAGATGTATGAGTGAATTTAACTGAAAACAATTAACGTTATAATAAACGAAATTATTTGAGTTATTCAAGTTTAAAGTTAAGACCAAACGAGGCCACTAGAATTAGCACCAACGCTCCTAGCGTAAACTGAGTTCAACTTTCGATTTGTTCTACAGTTAACATTGAATTGTAGCTGGAGATAACAGGGCACCTAATAACTTGATGCGCAAAAACAGGAAGAAAATAGCGTCCCTACATTTTTTCGCTCCTGTTTACCCTGGTTTGTAAATTAGACACAAAAACACCTATAGCACCCACTGCAAATTTAACATGCGATATCGCGTTTACACACCGTTGTACTTGTAGGGTCGGATAATATTTCGATAACCTGTTGCAAATGCCGATCTGGCGCTGGTGCACTTTTAAAGTCCAGGCATGGCTTGTTCTGTGGAATATCTAAACGAAAAAGTGATTTCAAAACTGTATTTTCGCAACATCAAACACGGCTTGTCAGTCTACTGGAGCGGCAGGGAGCTTCTGAGAATATAACTCATCAGGTGCTTCTTTAGGAAATGTATCTGTAAGGATGCAAGATGGCCTTTACTTTTTATTCAAGTCTTGTACATTCCCTAAATGTAATGACCCCCATGCGCTCCTTTTTTCACATAATAACGAATAACGCTTAATTCATCCAATATGGGTGCTACAAAAAGAGGGGCAACACCAAAATTCTCAATTGTTAGGTCAAGTGTCAGATAAGACCATTTGATTTTACAAAAATTATATGCATAATGAGCTTTATAAGGGCTTTTGCAAGCCCTGTCCATCCATTGGTCTGTTATTGTATTTCACATGCTTCTTACGACCTATACAGCATGGGGCATTGGGCCAGCACCCTTCAGCCATTGGCCAACTTCAGTGTGAATGCCTTCATTTTGCTCTTTCCCAAGGAGCTCATCCATACAAAATGCTGATCTCCATGTCCACGGGGACGGGGTGATTAGATATGGACACACTGGTGTCTGCAGAAAGCTGGGGCTGCTAATCCTCACTAAGGGCAGGAGTACAAGTGAAGAGAAGTGTTCATTGCCCAACCTACCTGGATAGCGCTCTTCTGGCAACTGGTTAACAACAGATCTAGTCTCAGGGAAGGAGTGAATATACTATTTTAAATCATTGTGATATTTCAAGCAAATCAGTAGCATTTATTAATGACAAAGGTCTCCCGTACTTTTTAAATCAATATGATTACAGAAGCTTTTATTCCAAACATGTGATGTTATAAGCTTTCTCAATGGCGTAGTTTCAATAGTAAACATGTGAGCTGGAGACAAATGTTACCAAGAGAGTCCCATCTAGAAGCACATATGTGTTGGTCTGCATCAGTGTGCTTCGTTTACGATGAAATGGTAAATTGTGCTCACAAGATGTACTGATTTTCCCAGGATCGCACAGCGCACGAAAAGCTCTTTCTACAGTCTTACTCTTAACAATTTCCACTAACTAATTACTCTTTTATTTCAACCCCCTCGTAAAATGTCAATTTGTGGCTCTTCTATCTGAGATTATCATTTCTGAGGATAGTGCCTTGTTCAGGTGGTGGGAGTACTATGGGGGCATCTAAATATCCGACGTGCACCAATCGTAGTGAGGAAAGTAGTCGTCTCTCTGTAGCTCACATGGTAAGGACAGGTATTGCAACTTGTGTCTTTGGGATGGCCTACATTTCTTTACCCAGCAAGGTGACAACGCTACTCACACATTGTCACAGAGCTTCTGATAGAGGACCCTGCATTGAGAGTGACATTACCAGACCAGAGAGAGCAGCTTAGAGTAGTGCCAGTAAGTGGCCATGCAGCAACGAGGCAAGCCAGTTAGGCCTCTCTCAGAGACAGCCGCCACCTATCACACTGCCTGCAGCTACCTGCGTGCTCCCTGGCTGGCCAAACACCTGGCTGGCCAAAGCCACTTTATGGCTTATTCTGGCACTGCACTGAAGACGAAAGCTGGCGACATTTATATACAGGTGCCTCCCGTCACTGAACATCCCAGAGAGATAGGCTTTTACACATGGAAGGTATAGCGACATATCAATAATGTATATTCTGAAATGCATTGTTTATTAAAAATATGAGGTGATCTGTATTAGAACGAACTCTGCACCAAATAATGAATGAACACTTTAGTCTGCTCGCGCAAAGGCATAATATCATAGGATGCAGGATTATGGCTTGTATTTTTTTGTGTTGTAATTTATTTAAAAAATGAGCATAAGATTTTATCAATAAAACATTTTGTGTAAGATTTCATCATGAAAACAATGGCTTCAGTCGCACGTTTACAATTGATAAGGGAACAAATTAATAAGAAACGTGTGTGACAAATGCCTTTTTAATGGATAAGAAGAACATATAAATATATGAATATATATCAGGCTCGGGGGGGGGGGGGAGAAGGGGGAGAACTACAGGGGAAACTAAGAGCTGATATATATATAAGAATAATAGAAAATGTAATACTGGCCTAATGTATGAAGTCCTAAGAATGGTAGCTTTGGTCAGGTAATTGTGTATAGCGTATGTGGCTGGAGTCAATCATCAATCAAACAAATCAATTTGTAACTCTGGGTGAATACACTCTCTATTCCTGGATGTAGCTGCTGTGCCGATTTGTGGAGAGGTGCTGAAATTCGGAAGTGGGGGTGGGGGGATCGTATTATTTACCTTCCATTGCTGGATTACTGCACGGCATCAAAGTATAACATTATCAGAGTATCCAAATTGCTATATTGTTACACTGCTGTAATACTGTATTACGTATGATGTTTATTAAAGTAGAGCCAGGGGGTAAAATGGGCTTGGGAAGGCGAACGCAAGGGGGGGGGGGGAGAGGTGGATTAGGAGAAAACATGGAACAAGGAGGGAGAAAAGAAAAGAACCTGTAGAGGTATGGAGAAGATCGCCAGAATGCTTAGCAGAGAATACAGGATGACTTGAGATGTCAAGGATTAATAATGAATAATGTAAAGCGCACTTAATGTGACCATATGATAGGTATTAATAAGGGAAGGAGGAATTTGAAGTCTATGAAAGAACACATGGGCACTGATGAGGTATGGTAGGAGAAAGGATGATATCTTAAGGAAGGGTTCATTATTCTTGTTTTGGATTAATAATCTCACTTTATGTCTTTGCAGTTGCGAAAGTTGGACTCTTCTGTTATGTCGCTCTCCACTTTCAGGAAAGGTGCCCATATCTGAAGGAATAGGTCAATCTGGTCTTGCAGATTATAAATGACCAGTGCCAGTCATGTAGGATTTTGAATCAACAGAATTTCAGTCCTGCTTTCCTCTTGCTTTCCCAGTGCTCCTTTCTTAAGTCATCCAATATCTCTACCCACTCTTCATCCGTACAGGAGACCGATAACTGGGTTTGATCAGATGGTACGAAGATTCCACAACAGGGGCTGTGAAAAGAGATGGGATGTGAATGCTCTTTAAAGACCAGACGTTACTCCCTTATGCTTTCCCCATTTGTTTAAATACGATACTACTAGTGAGGTCTGAAGCAACCAAGGGAGAGGACCCAAACTATTCTTCAGGCAATGCTGAAGGTGGGTGAATTTCAGGGAATGCTGCTTCGGAAGACCAAGGGCCAGATGTAGGTGGCCAATTACCGGTCGGTAACGGCCGAATTCGGCCGTTACCGACCGGTAATTGGATTTTGAGAAGTAGGGCCAGGCATTTTACAGAATCGGTAAATTAACCGATCGGTAAATTTACAGATTCTGTAAAATACCGAATCGGTATTTTTACCGATTCGGTAAATTTGATATGTAGGTGGGACTCTTCTGACTCCCACAAGCCTTACTGAATCGGTATTTTACCATCAAATTCAATTTGATGGTAAAATACCGATTCCGGTGTGCATGCACATGCGTGCATGCACACCTGTGCCATATGACAGGCAGACCTGCCCTTAGGGCATGTATGCCTGCCACATGGCACCCGACCCTGTTTTGGGGGTGCTAGAGGGTGTCAAAGTGACACCCCTGCACCCTTGTGAAATTCGGTATTTACCGATTCGGTAAATACCGAATCGGTAATGCCCATTCATTCCTATGGGGTTCAAAGCCCATAGGAATGAATGGGCATTACCGGTCGGTATTTACCGAATCGGTAAATACCGAATATTACCGATTCGGTAAATGCACATCTGGATTTACCTACATCTCCCTCCTTCTATTTTACCGATTCATAAATACCGAATCGGTAAAATTCGGTATTTATGAGTCGGTAAAATAGATTTACCTACATCTGGCCCCAAATTCCTCCCTTAATTGAGTAAATGTTTTGAAATCACCTTAATGGAGGAGCTGATCCAGGGTGTAGACACCGGCTGCCATCATAATGGTCAGGATATTGTTCAACTATTAATGCGTATACCTGAATGACCCCACAGAGGTGCTTTCTCATGGATTCGTGGGTTTGAATCCAACACATGGTGATCATTTTGCCAAGCCTTGCGCATAGCTGATAATACTGGATTCTTGGGGTCATGAGGACTTGTTCCTGTCCCATATAAGGCTGAGAGACCAGGTTCTGAGGACAACAGGTGTCTTTCTAATGTACCCATTGCGGTACATCAGGGATTCCTGATAGCATAAATGAGATAATTGCAATGTGAGAGCAAAGTGTTCAATCGACTGGGAGGCTCAATCCGTCACATGCGCGATTTGCTTTCAATTTCACTGCAGCAAGGCAAGGTCGTGCAGACCCCCACACAAAAGATGTTATCTTGGAGTCTATTAATCGTAGCGTGGACAGGGGGGTCTGAAGCGGCAGAATACCGAGGGTGTATATGAAACATGGAGGAGTGACCATTTTAACGACTTGGTCCCTATCCCACAAGGAAATCCCTGAGCTTTCCATTTTTCAAAGTCGCGCTGCATCTGGGTGATCATGGGGCTTAAGTTGTCTGCAACCATCCCCACCAAACCCTTGTTCACCAAAACTCCCAGGTATTTAAGACGTGAGGGTTGCCAGTGGAAGGATAATCCATGTATAGCTGCTTTTGTGGGTCTGTCTGAGATGGGCAGCACATTACTTTTGTCCCAAATTATTGTGTTGCAAGAAAAGGAGGAGAAATCATCTATAATTTAGAGTAGAGACGGCAGAGAGCGGAGAAGATCTGTAAGAGTAAGCAGGATGGCATCCACATACAGGTAAAGTTTAGATTCTCCCGTCAGAAGGCGTATGCCCGTAGCGCTGGATGCTTGACAAATGGAGGCTGCTAAGGAGTGGGGATAGGGGGCACCCTTGGCGCATTCCTCTACGAATCGGGAACACATCGGATATAAAACCCCCACAATTGACTTGGGTGGTGGGGTTATCGTATACCAGTCGTACTTTGGCTATAACAGCTTCCCCAGTCCGAATTTTTCCATTACTTTAAAAAGGTAGTCCCATTTGATGTGATCAAATGCCTTTTCTGCGTCTAGTGATAATGCTAGTGCATCATTTGAAAGGCATTTGGAAAATTACAACGTATGGGTTAATGTGCATAGATGATTCCTAGAGGAGCGTCCTGGTACAAATCCTACCTGCGTTTGATGTATCAGGGCGGGCAGGACTTTACAGAGACGGGAGGCCAGGATGCTAACCAGTATTTTAAGATCGCAGTTTAACAGTGAAATGGGGCGATAATGGCCGCAAAGTAGGGGATCTTTTCCGGGTTTAGGTAAAACGGCAATCACTGCTTTATTAGAGAGATACTAATGAGGCTTCATGATCCGCCTCTTGGAATGTGGCGTGTAAAGTGTCAATTACACTGTTGCCTGCCCAACGATACAATTCAGCTGGGAAGCCGTCTTCGCGGGGAGCTTTATGATAAGGCAGGTTAAATATTGCCCGTGAAATCTCCTCCTTACTGATCTCACCTTCAAGGAGCTATCTGCCTTCATCCGAAAGATGGGGAAAATCCGCCACTGTGAGGAAGGCAACCATCTTACCTGTATCATACAAGAGAGCGATAGTAATGTCTAATAGATCGCACCTCAGAAAACAGTATATAATCAGACTGGGCAGTCGAAATACTTTTCTTAATTTCCCTGGTCACAAATAACAAGAAAGCAATTGATTGTGGTGCCACTCGGGGTAACAAATGCACCTTACTACCTTAGATGCATAGATACACAGATCCTGCAAACAGTCACTGTGTAATACAATATAATATACAAGTACCCCGGCACTCAAAAGTAATAGCCTTTTCTTCTGTCTAACCTTTATAAGCAAACTACATTCAACTGTGTCAATATATCACTGGTGACAAACAAAGATGGATTCATACAAAAAATATTCTTTTTAATTTAAACAGATATTATGTAAGGCATCACAATTTTCAAACAAGACCATAAGGACCCCTTGTCCCTGGAAAGGCATGACAATGCGGAGACTATTTATAAAGGGTGTTCAAGGCTTTACAGTCTTGGTCCAAATGCGCAACAGCCGACACGTGTTTCGTCACATCAGTGACTTCCTCAAGGCTTTCAAAGAAGATTGTTTTCTGTACTAACAAATCCTGTTTCTTCAAGGTAATTTGCCGGACATGGGCACGTTACGACCGGTATTTTTCCAGTTGAAAAGGCGATGTCCGCCTACCTCACAAGTTAGAATTCCGGAAACCTATCTAACAAGTTGTTCGGAAAAAGTGTACAATGGTTCCTGGATATTTTTTTGTATGTCAGGTTTTGTGCATATAGTACGTTTTCCAAAACCCAAAGGACAAGTTCCAAAATGTGCTTGTCCCTGTTAGAATCCTGTCATTCCATAATTCGATATTCAGGGGTGATTGTAACCTTCAGAGTGTCTTGTGGGAAACAGCCATGTTTGAATTCCCAACGGGCTATGATAGGCCCCACGTACTAGGTGCAGTAATCCAGTGGCGTGGGCTTTGAAGTTTGCTAAAAAAGGTTAGACAGAAGAAAAGGTTATTACTTTTGAGTGTCGGGGTACTTGTATGTCTTATCTGTATCAGCCTGTGTCTTAGGGGTGTAGAGAGACTTGTAGAACAAAAGCTAATTCATTCACAATATCCTGGGATCGGGTGAGCGTGGTGCCTCCAGCTGACCATATGGCCGGTATGGCCATAGCAGCTTCTCTTTGGCGTAGCTGTGCCGCCAGTAGTCTCCCTGCCTTTTCTCCCTGCGCATAGTGTCTCCCTTTCATTCTTTGTAAAGCGTACTCTGCCTGAGATGTAAAGTTGGCTTGGCTGTGTATAGCGGGTATAGGACAAAATGTCCTGTTTTAGTACTTTCTGTCGAGCAGCATTTTGCCTATTGGCTTGTGCTGTGTCTCGCATAAGTTGACCCCTAATGGTAGCTTTGGCCACAGCCGAGATAATCCTACCTGAGCCCACTGACCCTTGATTGGTGGAGAGATAATCCTGAAGGTGCGTTCGTAGTTGGGATTTACCCTCAAGGGTAAATGACACTGAATATTCATGCGCCAGGGTTTGCGTCCCGGAGAGTCCTAATTCCAGTGATAAAAGGACCGGAGGATGATCAGAGAGTGCTGCCTCTAAAGAAGCAGGATTTCTGGACTAGTTGTACCACTCTTTGGGATAACAGAAAATAGTCCAATCGAGAAAGCGTGCCATGGGTAGGAGAGTTAAATGATAATTCTGTAGCAATCGGGTGGCAAAGGCACCAATGATCCACTAGCCCATTATCCGCTAATATGTCATCCAGCAAGGCCCTATCTGCGGCATTGCTCCAGTCAAGGGGGCCCGTTTTGTCTAACATAGGATCTCTCACTAGATTCCAATCCCCACCAATAAGGTATTGTGACGCACCTATTTCTGTAAGTAAGCGGTTCAATTGGAGAAGGAAATATTTTTTCGCCCCTGTCGGGGCATAAACTGATCCCACAAAGACATGAGCGTCACCTATTCACAGCTTAGCAAATGCATAACATTTGTCTGGCTCTATCCATGTCTTTGGCTGGAAGGGATTTGCAGAGGAGGTTCGCTACTTCGTATTTACGGATAGGGCTCGTATCTGGAGTTTCTCCTATTTGCACATTACTGTGAATCACCTTACCCACCTAGTTCCTGCGCAACTTGTTAGATTTCGGTGCATCTAGATGCGTTTCCTGGAGTAATGCCATATCCACCTGCTTTGATTGTAGATAAAAGAGTATTTGTTTCCTTTTTATGTAGTGCATGAGTCCGTGTAAATTCCATGTATTGCGCTTAGAGAAGAGTGTTATTCATATTGCGAAGGCTAAGCGATGAGAATCAGTGCCAGGCGGACCCTGAGAGTATATTTAGAAAACTTCAATAATGTGTGAAGGGGGGAGCGTAAAGTATTACCAGTATTTCAAGGAGAGAGGAGCAAAAGGATAAGAGAGAAAGGAAATATATATGGATTAAAAGGGAGAGGGACCCTGGCTCAGAGCAAAGATGTTACCGTCCGATTGAATGACACTTGGCAGTGGTGAAGGAGATATTCCAAGTATAGGACATGTGGGAAGTCAAGTGTCATGCATGCTAGGAGGAGGGAGATAAAAGGAAGTAATTGGGAAAGAGGTCTGTAAGCTGCTGTGCAGCAGCACTCTGTGTCCTGAGCTTTTAACCGCAGGTCTGGGTTCACTGGAGCACCACCGCAAGGTGAGGCCGCATCAGGAGGGCGGACGATAGCTAGGGCAAATGGAAAACTTGCTGTGTCCGACGTGTCGGGTATGGGCAGTGTGAACTGTTGATTAGGGGGAGGTATGCAATGATGCAACATATTAACACCCACTAGTTCATTATCAAACACATGAGAGCACAAGGTAAAAATACTTGTATGTTAGAAATAGGGTTAGTTTAGTGGAAGTGACGTCAGTTATATCAGTTGCATTATACCTAACAAACATAACGAAGTCTAAATGAGCTAAAACTGAGGATAACCTTTACTACGTATGTACCTGGTCAGGTTTTTAACTGAGTTAGTGTAATTGGTGGCGTAGTGGATAAAACCGAACGAAAGAGCATTTACTCCATGCAAGCCGGGATGTGTATAGTATTGTCAAAGAGAGGGAGCATTCTGATGTAGCATGTAGCACATCGTTCATTATCGGTATTCTAGGGGGGGGAGGTAGACTTGTCTCTATGTTGCTCCTGGGTAAAGGCAGTCACAGATTGAAAAGCTGAGGTCTTGTCCTCCTGGATGCGAATGGATCTCTCAAGATCCCTTCCGCAGTGGCATGAGATGCTGGTGTTCTGTCGTCTGTGTCTTGGTGTCTGCATGGAGGAACTAGATTGGGTTTGCATGGGGTAGAGTGTTGTGTGTCCATTTCCTGTGGCTTGAAGCGGTCTATGAAGAGGCACAGGTCATCAGGATCGTAAAAATCTTTGGAGTCCCCATCTTTGGTGATGCGGAAGTAAGCCGGCTCAGAGACCATATTTGATATTCAATTGGCGTAGATGGAGCCTCATGAAGAGAAATGCCTTGCGGCAGTCATTATTCTCTCTAGAGAAGTCAGCTGACATACGGATTTAGTGCCAGTCATATGTAAATGAACCTGGAGTGCGTGCTGATGCTAATAGCTACCTTGTCTGCTCATGTCTTAGGAAACAGGCGATGAGGGGTTGTGGACACGCTGCAGTCTTTGCGTGGATGAACCAATGCGATGTGCAAGCTGTATCTCCAATGGTGGGTAAAAGGTGGTGCCAACTAAGTTCAGAAGAATGTTTAGAAGGAATGCTCTGGGGTTCGGACCTATTTTTTACGGGAATCCAAAAAAACTAATATCATCCCTCCTGCTGCGGTCTTCCAAATCGATCAATTTGCTGCGGAGGAATAGTAGCTCTTGGTCTCTGCTTTGTATTGATTCTAAGCGCTCCTCCCCCGTCATCAGCCTTTGATCAAGCCCTTCTGTTCTTGTGTGGAACCCCGCAATGCCTGCTCTGATTGATTTTGCTTCTGCCGCTAAAGAGGATATATTTGTGTCCATTTCTTCTAGCCGCCGGCTAACGGCGCAGATTTCTTGTAAAATGCGTTCCAGTTTTGCCTTGTGTGGACATTTGAGTTACCTGGGATGAGCCTTCTGCTGGGGAGGTAACATTTTTTGTAGACATATTGCGTGACTGTTTGATCATGTCCGCGAAGAGAAGTTGCTTGGAGGACTTGTTTGGTGGTAGACATTTGTCTCTTTAGTACGAGGGCAGCTTGCTGAGGCAATGCAGGGGCACAGAGGGACAACAAGATCCTTAACGTCAGAGCTTTAGTGAACTAATTACGAACTGGCGGAGCCTATTCTTAGTAGGCATTACAGGTGTGAGTAATGCAGTTTTGTGTGAACTTTTCCTCTACCTGAGTATATATGTGGGGCACTGTATGCATGTCGACTTCAGTGTTTACCCCTCGTGACTACTGTTGGAGTCATCAGAAACTGCCTGATGATAGTGGGAGGGGAGCTTGGTTTACACTCACCAAATGCGAGTTGTCATCTTAGTGTCCTAATACCTTAGTGTTTCTTGTCACCCTTGCCACATTGCAATCCAGAAGATATTCAGGGGTGATGACTTGGGTTTGCAGTTGCAATTGTTCCTCTTTTACGGCACTCTCCTCTGCGAGTATTCAGTCCAGTCAGTGACAGTGAGGGGACCAAGGCTTGGAGCGTATCTATAGACCTAATATTTTCAAGTATTCCACTGATGCTTCTTCTTGCTTAGAGATGATGGGCAAAAGGAAGACTCTCCCCTATCCTAGGTATATGCCTTTTAACTGAGGGGATTAGTTTATTGAGTTATTTTGTTTCTCATGGTTCCTCCTATCCTCCTCATGATGACTCTTATCAATTCTGTGTGCTTAACTGTAACTGAGGCCTAGGAGGCACTTTGCCGATTTTGTAAGGTCAGAGAGTAGGGGGTTTGGCAGGTGGTGGTAAAACGGGTAGAACGCCTAGCTGTATAGTTGTTTGGGGGTCGCGACTCTCCCTGCTATTAGGGCGCCTCAGAATTTTCAGCTGTGATCAAAACGATATGTGAGACTCAAGGCGATAGTTGTTTGAGAGCCTAGACTCTCACCATGTTTCAGGTTCCCCAGGATTTGCAGTGGAATTTTGGCACGCTGTGCTGATGCTCAAGGTGATGCTGACATCTCTTGACAGTTGGGGCAGTTACTCACAGCTGTCATGAGAAGCGGATGAACCCAGTAGTTACGGGTTGAGGCCATTATAGCAATGCGAAGCTCTGTGTTCTCCTGGGCGCCTCTGTGGAGATAATTGGACCGGAGGGCCAGAGCGACGAAGTACGTAGGGGCTCCGGCACTCATCTGTGTCTCGTTTTCCATTGTTCCCTTAGTTTTCCAGACACCGTCAGCACTATCATGAAGAGTGACGTTGCTGCCTACATAATTTTGTCAGATTTATTTATTGGCTTCATTGAGGGTGTAGGTCCATCCGCGACAGTGAATCTGGGATTTTGATCAGTAACCAAAGAGAGCTGAGGGGGGAGGGGGGGGGGGGGGGGAGGGGGAACACCTTACTACTCTAGGGCCAATGCTGCAGGCGTGTCTCTAGGCCCAGCGCCCTCTCATAGGTCACAGTCCACGCTCTTCCCAAACCATGTCTTGGCTGCTTTATAAATCCAGCTTATCGGTTTCCGGTGCTCTCTGCGTTACAAAAGGTATTGATAGAATGCTTCAGCTGCGCATGGAGAGCCGCCTCCTCTGTCTGAAGCCCCCCTCACAGCGAAGCCCACAGTTCAGGCAGCCATCTTTGCCCACGGCCAGACCACCATGGCAATGTATTTCAATGTCCTTCGCACCCACTTTTCCCCTTCTCTCCTTTCTGTCACCACTCAGCGTCATTTATTTTTAACCTAACTTTTAGATGCCCCCTGCACAGAGCTTGCTCTCAGTGGAGTGTTACCTGCAATTTTAAAATCCATCTCAAGTGTGCTTGTATTTATAGAGCCCTGCTTTTTCTTTTTCAAAAAATAAAAATATGCCCTATGTATTCATCTTCAGCTACAGTTGTGAGTTGTAGTTTGTGCTACCTTTCCGTCATCCACTTTCACTAATTTGTCAGTGAAATTAGGTGTGAATACAAAAAATCCTTCTCCATGCGAGATGTGAGGGTGCATACTTTGTAAAGTATGTATTTCATTCTTAAAGTGTAGATTTAGACTAGAAAGAGAGCGTGTTGAAAAATTCATGTATTAGTTCTTTTATGTCCACAACAATATAGCAGTGCATTCTTTTCAGGTTAACTTTGCCCGTTCATATCTTGCATTGTGTAATTTAAAAAAGTATAATTTATAGGTGTTTGTGTGCTATAAAAGGCAACCCTCAACAGTACACCACATCTTTAAACCCCACTACATGCTACTCTACAACACAAAATACCATTCCACATAATTCCACTCCATAACACACTATACCATTCCACTAAATACCAGTACACTCAATACCACAATTACTATGCACATAATTCCAATGCACACCAAAGACACAATTCCACAACACAAATGCACTCCACAAAATCACACAGGTAACTAAACCAATTCAACCCACATAATTCCACCAATCACCACATACATACACTCCATAACACATACGTAAAAAGCATTGCCATTTACAATGCCAATAGCTCCAACTCCAACGAATGCGAGACCAAGTACATTTCCAATGCTTGTTTTGATTTCAAACAAAATTAAGAGGCTTGAAAGACCTTGATCTAGACATGGACTGTTCTATTACTAGTGGTTTGAAGAATAAATCTAAATGGACACCTACTCTCCCGGGTGGGAACTCTGTTGACACTTTCTACAAACGGGTCCTACAAGACCTAGATGATTGGGACTTCAAAACCACACATAAACATCGAGGGCAACTCTTTGGTGATAATCTCACCAAAGGAGAAAGATTGGCTTTAAAGAACCTCAGTGAGGATCAAACTATTCTGATTAGGGAGGCGGATAAGGAAGGCAATGTTGTGATAATGAATAAACAGGATTACAGTAATGAAATTCTTAGACAACTATCAGACACTATATGCTATGAACCTATTAGCCTTAACCCTACTGGACAACTGGGATCAATGATCAATAAACACTTGGTTGAGTGGCACTCCCAAGGTTTATTGGATGATGACGAATTAGCTTACTTAAAGGTATTTAGACCCACCTTTCCGTATCTATACACTTTACCGAAAGTTCATAAAAACCAGGACTTTCCGCCAGGTAGACCGATTATATCGGGTATCGGGGGTCCCACTGAAAAATTGTCCGAATACGTGGACTTTTTCTTGGGTCCTCTTGTACGTAATCTACCTAGCTTTATACAGGACTCAAAACATATCTTAGGCATTCTTGCAGATGTGGATTGGCATACTGGTATGATTATGGCCACTTTGGATGTGGTCTCACTGTATACAAACATCAGCGTAGATTTGGGCTTGGAAGCCGTAAAACGAATGTTAAGTATAAGGCCAGCCACGGAGTGGTTACATAACCAAATGTTAATAAGAATGATGCAAATTATTCTCCATAACAACTTTTTTCTATTTGAGGGGAAATGGTACAAACAGACCAAGGGGGTAGCTATGGGGTCCAAATTTTCACCTAGCTTCGCCTGTCTTTTCATGGGTTGTCTGGAAAAAGATTGGATTTGGGGCATAGAAGGCGCAAAATGGATTGATAAGATCTTCTATTGGGGGAGATATATAGATGATTGTCTCCTTCTATGGACAGGCACACAGGTTGAACTTTTTGAATTTCTGACATACATGAACAACAATTTACATGGGATGCAATTCACTATGGAATTCAGCAGTACACACATCTCTTTTCTAGATATAGAACTATACACGGAGCACAACAAATTAAAGGCCCGTCTCTTTAGGAAAAATACTGCTTGTAATTCTATCTTACATGCTGAAAGCTCCCACCCTATACACCAAATCAGTGCTATACCTTATGGTGAGTTTGTTAGGGCCAGACGCAATTGTAGTGAGGAACCAGAATTTCAAGAATGCCTTGAGGATATGAACCAACGCTTCGTATTAAGAGGATATTCCCCTAACATTCTGAACAAGGCCAAGAAGAGAATTGGGCGAGTCAAGAGGGAAGAAACTCTTAAATCTAAACCTATTGCTAATGGGGACAAAAAAGACAATATCCGTATGGTCATTGACTTTAATGAATTGAGCCATGTCCTACGTAGGAGCCTCAAGAGACATTGGAGCATCCTAACTGCGGACAAGACTCTTACCAATTATTTGACCAGACAACCTCAGATTACATTTAGGAGGGGTAGGACTTTGCGCAACAGACTTAGCCCTACAGTTCCTAGAACACTAAAAACCAACTCATGGCTGACCTCTCCGAATAAAGGTTTTTTCAAATGTGGATTCTGTGGAATATGCAGGTGGGCTAAACATAAGACGAAAAACTTCAAGGGTTGTGACAACAAAACCTATGACATTCGTATAAATATCAATTGCTTAACCAAATTCGTGGTATACATCATCGAATGTAAATGTGGACTCCAGTATGTGGGCAGCACCATTAGGAGCTTGAAAGAGAGAATTGGGGAACATGTTTGAGCGCTATTACAACAGGACGCTAGATATCCAGAGGCAATTCACGCAAGTATTTGCCAAGCTCAAGGCCCCAAAAAATAATTTGTCTTTTTCGGAATTGATCATATTCCTATTGACACTAGAGGGGGCAACAGAGAGCTTCGCCTTAGACGAGCTGAAGCATTTTGGATCATGAGACTTCATACAGTGGGGCGGGGACTCAATTGTGACCCCGAGATGCAATTCTTTCTGGGGGACTGATGGACTATTATTGGTCTGAAATATAGTCATTTTTGATACTCCATAGTCCTGTGTCTCACCACGTTCTTTCTATTTTGTTTCATATTCTGTAGCAATACCTCGCAACAATTGAAACTGGAATAGATCATTTTCTAATTTTTTGACTAGGTATTTTTACATAGGGTTCTGGAAAAGACTTTGTTCTCTGCCCCTCGCATTCGGCTTATTTTCTGTACCCATTGAATAACTTGGACGTAGAGTGGATGTTGTAACACTCATACGTAACGTTGTCTGAATTTATTTATTTATTTTGAAAGTTTTGTATAGCGCGAACAAGATCTTCGCAGATATCAGAGCGCTTTACAGCGGAGGGGAGCATGTATACGCAGATACATCAATCATGTTAACAGTACATTGAAGTGATATCATAAAACAATCAAGTAAGTCAATTTAAAAGTCAAGAATAACAAATATAAGTGTTCGAACAATTAGTACAGATGAGTAACGAGTCTTTGTAGTTATTCCTCAGTAGTCATTCAAGTGTATTTAGCCATGAGGATCGCTTTTACTTCTCTCTTGAAAAGTATGGTGGAGGTGATAAGCCTTGTTTCAGGGGGGAGCGAGTTCCAAATCCTGGGAGCCATTCCTGAGAAAGAGCGTTTAAAAGTTTTTTCCTTGCGGAATCTTTTAGGCTTTAGCAAAAGGTTGTTTGTGCCTCTAGTGTTTCTGGAGCCTCCAGAAATCGTCAGCTTCTGAGCGAGGTATCTAGGTGAGCTCAGGTGGACCGCCTTGTGGGTCAAACAAGCTATTTTCAGGTGTATTCTGGCTTCAAACGGCAGCCAGTTCAATGATTTGAAGTCCGGGGAAATGTGTGAGTGTTTTTTTGATCCAGTGATAAGTCTCGCTGCGGCGTTTAGAGAGGCTCTTATGGGTGCCGTAGTCGCTAGGGGGAGGCCGCAGAGGGCGGTGCTGCCATATTCTATCCGAGGTATGACTAGTGATTGTACCGCAGTCTGGAAGTCTTTGGCTGGAAGGAAAGGTTTAAGTTTCCTAAGGGTGTTGATTTGGTAGTTTGCTCCCTTAGTTGCTTTGTTGATGTGTTCCTGCATGCTGAGATTGGTGTCAAGTGTTATGCCCAAAGATTTCGCTGAGTCCACGATGGTGGGTTGGACATTGAGCGCCGTTAGGTCTTTAAGCCACATTTGTGCGGTAGTGATCTTCGCTGGAGGTGAGATCAGAAGGAACTCTGTTTTTAGGGCATTGAGTTTGAGGTGATTAGTGGCCAACCAGGATTGGGTGCTTCTGATCGTTGAGTTCAGGAGTGTGATGTCTTTGGGTGATTGCAGTTTGAGATAAAGTTGGGTGTCATCAGCATACATGTGGAAGTGTACATTAGATTCTTGCAGCAAGGTTGTGAGAGGTTCCATAACTAGGTTGAACAAAGTTGGGGATAGGGAGGATCCTTGTGGTACGCCTAGCGATACGGGTCTTGGAGCGGACATCAAGTTGTTGCTCTTGAATTTCTGCGATCTGTTTTGCAAAAAGGAAGTGAACCATTTGAGCACAGTTCCAGATAGGCCCATTCTTGTGTTTAATAGTTCGAGTAAGCTCTCATGTTTGACGGTGTCAAATGCGGAGGAGAGATCAAGGAGGATGAGGAGGCAGGTATCGTTATGGTCTAGGATTTGGAGGGCGTCGTCGATTATGTGAATCATGGCAGTTTCCGTACTGTGATTAGCTCGGAAGCCTGATTGATGAGAGTTGAGAAGATCAAATTGAGTAATGTGTTTAGTCAATTGTATTTGTGCGCATTTTTCCAGCAGTTTGGCCAGAGTCGGAATGTTGGTAATGGGACGGTAGTTGTTTAGGTCAGAGGGGTCGGCTGTAGGTTTCTTTAGCAAAGGTGTTACTTGTCCAACTTTGAGGGAGTCGGGAATGATCCCTTGTTGAAGTGAGCTGTTGATGATTTTGGTCCAGAGTGGAAGGAGCGCCGGGGTAAGGACCTTGACAGCATTAGCAGGAAGGGGGTCCGTGAGGTGATTGGATGGTTTCAGAGTGCTGAGCAGTTTGCCAATTTCTTCTTCCGTGTAGGTGACAAAGGTTGACCAGGTTGCATTGTTTTTTGGTTTAGTGGGTGTTATGCGGTGGGGTTTGGGATAGAGGCTTGCGTCCATAAGGAGATCATTCTTTATGTTGTCAGTTTTTTGGTTAAAGAAAGAGGCGAAGTCTTCGCAGGAGGGAGCTTTGCATATAGTGTTGAGAGGTTGGGGTTGTTCTTTGGTTTGTGTTCGGATAAGCTCAAACAGCTTTCTCGGACGATTTTTGGCTTGGTCGAGCTGACGGCTGAAGAAGTCTGATTTTGATCGTTTTATTTTCCTGAAGTAGGCATTTCTCTTTTTCTTCAGGTTTTTTAAGTTCAGTGCAGAGGGAGCTGATCTCCAGGAGCGCTCTGCCATTCGCATGGCGCGTCTATCGTCATTGAGACTCCCGTCGTACCAGGGATTGGAGATTTTTGTGGTGGCTTTTTTTAGCTGCAAGGGTGCGACTTCATCAATTATTGCGGTCATATTGTTAAGATAGTGATCAGTCAGGGATTGGACGTCCTTAACGCCAGCCGGAGGAAGTAGTAGGTTGCAGCTGTTTGGGGGCAGAGAGTCTGAGTTTAGTTTTTTCATGTCTCTTTTCCAGACTTTGGGCCCGGCGGATTGAATAGGGTTAAATTTAACTTTTTCATTGATGAAGAACGTGATAATATGATGGTCCGACCAGTCACAGGGTTGGATAGATTCGAGTTGGATAGAGGCCTCTTTGGAGATGATAAGGTCGAGGGTAGAGCCTTTCTTGTGTGTTGGACTGTTGCAAATTTGTGTAAGGTCTAGGGCATTAAGGAAATTCTTCAGGCCTTTTACCACCGCATCCTTATGATCGTTCCAGTGGAGGTTGAAGTCCCCAAGGTATATTTGTGTGAGTTGCCGCCCTGAGTTGGTTGAGATCATGTCCATGATTTGTTGGGAGAAGGTGAGGTTGTCACCGGGTGGGTGGTAAACGCCGTGAAGAGTGCAGATCGGTTTGCCCTCACTGATAATATCTAGGCTGATGTATTCATAGGACGTTGGGGAGGGTAGGGGAGGGGAAGGAACTTTCAGGACAGAGAGGTTGCTCCTGTATATAACTGCGATTCCGCCACCTTTTTTATTGCCAGACCTGTCAAGTCTAGTGATGTGGTAGTTGGGGGGAACCAGAATGTCCATTATAGGTGTAGAAGATTCTGTTAGCCAAGTTTCAGTCAGGATGATTAAGTCAAGATCCAACTTTAGGATGAGATCGGCGATAGCGGTGGAGTGTCTAGCGGCTGATCTGCAGTTTAGGAGAGTGCATTTGAGACGGGGTGTGTCAAGGGTGGAAGGATGTTCTGGAGCGAGGGGGACTTTACTCAGGTTACTGTGGATAGCGACTCTGTTGTTCAGTGTGGGGGGTCTAAGGGGATTGGAGTGAATCGTAGGTATGGCAGTGAGAGTGTCGGGTGTGTTGCTGAGGGGAGCTGAGTCATAGGAGCGGAGGAGGATGATTGTGTCTAGGTCCGAGAGAGGGTTGCAGGAGCGATGGGGGCGGTTTTCACGATTGAGAGCAGGGATTGAGGTCCAGTGCGGTGGGGGTCGAGTGCGAGAGTTCGCCGCCCGGGTGGGGGACCAGTTGGGAGGGGAAGTGATGGTGGAGACGCGTGAGTGATGTCTAGGGTGTGTTCTGAGCAGTTGTTTGATGATGTGAATGTCTTGTTTGATCTGGTGGAGGGTGTTGGGTGGGGGGTGGCTGGAGTGTGATAGACAGAGTAGTTGTTGTTTGATGATGTGCATGTCTTCTTTGAGTTGAAGGAGTGAGGCCGTAATGTGGTCCGCAGTGGGACATGTGTTGGAGGTGGGGATGGGAGGGTCAGGCGTGGATGACATAGGGGAAAGGTTGGTGGTGCGGATGAGAGTATTGGTGGAGGGCGTAGAGTGAAGGGTGGAGGATGTGCACTTATTAGTGGTGGCGGGGGTGGGTGTTGGGTAGTGGGGGGTGAGCCTGGGAGGGGAGTGGGATTGTAGATGGGGTCGAGTTGAGTTGATGGGGGTGGCGTGTTCTGTGTGATTGGTTAGTGGGAGAAAGTGGGGGCTGAGAATGGGTGGGGGTAAAGGGTGGGGTTTGCCTTTGTGTGTGTCGGTCTGATGTTGATCTAGAATAGGCCTGTTGCTGGAGGGATCTGTGGCATCAGGGGTGAGAGGGACGGGGATGAGAGGAACGGGGATGAGGGCTGGTGTGTAGGTGGAAGGGGTGGTGTGGTTGTTGTAAGAGGGAGAGAGATCTATGTCTGTGCTTGAGGGATGTGGGGTATCTACGGTAGGTGGGATGAGGGCTGGTGTGTAGGTGGAAGGGGTGGGGTGGTTGTTGTAAGAGGGAGAGAGATCTATGTCTGTGCTTGAGGGATGTGGGGTATCTACGGTAGGTGGGAGAATGACTAAGGTGCCGGGAGTAAAGGGGTGGTGCATGTCTTTTTGGGTGGGGGCTGTGGTATCAGGGGTGGTGAAGGGGATGAGGGCTGGAGTGTGGGGGGAAGGGGTGAGGCGGTTGGTGTAAGAGGGTAAGTAATCTATGTCTCTGCTCGACGGGAGGAAGGTAGATACGGTAGATGTGTGAGACACTGGGGTGTCGGGAGTAGAGAAGAGGTGCATGTTGTTTTGGGGTTGGGCTGGGTTAGAATGAATGTGGTTTGAGGCTGTGGTGTCAGGGGTGACGGGAATGGGTGTGGTATGGGAGGGTGACAAGGTGAGGTTGTAGGGGGGGGAGAGGGTAGATGGGTGAGTGACTGGGGTGTCGGGAGTAAAGGAGAGGTGCATGTTGTTTTGGGGTTGGGCTGGGTTAGAGTGAAAGTGGTTTGAGGCTGTGGCGTCAGGGGTGACGGGAGTGGGTGTGGTATGGGAGGGTGACAGGGTGAGGTTGTAGGAGGGGGAGAGGGTGCCGCTGGAATGTGTGTGTGTGGGATCTATGTCTGTAAATGTGGAGAGCGAGGTAGCTACATTGGGTGGGTGAATGTCTAAGGTGCAGGGGGTGGAGAGAAGGTGCGTGTCGATTTGTGGTTGAGCTAGGTTAGAAGTGTTGTTGTTGGGGGCTGTGAATTCAGGGGTGATAGGCCTGCGGGTGCTATGAGTGGGGGTCAGATGACTGGCGAGGTGCTGTTTGAACGTGGGGAACAGCTTGTCTAGTAGTTCCAGGTTCTTGTCAGTGGATTGAATTAGGATAATTCCGTTATTGTATATAGTTATGGTTGTTTTGCCCGGGAAGAGTTGTGATGGAGTGATGGAGAGTTTTAGGCCATGCGCGAAATTCCTGGAGGTGGCGACGGTGAGTAAGGTGCGGAACGTGTTTCTCCATTGGGCTCTGCGTGTGGTGTGGAAGATAATATCAATGTTCAGTGAACCATTGACTGGTGAGAAGTAGGTGTCTGCACAAGGAGTTTCCGGGTGGGACCTCAGGAGGTTGTGTTTAAAGCGTTTAGCGGCTTGTTTGGTGAGTGAAGGTGGGTAGTTGATTTTGTATGTGTGGTTGCCGATAGGTTCCATAATGGGAGGACAGTCTAGGTAGGTGTAGGAGTGAGGGTGTAGGGGGGAGGGTGCACTGTCCTAAACAGTTGCAAGGGCCTAAAGTGATACTAGTGCGTGCACATTAATGTTATGCGCAGAGTACCGCTGCAGACAATAATAGTGAGATAATTGGGAGCGACACTAGTGCGCGTATTTGAGGTAGTAATTGGTACATACAGGATTGACTGACACTAGTGCGTTGGCAAGGTATTTGAGGTAGTACTCGGTGCATACAAGATTAACACTTGAGGTGGGTGCGAGTTGCACAAGTATAGGGTGCGCAATAAGGATATAAGGGTGCAGAAAAATGCAAGCAGATAACACATATGCGGTAGTGGTCAGTGTATACGGGAAGGGACAATGTATGTGCAGGTTACATCAGTGACAGGTCTATGTGAGAACAGCGATAATACAGTTTAGGTATAGGAGTGAGGGGTGACAAAATTGAATAAAAAACTGCGTACGGTACAGGAGTCTGTGGCAGAATATCATTGCACATACAGCTTATATGAACCAACAAGTGACATTAGTGATCAGCAACGAAAAATGTATAAGGTATAGAATGTGAAATGTGAAATGTAGCACTGAGAAAAATACTTGAATAAAGTAAACTAGCTGTGCAGACCATAAAGAATATCTAAATCGAAGGTGCCAATAGTGAGTTAGTCAAAAATCTAAAATAATATGAAGGTACAGTGAGTCTGCGCCAGGGAACCCTTGCACGTACCACTTATATGAACCAGCAAGTGACATTAGTGAGCAGCAACGAAAAATATATGAGATATAAAATATGAAATGTAGCACTGAGAAAAATACATGAATAAAATAGACTGTGCAGACCATAAAGAGTAACTCAATCGAGGGAGCCAATAGTGAGTAGTCAAAATAAGTAAGGTACAGTGACAGAATACAATTGCACACATAGATTTAGATGACACAGACTAAATGGCACAGCAGGTGGTATTAGCGAGCAGCAAAAGAAAAAGAGAAATGTATGAGGTAGCAAACGGTGCATTACCGTTGACGATAAAGTGGGACGTGCAAACTACAGTTAGGAATATATAGAGTATAATGCTTCTGTACGAGGCAGAAATATATGGGTAGCAATTGCGTTTGCAATTGGTGCAGAAAAAGTGAAGTGTGCTGGAAACAGTTAAGGAATATAGTAATACATATCACTGCGGCCAGGAAAATAGGAAGTACCAGTCGGTGCATTAGCTACAAGTAGCCCTTAGACTAAGCAGGCCACCTCAGTGGATGACTAGTCCAAGATGGTCGTCCGAGTATCCTATATGGAGACAAGCTTCCCTTGTAGTAGTCCTTTGTCTGTTGTGGATGTCTTTTTGAGAGTTTTGTTTCCCTTTCTCTCCTCTGGGGCCGATCTGGTTAGTCCCTCATCTATGTTCGTTGGTGGGGAGGAGAGAGTCCCTCATCTATGTTCGTTGGTGGGGAGGAGAGAGAACATCTCCAGTGTTGCAGGGAGGAGAGGAGAGCGTCTTATCTCTTTTTTGGTAACCCTTGCCCCTTTGGAATGTAGCCTCATGGACGTCTGGTGGGCAGTGGAGGCGATTTATAGCTCTTCTTTATGGCCCCCGCCATTTTAGTTGGTGAAGAGAGCAGGAACGCTTTGTCCGGAGAGATAAGATCTTGCAGGCATAGAGACTTGCATGTAAAGGACCCCTGTAGTGGTCGGTTTTGCACATTCAATATAATTGTTTGCGTGCAAAAACCTTCACGAGTCTCGAGTTCGTCATGCCTACATTGGAGTTCTCACTGTCGAGTTCTCACTGCCTACATTGGAGGGGGGGAGGGGGTGACGGGGTGCATCCAGCTGAGGGGTTCGCTAGCTAATTCCGCGTTGACCCCGAGAGAACCCCCGGGAATGAGGTCGCTCTCCCTTCTCTTCACTTTGCCTCCCCTCGCTTTGCCTCCCCTCTGTACAATATACAGCTCACCTTCCTCCAAATGTCGCCGCGTTGTGCAGATTCATCCCGGGGCAGGATTTAGGCGCCGCGCAGGACAGCCCGGCACCCTGCTTGAGCGGGGGCACCAGTGTTGCTTGCGGCGGTGAGCGTGATTGAGCAACGGCAGCTGCAGGCAGGCAGGAGCAGAAGTCAGGCGACCAGCCCGCAGGACAGCAGGCTCCCGCCGTGTAAGGGACACCAGGGGTATCGGCTGTACCTGTAGGCAGTGGAGATGACTCGTCTGCTCCTCTCCTGCGAGGCTCCGCGCACCAGTGCATGCAGGCTCCCGGAGCCTCAACCGCTCAGTCCCGGCAGCGCGTTGGGGGTCTGTTGTGTCCAGTCGCACTGGTGATCCACTGGATAGGAGCCAGTGCCGGCCGGGTCAGTTCAGTATCCGACCGCTTGTGCTCCGGATTTCTTGGAATGGACGGGCGGGCGGGTCCGTTCTCGGGTCTCGTCCTTTTTGCAGCTCCGGCTTAGCTACCGGCGTCTTCTACCGGCGTTTTCTGCCATGGGACCGGCCAAGAGGGGGTGTCTCTCTAAACCCTCCGAATCCACCGATGTTCCTCTGCTGCAGCGATGATCCGTGGGGAGGTGTGGGCTCCAGGATTTTCAGGCGCACAGTCCAGCAGCGCGATGTGGGTACCTGAAGGCGAGTGTTCAACAGCCGATCTCTGGGCTTTGCATGTTCAAGCTTCCATCGATCAGGTAAACAGGCAGTCCGGAGCAATCCAGTTACTTTTGTGTTGTTCCAGTTACTTTTATGGTTTTTTCCAGTTACTTTTCGTGAGGGCTGATGGGTGCTGACAGGGATAAAGCCTTAAATGGGATCCCGAGCACTCGGAGCTCTTAACGGGAGCTCCTACCAAGCGGCCATCTTGCCTTGCCTTGAATAATGGCTTATTTCATTTATCACCATGTCACTTATTGTTGCTTTTCACCTTCACGAATTATTGTCATACTTAATAGAGTCTACCATGTTCCTCTTTACTTTCCCTATAAATATCTTTTAATTTTCTCTTATTACTTTGTTATATAACCCCCTCTTCCATTCACACCTTTACGATATTCTCAATACCCTTTCTTTTCCGCTTGCGGTTCATTGTTGACCTTGTGGTGGTGGCCATTACAGTACATGAGCATTTTGGAAAATTACAGCCGTAACATGGGCTGAAGATTTAGTTGGAGCCGCTTTAATTGTACCTTTTGATTTTCAGTTGTACTTTCACAAACGGGACCTCGTACTTCCCCAGTTATACTTGCGGGACTTCGAATTTCCCCAGCGGTAACATAGTCTGTTTTCTATCTCGCGAACCCCAATGGAGGTTCGCCTTCTAGGCTTTCTTAACCCGCGGAGGCTATAACTTTACCTTCCGGGTTTTGTGTGAGCTACTTCCGGGTCGGGGACGCGAGTTACATCGAGGGTGATTCTACCCAGGTACAGACGGCTATTGCTATATTACGGACTCTTAATTTTGTAGCCTTTGGATACTGCCTGAATTACTTGAGTAGCTCTCACAGCTGGACCGATCTACTAACAGATCGCGTTTTTTTTCTTACTTCTAGAACTTGGACACCATACGTACCCGTGTGGTGGACTGTGAAGAATTTCTTTTACTACACGTTTTGGACCATGGATTTTTTGATGGCACAGATATGTTGAAATTTGGCGTCCCTTCTTTACAGTGTGATTTGAACTGCTTTAACGGGTAAGAGACTACCTTCATGGGTTAGGGAGGACTGAGGATAACTCAGTTCTTGCACCGAGTTATAGGCTACTTTAGTTTAATACATGGGGCTGTGATAGCCACGACAGTTGGTTTCATTTATAGTGTTTAGTTTCACATACTATGTAGGGATCTTGAAGTTTGGTGTCTTATTGGATACATCCTTGATCCTACTTGATTAGAGATGTTTTCGGTTGATACGTGCATTTGTATTAGAATTTAGCCTTGAGATAACTTGTTTGTTTATAACTTGCCACGCGGAACATCCTATGCCTAATTTGGGGCACCATATTATTTTTACAGAACTACTACGCCGTCATCCTCCTACTAATAGGTTACCCTGCCGGGTTGGAATTATCACCGGACTAGGGGTAAGAAGCTTTTTTATGCTAAACCTGCCGCTCTAGTTGGGGTATCTTGGACTATAACACCCAGTTACCTTCTTAACCTTTGCTCTTTCTGTTTCTTTTTTCATTTTCTCCTTCTTACTTATCTCTGTATACACAGCCCTTACAGATAAGGATCCAGCCATTGAGGTAGCTTTAAACAATCTGTATAACGCATTGCATTGATGGGGTTGCATGCGGTGGAATTATCACGTCTTTGCTCTTCTATACATTCCTAAGCGTAGGTTTTAAATTCAGTTGGACCCTGCTCATGTACGAACAATAATAATTTTGAAATAAATATTGTAGAGATTCATTTTTGTATCCACCATGAATAATGGATTTATATTTCAAAGTCAACACGGGTGTCTTTTCACTTTTTTTGTGATCATATTGATGATTATATTCATTAGTACTGTTGGAATTACTATGCATTTATTAAGACATGACGAAATAGGATTAATTTCTTTTAAAATTTTGCTTTTAGTATCACCCTTGGGTTCCATATGATGGGTTGTATCTTTTGGAATGAGGATATGTCACATTCACTTTGGCACACTGATTACATACTACTTTTGTAGTACATTGTTTATAGGTCACTCGTTTTCTGTACCTTTCCAGCCCTGAAGAGTTATAGTGTCTAGATTTGTATAGACCTATAACGAAACAAGTGTCGGCTGGCTGTGAATTCCCATTGGTGTGACCAACTAATAAAAGGAGATATACATCTAAGAACCTACGTTGGACTTTTGTTACTGTGAATCATATATAGTAGCACTCTACTTGTTTGTACCTAATCTGTGTGTGCAGGATTTTGTTTCTTAATTCTTAGATGTGAATTCTCACATTTAAATTGAGGGGTTCTTGGGGTCTCCCCTCCCTGCTTGCACCAGTGATTGTTGTAAATTGCACTAGATATACACGCTAATATTGTTTGAGCGCCATTTTTTCCCGTATACTTAATACCCTGTTTTCTGTTGTGTATAACTTGTCTCGGGAAAGGCTGCCACAGCGTCTGAATATTTATTTATACCTTTCCATTACTATTTACACATAGTAACATGGACAGGGACAAAGAAGCAGAAGAGTTATTTGGAACCCTTTCCACTAACAATACCAGTAAAAACAATACTTCAACCAGTGGTAATACCACTCGTAGTATGGGACTTAGGGATAAATTCCTTAAATTGGAACGTTTAAAAAAAACGGAGAATGCCAGGTGGTGGGATGGAGCCACCCTTAAACAATATTTACGACTAAAAAGAATTCCGAGAGGCTTACGTTCCCAAGTCTTACCTACTTATGACGAACTTGATGCAGACCTCCTAGTTAAGTGGGAACAATCTTTAACGATTAACTCTGAAACTCTGATGATGATTTTAATAGAAAGTTCAGACAGAAAGGTCAGTAAACTGCAGGCAGAGATTGACACCCTAGAAAAAGAAATAAAAGACATGAACCTCAAAGAGGCCACGGATAAAAACTATGTGATTTTACAGGACATACTATTAAGACACCATAAAGATATTAAGGAGAGAAAATCTAGACAACTAAGACGGGATGAGATAGACTATAAAACGGGGAGAATCTTCACATATGCACGCAAATATGACTCAATAGTGAAGAGCAACACTAAAGCGGATACCACACCAGAAGCAGACAATAACTCTGTAGCTTCTGGCTCCACACTAAACAGTATCCCTGACATTAGCATTAGTGACAATGAGATCAGTAACGCCTCACCAGCTTCGGCTTTTTTACTGGAAGTCCGAACAGTACGCAAGGGAAACAGAAACCAAGGAGGGAGAACAACACCAGATCCAAAACCCGTAGAGGCCAAAGGGGCGGACAGAACAGATCAGGAAGAGTACAAGAGGAAACTCCGCTCAGGCAATGTAAGGAAATAGTTTCCACCAATAGTGACTTACAGGTCATTAACCTCTCCACAAAAACTCTTGACATGGATATGGTTTCCTTACTGGGCAGGGGTTTGAGCTTTAATCCTAAAGAGACTGGTGATATGTGCAAAATGAAGGTTGATTTGTATAAATTTATCAGAGTACTAAAGCTAAAAAAGTTTTTTGTGTGCAATCCTAGAATGAATAAACCTGCTTCACTCGCAAACATGAGTAATGTGTCTGATGTACCAAGTATCCAGGAAATACAACCTACACGACTGTTACTATCTATAACTGAGATTGAGGATTCTCCTTTAACTATGACCCAACTGTTGGAAGACCTTGATATAGACATGGACTGTTCTATTACTAGTGGTTTGAAGAATAAATCTAAATGGACACCTACTCTCCCGGGTGGGAACTCTGTTGACACTTTCTACAAACGGGTCCTACAAGACCTAGATGATTGGGACTTCAAAACCACACATAAACTTCGAGGGCAACTCTTTGGTGATAATCTCACCAATGGAGAAAGATTGGCTTTAAAGAACCTCAGTGAGGATCAAACTATTCTGATTAGGGAGGCGGATAAGGGAGGCAATGTTGTGATAATGAATAAACAGGATTACAGTATTGAAATTCTTAGACAACTATCAGACACTACATGCTATGAACCTATTAGCCTTAACCCTACTGGACAACTGGGATCAATGATCAATAAACACTTGGTTGAGTGGCACTCCCAAGGTTTATTGGATGATGACCAATTAGCTTACTTAAAGGTATTTAGACCCACCTTTCTGTATCTATACACTTTACCGAAAGTTCATAAAAACCAGGACTTTCCGCCAGGTAGACCGATTATATCGGGTATCGGGGGTCCCACTGAAAAATTGTCCGAATACGTGGACTTTTTCTTGGGTCCTCTTTTACGTAATCTACCTAGCTTTATACAGGACTCAAAACATATCTTAAGCATTCTTGCAGATGTGGATTGGCATACTGGTATGATTATGGCCACTTTGGATGTGGTCTCACTGTATACAAACATCAGCGTAGATTTGGGCTTGGAATCCGTAAAACGAATGTTAAGTATAAGGCCAGCCACGGAGTGGTTACATAACCAAATGTTAATAAGAATGATGCAAAGTATTCTCCATAACAACTTTTTTCTATTTGAGGGGAAATGGTACAAACAGACCAAGGGGGTAGCTATGGGGTCCAAATTTTCACCTAGCTTCGCCTGTCTTTTCATGGGTTGTCTGGAAAAAGATTGGATTTGGGGCATAGAAGGCGCAAAATGGATTGATAAGATCTTCTATTGAGGGAGATATATAGATGATTGTCTCCTTCTATGGACAGGCACACAGGTTGAACTTTTTGAATTTCTGACATACATGAACAACAATTTATATGGGATGCAATTCACTATGGAATTCAGCAGTACACACATCTCTTTTCTAGATATAGAACTATACACGGAGCACAACAAATTAAAGACCCGTCTCTTTAGGAAAAATACGGCTTGTAATTTTATCTTACATGCTGAAAGTTCCCACCCTAAACACCAAATCAGTGCTATACCTTATGGTGAGTTTGTTAGGGCCAGACGCAGTTGTAGTGAGGAACCAGAATTTCAAGAATGCCTTGAGGATATGAACCAACGCTTCGTATTAAGAGGATATTCCCCTAACATTCTGAACAAGGCCAAGAAGAGAATTGGGCAAGTCAAGAGGGGAGAAACTCTTAAATCTAAACCTATTGCTAATGGGGACAAAAAAAGACAATATCCGTATGGTCACTGACTTTAATGAATTGAGCCATGTCCTACGTAGGAGCCTCAAGAGACATTGGAGCATCCTAACTGCGGACAAGACTCTTACCAATTATTTGACCAGACAACCTCAGATTACATTTAGGAGGGGTAGGACTTTGAGCAACAGACTTAGCCCTACAGTTCCTAGAACACTAAAAACCAACTCATGGCTGACCTCTCCGAATAAAGGTTTTTTCAAATGTGGATTCTGTGGAATATGCAGGTGGGCTAAACATAAGACGAAAAACTTCAAGGGCTGTGACAACAAAACCTATGACATTCGTATGAATATCAATTGCTTAACCAAATTCGTGGTATACATCATCGAATGTAAATGTGGACTCCAGTATGTGGGCAGCACCATTAGGAGCTTGAAAGAGAGAATTGGGGAACATGTTAGAGCGCTATTACAACAGGACGCTAGATATCCAGTGGCAATTCACGCAAGTATTTGCCAAGCTCAAGGCCCCAAAAAAGAATTTGGGGCTCATTAGGATGGCGGACGGAAGAGCCACCGCGGCCCTGGAGTAGGCGGAAAAAGCCTTTTCCGTGTCCGCCTGCCGCGGATACTCCGTCCGCCATATCAGGATAGGAAAACGTGTCAAATTTCCGTCCGCGACGGAAAAGCACGCACCGCCGCCGAACTACACACGACCACGTGGCGGACGGAACACATCCGGAGGCCCCGCCGTACGTACTGACGTCTAAGACCGTCCCCCAAATCAAGATGGCGGAAAATACACATAAAACCGCAGCGGAAAAACAACCTGTCTGAACACGGCGGAATCCCCACAGCGAACGTAGGTGACATAGCAGAGATACCCACCGCAAGCTGACCACCACCATGGACCCAGTGCTACACGCTTTCCCGATGCTCTTCGCGATCCACCACGTCCTAGTCATGGCCCACTATCGACGACGACGCAGGTAAGGCACAAACCATTGGCTGTCTGGAGGGGAATACCAGCAAGGGACGTGACGTAGGGAGGGGGAGTGTCATGTTACCGAAACCACTGATGAGAAGCAAATACGAATACACATTTGTAGTACGCAAGCAGGAATGACAACGACAGACCACGAGACTTGATAGACTACCTTTATTGTACAAAATAGGGGTATAATCACAGTGTATGCGTGAGCATGGGCAAAGTGGGCACCAGAGCAGCTACATCATTGGCAGTTAACGAGAGGGCAGAATGCAGTATCAGAGCATCAACAGGGCATTGTGGAGTACAGAGCAGGTACAGCATTGGCAGCACATGAGAGGGCAGAATGCAGTATGAGAGCATCAACAGGGCATTGTGGAGTACAGAGCAGGTACATCATAGGCAGTAAACGAGAGGGCAGAATGCAGTATCAGAGCATCAACAGGGCATTGTGGAGTACAGAGCAGGTACATCATTGGCAGCACATGAGAGGGCAGAATGCAGTATCAGAGCATCAACAGGGCATTGTGGAGTACAGAGCAGGTACATCATTGGCAGCACGTGAGAGGGGCTAAGTGCATCAACAGTCCATTGCACAGAGCAGGTCCCTCAGAGGCAGCACGTGAGAGGGGCTAAGTGCATCAACAGTCCATTGCACAGAGCAGGTCCATCAGAGGCAGCACGTGAGAGGGGCTAAGTGCATCAACAGTCCATTGCACAGAGCAGGTCCATCAGAGGCAGCACGTGAGAGGGGCTAAGTGCATCAACAGTCCATTGCACAGAGCAGGTCCATCAGAGGCAGCACGTGAGAGGGGCTAAGTGCATCAACAGTCCATTGCACAGAGCAGGTCCATCAGAGGCAGCACGTGAGAGGGGCTAAGTGCATCAACAGTCCATTGCACAGAGCAGGTCCATCAGAGGCAGCACGTGAGAGGGGCTAAGTGCATCAACAGTCCATTGCACTGAACAGGTTGATCAAAGGCAGCACATGGGAGTGCAGAATGCAGTATCAGAGCATCAACAGGGCATTGTGCAGTACAGAGCAGGTCCATCAGAGGCAGCACGTGAGAGGGGCTAAGTGCATCAACAGTCCATTGCACTGAACAGGTTGATCAAAGGCAGCACATGAGAGTGCAGAATGCAGTATTAGAGCATCAACAGGGCATTGTGGAGTACAGAGCAGGTACATCATAGGCAGTTAACGAGAGGGCAGAATGCAGTATCAGAGCATCAACAGGGCATTGTGGAGTACAGAGCAGGTACATCATAGGCAGTTAACGAGAGGGCAGAATGCAGTATCAGAGCATCAACAGGGCATTGTGGAGTACAGAGCAGGTACATCATAGGCAGTTAACGAGAGGGCAGAATGCAGTATCAGAGCATCAACAGGGCATTGTGGAGTACAGAGCAGGTACATCATAGGCAGTTAACGAGAGGGCAGAATGCAGTATCAGAGCATCAACAGGGCATTGTGGAGTACAGAGCAGGTACATCATAGGCAGTTAACGAGAGGGCAGAATGCAGTATCAGAGCATCAACAGGGCATTGTGGAGTACAGAGCAGGTACATCAGAGGCAGCACAAGTACGTGTCCCTACCAACCCGTCACAGGAACCACAAGAGTGCCACGCAGTTCTCAATGGACACACCATGTGAACTAACATTTGAGTGAAGTGTTCAGCACCTCACATCACAGAATCAGGGGGACTGCGTGAACTACCTGCCTCGGACACACTGGCAGCACCAGCAACAGGAGTGTGAGACACAGCCACAGCCCGAGTGACACACACATGGGCCACGGACCCAGACACACTGGCAGCACCAGCAACAGGAGTGTGAGACACAGCCACAGCCCGAGTGACACACACTTGGGCCACGGACCCAGACACACTGGCAGCACCAGCAACAGGAGTGTGAGAGACAGCCACAGCCCGAGTGACACACACATGGGCCACGGACCCAGACACACTGGCAGCACCAGGAGTGTGAGACACAGCCACAGCCCGAGTGACACACACATGGGCCACGGACCCAGACACACTGGCAGCACCAGAAACAGGAGTGTGCAACACAGCCACAGATGTAGTCACTGACACGTGACCCACTGACCCAGACAGACTGCCAGCACCAGAAACAGGAGTGTGCAACACAGCCACAGATCTTCTAACTGACACGTGAGCCATAGACCCAGATACACTGCCAGGACCTGCAACAGGAGAGGGCACAACTGAGACTGTGCCACTACATGATGCATGACAGCCAACAACAGACACAGTGCCACCATCTGATACATGAGAGTCAACTGCACCAGCGCCACTGGGACAACTGAAATGATGAGCCACAGGGCTGTATGGGCCAGGAGGCAGGGTGGGCCTGGGAGCTGGGGATAGCTGACCTTGAGCCAAATCGGGGTTGGCAGGTGTCAATGGTGTGTGTCTGCGTTTCTTAGGGATGTGTGAGTGCACACTGGACAGGACAGGACTGCCAAGTGGTGGGGACTCCAAAGAATCACCACCCACCATAGGTGGAGCATCTGCAGCCGGGGATCTGGTTTCTGGGGACGTGCTGGAGCCTGCTTGTCGTTTGCTCTGTGCCTGCCGCCTGGACTCGGAATCATGTGTAATGGGGGATGCAACAACAGGGGACACCCTCCTCTGCTTCTGACTGGCCTGGATGGGAGTGGAGGTATGGGGGGACTCCGCCGCGGAGACATCTGTTTGGCGTTCAGTAGAAAACATCAGCCTCAGTGCAGCCAGGGGTGAAGTATGCCTGTCCTTGATTGCGCCATTGTCCATGCTAGATGCCTTGTCCGTAGGATGTGCCTTATCCTTAGGTGGAGTGTTGTCTCTGGATGTAGCCTGTGCCCTGGTCGCCGCCCTGTTCCTGCCAGCAGACTTGTCGTCTGTGGTGCACCTGTCTCCAGTAGACACCTGCTCTCTGTGTGTGTCCCTGCCCTTGGGAGATGGACCTTGCTCTGCTGTGGGCCTGCCCTTGGGAGTCTCCCTGCTCCTAGGAGGTGCCTTTGTCTTGTCACTGTCCTTGGGAGTGTCCCTTTCCTCTGCTGTGGGCCTGCCCTTGGGAGTCTCCCTGCTCCTAGGAGGTGCCTTTGTCTTGTCACTGTCCTTGGGAGTGTCCCTTTCCTCTGCTGTGGGCCTGCCCTTGGGAGTCTCCCTGCTCCTAGGAGGTGCCTTTGTCTTGTCACTGTCCTTGGGAGTGTCCCTTTCCTCTGCTGTGGGCCTGCCCTTGGGAGTCTCCCTGCTCCTAGGAGGTGCCTTTGTCTTGTCACTGTCCTTGGGAGTGTCCCTTTCCTCTGCTGTGGGCCTGCCCTTGGGAGTCTCCCTGCTCCTAGGAGGTGCCTTTGTCTTGTCACTGTCCTTGGGAGTGTCCCTTTCCTCTGCTGTGGGCCTGCCCTTGGGAGTCTCCCTGCTCCTAGGAGGTGCCTTTGTCTTGTCACTGTCCTTGGGAGTGTCCCTTTCCTCTGCTGTGGGCCTGCCCTTGGGAGTCTCCCTGCTCCTAGGAGGTGGCTTTGTCTTGTCACTGTCCTTGGGAGTGTCCCTTTCCTCTGCTTTGGGCCTGCCCTTGGGAGTCTCCCTGCTCCTAGGAGGTGCCTTTGTCTTGTCACTGTCCTTGGGAGTGTCCCTTTCCTCTGCTGTGGGCCTGCCCTTGGGAGTCTCCCTGCTCTTAGGAGGTGCCTTTGTCTTCTGACTGGCCTTGTCCAAGGTACAGTCCATGTACATGTGAGTATCCCTTGCCTTGGCAGTACCTTTTGTGTTGAATGCCTGTGTAGCCCCTGAAGGCATGTCCCCCAACAACACTTGTGGATCCTGTGTGTGTACTCCAGTGTATCTGACGTTGTCTACGTGAACAGATTTAGCTGATCTAGGGGATGGGGTCTGTGCCCTGCGTGCCCTGACGTGCTGTCTGACGCTGCTTCTAGTGCAATAACCTGTATTTGAGTCCTGCTCAGAATAATCACTACCCCCTGAGACATCCAGTGGTGTAGATGGGGGAAACAGAAGTAGCACCCTGTTCATGCGACTGTACTATTGCAGACGACACACTGCTTGCCAATGACTGCACTGTCCTGTGTAGACCTGCAAGATCGCCATGCATCCCTTCCATGAATGCCACCACCTGCCCCAACTTCCTATCATGGTCCTGGAAAGCATTTGTCATATTGGTCTGCCCCACACACAGCTGTCGCAGCAGATCAACGGCCTCAGCACACAGTGCATTTTGGCTCACCGTGGCAGGGGCAGCGGTGCCTGCACCGAACGCCACTCTGCTCCCCCTACTCCTCCGGCCACGAACAGTACATGGTGCAGTTGGCGTAAGTGTGGGCCCTGTGTGCTGTCTTCCGATAGAAGGTGATGAGTGCCCACTCCCAGTCTGTGACAACAGTGCAGGCTCACCAAGAGTGTCCGACGAGGAGGACGATGGTGTCTCCACATGCGAGTCCTCAGGGACGGTCCTGTCCCCCTCTCCGGCGCTGGCCTCCTCTGTGTCAGTCTGCGTGTGTGCGAAGTCTGAGCCGGACTCATTTCCTCGACTACTCTCCACCGTCTGTGGCTGAGTGTCCTCTGTCATAGCTGAAATGCACATAAAAGATGTGTGAGTCATGGGCAGACTGACGTACAGAAGGACCAGGATTGCCAAATTACATAGCTGACAAAGATTTTGTAGCCCCCATCCTGCACACGGCCCACCTCTACCAGTCATCCTCACATTTCCTGCCATGGGGCCATGGACCACTAGGGGATGTGCTTCAACACTCAACTACTAAGCAAGTGGCGTGTCAACATGGCGGACCTGGATGTCAAATGACAACCACCCAATGGGACCAAAATGGCATCACAGAGATACATACGCAACACGGAACTCTATACTGTGTCTGTGCACCAATACATGCATAGCACTCACAGGTTTCCTACACAGACAGTATGCTCACCGCTAGTTTGCTGTTGATCGGCACTCAGACGTTCGGCCAGTTCAGGATGCGTCACTGCAATGATACGGTGCATGAGAGGGGTCATGGAGCGTCGGGCCAGACGGGGCGTCCTTGGAATCATGCCCAGTGTTACTTCCGCTACATTCTTGCTCAGCCTGGAAATGTTGTCCCAGCGTTTGTGGCAGTGTGTGCCGTTGCACACCCCCAATGCCCGTACTTCCCGTGCTATGCTCCTCCACAGGTCCTTGCGAAGGTGCAGCTTGACCTACCATGATGGGAGACAAAAGGGTTTAAGTCAGTGGACAGTTGGCCTGTCACACACATAGGGGCAAGACGTAACTGTCATCAGCCATGCACAATCAGGAACATATGCCTAGCCCACACTACACAGCTAAGATAGAAATAGGCCTGATTATTTGGCCCCCTCATGCACACCAACATGTCCCACACTGCACTTACCACCCGTCCTGGTGCGCCGTAGAGGCGTCCATAGTTGCGGAGTACACCGTCCACGAGGACATCAAGCTCCGCGGCGGTGAAGGGTCGAGACCGGATCTCTTTGCCTCTCGACATGGCAAGATCACGGAGTATTCAAATACAAGCCCAGGGAAGCCCTGGACTGCTAGAAGAACAGCTGCTGGGCATTAAGCCTCTGTAAATTTAATAAAGTTTTAATACATATACGCAGAGTTCAACGTGCACATTTATTTGTCAAAAGATAGCATATTTTCTCTTGGGCAATTGTCAAAAATATATATATATTTACACATATATCAACGGACATACATAATCAGTGTAAAACAATAGGCACATGAAAATATTAACAAGGTATATTTTCAATTCCTGTTAATTGGTAGTAACAACTCTTCAATGATTGTTATTCAAAAACAATAACCAGCATCCCAATGCATTTCGGGTTACGTAATGAACCCTTCTCCAGGGGATTAATTATATACAATCAAAAATACAATCAAAAATACAATCTTCCTTAAATGATTGGTCTCTCGAAGTGCAGATTCGACAGGATCTAAAAAACAGCAACAAACCAAACTATATTGAGTTTTTCCATATATACAAATATTCATCACGAAAGAACGTTCTGGAGTAACACTGAGGGGAAAGAGCCAAACGTGCCAGCCACCAAAAGATAACACCCGTGTCTTAAAAAGCGATCAATAAGTGTGAGGTGCAAAAATGCAAGACAACTATTTTATTAGAAATAATAGGAATCAAATGTGCTACACTATCAGAAGTAAGAAAAAAGTCAACAAGAGTTGTCATCAGAGCGAGCATGCTAATGACAATTTCACCGAGTGAGTAAGAGTGGTAAATTTTCTCCCCTTAAATATAAAAACGCTACTTCAATGTAAAGAATACATACACTCGTTTAAACAGCCTCGCGCTTGTCCATTAACTTATCCAACGTGAATAGCCTTGTCTTTACCATGGCCTAAACAACAAGTAAGCGGAAACCTTTCTCAATTATCGTGCAATATGTTTCAAATACCGGCATGAATGTAGTACCAGTAACTGTCTTACCGCCAACTTCAAACGAGATCACACACAGTTCACAAGTGGTGGCCCAGCAACATTCTATATGTGGAGAAAAAACTCATAGTGAGTTTAAAACTGTGGAGCTAACAACCTTACCGAGTGCAACTGCAATTATCAAGTTCGCAAACCGACCTGCCGCCTCCAGCAACGGCGTCCTGAGTGAGTCTACCGATGCGAGTCCGCCCAACCGGTCACGTGGTGCGGAACTCACCCGATGGTTACTGCGTTACTAAACACGAAGAAAGGACTATGGTCACCAAACTATGTTTATCCTCTCTAATCATGGCGGTTGAAGTACGCCCTGCAGCCTTAAAGCTGTTAAATAATGAGTGCGTCTGTTCAAAAACCGAAAGTGAACCAGTGCAAAAATATACCTTGGAAAACGATAAATAATAAATGAAATATCCCGAGCTGAATCAGAAGAATAACGGTAAAATACACACATACATAGGATTGTGCTCGGAGGTTCACTCAGATAAGCTCAAATACAACCTGTGCTGTACTACCATAGACACTTACTGTGTTGCTACGCTAAATCGAAAAGTGCTGAGTTGAAAGAGTGAAGGTAGAGAGAAAGTTGCAGAACACAATTAAATGATTTATAAAAAGGCTGAAAAAAAGGCTGAGAAAAGAATAAGTGAGTGCCAAGACTCAGTGTTCCCCCTTACAATCTAGAATACATTCACATATGAAATTTAGAGAAAGCACAAAAGTTCATAATGATCATTTAAACCATTGGGAATAATGGTTCCTAAAGATTTTATCCAGTGTGTTTCCCTTCTGGCTAGAAGTGTATGCAAGTCCAATCCTGGGGAGCGCTCTATGCGTTCTAAGACTGTGTACCTGAGTTGGGGAATTGTGTGATTAGCTTCTGCCCAGTGTCTGGCCAAAGAGGAGGTTGTGATGCGATTTCTAATTCGACTTTTGTGCTCTACTATTCGAGTCTTTATTTTTCGACTAGTTCGTCCCACGTAAACTAGTCCGCAGGGACACTTAATCGCGTATACAACTCCTTCCGTATTGCAATCTGCATTATGTCTTAGTTTGATGCTCGCGCCCGATTGCGGGTGCGTGAATTGATCACCTGTGATAACGTTACCACATTGTCCACAGTTATAACACTTCATCATGCCCCTCTCTCTT
The DNA here is from genome assembly GCF_964261635.1 of Lissotriton helveticus. Taxonomy (NCBI): domain Eukaryota; kingdom Metazoa; phylum Chordata; class Amphibia; order Caudata; family Salamandridae; genus Lissotriton; species Lissotriton helveticus. Next base: position 328,763,307 of record NC_136060.1, on the reverse strand, counting down.
TGTCTTACAGTGCGTTTTGAAGATTTCAAGAGTTCCCTTAGGTTCTTGGTTCTGGTATGTGCGAAAAGGGGACTGCCATGAAATACTGTTACAAAATCAGGTTCATTTTCGATAAGTTCCCAGCGATTCCTGATTATTGTCTTGATCTGTGTGGCTTGCGTTGAGTTCTTAAGAACAAATACCTCACGTTGCATGGGTAATTTCTCTTTAGATGTCAAAAGTTCGTCACGAGTTTTTCTTAACGTAATCTGAGCAGCTTCACTGAGTATTTGATCTGGATAACCGCGCTCTTTGTATTGTTGCATCTGTTTAGTAATCTCTTCCTTACATTGTTCTTCATCTGAAGTTATCCTCTTGATTCGCATCATCTGCGAAATCGGAAGATGTTTTTTCAAGCTGTACGGGTGTGCGCTCGTGAAAAGCAACGCATTATTAACATCTGTTGGCTTCCTGTATACAGACGTAGATAACCCGGTTGATGTTTTACTTATTTCAATATCCAGAAAATGGATCTTCTCTTTTTCAATGCTATGTGTGAACTGGATGCGGGGGTTCAATTCATTCAATTTACAAATGCTCTCTTCCAGTGCTTCTCTCGTGCCTGTCCAGATGACTAGGATGTCATCAATGTACCTCAAGAAAACAGCTGCATGTCTTTTCCACATCAGATTAGATAATATGTATTGGTCCTCGAAATGAGCCATATAGGTATTTGCGTATGACGGTGCTCCGGGAAAACCCATCGCTGTCCCAGTACGCTGAATGAAAAAGTTGTCCTTCCACACGAAATAGTTGTTATAAAGTGCAAAATGTAGTAGTTCCAGAAGAAAAACAGCTTTATCGTGATCAATTTCTGAGTGTAACAGTCGCCATTCTATTGCCTCTAGTCCTTCTTTGTGTGCTATAGAGGTGTATAGTGCGACTACATCAATTGTACAGAGCCAGATGTCATTCTCAAAAAGATGTTTCTGTGATTCCAATTTCAGTAAACAGTCTGTTGTATCTTTAACATATGTCTTCCAGGATTGGACCAACGGTTGTAGGTAAAAGTCAAGGTAATATCCTAGAGACTCGTGGATAGAACCGCACCCGGCTACTATAGGTCGAAAAGGTGGTTGAGTTTTGTGCTTGTGCACCTTCGGTAGCATGTATAAGGTCGGGATCTTGGGTGCAGGATTGAAAAGAAATTTCTTAGTGTTCTCGTCTATGATGCCAGATTCTAAAGCTCTAGACAGGAACTCATCCAGTATCCTCAGTAATTCATTTGTTGGATCTTGTTCCAAAGGAAGGTAAGTGTCTCTATCTTGTATGTGTTCCATTACACTCTTGTTGTAAAAGTCAGTGTCGAGCACCACTAGAGCTCCTCCTTTATCTGCTGGGTGAAATGTTACCGAAGGATCTTGTCTCAACTTGTTGAGAATGCGTCGTTCCTTAGGACTCAAATTTTGGTGTTGTGTGAAACCATATTTGATTGATTCCAAATCCTTTTTGACAAGGGACTCAAAGGTATCAAGTGTCTTATGGGAGACTGGTGACAAAAATCTGCTTTTTGGTCTGAATTTTTTCTGTTCCATCGTAAGTTCTTCTTGACTGGGGTTAATAGTAAAAAACCACCTTAATCTTAGTTTTCGCATGAATTTAAAGAGGGCTACCTCCGTCTCTAATGCGTTGGACGTGTAGGATGGAACAAAGGAGGTTCCTTTGTTAAGTACCTTAATCTCTTCCATGGTTAGCTGTTTGGATGAAATGTTAATTACCAAAGAGTTCACTTCTTCACAGTCCGCTGTGGCCTTCCTTGCTCTTTTTGCGCCTTGGGTTTTTCCGCGCCTGGTGTTTCGTCTTGTGGTGTTGACGTTTTGTCCGGTGGAGTTTTGGTCATGGGGCCCTCCCCTAAAAAAGGTCCACTGCTTGTTGAAGTGGTAGCTGTAATTTCTACGTTTGGGGCTGTGAAATGTGTCAAGGTAGCAGGAGGCCTCTGCATCGTTAGGTCCTCATCCGGTACTATGCTTTCTTCAGACGACGTAGCATCTGGTTTTTTGAAAACCCTCTTTTGTGCATATTTTTCGGCCCAGGTGTAAACCTCGTCCAATTTGTAATCGATCGTGTCCCTTCGGAACTTACGTATCTTCCTTTCGTGTACTTTCTTTGCATGCGTGTCCAGATTTTTATTTATCTTCTCAAGTACTTGATTCCAGTTCTCATTCTCCATCCGGTTGCTAATTTCATTCTTTAATTTATTGATGTCAAACAGTAGTTCTCCTAATAGTGACGATATCTCTTCTATTATTAGCAGAATCAAATCGAGCGAACATTTGTTCAGAATCGCGTTCCAACGGGCCATAAAGGATTTATTATATTTAAAGAGCATTGGGCGTAGAGCAACCCTCAAGCCTCGGGGTATACGTTTGACTTTATGATATTCTATCAGCGTGGTTGCGTGTAATCTTTGGTTCACTTCTTTTCTCATTAAATATTCGAGTTGTTTTAGTTGCTGCGTCGTAGTTCCTGTTGATGTTCCATATTCCCTCACTTCCTTTACTAATGCGTAAATTACTTCCGCTTCTTCTGATGAGTAAACTTTTGTTTCTGCCTGATTCGTGGTCAAATTTGAAATGTCCTGCCAGGACATGATTGCTCTTGGGTGCTGATCCACTGATTGGCACTGTGGGTATAAAATTCCTTGTGTGGGGTGGATCTGCACACCCGTAATCAATTGTGAGGGTAGGTTATGTGGGTTTTGAAGAAATCTTAGCGTGCTTACTAGAGTGAGGGTTGTGTGCCTGACTCCCTCCTACTTAAAAAGCATTCAAATACAAGCCCAGGGAAGCCCTGGACTGCTAGAAGCACAGCTGCTGGGCATTAAGCCTCTGTAAATTTAATAAAGTTTTAATACATATACGCAGAGTTCAACGTGCACATTTATTTGTCAAAAGATAGCATATTTTCTCTTGGGCAATTGTCAAAAATATATATATATTTACACATATATCAACGGACATACATAATCAGTGTAAAACAAGATCACGGAGTATGGCACTAGAGCAGCAGTCGGTGGTCAGCTCAGCAGCAGCAGCAGGTCGAGGTGATGGTCACAGGCAGCAGTCGGTGGTCAGCTCAGCAGCAGCAGCAGGTCGAGGTGATGGTCACAGGCAGCAGTCGGTGGTCAGCTCAGCAGCAGCAGCAGGTCGAGGTGATGGTCACAGGCAGCAGTCGGTGGTCAGCTCAGCAGCAGCAGCAGGTCGAGGTGAACAGGCAGCACTGGTCCCCAGGGTAGGAAGTGTCATTTTGGCCAACACACATATATAGGGCCCTCAGCACGTGTCAGTGGCATACGTCGCCAGCAATTGGTCAGCCCTGGAAGCGTGTTCGTGAAATGGGCCAATGACTGGCCCTGTTGTTGCGGTGCACTGCTTCCGCTACTTGCGATTGGCCATATGCGGCCAGCGTCCCTCTTCCCATTGGCTGCATGTGCAGGGCCCGGCCCGGCGGTTGTGTACATGGCTGGGCACGGCGGTTGTGGACATGGCCGGGCACGGCCGTCCTAGGCCCGGCCGCTCCGGCCGGTGTACGGTGGATGATGCAATGTGACTGTAAGGGGGGTCATGAACTGGCATGTCCATTGAGTACATCTACAGGGTGTATAGGCCTGCACCTCCCCCGCTGAGTACGTGCACCGCCATGGAGGCGCCAGTGATAGAACATTGTTGCAACTGAAGCATCCGTGTCTGAAGCTTGCACGTGCGGTTGCCGATGTGTGCCCGTGACGGTCCCTGCACATGCAGCCAATGGGAAGAGGGACGCTGGCCGCGTATGGCCTTTGGGAAGTAGCGGAAGTTGTGCACCGCCATGGCGGCGCCAATTATGTTATCTTGTCAGACGCTGCACCGTGATGTGTTGTGTGCAGTTGCGTCATGAGGGTTGTGAGCGTGATAGGGAAAGGTCATATGTCATACAATATAGCATGTGTGTCCATACTATGCCCATCGGTCGGCACACAATGGGCAACAGATGTGCATTTGTACGTGTTGACGTCGGGTGTGACCCTACAGACGTTCTTACATCTTCACAACTACACAGTACATCACGGCTGTATGGCCAAATTATGCATCTGTTGTCAGTGTCTTGTTCTGGCGAGGTGACTACAGTGGTGGTGGTACACATGCATTCCGTGTATGTGTTTTGGACGTTGTGTCACCATGCATGTAATTACCGTATGCACAACATTATTGGTGTTGGCATTTGTGCTGGATGACATGGCGTGTGTATAATTATCGTTTGTGTGCATGCAGTTGCATGTGTGTCTGTGATGTGGCTACTAAACATTAGGGTGAAGACTGAAGTTTTGTCAGTAAGGTTCACATGTGATGGAGTTGTACACGTATGCGTCGTTTGTAAGTTGACCTAAGTTACATCTCTCTCCCACACAGGAGGGCTCCAAATGTGCATCGCCCATACACTGTCCTGGAGGATATGGTTGACGAGGAGGTGATTCAGAAATTCCGGCTGGATCGACGTCGGTTGCTGGAGCTTGTGGCTCAATTGTCTCCTCATCTGCAGCCACGTAGGACGTATCCTGGGTCGATTACACCCACTGCAAAGGTCATGGCGGTACTACATTTCTTTGCTACTGGCACATTTCAGTACACAGTTGGACATGCCGGGGGGATGTCACAGGCCATGTTCAGCACGGTTCTTCGGGATGTCTTAACAGCTATGATGCTGTACAAGAATGACTACATACATTTCCCACGGCCGGAAGAGTTGGCAGCAGTCAAAGCTGACTTCTATGCACTGGGCCACATACCTCACGTTGTGGGTTCAATTGATGGCACACACATCGCTATCATTGCACCACGGGCACGGGAGCAAGTTTTCAGGAATCGCAAACACTTCCATTCGCTGAACGTGCAGGTGGTGTGCCTGGCAAACAACATCATCTCCCATGTGTGTGCAAGATTTCCTGGCTCCGCACATGACGCCCACATCATGCGGAGCAGCATTGTCCCACGACTCATGGCAAATCTGCGACCCGGTCAAGCGTGGCTTGTTGGTGAGTGTGCAGTGGGGACTCTTGTGATCTCTGTGTTGCATGGGGTACCCACCATATCTTGTTGTGATGTTTGTGTCTGTCATCCCCCTACATAGGCGACTCGGCGTACCCAAACCGGCCCTGGCTCCTCAGTCCCCTACGTAATCCTACAACAGCGGGTGAAATGCGGTACAATGATGCACATGGAAGGACACGGAGAGTCATCGAACGTACCTTTGGACTGCTAAAGTCTAGGTTTCGGTGCCTCGATAAGACCGGAGGGGCCCTGCCTTACTCACCAGGAAAAGTATGCAGGATCGTGATTGCCTGCTGCATGCTCCACAACCTGGCAGTACGCAATGACATTGAACTGCTGTTGGACCCTGAAGACGAAGAAGTTCCTCGGCCTCCCATCCCACCCATGTCGACTGATGAGGATAGTGGTGAGGAGGAAGGTGTGGACCAGAGGCGCCAGCTCATAGATCGCTACTTCCCTTGAATGTGAGTAACTACCTCTAGTGGCGGTTGACAATGCCTCATGTATGTTTGCTGGTGTTGTGTGGATGTGGGCTTCATCAGCTGGGTGTTGTTTGTGATGGTTGCATATGTGTGTCTTCATGTCTTTGGACATACAAGTCTCCATGATGTGTGTGCTCTCATCCCATGCTTTTGTGATGGTTGTCGTTTGTGTAATGTTGCTGTGCATTGTGTTGTGATGTGTGTGAATCTGTTTCCTGACGTGTGTTTGCTGTCTCTGATTTTCACTAGGTCACTCCCGCAGCGCCATGATCATGTACGACTATGATCCCTGAACCTGTTTACATCTGTTTCTGAAGGCAATCATGTGAATAAACATGGAGGCAAAACATCATTGTGTGTGTAAGTGCAATTTATTTACAGGTTGTGCTTTTGTGCTGGTGAATATTTACAAGTAAGTGGGGTGGAGGGAGTTGGAGTTGAAGGTAATGGCAGATGAAATGTCCGTGCTGACACCACATTGGGGGGTGTCAGGGTAGTCCAGCAGACCAGTGGGAATGATTGTCTGTGGGACAGGATACTTAGCAGGGTGAATGCCTGGCACAGGCAGTGACATTGTCATTGGCGTCCCCTCTTGGAGCGTGTGGATGGCGCTCCAACACTGCTCTCAGCCACTTCCTGCCTCGGCCGGCCCCTCCGTCTCTGAGGTGGAACAGAGTCAGCTGGGAGGGCAGGTTGTTGATGGGCCACATCCGTCGCCAGGGGCACAGGTGGTGGTGGCGGCGGTGGAGGCGGAGGTGACGGTGGCGGTGGAGGCGGAGGTGACGGTGGCGGTGGAGGCGGAGGTGAGGGTGGCGCTACGACAATTGGTGGAGGGGGGGGGGTTGTTCCGGCCAACCCATTCCCTCCACATCGTTGCCTGCTGGCCCATGATGTGCACCATCTGGCCAAGGAAGCCAGAGATTTCGCGCAGGATGTTGGTGCTGTCCACTGAGTCCTGGTGTGCACGATCAGCGTTTGCCTGGGACAGGTCGTATGATGCCTGACACCTGGCAAGGGCTTGTAGGGACTGTGCCACTGGATGGGGTAGCTGTCCTTCCTCTGCACGGCGGTGTGTGGCTCGCCTGATTGGCTGATGTCCCGTTGCCTGTGTTTGTGGCCCACTCACCCTGCTTGTGTGTGAGGCCGATGGACCAGCGTCGTGCGCTGGGTTATGTTGGGTGGCACAGGCAGGAGTCGTGGTACTGGTGTTACTGGTGTTACTGGTGGTACTGGTGGTGGTGGGGACTGTGCAGATCACAGAGACAGGTGTCGCTGGAGTCACACATGCGACGTTGGTTGGTCCCGGGATTCCCTGTGAGCCAGATGGCCCTGGCTGCGTGCTTGGTCCCGCTCCATCCTCCGCACCGGAGCTGCCTGTGTCCTCGTCACCAGAGAGTCCTGTATGTGTGGGAGGCGAGGCTGGCGGCCGGGTACTGGTTTCCCCAGTCAGTTGACGATCACCTGAGGGACAAGATAGAGCTGGTCAGTAATGTGAACATTACATGGTCATATAGATTTGTAGACATTTCTGTTTCCTGTCGCACACACCCCACCCTCCACCACCACCACCCTCCCCGTGAACACGGGGGCCTGTTGGGAGTTGTAGTTTGGGCCTCTCACACACCCCACCCTCCACCACCACCACCCTCCCCGTGAACATGGGGGCCTGTTGGGAGTTGTAGTTTGGGCCTCTCACACACCCCACCCTCCACCACCACCACCCTCCCCGTGAACATGGGGGCCTGTTGGGAGTTGTAGTTTGGGCCTCTCACACACCCCACCCTCCACCACGACCACCCTCCCCGTGTACATGGGGGCCTGTTGGGAGTTGTAGTTTGGGCCTCTCACACACCCCACCCTCCACCACCACCACCCTCCCCGTGAACATGGGGGCCTGTTGGGAGTTGTAGTTTGGGCCTCTCACACACCCCACCCTCCACCACCACCACCCTCCCCGTGTACATGGGGGCCTGTTGGGAGTTGTAGTTTGGGCCTCTCACACACCCCACCCTCCACCACCACCACCCTCCCCGTGTACATGGGGGCCTGTTGGGAGTTGTAGTTTGGGCCTCTCACACACCCCACCCTCCACCACCACCACCCTCCCCGTGAACATGGGGGCCTGTTGGGAGCCATGTACATGTTTGTGAGTTGGTGTCCAACGTGCATGGGTTGGGGCGTAGGAGATGTTTCTTCTCAGTTGTGTGAGCCTGACCATGTCGTGCTGATCGTGGTGCTTGGTTTGTACTCACCAGTCTCTTCTCCTTCGTCAAGTCCGTCTAGGCTCTCTGGGTGTAGTATCACCAGCACCTTCTCCTCCCAATCGGTGTAGGGTATGGGCTCCGGGGGTGTGCCACCGCCAGTATGATTGGCTCTAGCAAAGTTTTTAGCTCAGATGCCCTTCACCCTGGTCTTCAGGTCATGCCACCGCCTCTGAATGTCATGCTTCGTCCTCGGCACAGTCCCCGACGCATTCACCCGAGTGACGATCCTGTCCCACATGTGGTTCTTTTGCGCCACGGACGTCTGCTGGACTTGGGCCCCGAAGATGTGGGGCTCAACACAGATTATTTCATCTACCATTACCCTCAACTCTGTCTCCGTGAATTTAGGTTTTTTTTTGGGTGCCATGGTGTGTGGTGCTCAGTGTGTGAGTTGAGTGAGTTGGGGGGTGCAGGTGTGTGGTGTGTGATGTGTAGGATTTGTGTGGTGGGTGTTTGTGTGGTGGGTGTGGTAGGGTGGTGGTTGTGTGTCTTCTATGTGAGTTAGCAGTATCTCGAATAGGGCCTCTTGCTAGCAGCAATGCTGTGATGCAAAGGATTGTGGTAGTGTGTGGGTGTCATTTTATAGTCGTGTCTCAATGGTTGTTGGCAGTCAGGTGGTAGGTGGGCGTGTTGACTAGTGTGCATTATTGGATACTTGCTGGGAGAGGTGTGGCGCCACGGCCAGGGCGACTGACGCTGGAATCTGGGGATCAGGGTTCGATCCCCGGCTCCGGCGGCAGGTTAGCCCAGCACCATGTGACTCTGGGCAATAGCTTGCTTAATCTTCCCGACGGCCCCCAGTGCCTAGAGACCCTTACGGGTGATTGTGCGCTTTACAAATGTGGATTATTATTATTATTATTATATACTTGGGACGTGTCATGGTGGCTTGTGCTTGGTGTTGGTGTATGGGGGGGGCGTTGTCAATGTTCGTATGTTTGCTTTGGACTTGCGGTACACTTTCTAACATTTGTTTGCCGCTAGGGATGTTGTGCGTGTTGGCCTTCCGCAGTGATGCTGTGGTTATCGTTGCATTCTTTCCGCCGCGGACGTGGATGGCTGTGCGTTCCGTGGTACGGGCGGATTTATCCTAATTGCGGCCACGGAGTATTCACAGGTATGGCGGTACATGTGTTATTTTCCGCGGTCATTTCCGTCCGCGGCAGTGGTTGTTCATTGGACTCCGTCCGCCGCGGACGGAGTTGGATGTGTTCCGTCCGCCACAGACAGTGTTGGTTATGATCCGTCCGCCGCGGTCGGAGTTTCGTGACATGATTATCCTAATCCCAACCGCGGAATCTCCGCGGCGCAGCCGGGAGTAAAATTTCCCCCACCATGGCGGACAGTACCCATTTCCGTCCGCCATCCTTATCGACCCCTTTGTCTTTTTCGGAATTGATCATATTCCTATTGACACTAGAGGGGGCAACAGAGAGCTTCGCCTTAGACGAGCTGAAGCATTTTGGATCATGAGACTTCATACAGTGGGGCGGGGACTCAATTGTGACCCTGAGATGCAATTCTTTCTGGGGGACTGATGGACTATTATTGGTCTGAAATATAGTCATTTTTGATACTCCATAGTCCTGTGTCTCACCACGTTCTTTCTATTTTGTTTCATATTCTGTAGCAATACCTCGCAACAATTGAAACTGGAATAGATCATTTTCTAATTTTTTGACTAGGTATTTTTACATAGGGTTCTGAGAAAGACTTTGTTCTCTGCCCCTCGCATTCGGCTTATTTTCTGTACCCATTGAATAACTTGGACGTAGAGTGGATGTTGTAACACTCATACGTAACGTTGTCTGAATAATGGCTTATTTCATTTATCACCATGTCACTTATTGTTGCTTTTCACCTTCACGAATTATTGACATACTTAATAGAGTCTACCATGTTCCTCTTTACTTTCCCTATAAATATCTTTTAATTTTCTCTTATTACTTTGTTATATAACCCCCTCTTCCATTCACACCTTTACGATATTCTCAATACCCTTTCTTTTCCGCTTCCGTTTGCGGTTCATTGTTGACCTTGTGGTGGTGGCCATTACAGTACATGAGCATTTTGGAAAATTACAGCCATAATATGGGCTAAAGATTTAGTTGGAGCCGCTTTAATTGTACCTTTTGATTTTCAGTTGTACTTTCACAAACGGGACCTCGTACTTCCCCAGTTATACTTGCGGGACTTCGAATTTCCCCAGCGGTAACATAGTCTGTTTTCTATCTCGCGAACCCCAATGGAGGTTCGCCTTCTAGGCTTTCTTAACTCGCGGAGGCTATAACTTTACCTTCTGGGTTTCGTGTGAGCTACTTCCGGGTCGGGGACGCGAGTTACATCGAGGGTGATTCTACCCAGGTACAGACGGCTATTGCTATATTACGAACTCTTAATTTTGTAGCCTTTGGATACTGCCTGAATTACTTGAGTAGCTCTCACAGCTGGACCGATCTACTAACAGATCGCGTTTTTTTTCTTACTTCTAGAACTTGGACACCATACGTACCCGTGTGGTGGACTGTGAAGAATTTCTTTTACTACACGTTTTGGACCATGGATTTTTTGATGGCACAGAAATGTTGAAATTTGGCGTCCCTTCTTTACAGTGTGATTTGAACTGCTTTAACGGGTAAGAGACTACCTTCATGGGTTAGGGAGGACTGAGGATAACTCAGTTCTTGCACCGAGTTATAGGCTACTTTAGTTTAATACATGGGGCTGTGATAGCCACGACAGTTGGTTTCATTTATAGTGTTTAGTTTCACATACTATGTAGGGATCTTGAAGTTTGGTGTCTTATTGGATACATCCTTGATCCTACTTGATTAGAGATGTTTTCGGTTGATACGTGCATTTGTATTAGAATTTAGCCTTGAGATAACTTGTTTGTTTATAACTTGCCACGCGGAACATCCTATGCCTAATTTGGGGCACCATATTATTTTTACAGAACTACTACACAGTCATCCTCCTACTAATAGGTTACCCTGCCGGGTTGGAATTATCACCGGACTAGGGGTAAGAAGCTTTTTTATGCTAAACCTGCCGCTCTAGTTGGGGTATCTTGGACTATAACACCCAGTTACCTTCTTAACCTTTGCTCTTTCTGTTTCTTTTTTCCTTTTCTCCTTCTTACTTATCTCTGTATACACAGCCCTTACAGATAAGGATCCAGCCATTGAGGTAGCTTTAAACAATCTGTATAACGCATTGCACTCATTGGGTTGCATGCGGTGGAATTATCACGTCTTTGCTCTTCTATACATTCCTAAGCGTAGGTTTTAAATTCAGTTGGACCCTGCTCATGTACGAACAATAATAATTTTGAAATAAATATTGTAGAGATTCATTTTTGTATCCACCATGAATAATGGATTTATATTTCAAAGTCAACACGGGTGTCTTTCCACTGTTTTTGTGATCATATTGATGATTATATTCATTAGTGCTGTTGGAATTACTATGCATTTATTAAGACATGACGAAATAGGATTAATTTCTTTAAAAATTTTGCTTTTAGTATCACCCTTGGGTTCCATATGATGGGTTGTATCTTTTGGAATGAGGATATGTCACATTCACTTTGGCACACTGATTACATACTACTTTTGTAGTACATTGTTTATAGGTCACTCGTTTTCTGTATCTTTCCAGCCCTGAAGAGTTATAGTGTCTAGATTTGTATAGACCTATAACGAAACACGTGTCGGCTGGCTGTGAATTCCCATTGGTGTGACCAACTAATAAAAGGAGATCTACATCTAAGAACCTACGTTGGACTTTTGTTACTGTGAATCATATATAGTAGCACTCTACTTGTTTGTACCTAATCTGTGTGCGCAGGATTTTGTTTCTCACAGGTCTAATAAATGTGACTTTAATAGAATCATAAGAAAATGTTGAAAACTATGGACTTTTGAGATGTGAATTTTTCCAACAGGCATTGGTGTTGTAAATATTTATATTGAAAGTACATGATAGTTAAATAGATCAGGAATGCAAAGTCTTTTTTAATTTCACTGGCTCGGCTCAGGTATCAAAATATTTGACTCCATTCTTCAATATTTTGGCAAAATAAAATAGGTATATTTTATTCTTACCTCCTTTTTCTTCCTCTAAATGAATATATGACTAATGCTAATAAAAATTGCTCCCCTTCTGCCGATTTTTTGTATACAGCTAAAGCGGTCTGTAGGCAAGACCTAACAAGCATTTACAATGCAATGGTTTTGCCTTTGTTAAAGTTAGAGCTATTGGCATTGCTCTTGACATTATTTTTATTTATGTTTTTTTTAACATAAATAAATGGCATTGTCATTTACAATGCCACTAGCTTTATCTCTCGCAAATGACACACACAAACACACACACAGAGCCCCCCCCCCACACACACCCACACAGAGCCCCCCACACACACAGCCACACAGAGCCCCCCACACACACAGCCACACAAAGCTCCCCACACACACAGCCACACAGAGCCCTCCACACACCCACACAGAGCCTTCCACACACACCCACACAGCACAAGCAGGCAAGAGGGGCACACGGAGGCACAAGCAGGCAACAGGGGCACACGGAAGCACAAGCAGGCAACAGGGGCACGAAAACGGAGGCACAAGCAGGCAACAGGGGCACACGGAGGCACAAGCAGGCAACAGGGGCACACGGAGGTACAAGCAGGCAACAGGGGCACCCGGAGGCACAAGCAGGCAACAGGGGCACACGGAGGCACAAGCAGGCAACAGGGGCACACGGAGGCACAAGCAGGCAACAGGGGCACACGGAGGCACAAGCAGGCAACAGGGGTACAGGGAGGCACAAGCAGGCAACAGGGGCACACGGAGGCCCAAGCAGGCAACAGGGGCACGAAAACTGAGGCACACGCAGGCGACAGGGGCACAAAAACGGAGGCACAAGCAGGCGACAGGGGCACGAAAACGGAGGCACAAGCAGGCAACAGGGGCACACAGAGGCACAAGCAGGCAACAGGGGCACACAGAGGCACACGCAGGCAACAGGGGCACACGGAGGCACAAGCAGGCAACCCTACAACCTAAAAGACTACCCCTGCACAACCCAAAAATACTACACTTACCTCTCACTCCTCCATTGTGCCTCTCTTCTCCGGCTTCCAGCGACATCAGATCTGCACGTCGTTGTTTGGAAACGGAAACGCCTTCCAAACAACGATGTGGATAGCGCATACCATTACAACTCATGCGTTGTAACAACGCTTGCGATGTAACAACTTGCGAACTAATGGTACGCGTTGTAAAATCGCAAGTGTAGTAACGCTTGGGAAGTAATGGTATGCGCACTAGCAGCTGCACACTAAAGGTCGTTTACCTGTTATGTGTAGCGTACAAAAGTGTGAATCTTCTGCCTAACTCAGGAGAGTTTGCAAGTATACTCGAAAAGTGCTCAAATGTACGGATAATACACCTGCTAAATGGGCTTAAGATCTGACGTCACTTCTTGTGTTGCCACTCCCTATGATGTCACGTGTGCATGCGACCGATGGCATGTGGGATGATGTCATCAGCTGTGATGCCACTTGCTTACTGATTAACTAGGTTAGTCCCCGCCCTCTTCTTTTTTTAGAACTTGTGCCCTGTTCATAACCAATAGGAACATTTCTTAAAACGTCAAACCACAAACAAATGCTAAACCACAAACAGCTTGGCTATCAAAGCAGCATAAGGAGATGTGTGGGTCAGCGTCACAGCTGCTATGCTGACTGACTTCATGGATATCACATCTAGCACGTGCAAGCTAGACCACGTAGGCCGTGGTGGAAAGGGGGGGACTAGAACTACAAGTCCCAAAATGTAAAGGGCTGCAGGATGGAAGCCAAGACAGGCTGCGGGTGTCACGCATGACACAGGGCTATTGATAATCTATTCAATTAGCATTGTATGTTAGAACACCCTCGTGTTTTTTTTGGGGGTTTACCTGGTCATTGATAGCTCAGTTGACAGATAAATAAAAGTACGAAAATATGCGCGAGGCTACCGCACCGTAGAAACTGTAGGTAGGTTTGTTTGGGGGGGGGGGGGTATTTTGCGTCTTCCGCTCCTGTGCCAAGTAAACGTGCTCGGGACTGGAGGTAGGCGCAGGGGCTACCGATCCTCAGCTGCCCAAGCAGCAGCGCCGCCTCCGTGTCCTGCCACTGCGCTTATTATACCTGAGGCGGCGGGGAGTCAGAGCATATCTGCAGAGAGGAGGCGGAGGGGGCGGGCCAGGATTCCGCTCGGCTTTCCCCTCTCTGCAAACTCACCGGATCCGCCAGCTGAAGGAACACAGCTCCGCTCCTGCCGTCTCTTCCCCTGGGGCTCCCTCAGCACACGGGAGCCCCGCACCATCCAGCACTTCTCCTCCGGGGCTCCATGCGTCTCCGGGCGGGGGCGGAACTTCCGGCCAGCCGCGCCAGGATTGGCCGGCCGGCCAACCACTTCCGAAATGACGGCGGGTGTCGTCGCCTATGCCCACGCTTAGTAGAGCGACCAGGAATCAATGTTAGAATTTCCAAAATAGAGGTGCCTTACCCATTGAAATGCCTGCTCTCGTGAGATGACTCAGGACTACAGAGTGACGTCACAGCGTCTGCTCCTGTAGTTCTAATGTGTCGTTGTTCACAGGAATTTGCCGTCGATGCCGGACCAGATTCGGGGGCGTTCCCGAGAACAGGCTTTCGGCTGACGTAACCAAAAGCCAAAAATTCTCGGGAACGCCCCCGAATCTGGTTCGAGATTGACGGACAGAGCCCTCTCCCAATGGCTAGCCTCCATTTATGGAGCTAGCCAATGGGAGGAGGGGGCGGATACCCGACCCCACACACAGATCATAAGATTTTTCCTAGCGCATGCGTACTTCGTACGCATTTGCCAGGCAAAACCTAAAAAGGACAGATTTAAACTCTAAACACTTTCTTTTCAGAGTCTATTACGTTAAATAAAAGATAAGATACTGACAATATCTATCTGAGCACGAAGATTGGGCAGCACAGAGGTCACCCTCTAGATAATATTTCCATTTGCTTAGTGGCCACCATGCCCCCTCAGTTTGGACCCAGCCATATGCAAATCATCCTTGATCCTGCTTCAATGGGAACCGTCCAGCCTGTACGTCTAGGCCAGGTCCTCAATGAAAAAATCTACCCAGGACCAGTTTCGCCCATATTATGGGCTTACCAGCCACTTTTAATTTGACTTCAGTGGCACAGTGAGCACAGGACCTGCGTCTCGGCATATCTGTCACACTTAAGGCATCAAAACACAAAGAAATAGATGGAATGCAGGAATTAATCTCAGCCACTGGCGATCGCTCAGGGGCCGCATCTCAATCCATCATTTCTTGCCCACCATGCCCCCCTCAGTTTGGACCCAGCCATATGCAAATCTGCCTTGCCCCAGTTCCAATGGGAACAGTCAGACCCGAACTGCTTGGCCTGGTCCTCCCATAACTGGAAAACAAGCAACCCAGGACCAGTGTTACCCTCATCATAGAATCATAAGCCAGATGTAGCTGGATTTCAATGACACAATGAGCACAGGACCCACTTCTGGGAACGCTGGGTTCACCCGTACAGGACAGGTCCAAGATCTCTTATAGTCTGGGATAGGCCTGGGCACATAGTAAATAAGCGTGATGGAAGGACACAAATAAAAATCAGGGGGCTACCAATACAGGCAGTCAGCTATTCGTGGCAGGGGAACTGAACCATATGCTAAGAAGTGGACATTCCCGCCATAACAGATGCAAAATAGAAATGAATCCCCTTGATGATCTAATGGTGATAATCAACCTCCTACATGCAAGACTTCTACTATCTGGGTGAAAGTTCCTAACTAAATCTAAAAGGGGCTTTAAACACCTGTTTTTATTGACAATGAAAGAAAAAGCATAAAACACCTGAACTTGAGGATGGTTCACCTATTCATAAGCTTCGTAAAAGAATAATCTTCTGAACATTTACCAAAAGTGAAGAGATTGTGGAAACCAAGCAAAATGAAATGGAGGCATATTCAACCCCTAAATCGGCTTTATGATTTTCAAACCCAATTATATTTTGCATGATTCTCTAATGGAATGTAAAACACCACCAGCAAAACGTAATATGGAAGGGTTATTAATAGCACTGAGTCAGGGCTGACCTGTGGTTTGAATTTTATAAATAAAATTGGTTTCTTGCTAGAGATAGGCATTTTAGGGTTTGGTAGGACTGAGGGGTCTCCCTTTAGACAGCTCAAGTTCTATATTAGCTTTAAATGTATAAAAAACCTCAGTGAGAATAAGGGATAAGAAAAAGGGGGATTGCAGGAGTTGTAGTCAGACGTCCAGGTGAGAAGGCTAGGAGCTTTAAGCAGCAACAGATGCAACAATTCATTGGTGCCTCAGTTTTCACCCAAAATTAATTCCAAACAGACCACCGGAGAATCTTCTTTTAGACCTTGTGAAAGGCGGGCTAGTACACTCGTACAGTAGACTTTATCAGTAATGGCGTGTGAGGTATATGTGGTGTCTGAACCAAATTACTAGATGTTGGCAGCACTCAAATATCCAGACAACTCAAAGCAGGCATTATAATCAATGCTAAAACTATGTGATAGTTTTTATCTATACATGCCTATAATTGCGGACATCATAAGAAAACTAACTCTCAAGACTGTGTGCCAAACTACAGCTTGTGCAGTATGGACTAAACATTTGTTGTTCCAAAACAAAAATAGCAGGCGATCGGAAGGAAAAAAAATAAGAAAAGGCAAAAAGCACACACTACAGCCATCATAGTGTAAGGAAAGGGGGCTAAGATAAGACTGATAAATGTCCCTGTGAGGGGCGGGGCCAGAAATGATGTGGACTGGGACATAATTATTCTACACTTTTTGTTTTCAATTCAGATTATTAAGCCTACACATATAAGACATACAACAGAAAAAGGAGCAAACATAAAATATAGATTTTACTTACCTCTGCCGCAGGCATCACATAAATGAGGCTTCTCTCCAGTGTGAATAACAATGTGACGTTGTACATCACCAGAAGCTGCAAATCTACAACAAAAAGTGACAAGTAACAGTGTAAAAGCCTTGTGCTTCACCAATACTGGTTTGCATGCTAGAGATGATCAATCTGCTTTTACAGAATACCTGTAAAAATGAATGAGTATTAACTTCATACAAGGATGCCGTATCCTAACCATGATCAATACTATTATACATCATTGTTAAGGGCTATGTTTGGAAGCACCAGAACATCATGCAACAAAAATAAATTACAATCTCCTACAAGCACTATGTTTGCCATATAGTTCCCAAAGGCACATACTGTGCTTAGGCATACCCTAGAGTTATGTAATTGTTTCACTTTTGATTTAAATTATCTATGATTTAGTGCAAAATAAATAAAAGGCATCATTGTAAAACATTGTTTGTGCATGACATTCACAAGTAGCATAAGGAGAGACTAATGACTTAGATCTTGTATCAGAAAGCGTGAATGAATGAAGTAGTTTTATAGAGTGCGCATTACCCGAAGGTGTCTTAGTGCTAGGCGAATCAAGGACTGAGGAAGGAGCATCAAGCCGAGTTAGGTCTGAGTGACTTTGTTGTTTACAGGCAGAATTAACAAGGTCTTTAGCTGCTTTCTGAATAGCTGCAAGCTGTGTTGGGACCGGAGAGCAAGAGGAAAGGAATTCCATAACTACCCCACCCTCCCCCGAAAGTCAGTGTTCTACCGTCCCAGTTTACTCGAATCCCACAACTGCTAAAATTCCTTCAGCAAGCAAAAGTAGCAGCAACATAATAAAATAATTTTGCTATGGAATGGTTAGTAGTATTTTTCTGTATGACAACAAAATGGGTTTCTAAACAAAAGGTGCCTATTTCATATGTACACACGAGTGACATAGATACTGCGGTAAACACCAGTAGCACAGTGATAGTAAGGACTTTTTTAAATGGTCATATAATTGTGGGATGTAAGAAGATGGATTATTAGCTGGGGAGGTTAGGGTCAAATACACAGTTTAAACTACTTAAATATGGACTCACTCCCTGGTAGCTATGGCAAAGGCTTAACTTAGAAAAATTTGTAAAGTATTTAGCAATACTAAAACAGTCAAAAAGTCAAAACACTATTCAATAAAAATTCCACAACCAATTTCTTAAACATAAGAAAAACTGAATAAGAAAAATTACATTAAATGGCCAAAATCCAATAAGGTGGATTGGAGATATGGACGTTCAATGGTTTAAGGCAAGCAGTGCAAGAAAAAGTAAAACATCAATCAGAAGCTGTAGTTTACCGTTGACCAGGACCTAGGTGCAATTTCAGAATGACCGTGTAGGAGCCGAGGTCAGATACACCCAGCAGACTATTCTAGTCCAAGTTCTTACCATTTGACTTTGATTTTTTTTTTAGATGTCGAAATCCTTCAGGGGGGCAAGGCTGATGGCTGCATCCCACAAAATCCTCTCAAAGCTGGACAGCTGCCAGATGAGGCCTCGCTGAAGTCGCTAGTTTTGGTGGGAAAAGCTGTGAGAGGGAAAAATCTATTTTTGTAGCCACCAAAATCCTCTTGTTGAGCAGATACTTCTCCCACCTACGCCAGGTAAAGATATCTACCGTTGGCCTTTTTTATGAAGTTCAGAATACTCCATTGGGGCAGGTCTGATGCTGTATTCAATGACGTCCTTCAGAAATTCGGACACCTTTGATGAGAGGTCCTGCTGAAGCTCTGCATGTCTTGAACGTTCAAAAATTGTCTATGTCCCAACTTTTCAGACTTCCTGGGAAAGTTCCTCTTAGCAGCTTCTGAGGCTACCAGGACTTCAGGGACAGCATTTAGGGGCCCGGACACACTCTAGCAGAGGACACCAGCACGGTCGAGTCTAGTTCCAGTTCTAGCTAGTCAACTGCCCACTCCAAGAAAAAGGTCTCTTGCATCTTTTGATGTCCCTGGAGGCCGGCGAACTGACCCATGGAGTCAACTTTTTGGAGCATGTCCACAGGTCTCCTTACAGATTACAGAGAACATGTCCAGTTCTTTTCTATTCTGTCACAAGTCCAGGAAGGGATCAGAGAAGCAGGGGTGAAGTGCTACTTTTTGTTTCATTCACTAAAAAGTTCCAAAGGACAAGCCTTCCCACTTTTGCAGCATATGCTATTTGTGTCCCACAAACAATCCCACAGTTCAACACACTCGGGGAAATATATCACAAAAGCTTTCTGCCCCTCAAGGGAGTATGTGGCAAATTTAAGGATGCAAATGGTGAGCAGTTCCCTCTCCCTCAATCACTGCAAACTGGTTCTAGGGATAGCTCCCTCCACCAATGAGACCAATGTCAGAAGGATAAACTGTGTTTTGGGATGAAACGTGACCTCTTCTCCAGGCTTCCCTTCTCACCAACCTCTAAAAATAAATGACTCCCCGGTCCCATTTAACATAGTAACGTTTATCAACACTCTTGGTTAAGCTGGGTCACATTCTTCCCAGAGCCATCCTTCAAGGGCCAAGCCATTGTCTCTACTCTGAGACACGTTTTGACACCTAATCAAAGCAACACTAAGAGGCTAGGTGCAGGCAGGTTAATGTTAATTAGCCAGCAGGGGCTTTAGGCAGGAAAAGTAGAACTGTTTAAGTTTACCATTGCTGCATATTTATTACAAATCAAACTTCACCACTTAACCCCTTCCACGCTTGTGACGGAACCATTCCGTCACGAGCCACGGTGGGGCTGTGCTGGTGACGGAATGGTTCCATCAAGGCCCTGCCGCTGCGCTTGCGCGGCGCTGATTTCGCGCCTGCGCGCGCGTTCTATTGAGAGGGCGGGGCCGTCACGGAACCATTCTGTCACAAGCACAGCGCCACCGCGGCTCTTGACGGAGTGGTTCCGCCACGAGCATGGTGGCGCCGTGCGGCACCCCCAGCCCCACGGCGGAATTACCGCCGCGGCCAAGGGGTTAATTGGATGTTTTAATTAATATTAAAAACAGTTGTTGATCCATTTTTACATTGTATTCTAAACCAGAGATATGGAATTAACACATTAAATGAACATTTGCTTTTTTCTTCATTGAACTATTTACAGCCTTAACAGTCAAAATAGCTTTTGAAGGCTAGTCTCTATAGGAACAAGAATACGTTAAATTCTTACTTTTTCCATTCCACGTTTAAATGTAAGCCACCTTACCTTGTGTACTTCAAGGCTTAATTGGGGTGACTTACTTAATGTTTAAAAGTAGAGTTTCCCCCTGTCAAAAGCTGTCGGAGTCAGGCAACCATGTAGGACTGAATCCATGTTTTTCTTGTCAGCCTAGTGTATGGCACAATAGATAAAGTAGTCCACATGTGACATTTAACTTTCAATGCCATTGGTGTATTTTCTTATACCATATACTATGGCCTTACTGGAAAGTTGAAGTTACCATGTTTTTGGGGGTCAGAGCACATACACTGGGGATTGGACAGCAGTACCCCAGTGCGAATCGTTGAAAAAACAAAAGCATCAATCGATAAAAAATTGGGGAGTGACCACACAAACATAGGCACTTTTTCACGGGATGTACACTATTATGGACCTAAGTAATTATTTAAGATATGATGATTTTGTTAACCAGGATGTTATAATTGAGGCTTCCCAAGCTTTTAGTTTCTTTATAACCACCCTTATTTGCTGTGCTTTTAGTTTGATAGCTAGGAAACGCCCTCCGTGATCAGCGCCACTCTGTATGTATAACTCAAATTAATTTCTGGTCTCATTGGATACTTATTACATGTTTTGATTTCCCTTGAACAACAGTAATTGGGGACTGCTTCCTCCACCACCACCAGTGAGTGTGGTCCTCAATTAAGCCTTTTTCAGGTTGAGCCTACAGCACTTGCGCTGCAGGATGAACTGTTATATGTACTTTCTGGGGTTTGCCTCCTACCATCGCTTTGGATTGGCTTTTGACTGCATCATACAAAAATTGTAGCCTTCAAATAGATAATGGTTGGTGTATTTCCCACCTTTTCTCAAAAGTTAACTCCCATGGAGTATTGCTACGGGAACGAGCAGCGATGCAGCAGACACAGAGGGGAGAGCGCTTTACTCACTCTGCCATTGTCCTCTGCTCAAGGACTCGCTTGCGGCCACACTTGTTTTTAAATGGAACAAGCCTTTCCCTGGCTCAGCATGTCGCCCACGAGATGTTGTTACTCCAGTGTAGGACTTGGCTGTGTTCCCTGTATAACATAATGGTAATTGGTTGTCCATGATTGGTGTGTTTGCCTTACTAAGTAAACTCCCTAGTAAAGTGCACTACGTGTGCCAGGGCTGGTAATGCAACTGCTACTAGTGGGCCAGCAGCACTATTTGTGCCACAGACACAAGTAGCTTTAAAAAGGGAACTCAGGCCTGCCATTGCAGGGCCTGTGCGCAGTTTGTTAAACTGCCATGTTGTTCTGTCAAGTGCACTCACTTGCCGGATCTTACCCTTCCCTTTCTATGCACATCAGACACCCCGATGGAAGGTGCAGGGTACCCCCTTGGGCAGGGTGCAGTGCATGTGAAAGGTAGGACATGTACTAAGGTGTGTGCCATGTCCTGACAGTGAAATAATCTCCATTTTCGTTTTTCACTGTTGAAAGGCCATCTTGCCCATAGGATAGAATGGAAATGCTGTGTAATATCTTTTCCAGCCTATCTTCCCAAAGGCTTAAGATGGAAAGGTAAAGTTTAGTATGCCTGAACTCACAATGTAATAACACATCTTTTTATGAAGGCGGTTTTTGCAATGTATGTTCATAAGTGGCTAAGTTTTTGTGCTCAAACATTTCTGTGGGTCTCTGCCTGGCTATGGATTGACTGTCTCGCAATAGGATCTGGGGAACGTCTTGACCCAGGGGAGGAGGTGAGACAGCAACAGGCTGACTTGCATCTGGAGTGTAAGGGGAGGGGAAGCCCCAAGAGGTGAAGACGCCTGGGTTGCGGCTATAAAACAATTGGCTCCAGCTGAGTGATTGAGAAACCCCACTAATCAAAGGAAGAAAGGTGTCACTGGCAGAGAGACACCCAGAACTGGTTTGAACAGGGGTCAGTGCCCCCTGAAGCACAAAGACGTCAAAGCCATTGAGGAGTACGACTATGAGAACTGAAGCCCCTGAACTTTGGAGAATGGCTTGATCAAGTGTGAACAAGACTGGAGCTACTTCTTGGTCAAGAGGACCTTTGCCAAGGAAGAAACAACTGAAGAGACTGAACGATAGGACTGGCCCTTGATGTGTGTTCTGGGGCTGGCCTGCAGTTTGCGGTTTCAACCAAGAAAAGGATAATGGCACTTAGCTGTGTGCTATGTGTCCCCGCTTGAAGGTCTTTGCTGTGTGCTGTGTCCTGAAGTAACTTATCCCCAAGGGCCTGAGGTGAGCTGGCTCCCTGTTTGGAAAAACAGGAACATACAAGTTTACAGGAGAGTCTCAGCGGCGCTGTGGGAGCATGCCTGTTGCAATCTGAGGCCCTCGTAAGAACTGCCTGTGATCATGGTTGCCTGTTGTCCAAGTGAGTCTCAGTGACGCTGTGTGAGTGTGCTTTGTGCAGCCTGAGACCTTCAGGAGGATCAGTCTGTGATCGGGGGCAACTGGATCCAGGCAAGGATAAGTGATGCTGTGTGCGTATGCTTCGTGCAGCCTGAACCCTGTTATGAGGATTGTCCAGTGATCGTGTGCACCGGAATCCAAGTGAGTCTCATCGACGCTGTGAGCGTGTGCGTTGTGCACTGTGAGACCTTCGGGAGGATTTGCCTTGTTATTGTGTGCACCGGAATCCAAGCGAGTCTCATCGAAATTGTGAGCTTGTGCGTTGTGCACTGTGAGACCTTTGTGAGGATTTGCCTTGTTATCGTGTGCACTGGAATCCAAGTGAGTCTCATCGCCGCTGTGTGCGGTTGCGTTGTGCACCGGAAGACATTCGTGAGGATTCGCCATGTTATCGTGTGCGCTGGAGTAAAGTGAGTCTCACCGATGCTGGGCGTGTGATCTTCGTGCAGCCTGAGACCTGTGTGTTGAGTGCCCAGTGATCGTGCACCCGGAGCGAAGAAAGACTCAGCGACGCTGTGTGCGACGCTGTGTGCGTGTGCTTTGTGGCAGCCTGAGGTTTTTGTATGTGAAGCGGCCCAGACTTTCAGTCCCGGAGGAGCTGAGTGGCCGGCCCGATCCGCAGTTGCCATTTCACAAAGCTGCATTGGAGGTACAGCTGCTAGACGAGGAGAGGAGAGTGGGTTCGCGCCCACCAGGTAACGTGTGTCTACTTCTGGGGTGGGGCGAGGGCTCCGGGGGAGACGCTCTCGGCCTCTCTCGTGTTGGCAGACCGAGGTTCTTCTTTGGCCGTATTGCCATGGGAGTGGCAAAGGAGTGCAAAGCTGCACTTTGGGATTAAATGGTACTGTGTTGGGGGCAACTATGAGAGGCTGACTGAAGGTCAGAAGAGGAGGCAGAGAAACCGCCTAAGGCCCGGTGATCGGGGCCTTAGTATACTACATTGTATTCCATTTCTGAGAAAGGAGTACCTGACTGACGTTTTACACATCGCATCATTTCTGTATAAGGAACTACTGGATTGTTGTATGACGCATTGCCTTGTTCCTGCATAACGAACTACCTGATTAGCGTATTGCACATTGCATTATTCCTTCATAAAGAATTACCTTAGTGTATACGCATTTCCTTGTTATGGCAGAATGACATATCTGGTGGTTGTATTAGGCATTGCATTGTTTTACCTTGCAAAGTGCCTGATTGTTGCGTTACGCATTGCATTCTTTTCATTGCAGAGTGTCTGATTGCTACGTTACGCATTACAGTATTTTTACATTGCAAAAGTACCTGATTCTCACATTACAAACTGTATGACATGATATTAGGAGTACAGGAGAATGTTTAGAAGTGCTCATTGACATCGTCAGAACTTTCAAGGGCTGGCTGGCCTAACAACCGGCCACGAGAAATATTACACAACCTCATATGTTGGTTTTATATCTTGTGGTCTTATCGTATATCTTTTTACAAACTCGTGTGGAGTCCATTTGTGGTGTCATCATTGGATTAATGTGAGCGTGGTTGTGAATACTTTACACATGTGCTTTGAAGATAAGCCTGGCTGCCGAGGGGGTGAACGGGGCTAAGAAGGTGACCTTCCTTTCCCTGACGTTGGGACACGGGTCCCTACTTGGCCTAAGGTACCTACCTCAGCTAACCAGGGACCACGAGTCTCACATTAGAGGCATGCACAGCGCGGTTTAGCTGCAACATGGTAGACTTTAAAATAGCACTCCACTACCTTCATGCCGATTTCGGGCTGTTCAACATTGCGAAAGGCACAAAAGGCTTAGTTTGTTATTGTTAATGGGGGGGATCTGCGCATTGGGACTTTTTCTCCCTACTGCCATCTCTACTCTGGACATCTGTGTTAGGGTCATCAACACAAAAGAGCAGAAGCGAGGCACACACTGTACACTGCACAAAACCGCAATTACATCAAGCACTGTTGTGTTGTTACACGTTTGGTATCTACTGATAATACTCCTCAGGACAACAGGGCTTAGCTTATAAACAAATACAGCTTTTCAATGCTTGCTCTATTTAAAACACTATTGCTGCAATTAGTCTCCGCGTCGGCTTAACATCCTGTGAATCTGGGCACATCATGTAATCTTCCATTGTCTTAAAAAGAAAATGAATGTGAACGTGTGCAATGTAACTGGTGCTCATGTGTAGCGCTCCAATACCTTAAGGTTGTGTTTGCACTATACAAAACTGAGAAAGGCACCGAAGGTTTCATTTGTTCATGGTGCGATCTGCTTGCGAGGACTTTTTCTTCCCACAGTTTTCTCCACTCTGGACATCTGTATTAGGGTCGTCAACACAAAGGAGCAGAAGCAGGGCACTCAAAAGATTACATAATTCTCACCCACACACACTATACGCTGCACAAAGCCCCAATTACATCAAGAGCTGTTATGTTGCGGGAACCTCCGCTTCCGCCCTTCGCAACGGCCGCCGCCGCTGCCAAATGCTCCTCAAGCGCACTCAGCGCGATCTTCGCCGGGGTCGGGAGCCCGAAACCAGCCCCAGGTTTCCGCCCGGTATCTCGGAGGTGCAGGCAAGGATCACGGACAGCACCCAAGTCGGAATCTGCCGGTAGGTACGCGCTGGGCAAAGCTATGCAGGTAAGGCTCCAGCTGTGGGCAGGAGCGGCGAGCAGATACGTCCTACTTGTCTGCCATCTTGACCACCCCCCCGGCATACCTGACTTTTAATGCTAACGCGACCACCAGCGATTTCCGGATGTACGAGGTCTGGACTCTGCATTACTGCATCGACAGCATGCATTGACCGCCAACGGGAAGCTCCAGTGACGACCATCTGTGATGCCCGGCAGGATCTTCACGCTACATCTTCGACCATCTGGGATGCTCTCCCAGCTCCTCGCTGTCCCTTCCACCGTGAACGGAGCTTTCCGTGCCGGGCTTTGATTGTAACTCTTTAAGTAGGACTAACTTGGTCCCTGTATCAAACATGCGCTACATTGCAGTCTGCCGGAACTTGTGGCTTTTACCTAGTCTGGCACAGCAAGATAGCAGTGACTTCCGCTTTGAGCTTTTAGGTGCTTTACTAACTTGAAATCATAAAAATTGCATATCTCTGTTGGACTGATCGGGCTTTTGTAATTTTGGTGTCAAATAATAAATGACATTTTACTCTTTTTCTAAATTGATGTGGGAGTTTTCTTGTGTGGGTTAAGCACAGGTTAATTTGGGGTCTGCTTGTATTTCACCCTGTTCGAGACTGATGTTGCTGCTTGAGTAGGGCTTCTCCCCCCTCAACCAGAAGCCCAACTTCCAACACACTGTTTTACAATAAAGCTTGGTTATGGTGTTTCGATTAGACATGGCACGTAGAGTGAGCGATATCTTGTATGTGCATGACATCCTTGTTTGTAATGCATAAGACTTCATGGGGCAGGTTGCTTCCTAAATCTACTTGTCCTGTTACAATACCCAATTGTCCCTTTGGTGGCATGTAGTGCAGCGATAAATTATGGCAGCAATCAGCTTTGATATAGCCTCTCTTATTATGCCAAGGCTCATACCACAGTAGTGTTTCAATTCTTGCAATCCCCTTATGTTACCAACTGTAAGCGGATCTACATACTGCAGCTGAAGGTAGTGGTAAGAAATAGTTCCAGGATTAGAATGCCCTTTTGGGGTCTGTGCAAACCTAATAACTCGCATGTTTTAAGGGTATTCAACAACTCTTCTCTAATCTTTTCCCATACTGAGAAATGTTGGAAATTTACTCCTGACAGTGGCAGACGTAAAGCTTCTTCCAGAGTTGGGATAAAAGTGTTAGGTGGGAAAGTGAACTTCTAAACACTCAGATTTTCGCATGAGCAAATCTACACATGCATATTTGCTCATGTTAAAATACAGTTCACAAATATTTTTCTAGGAGTACTATTTCGTGTCCTACTTCTGTAAATTCTTGGGAATTCATGAAAGCCATTTAGCTCACTTAATGCAAGAAACATATACCATGGGTGCACTTTTGAGACTTTCTTTAATAATTGGGCCCCTAATTTGGTCTGGCGTTGACCATGACTTTTTGCGCTTATTAAAATTTCGTCTCTCTCTCTCTGTACTGGCTGGCTTCACTGTGAGTGACAGCATTCTGCTCTTCCATACCAATTTCAGACCTACTGGCTTTGTCAATGCTTGTTTATTTTTCTTTCCCATAATTCTATTGAAAAGGGTTACACTGATTTTCCTCTATGAATATTTTTGGGAAAGACTAGCATGCATAAACACATATTACAAAATGATGCTACAAAGAAATGGCACCTGAAATGTTATAGTAGTTTAGCGATTTTCTTTTCCTGCTTTAATTTTTTTAATGAACATTTTATTTTGAAAGCAAAGAGTCATCAATCATCAATCATGCTTTCAAGCTTCTGCAAATATCAGCATCAACTCAGAGAGCAATCTGGGAGCATTATACATAGCCTCATATTGCTGAACTTTAAAAAAGTGTTTACATATTTCTATATTCGAATCACTGTCAGTAGTGCAGTCAGCGCTTACAACATTTACTTTGAGCGCTCACCCCAATAATAATTGCTTTCAATTAATGAACCATAAATACAAGTTTGAACAGCATTAACATATGGACGCAGATGATGTGTTGATATAGCTAACGTCCCCAACACGGTCACTTACCTGCTTACTGAACATCTGTACTGCATACGGGATGGTGTCAGGATACATTATAAATTGGTCAAAATCACTTCTTTATATTTTACACGGTCCCATATCCAAGCTCCCGCAGGGTTGTGAGCTGCAAATCACAACTAGGGGTTTTAAATATTTGGGAATCTATGCTACACCACAGGCAACACTTTTTGGTGAAGAAAACCTGATGTGGCCACTCACAAAGTTTAGAAAAGGCGTAAAACACTGGAGATCGCTTCCATTATCGCTTCTAAGGAGGGCAGCACTCTTTAAGATAATGGCTCTGCCCAGGTTTTTATACGCCTTCCAAAATAACCCATTTCCAGTCCCCCTTCCTATTTTAAAGCTATTGACGCTGAAGGTTCCGCTCTACTGTGGGATGGGAAACTGGCACGTATAGCGCAACATAAGCTGGTCCGCAGCTGGTATGATGGGGGAATTGCATTACCTAACGTTAAATTGTACTACTGGGCTTCTCAACTGGTGGTGATAAATCAATGGATACATGCCCCACAGGATGAACCGGCATTCATAATGGATATATATGTTTTACCTAATGAACACCTAATGAAAGCCCTATATACTAATAAACTAAAGAACACACTCACGGGCCCGACAGCTCAGACAATTAAAATATGGCATATAGCGCAGAGCGCATTGGGCTGGGAGGGAGTGCGGACACAGGCCACCCCATCTGGGAGACCAGACGTTTAGGCACTTTAGTCAACACAAAGGGATTCAAGAAATGGGACCTCATTGGTATTACCAAAGTAGGAGATCTATGGGTAAAAGAGGAGGTTCTGCCCTTCGCAAAACTGTGAGAGACGTACGGAATGGCAGAGACTGAACTCTACAGATACATACAAATCAGACACGCACTCAAGAGTGTCATCCCCCCCAGAAACACAATTAGCAGAGGCCTCGCCATTGGAGGAAGGACTCCTCACTAATCATATGCAAAAAAAGGCCATCTCCCAGACGTACCGTGAAATAGTGAACAACCAACCAGACCCCACAACGACCCTCAGAGAACGATGGCAGACGGAACTGGGGGACATGGAAGACTCAGACTGGCAGGACGCATTGGCATCGCCCAGGGAAGGAGCGATTCCATCTAAGATCAAATTAATACAGCTCAAGGTGCTTCACCGCATATCTTACTCACGCACTACATTACATAAGCTGGGACACGTGCCTGACTCACTATGTCTGCGAACCTGTGGACTCACAGGAACATTCTATCACATAGTATGGGAATGCCCGCGAATACAACTATACTGGGAAAGAGTCATGAATGTAGTCTTGCGGATGGGAGGGGCAGACGTTCCGCTGGATCCCAAGAGGTGCCTCCTTAACACTTGGGAGCCAAGGGACCTAAACTTAGGGATGCAAAATTGGGCCACGCTAGGGATTACGATAGCAAAGAGAAACATAGCTAGGAACTTGAGCTCCGGAGTAATTCCCACATATCAACAATGGAGAAATGACATGGATATCACAATGGTGGCTGAAAGGGAAGTATATACCCACAGAGGATGCCCTAAGAAATAGTCCAGAATCTGGGGAAAGTGGAACGAATTTAGGGGGAATCTTTGCGAGCCTCCGCAAATAGATTCCAGCCCAGACAACAGCCCGTGAATGATGTAATGTTATTGATTAATGGTAACGGTTGTTGGGGGGATGCTAAGGGGCTAACGCAGAATGATATGATATGATATAATGTGTAAAGTCATAATGGAAACTCATAAGGATGGCTTGATATATGTGGTAAATCAAATGATAATGGAGATTGTTGAATGTTCTTTTGAAAAATAAAAAATAAAAATTCTACAAAAAAGAACATATGGACAAAATTATTATCTTAGCTTCAGACAGTGCACTTCTCTGATCCATAATGTGGTGTTGCAATCTGGCAGCCAAAGGTTTTGTGCTACAGGGGGTTTGTTCTACGTGTCCCAAGGAGAAAATATACATGAAAACCTGTTGCCCTTGACCCAAAACACTATGTCCTGGGAGTCGGGCTATAGGAATTCCACATCCCTGCTCAGAGTCTTTCCTAATTTATCTGTTCCTGGCAGCAGACCACAGGCAATGTATATTAAAATCTAAAAAGTTACATTAATGTTCGTGATGTGCTAAATAGAAAGCATTTATGTAATTACAATTGGAAATATACAAAGATCAAACCCAAGACTCAGATTCTACAGTTATTATTGGACCACTAATTAGCAGTAAATGGTACTTATAAAAACACCTTTTACATGACGTTTGTCAATAAACTTCACAGTAGGAGCCTCATGAACATTTGACCATTTTTTGTGATGACTGTTATGCAGCAGTATTAGAGCACCCCATGAAGAATACACATTCTCCTACACACAGGAGTATCAACTTTAACAAAATTATAAAGTGCATACGTTATTTAAAAGGATACACCATAGCGATTAGTAGAAAAGTAAAACTGGGACATCACTACTTGGCACACTATGGAGGACAAGTCTGGGGATGCTCATGTTGAGCATATGAATACATCATGCAACAGCATAAGAGTGATCCACCTCACAGTGAACTTTGCAAAGAAAGTAGTAATTCATCGTCCCAATCTTGGGTTATTTTTGAGGGGCAACTGTACAAACTTCTGACTGTGTATTACTAGTAAGATATCTGCATGCTTTACAATACCAACCGTTTCCCACAGACTTCACAGATGTATGGTTTATCACCGGAATGACGGCGTAAATGTGTTTGAAGGTTACCAGCCTGAAACAAAAAGCAAATATTTTAAAATTATTCAAAGTATTCATGAAAACATAAGAAAAGTCTAAGCCCGGCAATATGAACAATGTTCAGCATAACACTTGTGAGTTTGACTACAAAAGAATTACTTTAATGCAATGGAAATATATAGAAAAATTAAGCTTGTCTTAATTTATTTATTTAAAGAGTTTTATATAGCGCTGGCTAGTCCCGGAGGTATCAGAGCGCTTTACATGAGGTTTCACAAAATTACACGATTACATCGGTTTCGATTTACAACAGTTGCTAGACAAACAATTACAGAAGCATAGAGAACGAGATAAGTGGATTGTAGAGGGGAAGGGGGTAAGGGTAAAGGGGAGGGAGGGAGAAAAGGCAGAAAGACGAAGGTAGGTCTGCCCAAAGTCCGGCTGGGTAGGTGACGGTCGAGGGGGAAGTCCCAAAACCTATCTCCTCTATAGCTATCGGTAGCTCCCCCGGTCTTTTGTCAAAAAGCTAGGTCTCAATGGGAAACATTTAAAGAACATGGGGCCAGATGTAGGAGAGGAAATACCGGTCGGTAAATGCCGAATTTGGCCGTTACCGACCGGTATTTAGGAATCGGCATGTAGGGGCCAGCATTTTACAGAATCGGTAAATTTACCGAATCGGTAAATTTACAGATTCTGTAAAATACCGAATTGGTAATTTTACCGATTCGGTAATTCCACATGTAGGTGACACTCCTGAGAGTGCCACAGGCCCTTAAGAGTCGGTATTTTACCACCCAATCCTATTGGGTGGTAAAATACCGAATTAAGGTGTGCATGCACATCTGTGCATGCACACCTGTGCCATGTGACACACAGACATGCCCTTAGGGCATGTCTGTGTGCCACATTGCACACATGCCTGTATTTGGGGTGCTAGACGGTGTCAAAGTGACACCCCCTGCACCCTTGCAGGATTCAGTATTTACCGATTCAGTAAATACCGAATCGGTATTGCCCATTGATTCCTATGGGCTTCAAGGCCCATAGGAATCAATGGGCAATACCGATTCGGTATTTACCGAATCGGTAAATACCGATTCTTACCGATTCGGTAAATGTAAAAAGAAATTTACCTACATCTCACTACTTCTATTTTACCGATTCATAAATACCGAATCGGTAAAATTCGGTATTTATGAATCGGTAAAATAGCATTACCTACATCTGGCCCATGGAGAGCAGAATAATGGAACGTAGAGGGGAGGTTGAGAAAGGGAGGAAAGGGGAAGAGACAACAAGGAGAGACGAAAAGAACTCTGTCTAAAGGCCGACTGGATAGGTGACGACCAAGGAGGGAGTCCAAGGCCCATCTCCCCTAGAGCTACCCCAGGTAGCTCCATCGGGCATCAGACAAAATAGTTCAGTCTCAAAACATTGAAAGAGGAGAGAAGGAGAGACATAACTGGAGGGAGGATGCGTGAAGAGATGACAGGAGAGATGAAAGGAAGTCTGGCTAAAGACCGACTGGGTAGGTGACGTCCAAGGAAGGAATCCTTGACCTTTCTCCTTTATAGCTAAACCAGGTAGCTCCATCGGGCATCAGGCAAAATAGCTAGATCTCAAATGACAAGGGAAAATTCACAGGTAAACAGGGTGGGGACTAGGGCCAGGACAAGGTGAGGGCAGATGTCAGTAGCAGGCTAGGGGAGAGTAGTAGAGCGGGGAGGAAAGAAAGAATTACAGATGTTCTCAAAAGGGTAGGCGCAGTCCTAGACAGGTAGAGTAAGTCAAAGTTCAGCAGGGGGGATCGGGGGGGGGAGGATTGGACGAAGTCATCTTTAAAGGCCCTGATGGGGTCAGGCATCCTTGGACCCTGTTCCATATAAAAGAGTGACGAGAGCGGCGGATCTTTGCAGGGTTGGGGGCGCCTATTAGATGTAAGACAGGCAACAAAAACATCCCTGGCGTCCCTGGGCACCCTACCCTGTAGGTGCGCTGGGACACAGTGGGGGACCGCCATTTTGCCTCACGTATGGGTGAGTGGAGGAGGGGGTCGCTTGCCTCGCTTCTTCAGCAACCGGAGGCTTAGGGCAGAAAAGCTGGCATGTCCGCTAAGACAGCGGGCGGGTAATAACTTAGGACACTGGCAGAGGGTCTCATCACAGACAGGAGATTGCCAGAGGATAAAATTGCCCCCCAAATTCAAGATGGCAGCTGGCGCCGCCATCAACGTCCACCGCGGGCCCCATGTTAGAGTCAGGCAACCGCTGATTTTTAGTTCCTCCGCAGGGTAAACTAAGTAGTGCTATCGGGTCGCAGGGGGGTCATAGCCAGCAAGGGAAGCCCTCAGCAGCGCCTCCTGCTGCTACAAGACATCCGAAATTCACCCCGCCAAGCCTCCGCTCACTTCACCAGTTTACTTCATGGTGCCAGGAAATGGCAGCTGCCGCATCCTCTGCATCGCGACACAGTCAATCCCGCGAATTCCTCGCTCTGACCAATGCTCAGCGCTGCAACCGCAGTGCGGCTCCACAACGCCGCCGAGGAGGCAGCTATCGACTCTGGGGCGGTTCGGACCCTCGAGCCCACATCGCCACAAGGCTCTCAGCAGCGTTGTGTGGGGGGAGGTGGGGTGTTCACCTCGTCTTGCCCAGAGCTCCACGCTGCAACACGAGAGCTCGAGCACAGCGAAGGACCAGCGACATACTCCTCCCGTGACAGCTGCGACAGGACTCTGCATTGGCTCCAGCCCAGACCCGGGACGCCTCAATCCCCTCCCGAGCCAGAGGCGAACTTCCAGGGAGCATCCCTCCCTCAGCAGCTCTACAGGAAGATAACTCTATTGAGAGGTGGTGTCGAACAATAGTTGCGTTGCTGACGCAATTCTGTATGCAGGGGTGATGATTAGAAGGGAGGATGGGGGGGCATAAACAGGGATATTCACAATATAGTGATCCCTTGCCCCAGAGCTTCTTTGTAGAGCTCCAGCACGGCGGCCATCTTAGAGGCAGTATCACCATGGTCAATAAGTAAAACATGCACAACCTCGGAAGTTTTCCAATTGCCACCCTCGTATTAAATGGTATCAAACTGCCATAAACGGTTGTATGATTGAGAAAAGCACATATTTGGTGTACAATTCAAAATTCAAAATTCTACCTAGCAATACTGACATTATTCAGAAAGTTTGCCGTGCAAATGACAATGTTCCTGGCGGCAACACGCACACCCACATATTTCGCCTTGGCCTCAATTATGGTGTAAAATGCCAAAAAGCCAGGGTAAATAGATATGAAACACATTTTTAAAAAGGTACATTAAAAATGAAAACAATTCATCCAACCATATGATCTCACTGAGTGCAATATATATATATATATATATATATATATATTCATGGGGCAACCTTTTGTGTGAATATATATCTATATAAATAAAAATATAAATGTTTGTTTGTTCAAAATCGCAAATCTCCGAAAGTTCTTCACCGATTGATTTGAAATTTTGACACAACGTTGGATTCGATTAAGCGCGTGTTTATATATATACACACAACATGGGATTAGAATACGAGCATGTCCAATACGCGCATGTTTTTATTCGAAAGCCCGAACAGACCCTATTGATTTAGTTGCTGCGCAAAACCTACAAGGGAAAGTTCTTCACCGCTTGATTTGAAACTTTGACACAACATTGGATTCGATTAAGCGCGTGTTTATATATACACAACGTGGGATTAGAATACGTGTGTGTCCAATACGCACGTGTTTTTAATCGAAAGCCCGAACAGACCCTATTGATTTGGTTGCTGCGCAAAAACTACAAGGGACGCATAGAGACAATAGTCTACATATATTAGGATGGACAGTTGGAGTCA
This sequence comes from Lissotriton helveticus, assembly GCF_964261635.1. Classification (NCBI taxonomy): domain Eukaryota; kingdom Metazoa; phylum Chordata; class Amphibia; order Caudata; family Salamandridae; genus Lissotriton; species Lissotriton helveticus. The sequence continues at coordinate 328,729,617 of NC_136060.1, read as the reverse complement.
GGATGGAAGAGCGGTAAGTGGGTGGAGGGAGGGGGGAGGAGTTGGTTCACTTTGCAACATTAAGAAAGGACACATAGAGACAATAGTCTACATATATTAGGATGGACAGTTGGTGTCAGGATGGCAGACCGGGGAAGTGGGTGGAGGGAGCGGGGAGGAGTTGGTTCACTTTGCAACATCAGGCCGTGTTTATATATACACAAAGTTGGATTCGAGTACGCGCGTGTCCAATGTGCGCGTTTTTAATCGAAAGGCCAAACAGACCTATTGATTTGGTTGCTGCGCAACAACTACAAGGGACACATAGAGACAAAAGTCTACATATATTAGGATGAACAGTTGGTGTCAGGATGGCAGACCGGGAACTGGGTGGAGGGAGCAGGGAGGAGTTGGTTCACTTTGCAACATTAGCGCGTGTTTATATATACACAACGTGACAATAGTCACAAAAACATATTGTGTGCCCACAAGCATTGTGAAATTAAACATATTAGAAATGTGCGCTTACTCTTTTCTTTCTCTTCCATTTAACCAGACTGAGCCACAGCAACACGTGGCAGGGTACAGATAGTGTAATATATATATATATATATTCACTGAAAAAACCATAGGTTTCAGGCCTTATATAGTTAGGAATTAGCATTTAAAAAACCTTTGAAATTCACTGAAAAAAACATAGGTTTCAGGAGTTATATAGTTAGGAATTAGTTTTTAAGAAACCTTTGAAATTCACTCAAAAAACTATAAGTTTTAGTGGTGTTATAGTTAGCTGGACATTTTACTCATACAAAACCAATGAAATTGCTCCTATATAGTTAGTTGTACTAACTATATTTCGCGCACCCGCAATCCACTGCTGATGATGTCACATATTAGATCATTCATGACATGGTCAGTGACATCACTGATGACATCTCAAATGACATCACTGATGACATCATCCAGTGAATGTGGTTTGCTTCGTTATTTAAATATGCATTATATATATAGCAATTTACATTGAAGAATGAGTGGATATATATAAATAAATATTTGGATGGAGGATTTAGTAGCAGTGTAATTGACTGTTTACCTGACCAATTTATAAGGTCTCACTAAATATAGTGGATAGTGACTAAACTGTGTGAATATCTGTATCACTTTGTCAGTTGTTGTGTAAACTGGGAGAGGTGTGGCGCCGCGGCCAGGGCGACTGACGCTGGAATCTGGGGATCAGGGTTCGATCCCCGGCTCCGGCGGCAGGTTAGCCCAGCACCATGTGACTCTGGGCAATAGCTTGCTTAATCTTCCCGACGGCCCCCAGCTCCTAGAGACCCTTACGGGTGATTGTGCGCTTTACAAATGTGGATTATTATTATTATTCTACAGTTGGTTACTAGCTGTGTAAAAGTCTATATTAGTTATTGATTAGTTAACTGAGTATTTGTATGGGAGTGTGAAAGTGTGTGTGGTTCGGTGGGGGGTGTGTGACTGTCCAAAGATGTGTGAATAGTTGATTCAGTAGATATATGAAGTTAAAACTACATGTTCTAACAGTTTGGGTGAGGGAATCTCTTTATGGGTGTGGTGATGAGCAAATATATTTCTTAAAGGTACAGGTCCAACAAACTAGAAAAATAAAAGGCAGTGTATGTGTCAGTTGTTGTATATAAATAAGTATACATAAGACACAATGATTGTGTGAGAGACTGTATGGATAACTGTATACTTGTAATAATGATTTTATAATTCACTAAGTATGACTTACTATCTAAATGAATAGAAGAATTGGTGTTTGTATAAGTGTTTTGCTAAGTAAATATGTAAGTATGATCCATTGTTCGCATAAGTGAGTAGGATGACTTCATATGTGAATAGGATGCGTGCTGTTGTTTAATGTCGATATAGATGTATAAGTATTTTTGATAGTGTTCTATTGTTCATTGACAGCATGTAGGAGTGAATCCATAGGTAAGTGATTAGATGTGTGTATACATCTATGAATCACTGAGTGGATTTTTAGATACTTGTATTGCTGTGACAATGGATTTAAATATGATACTCTGTATTTTACAAACGGTGATGAAAAATTGTAATAGTGTATGAAAAGGTGTATGTGATTGTCACGTGGATGATGTCATCAGTGATGTCATCAGTGATGTCATTTGAGATGTCACCAGTGATGTCACTGACCATGTCATGAATGATCTAATATGTGACATCATCAGCAGTGGATTGCGGGTGCGCGAAATATAGTAAGTACAACTAACTATATAGGAGCAATTTCATTGGTTTTGTATGAGTAAAATGTCCAGCTAACTATAACACCATTAAACTTATAGTTTTTTGAGTGAATTTCAAAGGTTTTTTTAAAACTAATTTCTAACTATATAACTCCTGAAACCTATGTTTTTTTCAGTGAATTCCATAGGGAAATCGCAACATTCTATTGGGAATAACTTTGGCGCCGGTTGAGGAATCTTCCTGAGATTTTCCTTAACTTTGCCTTGCGGCACTCCGCTCCTTCCCTGAAAGTTTGGGGGGGATTCGTCAAGCGGGGGCCGAGATAAAAGGGGGGTCCCAAAACGTGTTTTCCCCATGTTAATTTCCATAGGGCGGTTGGACTCACTTTTAGCCCGAACGGCTGAATGGTTTTCCACCACACTTGGCAAAATTGTAGGGACTGGTAGCCCGATGTGCCTTTGCTATGTCTCAAGATATGTGCTCCAGTGGTTTTTACGAAAATTAACTTTGAAAAAATATATATTGGGCTACATTGGGCTATATATATGTTAGAGCCCAAATGTAGCCCAATGTAGCCCAAAGATGGCCACCAGAGACAAAAAAAACAAATGTAGCCCAAAAATCTGCCAGATGTAGCCCAACTATAGCCCAATGACAGAATGTCCCAGAGTGTTCTAAAGAACAACTAGAACGCTAACAGTCTTACTTATGACAAAAGTATGGCACACCTGAAGTCATCTTGATTGGAATAAAGTGGTAACACTTAATACATTTAATTTGAAAAGGAACAAAATGAGGGGTTTCATTTTGCCATAGAAATGTTATATATATATATATATATATATATATATATATATATATATATTACCTACTGGCGGTCGCTAGTAGGTATATATAGTTAGGATTTTTTTGAATAGGGATTTCTGAAAATTCTATGTTGAATAACTTTGGCGTTGATGAACGGAATTGGCTGAAATTTTCAGGAAAATGGCACATTTTGTTTGAGCGTCCCCTGAAAGTTTGGGGGGGTTTCGTCAAGCGGGGGCCGAGAAAAAAGGGGGGTCCCAAAACGTGTTTTTAACATTGAGTTTTCCATAGGGCGGTTGGACTCACTTTTAACTCGAACGGCTGAATGGATTTCTATGAAACTTGGCAAAATTGTAGAGACTGTTTGCCCGATGTGCCTTTGCTAGGTCTCAAGATATGTGCTCCAGTGGATTTTGAGAAATTAACGTTAAAAAAAATATACATATATGTGACAGCGTCCCGGTAAGCGCCCCGGTTCGCGTACCAGACGCGTAACGGAACTTCGCGAGGAGAAGCGGATTGGCTCTCCGGTGACTGTCAACATTCTAAACAGTCCGGAGCGGCCGCCATCTTGTCTCTCGGTAGGATCGAGAGACAAGAGGTGGAAATAAACGAAGGGGGAAATGAAATAAAGGGGGCAAGGTAGACCCCTCCTGACCCCCTAGGATTGATGTGGGGGCTATAAAAGGGCCCCGCGGGGCAAAAAAATAAAAGATTTTTTTTTTCGATTTTTCGCGGTGGAAGCGCTACCCGGTACGCGAACCGGGTAGCTCACCGGTAGCGTAACGGGAGTCCACCATCTTGTGTTTCGGACGAATTTAGTCACAAGATGGAGGATAAACAATGTTGGGAATGGGTATAAGGGGGCACGGGAGACATATCCTGACCCCCTAGGTTTTCTGAGGGTGGCTGAGGAGGCCCATATATGTAAAAAAAAAAAAACACCTTTTTTTTTCAAATTTTCGCACGGTTAGCGCCCGGTCCGCGCACCGGGTAGCGTTCCGGAAAGCGTAACAAGGGGAAAACCAAGGGAAATAGTAAAATTATATTTTAGAGTGCTTTGAGGTAGGGTAGCTCTGAATAGAGCTATTGTGTTGTGTGGGTGATGTAAGTACCAACATGTAGGTACCAATGAAGAGTCTAAAATTCAATGTACACCGTCTCCTCTGTAGATATTTTGTATGTTCTAATATGGGTTATTTAAATGTAAATGTGTGGAAAAGCACTTCATGCTTTAAAGCAATTGTATTTTTGAACTGATTGTTCTTTCCTCTTAGTCCTCCTCTTTGTTTTTTTTTCCCCACACTCTTCTTCAGCATGATAGTTAATAAATTTGTTACCTCAAAAAATTTATATACATAAAAAAATTATATTCAATACATATAAAATATATTTTTCCTTTAAAAGAAGAATACATTTTACAGCTTTTGATATTTGCTATTAAAAAAACATTGAAATTCACTGAAAAAACCATAGGTTATAGACCATATATAGTTAGGAATTAGCATTTACAAAACCTTGAAAATTCACTGAAAAAAACATGGGTTATAGACCATATATAGTTAGGAATTAGCATTTACAAAACCTTATTTTACTCACACAAAACCATTGAAATTCGCATATATAGTTAGTTGCACTAACTATATATCGCGCACCCGCAATCCACTGCTGATCATGTCACATATTACATCATCCCATGACATGGTCAGTGACATCACTGATGACATCACTGATGACATCTCAAATGACATCACTGATGACATCACTGATGACAACATCCAGTGACTGTATGTTTCTGTAAAGTTAAAATATGTCTTACATATTGAAGAATGAGTGGATGTATAAGTGTCTGGATGAAGGATTTAGTAGGTGCATGACTGACTGTATGAGTGAGTGATTAAATGTGTCTCACTGAGTGCATGGGTTAGTGACTAAACTGTCTTAAATTGTGCATCATTATGTCTGTTGTTCTGTAAACTGCTGCATGTGTTGATCAGTAGCTATATGAGTAACTATATGGGTTATTGATTGGTTGCCCAAGTATTTGTATGGGAGACTGAGTGTGTGTGTGGGTGGCTGGGAGGTGTATGACTCTGTGCATAGATGTGTGAGCAGTTGATTCACTAGATGTATGGGTTCAAAAGTGCATGTGGAAACAGCTGTATGGGCGGTTGACTGTGTGCATGAGTGTATTGGTGAGTGAATGGATATCTCAGTGCTACATGTCAAAGTAAGTACATATGTAAAACACAGTACATGTGAGAGTTGACATATATAAATAACTGTGCATAAGAGCCAGTGAATGTGTGAGTGGCTGTATGGATCATTGTGAACTTGTATCAGGGATTGTATAAGAGAGTAAATATGTGTTAGTATATGTTTGAATAAGTAAGGTGTGTATAACTGTATAGTTGAGGAAATGGAGGTGTGATTGATTCTTTGCATGACTGACTAGGTGTGTGAGTAACTCCATGGATGAGTGACAGTCTGTGAGAGTCTGTTTACACTGAGTGTATCTAAGGTTATATTAGAGTCTGAAGAGGTTCATCGTATTATCACATGAATGATGTCATCAGTGATGTGATCAGTAATGTCAAATGAGATGTCATCAGTGATGTCATCAGTGATGTCATTTGAGATGTCATCAGTGATGTCATCAGTGATGTCATCAGTGATGTCATTTGAGATGTCATCAGTGATGTCATTTGAGATGTCATCAGTGATGTCACTGACCATGTCATGGGATGATGTAATATGTGACATGATCAGCAGTGGATTGCGGGTGCGCGATATATAGTTAGTGCAACTAACTATATATGCGAATTTCAATGGTTTTGTGTGAGTAAAATAAGGTTTTGTAAATGCTAATTCTTAACTATATATGGTCTATAACCTATGGTTTTTTCAGTGAATTTTCAAGGTTTTGTAAATGCTAATTCCTAACTATATATGGTCTATAACCTATGGTTTTTTCAGTGAATATATATATATAGATATATATGAAAAAAATCAAACTTCTCAAAAGACCTCCACTGACAAGAGAGTGTTGCTCTATTTTTAAGTGCTCTCATGCTCCCTTGCAGCCTTGTTCACAAACCATGACCCTTATTTAGTTACACCATTTAAAGAGCACATTACTCCCAGTTACAGAAAGTGACAATGTATTTGATAATTTATATAGTTATATACATATACTTATATACTGAGAAGCCACGCCCGAAAATAAAGTTTACATACCCCTGTGGAGTGTCAAAGATTGTTTGGGACAAACTAGTTGGTAGAGGTGTGGTGGGGGTGGGGGTGTGTGTGTGAAATTTCAAGGTATATCATGGACGTCCCATAGTACATAGCGATGTCAAAGCACTGCGTGATTGGCTAATGACAAAAGTTAAAGGCAGCCATGTTGATTTTGGTACACTTAGACTGTGTTCTGCGTTAAGCCCTTAGATATAAGCGAGTGTTAGGTTTGATAGTTTTCTCTACCTATTACAACTTTAATAAAGTGCTACTAGGTAGGAAAAAGACTCTAGACCATACAGAACGCTGCAGCCAAACTCATCCTGAACCTCCACAAACGACAGAAACGAGAAAAGATGACAGTCCAAGTCACTCATGCACGCCTACATAGACCTCCACGACCTAGGGCTTGCCTACCTCAACCATCGACTGAACTTCCATCAACCCGCTAGATACCTGTGATTCTCTTCACTCACCCTCCCACATATTCCCTGCATCTGTCGCAGCCGCAGCTTCTCCTACATCGCTGCCAAGACCTGGAATGACCTTCCCTTCGAACTCTGCACAGCTCCCTCGCTAGCACACTTCAGAAAGAGACTCAAGTCCTGGCTCTTCGACGGAGCCACAGCGCCCAGATACCCCTAGGGGTGACAGTGTTGCGCTTTACAAATGCTGTTTGATTGATTGGTTGAATTTCAAGTTTCTAACTAATTAAAACACATGTACTGAGAACTGCGGTACTTAAAATAAATAAATGGTAAATTAGAAATACACTGTAGTACACTATATTTCCCTAACACAATGTAAGAAAGTGTATTTTTTAACATATTCAAATCTTCACAAAAGAAGTCTGTGTAGTACTGCGGTAATACCTACAGATTACTGTGCTAGTTACAAAAATGGAAACCAAAATGCAGTTCTCCCCAAACTGCTAAAAATATACATAGAAAATTATAAATACATGTCTCTACCTATTCCCACTTTAGTAAAGTGGGAATAGGTAGGCGACAACAATAAAACTACTTTTTGCCTATATCTAAGACTGTAACCCAGAACGGAATAGATAGCAGCCAAACTGTGCTGCAAATGGCATGGCTACCTTTTATATTTGGTAAACACAGCCATTAGCCAATAACATACTGCCTTATTATGCACATATACCGCAAACTTAGCATGGTATCCTGGAGTACAAAATGTAATTAAGTATATTAAAATGTATAACTTTTACACTACTTACACTATTCACACATTCTACCAAAAATTACAATTTAGCTCTATTTTTTCTGCCACATTCGCGGTTATCTATTCTTGCATGACCAGGTGAAAGTCATACGTTCAGGCTGACAGTGATGGAGTGTGGGCCAGACACAGGAACCAGCTGAGTCAACCTGAAAAGATGATCTTCTAAAGTCAAGTGTGAAAAGTTCAGTTCATGGTGGAGGAAGCTGCAAGGAGCAGGGAGAGCACAGCGGATGGTCGTCACTATAGTGCAAAGATCCTGTCGGGCGTCGTTGCTAAAGATGCGCACCGGCAGTCTCGGCGGGCTGTAGTGCATAGTGCAGATCTTGTGGCGTTGGTCATCAGTAGTGGCCCGTGTAACACATAGAGTCTGGTTCACTGAAGCTTCATGTTGGCAGTTGGCACGGGCCGCAAGATGTTGCCGTGAACTGACCTGTTTGCAAAGAGCCCAAAACTTCAGGATTTCTTCTTTTTGGTAAGGAGGAGTTGAACTGATGCCACACCAAAGGTCCAGGAATAAGGAGCCATAGCTTAGGGCTGAGGAACTCCAGCAGAAGTCAGCAGGGTTCAAGAAAGCCCAGTTACCATGTCCAGTTGCAGAAGGCCACCTGGGCAGTTGTAGAGAGGCCTCTGGAGCTTGTTGTGTCACTGCATCCAGATATATAATACAAGTAACATTACTCCACAACAAGCCGGGACTATTGGCTTTGTCAATGGTTGTTAGTTGCATAAAATAAATAAGCAACTACTACGGATTTGTTGTATATAATATTGAAAATGCTTCAATTCTGACATGAGAAAAAAGTAAAACGAGTCTCTTGGAAGTTATATCAAGGCCTGTGAAGGATGGTACTGCTGCAAAGTGAAGATTTTTATTTTCACCCTGAGGGTGAAGGCAAAAATTGGAGAGCCTAATAAGGACCCTACTCTGCACCTGCTTAGCACCTGCAGGACCTGGGCCACTTAAAACCCTGCATACAGTGTATGTTTTTGGAGGGGACGCAAGATTCGTAGAAACATGAATAGCTTTAGTTGTATCCAGCGTTTGCAATCACCAATTTGCTGGTTCGTAGCCCCATAAACAGAGCTGCCAAGTATTTCCATGTAACGTCTTATCAGTAAGTCATGACTTTTCAACCAACTGCCTGTTACTTTCTGGAACTTTCATTTTTTTCGTAACATTGTAAGTGTAGGTTAAAAAAAAAACAGCACGAGTAGTGGTATTGAAGTAAAGTCAGTACTGGTTGAAGGTGTCACACATTACATGAGAGATGGGCGGTTATGAATGAAGTGATTCATTTCGGATAGAAGCCACATAATTAATATGTTTTCTAGTGCTTCAAGCAGGAATAAATAGCGTGAAAAAATTAAAGGCTATACAAACTCAGATAAGAATAATCCTGTTAGTTGTGGGTCAACAAACGTAAATCAGAAACGTGTTGTGAGGACCTTGTCATTTAGGTAAAATAGCGCAATCACAACAAAAGACTGTCAAATACTGCCCCCCTTACCGCCTATAAACAATCACCTCACCAATTCATAGATCAAACTATGCCCAAACCGCTCTACCCCTCTGGGCCTCCTAGGCGCAAAACCATATGTAGCATTTGTAATTGCATTTCACCTTCTGTCTGTGATCTATCTGAATGCTATCCATGAAACCGTCCTTAATCCTCATTTCAGCTGTCTATTCTTTCCAGGCTATTTCAAGTTGTATTCCTATGCATCTGACCTTCAGAACAATCATCTCACCACATTCCCAACACCTCCCAACTGGCCTGCTTGTCCTGGAAATCAAAGTCAACCCTCCTGTAACACAGAAATTGCTAAAAACGTACCTATATTTCTCATACGTTTATTCCTACATAATATTACTATATTTTATCACAATACACGCACACACAATCCCACTCTATAAACTTTCCTCCACTTTACTCAACTCAACACCACTCCACGCTAAACTACTCAACTCCACTACACTCTACAATGATTTCCTCTACTCTATACTACACCACTTCACTGTACCACACTACACTCTATAGGTCTACATTAACAAAATTCGAACTAGTAATGTTGCATTTATATTTGCTACACCAAAAACTCAAACTTTTAATAATGCGAGACCTATTGCATTGCAAATGCTTGTTATACCTGGTGCCTCCTTTGAAGAAGGAGAAAGTTCTGGTGTTCCTACCTAGAGAGGCCTCTGGCATTTCCTTCCAGCCTGTCTGAGGGCATAATAGTCTAATGAGAAGTCCTTTGTGAGTGTGCTGGGCTAGTGCAGAGGAGTGAACAGGAACAGAGATCTGGGAAGACGAACAGAGGGCAGTGAAGAGGAGCAGAGATCTTGGAAAACGGCAACGGAGAGGAGCATAGAGCTTGGAAAAGGGCAGTGAAGAGGAACAGAAAGCTTGGAAAAGGGTAGTGGAGAGGAGCAGCGAGCTGGGAAAAGGGCAGTGAAGAGGAGCAGAAAGCTGAGAAAAAGGCAGTGAAGAGAAGCAGAGAGCTGGGAAAAGAGAAATGAAGAGGAGCAGACAACTTGGAAAGGGGCAGTGAAGAGGAACAGAAAGCTTGGAATAGGGCAGTGAAGAGGAACAGAGAGCTGGGAAAAGGGAAGTGAAGAGGAAGAGAAAGCTTGGAAAAGGGCAGCGAAGAGGAGCAGAGAACTGGGAAAAGAGCAGAAAAGAGGAGCAAAGGGCAGTAAAGAGGTGCAAAAAACTGTAAAGAAGAGCAAAGAGCTGGGAAGAGGGACAGAGGGCAGTGAAGAGGAGCAGAGAGCATGGAAAAAGGCAGTGATGAGTAGCAGAGAGCTGGAAAAGGACAATGAAGAGGAGCAGTGAGCTGAGAAAAGGGCAGTGAAGAGGAGCAGAGAGATGGGAAGATGAACAGAGGGCAGTAAAGAGGAGCGGGGGCAGGGAAGAGGAGCAGCGGGTTAAGAGAAGGAACAGAGGGCTATTAAAAAGGAAAAAAACATGGGGTAGGTAAGAGGGATTGCGGGTTGTGAAGAGAACAGGGGTCTCCGAGTATGAGCAGAGGGTTGGAAAGAGACACCGAGAGCCGTGAACAAGGAGCAGTATTCACTGAAGAGGAACGGAGTTTGTCGAAGACAAGGAGAGAGAGAGGGCTGTGAAGTATGGCGGATGCTCTTGGGGCTGCGAAGAGGTGCGAGGAGAAGTCGAGAGCTGTGGAGTGCACAGTATACTGTGAAAAGGAGAGAGGGGCCTTGGAAAGGTGCCAGTGATTATAAGCGGACCCAGCCGTGGCCACGAGCTGACAGCTGCACGGCATTCGTCCTTGGCCCGCTGGCTGATGGTCTCCTAGCCCCTCTCCTGGGCGGTGGCACTGTCGGCCTACAGCCATAGCCGCTGGGGTAGGTGACGCCGTCACTGCCGCAAACCGGGAACCGGCTCTTGCACACGCACACCCCCGGCGCCGCGGGGCCCTTCCTGCGCTTGTGGATCTTGAGGCACTCGGTGCCTGTACTGCTGGCCCCCGCTTGCCCACCCCGGGGGTGCAGAGCTGGCAGCAGCCACAGGTGTCTAGCATCGTGCCCTGGGCACAGCCCTCCTCCGACAGAGGTGGGCACAGGGCCGGCTGGCACTGCCCATAGCCCTGATGAGGCCCCAGGGAGGAGAGCGCAAGCTCCGCGGGCAGGAGGAGGGGCGAAAGCTGTATCCTGTGCTCCCTTCGGGAGTAAGCGCACCTCTCCTCTTTGCAGCCTGTGCAGCCAGAGCAGCGAGCGCACCTCCGGCTAGCGAGCAACACGCACCGCAGCCGGCCACCAATGGGGGAAGCAGTGACACTGCTGAGCAGTGTGCGCCTGAAAGAAAATAGTGCTCACCGACTACCTAACGTCAACCGTATAACACAGCAAGTGAAAGATCCAGTCCTGATGGGCGGTCACAAAATGAGACAGGGTGGTTACAAGGAGGGACTAAGAAGCCTCATATAGAATCGGAAGCCAGCCAACGAAAAGTATGGGCGGAGAGTGGGCGAGGCTTCCACGGCACTTCAACATCATACCCTACTACAGCATGCCTCGCAGAGCGAGCAGTGCATGCTCGCTGCAACGCTAGGCTCGACCTAAAAATAAGGATTATATAGGCTATTGATATGTTGGATGTGTTAGAAAAGACAATGGGTCGGCAATTGCCTCAGTAAAACTCAAGAACATACATTTTAAGAAAGCACAAGCTGATGACCAAGGTCATTTGTGCTACTTATTCGGTTGCAGAACTGATTTTTCTAAAAACAGTCAAGGCCTATTTGAAATATCACATTTCAGTAATCAAGAATATAATTTTCTCAAGAGCATGTGGCTTGAATGTGAACTTAAGGATGAATAGATAACAATTTAAAGTCATGGTCAGCGCATAAGGGAAGCCAGCTTCTGCAAATATTCAAGGTCTCTACTTTATTAGGCCATAAACATAGTGCAGAAGACTTTGAATTCTTTCAATAGGGCACTAAGAGCCAATAGGGTGTTTTTAAGGTTAAGGTTAAGGTTTTGGTTTTGTGTGGTCCTGTGCTTTTCCAAGGAAGGATATTCAGCTGCTGGCTTATGCATCAGTTTTAATTGGGCAGGACATCTGAAGGACTGGTCACTTCCAAAACAAACTCAAATAAAATGTACCAAATTACAATAAATAGAGTTGAAACAATGCTTCCAACATTTCACTTTACCTAATCTTTGAGAGCAGGGTATGGGGTGATATATCCAAAGTTTCTATTTCCTCCATAATATACCTAGAGCACCTAGCATACCCAATGCAGCTAATGTTATACAGAGATCTTGAATTCAATGGTATTTTGGGTTGATGTTACAATTATTATTTCAATTGAAAACCAACTCATCAGAGAAATAGTGAGAGATTTTCAACAAGAGTCTTGAAAGCCATTCTAGGAACAATGTGGTAGAGGAATCAAAGTTCTTTAAAATAGAAGTTTTGCCCTTAAAAAAAGAAATGGACACGAAGGTTCTCAAATCAATTTGTTTAAAGAGAAGCATTGCTCACATTATATTTTAAATAGATCTAGTACATCATGTAAAATAAGATATTTATTAACAGATGACAATCTTACCTGTGAGAACCGCTTTCCACAAATGACACATTCAAAAGGTTTCTCACCTAAAAAAAAAATTAACATTTGTGTTCTATTAAAGACTTACCGATTCCACTTACAAATATAATCACAAAATTACCAAACTGTGGATGTCCCATTTAAAATGTTGCTGGTTAATTGCAAATATAAAGTTACCTTTAATAAATATTTCTGGTAGGTACTGTATATTCAAGAGTATTGCTCATCTAATGAATATCCTCTAGGAGACAGGAAACCTTTCACCTGCAAAAGACCTCCAGGTTGTAGATGGTGTTACGTGATGCTAGTTATGTCTCCGTCCAGCAAAGATGTGACAGTGGCTTACATATGGCACTGTCTAGCGCACTCGCATCCGTCTTTTGGAACTAAAAGCTTAACAACAGTGAAAAATAACAGCAAGAACATCACTGCGTACTTTGGAATACTGGTAGGGAAAAACAGTGAATGGGGACTGGACCAAAGGGGCCTGCAATTCACTAAACCTAATGCAAAAGTAGTTGCTACCATTAATACAGGATTAGGAGCCTGTAGGCAAAAGTAACGACTGTGTATTGGTTCAAATGGTGATGCCATGACAAAAAACAAAATTACATCAAATCCCACTGCAAAATAAACGGCATGGGAGGAAAAGAGAAAAGCTTTTAGGAATTGTGCCACTAGGCTGTTACATAATTAAAGATGGCTGGTCAGAAAGCCATACAAAATGCAGATAGGACGGTGAAATACCCTATCAATGTACTTCCTGCCACACTTACTTAAGCAAGGAAAATAACAGAACAAAAACAACATAAAAAACTTGAGCCATGAAGGGCTTTAAGCTTGTAGACTTGCTCAGAGAAACAAATGTAGTTCAGCAGTTTGCACATTCAAACTTGGTAGCAGGTTTTTGGGCAGGTCAGCTGATAATCAATACCTATAATGTGAAGCATAAAGCCTTAAGTTGACACCACTTAATTTCCACATGTGCAGTTGGAGCATCTGAGCACTGGAGTGGAGGACTCAACCATTTTATTGCGAAAGCAGATCTTGTCTGTGTGGGAGGTGCTGAGGGGGCCAGAAAAATGCAAATCAGCATATCAAATCTTCCTAACCCAAACTGGGGCAATAACTAACAACTGTTCAAGATCCTTTTGCACTTTCGATAGGGCCTTTTAAAGCAGAGGAACTACAGGGAATGAGAATGGCGAACAATGTGACCAGTTGAATCTGAAGATGTTCGCAAGGTGCCATTTAGAGGGAAATGCTGGACACACAACAAAGTGCCCTTCCTGTTCGCAACCATGACGAAATCCACATAAGGAAATCACAACTGCCAAATAATCTGGTTTGTCACTGTGGGAAAAAGTTCCCATTCATGACCCTTCAGGGACAAGTGACTTAAGTGCTCCACCTTCACATTCAGAGTGCCTGCCATATTGGTCGCCACCAGGAAAATAACCCATTGCAGAGTCCACAGTCACAAACGCAAATCCTCCCAACACAGGGCCCACGGATCCAAACCAACCTGCCAATAGTGGTAGTGGATGGTAATCATGTTGGCTGAAAAGATCTGGGCAACTCGCTATGAAATGGAGAAATGAAAAACGGTCAGGGCAAATATGGCGCCTACTTGACTAGCTAATTTTGCCTCCTGTCCAGGTGCCAAAGGGGGCCCTGGACAAAGGGGTCGGATTCCTCTCCTGTGAAAGGGAGACAGATTTGTATTTCAAATGCGGCAGCTCTTTGAAGCTTGCCACCTTAGGAAGGCTTATCAGATGGTCATCCAGTGGGAGGGGGAGGGCCACCGTCTTACCAGACAGGCTTTTGTTCTAGGTCTCCTGAGAGCAAACGGTTCGCACCCTAGGAGGTCATAACAGTGTCTCGCGTGGCAGGCTGGCAGAAACCAGTCAGCGAGTACACTAGAGGCCTGTAGGTTTTCAGAGAGCACCTATAAGGTGCCCTCTGTGTGCGTGTATTTATAAATCTAACACTAGCATCAGTGTTGGTTCATCAATACCAGATAGGTGATACCAAACATCCCTATCTTCAGGGAAGCCTTCATGTAACTGGGGAACTTGTTTTCACAAGTGTCCACTACATGGTTTAAAATGGCTTCACTGGTCACCTGTACTGGCAGTAATAGGACTGACCAGCACAGGGACATATCTGCTCATGCAGGTATGCCCTCGCATATAACAATAAGCACCCTGCCAGTGGGCTGTCAGGCCTTCTGTAGGGGTGACTTACAAATAGTACATGCAGTGGTATGGGACATGGCACACAGGGATGTGTGACACGACATGTTTTCACTTTTGTCTACACCAAGACACACAGACTGCAATGGCAGCCTTTGATGTGCTTGGTGAGGGATCCCTTAGGGTGGCACATTTAGAGCTGCAGCCCTTAGGAGTCATCTTTAGTACCTCAGGCCCTATGTAACAGGGTTTCCCATTACTAGGGCCTTACAGAGGGTGCTAAAGGGTTTTGCCAATTGGAGAAACAACTGTACAGTTTTGGGAAAGAGATCTGTCACAGGGGACCTGGTTAGCAGAGCCTCAGTGCACTTCCAGTCGAAATTACTTCACCAGGCAAAAAGTGGGGTTGACCATGTCTGAATGGGCTACTTTCCTACATAGACCTACTGTGGGAATTGAGGGGCACATCCACCAGGTGTTGTATGAAAAGCAAAGGCATCCTCCAGATGCTGAACTCACTGTCACAAACAAAATGCCCTCATTTACCACATGGCAGGCAGCACCAATTGTAGGAAAAGTGTCACCATGCCTAGCAGACAAACTACCTGCAGAAATCAGGATAGGATAGAGTTTCCGAAATATCAAAATTATACGCTAAATAGACAAAATCCTTTGGACAAAGGAAAACCTCTTATTCACGTTGTGTTTAGCATCATGCCAGTGAAGGTCAGACTCCGGGTAGGAGTAAGTAGGACTCCTAAAAATTGATAGAGAAGGCCAAAGAGGAAGAAGATTTATGGTGTACAGTAGCTTGTGTGAGACGAGGGCAGGTGAACCAGTCTTTACTGTGCTCTTCTAAGTACCTCACCGTGCTTAGAGGTGTGTTGAGGAGCTCCTTGTGGAGGAGTCAGAGCCTGAAGTTGTGGTGAGACTCCAGTGTGCTGGGGGAGTGGCCCGGTGTGTTTTGCCAAGCCCCAAGCTTCTCCTATGTGCCCCCTAATGCCCAAAGGGAGCTGGGCTGTTTAGAGAAGCACTCTCCACAATAGGGACTGTGCATGCTCATGCCCTCCTTGCTAAGCTGCTAGTTAACACCCCAAGGGAGGGGTGAGGCAGCACACCTTGATTGTGGAAAACCTGCAGAAAGTGAAAACTGCCATCAAAACACCAGGGGAGGCAAAGGTGGTAAGGTATGAGGTCACACTTCCTTGTTGCTTGACTACAAGCCCATCAGCCCACCTGTAACCGGCTACTGGAATTTTAAAGATATAGGCTGGTGAGACCCCCTAGGTAGTTGGTGTCATACTGGAAAGGCGTGGAAGCGACCGGAGTTAGTCCGGTGTGGCTTGCACCTCTCAATGCACCGTCACTTCACACAATCCCCTCTATTTGTCCACCTAAGAGTGTACTTGCAGAAGCACTGGGCTCCATTGTGGATAGAGGCAAGTCGACTAGAGCCAGGAGCCGAGCTATCTTGACGAGCAGACGTTGTGCATTCCGGTACATCACAGGGGCCAGTGGTGACCCAAAAGAAGCAAAGGAAGAGGTCAAATCATCCTGTACACTCAGCTCCGCCATACCAGATACTTCCACTAACGCCAACACCAATAAGGGCCCACCAGTCTGACTCAGGGCAGGCATCATCTCCGGCAACACCAACATCAAGCAGCTGCTGCCTGTCCCCATAAGCCAATCTGTGATCGTTCACAAAAAAAGCTCAGCCCCTTCCCTCAGCTGGAAGAGAGCCCAGGGCTCTCAAGAGTCCTTAAGCCACTAAGGAGACCCCCTCAATGAGGGTGCCCTTGTTGTCCAGGGCAGGGACGAGGAGCAGCTGGTTCACCTCGGACCAAGTACTCTCTTTAGCCCCTTGAATCAAGTGGAACAAGAGGGCTAGGGAAAACAACCAGAGACACTAACTCAAAACCTAAGGCTATGGGAGACTTAATGCAGCTTTTGGTCAACTCGTCACTGGGTGGGGAAGACTCACCCCATCTAATCACACAAATAGACGAAGAGGAGAAAAAGTGGGCTTCCCCTGGGCCAGAGGTAGGACCTGGTAGCACCAGTCCAACGACACCTGGACAGCGTTGCCACTACCTGATGCCCAGGGCTGCAAAGAATGCAAAAAAATCACAGGGAAATGGCTCAAACCAATCAGCTAACACCGAGGAAGTTTCATGAACCCTTGCAAGAGATCTATCTTAGATCCACTCAAAAGAATGGGAGAACATGCTGGACTCATATGGCAACAAGACACTGAAAAACTCCAGCCCCATTATAATCAGCAAAGAGGAATCCTCCTCTTTTTACAAATGGTCTTAGTATAAGAGACTTAGTCATAGAAGGGTCCCATGTGGAGGGCTACACAAATCACTTCATTCCTGCATCAAAACAATGGACGCAGCATGGGTGGTCTTGCCATTTACAGATTGATCACAAGCGCAACTGAGACCAGAGTACAAGACAGAGACAACACGGAGCTACAAGTAGTAGATCTATCACTTAAAACTTCCAACGGCCAAACAATGAGAATTACATTGATAAATGTTTATATCCACTAAAACGCCATCTCAAGGACAGAGGTCTCTGACAACCTGATTGACATCACTATAGGCCTTAGGTCGGAGAAGTCCATCAAGGAGCTTATGATATCAGGCAACTTCAATATGTGGCTAATGAGTGCACTACCTGCAAATGAGATCAGAGAGGCGCAAGGTAGCCACTGAACGACACCACCTCAATATTCCCCAGGGTGGCACAAAGAAGACAAGAGAGGACAGCCCTTAAAGGCAATCGTGAATACCTTGGCCGTAGAGCTTTAAATGACCATATAGTTGTATAGCATCTTTATTCGATTCATTGAATCATCAAAGCATACAAACAAAAGTGCAACTTCGTTCATTTTAGCAGCATAAAAATAAAAGTTTATGTAGTCATGCAAACTCTGGATGATGACACTTAAGGTTCACAAATCATCAGAAGAAGATATTCTTCAACATCAAGGATGAATATAAATGACAGGACTATAAATGTATAAAGTACATATGCCTTACAACGTTTCATCAACTATAGTTTTGACATTTAACTGTAGGCTATTTAGTGACGAAATATACAAGTACAGGTGAATAAATAGGATTACAATTCTTAACCAAGACACTAACATCATGCTTTGACATATTCTTTCACTTCAATGACCATATACTTCTGGACAAACCGCCTTGCCTCTCATATTAAACAAGTTCCTGTGCTTCTTTAATTGATTACACCTCTGCCCGTCTCCCCACGCTGAACATCATCACCTCCTTTGGCTTTGGAGAAAAAATGGATAGCGACCACCAACCTCAAGAGATAACCATCAACATTGGTTTGGATGGGTATGACTGTGCAGCAGATAAGGGGGTCGAAGGGCACACAATTAACCTTAAACGCATCAAGTACACCACTGACACCTTCTGAACCCCGGCCTCCGAAGCTAAACAACTATTGGCATCTACTATAAATACTATAAATTTGAGGGAGACTCTCTATCTTGTTGGGTAAGGTTTACTGAAAATTTTGTAAGTAGGTACACTAAGCCCGTAATAGCCAAAACAAAAAAAACTAAATCCAACACGCAAAATGGTCCCTTCTACAAGGATGGGGAATAAATCATCTGATACGAATGGCTAAAAGGAGGATCAACCAGCTGTGGAGAACCCTTAGAAGATCGCCAATGGACTCAACAATACTATATAAACTAAGAGAGGCAAGACAAAATCTAAAGGTGGAGAAAAGGAATACTTACAGAGATGGAACTCCTTCTGGACAAAATTACTGTATCACATCAGGGAAAACCACTCAGCGACCCTTTGGCAGACTTTAAATTTAGGGGGCAGAAATCTCTCATATGTTTCCTCCTCTAACATCCCAGAGCCAATTTGGTACCACTTCCTATATGACCACTACAATCAGTCGGCACAGTCGGACCAGTCCTACTTACAGGGAGATAGCTCGGAGGCTATCAAACTCCTTTCACCCCATACCAGGAGCAGTGATCACAAAACATCCTGGTGCTCTATCACTCCTACTCAAGTCCAGAAACAAATTGCAAAGGGCCGCAGAGAGGGAGCACCAGGCCCAGGTGGAATCCCACCAGCCATTTCTAAGGAAGATCTAACATTCTGGGCTGCTCAACTAACACTGCTCTTCTCAACCATCTTAAAGCTGAGCAGTATTGCTCCTCCATGGTGTGGCGCAATACTTGCACCAATATTCAAGGAAGAAGACCAGGGGGCCCCTGAGAACTATCATTTGGTAGCTCTAATTGACAATGAAGCCAAATACTTAACAGGGGTCCTACTAGAAGAGCCACAGATTGGGGTAGAGACTAATAAGATCATTTCACCAAACCATATCAAACCGGGTTCACCAAGCACACAGCGACCTCTGTGAACCTTATAGGCACTCTCCTTATTATCTGATCAGGCAAGGTCCAACAGCCAACCAGTCTACCTGGGTTTTATCAACTACAAATCTGCATTCATTAGGGTCAACAGGGGGACACTTTGGTGGAAATGGCCCGTCTCAACATTCCGGGTGGCCTGCTTAGGGCCCTGGAATAACTGAATCAAGAAACATAGGTCAGAATGAAAAAAGGAGAATAGTCTCGCTTCTCCAGGCCTTGTTAAACCCACACAAGGTCTCAAGTAGGGTTGCGTCCTTGCACCAACATTAATTGACCTGTTCTTATCTGATCAGACCCCTACCTTGGTCTCCATTAATTTCAATCCGCCAAAACTTGGGGGCTTTCAGCTCTTGAACCTGCTGTACGCGGACAATCTAGTACTGATTAGCAGAACCAAGATCAGCCTGCAGCGCCTTCTGGATACTACCCAAGCCTTTTCAACTAGAAATGACCTGACAATCAACAAAAATAAAACTTTGATCTGGGTGGTTCAAGGAACTAGACTACAAAAACCAAAGTGCTTTCTGGATCAAGAAAAGTTAGGCTCAACTAGAAGTTTTAAGTACCTTGGAGTTTGCTTCTATGATAACGGCCGATACAGTGACCAATTAAATATGAGGAAGAAGGACATTGCCTTAGTCTTCGCTCTCAGGTCTCTTTACAGAAAACTAAAAGGTCCTATGCTTATGCCTATCCTCCAGGTGGCCCAAGCAAAGATTCTCCCCACCTTAGCTTAATGGAAGTGAGGCTTTTAAGGGGTGGGACATCGCAATACTGGATAGAATGTTTCTCAAGATCTACAGAACAAATTTTCAGCATCCCTCCCATTCATCTCCAGTCCAGATAAGGCTTACGTTTGACATTCCTAAGCAGACGCTGGCTCAGAAGGCGGCCTTTATGATATGTTGTCACAAAATCAGGTCAGCAAACAATGATTCACTGGGCCATCACCTCTGGTCCAAATGAGAAACAAAGCAAAACTCCTCTGCAAGCTCCTACCCATCTCAGGCCTTAAGCACGCTTAGACTACTGAGCACCTTGAACTTATCCATTAGCCATCAGGAGTTCAATAGGATGGCAAAAGCAAGCACACAACAGCTCTCACTACTACAGGACAAGGCCTGCCTATCTTAGAGCAAACATGGCTGGATGACTTTGCACATCTATATGCATCTGAAACCACAGTGTTCTCTAAGCAAATTTTATAATGATTTGGACCAAGGTACAGTTAAAAAAAAAACTCTGGATGTTGCTAATCCTGACCCCAATTTATTATCCCGCATGGAAAGGTGTAAGAAACAAGCAAACTGTCCGCTATGCAACCAGGGTTAGGAAGATATTTTCCGTATAAAGTGCTTGTGCCCCACCCTTATGGAGGACCGGTGGGAGATGCTGCAAAGAAGGTGGAAAGTCCAGGGCATAAGGTACTGCAGGGAGGCAGTCTTAGCCTGCTTTGAACCATCGGATATTAGACTAAACTGTGAACTGGTGAAATTTTTTCATCGATTCTCAAAAAAGTTGGAGGCCATGGCCCCAGCAGTTGAAGGTAAGGAGTTTGATTAGATAGTTAACAGCCTTGGTTTCAGCCCAAACACCCACTGTTAGATTTTTTATGAATTTACGCAGGCTATAAGCTGGGTAAAGATTCTACATGCCTAGCCTGCTGTTTCGCATCTGTTAAGCTAATGCTTTCAGAGGCCTATCGACCTGGCATTGCGAAAAGTGTTTTTATCCTTTGCCTTCCCTCAATGTACATCACTTGGAACCCTTTGAAAGACCTTCCCTCTAAAGACTCATTAGGTGCAGGTAGGTTCACCAGTCAACTTAAGGCCTTAGACGCCTAAACCCTTGCACACACACCTTTTTAGCGATAACAGCTTAAACAATTTAAATAGTCTTTGCTCTGCCGCATTCTAGTTTAAGCACATTGCACTTTAACCATTGCACAGGTCCATCAGTCGGCTAAGGCCTTTAGACTCCTAGACCTTTTGCACATTGTTTCAAGTTTATTTTATTTGCATAGTTTTTTAAAACCATTGCAACACAAAAAATATTTCATTACAAACCCATAAAATCTCCATAATTATGAAAAGGTAAAAAATTCTATTAAAAAGACTGTACATTAAAGTTCGGATATAGGCAGACACTTGATCAGGCAGGTTATATCCAGAAATGCATATCGCAATTATTTACACCACGGTAATTCTTGGATATAATACTTTGTTTATAAATGCATAAGTACATTTTAAAAGTTAGCTTTCAGTCAATGTTTTTAATCTCCGGCAATTTCTTAGTGCATGCTGTCAAAATTTTTACCAAGGCGCAGTTTAGTTGGGGATCACTTGGAGCAAAGCATGCCAGAACTGCTTGCCTCCTAGTTCGAATTCCCCGCTGGTTGAATTTTGCTTTTAATATTTGTTGCCGTTCTTGCGAGTGTTGCTTGCAGGAGCATAATAGATGTAACAGGTATTCCGATGCTAACCCGCAGAGGCGGCATCTAGGGTCCGCCTTCTCCTTCAGCCAGGGTGGAGAATGCGGAGTGCCAGGCAACAAGCCAAGTCTAAACTTCATAAACCTAATTTTTGTATGCTTGGCGTAACCCGTGTTAAAGTACTTCTGGGCTGCTTGCTCACAGTATGTATTCAGAGTCATCCAGCCGTGAGACCTTTGCACATGAACTTTTAACAACAGAACAGTCTTGATGCTGCCCTTTTTAAGGTCTCGCCTGGCGACGCAGCGCGAAGCGCTGTCACCAGCGATACCTATTGACGCTGACTTTCCTCTCATGCGAGACAAGAGAATGACATGAGCAGGCCGGACTGGAAATGAGAACGAGCGTGTTCACCACGTGCAGTCACGCACTGTGCCCATCTCCTGTCTCCCTTAATGCGGGGTGGCACACACTCACCGGGCTGACTCAGGACTCCCCCGCTGCTCTCGAGGAGTCCCTGCTCACCGGGCTCTTTCTCTCGACAGCGGGGCAGGCTCAGCAGCAGGCGGGGCTCTCCACGAGCACAAGAGCCCCGCTGGCTCACACGCTTTCTTTTTCTGGCTGGCTTCACAGGCACAGGAGCACGGGGTAGGTTCCAGTCTGCTTCCTGTCTTCTTGCGGCCCCGCCCCATCCCAACACAGGTTGCCTGGCTTCCTGTCCAAGCCGGGCTGCGGCGGTGATTTCCTTAATACGGTGGCTGCAATACGGGGTAGGCTCCCGTTCTAGATTAAAGATAATAGCGGGGTGGGCACCCGCTTTTTCAACGAGCACCACTGCAAACTACAGCTTATCAACTCTGCAGGTACAGATCAACGCAGGGTTATTTTAAGCGACATTTGAAAATGTGTTTACTGCACTTTAGTATTTTTTCTGTCTGTGCCCCCTACCTCTCTCCCCGAAGCACTCCCAGGTCCCACCCATCTCTAGCTGCTCTTAGTTCTAATTTATTTTGAATGTGGGTGGTGAGTGTACTACAGACATTTTACAGAGAAATATGTTTATGTTTTATACAACATCCATAAAAAAAGTTCTTTAGATCAAAACAGGACCTCGCATATGAAAAATGGGATGGTGTCGCCGAGATTATTTGAAGTAAGGTTAGTGAGCGGCTACTGTATTACAATATTCAAAACACACAGCAGTGTCTGTAAACACATTCAGAATTTGAACAAGTGTGTATGTGCAGTGTGAGTGACCTGGCCGAGGAGGGCATGAAAGGGCTTAAATGGATCATTAATTCAAAGCTATTTCAAACAGGGGCCCCCAAAATACGTTAGGCCTAACGCCCCCAAAATTGTTAAGATGTCTCAGCTGTAAGTGCTCCTTTTTGTTCTAACACATGCTCGCTGGTTTTTATGCTTCTCATCCCGCCCTGCCCTTCGTGTTTTTTTCTCTTTGTTCTTTGTTTCCCTGTGTTGCTCTCTCCCTCGTACCTCCCCTGACGGTCCCGCCTTTGTCACCCGACTCATGCTGTACTTTTTTTCAGTTTGAGCTTTCGCACAAAAAAAGATGATTTGTTTAATTTGCTGATCTCAGTGGCATCCACCATCTTGCATCGGTAAATAAAAAATAAAGCAAAAGGCGCCTGCATCATTCTGCTGGCACATGCATGTGTAGTCATGCATGTGCGCCAGCTGTATGATGCAACTGCCATCATGCCTTTTTCAAAAAAGTTTTCATCAATGTGACACATAATTGGCAAAAAGCATTCCTCAACGCAGTAGGACATTGCCAAAAGGCACTGGAAAAGCCAATAGGTAAGGCAAGTCTGTCTGGGTTTGGAAATACTTGTTTAAAATTCTTACCACCAAGGAACAAGCAACATGCCAAAATGTGACAATGAAGCTATCCATTCTTACGTTATTGGTCACAAACAAGCTGCATTTTAAGATAGATGATGGGGTTAATGTCCTTACTTCAGAGGTCTGTCTATCAATTGGTTATTGCATTTCCTGGAGAGATCTGTGTGTAATCTCTGGTCACTGGTTTGGTTCTTTAAATAGTTCAGATGATTAAAGTCTGCTGCCGAGAAGTGCACGTGATGCCCAAGTCTCAAATTTATATTTTGTGTAATATAGCACAGTGGGTTGATACTTTTGTTTCAGGTATCTTCCTACGGATCACGAGTTACAATAATGTAAAATAACGTGCAAGGCATGAGGTTTTATTCTTGCTGGTTTTACTTTTAATACAATCTTTTGTTATTTGAGGTTGATAAAATGGGATGATAATTAACACTTATTAAAAAGCGTTGTAAGCGTTCTGTTTGTGCTCTCGTGCTGGTGGCTTAGTGGACTAATATGTCCACGTTAGGGACCTGTATTTGACCTCCTGGTGACAGGTTCAAATCATGGCGGGGTTACACAGCCATTCATCCTTCTAAGGTCTAGAAAGTGAGTACTGTTGGCTCGCAATAAACATCTTTTATTCAGCTTCAAGATGCCCACGGGTGAACGTGCGCTTTACAAATACTTATGTTATGCTGTGTGAGAAATTATAGTTTAAGTAGTTACACGCACACTTAGACATAACTGACATTCTTACAAACCACACATTCTTCCTAATATAGAGTGCTTCAGTTAAGAAATGTTTTTAAATCTCACTTTATTTCTCTCGAACTTGTGAAGCGACATCTGAGTGGTGCTGAATCAGGAGACAAGGTTCCAGCTGTGTTGACAATCCCTCTCAGCTGGACACTCAATTTATACGAAATGCATTATTATTGATTGTCTTCTGAAGTGAGTAATGTGTATCTGGGCTGCACTCTGCCCTCCACTCTGCAGGCTCAAGCTTGGCATGGTGAAACAAACTGAACGTGTGTTATTGAACCCCTGTATCAGGACACATTAGGATGGATTCGGGGAGGGCGGGCGGGGAAAATGGCGGTACCAGATCCGGGCTCTGGCTCAAATATAGTAGGTAAACTGCAGCCCAGCTGACTCCAACTCTATACCGGCAGCACTGTTTACTCACCATCATACTGTAAAAAAAATACTGTAAAAAAAAAAAAAGCATTTGCAATGCAATAGATCTCGCAGTTGTTAAGAATTTGAGCCATTGGCATTGTAAATGGCAATGCATTTTATTTATATGTTGGTTTTTTAAACGTAAATAAAAGGCATTGTCAATTACAATGCCAATAGGTTAAACTCTCGCAAATGAGAGACCTATTGCATTGCAAATGCTTGTTTATCATAGGCACACTGCACTTTATTTGCCGCACCCGCACTTTCACTCGTTCACTGTTTACAAAATCTGCTTACGTGAACCCATAACCACTTGGGGCAGGAGAAGATCACCTAGAAAACTGGTCACACGATATTGGTGTGGAAGTGAGTCCCTTTCCGGGGTTCCGTCTTTTAAAGGTCAATGGCAATGGCACCATGTTGTGATCTTTGAAAATGGACAATACATCATACGCTGACAGAATTGAACATATTCTCAGGTATGATTTTTCCGATTTTCAAGAATATTGCTGCCTTGTTGCCAGCACTGTGAGCAACTAAGAAACTCTACAGCAGAGAGTGGTGGCCATCTAGTGTCCTTTTATACAAGTGTTTCATTTAGAACTACAGTAATTATATTCTTATTTTCCAACATTATTCTGCTTCTGATCTTCACCATTTGGATTTAACTTAACCAATATTTTTACTGGCAACCAAGCTTGCACAAGAAAGGTATCTCTGATTACATGGGACCTTTTGTTATTGTTGCTGTATACAATAATGTTGTCACTGTACACAATGGTGGTAAGCGGAGTATGTCTTGTTTGGTGAAGTTTCAAGGTGATAAATCTATGTTTCCATCATGTCCAGCTGTGTCACCTTCTTCTGATGCACTTTCTATTAGAGATTCCTCACATCAGCCACCTAGGCCGCGTCGCCTTCCAAAAAGGTATGAGGATTATGAAATGTCCTAATCATCATCATTGTTCTTTTAATGTACAATTTTATTTCTATTTAGAATACTTTGTAATAATTTTTTTTAACTTATTAATTTTGTTCCTTCTTGTTCATTGTTATTTCCTCTATAAGGGTGATGTGTTGTGATCTTTCAAAATGCACTGCATGTGCATATTACATTCTGTCTCCATGGATGAGTTCTGTGAGACAGTTTAACTTGAGTGTAACAGCAGACTGGCAGCAGGAGCTGTTGGATTACGAATAAACTTGAATACATCTTCTGAAACTTGCCGGACAGTCTCTTCTTAACACACTACGTGTCTGTTTAATGTATTTCTTTTAATATATATTTTAATGCAGTTCCAGTGTACTGTATTACAATAGTTTTTAATAATCAAGCAATAAAGATTACTTACTTACACTCTAATAATTTCTACCGACTTCAAAGGTGCCAGGGACAACATCAGAAGGAGGATTGAAGGTAACTGAGCCGGCGCCTCCGAGGGCAGTAGATTTTTTGGCAGCAGCAACGAGGTTGGAGCCTCTGGAGTCAAGGAGTTATCTGGTGTCCTTTTGGGGCTTGGCCCAGAAAGATGAATAGCAGTCCTAAGGCTATCCTACATAACCTTTTGAAAAGCCTCGCCCTGAGTATGTTTGGTAGACAAGTTTTTTGTGAAGTGGTAATGACTTCAAAGAAGATGGGAAAGAGTTAGGCGTCAGCGAATGGCACCATCGAATCTTCCAACGGTCCTGGGAGCAGGTACATTTTGTTTGAGGAAGAAAAGGACTACTTCCTCCCTTGGAGTTTTTTTGGCTCTTGCAGGAAGACCCTTCAGGGGCAGGGACCCGAAAAAGGAACTGTTGATGAGTGTCCTTACTGACCAGAGTGAAGAATACTTGGCCCCTAGCTCCTTGATGGCCCCTGCACCTATCACCTAAACTCACCTAAATAAATAAAATAATCATAATATAAAATACAATTGCACTGGTTAGTGGTATCATGCACATGCTAGTGATACATTTCAAATTATAGTTAACATGTAGATGCCTCACACAGTGTTGTGTTTCAGCCCATTAACATTTGATTAGGCAAAAGTGATTAGCGAGCCTCTGCTGTGAAAATTGACTTCTTCGCAGCTCAATAAATATATTTTTTTTAGTGTTAGCCACCAGATGGCACTGCTGATAAAACATTAGGAATAGCAAGGAGACGAGTGGTTTTTAGTGGAACGTTCACAAGGAAGCGTATCTATCACACGTGGAAAAAACACATTTCAAATTCAATGGTTTAAACATGTAATTCCGATGAACTTGTATTACCATAAATTAGGATTTCACCCAAGGACTTAATGTATTTCTAAGTTAAAAAATTAAGTAATTCAGCTCGAATAAATTCAAACAACTATCAAGCATGATGTTAAATATAAGAGGAGATAGTCGTTCTACTAACTTATCATCAATTACCACGAATAGGCAAATACAAAGAAACAAAACCATAACAATATTTTGGGAATTGTGTGGTAAAATTAAACCTGTTTAAGTAGGTTAGTGTCTCCTAGCAGTTTTTTTTAGTTATACAGATGATGATGGGAAAGAAGTGCATTAATAAATCACACGTCAGGACAGTATACTGCACACAATCACTGGGACACTGGTATTATTCGATTCTGTGGCAGCTACTTTTTGTGCATAATTAAGGATTTGTCACATCTTTCAGTTGCTTATTTATGTATTTGGCAGTTAAACTGGTACTAATTCGGTAAAATATTTGCCCAGACAGCATTACTATGTATAAAACTATTAAAATAATGAAGTAATACCATCAAAACCCTGCTGCCTAATTTGGTTTTACCCTGCCGCATAATTCCAGTGGCTCTGACAAGACAGCAGGCATATAGAGTAAAATATTGCCTGAAATACCTACTCTTCAAAGCTATTTAAAACAGAAATTTCTGAAAAGTTGAGTGTTGGACTTGGCCCTTTTTATAGGGTCATCGCTGAACTTTTTTGCCTTCCTCCTAGCCTTTTTTCTGATATGATGTTGGCGGTTTTAGGACCCTGGGCGCTTTAGCACTGCTTTCCAGTGTAAAGTGTGTGTGCTCTCTATGATAAACATGGTAAGATTGGTCAACACCTGTTTGGCGTATTTACCAGTCAGTCCCTTGTAAAGTGGTATCTCAGATACCCAGGGCTAGTAAATTAAAAGCTACTAGTGGGCTTGTAGCACTGATTGCGCCACCCTCTAAAGTAGCCTTTCAAATTAGTCTCAGGCCTCTGCCATTGCAGGGCCTGTACGTGCAATGTTACTGCCGCTGTGACGTGACACCTACTGCATGCCAGTTCCCTGTAAGGCAGATCCTAGCTAGCCCATTGGGCATGGTGCATTGTAGGTAGAAGGTAGGACATGTACCTTAAGTGTGTGACATGTCCTGGTAGTGACATGTCCTGGTAGTGACAGTCATTTTGTTTCTCACTGCTGTGAGGCTGCCCTCTCATAGGAATGCATTAGGGATTCCCCGTTATGTGTTTCAGTGGTAATTCCTGATATGTGAGGAGCAGCGTGGTCAGGTTTGGTATGTTTGGAATAGTAATAATAAATGCTGCGCAATGATGTGCGCAGATTTATTATCACTAGTTTAGAAATGCCACTTTTAGAAGTTGGCATTTCTGTCTGCCATGTGTCTGCCTGCCTGATGTGTTTTGCATGTCTGGCTCCGCAGTGACAGGGGCTGGTGAGGTGTGTGTGGCTCCAGAGTGAGTCAGCGCTAGGCTGAATAGGAGATTTGCATTTGGAGTAGTGGGAGGAGTAGTCCCCTGACCCTGAATAGGTCTGTGTCTGAATGGGTGATTTCTGGCTCCGCCCCCCTGTGGTGTGTCTGATGACCGAGCCCCCACCTGACAAAGAGAAAGAGGAGCACGGTAGCCAGAGTGCTCCAATTCCCTCAGAACCAGTTGAGACAGTTTCCCCCCAAGCCCTGTCCCAGGACAGAACAAAGAAGAAATACTGTATAAATATTGGGGCTGTGACCCCATGTGTGTTGTGCTTCCTTGTGTTACTTTGGGACTTGCTGCTGCTGGGCCCCAGGAGGAACTGCCACAAGGGACTGTCTCTCAGCTGGAGGGCCTTCCTGGGCCCAGTCTTTGCCCTGAAACCTTTGGGTATGCACAACAATAATGGTTCTGTCAGGAAAGCACTATTCCTATGCGAACAAGAACTCTGTCAGACAAACATTTCTTTTATATGTAATGATTTAAGTCATGCCTTAAATGCAAACATGGAAGCAATGGGACACAAGACAATAGAACAAAGTTAAAGTTTCTTGCAATACTTGATATTTCTATGAATTCCAGCATTCATACAAGTTAGCAAATTTATCAACACGGCTGTCAAAAACAGTGTGCAGTGTAGCAAGGTGTGCTTTTCAAGGTGCAAACTTAATGCCCTCCAGCAGGGAGAAAGCAGAAGCTGTAAGCACTCTAGGCAACGTGTCTGTCGCTTTCAAATCTTCATCCACTTCAATCAATGAACTTAAAATATTCTTCAATTCTTACATTCCTTTATTTCAAGTTTTCCACTGTTCATTTTACTTCATGTATTCATCAAAATTCAATTCATATGATTCTTCTCATATACATGTCAATGGTAAGATCAATCACCACATTACACAAGTGCTCCAATGCATTTCGGGCAGCTGCCCATCATCAGGGGGATAAATCCTACAAAAAATGTGTTTACTTGTCAAAATACAATTCCAGGACCATAGATGTGCATTTATGTATTAACAACCCTGTTGTTGTGCCTGTTATATATGCATGTACAGAGAACTAATAACGGACGTGAATAGTACAAAAAGAACTGCATATATCATATATAGCGTGAGAACCGGCAGTTTGATACATTAATCACCCCTGAAAGCGTGACTCAAACTCTTGCCACGAACATGAAAAAAAACGTAATTTAAATGAGTATAGGAACTACCGTGCTCATGTTAACACCGCAACATCAAGCGCGCATGTGAGCGGTGATAAAGTTGTCAAAGGTGAAAAGAACAACACCCTATGTATCGATTAAATCGAGGATACTGTGTACGAAGGAGCGTGGTTAGTAAAAGAAGTGCACCTAGGGCCTGCCATGCTTCTAAGTAGACACTGTGGTTTCGAGCACGCGTGCTAAAGATAATCATTCTGACAAAAAGTGAAAAAGACGGCACCTGTTATCCCCATTAAAAAATGGCATGCTGCTGAATACCTGTAGTGATGTCGATATGTTCTTAATTCAAGTTGTAGACGTGAATCTGAGTAACTCGGCGTGTCTACCCAAAGTTAAATGCCGCGTGAAACCAGAAGCGCAAGTAGATGCAGAAAAAAGACTATGCCATCTGTGTGGCAGACGGACCGATATAAAACTGTGGTGTTAAAATAAAGCAGGACTGGTTTCCAATGAACTGAACAGCTGAATACCGAAAATATTCATTGTTTTGACATTTCTGTAATATGTGCTTTGAAAAAAAAATGACATTGTATCCAGTATGCTGTGCTTCGCATGTTTCAATAAAGCACTATACAAAAAAAGCAAGTGGGCTCTCTCCTATTCATGTCCTGATGAAGACCCGTTTGACAACTGAACAGTGTATTGTTAGGTCGAAACGCTGATGATCCCACATGGTCCAGGCACACCAAGACTTTGGCTCAAAATCAATGAATAACTTTCCTATCTACCAGAGACATTGCGTCCTTCTAGCTCTAACCACTTTCATACATCCTCCGTTCTCTGTATAAATTGTACATATTTTCACTATATTTATATGCACTGCATGTCTATCACTAAGCACCGAAATGTCACCTTGAAAAACACAACTTGCTACACTGCACACTGTTTTTGACAGCCGTGTTGACAAATTTGCTAATGTATTTGAATGCTGGAATTCATATAAATATCAACTATTGCAAGCAACTTTAACTTTGTTCTCTTGTCTTGTGTTCCATTGCTTCCATATTTGCATTTAAGGCATGACTTAAATCATTACATATAAAAGAAATGTTTGTCTGACAGAGTTCTTGTTCGCATAGGAATAGTGCTTTCCCGACAGAACCAATGTTGTGCATATACTTACCCAGGTTCTGAGGGACACAGGGTTACCCCATTATTATTTACTGTAACTGAAACCTTTGGGGGCTTAGCGCTATATTTCTACTCCAGGAGGAGTGCTGGTGGCCTGCAGTGCTTGACTGCGAAGTCTCCTGAAGGGAATCCCGGCGTGGCGATTCCCCCCATGCAGCGGGGGGAAAGTGGGAGCCTACCCCGCATTGATGTCCCTTTGAACGGGAGCCTACCCTGCATTTGGCCTCATGGAGAAGCGGGAGCCCACCCCACATTTGCAAGCATTTAGAAGCGGGAGCCCACCCCGCATTTGCCAGCATTGAGAAGCGGGAGCCCACCCCGCATTTGTCAGGAGCCGCTGAGATTGAAAACAGAAGTCAGGCGCCCGTGCCTGACTGTGGGCTGGGCCGGCTGCATCTCCGGAGCCTCGTGTGCTCCATTATCGCCTCCCTTGGCAGTGGAAGAGGAAGCCAGGCAGTGGTCACCTGATGTTGGGCGGGGCTTCGGGTCTGAAGTCCGTGGCGTCCTGAACGGGGCTCCCATGACAAAAAGGAGGGCCTAGGGTACCGCCAAGGGAGCGAGATGCCGACCTGAAGTACCGGAGCCTCTGGGGCTCCCAGCCAAAGTCCGGAAGATCCAGTAAGAGTTGGAAGAAGGCCCCGGCGAGTGGGGTGTGTACAGGGGGCTCAAAACTGCACCCAGAGGAGTCCCGGGAAGGAGGGGCTCCCCAGGCAATATTAGTGCATGTTCTGGCCCCACACCGGTACTGCCAGATTATGGGGCAGCTGTGCAACGTGGGGGCAATTTTGTTTTTAGAGTCCCAGTGGGGGTTCAGGAGGCACTGCAGTGCCAAAGGTGATTCCTCAGCTGCACCACAGGACTGCTGGCAGCTGCAACAACGGGGCCATGTGTATTTGAGTACCAAGGAAGGGGTGAGATACACCCGACTCCCACAGCACATTGCGCATAGTAGTTTCACTGCTTTGGCACCCAGAGGGATACTTGGGAGGCCCTATAATTGCAAGCCCTGACATTTGGGACAAAGGGCATTTGAGCCCCACAGAAGGCCAGTTGGCCGGGGGTCAGTTTTGGTAGGACACAAGGCCCTATGTGATGCCTATTGCATAATATGTTCATGCCTACAGAGATTGCATAATGTGTTTATGCTTATGATGTTTATGTATAACATGTTTCATGCCTAATGTGATGCAGACATAATGCGTTTATGTTGCTAGTGCTAATGCGGAGTACAGTATTTTGCCAGTAGTTACTGGTTGTCTTTTACATTTGCTATTTCTGCTTTGTGATGGTTCTGACAGTGGCCCGATTGGCCCTGTCATGTATATGATCCCCTGCAAATTGTTACCTGGTGCCAGTTGGAACAGTGTATATGTGTAATTATGATTCTAATGTGTTTTGGATAATACAAAGGCTATTTTTTATATAACCTTGTGTGGAGTTCCTTTTGTAGTGTGCCTAGTGTGTCGTTGCTATTGTGAGTGTGTTGCGCAAACGCTTTACATATGGCCACTGGGATAAGCCTGACTGCTTGTGCCAAGCTACCAAGGGGCTGAGCAGGGGTTATCTTCAACATGTAACTCCCTTGCCCTGACTAGAGTGGTGGTTTCTGCCTGGCTACCAGAAATCCCATTTCCAACAGTAAGTGAATGTCTCTTGTTTAAAAAGTTTCTATCATGCTATTCCTAAAAATGATATATACACATTTGTACATTATTTATACATGGTTTTTCAGTTTGGTGCACAGTGCGAGTAAAACCGTAATCCACATTGCTAACATACCTTAAAGCTTGCTTTGTTTTAAAGATAACCTGTCTATAGGTGTACCTGACTTCTTTCACGGATTACTTGGCTCTTATCCCTGTCACCAAATGCTCAGGCAACCCTCTGGTCTGGCATGTACTATATAAAACGGCAAACAGATGTATACATTTAACCTTCACATGTCAAGTGTATTTTTTGTAGCTTTATGGCTTTCACACCTTTGGACTTTAATATCTACCCGATGTTGTGGAACCACAAGATTATTATAACCACAGCAATCATGATTACAAATGTTAAAGTTCTGTACTGTTACCACCACCTAAAACAAAACCAAGATCATACCAGTATGGGAACGTTTGTGAAGCTCCAAATTGCTCGGATGTTTGAAGTTCTTCCCACATAAATCACAGGGATAGGTTCTTTGCAACTGTGTTGTGGGTGAATGTTTTTCTAATGCAGAAATTCTCTGGCACGTTTCCTTTTCAATAGGCTGATTATCATTGTCGAAAGAGCACGGTTGATCAGCTATTTCTTTCTCCTTGCCCGACATAGACGAATGGTCAGGTAGGGGCGCAGTGTGACAGGTACCATGTTCCACAATCATGCTGCGATCATCTGGTTCAGATTCAAAAGACACTTGATCTGTTGCTTTTTGAGATCTTAGGAAGTTCAACTTTCTGAGGTGCACTGCCTTCTTCAAAGACTTCATTCTATTAGACTGGAAAGATATACTCCCAGAGTCGTTGTCAGAAGCATATAAATTCGAGCACTCACCAAAACAGTGAGATGGCAAGGCTTCAGTGGAATCTGAAACACTCCGAGAACCCGGCACAGTCCAATCATGATTATCCCCATGATATGGGTCTGCTCGCTCGCTGAGCTGCCTCGGTTGACCTGCTTGGTTTTCTTGTTTAGGATCCTGATTTTGTTTGTTTTGCTTGCTAAAAAAGTTTCGGAGTTTGTAATGGTGGCTTGTCAGCATTGTGCTTTCAGCTCTTCCAGATGCTTGGCTTTGTGCGATGCCTGAAGAATCATCTGGCTTGTAACATTGGGTGCCTTCCAACTGTTGGTTAATAGAAACTTTACTACTTAGTGTCTCAGCGTGGATCGTAGATGGTTGTAATGAGTGAGTACTAGCAGTCCCATCCAAAATAGAATCAGAAGCTACTGGTGAAGCACCAAGGCGTGGAAAGGCGTTGTGATTCGATGTGATGCAGGAGTCCGCACAAGTTGGTGGGTTTAAAAAAGAGTGGCACATGTTTAGTACTATTTGCACCTGAAGGCATTGTGCAATGTCCAGCATAGCTTGCACGTTGTCATGGTTTAAGTCAAGATGCGAGGTGTACATAAAGTCCAGGATCTGGCCTATGCCACCGACGTTTTTAATATCCAGATTGAACACATCATTCTTTTGAGAGGGTGAATTCTGAAACAAACACCTGTAAAGTGAAGTAGACATATATTCAGAACATTACCATAAGAAATGTTTGAGCATATAATGCTAGAAAATTAACAATGCTTTTAAGAAAATGTGAAAACAAGAAGTCAAGGTAGCAAAGAAATAATTCTCAACCTACCGGAAATACTGGCTGAAAGCTGCCAAAACATTCTTATGAGCCTTGAAGCAGACGCCTTTTACCACCAACATACAGTCACATAGAAGGCCTTGAATGCGCTGTTCATGAAGCTGCTGAAGGAGGTGCAAGCTGTGGCTCGCTACTGAGTCCATCCTAACAATACATATTTGAGGCTGCAAATGAATAAGCACAGAATTACACAGATACTATGCAAAACAACAGAGAAAGACCACACAGTCTTCACATTTTCCTATTAATCCAAAAATCCAAAGAGCATATTTAGAATCCAGGTGAACCCTAATTAAGCCAATGCTTGAGCTCATTCATGTCTCGTAAATGCTTGCAAATGCACCCAAAGAAATATTAAGTCGTGTCTGCCGGAGCCACAACACAGTCTATACACCATGCTTCTGCTCAGATGCCATAGTACAAAGAAAGTGAAAGTACCAATATGTGGATAAATGTCCTGGGAACGTAGCTGCTAAGGGTTAGTCATTTCTCCTAATATAGGGAAAACAATGTTGAACTCAACAATATAGAAAGATTTTGGGCCACAAGAATGCAAACGCTCCCACTCTGTCCCCTTCAGGAACCAACTCACTCAATATCAACTACCCTCCGGACTTAACCAAAAATGGAGAAAAAAAATTAAAACAAAATATTCTAAGGAGCAACCCTAAAACTCTCATATTGGACTCCAGTTTTTGCTCCTCAAAAGGAGCCATTAAGAAGGATCTGATCTTCCACATGAGATGCAGAGCTAAATAGCAGTATGCTTTTTACTCCTTCAAAGCAGTCAAAACCACACAGAACATCCACTATGGCCCCATAGTCAAAGCAAAAGCTACCATCTCAATTTATAACAAGCATTTGCATAGCAATAGGTCTCACATTTACAAGAGTTTGACTTACTGGCATTGTAAATGGCAATGCCTTTTATATATGTCTTTTAAAAACCTGAAAGTGGTGCGTAAACACACACTTTGTACTTCTAGTCCTAGCTTACGAGAAGCATGGCTGGTAGTAAAAGAGGCACTGTTACTGCCAGCCTTGCTTCTTGTAAGTAACGACAATAAGTATAAGGTGCGTGTTTACGCACCGCTTGCAGGTTTTCAAAACATATAAATACAAGCATTTGCAATGCAATAGGTCTCGCATTTATGCGAGTTTAAGCTATTGGTATTGTAAATGACAATGTGTTTTATTTATGTTTCAAAAACCAAAACATAAATAAAAGGCATTCTCATGTACAATGCTAATAGCTCAAACTAGGGTAAATGCTAGACCTTTTGCATTGCAAATGCTTGTTTCCATTTCAAATTATGCCAGCAGTAGCACAATACACAAAGAAATTTCTTTCCAGAAGGAAAGGGTGCAGGACCAGGTACCCCTAGTGACAGCCTGTGGTACTACGCCTGATGTTCTGGTCAGTGGCATTGGTGTGCACAGACAACAGCTGTGGTTCTGCAGCGCCAAGCGTTTTCCTGCTATATATAAAGCTCTTTATTAAAAGGCGGTCAGTCATCATGCGTGTGCCTGCTACTGCACTATGAACACTTATTAAACGCACGTAATTATAGAGTCGCTGTGCTGCTGCTGTATGTGTGCCTGGTCCGTGCTGCAGTTTACACCAGTGCTGCCATTTGTAGCCGGTGAGGGTGCCTTTCGTTCAATTGTACAGTGTGTGTTAGATTACAGTGAAATAGTTTGCAGATTACTTTCCGTCTACACCCCTGCTGATGGTTTCTGCTCTCACACAACGCATCAGCCAGACTCAGAAACAACTGGCAGGCAGCATTGCGAGAACGTGCCGGAGTCTGACCCGCTCCCACAATTAAGTGCCAGCAGGGCGGAGTGAAACAGTAGTTAGACACCGATGCCTTGGGACTACAAGGAAGTAACCTCAGGGCCAACAGCCAACAGAAATCAGTAAAACAACAGCAATACTAGACTTAAACCAATGGCGAGGAGCAGGAGAAATTACACGGAGTTGAAGCCAATATAGAGATTGTAATAAAGCTGAGGGAGTCCAAGTAGTTCAGATAAGCAAGTGTAGTTTATTCAGCCCCAGCCAACAGTCAGCTAACAACTGACAGTCCTGGAATTCACAGTAATGGGAACCTTGGTGACAAATGGTTCCAAACACTAGGTTCCAACATGGAACCAGAATATCTAGAAAGACAAGTCATCACACTTCTCCCTCTTAAACATTAAACAGGTTTACACGTCCAGCAATGAAGTAGGCAACAGAAAGATAAAGAACTCAAAAGGAGAAACTACCTAGACATAATCACGCCAATGAACAGGAGGCCTGCATACTCTCACACTCTTGCGAGAATAATTAGTATGCAGATCAGGAACAGCAACAACATCATCACACTTCCCTTTACCCCCAAAATGAGAAACACGACTATTGTTCCAGATACGACCATCCTCCGTCTTTACAGCATTTTTGAAAATGTTCACAATGGTTCTAGGAACAGAAAACTTTGACCAATTTTGACAGCCAACAGGAGCCCTGATCTTTACTATCTCCCCCACCACAAACTTCGAATCCTTTGCAGAATTTCTTCTATCCACATATATTTTCCTTTTCCTCTGTAGTTCCAATTCCCTTTCACTCCATGTCCCCACCTCATTATTTTTTACACCTTTGTCTCCAATCATCCAGGCAGGACATAAGTAAGTGTTAGGTGCTCTACCCTTGAAAAGTTCAAACGGAGTTTTTCCTGTAGTTGAGTGAGGAGAGAATCGATATGCTGAAATTCTATTCTGTAACTCCTTTCTCCAGTCCGAATTGTTGACCCTTGCTAATTGAATGCTTTCCTTCAAAGTTTTGTTGAGTCTCTCCAAAGCACCATTCGCCTCAGGGTGATACAAAGAAATTCTCTTGTGAACAATGCCACACTTACTGAGGTACTCCTCAACTTTCCCTGAACAAAATTGTGGTCCATTGTCGGAAAGAATGGAGTTTGGAAAACTCTCACGTTTAAAGACAGACTCCAAAAAGGAAATAACAGACTCGCTTGTAATCTCCCTTACCAAACTAACCTCAACCCATCTAGAATACAAATCCAATAGAACCAACATAAATGGAGTTTGGTGCTCACCATGTAAAGGCCCCACAATATCCACTGCAATTTCATCCCAGGGAGACCTAGGCAACCTCCTGCAAACCATTGGAGAAGACCTCGTCTTCAAAACTTTATCACTTGCCTGACAAGAAGAGCAATCTCTAACAGTGCGTTCCACCAACAAGTCAATACCCGGCCACCAGAAGTCCATTCTTATGCGTTCTTTCGTCTTTGAAATACCCAAGTGCCCCTCATGAGACATGTCAACCAGAATACTTCTGAGATTAACTGGTGGAACCACCCTAGTACCTCTCATGAGTAAACCATCCACCACTGCCAACTCATCGGCAATCAAAGACCAAGGTTTCTTCAAAGAACGAGACCTTCCAGCTTCCAGCAATTTAATGACCTCCTTCAACTCCTCATCCTTACCCAGCTCTTCTCTCCAAGTATCTTCTTTCACCGCCCCCAAGGTGATGTCACACACCTTTAAATCACCCTCAAAATCGTCAGCCAAGGCTTTCTCACCATTCTCTACCACATCTACCAACCTTGACAGACAATCTGCCGAGACATTAGTTTTCCCAGGTATGTACTCAAACTTGAACACAAACTCCTGCAAGGAAATTACCCATCGCCTTATCCTTGCAGAGATGGAGTCTAGCCCCTTTTTTTCGAAGACCTCCTTTAGTGGTTTGTGATCCGACCTGACAGTGAAGGAGGAACCCCACACAAACTTTCTGAATTTATTCACAGCCCAATATATACCTAGTGCCTCTTTCTCTATGACAGAGTAATTCAACTCTGCCCCTTTCAAACACCTCGAAGCACAAGCTATCAGGACCTCTTTGTCCTTCCTCACCTGTAACAACAACGCACCCAGACCCTTGCTGCTAGCATCTGTAACAATGAACGTCGGATCCCTTGGAACAAACGCCTGCAAATTTGGTGCATTCCTCAGATCCATCTTCACCTGAACAAACTCTCTGCTACACTCTTCTGTCCAATTAAACACAGCATTCTTACACATGATTTTCCTCAGATTAACAGTCTTATCTGCAACATTTCTGACAAACTTGTTATAAAATTCTGCCATGCCCAAAAACGATGAAACTTCTTCTTTTGAGCATGGTTCCTTCAACTTTTCAATTGTTTCTTCAAGGTCTTTTTTTGGAGATATGCCCTTCCTTGAGATGTGGTGGCCCAAATAATCTAGTTCATTGACACCAAACTTGCACTTGCTCTGACGCAGAGTTAAACCAACATCCAACATTTTCTTCAACACTAGGCAAACCCTCTCATCATGTTCCTGTTTGTTCTTACCAGAAATGAGAACATCATCCTGATAACATCTTACCCCCGGTATTCCTTTGAACAGATCTTCCATAATTCTCTGGAATACCGAGGCTGCTGAAACCAGCCCAAAAGGCATTCTTAAGAACTTGAATGCACCCATTGGTGTAATGAAACTAGTAAGCTCTTGACACTCTTCTTTCAGTGGAACTTGGTGATAGGCTGAAGCCATGTCTAAGGTGGTAAAATAGCATGCTCCATCTAATGTAGAAACCAACTCCTCTATGTTTGGCAAAGGGTACTTGTCAACTATTACTTCTTTATTTAAAGCACGAAGGTCAACACACAGCCGAATCTCATTGTTAGGCTTCCTCGCGACCACAATAGGTGCGAGCCACTCAGTTGCTTCTACTGGTTGTATAACCCCAGTCGACAACAACTTCTCAATCTCTTTACCTACAGCATTTTTTACACAAATTGGAATGCGCCTTACTTTAGCAGCAACAGGTACCGCACCCAACTTCAGCTTTATGTTGTGATTGTAACCCTTTATGCATCCTAGTTTTTCACTGAATAACTCTTTAAAGTTCTTTATAAACTTGTTCTCTACATTGTCTACAGCCTGAACTTGAATAACTGGACGAGCATTAGGATTGAGACTCACCCCCAACCTTGCTTGATGAGACCAACTCAACAAGTTGTCTCCCCTGTTTACCACATAAACTTTTGCTTCTGTATACCTTCCCTTATATTCAATGCAGTCAAAAAAGTAACCCATTATTTTTATGGGATGTTCTTGATAACCTGTTGGTCTTATATCCGGTTTACACAAGGACTTATTCTTTCCGAACGCATTCTCAAACACTTCGTTTGAAATGAAGGTGACATGTGAGCAAGAATCAAATTTCATCAACACACGTGCTTCTCCTATCAACACATAATCAGAAGGGTGTTCCACCACATCATCATTAATCTGAAAGCTAACTAACTTGGTCTCGGTCTTCATTTCTCTCCCTACTCTTGTTCTGCAATCTCTACCAATGTGTCCCTTTCTTCCACACACATTGCAATTGAATTTAAGGGCAGGACACTCTCTCGCATTTGCCATATGCCCATACCTCCCACATCTGTAACAAGTTCCTTGAAAAGGAGTTGTGAATTTCTTACTTGTCTGTGTTTTAGAAATGCCACCATCAACCTCCCCTTTCAATTTTTCCTCCTCACACACTTCTTTTTTCTTCTTCTCATCCGCTCTCTTCACAGCCTGACACACCACTTCTTGTGTTGAAGAACTACTTGGCTTTTCATCCTTTTTCTCCTTGCTTAGTTCACCCACGCACTTTAACATGTGTTCAACCCTTTTTGCAATGCCTACTACTTCTTCTAGTGCAGGTTCATCTTTTAGCCATAACTCTTCCCTTATTTTATCACTCACACACCTCAAAACAAACTGATCCCTAATTCGTTCTTCTACCAAAACCCCAAACTTGCAACTTGATGCCAACTTTCTGAGCGCAGTAATGTAGTCCTCAACACTCTCTTCCTTGCCTTGTTCTCGTAATCCGAAATAGTACCTTTCCATGATGGTACTCACTTTAGGAAGATAGTGCAAGTCCAACTGCCTAGCACATACCTCATACTCATTCAATCCTCTTTGATCAGCATGTGAGAGAACTGGAAGTGTCTCCAGAATTTCCTGACCTTCTCCTCCCAGACAATGCATTAATAATGCATGCTTCCTTTCGCCACTCAAATTCGCACCACACACCCTCGCATAGTTTTCAAATATTTTCTTCCACTTTTTCCACCTAATCAGTGGTTCCCCTGGTTCCATCAGAAAGAAAGGAGGTGCAGTTACATTCTGCATCTTGCTACTCCTATTCACCTCAATATTCCTTGACTTTTTCTACTTTTATAATTCACCATCAAAATACCTCCACCCTTCCCTGATAGAGTGTGCCTATCACCGTTGACAGGCTTGTAGTCACCCACTCAGTTGCAATTGTTTAGTCTCATCAACACTTCCAGTCGCTTTTCCAGCTTATGTCCCTTAGTCCAATGCTCCTTCGGCTTTACTCCTCCTTCTTTTCCACTTTCCACTTTTTCAACAATACTGTTTTTATCCCCCAAAATGAACTCCTATAATGTCATTTCCCAAAATACTGTTTTTTTTAGTCGAAACGCCGAATTTCCTGTCTCCCTCGATGTCTTCTTCTTTACAAACTCGAAAAACGACAAAAAAAAATTCAAAATGGCCGCCACCAACTCCAGAAGTGCACTCGGTGTTTTTTCTTAAGTCGATTGGCCTTGTTTTTTTTTTTTTTAGACTGACCCAAAATGCCCGCCACACAGCGATTAGACTTCTTTCTTCGGCTGATCGGGCTTGTTTCTTTTTTCTTTAAAACGCTCCCATTCAAAGATGTCTGCCACTTTCCTCCAACAAACAGTCTTTTTTCTATGGGAATTTGCCCACGAAAATCGAACTTCACACTCAAACTCCGTTTTTTCTCCCTTTCCTTATTAAATCAAAGAAAAGAGTCTACCTTTGCCGATTTTCGCCGCGTTTTGGTCATTCTCTTCAATATTTACAGCGCTACCTTCGTTTTGCTGTAATCCTCCTCTGAAGATGCCAATCCACTTTCTTTCTTCCAGACAGCAGCCAAGTGGGTGTTTTTTCCTTCTTTTTACTTTATACCTGTTGTTGAGGCTGATTTGCACACTCAGACCTTTCCTCAAACGTCGCCAGTGTAATAAAGCTGAGGGAGTCCAAGTAGTTCAGATAAGCAAGTGTAGTTTATTCAGCCCCAGCCAACAGTCAGCTAACAACTGACAGTCCTGGAATTCACAGTAATGGGAACCTTGGTGACAAATGGTTCCAAACACTAGGTTCCAACATGGAACCAGAATATCTAGAAAGACAAGTCATCACAGAGATTATTATAAGTCTCGCTTAGACAGCGTGTGCGCTGCCAAACACAAGACCTAAAAACGCATTTTCATATACAATGCCAATAGCTCAAACTCTTGCAAGTGTGAGAGCTATTGCATTCCAAATGCTTGTTTATTTTTCAACCTCTGGAGATGAGGATGGCTTCACCAGCCAGCCAAGGCATTTTTTTCTGCTCAGTGTAATGGTGATCGCGCGCAGGGCATGCTGACGTCATAACACTGAAAGTGAAAGTGAAATGAGCCGATCGCATCAAAGTGAAAGTGAAATGAGCCGATCGCCTCATTTCACTTTCTCTACTTCGATGCTCACAGTGCATTCTCCAATATAAATCACCGTGGGGTGACCCAGTATCCCTCAGAACCTGGGCAATACAATTAAATTTAAACAACCATTGTTTAAATTTAATCACAGTGCATTCTCAGCATCGAAACACACAGGAGATGTGTCATTGGGAAAGGAAGAATCTGCCCTTTCCAATGGTACCCTTCCCTGGAGGACCCCTACTTGGGGATTGCTGCAGGAGGGCGATCATCCCCAAGCAGGGATCTACCACTTGATCCCAGGGAGGTGGGAGCTGCCCCATGGGCAATGGCCTTTGCTCCCCCAATTTTTAGGTCTGGCTGAGCCAACGCGAGAGTTAAGTAAGGGCTCTCAAAAAGGCTCCCGAAGTCTGCAGGCGGATCGGGTACAGTGCATGTGCGCCGGGCGCGCGCACCATTTGTCTGCCTGCAGCTTTTGGGAGGACTTTCGCGGCCGCTTTGATGTTCTCAGTGAGCAGCGCGGCCACTGAGAACATCAAAGCGGCCGCGAAAGTGCTCACCATTTGCCACCCCCTCCCTTATCCCACTTCCTGCTTGTTTAAAAAAGATATTCCTCACTGCTGTAATGACTTGTTTCTGTTCCCCAATCTGTCGTTCTTCTCTTAAGGAAACCTTTCTGAAAAAATAATCCTAGTAAGAGCGATTTTGCTTTATTCAAAACTGTAAATTTGTATTATCAGTAAAATCTTTAGTCATGTTAGTTCTTGCATGTGTTGTCAACTAGCGACAGTTACCTCGATGGAATAAGACAACAGAAGAGGTTTCATAGAAGTGACTGAGACTTTGTAATGGAGCTTTTAAACTGCAGATTTATATAGGTGGTTTTCTATTCTACCGTTTTCAGTGAAATGGTCCAAGCATACGCACATCATTCTTGGCCCACCAATAAGAGAAACAGTTTATACTAATACGCATATTAGTTTCTGTAAGTGCTGTCGTGCCTGGGCATGGGGTAGAAGAAATATCAGTGCTCTAGATCGGATTTGGTATTGCCTCAAAGATTAAAATATATCTTTCCTGGTCTAATTTCAATACTTGTTGCTCATCCATAAGTTAACCTGCTCAGAGTTGCTCTGTTTATTTTAGAAAGAACAAGGGGAACCCAATAAATGGCCTGGGACCGTGGGTATCAATTATTTCAAAGAGAACAAGTGGTCCCCAGCATAAACAAAGTTGTTTTGGCGAATTAATATATAGACCACAATGGGCTACTATATAGTATACAAAATCCCTTACCCAGCCGGGCAGGGAATCTTTATTCAATTAATAATCTATTCTGATGTCTGAATGCAATAGGTAACCGAAGACATCAAGGTTACTGTAAGGCACAGTCCTGTGCCATACATAGAGGAGGAAGTAAAGAAGACAGTAAGTACAAACAATATCAGGCAAACAAAGTGA
The DNA here is from genome assembly GCF_964261635.1 of Lissotriton helveticus. Lineage (NCBI taxonomy): Eukaryota > Metazoa > Chordata > Amphibia > Caudata > Salamandridae > Lissotriton > Lissotriton helveticus. The sequence continues at coordinate 328,686,501 of NC_136060.1, read as the reverse complement.
GCTAACAGGCCACTGACATCACTTGAAATCAACAGTGTGACCTAGAGTTAACCAACCATACTCTAATACAATAAATTATAAATATGGGACACTCTTAAAACAGTCGACGAACGTTTCGATCCCAAGCTCAATTATAAGGGGATCATCTTCAGGACTTTCTTAATCACAACTTTTGCCTGAATATAACCTTTTCACATAAAACCGCCAGAGTTATATCTGTTATTGGGTTTTTTGGACTTTTCAGGTGTCTTCAGTAGTTAGGACACTAGCACAACATCCATGTTTTTGAGGGTTGGAATTTCAAGCTGGACTTCAATTGCGTCCTGCAGGTATGCGATTTCGGTCGTTGCGCGGATTTTGGAGGTACTGATTGGACTCTTAGAATCTAATTCCACAGGATTGGGAAAGCTAGTCCCATTGATTTTGTGTTTACAGAAAGGAATTGCAATCCTGCGGAGCACAACGCGCCATTGATGCACGCCAAACCACCGGTACCTCGAGGAGACCTCCAATTTTTGGGCCCCCACGGAGGATACCAGCGTGTGGTTCCCGTATCACAGTGTTTATTACTTCCACTGCAGCTAAACAGATCGGAATTCCACAATTTATAAAGGGAGATCCGAATCCATCGATATTGAGTCTTAGTTAATACCCACTATACTTCAACGAAGACTTCCTCCATAGAAGTGGTTTCAGCGCGAAAAATTCCTTTCTGTAAACACAAAATCAATGGGACTAGCTTTCCCAATCCTGTGGAATTAGATTCTAAGAGTCCAATCAGTACCTCCAAAATCCGCGCAACGACCGAAATCGCATACCTGCAGGTCGCAATTGAAGTCCAGCTTGAAATTCCAACCCTCAAAAACATGGATGTTGTGCTAGTGTCCTAACTACTGAAGACACCTGAAAAGTCCAAAAAACCCAATAACAGATATAACTCTGGCGGTTTTATGTGAAAAGGTTATATTCAGGCAAAAGTTGTGATTAAGAAAGTCCTGAAGATGATCCCCTTATAATTGAGCTTGGGATCGAAACGTTCGTCGACTGTTTTAAGAGTGTCCCATATTTATAATTTATTGTATTAGAGTATGGTTGGTTAACTCTAGGTCACACTGTTGATTTCAAGTGATGTCAGTGGCCTGCTAGCTCACTTTGTTTGCCTGATATTGTTTGTACTTACTGTCTTCTTTACTTCCTCCTCTATGTATGGCACAGGACTGTGCCTTACAGTAACCTTGATGTCTTCGGTTACCTATTGCATTCAGACATCAGAATAGATTATTAATTGAATAAAGATTCCCTGCCCGGCTGGGTAAGGGATTTTGTATACTATATAGTAGCCCATTGTGGTCTATATATTAATTCGCCAAAACGACTTTGTTTATGCTGGGGACCACTTGTTCTCTTTGAAACAGAGTTGCTCTGTTGCCATTCTAGATCTGTTTGGAAATGCTGACATAGTAACTGTGGCCCATATGTCGGTGGTTTTCTAGTATTCTAGTCAATATGTGCATCCGGGTACTTCTGGAAGATGTATGTGAAAGCAGTATTCTTGTGGAATGTCATTGTTCTGTGCTGAACAGATGGAGGAAGACACCTATTTGTTTTAACTTGATGCATATAGCCCTTTTTAGGTCTCGCTGAGCGAAGCCCACACACAACCCCACACACACACACAACCCCACAACAACCACACACACACAACTCCACACACACACAACCCCCCCACACACACACCCAACTCCACACACACACACACAACACCCCACACACACACACAACCCCACACACAACCCCACCCCCACACCCCACACCCCCCACACACCCTCCCCCACACACACACAACCCCTCCACACACACATAACCCCTCCATACACAACCCCACACACACAAAAACCCCCACACACACCCACACACAACCCCTCCAAACACACACACAACCCCTCCACACACAACCCCACACACACCCACACACACACACACACCCACACACACAACCCCCCACACACACAACCCCAACACACAAGCAAACACAAACAACCACAAGCACACACACAAGCACACACTCAACCACACACTCAACCACACACTCAACCACACACACACACAACCCCACATACACACACAACCACACACAACTACAACCACACACACAACCACAACCATCTATCTCCGTCACTCGATCTATCTATCTATCTATCGCCCTCACTCTATCTATCGCCCTCACTCTATCTATCTATTGCCCTCACTCTAGAAAACTCCACACACACACACACAACTCCACACACACACAACCCCACACACACACACACACAACCCCACACACAACCCCACTATAACCACACACAACCACACACACACAACCACACAACCCCCACACACACACAACCCCCCACACACACAACGCCCCACACAGACACAACCTCACACACACACACACAACGCCCCACACACAACCCCCCACACACAGACACAACCTCACACACACAACCCCCCCACAACCCTCCCCACACACACACGATCCAGCACACACACACACAACCACCCCACACACACAACCCCCCCCCACACACACAACACCCCACACACAACACACACACACAACCCCCCCACACACACAACCCCTCCCACACACACAACCCCCCCACACACACAACCCCCCCACACACACAACCCCCCCCACACACAACCCCCCCCACACACACACACAACCCCCCCCCACACACACACAACCCCCCCACACACAACCACACACACACACAACCACACACACACAACCCACAATCCTGGGGGCGGAGGCACAACACTTTTGCCCAGGATGTGCATTGTTTCTGGTCCCAGAGAGGACGGGCTCTCTACCCTTGGGTCTAGAAATAGGTCTGGTGATGGCTGGCTGACTACAGTAGGTCAGAGACCACACCTGGGTTGGTAGGGATTCAGGGGGCACATCTGATGTGCCCTCTGGATACATGGTACAATAAATCCCACAGTGGCATTGTCGCACCGACAACTTTCAAATAATTATTAAATGATTTATTCCACTTTTATCATTTTAGCACTGGTTTACCAGGCGTGGGCAGACAAAAAATGGAGGAGGGGAAATATTTTGCATGACTGAATATCACAGGATAACACAATTCACACAAATAAATAGACAAGATCCCCAGTATCCGATATGCTACTCGAATTCAGTGATACACAGCAGAACATGTGGGAAAAAATTGTAGAATAACAAAATGCAATTGCATTACATAAGCAATCTGAAACTAAATGAGCCTATAACTGGGCAAATACCAATTGTAGTCTCTGCAATGCTGCAGCAATTCCTTCCTGCGTGTACTGGAGGACTTAAAGGTCCACATGTAAAAGTGTTTCAGGGAAGTATCTTTCAATTTTTCCTTTTTTTCAATCCAGTCAACTTTAATTAAGCTCCAGTCTGGTGGATAAGATCTAGGATTTCCCTTTCTCAATCCTTCTTTGTAGTAACACAGAGGATAACACATTTCCAGAAAAGGAGAAAAAAAATAGAGTTTTAGTCCCGCCACGTAACAACAGCGTGGGGTTGACTAATTTCTCAATTCACATGTGATGACATATTGCAGAAGAATGAACATATGCCACAGAATGGAGACTGCGTACTGTCACGTAACAGCAGTGTGCAGCACACTAGCTTTCCAAAACGCACACATGATGACCCACGTACGTAGACAAACGTAGCGTATGCAGTTGCACAAGCCTAGATGTGAACGCAAGCCACTAGCATCTCATGATGCACCACTTGTGAAACAAAGTGCAGCAGCCGGAGACAGCATGTGGTTGGATCAGGCAGCAGCTTGTAGGGCGCTCGTGGCAATAGGTAAGCGCTCACGGCTGGGATAGCGCAAACTGCTAAACAACTCTCAAATTTATGTAAAGAAGAACTAAACAAAATCGAAGCCTCGCATAATCGTCCGTATGAAGAAAGTCGTCAAAATCAGGAAGAAAAACCACATTGTACCATAAAGTAAAATCTCAGTTAAAAGACAGAGTTGAAGTCCAAAGGTGCTAGAGGGTATAGGGTTGAATTAATATACGTGCCGTGAAAGATAGAAGATGCTAGTTTATTCTGGAAATGATTCCAGCCTCCTGTTCTCAGATAAAGCACCAACAGTCAAATCACAGGACAACAGAACCATATTAAGTTCCAGAATACAAGGCATGGTCTGCATAGTACTGAACCGTCTGCATGGTATTTAACCAATGACATAGACCGCTCGGGCTGTGTTACAACTTCTAATGGAGCAACAAACTAAGACCAACATCAAAAAATCTGGAACACTGTCTCAGGACTAGAACCGTTCAAGAATCAGCCATTGTTTGTATTAATCAATCAATCAATCAATCATGTCATTTTTAGAGCGCACTACTCACCCGTAGGGTCTCAAGGCGCTGGGATGGGGGGGGGGGGTGCCGTTACTGCTCGAACAGCCAGGTCTTGAGCTTCTTCCTGAAGGAGAGGTGGTCTTGGGTCAGGCGCAGGTCGGTTGGGAGTGAGTTCCAGGTCTTGGCGGCCAGGTAGGAGAAGGACCTTCCTCCTGTTGTCGCTCTTCGGATGCGGGGGACGGCGGCGAGGGCGTGGCTGGTTGATCTGAGGAGGCGCTTGGGGGTGTAGAAGTTGATCCGGTTGTTGAGGTAGCTCGGGCCTTGGTCGTGTAGGGCTTTGTGTGCGTGGGTGAGGAGACGGAAGGTGATTCTCTTGTTGACCGGGAGCCAGTGCAGATCTCTCAGGTGTCCGGAGATGTGGCTGCGTCGGGGGATGTCGAGGATGAGTCTGGCCGAGGCGTTCTGGATCCGCTGGAGTCTCTTCTGGAGCTTGGCGGTGGTTCCGGCGTAGAGGGCGTTGCCGTAGTCCAGTCGGCTGGTGACGAGGACCTGGGTGACCGTCTTCCTCGTCTCGGTGGGGATCCACCGGAAGATCTTGCGTAGCATGCGCAGGATGTTGAAGCAAGACGAGGAGACGGCGTTTACTTGTCTGGTCATGGAGAGGGAGGAGTCCAGGATGAAGCCCAGGTTGCGTGCGTGGTCCGTCGGTTTGGGTGCGTTGCCCAGGGCGGGGGGCCACCAGGAGTCGTCCCAGGCGGAGGGCGAGGAGCCCAGGATGAGGACCTCCGTCTTGTCCGAGTTCAGTTTCAGGCGGCTGGTCGTCATCCATTCGGCTACCTCTCTCATCCCTTCGTGCAGGTTGGCTCTGGCGGTGGCGGGATCGTTGATCAGGGAGAGGATCAGCTGGGTGTCGTCGGCGTAGGAGATTATGTTGAGGTTGTGTTGGCGTGCGATAGCCGCGAGGGGGCTCATGTAGACGTTGAAGAGGGTGGGGCTCAGTGAGGATCCTTGAGGGACGCCGCAGATGACTTTGGTGGCCTCTGACTTGTACGGTGGTAGGCGGACTCTCTGTGTTCTTCCGTCGAGGAAGGAGGTGATCCATTCCAGTGCCTTGTCCTGGATTCCGATGTTGCCGAGGCGCTGTACTAGGGTGCGGTGGCAGACAGTGTCGAAAGCTGCGGAGAGGTCCAGGAGGATGAGGGCCGCTGTTTCTCCGTTGTCCATCAGAGTTCGTATGTCGTCGGTGGCAGCGATGAGGGCGGTCTCGGTGCTGTGGTTCGCTCGGAAGCCAGACTGTGAGGGGTCGAGGGAATCGTAATATCAAAGTTAGCTTACTTCGTTCCAACACAACCAGACGGGGTACAAAACATGCAAGAAGAATTCCCTTGGATTCCCACAAGTTAGAGGACATCACAAAAGTGGGAACTTCTACTTGTACAGGTACAACAGCAGTATCTTTCAATTTTCCTTTTTTCAAACCAGTCAACTTTAATTATGCTCCAGTCTGGCGGACAAGATCTAAGATTTCCCTTTCTCAATCCTTCTTTGTAGTAACACAGAGGATAACATATTTCCAGAAAAGGAGAAAAATATAGAGTCCGAGTACCGCCACGTAACAACAGCGTGAGGCTGACGAATTTCTCAATACACATATGATAACATATTGTAGAAGAATGAACATATGCCACAGAATGGAGACTGTGTACGGTCACGTAACAGCAGTATGCAGCACACTAGCTTTCCAAAACGCACGTGGGAGGACCCACGTACGTAGACAAACGTAGCGTATGCAGTTGCACAAGCCTAGATGTGAACACAAGCCACCCGCATCTAATGATGCACCGCTCGTGAAACAAAGTGCAGCAGCCGGAGACAGCATGTGGTAGGATCAGGCAGCAGCTTGTAGGGCGCTCCTGGCAATAGGTAAGCGCTCACGGCTTGGATAGCGCAAACTGCTAAGCAACTCCCAAATTTATGTAAAGAAGAACTAAACAAAATCAGAGCCTCGCATAATCATCTGTATGAAGAAAGGTGTCGAAATCAGGTAGAAAAATCACATTATACCATAATGTAAAATCTCAGTTAAAAGACAGAGTTGAAGTCCAAAGGTGCTAGAGGGTATAGGGTTGAATTAATATACGTGCCGTGAAAGATAGAAGATGGTAGTTTATTCTGGAAAGGATTCCAGCCTCCTGTTCTCGGATAAAGCACCAACAGTCAAAGCACAGGACAACAAAAGTCCCAGAATACAAGGCATGGTCTGCATGGTACTGAACCGTCTGCATGGTACTGAACCAATGACATAGACTGCTCGGGCTGTGTTACAACTTCTAATGGAGCAACAAATGAAGACCATCATCAAAAATTCTGGAACACTTTCTCAGGACTAGAACCGTTCAAGAATCAGCCATTGTTCGGATTAAGAAGGAATCGTAATATCAAAGTTAGCTTACTTCGTTCCAACACAACCAGACGGGTTACAAAACATGCAGTAATAATAAAAATAGGCACATTTATAAAGCGCAAGGTTACACTCGGCCAGTGTGCCCCCGAGCTGCGGTGCAATTGCAAATATTTCTACACCCGGAAACCTCACCTCTCCTAACTATTTAAGTTGATTTTATATAGAAATAATATTATATGTATGTGCCACCCAAGGATTTGAAGTGATACATTCTGTTCAATTGAAAACAGAATATTGGCTCAAAGAATTAATTGTTCACTTATGACAACTGGATGGTATGAATGTCTAAAGTTTGACTTCCAGTACGCCTTCCATTCTTTTGAGGTGAATACAGTGAGCTTTGGTTACAGTGTGTATTAGTAACAATTGTGATTTTCAATGCTTGGAAAAGGCAACTGTAGAATTACGGTACAAAATAAAATAACTTTCAACTTTAACAATGTAAATTGTTGTGAATCAGTAACTTTATAGCACACATCTATTTCACTTCAGTTAAAATTAATTATGTTAACACAAAACTAATATGTATGTACAGTTGATCGCCACTGATATTGCTTCAAAATAACAACGTCTAGCCTACAATACAAACAATGCTCTATAGAAATTGAATTGATAGGCTTAAAGAATATAGTTTTGACTGATAATTTTGGAGTGTGTCATTAGGAAGTTGAAATCAAATGAAGAGAGAACAGATGATTACTAGGGAACACTGAGTATTCAAACACATAGAATTACTGGAGGAGACGAGACGCTGTGCCAGCTACAAAAATAATGTGAATGAATAAGAATTAACTCTTTGTGATTAGCTACATAAAAGGAGGCGTTAGACTTGGAAATTATCGCTAAAAGGATTTAAAGGCACACAATGATATAAAAGAAGATGAGCACTGACTGGGTACAAATTCTATGTAAAATGTACAAAGAGTCCAAAGATTTAAAAACAGTCATCCCCGTAAGGCTATTCTCTGAGACCCTAAGCTTGGCACACCTGGGATCGTGAATGCATGCATTTAAAGTCTAAAGACTTTAAAAACAAGGATTAGCATAGCCAATAGGTCTCGCTTTTGGGAACGTATAAGTATTTAGTTATGCAGCCCAATATCCTTAGTGCAACAACATCAACTGCTGCATGGCTAAACACTTATAAGGTCCCAAAAGCGAGACCTATTGGCTATGCCAATGCTTGTTCAGGGCTTGCCACTGCATACATCTCACTCAAGAACTCTGTAAATGTTTGTTTTGCTGACCAATGTATGTCTGTGCCTGTCAGTTGGGTAGCAGGTTTATGCAGTAAAGAAAATACGCCTGGGGAATTGCATAAAGTTTTTGTTGCCAGCTGTTTTTGCCTATTAATTACAATGCTGTTTCTCCCTTGGGTTTTTGGAAAATGAGAATAAAATGTCTTCCCCCATGACTATGCCAAACCACTGCTGATGACCTCACCGGTCATTTTGGACGGCCTTATCCAAGGCTGGAAAATTAACTATGCCAATATATTCGTTCAGTGGTTTGAATTGGCCATTTATTGCTTTAGCAGCCACACAACTCATACTCAACATAGCTTAAACACATTAACAAAGACAATAGCTCTGACAAAACACTTATAAGGTCCCAAAGGCGAGACCCATTGGCTATGCCAATGCTTGTTGTGTATTGTTTTGAGGTTCAAATCATAAAAATAGCTTTGGCTGGGCAGGGTACCCGACTTCCAGTAGTGATTCAGTGAAAAAAATATTATTGTCTACGGGTGCTCGTGGAAGACAATTTCTATGGACTGGAATCTAGAGAATACTAAAGTGATTCTGGTATTTCACTGACATCTGCTGGTTGATTTCTATCAAGAAAGTTAAATAGACGCAGTTGCCAGAAAAATAAAAAAAGTCCCTCAGCAGAAAGCAATTCTGGTATTTTACTGACATCCACTGGTCATTTTCTATCAAGACAGTTAAATAGAGGCAGTTGAACAAGCAGAAAGCAATTCTGTTTTCTACTGACCTCTACTGGTCATTTTCTATCAGACAGTTAAATAGAGGCAGTTGAACAGAAAAAAAAGTCCCTAAGCGGAAGTATACATGTCCTAGGGCTGATCTCCCGAGCCCACAAAGTACATACACATATAAGTATGTACTAAAGTATATACAAGAGGTCTCGAATGCTCAACCTAAAAAGGATAGTTTTGAAATCGTGTTTTCTTAGGCCTATACTTCCCATTTCATGGTCAGACAGGGCTCTTAAGTACTTCCTTGGCCAATGTGAGTATATTTTTTCAGACCTTATTTTAGTCTTGTCATTCTGGTTCATGTAGTTTGGATTTTACCATTATAATGCAAAACCACAATTTCCACAAAAACTTTAAACAAGCATTTGCAATGCAATAGGTCTCGCATTAGGAAAGTGTGAGCTACTGGTATTATAAATTACAATTTTTTTTAATATGGGCTGGCTTTGAAAATATATAAATTATTAGCACTTATTCACAAAGCCAATAGCTTACACTTTCCTAATGCGAGTCCTATTGGCTATGGCAATGCTTGTTGGTAGCAAGCAAGGACAGTGCTGTTGTGGTGCTGAGTGATGCTGTTGTGGTGCTGAGTGATAATGTGGTTGGGCTGAGTGATGTGGTGGTGTCCCAGAGTGATGTGGTGGTGTCCCAGAATGATGTGGTGGTGTCCCAGAGTGATGTGGTGGTGTCCCAGAGTGATGTGGTGGTGTCCCAGAGTGATGTGGCGGTGTCCCAGAGTGATGTGGGGGTGTCCCAGAGTGATGTGGGGGTGTCCCTGAGTGATGTGGGGGTGCCCCTGAGTGATGTGGGGGTGTCCTAGAGTGATGTGGGGGTGTCCTAGAGTGATGTGGGGGTGTCCTAGAGTGATGTGGGGGTGTCCTAGAGTGATGTGGGGGTGTCCTAGAGTGATGTTGGGGTGTCCCTGAATGATGTGGGGGTGTCCTAGAGTGATGTAGGGGTGTCCTAGAGTGATGTGGGGGTGTCCTAGAGTGATGTGGTGGTGTCCCTGAGTGATGTGGTGGTGTCCCTGAGTGATGTGGTGGTGTCCCTGAGTGATGTGGTGGTGTCCCTGAGTGATGTGGTGGTGTCCCTGAGTGATGTGGTGGTGTTGTGTGGCATTCAGCAGTGTGAGGCGTGCAGCAGTGTGAGGCATGCAGCAGTGTGAGGTGTGCAGCAGTGTGAGGCATGCAGCAGTGTGCAGCGTGCAGCAGTGTGCAGCAGTGTGAGGCGTGCAGCAGTGTGAGGCGTGCAGCAGTGTGAGGCGTGCAGCAGTGTGAGGCGTGCAGCAGTGTGAGGCGTGCAGCAGTGTGAGGCGTGCAGCAGTGTGAGGCGTGCAGCAGTGTGAGGCGTGCAGCAGTGTGAGGCGTGCAGCAGTGTGAGGCGTGCAGCAGTGTGAGGCGTGAAACAGTGTGAGGCGTGCAGCAGTGTGAGTCGTGCAGCAGTATGCAGCATGTAGCAGTGTGAGTAATGCAGCAGTGTGCAGCATGCAGCAGTGTGAGGCGTGCAGCAGTGTGAGGCGTGCAGCAGCGTGAGGCGTGCAGCAGGGTGAGGCGTGCAGCAGAGTGTGGCGTGCAGCAGTGTGTGGCGTGCAGCAGTGTGTGGCGTGCAGCAGTGCGTGGCGTGCAGCAGTGCGTGGCGTGCAGCAGTGCGTGGCGTGCAGCAGTGCGTGGCGTGCAGCAGTGCGTGGCGTGCAGCAGTGCGTGGCGTGCAGCAGTGTGCAGCATGCAGCAGTGTGCAGCATGCAGCAGTGTGAGGCGTGCAGCAGTGTGAGGCGTGCAGCAGTGTGAGGCGTGCAGCAGTGTGAGGCGTACAGCAGTGTGAGGCGTGCGGCAGTGTGAGGCGTGCGGCAGTGTGTGGCGTGCAGCAGTGTGAGGCGTGCGGCAGTGTGAGGCGTGCGGCAGTGTGAGGCGTGCGGCAGTGTGAGGCGTGCGGCAGTGTGAGGCGTGCGGCAGTGTGAGGCGTGCGGCAGTGTGTGGCGTGCGGCAGTGTGTGGCATGCAGCAGTGTGTGGCGTGCAGCAGTGTGTGGCGTGCAGCAGTGTGTGGCGTGCAGCAGTGTGTGGCGTGCAGCAGTGTGTGGCGTGCAGCAGTGTGTGGCGTGCAGCAGTGTGTGGCGTGCAGCAGTGTGTGGCGTGCAGCAGTGTGTGGCGTGCAGCAGTGTGTGGCGTGCAGCAGTGTTTGGCGTGCAGCAGTGTGCAGCAGTGTGCAGCATGCAGCAGTGTGAGGCGTGCAGCAGTGTGAGGCGTGCGGAAGTGTGCAGCATGCAGCAGTGTGAGGCGTGCAGCAGTGTGTGGCGTGCAGCAGTGTGTGGCGTGCAGCAGTGTGAGGCGTGCAGCAGTGTGAGGCGTGCAGCAGTGTGAGGCGTGCAGCAGTGTGAGGCGTGCAGCAGTGTGAGGCGTGCAGCAGTGTGAGGTGTGCAGCAGTGTGAGGCGTGCGGCAGTGTGAGGCGTGCGGCAGTGTGTGGCGTGCGGCAGTGTGTGGCATGCAGCAGTGTGTGGCATGCAGCAGTGTGTGGCATGCAGCAGTGTGTGGCGTGCAGCAGTGTGTGGCATGCAGCAGTGTGTGGCGTGCAGCAGTGTGTGGAGTGCAGCAGTGTGTGGAGTGCAGCAGTGTGTGGAGTGCAGCAGTGTGTGGCGTGCAGCAGTGTGCAGCAGTGTGCAGCATGCAGCAGTGTGAGGCGTGCAGCAGTGTGAGGCGTGCGGAAGTGTGCAGCATGCAGCAGTGTGAGGCGTGCAGCAGTGTGTGGCGTGCAGCAGTGTGGGGCGTGCAGCTGTGTGTGGCGTGCAGCTGTGTGTGGCGTGCAGCTGTGTGTGGGGTGCAGCTGTGTGCAGCATGCAGCAGTGTGAGGCGTGCAGCAGTGTGAGGCGTGCAGCAGTGTGAGGCGTGCAGCAGTGTGAGGCGTGCAGCAGTGTGAGGCGTGCAGCAGTGTGAGGCGTGCAGCAGTGTGAGGCGTGCAGCAGTGTGAGGCGTGCAGCAGTGTGTGGCATGCAGCAGTGTGTGGCGTGCAGCAGTGTGTGGTGTGCAGCAGTGTGTGGCGTGCAGCAGTGTGTGGAGTGCAGCAGTGTGTGGCGTGCAGCAGTGTGTGGCGTGAAGCAGTGTGCAGCATGCAGCAGTGTGAGGCGTGCAGCAGTGTGAGGCGTGCGGAAGTGTGCAGCATGCAGCAGTGTGAGGCGTGCAGCAGTGTGTGGCATGCAGCAGTGTGTGGCGTGCAGCTGTGTGTGGTGTGCAGCTGTATGTGGCGTGCAGCTGTGTGTGGGGTGCAGCTGTGTGCAGCATGCAGCAGTGTGAGGCGTGCAGCAGTGTGAGGCGTGCAGCAGTGTGAGGCGTGCAGCAGTGTGAGGCGTGCAGCAGTGTGAGGCGTGCGGCAGTGTGCAGCATGCAGCAGTGTGAGGCGTGCAGCAGTGTCATGTAGCAGTGTGAGGCGTGCGGCAGTGTGCAGCAGGTTGAGTAGTGCAGCAGTGTGGCGTGCAGCAGTGTGAGGCGTGCAGCAGTGTGAGATGTGCAGCAATGTGAGGCGTGCAGCAGTGTGAGGCGTGCAGCAGTGTAATTGCTTTGATACTAGAGTATGCATGCTCTCGTATCAGTGTGCGCACGCTCTGCTGCGACAGTGTGCGCATTCCATACTCAGGGTGAGTGCGTTTCGGGTTCTTAGTCACAAACAGTATGAATGAATGGTGAAAACAGGAAGAAGGGCAGTCATGCGGGCGTGCGTGTTTTCTAATCAGAAATTGTGAGCGATTGAACCAACGCAATGGTTTGTAAACAACAAGAAAAGTGGACATCAAAGGAAGGGTGGGGGGGGAACGAGCATATGGGGTGCGAGCGATAACGAAAGTTAATTGTTGTAAGACGGGGAGCAGGAAGTGAGGCCGAGCGCGCGCTGGCGAAAGCAGTCTGCTGCTTTCAAGCCCGATGCCAGATGCCAGCTTCGCGCTTGAATGCCTCACATGCACTGGCCATAAACCGCATTCCAAAGGTCTTTGGGAGAATTTTCTGGTGCCCCTTACTAAGTCTCCCGCATAGCGATTGCTTACGCGATAGCTAGGCGAGACCTAAAAATCGAGGACAGAGTGATCGACTAATTCATGGCTTAGGACACCTTGAGATTTCTGTTGACTGCTGTTCTCCTGTTTTGAAGGTCAAATGTTTCTTCACCTAAGCATTTACAGAGTTAGAAGCATGTATAATGCTGCTGACTGGAAAAAGAGGTGAGACGAAAGTCACTCATTTCATTTGGGGATATCAGACAATTTCAAACGTAATACTGAAGACAGATTGAACAATCTCACCTTCACCTGGGTGGACTTCTCAATAAACATTCGGGGAGGTATTTTGTCGCACACCCAAAACTGCCCTGGAACTGTTCTTCCAAGCAGTTCCACGAAACATCGTTGGCAGCCGCAAGATATTTATTACTCCAACTTGATGACACCTGAACTGCTTTTCATTAGTGCGAGCTGCGCGCGAACAAGTTCTGACTTTTCCTTAGTTGGGCACGAGACTCGGGCGAGAGCAAAGGCCTACAAGAGCGACGGAAGTGGCGCGAGGGTGAGGAAGCAAAACCCCACCGAATGTTAATCATAGTGCTAATTTCTCCATGTGAGGCTAATGAATTAAAATATTGCCCTTCTCAATTAATCCACCAAAGATCATAAAACGAGACTTGCAGTACGTGCCACATCAATCAAAAGAATAAACTGGAGCAACACCACTTTTTCGGATGTAAAGTAATTTTAACTCTAACAGTATTCGTCTAAAAGTACTCAGGTAAGATAAAAGAATACATGTAGCAATTGGTTGTTTTCCCTCAGGGGAATGAGTACGGCTGAGGCACGCTTGTCTCAAAGGCGCCATCTTTGGGTGAGACTGTTGAAGACCATGAAACCCTGGTTTGGTGAGACCAGAGAGGCACAGAAGGGCATTTACTCATCCACAACGGGGGCCGAAGAAAGAGGACAGGGAAAGAAAAGTGAAAAATGTGAGAAAAAAAAAAGAAAAGCTGAAATGTCCATAAAGCTAACAGCCGAAGCATAGCAATGAGGCTTCAAACTATTCAAACATACGCAACAGAGCAGAAAAGGACTGTTGGTGCCTGTAGGGGGTAAATGCTCCATATTTCCCTTGGCAGCAGACCAAGCCAAAAAAAACAGTCTGGACTGTTCCCATGAGGCACAAGGTCAAGGCTGATTTGCATATGGCTGGGTCTAAACTCGGGTGGCATGGTGAGCAAAAGAACGATGGATTTAACACAGATCGATTGACTGGGGGTGAATGTATGATTTATTCAGCATTGCGTCCATCATTTGTTTGCGTAGCACTTTTCACTATAAATAGGATGGGTATGCCCAGACGTGGGTCCCTTGCTCACTGTGCCACTTGGATTCTATTGCAGGACCGGAGGCTTCAGATTATGCTTCTCTATCTTTAATGAAGCTCACAGCAGCCAATGAAAACGCTTGCTTTTCATTAAAAACGTTAAACAACTACACATCCCATGATGACTAGCCCCAAGGCACGCCCCCCAAGTCCATAAGAGGCCTCTGCCTGCCGCCATCTTCCTCTTTCTTTGCTGCTCACAGCAAGAGCTAAGTGCACTTTGTTACCTCCCTCTGCTGTTGGCATATATTGCTCATGTTTATGTGATTAATGAGGGGCTAAGATATGTTAAAGTGATTAACGAGTGGTTATAATTGCCCGCTATAACATACAATTGTTAATGCGTATGTTGGTCTATCGAGTTTACCTGCTTGTGGGGTGACTGGGACTTCAGGGAGTGTGTTGTGCTTGTTCGCTAGCGTCGCGGCGCCTAGCGACTCTAGAATCATTCCTCTGTGGCGTCAAACTCGCCTAGTGGCGTGCGGTAGCGACGGTCGTTGACCGGGGGCAGACGGGCACCGAAATATACACTTGGAGCCTTCTCCCGGCTGATTTCCCCGTAGGCGCGTCTCGCGCATGCGCATTGGCGTCCCTCATAGGCCAATGACGCGAGTAGGGTCCGGGTGGCTCTCGGCCGCGACGTGCATCCAAACGCGCTGAATTTGGGCTCCTTTTTAGTAGGATTTCAGTCGCGTTTGGGCTGCATGTCGCGGCGCGAATCCCAAACTGACAGTCATAGCGTTTTCTGCAGGAGAGGAGTTGGCATAACGGCTAGGGCGCTCGACCTCGGACCTGGGGATCTGGGTTCGAGTCTCGATAACGACGCCAAAATGTGTGTCTGCATAAAATGAAATGCATTCAGGTACTGGAAGTGAAAGAATTGCATTTTACGATACTCCTCGGCCTGGAAGAACTGGATGGATTGGTGCATGGAACGACATCTGGATCCCGAGTGGGCAGAATTATCCCACGTGCTGAATTTCTTAACGGATAAGGCTTCCGAGGGTTTGGCCTACAGGTCGGTCAATAATTTTAGGTCAGCCATCTCAGCAGGCCATGCTCAGCTGGATGGAAAACCAATAGGTATGCATCCAGTGGTGTGCAAATTGCTTAAAGGAATAAGGGTGGCTAACCCACCGAAACCCAAATACACTGGGTTGTGGGACGTGTCTTTGGTTTTAGAACTTTTTAACAAATGGCCGATTAACTCACTTTTATCCAGAAAGCAGTTGTCAGCTAAGTTGGCCATGTTACTCTGCCTATCGGCGTGCAGGAGGTCATCGGACGTGCGAGCGCTGGAGCTTACAGGTAGAGTATTTACTCTGGAAGGAGTTTCTTTTTCCATTTCAGGACGCACCAAGACATTATCTCGTCATATTTCGTATAATGCTTTTCAAGAGAATGATAAGTTATGTGTTGTAAAATGTTTGAAAACCTATGAGGAATGTACAGCGGCTTATAGACCGCAGGGCTGTTATCAGTTGTTGATTGCCATACAAAAACCTTTGAAAGCGGTGGCAGCAGCCACCATTGCCAGATGGCTTCGTTATGTCATGAAAGAAGCCGGGGTGGATATCACCATTTTTGGGGCTCATTCAGTTAGAGGAGCCATGGCGTCTAAGTCATTTATGTTAGGTTCTAGCATACAAGATATCATGCGTAGTGCAGATTGGTCGTCAGAATCGACCTTCAAAACTTACTATTATAAGCCGGTGGGGGATATTACCTCTGTTGTTTTTAATAAGCGTTAAACAAGCATAATCTGAAGCCTCCGGTCCTGCAATAGAATCACAAATTTGCTAGCATTCGCGACAAGAATTTGCAATTCTATTAAGGACACGGAGGCGAGGATTATCCCACCCGGCATGTTATGTATAAATGCTTGCCCACCCAGTGGTTATGGTGGTTACGGTCTCATATCCTTTATTGCAGGCTCAGATAAGAAGGGTGACTGATCGTCGACGACTGCAAGGATAATACTCCAGGAAAAGTTGTTTCTTCCACGTTGGAGGAGTTACCAAGTTCTCCAAGTTGTGTTTGGAGCTGTTCGCCTAAAGAAAGAGGAAGATGGCGGCAGGCAGAGGCCTCTTATGGACTTGGGGGGCGTGCCTTGGGGCTAGTCATCATGGGATGTGTAGTTGTTTAACGTTTTTAATGAAAAGCAAGCGTTTTCATTGGCTGCTGTGAGCTTCATTAAAGATAGAGAAGCATAATCCTCGCCTCCGTGTCCTTAATAGAATTGCAAATTCTTGTCGCGAATGCTAGCAAATTTGTGATTCAAGCTAGCCTGGCTGATGAAGAGTAATACCCAGAAACCAGTCCCAGGATGATAGTTTTCGGTCCAGGGAGTACCTGGCTTGGCAGTTCGGACTGGACTGTTCAAATGAGGCACATGGCCAAGACTGATTTGCATATGGCTGTGTCTAAACTGTGGTGGCATGGTGAGCAAAAGAATGATGGATTTAACCCAGATCTCTTGACTGGGGCTGAATGTATGATTTATTAAACATTACATCCATCATTTGTTTGCGTAGCAGCCCCTGCCAGATGGCGGGGCACAAAAGAGACTAACAAGGTAGCGAGTTGGGGCTTAACTCTGGGGAAAGGCTACCTCCCTACACGCAAAGGGGTGTGGTACACAACAAAGAACAATCTACGAGCTGTCAGGGTGATTTACAACCCTAGGAGATGCAAATGAGCAAAAGGCAAACCAGTGATTTATGGCCAGCTGATGATTTATGGCTGATGATGCTCCTGCAGAATCATTTTTGACAACGATATGATGGCAGATTGTGACAGAATGATTTATGACCTACCTGTGATTTATGACCCGTGATTTATGGCTGCTTATTTATGATGATCAGGTAAACTGATTTATGACAACAAAAGAATGACCGATTGCGGCAGAATGATTTATGACCCATGATGTCCAACTGACAATGTATGACAATCAATTTGTAATGATGTGTGACAATGGTTTATGACTCCGGCCCCAAGGTATCCGGCCATACGTGTATGGCGTATGTAAAAAGTAATAAAACTGCGCCGAACAACGACCGCCAAATACGACAAGTGTTGGCTGTGTTTACTAATGCAGATGCACAAGTGTGGTACGGTTCCTGGAATGGGCACAATGTGGCCGTTATGTGGCGTGTTGAATTTTAAACGACCTTAAAATTCCCTGGCATATGATACAACTCTGTAGAAGCTGTACTCGTTCCTCTACAATACTCTCGCATCTGTTTCCCAAAAGCGAGGCTTCTCAGAATATAAAACTGTTGTGCTCACGTCCGGTTCTCGAACTATCCCCAGCTCACATAGCGTGTATTCATCTTAAAAGAATTAACTGGCAGTCCTGGGCAGGATTTTAGTTAGAGAGAATCGCAGTACTGTTTGACCGAACTGGTACATTGGGTAGTGTCTAGCATGTTGTAGCTTGTTTACATCTGCTCGATAACTTAAAGTGAAACTTGTGATATTAAAAAGGGTGCTATGTATGGTGGGCTCCATCTCCCTTTCTCTGCTACATGTACGCCCCCTACAGTTCCAATACGACCTACATGCGTTGGAAAACTAGCATACATTTTCAAACAAGAGCACGTATCTCCCGTCCCGATAAAGCATATATCCAAATTGACAGCATGTGCAATCACATAATATTGCAAAGAAGTGTAGAGCTTATCAGAACCATTTCCTTGCTACACACTGACAACATATGAAAGAGTGCACGAGCATTAGCTGCGTTTCTTTTATTCCCCATATCCTAATCTCACCTCCACTCCGGATATGTTGCTGCACAGTTCGACTTCGGTCCCTACTCCCTTTACTGTTTACTTCCGGTGCTTCCAGAGGTCACTTCCTCTTTGTGCGGACGTGCGTTTGAAACTCTTTTGCTCTGGATGCAGCGCGAGAGGAGACATGCGGGTGAGTCCTAATCTCTCTCGAAAGAGAGAAATGGCAGATCACGGCTAAAAGGTGCCTTTCCTCTTGCTGCGCATAAGAACCCACGCAAAGTGCAGCGGCCACCAGCCTCCTTGCGGAATACGCGTTGAACTAGGCGTTTCAGGCGTAGGTTGGCCAGATGGCACAATTTCCCGTTTCTGGACTTTGCTTTTTAAAGATCATTCACTATTTCTAAATCCTCGATCATTCACTATTTCTAAATCCTCGGCGCGTTAATCTAATCTGTTCAATTAAAATAAACGTAGATTACGTCTCCCAGGTTGCAGTAATATGTAAGCCTGGTCCAGGTATGTGAATGTGTTCCCTGGTGGCAAGGGGTTATCAGGGCACCAAACCACCACTTTCCCCTATCCAGTCAGCTGTTCACTTGCTTCCCATCTACGTCTCGTACTTACCGACACGTATACAATGTTATGGAACAGATAACGAACTCGGCACGCTGTCAGCGTGGTGTTTGGTGCAGTGCCACTGCTGTTGTATCAATGTATCAAAAGTGTGTGAAGATTATGTTTGTGATGCGCGATGAAACTGTTCGACCGTTGAAGTGTCTGGCTTCTCCAGTAGTAAATCTGTGATTAATTATGGGTTTGCAGCGTATGATTTATCAGTAGTTGTAATCAATATAGCGAATGTAACCACCAATCTCAATGATTATATTCAACTTGATGTTATTTTCTTTGAAGCACAGTCAACTCCATATTTGCCACCATATAGTGGAAAGCTTGTGCCATAAAGAGTCGCCTTTAACATGCTTTCGTAAGGATAAGTTAATGTCTTCTAGAAGCTATTGTTAACTTAAACTAAACAGTCGTAAGGTGGTTTGAATCATTAATTGTATTCATTCTATCGCTGATTACATTACGAGTGATCTTTGGTAATACCCGCCTAGCAATAAAACTGTAGACACAATAAAGGTTCTATGTTTTAGGCTACCAGTAAAAAGGGCCGTTAAAAAAGAACAGAAAGTCGTTCTACAACTCATAAGACCTTAATTGTGTTATAATGCTGTCCTGGCATACTGTCGCCTGTAAAACGGCTACAGTTATTTCTAAGAAATCCCTGTTGTTGAAGAACTGCTGGTTTTTATTCGTAGTTGAATTATAATTATAATGAACCCCCGTTTTGTTGTAAGCAATAGCAATTTGAGCTGTTGCTAACTCTTTAGGCATTATTTTCATTCAACTTCTCAGATGATAAAATAATTGACATAATATGCCATTCTAAAACCTCAAGTTTTCCAGGCCTTACCAGGACGTTCTGTATATTAGAGATTCTCTTCTTATGGGGCATGTGTATTGTCATTTACTGCCCTATTAGTTCCCATCTCTTGGCCTGGCTGTTTGATGATCCCAATATATCAGAATGGATCTTGGAAAATGGCATAGAATTATTGTTAATAGCGTTACAAGACCAGTCAGTGATGATGTTGGCGCAACTTGATAGTGTAGATATAAGCCCCCCTTCTACAATGTGTTCTTGGAATTATAGTGTCATTGATAATGCCTTTGCATTAGTATAGATCATGGATCGATGTGTATGCTGAAAGCGCCACAAACTATGTGAATCATTTATTGATCTTTCTAGCCCTCTAGAGCATGTAGATCATTCTTCGATCTGGGCTAAGCTGTGTAATTGGGGCATACTTTATGGAATTTCAAAAATATTAGTAAAATTACATTCACAAACGTGGATCTGGGCACTTGATGGTTCAACAAATGGATACGTTTGAGAAATTAACAAAGTTACGGGCCTTAAGCAGAAATGTATTCTAGCACCCCTGTTCCTTTCTTTATACATGATTGGTTTTGGTAAAAAACGTTGTTTTGGCCTTATAAAAGAACTTCTAGATGTCTCCTCGCTAATGTCAAGTAATGAGTGTCGTCCCTTTACGGGCTTATCTGTGCCAATGTTATGCCCTTGCAATTTATCAAATATACTTCAGTTTTGCCTGGCGAGGAACTGCTGCCTAATTGTTTAGAATGTTGCTAAATAAATAATGTGGCATTTTCCTGTACGACTTTCACTGGGAATGATTGATATTTCATATGCTGGAAAGAAAATAGTGCTGTGCATAGAAAAATGACACCTGTAACTAAATACGAGACTGAGAACAACAAATTACCTAGTGTAAATTAGTAATAGAAGGGCGGAAAGTTTTATTGTTTGGGCTAGGGAAAGAAGGGCTTAGCAGTCTGTCCTCATTAAGGGGCCTATTAGGATGGTGGGCAGACCCCCCTCCCCTCCCCCACTCGGCGGTAGCCACCTCTTACCCGACTGGGGCGATCTACCATCCATACCTGAAAGACCCCCGCCATATTGATGTGGCTAGGGGGTCTGCGGCGAACAGAAAAACCGCCCGCTGCTTTTCCGCCTCTTGACTCGTCAACCGGGCGGAAAAGGGGGATGATATGGTGGCGGTGTCTGCAAGACACCGCCATCCATATCATGATGCAGGCGGAGAGCAGCCTTTCGTTGCCGCCATGGAAAGGCATGCGGTTTTTGCTGTTGGGGGCCCGTTGCGGGGCCCCCAGGTTGGTGGGGGGTGCACATGGAGAGAACCTATGGTACCATCTGCATTTGAATGCACAAGGTGGCAGGCACCACGCGGTGCCTGTCACGTTGTGCATGCAAATGCACAACATGCATTTTTTACATGGCGGCGGGTGCTGCTTACAGCACCGCCCGCCGCAATATAAAATATGCGGGATGCGCCCGCCAGTGTGGCGGGCACATCCTAATTTGAATGGCTGGACCGCAGCTACATGGGCTGTCGGTCTCGTGCTACGATGCGGTAAAAGGTCCCTATGAGTTGATGAGATACTTTTTGAAAAGCTAATGATGCTAGATTATTGTGAGTTGGGATATTCCAGATATTTATGCCAAGTGAAGAAGGTTTACTCTCTGATTTACTCCTTTTTCCACTGCTGATTTAGAGCCTGACTTTGCCTAGACCCCTTGTATTAGCTGTCTTAGGTGGTTAGGTATTTACCCACTGTGATTGTTCTTGCTTCTATGTAGGTCCCATGAGTCCGCATGTGATTTCCTTGAGCTTTTTACTTTATCATTGCTTATTCTTCTATCATTTGTTATATTCATGTGGCATTTATTTAAAATAAAACGTAACGCTCATGAATAACTTTGGTCACACTTTTGGTCCTGTGTATCCTTTCTGTTTTTTTTATCTTTCAAACAGTGATTTTACTACTAACATTCTATGACAAAATAAGTAAGCAATAACTTTACCTTTCTCTTACAGGAATAATGCTAAAGGATTGCAGACCCGCTGCTGTTTTTCAGAAGAATCTTCTAGTTTGAGTACATTTCCAAAATGGTATTTTTCACTTGCAATGCCTGCGGGGAATCCTTGAAGAAAGTGCAAGTGGAAAAACACTTACATGTATGCCGTAGCAGTTCATGCCTTTCTTGTATTGATTGTGGCAAAGACTTTTGGTAAGTTCTTACTGTGTTCTTACTTGGTTTAAAATGAATGTGGGTAGAGTGCCAGTCAACTTGATCTAGACCACCAGGATCCAAAGCTCAGTGCCATTTTTTCTTTCTTAAAAATTATTTATAGGTGGAGTAAGCTGTTTATGGCATTCCTGCTCTCGTTCAACATGAGTCCCTCCTTGAGAGACATAGCTCCAAGTATGATTGTAAATTAAACTTTTCCTCTACAGCAGAAAATGATGTAAAGATAGATCTGTCCTATGCTGACCTGAAGAAGGAAAACATCTCCAGCCAAAAAAACACGACAAACATCTGTTAAAATCCTAAATTCTGTGACACCCGGAGACCCAGCATTATATACTATTGAAATATTCGATGCTACAAGCACTTTTCTGCTGTTTTACTAGATTTGCCTGCATTTTAATTTATTGTGATTGTTTAAGGGCTCCAAATTGCTTTCATTTACGACTGTCTCTGTCATTTTCAAACTGCTACTTTAAATGTGATTGTTTAAAATAATTTAAATATGAAGGTAATGCGTATTCAAAACCTGCTTTAAAGTTGATCTAGATGATAGAGCTCATCATTGATGCTCAGAGCTGTTGTTGCCCACTGTTCTAAACAGCACAGCTCTGACGGATTAGAGACCCCCCCCACTCCCCCCTGTATTTTTTTCTTTTAATTATAAGAAGGACTACTCGGTGAACAGTTAAATGTAGCAGTTCGACCTCTTTTCATGGGTATTATTCTGCGCTATTTTCTTGGCTGCTAGTTTTCAGATTATAGTTTCTTATAATTCTGTAACTTCTGTATTTATTTTCTTTTTCCAGGGGTGATGATTATAAACATCATTTGAAATGTATAAGCGAAGATCAGAAATATGGTGGTAAGGGCTTCGAAGCGAAAGCGAACAAAGGGGAGGTGAAACAGCTGCAGTGGATTCAGGTGATATAGCATGGTTCATAACAATAATACTAATTGCGATATCCTTATAACTAGCAGGCCATATATTTGCACATTCTAACAATGAACTTGAAACTCGTTGACGAAGGGGAAGTTGTGACATAATCGATTCCTGAACCCTACTACACTACAATCCCGCAAAATTATTGTTATCCTGGACTTCAGGTCTAAATTGGACTTGCTGTGTTTTCCTAGCTTCATGTCCATGACATTAGATCTCTGTCCATTAGACCGATATTTATTTCGCCTTTATACTAGCCTGTGTGCAGCTTCAGAATCAAAACTGATGCAAGGCTGCAGTGGAGCACTCCGGAAACTACAGTTTTCTAGGTGATGCCTCACTAACAATGTGTAATACATTTGGAATACATAACTTTTCTACACATGTTATCTCTTCATGTGTAAACTAATATTACTTTAACTTTCTACATGACCTCACCAGGTGTTTTTTTCTCAGAAGTATATTCCTTATGAGAGTTCCGATATGCCTGAGGACAATTTTCACTTTTGTTGTAACTGTTCAGTATAAGACTCATGTTTGCTTTTCGACTGACTGCAGTACCTTTTCTGTGTGCAAATGGAAGGTTTGCATTGATGCTTCTGCTCCTGTACTTGTAAACGTTATTTTCTTAGTGAAGTTTTCACAGCTTCTATCCTCTGTTACTAAAGGCTGGTAAAATCCTTGACTACACGAAAAATGAATATTGTGATTGTGCAAAGGGTTATCAATTTTGGCTATCTCCTGTTCCGTACAGTTTTAACTGCTGAATTGGGCCATACTTGTTATTGATTGGAGCATGCAAAGTAAAAAAAAAATTCGGGCAAACAGACGGGAGGAGAGTGTGAGCTCTCATTAATTTGAGTTCTATTTCATAGTTTTAATGTGCCTGTGTACGATGTTCGGCTATATGTACTTCCTAGGTGTATTTGTTCTATAAATGTTCCAGATGTCCTGTTTTTTTATACCTTATATTTAAAAAGTGAAGAAGCATACAACTATTAAATACTTTGGCGACAGCTCTCAAAATGATATAACTGACCATGTACCCTCCAATGTGGGAAAGACGTTTCATTAAACATGTTTAAACCATTTCTGACACAATATAACCCCGAGACCAGCAATATGTGATGAGCCAAAAGTCCATTTGTATTCTTTGTAGTAGTGTCTGAGTGGGGAGAAGGAGTCACTGATTAACTTGGCAATTATTAACAGCACCATAACTACTATGTCTCACTTGCTGGAGGCGGTGATGATAAAAACGAAGGAAAGTGGCCGAAGTGCACTTCACATGCTTTAAATACATTCTTAATTATACGTTTCCTTTTTAAAATATGTTGTGAATTGCATTTTTGCAACCACTGAACTAACAGTTTGTTGTTTTATTTTGTAGAAAGTCCATGAAGTCATGAAAAATCCTAACATTAGTCCAAAGCTGAGGGACATTTTAAAACAAATGAGTACATATGACAATATTCCTAGGAAGAGAGCAAAATTTCAGGTATGCAACCTCATTATTGTACTTAATGCTTGTTACTTTCATGATTATTTTCAAATGCAGCAAAGCAAATTAAAAGAATATTGGGCTTAAGTGCATGATGTAGTGGCCCATCAATCTCTCTCGCCCTATCCATCTCCTCCAAACCCTTCTGTGGTGGGAACTCAATACCTTCTAAGAAAGATGATCAAGGTAGTTGTGACAATGTTAAAAACGCTGCCTGGGGAAAATGTCCAGAAAATATTGGGGTATTGAGAAATGGGCAACAGCATTTCGCAGAATGCCCTGTTGGAGAAGCGGGAATGAGCAAATGGCTTAGGCTTATCAGTAGGCTGTATACATTGGTTGTGGGATGTCAACCTGCACGTTATCCCAGATGGCTGGATTTGCCTGAATTCCTCTGGTCTTGAGGTACCTACAGTTGCCTTACTCTTTCCCTGGCTGTTGAACAATGTATTCTATCTAACCTGAAGAGAAAGCCTATTTGCTGATCCTTTTTTTGGATCCCGTCATTTCCCAAACGTTACTGTAAATAACCTACTAGAAACACGTGTTTTCAACACTGTATTTACATTCATAACTTTGAGCAATTGTAACTCGTTGTTAGACCTGGCATCTTTGGCGTGATTTCCCCAGACTTTTTTTTGCCTCTGCCTCCTGTATTTTTGACGCTGTGCTGGATTTAGTTTTTGCTGGTTTAGATGCTTTGGGCACTTTGCCACTGCTGATCAGTGTCAAAGTGCAAGTGCTCCCTGAGCTAATTGTAATTGTGATTGGTTAACCATGATTGGCATATTTGTATTACCAGGAAGTCCCTAGTAAAGTGCACTGAATGTGCCAGGGCAGGTGATTGAAATGCTACTAGTGGGCCTGCAGCACTGATTGTGCCACCCACATGAGTAGCCCTAAAATGGTGTCTCAGGGATGCCACCGCAGTGCCTGGGTGCAGTTGCTAACTGCCATGCTGCCCTGGCCAGTGTCCACACTGGCCAGCCCTGGCCAATGTCCACACTGGCCAATGTCCACACTGGCCAGGCCTAAACCTTCCCTTTCTGTACACATTGGACACTCCTATAGAAGGCCCTAGGTACCCCCCTGGGCAGGATGCAGCGTATATGAAAGGTATAGCATGTACTGGTGTGTGTGACATGCTCTGGTAGTGAATTACAGCCATTTTAGTTTTTCACTATTGAGAGGGCTATCTTGCCCATAGGCTATAATGGGGAATGCTGAGTATAATGTTTACCTGCATATCTTCCCATAGGAGCAAGATAAAAAATTAAAGTCTGGTATCCCAGAATTTCATAACCCATCTTTTAGGAAGGATGGTTTTTAAATCATGTGTTTGAGAACATCACTTTTAGAAAGTGGTTGTTCTCCAGTCTAACCTTTCTGTGTGCCTTGGCCTGTTTGTGAATTGACTGTCTGGTTTGTGAGTAACAGGGGCTGGGGAGCCCCCAGGAGGGTGGATGAGTCAGCCCTAGGCTGAATGACTGCATCTGCTCTTGAGTGGTGGGAGAGGTTAGCACCTGGGCCTGAATAGGGATGTGCCTGCCTTCACAATGCTGGCTCCACCTCCTGCTGGGCGGCTACGACCCTTCCCCTCTCTTTGAAAGGAGAGAAGACAGAAAAACAAAGTGCTCAGGAACTGACCTGAACTGGTTCTGACGAAGCCAAGGCCTCTCTGCCTCTAGACAACAAAGGAAAAACTCGTATAAAAAGGGCTACCCAGACTACAGAAAATTAGATCATCCAGGAATCAAGAAGGAACCTCTGCTAAGGAGAAAGCTGAAAGACTGAAGAGGAAGGACTGTCCTGCTGTGTGCTTGTGGACTGGCCTACTGTTGCTTTGCAGCCAAGGAGAGGGGGAGGTCTTTGCTGCATGCTGTGTCCCCTTGCTTGAAGAGATCTCCAAGGGCCTGAGGAGAGCTGGCCTCCTGTTAAGAAGTCCCAGGAACAAAAGGACTTCACCCCCAGCTTCCCACATGAACTCTGCTGAGTGAGTTCTGCCCTTCCTAGAGTGCTTGATCCAATTGTGGGGTCTCTGGAAGTTGTTGCCTGCTGTTTGGGAATCTGGACAGCGAGAAAAGAAGGCTATCTGAAATTTTCACGCATCGCTCGCTTGAGGAACGCATCCCCTACAGTGGGAGGAAATTCCCGCCGCCGCGAAGATCGGGATCGTCGCAGCGCCTATTGCCACTGAAAGAACCGATGCATCGTTCGCTTGCCGAACGCATCGCCCCAGTGCGGGAAGTTTCCTGTTGCTGCGAGTATCGTCGCAGAGCCTGTCATCGCTGGGTGAGATCGGCAGACCGCATCACATCGCTGCGAACATCGTCGCAGAGCTATCGTATTGAGGGGCCGCGAGAGGAAAAGATCGACGCTGCGCCGCACATCGGTGCAGCACCTGAGATCATCGCCATCCCGAAGATTGTCACATCATGCCTGTGCGAGACGCTTCCTATCGAACCTGCGCACCGGAATCCATACAAGGTAACGCATCCCTCCCCATACAGACCGGGTTAGTCGCAACACGCTCGCTGCGTCCAGCTGGGCTGTCGTATCGTTTCCCCAGGGTCTCAGGTGTGATGCATCGCTTGTTTTTGAACGCTGCAGCTTCCATTTGGAACTTTTGTCACATCTACAGGTACTTTGGGGCTAAACGTGATGCATCTGTGGATTATTTTGACGCAAACTCTAGAACTCTTTAAAATTCATATTCTTGAACTGTGTATGTTGGATTTTTGTCGTTTTGATCTTGTGTAGTTTAGATAAAGATACTTTATTTTTCTAAACTGGTGTGGATTCCATTTGTGGTGTTTTCACTGTGTTACTGTGAGTGTTGGTAAAAATACTTTACACATTGCCTTTGATAAGCCTGTCTGCTTGTGTCAAGCTACCAAGGGGGTGAGCAAGGATTATCTAAAGAGTTTAACCCCCTTTACCCTGACTAGAAGCAAGGGTCCCTATTTGACCATTGGTACCTACCTGTGCCAACTTAAGACCCCCAGATCTAACATTGGTGGTCAGCGGTGAGGATTTGAACTTGTATTTGTACTTGACCCACAGTAATTGGTGTACATCACTAGTTTAGTGCAGAGCACTATGCAACCACATACCGTGTTTGGATTTTTGGTTCTATTTTTGATTAACTCTTCAAAGCATCATGTATCAGAAGGCAGCAAGTGCGCCAGCAAGCAGAATTGGAGTTTTGCATTCAGGATCTGTATTTATACAAAGTTGAACAGCTCAAACAATTCTGCAAAGTTCTTGGTTGCCCTGTGAAAACCAGCGCTAGAAAGGAGGAGCTGTAGAAAATCTTGAAGGCCTGGTGGGAGGCCCAAGAGGGAAATGATGCAAGTGGAAGGGAAGGGTTTCAACCCCAAGATTTGCCTGTGAGCAACCCAGGCTCAAGGCCTGGCAGCACTCATTCCAGTAGGGGGTTCACTCCAGAAGAGTGAGAGGAGAACCAAAGAGTGAGAAACCATGAATTGGAAATCATGAGGATGAAAATGAAGCAATTGGAAGTAGAGAAAGAAAAGGCGGCAGAGGAGAGCAAGAATGCTCGTGCCTTGGAGGAAAATAAATTGCTTTTGGCTCATGAGTTGAGCATGAGAGAACTGGACATCAAGGCTGAGCAGGTGGAGTCCGGTTCAAATGGTGGCAGCGCACAGCCAGTGCAGGGGGGGTAAAGTATATATTCCCAAGGATTTGGTACAGAATTACTGAGGAGTGAGGATATCTATGCCTGGTTTACCTCGTATGAGATTGTTCTGGTGTGCCTGAACAGCATTGGGGGGCGGGCCTGTGGAAACATTTTGAAGCTTCTGGAAGGAATGCTCTAGAGCCCTTAGAATTAGCAGGTGCCATGACCTACCCCAATATGAAGGAGGCCCTATTACTCAGGTATGGACTTACTCCAGAGCAGTATAGACTGCAGTTTAGGAACTCCAAGAAGAAAGAGTCTGAGACTTGGATGGAGAGTGTGAATCTAAACTCATGTGCACTGGAAGGTTGGATGAAGGGCAGCAAAGTAACTGATTATTAGGGGTTCTTGCATTTAATTAGTTGGGAGCACTTGAGTAGTCATTGTGTTCCAGAGCTGCGCCAGCATCTTTTAGACAGCAAGCTGGCAGACCCCATTAAGCTTGCTAAGGAGGCAGACCGCTGGACCAGTACCAGGGTCCACAGAGGAATTGTGGGTACCACAGCCAAAGGTGGGCAGGGTCCCCAGCAGAAGAGTGGGGGGGGGACAAGCATAACCAAAAGGAGTTCTCTCAAGGGCCCCAAAACCGTTACCAGGGAAAGGAGTCCCGAACCCCTGACCTAGACAATCCTGGCCCCCTAGGGGCAGGCAGGACACCAGGGGTCCCCCTACCTGCTATCACTGCAATGAGGTGGGGCATGTTGCCCCTAAATGCCCCAAGAAACCTCCAGCACCCACTGGTGCTCCAACAACGGGTTTAGTGAGTGTAGCTTTGGGAGAGGATTTAATTTTTAGTGAAGGGATGGGACCAGCAGTAATGACCCTTGTCTCCTTAGGAGACCAAGAGATGGTCCAGGAAACCTACCTGCCCCCGAATACTAAGAAATATGGGCAGAAGGTGACCATCAATGGGAGGGAGATAGAGGCTCTGAGAGACACAGGAGCCAGTGTGACATCTGTAAGGTGTCAGTGGGTGTCTAAAGAGCAGGTCATTCCCAATGTACTTCACCCAGTAGTTGCAGCTGACAACTCGTGCGCCTCTGCAAAGTGGCGCAGGTTGCATTTGAGTGGAGGGGGGTCTCGGGTCTCTTGAAAGTGGTTGTGAGTCCATCCATGCTGTAGACTGTCTGGTAGGAAATGACCTGGAGAGTTTCCCATGGAAGGAGGTGGAACACCAGGCTCGTATAGAGATGTTGGGTCTGCATGAGTGGGTCTGTGTGACCACTCGGTCTATGGCAGCCAATAGGGGTGATTCAGCAAACATGGAGCCTGAAACAGTGGCCCAGGTACCTGCCAGGAAGAAGAGGGGCAGGGGGGGCGCGGGAAACCCGCCCCCGCCGTTCTCACGGCCCAGGAAGGAGCAGAACCTGAGGGGGATGCACTGGAGCCTACCAGGGAACAGGTGGCCAAACTGGGGGACCTACCTGAGCTGGCCCGTGGCAGTAAGAAGATGGCCCCTCCAGGGAGGAGTTTTGCAAGGCACAGATGGAATGCCCCTCTCTCATTGGTGTGCGGCAGCAGGCTGCAGAACAGGCAGCAGGTGGAGAGTCCAAGGATCATCTCATTTACTGGGAAGATGGGTTACTTTATAGTGAGCCTAAGTTCGCTGAGCCCAGTGCAGCCCGTGTGCTGGTGGTACCCGAGCGCTTCAGGGACTTCCTAATGGGTCTGGCTCATGACATGCCTCTCGAAAGGACATCTGGGGCAAGACAAGACCTTCCAAAGGCTTGTCACCCACTTCTTCTGGCCCCAGAAGAAGCACGTCAGTACATTCTGTAGGACTTGCCAGACATGTCGGGCCAGTGGCAAGAGCGGAGGGAAGTGCAAGGCACCCCTCCAACCCTTTCCTGTGGTGAGCACCCCTTTCGAGCGGATGGTAATCGACATTGTGGGGCCACTGGACCCCAAGACAGCCTTAGGCAATAGGTTCATCCTGGTCTTGGTGGACCATGCCACCCGGTACCCGGAAGCTGTCCATCTCAGGACAATCACAGCCCCCGGGGTGGGCCGTGCATTGATGGGAATCTTTACCTGTGTGGGGTTCCCCAGAGAGGTGGTCTCTGACCGGGGTACCGTCTCCGACCGGGGTACCACCTTCATCTCTAGGTACATGAAGTCTCTGTGGGAGGAGTGTGGGGTAACTTATGAGTTCACCACTCCTTACCACCCTCAAGGAAACGTGTTGGTTGATAGGTTCAAAACTCTAAAAGGTATGATTATGGGCCTGGCGGAGCCCATGAGACAGAAATGGGACGTCTTTTTACCATGCTTGTTGTTTGCCTACAGGGAGGTGCCTCAGAAGTCCTTAGGGTTCAGTCCCTTTGAACTTCAGTATGGCCACCCTGTTAGAGGACCTCTCACTCTGGTGAAGGAGGGGTGGGAGAAATCCTGCGGGAAAACCCCCAGGATGTGTTCAGCTACATGCTGGCCTTCCACAACCAGACATAACGCTTCAGGATGCTCGTTCAGGGGAACCTAGAAGCTAGCCAGGAAGAAATGAAAAGATGGTACGACCAGAATACCACTCTGGTCGAATTTCAACCTGGACAGAAAGTGTGGGTGATGGCGCCAGTGGAGCCTTGCGCGCTCCAAGACAAGTGGACTGGGCCATATGAGGGGGTGGAGTGCAAAAACGAAGTAACCTACCTGGTTAGCTTGCAGACTCCCAGGCAGCCCCTGAGGGTCTTGCATGCGAACCGCCTCAAACCCCACTTTGAGAGGTCTGATGTGACAATGCTCCTGGCTACAGATGCTGGAATGGAAGAGGAAAGTGACCCTCTTCCTGACCACCTGGCAGCCAAGGAACAAGATGGGTCAGTGGATGGTGTGGTCCTCTTGCCCACCCTGACCCCAGAACAGCAGAGGGACTGTCACCAGATGTTGGGTCAGATTGCCTCCCTGTTCTCCCTGACCCCAGGTGTCACCAATTGGTGCGTCCATGATGTGTGGACACTGGAGATAGCCTACCTGTGAAACAGACATTTTACAGGGTAGCTGAAAAGGTCAGGGCCAGCATCGAGGAAGAGGTTTCCAAAATGTTGGCGCTAGGGGTAATTGAGCCCTCCAGCCGCCCCTGGGCTAGCCCAGTGGTCCTAGTACCAAAAGCTGCTGCGCCCGTTGCCACTCCAGAACTCCGGTTTTGTGTGGATTACCGTGGGCTCAATGCGGTCACCAAGACTGACGCACACCCCATCCCCAGAGCTGATGTGCTCGTGGATCGGTTGGGCGCTGCTCAGTACGTTAGACTTAACATCTGGGTACTGGCAGATTGTCTTAACTGAGGGGGCCAAAGAGAGGTCTGCGTTCTCAATGCCCGAGGGGCACGTCCAGTTCCGTGTCATGCCCTTTAGGTTAAAGAACGCGCCTGCCACATTCCAGAGACTGGTCAAACAGGTACAGTCCGGGCTGGAGGAATGCAGCGCCACATGCCTGGATTACATTGCTGTGCTTAGTTCCACATGGGAAGAACACTTGCAATACCTCTGTGAAGTGTTAAAGGCTCTGCAAAGGGCAGGCCTCACTGTCAAGGGCAGTAAATGCCAGATAGGGCAGGGATCGGTGGTGTACTTGGGACACCAGGTAGGGAGCGGACAGGTGGCGCCCCTACAGGCAAAGATTGATTCCATTCTGGCTTGGGACCACCCCGAGACCCAGACAGAGGTGAGAGCCTTTTTGGGTCTCACCGGGTATTACCAACGGTTTGTCAAGGGATATGGCACCATCGTTGCCCCCTTGATAGGGCTGCCTTCAAGGAAGCAGCCCAGGAGAGTGAATTGGACTGACGCCTGTCAAACTGCTTTTGATGCCCTGAAGACTTCCATGTGCACAGCACCTGTGCTCAAGGCACCTGATTTCTCCCGTCAGTTTGTAGTGCAGACAGACGCTTCAGAGCATGGTGTGGGAGTGGTACTCTCGCTGATCAACGACAAGGGCTTGGACCAACCTGTAGCATTCATTAGTAGGAGGCTACTTCCCAGGGACCAGAGGTGGAGTGCAATTGAAAGGGAAGTTTTTCTATAGTCTGGGCTCTGAAGAAGCTGAGGCCCTACCTGTTTGGGACTCACTTCCGGGTTCAGACAGACCACAGGCCCCTCAGATGGTTAATAAAGATGAGGGGTGAGAACCCAAAATTGTTGAGGTGGTCCATCTCCCTACAGGGATTGGACTTTATGATGGAACACCGCCCTGGCACAGAACACGCCAACGCTGATGGTCTGTCCAGGTTTTTCTGCCTTAGCGATGCGAACCCCCAAGAGGGTGGGTAGTTCTCCCCACTTTCAGCTGGAGGGGACGCGTGTTAGACCTGGCATCTTTGGCGTGGTTTCCCCTGACTTTTTTTTGCCTCTGCCTCTAGTATTTTTGACGCTGTGCTGGATTTAGTTTTTGCTGGTTTAGATGCTTTGGGCACTTTACCACTGCTTATCCATGTCGAAGTGCAAGTGCTCCCTGAGTAAATTGTAATTGTGATTGGTTAGCCATGATTGGCATATTTGTATTACCATGAAGATCCTAGTAAAGTGCACTGAATGTGCCAGGGCAGGTGATTCAAATGCTACTAGTGGGCCTGCGTTTTTTTAGAAACAAGGGGAACCCAATCGATAGCTAAGGACCATGGGTATAACTACGTTATAGGAAACAAAGGTGCTTAGGTTATTCAACATAAATACAATACAGTATAGGAACACAATGGAATACTATACGGTTAAGGTTTCCTGACCCAGCCGGGAAAGGAATTTATTTCCAAGACAAATTGTCTAATGTACAATGCAAAATGAAATAACATGACACAAGCCTGTGCCGTACCAAGAAGAAAAAGGAAGAATAGAAGTAGAGTGAAAGGGGTGTTTTCCAGGCAAAGGAAGGGAGCAAGAGCAGGGCACTGTAGACAAATTAAGGATCACTGACAGTGTCACCTGAAGCGGAGCATACACAATTTCATTTGACAATATTGTAAGTGTACCCCCACTTTTGGGTGTCGACGTTTCGATCCCTATTGCTCATTTAATGCATGGGATCATCATCAGGACTTAGAATAAACAAAGCATGCCTGAATGTAATAAAGCCTCTATTTTTCGAGGTAAGAAGCCTCACGTGGGAGGTTTCCTGCACTCCTTGGTTTGTTTGGCGGGAGTTACGATCAACACGCCAAGCAAGGGGTTAAATTAGCACGGAGGTCCTTAATGGGATCCAGTTGCAATTTAGGTTTTTTTGATTGGGAAAACGTGTCCCGTTTTCCGTTTTCGCCGGATAGCCGTACTTTTCCGCTCTATGTGAGGGTAGAGTACGAGGTTTTTAATGTAGGCATCAAATGGCCGTACACGCAGTGCACCCTCGGCGTGGGGCTCAGGGGTCAGTCTGCTGTCAGCAGAGGCGAGTCATTATCCGGACTGACGCCTAAACCCCACGCCGAGGGTGCACTGCGTGTACGGCCACCTCCCACGTGAGGCTTCTTACCTCGAAAAATAGAGGCTTTATTACATTCAGGCATGCTTTGTTTATTCTAAGTCCTGATGATGATCCCATGCATTAAATGAGCAATAGGGATCGAAACGTCGACACCCAAAAGTGGGGGTACACTTACAATATTGTCAAATGAAATTGTGTATGCTCCGCTTCAGGTGACACTGTCAGTGATCCTTAATTTGTCTACAGTGCCCTGCTCTTGCTCCCTTCCTTTGCCTGGAAAACACCCCTTTCACTCTACTTCTATTCTTCCTTTTTCTTCTTGGTACGGCACAGGCTTGTGTCATGTTATTTCATTTTGCATTGTACATTAGACAATTTGTCTTGGAAATAAATTCCTTTCCCGGCTGGGTCAGGAAACCTTAACCGTATAGTATTCCATTGTGTTCCTATACTGTATTGTATTTATGTTGAATAAGCTAAGCACCTTTGTTTCCTATAAACTAGTGGGCCTGCAGCACTGATTCTGCCACCCACATGAGTAGCCCTAAAATGGTGTATCAGGCCTGCCACTGCGGTGCCTGGGTGCAGTTGCTAACTGCCATTCTGCATTGGCCAGGCCTAACCATTCCCTTTCTGTACACATTGGACACCCCTATAGAAGGCCCTAGGTACCCTCCTGGGCAGGGTGCAGT
Source organism: Lissotriton helveticus (assembly GCF_964261635.1). NCBI lineage: Eukaryota > Metazoa > Chordata > Amphibia > Caudata > Salamandridae > Lissotriton > Lissotriton helveticus. The sequence continues at coordinate 328,652,626 of NC_136060.1, read as the reverse complement.
GTATATGAAAGGTATAGAATGTACTGGTGTGTGTGACATGCTCTGGTAGTGAATAACAGGCATTTTCGTTTTTCCCTATTGAGGGCTATCTTGCCCATAGGCTATAATGGGGAATGCTGAGTATAATGTTTACCTGCATATCTTCCCATAGGAGCAAGATAGAAAATTAAAGACTGGTATCCCTGAACTCAGAATTTAATAACACCTCTTTTAGAAAGGATGTTTTTTAAATCCTGTGTTTGAGAACAGCACTTTTAGAAAGTGGCTGTTCTCTTGTCTAACCTTTCTATGTGCCTTGGCCTGTTTGTGAATTGACTGTCTGGTTTGTGAGTGACAGGAACTGGGGAGCCCCCAGGAGGGTGGATGAGTCAGCCCTAGGCTGAATGACTTCATCTGCATCTTGAGTTGTGGGAGGGGATAGCACCTGGGCCTGAATATGGCTGTGCCTGCCTTCCACAATGCTAGCTCCACCTCCTGCTGGGCGGCTGACGACCCTGCCCCTCTCTCTGAAAGGAGAAGAGAAGACAGAAAAACAAAGTGCTCAGGAACTTACCTGAACTGGTTCTGACCAAGCCAATGCCTCTCTGCCTCTAGAGAACAAAGGAAAGACTGGTATAAAAAGGGCTACCCAGACTACAGAAAATTAGATCATGCTGGAATCAAGAAGGAACCTCTGCCAAGGAGAAAGCTGGAAGACTGAAGAGGAAAAACTGTCCTGCTGTGAGCTTGTGGACTGACCTGCAGTTGCTTTGCTGCCAAGGAGATGGGAAGGACTTTGCTGTGTGCTGTGTTCCCTTGCTTGAAGAGATCTCCAAGGGCCTGAGGAGAGCTTGCCTCCTGTTAAGAAGTCCCATGAACAAAAGGACTTCAACCCCAGCTTTCCCCCTGAACTCTGCTGAGTGAGTTCTGCCCTTCCTAGAGTGCTTGATCCAATTTTGGGGCCTCAGGAAGTTGTTGCCTGCTGTTTAGGAAGCTGGACAACGAGAAAAGAAGACAGTCTGAAATTTTGACGCATCGCTTGCTTGCGGAGCGCATCCCTGACAGTGCGAGGAAATTCCCGCCGCCGCGAAGATCGAGATCGTCAAGAACAGACGCATCGTTCCCTTGCGGAACACATCGCCCTGGTGCGGGAAGTTTCCTTTCGCTGCGAGTATCGTCGCAGAGCCTGTCATCGCTCGGTGAGATCGCCGCACCGCTTGCTGGCGGACCGCATAACGTCGCTGCGAACATCGTCGCAGAGCCATCGCATTGAGGTTCGCAAGAGGAGAAGATTGACGCTGCGCCACGCATCGCCGCCGCACCTGAGATCGTCACCATCCCCAAGATCGTCGCATCGTGCCTGTGCGAGACTCTTCCTACCGAACCTTCGCACCGGAATCCATACAAGGTATCTCATCCCTCCCCATACAGACCGGATTCGTCGCAACACACCTGCTGCGTCCAGCGGGGCTGTCGCATTGCCTCCCCAGGGTCTCGGGAGTGACGCATCGCTTGTTTTTCAACGCTGCAGCTTCCATTTGGAACTTTTGTCGCATCTGCAGGTACTTTGGGGCTAAACGTGACGCATCTTTAAATTATTTTGACGCAAACTCTAGAACTCTTTCTAAATCATATTCTTGAACTGTGTATGTTGGATTTTTGTCGTTTTGGTCTTGTGTAGTTTAGATAAAGATACTTTATTTTTCGAAACTGGTGTGGATTCCATTTGTGGTGTTTTCACTGTTTTACTGCGAGTGTTGGTACAAATACTTTACACATTGCCTTTGATAAGCCTGTCTGCTCGTGCCAAGTTACCTAGGGGGTGAGCAGGGATTATCTAAAGAGTGTATCCCCCCTTACCCTGACTAGAAGCAAGGGTCCCTATTTGGACATTGGTACCAACCTGTGCCAACTAGAGACCCGCAGAACTAACACTCGTGAACCTTTGATTGAATTTTGTTGGTCTTGTTTGAAAGAGTAAAAGAGATACTATTTTTCGACAACCGTGCCTGTGCGTAAGTGTGTTTTTTACATATTGCCTCTTTAGTTTAGCCTGACTGCTCTGTGCCAAGCTACCAGAGAGTGAGCACATTGAAAAAGAAATGTGTATACTACACTTACCCTCCCTATGAGTGTGGTTCCTGCTTGGACAGGGTTTATATCTCAGCCAACCACAAACCCAGTTTCTTACACTGCCCTGCAAAGTGCTAGACTCTTCCAATAACTGACTACTTTCCTCTATGATCATACAATGGCACACCCAGACGTTTGATAGAAGCCTAGTAAGTTTAGTGGTAGGCATTTCTACTTGCTCTCCTCTAATTCAATAAGTATCTTGGTGCGATAGCATACGTTTCAAATTTACCCCTTGTTGCTGTAGGATGTGGACCAATGGTTGCATGTTTTAGGTGAACTGTAATAGAGTGCTTAGTCTTGTGATTCTTTAAAGAATATAATGGTGTGACCCTAATTTGTACCATGTAGCTACAATCAAGGAGGTAGGAACTGTTCCAGGCTAGAGTTCTCTCAATGATCCATGCCCGGTTCCTAGATCCTTTTAAAAGGTGGTATAGGATCAATTATGAATCCCCAAAACAGGTCCTAGGATGCTTGTTTCCAGTCCAGGGAGGACCTGGCTTGGCAGTTCGGGCTGTACTGTTCCCATGAGGCATAGGATCAAGACTGATTTGCATATGGCTGGGTTCAAACTGGAATGGCATGGTGAGCAAAACAACGATGGATTTAGGCCCAGATCTCTGCACTGGGGTGAATGTATGACATTGTTCTGCATATCAAATGTTCTTTTTGCAATTGTCAGATGCCGCTGTGAGGCTGAACACTATGAGAACATGCTGCGGAATGTCATCCTTTTGTGTAAGGATTTACACTGTGGTGTTGAATAACTTTTTAGGGTCCGAACTCTGGCTAATGATGAAGTAGAAGATGGTTTTGCTTCACATACTTTTTTCGTTGTGTTTAACTTATTTTTGACAGCTTCTACTGCCCAAATGCAGGTTGTTGATTGCATGGTTGATGGTCAAATCTTTGGGTCTGCAATTGATGACTTTAGCCAACTTTAATAATACCTTCTTTTATTGAGGGACAAAAAATTCTAGAAATCCTGGTAGAAAGTTGTGATGAATTGTTCCTATCCAGCAGAAGCGTCTGATGACCTGCTTACACCTGTGGGGTTTGTTTACAGTGCTACTCCCATTACCTTATTCTCTTGTCTTTAGTAGTTAAGGCATTGTGCCAATTTTCTCCAGTTGTCTTGTTCTTTGTTTAGTTCAGCCCACTTCGTGTTTGAACTATTGATTAGGTAATGTAATTCCAGATTGTTGTTTTACTGATCTGAAAGTGTCTAATTTTAGATGGATGTTTGTCCGACTTCCATTGAGAGCTATATTGATGCATCATGGTTGTGACCTTAAACTGTATCAAGGAATGACCAGGCCATCTGTGAAAATGTACTCTTAGTTAGGCAGTTTCCACAAAGTGATAGGATACTATATAGTGTGTGTGAGACCGTCTTTTGTGTGGGCTTTGGTACATTCTCAACATGGCCGAAGCCCAAAGCTAGAACATTTCCTCAAGATTCTTGGAGCACGTTTAGGGTTGGGATTACCTACCCTCAGTTCAAAGTCTCCCATTATCAGAACTGTGCTGAGGCTTACAGAATTATGAGGAAGTTCTCTAAAAAGAGGTCAGTTTACCTTAGATGTGCATCACAGCAGTTACTAATGAGCTGTTTGAGTTTAAGTCACCACACTAGTTAAAGGAGGTTGTCAGTATGTTTCGAGTCTCTGGGCAGGTTTTTTGCTGAGTTATGAACAAACTGCTCCTCCCTCTTCATTGACTTCTTAGCATCCTGAATTTCTGAACTTCAGCCCATCGAAGACTGTGGTAGAGCGATCTACAAGGGTTTTTCTGTTAATATGATTATGTATATGTCATTTTGAATAACATCTTAAACCTCGCATGATTTTTTTTTTGCGTGTTTGTTAAGCCAACTTTCATGTCCATGTTACAAACTTGTGGGAGCTATCTCTTAAGAGTCTTGGTTTGTTCTGTGACCTTCTACACATTTGATTTGCAATGTTCTGATCAGTTGGGATGCCAGTCATCTAAGAATAAATGTTTGTTTGTGTTGTTCTAGATTTAAATCCTAATGTTGCCAATCTGGTGCTTCTTGGCTTAATTGTTTACGGGCCTGGATGTGGCAAAGGTAACCTTTTATTGTGTGGTTTTCTGGATTGTGGTTTCATCATTGGAGTTGGTGTTTCTGACAGGTTCTGGGGTAGTATTAGATTTAAAGAAGCAATTGTCTTTGCTCTACCTAGAAGAATTCTGGATCTGGTAAAGGTGTGAAATATCTCAAAAGCACGGACATTCCTGCCTAGCTTGAAACATGATGGTCACATTAGAATAAATATGTATAGTTAATTTCCTAATGGAGATATGAATAAAATGTTATTTTGAGTGTTTTTCTGTTTTGGATTTCTGAAGTCCTGGACATACTGAACTCAGACAGTTACTGTAAGATTCAGGTACTGGCACAGCGCAGAGAAAACCGTGCCTTATTTTAGATTTGTTGGTTGTACTTGGGTACATATGAGAAAAGATAATTTCTGACTGACCAGTTTAAATCTTTCCCTAGAATTACAGAAATGCAATTCACTAGGTAGGTGATCGGTGCCTTTATTTCTTAGGTTTTGCTTCTCTGATCAGAGGAGCGACCTCTGACCCTGCTCGCAGGCAGGTCGCTCCCCTCGCCACCACACGGCCGCCAGCTGCCTCGTACCTTCTCCCTGCTGCCCGCCTGTTTTCCCGCCGTTTCCCGCTCCTTCCCGCCGCTGCGTCCATGCGGCCCCGCCCCCCTGCTCCCCATTGGCCACCCCGCTACCTAGCTGCTCCTCCCTCCATATCTCCCTCTTATGGAGGCCGCACAGCGGGCGCCCCAAAGGCAAGTCCGTCTGCGCCTGTGCGCTCCTGGACCGTGCCCAGCGCCAGAACCCCTGGACCCTGCGAACGCCACAACACCAGACTCCGCTACGACGCCAGCTCCTTCTACACACTCAACGCCGGCCGAAACCACACCTGCTTCGAAGCCGCCCCGAAACGGACTCACGGACCTTTCTCCTGCCACACCTGCAGCTTCACCTGCGATAGAGCCACCAAACCTCCAAGGACTGGACCCAACCACCTCCGCTGCATACTCCTCAACACCAGCTCCGCACGCAAACACGCCGTGGAGCTCTGGGATCTGCTCGACACTTCCGCCCCAGACGTGGCCTTCCTGACCGAGACCTGGTGGAACGACTCCTCGGCGCCCGACATCGCCATAGCCATCCTGGACGGCTACAAGATCACCCTTAGTGATCGCGCCAACAGAATCGGAGGAGGAATAGCCATCGTCCACAAGTCCACCCTCCAGGTCGCCACCCACGCAGACGACACCCTCAACACCACCGAACACCTGCACTTCCGGATCCACACCGACCCCAACACCACCTTCAGAGGAACATCTACAGACCCCCAGGACCCCTAGCTTAATTCAGCGACTCCATTGCCGACCTCGCCAGCACCCACGCACTCGCCTCCACGGACTACATCCTCCTCGGGGACCTGAATTTCCACCTCGAGAACGACGACGACACCAACTCCTCCACCCTGATCGACAACCTCGCCAAACTCTGCCTCAGACAACTCGTCACCGCACCCACGCCGCTGGCCACACGCTGGACCCCGTCTTCTCCACAGGCACCCACGTCACCTTCGACCACACCACCGAACTCCACTGGACCGACCACCGCTGCATCCATTTCACCTTCAATAAACCACCACGCACCACCGCACCACCACGCACCACCGCACCAAACAGCTACCTCGCCGCTGCTGGAGCAAAGTCACTGAAAACCAGCTGATCACCACCCTCACCCAAAACTCACCCACCAACCCAGACACCGTAGCCCGCAACCTCAGACATGGATCGACGACTGCGCCAACACCCTCGCCCCACTCAAGAAACCCTCCAACAACCACGCCAGCAAGAGAGCCACCTGGTTTACGGACGAGCTGCAGACCTCCAAACACGCATGCCGGAAACTGGAGAAGATATGGCTCCACGAACGCACTCTGGACAACCACGCAGTCCACAAGGATGCCACCCGCAGACATCACCACCTCATCAGATTAGCCAAGAGATCCTCCTTCAAAGACCGCCTGGATAACAACTCACACGACAGCAAAGAGCTTTTCAGCATCGTAAAGGACCCAGCGCCAATGACATACCGCCCTCACAAGAACTGTGCAACTCACTGGCCATCTTCTTCCACCGCAAGATCACTGACATCCATGACCGTTTCAACACCATGACTGCCCTAACTACGCCAGACTCCACCTCTCCTGTGAACACCACCAGCGCCAACCGCCTGACCTCCTGGTCCAACACACGCAAGGTCATGAACACCATCCACTCAGGATCTCCGACAGACCCGTGCCCACACCACGTATTCAACAAAGCTGACGCTGCCATCGCACCCCAACTACGGAAGGTCATCAACATCTCCTTCGAAACAGCGACATTCCCGGAAAGCTGGAAACACGCCGAAATCAACGCCCTCCTCAAGAAGCCCAAGGCGGACCCCAAGGACCTCAAGAACTTCCGGCCCATCTCCCTGCTCCCGTTCCCGGCGAAGGTCATCGAGAAAATCGTCAACATGCAACTGGCCCGCACCTGGAAGACAACAACATCTTGGACCCGTCCCAGTCCGGGTTCAGATGAAACCACAGCACCGAGACAGCCCTCATCGCCGCCACAGACAACATCAGGGGCCAAATAGACAATGGTGAAACATCAGCCCTCATCCTCCTGGACCTGTCAGCCGCCTTTGACACGGTCTGCCATCGCACTCTAAAGACACACCTCCTAGAAGCCGGAATCCAAGAGAAGGCCCTTGACTGGACCAGTCTTCCTCTCCGGCAGAACCCAGAGCGTCCGCCTCCCGCCCTTCCGATCCGAGGCCACCGACATCTTCTGCAACATCCCCCAGGGCTCATCCCTCAGCCCGATGCTGTTCAACGTCTACATGGCCCCCCTCGCCCAAGTGGCCTGCCAACATGACCTCAATATCATCTCCTACCCTGACGACACCCAGCTCATCCTCTCCCTCACCAAGGACCCGTACACCGCCAAAACCACCCTCCACGAGGGAAGGAAGGCTGTCGCCGACTGGATGAGGAACAGCCGTCTGAAGCTGAACTCGGACAAGACGGAGGTACTCATCCCCGTACCCACCCCCTCAGCCTGGGACGACTCCTGGTGGCCGACCACACTGGGAACAGCACCGACACCCACCGACCATGCAAGCAACCTAGGATTCATCCTCTACTCCTCCCTCTCCATGTCTAAACAGGTCAACGCCGTCTCCTCCTCCTGCTACAACACCCTCCACATGCTCCGCAGGATCTACAAGTGAATCCCGACCGAAACAAGAAGAACGGTGACAGGCCCTCGTCAGCAGCAGACTGGACTACGGCAACTCACTCTACGCAGGAATCCCAGCCAAACACCTACAACGACTACAACACATCCAAAACGCCTCCACCCGACTGAACGTCCGCGTCCCCCGCCGCAGCCACATCACCCCCCTCCTGAGAGACCTACACTGGCACCCCTTCGACAAGAGGATCACCTTCAAGCTCCTTACCCACGCACACAAAGCGCTCCACAACGCTGGACCAGCCTACCTCAACAGCAGCAGCAGACTCAGCTTCTACACCCCCACCTGCCAGCTCCGCTCCGCCAGCCTCGCTCTCGCCGCAGTTCCCTGCATCCAACGAACAACCTCCGGCGGCAGATCCTTCTCCTACCTCGCCGCCAAGACCTGGAACACCCTCCCTACCCACCTATGGCAGACCCAAGACCTACTCGCCCAGTAGAGGCACCCCCTCCCCTCAGCGCCTTGAGACCCTCAGGGGTAAGTAGCGCGCTTTACAAGTACTCTGATTGATTGATTGATTGTTGAGATGGTTGCTAGAGCCACAATTGTTGCTGCAGTAGATGAATGAATTGACTTTATCCTGATTCCACATCCTATTTGTTTTTGTGCTTCCTTATGGATTGTAGTGTGTAGCTATCCCTACAGTAAGGTTATTTGTTCTCCCATTCCAATAGCTGAAAAATAAGTTAATGAGATTGGGAGTAATTTGGTCTGTAAGCAAGCTTGATGGATAAAGGCAAGGCTTAAAAGACTTTGTGCGAGTTGTTTATTTTTTTCCTTCGACCATGGTATACCAACCTGTTCTCCTGGCCCAGCTGAGAGAACTAGGAATTACCTCCTTTCTCTAAGGTCGTTCTCAGTCAGTGAAACTTCCACATTATCTGTCCAAGATCTGCGCTATTGAATCAGTCTCACAAGGATCCTTAGCTTCACCAATGCTTTCAGAGTACATCTGCCTGCTCTTACTCAATTAATCATATTGCATGCCTATTTTGCGTGCAGTTTTAACATCGTGCTTTTATGTCTTAAACCACCTTGAACAATTCGTAGACTTTCTTTTATAAGAACTTTGTGACAAAGTAGTCTGGGCCTGGGTTGATTCAAGAATAGACTGTTGTAACATTATAAGCCTTGGTTACCTGAAGTCTCTCAAGAATTACTAAGGATTCAAGCTAAATTTGTTGAGTATCCCATCTCAGAAATTCTGATCACTTCTCTTAAGCCAGACGTTCCTTCCATAGGATGCCTTTCCAGCAGAGGATGAACTTTAAACATTCTGTCGAGTGTATAAGATGTTCTATGAAACAGCAAAGCCTTGTGTTTGAGAGCACATTAGGCAGTATATTATCCAAGTCTCTACAGTCTAATTCTCTCTAGTTACACTGGGTCATACGGATCCAGCACAATCCATGCAGATCACTCACTTCACTTCTTAGGTCCCCAGCTATGTTACACCCTCCTCCACCACACCTCAGATCAGTTCACTCACAGCTGTTCTTTAGGAAGGCTGTCACCTTTTTATTCTTCTGAAGATTTTCCTATTGTTTTTCTATTACAATGTCAGGGTTTAGAATACAGCTGTTGGAATATTTTTTATCACCCTATCATTAAGGCCATGATTTCTGTTAGTTTATCAGCTTACCATGGGTGTGATTATGTATGTATATGGTCATTTTGTCCACATTCTTAATTTATCTAAGAGAATAACTGTTCTCTGAGGTCAGGTTTTACTTCTGTACTAGTATTTGATCTATTTATTCAACTCCTCTAATGTGATGTTTTTGAAACAACATAAACGAGCTACTGATCCTTGCATTTTTCTAGTCTTGTAGTCTCCTACCACTTTGAATCTGAATGGCCAGTCAGTTGGAGGCCTGCTACTCTGTCCTGCATACCAACAGAAACTTTGGTTCTATATATATATTCTATATATTGTTTGCCATATTACCTAGAAGAGCTTGGTACACCTACAGAAGCAGGCTGAAACTAGAGGCAACATCTTAGAAAATATTCAATGTTAGGATAGGAACTCTACACCAGGTCTGAGAACAAGACTTGGTGATGCTGCTGCACCACCTTATGTGTGCAGACCTAGCCCAATACACACTAGAGAATTAAGTGCAGCATCTCTGTGCCCTACTGTGAGGAGGAAGTACAGAGGGACCTACACTACAGATGACCCAGAGCCCTGAGATGTTGCAGTTGCACTAAGTTCACAAAGATGAGTGTGAGAGCCTGTGCACCTTCGCAATCTCCGCTGCATCTGTCTCACCCTGATAGGTGCACTGATCCCTAGTTGGAGGTCAGGGTGACCTCATCCCTTCATTTTGCTTCTATGACTCCTGAAAGTGAAACTATCCCACTTGTGAGGGCCCATGTGACCTCTGCCCATTCTTCAGCATTATGACTTTTCCTTTAAGTGGCGCTGTGAAGGCCTGTGAGCTTGTGTTGCTTAGCTGCACTGTATTCCCATGGTGAGCGGCACTGTTGAGCAACTGCAGCTGCATCTTTCTTCCACTGGTGAGCACTTTGACCCCTGGCCAGACCCCCCAGGATATTTCGGCATAGATTTGCAAATTTAGCGGCATACAATTGGGAATTTAGCAGCACAAAAAACGGAAATTTAGCAGCATTATTGCTGCACTTTATTTTACTCGTAATCATTTCCTTTTCAGCCTTAAATCAATGTAAACTGATTTAGCAAGGTATTCCACTGTGAAACTCGCATGTTTAAAGTCTCTCCGGCTCTACAGAAGCACGGCTCCAATCTTCACCTCGTGAGAGGGGGGATGTATGACGTTACAACGCATACTTTTACTCCGCATACCATTACAACGCGGTATTTACAACGAATACCGTTACAACGCATAGCGCTTTGGGGTGCTGGATAGTGGTAAGTATAATTTACTATTCTAACTCCAGTCCCCGTGGACCCTAGGGAAGGTGTTGGATAGTAAATTAAACTTACCTCTTATCCTAGAGCGCCCCCCAGCGCAATGCGTTGTAATGTCATGCGTTGTAATGCCCGCGTTGTAATGGTAGTGCGGAGTAAAAGTTGCGTCGTAACGGGTGTATACCGAGAGGGGACCCTATTTCTCCTTGGGGTGTTCTAGCACCCATGTATGCACCCCTGCCGGGGCACTGCTACCTCCTGGACCCGTCCATTTTAAAAAACAGGAATTTCTATCGCCTTTTTTTAGGTCTCGCCTACGCAGTGCGCATGCGCTGCCTAGGAGACCTTTAGCCGTCGTTCTGCTGTTTTTCGAAGCACATACTTGTGCTTGTGGCAGCATACACCTTGCGGAAGCGAGCTGGGGCACGCCACAAGCACAAGTGTGTGCTTCCAAAAAGAGCAAACGGCTGCTGCATCGCGCGTGTTCAGAAGCATTCCCAGGGCGTCTCTTCTATGCACTCCCCTCACCCCTCCAACTTGTTGTGGATTTGTTTCGGGCAGGAACACTTGCGCTTGTTTTTTTTTTCTTTAATCCATGGCTTGCAAATCTGGGTTAACAGGGGGGCATACAGAGTACATTGATTCATTTTAAGGTATGTAAAGGTGATTAGAATCCAAGCAATCGCAGAGACATGAAAAATCTTCAGTTTCAAGCTCCTTCGATATGTCATGTAATGTTATCTCTGAGCTATGCTGCACATGTTCTTAAGGGTCTCTTCACTGCAGTCCCAATTCTTATGCTAAGGTGTTGGTAGGGAAGGCAGTTTAGAAGCTATGGTGCTCGCATAAAAGGTTATAAAATGTGTTTTTTTAACCCGTTTCTCCGTAGCTCCAGTGTGCTTTTTCCTTAAAGCTCAACAATGCCACACCCAAGGGCTTTGTCCTGAGGTCTGTGCTAAGCTCTCCCCATTCCCGCGGACCTTCTCTCGAGGCCAAGGCTGTTATTTTTTTTTCACTATATCCGACCAAAAGCCACTGACATAAGAGCGCAATTAAATGTGCATGATTGAGTCATGTGCTACACAAAAACCTTACTTTTGTTTAGACAATAATTTTGCTCTCTTTAATTAGAATCGAAACCACATATAGGGTTAAAAAAACCGCAAACTTTCAACTTATTTCACTAATAGCATTGTCCTCATGGTAGGGGCAGCAATGTTTCATTAAAAATGTTTCTTACATAATTTGCCTTTTGCTTTGGTCCTACCACATCCAAATAGAGCCCATGCCAGAATGTCCTGCCACCTCAGCCTCAAATTGTCTCCCACCTTGTTGTCCTGCCAGCCCTACCTCAAACAGACCTATAGCCACTTCATGAATCACAAACTCTTGAAAATCTGGCATCTTGCCCTACTCCCAAACGCACTCTGTGTCCTGTCATAGACAGAATTGCCTTTTCTACCCCCCCCCCTCCCCCTCCCCACATATACTCTGCCGGTCAATGGCTGCCATCCTTCCATAATCCCAGGCCTTTGACACCATAGCCCATACTCGGACATGTGTCCTGCCATACCCTACTATAAAACACCCCGCATTTTCGTTCCAGATGTCCTGTGAAGGAACGAGTCTGAGTGTGGAATGAAGTATTCTTTTAGGCATTTAAGGTTGACGTCTGCTTTTTATGTAGGGCTTCACAGTATTTTTTTTATAACTCGCTGGAGGTGAAAAACGTGACTTCACTTTTACAGAATTGGAGATCACAAGCTGCAGATCGGATCGCAAGGGCAGAGTGTGTATGATGGCGGTAATCTCAGAAGAGCAATAGTTTATGGCTTGGAGCATCTGCAACACCCTAGGAACGACTTGGGGGGAGGAATTTTGAGTAGGCGAGGAGTAAAGATGAATTTTGTTTTATACAACACATCTGGGACTCCCAGTGTGTAAAGCCATCATTCAGTTTGCACTTTAAATTAGATTTAAAAACCCCAAAACACACTTTCAGATTGCAAAAAGCTTTACAACCTGATAAAACATTTTTCAGGGTTGATCGGCCAAACTATTGTCGTGCCCGTTGTTGCATCATTATTTTGTCCCTTTTTTACCTCTAGTTTGTAGGTGGGGGTAAACTGAAGTGTAAAAACCAAGAGCAATTTTTACATAAACCACAATATGTGCATATCTAACAAGCATTGGCAAAGCCAATAGATCTCTCCTACGAACGGTATTGCCTGAACTTTTGCCTTTGCAAATACTTCTGCCGATGAGTAAGAAAAAACGCTTGCTGTGGAGGGAGGCGAAATTCCTGGCTCTTGCATCATGACATGTGCAAGTGTCACCAGGCATGCACACGTCCTGATGCTCCATGCGACCATTCTGTTTAATATATTCATTCTAAGATGGAGGACGCAAATCATAGCCATAACTTTAAAACAAAAGTGCACTGTAGCAAAAGCGACCATTAGAGAAAGTGTTCCAGCTGCAAATGACAGTTGCTTTGTACTAAACAAGCTAATAAACAAGCATTAGCATAGCCAATAAGTTTCGCATTTGGGACCTAATAAGTGTTTACTTATCCAGCACAATATCCTTGGTGCATCAATATCAACTGTTGCATGGCTAAATACTTATAAGGTCCCAAAGGTGAGATGTATTGGCTATGCCCATGCTTGTTAACAGTGAAAATATATTGATAATACCAATATGACCCATACAGGAAGTCCTGCTTTGCTGCTAGAGCGCTTTACTAGAAAGTAATGCTGTGAAATAAGTCTGGCAATTTAAGTGACACTTTGTGAGTGGACAAAGGCAAGGAAGTTCATTAAAAAAACTATCCTCTTTTCTGAAACCCAATGGTCTAAAATGGGCCTTACAATATCCCAAACAGTTCTGAAGCGCTGCTGCAGGGCACATAGCTGCCAAGGTTTCAGATTGGTTTGAGTGTTGTAAAAAAGAGGCAATAATTAATTGCTGTTCATAATAAAGCATGGTCGCATCAAAGATTGTTCAGAATCTTTTATTTCGCAGACGAGCAGAACCAATGAGGGGCTACTGAAACCATTACTTGCCAGTAAACCTAATTTCGGTAGTCAGATATTCCAGTTGGACAGGAGATAATAACCATTCCTCATGAATGTTTTCATACACAGAAAGTACCTGTTTGTGAGAAAACGATTTTCTTCCTGAACTTGACTAACCTTGCACCGGGCCTGCGTAGAGGGCCATTAAATTATAATTACTTGGGTTTGCTGCCCTCCGATGGTTGTTCACAGAAATTCTTTTACCCTATCCACTATATCTGATCCCGTGTTTTGTTCGCGTAACGTAGGCTTGTGATTTGACGTAGGTTGAATAACTTGTTTTTCCAACGTGATACAGACTCATTATAATTTCAGGCACAAAGATCTTCTATCAAAAGGGTGTTACGCCATGGAATTTTCCAGACTAAATTTAGAACAAACGTGCAGCGCAATGTCAGACTTTCCTGAATCAAGAGTATATCCAGTCAGGAAACACACTTCAATAAGCGGTCATCAAGACTTGCCGCACATTTATTTGTGAAACGAGACCAAGGAGAGACCCTGGAGTAAGCAGGAAAAGGATTTATCAAGCCTTATATATTGACGCGCTCCAGGCGTCAGGTTGGAAGATTTTTCTCACCCACCTATATAGAAGGGGGTGATTTAATCGAAACTGTGTGCACAACAATCGCACTGTTTGCAATATATAATAAAGACAATGAATAACTGGCACAAAGGGATAAAGAAAATAGGAGACTAAGGATAAAATAAAGAATCCGGATCCACATTACTTAAGTGTGTATTTCGAAAATGTACAAAGTAGCTTTTCCTTCCCGAGTGCTACAGTACAGGTGTTTTTATCTTTATCAATGTATAACTTGGATAAGGGAAGATAACTGTTAGTCCTGAGGAAGGTGGTTACATTCAGACAACTTCATCAAAGTGCGTCAACGCAGCAAGTTTAAGTTAACTTTGAAAATAGACCGCAAGAATGGGTGCTGTTTACATTGGTGTTCAAATTAACATTTGCAAAACAGATTATATTGTCTGGTAGTTTCCTGACCGGCGGGGTCGTGTATTTTGCAATTGATGTGTATAGGAGAATCTAGGTTTTTAATGGTTTTTAAGAATTCGTATATTTGTGTATATGATTGGTTTTGTTGATACTCAAAATGTCTAATTATTTGTGATGTCTAATTATTTGTGATGTTTTGTTATTTGTGATGATTTGTATTTGTACTATACATTTTTACCTATTTGAGTTTCTGATGTATTAAATACACACAATAGTGCTTATATACTCTTATTAGAGTTTCTTACTTTAATCTTGGGGGAACATTGATGCATCAGATAGTGTTTGGCATGAGTGAGGAGTTAATGACCAAGTGTGCATAAGGAGTTCCAGAGGGAACATTCTGGTTTTAACTTTCAGGTTACATAGGAGCTCTGTCCCTCTGGATTTTTAGCACCCCTCTCCTTGTTTTCAAGGCACATTGCTTCCCCCATACCAGGAGAAGGTATTGGACGGCTGGACGGCGGCACCTAGTGACGTATGCACCCACAGCCAATGAAAGAGCATTGTTTGTTTTCCTAACACTTTTTTGTAAATATCGCAGCAATAATTGTAAATATCACGTCCATCGCGCTAGTCGGCTGATTTTGCAATGTTTTCATGAATCGCGAAAAGCTTGAGGGTCTGCCTGGCGAGAGGTCAGTGTGGTTCCTCACTTCATCATCGCATCTCTGAGTCTCCTGCAAGCAGCACTATTCCCCGTTAGCTGTTAGTGCGTGTCTGTTTTTTGCCCGTGCTGTAGTACATTGACTTTCCATCATTGAATGTGTCTCTGAGAGCATGAGGGCCCATGTGGCTCCATTACTGCCGATTTTCTGAACTCTGGTAACCACTTCCCTAACTTTTACGGAAGAAGGCTATTGTCCTGTAGTTTCTAATCTGTGGTAGGAACTGTACGTTTGTGGACAGCATAACGTTGGGATGGTGCTAAACTGATTTCATGCACCCCCTCAGGCTATATTGTCCCATAGGCTGACTAGCTCACAGTGCCATCATAAGTACCACTAAACCTAGGCGGGTAGCTAATGGTTCTGGCTACCACTGAACATGACAACCCTTCGCAGAGATATCACCAAGCTCCTTCTTTGGTTTCACATGCTTTTCCAATCTGTGTCGCCGTCCATCCACCTCTGTCTGAACGTGTATCAGTATCTTGATACCTTTCAGGAGGTCTAATATTATCACAGTTTCGAAGATTATATCGTTTTTTTAGTGACTCCCTGTTGAGGAGACCCACCCTGTGATATAGTCTTGTCTTTATATTTTTTGTTTATTGTCCCATTTCTACTTTGTCGAAGAGTCGACCGCTTGCTTAGAGTTATCCTTTTCAGAATTACTCCTCAATTGTGATTTATCAGGACGGGCTCCCAAAGGATCTGTACCTAGTGTAGCGTAGGTTTCTTTGATGACTTTATGTCATTTGCGCATTTACTGTGCAGGAGTCAAATCACGTATGCCCTGGTGTATAGCCAATGCTGCTGCTTAACATAATGGTGGATAATGCGGCAATATTGCCCTTCCGTTTCATCTCTAGGTCCAGGGCATGTACTGCCCCATACTCATTCTAGAGCTGTTTCAGCACTTCAGGCAAAACAGCCATTGAAAGGGTACCATGCATTCTGGTATATACTGCTGCAAAGACTGTACCCCAAGTTGTGCAGTCTTCCACAGGGGGAGCCATCTCCATCTGCAAGCAAATAGTTAATATTCCCTGCTTCTCTCGCGGGACCATGTGGGGAAATACCACTTTAAGCTGGCTTGGTTTTTGCGTAATCCATAACGGAATCTCCTCTCGTCTGGCGGCAACTTTTCCCATGCCTGCATTCAGGGTTAGTGGGCTGATGCCCGGGGTAGCCAATCGTGGTTGTGCAGCTTGAGTAGACCGCGCATGGTTACTAAATCTTTGTATAGTCTTCGCACATCGGCTGCTGGTAAGTTATCATCATTAGGATGTGGTATGTAACTGACTTAGACTGGCCTTGATGCTCCTTCATTGCTGAGCAGACAGAGTTTAATTTTTGCTGTAAAGTGTGGAAGGGTGCCTTTAAACCAATTTATGTGTTCTTGGTAAGTGAGAGGTATTTCTATTTCTTCATATGAAGTATAGTTATCCGGTATTTCATCCTCCGTGTGGGTGTGAAATAATTGCGAAACGTCTTCAGCCAGGAATGTAACCCAAAAACAGAACACCTCTGTCCAAAATGCTTTGTGTGCATCAACTTCGGACATACCATCTCCACCCCTGGATCTGAGACCATGGTGTGATAGTTTCAGAGTACTGTAAGTTACTATGGGGTAACCCAGTATCCCTCGGAACCTGGGTAAAGCTTTTCATATAAACAATAGTTTTGCAGCGTGAATCTTTCTGGATTCACTATGCTGTGCATTATTCCGGGGTCTTGTGGTTGGGTCCCGATTCGTAGTCTTTTCTTTTTTTTTTTTTTTTTTTTTCTTTGCCCAGGTGGGCGTCGGCGTCACACCCCCTTGGGTGTATTTCCGGTGACGTCGGCATGCTACCTGCGGAAGCTCCCACTCTTGGGTGCCATCTTCAGATTCTTTTTTCCGCGGTCGGGTCTGGATCGTTCCCGTTTGGGCTCCAGACATTTTTGGAGAAAGAAGAAAGAAAATACAGAAAAGACGAGGAGAAGTCATCTGAAGACTCCAGGGGACTTCATCGACGAAAAGTCAGCAAGGAGAAGGCGTTTTTCATCGAGATCATCGACGACCGTCGACTAACACGCGACCAGAGAGGCCTGGACGCTCGATGATGGACAACAAGCCGTTCAAGTTCTGCCGTAACTGCCACCACAAGTACGCGCAGAAGGACCAGCACCCGGTATGCAACCTTTGCCTACCGATGAACCACGAAAGCGGAGACTACAACGCCTGTTCCGCCTTCGCCCCGAAGACCCTTCGTGTGAGAGAGAGGCAGAGGGTAGCACACGCCACCCTGCAGGGGAAGGCCCCGACTCTGTCCCTCTACGAGCTGGGGATGTCCTCCGAGGAAGAAGACCACGCTGCCGCCGAAGACGACAGCTACACGGTCGTAGAGACCGATTACATGAAGACTTCTGACAAGGTAGGAGACTCTTCGGCCCCCAAGAACCCGAGAGACTCTGAGTCTAGAAAAATCGAGGGCAAGACCCCGAAAGCACCGACACCAAAAAAGGCGGCGTCCGCGACTACTCCCAGGCCCAGCGGATCCTCCGAGAAGGAGTCCCCGGCGCCGAGAGCTGCTGATCAGCAGAAAACGTCGAAAATCGTCCCCGAAAAGGATCGATCGACGCCGAGGGAGAAAGACCCAAAACTGACGACGACGACCAGAGACCCAAAATCCGGTTTGACGTCGAAAACTTCGACACCGAAAGGCACGGCGACGAGCCATCCGCCGAAAAGAACAGCCGACCCATCCGACGCGGAACACGCGGCCGAGATGGAGAAGAAGAGAAGGCGCCTCGAGGCCGAAATGGAGAACATCATGCAGCGAAAGAAAGATTTCGATGCAAAGATGAAAGCCTTCACGATCCCTCACAAGACCAAGCCACCGGTGGTGGAGGCAGTCGAGGAGGAGGATGAGATCGCCGAAGTCGCCGAGGAACAAGACCAGGACGTCGAGGTGATCGACGACCAGGAGGAGTACGAGAATCCCTACGATAGTTACAACTATGGGGAGGAAGAGGAAAGCAGGACGGACACAGAGTCGGCACCCTCTGACCTACAGGAGGTAGATTACATAGATGTCGACACCGACAGCCCGGAGGAGGTGGTCGACACTTACCCCTCGAGGCCCTCGCCGCCGGACGACATCGGGGCCTACAACTCGGTGATACAATCTGCCGCAGCAGCTTTCAAGCTCAAGCTCGACGAAGAGAAGCAGAAAGCAGACTTCCTTCTAGAAACATTGCTCCCAACACAAACGAGGAGCCAGTTCCTTCCAATGCTCGAAAGCGTCCTGGCTCAGGGGAAGGAAGCATTCAGGGAGCCCGCAACATGCAAGGCAGTAACTCCCAGAACTGAGAAGAAGTACAAGCATTCCACAAAGGACCCGGCCTACATTCAGGGCACGGTCTCCGCAGTCTCCATTATCACGGCCACAGCAAGGAGGAGGGCTAACGTACCCACTACCTCGGGCCCGCCACCGGATAAGGAGAGCAAAAGGATGGACCTGGTGGGCAGAAGGATCGAACGGAATGCCGCGACCCACTGGCGCATGGCTAATTCCAACGCCCTGATAAACAGGCACATGTACCAGATCATGGAGGGGCTGGGGCAGTTGGTGAAGGACCTGCCCCAGGATGCCAGGCAGAAGGCCGAAAAGCTGGTTGAAGAGGGAAAAAACGTGGCAAATTCTTGCCTTAAGACGGCCCTGGATGGGGCAGACACCGCCAGCAGGCTCATGATGATGGGCGTCACGGAAAGGAGGCACGCCTGGCTCAGGATCTCAGGTTTCAAACCGGAGGTGCAACACAGCATCCTGAACACACCGTTCAACGGCAACACGCTTTTCGGAACAACAGTTGATGAAACGCTCAGTCAACTGAAAAAAGATAATGAAACCGCAAGATCCATGGGAGCATTGCAGTTCAGAGGGAACAAGAGGGGCACCCCGTCACGGAGGCCCGGCGGGAGAGGCGGAAACCAGCCAGGTACATCACACCAGGCTTTTCAGCAAACGCACCAGGCAGACTCGCAGGCTCAGCATGGTCAGCAGAAGCAGTCCTGGCAGTACCAACAAAGAGGCCAGTCCTTTCGAGGGAGAAATGGACGGGGACAAAATAGAAGAGGGGGGTAGCAGCCCACCTCTAAGTGACTTCAAAAAACTCCGTGTGCCCGCCCACAAAAAAGATCCCAGGGGGCAGCACGTACAGATGGGTCAAGACAAACTAGACACCTACGACCACATGACACCAGTGGGAGGAAGATTACGATTTTACCACCGAGAGTGGAGAGAAATCACATCAGACAAATGGATCCTCACATTATCCAATTCGGATACTGCATAGAGTTGGAGGGGAGGCCAACAAGCAGAAAACCAAAAAGAAAAACACTAGCAAGCAAGCAGCTGCAGTGTCTTCCGGAGGAGGCAAAGGAACTCCTGCGGAAGCAGGCCATAGAACGGGTACCCTTCAAGGAAAGAAACACAGGAATATACTCAACGTACTTCCTGGTACCAAAGGTAGACGAGACAATGAGACCCATTCTGGACTTACGGTTCCTGAACAAATTCATAAGAACGCAAAAATTCAAAATGACCTCCCTGCAAGAGGTGCTCCCACAATTGCAGACCGGGGACTTCATGGTCACAATAGACCTCAAAGACGCCTACCTGCACATCCCAATGAACAGAAAGCACAAACACATGCTCAGGTTCACCATTGGAGAAAGCCACTACCAGTTTACGACACTGGCCTTCGGACTAAAATCAGCACCAAGAGTTTTCACAAAGTGCCTCGCAGCTGTCGCAGCGCACCTACGAAGGCAAGGAATACATGTATACCCTTACCTGGACGACTGGCTGGTGAAAGCAAACTCATACCAAAAATGCAAGCAGCACGCACATACAGTGACGAGCACGCTCATAAGCCTGGGTTTCTCCATCCATTGGAAGAAATCATCAATGGAGCCGGAACAGGTCAAGATCTTCCTGGGAGCACAGATCAACACCTCACTGGGCAAGGTGTTCCCCAGCGAGAAGAGGGCGAGGGCGCTGGTGAAGGAAACTCGCCTCTACCGGAAGGGGCAAGCTCGGACAGTGAGGACTGCGAGCAAGATCATGGGCATGATGGCATCATGCATCCACCTGGTACCAAATGTACGACTCCACATGAGACCCATTCAAGAATGGCTACAGGAGCAATGGTCACAAGCTACAGGCGGATGGGAGGATCTAGTGGTTGTAACGCACACAGTGCAAAAGGAGATGGCATGGTGGACCATGGAGAACATAACAAGGGGAAAGCCTCTAACGCCCCCAACGCCAACAGTGACCATCACCCTAGACGCATCCCTGAAGGGATGGGGCGCTCACATGGAGGAGCTCAAGGTGAGGGGACTGTGAACGCCAACAGATGTGGCAAAACACATCAATTACCTAGAACTGAAGACAATCTTCCTTGCACTGAAAGCCTTTCAAACAAGACTGTACAAACACAAGGTGTTGACACAAACCGACAACACCACTGCGATGTTCTACATCAACAAGCAGGGGGGCACACAGTCAGCCCCGCTTTCAACCCTGGCGCAGGAGATATGGAGATGGGCCATCCCTCTCAAGATAGACCTGCTAGCCATACACCTACCAGGGAAGGACAACATACAAGCCGATTGGCTCAGCAGGCAGACATCGGCATCCCACGAGTGGGAGCTCAATGCTCAGGAGACAAGGTACCTGTTCGACAGATGGGGGACACCATCGGCGGACCTATTTGCCACACGCCAGAATGCAAAATGCCAAAACTTCGCATCCAGGCAGCCCGAGGAGGGGTCACTGGGGAATGCCCTATGGATAGATTGGTCAAGGACATTTGCTTACGCCTTTCCCCCGATACCACTGATGCACAGAGTGCTGAGCAAGTGCAGAGCGAGCAACATGACACTGATACTGGTCGCACCACAGTGGGCGAGGCAGTCATGGTACTCGCAGATCATGGAGATGACACAGTGTGCACCCCACAGATTCAGCAGGAGGAAAGACCTACTCTCCATGCAGAACGGAGAGGTACTACATCCAGAGCCAGAGAGCATGAGCCTAGTGGCGTGGCTCCTGAGGACATAGAGTTCGCACATTTGAGACTACCAGAAAGCACCCTGAGGGTACTTCGGGAGGCACGAAGGCCCAGCACTCGGAAGTGCTACGTTGCGAAATGGAAAAGATTCACTATATGGTGCAGACAGGAAAGACTCCACAATAAAATGAAGAGGGACTCCACAGTGCTAAGGTACCTGACGCACTTGCTGGAGAAGAACCTTAGCTCATCCTCTTTAAGAGTTCACTTGGCAGCGATAGTCGCCTACACAAGGGGAGAAACGTGCAGGAGCTTCTTCACATCACAGGTGGTGAAGAGATTCCTAGAAGGTGTGAAAAGGATCGCACCACCCAAGCGGGTACCGCCACCTGCATGGAACTTGAACACAGTCCTAACGGAACTCATGAAAGAGCCCTTTGAACCACTTCACAAGGCCTCCCTAAAGATGCTAACTATGAAAACAGCCTTCCTGGTTGCAATAACGTCCTTACGCAGAGTAAGCGAGCTTCAAGCGCTGACGCTACAAGAACATACAAATACACAATGATAGAGTTGTGATGAGGACTGACCCACACTTCATGCCGAAGGTGGTATCGAAATTTCCATGAACCAGTCTATACAGATACCGAGTTTTTTCCAAAAACCAACAACAAGCGCAGAGCGAGCTCTGCACACCCTGGACGCCAGAAGGGCAGTCATGCACTACATTGAAAGGACAAAGGGACACAGGAAAACAAAACAGTTTTTTGTGTCATTCGCAAACAGCTTCATGGGGAAAGCTGTAACCAAAAAGACCATTGCACGATGGATCGCACAGACAATTCAACTCTGCCACAAGCGTGCAGGACAAGAACTGGCAGAGGGGACACGTGCCCACTCCACCAGGAAGAAGGGCGCTACAATAGCCTTCCTGGCTAACACACCCATAGAGGACATATGCCTGGCGGCAACATGGGCTTCGGTGCACACGTTCACGAAGCACTACTGTGTGGACATACAAATGAACAAGGAAGCTCAAGTTGGACAGAAGGTGCTACAGCACATATTCAACACCCAACGCTCATCTTCCACCCAGCCGCCACAGAGATGAGAAACCGCTACAAAATCTATGCACAGCATAGTGAATCCAGAAAGATTCACGCTTCAAAACGAATAGTTTTCTTACCTGTCGGTGTAGTTTTGCAGCTTGAAGATCTTTCTGGATTCACTAGCGAACCCACCCACCTCCGCCAGAAAGATGAGGCTGGAGAGAGAAGAGGTGGTTAACTAAAGAAAGGACTTTAAAAGTACAAAGCGGTAAAATACAAAAAAAATAGAACATTGCCATTACTTCGGAAACGAAAGAAACACGGAAAAAAAGAACACGAAGATGGCGCCCAAGAGTGGGAGCTTCCGCAGGAAGCATGCTGACGTCACCGGAAATACACCCAAGGGGGTGTGACGCCAACGCCCACCTGGGCAAAGAGAAATAAAAAAAAAAAAAAAAAAAGAAAAGACTACGAATCCGGACCCAACCACAAGACCGCGGAATAATGCACAGCATAGTGAATCCAGAAAGATCTTCAAGCTGCAAAACTACACCGACAGGTAAGAAAACTATTTGTTCTGTCGTGGCGGGTACAAATGAGTAATTCAAATGTATAGAATTAAATTCACAGAATGATTTCGGGTTACAACGCTAATTGTTCTGCGTAGACCTAATGCAAATCCAAGATGAAAACGAAAACAAAGGTCGGGGTATAAATAAATTATTTTATGAATTAAAGTTGCATTCATAAGTGCCCCATTTCAAAGTACAATTAACAAATTCGGTATTATTTACACAGTGGCGCATCAGAACAAAGAGATGGTGAAATTGAGTGCAGTGATCTATCGTGCAGTAGTGATCAGTGACTTGTATACAAGTGAGAGCACGAGGGGAGGGGGGCTAGAATGTTGGCCAAAGTAAAGTTCGATTGGAGTTATTCCTTTGAGCCACAATGTTTGGCAAGTTCTATGGAATACTCTCTGTTGGTCCAAGAGTTTGTCGACGTTTCGACCCTAGTACAGCCCGATTCTCGGGTCAGGGCGGGTCTTCATCAGGACGGGGAGGTGCGGGAGGGGTGATGTCGCCTGTAGAGTTAATTAAAAAAGGCATCAGGTATGGATTTGCGTTTTTTAGGTCAAAGGGATTAGTGGTTTGGCGATTCAGAACTCACCTCTGGGGACCCAGAGGGGTCGCACCCAGACTTGACCCAAAATCATTCTGTGAATTTAATTCTATACGTTTGAATTACTCATTTGTACCCGACAGAACTATTGTTTATATGAAAAATAGTTTCAGAGTAAGCGCATGTCTGCAGTTCTCAGCAGTGTGTATTGCCCGAGGACCTTTGTCTCCAGATATAATAAGAAACAAATTACAAAATGGGTATAGACAGTGGGAAGTAGATCCTTCAAGAGTTCAAGCTTGAACCGCCTATAGCAAATACATAGGAGTTACCTACTCAGCTGAGGAGGATTTTCCCTACCACCATGGACATCTCCGACTAGGAGGTAAGTAGTGTCTTCTGAGAAGGCAAGATTAAACTGCACCCATTAAAATAAGAACCCAACCAACATTGGTGACGCATTGTTATGTAGTTCCCACCCTATGGCAGAACTGTGTGTGTTTGTGGACAGCATAACCATTGGGATGGTGCTAGACTGATTACATGCACCACCTCAGGATATGTTGTCCTATATGCCACCACAAGTACCCCTAAACCCAGGCGGGTAGCAAATGCTTCTGGCAACCACTAAATATGACAACATTGATCCCCCAGGGAGTGTGCTAACCGATCCAGAACCCTTTTGCTCAGTCATGCGTGCTCTCTTTCTCCCAGAGAATATACAAGGAATACACAGTGGGACTATTTTCAATGTTTATTGAAAAAATTTGATTCTTGTATAAAATATGTGTTGCAATGTCAATAGACAGAAGCAAATGAAAGTGATAGGAGGAAGTACTAGTATAGTAAACAGGAAAAAAGTTCCACCATTGTGCTAAGACTTTGTATATATGCAGGCATATAAAACAATTTAGAAATTTGGTGTACTCCTACTATGCTTTCCGTAATCTAAGTGTCTTGGGCATGCGTTTATTCTGCCAAGAATCCCGTACTAGTTGATCCAACTCCTATTACTTGACCGAAAAGAATACAAATCCCCTTGGTGTCCACAAGCTGAACTTTCTTCGCAGAGATATCTACAAGCTGCTGGGCCAAAGCTTGAGCATCATGTAGAGACCTTACCAATGACAGCAAAGCGCTTCTCTGACTAAACCCAGAAACGCTTGTTTATGTAAAATGAAAAGCATCCTTGCTGGCCTCCGGCAGGCCAGCGTTTTTATGGTCTATAGATAGCTGTGTCTACTCAAGGATAAAAAATAGAACGACATTTGCAAAATGTGTGTCGAGGCTTGTGCATTGTGTTCAAGGAGTCGTGATAATGGTCTACCAACAGTGGAATCTGTAAGCGAAGCAGTTTCAGAGAAACATCCAGCATTGTCACGCACACAGATGTGTGTAAAAGGTTATTGTGTGAAAGGAAAGGCAGGTTTAAGAAACGCGCACATGGTGAAAGATGGCGGCGTTTCTTCATGGGCCTAACTAACACGTGATACTACTACAGACTGCTGCCTAAGTTGGATGAAGTTTATGCAGTGCGTACTCGAGACTTGACCTGCTTGAAGTCATGTGCGCTACTTCTGTCAGCATGTGAGTTAGAAATCAAATTGCGATTGTGACGAGAAGGATATGATGCTTCACTTTGGCTGTAATATTTCATTCAGATATGAACCTGATTCCCTCTCTTGAATGTGCACTGAAGTTAAGCATAGTTTTTTTTAAATGTCAACAAAGTCAAATTTCTTTTACTATACAGATTAACATTGTTGGAACATTATCGTTATTGTGAGAGATGCAAGTGATTGATAAATAAACAGGTCGACCCCACACCATCTTCCAAGGTTAAAAGATTATTCTAACTTTCCACTGTTAATTTTGTACACATATTCTAGCATATGTTTTCTTTGGTTTATTGTAAATCACTGTAACACCATTAGGTTCAGTTATACTATAGAAATAAATAATTCAACAAAGATCCCTGGACTGGGAAAAATGTTTGTGTCATTCCAGAGGACAATCTTAAAATAAAATGTGAAGACCATGTGGTCATATAATCCTGGAAGTCTAGAAATGCTTTGCGTTGTATCTTTGTCATCTTCAGGTGTATTCAATTTGGTATATTGTTTTCTGTTATGTAGCCAATATAAGCCAATGTGCACTGTCAGCTTCACAGCCTTTTTTTTTGCCAGAACTGGATGAAGAACAGTTTGAAAATTCATGATCAAGCCACACAGGAGAAGGTGTGGCAGATTTTTTCTGAAGCAAACGACAGTGTAAGTAATTTTTTAAGTTCTCTATATCGTGAAATTTTCTGAAGCATGAAGTGCTTAATGTTGTTTGATATTAAAAGATTTTCTGGCTTGTCCTTTGTAGAAAAGAAACAGTCATCACTTTTTGCTTGTTAGAAATCTACCACAGGGTTGATGGTAGGATGGATAAAGTGACCAAACATGCTAATGGCTACATTTATGATCTCACAATCGTGTTAAGCAGACTTAACAAAGGCGATACAGAAGTTTCAAAAAGTGCACAGGTGTTTTGTGTTTTTTCTAATGTTAGCTAAGGAAAAAGATGCTTACATTACCCTAACAATACTAGTAGTAAATTGGCCAAGATACTCCAGAGTTAAGTATTCCGCAGGTTTTAATGTGGTAATGTGAATACCTTCTTTGTGAACGATCGCTAGCCCTGCCCTCCACCTGTTTTGAGCGGTCTGTCCTGTCTAATAACGTTGTAACCAGGAGGAGTAGGTCTAGCATGGGGTTAGAGTGGTCGTTGAGCCAGGATTCTGTGAGAAATGCTATGTCTATTTCTTCCCTGAGTATAACTTCAGCAATGTCTGTGGGGTGTTGTACTGCTGATCTGCAGTTGAGGAGCATGCAAGATAGAGGGCAGGAAGTATTAATATCGAGGTGTGCTGTAGGGATGGAAGTGTATTGTGCCGAGGGTCTGGGCGAGTGGACTGTTCTAGGGGTTCTATTTGTACCAGCAATGACTGGGATTGCGACGGGAGCTGTGTTCTGGTGTGTTGCGAGGTGAAAGTCTTTGATCTCCTCTGATTCCATTATTGAATGGGTATGGAGAGCTCGTTTAGGTCAATGAGCCTGTCTCCCCAAAGGAATGGAGGGCCATGGCTGGTCATGTGGGGCCATGGAAAAGGCTGTGTGGAGAGAAGGTGTGTAACTACCCGGAGAGCGTGTGCAAGGTGGCTTGAACAGGTTGGGCAGATCTAGTTGGAGATGTAGGATTTCGGCAGCTAGGGCTTCGATTTTTCGCTCCGTTCTGGTCAGTTGTTGAGTAAGTGAGTTAAGCGTTACTAGTCTTCGGAGGGGGCGGCGTATGACTAGGGTCAATATAAGGAGAGAGTACTGAGTTGTGGGATTGAACGGTATACTTGGGGGTAGGCGTGTGGATAGATTGAGCGTAATGAGTAGGGTCATTGATGTTTCCAGTCTTGAGGTAAGGAGGTGTTGTGGGACTTGGGTCAAAGGGAGGAGAGTGAGCAATGGTCTGGAGGGGGTCAGAGTCTGGGGGATTGGCAGTGATATTGGTGGAGGGGATGGGTTGGGCATGTGGTCTAGGGTCAGAGGAAGGAGAATGACCAATGATTAGAGGGAGGTCAGTGTCCGAAGGATTGTCAGTGGCGTTGGACTTGGGCATGTTTATGGCAGATGGAGTAGGGTCAGTGTTGGAGTTGGGGATAGGTGGCGAGGGTAGGGTTGGGTCTACTGAGGTCAGTAGGGGAGTGGCTATAGCGAGTTCGGTAGTGGGAAGATTCCAGTCTGTGTCTAATCTGTCTGGTTCAAGATCAACCTTGCGGTGTTTGTTAGCTATGCGTTTGCTGGTCCTGGTGGGATTAGTAGATGCCGTGATAGTGGGTGTTTGTCGGCGGAGAGTGATAATGGGGGTAGTGAGGTTGTAATGGGTGGTGGTGGATGTCCATGAGTTGTAGAGTGAGTCGTGGGGCAGGGCGATTGGCTGTGTTCTGGGACATTTGTCAGGGTGAGGGTCCGTGAGTTTGTAGAGTGGATCGGCAGGGCAGGGATGCTGTCACGGTTCTGGGACATGTCGAGATGGGGGAGGATTGGTTTGATGGCTCTGTTGAGTTAAAGAGGAGAATAGCGACAGGAAGTGACGATCAAAGGTGGTGAGGTGCGGGTCAGTGGCCTGTATGAGAATGTTTCCTATTCTGAAGATGGAAATGGTGAGTTCACCTTTAAAGGTAGGGGAGATGGTTGTGCAGATTTTTTCGCCGTAGGGAATAAACACAGACTTGGTGACTCGGAAGTGAAGATTGAATGTGTTTATCCACTTTGTCGGACGGTTGGTGTAGAAGACGAAGTCAGTTTTCGTCTTGCTGTTAGTTGTGGTGTGGTAGTTGTATACTATGAGTATTTCCGGGTGCTGCTTTAAGGTTCTGTGTTTATAGTTCTTTTTGCATTACGGGATAGATTTTCTGGGTAGATTATGGACCCAGAGTTGGGTCCATAACGCCTGAGTGCTGAGTTAAGGGGGGGGTTTAGCGGGCGCATTCAGCGACTGGGAGTTCCGGTTCCCCATAGCCCACGGGCTGTGGGGAAAGGGCAGTGGTCCAAAGTCCTCGTGTCAGATGGTGGAAGGATTAACTCTGTTTTTTTTTTTTGTAGCTGTGGAATAGTAGTTTCTTATAGGGTACGTCATCACTCACTGTAAATTGTCACTTTAACATTGTCGAAGACCATACCGTAATATTCCAAGAGAGATTTTCTGTAACCTCTTGCCCACAGTGGAAACACAATAGTGCTCCAGTAGGATACCTAGTCTATTTCTCGCTTGCATTAGACACACTATTGCTTGCAAAGGGCACGGATCTGTCCCTCTTCTATCCCTCTGCTACCTTTCTCAGTCCAAATAACTGACTAATATCTACCACTCAAATTACTTTCATATTTCACTATACTAATTCAACACTAATCCATTAATGGGTTCTGGAGTAGTGTGCTACTCGCCAAAAAAGAGCACTTCACCAACCCATCCGGGGTAACAAGCGCTATCTAAATGCAAACAGTTTCATTCTTCTATCCTTCTCAGTTCAAATAACTGACTAACCTAGCCACCACTCAAATTACTTTCATATTTCACTATACTAACTCAACACTAATCCTTTATGGTTTCCAGAGAAGCGTGCTACTCTCCGAAAAAACGCTTTGACGCCTCGTCAGGGGTAGTAAGAGCTATATAAATGGAATTACAGTACAATACAATAAAATTGACCCTCCCAGCTTTAAAGAGTCCAAAAAGCAGGAGTTTTCCATATCTAATTTCCACTGCCATTTCACATTGTATTTTCAGGTCGTCTGGGACCCCCTCCATAGGACACCCGTATGTTTGTGATATTGAGTAATTGGTTCCCCTTATTAAAATCTCCATCAAGAGTATCCTGGAGAAACCTGCTAATCCCCCAACCTTTCTCAATAGGAAGTCCCTAAATTGTTAATATTTAAAATAAATCTTGGGTGCAGATATTAAATCTGCCCCTAGTCTCTTCAAATTATACCATATGATTCAGAGAAAGCAGATCACCCATCCTCCTGAGGCCACCTCAATCCCATTTGGCTAAGCAATTGTTATTGAATATTTCGGGTAGTTGACTATTCCGATGCAACTGAGTGTACCAGCTATTCCTTCCTACTCTCATTTGTTTCCGAATTCCAGAGCAGTTTCTGAATACTGCCATTAAAATCTTAAACTGTGTCTCTTTGTAATAGCTTGGCTCGATGATCTTCAGCAGATACCCCTTAGCAGCTGTCCCAATCAATAGCTCAAATATCAAAGGAACATGTCCCTTATTCCCCTCTTCTCCTTCCTTATTATTAAATAAAGGGTGATAATATTACAAAGCTGCTACTAGATAATATAGTTTAAAATTGTGCAGCACCCATCCCTGGATAGGTTCAAAAATCTATATGCCCTCCTGGTTTTCCCATATGTCCAGATAAACCTGCCCACCATTCTTTCAATCTCTTAAAACCAAGCATTTTCGAACTCCAGCGGAATTGTGTGAAATATATACAGTAATTTCAGGAGGAAGATCATTTTTACAAGATTATTTATTTAATTTATTTATTTTGAAAGTTTTATATAGCCCAAACAAGATCTTTGCAGATAACAGAGCGCTTTACAAAGGCAAGGGGTAAGTGAGTGGTAGGGTAGGTACACGAGGGAGCATAGTTAGGTAGGTAGGTCATCAATGCAAATAGTACAAATAAGAGGGAGCATGGACAATCAGGTAAGTCGATAATACAAGTAATACAAATGTGCAAAGAGATCAAACAAGTAGTACAGATCGACGCAGAGTCTTAAAAGATCCAAAGTAGTAGTTCAAGTGTATTTAGCCATGAGGATAGCTTTTACTTCTTTCTTAAAAAGAAGAGCGGAGGAGATGAGCCTGGTTTCAGGAGGGAGTGAGTTCCAGATCCTAGGCGCCATTCCTGAGAAGGAGCGTTTGTAAGTTTTTTCCTTCCGGAATCTTCGAGGCTTCAGCAGAAGATTGTTTGTGCTTCTGGTGGTTCTGGAGCCGCCGGAAATTGTCAGCTTCTGAGTGAGGCAGCCGGGTGAGTTCAGGTGTATAGCCTTGCGCGTCAGGCAGGCAATTTTCAGATGTATTCTGGCTTCAAAAGGCAGCCAGTTCAGGGATTTAAAGTCAGGGGAGATATGCGAGTGTTTTTTAGATCCAGTGATGAGTCTCGCTGCCGCGTTTAGCGAAGCTCTTAGGGGTGCAGTTGTAGTTAGGGGGAGACCGCAGAGGGCGATGCTGCCGTAGTCTATGCGAGGGATGACTAGTGCTTGTACTGCAGTTTGGAAGTCTTTGGCTGGGAGGAAGGGTTTAAGTTTCCTCAAGGTATTTATTTGGAAGTTCGCTCCCTTAGTTGCCTTGCTGATATGCTGCTGCGTGTTGAGATTGGCGTCAAGTGTTATGCCTAAAGATTTTGCTGAATCCACGATGGTCGGTTGGACATTGAGTGCAGTTAGGTGCTTAAGCCAAGTTTGAGTGGTAGAGATTTTCGCGGGAGGTGAGATCAGAAGGAACTCAGTTTTCATAGCATTGAGTTTGAGGTGGTTATCGGCAAGCCAGGATTGGGTGCTTCTGATCGTTGAGTTCAGAAGCATAATGTCTTTGGGGGATTGTAGTTTGAGATATAGTTGGGTGTCGGCGTACATGTGAAAGTGTACATTGGATGCTTGTGGCAAGGTGGTGAGAGGTTCCATAACTAGGTTGAACAAAGTTGGGGATAGGCAGGATCCTTGGGGGACACCTAACGATACAGGTACTGGAGAGGACATCAAGTTGTTGCTCTTGAATTTCTGAGACCGGTTGTGTAGAAAGGAAGTGAACCACTTGAGAACAGTCCCAGAAAGACCCATTCTTATGTTTAAGAGTTCGAGTAAGTTCTCATGTTTCACAGTGTTGAATGCTGAAGAGAGATCAAGAAGGATGAGGAGGCAGGTATCGTTTTGATCTAAAATTTGGAGGGCGTCGTCAATTATGTGAGTCATAGCAGTTTCGGTACTGTGCCCTGCTCGGAAGCCTGATTGATGAGGGTTGAGGAGATCAAACTGTTCTATGTGCTTTGTCAATTGCAGTTGAACGCATTTTTCCAACAGTTTGGCGAGAGTGGGAATGTTGGTAATAGGACGGTAATTGTTTAGATCAGTGGGGTCGGCTGTTGGTTTCTTTAGTAAAGGTGTAACTTGTCCAACTTTGAGGGAGTCAGGGATGGTTCCTTGTTGAAGTGAGCTGTTGATAATTTTAGTCCAGAGTGGGAGGAGCAAAGGGGTGAAGTCTTTTACAGCGTTAGCAGGAAGAGGGTCAGTGAGGTGATTGGATGGTTTCAAGGTGCTGAGTAGACTGTCAATTTCTTCTTCAGAGTAAGTGCAAAAGGATGACCATGTCGCATTGTTTTTTTGGTTCAGTGGGTGTTATGCAGTGGGGTTTGGAGTAAAGGCTTGCGTCAATGAGGAGATCGCTCCTTATGTTGTCAGTTTTTTGGTTAAAGAAAGCAGAGAAATCTTCACAGGAAGGTGCATTGCCCATAGTGTCGACTGATTGGGGTTGTTCCTTGGATTGTGTTCGGATTAGCTCGAACAGTTTTCTTGGACGGTTTTTTGCTTGGTCGAGCTGGAGTCTGAAGAAATCTGATTTTGAGCGTTTTATTTTCCTGAAGTATGCGTTTCTCTTTTTCTTCAGAATTTTTAGGTGCAGTGCCGAGGGAGCAGATCTCCAGGTGTGCTCTGCCATTCACATGGCCCGTCTATCTTCATTGAGACTCCCGTCGTACCAAGGGTTGGAGATCTTGGTGGAGACTCTTTTCAGTTGCATCGGTGCAGCCTCATTGATTATTGAGGTCATAGCGTTGAGATAGTGGTCAGTTAAGTATTGAACGTCAGTAACGCCGGTAGGGGGGAGTAGGAGATTGCCGCTGTTAGGGGGTAAAGAGTTTGGATTGAGTTTCTTCAGGTCTCTTTTCCAAACTTTTGGCTTGGAGATTTGGACCGGGTTAAGTTTAACTTTTTCATTGATGAAGAATGTGACCATATGGTGATCTGACCAGTCACAGGGTTGGATTGAATCAAGTTGAATAGTGCCTTCTTTGGAGATGATAAGGTCGAGGATAGAGCCTTTGTCATGGGTCGGACTGTTGCAAATTTGGGTGAGGTCAAAAGCGTTAAGGAAATTTTTGAGGCTATTTACCACTGCGTCACTGCAATCATTCCAGTGAAGATTGTAATCGCCAAGGAAAATTTGTGTGTTTTGCCGTCCTGAGGTGGTTGACATTGTGTCCATGAGTTGTTGGGAGAAGGTGAGGTTGTCCCCAGGTGGGTGGTAGATGATGTGTAGTGAACATACAGGTTTGTTTTCACTGATGACATCAAGGCAGATGTATTCACAGGAGGTAAGAGAGGGGGCGGTGACTTTATTAACTGAAAGGTTGCTCCTGTAAATGCAGGCGATTCCACCGCCTGTCTTGCTGGACCTGTCAAGTCTAATGACGCAGTAGTTGGGGGGACTAGGATATCCATGATCGGAGTAGAAGATTCAGTTAACCATGTTTCGGTTAGGATGGCTAGGTCAAGGTTCAAAGTAATGATGAGATCAGCGACCTCCGAGGAGTGTCTTTGGGCTGATATACAGTTGAGAAGTGTGCATTTGAGTCTGGGGGTGCAGAGGGAGGAGGTGGGATCTAGAGTGAGGGGGACTTTTGTGAGGTTGTTGGGGGCGGAGCCTCTGTTGTTTTGCGTGGGGTGCCTGAGGGGGTTGGAGAGAATCGTAGGAATGGACAGGTGTGTGGTGGCTAAGAGGTTTTGGCGAACCGGGACATATGTGCGGAGTAGGGTGTGTATGTCGAGGTCCGAAAAAGTCTTGATAGTGCGTCGGGGGCGGTTGGAGGTATTGTGAGAGGGGATAGAGGTCCAATGTGGGGGGTGAGTAGGATGTGAGGGGGATATGTTGTTAGGTTGAGAAGTGGTGGTGGGAGGGGGTGTCTGGGGTGTGTGAGGAGTAACTCTTTGAGGGTGTGGAGTTCTTCTCTCACTTGGAGGAGGGTGGACATAATCATGTCCAGCGTGGGGTTGGGTAAGGAGTTGGGGTGGGCACTGAAGGAGAGCAGGTGTCTAGGTTACTGGAGTAGGGGGGAGAGGGGTGGGGGTGTTAGTGAAGTGGTTGGAGTTGGAGGTGTTAGTGAGTGTGTTGATGTTCGGGTAGGTAGGGAGGTTGGGGGGGAGGGGAGTGAAAGGATTAGTGATGATGTTGGTGTTATTGGACAGGGAATCCGTGATAGGAAGGGTGGGGCAATTGCGGGAAGTGTGGAGGCTGGGCGTTGCGGGGGTGACGGTGTGGTAGAGGGGAGTGAGAGTGGGGGGGAGAGGTTGAGGGAAGAGTGAGGGCTAGGAGTGGCGGGAGTGCCAAGAGTGGGGGGGGGAGAGGTTGAGGGAAGAGTGAGGGCTAGGAGTGGCAGGAGTGCAAAGAGTGGGGGGAGATGGGTTGGGAGAGAGTCATGTTGTGTGGGGTGCAGTTAGGTGAGGTGGGTTGTTCTGAGAAGCTAGTCGGAAGTGTGGGGTTCTGGTTATGTGGGAGTGGGGTGGTGGGGGTGGGGGTGTTGGTGGCGGAGGGGAGATCCGCGCCTGGGATTGAGGAGTGTGAAGTGTATGTAGCCGGGGGGTGATAGAGTAGAGTACTGGGGGGGGGAGGAGGTGCGTGTTAGTGGTAGGTGGTGCTGTGGGGTCGAGGATGTTGGGATTGGAGGCCGGATGGTGTGGGATCTGAGCGTTGGAGATGTATTCTTTGAGAGTGGGGAACAGGTTGTCAAATAGGTCAAGGTTTCTGTCTGTGGATTGAATTAAGATAGTGCCGTTGTTGTAGATAGTGATGGTTGCTCTAGCTGGGTAGAGTTGGGATGGTGTGGTGGAAAGTGTTATGGCATGGGCAGTTTCCCTGGTGGTCGAGATGGTGAGTAGGGTGAGGAATGCTTTTCTCCATTGTGCTCTGCGTATAGTGTATAGATTGATATCGGTGCTCTTAGCTCCATTGATGAGGGAGAAGTAGGTGTCTAAAAAGGGGGTTTCAGGGTGGGACTTTAAGAAGTTGTGTTTAAAACGTTTTGCGTTTTTTTTGGAGAGCTCTGGGGGTAATTAATTTTATATGTGTGTTTGCCCGTGGGTTCCATGTTGGACGAAGGGGAAGAGGCAGGTGAGGGGGCTGTGTGGGTCGGTGTAGGAAAAGAGCTATGGTGTGTGCGAGGGAGGTGTGGGAGAAAAAGTTAAGAAGTGTGTATGGAAGGGTAGAGATTTTGACTAGCCTAAGATGGCCGCTTCGTTAGGCATGGTGAAGAGATGAGGACTGACTAGTCTAAGATGGCCGCCAAGATAGAGAGGTAGCAAAGAGTATAGTAGTCATATTTCTGATAGATACATCTGCCGTGTGGATTCCTCACCTTGTGAATATCCCCTTGCGTCAGCAACATTCGGAAATTCTTTTTGTAGCTTCGCGTGGACTTGGACGTCATAGAGGCACGGCATCGCTCGCGACTCCGCTGACGTCACCGACGCCTACAATAGGCCCACGCCGGCGTGATTACATCAGTTCCCTTTTTTCCGCGTCGTCAACGCTAACGGTTTTGGGATACTCTGTAGCTTATAGTATATTGTTACTTTATTTCCTCTGTTCTCCATTCTCTGAACCTTTTGCTCGATTATCATGTCGACAAAGAAAACAGGGTTTAAACCTTGTAGAGAGCGTGGGAAGATGATGTCCGTTACGGACCCTCACCAAGACTGCATCTGGTGCTTGAGTTCGGATCACGACGTTGACGAGTGTTCATCATGTCAGAAGATGAATCCGAAGGCTCTTCGAGAAAGAGAATCAAAACTTCTTGTGACTAAGCTGAAGGCGAGTAAAGTTAAAAGATCCTCGAAGCACTCGAAGAAATCGAAGTCGAGATCCAGGTCGAGGTCTCGAGAGGCGTCGGCCTCGAAGTCTTCGTCTGATCATGCTTCCAGTTCTCGTAAGAAGCATAAGAAAAGGAGACATGAATCCCGCCATCATTCAGGTGATAAGTCTGGTTCTAGATCGTAGTCTCCCAAGAGGATGAAATCGAAGGTAATTCCTCCGCAAGTGTCGGATCAAGAAGGTGAGGCTTCGCCTTCGGAGTCGATGGTCCATTCTCCGAATCCGGTTCCGGATCCGACGCCGGCACCGTCTCCGGCTCCAGGTGACACCGATGGAGTTCCTATTGAGGAGGAAACTTCGAATCCTGTTGTGGAAACAGATTCTAACCTACCTCCAGATCAGCCTGAGCATCCACCATTCCCGACTCCAGGTCAGGACCCCTCTGCGTTTTTTAATGCGATGTATGGTGTGTTCTCAAGATCGTGGTGCCCCTCTGGAGCACCTTCGGGTCCCATGGGTCCTATGGCTTTCAATTTGGGTGTTCCTCACTCATATGCTCCAGCACCCTTCATGCCATATATGCCAGCCCCGACCCCGCTGTGGCAGTACCAAGCTCCACCGAGGTCGACGCCGGTATCGACGCCGGCTCGGCCGAAGTCGACGACTCCGGCTCCGACGTCGCCGGCTCCTAGCAAATCTATGGAACAACCTTCCAAGCCCTCGGATTCGATTCCGAAGTCGGCTCCGGCGCCGTCGGATTCGGCGCGGGATTCGACTGCACTTCGAGTTAAAATGAGGTCTCGAAGAGAAGCTCAACGTCTTCTTGATGAACAGAGAGTTGGTGATTCTTCTTCTGAAGTGGAGGAAGGTGAGCTGGAAGGGAGTTATTTTGAGGACCTAGCAGAAGCGAGTGGTCTCGAATTTTCCCCGGAGTGGTCTTTACCTTCAGGACCTGATACACCCTCCAGAGATGTTCAACCTTATCATGTTGTCATGAAGAAGGCAGCAGGACTTTTGGGTTTGACTTTGCCTACTGTCGAATTTAAGTCCAACTTACTGACTGAGGTCCTTCATTCTCCGAATTCGGCAGTGGAACCTTTACTGCCATTTAATGATGCTTTAAAGGATCCCATTATGGAGGTATGGAAGAAACCTTTTTCTGCTCCTGCAGTTTCAAAAAATGTGGCTAGGAGATATAGAGTAGCTCCTGAGGATCCTGCTTTCTTGTCTTCTCATCCTTCTCCTGAGAGTTTGGTAATTCAGGCCGCTTGTTCTAAAAAGTCAGTTGGTGCTTTTCCGCAGGTGCCTGGCGACAAAGAGGCCAAGAAACAGGATCAAGTTGCAAAAAAGACTTTTTCTTCAGCTAGTATGGCATTGAAGTCTTCTAATGCCACTTGCCTTATGGGTAGATATATTCATGCTCTTATGGACTCTATGCGTTCATTAATCCCTAAGGTTCCTGAGGATAGCAGAAAAGACTTTGAGGAAGCTTTGTCTGATTCTCAGGCGGCAGCCCGTCAGGTCATTCAAAGTGGGCTTGATACTACGGATTCTGTGGCAAGGATCATGGGCACGGCGGTGGCCACGAGGCGTTCAGCCTGGTTGAAGTCGTCTGATTTTTCAGCTGATGTACAATCTGCTCTATTGGATTTACCTTTCGATGGTGAAGGGCTCTTTGGAAGGAAAGCAGACACTGCCTTGGAGAGATTCAAGGACAGCAGAGCAACTGCTAGATCTCTTGGCCTTCAGGTCAGGGGTTCTACGACCAGGAAATTTAGAGGTTTTGGCCGTTCTTCCTTTCGTACATTTAGACAAGGTCAGCAGCAGCAACAACAGCAGCAGCAGCAGAATACCTTGTATAGATCATACAGGGGAAAACAGAGGGCACGTCCTCGAGGACGCCGAGCCTCCTCCTCTTCCACCTCTTCCAACCCCCCAGCCACAGAAAAGCAGCCCTAGATCCGCCATTCAGGATCATGTAGGCCCAGTGGGGGGTCGGCTTACCCACTTTCTACGAGATTGGGAATCGGTTACATCAGATCTTTGGGTTCTCAATCTCGTAGAAAATGGGTATGCCCTTCCCTTTCGGGAATTCCCTCCCAATTACCCTCCTTGCCAGGGGTATTGCTCAGAGGAACATCTGTTACTCCTTCAGGAGGAAGTCCAAACTCTATTGAGAAAAGGTGCGATAGAGGTGGTCCCAGAGCAGGAAAGGGGTCAGGGATGCTACTCCCGGTATTTCCTGATTCCCAAGAAGGATGGCAGACTTCGTCCAATCCTGGATCTCAGGATCTTGAATTTTTATCTGAAACAGGAAAAGTTCAAGATGCTCACTCTTGCTCAGGTTCTTCAGGCGCTGCTGGAAGAAGACTGGATGGTGTCACTCGACTTGCAGGATGCGTATTTTCATATTCC
Source organism: Lissotriton helveticus (assembly GCF_964261635.1). NCBI lineage: Eukaryota > Metazoa > Chordata > Amphibia > Caudata > Salamandridae > Lissotriton > Lissotriton helveticus. The sequence continues at coordinate 328,615,430 of NC_136060.1, read as the reverse complement.
AATCCTGAAGTCGCACAGGAGGTATCTCCGTTTTACGGTGGGATCGCAGCACTACCAGTTTGCGGTCCTTCCGTTTGGACTTACTACTGCGCCTCGGGTCTTCACCAAGGTGATGGCAGTGGTGGCGGCGTGTCTCAGAAGATCAGGGATTCCTGTATTCCCGTATCTGGACGACTGGCTGATCAAAGCGCAGTCGTCAGAGGCTGTGCTTCATCATCTGCGAGAGACAACCCAGTTGTTGTACAGGTTGGGTTTTTCGATAAACGTACCCAAGTCTCACCTGGTGCCCTCCCAGCGCAACCTGTTCATAGGTGCTGTACTGGACACAACTGTATGTCGTGCATTCCCTCCACCTCAAAGGATTCGCGACATACAGGAAATGATTTCTTTATTTTACAATGGAGCGGTCGTTCCAGTCCTGAAGGTCCTTCGCCTGCTCGGTCTGATGGCTTCTTGCATTCTGTTGGTCAACCATGCACGCTGGCACATGAGGGCACTCCAGTGGTGCCTCCGCAGGCAGTGGTATCAGCACAACGGAGATCTCAGGGAGTCTGTGAGGATCTCCAGAGAAGCTGCGGCGGATCTGTCTTGGTGGAGTGTGGAAGGCAATCTGTCTCAAGGAAAGCCCTTTCATCTGCCTCCATCGGTTGCCACAGTGATCACGGATGCATCCACTCTAGGGTGGGGTGCTCATCTGGGGGATCTGGAGGTCAAGGGCCTTTGGTCTCCAGAGGAAAGGTTGTTTCACATCAACCTTCTAGAATTGCGGGCGATTCGTTTGGCGCTCAAGGCTTTCCTCCCTTCCCTTCGCGGTCGTTCGGTCCAGGTCCTGACGGACAACACGACCGCGATGTGGTACATCAACAAGCAGGGAGGAGTGGGGTCGCAGTGTCTCTGCAGAGAGGCTCTGTCTCTGGTCCTGGGTTCAGGACCATCAGATTTGTCTGATGGCGAATCATCTGGCCGGGGTTCTGAACGTTCGTGCAGACAGTCTCAGTCGGCGGTTCTCTGCCGACCACGAGTGGAGGCTCCATCCGGAGGTGGTTCAAGACATCTTTCAGATGTGGGGGACTCCTCGGGTGGACCTGTTCGCCACTTACGAGAATGCGCACTGCCTGTCATTCTGCAGTCTCCAGTATCCGATGCAAGGAGCCTTGGGGGACGCGTTTCAGTTGAGTTGGAGAGGTCAACTCCTTTACGCTTTTCCTCCCATACCCTTGATTCCTCGGGTTCTGAGGAAGATTCGCCAAGACCGGGCCCAAATCATATTGGTCGCCCCGGACTGGCCAAGAAGGGTGTGGTATACGGATCTTCTCCACCTCTCCTCTCACCCGCCGCTCCGTCTCCCTCTCAGGGCAGACCTCCTCTCTCAGATGGAGGGGCAGGTTCTACACCCCCACCTCCAGACATTACACCTTCATGCCTGGAGATTGAACGGGGCAACCTGATTTCCTTTTCCCTCCCACCTGACGTTGTGGATGTCATCTTGTCAGCCAGGCGTGACTCCACTAAGTCCATCTATTCTTATAGATGGTCGAAATTTGTCACGTGGTGTGGGGAAAGGTCTGTTGACCCTTTGAAAGCCCATTTGTCTAATGTTCTCCAGTTTGCCCTTTCTCTGGCACAGCAGGGGCTTGCTGTTGCCACTGTGAAGGGTTATCTTTCTGCGCTGTCGGCTTTTATCCGTTTGCCTGACCAGCCTTCTCTTTTTAAATCTCCTGTTGTCTTAAGGTTTTTGAAGGGCCTTGTAAATAAGTTCCCTCCTACTCCTTTTATTGTGCCTCAGTGGGACTTAAATCTTGTATTGACCTTTTTGATGGGTGCTCCCTTTGAGCCTCTTCACAAATGTCCCATGAGGCTTCTTACCCTTAAAACAGTCTTCCTTGTTGCAATAACCTCGGCAAGGAGGGTAAGTGAGCTTCAAGCTCTTAGTTACAAGCCCCCTTTCTTGTCCATTCATGCTGATCGAATGGTTCTCAGGACCAGGGCTGCTTTTCTGCCTAAGGTGGTAACTCCTTTCCATCTAGGACAGTCTATTACCCTACCTGCCTTCTATCCTCCCCCTCACCCTTCTAAGGAGGAAGAGAGACTGCACCGTCTGGACCCTAAGAGGGCGGTGTCCTTTTACTTGGACAGATCCAAGGACTTTCGTTTGGAAGACCAGCTCTTCGTTGGATTTGCTGGCTGCAAGAAAGGAAGAGCGGTCCATAAAAGAACTTTATCGAGATGGATCGTCCTCTGCATACAGATCTGCTACTCTTTGGCCGGTAAGGAACCACCAGAGGGTATAAGGGCTCATTCTACTAGGGCTAAGTCGTCAACCTCTGCATTGGCTAGAGGTGTGCCTGTTGAGGATATTTGTAGAGCGGCAACTTGGTCTTCCCTCCACACTTTCGCGAAGCATTACTGCTTGGATTCCGAGGTGAGGAGGGACGGTCATTTTGCACGCTCTCCTTCAGGATTTCCTGGTCTAGAAGAGTGGACACCCTCCTCCGGGAGTGGGGACTGCTGTGGGACTCTATTCACAAGGTGAGGAATCCACACGGCAGATGTATCTATCAGAAGAACAAGTTACTTATCTTCGGTAACGCTTTTTCTGGTAGATACTATATCTGCCTGTGGATTCCTCACTGACCCACCCGCCTCCCCGTTGTCCACTCTTCTTTACCAGAGTTATTGTAATGTAATGTATTTATTGTTTGTTATCAGGGAATGTTTCAATAGCTTTCCTGCTTTTGCTTCACACTGTGTGTTTTGCCTTTACTATTGTGTACTGTGTATACTGTATACATTTCTACTGTCATTGGTCCGTCCGTGTGCCTCGATGGCACGGAAAAAAGGGCGGAACTGATGTCATCACGCCGGCGTGGGCCTATTGTAGGCGTCGGTGACGTCAGCGGAGTCGCGAGCGATGCCGTGCCTCTGACATCCAAGTCCACGTCGGCGCGAAGCTACAAAAAGAATTTCCGAATGTTGCTGACGCAAGGGGATATTCACAAGGTGAGGAATCCACAGGCAGATATAGTATCTACCAGAAAAAGCGTTACCGAAGGTAAGTAACTTGTTCGTTTGTTATGTCCTGAGATCAGGGAAGCAGACAAGTTTCATATACTAAACAGGGGCTGGTCGAGGAAGTCCTGTTTCTATCTTACTGGGAGGGTAGAAGTGAGTCCTATGTCTATTTTGGAGGGCCAAGGGGAAGGCAGTGCTTTTAAATTAGCTTTGTGAGGGTCTGGCGATTTGTTGTTGCAGGTTTATGACCCCAGCCATTTTGGGTGATAGATCTGGTTTTCTGAGGAAGTCAGGGAAATGGAGTCGAGTAAATACTACAATTTTATGGCCCCAGCCATTTTGGGCAGAAGGATCACAAAAGTACGTGTAAATCAACTTAAAAAGTGGTGCAAAAATAAAAATGAAAAACTGAGCAAGAGGCACGATACCTTGCCATAGTCCTGGGGTCGTTTTTTGTACGAGATGATTGCTTTGCTGGCTTCAACACGCCCTGTTTCCAAGATTAAATCTCCCCATTATATAGAGGTATACGTTTTCACATCTTGTGAAATCCATTTGAGCTTCTTGAATAATAAGGGAAAGATTTATCTCAACTATCCGCTCAACGTTTACTCTGAGACTCCCAAATAAGTAGCCTGCTCTACTACCTGCCTATCCTGGGCGTTTGTATGACTGTTTATTACTGCCTGTGTTTTATATTTATTTAACTGATTTCCAGAGTAGATCCCAAATTTCTCTGTTATCCTTTCATTGGAACAAAGAGCACTATCTGGATCTCATGTAACTATTGACACATTGTCAGCATAGGCCAGTCTTTCCATATACCATCCGTACGGACTAATCAGTTTGATGTCCATGGAGGCTTCCGATCTCCTAAGAAGGGGGTCTATATAAATATATATAAAGCAAATAACACCCTGCCTTGTTCCCCTTTCTATATGAAAGGGTTCATATTCAACCCTCATTATCCACAGTCGAGCTACTGGGTTAGAGTACATCACCTGGATTGCCTGAATGAAAAGCCCCCCAATCCACAAGCCTCCATATCTTTCAACAGATACCCCCATGACACCCTGTTGAATGCCTTCTCAGCATCCAACAGGGCGACCCCATGGGTTCCTCTAAAACGTTGGTGGCGTCGTCAAACAGTGTGATTACGCGCTGTACATGATCCGAAGTCCCCCTTCCTGGAATAGACCTGTGCTGTCAAACCGTAACTAATCGATTTATAATTCTGCCTCACATACTACCCAAGATCTTAGAGGAGAATTTAGCATCACTGCTTAAGAGCATAGTCGGTCTATAAGAAGCAGGGTCCTTACCTTTCATTAAAAAAAAATATTACATTTGCAGTAACCCAAGAAGCTGGGGGGTGCTCCCCATTTCTCAAATGCCTAAATATCTCCAGCATTTCCCCAAGAAGCTCTGAGATTAAAAAAATTATAACATTCCAAGGGAATTGAATCTGTTCCTACTGCCTTCCCTAGATGGAAGTGCCTGGAGGGCTAGCTGTATTTCTTCTAGCGAAATACCTGCCCCTAAAATTGACCTCTCCCTCCGAGTAGCTTTTAATAAACATCATTGGAGCCAAATATTGCTCTAAATCCCTGGGACATACTATGATTGAAGCTTTGTATAGTTCAGCATAGCATGCTCAAAAAGTTTCCCTGACCTCAACTGGGTATGCTACTATTCTGCTTTGCATATTCCTAATTTAGTTGATTTGCCCTGTGGCCTGTTTTTGCCTTGACTTAACTACCAATAGTCACCTCATCCTTTCATTCTATTCTTAACAGTCCTGAGTTCTAGCCACAAATTTCCTGGTGAGCTTCTCGGCTGTAAACGTGATGTAATTATAGCTAGGCGATTCAACACCAGGAAGAGCTCTTGTCCAGATGAGGGGGCCACAGCCAACTCTGCCTCTAATTCACCCAGCGTTTGTTAAGTTCTCTAATCTGCCCTTGCAACTGCCTCTGTCTTGCAGTACTAAACCTGAGGGGTTCCCCTCTTAAGCCAGCTTTAAAAGTATCCCAGGCCAGCCCTGGGGGGGCACTACCTTTATTAAGCTCAAGGAACACTGGAATCCACCTCTTCATGTGTCTTATATATTTCAGGTCCGACAAAAGACTCCTTTCAAAGGTCCATCTTCTGGGAACTCTTCCGAATCCCTCAAGGGGAAGCACCAGAACAATTTGGTTATGGTCCCACATTAGTCTTTGAAAGAGCTCTACACGAGCCCCCTTAACTGATGATGTCACCGAAAAATAGAACAGTCTTGCAAACTTGCCATGGGGGGGGGGGCGAATAGTAGGTGTAACCAGCAACAGGCGCCTTCAGAATGGCCCGAACATCTACTAACCCGATTTCTTTTACTAGATGCCTGAAAAATCCCGTTTTATGTCCCGCATAGCACCCTCCCTTTTCCTCTAACCTTCTTCTCGACCCATTTAAGTTCAAATCCCCACAAACTATATATGGGGGCAGCCAGGTTGGTAATTCTATTGCTAAAAAATTAAGCAGCACAGGATCATCCACATCTGGGGCATATATCAATCCAAGCGTAAAAGACCCGCTACAAACTGTGCCCTCCATGATTGCCCACCTCCCATACTTATCCGCTGCGTTTGACCATGGATGACAGTATTTCCTTTCACTAACATGGCCACCCCTTTAGTCCTAGTATCCTGTGTCTTGCAACAACAAACATTCAGCCCCACGGAGTTCAACAAAGCTCTGTCACGCCAGGCAATATGAGTCTCTTGCACACAATAAGTATCAGCTCTTAAAAGTTTTATATCTCCTTGTACCCTTCTCCTTTTGACCCCATCGTGGAACCAACAGATATTTATAGTTGTGATACGAAGCTTAGCCATCCCCCTCGTATATCATCCAGCAAAAGTGCTCCAAACCGCATATTTTTACAAAACTCATAATTGGACTTCTGAAAAAAAGATAATCTCGTACCATTCTTGGAATATCTCGTCTATCTGACCCGACACAGCCTTTGACCAGCTGTTTTTGCATTTTTCTCACCACCATTTTTTCCAAACCACACTAAGCATAGCCCTACTGAAACATACCTGCTGCTTTTTCAACGCCGCAGTACTTGCTCCATCCTTTCTCCCCAACCTCTCCCCCATTACCCTCCTACCTATCCCCCACCCGCCCACCCTCCTCCCATACCCACCTACCGGCTGATGGAGGCAGCCAGACCACCCAAGGTCTGTGTGAGTGTGACTGATGCAAGCTGCCGGCAGCCCCCTCACCCCCACCACCGTACCCACACATTTTTTTTTAAGTCAACCCACCACCAGCCTTTATAAAATTCTGATACCCGACTGTAATGCTGAGCTGTTAAATGAGGATCTCAGAGACTTGCGTAGGTCCAATCTTGAGTTTATTCTAGGAATAAATGTCAGGTAAAACACCCACGACCAGAGCCGTCCAGTCTTGAGGAAGCGAACGTCCAAAGTGACGTTTAAGGAATCCTCGAGACTGAACGTGGGGATTCTAGAACCACAGTGGAAATCTCTCGTGCTTGCAAGCACGAGAGAACAAGGGGAACAAAGCATTCATGGATATATAACATCTTCCCCACTAAGAAGGGAAACAAAGAAAACTCATAAAAGCAAACATGAGCAATTATAAAGTTAAGCAATATAACTCTAAAAACAGTCTCTCAATCTGCAGGATAATTACCTTAAACGTAAAGCAATTGCAAAGTTGAAATATTATTCTAAAACATAGTCTCTCAATCTACATGATAACTGTTTTAAACGAAAAGCCCTTTTTGTTGCCACTTCAGAAGTTTCCTGTGAAATCGAATCATGTGATACAGGTAACTGCAGGAACGGAGGTCTGTGGCAAAGCAGAGGTGGAAGGAAGAGAATCTGAGGTTTCAATAACTGGATTGGAGGGAGACTCAGCAACAGGATTGGATGAGGGTGTTTGATCATAAAAGAAATCAAACCAATCACAATGCTCGGAATCTGAAGTGGCATGTTCCTTGATGACATGGGCTTGACGTGGAGAAATCTTAACAAGAGCTCGCTTGTTCCACCACCCACTGTCATCAAGAAGGGCTGAGGTTTTACTAACTTGTGTAACCAAATTTGGAGAAGAAAATTTAGACCTTCCTTTGGAAACTCTCTTGGGATTTTTGATAAGAACCATATCTCCTTTTTGTAAAGGTTGATCAACAGAATGTTTACCTTCATCAAAACGTGATTTCATAGACAATTGTTTAGCACTCACACGATCTTGAACAGAAAAAGAAGAATTAGACAAATCACAATTCTTATGCAACCAACTGGGATTGAGAGCAGAATGAACTCCTCTTTTACGAAGCAAGCTAAAGGGTGAGACACCAGTAGTAGAATGTGGGGAGGTATTGTAGGCCCACACTTTGTCATGAACGAAAGCCAAAGGGTCAAGCCTAGAAGACAAAGCAGTCTGAACACCCTCCTTAATAATGCGATTACATCTCTCTACTAGACCATTCGAGGATGGTGAATATAGGGCAACTTTGAAGTGAGAAATATCGTGACACTTGAGGAAAGACCACATTTTAGGGAGACAAAATGAGTTCCATTGTCAGTAACGATGGATTTGGGAAAGCCTTCGACATCAAAAATAGACTGCAAAAATGTAATGGCGTTGTCAGTGGAAGCAGAATTGCAAAAGGAATAATAGAGCCATTTGGAGTAATAATCAACAAGAAGGATAAGAAATTTGTGTTCAGAAGGTAAAACATCATATGGACCAGAAAAGTCCAAAGCTACTTTGTCCCATGGACCAGCCGGTAGAGGAACGGGACATAAAGGTGTGGAAAGAGTTTCCCAATGTTTATCAGAGAGAATGCACTGCGTGCAATTGTCAATCATATTCCTAATGTGAGAGTCCATGGAAGGCCACCAGTAAAATTGTTTGATGCGTTGACAGGTTTTAACAACACCAAGGTGACCCTGATGGGCAGAACGAATGATATGATCACGAACAGACTGAGGAGGAACGAATAAATCGTTGCGCATGACCATATCATTAACTAAAGAAAGTTCATCTGAAACATTTGCAAAACCTTTTAGCTCAGGGGATAGGGTTCTACGTTCAGGCCATTTGTTGACAATGAAATCTTTAACTTTGGAAAGTACAACATCATTCTTATAAGCCATATTCCATTGTGTGACAGAAATGGGTTGACATTCAGAAACTGCATCGACTGTGGCAACAACACACTCAATATCATCATTAACAATTGAATCATCAGTTAAAGACATTCTTGATAGGCAATCGGCCCTGAAATTCTTACCCCCGGGAATGTGTTTGATGACAAAATGAAATTCATGGAGTTTGGAAAGAAGACGAACAAGTCTGGCAGAAGCTCTATTGGAGGTACTGTCGGACAGCATATGCATAAGGGGTTTGTGGTCTGTGTAAATCTCAAACTCCCGACCCCAAATGTAAGATTTGAACTTCTGGATTGCCCAAACGCAAGCCAGAGCTTCTCTTTCAATTGTGCTGTATTTGGTTTCGGCAGGAAGGAGAGTTCTGGATGCAAAGGCAACTGTGTTCTTTGCCCTCGACCCATTGTCCTAAAACGGCACCCAAACCAGTAAGACTGGCATCTACGGTGATAAAACACTTAGAGCCGTCACAAAAAGGATTTAAAGCAGGTGAATCTTCGATGATCTTCTTGACTTGGTGAAAAACTTTTTGCAAGTCTTGAGACCAAACGAATTTAACACCTTTTCTCAAGAGTGTTCTTAAAGGTTCAACAATCTGAGCGTAGCCATGAACGAACCTGGCATAATATTCGGATAAGCCCAGGAAGGAGCGAAGTGCATCACGATCCTTGGGAGGTATAGCATCTCGAATGGCTTTGATTAAAGAGAACTTGGGTTTAATGCCATTAGGAGAAAGAGAGTGGCCCAAGAAATCTAACTCTTGAACACCAAATTTACACTTGTCGTGTCTAACAGTCATGCCGGCTTTTTCTAAAACTTGTAGGACAGTATTAAGAGTGTGATTATGCTGTAAAGAGTCGTTGGCGTAAACCAAGATGTCATCTTGATACGCCTGCACGCCAGGGATGTCTTGAAACAGATTGTCCATTAGTTTTTGGAAAATACTGGCTGCCGAAGCCAAACCAAAGGGAAGCCTGAGGTACTTGAAGGCACCAAAGGGCGTGACGAACGTTGTTAACTCTTGAGATGTGGGGGACAAGGGAATCTGGTGATAAGCAGACCTGAGGTCGAGGAGGGAGAAAAATTTAGCTTCACCCAAATTAGCCAAAAGGTCATGAATTTTGGGAAGAGGGTGGCAATCCACGATGATATTGTTATTTAGTGAGCGTAAATCGGCACACAATCTCACCTCTCCAGATTTTTTGCGAACTAGAACAATGGGGGAAACCCATTCAGACGAGTCACAGGGAGCAATGATTCCTTCGTTGCAGAGATTTTTCAGAACACTTTTAAGTTCATCTCTAGCGCTCAATGGAAGAGGACGAACTTTGTGAACAACCGGCTGAGCATTGGGTTTAAGTCGAATTTCATGTTTAAAACCAAGCACTGTACCAACCTTATTTTTAAATAAGTTTGGAAATGAACTCAGTAAAGTGTCCATTTTGACTATGGGAAAGGAAAGATCTGAAATATTGAAGATCCCAGAATCATGACTAGTATAATAGTCATGAGGAATGTCGCCTAAGGCAATGGGTTGATCAGATCCAGGTTTGAGAATCAAACCCATTCTGGCTAAATCGAACCAACCTACAATATCCCTGCCCTTGAGGGCAACATAGACCTTAGTGAATGTGTATCTGCCAAGGCAAGCAATGTTAGAATAAAAGAAGCCTAACATATCGATGTCCTTTTCGCCAAAGGCCTTGGGATTGACGTCTGACTTGGAAAGGACAACATGACTCCAATTAGCATAAAATGTGAGGTCGGATAAAATGGTGATGGGAGAACCAGAATCAGCTTTGACCTGAATTGTAATTGTGCCTATCAACAATTCACACAAGGGACTCTTAATTTTAGTAAATTCAATAGAATCCCATTCAATAGACAACATAACATCATTGAGTCTGGTGGAACAAGACTCTACATTTTCTTGAAATTCAATATTATTGACTCTAGTGAATCTTTTGCGACCTCTGCAAACAGAAGGAAAATGTCCAATTTTCTTGCAGGAAGAGCATTTTTTGCCAGAAGCAGGACACGTAGGAGAATTGCCAAGATGATTCCTAGATCCACATCTGTAGCAAATTAGTGGTTTCCTATTTAGTTGTCTTGAAGAATTGTTAACAAGGTCAATGGAAGTAAATGTAAATGTAGTATACTTGTAAAGCGCACAGCTGCCCCAGCAACGGGGCGTCCCGGCGCTGTATAACTCTGGGGAACCCGTCCTGGCTTTCCCTGTGGGATGGTCCCTTGCTGGGAGTCCCCAAGGTGGAGCCAGGCATCCCTGGAATTGGTGGGGCCGTTGTGGAGATTAGGCAAGCTAATGCCCAGAGTTGCCGAGTGGAACCCCTGATTAGAGTAAGCACCGAAGCGAGAATTATCGAGTCCGCTGACCAAGGTCCACGACCCTGCCGCGTCGGGAATTGAACCCTGGTCCCAGGCTGACTTCTGCTCTCAGGCCTGCCGCCTCTAACCAGTGAGCCACACTACTCCACTGTGAAACTAGAAGCTTGATCAACTAAATGAACGGAGGGTTGAGATACACTTTCTTGTAGAATTTTAGAGGAATAAGTTGCGCGTTCAATCCCTTTGGCGATATCAATTGTTTCGGATAAAGGAGGATTTTTGCAGCTTAACAAACGTTCCTGGATTTTCTTCGAATAGCAAGCAAAGATAAATTGGTCTCTGATGGAGGTATCTGTACTAGCACCAAAGTCGCAGGTGGAAGCTAGGATTCTGAGTTGAGCGATATAGTCTTCTACACTTTCATCAATACTTTGTTTACGTTTGAAAAAATTATGACGTTCTAAAACAATACTAGGTTCATCGTCGTATTGTTTATTGAGACGAGCAATGGCTTCTTCGTAAGCATTCCAGCTGTCACCTGCTTCACCAGTGGGAGCAGAAATATGGGGTAAGTTTTCAAAAACTTGTTGAGCAGCAACTCCCAAACACCCATAAAGAATAGCAACCTTGCGAGGAGGATCATATTTGGTAGCATCGATGGCTATTAAATAGTTCTCAAAGCCTTTGAACCAGTTGCGCCAAGCAAGAGTGGGTTTTCCAGGAGTTTGCAGAAAAGGAGCTGGTGTTTGAAACTGTTGAGAAGAAGCCATGGTGAAATGTTTGTGATGGTAAATGAAAGGCTCTAAGTGTAAAAATTAAGGTAAAGTAAAGATGGTAGGCAGTAAAGCGTGCCTATCGCTGTAGTTACTTGAAGACTTGTAATAACAATGAAATGTCAATGAAGATGGTAGGCAGTAAAGCGTTCCTATCGTTGTGTAATAAATGACTTTGGTGAAATGATGAAGTTAAATAAATATGGTAGGCAATGAAGCGTGCCTATCGCTGTAGTTGAAGATGAAATTGACAGCAGCAAAACGTGCTTAACGCTGCACAGAATGCTAGACGAAGGCTTGATTATAGGGTCGCTGAAAATGGCCGCTAGCGTCGTCGTCAAGGTGACAGGACGACGTGAATTTCTAGAGGCGGTGGGCTTGTCTGGCAATGAAGGCGTGGCGCGCGTGATGCAGCGCGAGCAGGAAGTTAGAACGTTGCGCGCGTGACTGAGCGCGAGGCAGCAACTGACAGAAACAAGCAGCGCCGGAGAAATGCCAGAATTGAGAGAAATCCACGCCGGGAGCCAGGTGATGGACGGGGAGAGAGTGTCCAAAAGTATACGACCTGTGACAGAAGTCGGACTGGAGGCAGGTTTAGTTGAAGAGGTGGAAGACGAACAGTGGTCGAGTTCTGGTGAGTCTTGACTGGCGGTGGGTGCGGAGAAATCCCATCCTCGTCGCCAAATATGTTAAATGAGGATCTCAGAGACTTGCGTAGGTCCAATCTTGAGTTTATTCTAGGAATAAATGTCAGGTAAAACACCCACGACCAGTGCCGTCCAGTCTTGAGGAAGCCAACGTCCAAAGTGACGTTTAAGGAATCCTCGAGACTGAACGTGGGGATTCTAGAACCACAGTGGAAATCTCTCGTGCTTGCAAGCACGAGAGAACAAGGGGAACAAAGCATTCATGGATATATAACATGAGCCTATTAATTAAAGAGGAACAAAGCCACCACAGCGAAGGGCCATTACTTTCAATAGCAGACCAAAAGTTTATACATTATCTTTAACCTTCGTTAAACCACAAAGGTATTATCTAGCTTAAATCTCAGAAGTAAAAAACTTGATGGCCCCTTTGACAATGGTTTTTGATTAAGCCGGAGTTTCTCAACCTGCTTCCTGAAAGGGCTTAATTGACGGAAACGCCACCTGCGTTCAACTGTTGTGTGGCAAAAGTCTGGGCGCATAAAAAAAGAGGATTCCCTATACTTTCTTCTAGCCTCAGGGTGGGCTTTCTTAAAAATTGCTTGCTGAAACAAAAAATTACCGAAAAATACCAGTATAACGATTGGTTACCTTTGTTCTCGATTGCTCCGGTTAAACGTGTGCTGAATTGTGGGGAATCTATGCACCCTCTGCACTTCTGACTTCCAATTCCACCCTGACGGTTCCCTAAATGACCCGTCTCTTCGCAGCTCCGCTGGCACAGAAACTCTGCTGCTTTTTCCGAATCCCGTGCAGTTAACTCCTAAAATCTTGTTGGCCAGTCCATGATGCTGGCGGTCCCGTATTCATGTGGTGAGGTGAGTCGGAGAGGGAGAGTGACCCGCTGCACTCCTATGCGGTTGCCAACTTGACTCCAAAAGCAGTACCGGTTTCGAGGTTGCACCAGTGTCTTTTACAGACTCAATTGGATGCCAAAGATAAGGTGTTGGGATGTTACTTAGTGAAGTGATGTCAAGTTTGGTCCCCTCATGCTAAGCTGTATTTTCAGCTAGTTCCTTTCTACATTGTAGCTGTCTGAATCCACCATGAATCATGCTTGGCAGTCATCCCTTGAGTATAACTGAATGTGCAGTAGGAGTTAGCTAATGTAAAACCTATTTATATCGCTGCTCCTTTTAAGAGCCTCTTATGGAGAAAAGCAACTGCCCTAGGGGAGGCTAAGCAAGCATGGGCGTCTTAACCTTGATGCAGTAGGTCCGTTCTAGGTATATTCCTCCTTTTTATTTTGTTATTTATGTTGCTTCAATCTGATAAAAGAGATTTGATGGCCAGGAAGTCTGTATCAGGTAACCAGAGAATAAGTTTCTAAATTGGTAATTGTCAGTAGTCCAGCACCTTTAAGTTTCATTTACCTGAAAAAATGAGAAAGTTGAAAATTTGTCATAACAGTTTACGTATTAAGATTTGACAAACATCTTTCAGTGCTTTAATAACATGTTACTTGTATGATGCTTTCCTTCCAAAGAGCAACGTAAATTCCCAGGAACAACAGCCCTCAAAAATGGAACCATCCCCTGTTGAACAGAATGAAGAGACTCCTGAAGGTACGGAGAAGAAGTGTAAGAGGGAGCGCAAGGAAGAAAGGCAGAAAAACAAAAAGAAAGAGAAGAAAGAATTAAAAGGAGGAATTTTGCAGGATAATTTTCAAATGAAAAAAACCAAAAAGCGTAGGCATGAAAGTGAAGGAACTGTTGAAGAAGTGGAGCCCCAAGAAGCTGCTGAGAGCATTGGAAAGGAAAGAAAGAAAAAAAAGCACAGGGAGAGCAATGGGAATGTGGAAGGGACTGAGAATGGTCATGACATTGAAACAACAGAATATACGGAGACCAAGGACAATCTCAAGAAAACAAAATACTGCACGTCTGAAGGTATTGCATTTACTATAGGTTTACAAGAGGCAACAAGCACACGCTTGTGAATCCGAGCCATTGTGTGTAATTTCTTATTGACATGTTGCGCCACCACTGCAGTAAGCCATAACGGAGTCAATCTGGAATCAAATTTCCCCTTTAAAGTGATTTCCTTTATCCACAAACATGCATGCTGCACATATGTATATAAAGACAAAAGTATAACATCTTTCAAAAGCATAGTGAACATGCAGTTACTGGAGACTTGCAGGGACAAAGCTTTTATGTGCAGGGTAAGCCCTTTTTATGTCCACAATACCTTGCATTATTATCTTAAGCTGGTGGGCTACCTCACAGCCACAGTGGACCTGGGCAGTCATTACTTGTTTGTTGATCCTGCTGCCCTTAAAGGGCGCTATCCTGCCGACTCTATCCCATGCCTAAGCTGAGCACTTAGAGTGCATTGTCTAGAGCATATCGGGCACATCCTGGCAATAACAGCAAACACGGATACAAATCACATCTGCTAGCTTTACGGGTAAACAGGTCCATTATGCTGTCACTTTGAAAATAGAAGCACATTAAGGCACAGGCAGGCAAATGGGGTAACAAACATATCATGCATGCATATTTGGGCAAATGAAGAATATTGTGACTTGCATATTGGACGCGTTGCATGTTGTGGCATTGGTAGCACATCAGCGCATTGGCAGTCATATGGGGGATGCATCATAGCATTCGCTATCAGACGTGAGAATTGTCACATCACAGGAAAATGTAGGAAATAATTACATTTTATGGTATATTGGGATTATGAACACATCAGGGTATTGGTTGGTAAAATAGGAGCTCATCATGGGAATATTCATAAGTGTAAAAGGCAGCACACCCTGGTATTGACTGGAACTTTGGGGAAATCAAGTGTTATATTCTCCATTTTCTATCTTATTTGCCTTGAATGTTTTGGAGAACTGACTCGTGGCAGTCAGCACTCAGAAGGGTATGGAATAAAGGTAATCTAACACTAAGGCAGTTGGTGAAAAATGGAACATTGTGTCAGTATGTGGCATACGAGGCAATGCCATGATCTTCCTGGACAAATAATGTTTTCTCAGAAAAGTTATATTTTGAGACTTTGTGCTTTTTCAAAATATTTGCATACAAAATCATGATTATCTGCGGCCACGCCTTCCTGTCGTCCCGAAGACCAAATGTTTCAAGCTAGGACACTTACTTCATCACTTGTGTTTGCAATTTGTTGTCGTAGCTGTTATGGCCTTAGAGCTTCAAAACCATCTGTTTACATAGCGGGAGGAGATTTAACCCCTTCGACGCTCATGACGAGCTGGGCTCGTCATGCAGTAGCCTCCTGCTACGCTCATGACGAGCCCAGCTCGTCATGAATGTGCGAGGATCGCGAAATCCCAGCACAGCAGGGGAATTCCCATAGCATCCAAGAGGTTAAAGATGATTGTAACCTAGTTCTCCAACCAAAGCCTATAAAATGTAACAAAACTCTGCTGTTTAATGCCTGACAGAGTGAGAAATGTGTCATTTTTATTTCCCCATATTCCTCATTACAAGAGCTTCTCAGTTGGATTATATACAAATAACCTTCATTATTTCAATAACTAAAATGGAATCACCGGGTTAGATGTTTTTGCCTTTACTTTAAATCTCAGTCCTACTTACACAGTATCATTTGTTATATGTTAATGCCACATGGGATAAAACCTGTGCAGTTTTATGTTATTGGACACCCTGTGTGTTTATCTTCCACTACCAAGGCTCCTTATTTCTTTGGGCTTCCATCTTTGGTTGGAAGATAACTATAGACCCTATTGCTCCTATGCTCTTCAGCTCCCCGAGCGATCTAGGATTTACTCAAGGAATTCTGTAGTCAATTTGTTAAAAAGCTCACATTATGTACATACTTTTTTAAAAGTATGCTTATGCCAGTGATTTGGTCATATCACTATCTCATTGAGTTTCTAACACATGAGATTGCTTATCCATGCCCTGCACCACCCATGAGGTATTCAACAAAAAACCTCTCAAAAACAACTTACAACTTCAGCTGGTTAAGACCTCTGACACTGTACTTGGCTCTTCAAGACCTATGGCTCTTCTTTTGGTGCCCTGATGTCTATCTTTATGAGAAAAAATCTAGACTGCGATTTTGGTGATTCCTGGTTTAACATAGAGCCTAAACTTCCAGGCGCAGAGACTAAATGGAAAAAACATCAGCTCAATGATGGTCACTGAATATATTAAAATAGTACATCAGCTATAAAGACAAGCTATTCAAAAGACAAAAGGTCTTAAATTATTCTAGTAAGTCTAGACACTAGTCTAATTTAGACTGGTAAATACTGCATTTTGCACAAATTGGTCACTGCTATGAGTGCGTGTGAAGATTGGAGCTTTATTCTTTGTCTAAAATATTAAATCCTTTTTTGCCTAGAGGCAATTGCTAAACCCTCAGCTCTTAGAACCTCTATGCTGTCTTCACAGAGACGTCCTCCCACTTATTTACTCCCAGTGCGGCAAAAATAATAAACATTCTGAACACTTGAAAGCCCACTGATGCTTCCATAGACGGTCGTGCCAGCATGGCTGTTGATGAAATTCGCTCCTCATTTTGACCCCCAATGACCCCTCCCCATCAAGTTACTAGTGTCTTCATTTCAAGAAGGTTGGGTACCATCTAAGCTTAAAGACGGAGATTGTATTTTGTTGGGAGTTTGGGACAACACACTGAGATGAGCGGATGGAATAGTGGGTCACATCGTGGTCATGTTAAACCTATCTGCGGTCTGTAATACAATTATTACTAGAATGACAGTGGTAACTATGGTTCTCTTGTTTAGTACGTTTCTACATTATAGAAGCAGAGAGTACAGTTAGTTAGGCTTCCTCTGTCAGTCCCAGTTTTAACTGACTGTTTTTACTCAAAGGATTTCCCCTTTTTCGTCTGTCTGTTCAACATTTGTACTTGTCGCCTGTTCAACCGATTTGCTGGCTTGGTTGTCAATGTACAGTCAGATGCAGAAGACCTTAGAGGTATACATCGGGTACTTAGAATGACATCTATGAGTTCATCCTCCTGCAGGACGTTCTTCAGAAGATACAGGTTTGGATCCTTCAGAGTCAAATCAGCTTCCAGCTAAATAACTATAAGACTGAGTTTATCTTCATCAAGAATAGAGAGCTAAAAGACCAGTAATCTTTGTGTGCCGTTAATAATTATTTATTTGATTGTGATTTTGCTGTTGGAGCTGGACCAGATACGTCTATGGGAACCTGTTTCCACCAAATAAAATTTTTTTTATTTTTCCAGTCCCCCAAGAATGAAGGCCTAAGTGTAGGTGCATAACTTCCAACTGGAATACAGCAACTGCTTGCATGCAGCCCTGCCAAAGTCTGCTTTTGCGAAAATTGCAAAGAGGACAAATCGCTGCAGTGTACGCACTGTAGGCCTCAGGCATAGGTGCCTTGTCTCTGCAGCTTCAGAATCTTTGCAGTGGCTTCATGTGGCCAGCAGGATTAGATTCAAGTTAGTGTGCTAGATGTATAGATGCTGTTAACAGGCGAGTCTGCCCTCTCTAAATAACATAGTAAGACTTTATGCTCTCTCTTGTTCTTAATGTGACCAGGACCTTTTCATCCTCACTGTCCAAAGGCATAATCTTAAATCTACGGGCTGGAGAGCTTTTTTCTTTTTTTAGTAATTCACATTCTTTGGAATTCTCTCTCAATACAACTCAAAACGTCACCTTCCGTTACCAGCATCAAGACAGCTCCGAACTCATACCTTTTCTATAACCTTCATAGGATCAGCATTCTGAAGACCTCATCTAAGTGGCGTGCATCTTAAAGTGTCATTATTCAGTCTATTAAGGAGGAATGGGGGATGGAAAGAAGCTGAAGGAGGAAGTTAAGTAAACTGTTTTTTTTTTTTTATTCTCCTTTTGTGGAATTATAACAGACGATGCCAAATGTCATACCTTTGTTATTTGACACAGGACTTTTTGGCCAATTACTTTGAGGAAATTCTGTTATAAAATACACAGTTGCCTCCATTTTGTTGAACTAGTTTTGGCGTGGTTACATTTAGCCCCCTTCCTCTTGGCCCATTACTTCTCAAAGTACACTTTAAATGACTGATTGCCCAGTATAGGAAAAGGTGTTGGAAAATTTCATTAGAGCTCCTTTTAGAACTGCCTGTAAAACCTAAAGCCTTTTTATCAATTGTATTGAAGTATGCTGTAAAATGCACAGTTTAGAGCCCAACCCCAATCCCTCGTCTCTGGGGTGGATTGGACTTGGATGTTAATCTCACTCTGAATAACTTGTCACAATGACTCCTGTCTCAAAGTTCTCCACCTGCAATTGAATGGATTAACTTGTAACCAGTGTCTTCATTTGAGTTTCATGCTTGTTATAGTAGATTAGCAAACTGCAAATTGGGAGTAGGATGTGAGGACTAGTTGTTTATCTAAATTCAAATTGCTTTGTTATTCAAGGCAGTGGTGTTTACCAATAAAAGCAATACATGCCAAGTAGCTACTCACCAGTCAGCTGCCAGGGCAGTTTATACGAATGTTTGCAGCATCCTATACCTGCATGCCTGCAGTTAGTGGATAACTGATTGAAGCCACAAAACAAGCCCACCTAAAGGTTCCTTGATGGAAAACTGCCCAGTGGGACAACAATCTGTCTCTGATGTGGGATTCCAAACGTTAAATGAGAGAGCAAATGTTCTGAAATGCTTCTTGTCTTATGTCATGTGAGTAAAGAGTGTCTCCATACTGAAGAGTAAGCCTCACTGACGATTGACCTTTAATAATATAGGAAATGTATAAAGTGGAAGCATAAACTGAACATGTAATCCTTTACATTCAAGATATGATCAAGTGACTTCACTGATTGCTGAGTAAGTTTTCAGTACTTAACTAAACATATCTTTAAGTTGTTTTATTATTAAATAGGGACAATAACAAATAATTGAAATGAAATATTAATTTGATAAATTAGAATGTTTCTCAGTAGATTATCATCAGGAAGTTTGTTGCTAGTCTGATCCTCCTAGGAGAAAAAACACAATTTGTTTATTTATTGTTGAACAGTCACTGGCAAATTCTTCAGCTTGTTTTGTACACCACATTGTCTAAAATGATGCCCTCCTCGGAGTACCTGTGCAAGTTTCTGATGTGTTGGTGGTGATCACAGTGATCACTATGCCTTTAGATTAAACTTGAAAAGTAATTAATAATTTCATGTTGATTATTTTATTGAAAAGCACATTCTCCCTCTTGTTTTGGTCACTTTAAAGTTATGCTGTAAAACCGATTGAAAAGACAGTGTTCGAGGCATGTGGGCTGCTGAATTCATATCTATAGCATAGATCGCCGCCTAGTGTTGGGTCCGGATGATTGCACATTGTGGTCCTGGAAGAGTCTTCGAAGTATCATGAGATAGGTGGCTCCTCCCCTGGACTACAGTGCGCATGGGCATCGACTCCATCCCCAGATTGTTTTTTCCGCCATTGGGTTCGGATGCCTATTCGATCTCTCCAGTTCGGAATCGATATAAACTTTCCTTAAGGCCCGAAGGCCTTTTCCTATAGCGTCGGTATTGTCTTGCGTTCGGTGCCCAGCTCTGTTCCGGCTCAGTTCCCGAGTCGGACATCCAGAGGAGTCGCGTGGCTCTTCGGTGCTCGAGGCCCTGTCAACGCAACCAGACTTTCGACGTCACATCATGGAACGGAGCCCGTTCAAAAGATGTCCCGTGTGCAACTCAAAGTATCCCCACATCGACGTCCACCCGGTGTGCAACAAGTGCCTGTCGCCGGATCACGATGAAGCCAACTGTATGGCTTGTTCCCGTTTTCGCTCCAAAAAGACGATTCGACTTCGGCGCGTGGCGCGCCAGGAGGCCCAGCAGACGGCCCCGGCACTGGTGGACATTTTGGAGGGGGAAGAAGCAGACGAGCAAGAAGATCGAGAGCCGATTTCACCTCCAGCGGAGGAGATCGACTACAACTACGACGCGGACGTAGAAGTGCTCGATACAGAAGAAGACGTCGACGAGGTAGGAGACGACAATGAGGCCTATGGGGCCATGGAAGATAGCTCAGGCGAAGAGCTATGCCCCGTTCGAACAATCACTAAGGCTCAGGTCGAGGGATCGCCACATGGCCTTACCCAAGATCTTACACCTGGATCCACGGCCTCGCCTACGGGCCCGGCTACGGACACTTCGCCATTAGTCAAAACGAAACCGAAAATTAAAGCTTCGGTGTCAACGAAATCGAAAGTGATAGAGACGCCGTCGAAACAGAAGACATCTGTCGCTCTGGTCGCCTCCTCGTCTTCCGACATGTCGGGGCTGACGAAGCCGAAGAAGGTTGTCGATCCGGTGAAGTCGCTCAAGGGCGTCGAGCCGAATTCGCTCAAGGGCGTCGAGCCCAAATCGATCAAGGGCGTCGAGCCGAAGACTGGGGCACCAAAACCAATTGCCAAGGCCGCCGACCCCACACCGTTGGCGCCCAAGGCCGTCGTCCTGGAAGGAGGACGCAGCGCACCAAAAGGGGCTGATCCGGCACATCGGCCGGAGAAAGCCAAGGGTTCGGCGCACGAGTCTGCACATGCTATTGGACCGAAAAAGTCTGTCGGATCGTCGAAACCGTCCGCATCCTTCACAAAGCAGGTGTCGGACTCATTGCAACGCATCAGGAACAAGGCTTCCGCAGTCGATCCGAAGGATACTTCCACCCCGAAGCAGGCTGCTAAGACGCCAAAGTCCTCGGCACCAATCCAGTTCACGCTGCCGCCGAAGGTGGCGGTGAAGGCGTTCGCACCCAGGTCGGTCGACAACGCGCCCTTGAAGGTGTCTACAGGGTCGAAGCCTCATCAGCCACTTGTGAGCTCGAAGCATCGACAACCCCTGATGGAGGAGCAGTCGGAACACTTTATCGACGCCGACACCGGTAAACTTACCCTCTACAAGAGAAAGATCACGCCGGCACAGCCTATGGAGTCCTACACGATTCCTTTGAAGCGCAAGAAGCCCTCTACGGATTCCCCAGTTCTGGTTGAGCCAATTGATCCACAACCTCGAATCATTGCTCCACCCTCACCCACTTATTCAGATGTGGAGGCTGGGGAAGGGGACGATGAGGAGTACAACTTCCCTGCTGACACTGATCCTGAGGATCACCAGGACTCATGGGCAGATGCAGGGGACCCAGGGGATCAGCACACTGCCCCGGACACTCAGGTGTACAATGTCAAAACCTCTCCTACTGAGGATTCTGCGGCATTTAATGCTCTGATTGAGAGGGCGGCTACAAATCACAACGTCCAGCTGCATGCTGACCCTGTTGAAGTGGACTTCCTGTTTGTTACCTTTTCCACCTCTGAAAAGACTGTCAAGACTCTGCCAATGTTGAAGGGGGTTCTCAAACATGCTGCAGACATTTGTAAGGAACCCACACGTGCCAGGGTTATAAACCCCAGGATTGAAAAAAAGTATAGACCGGCACCTGGCGACCCTACCTACATCAAAGGCCAGTTGCCGTTGGACTCTCTGGTTGTTTCTAATGCCCGCAAGAGGGCAAATTCACAAACCACTGGTGATGCTCCTCCCCCTGACAAGGAATCTAAAGTGCTAGAAGCATCAGGGAAAAGGGTGGCGGCTCAAGCGGCCAATATCTGGCGTATTTCAAACACTCAGGCGCTCTTGGCCAGATATGACAGGGCACACTACGATACACTAGAGACCCTGTTACAGCACTTGCCAGATCAGTATAAGGAGGCAGCGGAGATGCTCATTCAGGAAGGGAAGCTCATCTCTAATGCTTCTATTAAATGTGCACTGGACGCAACGGACACCGCGGCCAGAGCCATTAACACAAGTGTAATGTTGCGACGTCAGGCCTGGCTCCGAATCTCTGGGTTCAAACCAGAGATACAGACCCCCATCCTCAATCAGCCTGTTAACCCTGATCGTTTATTTGGACCTGACGTGGATACCACCCTGGAAAAAATAAAGAAAGATACCGAGACTGCAAAGTCCATGGGGGCTCTCCAGGCCCAGCAATTCAGGGGTAGTACTTTTTGTCGCTCAAGCAATAGAGGTGTTTCCAGAGACCAGATATCCCAGCAAACACAGTACAATAAAGGTGGGGCGCAGACCTTTTACAACAATCAGAGTAGAGGAGGCTATCGTGGCAACAGCGCCAAGGGCAGAGGTCGTGGAAACAACAACTCCAGATCCTCCTCCACCAACAAACAGTGACGCCTTGTCACTGCCCCCCGACCATACAACACCGGTCGGGGGGAGACTCCAGCAATTCCTGCCAGTCTGGAAATCCATCACCACAGACAGGTGGGTCATAAAACTTATCCAGTACGGTTATTGTCTGGAGTTAACGTCCACTCCACCCAACATCCCACCAAGGCACCGTCCTATGTCAACAGAGCATTTGCACTTATTGCAGCAGGAGGTGCTCATCATGCTGCAAAAAGGGGCAATAGAGCTCGTGCCGGTGGAGGACAGAGGCTCCGGAGTGTACTCCCTGTACTTCCTGAGCCCAAAGAAAGACGGGTCCCTCAGACCCATACTGGATCTCAGACCCCTAAACCAGTACATTCTCTCAGAACACTTTCACATGCTCACGCTGCAGCAGGTTCTTCCGTTGCTCAATCAGGGAGACTTCCTCGCAACATTAGATCTCAGGGATGCATATTTTCACATTCCACTACATCCGTCACACAGAAAATACCTCAGATTCACCATTCAGAATCCGCATTATCAATTCAAGGTCCTCCCTTTCGGAGTGACCACAGCGCCCAGGGTCTTCACAAAATGCCTGGCGACAGTGGCTGCGCACCTCAGGAGGCAGAACGTGCACGTCTACCCCTATCTGGACAACTGGCTTGTCCAAGCAAAGTCGGCCCAGCAGTGCGCCGCCAACATGTCCCACACCATTCACCTTCTTCACAATCTGGGATTCTCACTAAATTATCCGAAGTCGCACCGTCAGCCAGCCCATGTACGGCAGTATGTGGGCGCGACAATAGATACTCTGGCAGCCACGGCTCAGCCAAATTCTGTGAGGATCAACAGCATTCAGTCGTTGATCCAGAAGTTCAGACAGCAACACTCGCTCCCGGCACGAGTGTTCATGCAGTTGATAGGTATAATGGCCTCCTGCATTTTCATAGTCCCGCATGCGAGACTACATATGCGTCCGCTTCAGGAGTGCTTGGCACATCAGTGGAATCAGGCTCAAGGACAGTTGAAGGACCTAGTGTTGGTGACCGGTCCGGCATACAACTCTCTGCATTGGTGGACTCCACACAACCTTTGCAAGGGCCGACCGTTCCAAGAGCCTGTGCCACAGATTATTCTGACAACGGACGCATCTCTCCAGGGATGGGGAGCTCATGTACTCCACTACACGGTGCAGGGACTATGGACAACGCAGCAACAAAAGATGCACATCAACTACCTAGAACTGATGGCAATCTTCATGGCGATGAAGGCATTCAAAGTACATCTGCGCAACAAAGTCGTGTTGATCCGGACGGACAACATGACAGCCATGTACTATATTCAAAAGCAGGGAGGTACACACTCTCCACAGTTGTCTCATCTGGCTCAGAGCATGTGGAAGTGGGCCATTCAGAGGAACATTTTCCTCATGGCGGAACACCTCCCGGGCAAGGACAATCAGATGGCGGATCTGCTCAGCAGGTACAGCCACCAAATGCACGAGTGGGAGATACATCCATCAGTACACCGCCCGTACTTCCAGCAGTGGGGTCATCCACAGATAGACCTGTTCGCCACAAGGGAAAACTCCAAATGCCAAAGCTTTGCCGCCAGGTTCGCGCACCCACAGTCGCAGGGCAATGCGATATGGATGAACTGGTCAGGCAGATTTGCGTACGCTTTTCCCCCAGCACCTCTCATACCGCTGGTGGCAAGAAAGCTAAAGCAACACTCAATGACACTCATCCTGGTTGCTCCAACGTGGACACGCCAACCATGGTACACCACGTTTCTAGAACTCTCCGTGGTACCGCATCAAAGGCTGCACCTCACACCCAGACTTTTGACGCAGAGCCATGGCGACATTCAGCACCCAGATCCGCAACAGCTCAACCTGGCGATCTGGCTCCTGAGGTCTTAGAATTTGGCTACCTTAACTCCTGACTGCATGGATATCATACGGGAGGCAAGAAAGCCCACCACCAGAGCATGCTATGCTGCAAAATGGAAGCGGTTCGTCATTTACTGTGCAGAACACAACATCAACCCGCTAGATGCATCTACTCACAACATCATTTGTTATTTGTTACATCTTTACAAATGCAATCTGGCATATGCTTCCATTCGGATACACTTATTCGCCATAGCGGCTTATCTCCAGAACAGGCAGCATCTCTCCGTTTTCAGAGTGCCTGCCATTAAAGCCTTTCTAGAAGGACTGAAACGGATCATTCCTCCCAGAACCCCGCCAGCTCCTGTATGGAACCTTAATGTGGTCCTCACCAGACTGATGGGTCCACCTTTTGAGCCTCTACATTCATGCGAGATCCAGTTCTTAACATGGAAAGTGGCTTTCCTTATAGCCATTACGTCTTTGCGACGTGTTAGTGAGCTCCAGGCGCTCACCGTACAAGAGCCATTTATACAGATTCACTCAAACAGGGTGGTGCTGCGCACTAACCCTAAATTTCTTCCTAAGGTGGTTTCACAGTTCCATGTCAATCAGACTATTGAACTGCCTGTGTTCTTTCAAAACCCAGAGACAGTGGCCGAAAGAATGCTCCACACTCTTGATGTCAAACGAGCTTTGATGTACTACATCGATAGGACCAAAGATTTTAGGAAGACGAAACAACTCTTTGTTGCCTTTTCTGCCCAACACAAAGGCAACCCCATTTCCAAAGCAGGTATAGCCAGGTGGATCGTGAAGTGTATTCAAATTTGCTATCAAAAAGCTAAGCGCACTTTAACGGTCCCCCCCAGAGCCCACTCCACCCGCAACTTGGGGGCCTCCATGGCTTTCCTTGGTAATATCCCTTTGGAAGACATTTGTAGAGCAGCCACATGGTCTACCCCACACACATTTACTAAACACTACTGTGTAGACGTGCACTCCAAGCAGCAGGCAGCTGTAGGGCAGGCTGTTCTAAAAACACTTTTTCCAACGTCTGCAGATGGCACAGGCGGCCGCCAATGATGGAGGGACTGCTATATATTCTATGCTATAGATATGAATTCAGCAGCCCACATGCCTCGAACTGAATATGCTACTTACCAGTATGCATCTGTTCTTGGCATGTAGGGCTGCTGACATTCATATCGCCCGCCCTCCACCCCGGCGCCTGTAGCGGCTGCAGCATTTTACACTTACTCTTAGCATGGCCATCGCTCACACTGTTACACTCCATCTTCGCCACAATGGCTAAAAACAATCTGGGGATGGAGTCGATGCCCATGCGCACTGTAGTCCAGGGGAGGAGCCACCTATCTCGTGATACTTCGAAGACTCTTCCAGGACAACAATGTGCAATCATCCGGACCCAACACTAGGCGGCGATCTATGCTATAGATATGAATGTCAGCAGCCCTACATGCCAAGAACAGATCCATACTGGTAAGTAGGATATTCATTATGGTGGTTGAGGCCAGCTAACATTCTCCAGATACTCTCCTGGGCCACAGCTTTGGTTAAATGATCGTACAGTTCTGATTTGAGAGTCTGGTTCTCCTCTTAGGCATTGGGCCAGAGGGGGATGTTTGGAGCCCTTTTCTCAGTTTTAGGCCACATTGATTCTAGCTGTTTAAAAGGTTGCTCCCGCTCAGTGGACCTTCAGATTGTGCAGAACGCCTGGGACTCTTTCCCAGTAGTACTTGAACATAATGCTTAGAGTTCTAAAAGTAATCCTTCCATCCTGTGGGAGACAATCTGCTTTAGGAGTTGGTTCAAAGCCATCCTGTTCATGTAGTTCTTAACTGTCTGATTCAAAAGTCTCTGCAGCATGTTTCTGACGAATTTAAAGGGCTTGTGTAAAATCATGCTGTTCACTACAACTATATCTCTTATGCTAATGAACTGCTTCTCAAAAGCTGAGAAGTTGCTTATTGATGCCCACGCTAATGAGATGTCTGCTTTGTGGATGAATGCCAGGTTCCCAACTATCTTGGAGGTCCTAGATGCAGTTTCCATGCTTGACAGGCAGCATTAAATCCACTGATTGGGAGCTTTAAACAAAGACGTTATTGGAGTACTGAAACAACTCAAAGGTTTGAGAAGATAAGGAATCTACAAATCTCACATCCATTCCCAACCTAGCTAACAGGAACATTACATTTGAGGAATTTGCCTGCATCTTTCGTGCTAAATTTGAAAAGACTGAAGCATTCCTGTTGTCCTACATCATCTAAAAACTGGCTTTCAAGGAGACATCCCAGACTGTTCTCCTCAGCGTGCTCCA
Organism: Lissotriton helveticus; assembly: GCF_964261635.1. Taxonomy (NCBI): domain Eukaryota; kingdom Metazoa; phylum Chordata; class Amphibia; order Caudata; family Salamandridae; genus Lissotriton; species Lissotriton helveticus. The sequence goes on along the minus strand of NC_136060.1, from coordinate 328,589,023 downwards.
AACTCAGTCTTTCTAACTAATTTTTCAAAATTGTTTAAAATCTTATATTGGTAGGAGATGTTATTTTCATGATTCTAACTGATTGTGCGTAAACGGACACTTATTTTTTTTTAAGATACTGCTCTGATCGAATTTGAGCTTATTGAGCATGTTTAAATGGTCATATTTCATTTAAAAACCCAGTACCACCTATTGGAGTAAGCTTTCATTGTGTGGCATACAACTTTTGACAGCCGGGTTTGCAAAGTCTTGTGAGTGCAATCAAATTTGAGGCCCTAGAACACCAGTAACAAATTCCAGCTCCCTCTCTGATTATGGTTGGAATCCCCCAAGATTCAACCCTGTCCCCTACCCTCTTTAATCTTTACCTTGAACCGCTCACAGAGGTGCTACGCACCGCCAATATCTCCTACCACATGTATGCAGACGACACACAGATCTACATTAAAATCTCTTCTCCTGAGGACATTCTCTCCCTGAATGAGGCCTTGAAGCCGACTTTTCACTGGCTCACTTAACCAGTTCAAACTTAATCTTCTAATCTCCCCACCCAAAACAAATCCAGATATCCAGGAATGGATCAAGGCTATCGCAGCGCTAACATGCGTGGCCGTATTAACTCGATGGCCAAAACTGCCAGATTTCACCCGAGTTATCTAAGAAACCGAAACCGCCCTTCCTCGACACTCCCGACCTAAAACTGGCAATCCAGGCACTAGTCATCTCCAGACTAGAATATGGATGCTCTACTCTCGCAGGTCTACCTAAGAACTCTCTGGCCCCACTGAAAGCCTGCCTCAATGCCGCCACCAGACTCTAAACCGGTTCAAAGAAATTCGACCACATATCTCCCCACCTTAAAGCTCTGAACTGGCTTCCTCTTGAGGCCAGAAACCAACTTACGCTGGCCTGCATTACTCACACTGCTCTATACTCAAATTCCCCTGCATTTCTCGCCCAGAAACTCATGATATCCGGAGGAGCCAGAAACTCCTGGTCTGCCAGAGACCTTTTGCTCCAACCACCTTCCGGAAAAAAAACCTACAATCTGGCCTTCTCTGGGGCCGCTCCAAGAATATGGAACTCTCTCCCGCCCACCATCAGAAGACTTTCGTCTTTGGCACGCTTTAAAAAGGAGACCAACATTTTCCTAATGGGCAAATTCCTCGCCTATCGATCGCATTACAATCACAGACCTTTAACAGTGCGACTCCAGTGCGGACGCCTGGTGGAGCGAGCTGCTTGGACGCCACTTTTTAAAACCTTTTAAACCCAGTTGTAAATTGTGAGAATTGTGTTGCTTTAAAATCTAGCTGCTTTGCATGTGGCCCGTGCCATTATTTTAAATTGAACTGCCTTGCTCTCTGCCTATCTTCTCTCCTGAGGCGGAAAGCCGGGAGATCTTTTCTATTACTCTACTCGCAGGTATTGGGCTCTGTTCTAACTTCTTTTCTGGGGGCAGACGAACACCTACCTGTTTCCTTTCACCATCGCGCCGCTTCTCCTCATACCCTGTCGCCGACTTCGATCTGGGCGCTCCCCTCTCAGCTGATTACGAGCTGAGGGGCATTGAGGGACGGGGAGGCTGCGCACGAGTACGGCGGCTATCTTGGGTGAGGAAGGCTGGCGGACTCACGGGCGGGACTATAAAATTAGACGGGTATGGCTCCGCGCAGCAGACGCGCTCAGCGGACGCGCCTGTCCCGCGCCAAAGGAGCGGCTAAGGACAGCCCGTCTGCGCCCGTTAGCGTCACGGGGGCGGGCGGGTTGGCGTCCTCCGGGAACGGCCCCAGATTTCATCATATAGGTATTCTCCAACGCAGCTTCTGAGTTTGAGACGCCCTTGCAATAAGGGATGTACACCTCTGGGTCATAACTTCGAGGGTAACTCTCACTGTGCCGGCTGTGGCTGGTCACTGAGTGAAGCCCCGCCGGTAAGGGACCCTAAAGAACTAGGGCATGCCGATATCTCTATGTCTGGGATGGATCATTCCGAATATGTCTTTAATTGTGCCCTTCTGAACACTCGCTCAGTAAGTAAACCTGCTCAGGACCTGTTCAACCTTTTGTCTGACTCCAAACCAGCATGTCTTTTCCTGACGGAAACATGGCTTGGTGAGGTGTCTGGGCCAGACATCGCCAATGCTGTGCCCCCTAACTACTTCATGCTGAAGATAGACCGGGGCTTGGGCAGAGGAGGGGGCGTCGCTCTAGTGATAGACAGGCGCTTTGATTGCTCCATTGTACCAACAGAAGATATTTACGGGGCCGAAACGCTTGGATTCTGTTTGTCTCTGTTTCCAGCCCAATCCTGTGCGGGACTGCTGGTCTACAGACCCCCTGGCCCTATTGGATCCTTCCATGAGGGACGCGCCTCAGTAATTTCGGAACTGTGTGTGCAGTTCAAACACTGCATACTCCTAGGCGATTTTAACATCCACTTCGACGCAGTGAATGCGGTAGATACCATCAAGTTATTAGACTCCACTAAGCCTTTGGGCCTATGGCCCTACCTGGCGTCACCCACGCATAACAAGGGGCACAGGCTGGACCAAATTTTTTCCACCACCCCTATTGGAGTTTCCCCCCCTCAACCAGTATTATGGTCTGACCATATGCTGGTGTCTTTTGATATTCTGCATAAATCCGGCCCCACCATTAGAGATATAGCGTGCCCACCACAGATACTCCGCGCTTTCCACAGAGTGTCACCTGACATGATTGAACAATATCTGAAGAATCACCCTTGCTTGTTGTCAGGTGACATTGAGGAAGATATTGATCTCTTTCAAATATGGCTTGCGCGATGTCTGAGGGAGTTGGCGCCGCCCGAGCGGTCCCTCAAGAACTCATCCCGCGCATCGGCGCCGTGGTTTACTCCATCGCTTAATTCCAGCCGTAGGCTATGCAAGAAAGCCGAACGAGCATGGAGAGCAAATTACTTGGAACCACTGAAGGAGGCTTACAGGTGCAGTTTAAAGGCATACCATAGGGAAATCTATCGCGGGGAAAAAAGCCTACTTTGCCAGAAGGATTGAGGAGGCCATTTCTACTAGTAAAGAAATCTTTCTGGTGGTGAAGGAGTTTACTTCACCGGCTGCCATCACGCCTAAGCGCTCCTTTTTGGAACCATGGGTGACCCAACTGGCAAGCTTCTTTGCGAACAAGATCAGAAGTATCCAGGAAACTTTCCCTGCTGCGGTAATTGGGGGTGTGCCTAACCCGGGACCCCTTTCCCCTACGGCGGCCGTCGGGCAGCCCACTTTGTCAACTTCCCCCCCCCCCCCCCCCCCCCCCCCCCCATGGAGCTTCAATCCTCTCTGGAAGCTCTGTCTAAAATGAGATCCGTCTCCCCACTGGATCCATGCCCCGCCAAGTTTCTAGCGCAAACAGCATACATCAATAACCATATTGTTAACCCGAATTTTAAATCGGTCTCTGGCAACGGGAGTTGTGCCGCAAGCTTGGAAACAGGCGATGGTTCTTCCTCTTTTAAAAAAAACGTCCCTGGACCCCAGTATCCATGCGAATTATCGGCCTATATTGCTGCTTCCGGTTCTGGCCAAGGTGGCCGAAAAACACGTGCATGCGGTCCTGGCCGACTTTGTAGAGTCACATGAGATCTTGCATCACACCCATTCCGGTTTCAGGGCAAACCTGAGTACCGAATCGGCACTGTTGGAAGTGTCAGAGGCCATAAAGGAAGTCCTTGACAATGGAGGGAAGGCACTGCTCGTGTTATTAGATCTATCGGCTGCGTTTGACACCGTTCCCCAAGACCGCCTCCTGGCAAGACTCTTGGAGATCGGTGTTCGGGGAACGGTGTTAAGTTGGTTTGAGTCGTTTCTATCCAACCGACAACAGACAGTCTGGGCGCCCCCGTACTCTGCCGCAGTGCCGCCTCTGGAGGTGGGAGTTCCTCAGGGGTCGATCTTGAGCCCCACTCTTTTTAACATCTAAATGTCCCCTCTCGCGGCACTGGCAGAGTCATTTGGCGCCCAGATTGTCTCGTACGCCGATGACACTCAGCTTCTATTCACATGCGAACGGAACTCGGACTTTGATGGAGACAACATTAAGAACTGCTTGGGGGCGGTATTTGCCTGGTTTTAACTCAACCAGCTGAAATGCAACTCAGATAAATCTGAGCTCCTCTTCTTTGGGTGCCCTTCTGATCCCGGTTGGAAGGCCTGGTGGCCAGCGGGGATGTACCCGCCTTCCACTGATTCCGCGGTAGCAAAGAATCTTGGAATCAAGATGGACAACAGTCTCTCACTGAAACCATAGATTCTTGGTCTGGTCGGACAGTGTTTCGGGATTCTAAAAATGTTAAGAAAATTCCTCCCTCTCCTCTCTATTGCCCATAGGAAAATAACGGTGCAAGCCTTGGTTGGATCGAGGCTGGATTACGCAAATGTGCTCTACCTCGGCTTGCCGGAATATCTTTTATCTCGCCTGCAGGTAGTGCAGAACGCGGCGGCGCGAGCAATCTTTGGCCTTGGCCGCAGCTCTCATGCCACGGGACTGTTGAAATCCCTGCACTGGTTGCCAATCCGGAAACGCATTGTTTAAGGCTCTCACCATAGCGTTTAAGGCTCTCCATGGCACCGGGGCTCTCTATCTGAGAAAGAGAGTTGGCTTTCACCACCCATCTAGAGCCTTGCGCTCGGCCGCGTTGACATTGGCCACGGTCCCGGCAATCAGACGTGCGCGGACGGGGGTCGTCCTTTAAATATCTGACGCCGCGGGCATGGAATGCTCTGCCACTCGCTCTGAGAAAGAGCGAGAATTTGGTCGCATTCAGGAAAGAGCTTAAAACGTGGTTGTTCGTTCTCTGATCTCTCCCCTGCCACCTGGGTTATGCTGTGTTGGGTCTGATAGCGCCGGGACACTCTTGTTTGAGTAGCTGAGCGCTCAATAAAACCTCCGATAACATAACATAACATCACCTCAGCTACCTTGTTCCACCCACCATTACTGCATTATCCATGGCTTTTCCAGATGATACCATCCCGGCACTTCTGGGCATCCCACCCGGGAGTTGAGACTGCTTGTTTTCTTGTATAATGAATCTACCTGTTTTTATCCCAAATGTATCCAGGATTTGAGACTGCTTGTTTTTCTTGTACCCCGATGGTATCCTCCCCTCCTAAGTATTTTGTATATCACCCGTCAATCCTGTAAAGCACTCTGATACCCTCACGGGTCTGGTTTGCGCTCTATAAAACTTTAAAATAAATAAATAAAAACAGCACCTTGAATAGATACCACTCCCTCCCACTTATTGCCCGGCAACGTATGTAAAAGGCTTTGACAACATACTTTGAGAAACTCTAGGGCTTTTATAAGGCAGCTTGAATGAGTTTTCATGTTTATAAAGTGCAGATAAGTTTGCTGCCTTATTGCACTACTATAAATGTTTTGTTTAAATCCTCCAATATTGACGCACTCTAAATAAACCCGCATTGGCAAAGCCAATATGTATCGCCACTGTGAGAGCTATGGGGTCTGAAAATGTCTTTTCTCCATGTTGTAGATTTTGTGTGGCTGCTGCGCAGCATGACTAAAATATATGTCATAGTCCTTTTTTTCCTATGGCAGCTGTGGGGGTTGCAACACAGACAAAGGGAGGGTGAAGGTGGGAGGTAAGAGGCAACACTGAAAACAGGAGGATGAGGTGGAGGGAAGAGGCACTTGTACAACAGGAGGGTAGGGAATCGGAGGGAACAGGCAACATGGTCAGCAGGTGTGGGAGAAAAGAAGTAACATGGAAAACAAGGGTGTGGGAAAGGAGAGTAGAAGCAGTAAGGACGACTGTTTGTTGAGAAAGAATAACAGTATCTAAGTAACAGCAGCATAAGGGCCTTAATCAGGATGAAGCAATCAATACTTGGTCCACGCTGTAAACGGAATACGAGGAAGTAAAGCAGGCATGCCCTTCCTATTAGGAGGCAGCACTGAGAGTTACAGTGAATCACACAAATTGTATGCAATGGGCATGCCCCAAGCTCCTTCTAGTAAACAATATCTATTGCATGCAAAATTGTATGCTATAGGAGCACATGTGCCACTACAGGCAAGACCTAAAAATGAGCCTTTTAGTAAAAGCATTTGTCTTCAACAATTTCTTTTTGTTTTGTTAAGAAAATGGCCTCAGTGCTGAAGTGGAGGAGAACGAAGATGCAGATGAGAGCACAGTGAAAGGTACTGTCATCCATTTGACAAGGTCACTTACTTCAACCCTATTGTTCACCCCCCAGGGACACACAGATGGATGCTACCCCATTTCTTGTGTTTCTGTCAAAGATTATTATTTTTTCATACCAGAGATGTTATCCTCCAGTCAAGGAACTATTCAGATGAGAATACTAATTAAATTATTAATTGAAACCTAAAGAAGAGTTTTATTCCATGTTCACCCATGGCTGTTTAATTATTGCCTACAACACTACATTTTTATATTGACTGCACAACTTTTTTTCGCGTCCAGACGAACTGGGATTGGACATTCAAATTGCATGTGAGATTGGTGCCCATCTGAAAATTAAATATGTCTTAGCCACATTAACCTTTGTCTATTCAAGAGCTTGTTTTTGTTACGTTATCCTTACCCTTTAGAGTAGTGCAATAAATAGAAGTTCCTGTGGGGCCTGAATTGTGTTAGACCATGTTACCTCTGAATGGGAAGGCATGTAAGATCAGCAAGGTTGAAACATGACTGTAGTTGCTTATGTTCCATGTCAGAGGAGAATGACAAAGCAGTTCTGCCTGCACTGTCATGTTTTATGCATGGGGTAAAGACTGATTTCATTAGGCTCCATCTTCAATGCTGGAACGGATTCAGATCTTTGTATTGAGAGTAATTACTACTGTTTTATATGAATTCATGTGTGTTCAACCATCACGTTTGGGCGTTTTGACAATTGTAGCAGGATTCTTTGCGAGTGATGAAGACTGGCACTAAAGTTTGTCATTATTGTCAGATAAACTCACAATACTCTTAATTTTGAGGTGTGGTAACCTAAAAGCAAGCAGAGTAAATAGGTGTTTGTTTTGCATTGGGTTGGAAAAACTATTTGCCTCAAATGACAATCCCTATTGCCCAGTTCCATATAATTCAAAATTGTTGATCTCGCAGCCGTTAAATTGCAATATAATGACTTGTGATTTTACTGCCCCTATGTCGGGCGCTGAAAGTGCTTGCCCACATGAGTAGCAAGCTACACGTGTAGGGTATGTGGTTGGAAGGATGTTGTTCAAGTTTTGATCCCATGTGTTTCCATGTCATGTGCGACAACCATCGAGATGCTGTTATCGTGTTATGTTATTTTATGTTTTTTATGTGCTTAGCTGGTTACTGCACTGGGTTACTTGTCCAATCTGAGGTTTTGTGTATAGTTGTGATCCTGGACTGGTTTGGTTGGATGAAGGAAGAGAGAAGTGCCGAGATCGGTTTGGATGAGCTTTTGATTATCATCCCATATCCAAGTGTCTTTAAGAGATGTAAAGAAGCAGTTGAATATTTAGGCCCAGCAGCGTATGGGCTATATTAAAGTCCAACAAATTGTCCAGTAATGTGTGACAGATCTCTTCAGTTATTCCATTTCTATTTATTTGGTGATGTTCGTTTTTTTGGCTGTACCGTGCGGAACAACCCTCATAGCAGATATGTCTTATGTGAACATAAGATGTATAAGTTACATTTTGTCGCTGGTCTCTGTGTATTATGTTTTTAGTATTATTGTGGGCCATAACTATTATATATGGAAGTACAGAACTAAAGAATGCCATGGCGAACCATAGGTCAACCCTTTTTTTTCCACTAATGAAAGCTGATTGAGTTGTTTGTGATTCTTGGCCTTTAAGCTGAGGATCGCACTTGCGGGTGTGACTGTTTTCTGAGCTCTGTAAACAGGATCTGGGTGATAGAGTTAATCTAGGAAGTTGGTGGCCAAGGAAAGTGAGGAAAAACAGTGGAGTAGACAAGAATTGGTTTAATCAACAAGAGAATGGTACAGCAAGAAACTATGTGCACTACCGCTCATACCACATCATGAGTTCTACCCCCAATCATAGATCTTTTTTCAGGATGTCCTTGTCTATGAAACAACTACCCAGAGCATGGCTCATAGCCTAGGAGCTTCAGTCCTTGTTGAGAAAATTGATGAAATCATTCCAACTTCTTACTTTGATATTCACCAGGCAAATCAAGGGAAAAGTAAAAAAAACAAAGCTGTTAATGGTCTCAACACTTTTTTCTCCATCATGGCTCGTTATTACTCTGTTACTCAAGTCCTCCTCCAGACAGATATAACTTATTTCTCCTGTCTTCCTGGTCAGGGCAACTAGTATGTTCTGGAAGTACTGACTCATCTTCTTTAAGAGCAGGACTTTGCCTCTCAACTCATTGCCAGAATTATAAGAATGAAGGGTAGGGGGAGACCAGGAACAGACCTGCATCTTCATATGGTCTTGTCCTAGCTTTACATCTCTTGTCTTGCTTGCTTCTCAACATCTTTAGGTGTTCATGGAATAAAAGATTTCTATCAAGTTCAATAAATCTGCTAGTCATGTAGCTTTTCCTTAAGTTTATTATTTCCACCAACAAGATCAGCTGCTTACTCTATCAGCAACTGCTTCTTCACCACACTCCCCAGTATTCCATCTCCATAGTTACCCAGGTTTCATCATGCCACGTTCCATATGATGAGAAAGCAAAGGAGACACAGGTGATCGAGGGAATGTGGAACAAATCAAACATTCACCTCCAGTCAAGAGATCTGGGTTAAATCCATCGTTCTTTTGCTCACCATGCCTCCCCAGTTTAGACCCAGCCATATGCAAATCAGTCTTGACCCTATTTATTTATTTTAAAGTTTTATAGAGTTCGAACGAAACCTGTGATGGGATCAGAGCGCATTACAGGATTGACTGGTGCTATACAAAATACTTAGGAGGGGAGGATACCATTGGGATACAAACGGGTAGATGCATTCTACAAGAAAAAGAAGCAGTCTCAAATCCCAGATAAATTTGGGATAAAAACAGGTACATACATTATAGAAGAAAACAAGCAGTCTTAACTCCCGAGTGGGATGCCCAGAAGTGCCGGGAAGGTATCATCCGGAAAAGCAATGGATAATGCCGTAATGGTGGGTGGAACAAGGTCGCTGAGGTGATTGTAATGCGATCATTAGGCCAGGAATTTGCCCATGTCCTCATGCGAACAGTCCAGCCCGAATGACAAGCAAGGCCTTCCCTGGATCAGAAACCAGCATCCTGGGAACGGTTTCAGGGTATAGTCCCTCATCAGCCAGGCTAGTTTGAATCCAGGGGCACAGTGAGTCCGGGACCCACTTCTGGGCATACCTGCCGCACTTAGGCCAAGAAAGCAAAAGACACACAGGTGAGCAAAAAAAGATAGATTTAGGGCCAGATGTCTGTAATGGGGGTGAATGTTTGACATTGTTCAGCATTCCGTCCATAAGATGTTAAGTTGTAATTTTTGCATTTGCCACCCCGGGTGGGACGGATATGCCCAGACTTGGGTCCCGTGCTCTCCATGCCACTGGAGTCAAGCTAGTCTGACTGATGAGGGGTGATACCTCAAGACTGGTCTCTGGAAACTTCCATGAAACATCTTGTATATATTATAAGCTCAACAATATTCTTCTAATAGAAGTCTATCTCTCATTCTGTATTCTAAACTCCACACATATCTCCCCCCCCTTTCACACACTAAAAACAAAAAACTAAAGAAAAAAGTGCATTGACCTATATAAATATCATGACCTGCAAATACTACACAACCCAAATCATAAAATTTGGTTAATATTTTTCTAATTGTGCTTTTTCGTACCTACAGAATATTGATCATAAGTTTTGCTTGGTATTTTCCTAATTCTTGTACTTTTCCATAACATCTGTTTGTCTGTGCCTTCCAATTGTTTATCCATGCCTAACCCACTATTGATTTCGTTAATTTTTGCCAAACAAGCCATGTTCCACCATTGCTAGTTTTAACCGCCTGATCTTGTATTTCTGTGATACAAGTTGGCTCCCAAAATTTTGACTTTCCTTTTTGCACCAACAATGGATATGACATGCACATAATCACCTTCTGCAAAATTCACACAGTCTTTCTTGACCGCTTCAATTTTTCACATCTCTCATTACTGAACCTATCACTGGTACTGTTAGTCCTGTTTGATTGACTCAATACATCAATTTCACCACCCAAGATTTTGGATTTCCAAAATAGATTAAATGCCGAAACAACTTTCCTGCCTATCATTAACTCAATTTGTATAGTTCCAGTAACCGAGTGTGGGGTTGTCATATAAATCCATACCACACATCTAATTGCCATATATATATATTTCTTTTTTATACTGAAAAAAACATAGGTTTCAGGGACGTTCTAGTTAGAAATTAGCAAATTAGCATTTAAAAAACGTTAGAAATTCACTGAAAAAACCATAGCTTTCAAGGACTTTATAGTTAGTTGGAGACTTCACTCGTACAAAACCATAGAAATTTGGCCTTTATAGTTAGTAGACCTAACTATAACTCGCGCCCCCGTAATGCACTGCTGATGAAGTCACATATTACATCATTCATGACATGGTCAGTGACATCATCCACGTGATCATCTGATGCACCTCCTCATACCCTAATAAAACCTTTCATACACCCACTCTAAAAAAACAGACCACCAATATCGAAACCCTAGACAGACCAATAGCACAATACACACAGTCATACACCTATACAGCCACGGCTATAGCCACTCATACACCCATATAGACACTCACACACTGCCACTCACCCAAAGCGTTACTCCTACACCTGGTCAGTCACACTTATCACACACCCATTTCCTTGCTTATACAGTGATACAGACACCACCGCACTTATTTATACAGATACTAACACATACTTACTCTCTTTAACAATCACTCATAGAAACACACACTCATCCATACTTATTTATTTATTTTAAAGTTTTATAGAGCACGAACCAGACCCGTGAGGGTATCAGAGCGCTTTACAGGATTGAAGGGTGGTATACAAAATACTTAGGAGGGAAGGATACCATCGGGATACAAATGGGTAGATACATTCTGCAAGAAAAACAAGCAGTCTCAAATCCCGGATACATTTGGGATAAAAACAGGTAGATTCATTATAGAACAAAACAAGAAGTCTCAACTCCCGGGTGGGATGCCCAGAAGTGCCGGGAAGGTATCATCCGGAAAAGCCATGGATAATGCCGTAATGGTGGGTGGAACAAGGTCGCTGAGGTGATTGTCATGCGATCGTTAGGAGAGGAATTTGCCCATTAGGAACATTTTGGTCTCCTTTTTAAAGCGTGCCAAAGACGAAAGACTTCTGATGGTGGGCGGGAAAGAGTTCCATATTCTTGGAGTGGACCCAGAGAAAGCCCGATTGTAGGTTTTTTTGTTCGGAAGCAAGCTGGTTGGAGCAAAAGGTCTCTGGCAGACCAGGAGTTTCTGGCTCCTCCGAATATCATGATTTTCTGGGCGAGAAGTGCTGGGGAATTTGGCTATAGAGCCTTGTGAGTAAGGCAGGCCAGATTAAGTTGGTTTCTGGCCTTGAGAGGAGGCCAGTTCAGAGCTTTAAGGTGGGGAGAGATTTGGTTGGATTCCTTTGAACTAGTTAGGATTCTAGTGGCAGTATTGAGGCAGGCTTTCAGTGGGGCCAGAGAGTTCTTGGGTAGACCTGCGAGAGTAGAGCATCCATATTCTAGTCTGGAGATGACTAGTGCCTGGATTGCCGGTTTTTAGGTCGGGAGTGTCGAGGAAGGGTTTCCGATTTCTTAGGTAACTCAGGTGAAATCTGGCAGTTTTTGCCATCGAGTTGATATGTAATGTAATGTAATGTAATGTAATGTAATGTAAGCTGCCGTCTAGGGTTATTCCTAGGGATTTAGCAGAGTCCACAATGGTCGGAGGGCAGTTTAGTGCTGATAGCCTTGATCCATTCCTGGATGTCTGGATTGGTTTTGGATACTCTTGCAATCACTCACTCTCACACATAGTCATTTATATACTCCAACAAGCACATATACTGCGTTACAACATATGTAGTTACTCATACATGCCCCACTGAGACATAGACATCTACTCCCCAACACACAGATACACACACACACACACCCATACAGCTGTTTCCATATGCACTCTTAAACCCATACACCCAGTGAAACAACCACTCACATATTTATGAACAGTCACACCCACCCCCACCCACAAAGACGCTCAGGCACCCATACAGGTACTCAGACAACCAATAAATAACCCATATAAACACTCATGTAGCTACTCACCAAGCCATGCAGCCGCTGACACCCCAACTAACAGACTAGTAAAGACATTCACACAGTTTAGTCACTAACCCATGCATTCATTAACCCCTTCGACGCTCATGACGAGCCCAGCTCGTCATGGAGTTTCCATTGATTTCAATGGAAATTACATTGAAGTGGTACCAGGGGCTCAGCATCCAAGTGGTTAAGACTCACTTATACAGTCAGTCACGCACCTACTAAATCATCCATTCAGACACTCATATACCCACTCATACTTCAATACACCTTGGCATATATATATTTATATAAAACACATTTTTATACTTTACAGAAACACACATTCACTGAATGATGTCATCAGTGATGTAATTTGAGATGTCATCAGTGATGTCAATGAGCATGTCATGAGTGATGTAATATGTGACGTCATCCACAGTGCATTGCGGGGGCGCAAGATATCGTTAGGTCTACTAACTTTGAGGGACGAATTTCTATGGTTTTGTACGAGTGAAATCTCAAACTAACTATAACGTCCCTGAAACCTATGGTTTTTTCAGTGAATTTCAAAGGTTTTTCAAACGCTAATTTCTAACTATGCCTACAAAGGTAGGACATGTAAAGAAAGAGGAAGAAAAGCGCCGAAAGAAGCAAGAAAAATGCATAAAGAGGCGACAGAAGTCCAGCAAGACAAAGAAAAGTGCAGGAAGAAGAGATGTGGAGAAAGAACCAACAGAGGAGCAGAAAGTCCTCCTGTGCGTTTTTCCTGATGGATACTGGTGGTAACTGACTCTGACTAACCAGGCCTAGAGCCAGTGCTATGCTAAAAGACACTTAGAATACAGTGAAAACACCTACATACACTAGGGAACACTATGCGTTGGGGTACCCTGTGATTAGCATGACCTCCTCTGTATTTGCCATGAGTTAAGGCCTGGGTCATTACATACGTACACGAGTAGTGACTGGATGATTAGAGTGCTACAAGGAGAGTGCATGGTGATTTTATAAGTGCTTGGGTTTTGGCGCAGTGGTTGGATAAGCACATAGGATTGGCTGGGTGATTGGAGGACTACATAGGTAGTACCAGGGATATTACTGGACTGCATAGGTAGTCCTCAAGGTATTGCAGCAGTGCATGTGTTAGTGACTGGGTCATTGCATGAGTACTGAGTGGATAATTAGAGTTATGCGAGGAGAGTGTGTGGTGAATTTATAAGTGCTTGGGTATTGGAGGAGTGTTTGGATTAGTACATAGTAGTGGCTGGGTGACTGGAGGAGTGCACAGGGAGTGACAGTGTGATTGCGGGACAGCATGGGTACTACCTGGGGAATTGAAGGAGAAAATGAGAAGTGTGTAAGTGGGCATAGGACTGTACGGGTAGGGCATATGGGATTGTAACAGTCATCAGTTAGTGCCTGGATCATTGCATGAGTACAAAGCTACTGACTGAAAGGTTAGAATACTGCAAGGAGAGTGCCTGAGTGAATTTATAAGTGCTTGGGTATTGGCGGAGTGTTTGATTTAGTACATGGTAGTGGCTAGGTGCCTGGAGGACTGCACGGGGATGACAGCGTGATTGCTGGACTGCATGAGTACTACCAGGGGAATTGAAGGAGCGAATGAGAAGTGTGTAGGTGGTTAGAGGACTGCATGGGTAGTACACAGGGATTGTAGCAGTGCATGTGTTAGTGCCTGGATCATTGCATGACTACATGGGTAGTGACTGGATGATTAGAGTACTGCAAGGAGAGTGCATGGGGAAATTATAAGTGCTTGGATTTTGGCACATTGGTTGGATAAGGACATATGACTGGCTGGGTGATTGGAAGACTGCATAGGTAGAACCAGGGAGATTACTGGACTGCATAGGTAGTCCTCAATGGATTGCAGAAGTGCATGTGTTTGTGGCTGGGTCATTGTATAAGTACATAGGTAGTGACTGGATGATTAGAGTGCTGCAAGGACAGTGCATGGTGATTTTATAACTGCTTCGGTTTTGGCAAATTGATTGGATAAGTACATGGTGCTGGCTGGGTGATTGGAGGAGTGCATGGGTAGTGACAGAGGGATTTACGGGGTGCATGGGTACTACCTGGGTAATTGGAGGAGTGAATCAGTAGTGTGTAGGGGGTTAGAGGTCTGCATGGGAAGTGCTTAGGGGATGGTAGCAGTGCATGTGTTAGTGCCTGGGTCATTCCATGAGTTTATGGGTACTGACTGGAAGATTAGAGTTACTGAAAGGAGAGTGCATGGTCAATTTATAAGTGCTTGGGTTTTGGTGGAGTGATTTGAAAAAGTACATGGTGCTTGCTGGGTGATTAAAGGAGTGCATGGGTACTGACAGGTCGATGGCTGGACTGCATGGGTTGTGCTCAGGGTATTGTAGCAGTGCATGAGTTAGTGCATGGGTCATTGCATGAGTTCATGGGTACTGACTTGATGATTAGAGTACTGCAAGGAGAGTGCATGGTGAATTTATAAGTGCTTGGGTTTTGGCGGAGTGATTGGATAAGTTCACACATTTCACACCAGTCCTGCCTCTTCTCTTCACCACTGTGCAAATGCGTCCCCTGGCAGGTTCTAAGTTAGGGAATTAATCCCCCTTGAATCCTGAGGGTCCCTGGGAGCCAACTAGCCCACCATGTACCTCCAGTAAGCGCCACAGAGCTGTGTTGCAGAGAGGTGGTCCAAAGCCAAGCCCCTTTTTACACCTCTCTGCAACGCAGCTCTGTGGCGCTTACTGGAGGTACCTGGTGGGCTAGTTGGAGCCAAGGGACCCTCAGGATATAAGGGGACTTAATCCCCCAACTTACAATGGGACAAAGGGCCAGTTTGCACAGTGGTGAAGGGAGGGGTGGGGCCTGATGTGACAAGTGTGCAAACGTGCCCCGTGACGTGTTTTAAGTTGGGTAATTAAGTCCTCTTGAATCCTGTCGGTCCCTGGGGCCCAACTAGCCACCAGGTACCTACAGTAAGCACCATGAATTCCCCAACTTAAAACGCACCACAGGGTGTGTTTGCAGAGTGTTGCTGGGAGGGGGGGCGGGGCCTCCAGCACGATGCCTGTCTTTTTTTTCTTTTCTTTGTTAGAAGGGGGGCTGTGTGGCCACCCTTCTTTTTCCTTGTTTTGTGCTCTGGGGACCCGATCCCCCAGGGCCTGACCCCTTTTTAAAAAATAAAATCTGAATCCTCCCGTGGCCAATCCCGGCCCCGTAGACCCCATCCCCTGGGGCATGACCACATATGTATATTTGTATTAACAAGCAAGGCTGCGTGGCCCCCCCTCCTGAGGCCTCTATTGGTACGAAGACCCCATCCCCCAGGGCCAGCCTTTATTTAATTTTGTTTAAATTTATAGAGATGGGGGCCACGCCCCCCTCCCGGGCCACTTCTAACCCCGGAGACCCCATCCCCTGGGGCTGGCCCTAACCGTTGTGGAGCCCCAATCCCCGTACGGTCCCGCCAGCTCCCCGTGTCCTGCGGGAGCCAGCATTGCTTTTCCACACTGGGAGCTGCTGACATGCAGCTCCCCGTGTGGAAAAGCAATCTGCTTTGGATTTGAAAGAGAGAGCAGTTTTCCCTGCTCTCGCGGCTCCCGCCCTGACATAGGAAACAGCAGTGTCCTGGGGGTGGGCACTCCGGGACACTACAGGAGCCGGCCCTGGCGGGTGGCGGTCCCAAGAGCCATCAAGGTCTCCTGGAGGGGGGCCGCGCGGCCACCTCCCTTTGTGAAAATAGCCCTGGGGAGGTGGTGGGGCTTGGGGGTCCATAATGGACCGCCCATTTAAAATTTTTAGTGCCATGGGGAGGTGGCAGTCCCCGGGGCGTGTGGGGGGCTCGAGCCCCCCTACACAGGTTTGATAATGTCCCGTGGGGGGGGGGGGCTTGGAGGCCCTCCCAAAAATTAAACAAGCCCCAGGAGGTGGCCCCCTCCAGAACCTGGATACCGACACAGGGACTTCGATTTAAAAACTCTATTTTGTTTCCTGGTGTGTGTGTGTATATATATATATATGGTTGTGGTGTGCGCAAATGCTTCACCCCCATTTTAGTGACGAACTGTACCCCATTGTCTGTTAAGAGTTCCTCCGAAACTCTTTTTTTTTACTGAACACATGCTGTAAAAAGTGAATGACCATTTTAGTGTTGGGTTCAGAGATGCCTCTTACTTCGACCCACCTTGATAGATCTATCAACAAAACAAAATACTTCATGCTATTTGTTAACACATGAAAAGGTCCTAAAAAATCCACTGCTACTCTCTGCCATACTCTGTGTTGACTCAGTGCAGGTCTCGAAGTTGTCGATGTTGATGTAGCAAAGTGCTCCTTTTTAGGTCTCGCTGAGCCAGTGCGCTTGTGCATTGCTCCGGCCAGAATTATGTAGGGGCTCCAGGAAAGCCTGCCAGAGGGTTTGGAATGCGGATTATGGCCAGTGCATGTGTGCCAGGCACGCGCTCACTATTTGCTCCCCTGCCCCCCACATCAGACTTGAAAGGAAGCTGCTCGCACACCACCATTTGTCTGAGACTCGGCATCAGTCTTCAAAGGAAACCCCCCCCCCCCTCATTAGACTTTAAAGGAATGCGCTCCCGAACTTGCTGCCTCGCTCTCGTTAGCCTTTATTTGCTTGTTTTGTGTTGTGGCTGTCTTTGGCAAGCTTATGAGCTACATCCTACTGAACCCCGACGTATTGCAGATTGCTTAATTGACCCCCGTTATGTCATGCAAAGCAGCTACGATTTCAGCTCACTATTTGGCATACATGGAATTATTGCATGTACAGAAGGCAAGCAATACAGGTTTGTATCGTCACAACTTTTTTTAAAAATCTTCATCGTATCTGCTCCAAGTGTTTTATCAGTAGCATCTTTTAGCTGTTTTTGTAGTAAGTGAAGTCAACACAGCGTTATTTAAGAAAAGCTGGTTTATTTCCGCTTTTAACATCACCAACAGCATGCCGCGTTCATCTGGCTCTGAGGTCAAACAGCATCTTTGACTTGCCATTCGAAGTCTTGCCAGGATCCGCTCTGTGTGAGAGTTTACATTAATTTACATCACTTGCAGTATACATCTCATGAGCTAAATAGTGCACAGTAACACGCGCTGGAAGTGCAGAAGATGCCATGCCAGCATTACACCCCCAAACCCCAAAACAATATAAAATAAACTTTACATGTCTATTTCTTAATACCTAATAAAGTCATAACATATTAAAGGAACCTTCCTGAAGCGTGAACTACTCATATTTTCTTCACTATTGAGACTAATGTCAGCATGAACAGATCCTGAAGGCCACACTTGTTCACTACTCACACTTCCAGAAATAGTGGCTGCATTCACACGTCATATGGCAGCCAATGCGCCCAATCTTTGTTATCCACGGAAAACTACTTCGGTTGCATGATGTTTGCTTGTTCAAGTGTAATCTTCATTAGTTTTCTCTAGTTTGCTTTCCTTTCCACCCCTCTCTTGTCTGTCATTCCGTATTTCCTCTTTGCCTCTCTTTACATTGGCGGTAAAACAATTACAAAGAATTTGACAACTATAAAACCACACAGAAACATATAAGCCCCTCCACACAGACTCATGAACACTTTAACAGTACAGATGCATACACACACCTCAATATTTGCACACGCCCCATACATAGACACAGCCACACTTTTCTCCCATAGACACCACTGTTACAAATCGCCCTTAACACATGCAACTCTATAGGTTTGCATTTTTTGCATTTATGAAAATACATACAAAGCTCCGCCCATGACAGTGTTACCTCATACCTCTCTGTTAACTCCCCTTTCCGGCGCGGTGCCGACACCCCTGTTTGTTCCTTGCTATTTTTATGTATTTTTATGACACTATGCTCTTTGTGCGTTTGGCCCACGAAACTATTGGTCAGCTGGCAGCCACTACCGTGTAACGTTCACAGGAGGAGTGTGCATTTCCCCCAGGTAGAATATAACTCAATACTACACAATATTGGATGGTGTTTAAGCAACCGCAAAATACATGTTTAAAAAAAAAAGTAGAC
Organism: Lissotriton helveticus; assembly: GCF_964261635.1. NCBI lineage: Eukaryota > Metazoa > Chordata > Amphibia > Caudata > Salamandridae > Lissotriton > Lissotriton helveticus. The sequence goes on along the minus strand of NC_136060.1, from coordinate 328,570,655 downwards.
CATGTATTATTTTTGTATCCATTTGTAAAACCAGCAAGAGCTCCTAAAGAGGAGTGCCGGGCAGCTAACTGACGAAGATTTGTTTTTTTACTAACACTTATATTACTTGATTTTTGCCTACTGTAGTTGAAGAAGTCTGAAAATAATTACTAAGAATGGGTGAAATTTGCGAATTCGCGCGAAATCGAATTCGCAATCCGTGAATTTGTGCGAATTTTTGTTTTTTTGCGTGTTCGCGGGGTTTTTTGCGTGTTCGCGGGGTTTTTTGCGTGTTTGCGGGGCTTTTTGCGTGTTCGCGGGCCACTTGCATGGCGAAGCTACCCATGCGGTCGTGTATGGGCACAGCACCCTCTGGTTCATCACTGCCACCCTCTGGTTCACCACTGCCACCCTCTGGTTCACCCCTGCCACCCTCTGGTTCACCCCTGCCACCCTCTGGTTCACCCCTGCCACCCTCTGGTTCACCCCTGCCACCCACTGGTTCAGCACTGCCACTCTCTGGTTCACCCATGCCACCCTCTGGTTCAGCACTGTCACCCTCTGGTTCACCACTGCCACCCTTTGGTTCACGACTGCCACCCTCTGGTTCATCACAGCACCTCTGGTTCACCACTGCCACCCTCTGGTTAACCACTGTCACCCTCTGGTTAACCACTGTCACCCTCTGGTTAACCACTGTCACCCTCTGGTTAACCACTGCCACCCTCTGGTTAACCACTGCCACCCTCTGGTTCAGCACTGCCACCCTCTGGTTCAGCACTGCCACCCTCTGGTTCAGCACTGCCACCCTCTGGTTCAGCACTGCCACCCTCTGGTTCAGCACTGCCACCCTCTGGTTCAGCACTGCCACCCTCTGGTTCAGCACTGCCACCCTCTGGTTCAGCACTGCCACCCTCTGGTTCAGCACTGCCACCCTCTGGTTCACGACTGCCACCCTCTGGTTCATCACAGCACCTCTGGTTCACCACTGCCACCCTCTGGTTAACAACTGTCACCCTCTGGTTAACCACTGCCACCCTCTGGTTAACCACTGCCACCCTCTGGTTAACCACTGCCACCCTCTGGTTAACCACTGCCACCCTCTGGTTCAGCACTGCCACCCTCTGGTTCAGCACTGCCACCCTCTGGTTCAGCACTGCCACCCTCTGGTTCAGCACTGCCACCCTCTGGTTCAGCACTGCCACCCTCTGGTTCACCCCTGCCACCCTCTGGTTCACCCCTGCCACCCTCTGGTTCACCCCTGCCACCCTCTGGTTCACCCCTGCCACCCTCTGGTTCACCCCTGCCACCCTCTGGTTCACCCCTGCCACCCTCTGGTTCACCCCTGCCACCCTCTGGTTCACCCCTGCCACCCTCTGGTTCACCCCTGCCACCCTCTGGTTCACCCCTGCCACTCTCTGGTTCACCCATGCCACCCTCTGGTTCAGCACTGTCACCCTTTGGTTCACGACTGCCACCCTCTGGTTCATCACAGCACCTCTGGTTCACCACTGCCACCCTCTACCGAGACCTTTTGTGACGCAGCGGCAGCACAAAAGATGCGCCATGGTGCTGGGTATTAACAACGTGACGCATCTGAGAGATGCGTCATGTTGTAAAGCCCTGCGCCATCAGGAGGCGTTCCGGCGCAGGGGAGGGCATTCCTGCGCAGGAACGCCTCCTAAAAGTGGCTGAGTGAAATCTACAAGATTTCACTCAGTCACTTTTAGGCCAATGCTGCGTCAAAACCCTGCGCCTGCTTGAAGCAGGCGCAAGGCTTGATGCAGCATTGGGGAGATAGGGCCCCCCAGAGCATTGCTGGAGCTGCGTCGCAAGCGCGACGCAGCTCCAGCAATGCGCTGCAGTTATCGCACAGATCCGTGACGCATCTGTGCCGTTTTTGCCACATGGTGCGTCGCATTGTAAATGCGGCGCACCATGGGTGGCGGAGCTACGGCGCACAATAACTGGCGCATCCCCGGGGATGCGCCAGTTATTGTAAATCTACCCCTATACATTTAGCCAACGAGGGAGCACTTACTGATTAGACAGTAGAAAGTACTCCAGTTGAGTAGAGGTATTGCACAAAAGGGTGGCATCTTCGTGGTCAAACACGCAGGGCAGGATTCATTCTGCCCCCTGTTCGACTCGTTTTTGTGCCCTTTTGCCCTCTGTTAGACTCGTTTTTCCCTTGTTTTTCTGCCCTCTGTTAGACAAGTTTTTTGTGCCCTTCTGCCCTCTTTTATTCCCTTGTTTTTCTGCCCTTCTGCCCTCTGTTAGACAAGTTTTTTGTGCCCTTCTGCCCTCTTTTATTCCCTTGTTTTTGTGCCCTTCTGTCCTCTGTTAGACTGGTTTTTGTGCCCTTCTGCCCTCTGCATCACTACATCATCACTCAGCGCTACCCCAGCATCACTCAGCACCACCACATTATCACTCAGCACCACCACATTATCACTCGGCACCACCACATTATAACTCAGCACCACCACAGCACCACTCAGCACCACTACTGCATCACTCAGCACCACCACAGCATCACTCGGCACCACCACAGCACCACTCAGTGCCACCACAGCATCACTCCGCACCACCACAGCTTCACTAAGCACCACCACATTATCACTCAGCACCACCACAGCACCACTCAGCACCACCACAGCACCACTCAGCACCACCACAGCACCACTCAGCGCCACCACAGCATCACTTAGGGACGCACTTAACCCAGTGGCAGGTGGTTCGCGTATGCTGTGGCAGTGTTTGGTGGCTCTCTTGCTTTTTAAACTGTAATTTTTAAAACTGTTTTTTGTTCTTACCTCTGCTGCCTACTTTCCTCTGTCATCCCCCAGCTCCCCTAGCCTCGTTCCGGCACGGCTGAGTGCCGTTTGAAACCGGAGGGCTGACGGGGTTGCTGGCGCAATATTGGAAAGGGCAGTTGAGGCTTGGTTAGCGCTGCAGCTATGGCGCTCCTAACCCATTTAAGGGACGCCCCATGCGCACGCGCAGCGGACGCACACATCCCAGTGGCAGGGGGTTCGCGTATGCTGTGGCAGTTTAAACTGTAATTTTTAAAACAGTTTTTTGTTCTTACCTCTGCTGCCTACTTTCCTCTGTCAAACCCCAACTCCCATAGCCTCGTTCCGGCACGGCTGAGTGCCGTTTGAAACCGGAGGGCTGACGGGGTTGCTGGCGCCATATTGGAAAGGGCAGTTGAGGCTTGGTTAGCGCTGCAGCTATCGCGCTCCTAACCCATTTAAGGGATGCCCCATGCGCACGCACTCAACCCAGTGGCAGGGGGTTCGCGTATGCTGTGGCAGTGTTTGGTGGCTCTCTTGCTTTTTAAACTGTAATTTTTAAAACTGTTTTTTGTTCTTACCTCTGCTGCCTACTTTCCTCTGTCATCCCCTAGCCTCGTTCCAACACGGCTGAGTGCCGTTTGAAACCGGAGGGCTGACGGGGTTGCTGGAGCCATATTGGAAAGGGCAGTTGAGGCTTGGTTAGCGCTGCAGCTATCGCGCTCCTAACCCATTTAAGGGACGCCCCATGCGCACGCGCAGCGGACGTGCGCAGCGGGCGTGCCGAAGGCAAGCCCGTCTGCGCCCGTCCGTGGCCCGTCGGGGCTAGGGGCCTCCCACTATGCCCGTTTTTTAACTTATTCCCAATAGCAACTTTGCTCAGTTCAAGGCCCCTGGCCGCTAAGTGCCTCTACCATTGAGTATATTGAAAATCTTGGCCTTAGCCAAACTAACTCCTCTCCTTCCCTGCCTCCCCATACGCCACCTCTATCAACCCCTCTAACGACTTCAGCTGCCCCCCCTGCTCTGCCCTGTCCTGCACCGGCCATCTCAGCTTTCCTCCTTAACACCAGGTCGGCCGTCAAGCATCATCTTGAACTATTTATCTTTTTAGACACTGTCAAACCAGATCTCTTGTTTCTTACAGAAACCTGGTTTTGCCCAGATTCGCTGCCTAATGTGCTAGCGGCCCTCCCTTCTTCTTATTATGTCCTACGTGCCGACCGGCCCGTGGGAAAGGCCGGAGGCGGTGTTGCCCTGGTTGTCCGCTCCGGACTCCATTTCCAACTGTTATCATCTCCTTCCATTATGGCGGTCGACTGTTTAGTTGTACGGTCGGCCTCCTTTCACACCCCCATTACGTGTGTACTTGTTTATGACCCCCCTCAGCAGACACCGTATTTCATCTCTGCTATCCAGGATTTGCTGGCTACTCTAGCAGTGAACAACTCGTCTGTTTTACTGCTGGGGATTTTAATTTTTGGCCCTCTGACCCGGCTGAGGACGCGATGTCGAAAGAATTCACGGAACTCCTCCTCAGTCTAAACTTTTTATCACACATCCGTACCTCAACCCATGTCCGAGGTCATATTTTGGACCAGCTCTGGTCACTCCATATACCTGTCTTCCCCCCTGTTGTCACACCTTGTTCCTGGTCCGATCACTTCCTGGTTTCCTTTTTTTTTTAGACCAAAGTCTTGCTAAAAGACCCCCTCTTCCCAGAGATACCTGGGCCCGCAACTGGAACCAGGTAGATGTACCCTCTCTTTGTTCCTCTCTCCTAGCTTCCTGTCCCACTCTTACTGACCTATCCCCTTTATCCCAAGCAGACACCATTAACAACTGGCTGTCCACAGCGTATGACCAAGTGGCCCCGCTAAAACGCGTCAGAACCAGGCGTGTACATGACGCCAACAGATGGTTCAACGCAGAGCTTAAGAAAAAGAAACTTACTGTGCGGCAGGCAGAGCGCGCTTGGAGACGCGCCTACTGCCCCGCACTGAAACTGCAATATATTTCCGTATCCAATGAATATAAAAAAGCCATTCTTCTGGCCAAGACCAACTATTTCTCCTCAAAAATCCTCTCGGCTGAAAATCAACCCAGGGAAAATTTTGCTACCGTCCATGAGTTGGCTTCCTCAGACAGTCACCCTTAAACCCTCCCCTTCCCAATCCATCTGTGACTCTCTCAATGAGTACTTCATTGAGAAAATCGTTGCCATCAAATCCAACATCTCACCGCCCCCTCCGTCTTTCACTGACCCCCAACCCTCATCCAATCCGTCTCACCTGGATCGCATTCCTCCTCTGACCAGGGAAACCTTTTTGGCCTTGATTACCAGAGTCAAGTCAGGATCCCCCTCCGACATTTGCCCGGCATATATCTTAAGGGAGATTTTTATAGCTTGTCCCTTGCCTCCTCTCACAACGATTCCCTGACCCAGAGCATCGTCCCTGACCTTCACAAATCAGCAATCATCCCTATTCTTAAGAAGCCTGGCGCCGACCCGACTTCCCTTCCTAACTACCGCCCCATCTCTCTTCTCCCGTTCTTGGGTAAAGTCCTGGAAAGCCACGTCACTAAAGGTCTGAGTGCTTTTACGGAGGATAGCGGCAGCCTAGCCCCCTGCCAGGCGGGCTTTCGTCCATTCCACTCCACTGAAAAGGTAGTTCTTTCCGTCATGGACAAGCTCAGAGAGGGGATGGATGTCAACGTACCCCAGGCACTGGTCCTTCTTGATTTGTCCGCCGCCTTCGACACGGTTGACGATTCCTTCCTTCTTTCCCGTGTTTAGGCTGCCGGCATTAGGGGACATCCTTTGGCTTGGCTTACCTCCTTTCTGAGTGGCCGCACGCAGGCCGTCCATCTGGCCGACTTCTCTGCACCCCCACGTAAGGTTCAATGTGGCGTTCCTCAGGGCTCTTCCCTTTCCCCCCTCCTTTTTAATTTATACATTTTCCCTCTCATTTTTGGTTTACAGCGGATGGAGGTCACGGTCTTCAACTACGCCGACGACCTCCAGCTCATCTTTAACCTTTCTTCCTCCCCTGAGTCCATTCACAATTTCCAATCGGTTATGATTTTTATCAGGGACTGGATGAACTGCAACCACCTTAAGTTAAATCCAGATAAAACGGAACTTCTACTCACAGGTGGCAGCTCCAGTCCCTGGACCCCATTGTTTTGGCCTTCTTCCTTGGGTACCCCTCCCTCACCTTCCTCCTCAGTCAAGACACTAGGGATCACTCTCAACAACCACCTCACTCTTCATTCCCAGATTAGCTCAGTGGTGTCATCCTGTTTTTTAGTTCTTAGCACCATTCGTAAGATATCTCTTTTTTTTTTTTTCTGCTCTCAAATTGATCCTATTGGCCATGGTCTTGTCACGCCTCGACTACAGCAACATCTTGTACAATGGGGTCCCTGCCTATGATCTTCGGCGCCTTCAAATGGTCCAAAACGAGGCTGCTCGTCTCATTTATGGCCCCCCGAAATTCCACCACGTAACTCCTTTACTTAAATCCCTGCACTGGCTCCCCATCCAGGAGCGCGCCCTCTTCAAGATGGGTTGCACGACCTTCCAGGCTCGCGCTGGAACTACTCCAGCCTTTATCAATTCAGCAATCAAAATGTATGCTCACAGTAGGGAACTGCGCTCCTCTACTCAGTTCCTTCTGACTGTACCCCGTTTCAGGAAGAAAAAAATCTGGGGGCGTGAAGTTTTCCGTCCTCGCACCCACCTTTTGAAACACCCTTCCTTGCACTATTAGATCCACGCTCTCCTATCTTGACTCTCGTAAAGTCTTGAAGACTCTACTTTTCTCACAAGCTTTTCCGTCCTAAGTCTCCACTCTTTGCCCTCCTGGGTCTGCATCCTTAGCGCCAAGGAACCGCCTGGTAGTCGTGCGCTCAATAAATATCTTTAACTTCAACTAACTCAGCACCACCACAGCATCACTCAGCGCCACCACATTATCACTCAGCACCACCAAAGCACCACTCAGCACCACCACAGCACCACTCAGCACCAATCAGCACCACCACAGCACCACTCAGCGCCACCACAGCATCACTCAGCGCCACCACAGCATCACTCAGCGCCACCACAGCATCACTCAGCGCCACCACAGCATCACTCAGCGCCACCACAGCATCACTCAGCGCCACCACAGCATCAATCAGCGCCACCACAGCATCACTCAGCACCACCACATTATCACTCAGCACCACCACAGCACCACTCAGCACCACCACAGCATCACTCAGCACCACCACAGCATCACTCAGCACCACCACAGCATCACTCAGCACCACCTCAGCGCCACCACAGCACCACTCAGCGCCACCACAGCACCACTCAGCGCCACCACAGCACCACTCAGCACCACTCAGCGCCACCACAGCACCACTCAGCGCCACCACAGCACCACTCAGCGCCACCACAGCACCACTCAGCGCCACTCAGCGCCACCACTCAGCGCCACTCAGCGCCACCACTCAGCGCCACCACAGCATCACTCAGCGCCACTACAGCATCACTCAGCGCCACCACAGCATCACTCAGCGCCACCACAGCATCACTCAGCGCCACCACAGCATCACTCAGCGCCACCACAGCATCACTCAGCGCCACCACATTATCACTCAGCACCACCACAGCACCACTCGGCACCATCCCAGTATCACTCCGCACAACCACAGCACCACTCAGCATCACCAAAGCAGCACCACTCAGCGCCACCCCAGCATCAATCTACGCAACCATTCAACAACAACTGGTTCAAATATGTTCTCTCAATGTTTCAAACTTTATTACCAATGTCACAAAAAGATGTTAATATTTCACTTCTGTTCTTGGATTTTCGTCACAATAAAATACACTGAACATAATCGTCACAAAAGTTATTTACAAAAGTTTAAGCTATTGCCATTATAAATTAAAATCACTTTTATTTAAGTGTTAATTATTTAAAAAAATTAAAAGCCATTGTAATTTTTAATATCAATACAGCTAAGTCACGTAAATACAAAACATGTTGCATTACAAATGCTGTAGGTGTCACATTTGGGAAAGTTATAACTATTGGCATTGTAAATGACAAAGCTATTAATTTAGCTATTTTCAAAACCAACACATAAATAAAAAAAAATTGTCATTTACAAGACCAATAGATCAAACTTTCCTAATGCGAGACCTATTGCATTGCAAATGCTTGTTTTTATATCTATTTACAACAAGGGGTGGTGATGGACAGAGTCTCTGAATTAAGCAGAGTACTCTCACCCAGTCAAGAGATCAGGGCTAGATCCAACACCGTTTTTTAGCTCATTGCACCATCCCAGTTTCAGAACCTGGCTGTATGCAAATTAGTCTGTCCCTGGCCCAGTGCATCATGGGAACAGGGCAGACCAGACTACAAAAGCCAATTCTTACACTGGGAAGGATACAAGCTTCCGGGGACCGGTTTCTGGCATTACAGCCGTCTTCGGCCCGGCTTGCTTGAATCCTGATGGTGCAATGAGCAAGGGACTCACATCTGAGTATACCCTTCCACGCTTAGGGTGGACAAAATTATTTACAACAAGGGGTGGTGATGGACAGAGTCTCTGAATTAAGCAGAGTACTCTCACCCAGTCAAGAGATCAGGGCTAGATCCAACACCGTTTTTTAGCTCATTGCACCATCCCAGTTTCAGAACCTGGCTGTATGCAAATTAGTCTGTCCCTGGCCCAGTGCATCATGGGAACAGGGCAGACCAGACTACAAAAGCCAATTCTTACACTGGGAAGGATACAAGCTTCCGGGGACCGGTTTCTGGCATTACAGCCGTCTTCGGCCCGGCTTGCTTGAATCCTGATGGTGCAATGAGCAAGGGACTCACATCTGAGTATACCCTTCCACGCTTAGGGTGGACAAAATTATTTACAACAAGGGGTGGTGATGGACAGAGTCTCTGAATTAAGCAGAGTACTCTCACCCAGTCAAGAGATCAGGGCTAGATCCAACACCGTTTTTTAGCTCATTGCACCATCCCAGTTTCAGAACCTGGCTGTATGCAAATTAGTCTGTCCCTGGCCCAGTGCATCATGGGAACAGGGCAGACCAGACTACAAAAGCCAATTCTTACACTGGGAAGGATACAAGCTTCCGGGGACCGGTTTCTGGCATTACAGCCGTCTTCGGCCCGGCTTGCTTGAATCCTGATGGTGCAATGAGCAAGGGACTCACATCTGAGTATACCCTTCCACGCTTAGGGTGGACAAAATTATTTACAACAAGGGGTGGTGATGGACAGAGTCTCTGAATTAAGCAGAGTACTCTCACCCAGTCAAGAGATCAGGGCTAGATCCAACACCGTTTTTTAGCTCATTGCACCATCCCAGTTTCAGAACCTGGCTGTATGCAAATTAGTCTGTCCCTGGCCCAGTGCATCATGGGAACAGGGCAGACCAGACTACAAAAGCCAATTCTTACACTGGGAAGGATACAAGCTTCCGGGGACCGGTTTCTGGCATTACAGCCGTCTTCGGCCCGGCTTGCTTGAATCCTGATGGTGCAATGAGCAAGGGACTCACATCTGAGTATACCCTTCCACGCTTAGGGTGGACAAAATTATTTACAACAAGGGGTGGTGATGGACAGAGTCTCTGAATTAAGCAGAGTACTCTCACCCAGTCAAGAGATCAGGGCTAGATCCAACACCGTTTTTTAGCTCATTGCACCATCCCAGTTTCAGAACCTGGCTGTATGCAAATTAGTCTGTCCCTGGCCCAGTGCATCATGGGAACAGGGCAGACCAGACTACAAAAGCCAATTCTTACACTGGGAAGGATACAAGCTTCCGGGGACCGGTTTCTGGCATTACAGCCGTCTTCGGCCCGGCTTGCTTGAATCCTGATGGTGCAATGAGCAAGGGACTCACATCTGAGTATACCCTTCCACGCTTAGGGTGGACAAAATTATTTACAACAAGGGGTGGTGATGGACAGAGTCTCTGAATTAAGCAGAGTACTCTCACCCAGTCAAGAGATCAGGGCTAGATCCAACACCGTTTTTTAGCTCATTGCACCATCCCAGTTTCAGAACCTGGCTGTATGCAAATTAGTCTGTCCCTGGCCCAGTGCATCATGGGAACAGGGCAGACCAGACTACAAAAGCCAATTCTTACACTGGGAAGGATACAAGCTTCCGGGGACCGGTTTCTGGCATTACAGCCGTCTTCGGCCCGGCTTGCTTGAATCCTGATGGTGCAATGAGCAAGGGACTCACATCTGAGTATACCCTTCCACGCTTAGGGTGGACAAAATTATTTACAACAAGGGGTGGTGATGGACAGAGTCTCTGAATTAAGCAGAGTACTCTCACCCAGTCAAGAGATCAGGGCTAGATCCAACACCGTTTTTTAGCTCATTGCACCATCCCAGTTTCAGAACCTGGCTGTATGCAAATTAGTCTGTCCCTGGCCCAGTGCATCATGGGAACAGGGCAGACCAGACTACAAAAGCCAATTCTTACACTGGGAAGGATACAAGCTTCCGGGGACCGGTTTCTGGCATTACAGCCGTCTTCGGCCCGGCTTGCTTGAATCCTGATGGTGCAATGAGCAAGGGACTCACATCTGAGTATACCCTTCCACGCTTAGGGTGGACAAAATTATTTACAACAAGGGGTGGTGATGGACAGAGTCTCTGAATTAAGCAGAGTACTCTCACCCAGTCAAGAGATCAGGGCTAGATCCAACACCGTTTTTTAGCTCATTGCACCATCCCAGTTTCAGAACCTGGCTGTATGCAAATTAGTCTGTCCCTGGCCCAGTGCATCATGGGAACAGGGCAGACCAGACTACAAAAGCCAATTCTTACACTGGGAAGGATACAAGCTTCCGGGGACCGGTTTCTGGCATTACAGCCGTCTTCGGCCCGGCTTGCTTGAATCCTGATGGTGCAATGAGCAAGGGACTCACATCTGAGTATACCCTTCCACGCTTAGGGTGGACAAAATTATTAACAACAAGGGGTGGTGATGGACAGAGTCTCTGAATTAAGCAGAGTACTCTCACCCAGTCAAGAGATCAGGGCTAGATCCAACACCGTTTTTTAGCTCATTGCACCATCCCAGTTTCAGAACCTGGCTGTATGCAAATTAGTCTGTCCCTGGCCCAGTGCATCATGGGAACAGGGCAGACCAGACTACTCAAGCCCTGATCTTTGGACTGGGTAAGAGTGGTCTGCTTAATTCAGACACTCTGTTCATCACCACCCCCTTTTCTGTATCGTTTTTGGCCACTATAGGTGTGGCAGGGTATACTCAGACATGAGTCCCTTTCTCACTGCTCCATCAGGATTCAAGCAAGCCGGGCCGAAGAGGCTGAAATGCCAGAAACCGGTCCCCGGTAGCTTGTCTCCTTTCTGGTGAAGAATTGGCTTGGTAGTTTGGTCTGCCCTGTTCCCATGATGCACTGGGCCAGGGAAAGACTAATTTGCATATAGCCAGGTTCTGAGCTGGGATGGGGCAGTGAGATAAATAACGGTGATGGATCAAGCCCTGATCTTTGGACTGGGTAAGAGTGGTCTGCTTAATTCAGACACTCTGTTCATCACCACCCCCTTTTCTGTATCGTTTTTGGCCACTATAGGTGTGGCAGGGTATACTCAGACATGAGTCCCTTTCTCACTGCTCCATCAGGATTCAAGCAAGCCGGGCCGAAGAGGCTGAAATGCCAGAAACCGGTCCCCGGTAGCTTGTCTCCTTTCTGGTGAAGAATTGGCTTGGTAGTTTGGTCTGCCCTGTTCCCATGATGCACTGGGCCAGGGACAGACTAATTTGCATATAGCCAGGTTCTGAGCTGGGATGGGGCAGTGAGATAAATAACGGTGATGGATCAAGCCCTGATCTTTGGACTGGGTAAGAGTGGTCTGCTTAATTCAGACACTCTGTTCATCACCACCCCCTTTTCTGTATCGTTTTTGGCCACTATAGGTGTGGCAGGGTATACTCAGACATGAGTCCCTTTCTCACTGCTCCATCAGGATTCAAGCAAGCCGGGCCGAAGAGGCTGAAATGCCAGAAACCGGTCCCCGGTAGCTTGTCTCCTTTCTGGTGAAGAATTGGCTTGGTAGTTTGGTCTGCCCTGTTCCCATGATGCACTGGGCCAGGGACAGACTAATTTGCATATAGCCAGGTTCTGAGCTGGGATGGGGCAGTGAGATAAATAACGGTGATGGATCAAGCCCTGATCTTTGGACTGGGTAAGAGTGGTCTGCTTAATTCAGACACTCTGTTCATCACCACCCCCTTTTCTGTATCGTTTTTGGCCACTATAGGTGTGGCAGGGTATACTCAGACATGAGTCCCTTTCTCACTGCTCCATCAGGATTCAAGCAAGCCGGGCCGAAGAGGCTGAAATGCCAGAAACCGGTCCCCGGTAGCTTGTCTCCTTTCTGGTGAAGAATTGGCTTGGTAGTTTGGTCTGCCCTGTTCCCATGATGCACTGGGCCAGGGACAGACTAATTTGCATATAGCCAGGTTCTGAGCTGGGATGGGGCAGTGAGATAAATAACGGTGATGGATCAAGCCCTGATCTTTGGACTGGGTAAGAGTGGTCTGCTTAATTCAGACACTCTGTTCATCACCACCCCCTTTTCTGTATTGTTTTTATATCTGTCAGTGCTTCCTGTTGAGGTTTAATTTTCGTGACAGGCGCCTCATTGCCTACTTGGAACTATTCTCTGACCCTGCTTCAAGGGTCAGAGCAGGGTCAGAGAATAGTTGCAAGTAGGCAGCAAGGCGCCAGGAAGCACTTACAGGCTTACAGCAGCAGGTGCCCAAGTTGAAGTTAATTTCTTTGTAACCCTTTTGTAAAAGGTTACAAAAAATTAGCTTCAACTTTTGCACCTGCTGCTGTAACCCTGTAAGTGCTTGGCTGAAAATTCGTCCCCGCTGATTCGCGGATTTTACCGCGATTTCGCGAGACTCGTGGAAAATCCGCAAATTCCGCAAGCGGAACGAATTTTCAGCCCATGCTTAATAATTACGTGATTTTTAGGTCTCGTGGCGTTTACCGCGAGAGAGCGCGGTCTCGCCAGAGACCTATAGTCACCGGCTCAGCCTCCCACAGGAGACAAGAGATGGCCACGCGCATGTAAAAGAATCGGATCGAGCGGGCCGCGCACACGCGCTCCATTCAGCATGCCGGAATGAGCTTAGAAGACTTAGCTTTCAGTTTCGTTCTCTGGCACTGCTGTCGGTGGAATGGAGGCAGATGGCCTGAGCCTGCAGCACTTTCCAGGAGCCTCGCCTGTTTTTTTCATACCAAACGCATTTCCTGCCACGGTTTGTATCAATATTGTGCGCAAACGGCGACTTTCAAGTCGTATTGCTAATCACATCCACTGTTCCCCATTTATAATTTTTGGATTGCTTACCTAGGCCTATGTTGGTATTTACGTGGGGTTATATGTTATGTGCGAACGATGCTTGTGATTGAACTGCTGAGTAAGTGATTCATTGTCTGCTGTCTTAACGTCATATTTGTAAATTGCTTCAGTGTCAGAATGAGTATACCATGTCTCCTTTAACCCCTTCAGCGCTGATGACAAAGCCAGCTCGTCATGGCCGTTACCTGCGCTACGCGGATGACGAGCTGGCTTTGTCACAAACTGCGCATTTTTCAAATTCCAGCGCACAGCGGGAAAACGCGGTAGAGGTTAATAGCACAGTGCTGCAGGTAATGACGCGGATGGCTTTGACCCTGCACCATACACTAATAAGAGTAGTAGCATTTCTTTAGCGGTGACCTGTAGATGGTACTAGCCACCTACTTACCTAAATTAAATGCAGCAATAGAGCCACAAAGCTGCGGAAAGGTGATGAAAAGATTGTGCTGCCTAATCGTTCAGTTATTAGATGTTCCCGTCAACACATTATTCCTTGAAGTTTTTCTTTACGAAGTTTAGAGGACGGCATATTGATGTACGAGTGCGCGGTTTCCTGCTGTATTGCTCGCCATTCCGCGGCTGACAGGGTAAACTTTGAAAACATTGCAGCTTTTGAGCTGCGGTACTTCAGGGTCCTATCACCGGGAGCACAGGAACCCTTTGTGGTAGGCCTGCGCAGCCCAGCAGCTGCCTGCATGGACCTCCGGAGCAGCCACTATGGATTTTTTTCTGCCGAAAATTGTCTGCTACATTCCAACGCATGGTTTGGGAGACCGGAGTGGAGGGCTGTTGGACTGCGAGCTGTATGATGAGAGAATCGCTCTGCTGAAACAGGACACCTGGGGGAAATAACCTGTCACACCAGTTGATAACACTTTGATATCTTGTCAGCATGACCGCAGCACCGATCCTCCGCATCCCCACTGCTCTGTCGTTTCTATTAAGTGGGAATCTGCACATTCCTGCACGCCCGCCCCGTACTGGTTGTATAAAACAGTGTTGCAGAACATGTCATTCCATTGTGGGCATGAACTCTTAAAGCCAGTATTGATAAGAAATACACCGAGTGCCCACGTGGGGGACTTGCCTTTCCCACTGCAGTAGCTTGATGAGGTCTCCAATTTTTGAATCTTTTTCCATAACTCCTTATCCGGAAATGGCTCGCATTTTGATAGTGCCAAATCTAAGCTTTCCAAGAATAACTTTTCCGTTGGATATAAAACCGGTGATTTCCAGCTGCACACCACTGTCAATGACGGGTCTGAGTTTGGGGGATCCATTTACCAGAAAGTGAGTGACAATCTGGACACTGCAGTCAACCTAGCCTGGACAGCAGGCAACAACACTACTCACTTTGGAGTAGCGGCCAAGTACCAGCTGGATCCTTCTGCTACTGTCTCTGTGAAAGTAAATAACTCTAGCCTAGTCAGTGTTGGTTACACCCAGACCCTGAGGCCAGGTGTAAAACTCACACTCTCTGCACTCGTAGATGGAAAGAACTTCAAGGCCGGAGGTCACAAGGTGGGGCTTGGCCTGGATTTGGAGGCTTGAAGGGGCCCACATTACAGCAAGCAGATAGGAAAGCGATTTGATGAATTTGGCCTTAACGATGCATTTTTTGAAACACGGCCGCAGAGTTTGCCTCGCTCCTGTGGACGGAACCGGAACAAGCTGTATTTTTATGTATTTAAACCATGGCCTGTTAGCTTGTTTCTAGTTGAATTGGTGGTTATCGGACCCTGGAAAAGGCTGACTCTTTCACCATTATTTAAATGTCTCGTACTGCACCTGCCCGCAGGAATGGATTGGACTTTCTGAAATGTTGAACGGTGTACACCATTATTTTATTGTCTCCAATATTGATGCAAACCAGATCATTGGATGTTTTGAAAAAAAAATATTGTTATGTCACCTTTGTCCAAAATACTTTTGGTATCCTGCAAATGTACCACCTAGGAATACAAAATTACACCTGTACCTTACATCATAGGGCAGACTGCATAAATGAAACCAGCGGCACCGATCGCTTTTGTAAACAAGCGGGAGTTGTGTGCGTGCGCGGCTGATGTCAGCGGCGCGGCCGTCTAGGCGGCTGCTGGAGTGCGAGACGGGCGCACGGGCAAAGAGTTGCTGGTGGAGCAAGGAGTTGTGCGGGGGGCACGCGGGCAGCCGAATGAGGGAGCCGGAGCCTCAGGAAGACGCGCGGGTGGATCGACTGGGAGCAGGGGCGCCTCCCGCTGCCGCCAGCAGCCATGGCGCGGGCACTAGCTGCGATCCTCTGGACTTTACTTGCGAGACCTACACAGGTAAGGAGAGCTGCGACCCCTGCGGATGGAAGCGGTGGGGTAGGTGAGCCCTTCTCAATTGTGCTGGTGTGCTGTGATAGACTAAGGGAGCACTTCGGGGCGCGTTGACGGGCGTGGAGTCGACGGTGGAGGGGGAAGAGGGGGGAGGGTAAGTGAAAGTGGCTGCAGGAGGTTCCATCCACCCACTCCATCCATCCCCCCACTCCATCGCTATCATCTTGCAAATCATCTTTATACACCAATACAGACTTTGCTAAAAATTTAATGCAACACATTGTCATATACAATGCCAATAACTCAAACTTTAATGCTGCGAGACCTATTGCATTGCAAATGCTTATTTTTTGTTCTACCAGCAAGTTAGCAGCTCTCGGCTCCGGTGTCAGGAGTAAGGGGCTGTATATACCATTTTTACAAACATATCACACATTCCTTGAAGACTTTTTTCCAATTGTTGAACAGAATGCACTCAGTCAGTCTTCTATCAGCCACAGGAAAAAGGAAATAGCTCACGTTACAAGAATGAAGACTTCCACGAAGAGGGGTGTTCTAAGATGTTGTGCCATTGCTCAAAATTTTTGCTAGTTTTTTAGGGGACTTGTTTGCATGATTTGACATGGCTGAGTGGGAAACAAATAGTTTTCTTTTATTGCAGACGCAACCTTTCAAATATGTGTTCCTGCTATCCACGTGAGTTGGAAATTACGTAAAACATGCTATTTCTGTGAGAAGGGCGGTGGTTAGGCTTCAATTCTAGATTTCTTCTCCTTGTTTTCTTACAACGTTTAACAGTGGCACTCTACCGCCCTCACTCTACCCCCCTCACTCTACCGTTCTACCGCCCTCACTCTACTGTTCTACCGCCCTCACTCTACTGTTCTACCGCCCTCACTCTACCGTTCTACCGCCCTCACTCTACCGCCCTCACTGTTCCACTCTCACTCTACCACTCTACCGCCCTCATTCTACCACCCTCACTCTACCGCCCTCATGCTACCACTCTATCGCCCTCACTCTACCGCCCTCACTCCACCACTCTACCACCCTCACTCTACTGCCCTCACTCTAACACCCTCACTTTACCACTCTACTGCCCTCACTCTACCGCCACCACTCTACCGCCCTCACGCCATCACTCTACCGCCCTCCCTCTACCACTCTACCGCCCTCACTCTACCGCCCTCACTCTACCGTTCTACCGCCCTCACTCTACCGCCCTCACTCTACCACTCTACCGCCCTCACTGTTTCACTCTACCACTCTACCGCCCTCATTCTACCACCCTCACTCTACCGCCCTCATGCTACCACTCTACCGCCCTCACTTTACCACTCTACCGCCCTCACTCTACCACTCTACCGCCCTCACTCTACCACTCTACCGCCCTCACTCTACCACACTCACTCTACCACTCTACTGTACTCGCTCTACCGCCCTCACTCTACCGCCCTCACTCTACCAGTCTACCACTCTACTGCCCTCACTCTACCGCCCTCACGCACTCACTCTACCGCCCTCACTCTACCACTCTACCGCCCTCACTCTACCACCCTCACACCATCACTCTACCGCCCTCACTTTACCACTCTACCGCGCTCACTCTACCACTCTACCTTACTCACTCTACCGCCCTCACTCTACCACTCTCACTCTACCACTCCACTCTACCGCCCTCACTCTACCACTCTACCGCCCTCACTCTACCACTCTACCGCCCTCACTCTACTACTCTACCGCCCTCACTCTACCACCCTCACTCTACCACTCTACTGCCCTCACTCTACCACTCTACCACCCTCACTCTACCGCCCTCTCTCTACCACTCTACCGCCCTCACTCTACCACTCTACTCTACCACCCTCACTCTACCACTCTACCGCCCTCACTCTACCACTCTACCGCCCTCACTCTACCACTCTACCGCCCTCACTCTACCGCCCTCACTCTACCGCCCTCACTCTACCGCCCTCACTCTATCAGCCTCACTCTATCAGCCTCACTCTATCAGCCTCACTCTACCGCCCTCACTCTACCGCCCTCACTCTACCACTCTACCGCCCTCACTCTACCACTCTACCGCCCTGTCTCTACCACTCTACCGCCCTGTCTCTACCGCCCTGTCTCTACCGCCCTGTCTCTACCGCCCTGTCTCTACCGCCCTCACTCTACTGTTCTACCGCCCTGTCTCTACCGCTCTACCACCCTCACTCTCTCTACCGCCCTCACTCTCTCTACCGCCCTCACTCTCTCTACCGCCCTCACTCTCTCTACCGCCCTCACTCTCTCTATCGCCCTCACTCTCTCTATCGCCCTCACTCTCTATCGCCCTCACTCTCTATCGCCCTCACTCTCTCTATCGCCCTCACTCTCTCTATCGCCCTCACTCTCTATCGCCCTCACTCTCTCTATCTATCGCCCTCACTCTCTCTATCTATCGCCCTCACTCTCTCTATCTATCGCCCTCACTCTCTCTATCTATCGCCCTCACTCTCTCTATCTATCGCCCTCACTCTCTCTATCTATCGCCCTCACTCTCTCTATCTATCGCCCTCACTCTCTCTATCTATCGCCCCTCCCTCACTCTCTATCGCCCCTCACTCACTCTATCGCCCCTCCCTCACTCTATCTATCGCCCTCCCTCTATTTATCTATCGCCCTCCCTCTATTTATCTATCGCCCTCCCTCTATTTATCTATCGCCCTCCCTCTATTTATCTATCGCCCTCCCTCTATTTATCTATCGCCCTCCCTCTATTTATCTATCGCCCTCCCTCCCTCTATCTATCTATCACACTTACTCTATTGCATCAGCACAGCCTCACTCAGCACCACCACAGCATCACTCGGAGGCACAACATCATCACTATGCGCTACCACAGCATCACTGAACACCACAGCATCACTCGTCGCCACCACAGCATCAATCTGTGCAACCATTCAACAACAACTGGTTCAAATATGTTCTCTCAATGTTTCAAGCTTTATTACAAATGTCACAAAAAGATGTTAATATTTCACTTCTGTTCTTGGATTTTCGTCACAATAAAATACACTGAACATAATCTTCACAATAGTTATTTATAAGTTTAAGCTATTGCCATTATAAATTACAATACCTTTTATTTAAATAAAAAAATTAAAATCCAATGTTATTTGTAATATCAATACATCCAAGTCACGTAAATACAACACATATTGCATTACAAATGCTATAGGTGTCACATTTGCGAAAGGTAAAACTATTGGAATTGTAAATGACAAAGCTATTATTTTAGCTATTTTCAAAACCAACACATAAATACAAAATGCGTCTTTTACAATACCAATAGCTCAAACTTTACTAATGCGAGACCTATTGCATTGCAAATGCTTGTTTGACATGGTCATTAAACAAAAGAGAGGGGCTCTGTATACCTGTGCGCCGAGCCTGGCATGCCTATATGTGGCCTGCTTTGAGGAAAAACATGTTTTCAATGAGGCGGCGCCCTTCTCTGAGAACATCATGATGTGGCGTCGTTTCATTGACGACATTTTCTTCATTTGGGAAGGAAATGTTGAAACCCTGGAGGAATTTTTATAGACTGGTTGAACTTGGGAGCCTATGATAACCACGCAGTGAACTTCTTGGACATAACCATTAAAAATAAGGAAGGACAGTTACAAGTGGAGTTATATACTAAATCCACGGATAAAAAGACTCTCCTCCACTATAACAGTTACCACCCTCGGTCTCAACGAGATAATGTACCATTTGGACAATTTCTCCGACTTAGGAGGAATTGTTCCAATATGGGGGATTATCTTAAACATGCTGATAAACTAGCTGATCAATTCAAAGCTAGAGGATATCCAAACAAATTAATAAAAAAACTCCTGCAAAAGGGCACGATTCTATAATCGGGAAAGTATGATACACCCAGACCCGAATACTCCTAAAAAAAACTCAATCTATAACTGACTCCAAGCTGGTATTTGTAAACCAGTTTTCCAATATCAGCAATAGGTTGAAGAATGTCATCCACTCAAATTGGAACATCCTAAATGATGGCAAAGCAGAAAAAATTCCAAAACCAAACTTTGCGTCTAGACGCAATGAAAATATTCGGCAGAATTTGGTACACACATATAGAGAGGAAAATATAAATAAGCAGATGACCATAGAAGGCAATAGAGCGGTTGGTAACCACAAATGCAGTAATTGTTCAATATGTGACAACTGCATGGTTACGAAATCATTTACTTATAATAACTATATTATGACTGCTAAAACCTTGAATAATTGCAGACGTAGTAACCTGATATATCTCCTAGTTTGCCCCTGCGGACTAGCATACGTAGGTGAAACTGGAAGAGAAATAAGATTACGACTGCTTGAACACAAGTCTGCTCTAAAAACTGGTAAACTGAATGCCCCTTTGGTCGATCATTTTACAAAATTAAAACATAAACGCACTGAATTTGCCTGGTTCATTATAGAAAGGATCACATCCTCTAGGAGAGGAGGGAATATGGAAATGAAACGAAAAAATAGAGAGCAGTGGTATATCTCCACTCTCGATATGGTGAACAGAGGCCTTAACACCAAAGAGGACTGGATGAAAATAGCGGTTTAAATCATCCTCATTGAATAACTATGAACAATTGCAATAAGTCAGGACAGCATAGTTTGAAATAGGAGCCCTGAAATAGGTTATTTGATTGATAGTGCGTTATAAACAGCTGAATAATTTTTCGGATTATAGTGCAAATTTCAAACCACAAAGGATAATAAAGTTTTTTATAATGAGGTAAAATAGCAATTTAAATCATCCTCATTAACCAAATAATTATGAACAATTGCATGTTGTCAGGACATCAGCGGCAGACCCTGATGCAGAGGTCTGGCCCGGGACCAGGGTTCAATTCCCGACGCGGCAGGGTCCTGAGCCCAAAATGTCCACGGACTCGATAATTCTCGCCTCGGTGCCTATTCTAATCATGGGGTCCCACGCTGCAACTCTGGCCAATAGTTGCTTAATCTCCACTACGGCGGCCCACCCGCTGCGGGATGCCTGGCTTTCACCCTGGGGATACCCAGTAGGGGTTATCTCACAGGGAAAAAGCCAGGACTGGTTCCCAAGGCAAGCGCCTTGATGCCTTCGGGTGATACGTGCGCTATTTAAGTCGCAATACATTTACATTACATTTACATCATATTTTGATAGACGAGCCCGGAAATAGGTTATTTGATCGATAATACGTTATAAAGGGCCCAATGACATTTCGTAATTTAGTGCACTGTTCAAACTGTAAAGGACAATAAAGTTTTTCACAAAGAAGTAAACCCAGCAGATAGGATTCATGATAGAGCTACGTCACAGAGTGACGTGCTTAAAAGCAGCCCGGAATAGCGGATTAGTCCTCTGTCCATTTTTATCGCAATCGCCCTGACGCGGAAGGAAAAAACACCAGGAAGGTCTGCCGTCGGATTAAAAAGGTAGGTGGAGGAACGGGTTTTTCCCACCAAAGTGTGACTATAGCATAGATTGAGGGGTGAATAACGCCCACAGAGGTGCCCACTTATTTAACGATACGGGTGGGTTAATTAAGTAATTAAAAAATCGACCGGTGATCCCTTAACGGACTCCTTAAGACGCCAACATTTGCGAATAGGCGAATAGGAGGAGGGACAGCCTCTACGGAGTATATTTAATACCTGATGGGTGTGTTCTTAATTGTTAACATATAGACTCGCTCTGTTCTTATAGATATCTTTGTCATTTTTTTGAAAATTATACAGCCACGAGCGACCGATACCTGGTGTTAGGAAACTACCCTAAAACAACAGTCCTACAGGAACGAGGTGAGCAGCTTAACTCCTAGACAGAGTTGTTCCTTATCGAGGCTAGCCAATTTAATCCTGTTTCCAAAAATTATAATCTAGTAATAAAAACAATCTTCCATATAGGTGGGGTACTGATCTATAAACAACAACTACCCCAAACGAAGGACGGCAAATGTTAAATGTTGTATACTTGTAAAGCGCACAGCTGCCCCAGCAAAGGGGCGTCCCGGCGCTGTATACCGCTGGGGAACCCACCCTGGCTTTCCCTGTGAGATGGTCCCTCCTGGGCATCTCCAAGGTGAAGACAAGCATCCCCGGCGCTGATGGGGCCGTTAGTAGAGATTAAGCAAGCTATTGCCCAGAGTTGCTGAATGGGACCCATGGTTGGAGTAGGCACCAAGGCGAGAATTATCGAGTCTGCTGACCATGGCCCAAGACCTAGCCGCGTCGGGAATCGAACCCTGGTCCCGGGTCGACCTCTGCTTCCGGGTCTGCCGCCTCTAACCAGTGAGCCACACCACTCTACAGGGTTGAGTCTCCGACACACGACCGGGAGGTAACAATTCGACATATCCCTATGTAAAATGAATGGACAGAAAATTTAATAATATCATAGCTTTGTAAAAATAGCTTGATCTGAAGACAGTGAAGTGGCTAAATTCCCAATTTTCATTAACAGGGGTCCATCGGAAACCACATAGATCCTTTTTAATATACGTGCAAATGAATGCTGCATTACAGGCAAGATTGAGCTAAAAACTGCCTGAATAAAGATTAACGAAAAAGTTAAAACAACAAAAATTAGAAAAAATTTAATGATTTATCTAAGCAGCCTACAACTATTAGGAGTGTTTCCCAATTATTAATTTGTTGCATCATATTATTTTTGACAGCTGGTGAAACCGGGAATCGCACAGACAAACCCATATGAACTATTTAAATTGTCTATACAGTTCACCCTAGTGCGTTTGCACAGGTGAGTCCCCTTTATTATTCAAATAAAAGGGATCCATTGGCACGATAGTGTCTAATGGGAGTGCATGGTCTGAATGAGGAACTTGATCTATGGTAGGATGTAAGCGTGAATGAGAGTGAAACACTTACAATGTTCAAAAAATAAATAAAGTGCAAAACAGACTTTTTGTTTAAAAAATGTAAATGATTTTTAGTTAGTATTGTTGCCAGAATGACAGGTTGCCTTTTTGCATAGAAAAATGATGAAGTAGATTATAACAAATTTAGTAATAATAAAACAGATAGGACTAGGCAGCAGAGATTATTTTACTTTATGGTAAAAGAAATGTTTTATCTCTGCACTAGGTGGCTTACTGGATGTGGAGAAACTATAACAATTTGTCCTGAAGAAGGAGGCTAAAATCAGCGAAAGCTTCCGAAACGCGTTGACGCACTGTACATTTGTTAAATTTGGAGTGGTCAACTAACATTTGGTTATAGGGAAGATAAGCCCTACTGTGTGTTGCCAATATTGGGTTCAAATTAACAACCATAAGACAAAGTTTACTGTCTTCCCCCACTGTTCTTTCTCCTGTGCCATCTATTGTGATATAGAAATTTTAATTGTATATATTGTTTTTAATTGTATATATTGTTTTTTAATTTTGTATATTCAATTGTAATGAAGATTGTGTACTGAGTATATCAATGACAATACCTTCGGTGTTTTTTTAATTCATCATGCAAATAAATAATCTGTTTTTTCATAAAGCTTGTTCTTGTAAGTGTTTCACGTGACAATGGTGGGAGTTTGTACCCCACAAAGGGTTGGTTATTGTGAGTTATGAGTGAATGAGCTGAGTGCCACATAATTATTCCCAAAAGGAAAACCTTTTTTTACTTAACGTTAATAACATGGTCACCCCCACTTTTTGCTTGGGACCTGATGCAATTTTGACAGAAGTGCACTGGGGCGGCCCCTGAAAACCTCCCAGCCTCTAGTGTACTGGCTAACTGCTGGCGAACAGCCTGCCACCACAGACCAGTTTCTGACGCTGGCAGGTGCAAGCCTACGCTCTCTGAGGGCAGAAGGAATGCCTGCTCTGGCTGGAGGCATTGTCACTTCCTCTAAGCAGGATGACTAAGTAATCAGCATTTAAAGGCAGGAGGCTTCAAAGGGCCCTCCCACCTTTGATAGGTGACCCCAGCTACCCCAGACAGGGGAAATGCCAACCTCCTGCCCTGGGCCCATATTACACCAGGACAGGCGGGACATCAGATATGCAGGGAGATGTGGTGCACTACTGGGCCAGTCACACCCCTAAGGTAAGCTGCCTGATGTGCCTTCCTTCAGCAAAATTCCGCCAAGAATTAGGAACTCTGGGACAAAGATAGCCCACTTCCTACAGGAAGTGGTAATATTGGGGTGTAGTGGCTCATGGGTAAGTAGCCCATTGGCTACCACCCTTCACTCCCTTTACACCCCTAAATCTTGTATTTAGGGGAGCCCCTGGCACCAGGAAAGCCGATTCTGTGGACCTAAGAACAAGGGTGCAGAAGAGCAAGAACTGAGGAGTAGCAACTATGTTGGCGCCAACCCTACAGGCCTGCCTGCTGTTCATGACACTTGCACCAAATATGACTTGTCATGCAGCCTCCAAAAGCTTGGGAGGACTGCCAGCACGTCAAGAAGCAACCAGCATCTCCTGTGGAGTATTGGAGATACTTACCTGCACCATGCAGGCACCCAAGAACCACGAGGAATCCTGACCATGAAAGCCAGACACTGGGAAGCACTGCTGCATGTGATAACCGGCTTCAAGACATGCTTTAGTACCACATCAGTCTCTAGGGCACTTAGCCATACTTCCATATCCAAACAACCACCCTGTCCTCAACACTTGCAATAATGCATCCCTCAATTTCCTCTTGTTCTTTTGTTTCCAACTCCGGATTCTCGAGACGTCCACGCTCTGCGCAACGGTTTAATGCCCAAGAAGGTACACTTCAAATTCACTTAATGTTCCAGAAGATGAAAGCCATTCTAGAAAATCTCCTCTGCCATATAAGGCACTCACACAGTTGCCTTTCAACTCTGTCCTTGACACTATGCACTGTCCTGAATACCAGCCGTACGATTGCCTCACTGCACACGGCTCTCCTTTACTAGTATGCCTGGTAGAAAATGAACCAATGTATCGTAACGATGAAAGCCAAGTGTCACAAAACTTCCAGAAACGTAAAAAGTTTACAGCAATATTGATGTTCTATGTCATGTCAAATGAGAAATACCCAGATAAAATCTTACTTGCAACTTAAATAGTGCACAGGAACTTCTACAGTTGTAATTAGTGAGTTAAATTGACATAATACTCAAGGGCTGTTGGTGGACAGTCTTTCTGTAGAGTAAATGCATGGCAAGAAGTACTTTTAAAGTTATTTATTTCGTAGTAGAAACACCAACAGCACAGCTCCAAGTACACGTCCTCCTTCTTCCCCTACCCAGTTTCTCTGTCTGTTCTGTACAATCATGAACCTTGGACACAGCAGTTGAGTTTACAAAAGTAAACAAGGCTAGCATTTGCACAATTCATATATTTATTAATAATAAACCTTAAATACACAGAAACAATTTACTAACAATTTACTAAACACGCTATACTAAAAGAATATTGAGTAATATACAGTAAAACACGCTTTCCCTTCACAGGCAGCTCAAGGCCAATGTTAAGTTCAATAAATCCTCTAATCATGTAGCTTTTCCTTAAGTTTATTTTTACCAACAAGATCAGCTGTTTACTCCAGCGGCCACTGCTTTACCATAGTTCATAGTTACTCGGGTTTCATCATGCTACATTCCATATGATATGTCACAAGCATAAAGAGCATACAAGAAATAACAGTATGTTATAACAAGTGCCTCTAGACTGCCATGAAGGGAATATATGGTTTATTGAAAAGTGTGCCATGTTCAGGGTTTATAATAACAGCCATAGCATGCACAGCATATTTTCCATACTTAGGAGAAGTGGCATCACCAAGTAGTCAATGGGAATGTGCTTTACTGATCTTTTTGGGAGTTTTCCTTGTTTCCAGACAACTCGCATAATTGAAAGTTGGAGGCCGCAGATTAAGGGAGACATTCAGTGCATGTGTAATGTCACTGGTAAGATTTGGGAATAGTCTGGAAGGCAAAGAAACTCGCTTCTGTCAGTTTTGTTCTCTAGTTCCCCTCTCGTCTAGCAGGGTGAGAATGTGGATTTCCCCAAACCTTTTACTTGGGCATTCAGGCCTAGAGCAGTTGAGAAGCTATATTCAGATGGGTGTTAAACTCCAAAACCCTGATGTGAAATCATCTCCTTGTGCCGCAGTCACTGTATCCTGAGAAGAACCATTACATACCGCATATGGTTAACTATTGTCTTTAAAGAAACTGAGAACAATGTGCAAAAGAGAATATTTTTGGCAAAATGTATACTCAAGAGTCATGATTAACTGTGCCCACAGAACTCCGTATGTAAACCCTCAGTCCAAACACAAATTAATCTCTTCAAACTATGGAGAAACCTTTACACTAAAGACAATAAACCGCACAGAGCCCACAACACATCTAATCAATTGTTCCTCCTACCTTACTCCAAATGCGTTTAACAATTTCTTTTGCAATGTGAATAGAACCAAAGTAAGCAGCTGAATACAACCAAAGTAAACCACCTTTAAAAGGCATTGTAAAACTGCTATCCTAACCATTCTAATTCAGACATGATACTACTAAATGTTACCAGACATGTAAAAGTATTTCCATTGCTCTGGGCTTTAGTGCTGTTTTAACAACAAATGCATAGTTAACATGGTTGTACGTTGTTGTGAAGCTACTGTTTCTTTAGACATGGGTTTACTGCGTCTGGCTATAAGAAGAACACCTATAGTTCTGATAAAGGAGGGATTCATCATGGTCTACTCTATATTGATCTATTTACAGAGCTGCGCCCCTTTGAATGACTCTGAAGCACTGGACAAATCCTATATGCAATACAGTAGGTTGATGCATTGCTGATAGGTGAACGTTCAAGGATAAGTTGGATTGGGAGGGTACCGGATATTCTTAGTTCAAGGCCAATTTAGACAGTTCCAACATCAGTAGTTCCCCAAAATATAGATATTTGGGTTTTATATGTTACTTTACATGTTGACTATATCTGAGCAGTAATGTTACTCGTTTTTGGGATGCTTCTCCATTTAACTTCTAAAATGCTTTATTTTTGCACTGAAATGTGATAACAGTATTGTATCTTGTACTTTTGTATTTCAGTGAAATTTAACTGGAAGGGAACTATCAAAGCTGTTTTAAAAGAAGCTCCGGATAATGAAATGAGTATTAAAAAACTACGAAAAAAGGTATGGTTCTCTTGTGCTATTTTCAATGATATTTGAAACTGGAGCTGGTCAGGTTGTTTAATGTTGGCTGTTGTTGCTCTGTTGATATAAAATGCTCAGAAAAAGATAAATCTGCAAGTGCTCTGGAGGCCCCACTGTAGGAAGCTGGCTCTGTGTATACTATACCAAAGTAAGGTATAGTGTAGAGTGCAGTAGAACCCCAAAGGTAGGCAGAGGTAAAAGTAGATAATACCTTTCTCTCTATTTGTGGTAGTGTGGGCGGGCAGTAAGGCTTTATCAGAGGATCGTGTTAAGCATTTATTGTACAGACTCAAACAACAAATGACGTTACACACTCAAAGACTGAACTCCGACCAAATTGTTTGTATAAACAATATTATTTAGATATTTTATTTCTAGAACCAAGCCAGGCCTGGTGCAGGTAAGTGAAATAATACTTGTGCAGATGTAATGCAGTAAAATACAATTGGAATACCGTTGGATGCACTTGGTTTTGTTTACAGGTAGGTACACAGACAAAATTACTTTAAGGTTACTTTTGAGATTAGTTTGTTTATTACTTTTCAGATTACTTTTTTGTTACTTTTTCTACTCAGTGTGATATGCCTAGATATATCACTGTGACATTTCGTAGCAAAATGGTAAGTAATTCAGTTTTTGTACATTTGCAGTTTTTCAAGGTTTCATACAAACCAACTCCACACTTAGAAGATTTTTCAAAGAAAAGCAGTCAATGCAATCCTGTGGGAGGAAATGAAGTTCTCAGTTTACAGGTTAGTACTTGCTTACAGAAGTTGGGTTTCTGGGGCTAGACCAGGGTTCCCACGGGGTCAAGGATGCACCCTCAGCGGCACTAGGACGGCCGGGTGCTGAGTGTTGAGGCCCAATGTTATCCAGTGGGGGATAGGGGACCTCCGGTTGGTGGCTGCGCAGGCACAAGGTTATGGGAGCAAAGCTCCTGGTGTTAGGTTCAGGGCAAAGGGGGGTCCGGTTTAGCACAGAAGGTACACCCACAAAGGTGGCTGGGTGCAGGGTGCTGTTTTGGTGTCGTGTGCCCTGTTGATTTCAATGGGGATTCTCCGGTTGCAACAAACACTGCAGGCTCGGGGACAAAGATCTTTGGGAGGAGACCACTGGTTGGAGAGGTAAGTTGGGATACCTGGGGATGACGGGACACTGTCGGTTGGGTCACCCAAGGCCGTGGGACATCAGGTGCAGGGGTGTCCTTTTTGTGTCTGGTTTTTCTTACCGGCTCCAGTCACGACTGGGTGATTCTCCAGAAACCGGCTGCAGGCATTGGTTGGAGACTTGAGGCAGGTCAGGGATCACCAGATCCCAGGTCAAGATCGCTGGGGAGACCTCCTTGTGGTGTTGGGCCACTGGAACCCTGGCTGGGTGCAGAGTTGTGCAGACTCGCGGATTTGGCTGGATCCAGAGTCTGTGGGTGAGCAAATCTGGTGCTCATAGGAGACAAAGTCTGGTTTGGGAAGGCAGGGATTTTGCTATAGCAGGTTGAGGTCGGGACAGGCCGGTAGAGCTGGGGAAAAGTCAGTTGGTGTCCTCTTATTCTTCAGCACAGCTCTTCTTCTTCTGCTTTCTTGTCTGCGAAGGCAAGGTTCAGGCTGCCCTTAAATACTAGATTTAGGGGCGTTACAGGACAGTGCAGGTTGGGACCAATGGGTCCCTTCCTCGGGTTGGGTACACCCACTATTATGCCACTCTCCAGAGGGAGGGGAGCATAAGCCTCACTCTGGTTGGCTGGGTCCTCCCATCTGCAAGATGACGGGGACTGAGAGTTGTGTTTCACCTCGCCTCCCCACCTGGGTGGTGGGCACACCTTTCTAACTTGTTTTTCCCGCCGATTCTCCCTCCCAAAGTGGGGGCTCAGAACCAGTGGGAGCCAGTTGCTGGGAGCAGCAAATGGCTGGGGTAGCTCACAAAGGCGGCAAGCTGTTGAAGCTTCCCCTTCGTGGACCCTGCCCATCCTGGGGGAGGAGGCTTGGCACCTCGTCCCAGGATGTGCTTTGTTTCAGGACCCTGAGAGCGGCAGGCTCTTGACCCAGGTGTCCAGAAACATGTCTGGTGGTGGGAGCTGGCGAGCAGCCACTCATCCAAGACCCTAGAATTAGGTCGTTTTTCAGGGGGCAGCTCTAAGATGCCCTCTGCGTGCATTTTTCATTAAATCCCACACTGGCATCAGTGTGGTTTTAATGTTCTGAGAAGTTTGATACCAAACCTCCCAGTTTTCAGTAAAGCCATTATGGTGCTGTGGAGTTCGTAGTGACAAGCTACCAGTACCATATACACATTATGCCATTACTGCACCTACAATGTCTAAGAATTGACTTAGACACTGTAGAGGTACAGGTCTCATGCACTGGTATAGTGCACACAGCTAGAGCTTACCTATGCCAGAGCAGTGGGTTGTAGGCATGGCTCAATGGGATGTGTGCCTCGTCGACTCTTCACGTTGTTCTGCACCAGAACACGCAGCCTGCAATGGCAGTGTGTGGGTGCAAAGGTACAGGGCTTCTAAGGGTGGCACTGTAAGTGCTGCAGCCCTTGGAGGTCTTCCCTGGCCACAGTGCCCTTGGTACCTTTTACAAAGGACTTGCATGTGGCCAGAGAGTTGTCAATTCTGTTGTGCAACAGTACATTTTACGGAAAGAACATAGGCCTTGGGTACCTGGTTGGTAGGAACCCAGGGCACACTGAGTCAAGTACATCAACATTAGGCACAAAGTGGGGTGCAACCATGCAAAAGGGGCACTTTCCTACACCTGCCTCTTGGATTGTTCCTCTTCAGTGAAGTGTAGAGACCAAATTAGTTTACTCAATAAAAGTGACAGCACCACTTGATTGAGTAGTACCACTATTAGCATGCCTGGACCCAATTAAGCCTTTCAAGCATCTCTTGTTGGTACATTTTACTCACCCTAATGTCAGGGCTCGAGGTGTATCGCTGTATAAATATCTGTAGTAGCTCTGCAGATATTCACCGAAATAATGAGACTGGCTGTTCTGGCCTTATTTTGTATCCTTTCAACTCTTGTCTCTAGGCTTACCTAGTGTTCACTGCACATGATTTAAACATGTAAGTAGCTTGTGTGCTCACATCCTTATGTCATTTTCTGTTGACACACTTCAGCTTTGATTAAATGCCTTTTCCCCCCTTAGCTTTCAAATGTTTGCTGACATTTGATGAAGCTGACCCTAGATATGTCATAAGTTCTTCAATGCTTGAAGCACCTGGGAAATGTCCTGAGAGGGCTCTCCAGGGGCTCAGTGGACACTTTCCTTTCCGCATGTCATAATGTCAGTATCTTCCCAAAGAAACATTTACTCCTCATTTATTGGTGTGTTGCTTGCCTTGCCTTTCCCTTGGGGACTCTAAGGCAGGATAAAGCTCAGTGCAGGAGAAAAGTGGTGAACACAGTGCTTGGGTGTCTGTTTTGTTTAGTGAAGACAGAGGCCACAGTCCAGCAGTGGGACCCCCCAGAGTGCAGATCTCCGGAGAATTTACCTTCTCCTCTGTTGAATCTGGTTCTGTTTCTTGGCACCTTTCTGTCTGTCAGACACTTCACATCATGGTACATTGTGCTGCTGACTGCATTAAGCTGTGGCACTTGGTAGAGGATTCTCACTTCAATTTACTCGTTCTTACCTCAACTCACTCCCAGGCCAGCTTCGGCACCAGTGTTGGCCTCAGCGCTTCAGCTCTAGCAGACACTGACACCTTGTGTATGAGTCTGCTACTTCCGAAGTTGGAGAGAGACGTCAGGTCAATCACTTGCACAGGAATCAACTCTTTGGCCCAGAAACGTGCCAACCAAAACACAGTTGACTTAATGGTTGAGGGCATTTGTAAAGGGCCCACAATCAATAGTCTTTTGGTGCAGAGGTTCATTATTTCTACACACTGTACTCCTCTTGTTCCTGTTATTCCATGCCCTACATTTCTGTCTTCTTAAAAAGCAGTTCTCACGGAGGAAACATGACCTCATACATTGAGGCACTATTTCTGAGCAGCAGTTTTGGATCTCTACTTGACTGTCGTCTTTGATATCTGTTTTGGAAACGTAAGAGGTGTTTTAGTATCTAAAAGCATCTATTCTGATTTTTTGTTGCTTAATTGGAACCATATGTTTGTTATTTACATGCTTGTTAGATTTTGGGGTCTCTAGTTTGCACAGGTAGGTACTTGTGACAAATAGGGACCCTTGCCTCTAGTCAGGGTAAGGGGGTACACTCCTAAAATAACCCCTGCTCACCCCTTGATAGCTTGGCACGAGCAGACAGGCTTATCTCAGAGGCAGGGTGTAAACCATTTGTGACCACATAGAGTAATCAAGTGACAACACTACAGATGGACACCACACAGTTGTGTATTAAAAATAAGTATTCTTTTTATAGATTTAACACGACCACAAACGACAAAAATCCACAATACTGTACTAAACATTGTAGAATTAGCTTAGTTCTCTTTAGATCTTAAAGTGCGACACTTTTAGTCATTGTACCTTAAGATGCGACAAGCAGGGCAACGAAGTGTTGCGAGGATGGTGATGCGTTGATTCCTTACTGCTTTCCGGGGCGATGCGGCGAGCAACGCCACCATGCGATGAAATTTTGGGGCAAAGAAATAAAGATGCCGTTTTCTTCTTGATGCGGCACGCTTCTCCGATGTTGCCAGAAGTCTCGACTCGATGCAACAGCTGCAGCGGCGACACCCTTGTTCCGTGATGTGACGACAGTGGCTTTGGCGGCGACACTCTTCTCTGACGACGCGAGACGCTTCTCTTGATGTGGTGCAATGCTACAGCGGCGACATCCACGATGCGGAGGCTGCAACGGCAGCACGCTTCTTCTTCGTTGCGTGACGCTTCCAGCTCCTTGCGACACGCAGTCCCTCAGAAGGCCCAAAATAGCAGCAGGCACTTCCAAAGAACTCTTGGGGAGCTGGTGGTTGAAGTCTGTTGTCCCTGAGACTTCAGCAGGAGGCAAGCTCTTCTCTCAAGCCCTTGGGAATCCTTTACAAGTTGAATAAAGTGCACACAAAGTCCTTTCCCCTTTCTTCGGCAGTCAGGCAACCCCCGCAGGCCAATCCCCCAAGAAGCACTTCAGCTTAGTGATAGTCTCTCCTCAGTTTCTTCTGGTTCCACTCCTCAGCAAAGGTTTCTTCTTGTTGTCCAAAAGTGATGTAAATTCTTGGGACCAGGGTCCCAATATTTATTTGTCCTCTGAGGGCAGAGGCGCCTTTGCTAGTCCAAACCAGTTCTGGTCAGTCCTGGAGCACTCTGTTGACATAACTCCTTCTCTCCTTTCACAGTGCAGGGCAGATACATCAGACGCACCACAGGAGGTGGAGCCAGCATTGTGGAGGGAAGGCACAGCCCTATTCAGGTCCCAGGTGCAACTCCACCCACCCATCTAGATGCAGTTCTCTCTATTCACCACTGGGCTGACTTGCCCTGTCTCCTGGAATCCCTCAGCCCCTGTCACTCAAACTCCAGACAAGAAATACACAACCTAGCAGAGGCAGGCTTGGATAGTTAGACAAGAAAATACCTACTTTCTAAAAGTGGTAGTTTCAAACACAGAATGTTAAAATCAACTTCACTAAAAGATGTATTTTATCATTCTGAGTTCAGGCATACTAAACTCGAATTTCTACCATGTTTCCTGAGTTAGTTAGGATTATAAGATGTTGTAATCTAACTGCCGATTCTGGCCTATGGAGAACAGGTAGCCTTGCAATAGTGAAAAACGAAAATGGCTGTAATTCACTATTAGGACATGCCACACACAACAGGGCTTGTCTTACCTTATACTTACAATGCACCCTGCCCTTGGGCCTACCATAAGGGTGTCTGACATGAAGAAAAGGGAAGGTTAAGGGACTGGCAAGTGGGTGCACGTGCTCAGTCGACATGGCAGTACCGGACTGCACACATGCTTTGCAATGGCAGGCCTTAGACACACTTTTACAGGCTGCTTCTGTGGGTGGCACAACAAGTGCTGCAAGCCCACCAGTAGCATTTGGTTTACAAGCCCTGGGCACTCCTGGTGCACTGTACTAGGGTCTGACAGGTAAACCAAACCAGCCAATCATGGAATCACTAATTCATACATTAATTTACAATATGGAGCACTTGCACTGTGGCACTGGACAGCAGTGGCACAGTACCCAAAGCATCTAACACCAGCAAAAACACATGAGGCGACAGCAAAAATGGAAGGGAGACCCACGCCAATGTGCCAGATCTAACAATGCTTAAAGCCAAAGCATTGCATTCACATAACCACGAGTATTGCACGGACAACCTTTTTGAATTTTAGGTTCTATTGTTTCACTGTGTATTACCCTCAAGCTAGGCAAAGCACATTGTGCATTGCATTACACAGAACCGCTAACCAGGTTTTATTTTATTCCCAAGGCAAATGCTTTGTGATTTATCACAAGTATTTCTATATTGCATAGACAAATGAATGTTATTACATTCCAACAATTGGTGGAATGTAATAAAGTCAATTGGTGAGGATTGGGCTCTGGATTGCTTCACTCTCACACCTCTCTCCTATGCATCCCTATAGTTTCATCATTAAATTCCTGCTACCATGTCATTCTTTACATAAACCACATGGCCGCTTACCTGTGAGCCGGGGGATGGAAAGACTGTTGCAGAGACGGAGCAGGAGGTGTGGGGTTGGGAAATACGAAATTTCACAAGAAATTAGTATGCAGTACTCAGACACCAATGCCTTCTAAACCCAAATACCTAAATAGCCTCTTAACTGGCATCCCAATCTTTACCTCGTGTGGCAAGGGTGCATTTTCTCTAAGACACACAACTGCTGGGATTATGTTGTCTCTCTCTTCCTTCTCACCTCCAAAAGTATGTGACACATGTTTTCCTGGTATTATGGAATAATAGAATCCCTTCTATCTTAATAAAGTTCATGACTTGGAAGCCACAGTGGCATAGCTAGGACATATCATGAAGTCTTGGGATAACCAGTATTTACTGATGGGTATCTTGTGTGGGTACTTTTGTTCCCTTTAATCAATTGACACTGTGGAAAGCAAACGTGAGCAGTCAAGGTTTAGGAGGTGTGAGGGGGATATATGTATTCTTATATGTATGTATGCATGCAAGTATGAATGCCCTAAGAGTTCTTTGAATTTAATATACAGTTTATAAGCAAAGTTCGGTTACAGGCATATCACCAAATGCCCACCACTCTCCCTCCACCACCACTAACCACATTGAAAACGGCAGAAGATGCGCATATGAAAAACTGAGTAGGCTAAGCTTGTGAACAAAAGCACAGCCCTTTAATTGTCCCAGCACTTCATGACCTTCAGGTGAAGTTGATGTCATTGTGTTGGTCACCAGAAGTTGACTGCAGGCTCTTGTGTCTCCAGGAAGAGGGCTCTTCCGGCTCCAGGACAGGCCTTTCATCTCCATAGCAGGCTTAGTTCCTCATGGCAGAATATTGTAGCCACTCTGTGGTGTTTGTGAAACTTTCGTTTTTAGTGACGGCTGACAAATACCCACAACCTCTTAATATGGTGTACAGAAACCTGTGGATTTTTTTTCTCGCGATTTGTGCAAATACGGCCCAGTTTTATGTCCCCCAGAGACTGGCTAAAGCCCAGGCTCACAGCCAGCTTACCAATTCAAGACAGGACCAGGCCTGAAGTGCACAAACCACCTGCGCATTGCATAAGTTTGGTGTGTTCTGGGCAACAATCAGTCCTGTTAGACTTACAGTATCATTTGTTTGTTAGTGGACTGTGAAACGCACACAAGAATGCACACCATATATACATATGGTTTTAGACCTTGTTCAAATCAACGTCTTAATCTAGTGCAGATAATTCATATAGATGTAACTATAGAAATAAACCATATACAGGCAATGAAAGTAATTAACATGCAAAATATTTAAGAGTTACAACATTGTGAAAGTGTTTTAGAAATTATTTACACAAAATGATGGATCTGGCTAGCGATTTTATTCCGACTTGGTTTCGATTTGATTACGACTTGGCAAACTAGTTCAGTCAAATAGAGGGCTTCAATAAATGTCGAAGACCATGTGGCAGAAAGCTTCCCCTGTGGTATTGCACAGCATACAAAACTGTGTTACCTGATGCCCCCTGTTGTTTCGAAACAATAGAAATTGCCGGGTCTGGTGGCTTAGTGGACTATTTTATCCACTATAGGGCTCTCTGTTTGACCTCTTTGTCACAGGTTCAAATCCCGGCCTTTCACCCTTCTGAGGTCAATAAAATGAGTACCTTTGAGTTGGGTAACAATAAACAACGGTTATTCAGCGCCAAGATGCCTACGGGTGAGCGTGTGCTTTAAAACTACACATGGTATGGTATGTTAGAACCCTTTTGATAGTTTCATCTGAGGCCCCCATCATGGTGGACAAACACGGCAAATGAATACCATGGTCTACTGTATCAAAGCCCACAGAAGGACCCATCATCATACATGGTAATAGGTGATCAGACGGAACAGGAGTCTAGAAAACTGTGTAGTTATAGCACAACT
The DNA here is from genome assembly GCF_964261635.1 of Lissotriton helveticus. Taxonomy (NCBI): domain Eukaryota; kingdom Metazoa; phylum Chordata; class Amphibia; order Caudata; family Salamandridae; genus Lissotriton; species Lissotriton helveticus. The sequence continues at coordinate 328,535,393 of NC_136060.1, read as the reverse complement.
GCTATCGCTAGCATTGTAGACAGATGAGTAAGGAAACAACTTCCTCTAGGCTAACCTCCTTGGATTGGCAAGGATTGTAGTTCTAAACGAGTCATTGAAACTTGCCTCATTGATGTACAAACATCTTTGGGTGCAAGGTTTAGCACTTCTGCTACTGAATCCGTCTATTGATTTTAACTCTCAGCCACTCTACCTTTATCGAGAGATTGGAGATGTGGTGGGAGTATCGGGGGTGAGCAGCACACTGCTGTTTATTTGTTTTTTCATTTCCATTAGCCCCACCAATGGTGAAACCATGCAAATCAAATCCGTAAAGAGTGCAAAGTGTTGTACCTCACGGTTCTTGCATGTCCCCTTTACTTTTAAGTGTGTATTAAGCACTTAATCAATTACTATCTAACTCCTTCAATTTTCACAGCTACTCTGGCAACACCGGCGGTATTCTCAGAAAGACCGGAGAAGAATAGAGAAGATTGTCATAACATTGGTGTCTGCCATACGGGCTTGTACAATTTGTGATATTGCGCCAATTCATTCAGGGATGTCTTCTACCTTCTGGAACGTACTATGAGGCCAAGCCAGTGACTGTGGTTTTACAAAAGTATTTTCTCTTGACATCATCTACAAAACAGCTGCTTTGACTGCACACATCCCCACCCAGGCTAGCCTGAAGAACGGACTACCATAGCTGCCTCAACTCGTTAACGTACTTGGATATCATCCCATGTCTGACGGATGGTGCTGCAGTGCAAGCAGAAGGAAAGTAGCAATGTTGGTTTTCATGGTAATCGGTTTCAGTTATACAACTCTACCTCCAGCACCCTCGCCTTTTCTCTGGCACAAGGTTCGTATACCTTTCATCATGTAGGCAAGGAAAAGTAAGTAGTGCATTTTACCCTGATGACTTGGTATTAGTGATGCTATACATGCTTGGTCCTCTTCCTTCTTAAAGTGCTAGTGCGCTTTCATTAGGCACCTTAAATTCATAACTGTTACTGTAGGTGTTGAAGAACCAAAAGTAATTGTGCTGCCACGAAGATGTGGGGCGGGGGGAAGTGTGTGTGTTTTGCACTTCCTATTTGAATGATGTCTGCGTGCACTGTTTAAGAGGAACAACTTACCCGAACTGAGCAAATACAAGCATTTTAATGAGGGTTGTGATTATTTTATCATGTTTTTTTGTATCAGCAATTGCTTCTTATTTTATTTACTAATGTTCTTTTGTTGAATTAACTCTAGTTTAAGTGCGAGTGTGGACTTCTGATTTGGAAAATTATTTAAATAAAGAGCCAGATTTGTACCAAGAGCGTTAAACTGAGAGCTTCAAAAAAGCAGATGAGTGATGCTGAATAATATTATCCCTCTTTCTTTGTTTCCAGGTGTTGGCTCAGTATTATTCTGTTGTTACTGAACATTATAAATCAAGAGATGATGTCCTTGTTACATTCAAAAAGAAAATCAATTGCAATCCTAAATTCAGGATTTTGAAAGAGAAAGTAAAGCTTGTACGATAGAAATGTTAAAGAAATGCCAAAGTACTACTAGAACCGTCTCCTGAAATCTACTCTGTGCTCGAGTGCTGAATATACTCTATTGTATAGAAGGCAGGCACGTGAATTGGCACGGGTATCTGATTGTTTGAGACTTTAAAATGTTTTCTTAAAATACTGTATTTTCTAAAAACGTATGCAATTCAAATTGTTAGAAGCCACAGTCCATCCTAAACTCATCAGTCTTGTCTTCTCATTGTTTTAGTAATCCGAGTTCTTCTCTTAGTGACTAAATACATCATTTTTATACTTTGTACAATACTAGTAGCATGTGGAGATTTTATCTTTGACCTCCTGTGCTTTTGACCCCCGAACTTCAGTACAGGTTACTGGTTAATCGGCATGTTGCAAACCATGAAAGTGCTACTATAACACATTTCAGTGTTTTAAATGTGAGCAGAAAGATACTAGTGAAGTGTTTCTGAAACCTTGCATCATTCCTGCTTTCGTAGTAGATAAACCAGATAGCTCGTCGGTCATTGATGCATAAACAAAGATTATTATATTTTTATCTTAACTGGTGGTTGTTTGTGGTGAGAATATAGGTGCGATTTGTCTTCTGAATCGAAAAGGCGTGTCACATATCCTGCGTTCTATGCAAATCGAGGTTGTTTGATATTATGTTGCCATTTTACCATTTGATTGAAAAACAAACCTTAAATAAAAAATGTTTGTTTATAAAAGAAGTCTTGTTTTACTTTTATGTTGGTTCACTATGTACTTTGGGTCACTTAATCTTTATAATACTGTGTCTATATTCATTGCACTGTTACAGTTTACCTGAAAGAAATTGCACGTTATTGGCCTTTCTAGCCACTGCACTCTGCAGACATTTTACGAATTCCCAAACTAACATTTGTGGACAGGGGCTTTTCAGGTTCTTACCAAGTAATTGACTAACCCAGCTCCTTACTACTATGCCTTCATGGTTTTTAGACCAGCTCTTAAAATCTATTTAATCTGATCGTTTTGGCATGCCAGTTTCTTCTGTCAGCATGTCTAGTACTTGTTTTGTAAATGTCAGATTCGCTCCAGTTTTGTACATTGCAGACTCGCTCCAAAATGCTTCAGTAGCGTACAGCCATGATCCCACCCTGCTGTGTATTATCCGGGAAACTGTCACAGGGTTGGACCATGTGGTTAGCTACTGTAAGGTAGTGGCCTTTTTTACACACAATACACTCACAATAGTACAATTACACCGTTGTGATAATTTAAAAAGATCTCACCTGATTTGGATGTATGCCCTTGGTGCAGTTCAAGTTTAGGGTATACCTGTACACGTTACAAACACTCAACATGGACGTGCACTTAGCTCATGTTTCTCGTGTGGTTTAACGATATTAAATTAAGTGTTGCACTTGACATTTATTTCTAGAGTGCATTTACTGTAGAACTAGTGAATTTACTCAAACTATGTGCTTTAACCGTATTACATGATATTGTAATTGGAATTGCATTTATATAGCGCTTACTACCTGGGACAAGGCGTCAAAGTGTTTTTTCGGCAAGTAGCACGCTACTCCGGAACCAATAAAAGATTAGTGTTGGATTAGTATAGTAAATATGAAAGTAATTAGAGTGGTGGATATTAGTCAGTTACTTGGATTGAGAAGGATAGCGCAGGGATAGAAGAAGGAAAAAAGGTTGGCATTTATATAGCTCTTCTTACCCCTAATTGTGTATTGAAGTGCTTTTTTGGCGAGTTGCATGCTACTCCAGAACCCATAAAGGATTAGTGTTGAATTAGTATAGTGAAATTTGAAAGTAATTTGAGTGGTGGATATTTGAGTCAGGTATATGGATTGAGAGGGTAGGGGAGGGATAGAAGAGGAAAAAAGTTAGCATTTATATAGCGGTTGTTAACCCTGATAGAGTGTTTAAGCGCTTTTTTGGTGAGTTAACTCTTACTTAGTAGTTATGTACTCGCAATGAAAATGAATTCGATTTACATAACGTGTACCTTAATACATTAAATCACATTTACTGCATAGATAATGGAGGAGAAACCATCCTCACCTATGTAGAATGTGATTGTTCTAGAAACGACTAAGTGTATGTAATGTGTGCAGTAATGTTATCCGTATATTTCATTAAATTTTAGTTCTTCGCCTTGCACATGATGATCAAAAGATTTACAGTATGCCACATGTACTATTAATCTAATGTACTGACATTTTACATTTACTTGTGTTTAAACGTGCACGCATACTAAATGTGCACTCTTGCTTTAACACACTAAGTGGACATTTTAGGCCTACATTTCCATGCTGCATAAATACTGTTTTCCAGTTTCTGCTAACATGGCTTTCTTCGCTGGTATTCACATGCATTGTTAGTCTGAGAATAGATAAATTACTGTACTAGTGATAGAAAGAGAGAGCCTGAGAAGAAGAGCTTGATGAAAGAACATGGAGAGACAGAGCGTTAACAGAAAGGCCTATTCAGCAATATTCCTCCTAGCGTGAGTGAGAATGGACAATGTCATTCCCATGTCCAGTGTTGGATACTTTATGAATGTTGCAGTCTGCAACGTGAGCATGGAGAAAGACAATGAACCCCTGATGATACAAACAGAGGGAAGTTCTCTGAACGATTTTAGCATGAATAATTGGAGTCTACACTGTCTGATGCTAGAGCTCTTTTCCCCTGGACTTTGAGAGGCTCTACTCTATTCGATTCATGATGTCTTATATAGCCAACATCTACTCTAAAAGGCCTTCCAGCTCTGAGACAAGCATACCAGAAAGGTCTTGGCAATCATACTAAAATAAGAATGGATTGGTTTTTAAGAGTTACCTGGAGGATAATGTTTGGCTGAGTCAGTCTTAGGTTGGCAGGGAGGGCATTCCACAGCGTGGCAGTCCGGGAAACGAAGAAGCGACCGCCGAACCTAGCCCTTTTGACCTTAGAAATGGTCAGAAGGAAGGAGCTTCAGGAATCTAGTGTTCTGCTTGGCACGGAGGGACAGAGCAATCTTCAAATCAGAAGGGGACCTTTTCCCTGCATTGCACGGTAGGCCATGCATAGGATCTTGAAATGGATCCTCCTTTGTATTGGGAACCAATGTAGCGCAGCCAATACTGAATGATGTTTGGGAGCTTAAATATTGAGCCTGTTGCGGCATTCTGGATGATCTGTAAGCTCCTTAGGACATATTGAGGGCTTCCCAGAAATCAGGAGTTGCCGTAATCAAGGCGGGTGCTCATTCATCCCTGTATGACCACCCTCTTCGGAGAGGGTGATAGCCAATGCATGACGTTTCGAAGTATTCGTAGTAGTCCAAAACATGTTATGTACAGTTTATGGCATGGGTTTCCATAGTGTGTTTGTTATCCAGCCAAACCCCAAGGCTTTTTACTGTTGAAGACTTGACTGACTCCTCTCCAAGACATCCAGGCCAGGGCAATTCTTTCCAACAGGATGAGTTGTTGCCAACAGACAGTGCCTTACTACCATTGAGCTTGAGGCTGCTGTCTGACATCCATTCTGCTATTTCCTTAAGGGAAGCATTTAGATCACTGGGTGTCTGCTGAGATTCAGTGGTAAGTCTGAGTATCATCTGAGTATCCAGTGAAGACCTCTGTGCTTCCCTTGATTCTTTCCTGAATGTGGCGTAGGCTACCATGAACTTCCCTGACCCAAGAAGTCTCTTGACCGAGCTTCTGCAAAGCTGACACCTTCATGCTTAATTTTCCTGCCTTGTTCTATTTTTCCGAAAAAAACAAGGGGGACCCTAAGGGTGGCCGTGGACCAAGGGTATAAGTCAATTTCTGGAAAACAATGGTCCAAAGCAATTTCAAAGGTATGCAATAATAACGAAACAAACCATAATCGGCTGCTCTATATTTGTCCAAGTCCAGCCGGACAAGGAGTTTATTATCATATTGATAGTTGAATTTAGTAAAATCTTAGTGCATAAGCAACATATCAAACATAAAGAACACAATCCTGTGTTTTAACTCGGAAAAGAAAACACTCAGGAGATAAAGGATAGTTTCGGAAAAAGAAAGGAAGATTTCCAGGCAGAGAAGAAGTGAGCAAGCTGGACACTTATTAAATTCAATTTTGCAAGTGTTTGCCAGAGTAGTACATACAGAACTTAATACAAATTGGCTTTACTGTATGGCTACTTAAAAGATCGACGTTTCGATCCCGCGCTCTAAATTAGAATGGGATCATCATCAGGACTGTACAATTATGACTATGCCTGGTAAGAGCAATGGAGTGCCCCGAGGTGCGAGTAAATCGTTCCTTAGGCGGGCGGAGTGCTTTTCAATCAAGGTTTGTAAGTTTTAGGATGGATGGAACTAATAGCACCGTCCGAGTAGAGCCGATGCTCCAGAGGCTCAGAACGTCAGGGTAATTACCGACGTCAAGATTTGGTGCGCTGGAGCAACGTATTTTCTGTAAAGGTTCAGCGCGTAAGAATAGTTACCTGAGCACACCACGGGCTATCAGGTCGTCAGCTACTACTTGGACACTGTTCCGCCGCGGATTTAACTTATTTAAGGACCGCTTTCCCACCGGGCACAATATTTAATGTGCCAATTCAATGGAAGTACAATGCTCTACTGCGCCTACTAAGGAAGCCGGTAACTATTCTTACGCGCTGAACCTTTACAGAAAATACGTTGCTCCAGCGCACCAAATCTTGACGTCGGTAATTACCCTGACGTTCTGAGCCTCTGGAGCATCGGCTCTACTCGGACGGTGCTATTAGTTCCATCCATCCTAAAACTTACAAACCCTGATTGAAAAGCACTCCGCCCGCCTAGAGAACGATTTACTCGCACCTCGGGACACTCCATTGCTCTTACCAGGCATAGTCATAATTGTACAGTCCTGATGATGATCCCATTCTAATTTAGAGCGCGGGATCGAAACGTCGACCTTTTAAGTAGCCATACAGTAAAGCCAATTTGTATTAAGTTCTGTATGTACTACTCTGGTAAACACTTGCAAAATTGAATTTAATAAGTGTCCAGCTTGCTCACTTCTTCTCTGCCTGGAAATCTTCCTTTCTTTTTCCGAAACTATCCTTTATCTCCTAAGTGTTTTCTTTTCCGAGTTAAAACACAGGATTGTGTTCTTTGTTTGATATGTTGCTTATGCACTAAGATTTTACTAAATTCAACTATCATTATGATAATAAACTCCTTGTCCGGCTGGACTTGGACAAATATAGAGCAGCCGATTATGGTTTGTTTCGTTATTATTGCATACCTTTGAAATTGCTTTGGACCATTGTTTTCCAGAAATTGTTCTATTTTTCATTCATTGAATTTCCCTGATTTGTAAGATTATTTAGGCTCTAGAACTATCCTCTTAGCTTGGACTCGAATTAAGGTAGTTTAGACTCTTCTCTGCGCATCAGATACTTTTGTTCATCTTTAATATTGCTGTGACTGAACTCCTTGTTTGCTTGATGCTGGTCCACCTAAAGTTCTTTAGGAGGTTAGGCTTCCCAGTAGTTATTCTGTATCTTTATAGTATAGTGCTAAGAGTCATGTACCTTAACTTGTTAATTTGCCATAACTCTTAACCATAGCTACTGATTTCTGAACCTTATTATGTAACTTAATGGGTTGCACTGTTAATTGAAATTGATTGAAGTAATGTTAACTGCCATTAACTTTCAGTCCGGGAAAAAGTCCCATCGGAGGACCAAATAATAAGAAATTTGGCCCAGAGCTCTGGTTCACCCTATCAAAGGCCAAGTAGGTAAGATTGCTCAAGATGGGTATTCGGAACTGTTGATGTTGTAAAAAATGTTTTAGCCAGGACACAAAAACTGTACAAGTACCCACACACAAATAATTATTCAATAGCCCCAATATTTCTCTTATTCTTTCCAGTGAGTCACTTGTGACATGTACAATACGGTTTTCATGATTTCTGTTTTTTTCTTCATGTTTTTCAGACCTTGATTACTTGTCAATTCAGATTAATATTTCATTTGAATTTTAAAACATTTCTTTTAGTGTTCTATGGATTCTTTAAAGATATCTAAATGCCATCCTACTTGCTGTAGAATATATAGTTGGATTTCGTTCTACAGTTCTATGTGGGCCCATGTGGGTTCTATGTGGACCCATTTTCGATCTGACTGCAGACCTCTTTAACTGCTGGTAAACATTTTGTCATTGCTTTTTTTTTTAAATGTACATATAGGGCTTTGGCTAGCAGAGGAGCATTTCTCTCTCACCGTCATGATATGGACTCGTTTGGTGTATCAGTCCACCTCCTAGAGAGTGGTTCCATTGCAATGTAAGGGATGCATTCCCTGAAAGACACATGGTAAACTCAGAGTGCAGGCTGGAGGTTACATAAAATGGAGTTCACTGCGGTGATCCCCTCAGAATGGAGGGTTGTGGTTTACTGACCAGTGTCCACAAAAAATGATAGATTTTATATCCAAGAAAAAGGTACGTCTAGCAACTGGCAAAACATCTTAATTCCCAGTTTGAATTATAATCGTGTTGAGCAGTTTGTATGCAACTGGTGTCATCCTGATGGCAAGGGTGTTGTGGGGTGGGGTATAGTGCATTCAAGTTTATGGTTCTACGAACTGGCCTCTCAGAGACCCATACGGTTCATCATGATAGTCAATTGCTGGAGTGAGGAAGGTCACCCGAGTGGTTAAGTCTTTTAAAGTCTATGCCAATAATAACAGGGATCGAAAGATTCAAAATGGCAACCCTTGTTTATCTCTTATCCTAGCACCTTCATTCCCTTACGGGCTGCCATCTATGCTCCCTCAATCAATAAGGCACCTTATCTTTTTCTATGACTCTTTGGGTTTACTTATTACTGCACTGCTCCCCCGCAAACATTAACCCACGAGATTTTGCACACTGAGGTGCTTAACCCCATGCTGATTGTTATGACATGAGGTTTGGCTCTGAACTGGGACACCCCCACACGAGTCCTTAACTACAGGGGGGTAATCTCAACACCTATCCTGCTCGGGGAATAACTAATTACCTATATTTCTACTTATTTAGTTTTCTATGTTTATTCCATCCTGACTGACTGACTGAGGGTATTTGTAGAGCGCACTACTGCTGAGGCGTCTTGGCGCTAAATGAAGTAACGGAGCATAACGCTGACTTGTTTAACGCTGAGAGAAGAGCCATGTTTAATTTCCTTCCTGAAAACCAGTCGATTAGATGATATTCTCAGATGTACGGGAATTGAGTTCCAAAGCTTAGATGCCAGGAAGGAAAAGCGTTTTCCTCCACACCTTGCTCTTTTTATCTTGGTGAGTTTGACCAGGCCCAGAGTGGCTGACCTTAGGGAGCGCGTTGGCATGTAGTGGGAAAACATGGATTGTACATCCTCTGCCCCGCGGAGAGACTAATTACCCCTGTATCTATTTAGTTAGTTTTCTTTGCTTATTTCATCTTCTATTTCGTACTGTTACTCACCTACAGCTCAAGTTTATTGTATTCCATATGTTTATTTAATTTACATGGTATTTGGATATTGTTTTATCACCTACAGCTCTAGTCTATTGTATTCTATGTGTTTATTTAATTTGTATTGTATTTGGATTTTGTCCTGCATTTCTCTCGGTGACATCTCCAATCATATCTGCCGGCCCTCTGCCTTATTCTCATACTCTTCATACCTGCACTCTTCATACCTGCACTTTCTTACACCTATTGCTTACCTGCCCTATTCTCATACCCATTACCCGCCACTTCTATTTTCCATCGCCGGTAATCCTCCTTCTATCATTCCCAATCTCCCCCCCCCTTCTTTCATCTATTCCCCGTACCCACACATTTTGCCTCCTTGAGGCCATTGAGGATTGCCTTATCCCCTCCCAGTCTCATTCAACCTGCACTGTCCCATACCCCCTCTCCTCTCATGCTTTCACCCCCCTCTCCTCCCTTGCTCTGACCCCTTCTCCTTCTTCCCCCTCTGTCACTATTCACTCTTGCCCCTTCCCCCTCTACACCTGCCCAAACATCTCCCTCTCTATGCTTGCTCACCTACGTCCCCTACCCTCTCCACACACTGCCACCAGGTACTCCTGCCCCTTCCCTTACCTCATCTTCCCACTCCTCCCCCCTCAACATGCCCCACATCAATCATACCCCCAGCCCCCAAGACCCCTTTCTCTCCAAACACGACCCTAATTCATGGTCCCGTCTTTACCCCCCGAATCAATCAAAAAATGGCAAGAAAAATTTTAAACACAAATTGCTTATCCGAAACCCGGAAATTCTTACCGTTGATAATTACATCAGCCTCATTTCCTCCATCAAAACCAACTACATCTTTTACTCTAAACGCCCCTCCAAATGGAAAAGCATCTTCCTACAGCATCTCCCTGTCACCTACTCTATTAAAATTCCCTATGGCTTCAAATTATCTACTACCCCTTCTCCTGCCTTTCCTGGTGAAATCGACATCTCCATCTTTAAAACGGGTAACATCCACATCCAAGCCGCAGAATCCCACCTCACCACTTTCAAACACCACTTCAGCTCCTTAACCCTCAACCTTTACAAATCCGCTCCAAAACTTCCCTCCTCTCATCCCGACAATGCCCTACCGGCCTCGACCCATACATCTCACACCCCTCATCCCCTCCCTTTCCTCCCACCCAGATTACACCACCCTCCACACAATTTTCCCACTCTCCCACTCCACTGATATCTCCCCTGACAATGTCACTCTTTCGCTGCCCTCCGTTCCTCCACTCTCCCCTCAGACCTCTCCTCTTCCTTCTACTCATCCTTGCTCCCAATCCCCCACACACTCCAACATCCCTTCCTCCCCCTCCCCAATTACCCAGACTCCCTTCCCTCCCCCTCCCTTCCTTTCCCCCCAACATGAATACCCACCTCTTCTCACCTTACCCCCTTCCTCTTCTATTCCTCCTCCAGCCCCTCCACTTGCCCCTCCGCTAACCTGTTCTCACCCACAGAAATTCTCGCCTTACCTTACCCCTGAAGAGAGCCCGCTCCTTACCAGTCCCACTCCCCTAACCTCAGTTCACTCGCTGCCTAAGGTCTCGTATCTCCTGTCCCGCGTCACACTTCCTTTCGCAGCCTCCAACTGTAGCTCTCCGTCTGCCCCCTACGAACCTCTCACCAATGCTTATTACCAAATTCACTCCTAAAGCAAACTCTGAACTCCCCCATTATCCCCCTCCCTTCCGATTATGTCCCACCTCACTCTTATATCTCAGTCGCTACTCAATATAGAACACGTTATCTCCACACTCTCTAAAGAACTTTCTCGTCTTAGACTAGATTTCAACGCCCTCAAGAACAAAATCCTCCCTTATTGGGGCCATGCCCTCTGGACGGGCCAAATAAACTCCCCTAACGTCAAACCGGGAAGTACAACCCCTCTCCACTGCCGTTTGCATAGACCTCTCCGTACCTCCTGCCATCTCTCCCTGGCCGACTTCATCGACCTATGCAACTCCTACCCCCCAACTCTCCAATCATTAAACTGCCACCCCCCTACTCCAACATCCCCGTCTTAATAGGGACCAACAGAATTCCCCTCACTCCCGTCTCCCACAGACCACCGCCTCAACTGACTACCATCCACTCCTGTCCCCCTCCCAAATGTAACCCCAATCCCCTCACATGCATGCTTGTCAATTGTCGTTCCGCTGTCCGACACGCTTCCGAAACAATTCTTAGTGAATCCATCAACATTGCGTTACTAACGGAAACCTGGCTTTCTAGAAGCATCCTGGACTTACTCTCCCCTCCAGGATTATTAGGAAAGATAGAACTGACAGAATGGGTGGTGGTTTAGCAATCATATTCAAAGACGAAATTCAGATCTCTCTTGTTAACAACTCTGAACACCCCACATTTTAATATCTTGAAGCTGAACTTAAAGTCCAAGGCTCCCTTCCAATTCGCCTACATAATATATACCACCCTCCTGGTGACCCTCTACCCTTCGTCGATGAGCTATCCAACCTTCTAACACAATCCTCCATTTCTAACTCTAAAAATCTCTTTCTTGGAGATCTTAACCTCCATTGGAATGATTCCGACGATCCCTCTATCACCCTCCTCAACAATCTCCTCGAGATCAATGACCTCGTACAACTATGTAAATCCCCAACTCACTCCAAAGGAGCCATCCTTGATGCCATCATCACTAACAAGGACCTGGCCTTTTTATCTAATATTGTACCCATAGACTGGTCGGACCATCACCTTGTCCTGTTCACCGTAGGTGCTATGGCACCTCCCCTCCCTACCAAAATCATAAAACGTAGGAAACTGACCAGAAATCCAAACTTCATTCCCCCTACAGTGCTAGAGTCCAAACTCTATGATCAACTTCTACTTATCCCCCCTCACAAAACGCAAATGAGCATTTAAATAAAGCAGTCACAGATACCCTTGACCAACTGGCCCCAATGAAACTAAGAAATCAAAGAAACATCCCGTCCAAATCATGGTTTAACTCCGAGCTTAACATAGAAAGACATACGCTTAGACTGACGGAAAGAACCTGGAGACAAGTTCCCTCTCCCACACATCTGGCCCTACTCAGACTAGCCAGATCATCCTACAAGAAACACATTTCTAACGAAAAATCATCCTTCCGATCTCAACTCGATTGGGCAAAGAACAGACCCAGAGAACTGTTCAATATTGTTCATAACCAAACTTCTTCCACACCATCTATACCATTGGCTACGACCGCCAGATGTGAAAAAATTGCTAATTTCTTCTTGGATAAAATCGCGAAGATTGAGCACTCCTTCCTCCCCACTCTGATCCCTTCAACCGCCCAAATTTCTCCAGACATCCCCTCTATAACCCTCTCCCCGTTCCCCGCACTGCCAGATAATAATACTCACACCTCTTCCCAGCTTACTTCTTCTCCCCTCTATCATCTCCCCTTACACGCTTCTTCCATAATACTCGCCCATAATCTCTCCACGTATTTTCCCATTTCCATTCCTCTTGAAAACAATCCGAATAACTCGCAACTCAAAAACATTGCCTCCTGGGATCATTTCCACCCAGTTTCTGAACACGATGTCTTTAACATCATTTCTAAACTTAAACCTTCCTCCCACACCAAAGAACCCCTCCCCTCTAACCTAGTCCAAGACCTAAAACACATCATTACCCCATCCTGGACCTCAATCATTAATACCTTCTTGGCATCAGGTAGTGTCCCCACCTCCCTTCAGCTTGGACAAATCTCCCCCATTCTTAAAAGCCCTATGGCTGGCCCTAATGACCTTAACAATCTCTGCCCCATCTCAACCTCCCCCTGCTTTCCAAAGCCCTTGAAAAATGTGTCCTACTCCAATTTGATAAACAACATTGATAAATTTAACTTACTGGACCCCCTACAATCTGGCTACACAAAAGGCTGCAGCACTGAAACTGCTATGCTCAACATTGTTGACGACATACACCACTCCCTTGACAAAGGCGAGACCTGCCTGCTAATCCTCCTTGATCTCTCAGCTACATTCAATATGGTCAACCATGCGGTTCTACTTAATGTTCTCAGAAATCGTTTCGGCCTTAAAGGCACTGCTCATAAATGGTTTGTCTCCTACCTCCAGCACCGATCACAGCAAATTAAAATACACAACTGCCTATCTAACCCCACTCCGGTCTCCCTTAGAGTTCCCCAAGGATCTATCCTCTCTCCCTCGCTCTTTAACCTGTTTATGGAACCCCTCACCCTCATACTTAAACAAGCTGGGATCAACTACAACCTCTATGCCGATGATACCCAAATCTACCACAAGATCAAAACCCACGCCGATATCCTACACCTCAATAACACCCTCACCAAGATTCAATCCTGGTTCCAGCTAAATCATCTCAAGCTTAACCCCCAAAAAACTGAAATCATTCTCTTTTCCCCTAAAAACAACCTCCTCCCCATTCAATCCTGGATCTCTGACCTCAATGCCCTAAACTGCTCCCTATCCCTTGCCAACTCAGTAAAATCCTTGGGAATCTCCCTTGATACTAAACTTTACCTCAATGTTCACATTAAAACACTGCTAAAGGAGCCCTCTTTACCCTCCGTCATCTAAATAAGATTAAACCCTTCATGCCCACTGATCCAATCTCTTGACCTATTGCACATTGATTACGGTAATGACATCCTCACTGGAATCCCCAAAATCCACCTTGCGCTGCTTAAATCTGTGCTCAACCTGGCAGCAAGGCTTGTTACTGACTGCAAATGCTTTGACGACATCTCTCGTGCCCTCAAAACCCTTAAATGGCTCCCCATCGAAGGTAGGTCCTCCTACAAAACTGCTTGCATCACACATAAAGTCCTCCACCAAAATTCCCCGACGTACCTCACCAACAAAATCCACAAAGCGGGCAACACAAGACCCCTAAGAAGCTCTAACGCTCTCCTCCTAGTCCCTCCCTTACAAAAACAAAAATCCACGCAGTCTCACTCCTTTACCGGAAACGCCCCAATCATCTGGAATGCCCTCCTAAAAGACCTACGTTGTAACCCCTCTTACTCCAGCTTCAAAAAATAACTCAAATTACACCTCCTCTATAAATATTGGGGTGACTAACCTGCGACTTGTTCCAATTTCCCCCTCCCATCCCCTTGCCCCGCAGCATTCTGTCGCTGATTTCCCTCCTACCCTCCTCCTCTATCTCTTAGTTCTCTTTCTCGCCTGTCCCTTCCCTCCCAAGCGTCCCCTTTTGCCTCTCCCTTCCCTGTCTATTCGTCCAATCCTATCACCCCCAACTGTTCACCTACCTTTCCCCCAGTTTCATGGCTCCACTCTAAACTCGATCACTCACATCTTGATATCCCTGATGTATATTGCTCTAGCTCTCTCTTTTGGCTTTCTGTAATGTTTTTTTGTTTGACTTAAGCAGTTCCTAGGTTTTTTTTTAAATTTAATATTTGGTTTTACTGTTGATTTATTGTTCCGTAATATGACCTCTCTCCTACCCCTGTCCAGCGATCTGATACCTCTGAGTCCAGCCAGCGATATATAAAACTTCTACATAAATAATAAATAATGCACAGAAGTGATGTATGTCGCACCTTTGAAATAGGCAGGTTAGCAGATCTAATAGTTATGTCAGGCAGACCCAGAATGGCATCGCCCAATATTTTTATGCACTGGAAAAAAGGGGTATGGTCTGAGGCCCGACAACCCACTTGAGTTGCAAACCAAAAGACATGAGTTGCATCGGAGACAGTGTGGCAGCAAAATTGCCTTTCTCCTTGACTGAAGTTAAACCACTCTCCTATATTGACTACATTTACCAGAATGTTGGTGAAGATAAAACCAGTAGTAGGACACAGTGAGACAAATGATTTGCATAGCGTCTCCATTATAGGACACGATTGGATCGACAGAGGAGAGTAAAAAGCAATGAGATGTCTGGTGGTTCTTAATTGAAGATACATAAGTGAGTGTGACTGGCAGAACGATATGGGTAGCCCCAGAGGGGAGAAGTATAAACGAGTATGCTTTGCAAATTCTGCAGGTGCCTAGGCCGTGTCATTTTCCCCTTAGCTATTTGCCCTATCTGTGATTTACGATAGCGGGTATTTTATGATGCAGACAAATGGAGGGGGTATCTAAGAATAGTTTAGGAAAAAGGGGACCCCTATATATTAATAATGCACTCGCTATACATAGGGAAAAATGAATTGATTTGAAAACGGTCTATAGCCAAGTGGAAAAGTGCTAAGAATACATAACAAGTTCTTGAAGATACATAAGTGAGTGTGACTGGCAGAACGATATGGGTAGCCCCAGAGGGGAGAAGTATAAACGAGTATGCTTTGCAAATTCTGCAGGTGCCTAGGCCGTGTCATTTTCCCCTTAGCTATTTGCCCTATCTGTGATTTACGATAGCGGGTATTTTATGATGCAGACAAATGGAGGGGGTATCTAAGAATAGTTTAGGAAAAAGGGGACCCCTATATATTAATAATGCACTCGCTATACATAGGGAAAAATGAATTGATTTGAAAACGGTCTATAGCCAAGTGGAAAAGTGCTAAGAATACATAACAAGTTCCATAAGGGAACCACTTAGGATGTGGGATAATATCGTCCAACAATATAGAGACTCACCACCCAGATAGTAAGTCAATTGTTTAATTTATTATTCATAAGTCATATAAAAATTATATCTTTTTATAACATTTTCGTATCTTTTTTCATTTGTATACTTCGTATTTCTTATAGGACTGGTTTACAATTCATATACATACTCTTAAAATCACAGAACCAACAGACAATTCGCATTAGACATGGCAGATGATGGAGGCAATGCGGCGGGGTAATTCACTACGCGCGTTTCGGCCAAATAGCCTTCCTCAGGTGACCGTCTATTGCAAGAAAGGAGTTAATTCCAGATCATACCACGAATAAAGGGGGAAGGGCGTGTAATAGCCGCCCATTAATATCTCACTAGTTTTCTTGATGAAGCTATTATTGAATGCTGATCGGTGTGATAGTCGACGCCACAACATAAAGTGCAGATAATAGTGATACTTCAAAATGGACTTGTTGGATTTGTTGTATAGATATCCACGGGCTATGATAAAATTAACAGGGATAGAACTAGTGACTCCTTAAAACCGGCCTTCTGTGAAATCCCGTATATGCACTCGCAGAGAATGATGGGGGCGCAGCGTGGAGGGGTGATTCAGGCGGTGATATTGTAAGAAGAGGAAACTGTTCTTCTAGCCTAAAACAAACTAAGAATAGACTGTCCGAGCTTCAACGCCAGACCACTTTTGCTCTGGTTCCTACTTTACTAGCCAGGGCTGCTTTTTCCCCAGATACCAAGAATGGCAAGATGAACGGACAACTCATTTGAAATACAGCTCACTGAGAAAGGTGAGTTACCTTTATGAGATTGCGTTCAAGCTATATTTGCCCGACCTGAAAATTACCCACATTTTTTACATCAATTGGTGGCCTCCTCAATCAACATATTTTCAGGGAATCCTTTCCCAGCTATCGAAGGGGTTGTACCAGACATTCCAGTGATTAAGACCTAGGCTTTAGAAGCATACTATTTATTCTGTAGTCTGTACGGCCTGGGGGGGCAGGGAGATGCGCATGCAGCCCTCCTGACCTTTTAGATGCACCTCCATCCTGACCTTTTAGATGCGGCCCCCTGGTCAACAGCAGCACTGGGCTACTTTTTACTCTGATCAGCCCTAACATTAGATGTTGAAGAAATGGGCATTTGTTTTCAGGTTAATTGAAGTTATAGGAATGAAGTAACTAAGGTTTCTTGCACCACTTAACTTTAGGAACCCTTTCGTTCCACCTTAGTACAGCACATTATAGAAGTGCTTTTTTTAAAAAGTGATACTTTTCAAAGATGAATTTAAAAAACATTCATGCTTCCTTCCGCTCACTGACATCAATCGCAATGGGGAACTAAAAGGCAAGTCACTTATTATGTGCATTCTTTGGGTGGCCTGATTTCCTATTATGCATAACATTATAGTTTATTAAATCATACACAGGACATGGTTTGATACAGATCACATCCTAAAGTTTTGCTTTTCAAGGTCCTATTGTATGTGATAATGGAGAAAAAGAAGGGAAAGCGAAATAAAACAATTGCCTAGAATCACACATTTTGGGCAAGTGGGGAGGCGTGGATCGATCGTAGGTTTTTGATTTCACAGTGTGCTACTCATCCACTAAGTGAACATACTTCACTTCCCCTACATCCACCTTACAGTCCTGCCCCCACCCCGCCACATGTGGGCACCACCACAGACCAAACGTTTTGGCCCTTGGGAAAATGTTTGTGAGTACCCATGCTCTATAATAATTGCATGAAGGATTGTAGTGGGTGCTGATACTCCACTTAAAAAGTGGAAAGCCAAAATCTAGATAAAAAAAGCAGTGGAAAGGGCCAGCAGATCAAGGTAATGCCATTAGTCTAGAAAAAAGCTCGACCACTGCTCGTCTTATCCACAATATGAGCACTTGGAAAGTCAACTAATTAATGCCCTGTGTATTTAGTTGTCACTGGCCCTTATAATGACAGTGTTGATGGCGCAAATACCCCCAAACTTACTGTAGGAAGCGGACTCTTTGTGTGATATATCAACAATCTAATATGCTGTGTAAAGAGTCCAGGATTTGCCTTATTAGTAGACAGGAGCTTGCTATGCAATCCCAAATTGCTCTGTTAAGAGGTAGTGTGATCAAGCAGCCTTAGGCTTAACACAGATGAGTGCAAGACATTGGCAAATAAACATACTGATTAATAAATGACACAAGACCCAAGATGGAGACCCACACCAATTTATAAAAATCGCAAGTATCTTTGTATATGTCTAGGCATCAGAGAAAAATCGTTCAGGTAAGGACGTTTTCAATATAAATTATTTTCACTTTTAAAAAGTGTACCCCGCCCAATTTCAGAGTTCTTCAATGTTATCCTATGCAAAGAAGAATTTGTTGGGCAAACAGGTACTGCACATTGGCTTTCAAGACCAATCTCAAGGAGTTAAGGTGAGTGGTGGGCAAAGTCCAAGGCAGCACCAGCAGTACACCACCAGCAGCACGGGGCAGCCAGGTGCAGGGTGCAAAACAGCGTTGGGTGCCCAATAGGTTTCAATAGAGATCATTCACTGTTTGCTTTGTTCTTCGCTCTCATCTGACCCGCATTGCTGTTCCAACACTCTGGGGTAAGACTTCATCCTTCCCGGGTGCATCTGGGATTAGAGGCTTTCTGGAACCCTTAAAATTGCCTCCAGCGTCCCCCAATACGAGCCCGTCTTCGCTCAGTAGAGGCCAGGCCGCCCTCCGTTTATCTTTACCGTGGCTTATTTTTACTTTTCTTCGTGGCTACAACGAGTAAGTGCAATTCCATGTATCAACTTTTGTTATCATTTATGTAACCGCAGTAAGAATGGGCAAACCTAAAGCACAGGATCCTTCGAAGCC
Source organism: Lissotriton helveticus (assembly GCF_964261635.1). Taxonomy (NCBI): domain Eukaryota; kingdom Metazoa; phylum Chordata; class Amphibia; order Caudata; family Salamandridae; genus Lissotriton; species Lissotriton helveticus. The sequence goes on along the minus strand of NC_136060.1, from coordinate 328,516,898 downwards.
TCCAGTGAGTGCAAAAAAAAAACCAAGGAAAGGTTGGAAGGAAAGTTAGTCTATCCCCACAGTGCATTACGAACTGTGTCCTAGATATTGAACATTTGATTGAGGAGGTGGAATTAATCTTAAAGACTGGTGTACCTTCTAATAGCAGGAAGTTTAATTTGACTACAGTGCGGAAATGTTTAAAACAAGCATTTGCAATTCAGTAGGCCTCGCATTTGCGAGAGTTTGAGCTCTCAGCATTGTAAATAAAAATGCCTTTTATTTATATTTTTAAAAACAAAACATAAATAAAAGGCATTGTCATTTACAATGCCAATAGCTCAAACTCACATTAATGCGAGACCTATTGCATTGCAAATGCTTGTTTATTGTGTGGAGCACCAGAGACTTTTCCGCTTTCCTCTGAGCAGTCCGCATCAGTGCTTTAAAAAATCTTAAACAACAATACAAAAGAAACACAGAAAAGAAAACACGAGGGAGGAATGTTGGGAAGTCAAGCATGATAGAGGATAGGGTAGGGTGGCAGGGGGATTGGAAAGCGAGCAGAAACAGGTGCGGGCAGGGGGAGGAAGGGAACCAACACAAGAAACAGAGCTTGGTTGCTGATAAAGTAAACCAGCACAAAGGGGCTGGAATAGGGTGAACTGTTTCAGAAATCCAAAAACCGTGACAGTCCCACCCCGTTGCCGGGGTAGCCATGCGCTATATAAAACAACTTAACATAACAGTCCACAAAAATAGAAATCGCATAATTTTGCATCGATTGTTCGATTCGTGAAATAGCATTTGTCTTCTAACTTAATTTCAAATCAAAACAGTGCAAAGAACCCCTTTCCTTCTCTTCAACAAGTTGGGGGGAAAGTTTAGGTGTGAGTTGAGTGCCTTCTAAAATGCAGATTTGCCCCTTTTACTTTTTGCTGTGTACTTTGCGGAGACACTAACGTGTAGCATGAGTCCTTAAAACAACTTTATAAAAATTGACTTTTATTCTCTTAGTAGCGTAACAGAATAGGGCGCTAGGAATTGTGAGATTGCACTCTATTTTAAATCTAACGGGCACGCTCATTGATCCTCTCCCTAAATCCGGGACATTAATTAGTTTTGACTAAAACTGTCGGGACAGTGGGACTGAACATAAAAACCCAGGATTGTCCGGGGATATCCAGGACGTCAGGTCACCTTAGGCTGGTTGTGTTTTCATGCGATCCTCGTAAGTTTGGAGCAATTTACGTTGATCACCTGAAAACGCAAGCGCTAATTAAACCCACATGTTTTACCCATCTACAGTCATTATACTGGGGAATGACTTCCTTATCTGAGCCCCGGGGATATTCACAGTGACGGATCCTTCCTCTTCCTCCTCTTCCTCTTCCTCCTTTTCCTCGTCTGTGGCCGGTGCCGGCTACTAGGCGGAAGTGGCTTGAAGGCGGGACTTGGGCAGTTGCCAGGAGAAGCAGCGCTGTGTGTGCGGCAGGTGCGGAGGACAGAGTAAAGGAGGGTGAGGGTTGGCATTTTTTTAGCTAGCAACTCCATTTCTTTAGACCTGGCTTGTCTAAAGAAAGGTGTGAAGGCTATTAAAGTAAAAGTGCAAATAGAGCGCTTTTACAAAAAAATAAAAATGTGTTCCGCTAGTTGACAAACAAATGTTTTTTATGTAAAAGTGCCCTATTCGCGCTTTCACTTTAATAGTGGCTGCGCCACGTCTACAGAAAGTGGACTTGCAGCCATTAAAGATAAAGCACAGAATGGGGGGCTTGTTAAAAAATAAGTAAATAAATAGGTCCTCAAAAAGATTTAAAAAAACTCCAGTGTAAGGAGACTAGTTGCTCGGTGCTCTTCTCCTACAAACGGAAGTGATCTATCGGGATCACTAGTCAATAAGGAGCCACGAAACAAGCGCAAAAGAATTTTTAACCAATAGCTAGCAGCAGCTGTAATTTCACTCGCTAGAGTGAATCAAGCAGGTCTTGCAGACAGCACATGCGCTGATGCTCGACCTAAAAACTTTTACAAAAAATCTCCCTTGATTAGTGGATCTAGCCCTTGTGTCACTATTCGTGAAGTCACTGTGAGCCCCTCAAGTTTTTCTAGTGTTCAGCACAATAGGCAATGAGGTCTTATTTTTGATGAATTCCGCAATTGTTAGGTCTCGCCTGCAGAGCGCGCTTGCGCTGCACAGGAGGAGACCTCTTGAAATAGATTAGCTTTTCTCCCCAAAAACGTGCACGCTTGCAATTGCAACGTGTGCACGTTTGGCGATTACCTTGCGGAAGCGAGCGGTGCCATCTATTAGCACTTATAGCACTCGCTCTTTCAAGGGAAATGCTGCGTGTCTTTGCTTCGGCCGCACTCCCCCCACCCACCCCTCTTACTTTTATTACCATGCATCTGCTTAATAGACAGCCACGCACATACGTTTTGGTTACAGAGGTGAAGTCCTCCTGAGGCACATCCGGGAGCGACCAACTCTGTATTTAGCTGTTAAAAAAAACGTATCCTGACATTGTGTATATTTCACTTTTAAATTTAGCAATTGTGGCATTTTAACTATCGATTAAGGATTTTAAAACTGCGCATTTGCACTTTGGGGCACTTACCCAATAACTAAGCCCCCTGCAGCTCCATCGTGGGTTTCACCGCCATCTTGGGGAGCTTTTTCGGTCAGCGGGCTAGTCTTTGTTGCCCAAGACCGTACTTTATCAGGCGATAACGCGAAGCGGGCGCGCCAAAGGAAAACCCGTCAGCGCCCGTCCGCGCTCGTATCGCGCTCAGCGCCAGCCTCCCTGTTTCTAAGACCTCAGGGAGAACCTCACCTCTTGTATATTCCAGCAGTGACCTAAAGGCTCTCAACCCAAACAAATCTGACCAATTTTGCAGTATTTATTTACCTGAACACGGGCTCTCTCACATCTCGAAGCTCTGCACAGGATGTAATGCTAAGATTCCAGAGTTGACATCGCTTCCTGTGGCAGGACTGACTAGGAAACAGGTAGTTTCTAACCAAAGCACTGCCTGGAACTGTGTCTTGATCAATGCAAGATCGCTGATCAAGCACAGTACTGAATGTGCCTCCTTTTTGGAAAATGAAGGTATAAAGATAGCCTTCATCACTGAGACTTGGACGGATGATGCCTCAGTGCCGGACCTGGTGAAAGCCACACCACCTGACTATGTCTGCTATTCACTTAGCAGTGTTCAGAAAAAAGGAGGTGGCCTCGCAGTCATACATCACCATACCATAATATCATCCTTTAACCCAATAATAAATGAGGAATGTGAAGCGCTGGAATTCTGCCTTCAGATATCTCATCAGAATTCCTTCAGAGGCTCCCTCATTTATAGGCCACCAAGCCCAAGAAAACCTTTTATAAACCATGTAGGCAACATTTTAGAAATTGGGCTTCATACTCCCTCATTTACAATACTGGCCGATTTTAATTTCCACCTAGAGGCAGACCTGGACCCAGAGACAGCCAATCTTCTGGATCTTATGTCAGGTGGAAATCTAGAACAATTGGTCCTCGGAGCCACGCACCAAGCCGGTCACACTCTAGAAGGGATCTTCTCTAATAACCCTTTACTCACTTTCTCGAACACACTTCCCCTTACTTGGACCGACCACTCAGCAGTACTCTTTAAGCTTACTGTTCCTAATTGGTCAGGCACTAAACCCTCTAACAAATACGTTGAATCTAGAGCCTGGAAAAGTATAGTAGGGGAGGATTTAGACAACCTTCTCATAACTACCGACTCTCCATCTCCCACGAACCTTGATCACGCCACCAAAACCTACTCAAAATGGTTAGAAGAGGCAGGGAAGAAGTTAGCCCCTCCAAAATCAGTTCGCCTCCATAGAACTCACAGGAACTCAAAGACCAGAAACTTATATGTAAACATCTGGAAAGAAATTGGAGAAAGGGATATAAGGACAAAAACAAAAAGGAATATAAAGTAAGTCTAATGCAAAAAAAACAGATGTTGCAAAATACTAAACAAAATTACTATACGGACATAATACTTGAGGCCAAGAATTCACCTAAAACTATCTTTAAACTGTAAACTCCTTGGCCCACCCTAAAGTCCCAGTAATCCCAGCAAGCCAAGACCTATGCAATAAAATCGCCAAGTTCTTTATGATAAAGTTAACGTCATCTTTTCAAACTTTTCTGCTTAACTCAAGGGAATGACAGTCGATCCAGCCACCTGCACTAGCACAGGCCCAAATACAAAATCTAATCTTAGACTTACCGGATTTAGCCCTATCTCCCATGGGGACACCTGCAATCTTTTGGTTAAAACCAAATCTGGTTCCCTTTACGACCCTTGTCCGATAGAGGTATTAAAATTAGCTGGTCATACGGTGGCACGTAAACTTACCTCCATCTTTAACCTTATGTATAAAGAAGGCTAATTTCCTAGGGAATGGAAACAGGCTTCCATTCTCCCGCTACTGAAAAAACCTAGCCTGGACTCCAACGACCCAAACAACTTCAGGCCCATTTCCAGACTTCCTCTCCCTACAAAATTGATTAAGAAAGATATGAATAAACAATTTAATCAGTTTCTTAATCGCACTCAAGCACTTGATCCCACTCAATACAGATTTAGAGAGGGCCACAGCACAGAAACGGCTCTTATCAAATCCACAGAGGAAATAAGAGCCGCCCTGGATAGAGGAGGCAGGGCCGCCCTCATCATGTTGGACCTATCGGAGGCATTTGATACGGTCCACCATGCAGTTTTGGTGGACCGATTCGATGAGATAGGAGTTAAGGGCAATGCCCAAAAACTATTAAAATCCTTTCTCCTGGAAAGAACCCAAACTGTTAAACTAGACAGATTTGAGGCGGATGCCTTCTCACTGCCATGCGGAGTCCCGCAGGGGTCTTCATTGAGCGCAACCCTTTTTAACGTTTATGTGTCCTCTCTCGCGCCCCTCATTGAATCCTATGGTTTTAGTTTAACATCATACGTGGACGACACTCAAATCGTAGTAACCATTCAACCTGAAAGACCATAAGACACCGCAGCTAAATTTCATGATTGCATGTAGGCGATAGGAAACTGGATGGCACAAAACTGCTTGAAGCTAAATTCCAGTAAGACCGAGGTCGTGCTATTCGGGAACAACCCTGCCTTCTGGACACCCAATTGGTGGCCGAACTCACTAGGACCTCTACCAGTCCCAACCAGGAAGGTGAAAAACCTGGGAATCTGGATCGATGACAGCCTTAGCTTCAGGGAACAGGTGAACTTAGTAGCATCTTCTACTTCATTCACCCTCAGAGCCTGCAAAAAAATGATGCCATTAATTCCTAAAGAAGCACAACAAATGGCCTAAATTAGACTATTGCAACAGCCTCTACCTCAAGCTACAAGAAGGCCTAATGAATAAGTTACAGATTCTCCAGAACGCAGCCGCCAGACTTCTGGCCGGAACACCTAAATATGCATCTATTACAGGTGCAATCAGAAGGCTACATTGGCTGTCGATGAGGAAGCGTACCAAGTTTAAGGCCCTGTGTGTGGTTTTCAAGGCCCTGCGTGGAATAGGTCCAAAATTTCTAAAACAACACTTCCATTGGTACTCACCTAAAAGAACACTCCGCTTCTCGGATGCCAAACTGGTGGTTACACCTCGGACGAAGAAAGCCAACTGGGGCGGCAGAAGTTTTATTGCTAACGCAGCCACAGCTTGGAATTCCCTCCCTCCTCTTCTAAGACATCAGACCAACCTGATGGCATTCAGAAAGGCCTTAAAAACTTGGCTTTTTACCAATTAAGGTCTGCCTTTTGTATATAATCCATCCGTCTAATGTTCATCAGTAGGCTCTTCACCCCAGCGCCAGGACACCTTTTTAGTAACAGCAGCACTTTATAAATACAATTAACATTAACATTAACTGAACCATTAGCAAAACGTCCTTTTTTCGAGGCCTGCCCTGATGTTGCCCCCAAACGCACGCTACCCAGGTTGCCTAAAAATGTGTCTTCCACAGCTGCTGCTTTAATTCCTCTACGCATCTAAATTACTTTGCTATGGCATGCATGTGGTGCCATTATTTATCTTCGTCCCCCGTCTTGGCAAGGCTGATTTCGGCCGACAACACTCAGACCAGGTGCTAAGATTAGTGTGTTTCCCTTAATTTCATCGAGGGTAAGTCACGCACACAGCTTCATAAATGTGATGGTTCTTCCTTTAATTCTTTTAGTTACCGAACCATTCCAGTGGTATAGATTTATCAGCATGTCCTTTTTTTCGAGGCCCTGACATTGCCCCGACACGCTCTCTACCCTAGGTGCCTAACAACATGTTGCACAGTCTGCCACAGCTGCTGCTTTTGTTCCTCTACACAGCCGAATGACGTTGCTTTGGCGTGCATGCAGTGACTTTATTAATCCTCATCTCCCGTGAGAAGCATAGGGATTTCCTCTTGGCAATGTTGTCACCCAGGGCCCCTTTCTCAGCCCTGATGAAAGCTGAGGAATGTCGTTATAAATCATAGGGGAATCTAGTCACTGCCTTGAAATGTACACACTCGAGGCTTCATTTACTGCCTTAGTAGAATCACCTCGTCTCATACAGATTTTGTTCCTGTACAGGTCGGAGTATCCGGCATTAAGTGTGCACTATCTCCCCATGCGACGGTAGTGGAAAGTTGTCATGGTTACTGAACACACAGAACGTGTAGAACTGCTTCCACTCTCGATGCCTGGTGCATACATTAGTGCTACTGAGAGAGAGCGCCATTTAAGTGAAATTTGTAGGGGTGCATCATATGTACAAGTAGTCAGCACCCGTATATATAGAGGACTTTAATCATGTTTAGATGCAAGGTGGAATAGAGTACTAGAGTAATTGGGTCTAGAAAACGTGAAGAGCCCATCTTATGATTTGCAAATCCACACTTGCTGTTTAACATAGAGATGTTGTTGAAATGGAATCTTTCACTAATGAGATTATTTTGCATTCAGATTTGCTTATTGAAATGTGTAATTGTGTTTTTATATATTCGATAACTGGCTTAAAGTAGAAAAATGTATTTGTTTAAGGTTGGAGGCCTAGTGAATCAAAGGATTGCTCACGTAAAATCGTTGGGCCTATAGAACAAGCAGAGGCCTAGTCCATGAAACTCGTGCAGGCCTGTTTGAAAAAGTCTTGCTTAGCATTTAGCTGTGGAAATGTTTTATAAAAGATGCTTTAGAAATTATTGCAACATTTATAGAATGTGAGCCGAATTGTATGTATTTCTTTGCAGGTGCATCACCAAGCCGACAGTAGAGTAGAAGGGCCCATTGTGAATGAGAGTTAGAAATGTTAGACTCAGACATGGAGGAGTAGACCAGGAATTTGAAGAAGCAACTTGAAACGTTGGAGAGTCTGGGATCCAAGGACGTTTAACGGACAAGGATGGACAAGTGCCATGGTGGAACATTCTGGAAATCAACACCTTCTAGAGGGGCGTACCTGAAGGCGTGTCACTCGCATTGTGGGGTTTCGTATTAGGGACAGCACCCCGAGGGTAGAGGCAGAGCAGATGGGCTGAGGAGCTAGAGAGAGCGGTCGTGTTGGGCAAGGACATTAGCGTGGATGAGAAACTCTAGTCTAAGAGAGGAGTGGGTGAACTTCTTTGGGAAGTCACCACGGCTGACACCTTTTTGGCTAGGATGGGCTACTGTTGAGTAGGGATGTCACTTAGTATAGTGTAGGGACAGATTAACTTGATTTTTCTTTCCAATGCATACCAGAATCCAAGTTACAGCAATTTTTGTTAGCCTAATGGTTCTGGAACTGATTCTCGTATTATTCATAAGCCGCCTAAGACTTGTACGTAGGATTATGTTTGTATTAGTGCCCGTTTACCTTTTGAACCTCGTGTTGAGGTGTCTGTATCTTCAGCTGTTTTCATTTCTGTAATAAATCTTTAAACTTGGTTCTTAGTCAGTGGTCATTTGGGAAAGGTAATTGGGAGTTGTTGCAAGTATTGATTATTGGTAAATAGGTTGCCTAATTCACTCTATGACAGGTAAAAAGGTCCAGTCGACCTGTGACGGGATTTTGGAAAATGGTTAGCAGACCCAGAAAGTAAAAATCCCGCCTTTCCAGTTGGTAGCAGAGTAGGATGGTTTATCTTCTGGAGTGAGGGTAATCTAGAAGCAGGTTGAGATTTCCCCGAGGGCCATAGAGAACCAAGGATGAGTGTCCAGAGAATCGCGGACGGAGGATGGCGTTCCACGGAAACTGACAAAGAGTGACAGTGCGGCAGAAAGCAGCAGGTCGGAGGAGAGTGAGTATGAAAAAGGGTCATGCGTTGTTAGATTGCGGTTATGTTGTGTTGTTGTGTTGTGTTGTCTTGCGGAGTTGAATGCCTGTAGTGTGAAAGGAAGTCAGGTTGTGAGCACACGCAACCGGAGAAAATCTTAAGCTCAAGAGGAGTTTAAGTGGTCCGGGTGTATCGAACACCCATAGTAATTGTCGACCATTGTTAAGGGGGTCATGAGGTACCATTGATCGCCCGCAGGACCGAGATAGGGGGAACGAATGTGTGAGTGCGTGGGTAACGGACGCTGGTCGGAAGTTGCCGTGAGTTGTAACCTACCAGTCGAGGCGATTGTCTAGCCGTTAGCGGACAGACAGTTGCCAGTTCAGGTGACAATTACAGTCAGACTGTGGACGTACAGTCAAGGAAGTGGCTGCTTGGTCGGAAGTAATCATTTCAAGTGTATGATTGGGACGCATGAGAGACCGCGAGACGAACGGAGAGAGGAGGGGAACTGCTGCGAAACGGAGGCGAGTGACGTCAGAAAGAGCCGCGCTGGGATTGGCCGGCTAGCGTGGAGCCGCGCTGGGATAGGGCGGTTAGTGTGAAGCCGCACTGAGATTGGCGGATTGTCATCAGGAAGTAAACGAGCGCTGTAGAACAAGGAAACGTTGTGATTTTCATCATGAAATGTTTTAAAGTGTTGCGGAAATGTTTCAAGGGGGATAACATGATAGAACCTCGGGGTGGGGAGGAGGCTCCACCCGAGGATACTCCAGCTTATTATATGGCAACGAACGTTGGGCTACATACCATATTGTGGCTTGATAATTGGTGTAAGATGACAGACGGAAAGGAAGAATTGACATTCCCTAAATATGGAACATTTAGATTAGAGGTGTTGTATCAGCTGAAAGCGATTATGGCTGCGCTGCGACCTTTGCCCAGACCAACACAGTTTGAAGCGTTAAATGCGTGGATCAGGGCAGCCCATGAAAAGAACAGAGATAGGAGACAAGAAAGAGTGAAACGATCAGTTAGGGCGGTCCAAGATGCGAGATGGGATGCCATGGCCAAGAGATGGAGGGTACAGACCATTGAAGGGGATAGGTTGTACCCGTTGCTGGAAAATACAGGGGATGCACAGAGGAAAAGTACGGAGGATGAGGACAGTGAGACAGATGACAGCCTGATAGAGAGGCTGTTGTCAGAGAGACAACCTCCATACAATCCTGAGTTGGAGGGAACGCCAACCTCAGCGAAGAACTGGGAAGTCTCTGACGGGGATGGTGGGGTTCAAATGGTGAGTGGTTTGAGTACCTCAGGGGACAAGTTTGGCCCAGCGGAGGGAGAAAAGGCACCTCCACCTTCCCCAGTGACGAGAGTAGTGGGGAGATTTACAGTACAAAAAGTTCGGGTGGAAGAGGGTGTCAACTCTCAGAAATTGCCAGATGCGCTTACAGTACCTGTTACCATACGTCCCATAGTATCGGTGTACAACCCCGAACAGAGCCGAGCTGAGGATCCGCCACCAAGCGAGAGTGAGAGAAGTGTCAGTGAAGACAGGGGTAAGGTGGCGGATGGATGGAGGCAGTTGCTAAGGCCTGTAGAAAGAAGCACTCCTTTGGCAGCATCGGCAGACTCCTCTGAAGAGCAGGGGGTTTGGAGGGGACCGATGGATCTGAGGGGACCGAGGTCGATGAGGGAATTAAGGCCAGATTTGAGAACTTGGGAGACAATTGTGGACACTCAGAGCAACAGATCAATGTATGACTCTGGGTCTGGAATTCAGGAGAGTAGGATGGGGTCTCACTGCGTGCCTAGTGAAAGTAGGCAGGAATGGGAACGCGAAGGGGTGGGGAATAGGGGGGCGTCCCCTCACACCTCTGGTGACAGGAGTGGGACCGCGAAGGCTGGGAGAACAGAAGGGTTCCCCCTAACACACCTGAAGAGAACAGACGAGAGAGTCAGGACTGTGGCGGGAGGGACTCTAATGGAACTACTGGCCAAGGTACATTGAGGGCTGCGATAAAAGCAAGAAGGATAGATGTGCTGAGACTAAAATCAGAAGTGGAGGAGATAGTGGAAGGTACATTGTCACTAGAAAGGATCGAACTCTACGAACCAGACGAGCTATTGTTTGTGGCGAAGGATGTTACGCGGAGGGCTAGGACAGCTCACTAGAAACTCTCTGAATTAGCGAAAAAGTATACTGTAGATCTGACGAAGACAAAAGCACTGCAGGGCAGGGGCGTAGCTAGAGCTCGTGGCGCCCGGGGCTACCCCTCAGATTGCCGCCCCCTGGGGGAGGGGGGGGTGCTGGTGAAAAAGGTGGGTGAGCACTTGAAAGATGTCCGAGTCTCCGAGGAGAGACACGTAGTATTGCTGCTATCTGTTTCCTTGATCATGCAAGTTACATGCACCTACATGACAAGGTCAAAGGCTAGACAGTTGAATACAACGGTGACTGACAGTACAAAAGAGAACACACAGACTGCATGATCTATCTGGGGACTCAGAAAACCCACATGTGACATCCATCAGAAAGCTGTGTGAACAATTACCCCTCAGCACAAAGCAAACATGCACATACATGACACTGTTCAGGGATCCATCATCTACAGCTGACATTAAATGACCATAGATCATAGTCCCCCCATTAAAGCAGTGGGGGCCTGCACAAATGTGATGTGCTCTGGGGACCCAAACCAACTAACAGTGTCGAAGCCTGTGTTTCTTTACCTTTCAAAAACAGCAAATTAATTATTATCACAGGGACTGACTCACTGTGTGCCCTTAGAACTAAACACAGCACAGAGGGGTCAGTCAGCTCCACCTTGCCAACACAGACTGGATACACAGCCCACTCTGGTGGCCTAAAGGCAACAACCAATAGTTGCGCCCTGTCATTACTTATAAGCAGCAGCAACCAACTCTCTGGGAATGAAAAGACGTGTGCTCTTGGGACACAAAACCAGCTTGTAATAGTGCATCTATCCTTCAGAGCAGCCTCAGCACAAAGAACACATAAGGTTAATATGACTTTATTCTTATATCTTGTAATAATATAAAAAAATATTGTTTCAGTTTGCAGCCCCTCTTAATACACATCAAAATTCCAACAAAAACTCAAAATGATGTATAGGAAAGTAAATGAAAACACTATGTTGAATTTTCAAGTGAAACTTAAATCCAACATTCTAAACGGTTATTTTTCTTGCTTTTCTATTAGCAAAATCATCGATGACATCATCAAAGTCTAGTTCATCACTCAGTTGCTGTTCTATAGACAGTATGGCAAGATTTCTTAAACGTAAGGCACTCATTGTAGATCTTAGGTAATTCTTAATCAATTTCAATTTAGAAAAAAAACTCCTTTCACAACTAGCAACACTTACAGCAATTGTAAGGAAAATTCGCAGTAGTATTACAATATTTGGAACGGAGTTCTCAAGACTGTATGTTAGAATAAACTGCAAAAGTTCAAGGGGACTGTCCTTCCATGTCTCTGTTTCGTGTTGCGTAGCAGCAACAGAAATAAAACTCTGAAGTCTTTTTCTCTCAACCAGGAACTCTTCCTCATTAATGTCATCATGATAATGATTTAGTTGACATTCGTATTTATCATCCAAAAGATTTGATGGAGTAAGGAAAGCATATTTTTCAGCAAGAACATGAAGTTGTTGAAATCTTGTGGTGATTTCTTGGATCACTCTGTCCAGTGAAGAAAACATTTCTCTCCTCAACTCAGTTTCGTATGACAATTCAGCACCTCGTGATTCTTCACCTGCCATAAGTTTCTTCTTTCTACTCCGACGATCCATGACTATCCCAAGATCATCACACATTTCTTTGGCGTAAGCTACTGATTTGTTAACTAATTCACACCTATTTTCAGTTAGAAATGATTTTAAAGCAGTGAGCTTTATGTCACATTGTTGAATATTCAATCCTTTGGTTTGGAGGTAGACCTGAGTGTCGTTAATTTCTACAAGGACAGATTCCCACAGTCCAAGAAAGCACAGGAAGGAAAAAGATTGTAAAGCAACAAGCAGCACACCAGCATCTGACCTGGTAACTCTATTTTCTTCTTCACCAGTTAAACGTTCTACAGCACTTAAGATTTTTGAGTAATTCTTTTTTACAACACTCACAGCATCTCCACGTGCACTCCACCGAGTTTCTATTACACGCTTGACACTCTGACCAGTGACTGAAGTCAGAATATCCCAGCGATGGGTCGGGGAAGAAAAAAACGTGAACAAACGCTCCACAGTTCCAAAAAAGGTAACAGAATTCACAGCAACAGAAGCTGCATGTAAACCAGCCAAATTCAGCGAGTGATTTGTACACGCGACAAATTCTGCTTTTCCATTAATTTCTCTGATGCGTCTTTGAACGCCAGTATGTTGACCAGTCATCACAGCAGCATTATCTTATGCCTGTCCTCTACAATTTTGAATATCAATTCCGTTGCTTTCTAAATTCTGCAAAATCATAGTTGAAATATTCTCAGCAGTTTTTCCTTTAGTTTCAATGAAATCGACAAATGATTCCACAACCATCACTTTATTTCCATTGATCATAACGTAGCGTAAAACTTGGCTCGTCTGATCCTTATGAGAAATATCACGGGTGCTGTCGAACATCATAGAAAAATACTTTGCTTCTTTCACTTGCTCAATAACTTTGCTTCTTACTTTTTCTCCCAAAATTTCTATAAACTCATTCTGAATAGTAGGCGACATATATGATTTAGCATACTTTTTTCCCAGCTTAATTCTTACAGTATGCTCACGTAGCACTGGATCGTATTTTGCCAACAAATAAACTAATTCTAGAAAAATTCCTCTATTTCCTGTTGAATCAGGTTCATCATCAGTCTTGCAATGAATTCCTTCTCGGTGACCCCTAAAAGCCAAATTTTGTTTAGCTAGGAATCTAATGATATCCAACAATCTTGACAGTATCTCCCTCCACTTCTTTACTTCGTTTTCAACTTGTTCTTGTGCCTTTTTATCAATTGTTGCTCCACATCGGATTCTAATTTCCAACTCCTTCCATTGTGTGAAACATCGAACATGGGCAACACTAGATTCATGATCGAAGATTTGGGGATTCAGTTTCCACCACGTGTTGAATCCATCTGCAGAATCAAAATTCGAATGACTTCTGTCAGCAAATAGTCTACAACAAAAGCAGTAAAGAGCTTTCTTGGAAGGAGAGTACACCAACCATGACCTCAACATTTTTTCATTATTTGGCAGAGTTTGAAAAAAACACTCGCGTGTAAGTTTTCTGGTTCGTCCTTTGATCAAAGCACCCTCACGAATGACTTCACCAAAATCAGAATCTAGATGTTGAACCACAGACGCCCCTTGTTGTACCAGCAAGATAAGTGTGTCATCTTTAATCTTACTTGGCCAAAGACCAACATCTTTTAAGTCAACAGCTGGAATTTGTTGTCCATCAGACCCCTTATCACTTGTTGAAGTTGAAGGATCACTTGACTTTGATGATGGATTGACTTCGAAATCAGAAACTGCTTCAGTAACAGTAGTAGTACTAGTAGTTTCTGCTTCTGTAACAGTAGTAGTAGTAGTAGTAGTACTTTCTGTTTCGCCAAAATCAGAATCTAGATGTTCAACCACAGACGACCCTTGTTGTACCAGCAAGATACGTGTGTCATCTTTAATCTTCTTACTTGGCTGAAGACCAACATCTTTTAAGTCAACAGCTGGAATTTGTTGTCCATCAGACCCCTTATCACTTGTTGAAGTTGAAGGATCACTTGACTTTGATGATGGATTGACTTCAAAATCAGAAACTGCTTCAGTAACAGAAGTAGTACTAGTAGTTTCTGCTTCAGTAACAGTAGTAGTAGTAGTACTTTCTGTTTCGTGACTGAGGTATTTCAGTAGTGAACCTTCATACTTTTTTAATTCTTCCTCTCTAGCCTTTTTCTTTTTTCTAAAGGCTGCACCGCTTTCTTTTATTCGCTTCATCTTTAAGCTTTAAAGAATAAGAAAAAGATATTCATAATAAAAAGAATAGCGTTTAAATACATCCAATTTCAAAATGTTAGCTTGTAGTCTGCTCCATTTCAATTGCAATAAAATAAAGTGAGACAAGAAGGGCATGCGACTCCAACAACTTGTAACCCTCACTAACTTGTTATCTGACACAACCTGTATGTTGAGTACCATACGGAGGGGGGCGTCACATCACTTCCCAGCTGTCAGAGTGCGGCTCAGTTAAGGGGCCATTAGGCCTCCTTTTGATCGAGTGGCCTGGAACATCACACCTAAATGTAAATACAACAGAGACAAAAGCATACAGCTGGTTATCTCTTCACAGAGGTACTTAAGAGAGGCATGCTTCTGACTTTGTTAGGCCCCTTTATGTGAGTGCATGTACTGAAAGAATGTCAGATGTGTTGGTCTGTCTCAGTATTTATACACAATGTAAATAGTACTATTTTACTTTCTTTTATAACGCTACACATCCCAATGCAGAGTGTCAGAGCGATTTTAATAACATACAGATTGAAAATAAATCATGCAAGCGTGTAAATCAGTGAGTGAACAAGATGTGTTATTGCATGAGTCAGTGAGGGTTAAAAGTAGTAGCAGTCACATATCCTACATAGCTCACTGTGCTATATTAAAAGGCTTACTATTTATAAACTGCAAGTAACAAAAGGATCTGACTGTGTTCAAAACAGTAACCTTACCTAGCTACATTAAAACAAAATATGTCACCTGATTATTACATGATGTGCTTTGCAGGCACATTAACCTTCTATACTACTTCGAGTCAGATCTGAGACTACACAAAACAGAAATTTCTCCAAGAAAAACTTTATCCTCCAGGGTTCTCTCACCGATTGTTATTCCCTGATAGTTACTGGGCACCTCTGAAGCAGATGCCTTAACCCTCTAAAAATAATAGGAAATGCAGACTTGGTAAACAATTAAGCATAAAAAATCTACTAACATGCTTCTATTTGTTGCCAATTTCTCACCAATCCCACCGCATACTTCCAAAAAAGACACCATCCAACAACATCAGAGTCACTAAAGAGCCAGAGAAAGAGGTGCGCAAAATATGTCTTTCTCCACCATTTTGTAAACAAGTCACTCTTAAAGTTACCTAAGCAGCCCATTAAATGCAAGTCTTACTCTTTTTCTTGCTTTCCTCTCTGCTCTGAAAACATGTCATAGTCCATCCCGCCGGCCAATAAACAGCCCTTGGATGCTCTTACAGTCGGGTGATCTTCGTACCATGTTTACATTTGCCTATTTTATAAAATATCCATCCCAATTACAACAGTCTATGTAAATGCACAGAAAAAATGGCATTTATATCAACTTCTAATACGCCCAATAACATTCACACTGAGGGCAAGTGCCAACATCCTGACTGTGAATGCTTACATTGTTAGATTAGATTCGTTTTGATTAGCTTAGATTAGATTATTTGTTCTTTCAGTGCTTGATCTCCATCCACACAAGTTAGAGTGGAATAACATTTAAAAAAATCATTAAAAACAATGTGGGGTTCTATTTCGGTGCAAATGATATACAGCACAGAAATAGTCTGTTAACTTCAGCGTCGGCTGCAATGCAAATGCCCACCCACCCCCTTATTTGTCCTTCCCTCCGTGAGCCTGCCACCCTGGAACAGAGCTGCGGTGCTGCCCATCACTAAGTACCCAAGAAAACAAACACATCTAAGGCAACTTTTATTTCAACCAGACATTTTAACTTCATGCACCTGCCTCCAGCAACACCTGCATGACTTACTTACAGCACCATTGTTCCGTGCATTTCTTTCTAAGACTTCTCTACAAAAGAGCGGAACATTTTGGACAATATTCAAGGTGGGGGGGTGAGGGGGTGGGGGACTGTGAGGTCATGTTGTGTGCTGCATATGAGCACAACCACTGGCAAAGCGAGTAGGTCACACTGTTGTGGATATTAAGCAAGCTATTGCCCAGAGTTGCAGAGTGGGACTACATGATTGGAATAGGCACCGAGGCGAGAATTATCAGGTCCGTGGAATTTTGAGCCCAAGACCCGCCGAGGCGGGAAATTGAACCCTGGTCCCGGGCTAGACCTCTGCATCAGGGTCTGCCGCTCTAACCATTGAGCCACACTTCTCCACCTTAACCTTACTATCAACATGCCTAAACACAGTCATGCAGAACAGAGGGAAATCAATATCAGTTGTTACAACTTTTTTTTAAAATATATATATCCAAATTGAGATGACCCATTAAAAAGGTATCTTAAAACTTTGAAGGTATCCAACTTATAGGAAAAGATGGATGTCTAGCTATGTGTTTGGACTTGTGTAGTTACGGTGTATTAAATAATAGTTTTAACCAATGGTGGTTTTTCTTGGTTTCGTTCCTGTTCTGATTGATTACATGTCTTTTATCTTTGACGTAAACAGCTATTTATTGAGTTTCATCAATAAATAATTTTTTACACATGACATGGTTGACATGCAAAGGAGCGAGAAACTCAGTATGTATCAATATTATTGAGGGGCTGGATGTCAGTTACACTTCTAGCACGGCTGAGAGTACGAAATGGATTCAGTGCAATTGATAATTTGTTATAACTTTGGACTGGCTCTTGACCCCCGCCCCGATCACTACTGTTCAGTCCCTTTAAATTCGCCAGTGTGATGTCTGATCTGAAAGGTAGGTTGCCCGTAACGTTTTAGATTCAGTTGCACATAGTTGATGCTTACGGGCAATCAATGATCATTTCCTTGTTGTAAATACACATTTAAATAAACTTCAAATAAAAAAAAGGTACAATGGTGGGTCACATGCCATTTGACAGAATGCACTGTAATGCTAGTGATGGCCAAAAAGTGTGCAATGCAACTTCAGCTGCTTCTTCATTTTTAGTAAAATGAAGCCATCATAACAAAGAAACTTTGCCAAACTAATTGGTCTGCATTGCACTCTGGGTCATGAAAAAATATTTTAAAACGCCTGCTATAGTGGGAAAAATAAATCAGAAAACAATTGATTTCTGTATACAATGCACCCATAAGATTAATAATTTGCTTTGTGAATCAGTGTGCATTTGAGATGTACAGTTGCCCCTCATACATTAAAATGCAGGCATTCCATTGGAGAGAAGAACGATGCGCCAAACAGTATGAGGAGTGGGGGGATACTCCTGTCACTATGTACTGTTAAAACCTGTAAGCCGCTGCAGGCCCTCTGGTCAGTCTGAGACTATGAACTCCCATTGAATGATTATGTGCATTGTGCAGACAGATCCATCATGAAGGAATCTGGTGCTGTGTGGTGCAATCATTGTCCGTCCACCTGAATGATTAGTTGATTACAATCATTGTAATCATTCAGATGGACGGACCAGACGGTGGGACGGGCGGTTCTTTATTTCATTTCATCAGGAGTGCATGTGCATTTCATTCTTCTCTCTCTCTCACCTATGACCTGCTGAATTTATTAGTTGCGACGCACGCGTGCCACTGCCGCCCGGCGCCCTCAGCCACAGACAGTAAAAATTTTCAAGCAACAGGCTGGCTGAGCAGGGCCAGGCCAAGCACGACGCACAACTTGAATGATGGTGGTTGGTGGCCTGCAGTGCACGCACTTCTTCTCCGACAGCAAGACGACGGGAGGGGCGATGAGCGCGCACTTGCGCAGCGCGTAACACGCCGTCACGTCTGGCTGGCTACGGTGCGGCGAGGGCTGGCCCAACGGTCCTTACAGGGCCGTCATTGGTTCGTGCTTGTGCGCACCGCGCACGCTGATTGACGGCCCTGAGAACTAGTGTAGTGTGGTGTGCACTTGAGGCTGGCTGAGGTGGCGGGGCCCCCAACAACGGTCGGTGTCGGTCGAACCGATTATTTATTAAGATCCCTACACCCGCACCGGAGCTTCAAAAAAGGCAGGGGCATGCCACCACGGCCGCAACGGGCCTCGGCTCGGCTTCCACAGTAGTAGTGACAGTGAGTGTCGGGCCGGCCCGCTCGGCCGCGGCCCTTTAAACCCCTAATCAAATAGGCTGGAACATTGAGTCTTTTGGCAGTTCATATTTTTTTATTTGCAGCAGCAGGTCATCTGTAATCAGGGGGCGCAAAAAGGGAACAAAAGCCCGCGCAATTCACCCTTCGCCGCTCCAGTCCCACACACTGTACCGTTACCGACCTCACCCTGCCTATCTGAGCCTGCGACTGCAGCAGGAGGCAGATTATTACAGTGAGTGTATGTGTATGAGACCACAGGCAAGGTGATAGCGGCCGGGTCCGGCCCGGGAGATGATGAAAACTTAAACGGTAATAAAACACAGGAGCACAATGGTTAACCTCCGCTCCACAAGGGAACAGAAATGCTTTCTTTACTTTCACAGAGTATCAGTAGCGACACAATTCGGTGCCGATATCATGCGCCCCCTCCTTACCCCTTTTCCTATATTGCCCAATTCCCCCCTGTCTCTGCGACTGCGTGAATCCTTGAAAGAATTCTGGCTGCAGCGTCGGCCAATGGGTGGGATGATCATGATGAATACAGTATCAGCAGCGGCAGCCAGATTAACGCTGTCAGCCTCCGTCCAGAGCACTCCCCTGCAAGGGGTCGCCCAATAAAGGTGCCGCCTGGGGCGGACCGCCCCCCCCTCCCGCACCCCGCTAGCTACGCTAGTGCTGCAGGTGGCCACCGGTTACAGTACTCAGATCAAGATCTAGAAGAAAAGAGGTTGATCGGATTAAAAACTCACATTAGGGAACTGATTGTGGGAATCCGAACGTGGTCCCAGCTGGAGAAGTGGGAGGAAAGGTGGTCAAAGAAAAAGAGTGGTAGAGACATCCCCGGGAGAAGGATTGATGCATACAGAAGCGTACCCCTTGCGGGAGGTGGCCCATGGGGGATATGTACATGTACCCTGGAGTAGGGGAGACCTGGCTGCCTTTACGAACACATTTCCAAAGTTTTGTGAGAGTCCAGTGGAATGGTACAAACAGGTAGAGAGGTTCGTTAAAATCTCAAAGGTGCTGTGGAATGATTTGAACACGCTGTTTGACATTGTGGTTCCAGGTGATTTGTGGATAGCATGCAAGGTCAGTGTTGAATGGCCCACAGCGGAGCCAGAACGAGATGCTGCCACAAATGGACCGTCTCCCAGGGTGATGGCAAAGTATGAACAAGCGATCACGTGGCTAAAGACTAAGGTACCACCACAGGACATAGACTGGGTGAAAATAGACCGGACTAGGCAGGAACCAAAGGAGACAGTGCATGAATATTACGAGAGGCTATTGCAGATTTTCAAACAGTACAGTGGATTAGATGTGATGGATCCAAAGGACATGGGACAGTTTGTATCCAAGTTTGTCCTGGGACTAAGGCCTGATATCTGTCTCATGATACAGCAACATTTAATTTGTTGGCAGAACAAGCTTCTGGACGAGATCTTGAGGTACGCGAGGTATTGCAGTGATGAAATAGACTCAAAGACAAGGAAGCCTAAGGATAAACTGATGTTAGTACAGATGCAATCAGGAGGACAGGGTCAGTCAGGCAATGGCACGTTGGGGAGGAAATCAGGGGGACAGAAAAGGGACAACGAGGAAGGTCCGAGACCAAAGATAGATATAGCGACCCTGAAAAAGATGACCAAGTGTCATAAATGTCATGAGGTCGGGCATTGGAGACGCGAGTGTCCCCATAACCCTGACAATCTGGTACAAGAGGAAGAGGAGGAGGAAGTACAAGCCCCTCCGATACGGAAAGTAACAGTGACAAAATTCCAGACGACAAAAGGGGGGACTTCAGCCCCTAGGGCTCCGGTTCCCCAGCCACCGAAGATTTCAGCAGGGAACAAGGTATACAAGCAGATGCCTTTCATAGTTGAAGGGGACGAGTGCTATTACTTTGACCCAGTGACAGGACGGTACCTGGATGGGGAGGAGGGCTGTACTCTTGGAGCAGTGCTGGAAATAGATCAGAGAGGACCTTTTGTAGAGGCAGATATAGATGGACATCCCACCACCTTTTTGGTTGATACTGGTGCCTCTCGCTCCACTGTGCGGTCTGCGGTAGTCCCCAACTTACCTCTTTCTGGACAGACCATACAAGTTGTAGGAGTAACAAACAGAAGAATGACAAACCCCCTGACTGAACCAGTCCCAGTGAAGATCGGAAGTTTCAGAGACAGACATCAGTTTGTAGTGTGTGATTCTAGTCCCGTGTGCCTGTTAGGAAGAGATCTTTTATGTAAACTCAATTGCACCATCTATTGTACCTCAAAGGGAGTAGAGTTACAGACAAACGATGATGATGCTGACTTTAAGGTTGCTGATACGCATGGGTGCATTGAATTGTACCCTGCGTTAACTGTGGAGGAACTCCCATGGGATTTGAGGGATTCGGTTTCACCAGAAGTGTGGGATTTTACAGGGAAAGAGATCGGTCTGATCGAAGGAGTAGAGCCCGTTAGAATTCAAGTAAGACCAAATGCTGAGTTCCCGAGAATACCCCAGTACAAGTTGACCCCGGAAACACTTGCAGGTATAAAACCCGTGATTGAGTCTATGATTAGACAGGGAATTCTAAAGGAGGTCATGGGCAGTCCATGCAATTCTCCGATCATGGGGTTACAGAAGCCTAGCGGGAAGTTCAGGATTGTGCAGGATTTGCGAAAGGTAAACAACATAGTTGTTCCATGCTGTCCAGTGGTACCGAATCCATCAGTGATACTGTTTCAGATTCCGTTCCAAGCTGAATGGTTTTCTGTGATTGATTTGTGTCAGGCCTTCTTTTCAATTCCATTGCACGAGGAGAGCCAATTTCTTTGTGGGTTCAAAATAGAGAGTCGCGTCCTAACATGGTGTTGTATCCCTCAAGGGTATACGGAGAGCCCATCGATTTTTAATCAGTTGCTGAAAAGGAATCTTGAGAGTCTGGCACTGCCGCAGAACTCGGTTCTCGTACAGTACATAGACGACCTCCTTGTTGCGTCAGACACCGAAGATGCTTGTAGGATTGACACCATTGCCTTGCTGAACCATTTGGCAGAAAATGGACACAAGGTGTCCCCCAACAAGTTACAGTACTGCCTGTCTGAGGTGCAGTATCTGGGTCACAGAATAGGAAAGGGAAAGAGAAAAGTGTCGCCTGACAGGATTGAGGCGATCATGAGAATGACGGTGCCCTCGACTCAAAGAGAGGTTAGGATGTTCCTAGGCATGGTTGGCTATTGCCGACAGTGGATTGCTAACTTTTCCCTGAAGGCGAAACCATTGCAGAAACTGACGCACAAGGATGTAAGTGATCCGGTACCATGGAACACAGATTGTATGATGGCTTTTCTCGAGCTGAGAGAGGACCTGTGTCGCGCTCCGGCTCTGGGAATGCCCGATTACACCAAATCATTTGCATTATTCTGCTGTGAGAGAGAGGGGTGTGCATTGGCAGTCTTAGTGCAAGATCATGGAGGAGTCCGTAGACCAGTTGCACACTTCTCGGCTACCTTAGATCCAGTAGCCGCAGCGTTGCCCGGATGTCTCAAATCCGTTGCTGCAACAGGTGTCAGCATTGAAAGATGTGAAAGTATTGTAATGGGATATCCACTGACTGTGCATGTACCTCACTCTGTGGAATTGTTAATGACCAGGACCAAGACGCAGCACTTGACTAACAATAGGCTCACACGCTACGAGCAGGTTATACTTGCTGCGGAGAATGTGACTCTCAGGAGGTGCTCTGTCTTGAATCCTGCTACCTTGTTGCCATTACCTAATGATATAGAAGATGATTGGGAAGACCATGATTGCCTTGATGTGACTGAACTATGCACCAAACCTAGACCGGATATTGTTGATGAGCCATTGGCGGACCCTGATGAAATTTACTTTGTGGATGGCTCATGTGTAAGAGACAATACTGGTCAGTTGAGAGCAGCGTTTGCTGTCTGTACTATTTCTGGAATAATTGAAGCAGCCTGCCTGGAAGGAGTACACTCCGCGCAGGTGGCTGAGATAATTGCGTTGACGCGTGCCTGTCTGGCAGCCAATGGGATTCGGATCACCAAATTCACCGACAGCCACTATGGATTTGGGGTGGTTCATGACTTTGGTCAATTGTGGTCTCAAAGGGGCTACATGACATCGCCGGGCTCCCCAATCAGGAATGGCGAATTTATCCGGTTGTTGCTGGAGGCCTTGCAAGGTCCTGCAGAGATAGCTGTGGTAAAATGCACGGCCCACACCAAAGGTACGGATTTTGTGATAATGGGGAATCGCTATGCTGGTGAAGTTGCACGATACTGTGCGGAGCAGGGATACTCCTTTACAGAACAAACGATTGAGGGACCAAAGGAAAGAACCAAACTAAGCATGATGCTTGAGGTGGCAGACACATGGGAAGAGTTGAGAGACATGCAAGGACAGGCGTCAGATTATGAAAGAAGGGTGTGGGAATCGGCCGGTTGTGTCAAAGGAGATTTGGACATGTGGGTTTCAGCTGATGGAAGAGCTGTGTTGCCGAATGAGCTGGTGAGTGCAATGGCACGACAGATACATGGTCCTGTGCATCTGGGAAGAGATGCAATGATGCGTGTGTTTAGGCAGACGTGGTACAATCCGAAATTAAGACAGGCTGCGGAAGCAGTGTATCAGAGATGTGTAACATGTCAACAGATGAATGTTGGGGAAAAGAACACCAGTTACATTGAGTCACATTGGGAGGTCCGGCGGACCTTTCTATAGGATGCAACTGGATTTCATTGAGATGCCGAGGTGCAACCACCTCAGGTATGTCTTGGTGATTGTGTGTGTGTTCTCTAGATGGGTTGAGGCATATCCCACTCGTAGGTGCGATACACTCACAGTAGCAAAACTATTGTTGAGGGAGCTAGTGCCACGATTCGGGGTTCCGACCTCTTTGGAATCGGACAGAGGAAAGCACTTCAATAGCGAAGTTGTGAAGATGCTCTGCTCTGCATTTAACATTGATCAGAGACTGCATTGTAGCAACCGCCCAGAGGCTTCTGGTATAGTGGAGCAAATAAACGGAACTCTCAAGGCCCGAATGGCGAAGGTGTGCTCATCCACATCCCTGAAACCGCCCGATGCATTGCCATTGGTACTAATGAGCATGCGTAGTACCCCAGACAGGAGGACAGGGCTCTCACCTCATGAAATGTTGATGGGGAGGGCTATGAGACTGCCATCTATTCCTACAACTGCCTTGCTGAATATCACAGATGATCTGATTCTTGATTATTGCAGGGGACTTTCTGATGTCATCCGTTCTGTGTCTCTTCAGGTGCAGGCTGCGGAAGTCCCAGCTTCTAGCGACCTTTGTCACGACCTGTGCCCTGGTGACTGGGTCCTGGTGCGGAAGCACGTTCGGAAGAGCTGCCTGGATGTGCGCTGGAGAGGACCTTTCCAAGTTATCCTGGTAACAACCACCGCTGTGAAGTGTGGTGAATTGCCAAACTAGATCCATGCTTCTCACACCCGCCGAGTCCCAGCACCCCTGGAAGGAACAGCTCCTCTAGAAGAGAGAAATTCTGATGAGGAAGAAGATCCAGAAGAGGGGTCGAGTCAAGCTGTGGGGGTGCCGGTGGAAGTTGGGGACTCTCCTGATCGAGCGGAAAGTGAACACGATAACAGTGACACTGAGTCTGCTTCAGAAGGGGGAAGTGGCGACGAAGGTGATCTGAGCACAGAAGAGGCTGACAGTGGGCACGAACAGGGTGTGCAAACGAGAAGCAGAAGAGCAAGAAGTGCAGAGGCTCATTGGCCCGAGAGACGGAGGCGAATGAATGTGAGATTGGCTTCCGAAAGAGATCTTGCTCCTGTGTCTGAAGAATCAGATCCGGAGGAGGGAGAACAAGAATCGGAGCAAAGGGGTCCGAGAAAGTCAAGGAGGGTGAGAGTACCTTGCCGAAGATACGCCACTCCTGAGTGGACCTACCCTTTTACAAATGCCAGGTGTACTGAGGTCCGGGAGGGTGAGGTCAGTGGCTGTGACCAGTACGATCCCAAACGTTAAGTTGGAAGTGATACTGTTGGTACCTGGACTTGAAATTGAAGGCGTACTGACACTCACAATTCCTAATCCCTCTCTCCTGAGCAAGATACGTGATTTACTCCTGGATAGACTGATTTTTCCTACATTTGGTCCGGATATACCATCTTATGATGCAGTTGTGCTCCGCATGGAACTTTTAGACTATGTGTTGCAGGCAATCGGAGCAAGTATCATCATTGATTATTAAAGACTTTGTAAAAAAAAAAAAACCTTTGAAAAGACTTTGTAAATGGCTGTTTAACTTAACCTAGTGCCGAGTGGAAGAAGAACAAATTTAGGGACTTTCCACAGAGGACGGAGAAGGGTTAAGCTTGTCTGTTGTTGAAGCAAAAGAAGAACTGAAACGGGGATTTCTGTCTTCCGAGGTGGTTCGTGGGACTCAAATAAGAAAGAAAGAGACTTTGGGTGCTTTCCGAGAACGAACTACTTTGTGCTGAGACCATGGCGCCTGGAAACCCGAATCGTAGAGCTAAATGCATAGTAGGCACTCTTTTAGGAGGAGTGATACTCCTTATAGCTATAGTAGTGTTAGTTTCCTATTTTGCACCACACGAACAGGTAGTGAAGGCTGAGGGGACACCGACACCTACCACCCCTAGCCAGAAGGAAAACAGAGCAAGAAGAGAGAAAGCTTTGCTGGCTGCAGAAAGTCGTAGGCTACATACAGATCTGTCTAAGGGAAATTTTGGACAGAATGCGTATGCAAAGTTGTTATATGAGTACATTGATGCGATGGATGCGAAAGACTGTTATGTGTGTATGCAATTGCCAGCTTCAGTAGACGAGGGTATTAGATACCATCACCTTCCATTGACATATGGAATTTCATGTAGTTTGCTGCTTAGCATATTTTATGGGCGAAACCATTTTGAATATTTCTTTTCGAATTATGATGCTGTGTTACCGGAAGTCCCTGCTTATAAGCACTTGAATAAGTGGGATTATTATAAGTCAGAGGACAGGCTTGGATATTTTTTCATTCCTACACAAGAATTAGACACCCCGTATGCACACCGACACAATTTGACCTGCTTACTATCAGAGACAGAGAAGAAGTTCATTGAGCAAGTGGAAGATAGGTACACGAGGCAAAAGCGGCTGAGAGATTCAGGACAAGGCAAGGTAGACTGGACCGAAGAAGAGAAGCAGCATAGATCAAGGGGGAGTTATGGTCCAATAGCTAGATGAAGTGCAGAAAGGGAAGTTGTGCTTCACCGACCACAGACGTATTATGAAAATGTGTATGTGGGTCATACTACATGTGAACACACCTTCACATTGGAATATTACACGAAAGATTTCTTGAAGAGCATGATACAGGTGATCCCTACTGTGTATTTCGTCTGCGGAAAGAATGCGTATGTGAGATTGCCTGAGAAGTGGTATGGAACATGCTATTTAGCCATTATTTTTCCCAAGATTTATCACACTGAGGATTTTGCTCTTTTGGAGGGAGGGCAGCCAAGGAGGGTGAAGCGAGGGGAAAGTGCTGGAGCAATTGTGGGAGATGTGTTTGGAGCAGCGATACCTATGTTGGGAGTCATTTTGAATGACATAAAGATACGGCGATTGGCGACTGTGGTGGACGAATTGTCAATGAACACAGCTAAGTCATTAGTGTTGGCTGAGGGAGAGATGTCGATCAGGACAATGGTTTTGCAGAACCGTCTTGCGCTAGACGTCATTCTAGCGAAAGAGGTGGGAGTCTGTAAACGATTGAAGGTTCAGGAATGTTGCACTTATATCCCAGACAACTCTAAGGATCTGGAGACTTATATAAGCAACATTATGGCAATCCATTATGAAATAGAGGATTTGACTCAAGAGAATGCGTGGGAGACGGTTGGCAAGGGATTTGGGAAAGTTGGAAACTGTTTGCCAATTTAGGGAAGGGTTTCCTTGGGTTTGTACTGAAACCCCTCATCATAGCAGTGGCGTGTGTGATTGGATTGTGGGGTTTAGTGAGATTGTACAAATGGTACAAGTCCACTAGATTGGCGAGATCAATGAGAGCGCAAGAGATGAGAATGGAAAGGCTCCAAGATAGTCAATATCGTAGCTTGAGAGCGTTGGAGATGCTCAAGCGAGGGAAAATGGCCACAAGCACTGTTTAGAGCGGTTCTTACCCTGAGAATGGTATAAGGGTGGTGATGACACGGGTCATCAAACGGGGGAACTGAGAGAGCGCCATTTAAGTGAAATTTGTAGGGGTGCATCATATGTACAAGTAGTCAGCACCCGTATATATAGAGGACTTTAATCATGTTTAGATGCAAGGTGGAATAGAGTACTAGAGTAATTGGGTCTAGAAAACGTGAAAAGCCCATCTTATGATTTGCAAATCCACACTTGCTGTTTAACATAGAGATGTTGTTGAAATGGAATCTTTCACTAATGAGATTATTTTGCATTCAGATTTGCTTATTGAAATGTGTAATTGTGTTTTTATATATTCGATAACTAGCTTAAAGTAGAAAAATTTATTTGTTTAAGGTTGGAGGCCGAGTGAATCAAAGGATTGCTCACGTAAAATCGGTGGGCCTATAGAACAAGCAGAGGCCTAGTCCATGAAACTCGTGCAGGCCTGTTTGAAAAAGTCTTGCTTAGCATTTAGCTGTGGAAATGTTTTATAAAAGATGCTTTAGAAATTATTGCAACATTTATAGAATGTGAGCCGAATTGTATGTATTTCTTTGCAGGTGCATCACCAAGCCGACAGTAGAGTAGAAGGGCCCATTGTGTATGAGAGTTAGAAATGTTAGACTCAGACATGGAGGAGTAGACCAGGAATTTGAAGAAGCAACGTTGGAGAGTCTGGGATCCAAGGATGTTTAACGGACAAGGATGGACAAGTGCCATGGTGGAACATTCTAGAAATCAACACCTTCTAGAGGGGCGTACCTGAAGGCGTGTCGCTCGCATTGTGGGGTTTCGTATTAGGGACAGCACCCCGAGGGTAGAGGCAGAGCAGATGGGCTGAGGAGCTAGAGAGAGCGGTCGTGTTGGGCAAGGAGATTAGCGTGGATGAGAAACTCTAGTCTAAGAGAGGAGTGGGTGAACTTCTTTGGGAAGTCACCACGGCTGACACCTTTTTGGCTAGAATGGGCTACTGTTGAGTAGGGATGTCACTTAGTATAGTGTAGGGACAGATGAACTTGATTTTTCTTTCCAATGCATACCAGAATCCAAGTTACAGCAATTTTTGTTAGCCTAATGGTTCTGGAACTGATTCTCGTATTATTCATAAGCCGCCTAAGACTTTTCCGTAGGATTATGTTTGTATTAGTGCCCGTTTACCTTTTGAACCTCGTGTTGAGGTGTCTGTATCTTCAGCTGTTTTCATTTCTGTAATAAATCTTTAAACTTGGTTCTTAGTCAGTGGTCATTTGGGAAAGGCAATTGGGAGTTGTTGCAAGTATTGATTATTGGTAAATAGGTTGCCTAATTCACTCTATGACTGGTAAAAAGGTCCAGTCGACCTGTGACGGGATTTTGGAAAATGGTAAGCAGACCCAGAAAGTAAAAATCCCGCCTTTCCACTACTGCCACATTGTGCTCGGGTCAGCTGCTGTGCCCAAGATGACGTTTACTGAATGAGTTGCGATCATTAAAACACACTCTTTATCTGAAATGAGAATGTGTCATTAGGTATTTACCAGAAGAGACATACCTCTTTTTTACACCAGGCTAAAAGTTTACAATTCTAGAAAACATAATCAAGTGCCAGATGCATCCTAACAAACTGGAGCTGTGGGTAATGTTTTCAAAGTCTGAACTCCGTTATTTCTAACTGTGCTGAGAACTTCTGGTTTTCCTGACTAGTCTGTGTTTTTCTTTTGCATACTGCACTTTGATCAAATTGAAGGTATGTTGCCTATTTGAAGGGCCGGGTTGCAGAAAGGGGCGCTTTAAATCCTCCCTTGCGAGCTTTCCACAGAGTCCACCAGTGGAGCAGGGCGAGGACCTCCCACACCCTTTCAGAAACTTCATACGCAGATTAGGGCCTGAATGGAACTGCTCTATTATTACAATCCGGGTATTTGTGTCAGGCACGTGTGACAAACGAGTGCCAGATGATTAGGCTGCTGCACTGCAGCAGGTGCAGTGACACTGGGTAAAAGAGTCCCTCTTCAATCAGTCCTTAATCCCCAAAATAAAATTATATCACAAGAAAAGTGTGACTGTGGCTTTGTGTAGATCAGAAAGATGTGGCGGGGCAATCAAGAGGCACTGGTTTGACTCTATCATGAGTTAGATAAGTATGAGCGGGGATTTTGATGGAGGATATTATGAACAGATAAGAATAACACTGGTGGGATAGCCATCTATCAACAGCTTGGTGTTTGGAGTTTAAAAATATAATATGGGGAGGTTAATCGTGAAAACATCTTCACTAATTAAAACTTCAGTTTTTAAAAGGTATTTTAGGAGTTTGTGAATAATTCCAAAGAATACCTTGACCTGTTGTAACAGGTTATTTTGTGGGTGTTACAATTATCTTCAGTTATTAGTGGAAATGTTTAGTTACACATTTTAAATGATGACATAATGAACAAGAGCCATACCAACGTATACCTCGAATAGGTGAAGGTTAACTTTTGCTGTAAAAAAATTATTTTGAATAATCAGTCATAGCGTGGTTCTTTTTATTCTGAAATTAAGCCTGGGAGAAAAAAACTGTGTTATTGATATAAACCTGAAAAACATATTTGAGGGCAAGGGTCTAATGAATCACATCAGTCTGCCCTCGGAATCTGGCATCTGTTGATTCTCCCCAAGTGTCCGTCCTCTGCTCGTGTTCTAATTAAATTTCTGTTTTACAACCTCCACTCCCAAGTTATTTATGTCCCGCTCCCCGATGACAACAAAAATGATAACAAACAAGCATGACAACAGGCAGGAAGAAATTGCCAGCAGTGAAAGTACAAAAAAACCAGAAGACACTTTTCATGTTAAAATCTTTTTTTAATCAGGTTGTTCACTTGTATCTAATGTTGTCTTGGTTTGTATAAAGGTAACAAAAATTCTTAGGAATTTTTATTATAACTTTTCAACATGATGCACAGCAGCCACCATGCATTACAACATAGCCAAAAGTTCTGGATAAACACATAATGTCCCAAAAGCGAGACCTATTGGCTATGCCAATGCTTGTTTGGATTGTTTCCAGCCCTGAAATTAACATTTTAACAAATATGCCAGGCTCCAATAGGTGTGCTCTCTTGGCCCAGCTAGAACCAGCATCAGTTGTCCAAAACCAATCACCCATCGTGCCTCCAGTTATTTCTGCTAAACTAAAGAGCAGTTACTGTATTGAGCGCAGCACTAATACATTGATGCACCCACTTGCTGCTGACTATGTTTCCTTACTTTAAAAATTGGACAGTTTAACTAAGGAGTTGGTCATGCTCTGAAAACAACTATCAACCATGCAGAAAAGCCAGTGTTGCTGCAAATCTAAAAGCCAGGAGAGTTCTGCTGGGCAGCAACACTCTGGTAGTACTACTAGAGGTTTTGTGTTATCACAGGAAACGTTGTTATCCATTACGCCATGCCCTGTCCCTGGGCCTATATTGCAAAATCTGACCAGGACAAAAGGGCAAGAAACCCTTTCTCTAAATAACCACCGATTGCAGTCGGTGCCTGAAGGACCCCTGAGATGAATACAGCCAATCAGGACTTCGTCCCACTTACGAAATGCGCAACTGATGCATGCTCCACTAGCAAATTTTTTAAACAACATCCATTCTAGAGATACAGTTCGTCCTTTCCAACGACCGCTATCAGCTTCGTCCGCGTACTCTTGGGAACTCTTTTCATTATAATGGCACACGCAACAGGCATAGGACTCTACCTGACACAGGTCAGTAAACTACCTACAGTGGAATTGGAAGATTCACTGATTACCAAAGTTACTGACTGGCTCGGGTACAAACGTAAATGTCTCTCCTTAGTTAGGCCTGACATTGCTCCTGTTAAATGTCACAGCTTAAAGCTTCTTCCTGCGATTTTATTGTGCAGTCATTTCAGGACGATTCCATAGTAGGTGACTTTATTAATCTTGAATTACAAACAAGCCATTTAGCGGGTTTGGACATGACTCCTCTTACTCAACTACTACCAGGAATGTTTCTTTCAACACTTGCCCAAAAACCATCCTGCCCAGAACTCCAACCAGATTCATCTAATTTGAACTGAATTGATTGACTATGAAGTACGACTAAGATTGGTAAAAGTGGTGAATGTCCGGCTTTGTCTTTTATTACTCCTCCAGGTTTGTCTACGGTTCTAGAGCCTGTGGAGAATCTAGTGCCAGAAAATGTCAAAGTTAACTATCTGTGATTTCTCTATTGCAGCCTCTCCAGTTCCAGCACAAGTGGGCACATGCATGGTTAGCATACATTAGCAATTATGATATTTGTTTGTTGCAGGAGACATGGGCTACAGCAAGGGTGTGCATAAATAGTTTTACAACTTAGTGTGTTAGCTCAACTTACAGAGAAATATAGAAGAGCTAGAGAAGAACTCCTAAATATGCTGAAAAATTACTTGCATTTTACCCACTCACTCATAGCAATAGACCCTCCTGACATCATGGGGGTGTTGCTCACATTCTCCTCACAATTGAAATTGCCGATCTTTAATGTATGTGCTGGTACTGTCCCCATGGGCAGTAAGTCCTCGGTTTTAACGCTTCCAGATGAGTTAATGGGATATGATCAACAGTAGGCCAAGAGCATTGTGTCAGGTGATTTTAATATATCTTTTGAACCTTCTCCATACATTAATGAGCTAACTGCAGAAGAAAATGAACAGTGAAGTATCACCTGGTTAGAGGGAAGGCAACTTCACCCCTTTTCGCGCACTACTCTTCAGCTAGCGGCAATTACAGTAGGAAAGAGCATTGGGGTCTTTAATGGTAGCACTCAATCAGATTTCTCTAGGGCACCTACCTTTAACTTGGCTTTTATTCAAGTATCATTGATTACCTGTTTTTTAGATGTCACAATATGGTTTCTTTTGAAAGGCCTGAAGGTTGATGTTCGGTTTAATAGTGACCCCAACCCCCTTCTTTTAACCCTTTCCGGTGATGCACTGTGTTGAGATGCCACTACCATCTGCATTATATATTCCCGAACCCTTGTTAGCTAATAATCGCAGGAAGGTCTCTTGGCCTCATGTACTGACAAACCAAAAACTGTATGCCAAGATCTGTGGTGTTTCTTTTCATTTGTCTTGTTTTGGATTGGAAATCATATTGATACCCAAATTCCAATTCTTTGAATTTACAGATTGTTTTTAGCTGAGCTTCAAAGGGCTTTTTAAAGTAAATTATGTACCCATAGGCAACCTTCTATGGTCAGGCAGGTTAAGTGGTTCAATCGAGATTGTAAACCAGCTTCAGATTGAGGGTCACTGCTAAGGGTCATGCATGCGAGGAGATAAAGGAGGTTAGAAGTGATGAGAAATCTGCTCTTACCAACGCGAAAACATATTGGAATGATAAAGTCTGGCAAGATCTACTTGCAGCATTTAATCTGAAGGACAGTAGGTCGTTTTGGCATATCTTGTTCAATAGCAGTAACGACAATCCTAGGGTCTATCAACATCATATGTAACCCTAAAGTTGGGTTTCCCATTTACAAACGTTATATGCCCCGGAGGATTCTGTTTTTCCTGCTCTTCCTTTACCAAGTTCAAGAAGGATATTGTTATATTAGCTAGTAAAGGTTACGCAAATTGAGCCTGTGCACTTTACTTTAGAGGATACTGCTGATGCAATGTCTTCATTAAAATCTGCTAAAGGCCCCAGATCTGAAAAAATCCCTGATGTTTTCAAATCTGAACCCCTGATTTGGACGAGCTATATTAATCTCATTTCCAATGCTATAGCAAGGGGAGGGGAAATTCCGGCAACTTAGGGGTTATGAAATTATTCTGGTGTACAAGGGAGACTTTAGTATTCCCTCAAAATATTAGTCTATTGGACAATTTACAAAAAATCTTTGCCAGTCCTTGGAAAAACTATTAAGGTGCGTTGAGGATGAATCCTTTTTGTCAGTGTCACCATTTCAAGCTGAATTTCGTCCGAAGACCAGAACGTCTGATCAAGTTTCCCGTTTGGCCCTTCTCTACTGGAAGTACATTTTACTTCGCAAGCAGAAATTGTATGTGGCTTTTGTGGACCTTAGGGCCACTTTTAATCTTGTTTCCAGGGGGAAACTATGGGGTGTGTTGCTTAAAACGGAGGTTCCTGGGAATCTGGTCAATCTTATAGCCAAATTGCACTCTGGAAATGATGCCAAGGTTCCGTGGTGTAGTAAAGAGGAGCTGAGGGACTGCATTCCTATTTTGCATGCTGTATGCCAGGGGTGCTTCCTCGCTCCCACCTTATGTACCTTCTATATTAAGGATGTGGCACAAGTTCTTTTAGATCTTCTCAATAATAAAAAAATATATAATTTATTTATTTGCAGATGATTTACTTTACATTTCAAAAACACCCATTAGTTTACAGGCATTGATTAATAAATTCCAGACTTCTGCATAAGCAGAGTCTTAGAATTAAATGAAACCAAGACTAAGTTTAGAGTGTTCGGAAGGGGGCAGGCCAGAAGTTGCACTTTGGGGGCAGGAACTGATTCTCACGAACGAGTGCATAACCCAGATTATTTAGGAGAAAAGATCTCGAGCAATCTTAGCTGGTAGCCCCAACTTTACAAGAGTATACTTAATATCAAGCATAGAGCTTCAGCTATACTGCGGCTGTACAAAGATTAAAACTCCCTTGCAGTGTCTCCCGCACTAGAAGTATATGGTGTGAGAGCAAAAAGTGCTGCGTCCTTTGCCACAGAAGTTTGGGCAAACAACACACAGCAATTGGCCACAGCGGAGAGCAGCTTTGCCAGATCATTGCTCGCTTGTCCAGTCAGTACCACCCTGACTCCGCTCTTTTTAGGTCTCGGCCTGATCCAGCACTTCGCTGGTCTGGCCGAGACATTTAGTAGGCTGCTTGGGAAAGTGCTACTTTCCTGGCGACCAGCTTACTTTCGGGCGCACAAGCACATGCGGGACGTACACAGCACCTTTTTCAAGGTGCGCTTGCGCACAACTCGTTTTTTTTATTTTAAATGATTTCTTTCGGCCTGGCCGCGCGGCCAATGCTTTTTAATGATGGAGAAATGCACACTGGGCTGCATACTCTTCCACATCGCATCCGTTGTACGTAACTGAGCCTAACATTCCTAAGAAAAGAAATAAATCAAAAGGTGAGTCACAAATATGCGTAGATTTCTACTATTTTGCTAACAATGTAGTTTTAGACCACTATGTATGATTCTACAAAGTAAGTGATACGTAGTCGCTTAGTGCTCTTGTGCTACAGACGGAAACGATGTTTGAGGCGGCCCATGCGATAAAAGCAGTCAACTAAGAACACAAACAAACAAATTGACGTTTAGTAAAGCAGCAGGCGGAAATGCATCCTTTCAGAGACTACTGCCGATACCGCGCTGCCGCTCGACCTAAGCAACTCTGCAGGACCTAAGGATGTGAGCAACAGCCGCGTCCCTCACAATCCTTTGCGAAATATCTTCATAGAAACTCTCCTTGCATTTATTTTTCATCACTACAGGCATTAATATATATTTCAATTAATCCAATCTACTCACATTATATTAAACGTTTTTGCACCATACTCTGTTGCGGCATAAATTGCAGCCTCGCACTATTATAGTTAGGCTATCGTGCTTTGTGTGTTCATTTAACAGCCCGTAATATGATGGATATTCCAACGAGTTTTACACAGAACACGAACACTTGAAGCGGTTGCATTGAGATACCCATTTTAAATAGTCAGCGTTATACAAACACGAATCTGCAATACTAAAACTTTCCGGGGCAGTCTGTTAATATGTGAATCAACACGAGAAGGGGCGCTATGCATGATGGGCTGCAGTACAATTACGAGGGGACAAGACTGTCGATTCAGTAAGCTCACCTTTCTTCTGTAACACTGTTCAGTAAGTGAGACTTTCGTTCCAATCATTAATAAAATTCCAGATCGCCATAACAAAATGAGGTTTTTACTGGTCATCAGCGAAGCGCTAGCATTACTTCTGCGAGCACCCTTTTCGTGGGTTACGCAGCTGTTCAATGAAAGTATAGTGAGCAGGCGCGCAAAACACCCATTGGACTCCCTGGGCTTCAGCCCCCCCCCCCCCGTCATGTGTGGCAGCCCGGGATGGGACAGATCCCGGGCATACACAGCCGCACCCGAACGTTTCACAGGTCTTTAAAAGACCATTTGAATGGGGGCGTGGCTTAGGCGCCGTACGGAATGGCGGCGTAGCTCCGGGGCTCTGAGACGAGCCTTTGCACTAACTACATTCTCTGCCTCTCTGAGGGGCCCTGCCACCTATATGAGCCCGCAGAGCTGACCGGAGCGTGGGAGGCACTTCTGGCTGGTGTTGTTTCCCACCTCTGCAACGTTTTCATCACTTTGTCGGAAAAGCCGTTTCCGACGCGAAACCTCCGCCATCTTAGGCGCCGGCCGCTTCTCCTCACGGCGGCCGGCTGAGCCACCTAAGCAAACTCAGCAACGTCAATTGTGGTGTGTTTTCGGCCCACCACCGCAATTTCGGTCCTACAATCAAGGTGAGCCCCCCCCCCCCGCTATGCAAATACCGATTTTGGACTTTTGAGGCTATTTTGGGCTGCCATTATATAGAGTTTTGCGGCATCATCCGCCATTTTAGGAGGTGAATCCCCACTTCTTTCCTCAGGATTTGCTCTCAACTGCAGCGCTTCTCCCCATGTCTCTGTGGACCGCCTCCTCAAGGTTTTCTGCCTGCGCAACGCTCCTTTCAATTCGCAATTCATGATGGAGGCTTGATAAATGCTTGATTATGCTCTCCATACCACCTCTTCACTAGCATGGCTCTTTCCTCTTGAATTTGGCACGCCACGCACACCGCACGCCATGCCATGTGATACCCCCTGGAACTGATTTCTTCACTTCTGTCCCACTGAGGTCCCGGTTTTGACTTTGCTTGTACTTTTCCTGTAATTCTTGCTTCCGGAGGCCGTTGGTCAACTCCTCTTTTTGGTCTACTATCGCGCTCTGCATTCTTTCGCAGCGCAGGAGGAACTGTGTTTGCTCTCTGTTCTTAATCAGCCTTCATCGTGCTTCGTTGCCCACCCTGGGTAGCGTTTGGATGTGGCACCTCTTGGCTGTCTAATCTGTGGTGCATCTCGCTGTGGCGTGGCCTTTCCGTCTGACCACACTTGTTCTACTGCTGCTCCCTTCAACCACAGTCATTGTGTTGCCTCTTTTAGAACATTCTACTGGTCCTTCAGCTTCTGACTTTCTCCGGATTCAACGCTTGTCCCTGTTGTGGCCTTCTATGGGGAAACTGCGCAATTTTGAACTAGCTTCATCCACTAAGCTCCCTCCTGGTTCTGACTCTGATTCACCTCTTCCAGACCCTGCTCCATTCAACATGTCAAAGTCAGAGTCTACTCTTGGAGCGATTCCTAAATCAAATGGAGGGAAGTCTACGCCAGTATTACCTAACACCAAGCGCCACAGGAGGATCCATCTTCCCCTGAGAATGGCACTTCATCGTCATCTTTGGACACCATTTTAGAGGAGATCCGGGCTCTCAAACCATTTATAGAGGCGACCACTCTCAACATGCAAGCTATGCAAGACAAATGGTCTTCTCTGGAATCCCGAGTTCTTCTCCTGGAGCAGTCTTCGGAGGATTTCCACGCTACCTGCTCCCGCTTTCCTTCTTTGGAGGCGGAGGTTCTTCTTCTCAAAAAGCAGACAGAGGATTTAGAAAATAGAAATCGGAGGAATAACCTTCGCCTTTATGGTCTTCCGGAACTGACGGAGGGGCCCAATCCAACGGCCTTCTTCCCAACATTTCTCTCGAAAATCCTGGACGCTCCTGCACTTGCCTCTATTAATATACAGAGAGCCCACCGTTTAGGTCCCAGAATATCCTCTAAACCTAGGGGGTTCATCATGCTTTTTCTGCAATTCACAGACCTTTTGCAAGTGCTCTCATCAGCTAAGGCTAAAAATCAGATTGTCAGGGAAGGTCATCGCCTCTACTTGTCGCAGGATGTTTCCAAAGCTACTGCAGATAGATGGAAGCAATTTCTGAACCTTCGTCCTCGACTTCGGCTTCTTGGTGCGAGATATGGTCTACTTCACCCTTGCCTCTTCAAGGTCACGTACAAGGACAAAACCACCACTTATGATGACCCTGATGTTCTGCGGGAGTTCCTGCGCAGACAAGGTTCCGATGACATGGATGTCTCCAGATCGCCTTGAGAGGACCTTCTGCTTCCTTTTTGCCCTGGTTTCTAATTGCCTTTTATTCGTCCTCCTCTCCTTGTGCTGATGTTCTTTCTTTAATATGATGACATCCTTATGACCTCTCCCCCCTGGTCGTTTCTGATTATTGTACTTATGTGTTATCGCTCTCATACTTCCAGGTTGTACTCACCTCGTTTGCTTTTCCTTCCTTTTGCAGCCTCTTCACCCTCCCTGCTGTATTCAGTTTTGTCTGTGCGACGCCCCTTGGATCCTTGATGTCTAGGCTTGGCTCCTGCTCCGGATGTTGTCGTCGTCTTCCTTCTGGTGTTCCCACCCCCCACCCTCGTTTGTACTTTGTTTTTCGTAAGTATGTTCCTCAGTCGTCCTTTCTGGATATGTACTGTCTTCTTGATCTTATCTTTCTCTATCTCTACCTTTGCCCTCTCTCCCCTTCTTTTTTCTTCTTCTCCCTCTCTTTCCCCCTTCCTTTCTTCTGTTTTTCTTGACATCCTTCTTTCCCCCCCTTCAGATATTTTTGACTCCTCCTCTACCCACTCTATCTTCATCTTCCTATCTCTCTCTCATTTTTGATTTTGTTTACAATATTTTTGCATTACTTGCCAATGTTTCTTTGTTGATTTTTTCACTTATGTTGCATTTTATGCTTCCTCAATTTTACTTTGCATTGGTTATCTTTGAGCATGTTGTTGAAATTTGTTTGCTCTTCTTGTTTCGTTCCGAGTTACTTCATGGAACGTTAAGGGATTGAACAATCCCATTAAAAGGCAAAGGGTGCTATCGCACCTGGCTAGAATTAATACTGATGTCGCCCTCCTCCAGGAGTCTCACCTCTCGGAGGCTGAGGCGAGTAAACTCAAACGTTGTTGGGTGGGACAGGTTTTCTGTTCCCCCTCTGTTGCAAAGAAAAATGGTGTATTAATTTTGTTGCACAAAAAGTTGAATGTTTCTTCCATTACTCACGAATGTGACACTGACGGCCGTTGGGTCATTGTTGATATGCTTATTGATAACATTCCCCTGACTCTCTTTAACGTTTATGCTCCCACAGGAGTAGATAAGTCTTTCTGGCCCTCGATTTCTGCTAAACTGGCCTCTCTCCCTGGGAATTACATTCTTCTCGGTGGGGATTGTAACCAGATCATGGACCCCTTTCTAGATCGCCATTCCAAGGTCAAATTTGTTCCTTCCAGGATGCACTCTCAATTTATTAACACTACCCAAAACAATGCCATGGTTGATATCTGGAGGTTATGTAATCCTGACTTGAGGGAATATAGTTTCTTCTCTCCCCCACACCAATCTCAGTCCCGTATTGACCATATCTTTCTCAGTAAATCCCTCTCTCAACATGCCATCCGTTCCGAGATAGGCTCCATTTTGATCTCTGACCATGCCTTTCTTTGTAGACCTGGATCTCCTCCCTTTCTCCCCTCACTCAGGCAGATGGAGATTCAATAATGCTTTACTCCAGGATCCCACCTTTTGCTCCTAGTTCTCCACCTTTGCCTCTTAAATTTTTCTTCTTAACCATACCCCTGACTCCCCTTTTGTTATGGTTTGGGACTCATTTAAGGCAGCCTCTAGAGGTTTCATTATAGCTTTTGTGGCAAAACGGAAAAAATTAAGAGAGACCAAGTCCGCCCAAATCCTTGCCGATATCAAACGTCTGGAACTTGCCTATCACTCTTCCAACTCAGATTCTTCCCTTAAGCAGCTCATTGACGCTAAAATCTCTTTTAATAAATTCACAACCGAAGCGGCTTCCAACCTTCTTTTAAAATGTAACTCTCGCTACTACGGGGGCAAGAACAAAATGGGGAAGTTACTAGCTAATTACCTGAAGATTAGGAAGGAACGCACTAAGGTCGAATCTATTAAGACATCTAATGGCGAAACGCGGTTTAAAGATGCAGAAATTCTTGCAGAATTTCAAAAGTTTTATGACAATCTTTACACCCCTGAGAAGATTCCCTCTGAGGCGGACCTTCTCTCCTATTTCCAATCTCTCCCCTCCCCCCCTACATCTCATGTTGATTGGGCCCCCCTTGATGCTGACATTTCCCTGAATGAAATATCGCACGCTGTCTCCAAATTGCGACACGGTAAAGCTCCCGGCCCCGATGGTTTCACCATTGAATTTTATACCCATTTCTCTTCTCTTCTCCTTCCTAAACTACTTCTTCTGTTTCAATCTTTTCTTTCAGCAGGATCTTCAAGCGGTTCCTGTTTGATTCCTAAAGAGGATAAAGATCATACTCTTTGTAAGAATTTCCGCCCTATCTCTCTTGTCAACACGGATTATAAGATTTTGGCTAAGATTCTCGCTTTAAGACTGGATCCCCTTCTCCCTGATTTAATTGGTCCCGAACAGTCCGGCTTTGTTAATGGCCGCCTCTCATCTGACAATTCTTGGGTCTTTCTTAACATCATTAGTCGAGCCTCCCACTTAGATCTTCCCTTCGCAGCTATCTCTTTGGATGCTGAGAAGGCCTTCGACCGGATCGGTTGGGATTTCCTGTTCCAGGCTCTCCGTTGGATGGGCTTGCCTTCTACTTTTATTTCTATTATTTCCTTACTGTACTCTAATCCCCAAGCTTCTATCTTTCTTAATGGAATGACCTCTGATTATTTCTCCCTGCACCGTGGTGTTCGTCAGGGTTGTCCCTTGTCCCCACTCCTGTTTGTCCTGGCATTAGAACCTTTCCTCGCGAAGATTCGTCAAGACGATAACATTTCCGGCTTTGGTTTTGGTCCACACCAAGTTAAGCTTTCGGTTTACGCCGATGATATTCTCTTCTATTGCTCTGACCCTCTCTCTTCGCTACCTCCCTTTCTACAACAAGTCTCTTCCTTCTCTGATGTCTCTGGTTACCGCCTTAATGTCGACAAATGTGAAATTCTCCCGCTAAATTCTCTTTGTCAGAAACACTTATTTGCCCATACGGGTTTCTCTTGGCAGCCTTCTAAAATCAAATACCTAGGTGTGTGGTTCGCTCCCCGCCTACCTGACACCCTCAAACTGAACTTTACTTATGTTTCTAAAAAAATGGAATCGGCAATTACTCGCTGGCATCCTCTTTCTTTCCTGGTGGGGACGCTTGAACTCTATCAAAATGATGCTCTCTCCCCTTATTCTGTATACTATTTCCATGCTTCCATTACGTATTCCAGCTTCTTTTTTCAAAACAATTGACTCTTTGCTTCTCAAGTTCCTTTGGAATGGTAAACGGTCTCGGATTGCGATTGCTACTCTTCGTAAAGATAAAAGTCAGGCTGGGGTTCGCTTTCCCGACTTTAAGGTCTATCACAGAGCTTTTACCCTAAAACAATCTGCCCTCTGGCTCTCCTCGGATTTTCCCTTTCATTCTCCCATTTGGCTCACCATGGAATCCTCCTTCATCTCCCCCTTCAATTTCCGGGAAATCTTGTCCTTCACGTCTTTACCAATTCGTCTTCGTACTCCTATTATCTCCCACTGCCGCTCTCTTTTACTCCCCTTCTTATCCTCCTCATACCCTTCCCTTCTTTCCTTCCATGAACAGTCTATCTGGTACAATTCTCTCCTAAAGATTCGCAATCACACCCTTTACTGGAGGTCTTGGCACTCCCGAGGCCTGTCTTGGATTTCTCAACTCATCTCCCAGGATCTACCTCGATCCTTTTTGGATCTTCAGTCCTCTTTCTCGCTGCCCCCCAGCGCTCGTTCCCAGTATGACTCACTGCTTCCTGCTCTCAAAGCTTACCTTCAAACGTTGCCTCCCTCCTCTAATATTCCCACGGAATATGCGTCCACTTCCACATTATTGGATTCACAGCCTTCTGCCTCATCTTTATATAATTCTTTCCGGATCATACTTACTAGACCAAAGTCGAAGACGGAAACTGCTTGGGAATCCGACCTTGCCTTTGATCTACCCTTTCCTCTCTGGGACAGGATTTGGTCTAAGTTGCATAAATCCTCTAGGGCTACTCAGAATACCCAAACCTTGTACTTTATTTATAACAGAATCCTTTTTACCCCGCCTACTCTATCACATTTTTCCTCTGATACTCCTTCTACTTGTTGGTCCTGCCCATGTCCCTCAGCAGACCTGAAACATATGCTGTTTGAATGCCCCCCTATATCTAGATTTTGGAACTCAGTTTGGATCCAATTGCAAAAGATTTTTCATTTCCTCATCCCTTTTTCTCCCGCTGATGTCTTTTTGGGGTTCCCTCTCCCCCCATCTACCCCAATCTCCTCACCAGTACCAACTCCTGGATCTCTTCATAGCAGTAGCATTTCATACTATCACTTCTAATTGGAAAGATGCCACAAACGTTTCCTATAACGCTTGGTGGAATGCAGTCTGTTTCCATCATAGACTGGACACTAACTTCGTTTCCCCTATTTCCTTGGTAATCAAACGTGACCTCCTTTGGCTACCATTAGTTACCTACCTGTCTTCCTCTGCCCCATCACGACCTTCCCTCTCTCCCGACGTAGTTGAAGTACGCAAACCTCCATGAATCCTCCCCCCTTTTGCCTTTTTACTGCCTTGCTTGTATTTTGCATTATATATTTCGCTTGTTATTTTTGACTACTGCTTTACAGTTTTTCATGCTCATTGATGCTTCACTCATATGCCTCCTCGAATTATTGCTTGTATTTTTTCCCTTAATCAATTAATTGCTGTATTTTACTCCGATGCATTTCAATGCCATATCCATTGCTCTGTTTTTTCCTCCCCTCCCCCACTTCTTTCCTTTTCTTCAATAAAATTCAAACTTAAAAAAAAAAAAGACCATTTGAATGATAATTAGGTCTTGCAGTTGTTTCACCCCTTCTAAGAGCCCCTGCAGCTCCACTCTGCCTACTGATTAAAGGTTCAGCCCCCCCCCCCCGAAATTTTTTCTTAGCCCCCCTCCGAAATTGGCCTCTAGTTGCGCCTCTGCGTGAGGGCAGCATTGTTAACGCCTAAACAATACGTATGCGCTACTATGGAAGCCTTAGTTCTACTCATCCCCCAATAAATAACACATCGACTACTGTCATCGTTAAGCTCACAAAGTTATAATCACCTATAGGTGTCAGCACCATTGACTCGGATGAGCATGTCTGCATATATCTAGCCATCGGCTAAAAAATACCTTCTTTCTGCAGCTGCAGAGAAGGCCCTGTCTCTACAGATAGTGCGGGGCCTAGGCACAATTAAATAAGGTTGATGTTGTGGTGCACCTTTACGGACTATCACCACGGTTTTAAGCCTTTGATGTGATGAAGCCTTCTTGGTTGTTTTAAGACGAGAGAGTTATGCGTTTGTTTATGTAGCTCATTAAAAATTCGGAGGGCAGCATTTTGCACCAACCGAAGCAAAGGATTTTTGGCCAGCATTTTGCACCATGTAAAGCAGAGAATTTCGGAAGCAGATGATTTATGTGGCATCTAGATAAATTGCATTGCCGTAGTCCAGTCTAGATTGGACCAGGGCATTAATAGCATGTATGTGAAAGTGTGATCATTAAAAGGCAATACGAATCTAAGCGTTTAAGTTGCCAAAGCTTGCCTAGGTAGGTAAACCATTTGTGCTTTTAAGGAGAGACCCCGAAATGCTGGCTAGATCAATCACCCTCCTCTCATATTTTAAGCTCGAATATGTCTAGAGCTAGTTTTTGCATGATGAAGCCATTATTTTTGACCACTGAAATAAAGTTTTCATTGGCAATATTTATCTTTTCCTTGATGACACCTTTGGTGTAAATAGCACTGTCGCTGTTCAGCAGAGCAGTTCACTTATGAAAAGAGTTGTTTGGAGTTAAATTATGTAAATATAAGTTTGGGGTCGACACAAAATCCATATAATATAATTAGTTACATAGTGAAAGTCTTCTCTTCCGGGTTTCAAGTGTACAAGCTGCTTATCTACTCGAAGAGTTCGCCAGAACTTGTTTGATTTAGGCATTAGTCAAATTTCTCACCTGGCGGCGTTGAAGCCACTCATGTATTCGGTACACCTGTTGGATAGCCCAGAACGTAGGAAATACAGGGACTCTCTGAGGGAAACTATGGCCCTTAGCAATGGCCTACAAAATCCCTTGGTTTCATTGTGTCCTTGTTTTCTGAAGCTTGATCTTGAAATATTTATCGCTATTAGCATTCGTAAGTCCGTTGCTGGAATCATAAAAGAACGTTACTGGACTTTTGTCCGTGAACATTGTGTTCCTAGTGAGACTAATGAACAGCTAACTGCGAAATTCTTTGAATTCAGGGAACCTCCTTCTTTTGAACCTTATCTTGACACAATGGCTCCTGCACTCACCAATAGTTTGTACGTGCTATTTCGTTTTGACTGTCCCTCTACAAAAGTGTTTGCCTGCAGCTAGGACAAAGATACTGGTTCCAATCTGTGCTCTGCTTGTGGGTCGAAACCAGAGACTGTGGAGCATTTCCTGTTTTTTTTTACTATCCTGAATACTTTATATTTGAGGCGTATGTGGATACGCCCGATACGTCTAAACATTGGGACCAAAATCCACTCAATAGGTTTTAGGAGATACTTCTATGCCAGTAATTTCCTTTGTCAGCCGCCATCTGGCAACATTACGAGGTCATGTATTAGACATTTAGTCCCAACCCAGACAGTAGTGTTTCTTTGCGGGGAGGGACGTGGGAATGCTTTGGAAATTGCTGGGATGCATCTAATTACATTTTAATGTATGGACTAGGATTATTTTAAAGCTTTAGTTTGAGTC
The DNA here is from genome assembly GCF_964261635.1 of Lissotriton helveticus. Classification (NCBI taxonomy): domain Eukaryota; kingdom Metazoa; phylum Chordata; class Amphibia; order Caudata; family Salamandridae; genus Lissotriton; species Lissotriton helveticus. Next base: position 328,473,469 of record NC_136060.1, on the reverse strand, counting down.
AAGTAAAATAATTGCCGGGACGCAGCTAATTATATTATAATGTATAGACTAGGATTATTTTAAAGCTTTAGTTTGAGTTAAGTAACATACATTATAATGTTTGCATTCTTGTTACAGATTTTATATTTTTTTAACCTAAAATGTTATCTTGAATGTCTTTTACATGTTTGCTTTAATTGGTTTTTCTAATAACTGAGTAAAGCATTATTTGATTTGACTGCAGGCAGGCTCTGGCCAGGAAGCTAGTCGGGCTGAACCAGCAAGTGGGCTCAGGCCTTGCAATGCTCAGGTACGGAGGACACCTTTGGTCATCTTCTCCAAGGCCCTGGGGCGACGGGTGCAGAGGCGTCCTTAGGCGTCTGTTTTTTTCATTATTGGCGCAGTCGCGTTTGAGGGGGCTTGCGTGCAGTGGCTGCAGGCGACGTCAGGGAGTCCAGGAAGGGTGAAACCACAATAGCCTGGAGGTCTAGAGGGCTAGGAGACCTAGTTGACACTGGTGGCCCACTTCAACTCGGGCTGGAGGCGACGTGATAGCTTCAGGTGTCTGGATTTGGTGGTTCCTGAGGCCTCAGAGTCTATATCTGCAAGATGCCGAAAACAATTCATCTGTTCTGTGGGAGGTCTTTGTCTTCATTGAAGACAGGCAGTCCTTCCAGGACTGCCTGCTTTGCACAACAACTGCAAGACGAGATGTCTTTGGTGCAGTTTCAGTGGCGAACGGCTGACATGCCGGCAGGTAAGGGGGCAAGTCAGCCGGGCTTTTCAGTCTTCTTCGGCTCATCTGTGTCCTTCTTCGTAGGTCGTCTGTATCTGCTTTAGGAGAGTGTAGAGTAGTAGCCAATGGGCTACTGATCCTTGGGGTCACTATTTCCCCTATATGACCACTTCCTGTGGGAAGTGGGGGCATAACCCTGTCCCAGAATTCCTATATATGCCATCACAAAGGTGGCTACTTCTGAAAAATCGTGTCCACCTCCCAGTAGCCCACCTTAGGGGTGGTACTAGCCTGGAGGTGGCACGCCTATCTTACTGGCTAATTTTCCCACCTGTTCAGGGGCCAATAAGGCTCTGGACAGCGAGGGTGGCTTCCTCTACTGTGAGGGGAGCCAAATTTGAATTCCAAAGGCAGCCCCTTCTTTGAAGCTCGCTGGCCCAAAGAGGCTAATCAGCAGGTCATCCATTGTGAGGGGCTGTTGCACCCTTTTCCTGGACAGGCTTTTATTCTGGGTTTCCTGAGAGCAAAAATCTCTAATCCTAGGAAGTCAGAACAGCGTCTCGGGTGGCAGGCTGGCAGAAACCAGTTAACAAGGACACGAGAGGCTGGTAGGCTTTCAGGGGACACCTCTAAAGTGCCCTTTTGCTGCATGTATTGGTAAATCTACCACTTGTATCAGTGTGGGTTTACCAATACGAGATGTTTGATAACAAACATCCCTATTTTCGGTGAAGTCATCATGTAGCTGGGGAACTCGTTTTCGCCAGTGTCCAGCACATGTCTCAAGATGGCTTCCCTTGTCAATTGTACTGGCAGTAATTGGACTGACCAGCACAGGGGCATATCTGCACATGCAGGTATGCCCTCACATGTAATAATCAGCACCCTGCCTTATGGCTGTTAGGCCTGCTGTATGGGTGACTTACAAATGTCACATGAAGTGATAGGGGACATGGCATACAGTGATGTGTGACATGTGTTTTCACTTTTGTCTGCACTAAGACACACAGCCTGCAATTGCAGTCTTGCTTGTTCTTGGTGAGGAGTCCCTTAGGGTGGCACAATTCGTGCTGCAGCCCTTAGGGGCCCTCTTTAGTACCTCGGGCCCTAGGTACCAGGGGTACTACTTACTAGAGACTTATAAAGGGTGCTAAAGGTTTTACCAATTGGGGGGACAATTGTACAATTTTGGATAAAGAACATTAGCACTGGATCCCTGAATAGCTGGATAAGATAAGATACATTTTATTAATACATTACTTAAAATCATTGCAATTCTTACAAAAAGATATTAAAAACAATTTTCATTCTCTGTGTGAAAGAGCTCTGGCATGGCTAAAATTCATAGTGATCTTTTGCAGGCGAGAATAGATTTGATTGCAGACACACATTTTACAAAACAGGCGGCCGTCTGAGCAGAGTCGCCCTTGATGCACTCCTCTAGGACCTCTTGGCATGTCCGCACATTGAAGATACACCAAATTGGACGCACCCATAAAATTCGCAAGTGGTGCAGGATCTTACAAATGCATATAACGTGAGTTAAAGTTTCTTCCTCATTGCCGTAAAAACGGCATTGAGAGGGCATATCTTCCTTATACCTCTGGCCATACTTATACGCCATCAGGGAGATTAGGCCAAAACATAGTCTCGTTAAATGATGTTTCACTGATGGCTTCATGGTGGATGATAAATAGTGTGGTAGGGTTTCATGATCGTACAATTTTGACGCCCAACTGCCACAGGAAAGATTTTCCACAGCTAGTGCATCGTGCTCCGCTGATAAGATCTTTAATTGTTTAGTCAACACTTTTGCAGCCACACCTATGGGTAGCGAGCTGGACCATATATTGTGGGCTTCCAGTGCATCCAAACAGTGTGTTAAAAATGGACTCCAAGTGATTGTAGGATTATTTAACAGAGACCAGATGTAACTCTTTGATGTGAAGTCACAGGCCTTTTTGGTTTTTAGGCAGTAGGGAATAAATCTTGCTTTCGTAATCCAATGTTGAGATGGCAGACTAAACTACATGAGGATTTGGGCATGAGAGGTTGAGTGAACAGTCTGATTGTGGTCTGTCTAGCCATGTGAAAATTTTGTCTTTAAAAGTCAGCGCACCAAAGGCTAATGTCGGCAAACATTTGGCACCTATCTCACAAATTAATGGCGAGAAATCCAGAGAATTCAGGGCTTTCTTGGTTCTTAATAAGGCCCCCTCCAGGCAGTGGGCCACTCCTTGCATTGCTGCAATATGCGGTGCCGATCTTTCTCTACAATCTGTTCAGACTCCCAGGTATTTCTCTGCAACCACTACCTCTATGGATTTTACTTCGATATCCCAGAAACACTTTCTTGCTTGCTGTATTGGTACCGTCATCACCTTTGTTTTGGCGATGTTGAACTCTAAAGTGTTTGTTTTGCAGTACCGGCCAATGAGACAAAGAGACTCTAGAGGCCCACTTAGGTTTGATCGAGGAGAATCGTGTCATCTGCATATTGCATTGATTGAATTTTAGTAGATGTAATTTTGGGCGGAAATGCTTGAGAGAGAACCAGCAACTGGGGCAGGTCTGCTAGGTACAGATTGATGAGTGGTGGGGCCAAAATGCACCCTTGCTTTAAGCCTCTGTTGTTCATGATTTTATTGGTCGTTGACCATCCTGAAGAAACTTCTATTTTTACCCAAGTGTCAATGTACAGAGTGATAAGAGCATTCAATAGGGATTGCGGGATACCCCAGTCCTTTAATTTTTCCTACAATGTGGGGCGGACAACGCTGTCAAAAGCTGTTCAGAAGTTGATATAGCGACTTTCCTTTTACAGCGAGTATGCCCTCGATCATGTGAGCTAGACAGATCAGGTTCTCTACAATGTGGCAGCCCTTTTGAAGGCCAGTTTGAGTATATGGTATCAATTTGCAGTCTTCCACCCAGGTGGTGAATCCTTGAAGTAAAGTACTTGCGTAGGCCTTCCTTTCAATGTAAAGGAGAGCGATCATCCTGTAGTTCTCTGGGCTAGACCGGGGACTATTCTTATGAATAGGGATGAGGAGAGAGCCTCTCCAGGAGTCAAAAATTGGCCCGCCCATTCTGCTTGCCTCAAATAGGGTGGCCAAGAGTACAGCCCACTTGTGTGTTGATGCTTTGTACACCTTTGTCGGTATGCCATTTGGGCCGGGCGCCCCGTCTGGGTGCATTTTTTTAAAATAATAAATGCGACTTGGGTTGGTGTAATCTTAATAGAGGGCACCGGTCCTCTGTGAGAGTTGAAATGGCTAGAGCTATAGTGGCCAATCCGATTGTTGCTAATGGGCTCTTCGAAGAGTGTTTCAATGTGAGCCTCCCATTCGGCAGGAGCAATGTTTGTTACAGTTGATGGTTGGGCAGGTCTGGCACCTTTGTTAACCCTGCTCCAGAATCTCCTTTGGTCCTTGCATTTTATTATTTTGTGATCGGTTGCTCAGAGGTGTTCTTCTTTCGTCCTCTGGTCGGTGAATCTTGGTTTCCTGTACTCCTGTTACGTAATCTGTATCTTCTTGCGAAGAAATGTGTGTTTAGTGTCTTTGTCTGTGCGCCTACGTAATAGGTTGTTTAATTTGCGTTTTATTTTCATTGTGGTTTGCTTGTGCTCAATAGAGTGGTGGGTTTTTGTTGTGGGTCTGTTTGGCCCTTTAGTAGTCTTTATGGCTAGGTTTTCTCTAAGGTCTTCCACTTCCATTTCCCACGATGTTGCAGTCAATTAATCATTGGGCTCTTGTATCAATTTTTCTAGGAAATGATCCACCCTCTCATCAATTATGTCCTGATGGTCCAAGGCGCACCATACTTTTCTTACAGGTTCAAGGTTGCTTTCTTTCCCGATCAGCTGGGTTACTGGTCGGAGGCACTGCGGGAGCGACACTTTGCACGTGAGAACGGCATGGTCGCTTGCCAGTGAGGGAGACGCCACAAATTCCTGCACAAGATGGAAGTGAGCATTCGAAGTCCAAATGTAGTCCAGGGTGGCCATTCTAGAGGAAGATACGTGTGTGTAAGCCGCAGGCGAATCTGATTTGAGTCTTCTGTTTAGAATACGGAGGCCTAGTTGATTTAGGTAAGCTGCCTCCTTTATGCTGCGTCCATCCTTCCGTTGGTACTGATGCCTTATGTCCGGAATGGCCCACATTTGGTCATCCAGTGAAGTTAGGGATGAAGAGTCCAAGCCTGTCTCAATGAGGTTGGCATTGAAATCTCCCATCATTAACTACATGTCATTTGGAAAGTTAGAGAAAAGGTCTCTCATGGCAGGGAGCATTTTGCTCAGGGTTGCCTCTCGCTTGAATCTAGAACGATGTAGGTAGATGCATCAGAGGATCATTGTTGTTACGAGTTGCGATCTGGGTTACGAGTTGCTGGGCCTGAGTTTTAAGGAAAATGTAATCTCCATGCTCTTTACAGAGCGTCAAGTGTGAGGTTGTTGTCCTTTCAGCTTTATCCTTAGTTAGACATAGAATGTGCCAAGAACAGATTTTAAGGTGGTAAGCGGCATCCTTATTAGTATTATTTTCAGCGGAGGTGCTAGGTGCTTTGCCCTAGAGCCTGGGGGAGCCAGGAGTAGTCTTGAGAATTCTGGCATTTGAGAGCACACTGGCGTCGACCTCCTGTCTTGCTTATTTTGATTTGCAGTAAACCCTCTCTCCAGGGCATTGTTTTTGTTACTGCCACAGAGCCACACAAGAGTGAAGTGGATGAGGGCCTGGTTATATTACTGCAGGTAGTGCTTTTTTGTTGGTGTCAGTTGGAGTGTTGAGGGCTCTCTCTTTTAGGAAATCTGTATACTTAACTGTAGCCGCAAAGCTAACCTGGATACCCCGGTCTCCCAGGCGATTTTTGTTATTCTATGAGGCAGAGGCCATATCTTTACTGTAGAAGGTTACTTCCGAGGCCTCGTTTATCTCAACCTGTTCTGGGCCAACAAATGCCACACTTTCAATGTCTGTTGTCTTGATGTTTTCTAATCCCGGAAGGTACGAGCAGAGCTTTAAGATATTTCCTCTGTTGCGAGTGTCCCACTTCCCTTGGGAAACATACTCCAGGTGCAACTTTAGTTTTAAGCCTTCTTGAGGCAAATGGGTTTTCTCCGCAATGTTCGCTGTCGCTTTGTTCTGCTGTTGTGAGAGTTTTACCGCAGAGCGTTCTTCGACTTTAGTGTTCTGCTGTTTTCATTTGGGAACAGTTTAGGCAAGCATCATAAGAAGGTTCTTCCCCCCTTACATTTCCTCAGGGATGCTGTGGCTTGCCATTGGCTATTTTGAGGGGATTTAATGCCTTCTCATTTCGCATTTTTCCTGAACAGACCATAAGTTTTGCTTGTATAGCTATCTCTACTGTGATTTGTCTTGTTTTAGGGCCTTCGTCAGCTTCGAGCAGCTGTAATGGATCTTGGCAGCTTATATCTTTATATTGGGAACCCCTGCCAGGGTTTTGTTTTAGCGTCATGTTGGCAAAAAGGCCTGTTTCTTGATGGTTCACTAGACAAGTCAAGAATCATGTGGAGTTCTCTGACGACCAGAGGTCTGCTGTTTCTTAGATGATTGTTTCTCCATTGCTTTTTCAAGATTCTTCGCTGATTGAAGCTCGGTACATCGATCATTGTCTGTGTTGTTTTGGTGGGCACCTTGCGCTTCGGTGTTTGGTTCTCGGGAGCAAGTTGCTGCGATTTCTCCTCCATAATCATGGTTAGACAAGGGGTCTGTGTGAACTTTTGGTTCCCTCTCTTCACTTCAGAGCCAGCATAGGAGGGCACCGTCCTTTTTCTTGGACTTATTTAGTTTCTTTAGTGTCTTCTTGTTTTTCCTAGATAAATGTTGGCCTTCTCTAGGGAGTGCATTTGCTGTGTTTATTACCTCAACGTGTAAAATTGGATTGCTGATGTCTGTTGCAGAGTTAGGTTGAGTGAGATTATCTGCATCTTTTGTTATTGATGTTTTTTTAGTAAGGCCATATTTTTGTTTATCATCTGCTTTAGAAATGCCGGCCTCTGCCTCTTGTGTGTCAATGGTCCATTGCTCATGAACCTCAAAGGGGTCATGACCATATGACTGGTTTCTTGTCCTGGTGCCAGTTATGTTACAGCCTGGGTGCTCTCTGCTGCAGGGGTGCTCTTTACTCAATATGGATCGAGGTAGATGTTGGCTTTGAGGTGGCAGGGGTGCTCGTCTGCATGCCTCGTTCTTCGGGTCCTCGATTAGGGTGTACATTACGTCCGAGAGCGCTTCTAATTTTTTTTGTATGGGATTGTGTTAGACCTGACATCATTGGCGTGAGTCTCCCTTCCATTTTTGATGGATTGCTGCTTTGGGCGCTGTGCCACTGCTAATCAGTGCCACAGTGGAAGTGCTCCCCATGTTAAATTGATATACTAATTGTTTATTCCATGATTGGGTTATTTGATTTATCTGTCAGCCCCTAGTACAGTGCACCATGTATGCCCAGGGCTTGTAAATCAAATGCTGCTGGTGGGCTTGCAGCCCTGGTTGTGCAACCCACATAAGCAGCTTATAAAGTATGTCTCAGGCCTGTCATTGCAAGGCCTATGTGCAGCTTTGCCCTGCCATGTCGACTTGGCCAAGTGCACCCACTTGCCAGTCCCTAAACCTTCCCTTTGCTTCATATTAGACACCCCTATGGTAGGCTCAAGGGCAGGGTGCATTGTAAGTATAAGGTAGGACATGATCTGATGTGTGGCATGTCCTAATAGTGAATTACAGCCATTTTCGTTTTTCACTATTGAAGGCTACCTGTTCTCATAGGCCAGAATGGGCAGTTAAGATTATTACATTCTTATAATCCTAACTGACTCAGGGAACATGGTAGAAATTTGAATTTAGTATGCCTGAACTCAGAATAATAAAATACATCTATTAGTAAAGTTTATTTTAATATTCTGTGTTTGCAAATACCACTTTTAGAAAGCAGGTATTTGCTTGCCTAACCAATTGAGCCTGCCTCTGCTGGGTTGTGTATTCCTTGTCTGGGTTTGTGTGTGACAGGGCTTGGGAAATTCCAGGAGACATGCTGGGACAGCCCAATGGTGAATAGAGAGATTTACATCCAGATGGGAGGGAGGAGTGCACCTGGAACCTGAATAGGGCTGGGCATTCCCTCTACAATGCTGGCTCCACCCCCTGTGGCTTGTCTGATGTCTCTGCCCTGCACAGTGAAAGGAGAAGAGGAATCCTGTCAACAGAGTGCTCCAGAGCTGGATCTTCCCTCCCCTGTGCTGGCTCCACCTCCTGGGGGCGTCTGATGTCTCTGCCCTTCACAGTGAAAGGAAGAGAAGAGTCATGTCAACAAAGTGCTCAGGAAATGGTTTGAACTAGGCAGAGGCCTCTCTCCCTACAGAGAACAAAGGATTTTGGTGTATAAATATTGGGACCCTGATCCCAAGAAATTAGATCACTTCTGGAACAAGAAACCTTTCTGCCAAGGAGAAGAACCAAGGAAGCTGCAGGAGTTTAGACTGCCCCTCTGCCAGTGTGCTGTTTGCTGGGTTGGCCTGCAGTGGTTGCTTCATTGCCAAGGGAAAGGAGAAGGAACTTTGTAAGGACTTTCATCCACAGAATATTCTCCAAGGGCTTGAACTGTGCTTGCCTCCTGCTGAAGTCTCGGGGCCAAAACACTTCACCTCCAGCTCCCTCCTAAATTTCCTTGCTGGGAATTCTGACTCCAGTCACTTGCGTGCCACTGGAAGCGCGACGCATCGAGAAGAAGCGTGTCGCCACCGCAGCTGAAATCGTAGCAACGCCGGAGAAGCGAGCCTTCGCCGCATCTCCATGGAAGCATGTGTTCATCGAAGCTGCCTGTTGTCGCATCATCGGAGAAGCGTGACGCCATCAAGAGAGTCGCCATCGCATCACCAGAGAAGCGCGTCGCAGGGCCTATCGCGGCTCCAAAGTACAGAGTCGTCGCAAGGCTTCCAGGGCGGCATCGCATCGTCATCGCATCGCCGCAACAAGGGCGACATCTTCTTGCATCGCAACTGGATCATCGCATCGAGGCGCCATCTTGCGCATTGCAACGGGCCCGCAAGCCAAGAATCTACGCATCACCTCCGCCGGTAAGGCTCACGACGAGGCCCCTACTCTGCGCAAGCATTGAGGTAAGACGCAACAGTTCCCCCGGATCACGGAACTGATGCATCTCCCCTTTTGCGAGCCTTTTGTTCACTTTGCGTTACGCATCCAGGTACTTTGTTGAGAACTTTGTCGCATTTAACAGCTACTTGATCTAAGAGACTTTAATCATCTTTTAAGTAACCTTAAGTATAGTATTGTGGATTTTTGTCGTTTGTGGTCTTGTGTTTCAGTCTATATAAAGAATACTTATTGTTATAAAACCTGTGTTGTGTCCATCTGTAGTGTTATCACTGTATATATTCACAAATGCTTAACAAACTGCCACTGAGGTAAGCCGGTCTGCTCGTGCCAAGCTACCTAGGGGGTGAGCAGAGGTTATTAAAGAGTGTAATTCCCTTATCCTAACTTAGAAGTAAGGGTGCCTATTTGGACAAAGGTGAATACCATTGCCAACTAGAGATCCCCAGATCTAACAGATTGCAGTTGCATTCCTTGTACATTTGAGTTTGCGTTGAATTGTTCTGAACTCTGCATATCAGAGAATTAAGTTAATCAAGCTTGGTATCAATTCCAGCTATCAGATGTTGGATGTTTATTTGTGCATCCAGTTTGCATGCATATGAGCCGAGTTAGCCAGTGAGTTTCAAGGCTTTGTTAGTAATTATAAGCAGTCTCAACCTTATGGGCGGAAGGAGTATGGAGTGCCTCATGGTGCGAAAATTCAGTTTTTGGAGGTTAATTGGCCTGGGTTTGAGGATATAAATGTGTTGAGTTTGAGCAGCTACTAGTTGGTGAGGGTCGTTCTCCTTGTAAATGTTTTTTATAGGTCTTGTTGTAGCTTAGATGCTTTATGACTGTCAATGCTATTATTGGCGGTCATCAAAGAGGCATTTGTTATGCAGCGCCTGTACTCGGGCTGGTGTAGTTGCTCGGGGCAGGTGTTACAAGGTTGCTCACAAGGACCAGGTGACGACAGGAAAGCAGGCGAAGGCGGGTCGAACCTGAGCTCTTGGGTGCAAGACTCCAGTGCACCGTTAGATTGCTTTGTTACTATTTGAGGGAGTAACAGGATTGATGAGTTGATAAACTGACTAACTGAACTCGCTGGATTAGTAGACGAGATCTGGATAGCAGGAACCCAGTGCACTTCAGTCAAATTTGCATCAAATTCCAGACAGAAAGTGTGGGGCTACTGCAACAAAATCCCAGCTACACTTACAGGATATAATGATTTTATCTACCATCAAGTTGTTGAGCATTTGTCATAACCACCCAATGAAGACCCTCAAGAAGTTGGTAATCCTGTCACCAACATGCAGTCTGACTGAGCTGGTGTCCAATTCTTTCCTGAACAGTGGGTACATTGAGAACACCAGACCCAGTAATTCTAGCCTTACAGGAGTTATGTTATAGCTTCATGGGACTTATGCTCACCTGAATCCTAGAATTGCTGAAGCTATACAGTCCAGCTGAAATTCTTGGAGAGTCAGCTGTGAAGTGTGCAAATTGTATATACAGGTATTCTACTAATATAATGGGTGCATGGAAGAGTAAAAAGGGTTAATGTCTACTCCCTGATCCCTTTTCAAGCTACCAAGATCCAGGTTGAGATGCACAAATGACGGGATGTTTCTACCTCGGACATCCGAAGAACCTTAGAAGACTGTTAGCTGTAAAGACCACATTCTAGTTCTGTTGAGGAGAGTGATGAGACAAAATATAATGAGGAAAAAGTGTGAGAAAATCCAAAGACAGATGGGACAAGAAGGCACCTTAAGAGAAATCTCAGTCTGACAAGTTATTCAACACCCATTGCAAGGAAGTAATGAACTATAATTTTTCAGCATGATTGTGGATGCACATGTTGTGCATTATTCCGTCATCTAGTGGTCGGGCTGTAATTCTTCTGTTGGCCCCCCCTTTTTTTAAAAGTCTTGCCTAGACAGCACTTGTGCAGTCTCTTCGAGACATGCTGTATTCAGGATAATGGCATGAAGCCATTTCCACCCATCTTTTTGATTGGCTCCTGCTAGTGTCCTTTGTAAATGGTGGCTTTTCATTGGTCAATAGGCTTAGTAGCCCCTCCTAAGTACCGCCTTTTCTCTTGTTGTAACCTCCCATGAGGACTTCCCCTGTTACATATATGGCTACTTTAGAAGTTGTAATTACAGCCTCGGAGCACTATTTTGTAAAATCACTTTCTCGTGTCTGCTGTTGCAGGCCGGACACAATCTCTCCAATGCTTTTTTTGCTTAACCAGCGTGGCACGCCTCAGCTGCTGTAATGGCGGGCGTGCCTTTCTTTTGTTATTTGCTGCTCGCCGAACTCGGCCGCATGCATTTTTTTCTATTTCTTTACTTTTATTACAATGGCGGCACCCCGGGCTTTAACTTTAACCATTATAAGCTAAAGTGTGGCTGCTGCGATTGCTTAAAAAGTAAATAAATAGAAAATGCATCTCCATGCCTTTTTTTTCTATTTCTTTACTTTTGAATCAATCGCGGCACCTGCGCTTTAACTTAAGATGTTTAAAGCTAAAGCACAGATGCTCCCATTCCAACTAAAGTAAATAAGTTGAAATGAAAAGCGTGCGGCTGCCATTTCTTTTCCATTTGCTTACTTTTGCAGCAAAGGAGTCACATATGCTTTAGCTTTAAACATCTTAATCTAAAGCACGGGTGCCGCGATTGCTTCAAAAGTTGATAAATAAAAAAAAATGCGGCTGCATGTTTTTTGTATTTCCTTACTTTTTAAACAATCACAGCCCCCACGCTTTAGCTTTAAACACCTTAAGCTAAAGCATGGGTGCCGCTATTGTAACAAAAGTAAATTAATAGAAAACATTTTTTTTTTATTTATTTCAATTTCTGTACTTTGTTTACAATTGTGGCACCCGTGCTTTAGCTTTAAACATCTTAAGCTAAAGCATGAGTGCTGCGATTGCATAAAAATAAATAGGAAAAGAAATTGCAATGCATGAGCTCTCGCATTAATGGCAGTCTGACCTATTGGCATTGTATTATTATTAGCAACGCCAATAGCTCAAACTTTCAGTAATGCGAGACCTATTGCATTGCAAATGATTGTTTATAATATACCAATTGGTGTATTAGTCCTTCTTTTTCTGATGTCAGATGCCTGCTGCCGAAGCCCATATGGTTGGTTGCCATCTTTAAATTATTTTTCTGTGGTTTGCTCTGGAAGCAGAGTAAAGACGTAGAAGTTTCTTCGACTTTCATGACTTTTTTCACTGAGGATGTTTGGTGAACAGCACAGAGACACAGAAGGAACATCAACGGTTGAACCAACAATATGAATTAGAGGACATCATTTCCACAGACAAATAAACAACCATGGGAGAGACATTGGCCATGGTGGTGTTATGGAAAGAAAGGAAAGGAAAGAGAATAACCCTTTACATTTTGCCTAAAGTGCCACCCTAAGTACCCCAAAAAAGAGCCACTAAGTCTTCAACTTCTGCCTGCAGAAAGACCAAAATACAGAAGGCTGCAATGCATGTAGTGAATTTCAGCTGAGTACTCTTAAAACAATGTAAAAGCAGAGGTCGTTATATAATGCTAAAGCACAGGTAAATAAATTCATAAAGGACCTTAGCTTCTTGAAAGGCTAGGAGAACCTCAAAGACACTGAAGTAGCGCAAGGGGAAGGCTCAAACCTTGAAAAAGTAATTTACACAGATAGCAAAATGCTGTCGAAGAAGTAGAAAAAGCTCCAGGTAACACAAGGGTGCAGAGTCAAGACACTCTAATTCAAAATGATGCATTGAGGATGGAGCCTAACGGTTAGGGTGGTTGACTCCAAATCTGTGGACCGGGTTCGAATCTCTGCAACGACTCCCAACATCCTGTGATTCTGGGCAAACCACTTAATCTTCCAGTGCCTAACAAAAATACATGTGTCCTCATGTAATGCACCTTGTACTCATGTAAAGCGCTCTTATACCTGATTTCAGTTCATGTTCGCGCTATATAAAACTTTTTTTTAAAGTTGCCCTTTCACTTTCACCATTCCCTCAATGGTGATTGAGGGAAAGCAATAACATAAAGAATCCCGCTAGTCGAAGTCGAAATAAACCATTAACAGTTGATCCTCTAAACCAGTCTCAACACTTAAAGGTGACCGAGAGTGTGGTAACAGAAAGAACCCTGAGAGAAAGAAGTATCAGTGCCGTAAAGAAAGCTGTCTACTTAGACCATTAAACTCTCAAAGTGAGGAGGCATAAGCTCAGACTAGAAATCATCATCATCATCTTTATTTCGGTTGGAAAACCATAAAAGATACACACATATTCTTCCTTAGCAGTGGAGCCCATGATACAGTAAAAATAGATATTTAGTACACCAGGTTCAAATGGTCAAGTATCACGTAATAAGAATTGTAAACACCGAGGAAATCGCTAAGATACAGCATTTCTATGTGTGTACTCAATAAAAAATCACGTAAAAAGGATAAAACAGGAATAAGGTGTGAATGCAATAATGATTAACAATATCCTCAATTTAAAAAGATTTTGATAAAAACTTTGAGAAGAAAGTTAAAAACAGGATTCTAAGGATTAAAGCACCCTCGATTCGTAAGATTTTTACTACAGCTGGTCCCTGGCACAAAAAAAAGAGGACAGGGGCCTTTGCCTAATGGCCCAGAACTGGCCAAGACATTTTGCAATGGCACATACAAAGGAGGGTCTTGTATCTGATCTTAAAATCCGTAGTGAGTCTAGATGGCTATGGGTCCCCATCTGTCTGCATAGTGGAACCAACCAATTCCTTCTTGGTCTGTCGTAGGCTGGGCATGCAAAGAAAACATGGCCCACAGTTTTGTTTGGGTCAGGACAGGATGGGCATCCCTTGGGCTGGCTGAAGTTGTTTAGCCAAATGTTAGTAAAGGCATTGATGGGTAAGCAGCCAAACATAAACTGGGTATACAATTTCCTGTCCCCAGGCACTTTGATGATATCAAGATATTTCTCAATGTATTTCGAGGATTTTATATCTAAAAAAACATCAGTTAAGCAACCATGGCGAATCCTCGAATAGGTTGTCTTTTCTTCCCATAGCCAATATTGACGCTTCAGCTGGTCCTTTGAGTACCGTGGTAGAGAGCTAGCAGGCTCGTTAGGGAGGCAAATTGCTGTCCGAACAGTTTTAACATTTAATCCACCCAATTTTTTTGTTCCTGTCTAGGGCGGACACTTCGTTAAAAGCAGCAACATAAGGGGCCAGGTCGGGGGTGGTGACCAACCTATACCAAAAAAGCAAGGGGCACAGACTCGCTTGGTCATGTATAGACCTAATTCCCAGGTCCAGTTTCAAAGGAAGGAGGGGGGTGCTATGGGGCAGGGCTACAAGACTTCTAAAAAACTTGTTTTCAACCTTTGTTAGTTTCCTTATGTCCACCAAACCCCACAGTTCTGCCCCATAGAGTACACTACTTACAACCTTTGAGCTATAGAGTTTAAGAGCTGGGGCTACGGGCTTCGTATATGATAAGCAAATCTCGCGCCGCAATGCCCCTGCTGGCTGAGAGAATTTTAGGGACGCCTTGTTCAACTGATTATTCCAGGTCATGCTATCAGAGACCACTATGCCCAAATATTCAAAGGAGCTGACCCTCTCCAAAGGGACATTATCTAGGACCAGGTTCCGTTTGAAGAGTTTACGAGAGTTCATTATCATCAACTTGGTTTTGAGGGTATTAATAACCAAGCCCCTTGCATTACAGAAAGCCTTAAATTTGTCCAGGAGTTTCTGAAGACCCATAGGAGTTTTAGATACCAAAAGGGTATCATCAGCGAAAAGCAAATTAGCTATTTTCTGATTCGCCAATTTAGGGGCATCAGCTGGAGTTGAATATAAAAGGTCGACAATCTGGTTGACTTAAAGGGAAAACAGGGTAGGGGCCAAGACGCACCCTTGGCGTATCCCGCGCCGGATCTTAATTGGGTCGGTAAGTTGCTCCTAGTTGCCCCACCTCACATGCGCAAAGTTATCTTCATGCAACCTGACCAACGGTTCTAGAATTTTGAGGGGAATTCCCATGTTCATGAGGGTTTTCCAGAGTTGATGTCTGGGGACGGATGTATGACGTTACAACGCATGCTATTACAACGCATGCTTTTACAACGCATTTTTTACAACGCAGAGGATATTACAACGCAATCTTTTACAACGAGTACTATTACAACGCAATATAGAGTTACTAATGAAAAAGTACCATTACAACGAAATCCTTTAACACGCATACCTTTACAACGCATTTAAATAATATTTTTTTTTTTGTAATATAAAATCTGGCACGGGATGCAGGGAAATTAGGGGTTTTTGGGTGGGGAAGTGTATTAAAATGTGGTGATAAACTGCACGGAAAAGCCCCAAATTTCTTAAAAATGCATACCTTTACAACGCATTATTTAATAAATTAAGTAAATAAATAATTACATTTTTTTTTTTAAGTAAAATACATTCTGCCACGGGATGCAGGGAAATTAGGGGGTTTTGGGTGGGGAAGTGTATTAAAATGTGGTGATAAACTGCACGGAAAAGCCCCGAAATCACAGAGATTTTAAAATTAATATTCGAGTAACAAAATGAATACTCGAGTAACAAAATTAGTACTTGTATTTATGAAAATTCACATATTTCACCGAGAGAACGATTTACTCTTCAAAACAACGTGGAAACGATTATTAAATAAATGAAAAACAAAAAATTTTCATAAACAGAAACATTTTACATACAGAGAACCGCCATTTTAAGCACTGTATTTTAAAATGAAGTCCATCTACCATTTCCATGAATTTAAAGATCAACAATACTTTCAAAATGGATGCCAAAACGGAACGAAACTGTCAAAACATCACTTCAAAACACAACATTTTAAATTATACGTTTTCACATTGTATGAATGAAAATAAAATTAGAAAACTAATGGCGTAAATTCAAGAAATATTGATGCTACTGACTAAAAGTTATAAATACGAGCAAGACACCATTTTTAAGTCAGTTGATTATCAACTCCCAGAGTGACCAGACATCAAAATTTGACTCTCTGACCTCTTCAACGTGATATCAGCCGAAGCCAACTTTGAAGCTTTTTTTTCATGACATTCAAGTAAGTTAAGAAAACGAAGTAAAGAAATTTTTGATTATAGTATTTCAGCAGTATTAAGTTAGAAATATTTCTTTTTTAAATACAATAAATAATACAACATTAACCTTTAACTAAGGAAATACCTGAATATATTAACAAATAACTTTAAATAATCCAAAAAAATATAAACGTTACTAATATTAAAACGTTGTAATTTTTTTAAAAGAAAATATTTTATTCAGAAAAGTTCTATAATTTTTTTAAACAACAAACATTTTTTATTTCTTTTAGAAACAGTTCTCCAACGAAGTGAGAGGTAAAAAACAAGTTTTATAAAATAAAGCTTTTTTTTCTAAAGAGGAACACTACTCATCACGATTTAAAATAAGGTACTTTTTTTCCTATTTACCAAAACACATTAATAAATAGTTTACACGCCTTCCGATGTAATAATCCATACCTTTAAATTATTCTTTTCGCACAAGAAAACCAACTTGATTTTAGAAAAAATCCATTCATTTTCGAAGTACAATCGTCTAGATTTTAAGAAGGTAAATATTTTTTATATTTAATAAAAGTATAAATAATAAAGAAATTATCACCGAAAAAACGGAATTAAATATTGATCTTACTACTTGAAAATGCAACAGTACAGAAAGTGTGACATGATGTAGAATTTTCTAATTCAAATCCAACATCTACAAAGTGTAGCTGTTGAAAAAATGTGGTACGGTTTAGAATAAACAATAACTAAAGCAATTACAAAACAATGCAATTCTACAGAAAGTAAGATTTTAATTTGGAAAATTAATTAGAATTCTTACACAATAAAAATGCAGCACTAAGTAAGTATGTGATGTTTTGAAGATAATAATTATTTATCATTTAAAACTTGTCAGTTATCACTAGATCAGAAACAATAGAAATCAGATTTTCATGAAATGTTTTGAATACATTTTAGATACTCAAATTTATCTTCTGAAGCCCTCCAATCAAGAACAAAAACTGGGAATACCAGTCGACAAAGAAAGCCAAACAAAAACATATAAAAAAACTAGGATTATCAGTAAGGTAAGGGCTGGATAGTGTAGAAGTGCCACTTACTATTCTAACACCAGGAAAGTGCATCAGTAGGGTAAGTGCTGGATAGTGTAAGGGTGCCACTTAGTATTCTAACTCCAGGAAAGTGAATCAGTATGGTAAGTGCTGGATAAGGTAGGGGTGCCACTTACTATTCTAACTCCAGAAAAGTGCATTAGTAGGGTAAGTGCTGAATAGTGTAGGGGTGCCACTTACTATTCAAACTCCAAGAAAGTTCATCAGTAGTTTAATTGCTGACTAGTGTAGGGATGCCACTGAGTATTCTAATTCTAGGAAGATGATGCAGTTGGAAAAATTTAAAACAGTTATAATACAGTGTTTAAAATTAAATAAAAAAACAATATTTTTGTAATTCTGCACACCTTCAAAAACTTCAAAAAGGAAAATAACATGAAACATTTAGAATACATTTAAAACATTCTGCTATTGTTTTTCTAGAGCCAAGCCTGAAAAGCAAAACTCAAAAGAGCTATCAACAAAGAAACCCAAACAAAAAGAAGTCAGAAAACCAGGAAGAAGACAAAGAAGCAAACTCCAAAAACCAAAGGTAATTTATTAAAAGAAACACATCTAATCCGCAAAATAAATAGCAAACGTTTATTTGAAAAGTTTGTAAAAAGCAAAGAAAGAGCCTCAGAAGAGTAATTGATGAAAATTTTAAAGGTATCACTTACTATTCTAAATCCAAGAAAGTGCATCAGTAGGGTAATTGCTGGATAGTGTAGGGGTGCCACTTACTATTCTAAAACCAGGAAACTTTATTAGTAGGGTAAGTGCTGGATAGTGTAGGGGCGCCACTTACTATTCTAACTCCATGAAAGTGCATCAGTATGGTAAGTACTGGATAGTGTAGGTGTACCAATTACTATTCTAACTCCAGGAAAGTGCATCAGTAGGGTAAGTGCTGGATAGTGTAGGGGTGCCACTTACTATTCTAACTCCATGAAAGTGCATCAGTAGGGTAAGTGCTGGATAGTGTAGGGGTACCACTTAGTATTCTAACTGCATGAAAGTGCATCAGTAGGGTAAGTGCTGGATAGTGTAAGGGTGCCACTTAGTATTCTAACTCCAGGAAAGTGCATCAGTATGGTAAGTGCTGGATAGGGTAGGGGTACCACTTACTATTCTAACTCCAGGAAAGTGCATCAGTAATATAAGTGCTGGATAGTGTAGAGGAACCAATTACTATTCTAACTTCAGGAAAGTGCATCAGTAGGGTAAGTGCTGGATAGTGTAGGGGTGCCACTCACTATTCTAACTCCATGAAAGTGCATCAGTAGGGTAAGTGCTGGATAGTGTAAGGGTGCCACTTACTATTCTAACTCCAGGAAAGTGCATCAGTATGGTAAGTGCTGGATAGTGTAGGGGTTACCAATTACTATTCTAACTTCAGGAAAGTGCATTAGTAGGATAAGTGCTGCATAGTGTAGGGGTGCCACTTACTATTCTAACTCCAGGAAAGTGCATCAGTAGTATAATTGCTGGATAGTGTAGGGGTACCACTTACTATTCTAACTCCAGGAAAGTGCATCAGTAGGGTAAGTGCTGGATAGTGTAGGGGTGCCACTTACTATTCTAACTCCATGAAAGTGCATCAGTAGGGTAAGTGCTGGATAGTGTAGGGGTACCACTTAGTATTCTAACTGCATGAAAGTGCATCAGTAGGGTAAGTGCTGGATAGTGTAAGGGTGCCACTTAGTATTCTAACTCCAGGAAAGTGCATCAGTATGGTAAGTGCTGGATAGGGTAGGGGTACCACTTACTATTCTAACTCCAGGAAAGTGCATCAGTAATATAAGTGCTGGATAGTGTAGAGGAACCAATTACTATTCTAACTTCAGGAAAGTGCATCAGTAGGGTAAGTGCTGGATAGTGTAGGGGTGCCACTCACTATTCTAACTCCATGAAAGTGCATCAGTAGGGTAAGTGCTGGATAGTGTAAGGGTGCCACTTACTATTCTAACTCCATGAAAGTGCATCAGTAGGGTAAGTGCTGGATAGTGTAAGGATGCAACTTAATATTCTAACTCCAGGAAAGTGCATCAGTATGGTAAGTGCTGGATAGTGTAGGGGTACCACTTACTATTCTAACTCCATGAAAGTGCATCAGTAGGGTAAGTGCTGGATAGTGTAAGGGTGCCACTTAGTATTCTAACTCCAGGAAAGTGCATCAGTATGGTAAGTGCTGGATAGTGTAGGGGTTACCAATTACTATTCTAACTTCAGGAAAGTGCATTAGTAGGATAAGTGCTGGATAGTGTAGGGGTGCCACTTACTATTCTAACTCCAGGAAAGTGCATCAGTAGTATAATTGCTGGATAGTGTAGGGGTACCACTTACTATTCTAACTCCATGAAAGTGCATCAGTATGTTAATTGCTGGCTAGTGTAGGGATGCCACTGAGTATTCTAATTCTAGGAAGATGAGGCAGTTGGAAAAAATTGAAGCAGTGAAAATACAGTGTTTAAAATTAAATTAAAAAACAAGAATTTTGTAATTTTGCACACCTTCAAAAACTTCAAAAATGAAAATCACATGAAACTTTTAGAATACATTTAAAACATTCTCCAATTGTTTTTCTAGAGCCAATTCTAAAAGCAAAACTCGAAAGAACAATCAACAAAGAAGCCCAAACATAAAGAAGTCAGAAGACCAAGAAGAATACAAAGAAGCAAACTCCAAAAACCAAAGGTAATTTATAAAAGAAAACACATCTAATCCGCAAACTAAATAGCAAAAGTTGATTTGAAAAGTTTGTAAAAAGCAAAGAAAGAGCCTCAGTAGAGTAAGTGATGAAAATTTTAGAGGTATCACTTACTATTCTAACTCCAGGAAAGTGAATCAGTAGGATAAGTGCTGGATAGTGTAGAGGTACCAATTACTATTCTAACTCCAAGAAAGTGCATCAGTAGGGTAAGTGCTGGATAGTGTAGGGGTGACACTTACTATTCTAACTCCAGAAAAGTGCATCAGTAGGGTAAGTGCTGTATAGTGTAAGGGTGCCACTTACTATTCTAACTCCAGGAAAGTGCATCTGTAGTGTAAGTGCTAGATAGTGTAGAGGTGCCACTTACTATTCTAACTTTAAGAAAGTGCATCAGTAGGGTAAGTGCTGGATAGTGTAGGGGTACCACTTAGTGTAGGGGTGCCACTTACTATTCTAACTCCAGGAAAATGCATCAGTAGTATAAGTGCTGGGTAGTGTAGGGGTGCCACTTACTATTCTAACTCCAGGAAAGTGCATCAGTAGTGTACGTGCAGGATAGTGTAGGGGTGCCACTCACTATTCTAACTCCAGGAAAGTGCATCAGTAGTGTAAGTGCTGGATAGTGTAGGGGTGCCACTTACTATTCTAACTCCAGGAAAGTGCATTAGTAGTGGAAGTGCTAGATAGTGTAGGGGTGCCACTTACTATTCTAACTCCATGAAAGTGCATCAGTAAGGTAAGTGCTGGATAGTGTAGAGGTGCCACTTACTATTCTAACTCCATGAAATTGCATCACTAGTGTAATTGCTGGATAGTGTAGGGGTGCCACTTACTATTCTAACTACATGAAAGTGCATCAGTAGGGTAAGTGCTGGATAGTGTAGGGGTGCCACTTCCTATTCTAACTCCATAAACATGTATAAATAAGAAAAGAATTATACATTTCTAAAAGATAAAACAAAGACATAGAAAAACATAGTAATTTGTTTTCCATTTTCATTTTTTCAACAGATAATGTCAAGCCAGGCCACAGCATCTTACATTAAATCCAGGAAAGGAAACAGACTTCTCCAACATTGTGGATATATATATATTGTAATGAAAGGATAAGTGAACCCAGGAAACATTGGAGGTGTGTGCAATATTATTCTTCCCGTTGCAGCGGCAGAGCGGTTACTGTTGGTGACAACATAATAAAAACAACTGAACATAACCACTCTGCCTCTGCAATGGAGATAGAAATACGTGAAACGATAAATGAAATGAAAGATATTGCATCCACCTCCAATGAAACTCCTGGTAGAATTTTAAGAGAGGTTGCACAGCATGTCCCTGGTCATATTGCTTGTAATATGCCTAATATACCCAATTTGCGTAGAATTATTCAACGTAAAAAGCAGGCAAGTAACACTCGCACAGTTACCCCTCAAACTTTTGCAGACATAAATATTCCTCATGAACTTACTCTATCTTTCTCTAATGAACCTTTCTTACTCTATGACAACCAAAACCCTCTTAAACGTATTCTAATATTTAGCACTCCCCGCAACCTTTTTAAGTTAGAGAATACTGAAATTTGGATGATGGATGGATGATGATGGATGGGACGTTTAAATGTACGGCCCATCCTTTCACCCAAATTTACAGCATTCATGCACAGATTAACAAAAATGTAGTTCCCTTAGTGTATAGTTTGCTACCAGATAAGCAATCTGCAACCAGTGATTAAAGAGAAAACATCCGGGAAAAGTCCTAGGAAAATCATTATAGATTTCGAATTGACTATGATCAATGTGATCAACAAAATGTACGTGGATACCCAAATTCAGGGATGTTTTTTTCATTTTTTCCAGGCATATTGGCGAAAATTACAAAAAACATCCCTGGTTTCAGATTACTGCTCAGATAGTAAACTACAATTTGAATTAAAGAAATTAACAGCACTTTGTTTTGTACCTCCCGAAAGTGTAGACGAGTACTACACTGCAATTTCTGAATCAGAATAATATGTCGAAAATGAAGAAAAATTGGCACCCTTGTTAAATTACTTTGAGGACACATGGATTGGGCATCTAAGCAGATCAGGTCGCAGGAGGAAGCCACGTGGAGTGGTGGAACTGCTACTCAACCTGCTTGGAAGGAGGTGCTAAAACAAACAATGCCATAGAGGGATGGCACAACTCCTTCAGTCATACAATTGGGAAACATCATCCAAATTTCTACTCTTTTTTGAAAACTTTGAAGAAGGAGCAAAGTTTTCAAGAAATGAGACTTGCACAAGCATTAACAGGTAGCCTAAATCCAAGACCTTCTAAACAAGCTAAGGAGATGTCCGAGAGACTATTGGCAGTACTTCAACAATTTTCGTTGAATGTGGCATTAGACTACCTTGAAAATGTTGCTAACATATTACATTTCTAATCAATTCTCACAAACTTACTTTCCTGCTTTTACCTTAAATTATTTTTTTCACATTTAATTCAATTGGCATTTTTTTAAACATTTTTTAAATTAATTTTCGTCGGGTTCTCTTACCTTATGAAGTCTTCTTTTTTTCTGTTCCACTATTTTCCAATGTAGACAAATGCATTAGTAATTTTTTCCAAAAAAAACCCCCTTACAATCCAAAGATAAGTCACTCTTCTGCTTCTTTTATTTTAAAGTAACTTTTATTTATCCATTGCATTTAAAATGGAATATATTTATTTTTGAAAACATTTTGAACGTTCCTTTAGAAATATCCTTTCCTTCCTCACCACTTATTTTTTCCAAAGTGATGCTTGCTTAAATTTAATTTAAAAAAAAACAGTTTTTTTGATAAACGTTTTTTTAAAGGATTTAGCATATTTTTAAAAATTGTGTAAAAAAGAACAATGTTGTAATCTCCTAAATTTATACCTCAAAAAATCTGCAAAACTTATCAGAAAATTTTTCAATTACTGTTTATCAAAAAGATACTTTTTCTATTTTATATTTTTAAATCAATAATTTAATGCATTTCCTGAGTAATGCATTCTTCTTTACAAATTAAAAAAAATTTAAGTGCCATAAAAAACATCCATATTCATAAGTTAATTCTTTCAATTTTTTTTTTCTGTACTTTTTCAAACAGAAAAATTACGTTCTTGAAAAAAAATCCGTCTTCGTTGCCCGAATCCTTTTGCATTTTTCTTTTTTTCAAAAATCCCTTGCAGCAAAATGTGACGTTCCAAACCTGTAAATTAATTTTTTCGCTTATTGAACATCACATCCTAACTGGATTTTTTCTCGCTAACTAAATCATATTGTATCTAATTCCAGTTTTTCAAAAAAACAACACGCAAAATAATTCCATTAAATTTATGGCCTATTAAATATTAAAACAATGCAACCAATCAAACCTCAAAAACGGAAAGTACAACAATTCTATAAAAATGCTTCTCCTTTCTTTTTTTCCTCTTGCAATTCAAAAAACCAGTTTAATTTTTTACCAACGAAGCCAAAAGCAATCGTTTTCCAAAAATAACAAAACTATCCTATTTCTCTTCTACTACACTTCAATCGCAATACATTTCTATCTCTACACAAAAGATAAAACGTTCAAAATCTTTTCTAATAATTAAACACTTAGTAAATTTTCCATCTTTACCCATTACTTTAATCATAACATGACCCGACGTAGGCATATACAAGTAAAAAGTTCGGCGGCATGCTGAAAACAAACACTAAACAACTTTATTTTACATCCGCAACCTCTCCTTATCCTTTCATTACAATATATATACATTTTTTTCTTTTTTTTTTACTTTAAATAAAGGTATTTAAGTTTCCTACCTGAGCGCAGATCAGCTTCCAGCTGCTTCCAGCAATCGATGCAATCCAAGATGGCCGCTAACGTCGACGTTAACGTAACGACGTGATCAAAATCTACCAAGATAAAAAAAGGACTATTTGCTAAACATTTTTTTTTCTAAAGGTATTATTTTTTATAAATATTATTTATAAACATAAAATGTTACAAAAATATTGAGAATGTTAATAAAAATGTATATTTATTTTTGACATTTTTAAAAAAAAATAAAGCAAAATAAAACAATAACGTCATGGTCTTTCTATTTTTCTATTTTATTATCGTTACTTTAAAAATAATGTGTTGACTACGATAAATTATATTTATTATCACTTACCAGTATGCTAGTCTTGTTTCCATCTTCTCCCTCCTTCTTCTGTTGTTTTTCGACCTTGCTATTCAGTTCCGCGGGTTACTATAGAGTAGTCATTGAAATAAACGAAGGACTAAACCGTCCATTGGAATCAATGTAAAACCGTTGTAAATTTTCTATAAATGTTTCTTATAATATTTATATCATTTTTTTAAATTCCAAAATATTATAAATAAATAATATATATTTTTACTTAATTTTTATTAACCTTATTTTCTTTCAAAAAATAATAATTATTGTTATTAAATTAACATTCAAATAAATCTCTTTTCAAATAAAATATCTTTTTTTTCTTTAAAATTTACCAGAGTATTATTGCTTAAAATATTTTTGAAAAATAATTAAAAATACCGGAGTATTTTTTTTTAAATAAAATTAATTTCTAATATTAAACATTACATTTTAATATTTTCAAAATGTAAAATTAAATAATAATTATTAATTAAATATAGTTAAAACATTTATATTTTCTTAAAAGATACCTGAGTATTAATTCTTCTAATTAAATTCAATTTTCCAACATTTATTAAAAAAATGTAAATTATTATTTTAATATTTTAAAAAAGATACCTGAGTATTAATTCTTCTAATTAAATTCATTTTTCCAACACGTATTAATATTTATTAATTTATTATTTTAATATTTTCAAAAAAGATACCTGAGTATTAATTCTTCTAATTAAATTCATTTTCCAACATTTATTAATATTTATTAAATTATTTTAATATTTTCAAAAATATACCCGAGTATTAATTCTTCTAATTAAATTCATTTTTCAAACATTTATTAATATTTATTAATTTATTGTTTTAATATTTTCAAAAAAGATACCTGAGTATTAATTCTTCTAATTAAATTCATTTTTCCAACATTTTTCCAACATTTATTAATATTTATTAAAATTTTTATTTCAAAAAGTCCTCTATATTTTTACATAGAAATCAAATCAATAAAAAAAATACATTTTTTAAATATATTTACGATGTAAAAGCATGCGTTGTAACAGCACTTGCGTTGTAAAAGCATGCGTTGTAAAAGTATGCGTTGTAATAGAACTTGCGTTGTAATAGTTGCGTTGTAATAGCACTGCGTTGTAATAGTTGCGTTGTAATGGCTGTTCCCCCTGGGGACAAGGTCGAAGGCAGTTTTGAGGTCTATAAAGGCAAGATATAAACAGCCTTTGCCCAACACAACCACCTTCCAATATAGCAAGAGAAGGCGAAAAGCCTGGTAAATAGTGCTGGTCTTCTGTCGAAAGCCAGCCTGTAAGGGAGAGAGGAAGTTCTTCTCATCCATCCAGGTTTGGATTTTAGTTAAAAGCTAGTGACAGAGGACCTTTTGAGCGCAATCTATCAAGCTAATTGGGCGGTAGTTGGTGGGCTTAGACCTCTCCCCTTTTTTGAAGATTGGAATCACTTCCGCCCCCTTCCACGAGTTCGGAATCTTTCCTCCTCCGACAATGTCATTGGCCAAGTTCATAAAGTATGTTGCTCAGTTCGCCCTGTCAGCGCGGAAGAGATAGCCTGGGATGCCGTCTGGGCCTGGGGCTTTAGCAGGTATAATAGCATCTAAGGAGCTCATAATCTCTTTCCTAGTAAATACATTTATGCTTTGTTGGACGTCCAAGCTGGGGGGCATCTGAAAACTATTGGTAGTATTATCTAAAGAATATAGCTCATTAAAATGATTGTACCATTCTAATGATGTAATGTTGTGAGCCATGGTAGGGTTATGATAAAAATGTGTCTTGGCCACTAACAGCCAAGACATGCCCTGTACCTGTTTATAGGTCCTTCTGCATTCACGGATGCTTACTTGGTCCCTATTTTTAGGCTGAGCCTGTGCAGCGCATGCAGCACATGAGCTGTCTCAGCTAGACCTGTAGTAACCTGAATGTTGGCTGAAACTTCCTCTAATTTGTTCTTCTGCTTGTGATTGGTTTACTTGGGCCACTGCTGTTGTTTCTGTGCTTGCTGGTGATAGTAGAGTTACTTCCTTGTAGTCCCGAAGCTGCGGCGCCTAAGTACAGTTTCCATCCGCTCTGCTTGCACTTCCTTTAATTGAAGTGCAATGTGCCATCTGTAGCCTGTGTCTGTAACTGGAGACTCTCCTGTTGCTGCCACTCTTGCTGCAGTCATAAATCTCCGTGTTGTCCGTGCCTTCTCATTGGCGACTCCTCTTCGCCTATCTCATGCGCGTTTATAGTTATTTTTTTACTATCGCGACCGCGAAAGCGATCGCTTTCAGTTCTGCTTGTATTTTTGGGCATCCATTTCATGGCGAAACAACTTGGTGTGCGCTGAGCCGCGATCTCATAACTCAAGCTTGTTTTTTTTTGTCAACTGCCTGGCTGTCAGATTTGCTTTCGGCCCCCTCCCTTTTCTTTTTGCCATTACGTATTCCCTGTGCCTGCCTCTGTGTTACTCGAGCGTCAAAGGCCCCGGGATTGGAGCCGTCACTGCCCGGAGGAGAAGCAAACCGGGACCCCGCGCCTCGCTTGTGCCAAGTTTGGGGGTGCCGAGGACCTAGAACTGGGAAGGCAAAGGGATCCAGACCGAACCTCGGGACACTGTAAGTGCCCCCTCCCCTCCTCTCCTGTGGCGGTAGGTCAAGGTGTTCCTCAAGGCTCTATACTTGCACCCACATTGTTCAATCTCTATTTAGAACCACTGGGAAATCTCCTAAGTACATCCGGGATCCACTATCATCTCTATGCAGACGACACTCAAATCTACCTCGAGGTTGCCTCCACTCACGATCTCTCCATCCTAAGCTCTACTCTTGACTCCATTCAAAACTGGATGTCAACTCATCAGCTGATTCTGAATCCCTCCAAAACTGAATTTCTACTCCTCTCCTCTTCACTTCACTCTCTCCTCCCCCGGTTCAATCATGGATGGATCAGATGAATCTACTTCACAATAAACTCATCATTGTCGACAGTGCAAAATCCCTTGGTGTCATACTCGACAAAAAACTCAATCTAATCTCCCACATCAATTCCATTGCAAAGCCTGCTCGATACCAACTGCACCTTCTTTTGGGAATTCGTCGCTTTTTCCCGGAGCAGGACTTTAAAACCCTGGTGCAATCGCTGGTCCTCTCCAGACTGGACTACTGCAATTCTCTTCTTACAGGCCTCCCTAAATCCCACTTGTCCCCCCTTAGATCTGTTCTCCATTCAGCAGCTCGTTTCATTTATGGGGCCAAAAGAAGCGACCACATCACACCGATGTTATCCACCCTCCGCTGGCTTCCCATCAAGGCTAGAGCTATCTACAAGACTGCCTGTATCACTCACAAAGCCTTGTACTCCTCCTCTCCTTGCTACCTGGCAAATAAACTGAAACTCTCTGGAGGCTCTATACCATCACGTAATGCGGAAAATCTACTGCTTGAACCTCCCACTTTCAAGAAGGAAAGATCGATGGCCCAATCTTTTCAGGCAAACCACCACCTCCTCCCAGGTCTTCAAAACGGACCTCAAAGTACTCCTACTCCAAAGACACCTCCAAAAGTAATTTCACGCCCTCTCTATTATCTGAATAAATAAATAAATAGTGTGCGCGGGGGGAGGGGCTCTGGTGCATGCATGCTGTCTTTCTTTTTGTCGGTGGGCCGAGGGCTGCACGGAGCTGTACGTGGGGCTGGGGCGGCTGCAGTGACACAGAGCAGTCAGTGGATGTGCTCAGAGGTCACTGGGACCTGCAGGTCGCAAGTACTCAGAACAGCCCCGTAGTGCACTGAGTGAATTCCATGGACACAATCAAATAACATTAAAAGTTTTTATCTCACCACAATAAATCTCCTTTTAGAGCTTTCATCAACCCACTTTCACACCCATTCCATCCAACCTTTTTTGACATGCTTTCACAAACATCCATTACTCACCCTCCTCACACCCTCACCCTCACACACCCCCTCACACCCCCATCCTCACACCCCCATCCTCACACCCTCACCCTCACGCCCCCTCACTCACCCTCACACCCTCACACCATCACACACCCTCACCCTCACCCCCTCACACTGCATACTTACCCTCACACCCTCACCCCCCTCACCCTCTCATTCCTCTCACCCTCACTCACCTCACACCCTCACCCTCACACACCCTCACCATCACACCCCCTCACCATCACACCCCCCACCCTCCCACACCCTCACCCTTACACCCCCTCACACCAGCACACACCCTCACCCCGCTCACACACCCTCACTCACCCTCACCCCGCTCACCCTCTAAACCCTCTCACCCTCACCATCACACCCTCACCCTCACACACCCTCACCCTCACTCCCCCTCACCATCACACCCCCACCCTCACACCCTCTCACCCTCACACCCCCTCACACCCCTCACCCTCAAACAGCCTCACTCACACCCTCACCCACCCCCTCACCTTCACACCCTCACCCTCACACCCCCTCTCACCCTCAAAACCCCCTCACCCTAGCACCCCCTCACCCTCACACCCCCTCACCCCTGTCACCCTCACACCCCCGTCACCCTCACACCCCCTCACCCCATCACCCTCACACCCACTCACCCTCACCCCTTACCCTCACACCCCTCACCCTCAAACCCCCACACCCTCACAACCCCACACCCCCTCACCCTCACACCCCCTCACCCTCATACCCCCTTACCCTCACACCCCCTCATCCTCACACCCCCTCACCCTCACACCCCTCACCATCACACCCTCACACCACATGACCCTCACACCCTCACTCACCCCCACACCCTCACCCCCTCTCACCACCGTCACCCCCCTCACTCTCACACCCTCATCCTCACACCCCCTCACAACCCCACACCCTCACCCTCACACCCCCACACCCCCACACCCCCACCCCCTCACACCCCCACACCCTCACACCCCCTCACCCTCAAACCCCCTCGCCCTCACACACCCTCACTCACCCTCACACCCCCTCACAATCACACCACAACACCCACCCTCACACCCCCTCACCCCCACACACCCTCTCTCACCCTCACACACCCCCTCACACTCACACACCCTCACCCTAGCACGCCCTCACCCTCACACCCCCTCACCCCTGTCACCCTCACACCCCCTCACCCTCACCCCTCACCCTCACACTCCCTCACCCTCATACCCCCAAAACCCTCAAACCCCTACACCCTCACAACCTCACACCCTCACAACCCCACACCCCCTCACCCTCACACCCCCTCACCCTCACACCCCCTCACCCTCACACCCCCTCACGCTCACACCCTCACCCTCACACCCCCTCATCCTCACACCCCCTCACACCCTCACACGCCCCCTCACACACCCTCACCCTCTCACACCCCTCACCCTCACACCCTCACCCTCACACCCTCACCCCCTCTCACCTTGTCACCCTCACACCCCCTCACCCTCACACCCTCATCCTCACACACCCTCACCCTCACACCCTCATCCTCACACCCCCTCACAACCCCACACCCTCACACTCACAATCCCACACCCTCACACCCCTACATCCCCACCCCCTCACACTCCCTCACCCTCACACCAACTCACCCACCCTCACACCCCCTCACCCTCACTCACTCACACCCCCCCTCACACACCCTCTCACACACCCACACTCCCTCACCCTCACACACCGTCACCCTCACTCTCACACCCCCTCGCCACCCCACACCCTCACACACCTTCACCCCCACCCCCTCACACCCCTTCACCTCACACTCCCCTCACCCTCACACCCCCTCACCCACCCTCACCCTCACACCCACTCACCCTCACTTCCCCTCACCCACCCTCACCCTCACACACCCTCACCCTCACATACCCCCACAGTCACACTCCCTCACCCTTACACCCCTCACCCTCACACCCCCTCATCCTCACCCTCACACCCCCTCACCCTCACACACGCTCACCCTCACACACCCACCCCCTCACACACTCACCCCCTCACACACCCTCACTCCCCCTCACCCCTCTCATCCCCCTCACCCTCACACACCCTCACACACCCTCACACACCCTCACACACCCCTCACACTCACACACCCTCACCCTCTTACCCTCACACACTCTCTCACCCTCACTCACCCTCACACACCCTCACTCACCCTCACACACCCTCACAATCCTCTCACCCTCCTCTCACCCTCACACACCCTCTTCCCCACACCCTCAACCCTCCTCACCCTCACACACCCTCACTCACCTTCACTCACTCTCACACACCCTCACACACCCTCACACACCCTCACCAGCATAGCATAACAAAACATAGCATAGCATAACAAAACACAGCATATCATAGCATAACAAAAAAAAGCATAGGATAGCAAAATATAGCATAGCATAAGAAAACAAAGCATAGGATAGCAAAACAAAACAGCATAGCATAACAAAAAAACAGCATAGCAAAACACATCAAAGCATAGCATAGCATAACAAAACACACCAAAACATAGCACAACAAAGCATAGCATAACATAACAAAGCATAGCAAAACAAAACATAGCATAGTATAACAAAACATAGCATAGCATAACAAAACAAAGCATAGCAGAACAAAACATAGTATAACATAAAACATAGCATAACATAAAACAAAGCATAGCATAACAAAACATAGCATAACAAAACATAGCAAAACACAACAAAGCATAGCATAACAAAGAACACCAAAACATAGCATACATAACCAAACATAGCATAGCAAAATATAGTGTAGCATAACAAAACAGAGCTTAGCACAGCATAACAAAACATAGCATAACAAAGCACAGCATAACATAACAAGACACAGCTAACAAAACATAGCATAGCAAAACAAAGCATAGCATAATAAAACACAACAAAACATAGCATAGCATAACTAAACATAGCATAGCTTAACAAAGCATAGCATAGCAAAACAAAACACAACAAAGCATAGCATAACAAAACAGAGCTTAGCACAGCATAACAAAACATAGCATAACAAAGCACAGCATAACATAACAAGACACAGCTAACAAAACATAGCATAGCAAAACAAAGCATAGCATAATAAAACACAACAAAACATAGCATAGCATAACTAAACATAGCATAGCTTAACAAAGCATAGCATAGCAAAACAAAACACAACAGAACATTGCATAGCATAACAAAACAAAGCATAGGATAGCAAAACTAAACATAGCATAGCATAACAAAACAAAGCTTAGGATAGCAAAACAAAACATAGCATAGCATAACAAAACATAGCATAACATATCAAAACATACCATAACAAAACACAACACATAGCATAACAAAACATAGCAAAACACAACAAAACATAGCAAAACACAACAAAACATAGCATAGCTTAACAAAACAAAACAAAACATAGCATAGAATAATAAAACAAAACATAGCATAGCATACCAAAACATAGCATATCATAACAAAGCATAACATAGCATAGCATAACAAAGCACAGCATAGCATAACAAATCAAAGCATACGATAACAAAACATAGCACATCATAACAAAACAAAACATAGGATAGCAAAACAAAACATAGCATACAGCATCACTCTGCACCATCAAAGCATCACTTAGGGGCACCACAAAATCACTATGTGCTACCACAGCATCACTGAACGCCTCAGCATCACTCGTTCGCCACCACAACATCACTCAGCACCACCACAGCATCAATCTGTGCAACCATTTAACAACAACTGGTTCAAATATGTTCTCTCAATGTTTCAAGCTTTATTACAAATGTAACAAAAAGAGGTTAATATTTCACTACTG
Source organism: Lissotriton helveticus (assembly GCF_964261635.1). Classification (NCBI taxonomy): domain Eukaryota; kingdom Metazoa; phylum Chordata; class Amphibia; order Caudata; family Salamandridae; genus Lissotriton; species Lissotriton helveticus. The sequence goes on along the minus strand of NC_136060.1, from coordinate 328,441,743 downwards.
TTCTTGGATTTTCGTCAAAATAAAATACACTGAACATAATCTTCACAAAAAGTATTTACAAAAGTTTAAGCTATTGCCATTATAAATTACAATAACATTTATTTAAGTATTAATTATTAAAAAAAATTAAAAGCCATTGTTATTTGTAATATCAATACATGTAAGTCACGTAAATACAACACATATTGCATTACAATGCTATAGGTGTCACATTTGCGAAAGTTATAACTATTGCAAAACAACAGTTGATGGACAGAATGCAGACCAATGTCATACATTCACCCCAGTACAGAGATCTGGGCCTAAATCCATCGTTTTTTTGCACTCCACACCACCCCAGTTCAGACATGGCCATATGCAAATCAGCCTTGACCCTGTGCCTCATGGGAACAGTCCAGCCCGAACTGCCAAGCCATGTCTTTCCTGGACCGGAATCAAGCATCCTAGGACCGGTTTCAGGCTATCAGCCGTCTTCAACCAGGATAGCTTGACTCCAGTGGTGTGGAGAGCATGGGACTCACGTCTGAGCATACCCATCCCACTCGGGGTGACAAATGAAAAACAAGAGTTGATGGACAGAGCAGAAAAATGTCATACATTCACCCCAGTACAGAGATCTAGGCCTAAATCCATCGTTTTTTTGCACTCCACACCACCCCAGTTCAGACATGGCCATATGCAAATCAGCCTTGACCCTGTGCCTCATGGGAACAGTCCATCCCGAACTGCCAAGCCATGTCTTTCCTGGACCGGAATCAAGCATCCTAGGACCGGTTTCGGGCTATCAGCCGTCTTCAGCCAGGATAGCTTGACTCCAGTGGTGTGGAGAGCATGGGACTCACGCCTGAGCATACCCATCCCACTCGGGGTGACAAATGCAAAACAACAGTTGATGGACAGTATGCAGAACAATGTCATACATTCACCCCGGTACAGAGATCTGGGCCTAAATCCATTGGTTTTTTTTCCACACCACTGGAGTCAAGCTATCCTGGCTGAAGACGGCTGATAGCCAGAAACCGGTCCTAGGATGCTTGATTCCCGTCCAAGGAAGACATGGCTTGGCAGTTCGGGCTGGACTGTTCCCATGAGGCACAGGGTAAAAGCTGATTTGCATATGGCCATGTCTGAATTGGGGTGGTGTGGTGAGCCAAAAAACGATGGATTTAGGCCCAGATCTCTGTACTGGGGTGAATGTATGACATTGTTCAGCATTCTGTCCATCAACTGTTGTTTTTGCATTGGTCACCCCGAGTGGGACGGGTATGCTCAGACATGAGTCCCGTGCTCTTCACACCACTGGAGTCAAGCTATCCTCGCTGAAGACGGCTGATAGCCAGAAACCGGTCCTAGGATACTTGATTCCGGTCCAAGGAAGACATGGCTTGGCAGTTCGGGCTGGACTGTTCCCATGAGGCACAGGGTCAAGGCTGATTTGCATATGGCCATGTCTGAATTGGGGTGGTGTGGTGAGCAAAAAAACGATGGATCAAGGCCCAGATCTCTGTACTGGGGTGAATGTATGACATTGTTCTACATTCTGTCCATCAACTGTTGTTTTTACATTGGTCACCCCGAGTGGGACGGGTATGCTCAGATGTGAGTCCCGTGCTCTCCACACCACTGGAGTCAAGCTATCCTGGCTGAAGACGGCTGAAAGCCAGAAAACGATCCTAGGATGCTTGATTCCGGTCCAAGGAAGACATGGCTTGGCAGTTCGGGCTGGACTGTTCCCATGAGGCTCAGGGTCAAGGCTGATTTGCATATGGCCATATCTAAATTGGGGTGGTGTGGTGAGCAAAAAAACGATGGATTTAGGCCCAGATCTCTGTACTGGGGTGAATGTATGACATTGTTTTGCATTCTGTCCATCAACTGTTGTTTTTGCATTGGTCACCCCGAGTGGGACGGGTATGCTCAGACGTGAGTCCCGTGCTTTCCACACCACTGGAGTCAAGCTATCCTGGCTGAAGACGGCTGATAGCCAGAAACCGGTCCTAGAATGCTTGATTCCGGTCCAAGGAAGACATGGCTTGGCAGTTCGGGCTGGACTGTTCCCATGAGGCACAGGGTCAAGGCTGATTTGCATATGGCCATATCTAAATTGGGGTGGTGTGGTGAGCAAAAAAACGATGGATTTAGGCCCAGATCTCTGTACTGGGGTGAATGTATGACATTGTTTTGCATTCTGTCCATCAACAGTTGTTTTTGCATTGGTCACCCCGAGTGGGACGGGTATGCTCAGACGTGAGTCCCGTGCTTTCCACACCACTGGAGTCAAGCTATCCTGGCTGAAGACGGCTGATAGCCAGAAACCGGTCCTAGAATGCTTGATTCCGGTCCAAGGAAGACATGGCTTGGCAGTTCGGGCTGGACTGTTCCCATGAGGCACAGGGTCAAGGCTGATTTGCATATGGCTATGTCTGAATTGGGGTGGTGTGGTGAGCAAAAAAACGATGGATTTAGGCCCAGATCTCTGTCCTGGGGTGAATGTATGACATTGTTCTGCATTCTGTCCATCAACTGTTGTTTTTGCAAAGTTATAACTATTGGCATTGTAAATGACAAAGCTATTAATTTCGCTATTTAAAAAAAAAACCATAAATAAAAAATGTGTCATTTACAATACCTATAGCTCAAAATTTCCTAATGCGAGACCTATTGCATTGCAAATGCTTGTTAATAGCTGTGGTCCATCTTGCTCTAGCAAGCCTACAGTCTATATAGTACCACGGATTTGCTCCAAGGGGGCTACCCCGGAAGGATCTGGTCTTTCAAAAGGGGATGTAAAAAAAGGTAGCCAATTGCTCAAAGAAGGCTCCGTGAAGGGCACTACAGGTGTTCAAGAAGTAAGAGTCGCTACTTGTTGGGTGTAATATCGCTAAAAACTCGACTGGAACTTCATTGATTTTTAGCATTTTAAGTTTGTCAGCCAGTACCATGGGCCATTTAAGCCGATGCTTATCATTTGTGGCACTCATTTCCCTTGTGCGTAGTGGGGCAGTAGAGTCTTGCCGAATACTCCCCCATAGATGGCTAATAGATAAGTGTAGGGAGTTGTGATCACTGTCGCAGGTCTTGTGTATAAGCATGTCCTGGACTTGAGGCCACAGGGTCAGATCCACTAATATATAGTCGATCAAACTTGACCCCTTTGTTCCTATAAAGGTCATCCCACCACTTCTGACGGAATCGGTTAGTCCATTGGTCGCCCTTAGCCGGTATTCCATGGAGATTACTTTCAGTGGAGGGCAGCATGGGACCATTTTTTGATTGGGGGTAATTCCAAAGAGGGTACCCTCCAAACTGTGTCCTCTTCGGACACATCAAGGGACTCAATCCAATCCAGGGGTTCGAATGTACCATTAAAATCACCACCAATTATCAGCGGATAGCTGACATTCCTGTCTCCCAATAAATTATCCAAGGCAAGGAGAGTCGGTGAGCTACCACCTCTTGTGCTCCTGGCATATACATTGTACATATCAACAGTTAATCCATTCCCCTGGGCTAGCCTAATCCCCAAAATGTCCGGGTTATTGGCAGCCAGCTCATCTATTCCGTAGTTGAGGGAAAGATTTACCAAAATAAGTAGGCCCCCTGAAGCCCGACCCACTTTAGCAGGAACTGCTGGTTTAAAAAGGACTTAAACCTAGGAATATGTATGGGAGTCTGGGACCAGGTTTCTTGAATAAGACATATTTCCTGCTGAGAAACCAGATCCAACCAATGTGGGTAGTTACACTTTCGACTAGTACCTGCCAGGTTCCATGAGAGGATATTCATTGTGACCCCATTAACTTATTCTACCTGGACCTGGAAAGATGGCGACACTTGCAAGATAGGCACAACTCCACTGTCAGTCCTTCTATCTAGATTCTATCTAGATCGCTGACCTGAGAGCGAGTATTAGCTGCGAGTATTAGCTGATAATGATAAGTTGAAATGGTCAGGCTCTGCTGGAGAACTACTCCTCCGCTTTTGCTCAACCGGGTAACCCTCAGGGTGTAGATAGAAAGGGGCTATGGAGATCGTCGGGACCGTACCAAAGCTATTCAGTACTGGCTTGGGAGATAAAAGAATAAGTCAATCAATCTGTGAGAGTGATGAGGTTGGGGAGGCCAGGGGTGCATTGCTCACACTTACATTTGGGTCGGTGGCGACAGCCAGCCTCAGCATAATCTTTGTTCGTACGTTGTAATGAGATCTTGCTTCTAAGGCAATTATGTTGTGCACTAGTTGCTTGGAAGTTAATGTTAGTTCAATTGCATCCACTAGGCTGTGAGCCACGATACACCTCTTGGAACAGATGATATCCTCCCTTATTACGGATCTGCACCCCCTAGTGTATCTCAGCCAATGTATGACTTTATTTTTCAGGACATCCCCGCTCTCGTATCTAAGGCAGAGGGGATCGGCTTTAGGAACATTAGTCAGAAAAATTGGAATTGGTGAGAGAGTACTTTGCTTGGATACCTGGGTTACCTGTAGTGACTCAGGGGCTTTGTGGTGTATGAGTGCCCTGCTGGGGGTCTGGGAAGCTAATCTTGAAGATGAGCTAAGTGCTACCATGTCCCGTGTTGTTACCACTTTTCCTTTGCCTTGCACTTCAAAGGGTCTATATTGTCCAAGTGAGGCACTAATGGTTACCCCGTTTTTGTTCTCAATTAAAGCATTCTGCCTCTCAACAGGACCTGCCTGAATGGGAAGAACACTTGGTAGAACTGCTGATTTTGGGTGTAATTCATTGGTGTTATCTTTTCTTTGGTAACGTTTGAGAACTAGGGAGGTTAGGGCCTCTATACTATTTTTTAATGATGCTATTTCTATCAGAAGGTCAGAGATCGAAGGTGTACTACCACTACTCACATCGTCTACTTCATGCACAGTGTCTGGACTAGTGGTAGTGGACAATATGAGTGCGTGAGTGGGGACAACTTGATGCGTATCTATATATGAATCCTCAGCAGTCGCAGCTACAGCAGCAAATCGATTGCGCAGTGGGAACTCTTCCAATCTGCTATTGGCTGTTGGGCAGGAAGGACCATCCGTATCCAGCACGCTGGATGTAATCATGTTATGCTCGTCCGTTTTTTTAATCGCTTTTTCCTAGCACCTCCCTGTCCAGGTTCAATCTCTTTCCGCTTCCCCATTGCAAGAACTGATGAACACATTTAAAATATTTCAGCAAGGTAATTAAGTCAGCAACGTAACACAGCACTGTATATTATCCCCAGTGACTGAAGGCACAATGCACAAGGTCCAGAGAATGTCCAAAGAATGTCAATGGAGGTGTAGCTAAACACCACGACCAAACATATAGTTGACAGGGCCTCCCTCCCAAGGCAACCGCCACTGGTCCCGGCTGGCACTAGCCGTACCAAGGTCCTTAGCTGTTGGCAAGGTGCAAGGACAGGGATGCACCACCAAAGGCCACAAGGGGACGGCACATCCACAGGGGAACCACTTTGTGCCCTCCTCAGGGGGTCAAGCGCGGAGCCTCCAACCCACCACAAGGCACACGCAAGCTGCAGCCGTACCCTTGTCTTCCCGTTCAGGCAGCTTGTTTAGGGATCGTGTGTGTGGCGGTAGTCCCTCTAGAGGATGCGGGCTCCAGCCAAAAGTTCTCCCCAGGGCACTGCATCTCGAGATGAGGGGCACCATGTCCGCTGCTAGACCGCCCTAAGCGCTCCCTCTCACCTAAGATGCGTCTCAGGTGGTCGGGCGGATCTATGCGATGCCACAGGCAGGAAGGCACCTCGGCGCATCCACCTCACACCCCCAGAGCACTCCAGATGCGGCTCCACATTCGGTAGGCCACAGCGTTAAAGCTCCCCAGGCCGAGAGTGAGGTTGAGGCACCAACACACCAATCACCAGCCTCCCGGCTGCTGCACACCAATGCCGGTCCGGCGCAGCCCCCAACGTGAGACCACAGCTCCGCCTCCAGCGTGTTCATCGACCGTTCCCTGGTATCTGACTAGAAATCAAAGGAGGGCCTCATGAAAAGGAATAGGAAATTTGACAAACCCTTCAAGGGTTTTCACGTTCCTTTGAAACCACAGATGGAGAAGGAGCCTGAAGTTCCAGTGGCAGACCTGGAGCCTCCCAGAACATTAGAGCCCCAGGAGGAGGAGGAGGAACTCTAATATGCAGAGGAGCAAGGTCAGTTCAACCAGGGATTTCTCCACAATACCCAGAGGAGGGAGGGGAGCAGGACATGAAAGCGGGCTTCTCCGAGCAGGCTTCAACCTTGGACACAAAGCAATTGGACCCCCGCTCACCAGCATCATCAATGCAGTGCTTAGCACCGTAAGTTTCCCGAAATCCTGGAAGTACGCAGAAGTAAAAAACCCTGCTACAAGCAGACCCTTCGGACCGCAAGACCTGCTGCCCCATCTCGCTTCTCCCCTTTCTGGCCAAGGTAATGAAGAAAGCTGTCAGCTGCCAACTCACATGCTACCTGGAGTCCAACCCCCTGCTCGATCCCTCTTAATCTGGCTTCCACCTGAATCACAGCACAGAAACCGCCCTCATAGCTGCCAGAGCCATCCTCGACCGCAGCGAGACAGCAGCCCTCATCCTCCTTGATTGGTTAGGGTCCTTCGACACCATCTCCCACCATCTCTTCATCCAAAGACTCCACTACATTGGCATTGAAGGCAACACCCTCAAGATGCTTACCACTTTTCTCACCAAACGCAACCAAAGAACCTGCATCCTGCCATACACCCCTGACCACAAAAGCATCATCTGTAGGGTAGCCCAGGGCTCCTCACTCAGCCCAGCACTGTTCAATGTGTGCATGACCCCACTGGCTCCCATCCCCAATAGCCATGGTCTCAACTTAGTCTTCTATGCCGATGACACCCAGCTCATACTCTTCCTCACCGAAGACACTGACTCCACCTGATCAAGATTCCAGAGTGCCATGACCGATGTTGACGACAGAATGAGAGCCAACTGCCTACAACTTAACACTGACAAAATGGAAGTTCTTCTCTTGCGATGACCCCCCTCACCTTGGGATGACCTCTGGTGGTCTTTTGCCCTCGGACCTCCACCCACCCCCTACCCAAACGTGCAACCTTGGAATTATCTTCCACAGTGAACTCTCCAGGAGACGCCAGGTCAACTCATCTGCCTTCACCTATTTCAACACCCTCCGAATGCTCCGGAAAATCTTCCGATCGATCCCTACCAACACCAGTAGGACGTCACCCACACCCTCATCAGTTGACTCGACTACGGGAATACACTCTACGCCGGAACACACTTCCTCAGTTGCCTCCAAACCATCCAGAACGCAACTGTGAGAATCATCCTGGACCTGCCCCACGGGCCCACATCAACCCCCTACCATGTCCGTAGCCTGCACTGGCTCCCTGTCAAGAAGAGATGCAATTTGGGCTGCTCATGCACGCTTATAGAGATCTCCACAACACCGAACCCAAATAACTGAACATCCGCCTGACCTTCCACCGGCCCATTAGACACCTGCGGCCTGCTACCCTGGCCCTCTCCGCCATTCCATGCATCCATCGCACCTCAGCCAGAGGTCGCTCCTTCTCCCACATCGCAGTCAAAGCCTGGAACGACCTCCCCATCTACCTTCGAACATCAACATCCCTTGCTGAGTTCAGGAACAGACTCAAGACCTGGCTGTTCGAATAGACTTGCATCATTCTAGCACCTGGAGAACCCTGAGAGTGATTACCGCCCTATACAAAACTCTGATCCTCATCCTCCAGATGATGTAACCATGTACAGTGCCCTAACAAAGAAGGCAACCGACATATATGGGCTTCAGCTAGAGGAAGAACTGATTGAGTTCTGCTTCGTACTGTAAACTCGGTTACCAACACAGAGGAAAAAAACTGTTTCTGTCCTTACTGGCAAGCATTCCCAACCAGGGTCTGGAGGCCTTTTGGGAACCAGCTAAAGTAGTTATCCAATAGGTGGAGAAGAAAAATGAGTATTCTACAAAGTATCCACCATACATCAAAAGTAGATGCTGACTCCATCATCGTAAAGGGCTAACACACCCACCACCACAGGCCTCTTTCCACACGGAAAGAGCAAAAAGATGGAGACTATGGGGCTGAAGATGGAAAGGTCTGTAGGAACACAATAGTGCATGCCAACTCCAACGCCCTCCTCAACTGCTGTGCACAGCATCTGTGCTTAGAGAGGGATGCAGCACTTCCCAGAGCTGTTCCAAGCCAGGGTAATGAAGCTCGCTCAGGAAGGTGTTGCCGAGATTATGCACATACACAGAACTATGAGCAGAAAAATAGGACCTCAGTGTATAGGGGCTAAGCCTTGCGTCTAATCAACCTTTTTAAATTACATATCCCTCTTGCATTTCATGAGAGCAAAATCACGACTTCTATCATTGTGTCCCCTCCCCCCACCCGATTCCTCCTCAAGTTAGCCTTCCTCCCATGTCTTCCAAGCATCCCTGTCTTGAATCCCTTAAGTCTACCCAGAGCTGACTTGCTCAATCACCGCCGGGGCCAGAACTGCGGCGGCAAGCAGGCATCTCCTGGGGAACTCCACCAGTCGTCATTCCAGACTTCTGGGCCTTCGTCCCCGTCGCTGGTGCCTTCTCCTGCTTTCTCGTCGTAGGCTGTCTCCTTTGGCCTCGGTTCCGCTTCCCACACTCTTCTCTCAGCGTCCTTGAATCTCCCCACGCTTCCAGGTTCCTCCTCGTGTCCCTCCTGTTCCCGTGGGATGCTCCTTTTCCCCCACCGAGGGCGGGGTCCGTGCCGTCCTGTAGGGAAGAGGAGATGGCAAACGGTTTAACCCTTTGGTTACCTCCGCCTCCATGTCCTATAGAACGCTTCTCTCGTAGATGACGTTCATGCTCTTCCATTGCCTCCTCCTGACAGGACCATAAGGACCATATACCTCCCTTGGTATGCAGAAGTATTATTATATAATTGAAGATCTCTGGTTTTTGTCAGCAGACCCCATACCTCAGGCCGTAGGTCGTATTTCTACATCACAGGTGCGTGGTGCTCTTTTCCCTGGAAAGGTCCCTCTCAAGGTGTGTCTTACCTAAACACGTATCCCCATAATATCAAAGTGCAAGCTTCCAGCAAAAACAGCTTCCTTGGTATGTTTTGTCTAAGTGCTAGGGCCTGACCAGAACAGAATAACAAGAGTCAGTGTTTATCGACCTTGCTCACAATGTTCAGACTAAACAGGCAGAGAACGAGCACAGCAGAGAGTTCTCATGTGAAAGGCATGAACAGAGCTGTGTTAAAAGAAAGACATGTAGTGTTGTGCGCAAAAGTAGCATAGTGGCTACCAGGCTCAGGCTAACTTAAAGATTTCAACAATGAGGGGGCGCAAGGTGGCCCACGAGCGGAATGGCCGCCATGGAGTGAGGCTCCCGCAGACTGGCCAGAAAATCCTTCATTTATCTGGCTCCTCGCCCACAATTTGAGCAATAAAGTGTGGGGCAATAATCCTCTGACTCTGGTGCCATGGCAGTGCTGTTAACTGGGCTGACGGTAGTTTCTGTGAAGAATGAAGAGCGGGAGAAGAGTGACCGGAGGGTTGACCCTGCCGCCCCTAGAGCTGCCAAGCGGTGTGGTCGAGAACGAGAGGTCCCGGCTCCTTACGCGGGTGCTAGGCCAAAGTGAGGGAACTGCGAGCGGACCCGCGAAGATGCTGGCCTCTGCGAGATCCTCCGACGACATATGCTGCGCAGCCGTTGAACGGTGACAGCGACGAGGGAAGCGGAATATAACTGTTGCTCGGTTGGCTGCAGGCCAGGAACCTAGCAGTGGGGAGGCGCATTTCACAACCGCACTGAGCGGCCATCTTAGAGGCGCACATTGCAGACCCCGACTTCGCATGTGCCCGTGCTTGCAGCGCTGGAGGTGCCACCCTCTGCTGCCCAAACAACCTGATTGGGTGACAGATGTCACTTCTTACCAGTGCCCTGGACTACTGACTGGTCACTTGTTATCTGCGGTGATAGAGCAGGCTGCGGAGGTTAGTGCACTGAGAGGGCGCCACCATCTACAGTTCGCAGCGGTGGTGCACACACTTGAGACACCACATTATCTTTGCGGAGCCTCTGCTTGGGTGTGAGGAGTGAGTGAACCTGAGAAGAGTGCACGGCGGCTCAGTGTGCAGCAGCAAGTGAGGCCTTGAGATCGGAGCTGCTGCCATAAGGAGTGTTGGCAGGGAGAGCGGAAGACTTGAGGCCCTGGCAGAGAGAGGGGCAGGGGACAGCGCAAAATGCAGACTCTCTGGCGAGAGGTGGCCGCTGTCTACCGATCGCAGCGGAGGCGCACACATTTGAGAGACACCACATTATCTTTGGGGTGCCTCTGCTTGGGTGTGAGGAACGAGTGAACCTGAGGAGAGTGCATGGCAGCTCAGTGTGCAGCAGCGAGTGAGGCCTTGAGATCGGAGCGGCTGCCAGTGTCATATAGAGTGTTGGCGGGGAGAGCTGAAGATTTGAGGCCCTGGCAAAGAGAGGCGCAGGAGACAGCGCAAAACGCAGACTCTGGCGAGAAGTGGCCGCACTGATTGCCCTTCAAGGCGGTGCTGGGATGGGCGCCGGAGGAATCTGTGGCTAATATATGAGGCTGGGTATAATACGGAATTGTTCGGCAGGAGCACTCCTTTTTGACCGTCAATTTTATGTGTACATTAAGGGGCCGATTCCGATTCGCTACGAATCGTATCCTTGAACGTCCCCGTACGTACGATGTAGTACGATGCGTACCCAAAGCAGTTCTCCGTCCGAATCGTACCAAAGCCCGCACGACTCAATAATCCGTACAAATCGCATTCGGAACGCGCAGTACGCGATTTCCGTACGGATCGAAGCATCATTTTCCGACCCAGCAAGTACAATTCGTCCAGTCAACACTCCGTACGACTCTTTTTTTACGAGAGCTCAAAACGTCCGGAAAAGCAGAATTCAACTCGAAATGCGTGCCAAACGGACTCCTGGTACGGTTCATACATCCCATGACCTTAGGGGTATGGTTCGTACACCTACGATCATGGGGTGTACGAAACGAACGGCTACGAATTCGAATCGTCGTACGGAGTTGTTTCCCGAATCGGAATCGACCCCTTGGTGACGGAGAAGCACCTCTGCACGCATAGAGGATAGTAGCAGAAGTAAAGTGGCGCTTAACCTATCAACTGAGGAGCTGTGATGAGAATTGGCGGGGAATGAGACATGAAGAGCTGCTCCTAGGCCGTAGCATCTGGGTGGGGGCCTGCTCAGTCTGCACCTACACCATGCCACTACCAGAAGGTGTGTGGAACCAGGCACTCTAGCTAAGCTTGCTATTGGATAGCAGTGGTCAATTTATAACCATACCTGAACGCTGACGGATTGGCTGTACAGCCACGAAATACGTATTGGCAAGGGAATTGCTGGGGTCAACTTGTACTGGCAGCCGCTGTTGGACTTAGGGACACGATGGGGAGATTGGATGCCCGCCAAGCGAGACTCACTTTTGATGCTAAAAACCCCACTAAACAGCAACATGCAGAGTAGGCTGCTGGGGTGGAGGTCCCTCAGCAAGATCATCAACAAACACCAAGTGTTGAGCTAAAGTTGCTTCTCACTGAACTTCGTCAAGGCTTTGCGACCATGTCAGATAAGATAAACACGGTATCAACGCGGATTGTCACCATTGTAAGGACAATAGAAGGACATGAGACGCGATTCAAGGAGACGGAGCAGCGTGTCTCAGATGTGGAGGATACCACCACCCGCAAATGGATAAACTACTCAAGATAATAGTGGCAAAAAACGAGGACATAGAGGCACGAAGTAGGAGAAATAACATACGGGTACTAGGTACACCGGAGAGCACGAACACAGGAATGATGGAGAACTTGCTCAAGGCTGTGGGGGGTACTGAACTGCTATCTCCTTACTTTATAGTTGAAAGAGCGCATCGCTCACTAGGATCAAGACCCCCCCGGCGGTACTCCTAGGCCCATTATTGCTCGCTTATTAAACTATAGGGACAGAGACGTTGCCTTGGGTATTGCTCGGGAGAAAAAGCAACTGACCTAAGATGGCATATCTTTCACTATGTACGATTCACATGCAGGAAGAACGCCACAAATTTCTGGGAGTTAAACAAAAACTCAGGCAAGCTCAGATAGATTACGCACTGCTGTACCCCGCTCACCTGTGGGTTACCCACCAGGGAGTCACAAACATTCTTTACTAACCCACAACAATTAGAAGACTACCTGAAGCATCTTAAAAGGCAGAAGAGATCGCAGTTGGAACTGGATCACTCCCCTAGATCGCAATCGCCAGAAGGAGAGTGAGAATTGTGGCACATGGTTATACCACATTGCGAAGATGTACCTCATGCTTTGTAGATATGGCTGATATACTGAACAATAATGGGATCATGGGATGGGACACTAAGCAAGTTCACAACATGGCCTTTGGTTTGCAGATATCTCGGTGGGCGAGAGAGAACAATGTATGGTCGGTCACCCTCGAGTTGGACCTGGGATACCGCTGTGTAACACATAGCGCTCGGGCTGACGAGAGGTATTCGTGTGCTACCTAAGCGTATTTCCCACCTGGGAGAACCCCATTCTTGTTGTTCCTCTGTTGATGCTTCTCATTAGTCTTCTTTTAGGATTCCGAGAGGATGGCTTAGGCCCAGTTGGTGTCTTTGAGAAGATGTGGGATTTTCGGGAGGGGGCAGGGTTGTTAACTACTGGTTGGGATGCTTCAGTAGGGGGGGAGGGATGGGAAGGGAGGTTGGTTGTCACAGTGATACAAGTGCACAGGTTTTTTCTACTAGCTATGTCTTCACATGTATGCAGATGATGGAATGTACACACTCGCTATATGTGGGCCAGGTGAAGAATACTTGGTATGATGACACGGGAGGATAGCAACACCCTCAGGGTGATCTCATGGAATGTTCGGGGCCTTGCGGATCCGAGAAAGCAGAGAAAAGTCTTAGCCTACCTGGATAGACAGCAAATTCATGTGGCACTGTTACAGGAAACCCACATTGCACAGAGTGCCACAAATTCCTTTGCTAATCGGTGGGCGAGTTGCTGTGTGTTCTCTTCATATTCCTCCTATGCCCCTGGCACAGCCATACTTTGCAGTAAACAAATGCGATTTGAGAAGATGAGGGGGATGGAGGACCCACAAGGAAGATATGTTATACTTTGGGGACGGCTAGGCAGAGATACTGTCACAATAGCCAACAGTATAGCCAACAATAGCCAACTGTTATGGCCCTAATTCGGACTGCCCAGAATTCTTTACCAACTTATGGGGTAAAATCCTGTCGATAGGATCGACTCACATTATCTGGGGGGGCGACTTTATTGTAGCTCAAAATCCACAATTAGACAGATCCAATGCGGGGTGGCAACACTATACCAGAGTGCAGGAGGTTCTACAGGGAATCATAGAGGAAGGTGGGATGATTGACAGCTGGAGATACATGCACCCCATACAACATGAAGGGACACATTTTACATCATATAGAGGAACCTGGGCACGCATAGATTACTGTCTACTTACTTGGGGACTTGGACCGACTATCAGCAAAGTCATACATTTGGCTCAGAATCTTTTCTGATCACTGCCCAGTTAAGGTCTCACTGCCCCTCCGGGGTATGATAGGCCTCGACCGAGCTGGCAGTTGCAGCCCACGGCTCTGTTAGATATGGTTTTTTGAGTAGAGCTAGACGAGGAAATCAAAGATTTTTCGTCCGGAATAAAGGCTCCGTAGATAGTGTTGAAATGATATGGGAAGCATTTAAGGTAACGATTTGTGGGTTCTGCATATCTAAGAGCTTCAGGGTTCTGAGAGATATACAAAACACGATACGCAAGATCTGAGAGGAATTGAGAGGCGGATGGGGCGGGGGGAGGTGGGGCAGGTACAGAAGGGCTTTCGTTCAACTTTATTGTTGAATATGAAGATGCCGCGTACAGGGAGGTGAAGTTCCGGGGGCGGTATTAGACAGCACGTAGATAATGGGAGGGTGAAAGACCAGGGAGGGCGTTGGCTGGTGTGACAAAGGGCCCTTGATTTAACATGCATGTGCTGGAAATACAGGAGCCGGGTAAGTCGCCACATCGGGACTCGCAACACATATTGGAGGCATTCACCGCGCATTACACTGCACTATATACATCTTAAAGGCATGACGTCATTGACCTGGAGGACTTCATGGGGGATGTGGAACTTGGTTGGCTTGGAGATACACAGCGGAAGTTTTTAAGCATTCCGTTCGAGATCGATGAAATTAGGGAGGCTATAATGCAGCTTCAGAATGGGAAAGCGCCGGGCTCCGATGGCCTTCCGGCTGAATTTTATAAGGCTTTTATCGACATCATGGCACCAGTCTTGAAGGAGGTGTATGAGGAGTCACTAGAAGTGGGTATACTCCCCTCCTCGATGAGAGAGGCAATAGTCAGGTCGCTGCTAAAACCTGGGAAACCTCCAGAGTCCTGTGACTCATATAGACCGATATCCCTGATGAACTGTGACACGAAAATATTGGCGATGGTCTTGGCTAATCGGTTGTCCTTCTTACTAGATAAGCTTGTACTGCCTGATCAGTCGGGATTTGTGCCTGGCAGGGCCACCTCCCATAATCTTAGGACTTTATTTTCGTTGATCCAGAATGTGGCGCCTGACTTCCCACTCGCTGCAGTATTTTTAGATGCCACTAAGGCGTTTGACTCGGTGGAGTGGGATTATTTATTTGGGGTGCTGCGGAGGATGGATTTCCCTGAGGTTTACCTGTCCTGGATTGAACTATTGTATCGCTGTCCCACGGCTAAGGTTCTGATTAATGGCCACTTATCCCAATCCCTTAATATATCACGAGGCACCTGCCAGGGGTGCCCGCTGTCCCCTCTTCTTTTTGCAATTGCGGTAGAACCCTTCGCGTGTAGGCTGAGGCAACTGCATCAGGACAAAGTGTTCCGCTGCTGCCTTCGACAAATACTGGTTTCGCTGTACGCGGACGATATTACTCTTTATATTAGAGATCCTCAACAGAATAATAACCCCATCTTACGGGACTTTATAAAGTTTGGTCGACTATCTGGTATAGGCATCAACTGGGGGAAATCCCAAATTTTTCCTCTCACACCGGCGGTAAAGCAATTCCCACTTGATCTCCCGATAGAATGGTGTGAAATGGAGTTGCATTAACTTGGCATACAGGTGACCAGAGACAGGGAAGAGACCATAGGAGCAAATTATGGTACAGCCGTACCACGCCTTAATGCCAATGTCACTCGCTGGATATCATTGCCTTTATCGCTTGCCAGTAGGGCCTCCCTTATTAAGATGACCATACTTCCCCAGTTCCTTTACCTGTTCCTAAATATCCCCTATGCTCCGGGGCGGTTCTTTTTTAAAATGCTACTCTCTGAGTTGCTAAGGCTGTGTTGGGGGCGGGGGAGACAGTCGACCCTGACAAAGCCATATGAACAGGGGGTTTCGACATTCTAGATTTCAAGGTATATTTTTTAAGCGCACAGGCGCATTACGCCTACTATTGAATACACCCTCCTCGCTATATGCCGCAGATAGCCACAGCAGATTGGCTGGCTGATCCAGTGCCGCTGAATGGTGTGATACACAGGCCTGCCAACACGCGGGCGACACCTCCTACTACTGTCACTGGCACGGCGGGTGCATGGCACCAGATAACTGCGCTATTAGAGTTGCCTATTCTTTATTCCCCACGGCTCCCATTGTGGTATCATCCTGATCTATCGTTGTTACAGGAGAAAGGATTTCAGGGCCTATGTAAACATGCAAATATAACCACCTGGGGAGATCTCTTCCAAGATGGGATGTTTCGCTCAATGGAACATCTTCTACAAAGAGTGCAAACTACGCCCCTGGATATATTCCTTTATAGACGACTTAGGCAGGGGATGCGGTCTATCCTTCCTAACTTCCCCCAAGAACCAGTATGCCTCCTCCTACTACACCAAATGTTGGAGTCCACAGATGGGAAACACCTTGTGTCAGGGTTATACAGCAGCATTCAAGTACACAGAGCGGGGATAGTCAGTCGGTCCCATGCACATTGGAGTAAAGATTTAGGGCGGGAAATTACTGATGAACAATGGCAATGCTGTTGTGGGTAAACGGCACAAATCTCAGCCAGCTGCATTTTGCGAATCATACATTATAAATATCTTCATAGATTATATCACATGCCGGTGAAGAAATTTCGGTTCAAATTGGCTGATACGGATAGATGCCAAAGGTGCAGGCAGTCAGAAGCAGGATTCCTTCACTTAGTGTGGGAGTGTCCAACCATACATGAATACTGGGAGCAAGTACTAACGGCGCTAGACATTATGACTGGAAGTGTCTTGGAGAGGAATCCGCTGCTCACATTGCTGGGATATATGGAGAGGAAACCTATGTTGTACAGGATGTTTATCGCTATATCTTTGCTACTAGCTAAACGGAGAGTGGCAAAGCCGGTGGGGTAGGGGTTTTGCCCCGAAATTTAAGGAATGGATGGCAGATTTATTCTATTGTCAGGAGCAAAATACAACGTATGCCGAACTGCTGCCAATAGCTTCCAAAGCCCAGCGATATTTTGGGGCCCCTCCAGGAGTATCTCATGTAGCATAGTGCTGTAGACTCAGATATCGATTCTTGTGATAACATATGAATTCCTATGGTCATATGCACATAGGCCGCGTGCCTTGGACTTTGAATACATGCGGGCCCTCTGGTGCTCCGAACTAAGGGGCGGATTATGATGGCAGACGGACCTGAGTCCATCCGCCACAATGGAGCAGGAGGGAACCTCCGCATTGCCTGCGGAGTTTCCTCCTGTGCAATTAGGATGTGACCGCCACCCTGGCGGTCACATCCTCTATTTTTACCATTGCGGCGGGTGCGGCTTCAAGCTGCATCCGCCGCAATGGTAAAAATGCATACATTGCATTTGTATGCAGAAAGTGGCAGGCACCGTGCAGTGCCTGCCGATTTCTGCATACAAATGAAGGGGGGTACCATAGGTACCCCCCATGTGCACCCCCCCTTCACCTAGGGGGCCCGCAACTGGCCCCCGCAGTGAAGCTACACATGCTTTTCCACGGCGGAAAAGCATTTTTTGAAGCCCTTCCTGATATGGCGGACGGTGTCTGAGAGACACCGCCACCATATTAGAGCTTTTCCACCGCGGTTGTAAGCCAACCGCGGCGGAAAAGCTGCGGACGGAAACCAGGACCCACCAGCCATCCTAATGTGGCGGTGGGTCTTTGGTGGGTCCGCTGCGGTGTTTCCGCATCCTCCGGGCCGGCGGTGGCAATCATAATAGGCCCCTTAATACTGTGATCCTCGCTGTGAGTGCTCTAAGGTATGTGTTGTGCATTTCCATTGTATGATTACTATTTGACATGCTGAATTTGGACAATTGCTGTGAGGGATTGATGTACCTGGGTACTAACTTACTGTGACATTATTGTACATGAATTATTGTGATACACTGTAAACCACGTGACACCCTCCCCTTGGCCAGGTTGTAGTGCATATAAAAAAAGGTATCACAGATAAGCAGAGTCAAAGTGTCTTATGTTCATATTCCCCAAAATAATAAAAAGAAAATTATATATCTAGCCAAAAAAATCCAAAAGATTGCGCACACCGTGGAATGCAATGTTCTCCAAAAGAGCATCATTGTTGTTAAGAAAAAAGAGAGATGCCATCCAAGTCATGGCATTCATGTTCCTCGTTATCCTGAGCATCCAGTAATAGAACAGGGCATCTTGTGTGATATTTGATGAAACTCTCATGCAAGAGGTGCTGGGCAGCCTCACATGTATTCCAATGTGCTAACACTCAAAGTGCAGCCGCACGCATCATACGGGCGTCACCAGAACAGTCCTGGTCATGGGCCAACACGGGACCCACCAACAGATCATAGTCCAGGTCAGCATCTGATGTTGTGGAGAAGCAGAGATCCAAGGCCCAATAGAAAGGGTACTGTCGGCAATGCTCTCAAGTGGTTTAAGAGCTACCTAGCCGACTGAGTCACAACAGTCCAAATGGATAACAACATCTCGTGTGAGAGACCGGTCGAGATGGGAGTACCACAGGGCTCCATTCTGAAACCGACCCTTTTTAATCTGTATATGACATCACTGGCCAAGTTGATCAGATCTTACGGTTTTGATGTCATATCTAATGCAGATGACACGCAGATTCTGATTACCATCGGTCCAGACCCCGCTGAAACAAAGCAGCGTTTAAAAAAAATGCATGCCCCATATTGACAGGTGGATGAGCTCCAACCACCTCCAACTGAATGGAGGCAAGTCGGAGATTATGCTTTTTGGTAAGGCTCAGGAGCATTGGTCTCACGACTGTTGGCGAACGGTACGAAACTTAGATTTCTACATGGACAACCAATTGCCCATGAAAAGCCAGATTAACCACTTTATCTGCACCCCTTCAGAGTGATGTGCAGCTTACGGAAGGTTTTCAAATGGATTCCTATTGAGGCTAGGAAACCATTAGTCCAGGGACTAATAATAAATCGAATGGACTATGGAAATGCGCTATTGTTTAAGATCCCTTCATTGGCTCCCGGTGAGAAAACGAATTCTCTTTAAGATCCTTTGCCTGACACACAAGCATATGTATGGAAAAGGCCCGAGATACTGGTCCAAAAAACAAAGGGGTCGATTATGATGGCGGTGAATCCGCATCCTCTGGGCCGGTGGAAGCCACCGCCGACCCAGAGGATGCGGATTCACCGGTGCGGTCCTTGAAAACACCCACCGCCAGATTAGGATGGTGGTGGGATTAGCGGCAGATGGCAGGTCTGTCCGCCGCTGATCCGCGGGGTGTTGACCGCTATTTGGTGGCGGTGTCTGCAAGACACCGTCAGCCAAATTAGGATGCGTGTGGAAACATGCTTTTCCGCGGCGGTTTTTCCGCCGTGGAAAAGCATGTGGACCTTTGCTTCTGGGGTCCCTTGCGGGCCCCCAGGGTGAAGGGGGGTGGGGGTTCACATGGGGGGTACCTATGGTACCCCCCTGCATTTGAATGCACAAAGCGGCAGGCACCGCGTGGTGCCTGCCGCTTTGTGCATGCAAATGCAATGCACGCATATTTAACATTGCGGCGGGTGCTGCTTTAAGCAGCACCCGCCGCAATGTTAAAGATACGGGATGTGACCAAGGTGGCGGTCACATCCTAATTGGTATGGAGGAAACGCCGCTGCCCTTGCGGACGGTCCCTCCACCTCGGGGGTGGCGGAAGGACGCAAGTCCGTCCGCCATCCTAATCGACCACTATGTTGGTACCAGCCACATAGAGTGCTCAGATCCAGTAACGAATCATTGCTTACCCCGCTCAGAATTCGCACCAACAGGAAAGGAGGCAGGTCTTTCTCCTTTCTCGCCCTGGCATCATGGAACAAAATTCCTTCACACTTACGTACCATCTGTGATCATAATTGCTTTCGTAAGAAGCTGAAGTTTTGGCCATTTGACAATTAAGCTAGCATTTCATCAGAGCCATCTGCGAGAGCCATGAGACTTTCTGAGTGGTGTGCACTATTCAAATGTCCCTGATTTGATTTGATTTAATTCGGCATTGGAACACAGGTTGCACGCAAGTGAAACAGGCGAGGGGAAAGGTAAGCCCATAGCTCACACTCAATGTTGCCAGTGACAAGCATCCAAAAAGTTGTTGCATGTACGGCCAGTTTCCTTCGGACTTCAGAAACTGCCTATGGTCACCTTACTTCCCTAGCCCACGTTCTGAGGGCGGGCCCGCGAAAAATCTGGGGGTATGGTTTAGCGAGTACCTACGATTTAGCGAGCATGTAAAAAAACTGACGGGAGTTTGCTTTCGGACCCTCAAAACACGCAGAAAATGTTTCCCGCTGCTCCCGAGAGTGGCCACAGAAACGATTACCCGTGCCCTGATCTTGTCAAGGCTGGACTATGCCAATGCGTTGTTCATAGGCATGCCTGGCTATCTTCTGCCCAAACTCCAAATTATTCAGAATGCCGCGGCTAGACTCCTTTTTAATGCCTTAAGGAAATCCAGCGTGCGGCAATACCTACGGGAACTTCACTGGCTGCCTGTGGTTCAGCGAGTGCAGTTCAAAGCTATTACCCCGGCTCACCGGGCCTTGCATGGAAATGGTCCCACCTATCTCAGGAAGCGCTTTGCCTTCTATGTTCCGAATCGACCCCTTCGATCTGCCTCTGTCCGCCGGATGATCATCCCGCGTTTCCGCAGAGTGTGTCTGGGAGGCCAGTCACTCTCTGTCAAAGCTGCTGAGACCTGGAATGCGCTACCTCCTGACCTCCAACTTATACAAGAGCTCCAACTCTTTAATAAGCATCTAAAGACACATCTGTTCAGTGTGACCATCTAATCTCACTCCTGCCTCTACCCCAGCTCTCTCCTGTGCCAGGACACTCAAGAGTAACAGGGCTCGCTACAAATTCACTATAACATAACATTCGATCACGGTATAGTTGCCAAGCCCCTGGGCTGTGCAGAACCACAGTATGAACATCCATTGCGTAACAGTAGAAGAAGCACCAGTACACCACACTCCAATAAGAGGATTAGTGGAAAACCTCTGAAAGCCCTGGAAAAATAGAATGTATAAAGGCTGGTATTACTCCAAAAGTAGTCTGAAAAGATTAAACAGGGCGGGAGCCCACAAGCTTAAAAATAATATGCAAGGCCTTCGGTATCCGAGGCATTAAAAATGTTGTGATTCAGTTCCCCAAAATATAGTGGGAGATTTGTATTCAGCAGCAACTGAATTTTACTACATGTTTTAGCCACCTGCAATTCAAAGGTCTCCCGAGCCAAAGTGAAAGCAACTTCTTGTTGAAACAATAGCGTTTTGAGTCTGCTTAATTTATTGAAGTCTGTTAGACCTGTTACCATTGGCGTGAGTCTCCCTTCCATTTTTTGCTCTGTTTTTGCTCGTTAGATGCTTAGGACACTCTGCCATGGCTATTCAGTGCCACAGTGCAAGTGCTCCCTATTGTAAATTACTGTATAGGATTAGTATAGGACTAATTTGATTTACTTGTCAAACCCTAGTACAGTGTACCATCTGTGCCCAGGGCCTGTAGATTAAATGCTGCTAGTGGGCTTGCAGCACTGATTGTGCCACCCACAGAAGCAGCTTGTAAAGTGTGTCTCAGACCTGCCATTGCCGATCCTGTGTGCAGTCTAGGACTGCCATGTGACTTGGTAAGTGCACCCACTTACCAGTCCCTAAACCTTCTTTGCACTTTTATTTGCAACTTTCAGCATCTTGAAGAAGAATCTCCAAGGGCTTGAACTGTGTGTGCCTCCTGCTGAAGTCTCAGGGATACAAGACTTCACCACCAGCTCCCCCCTGAATTTCCTTGCTGGGAATTCTGTCTGCAGAAGCCTGCGTGTTGTAAGGAGCTGAAAGCGGGGCTTAACGAGAAGAAGTGTGTCGAATCCATAGCTGTTGCCGTCGGATCATCGAAGAAGCATGTCGCCACCACAAGGGTCGCCGTGGCATCACCGGAGAAGCGTGTCTGCATCACAGCTGTTTGTTGTTGAATCCCCGGAGAAGCGTTTTGCCGTCGCATCACCGGAGAAGCGTGTCACAGGGCCTGTCGTGGCTCCAAAGTTACAGAGTCGCCCACAGCTGTTGGTCGTGCACGCATCGTCTTTCATCACATCGCATTAAGGGCGCCATCTTCTTGCATCGCACCGGATCGTCGCATCGCATCAAGGCGCCATCTTGTCGCATCGCAACCAGGACACACCACGAGATCACCTCCTCTCCGGTAAGGAACAGACTCATCGCCTACTTTACGCAAGTACTGAAGAACAGACGCATCGCCTCCCCCGAAGCAAGGAACAGATGCATCGTTCTCCCTGCGAACCTTTTGGTTATCTTGCGTTACGCATGCAAAGGTACTTTGTGAGAAACGTGTCGCATTTGCCATCTAAAGTGAACTGAGTTATTTCTACCATCTTAAAGTAATTTTCTTAATACTGGATTGTGGATTTTTGTCGTTTGGGTCTTGTGTTAAGTCTATATAAAGAGTGCTTATTTTTTATAAAACCTGTGTTGTGTCCATCTGTAGTGTTTTCACTGTATTACTGTATGTGTTCACAAATGCTTTACACACTGCCTCTGAGATAAGCCTTCCTGCTCATGCCAAGCTACCACAGGGTTGAGCAGTTTTTTTTTTTTAGGAGTGTAGCCCCCTTACTCTGACTAGAAGCAAGGGTCCCTATTTGGACAAAGGTGCAAGCCATTGCGAACTAGAGACCCCCAGTTCTAACAAAGTCTGTTTTCAAAGTGGGAATGGAAGACCACAGCAAGCTATCTACAATCCCATGCTAGTTAGTCTTTCGGAAACCGTTACTATATACGGACTCCCTGCCAGTAACCCGCAAACTAATACATATCCCACGGTAGATTCACAGTCCTCCCCGTTAGGAAAATCTCTCGAGCTTCACTTAGACAGCGAAACGTAAACGGTAAAGATCACATTTTGTGTAGAGAGGAACTACCCAGGGGTTCAAATCTCCCAATAGGATAATGTTTCATGCAGGTACTAAATTGAAAGAGGGAAATGGGCAAAGAAATAACCACATGTATTAACCATACAGAGGAATCAGTCTCTGCTGTAGAGAATGGCAGTTGTTCTAACCTCTCAATATGTAACAAGGTGTATATAGAATCTTTCATAGACATTAGCATTTGTTCATCGGTCAAATTAAAAGGCAAAAATAGGGCATTAGTATTCAAATAATCCCAAGATGCTTTCCCATTTTTCAATGTTTGTAAAGTCCAGCCAAATTACAGTACAGAATGCAACTGATTTTGACCGTGATATAAACAGACACATCATTTTGCACAATCTCAATAACAGATGAAACAATATTGTCCAAAGTGTAAATACGAGAAGACAAAGTATTAGTTCTGTTTACAGCGAGGGTCAGGTCTACATAGCATCACGCTGCAATGATTCAGTTCCCTGTACCTGCCAAATTTTGGTACCCATATTGATTTCAAATCAATTGTGTCCTTCCAATGATCATAACCTTTTGCTGATAAATCGTTCATGAACTTTGAAGAATATACCAATTTAGTATGGGTCAGCATGAATTGTGTGTGTGTTTGTGCATTCAATTTGTATTAATAGGATTTCAGGTCTGACCAATTATAGCCAGAAAAGTACACATGCTAAGGGGCCCATTATGATGTCGGGCGGATTGCCCCCGCCAGGCTGGCGATAGCCACCGCTGGCCTGGCGGGGGCAATCCGCCCGACATCCTCTCCAGAATTCCCCCCGCCATATCAGAATGGCGGGGGGGACCGTGGCGGACGGAAAGAACGCCCGCCGCTTTTCCGCCCCGGTCGCCTTGCGGCCGTGGCAAAAAATGTTTAATATGGTGGAGGTGTCTATTAGACACCGCCAGCCATATTAGCATGGGCTTTCAGACATGCCTTTCCATGGCGGCAATGCCGCCACGTAAAGGCACGCGGTCTTCACTCTGTGGGCTCCATGCGGGCCCCCAGAGTGAAGGAGCGGTGGGGGTTGCACACGGGGGGTACCTGTGGTACCCCCCTTCATTTGCATAAACAAAGTGGCAGGCACCCCGCGGTGCCTGCCGCTTTGTTTATGCAAATGCTGTAATGCATTTTTAGCATTGTGGCGGGCGGTGCTGAGAGCACCGCCCACCACAATACTAAAAATGCAGGATGTGCCCGCCACTGTGGCGGGCACATCCTAATACTCCCCACGGGACCCCCGCCGTTATGGCGGGCGGTCCCGAATTCCGATAGGATGGTGGGCGGACTAAGTCCGCCCGTCATCCTAATGACCCCCTTAGTTTTCTGTGTTTGCGAACTACCTTGAAATGGGGCAGGACAATGTTCCAATTATGTATAATTAACCTGATTACAGATTGTATTTGACTTGTGTAAGAAATGATGACCATAATTGACAGAATTCAATCCTCAGTTTCATAAGCAGTGTAATATTTTAAATCTGAAAACAACGAATGTACGGCAATAACATCTCAATCGTTGGAATGCAGTCCAGGTTTGATGACGCCACACAATGAAACTCAAACTATGTATGGCATCCGAATAGCCTCGGTGAGGCCGTATATTTCCTATTGAACTGTATCCCAAATTATGCCGTCTACTACTAGCACAGCAGAAATGTTAATGTGGGATTGATCCCTTTTCATTACATGAGATGAGGTGAGGGGGCCAAAACACCATTGACCAAATGTACATCAGAGCGTTCAGGTAAATAATGACCATTAATCAAAAGGAAAAACACAGTCACAAATCCAATCCACATGAAGAGAAATACTATAGTAAGTGCCATCCAAATGTAGGACTGAGGAAGAACCAGATAAGTTCTGCGAAACCATTAAAAGAAAATGGAAAATTGACTGGGGGGTTCCTCCACAACAGAATTTGATGACAAGTACGATGAAGGTAAAGAAAAGTTGTCTCTATCCATGTAATAACCAACAGTCCCTAGTCTACAACGGTGTTTAGCATTAAAAGAGGACTGGAGCACATGTTTTGGAATGTCCACCGTAAGCTTCATTGGTGGTGAGATTTGCTTCCGCTGTGCAGTCGTAGCTGATGGCAAAACAGGCAGCACATCAATTGAGGTTTCCACTTCACCCTCCTCGTGTATGTTAGTAGGCGGCGAACATCTCACAGGAAGTGGAACATCTCTCCGCAGGACGGGTTTAGTCATACTATTCAGTATCGGTCAAATGGTGCAATTTGACATATTCAATGGAAATGTAGCGATTCTCATTGCTTCCAGGCGGTACACAGTCTAAATATCAATTTTTTAATATGAACCTACAGAAATATCGAGTCTGAAATATCAAAGGAAAAGGATATCGAGGTCAAGAATATCGTTGGACAGAATATCGACCCTAAGGTAAGTAATATCAAATTTATTTATATCGATGTAAGTAATATCAAAGTCAGTAATATCGATATCAAATATATCGATGTTACTAATTTCGATGTTACTAATATCGATATTTGTATTATTGGTATGTATTTTATTATTTATTTAATATGTATGTGTTATATGTTTTTTGTTAAGTATTTTACTTGTTTTAAATGATATGTGTACTATTTTTATATATTAATAATGTTATTTTTAAGTGAATTTTATGTTTTAGTACTGGAGCGGGTTGTGGGTTTATAGGGGAATAGGGTTGGAAGTAATTTAAATATATTAAATTAATTATTATTTTTAGAAATCACAAATTAATTTTAAATAATTTTTGCGTCTAAGTTTTGTAGCCGGTAGTGGATTTATAGGGGAACTGGGTGGGAAGTATTTTAATTGTAATTAAATAATGATTTATTTTAATTTATTGGTTTTGATAATGAATTCATTTTTAATTAATTATTAATTGGCAATTAATTATTTTGATTGTTAATTTCTTTTTTAAATTGGTAATTAATGTTTGTAATTGGTAATTAATGTTTGTAATTGGTAATTATTTTTTTATTTGGTAATTAATGTTTGTAATTGGTAATAACATTTTTTAATTGGTAATTAATTTTTTTAATTGGTAATTAATGTTTGTAATTGGTAATTTAATTTTTTAATTGGTAATTAAATTATTTAATTGGTAAATAATGTTTGTAATGGGTAATTACTTATTTTAATTGGTAATACATTTGTTTAGTTTGTAAGTATTTTTTTTAAATTGGAATTTTTTTTAATAATTGGTAATTAATTATTTTTATAAAAAGTATTTTTTGGTATAAGAATATTGTATTGTTTAAAGTGTTTTAATTGCTAATCAATTTTTAATAATAAATATGTTTTTTGTTTTGAAAAATATTTTATTGTTCAATATCTAATATTTGGTAACTAAAATTAATGAATTAATATTTATTGGTATTCATTGTTAATTTATTGTTAATTCAATTTTAATTATGTTTTTAATAATTATTAATGGGTATTTGTAAATGATGTTGAGTTATTTAACATGTAAATTATTAATTATTTTGAATACAAGCATTATTTATAAGTATGTTATATTTAATTTCTATCCTAGCCAACGCTTTCCCTACTGTTGCACTCTCTGGAGTGAGAGTAGTAATTGTTACCCCTACGCTATCCAACGCTTTCCCTACTGTTTCATTCTCTGGAGTGGGAATAGTAATTTTTACCCCTACGCTATGCAACGCTTTCCCTACTGGTGCACTCTCTGGAGTAGGAATAGTAACTTTTACCTTCCCGCTATCCAACGCTTTCCCTACTGTTGCACTCTTTGGAGTGGAAATAGTAGTTTTTGCCCCTACTCTATCCAACTCTTTCCCTACTGTTGCACTCAATGGAGTGGGAATAGTAATTTTTACCCCTACATTTTCAAACGCTTTCCCTACTGTTTCACACTCTGGAGTTGGAATAGTAATTTTTGCCCATCCGCTATCCAACGCTTTCCCTTTTTTTGCACTCTTTGGAGTGGGAATAGTAATTTTTACCCCTACGCTGACCAACGCTTTCCCTACTTTTGCACTCACTGGAGTGGGAATAGTAATTTTTAACCCTAAGCTATTAAACGCTTTCCCTACTGTGGCACTCTCTGGAGTGGGAATAGTAATTTTTACCCCTACGCTATCCAACGCTTTCTCTACTGTTCCACTCTCTGCAGCGGGAATAGTAATTTTTACCACTACCCTATCAAACGCTTTCCCTACTGTTGCACTCTCTGGAGTGGGAATAGTAATTTGTACCTTCCCGCTAGCCAATGCTTTCCCTACTGTTGCACTCTTTGGAGTGGGAATAGTAATTTTTACCCCTACGCTATCCAACGCTTTCCCTACTTTTGCACTCACTGGAGTGGGAGTGGGAATAGTAATTTTTACCCCTAAGCTATTAAACGCATTCCCTACTGTTGCGCTCTCTGGAGTGGGAAAAGTAATTTTTACCCCTATGCTATCCAAGGCTTTCCCTACTGTTTCACTCTCTGGAGTTGGGATAGTAATTTTTACCCCTACGCTATCCAACGTTTTCCCTACTGTTGCAGTCTCTGTAGTGGGAATAGTAATTGTTACCCGTACGCTATTCAAAGCTTTCCCTACTGTTGTATTTTTTGGAGTGGGAATAGTAATTTAGAATCTATGCTATCCAATGTTTTCATTACTGCAGTTTTTTTGGACTTTAAATAGTAGTTTTATTTATATATCTATTTAATATTTTGTTTATTATTTTAGATAATGTAGTATTTAATTGATTTTAAATATTTTGAAAGTATATTTAATTTTTTTAATTTATTAAAATAATGATTTACTTTTTATTTATGTTATTATTTTATGTGTGTAGATGTATTTGTAATTTATAGTATTTATAAATAATTTATATGTAATTAAAATAGTTATTAAAAGTTAATATTAAGTAAGTATATATTATATATTTTATGTATATATTTAATTAATGTTTTATTATTATCATACATGTATAATTTATTAATTTTAAACATCATTAAATATTTTTAACTGTTTATTTTACTTATTAGTATCATTTACTTTATTTTACACATTTATTTTTAACAAAAAAAACGATATTTTTAATTACGATATTTTTCACATCGATATTTTTGTTTCGATATTTTTGTACTTACCTTGTTGTAGATAGGATGTCAATATACTTGCCTTCGATATTCCAGCGTCGATGTTTCTGTAGGTCGATATTCTTTGAGTTGATATTTTGTCAGTGATTCCTTCCAGGCAGTGGAGGCAAAATCACAGTTCGGGTGCCCTTTAATCCAAGAACAGGGACTGGTGCTCAGTAGAAGGGACCAAATTATTTTTTGTTCTCTATCTTCTCCCGGACCAGATCTCCAATTTTAGGACGCCACCCTGTAACTGGGATCAGCACCGCTGTGTTGTCGGACGAGTGCAACTCTGCTTTAGCAAGAGTGCCTCGAGTCTTTTGTAGATCCTGTAACATAGCACAATGGTTATCTACGTCAAATGTTGGGGCAGCCGCCACAGCTTCTAGGACAAAAACATTTTGATGCCAAAGAGCATTTCGTATGGGGTCTGCCCACCCAGAGATCTTCTCGGGAGATTATTTCAGGGATGTGACACCCCATATAAATGAGTCAGGCAACTCCTTCCAATACCTAAGACTCTAGCTGTCATAGATTGCTTTATTCATGGTTCATTCGCTCCACCATAGAATTGCCCTCAGGCTTGTATGGAGATGAAAATTGCAATAGCACCCCCCAGTGACCTCATCACATCCTTGTAAGCATTAGAGGTGAATGCAGGACCTTGTTCAGAATGGAAGGTACCACACCCAAATGTTCTGATGAAGACATGCACATCTCTAATGAAATTTCAAGTGTCAGCACTAAGTTGCGGCTAAACCTAAAGGCATCTAGTGCATGAAGCCACTGCAACCAGAGTATGTTCATAAGCCGTGTCGGACGTCAAAGGACCGCAGTGATCAAGATAAATACATCCCAATGGTTGATTTGGTTGTATTGATTATTTAATTGGTAAATAATGTTTGTAATTGGTAATTACTTATTTTAATTGGTAATTACATTTTTTAGTTTGTAAGTAATTTTTTTAATTGGAAATTATTTTTTAATAATTGGTAATTAATTATTTTGATAAAAAGTATTTTTTGGTATACAAATAATTTTATTGTTTAAAGTTTTTTAATTGCTAATTAATTTTTAAAAAGAAATGTTTTTTGTTTTGAAAAATATTTTATTGTTCAATATCTATTATTTGGTAAATAATATTAATTAATATTTATTGGTATTCATTGTTAATTTATTGGTAATTAATTCAATTTTAATTATGTTTTTAATAATTATTAATGGGTATTTGTAAATGATGTTAAGTTATTTAACATTTAAATTATTAATTATTTTGAATACAAGCATTATTTATAAGTATTTTATATTTAATTTCTATCCTAGCCAACGCTTTCCCTACTGTTGCACTCTCTGGAATGGGAGTAGTAATTTTTACCTCTACGCTATCCAACGTTTTCCCTACTGTTTCACTCTATGGAGTTGGAATAGTAATTTTTACCTACCCGCTATCCAACGCTTTCCCTACTGTTGCACTCTCTGGAGTGGGAATAGTATTTTTTACCCCTCCGCTATCCCACGCTTTCCCTACTGTTGCACTCTCTGGAGTGGGAATAGTAATTTTTACCTTCCCGCTATCCAACGCTTTCCCTACTGTTGCACTCTTAGGAGTGAAAATAGTAATTTTTACCCCTACGCTATCCAACTCTTTCCCTACTGTTGTACTCTGGAGTGGGAATAGTAATTTTTACCCCTACACATTCCAACGCTTTTACACTCTGGAGTTGGAATAGTAATTTTTACCCATCCGCTATCCAACGCTTTCCCTACTGTTGCACTCTTTGGAGTGGGAATAGTAATTTTTACCCCTATGCTATCCAACGCTTTCCCTACTTTTGCACTCACTGGAGTGGGAATAGTAATTTTTACCCCTAAGCTGTTAAACACTTTCCCTACTGTTGCGCTCTCTGGAGTGGGAATAGTAATTTTTACCCCTACGCTATCCAACGCTTTCCCTACTGTTGCACTCTCTGGAGTGGGAATAGTAATTTTTACCTTCCCGCTAGCCAACGCTTTCCCTACTGTTGCACTCTTTGGAGTGGGAATAGTAATTTTTACCCCTACGCTATCCAACGCTTTCCCTACATTTGCACTCACTGGAGTGGGAATAGTCATTTTTACCCCTAAGCTATTTAACGCTTTCCCTACTGTTGCGCTCTCTGGAGTGGGAATTGTAACTTTTACCCTTACGCTATCCAACGCTTTCCCTACTGTTTCACTCTCTGGAGTTGGGATAGGAAGTTTTTACCTCTACGCTATCCAACGTTTTCCCTACTGTTTCACTCTATGGAGTTGGAATAGTAATTTTTACCTACCCGCTATCCAACGCTTTCCCTACTGTTGCACTCTCTGGAGTGGGAATAGTATTTTTTACCCCTCCGCTATCCCACGCTTTCCCTACTGTTGCACTCTCTGGAGTGGGAATAGTAATTTTTACCTTCCCGCTATCCAACGCTTTCCCTACTGTTGCACTCTTAGGAGTGAAAATAGTAATTTTTACCCCTACGCTATCCAACTCTTTCCCTACTGTTGTACTCTGGAGTGGGAATAGTAATTTTTACCCCTACACATTCCAACGCTTTTACACTCTGGAGTTGGAATAGTAATTTTTACCCATCCGCTATCCAACGCTTTCCCTACTGTTGCACTCTTTGGAGTGGGAATAGTAATTTTTACCCCTATGCTATCCAACGCTTTCCCTACTTTTGCACTCACTGGAGTGGGAATAGTAATTTTTACCCCTAAGCTGTTAAACACTTTCCCTACTGTTGCGCTCTCTGGAGTGGGAATAGTAATTTTTACCCCTACGCTATCCAACGCTTTCCCTACTGTTGCACTCTCTGGAGTGGGAATAGTAATTTTTACCTTCCCGCTAGCCAACGCTTTCCCTACTGTTGCACTCTTTGGAGTGGGAATAGTAATTTTTACCCCTACGCTATCCAACGCTTTCCCTACATTTGCACTCACTGGAGTGGGAATAGTCATTTTTACCCCTAAGCTATTTAACGCTTTCCCTACTGTTGCGCTCTCTGGAGTGGGAATTGTAACTTTTACCCTTACGCTATCCAACGCTTTCCCTACTGTTTCACTCTCTGGAGTTGGGATAGGAAGTTTTTACCCCTACGCTATCCAACGTTTTCCCTACTGTTGCACTCTCTGGAGTGGGAATAGTAATTTTTACCCCTACGCTATCCAACGTTTCCCTCTCTCTGTAGTGGGAATAGTAATTGTTACCCCTATGCTATTCAAAGCTTTCCCTACTGTTGTATTTTTTGGAGTGGGAATATTAATTTTTACGGTCTATGCTATCCAATGTTTTCATTACTGTAGTTTTTTTTGGACTTTAAATAGTAGTTTTATTTATATATCTATTTAATATTTTGTTTATTATTTTAGAGAATGTAGTATTTAATTGATTATAAATATTTTGAAAGTATATTTAATTTTTTTAATTTATTAAAATAATTATTTACTTTTTATTTATGTTATTATTTTATGTGTGTAGATGTATTTGTAATGTATAGTATTTATAAATAATGCATAAGTAATTAAAATAATTATTAAAAGTTAATATTAAGTAAGTATATTTTATATATTTTATGTAAATGTTTAATTAATGTTTTTATTATTATCATATATGTATTATTTATTAATTTTAAACATTATTAAATATTTTTAACTGTTTATTTTATTTATTAGTATTATTTACTTTATTTTACACATTTATTTTTAACAGAAAAAACCGATTTTTTTAATTACGATATTTTTCACATCGATATTTTAGTTTCGATATTTTTGTACTTACCTTGTTGTAGATAGGATGTCAATATACTTGCCTATGATATTCCAGTGTCAGTGTCAATGGTTCTGTAGGTCGATATTCTGTGAGTCGATATTTTGTCAGTGATTCCTTCCAGGCAGTGGAGGCAAAATCACAGTTCGGGTGCCCTTTGATCCACGAACAGGTACTGGTGCTCGGTAGAAGGGACCAATTTCTTTTTTGTTCTCTATCTTCTCCCGGACCAGATCTCCAATTTTAGGAAGCCACCCTGTAACTGGGATCAGCACCGCTGTGTTGTCGGACGAGTTCAACTCTGCCTCAAGTCTTTTGTAGATCCTGCAACATAGCACAATGGTTATCTACGTCAAATTTTGTAGCAGCCGCCACAGCTTCTAGACCATCAAGGTCTGGCAAAAACATTTTGATGCCAAAGAGCATTTCGTAGGGGTCTGCTCACCAAGAGATTTTCTCTGGAGCTTATTTAAGGCATGTTGCACCCCATATAAATGAGTCAGGCAACTCCTGCCAATACCTAAGACTCTAGCTGCCATAGATTGCTTTAAGTCATGGTTCATTGGCTCCACCATAGAATTGCCCTCAGGCCTGTATGGAGATGAAAATTGCACTAGCACCCCCAGTGACCCCATTGCATCCTTGTAAGCATTGGAGGCGAATGCAGGACCTTGGTCAGAATGGAAGGTACCACACCCAAATTTTCTGATGAAGACATGAAAATCTCTAATGAAATTTCAAGTGTCAGCACTAAGTTGCGGCTAAACCTACAGGCATCTAGTGCATGAAGCCACTGCAACCAGAATATGTTTATAAGCTGTGTCGGACGTCAAAGGACCGCAGTGATCAAGATAAATACGTCCAAATGGTTGATTTGAGAAGTATAGCTGCGTGTGAGGTGGACGTGAAACCATGGACAGTGTAATCTATTGACAAATGCCACAAGAAAGTACATGATTACGTTCTGTCTATACAGGCCACACCACCAATAACTCTGCTGCAAAGGAGACACAGTCGCTGAAACTCCAGCATGTGCGGATGCCATGCCTTTATGTGTGGAAATGATTAACAGAAGTCTGTGGTCTTCGCTGAGAATCAGCTGATCCCCAACGGACGGAATGGATGCAAAGGGAACTTGTTCCGGTAATAAATTATAAAAATACTTGGAGGCGCTAGGGGGCGCACAGCGGGATGGCTGCTTGAGCGAGCGGCTCCGCCGGGCAGGTCCAAAACCAGCGATTAAGGTTGCTACAACGTGAGCCAAACATGCTCCGAATGCTATCAGAGGACCAAGAGATGAGGTGAGCCGCGCCAAAACCAATCTCTCCACCATACGTCGGGAGGTGCCAGACAGTGGGCAGTGGGCGGTCAGCCTCCAACCATAACGCCGTACTTCATTCAAGCAAAGACAGCATTGTGTCATACCAGTCTACCACTTGCAGCCATGGGTAAGCCGGACAGGCAACAATCAAAAATATATTTGAAAACTCGCAAAACCCCTAAAGGTCAACCCGAGGCTGTAGAGGAGGACATGGCCACTGGAGGTTCGGAGGACTGCAACATGGTGGACATTCTTTACGCCATTAAAACCAATTTGCAGGAGATTAATGGGAAGTTGGACGGCCTCACGGGGCGTATGGACAAAATGTCTGCCACGGTAGAGAAACATGGGGAAAGATTGGACAAGGCTGAGAAACGCGTCTCCACGGTGGAGGATGACGCACGCTCCAATACTACCAAATGCACGGGCATGGAGAAGGTACTGGAAGTTATCAGGGCGAAGGCGGAGGAGTTGGAAGCACGATCGCGCAGAAACAACATACGCATCGCAGGCCTACCGGAGACTACAAACACAGGGCGCATGGAGACATATGTCGAACAAATGTGCAAGGACATATTTGGTGCAGACACCATGTCCTCTATTTTTATTATTGAACGTGCCCACAGATCGCTAGCGCCGAAGCCTCCGGTGGGCGCTCCTCCCCGTCCAATAGTTGCACGTGTCCTGAATTACAGAGACAGAGACAACATCCTACGGCTCGCGAGGGAAAAAGGCGACGTCACCGACCAAGGAAATAAACTGGCCTTCTATCCGGACTACACGTACGCCGTTCAACAAGCGAGACGGGAATTCGCGAATGCCAAGACCAAACTTCGAGAACTGCACATACCCTATGCCATGCTTTACCCAGCACGCCTCAGAGTTACCTAGGAAGAGAAACCAGTCTTTCTACCAACGCCTAAAGCTGCAATGGATTTCATCAAAAGAATCACATCCAAGGGTAAAAAAACAAATGGCTGGGAAAGGCAACAAGACTCTGATTGACGGTAAGGTATCGACATATTACACTGAACTATATGATATGCTGCATCCTGGTCAGAGCTCTCACATATCCTTAGCTTCAGGATGACAGCCATGCTGGATCATGTCTATTCAGCGTTTGCTGAAAAATAAACTATTCCTGCATGAACAGTGCATACCTGGAACATCACCTTGCCACTTTACCATTATATGTTAGACCGCACCACCCTCTCTGTGTCCAATGCGGGTCACATACAGTGGTAATGTGAGGGTGGACATAGGGTCATTCCGGAACATGTGTGGTAGGAAAGACGACCGAGACTATCGTGAGGTGTTTTCCATGTAGACATATTCGCAATCCACTAATGTGGGGTTGGAGCGGGAGTTGTTCTGCTCGTGTATTACTGGATTATCCACTCTTCTTTCAACCTACTATCTGCATTGTTATGCTTGATCTGCCCCTGCCCTTTTGATAGGGTGGTGTATGTGTTACCCCGGCGGACCTCCACATGGGAGTTCCCCCACAAAGTTATGGTTTTCGAAGAAGTTAATTGGGGAAGATGGCTTCGGCACGGTTGGGGTGCTGATGTGGGTGTTTTTTCGGGGAGTTGGGGAATTGTTCAGCTATCACCTCCAGAGCATTTAAGATGCATTGCTAACTCCCTATTTGAGTATCCAGTACAGAATTTTTATGCACGTAAACTGTCAGTGAAATGTACTATGTCAATTGACCCTTTGATACAGGTGTTACACTTATATTACTCCCACTCCAACAGATATGGCTAGCATTGGCAACTTAACCCTAATGTCTTGGAATGTACGTGGCATCACTAATCCCAAAAAAACCAGACAGATATTTGCGGGGTTTGACAGGCACCACATAGACATCGCCCTGCTACAAGAAACTCATATTGCTCCTACGATGTGCAGGAAGATTGGTGCGAAATGGGCTGAATCTTGTTACTCCTCAACGTACTCATCCTACTCCAGGGGGGTAATGATATTAGTCAGAAAAGGTATCAACGACAACATCAACAGAACCACACTAGATCCTAATGGCAGATATGTAATAATCTCTGGTGTGCTGAGGGGCCAACGCCTGACGTTGGTAAATGAGTATGGCCCAAATATAGATTCCCCCGACTTTTATCAAGAAATCTGGAATCATATGCTGGAATTTGTAGGAACGAATATTATCTAGGGGGGGACTTCAATGTGGCTTTAGACGACTCATTGGACCGTTCTGAAGCCTCCACTGAGCCACACAGATGCGCTAGAGGGAAAATACGGGACATAATGGAGAAAATTCCACTCAGGGACATCTGGAGAGTTAGAAACCCCGTAGATACTGTAGCCACTCATGTTAATGTGACACACGGTAGTTGGTCTAGGATAGACTATTGGTTGTGGTCTGATGAGGTACTATTATGGACGAAAACAGAATTTTTATGCACGTAAACTGTCAGTGAAATGTACTATGTCAATTGACCCTTTGATACAGGTGTTACACTTATATTACTCCCACTCCAACAGATATGGCTAGCATTGGCAACTTAACCCTAATGTCTTGGAATGTACGTGGCATCACTAATCCCAAAAAAACCAGACAGATATTTGCGGGGTTTGACAGGCACCACATAGACATCGCCCTGCTACAAGAAACTCATATTGCTCCTACGATGTGCAGGAAGATTGGTGCGAAATGGGCTGAATCTTGTTACTCCTCAACGTACTCATCCTACTCCAGGGGGGTAATGATATTAGTCAGAAAAGGTATCAACTACAACATCAACAGAACCATACTAGATCCTAATGGCAGATATGTAATAATCTCTGGTGTGCTGAGGGGCCAACGCCTGACGTTGGTAAATGAGTATGGCCCAAATATAGATTCCCCCGACTTTTATCAAGAAATCTGGAATCATATGCTGGAATTTGTAGGAACGAATATTATCTAGGGGGGGGACTTCAATGTGGCATTAGACGACTCATTAGACCGTTCTGAAGCCTCCACTGAGCCACACAGATGCGCTAGAGGGAAAATACGGGACATAATGGAGAATATTCCACTCAGGGACATCTGGAGAGTTAGAAACCCCGTAGATACTGTAGCCACTCATGTTAATGTGACACACGGTAGTTGGTCTAGGATAGACTATTGGTTGTGGTCTGATGAGGTACTATTATGGACGAAAACACTAACAACACTACCGAGGACGGTCTCCGACCATAACCCAATCACACTGCAATTACAGATACCCCACTACGTTCCACCACCATTTAGCTGGAGGTTCAATGCTAAGGCACTCCTCGACCCACTATATGCAGACACCATTGCCACCGCAATCAAAGAACACTTCCAATTAAATAAAGACTCGGTAGATGACCCGGGTGTACTTGGGGAGGCATTTAAGGAGACCCTACGCGGGGTTTGTATTAGCACTACAGTTGGAATACTCAGGGATATTAGGAGCCAGATCACGAAATGCGAAGCCAGAATGAGAACGCTTGAGAAGGAATATGAACGAACACAGAACATTACCATCCTAGATGACCTTAGGCAGATATACACTGAATATCA
This sequence comes from Lissotriton helveticus, assembly GCF_964261635.1. Lineage (NCBI taxonomy): Eukaryota > Metazoa > Chordata > Amphibia > Caudata > Salamandridae > Lissotriton > Lissotriton helveticus. Next base: position 328,405,391 of record NC_136060.1, on the reverse strand, counting down.
GACGTATGCCACTGATGAATTAAAATATATCACTAAATGACCTCTAGCTAGACAGTTTGAGGAGAGTGGTAGGCCCGGTAGGGTACTCGCACTGAAAATCTGTAAGGGAAGGAAACAAGAAGTTATCAAACAAATACGAGATGATGGGGGCACTATCCTGACCCAACCAGAGGACATACTCCGATGTTTTGTAGACAACTATAGCGCACTGTATGAATCCAGGCACACCCCCCCCCCCCCAGAAGAAACTTTTGCATACTTGTGTGATATTGCTATTGCCTGGCTCTCAGATCAGCAACGCGAATACCTAGCGATGCCCATAACAGTAGAAGAGGTAGCAGATGTTATCAAGTCCCTCCCAAACGGCAAAGCACCTGTCCCAGATGGGTATACATGTGAGTTTTACAAGACATACATAGACATGATAGCCCCACATCTAGTAGCCATGTATGGTAGCGCCTTTGATCAGGGTACATTGCCCCCGTCGCTACGCGAGGCCATGCTGATAACACTTTTAAAGCCTAATAAAGACCCGGACCTCTGTGAGTCCTATCGACCTCTATCCTTACTCAATGTCGACTCCAAAATACTAGCCAAACTACTAGCGGTCAGATTACAGCCCCTCATGACTAACCTCATTCTGCCGGACCAGGCTGGGTTCATACCCACGAGGGCAACGTCTCATAACACCAGGACACTGTTTGCTGTCTCCCATTATTTAACACCCAACACTAAGGCGGTGGCGGTCATGCTCGATGCCGCCAAGGCTTTTGATTCAATCGAATGGTCCTATTTATTCACAATGCTCCAGCGTATGGGCTTTCCCCGCTAGATTCATATCATGGGTGACTCTCCTCTACACCAATCCAGTGGCCAGGGTACGGGTAAATGGCTACATTTCTGATTCCTTCCGCATTGAACGTGGCACTAGACAAGGGTGCCCTTTGTCTCCCTTATTATTTTGCCCTCGCGTTGGAACCACTTGCATGTATTATTAGGCAAACACATAATCACTCAGCGCTTCATTTCCCTGGCCGGCCATTGCATATATCCATGTAGGCAGATGATATGCTTTTATATATTAGAGACCCTGACCAGAACATGAATCCCTTACTCCGTGAATACATTAAATTCGGTAGACACTCAGGCCTACAGATTAACTGGGATAAATCCTCCATACTTCCACTCACAGACACCACGACGCGGCACGACACGGACTTCCCACTTGATTGGCAAACCGACCCTATTAGATACTTGGGAGTGTGGTACAGTAGTGACCCCGAGGAGATTATCCGAACCAATTATGGTAAGGTATTAGATAAGTTGGCTGTGAAGATTGACAGGTGGATACAATTACCACTATCATTGGTGGATCGCATTGCCATTGTTAAAATGAATATCCTCCCCAAACTGCTGTATCTTTTTAACAAAATACCGATCACGCCCTGAAGGCGGTATTCAAGAACATAACTCGTTGGTAGCAGGCGCGCATGGACCTACACACACTGACATTACCTTATGAAAAAGGCGGTTTTTGTGTCCCGGACTTCTATTTGTACTATCTTTGTGCACAGGCGCAGTATGCAACATACTGGTAACACAAGGTCCCGTATTTGACACATACAGCGGTCGAGGAGGGGGACGCCTCTCCGATTCCACTAACGGCTATAATTACACATAAACGCCCGCCATTACATGCGGAGGACATCAACACAATTGATACAACTACTGACGCCTGGAGGTCACTGGCCAGGTTAACACACAAATCGCCACTTTACGCACCAGCACTGCCCCCACACCATCACCCCCAGATTTCGGTCACTGCTGAAAAAATGGGAATGGACCTACTGAAGCAGGCAGGCATAGACACATTTGGGGATCTATATTGTGAAGGCACCTTCAGACACATAGACGATCTATCCTACATTAGCAATCAAACCACGCTGTTTCGCTTCACCTACTATAGATTGCAACGAGCCGTCCGTGACCTCTACCCAAACTATCCAACGGAACCCCCCTGCCTAGATGTACTACAGGACATCATCACGTCCCCCAACACGTCACATCTAGTTTCACGTCTGTATAAGAAAGCCCAGAGTGAGATACCGTTCACTTCCATTAAAGCATGGACACGCTGGAATGAGGCATTACCAGACCCACTATCAGAGAAGGAATGGTACACGACCTGCGCGCTAATTAGATTGCTCACTCCTAACGGGAACTTGCGCATTCTCCATCTAAAGTATCTACACCAAACGTACCACACACCATCATGCCTTCATAGATTTGGGTTACGAGAGGATGCTAGGTGTAAACGATGTGGGGCACAGGATGCAGACTTTGTGCATCTGGCATGGTTATGTCCACAAATACAGGAATTCTGGGGGAAAGTTGTTACGTTACTTCAGAAAATGGTAATGGTTGAGGTAGAATGCTCTATAAAGATGTGCATACTAGGTCTACTACCCGCGGTCAAGGCGGGGAGGCGTAAGTTCTGTGTTGTGTCACTGCTCCTAGCCAAAAGGCAAGTATCATTATGTTGGGGAGGTACAAGAGTTCCAAACACGAGACAATGGCTGCAGGACCTTGCATACTGTAAAACTCAACTGCAAACATACGAGGAGGAACTACCGGCCAGATCTCGACTAAAAGACTATTGGGTTTATTTAACTTCTTATTTGCAAGACAACGTTGTCACCGACACACTGTGAGATCGAATGTGCCAAATATTACCTGGTGGGAGTTAACAACCTGACATGTTGTACTATGTTAAACTGTTTATACCTGAACTGTACTGACAATAACGACTTTCTCCTATTCCTTTTACTTATCTCATACAAGATGCGACGATGAATTCAGAAATGTACTGGTATTTGTTGTATTTCCATTTTTCGAATGGTTGTACTTTATTTGTTTTTGAAAATCAATAAACAGAATTAAAAAACAAAAATTATAAAAATACTTAGAAGTGAAACCTTGTGGGGACACCGTCCCATCCTTTGTAGCTGCAATATTTGTCAGAATTTCATTATCAATTTTAGTCATGGACCTTGTAACTGCTGCTACTGACCACATGGCAACTGCAGATTTGGCCGCTTCATCAGCCAAAGAATTACCAACAGTATGCGCTCCCACATGCTGATGGCCAAGAGTATGTATAACGTGTGAGTGGCAAGCTTTCTTTAAGAGCTGCTACTCAAACCCAAAGTATTTATGCTTGATTGCGCTACGTTTAGAGTCTCGATAATAGTTTTGAGACCAAAAGTATGGCTTGTCATTAAAGGACTGTACACAATAGAAAGAATTGCACACAATCAGTGTAGGTACATCATGATCAGCGCATTTGAGAGCCAATACTAAAGCCTGCAGCTCAGCCAACTGAGCCATGCAGTCTCCAAGAGACTGTGTGTGGACCAAGGAAGACTTAAAATCACAGTCAACCGTAGAGCCCGCCACAATGGCACAGGCAGCCGAGTAAGCATCTTTGGAACCAACGTGCGGCTGCGCCAATCCGTTGGTATAAACTATACATTTGTATTGGTCTAGAGGAAGCAAAAACTGGGGCGCAAGATGAACCTGTTCATACTGTAAAAACTAGCGTAAGCAAAAATCAAAATAGGGAGTGAAGAGGTAGTGCTTAAAAAGCACTGGGGTGGATGCACCCTCCTCCAGTCAATGGTATATTCAAACAACAAGATCCACCTCTAACAGGTTTTCCTGTGAGCCAAGATATGACAGGCATACACAGTATTTGTTAAAATAACCCTCACACACCAAAAGGTCCCTTGGTGTCATGCTTCATCATCGGGGTCTTCCCGCCCCGCTGCGGAAGCCGCGGACGAGGGAGGATGCGAGGAGAACTCGAGGTTGAATGGAAGTTTCATTTACCCCTCATTCCTGATCGGCTCATGGGGCATTGTCTGCAACTTATTTCAGCCCACGAATCAGTATTACTGTTAGGACTCTATAAACTGTAAATTAATTGCATACCACATAGGTATTAGAATATCCGTTTCACCTGTATATACACATAACACACATTGATGGCAACATTAGTGAGTGATAGAGGGATCTGACCCCGTCCTGACGAAGAGACAGGTAGCCTCGAAACATGTTGACACCATCAGGAGAACTAGCTCATTGACAAGCTGTGTTTTTCTCCGCCACACCAATTTTTAACAATACCAGCCTATGAGTAATAAAGAATTTTTTTGTTTTCATAAGGCCAGGTATTCCTCTAACCTCACTTTTCCTATCACTTTTTGACCCTACTTACACTCACAACAATACACCTCACATAGCACTTACAATATCTGAGTGCTCCAGCGTTGTCGCTAGTCGTAGCACGCCCCGTCCCGCAGCGGGGCGGGAAGACCCGATGATGAAGCATGACACCAAGGGACCTTTTGGTGTGGGAGGGGTATTTTAACAAATACTGTGTATGCCTGTCTTATCTTGGCTCACAGTAAAACCTGTTAGAGGTGGATCTTGTTGTTTGAACATACTGTAAAAACTCCTGCATATCAAGGATGAGTCAAAGATAAACATGACATCAGCCATTGTCAAAGAACTCACCCATTGTATCCAACGTGGGTTGAAGGCTTTAGAATTCGGTACGCTCGCCTTCGTGACCACCTCGAGAGTAGGCACAGGTGATACCATAAGAATGCGTTTCTCCTGAGCCACAGAACGTTCCTTCAGGATCGCCATCTGCACTGCCGGAAGATTATTTTCAATGGGGGAAAAGCGCATCTCTGCTGATGTGTAGGCAATTTGTAGGCAATCAGGACGGTATCGCCCTCATTGAATGTCAGGTAAGTGAAACCCACTATACCAGGTACAATCCGTATGACTAAGTAAGTTCGGAAGCCAGCTAGAAGTCAAAAAAGAGGGGTGTATCAACGCGTAAAGTGGTTTGATACGCTGAGCATACTGAGGAATGTGGGTCCTTCCGAAATTCAAAAAACCCCAGCAAAGATTGTAACTTCTTCAGAGTTGAAAGAGGCTGTAATTGAGCACATTTCTCTAGAAAGTGGGGGCTAACTCCCTCCCATCATTGTTGAGATCTTAACTCAAAAACAGAACCGCCAAGTAGGTGATGTTAGACGTAGCAAAATTGAATTTGTACCCTAAGTCCGCAAAGGACAATATAATGCGGTCTACACGCAACAGATGCAGTATCAATTCGTCATCCATCAAGTAAATGTCATTGACTTAAGAGAAAGCACCTGATCTATGTTGTGTAAAAGTTACACAACTCGCGCAGCAAATGCACCAGGGCTATTCTTATAGGCAATGGGCAATCTTTTAAATCTTTTCTGATTGACGATCGCAGTAAATGCGGTCCAGTCGCGGCTCTCAGGGGCCAAATTGTGACTGTAAAATCCATTGGAAAAGTCCAAATTCGTTTTACACTTCTTTCGGACAATATTATTTATTAACGCAGAGCTGTGGGTGTTCTGTACGGCAAAGGTAGTAACACGCTTATTCAAATTTCTATAATCCAAAACAATTCGATATGAACCGTCCGGCTACGATATCAGAAAAAGAGGATTATGCATGGATGAAACACATTCTCAACTACACCCTGATATTCTAACTGGGCCAAAATATCACTAACGGATGCTCTTGCTGCACTTTTGATCGGATACTGTGCCTGAGGCTGTGGCATAGATCGCAAAGGAATCTTGTGCTGGTGAATGTCTATCCCAGCACACTTGATTGCGATACACTGCCAGTGCAAGGGCTAACGCCCATTCCGATGCTCAAGCCTGCTTAATCTTTTCCAGTACGTAATGTGAAAAACTCAGAAGTATCATATCCTCACTTTGCGAAGAAGCCAAAACAAATGGGGTGGCCAATCTGCTTCCCCCAACATCATTTCGTATGATGAGGTAAGTTTATATCGAAAGATACCCTTAATTGTACGTTGTATACCACCTTCAATTTGGAGGACTATTTCATAAAGTCTATCAGGGGGCCAACTTTTGTATCCGCTGTCTCCACTGTAATAAATGTGTCAGTTGCTCTCGCCTCCAGACAATGACGGAGAACCTCCTTTACTATGATAACTTCTGCCACTCTGTTGAGTGTCACAGCCCATCTCCAATCTAGGAGCAGGGTTCTCACCACCTGAGGCATACTTTGCTGTTAAAGCAGCAACAATTTTACTTTTGAAACGGGCCACGAAATGGCAATTGTCCCTCTGGTTTGGCCTTCACGACAAACTGGTGTGGCGGATCACCTCGTTGTTGTGTGGTTTCGCCCCATCTATGATCCTGCTGCGCACCTCCACCGTAATTTTGAACCGACGAGTTCTGCAAGGAAGGAGAAAGAGAGGATCAGGAACTTGAAACCTCTCCGGGGGTCTTCATCTTAGAGTAGTCACGCAAATCATACGCCTAGAAGCATGAGGTGTCGGTCAACTAGCATGTGAACCATGCTTCTGCTGTGGCTGTTGTTGCTGTTGTTTATTTCAGTTCCAATTATTTTTAGGGGAGAATGGATGCCCCTCTTTTTCAGGAGGGGGTTTATTCTGCGGTTGAGTAAAAGGTGTATTCCCCAAGTTATTACGCCCAAATGCTTTATACAACTTAGCGATAATCTTAGGCAATTTGCATTGTTTATCAACATCTGCTACTGCCTCAAGGCGCTGATTCACTTGCAAACTAACTGCTTCCCCTTTAATATTGGCTAATATCATAACAGAGACTATAGGGAATACCCCAACCAGTCTCATCCCCAACTCCAGGGCAGCCTCTGCCCCGTGCTCCTACTGAACCTTCTTAAGAACTGTCGGAAGCACTGTCATGGAGAGGTGCCAAAGCATAGAGAATAGAGCGCCGCAAAAACTTTTCCCCAAGTGGTGCAGTCAGCTAAATTGGGGATGAGACTTTTTGGTAAACTATTTGTAAGTATCCTATGTTTACCCAACGGAGTAGTATTCAGGAATACAGCTTTGAGTGGCTCAAATCGATTGTCTAACCAGAACGGCAAATCATCTCTATTTTGAGGATGCTTTCCCATCACTGAATTAATCATGATTAGGCTTATTACCATTCCTCCATGTCCTGGTTGCTGAGGAGGCGCTCCAGCCGGAGCCGCCTGGACCATGCAAGACACATATTGTATCTAGCTTATGTGTGTATGAACTAACGATTAATGCACATTACGCAGCTCTGCATGTGTAACACCACAATAATTTAGGTGTGGTGTAAAACCCGCCAAAACGGGGCATGTGGCTCTGTCAACCGATAAAGGGCCTAATTGGACCATTGTAACAGGGTGAGGTAGGGCACCATTAAACCTGATGGTGTGCTCCCAAGCTGACAACGGAACCTCAAGTGTCCGATAAGGTCTATAATTCCGGGGAACCGCGGCATGTTCATCTTCATGAAAGAAATTATCATTCCCATCCACCGCCGGGAACTTAACCCAAGAATAAAAAATCTCGAAGCGAAAAGTTACGTTCGCTTCCACCACAAAGATAATCTTTGACCCCGCAACTGGGACTCCATGTTGCGTCAAATAGGCAGTCAGTGCTGTGTGATTACGAGCAGCAATAGCCATTATCTGAACAAAGAGAATAAGAAGAAAATGGTAGCGCAACACTGGGTCTTAAAGAAGAAAAAACAAAACCTTCTAAAATCCAAGCTTGAAAAACCTATAATCTCCAATATAGGAGGTAAAGCCCTCGCACCACAGACGTCTCGGGTAATTGGTGAGAGGGTATTGTGGACAAGCACAAGCGTTACTCAGGGATCTCATGTATAACTACCAGAGCAAACATTGGTGCACCATGTAGCAGGGATTCTGCACATAGACAGAACTATGTGCAGGAAAATGGAACCTCTGTGTATAGGGGCTAAGCCTTCCTACTGCCTTAGTGCCCACGAGCCAAGGACTGACTAGCTATAGTGTCTTACTCGCTCTCTACTACTCACAAATGGAGAAGCCAATAATTAGACAACCCAGAACACAACACTCCTGTATATCTTAGGAATAGCGGTAACAAGAAACACCTTTTTGCTCACAGTCTAGTATTTGCCTACAATAAGATCTGACAGAGACACGAAAATAGTTTAAAATATTTATTTTAACTGACGTACTCTAACGTGCAGTATACATGCAACAACCATCAGCAAAATGCATAATATCAAAGTACGAGCTTCCAGCAAAAACAGCTGCCGTGGTATGTTTTGTCTAAGTGCTAGGGCCTGACCAGAACAGAATAACACGAATCAGTGATTATCGACCTTGCTCATAATGCTCAGACTAAACTCCAGGAACAAGCAGAGAACGAGCACAGCAGAGATTTCTCATGTGAAAGGCATAAACAGAGCTGTGTAAAAAGAGATACATGTCTGGCGTTAAAGTAGCATCATGGCTACCTGGCTCAGGCTAACTTAAAGATGCCGACAATCACTCTATCAACCAATGAACAAAGGCAAAGGCATAGCTAACACGTACTCAAGTCAGCTGTTACCACGGTGGATAAGGCCAGTAGGCAACTTTGATGGGGCTCCATCCTGAGAATCCACACCTGGTTGCCGTTCTCGAGGTTTATGCAAGAGGTACAAGCTTCAGTACTGAATATGACCCTCACAGATGACAACCTTTTCGGACCAGCAGTGGACGAGTCACTGCAAAGGTGAAAAAAGATAGCGACACAGCAAAGGCAAGGGTCACATTCTAGTTCAGTGAATTCTGTGGAGAAGGACAGGTATGAAGAAGGAGACCATCTGAGAGAAGGATCACGCCCAACCACCCCTCACACCATCTTTGTACCAAATGCCACATGACAAATCACACAACAACAACAGTCTTTTGCGACCGAGGTAGAGGAAGATGGCCATTCCAAGAGCCTTTCCACTGCACTTTAACCCACACTCAACACAGGTATGGATCAGGGTCAATGTCATGGAGAATCAACATAATCTGTGCCGTAAAAGCTCCTGGGTTGTTCTTATATCCCATTGGGAGTCATGCATAGCGCATCTAAAAACCAAGTGCGCTAAATGCAGACAGTTACAGCTCTCTGGAGCTAAATTGGGACTGATGAAATCATTGGATATATCAAAAGTGGTTATATATTTTTTACGGACCACATTAATAATGAGTGCCATACTGTGTGCATTTTGTGTGGTAAAAGTGCGTGTTTGACTATTTAAATGTCTATAATCTAAGACAATGAGATATGAACGATCCGGCTTCAGAACAGGAAAAAGATGATTATTCATCGGATACACACTGGGTTCAATTACTCCCTGCTACTCCAGCTAGGAAAGCATTTCTTTAACAGGTGCTTTTGCATCCCATTTATTAAGATAATGTGGTTGTACCAGATGTGTGGACAGTATAGGAATAACATAATAAGGAGAATCCTTATCCCAACCAGTATGATTACGATAAAGTGTGAGGGCCAATTCCGATGTATATGCTTGTTTGACTTTGTTAGGGACACGATTCAAGAAAGAAAAGGTTCCTCACCCTGGGGCCATGCAAGAACAAATAGTGGGGGCCAGTCGACCTCCGCCAGGAGAATGTCATAGGACATAGTTAAATTGTCCCCAAATACAGCTATAATGGTGAGTTTGAGGTCACCTTCAATTTGAATACCCAAGTCATAGAGCCAGTCTGGAAGGCTACGCCAGTGTCCATGGGTTCAACTGTAATAAACGCTTCAGTGCTTTCGCTTCCAGAAATTGGTGGAGATTACGGAGTGCTATGGTCACCCATGCCTCGCTGTCTAGGAGAGTCACTGACCAGCTTCTGTTCAGGAGGAGGGTTCTCACAGTCTGCGGCATATTTAGCAGTTAATGCAGCAACTTTCTTTTACTGAAAAGGGGGTTTGTATGCAGGAGGTCTATCCTCCTTTATCTTTATGTCAGATGAGTGTTTTATCTCCTTTTTTGGTTTCATGTATTCTTCTGGTCTGCAGTCAAATCGGCCTCCTCTATCATATTGTTGATCAGACGAGTCCTAAAAGGTACGGGATCAGGAATCTGATATCTGTACGGAGTTGTAACTTTTGTGCAATCAGGTAAATCGCATCTCCTCTTTGAGGATTTAGGAGGCAGAAAACCTATGCCTGATCTAGGTTTTTGTTGTTTAGACTTAGCCGATGGTTTCTTAGGAAATTCACGGGCAGGTCTGGCATCCTTGTCAGAACTATTAACAATAATGACAGGCAACTCAAGTTTGCGGTCGGCTACTGCCACCCCGGCAAGGCGCTGGTGTACAGCCAAAGACGCTGCTTCAACTTTAACATTAGAAAGATTCATTTTGGAGATGACGGGGAAATTTCCCACAAGTTTCAAACTCAAATTCAGGTCAGAACCTGTCCCATCCTCTTTCTGTATTTATTTGCGGACGTTCTGTTAAACGGCTATTGAGAAAGTGACATGACACAGAAAGTGTAAACTGTGGTGAAAGTAGCCCCCCTGGTATTGCAGTCGACTAAAGAGGAAACCAGGCCGTCAGATAAGCACGTAGTTAAAATTCTGTCCCTGTAAGGGGAAACACAGCTTTAAGTTGTTCTATTTTCCAAAACGCTGTTTTTTCCCGATTTGTGGTACATTTGCTCATAACTGAATGAAAAATTATAGGACTTATAACACAAGCTGCAGGTACTTAAGGTTTTCCTTGTAGGGCAACCCTAGTTTCCAGCCAGTAAGGCGCATACAATTAATTGGGGCATTTGTCTATATAAGTGTTAGACCTGGCACCATTAGCGTCGGTCTCCCTTCCATTTTTTTTCTGTTGCCTCATGTATTTTTGCTGGTGTTAGATGCTTTGGGCACTGTGCCACTGCTATTCAGTGCCACAGTGCAAGTGCTCCCTATTGTAAATTGATGTATGGATTAGTGATTCCATGTTTGGCTACTTTGGTTTACTAGTCAGACCCTAGTCTAGTGCACTGAGTGTGCTAGGGCGTGTAATCCAAATACTGCTGGTGGGCCTGCAGCACTGGTTGTGCCACCCACAGAAGCAGCCTTGTAAACTGTGTTTAAGGTCTGACATTGCAGAGCCTGCGTGCAGTCTGGTACTGTCATGCTGACTGGGCAAGTGCACCCACTTGCCAGTCCCTAAACCTTCCCTTTTCTTTATATCAGTCACCCCAATAGTAGGCCCAACGGCAGGGTGCATTGCAAGTATAAGGTAGGGCAAGCCCTGATGTGTGTGGCATGTCCTAATAGTGAATTATAGCCATTTTCGTTTTTCACTATTGCAAGGCTACCTGTTCTCCATAGGCCAGAATGGGCTGTTAGAATTGTTACATTTTATAATCCTAACAGGCTCAGAGAACATGGTAGAAATTTGAGTTTGGTATGCCTGAACTCAGAATAATAAAATACATCTTTTAGTAAAGTTTATTTTAATATTCTGTGTTTGCAAATACCACTTTTAGAAAGTAGGTATTGGCTTGTCTAACCATTCAAACCTGCCTCTGCTAGTTTGTGTATTCCTATGTCTGGTTTCTGTGAGTGACAGGGCTGGGGAATTCCAGGAGACAGGCTGAGTCACCCAGTGGTGAATAGAGAAATCTGCATCCATATGGGAGGGAGGAGTGCACCTGAACTCTGAATAGGGCTGTTCCTGCCTTCCACAATGCTGGCTCCACCCCCTGGAGAGCGGCTGATGTCTCTGCCCTGCACACTGAAAGAAGAGAAGGAGTCCTGACAACAAAGTGCTCCAGGACTGTACTTGCCTTCCACAATGCTGGCTCCTCCTCCTGTGGGGTGTCTGATGTTTCTGCTCTGCACTGTGAAAGGAAAGGAGAAGTCTGGTAAACAAAGTGCTCAGAAACTGGTTTAGACTAGGCACAAGCCCCTCTCCTAACTGAGAACAAAGGATTTTGGGGTATAAATATTGGGACCGTGCTCCCAAGAAATTAGATCACTTTTGGACTACAAGAAGAAACCTTTACTTAGGAGAGGAACCTGAAGAAACTGAGGAGAGACTATTCCCACGCTGAAGTGCTGCTTGGGGGATTGGCCTGCAGTGGTTGCCTTACTGCCAAAGGAAGGAGAAAGGAACTTTGTGTACTTTGCTTTCAACTTGTGAAGGATCTCCTGCTGAAGTCTGAGGGACAACAGACTTCACCCCCCAGCTCCCCAGAGTTCTTTTAGAAGTGCCTGCTGCTGTTTTGGGCCTTCTGAGGAACTGCGTGTCGCAAGGAGCTGGAAGCGCGACTCAACAAGAAGAAGCATGTCACCGCCGCTGTGCCTGCCGTCACAACTCCGGAGAAAGGAGGGTGTCGCCGCTGGAACTGTCGCACTGCACCGCATCGGAGAGAAGTGCGCCACAACGAAGAGGAAGCATGTCGCCGTTGCTGCTGCTGCCGTCGCAACTCCGAAGAAGGAGGGTGTCGCCGCTGGAGCTGTCGCACTGCACCACACCAGGAGAAGAATCTCGCAAACGAGGTCGGAGCTTGTCGCCGTCGCTGTGCCTGCCGTCGTAACTCCGGAGAAGGAGGGTGTCGCCGCTGGAACTGTCGCACTGCACCGCATCGATCAAGAGCACCTCGCATCCCCGAGAAGCGCGCCGCCGTCTGAGCTGCTGCTGTCGCATCTTGAATGTCGCCGCTGTAGTTGTCGCATCGAGCGGAAGCTTCGCGCATCATGGGAGAAGAGCGTCGCCGTTGGAGCTGCTGCCGTCGCATCTTGGATGTCACCGCTGTAGTCCACGCATCAGACCGAGAACTTCTCGCATCCCCGAGAAGTGTGCCGCATCTGGAAGATCTTCACGTCTTTATTTCTTTGTATCTGAACTTTGCCGCATTTCACATCTCTGCGACATTGCTTGTCGTGGAAGCGCACGCAACTTAAGGTACATTGATGCAGAGTGTCGCATCTAAGAACTGAATTGAACTAAGCTTAATCTACCATCTTAAAGTAATCATAGTGTGTATTTTTGTCGGTTATGGTCTTGTGGTAACTCTATATAAAGTCTACTTATTTTTGATATAAAACCTGTGTGGTGTCCATTTGTAGTGTTGTCACTGGGTTACTGTATTTGGTCACAACTGCTTAACTTACAACGCCTCTGAAATAAGCCTTGACTGCTCACGCCACGCAACCTAGAGGGTGAGCAGGGGTTATTTTAGGTGTGTAATCCCCTTTCCCTGACTAGAGGAGAGGGTTCCTATTTGTCACAAGTACCTACCTGTGCCAACCAGAGACCCCCAAATCTAACAATAGGACAACAAGAAGATGATATAAAGTGCAAGTCTGCACCAGGTTAATACTAGTAAAATCTGGATACTGGTTATAATCTGCTAGTGCCGGACAAGTGGCCCCTTCAATACCAAAAGGGACCATGAGGACAGTGCCAAGTATGTGGGGGAAGGTACCATTAAACCAAGTCTGGTGCTCCCAGGTGGTAAGAGGAATCTCTGTAAGTGAAAATGGTCAATAGGCATTAGGAACCAGGGGCCAGATGTAGGTAAATCTGATAACTTTAAAGCTCCCTTGAGCAGCGGGCTGATGAGCCTGGGATCCCGCACCTACGCGCCTGAGTGGCACTATACCTGGCAGATATTGGCAGCCATCGGCAACCCCAGTACACGGCCTATCCCTGCTGATGAGGGGTAATACCCCGAAACACGTGTCCAGGGATGGCGAAGACAGCGAAGATAGCAGAAGATCGAAAGATGATGCATCGCGAACACTTTACTACATTGACCAGAGTCCTTAGGGGCGACACCGCCGGTGTGTGAGTAGTGTGCGACCCCACCCCCATTTGTAACTTTAAAGCCCCCTTGAGCAGTGGGCTGACGAGCCTGGGATCCCGCACCTACGCGCCTGAGTGGTACTATACCTGGCAGATATTGGCAGCCATCGGCAACCCCAGTACACGGCCTATCCCTGCTGATGAGGGGTAATACCCCGAAACACGTGTCCAGGGATGGCGAAGATAGCAGAAGATCGAAAGATGATGCATCGCGAACACTTTACTACATTGACCAGAGTCCTTAGGGGCGACACCGCCGGTGTGTGAGTAGTGTGCGACCCCACCCCCATTTGTAACTTTAAAGCTCCCTTGAGCAGCGGGCTGACGAGCCTGGGATCCCGCACCTACGCGCCTGAGTGGTACCATACCTGGCAGATATTGGCAGCCATCGGCAACCCCAGTACACGGCCTATCCCTGCTGATGAGGGGTAATACCCCGAAACACGTGTCCAGGGATGGCGAAGACAGTGAAGATAGCAGAATATCGAAAGATGATGCATCGCGAACACTTTACTACATTGACCAGAGTCCTTAGGGGCGACACCGCCGGTGTGTGAGTAGTGTGCGACCCCACCCCCATTTGTAACTTTAAAGCTCCCTTGAGCAGCGGGCTGACGAGCCTGGGATCCCGCACCTACGCGCCTGAGTGGTACTATACCTGGCAGATATTGGCAGCCATCGGCAACCCCAGTACACGGCCTATCCCTGCTGATGAGGGGTAATACCCCGAAACACGTGTCCAGGGATGGCGAAGACAGCGAAGATAGCAGAAGATCGAAAGATGATGCATCGCGAACACTTTACTACATTGACCAGAGTCCTTAGGGGCGACACCACCAGTGTGTGAGTAGTGTGCGACCCCACCCCCATTTGTAACTTTAAAGCTCCCTTGAGCAGCGGGCTGACGAGCCTGGGATCCCGCACCTACGCGCCTGAGTGGTACTATACCTGGCAGATATTGGCAGCCATCGGCAACCCCAGTACACGGCCTATCCCTGCTGATGAGGGGTAATACCCCGAAACACGTGTCCAGGGATGGCGAAGACAGTGAAGATAGCAGAATATCGAAAGATGATGCATCGCGAACACTTTACTACATTGACCAGAGTCCTTAGGGGCGACACCGCCGGTGTGTGAGTAGTGTGCGACCCCACCCCCATTTGTAACTTTAAAGCTCCCTTGAGCAGCGGGCTGACGAGCCTGGGATCCCGCACCTACGCGCCTGAGTGGTACTATACCTGGCAGATATTGGTAGCCATCGGCAACCCCAGTACACGGCCTATCCCTGCTGATGAGGGGTAATGCCCCGAAACACGTGTCCAGGGATGGCGAAGACAGCGAAGATAGCAGAAGATCGAAAGATGATGCATCGCGAACACTTTACTACATTGACCAGAGTCCTTAGGGGCGACACCGCCGGTGTGTGAGTAGTGTGCGACCCCACCCCCATTTGTAACTTTAAAGCTCCCTTGAGCAGCGGGCTGACGAGCCTGGGATCCCGCACCTACGCGCCTGAGTGGTACTATACCTGGCAGATATTGACAGCCATCGGCAACCCCAGTACACGGCCTATCCCTGCTGATGAGGGTTAATACCCCGAAACACGTGTCCAGGGATGGCGAAGACAGCGAAGATAGCAGAAGATCGAAAGATGATGCATCGCGAACACTTTACTACATTGACCAGAGTCCTTAGGGGTGACACCGCCGGTGTGTGAGTAGTGTGCGACCCCACCCCCATTTGTAACTTTAAAGCTCCCTTGAGCAGCGGGCTGACGAGCCTGGGATCCTGCACCTACGCGCCTGAGTGGTACTATACCTGGCAGATATTGCCAGCCATCGGCAACCCCAGTACACGGCCTATCCCTGCTGATGAGGGGTAATACCCCGAAACACGTGTCCAGGGATGGCGAAGACAGCGAAGATAGCAGAAGATCGAAAGATGATGCATCGCGAACACTTTACTACATTGACCAGAGTCCTTAGGGGCGACACCGCCGGTGTGTGAGTAGTGTGCGACCCCACCCCCATTTGTAACTTTAAAGCTCCCTTGAGCAGCGGGCTGACGAGCCTGGGATCCCGCACCTACGCGCCTGAGTGGTACTATACCTGGCAGATATTGGCAGCCATCGGCAACCCCAGTACATGGCCTATCCCTGCTGATGAGGGGTAATACCCCGAAACACGTGTCCAGGGATGGCGAAGACAGCGAAGATAGCAGAAGATCGAAAGATGATGCATCGCGAACACTTTACTACATTGACCAGAGTCCTTAGGGGTGACACCGCCGGTGTGTGAGTAGTGTGCGACCCCACCCCCATTTGTAACTTTAAAGCTCCCTTGAGCAGCGGGCTGACGAGCCTAGGATCCCGCACCTACGCGCCTGAGTGGTACTATACCTGGCAAATATTGGCAGCCATCGGCAACCCCAGTACACGGCCTATCCCTGCTGATGAGGGGTAATACCCCAAAACACGTGTCCAGTGATGGCGAAGACAGCGAAGATAGCAGAAGATCGAAAGATGATGCATCGCGAACACTTTACTACATTGACCAGAGTCCTTAGGGGCGACACCGCCGGTGTGTGAGTAGTGTGCGACCCCACCCCCATTTGTAACTTTAAAGCTCCCTTGAGCAGCGGGCTGACGAGCCTGGGATCCCGCACCTACGCGCCTGAGTGGTACTATACCTGGCAGATATTGGCAGCCATCGGCAACCCCAGTACACTGCCTATCCCTGCTGATGAGGGGTAATACCCCGAAACACGTGTCCAGGGATGGCGAAAGACAGCGAAGATAGCAGAAGATCGAAAGATGATGCATCGCGAACACTTTACTACATTGACCAGAGTCCTTAGGGGCGACACCGCCGGTGTGTGAGTAGTGTGCGACCCCACCCCCATTTGTAAAGATAAAAAAGGAGACAAGAAGGAAGTTTAGAATATTTATATGAACAATTGTGCTTTGGAATTCAGTGTACATGCCACAATTGGAAAAACATGAATACTAAAAATACTGTTAGCATGGTTAACAAACCATATGCCATTGAAAAGCCCTGTTATTTTATAGGACAGAGTAGCCTAATTACCCCCCCCCCCCTTGCTACTGAATTTAAATGATTATCTACAAAAGACCTCTGAGATTAATGGCAGACCCTATATCTCAGCATACACAGATGTATTTTCTACATCTCAGTAAACGCAGCTCTCTTTTGTTCCTGAACTCTCGCTCCATGTGTTTGTTTTTGTCTCATCTATAGGACAAGACATGTATGCACATAAACAACAACAGCTGCATTCTTCTGTTATGTCTAGGTGCTAGTGCCAGCCAGAAAGAATAACAAGGGACCTTGTTGTTTGACCTTTTCGGTAGTGTTCAGATTAAATCCCAGGAAAAGAACAGAACACGAAAACATATGCAGGTTCTGTGTGGAAGTACAATGTGGTACAAAAGCAAGCGTATTTATATAGTTACGTGTGCAAATGAAAAATAAGGCTACAAAGTGCACAGTTAGTCTAAAATAGGGAAAACTACAATGGGCCATGCAGGAAACACATGCCATCCCATTAGTATTTGTTATATGGGACCTTCACTCAACTTCAATACATTTTTGGACTTGGGTGGAGATACGGTTCCAATGTAGGTGATGGGTTTTGGGGCTTAACATGTATTACTGAAAGCTAAGCTATGGAGGCTGAAATCCACTAAGTTGAGAGTCCTGCTCTCAAGGCTCTGAAGAATCTACAATGAATTTCAGGCTTTTCATATCTATTTGGAGACACTGTATGTTCTCGTCTGCCCAATTAAATGTGCTTCATAAACAAAGTAATATCTCCAGGGCAGGTTGAACTTCACACACGGGTCTTAGCGAGTCCAGAATTCAAAGGAGTCAACTTGCTAGTCACTCAGAGTGCAAAAGGATCTGAGTTCTTCTGATGCCACCAGTAAACACAGTGATCAATGAATGATGCCTTGTACCCACTGATTGCCTCCAGGATTTGTAGAAAAGACTTGCTTGTTGGGCAAGTAGTATGAATTAGTATCAGGAGTTATTGAGATACATAATTACAATCACACATAAAAATGGCATAATTGCCTCTAAAAGTGGGTTTACCATGCAAGGCTAATATGATCCACACCCTACATTTAGTAACTGTTTATTTCATAGGTAAGGTTTGAAACTACCATTGGAACTTCTATATGAGCAACTGCACTTGACCAATTAGACCTGGTATAAGTTTTACAGAAAGTGACTTGCCTAAACCCAAAGACCCAGTTGAAGGTTGCAAGTTGGTGCCCGACCAGTCCATATTTGTCTCTGTCCCCCTAAATCTGAAGCCCTCTCATGAGGGTTTAAGTTTGTGTTTTAAAAATCTAACTGTAAAATAATTTTACTACAGGCCCTGGGGCAGGCAGGGTAGGTTTCACTGTAGGTGTATTTAATGATTAGCATTGAAAGGGAGTGAAGTGGTCACTGACTACATTGCCCAGTTTGTGCTGACATTGGTAAGTAAACACAAGGAGATAATGGACGGAGCGCTGAAACTTTTCAGACACTCACCCCCAGTCACAGATCTGGGTTGAATCCATCATCTCCTTGTGTTTGCTTTGATCACCATAAGTTGGCAGTGTATGCCCAGACCTGGGCCCCTTGCTCACTTTGCCACTGGATTCAAGCAAGCCTGGCTGATGAAGGGTGTTACCCAGAAACCGGTCCCAGGATGCTTGTTTCGGGTTCAGGGTAGACCTGACTTGGCAGTTCAGGCTGGAATGTTCCCATGAGGCACAGGGTCAAGACTGATTTGCTTATAACTGGGTCTGAACTGAGATGACGAAGTGAGCTAAAGAAAGATGATGGATTCAACCCAGATACGTGACTGGGGGTGAGAGTCTGAAAAGTTTCAGTGATCCATCCATCTTCTTGTGTTTGTGACATTGGTAAGTGGCACCAAAGCAGCTGAGCTCTGCTTCATGCTCGACCTTCCCATCAACAAGCACAATCACTAAATGTACACCATGCTTACACACTTATCATCTCTGAGTGTGCAGTTGGACTTCTTTTAGGCCCTCACCAGATTCCTTGCCTGGAGGTGCAGGACAGAGTCAGCTTTGTCTCTGGGACCCATTAGTATGGTCGAACTCGTCTCCAAGTTCCAGACTGATTAGACCAATCTTCACCACTGATGGCAAGTCTGTGCTGTTGCATATACTATATGAAAGTGAGAGATATTAGGGCATTGCAGGGTTCAGCAGTGAAATGATGACAGGGTATGTAGGAATTAGTTAAAATAGTAAATTAATGATCATAAATAGAACACAAGGAAAGATGGTCAACATAAGTCAACAGAGGAGAGAAAAGAGACAAGCAGGAACTGAAAACACATTTGTGACAAAATTAGGAACAGTGGTGGATGGCGGTGAGAGGTAAATTAGTTTGGGCAGGTGCACTAGTTAAAGAAGGTTGATTAAAAAAGGCAAGTCGCATCTCCCTGAGGCGGAAAGCCGGGGAAAACAGCATCGTTTTTAGAGATTTTAATTGTTTTAATTGCGGATTTGCACTGATTGCTAATTGCACACATTGTTTTTGCCACATTACCTACACGTTCGAACCCTGGTCCCCGCAGCCGATTGGGTGCGGCCGGGACACACATTGGGCGGAGCGGAGCGGCCATATTTGAAGTATTTTGGCCGGCTGCACTAGCTTTTCTTTGAACCCGCCCTAACGGGCATAAAATGACAGTACACACCCGTGCGCGCAGCGGACTGGCGCAGCGGGCGCGCCGGAAGCGCGCCGAAGGTGCACCTAAGGTAAGCCCGTCTGCGCCGGGCCCGCGCCTAGCGCTGGAAATGATGCCCAATTTCAGAGAATAAGCTACTCTAAATCGGAGTTGCTAATGCTGGACCAATCTCATTGTAATCACTGGGGAAGAGGAAACCCTGATGATTTTCATATTACCCATAGCTGTTCCTTATGTGGTTTCCAGCCCCCTGCCACACCGTACACTCTGACCGACCCACGCCCGGAGATAAGGGACGACACTGTCTCATACAATCAGAAGCAGGTTAATAACCACAGAAACGGATTAAAGTCACCGTCTAACAGAAATAGAGTTCTGAAATGTTTATTTCTGAATACCAGGTCTATGCCTAAGCATCGACTTGAAATTGAGGCTCTGATTACTGACCATGTGGTCGATGTAATGTTCCTTACAGAAACCTGGGCGTCTGATGCCTCAGGTCCGGACTGGAACGCGGCTACTCCTCGAGGCTACAGTGTGGAATATGTAAATAGACCAGGCGCTGTTGGCGGAGGAGTGGCTATAATTCATAAGTCCCATCTAAAAGTATTTGCCCTCCCCCCACAGGACATAGAAGCCGAAGCCATGACGTTTAGAATTAAAGATAACAACTCCCTGATATTCGCAGGACTGCTTGTGTACCGCCCCCCTGGTCCTAGAGCTTCTTTCAGCAGAGCACTACACACGTACTTGGAAACCACCTCGGATTCAGCCACATACACTATTCTGGGTGATTTTAATTACCACCTTGAGGCAAATAACGACTCAGACTCAGCCACACTACTTGATAATTTTCTTAGTTTTGGTATGAGTCAGTTAATCTCGACGCCCACGCATGTAGCAGGACACACCCTCGATTGAATCTTCAATAATAATATTCATATTAAAATTGTCTCGATTCTCCCGATATCCTGGTCTGACCACAGCGCTATCTTCTTCAATCTACAGCTGAATAACCCTGTAAATCACCGTAGAAATCTGACGCTCCCTGAAAAGATTCGCCCTTGGAAAAAGCTGGAACCTAACCTATTAGCCAACACACTTGCTAGAAATCCGCCAGATTTCAAATTTGGCAATAGTGAAATTGTAGCTACCAAATTTTATAACTGGATCAGCAATGCAGCTGATGAGCTGGCCCCACTAGAAAGAAAAAAGCCTAGAAGACGCTTTGCCACCGCACACTGGTATTCTACGGAGGTGAAAGCAATTAAAATTAAATGTCGGCGACTGGAGCGGGTCTGGCGTTCAAACTACAGCCAGGAAAGCAAATTAGAATACACTAAAGCTCTGCAGGAGTACAAGTTGGCTATCGTTCATGCTAAATCAACCTACTTCACTAAGAAGATTTTAGACTCCTCAAAAACCTCTAGGGAACTGTTTAAAACGGTCACCCACCTAGCAAAGAGTCCTCGGGATGTGATCTTTAGCCCTGATCAGAACTTTGTGAGTGGTAATGCCACCTTTTTCCAACTGAAAGTTCAGACAGTGTATGATGATCTTAGCACCCTAGTAGTAAATTCAACTACCACAAATATTGATAACTCCATTGGAACGGCCTCCTGCTACTCTAACTTCCCTCCGTTAGAGGAGAAGCAAGTCGGTGAGTTACTAACACAGATGAAATCTGGATCCCCCTTAGACCCTTGTCCCCCCTATGTACTGCATATGGTTCCTGATATCACTGCAGCTGTGCTAACACCTTTGTTAAATAAGATTATCAGTCTAGGGGAATTTCCTAGCAGCTGGAAAAAAACCTGTATCCGGCCTATTCTTAAGAAGGACACTCTTGATCCTTCTGAATTAAAGCACTACCGTCCTATATCTTGTTTGCCCTTGCCTGCAAAAATTTTGGAAAAGGCCATGAATCAGGAAATAATGAGATATGTGGACGAGAATGAGCTGCTAGACCCATCACAGCACGGTTTTAGACCCTCTCATTTAACTGAATCCGCTCTCATCATGGCAACGGAAGCACTACGCAAGACCATGGATAAGGGTGGTCGAACGGCCCTGATTTTATTAGACCTCACAGCGGCCTTCGACACTGTGAACCACTCCGTCCTGTTAAATAGGCTAACTACTTTAAGTTTTTCGGGCCCTGCATTGGCCTTGATAACATCTTTTCTAAGCACCCGAATCCAACAAGTGCACTGGAATAGCCTGCAATCTGATGCATTCTCCCTTCCGGGAGGGGTTCCTCAAGGCTCGGCGCTCTCGCCCACGTTGTTCAACTTATATGTTACACCTCTAGCTGCCTTGATAAGATCTTATGGCTTGCGTTTAGTGTCCTATGCTGACGACACACAAATTGTAGTGTCGATCTCCCAATCAGTCGAAGCTACAGCGGAATGCTTCAGGAACTGCCTCATAGAGGTAAAAAATTGGATGAGCCACAACTATCTTAAACTAAACACGGATAAGACCAAGGTTATAGAACTCGGTCACAAACCATCCGTTTGGAGTGATCTTTGGTGGCCTCCAGAGGCAGGGTCCTGTCCTAGCCCAGTAGACAAGGTCAGGAATCTTGGTTTCCTGCTGGATAAAGATCTCTCCTGCATGGCACAAATTAATCAGGTGACATCTGCCTGTTTTTACAATATCAAGGTGCTCAGGAAAATTCTACCTTATATTCCGCCCACGTTAAAAAAAACGGTGATGGGAGCCCTTGTAATGTCACGTGTGGACTATTGTAACTCACTTTATCTAGGATCTGGAGAAAAACAACTAACCAAACTGCAGGCAATCCAGAATGCCGCCGCCAGGGTTTTGTTGAATCTTCCAAAGCGCCACCCTACGTCTAAAGTCATACGGGAGCTCCATTGGCTCCCAGTCAGGCTGTGGAAAAGTAAATTTTGCCATGTTGTATGTGCCTACGTGTTCCCCATCCTATGTTATATGTGCATGATTAATATGCATATGTATTCCCCTCTGATCGATTAAAGATGCAATTACAGTTGTGTCCATCTCTAGTATGCCAGTTTCCAGTCTTCGTGAAAGCAACGAATATCAGACCTATGTAAACCTACGTTGCCACGTTTTATAGTGTGCACGTTAATTCATTGAATTGTCCCCGTTTCTGGGCCTCAAAAGGGCCCGGACTCAGATTCAGCTCCTGTCTTCTGAACCCTCTCCGAGGAGCGATACAGCCCCCACCTGCATCCCTGACCCTTCGCTTACTTTCTTGCCACGCAGTGCCCGGCCCGGCCTAGCTCTGCCTCCCAGTCTGCCAAGAGTATGTTATGTTTCTAGTTATCAGTCCAGCCTCCTTCTCTGCATTCCTAAGCTACTGAATCGCATCAATAGTTTCCGTCATGGTCTAGCCTTTATGTCTCCATGTAAGAGAAATACTGTATTAATATTCATAGAATATTCCTCGCACACGCACCACATGTAGAATAATGCATGCACCAGTCTTAGTGTCTGTTCGCCTTTACCCTGATAACTTTTGGATTCTATCAACATGTACTCTAAACACCAGATACTAGATATGCCTGGGTACATGTCGCTCTGACACTCCAGACTTTAGTCTCCTCTTCTAGCGCAGAAGTCATAGCTCCAGTTCTCCCTGGTAACACGTCATTGCCAGTTTGCGCGCACCACTAGGTTAGAGGTCCCAGCTGCTCAGGTAGCCCCCTCCATATTTCCGCCCCGTTTATGACATATTCTGTTATGTTTGCATCACATGTCTATGTATACGCCCTGTACACGCCTTCTTGTTACATCATTTTGCCCTTATCTTTCACGACTGTTACGAACCACGCCTACTGCTACGCCTACTGTATTGAATGTAATGTATTTTGTTTAAGTATATATATTGTGCACCGATATTAAAGTTTGCTAGCCAATTCCCAGATCCTGCCCCCGGCAGCTGCCATCCTATTCCCGTACAGGCTGTCCTGTTCCTGTCCTTTATGCCTGATTAAAGCCTGTAAACTCCAGCTACCTCGAATCTTGACTCTTATTTATTGAGCTACCTGTTTATTGATTATTCTGAAAAATAGATCCGGTAATAAATTATTTATTTACCACATAATGGCGCCCGAATAGGGACTTGCCCTTTCCCCACGCGCCGGAGAAGCCACGCAGGCCCCCTGATCCTCTGCAGCCGTGACGGAACCATACCGTGCACGTGCAGATATTTCTGCTTCAAGTATCCCTCAGGCCCACGGAGGAGACGGAGGTTGCGGTCCAGCGTCCAGACGAGGCGGTGAGGAACGCGGCGAGTCCCGACCAGAGCCCAAGCCGAGAGTCCAAGGTCCGAGGTATCCAGAGGCCCACCTGTAACTGAAGTCCGAAGTTCGTCCGTCCGTCGTCGTAGCAGTCCAGTCCAGTCCGAGGCCTTCCGTTCTTGCTGCCCGGGGAGTACCGTTGCTGGGGTAGTATCTAGACAGGGTCAATTAATTTGTCTCTGGTCCGTGGGTTTGGGTACACAGATCCAACACGAAGTGTTCACCTAGGTGGACGCGGGTCCTGACGTGTCTCTTTATGGGACCGGTAAGTTTCGTGCTGTTTTAGCAGTGCATCTAGTAATTCTAGTAAGTTCTGTTCTCGAGAAATTCATGTGCTCTGTTTTCAGTATTTCAGGTAATATTCTGTCCGAACTGTTATTATAAATGTTATTTTATGTGTTTTCAATGTCGTGGTATGAATGATTCGTTTTTCCAGTTATTATTGTGTTTATCGTGTATTGTATTGTGTCCAGACTCCAGCCCAAATTATGCCTCTGTTCTCGAAGTTACGTCAGTTTAAAACTAGAAAAGGTCTGCTCGAGGAAGCAGTTCCTGTCCCGCCTAGGGACAGTCCAGGTCATTTTATGTATCATAAGCATGGCATAAGTGCCATATTATATCTAGACTTATGGGTGGAGTACACCAAGGAATTAGAAGAGAAATATAGATGGCCCGTATCAGGTACGTGGGATGCCGAGTGCATCATGCGAGTAGAAGAAGCATTATGGAAAAAGAAAGCCAGACAGTCCCAGAAAGATGCCATCGAGTTATGGCGCAAAGAATCTCATAAAAGAACCGAAAAAGAAATCAGAAAAACAGAATTAAGTAGGGAATCCTCAGAAAAAGCCCAAGAAAGGGAATTAATTGAAGTAGGTGAACGAGTTAAAGCCGAACAGTCAGATAGACAGAGAAATGTCCTTATTAAGGGTATGTATCCTCTTCTTGCCGAGGGCTTGCCGAAAGCAACCCCGGAAGCACCATGTAATTTTCCGCCGCCATTAGTTCCGATTAAGCTACATCACAAACCGACCGCAGCTGATATTTTTCTCTCGTCCTACTTGGACGACACAGTTCCCGAATATGCAAATACTGTTCCGCCAGCTCCTGTAAATAATGTGATTCCTGTTCCTCCAGTCGCTGGCCCCGTGGGTCCAGTTAATGTTACAGCACCTGTTACAGTTCCCCCGGTCCCGCCCGCAGTACAAGTACCCGCTACATCAGTCACTCTCCCAGCACGTACAGTACCCGTCGATGATTCTAGTTTAGGAGCCGCGGGGGGGGGAGTCCTCCGGGAACCCCGCCCCAACACAAACGTGTAACGTTACTTGAGCTACATGAACGTGCGTTACAGCGTACGCCCAAACCCCAGTCCGTTGCAGATATCAAGCGCGCTCTCACCGAATGCCGTTATGACCCAGTCCCAGGCAGTAATGATATGGTCATATATTCATTGCGTGTAAGACGGGTAACCGAGTATTTGGACACCCTACCGAATATGAAAGAAGATCTAGACAGAATATATCGTTTCATCCGTACAGGAGTAGATCCAGAAAGTATTGGCGAAGCCATGTCTCAAAGGAAAGCCGAGACTCAGCTCATGCTATTAAAGTTTCTAATTAATTGTTTAATAAGGGAACAAGATTATCCAGATAAGGATCCGACCGAAATAAAAGTCCTGACAAGGTGGAGTGATCATATAGCCGAGGGAAGACACAGGACACTGGGTTGTATAGAAAGTATGTACAAGAAAATTCGTAAGGAAATAATAAGGTTACACGAGAAACGCAAAGCAGCACAAGTGTCCGAGAAAGAAGACGACTCTGCTACTGAAGAGGTAGACGACGAGAATCCCACCAGAATAGCGTATGTAGGTAAAACTAGACTTCCCGACCGACATTCACGTCTAGAACACAAGACAGTTTTTCCTCTTCCAGCACCGGAACAAGGTTCTCTTGAGCAAGTATTTCAAGTTACCGATCACATTCTGAAATCACGAATCGGTTATAGTGAACTTAGTACCATGCATGAACAAGAACTAGCCCGATCAGCAGTCCGATGGACTACTGATTCTACCACTTTTCCAGACGAAATAGTGGCACAAATATTTCTGAAACTGCCCCCAGCCGAGCAGCGACTGGTGGGTATGTATATGATCCAGCACCTCATTACACTGTATGAGGGACAACATTCTGATCCAGGTAAGTTACATGATGTTCTGAACGAGTTACTCCAATATAGATGGAGAGGTTTAGGTACCGATTTAATTAGTGTCATTCTAGAACAGCGCCACAAATATAGAACGTTTCTGAATCCGCATTTTGTTCACGTCTCACCTCCAGAAAGTAAACCATTCTACATAGATAGACAGCATCCATTACGAGAAGTACATTCAGTTAGAGGAACGGGTGGTGGACTAGAACGAGTATTTGTTTACACCCCCATCACAAAGATGGAACTCTTAGAGATGAAGAAATTAATTCCCTGTCACGACAAAGATCCAGCAGGGTTCCATCGAGAATTAAAAGACATGCTCCGTATGGGAGAATACACGTATCCAGATATAATTAAAATGCTAAAGGTCCTGTTGCCCGCAGGGGTATATGAAAAACTCAAGGAAAAAGAATGGGAGGTAGGAGAGAAAAAGATTGATTGGACAGCTCTAGAAACTGAAGATAATATACGAGTACCAGGTACCAGTCTTGGGGACAAATGTAAAGAATTGCCCGAGTTATTGATACAAGTTTTGCCAAGGTTACTAGCCACAAAAAAGGAAGATTGGGATGCAATCTCAGCATGCAAACAGAAACAGGATGAAGACACTAGTGATTTTTATTCTAGATTTGAGAAATGTTTTATTATTAACAGTGGTCTGAAGACGAGTAGCGAGTCATACCCTCATCTTTTTGTTACTAAACTAGTCGAGAATTCAAGTCCACAAGTTAAAAATCCAGTTTTGAAAGTCGAAAGTACCTGGCAAGCTAATACCCCGTCACAAATGCTTCAGATGCTCCAGTATCACCAGAACAGAATCAGGGAAGAGCAAGAACACGAAAGGAGACGTATGAAAGACACGAAAATGAAAGTATTAGTTGCACAATCTGTTCCACAAGACAGTCAGAAGAGGGGTCCGAATCAAGCCAGTCATCCTGCAGCTCCCGTTAAAGGGACATGCAATTACTGTAAACAGCCAGGTCATTTTATAAACGAGTGTGCAGTTCTGAAACACAACATAGCTACTGGTAAGACTAAAGAAAGACCACGTCCGCCTAGACAAGAACAAGTTTCACAGACTTCTCAGTCACCACAGAATGCACAACAGACAGTTCCAGCACCGCAGCCTATCGCTGCGACACATCATGTTGCACAGCAGATGTACCAGTATGCCCAGTCAGAGTATCCAGAGTATCAACAGTATTCATGAAACAGCCTAGAGAGGGAGGTAGGCTTGCCTCTCATCGAGATACCTGTAGATCAAGAGGGTCCCTATGTACACAGTCAAGTATTAGGGAAAGACAGAAAGTTTTTGATTGATACAGGGGCAAGTAGGACTACTATCAGTCATGACGAGGTTCCAGGGGCTCCGCTCTCAGGCTCTAAAAATGTTTCCCTTGGATTTTCAGGAAAGCCTATTGTTAACGAGATTTCAAAACCAGTTTCTCTAGAAGTTGGTCCATTGTCCCGAACTACTGATTTGTTACTTACGAAATCATGTCCAGAAAATCTGTTAGGCATTAAAATATTGAAAGAATTAGGTGCAGTAATTTGCTGTTCCCAAGAAGGAGTCCGATTGTTCCTCAGAGACTTTAAAGGTCATTATGTATTACGTGATTTTGATCCAAGACTATCGAATGTACCGCAGCATTTATGGGCGCAAGGTCCAACTGATGTAGGTTTTATGCAAATCACGCCCCATCGTGTGACTCTCAAACAAGGTATAGTTTTGCCACGAATCAGACAGTACAGATTGCCACCTGAGGCTGTAGCAGCCTTATCCAAAATTATTGACGAGCTCATTGCTCAAGGAGTGGTTGTAGAAACTGACTCCATTGTATGTAATTCTCCTATCATTCCAGTCATGAAACGTACTGATCCAAAAGCACCTCCAGTATATCGATTAGTGATTGACCTTCGAGAACTTAATAAATGTATCATACCCCAGTATCCAGTAGTCCCAGATATTTCTTCCCTATTGACAGCCATTGATTCTGAAGCTACATTTTTCACTGTTATCGACCTCAAGAACGCATTTTTCAGTGTCCCCATTCATCCAGACAGCCAGTACCTTTTCGGTTTTTGTTTAAATGGAAGGAGCTATAAATTCACACGAGCTCCTCAAGGTTTCACAGAAAGCCCTAGTATTTACAGTCAAGCACTTAAAAGACAACTAGACAATATTCACATGCCAACTGACACTGCCCTGCTCCAGTATGTCGATGATCTACTGATCACAGCCCGTTCTGAACGTGACTGCGAGCGTGCGTCACTTACGGTTCTGTATTTTCTGGCCGAGCAGGGGCACAAGGTGTCCCCTTCCAAATTACAATTCTGTGTCCAGCAAGTGATCTACTTAGGCCACTTACTGTCCAAGTGGGGTAGGCAGTTGACACCAGACCGTATCCAGTTAATAGCGAGTCTCCCACAGCCCAAGACACAGAAGGAGGTACGAGCTTTTATTGGCCTCACTTCTTACTGCAGACAATGGATTCCTCAGTATGCATTTCTAGCTAAGCCACTGATACAGTTAACGACACAGGAGGCAGCCGTATCGACTGTCCTCCCTTGGACATCTGAACATACACTTGTTTTTAATGAATTAAAGAAAGCCTTATGCCAAGCACCTGTTCTAGCAACACCGAACTACAGTAAGCCTTTTACACTTTTTGTCACAGAACGTGATGGTACTGCATTATCTGTTCTCACACAAGATCAAGCAGGACAGTACAAGCCCTGTGCTTATTTTTCGAGCACATTGGATCCAGTAGCCCAGGCTTTGCCTGCGTGCCTCAAGTCAGTTGCAGCCACAGCTCTAGCTATCAGACAAAGTGATTCCATAGTGTTAGGACACTCCCTGACAGTACAAGTTCCACACTCCGTGGAAGTTCTTTTAAACCGAACACAGACTCAGCACTTGACAATTGCACGTTTAACAGGTTATGAACTGACACTGTTCCAGCCACACATAGAAATCAGACGCTGCAACATTCTAAATCCTGCTACACTGTTACCGTCAGTTACTTCAAATCCTACCACACATGACTGTGTGGAAGTTGTCAACACTATGACCAAGCCAAGACAAGACCTGACAGACATTGCATTACCTAATCCCGACCTGACACTTTATGTGGATGGCTCATGTATGAGAACTAGTACAGGAGAACTAGTAGCCGCGTATGCAGTGACTACTGAAACCGAAGTTATTGAAACACATCGTATTGACACCCTGTCTGCTCAAGCAGCAGAGCTAGTTGCTCTGACCCAAGCCTGCATACGTGCCAAGAACCAGAAAGTAAACATATATACAGATTCACGTTACGCATTCGGAGTTGTACACGACTTCGGAGTGCTCTGGCAGGAGAGAGGTTTCATGACTTCTCATGGAACCAAGATTCAGAATGGTCTCCTCATTCAAGCTCTGTTAGATGCAATACATTTACCGACAGCTATCGCTATCATGAAGTGCAAGGCACATACGAAAGTTACTGATATCATTTCCCAAGGTAACGATCTAGCAGATCGAACAGCCAAGCTTACAGCTCAGACTCCAGACATTCCAGTTAACACAACACTGACATTCACTCCAGATCCGACTACTTGTATGACAGTTAAGGACCCTACACAAGATGTCATAGACATACAGTTACATGCCACTCCCGAGGAAATCAAGAAATGGTCTGAACAAGGAGGGGTCCAGACAGATCAAGGATGGGTGACGAAGGGAAAAGCCACATGGTTTCTCCCCGACTCTATGGTTCAAGTCATTGTTAATACCGCACATAGTCCAGCACATCTAGGAGAAAAAGCTATGTTAGACAGTATTCAGAACCTTTGGTTCAACAAACACTTACGAGCTGCAGCCAAGCAGAAAGTCCGTACTTGTATGATATGTTGTCAGTTCAATCCAGGTAAAAGTGTCCCGGTGGAACAAGGTGGATTCCAACCTCCTGACCACCCTTTTGAGGTCCTCCAGATGGATTATATTCAGATGGAGCGATGTCGAGGTTTCAAGTATGTCCTCGTAGTTGTATGCGCTTTGTCCAGGTGGACAGAAGCATATCCAGTCCCAGATTACACAGCCGCGACCACTGCCAGGCAGTTGGTTCGTGAATTCTTTCCCCGCTATGGACTCCCTAGGGTCGTGTATTCAGATAACGGCCAGCCATTCTCATCCGAGCTCATGAAACATGTTTCCCTTCTGTTAGGGTACCAGTGGAAGTTCCATTGTGTGCGCCATCCTGAAGCAGCCGGTCTCGTAGAGAGACATAATCAAACTCTGAAAATTCGCATTGCCAAAATATGTAAAGAGAAAGGTGTAGACTGGCTAGTTGCCCTGCCAGTTGCTTTATTTTTTATGAGGATGGTTGCACATTCCAGATCAGGTCTGTCCCCGTATGAGGTCGTATTCGGCCGCCCCCCAAACATGTGGGGTACACCTAGACCCCGCAGTATTACAGATGTTTCCAGTAATATGCTGACAGATTACCTAGCTTCCTTGATGTCTGCCCTACACTCTTGTCGTTCACAGGTTGCCGCCGCATTTCCAGACAATACTGAAGTGAAACCGCATGAGGTCATTCCAGGCGACCTTGTATTGGTGCGGAATTTTGATCGTTCAAGTCCGCTGGAGCCCCGTTGGAAGGAGCCTTGTCTTGTCTTGTTAACAACGAGGACGGCAGTCAAGTTAGAGGGAAGAAAAGGATGGGTCCATCTGTCCCATATAAAGAAGTTCCATGGAGTTCGTGAAAAGACATTTGCAAAGGACTGCCTCCTTCCTACAGACTGTCTTAAAACAGACTCTGAACTTGATTCTGAACGTAAAGTTCCTCTGTTAGAGAAAACTCCGCAACAGGAGTATAAATTGAAACTCAGGTCTAGTAAAATAAGTCAGCCAGTTTAATTGTCTAAGTCCCTCTCGGGTGAAACGGTTAGACAGGTCCCTGACATGTATGAGATAGACCCCCATAGTGAGAGAGTTAGTCAAAACTCTATACGATGTATCATTGTTCTAAGTTTTCTATTATCTGTGAGTCTTATGGTTACCTGCACAAGTTATGCTTTACATTTATGTTTTCCAAGTTCACATGTAAATAAGTTTGCTAATGCTACAGTAGAGCACACATTTAGTGATCTGCCTCCTCACGAGCTATCCTATCGTCTTGCTATGCGAAATAACACATTCATTAGAATGTTACACTATTCACACCAGACCAGCAATGCCACTAATTGTTGGGTGTGTGGTCGACTCCCCCCTTTCCAGACACCGAAGGGAGTTCTGCCACTCTTTCCTTATCCATTTTCACATAATGGTTCGTGTGGAGCATGGTCCACTTTAACGTCATCCTCAAATGATATGTCCCTTCTGAATAGAACATGTTTTCCAGACAAGCAAGGTCTCTCCCATAGAACAGGGTTAGATCTAGAAAATGAAGTATATGATTTAGGTAATTATTCTTCGAATTTCATGGTCCTGAATGTTCAGTCCGATACTACTCCAGATTTGCCTGCTATTTCAGTACTACCAGTCAAAGGCGAATTATGTGTCAGAAAGAATGGTTCCGCACATATAGGACATAGTGATTGTACTACTATTGTCGAGTATAGTGACAGTGGGAAATCTATTTTCAAAGCCTCACGTCATTCTTATTTTGTGTGTGGTCAGACCGCATATGTTCGTCTGCCCCTCGATTGGGATGGAACATGTTACATTGCCTTCCTACTGCCACCAGTTTTTCTAGCCCCATCTGATTATCACAGAAACACACATCTAGTACACGTCAGACCTAGAAGGGAGATCGAGTCCCCAATTGTCGATCAAACTGAAACTACTCTAGAACAGTATCAAGACTTCAATAAAGGTTTCTTCTTCTTTATAGGCCCTGTCCAGAATAGTAAATTAATCCGTAGACTAACCAGAACCCTTGAAGCAGTAGTGAATGAGACTACTTCTGCTCTAGGTAACTTAACCGAAGAGCAATCTGCTATGAGATTTGTCGTGCTCCAAAATCGTCTCGTTCTTGACGTCATACTGGCCGATAGAGGAGGAGCATGTAGAGTCATCGGATCTAGTTGCTGCATTTTCATTCCTAATAACGCGCCGTCTGTTTATTCAGCTATAACCAGACTTCATAAAATTGCCCATCAGTTACACCAGAATACAGGTACCTGGACATGGTCCGGTTGGCTCTGGAGTATTATATCTGCCTGGGGATGGAAAGTATTGTCATTTCTAGGTATTGCAGTAATGATCATATTCAGTTGCTGCCTCTGTATACAATGTGGCCCTGCGATTTGCGGCATGTGCGCTACCTCTTGTATTCCTAGTCCTAAATCCCGTTCCAAGACAATTCGAGACGAACAGATGATGCTATATGAAATAATAGATGGTATCATGAATATTGATGTTTCCTGATGGAAACGTAGGGCACAAGGAGGGAATGTGGAAAAGTAAATTTTGCCATGTTGTATGTGCCTACGTGTTCCCCATCCTATGTTATATGTGCATGATTAATATGCATATGTATTCCCCTCTGATCGATTAAAGATGCAATTACAGTTGTGTCCATCTCTAGTATGCCAGTTTCCAGTCTTCGTGAAAGCAACGAATATCAGACCTATGTAAACCTACGTTGCCACGTTTTATAGTGTGCACGTTAATTCATTGAATTGTCCCCGTTTCTAGGCCTCAAAAGGGCCCGGACTCAGATTCAGCTCCTGTCTTCTGAACCCTCTCCGAGGAGCGATACAGCCCCCACCTGCATCCCTGACCCTTCGCTTACTTTCTTGCCACGCAGTGCCCGGCCCGGCCTAGCTCTGCCTCCCAGTCTGCCAAGAGTATGTTATGTTTCTAGTTATCAGTCCAGCCTCCTTCTCTGCATTCCTAAGCTACTGAATCGCATCAATAGTTTCCGTCATGGTCTAGCCTTTATGTCTCCATGTAAGAGAAATACTGTATTAATATTCATAGAATATTCCTCGCACACGCACCACATGTAGAATAATGCATGCACCAGTCTTAGTGTCTGTTCGCCTTTACCCTGATAACTTTTGGATTCTATCAACATGTACTCTAAACACCAGATACTAGATATGCCTGGGTACATGTCGCTCTGACACTCCAGACTTTAGTCTCCTCTTCTAGCGCAGAAGTCATAGCTCCAGTTCTCCCTGGTAACACGTCATTGCCAGTTTGCGCGCACCACTAGGTTAGAGGTCCCAGCTGCTCAGGTAGCCCCCTCCATATTTCCGCCCCGTTTATGACATATTCTGTTACGTTTGCATCACATGTCTATGTATACGCCCTGTACACGCCTTCTTGTTACATCATTTTGCCCTTATCTTTCGCGACTGTTACGAACCACGCCTACTGCTACGCCTACTGTATTGAATGTAATGTATTTTGTTTAAGTATATATATTGTGCACCGATATTAAAGTTTGCTAGCCAATTCCCAGATCCTGCCCCCGGCAGCTGCCATCCTATTCCCGTACAGGCCGTCCTGTTCCTGTCCTTTATGCCTGATTAAAGCCTGTAAACTCCAGCTACCTCGAATCTTGACTCTTATTTATTGAGCTACCTGTTTATTGATTATTCTGAAAAATAGATCCGGTAATAAATTATTTATTTACCACAAGGCGCAGAGTACAGTTTAAGGCACTCTGCCTGGTTCACAGGTCCCTATATGGGAAGGGACCTGATGACCTCGCTAAACTCTTGTCTCGCTATGTACCTTCGCGAGCTCTGAGGTCAGCCAACTATGACCTAGTATGTCAGCCCAGAATTAGGAGAGCCCGATGGGGGGGGGAAATCGTTCTCCTACCAAGCCGCAAAATTGTGGAACTCGTTGCCCCCCACACTTCGCTCACAAAAGTCAAAACCAAGTTTCAGGAAGGCTTTAAAAACCTGGCTTTTTTCCCTCCCCTAACTTGCGCTTGCCTGATTTTTCTGTACTACAGCGCCAAGATGCCGCGGCATTCGAGCGCTTTACAAACCCTTAGTCAGTCAGACTAATTCTAAAGTTGTTTAATAACTGAAGGAGGTTTGTCCTCTTCCATCTCAGCTTGCTGATCCCCAATCAGGCATAGGCAGTTATTACCAAACAATGTATAATATCAGCTAATATTTCTGAACCCAACACTCAATGTCCATACCCAGCATTCAATGTTAATACAATCGTTAAAGCCCAATACTGGTGCAAACATTAGAGCATCAGCTGCTACAGAGCCTCACTCTGTCTACATCAGAGAGATGTTCTAAGTAATTCCATAATAGTGTGTCCTCAGTAAGTTAATCACAATTTGAGTTCATTTATTCCATGACCTAAATTCATCCATGTAAAGTCATCCAAGTTTTAAAGCAATCTTTATTCTTCTTCTGTTTCAAAAATCATAATATTCCAAAAAATCACAATCCACAAGGCGGCTATCACAGAGAGGTGACTCGCGGTTAGTCTAAACATGGTGAATCCATGGGCATAATGTCTGCTAATTAGGTGAGGATGTGCCTCTTGCAGTGCTAGGGAATGGATATGGGCTGTGCGTGCTCCTTCAGTTACACCGGTCGAAGTCAAGGCTGAATTGAAAGGGGAGGTACTTTTGTAGGGCACAGCTGTAGTGTCCATTTCCACAATGTGCACATTGCAAAGAAATTCTTGTGGAAGAACCTTAAACCTGAATAGCAGTCGTTGCCACGCATGCCTTTGTCACACATGTTCGCCTAAGTGTTGAAATTTTGCAAGGCGTTGCGTTACATCATGGTACTTTATCACGCAGGGGCTGTGGTACTAACTAAAGGTATACTGCCCACCCCTGAACCCTAAAAACCCCTTGCCTCTTTTTACTACTACCTCCTCCGAAGCACGAAAATCCCCTTACTTCCCTATACCTCTACACACTCTAGAACACTACAAACACCTTGCCTTCCTTTACCTCTACCCGCACCATGAAATCTAAAAAATCCTTAGCTCCCTTCAACACTACTCTCCCCTAAACCCTGAAAACATCTTCCCAGTGGCAGCTCCTCTGCTAAGGTGGTGGAGCGTCAACCCACCTCTCTTAGATCAGTGAAAGAGGGCAAAATAAAATGATAATATCTGAACATTATTATCATTTTATTTTTGGTTGCTGCGGGGATGGGTTAGTAGGGGGGAGCCTGGTGGCTCAGGTGAGGAGGAGTGGACTGTGCACACTATGGGGCCCATTATGATGACGGGCGGACTTAGTCCGCCCGCCATCATATCGGGACCCGGGACCGCCCGCCATAAGGGCGGGGGTCCCGATCAGGGCATTAGGATGCGCCCGCCAAACAGGCGGGCGCATCCTGTATGGTTGCCATTGCGGCAGGCGGAGCAGAAATCTCCGCCCGCCGCAATGTTAAAAGTGCACGTTGTGCTTTTCAAAGTGCAACATGACAGGCACCGCGCTATGCCTACCATGTTGCACTTTGAAATGCGGGGGTACCATAGGTACCCCCATGTGCAACCCCCCAAGCCACGGACTCCCAGGGGGCCCGCAACGGGCCCCCGCAGGGAGTCTCCGCATGAATTTCCGTGGCGGCATTGCCGCCACGGAAATGCATTGGTGAAAGCCCATTGTAATATGGCGGGCAGTGTCTAACAGACACCGCCACCATGTTACTCGTTTTCAGCCCCGGCCGCAAGGCGACCGGGGCGGAAAACATGCGGGCGGTGTTTCTCACCGCCGCGGTCCCCCCCGCCATACTAATATGGTGGGGGGGAATTGGGCTGTGGATGTCGGGCGGATTTCCTCCGCCAGGCTGGCGGTGGCTACCGCCAGCCTGGCGGAGGAAATCCGCCCGACATCCTAATGGACCCCTAAGTGCGCATGATTGCTTAGACGGCCGTGTTGGCCCGGCCAAGCAGTCATGCTCACTTTTCCTATTCCCCACCAGGCTGTACAGCCTGGTGGGGAATATGCTCAGGATCCCTGTAACAATCTGAGTGCCGATCCATAGCGCTCAGACCAATCACAACGTTGTGATTGGTTCAGGGGTGCCTGGGTGCTTCCTGCAGCTTCTTCTGGACCGGACTGGGGAGAAGTGGAGACGAAGAGGCGGCTGAATTGGTACGTTTTCTTTTTTAATATTTTCATCCCCTAACCCCTGCTGTTCCGTACCAGCTGCCACTGCCTCTTACCTCTTTTTACCACTACCCACCCCGGAACACTAAAAAACCCTAAATCTGTGTATCACCACCCACCCATGACCCCTAAATGCCTTTTCCCATAACCCTTAAACCCTACCTTTTATAGGTGGCAAAAAAGTTGTGATTAAAAAATATATATATCCTCAATGGTAAAGTCCAGCGCTGTGAAGTGCTTGAAAAAGACTATTGTGGTACTTACCAGTGTGGTAATGACAAAGCTCTCTTTAGTTTTTTATAGGCATGCTAAACAGGTTTTGACTAAGATTCCAATGACCTCTGAAATATTACATCCTAATACACGAGGACCTTGCAAGAACCGCCAACCCTCCAGTAGAGTAGTCTCTAAATCTGATTTCGTTTTGACGATGTTAATGACTCAATGTACTTTTAGATGCGCCATTTAACATACATTTTGCCAAACATCTATCAACAGAAATTAATACAGATATAAATAAATACTAAAAAAAGTGAATAGTGTGTTTTGAAATCTTACCATGTGTTGTTGTCACTACAGCCAATCATCTTTCACGGAACAGAAACACATACACCTGACTACAGCCAAGATTAAAAAAAAAAAAAAATTACCATATAAAGAAAAAGTAATGAAGGAGTAATGAAGAATAAAGTGGAAGCAATTTTGGAAATGTGCGAAAATTGCCATTAGCCGTCGATATAGGTACATTCCATACATTTACGAATGTAATGTCTCTCAGGTATACCAATCCAATCCAATCCAAAAATCTTTATTTCGGCCAATTAGGCCATAAAAGATGCATAAAAAACAAACAGACATTTAAAATGCAAACATACAAGTGTCAGCGTTTCATTACATTTAGAAACAAATATATAAAATGCATAAGAGGAACAAACAACTACATTCCATGCCATTAAGGATGGACTAAACGGTGTGATGGGAGACATTATCAGCAGGAGCCAGAGGTTGCAATGACACAGTGGTGAAGGCATTCATCCTATAGTGGTTTTGCCTTAATCAACTTGGACCTAATACGCCACATGGCCAGGAGATATTTTGCGACTGCGAAAACAATGTGGGGGGAGGAATCAGTTTTCAGTATTCTGAAAGATGTTACACAGTTCCTTATTGCCATATTCCTACACAGGGGGACCAGCCAATATTTCCTGGGTGACTTGTAGGTAGGGCAAAAAAACAGAACATGGATTTCCTCCTCATCACAGGAATTACAGCCAGGGCATATTTTATCCCCTCCATTGGTCCATTTGCTAGTGAAGGATTTAATGGGTAGGGTGCCAAACCGCCACTGTATAAATAGCTTCCTTGCCATGGGTAAATAAAATCCATAAAAGTTTCAAACTTATAAGAATTTTTGGATTCAGTAAAACAATGAGTTAAAGTGCCGATGCTGGGTGCAGTCATGTGCGAGACAAGGTTTTGTTCCTTGTAAGCTTCCACAAGTCTTTTCCGAGGGACCCTATTACAGCCTGTTTCTGGGGCCACCCACAGCTCATTAAAACCAAGCCGGAACAATTCTTTTTTAACATAGGCTAACCAAGGGATCTTATCATTGTGATTTAGATTCATAACATGCACAAGATCTTGCCTGTAGTGACTGAGCTCCTTTGTTGACCAAAGTCTGTGCCAGAATCTTAAAGGTTTGGATTCAAGGTCCTCCCTAATGGACGGTAAACCCAAATCAAGACGTAAGGGAAACAGAGGAGTTGCAATTGGGAGGGCCAGAAGACGCCTCATAAAATTATTTTCAACACGTACCAACTCAGCTGCAGCTTGATGTCCCCATAGTTCACTACCGTAAAGTGCAGCTGATTTCACTTGTGTTTTGTACATCTCAACTGCAGGAGCTATGGGTTTATAGGTTGAGGTATTCGTGGTCTTTAAAATAGCCCCAGAGAGTTGAGAAAGCCTTATTCGCGAACTTGAAATCTGTGGTCCCCAGGATAGGTTCTCTTGAAGGGTTACGCCCAGGTACTGGAATGTTTTAACCCTCTCTAGGACCGTGGAATTTAGGGATGGATTAGGTCTGGTTGTGGGAGAGGGGTTAAAAACCATGAACTTGGTCTTCCCTGTGTTGATCTCAAGGCCATACTGCCTGCAGAAAAGACCAAATCCGTCTAGGATTCGCTGAATTTCCATGGGTGATTTGGAAAGCAGGAGGGTGTCGTCAGCAAACATAATTGCCGGCACCCTCCTGCCTGCCAAGACTGGGGCGTCATTGTCCCTAACGTCAACTAAGTGTACAATGACACTGTTCACGTATAGACAGAAAAGAGTAGGGGCAAGGACGCATCCCTGCCTAACCCCCCGGGAAACAGGAAACCTTTTTGACAATACTCCACCCCGCCCACATCGTACCTGGGCAAAGTTGCCCTGATGGAGTCTTATTATAGCCTGGAGTAGGTTAATGGGCACTCCCATCTCCTTCAGAACCTCCCAGAGTTTTTTCCGTGGTACCAAATCGAATGCTGACTTCAGGTCTACGAACACCATGTACAAACTCCCTCCCTCGATGGTCACCGATTTCCAATAAAGGAGGACGAGACGGAAGATTTGATCCATGGTGGACGTATTTTTCCTGAAGCCAGCCTGGAGGGGACTTAAAATTTCATTTTCCCCCATCCAGTCCAAGAGTTGGTCCAATAAAAGTCGAGAATAAATCTTTTGGGGGACATCTATAAGGCTGATCGGCCTGTAGTTGGACGGGAGCAGAGGGCAGCCCTTCTTGAAGATTGGGACTATCTCTGCCCCCAACCAAGTACAGGGGGTCGCCATTCCACCTGCAAGTGAATTGAAAAGAATGTGAAGATAGGGCGCCCAAATCTCTGGTTGGGACCTAAAAAGGTCACCTGGTAATTTATTGATGCCCGGGGCCTTTCCCAACGCTAAACCTTCTATTGCGCTGACCACTTCCCCTAGCGTGAACTCCAAGGTGTCTCCAGGAAGGGAAAGGAGTGTTGCAACAACAGCATCAGTATTCTCTAGGGTATCTGCATAAAGTTTACTAAAATGATCTTCCCATATATGTGCTGCTATATTGGGTTCAACTGCAGGTTTGGGTTCCCCTGAGCCAGTGGTCACAAGTGACCAGAATCTTCTTAAGTCCTTAGTTAATAGGGCTGCTGAAAGATCTTGCCATCTATCCCAGTCCCAGTCTGATCTCGCACGGGCCATTGTGTCCTTGTACTGACGCTGCAGAACGGCCACCCTGGTACGAGCAACGCCCTCTCTGACTGCACTAATAAGGTCTGATTTCGCCTTTCTGCAATCGGGGCTGTACCAGGTGGAGGTTCTAGTTTTGTACTTGGGCTTTGGCACCTCTGGGTAGAGAACCTCTCCTAGAACTCCCACTAGGTCTTCGTGTATAGAAGGTAAAATTTTATGTAAATCTTGGGAACTGGATTTGCTAATTAGTTCATGCAGGGCCTCGAATTTAGGCAGCACCAGATCATAGATTTTCCCAATATTTTCTGTTGACTTGGAGAATTTCTGCCATCTCACCCTACGCCTATTAGAAGTAAGTACCAGGTTTCCCCGTTCATCTCTATCCTCAAGTGATTCTGGTCTGGGATGTACTGGAAAATAGGCCAAGGAGAGTAGGAGAGCATTGTGATCACTATCTGTACGGGGGATTATTTTAAAATCCTCAACCTTTGGCCAAAGACTGGTATCTACAAAAATGTAGTCCAGTCGTGACTCATGATTTTTTCTATTAAATGTAGATTTTGAGGGAGTGTCTGAGGGTGTACGTCCGTTGCATGCTCTTAGCGCAAAATTAAGGGTTAGTGACATAATTTGGACCGCAAGTGGAGACCAAGATCTGGGATGGGGCAATTGGCACACTGGAATACCCCAGAAGTCATCTTCTGCCGTAAGGGCCCCTTCCCTCAAGCCCTCTAAGGGCTCGAAATGGCAGTTAAAGTCTCCACCCATTACCACCTTGTAATCGGTCGGCAACTGACCCAAGAAGGACGCAAGATCTTCAATTGTAGTGGACTCCGCCGTTGGGCCAACTGGGCGGGAGTAAACATTTATAATTGCTAACTTGGGGGCGCCCGACCAGTTCAATAGAACGCACTGAATGTCTTGAGAGAACGTGGCTATGGTTTCCGCTGTGCAGCCAATATGACACGCTACCCACACCGCCAAACCACCCGAGGGCCTCCCCTTGCCCTTCCAAGTAGCCTGAATTTCAAATATTGCGTAGCCAGTTTTAAGGACGGGTTCCCTCGCCCATGTCTCTTGAAAGAGGCAGATATCACTATTTATTATTAGGGAATCCCATTCTTCAGTGTGTATTTTATTGGCAATGCCTGCGACATTCCATGACAGTACCCTCAGGACTCTGGAAGGAGTGTGGAAGGTAGATCCCTGCCCCCCTGTATTATCACTACCACTGCATACATGTGAGATAGGAATCCCTGGAGGGGAAGGTGGACTATGGTTGGATGTGACTGGAAAGATTTGAGTCGTGCCGTAGGAATCACCTGGCAGCTGGGGGGGGAAATTTGCACCAGGTGAATGAAATTTGACATCCTGTACGCTAAACCCCCTCTCTAGAGCAGGATGACCAGTGGAGGAGCCCAGGCGTCAATCACAGGAATCCAAACCAGAGAAAACTTCGAATCTATTACTAACTTCCAGAGGTGTAAAAGGAAGCAAATGGTCCATCCCCCCTGTTTGAAAGGAGTAGTCCGATCTCCTATGATTGGTGCCATAGCCCCTTTGCGGGACGGATTCCCACCCATAAGCATTCTTTGAAACCATGGGGCCAGGCTGCAGGGGGAAGTAATGGTTTGTTTTTTTTGGACCAATAATACCTGTCAGGGCCGTGGATGGCCATGGACATGGCAGGGGAGCTACTAGGGCTCTAGGATAGAAATAGGTAAGGTCGCACGGCATAATTGAATTGCCGAGGTTCCCTGGCATCCAGCTCAAAATGTGCCTAACAACTTCTGGGTCCCTAAAGTTAATCACAATCAAGTCGCCCTCTATATCTTTCTCCCGCCCCCCCAACCAGGAGAGTCGACGCACGTGAACAATGTCCCCAATAACATTCTCCGGAAGTGGCCTATTTTTGGACAGCCAATACATGGTTTTATTTTTAAGCTGCTGTGGACCTTCACGCTTGTCAGGGTCTAGGGTGGGAACACCCGTAAGCACCACTACGTAAGGTAGTGCTTCCGGGGGAAGTTCAACCTGGGGAGTTCTATGTTTTACTACTCTGCTTGGGGGTTCCCTCTCTCCAGCCGACTGCGTTGGTCTTGTAGCCATACTGTTTCCACCCTTCGGGATGGCACCATCCATGTGCATGGCAGGTCGGGAAGGAATGGTAGAGGTTGTAATCCCTGAGGGATTTTGGGTCACTGTTTTAGTAGGAACATTGGGCTTAGGGAATGAGGCCGATGTAGTGGTGATAGATGTTGTATGGGCCGCCTTAGCTAGATTAATAGATGTTGTAAGAGCCACCTTGGCTGAAGTAGGTTTTAAGGTATTATGTAAACCGACCGCAGCCAGTGCTGTATTAGGAATAGAGGGGGCCTTCTGCTTATCCGGCTTGTTGAGAATAGCCTGTTCCAAATTCCCTAGCCGTTGTTCAATGGCCAATAACCTGTCTATAATAGGGGAAGTAAGCGTCCTGAGCATTTGCCCAAGAAGCTCCAGGGTGGGGACGAGCGGAGGAGACTCCACGGTATTGACACTTGAGGGGGTAGAAGCGTGTTTAAGTAGTGGAACTTCTTGTGTAGTCACTATAGTGATGGCAGGTCTTGTATCCGCTGTTAGTTTAGGAGCAGATGGTACACCCCCACCTTTCCCCTTGCCAAATTCAGTGTGACTAATTTTGCCCTTTTGGATAGAACCCCCCTTCCTCATTCTCTTTTTGGGCGGAGGACCATGAGTTTTCGGGGCCTCTATCTTCCTCGGTTGATTTTTGGCGATGGTTTTACCAGTATGGAGGGGAGCTGGTGTAGCTTCCTGGCCTACATCAGAATTACAGGGTGGCAAGGGAGCAACAATAGGTGGGCTAGGTAGGGCCCCAGGAGAAGGTGGTGAGGGAATAGTGTCCCTTAACAGTTCTGGTATACCCTGGGATGCAAAAGGATCCTCAGTAATAGGGGTCCCCCCTGAACTAGATAATATAATATGCGGAGATGTAGACAGAGAGGGTCTGACCTTATAACCCTTGATCGAGCGACGACGTTCCACCCTTCTCTCCGCTAGGGCTTCTTCCCTTTCTATTTCTGAAGTAGATTTCTTACAATAATTGTCTAGTGTACCCTTGTTGAGGTTTACCCCCGCAGTCCCAGGTGAGGCCGTGTCCATAATGGCGAGAGAGTACACAACTATAGTACTTAGATAGAAATATCAGTTCTGAAAATGGCCTAGCCAAGCAATGGTAGTGGAACAAAAACTAGCACAGAATACTAAAGTCCGGAGCTCAATAACACACGTAGGGAAAGTGTAAATGCAGTTATATACGTAGGAGACTCAAGTCTAGGAAAAAAAACACATGGAAGTAAAAGAGACGGGGCCCAGGCCAGCCTCTCCGGCCACACAACGGCCCGCTCTTTGCCCGGTCTTCGCGTCGCGGGACGCTGGGCTAAGTAGGAGGAGACGGGAAGAGGCACCAGGTGCGCGCGATTACCTGGCGCAAGCACCTCTGGGCCTCGCAGTCCCGCTCCCGCTGGCTGCCTCGACTCCCTACAGCAGATGGTGAAAGCGTGTAATGGAGCACACGGGCTCAGTCAGAGTTCCGATATCCCCAGGCACAGTCAATGCACGTCGGTAGAGCACACAGGCTCAGGCAAAGTTCCAATATCCCCAGGCACAGAAATGCACGACGGTGGAGCACACGGGCTCAGAAATTAAGGGTCCCAGTGGGGAGATGGGCAGCAGTTGGAAGGGCTCACCTCCACGCCTCAGGCAACACACACGACTGCGAGCGGCACTTGGCAAAAAAGTACACCATTTAAGTATCCATAAATATAATGTACACTTTGAGTAAATTCTGACCTTTTACACTTGATATTCTCAATCACCTCCAAGATCTTTTTTATTAGCTTTTGTAAAATTACTAGTTTAGAGTTGAAAAGCAGTACCTGCTGCATTTCCCAGCAAACTTTTATTTTCCAAAGTATGTAATCCCCGATGAAACCATGTTCAGGTCTCAACAGGTTGCATGTAAAACATTTTATTTTTCATCATTGACTTTTCCCACATTGTTGTTGCTGTAATTATTTCTCTTTTGTTTTGGAAAAAACTCCTAACGTTACAGTGCTCATTGTTGCAAGAGCTG
Source organism: Lissotriton helveticus (assembly GCF_964261635.1). Classification (NCBI taxonomy): domain Eukaryota; kingdom Metazoa; phylum Chordata; class Amphibia; order Caudata; family Salamandridae; genus Lissotriton; species Lissotriton helveticus. The sequence continues at coordinate 328,361,967 of NC_136060.1, read as the reverse complement.
ACTTTAGTGGGCAGCACAACAATTCCTTGTTCATGCGCTTCTCTTCAATAGTGAGAACTCTCCCAAAAGCGGGTGGCAACCTTGTGCTTTTGTTGGTGGGTGCAGGGAAACCTGATGCCCGGGTTTGGTGTTATAATCCCGCTGCAGCGGCACAATGAGTGCAGATGCAAGCAAGGCTAGCGAGTTGGATCTGCCGGCCATAAAAAACAGCGTCGTCTCGCTGAGCCGCTTCATGGGCTGAAACGCTCTTCCTTACCGAGGAAATTAGAGAGCAAATATTAAACTCCGAGCAAGATAAGAAAAAAGGCATATTGTTCCATACGTTGAGCTGCACTCTTAGGTTACCAGATCCCACAATCAATATATTCAGCATTTACCTCTGGCTTCTCCCACTTGAGCTTTCGAGGATTTACAAGAATAACTGTTCCTAAATTCTTGTTTCTGCTCTGCCAGCCAAGGAGAGAGTATTACGTTTCCCATTAGTGGTTACACGAAGGATGACTTTCTACTACATTCCAACCTTGCTGAGGTTCCGTGAGAGTTTAAAGCTCTCTAGCAATAGTCTCCCCACTCAAACATGAGGCAACTTCTGTGCTTGTTCTTCTTTCCTAGTTGAAATAGACACACTTCAAGGGTATGACTGAAGTATGAATCGTTGCAATCTAAGGGTTTCCAATAACTTTTGACTCATACATCAAAGACAAAATAAATGCAATATATGATGTCTTGGTACATTGTACTGGTTGTGTCAGCATTCTTTTCCATGTGCCCTGAATGTGCTTCCTTGTTGTAGTCCAAAGATTAAATAAACCTTCTATCACTGTGCCGGGCCGTTCCATGTAAACTTGGATTAAGGCTTGATTATTATTAACCGCCTGCTCCATCCAAAATGATATTCGCCTGTCTATTCGTTAATAAACCCTTCTTGAACCTCCTGACTACCCTTAATTAAAGCAAAAAAGATTGTTAATTCATAGCAGCCATTTTTTCCATTTACTTACTGTTCTCTTTTTCCCCCCACTTATGCTTCGAGTCTGTTTATGCTTGTCAGTGGCGTAGCAAGGGCGAGGCCACAGAGGCGTTTGCCCTGGGCACAAAATTCTTAGGGGGCGCAACATTTTAAAACAAAAGTGGAAGGGATTAAAGAAGTGCCAACAGACCACAGGTTAGGGGGCGCAATACTTGCCTTGCCCTCTGGCGGCGCTGGCAACCCATGCTATGCCACTGATGCCCATTTGTTACTAGCTCCATAAGAACAATTCATTGCCAAGGTGGCCTTTAATTTGCTTGTCATTGTCAGAGCTTGGCTACCCCTCCATGTTTTAACAGGAAGCTACTCCAGTTAAGTGTGGACATCTACTTTGAGAGGAGCAATAGCTGGTAACCATCAAATCGTACGTTATACTCTTTTAGAGCAGCTGTAGTCCCTATCACTATATTTGTATTTTTGTAGTTGCCTTAACAGTATGACGGTCCTATCTACATTAGTGCGTGTAGGGAGAAGATGTCTATTTCTGCCAAACCCCCAGCAAATATGAAGAAGCATCAACTTGGCCATGCAACATAGCAGACAAAGGAGCAGCGTAGTTTGCTAGTCGTCCAACCTTCTTCCTATGCCAGGTTAATTGAATTTATAGAGTGCATTGTTACCCTGAGGTGTCCTGGCGCTAGCTCCGTGATCTAGGCTTAATAGGATCCTAGTGATCTTGCTGTCATTTAATTAGTGAGGAGCCAAGTTTTCTAAAGATCAGCAAGTTTGGGGCGGTATGAATATTCAAAGAAAGTAAATTCCAGGCCACAATAGTTCATGTGAAGAAACATCTGCCGCCCCTAGTCATTTTTTTTAAACCCGGGTACTACCAAAGATTTAGAATTGGCAAATTTAAGTGTCTTTTTGGGTATATACCAGCTAAACTTGTGAGTGAAGTTGGGAGGTCCCAAATTATGTAGTGAATTAGTAAACAATGGACAGCGCTTTAAATTTTATCCTACTTTTCACTGGCAGACAATTCAGTTTTTGAATGACATTTCTCACCGAGGTAAATTTGGGTGTGTGAGAGAGTACTCTTGCTGCAGTATTTTGCAACACCTGCAGCATACTTGACATAGTTGAGCAAGACTTCACAGAAACATTGATCACTAATGATTCTTTCAGGGAACCCACATGACTAGCTGCAAATGCAGAGATGGGGGCCTGCAGGTGACTGCACAAGACATATTTGCATTCAAATTGACAGAGGACCGTTATTGCAACTCATTACTAGACAATGCCAAACAGTGTCACTTTTACATCTGGTGGAGGCAGGACTGGGCAGGCCTTTTATTCCACCTGGCATTTTCCCTGTGGGCTGGACACTTTGAAGGCTGGTTTTCAACACTAAGGTCAGCTCCTGGTGCCTCTGTCTCTTTCCTCAACCAGCCGATGTTAACTGTAGCAGGCACAGGGACGATTCAAGAGAGAGAAAAAGTGAGAGGGAGGGGGAAGGTTGAGAAAATGCAATCAGAGGGGGAGAAGAGCAAAAAGGGAAGAGAGAGAATAGATGGATGGAAAAACAGATTTCACAAGCAGATTAAGGGAGTGGGGGTGATTTGAAAATGTTGCCAGAGCTGCTTTTGGTTCCTCTGTCCAGCCTTGGGTGGAGGAGCATGCAGTAGTATTGTAAAGTAAAGAAAGCTGGAACGAGGTAAGGTCTTCAGGTACTCTTTATTTGCCATCCACTCCCAACATTCTAAGGTAGGCTCGCAAGGGAGAGTCAACTGTGGAACAAGGGCAGGGGTGGAGGGGACGTACCAAGAACAGGAGAAGAGATTACAACACACCTCCCCAACATAACATGGTTAAACAGAACTACATTTGACGATCCTGTCACAACACCATGTTTATCCTTTCTCCAGTAGTAGCATATTGTTCTCGGAATTGGCTACACAGCGAGGAGCCTAATACTTACTTTTACTCTGATGGTCTTTAACGCTCCTTTTGACTTGTACCCAATCTCCAACCTTCCACTTGGGATCTTTCACCCCATTCTTACCATCGTACCACTTCTTGTATTTGTTTTGGTGTAATCTTTGTTTATTTTCAGCTTTCTTAAGATTGGACTCAATTGTCCTAGCACCCCTCAACCAGATGGGGTTAAACTTTGTACAGAGTTCCCTTCCTCTGTGGGCAACAAATGGGGACACCCATGGGAAGATATTGGGTGACGTGTGGTAGGCCCATAAGCAATCCCGTAAGGATGACTCAACTTCGGGGGCGCTAGAGGGCGCACAAGTGGAATGGCCGCCTTTAGGTGAGGCTCCTACTCCCCGGAACATAAATCCTGCATGTATCCTTACAAACTGGGACAGGGACAGGCTGCTGTGCGCTACATGTGTTGCTGCCAACATACTCCGTGATCGGTGAAAGACTCGCGGAGATCAGAGACTGCTCGACTGCTGGAGGAGGCCCTACAGGTTTGCCCGACCACAGAGCTGAAGCCGCGGAGGAGGAGTTGAGCGGCCATTGGGGACAGGAAAGACCACTGCTTGCCACGAGCGAGATAGGCCCTGTGTGCGCAGAAAGGCCACAGAGGAGAAACGCGGGCCAAGCTGTAACGGCGGAGGCGTTACCCGCTTGCCGCCGTGCTGGGACACAAGCAGCTGTGAAAAAAGGAAAATAAAGGTGAGAAGCCTGGTACCGAGGGCTGATGAGGCGCGTGTGTGTTGCGAGATACCCCCGAGCGGCGGACTGAGAGAGGTGACATTCATGCCGCGCAAGATATAGTGCTACGAGACGGGGATGTGCATGCTGTGGCTCCGGGGCTGAAAGAATACACTTTAAATGAAATAATAACGGTGTGAGCCACATCGTGGGGAAAAAACGTATGAGGTGCAGATCATGGGGGCTTGCTGTTGATGTGCTCAGCTTGGGGAGTGAGAACCGGAGAGCGCCTAGGAAGGATGACTCAACTTCATGACCATTGACCACAGCCAGTTGTATGTGTTCTTTGGTAAGCCTATTGACTCTTTCAACAAGGCCGTTTGCTTTAGGGCAATACAGTGCTGTTCTTTCGTGTTTTATATTCAAGATTTATTAGAAAGTCCTTCATAGGTTGGGACGTAAACTGTACCCCGTTGTCAGTGACAAGGGTAGATGGAATACCTTCCCTCGAGAATACGTCCCTGAGGAGATCTAGCACAGCATTAGTGTTGACCCCTTGGACGAACTTGTACGAGATCCAGTGTGAGGTGTAATCAACCAGTACCAATATGAACCTTCGGTGCATCCCTAAATTTTGCATTGGCCCAATTATGTCCATGGCCAGTTTGCTCCATGGTTTGAGGGGTACCTGTACTGGGGACAACTGGGCTCTGTGAGTAGTCCTCGACTTGTCACTTTTGGCACAGTTGTGACAGTCCTTTACCAATTGTTCAACCAGGGAGTCCATCTTGGGAAGCCAGAAATTGACTCTAACCCTGTTCTTTGTCATGCTCCGCCCCAGGTGTCCTTCGGGGTCAAGTTACACAATTCTCTTTCTCCCTACTGGAGGTTTTAATTTTATTGTTGCGAAAAACCTTACCTCCTATCTATCTATCTATCTATCTATCTCTCTATCTATCTATCTATCTATCTATCTATCTATCTATCTATCTATCTATCTATCTATCTATCTATCTATCTATCTATCAATCAATCAATCAAGGGGCTTATAAAGCGCACTTCTCACCCGTGAGGGTCTCAAGGTGCAGAGGGGGGTGAGCGGCTCCGGATCAGTCGCAGAGCCCGGTCTTGAGGTCCTTCCTGAAAGTGTGCAGGGTCGGGGAGCATCTGATGTTAACAGGGAGCTCGTTTCAGGTTTTGGCTGCGATGCAGGAGAAAGCTCTGCCGCCAGTTCTGTTTCTGCGGATGCTGGGGACCTCTGCCAGGGCAAATTCAGCGGAGCGGAGGTTCCTCTTGGGTACGTGGAAGGAAACTCTCTCGTTGAGGTATTTGGGTCCGATGTTGTTGAGGGATTTGTAGGCATGGGTGAGGAGTTTGAAGGTGACCCTCTTCTCGATGGGGAGGCAGTGGAGGACTTGTAGATGTTGGGTCATGTGTTTGTGGCGCGGTGTTCGAGGACAAGTCTGGCTGCGGCGTTCTGGATGGTTTGGAGTTTGTGTAGAAGAGTTCTGTTGATTCCGGCATAGAGAGTGTTGCCGTAGTCCGGTCTGCTGGTTATGAGTGCGTGGGAGACAGTCCTTCTGCAGTCAGGGGGTGATCCATTTGAAGGTCTTACGTAGGATGCAAAAGGAAATGAAACTAGTGGAATCAACGTCGTTGATCTGGCGGTTCATGGAGAGGGAGGAGTCAAGGATGATGGTGAGGTTCTGTACGTGATCTGTAGGGGTGGGAGGGTTCCCAAGGGCAGAGGGCCACCAGGTATTGTCCCAGGCGGAGGTGCAAGGTCCGAGGTTAAGGACCTCAGTCTTCTCTGAGTTTAGCTTTAAGCAGCTGTCTTTCATCCATGCTGCCATGTTCTGCATTCCTTCCAGGAAACCGAGTCTGGTGTCTTCGGAATTGTTTGTGAGTGAGATGATGAGCTGGGTGTCGTTGGCGTAGGATACGATTCTGAGTCCATGCTGTCTGACGATGGTGGCGAGGGAGGACATGTAGATGTTGTAGAGCGTGGCGCTGAGTTAGGATCCCTGGGGTACTCCACAGTTGGTTTCCGTGGGTTGGGAGAGGAAGGGAGGCAGTCAGATCCTCTGGGTTCTGCCTGAGAGGAAGGATTGGATCCAGTCGAGGGCGGCTCCTTGTATCCCCTTATCATGTAGGCTGGCAGCAAGAGTGCGATGTGAAACTGTGTACAAAGCTGCGGAGAGGTCTAGAAGGATGAGGGACACAGTGTGCCCCTGGTCCTATGGTGCTCAATTCAAACCTGAACTCCCAAAAGTCTCTGATTTCCTCATCAACCTCACTGCATTTGCTGGGCCACCCTTCTACCATCATTTCCTTTCATTTACACAACCCTTTATCTTCATCCATGCCTTTACCCCATTCTTCTTCTGTTAATGCAGGATCGGTCATGGCTAGAATGGGACTGTCTAGCATTTCCTCACACGGTTCATACTTTAATGGTGAATGGGACAAGACGTCTGCAATTTTGTTTTTCTCCCCTGGAACATACTCCACCCTAAAACAGAAATTCTCAAGTCCTAAAATCCATTTGCATATGCGGGGTGTGCCATGTTCTATACCTTTAACCGTGAACATGAAGGTAAGTGGCTTGTGGTCTGTACCGATAGTGAAATTCACCCTCAACAGGAAGAACTTAGTGTTTCACTGCCCAGTAACATGCTAGGGCCTCCTTCTCCACAACTGAGTAGTTGCTTTCTGCTTTGGTTAGGCATCGGGAGGCAAACGTAATGACTTTTTACTCGTTGCCTTCTTTCTGAGAGAGGGTCGTTACCAAAACTTTGCTAGAGGCGTCTATGGTAAGAATGTTTTTTTTCCTTGGGTCAAACATGCCCAACGCTGGTGAATTGATTATTTCCTCTTTCAATGCATCAACAGTGCACTTGTGTTTCTCTTGCCACTCAAACCCTTTTTTTGTTTTTTAAAGATCACGTAAAAGTTCACATTTCTCTGAAAAGTGTTTGATGTATTTAGCCATATACTCTAGTAGCCCTAAGAGTGATTTCAACTCCTCCTTGCTCTTGGGATACAGGGCTTCTCTCACCACCTTCAATAAATTGTTTTTGGTCTAAAACCATTTTCTGAAATGTAGTGCCCCAAGTACTCCACTCTGATCTGGCACTTGCATTTCTGTACTATCAAACCTGCATCCATCAGCCTTTTGAAAACATCCCTGAGGGTCTGGTCATGAGCCTCAGTGGTCTGTCCATAGACAAGGATGTCTTCTTAGAAACACATGGTGTTGCTTACGTCTCTCAAGACTTATTGCATTAACTTTTGGAAGACCACCGCGGCTGAAGCGAAACCGAACAGCATCTTTGGAACATGTATGCTCCTTGTGGGGTGATGAAGGCTGCGAGCAGTCTAGAGTCAGGGTGAAGATCTACCTGGTGGTAGGTCATGGAGAGGTCTATAACACTAAAGAACTTAGCTGGTCCCATGGTGCTGAGCATTTGATTTATGTTGGGGAGCGGGTGTCTCTCAACCCAGATATTTTCATTGAGGCTGCGCAAGTCGACGCCTAATCGGAGTCCATCACCACTGGCCTTAGATGCAATCACAATTGGGGCCAACCATTCTGATGTGTCAATGGGTTAGATGACGCCCATTTTGCACAATCTCTCCAACTCCTTCTCTAAGGGTTCCTACATTAAATGAGGTACTGGGCGAAGCTTGTGTACAGTTGGTCTAGCATTGGATTTGAGTTTAATTTTATGTTGAAAGTCATGGAAAAGACCAAGATTTTCAGAAAGTAACCTTGGGAACTCCTCACATTGCTCCAGTTTGTGTTTCATCCAGGACAAGCACCTGTTCATGGTTATTGGGATCAAGGATTATTCCCAACTCTCTCTGATGTTGCCATCCCAATAAGTTAGATCAATCGATCAATCAATCATGCCATTTGTATAGCGCACTACTCACCCGGGAGGGTCTCAAGGCGCTTGGGGGGAGGAGTATGCTACTGCTCGAACAGCCAGGTCTTGAGTTGTTTCCTGAAGGCGAGATGGTCCTGAGTCAGCCGAAGGTGGATGGGGAGGGAGTTTCAAGTCTTGGCAGCAGGTAAGAGAAGGATCTTCCTCCGGCGGTGGCTCTTCGGATGCGTGGTACGGCTGCAAGGGCGAGGCTGGTGGACCGTAGCTGGCGGGTGGGCGTGTAGAAGGTCAGGCGGTCGTTGAGGTACTTGGGGCCCAGGTCGTGGAGAGACTTGTGTGCGTGGGTGAGGAGCCGGAACGTGATCCTCTTGTCGACGGGGAGCTAGTGCAGGTTCCTCAGGTGGCTGGAGATGTGGCTGCGTCGGGGGACATCCAGGATGAGTCGGGCGGAGGCGTTCTGGATGCGCTGGAGTCTTTTCTGTAGCTTGGCTGTGGTTCCGGCGTAGAGGGCGTTTCCGTAGTCCAGTCGGCTGGTGACGAGTGCCTGGGTGACAGTCTTCCTGGTCTCGGTCGTGATCCAGCGGAAGATCTTGCGAAGCATACGCAGCGTGTTGAAGCACGATGAGGAGACGGTGTTGACTTGTCTGGTCATCGAGAGGGAGGGGTCCAGGATGAAGCCCAGGTTGCGTGCGTGGTCAGTTGGCTTGGGTGCGGTGCCCAGGGCTGGGGGCCACCAGGAGTCGTCCCAGGCGGAGGGCGAAGATCCCAGGATGAGGACTTCCGTCTTGTCCGAGTTCAGTTTCAGGCGGCTGTCCTTCATCCACTCGGCGACGTCTTTTATCCCTTCGTGTAGGCAGGTTCTGGCGGTGTCGGGGTCTCTGGTGAGGGAGAGGATCAGCTGGGTGTCGTCGGCGTAAGAGATGATGTTGAGGTTGTGCTGGCGTGCGATGGCTGCGAGAGGTTTCATGTAGATGTTGAAGAGGGTGGGGCTGAGTGAAGATCCTTGCGGGACGCTGCAGATGACTTCGGTGGCCTCGGAGCGAAACGGGGGGAGGCGGACTCTTTGTGTTCTTCCGGCGAGGAACGAGATGATCCACTCCAGTGCCTTCTCTTGGATACCGATGTTGCTGAGGCGCTGGATTAGGGTGCGGTGGCAGACCGTGTCGAACGCAGCGGAGAGGTCCAGGAGGATGAGGGCCACTGTTTCCTCCTTGTCGAGCAGGGTCCGGATGTCATCGGTGGCTGCGATGAGGGCGGTCTCGGTGCTGTGGTTGGCTCTGAAGCCGGACTGCGAGGGGTCGAGGGATCCGTTAGTCTCGAGGAAGGCAGTCAGCTGTCTGTTGACGATCTTCTCGATGACTTTAGCAGGAAAAGGGAGGAGCGAGATGGGGCGGAAGTTTTTGAGATCGGTGGGGTCCGCTGTAGGTTTCTTCAGGAGGGCGCTGATCTAGGCGTGCTTCCAGCTCTCCGGGAAGGTGGCGGTGTTGAAGGAGACGTTGATGATGTTCCGGAGTTGGGGTGCGATGGTGGAGTCGGCCTTGTTGAAGACGTGGTGTGGGCAGGGGTCGGTCGGTGATCCGGAGTGGATGGTGTTCATCGTGCGGGCGGTGTCTTCGGTGGTCACCGTGGTCCAGGTGCGAAGGGTGGCGGTGGGGGGCGTTGGTTCGATGGTTGGGTGCGTGGGTGGGGCGCCGAAGCTGTTGTGGATGTCGGCGATCTTGCGGTGGAAGAACGAGGCGAGGGAGTCGCAGAGGTCTTGTGACGGAGTGATGTCGTTGGTGCCGGTGCTGGGGTTGGAGAACTCCTTGACGATAGTGAAGAGCTCTTTGCTGTCGTGGGCGTTGTTGTCCAGTCGTTCCTTCAGGGATTTCTTCTTGGTGGTGCGGATCCTGTTCCAACAACGTACACCTTCCACTCCGTATTCCTTTCTTTGAATTCAATGTGCATTTCTCTTATTCCCATGAGTGGCATGGGTTGTTTGGTATAACCTGTGGGAGAAATATCAGGCTTATCTAGGAATACATCTCCATCAACATTCATGTTCACAAAATCTGCATGGTTCAACAAAGTGAATGGAGAGCAAGGATCAGCGTACATGGTGATAACATTATTAAGCATAACATCACATTTAGGATAATTGATATTTATACTTCTGTGTCTTTTACCTGGAAGACAAACTTTCTTTTACTAGGGGAGACATAATTAACTTCCTTTATAGAACTTGCTTCTTTTCCCCTACCCTCTCTGTTTTTGGGGTCACTTTCTATACACACTCTAGCAAAATGCCCCCTACAATTGCAATTTTTGAATATCACATCTCTAGCTGGGCACTGAGTATTATTAGCTAAATGTTTGCTGCTGCCACATCTGTAACATCTGAGTTTTCTCTCATTAAGGTGTATTTTGTTCTGTATAATTTTCTTCCCTTTGACTTTACAGACCTCGGTTTCTTCTGCATACTCCTTTACTTTGGCAACCAACTCAGTAGGGGATTTCATTTCCTTGATGCACTTGGCCGTTTGCTCTACAGATTGGACAATGGTAACTGCCTTCCTGAATGAAGGATTTTTTGGCCAGTAATTTCTCTTGTGTGTGAGCAAAATATTGGTGCAGCGTACCAGCTGGTCCCTTATAAGGGAATCAGTTAGGTTTCCAAAGTCACATAATTGACTCAGGACTCTTAATGTCGCGATGTATGTTTCTGACAGACTCCATTTTCCCTTGGGCCCTGCAGAAGAATCTATGACACTCCAACACTACGTTTATCTTGTCTCCAAAATGAATTTCTAATTTGGCCATACTGCTTGCAAAAATGTCCATTGCTCCCTCTTCCCCTTCCCCATTGTTCTCTGGTTCTGGCAGAGTTTTGTGGATTTTCCGACCATATACCTCAAAATTATGTAGTAAAATGTGTTGTTTACGCAACAGAGAGAACCGTTCTCCCCCCAATAGCAATAAGATAAGATTCAAAAAGTTTATCCCAGTCGTTCCAATTTTTTTCAGGTTCTCCATTCTGATTAAGGAATGAGGGAGGTTGACTTATGCTCGCTGCGGCAATCATAATGCACAAAACAAAAAGGGGGTCTGAATCCAAAGCAGCTAAGAGAAAGTAGGATATAAATGTAAATGAACACCCCACAAACTACATTCTGGATATATACAGGCTGGGGAGAGGAACAACAATCAGGTAACAGTACTACGGCGATATATGTAGGTTCTTTATAACTGTGGAGTTGCACGCAATAAAGTTAACAAAACCTCTTGTGATTTCAGAGCGCTGCAGCGTAAAAGGAGGACGAGCGGGGCATAAATTACATGTGATCCTCCTCGTGTGCCCACACTTCGCTGAAAGTAATTGAAAGACCACACCTCTTTTGGCTGAAACAGATGAATGCTGCTTCTCGCATTGAGCCTGGCATAAAGGATTATAGAGAGGAGAACCTGTACCCCATTACACCATCGGCAGATAAGTAAAATTGAAGCAACCACCTAGCTAAAAAAAGTGAGTATTTCATGCAAGACTTTACAGTATAAGTTCCTGGGAGCCCAGAGCGCTTAAATGTATGCGGAGGACGAGGCGGAGCAAAAACAAAAGAAAACCTCCTCAGGTGCTCGCCTCTCCGCAACCAAAATGACCTTTGTTGGCTAAGATGTGCTGAAAAGTAAGTGAAGGACAAGGTAGAGCAATAATAAAGAAATACTCATCAGGTGCTCACGCCTCACCGCAAGAAAAAATGAAGCGTCTCACCTTCGTTGGCTGGAAGAGTGAAAGCTGCTACTCTCACAATGACCGGCACACAGGTTCGAGTCAGTGCTGGGACACTATAACACCATTGAAGAATCTTGTGTGTAGCCGGCGCATACACGTGAGACAGTGATCACCGTTGACAGACTCCTGTAGCACGCCTGTGCTGAGGAAGATAAGCTCCTCCATTCAATTACAACTTTGTGACAGAAACGGCCTGGGGTACTGATTACTGTTGACATAGTCACATCAGGTCAACAGCACCGCCCGCCCCATAACATACCCAACAACCCGCAAATAACACACAGACACCAGTGTTAGATTGGGAAAAGTTGCTGCAGGTTTATTACATACAACTTTATGTAATCACTGTGGGTTATCTTACGGGCGATCCAAGGGCAGGCCGCATTCTCGCCACCTGCCCGCCTGATGAGCCAATCAGCACGGTGGCGAACCACCCCTCTGCTGCGCCATTATGGTAATAACCTACTCACGCCCCTAGCGGGGCGTATCTAGGCAAACCCCCGGTTGCACAGGCACACAACCGCCCGAAGGACTACTGGGGCGCCGACACGGGTTCCCGGACCTCCCATGAGGTTCCAGGTTAGGCTCTGGCACCCCTATGTGCCCGCTGAAGTACAGTGCTGCACCTCTCAGCTACCGGATCGCCCTGTAATTCCGCCACAGCCCGGTCGTCGGCGGCCACCGTCGCCGTCCGGGCCCCCCACCACTTCGCTACTTAGGAAACCGGCAACCTTTGCTCTGCAGAGCTTCTCGTTAGTCCAAGAGGAACAAGTCCAAACCGACAAGTGAGAGGTGGACCCCCTGCACCTCAAAGAGACCTTTGATCCTGTCCTGAATCATTACATGCCTGAAGAAACCAAGGCCCCTCTGTCACTAATCTGCAGATTACCCCCGGTTCCATATTCCTCTACAACATTAGTGTAGACCATCCCCGGTTCGTGAGGTCATACCCCCAGGTGGATGACCAAGTGAAGAGGAGGGGCCCCCACTGCTGATAGCGCTTCCTTTTTTTTTTTTTTTTTGAGTTGCGAGATCACATTACGATACACACTGCAGAATTGGTTTTTAGACCCAGAAAACATTATAACAAAATAACATTGCACATCAATGTAAATAATCTAATGATAAGCACTTGTGGAGCAGTTAACAAAATAGAAATCAATAGCGGCACGGACAGAATAGGCAACAATCAAAGGAAAAAAAAAAAAAGATCAATCAGCACCCCGTAACACAGTAAGTCTTTACCCAACCCATTCGGACACCGGCGCCCAGATCCTGGTTGCCAATTGTCGGCCCCTCCCCCCTTTACGAGAAAAAACAGAGAATTCTAACCTATGGAGAGCTAGCAATCTTGCTCGCCATTGTGCGAAAGTTGGGGCTTCCGCAGATAACCACTGAGATGTAATGCACAGACGTGCCTGGGACATAGCGATAAAAAGATAAGCTGATTTGTAAAAAGAATGAGTACCAGCTAAACTATTACCCACGTCTACCCCAAATATCACTAGTGCTGGAGTCAATAAACAGCTTAACTTGAGCGCGGAATTGATAAAGTGCTCGATGTCATCGAAAAACCCTACTAGTACTGGACAAGCGTAAAGCATATGTATTATATCCGCCGTCAGTGAATCACAGCGAGCAGAAGTATTACCCTTCCTAGCACCCCATTTTGCGATTTTCATTGGCGTGTAATAAAGATCTAGCATTGCCATATAGCTTTGAGTCTTCAGCGAACCTGAAACAATGACCTTGCTGGCAAAGTCCATTACCGGGGCTAGGTCGATACCTGTCCTTCCTAATTTAGATTCCCACTTAGCACTTTGAGCTGACAAATCATCCGGGTAGGTTGATACTATATATTGATAAATTACCCCTATTCTAATTCTTTTCCTAATCATCTCAATGATTGGTATCTTATCCACTATACCTGGTGAAGTCTTAAATTGTTTATACACAAAGCTTTGTATTTGCAAATATTTGAAAAAATCACGCGGGGGTAATTTATATTTATTCCTAATATCACTGTATGCTAGAATTTGCCCATCCTCTACTAGGTCACCCAACATATAGGCACCCTGCCTTTGCCAGCCGAGCATTACATAATCTTGAAAGACAGTAGGAAACACCCTGCTGCTTTTAAATGGCGTATAGAGATTCAAATTTGGAATGGCTAATTTCTTCCTAATTTTCCGCCAGATAGTACATGCAGCGATCAAAACGTTGAGGCGTGTCCTTTTATAATAACTAGGCTCTAAAACCTCCAACAATATACCCTTGACAGCTTCACCCATCCCTATCTCATAAATAGTAGGTTGGTTGGACACCGGTACATTCACCCTATCTCCACATATCAGCACTCCCATAACTTGTAGCATTGCTGCCCAATAGTACATAACAAGGCTGGGGACCGCCCAGCCCCCCGATCTCGAGGAAGGTACATCCACTTAGCTGCTCGTCGCGGGCGCCTATAACCCCACAAAAACCAACTACACACCCTCTCTGCCTTGATCAAGCTATTTTGAGAAAATAACAAAGGAATCGTTCTAAATAAATATAAGAATTTCGGGAGGACTATCATTTTAAGGACGCTACAGCGACCATATAAGGATAGGTGTAAATTATCGAGTCTCTCCAATTTAGTGTTGACTGCTTCTATCATTGGGAGAATATTTAAGTCCGGGATCCTATCCACTACGGGACTTATCCGCACCCCTAAATACATAGCTTCCGGGACAACAGGAGCGTTGGATATAAGCATATCAGGAGTCTGAACCACCTGCGTTTTTGAAACATTAAGCTTATAACCCGACACTGCTCCGAGCTGTTTTGCTAGTTCCTTCAGTGCAGGGAATGCACATGGAACATCAGATGTTATGACAACTATATCGTCTGCGTAGGCTAACAGATTGTAGGAGGTATCACCAGCCCTTATTGGAACTATAGCCTGATTAGCCACGACTTTAGAGAGAAACGGATCTATGTATAGGGCGAACAGCAGGGGTGAACAGGGACACCCCTGCCGTGTGCCCTTAGTAATAGGAAAAAAGCTAGTCTTCTGCCCTGAGATGCGCAATTGAGCTCTTGGGGAAAGATACATAGTAGAGACTGCATGTACAAATTCATCTGGGAACCCCTTCCACCTGAGTACCACCCACAAGAACCCCCAGGAGACCCTGTCGAATGCCTTCTCGGCATCCAACAGGATCAACCCAAGGGGAGATTTCGGGACATGGGCCCAGTCTAGCAATGCTATGGAACGCCTGACATGATCCGCTGTGTCCCTGCCTGGAATAAATCCATGCTGACATATGGAGACCAGCGGAGTAATCACTTGCGCAAGTCGGCAAGCCAAAATCTTTGAATAAACTTTCGAATCGCCATTAATTAGTGAGATCGGTCTGAATGATGATGGGAGCAGCTCTGGTTTCCTTTTTTCCTAAATAATACTATAGTTGCATTTTGCCAAGATTCCGGCACTATTCCCTTCTGCGCTGCTCTAAGGACCTCAAGAAAAAACAATTTAATATCATCTAAAAAGATTTTATAGAATTCCAGTGGAACAGCATCTGGGCCACAGACCTTACCATTGGCTAGAGACTTAACAGCCAGCTCCAATTCCTCCATTTGAATAGGTGACCCCTGAAATTTAGCCTGTTCTTGAGAAATTTAAATTGTCTCCATATCAATTAAAAACTCCTCCATGGCCCTCTCGATATCCAGCCTAGGAATATCTTGCCTATACAAAGAGGAGTAAAAATCCAAGAAAACTCTATTAACTGCCTCCTGAGTATCATATATTGTTCCATATTGATCTTGAATTTTTACTTCCTGGTTCTGTATACTGCGCTGGCGAAGTCTCTTGGCTAGAACCCTACCAGAATTCTCCCCAAACTCAAACATCTCTGTACGATATTGCAAGTACTTCGATGCGAGATCTTTTCCGAATGACTCCAATAATTGGGCTTTCAAAATTGCTACTTTTTGTTGACTCAACCGGGTTTCGTGACCATTCTTAATATTCAAAGTGAGTTCGATCTCTGCCTCCCTTAACTCCTTAACCCGACTACGCATCTGCTCTTGTTCAGACTTCCACCTATATGAAGTGAAACTTTTGGTCTCCCCCCGTAGTCCCGCTTTCAGCGTGTCCCATACCACTTGGTCCGATGCCGACCCAATGTTTATATTTAGAAACTGTGCTATCCACTTTTTAATATGGGCCCGATACTCTTCTTCCCATAACAGCTTCCTTTCGAACGTCCACTCCCTAGGGCGTTTCCTAATTCGAGGCCATTCGCACTCTGCTATCAATAGATTATGGTCCGATATAATTTGTGGAAAACAAGAAATAGAAGAAACAATTGCCACCTGCTCTGTAAGGAAAACATAGTCTAACCTAACATTTTTGTTATGGGGAATAGAGTGATGCGTGAACCCATCTTCCATTTTATTATGTAGGAACCATAGATCTACCAAACCATGCTCCTGTAAAAGAGCCTGGAGTGCTTTAAATACTTTTGGCTTTCTACCCACATAATTTGGTTCTCTAGCTAAATCGAAATTACTTAGAGTATTAATGTTCATATCGCCACACACCAGAAGTGGAGTAGGCCAGCCTGCCAATTCCACATCCAGCTGTTGCACCACCTCCGGATCGTCTAAATTCGACCCGTACACATTGCAGATCGTTAGATGTTTACCACCTATACAAGCTTCGAATATGGCCCACCTGCCCATTCTATCCCCCGATGCCCTTTTGCAAGAACCTAAACCCCGCTTCATAAATATAGCGACCCCTCTAATCATAGAGGTCTGTTTGGAACAAGTAAGGAGCTCATAGCCAGCCAACCTGAGAGAATCCCGCTTCCCCCACGGTATATGAGTCTCCTGTATACAAACTATGTCTGCCCGCAGCAAATTAACAATTTTAGCAAAGAGAGCCCGCTTTTTACCATCATTAAGGCCGCATGCGTTTCATGTACATACAGCCAATTTATCCTGCCCCATCAGAATAAAAAAAGGAATCAAACGTAAGTACATAATGTGCATATACTCAAACTGTAATACCATTTCTGCGATGCAAACCACCACTCTTTTTATTTTTTTAACCCCGTCCCCCTCGGCCTCCCCCCCATCCTCCTTCCCTTCCCCCCCACACCCCCACACCCCCACCACCCACAGTGAGGCTTAAGGACCATGTCCTCAGTGATGTTGCGATGCTATAACCGTGCCCCCCCCCCATCAGCTTCCCTACCAAAACTTGTGCCATGTTTCCTTTCCTAGGACATCTAACTAAGTTATAGGTACCACAGAAAGTTATCGGGACATGAAGAAAAGAAAAAAAAAACAACACAGTTACACACTATTGAGCTTCATAGCCTAACCATTACAATCAACCTCATTGCCCCGACTAAGGCCAGTCATAAAGATAGCAATTCTGGGGTACTCAATTATATCAAAACCTAACATTTAAGTATACAAATATTGAGAACAAAGTTCTCGGGAAAAAAGACAGGCACTTATTGGTATACAACAACAACAATTTCTAAGCGATGATCACCCCCCAGCAGTCTACAGGCAAATCCAACCAGGTTCGCAGAGGAGATTCCCTCTAAGCGAAACAAGCGCTGTATATTACGGGGTCTAACGTGTCTATCTTTTGGTATGCTCAACCAACTCCTTTAAATAGTCCTGTGCTGCACTGCACGATGTAAAGAACCGCGCTTTCCCATTCATAATAACTTTTAACTTTGAAGGATTAAGCAGGAACACTTGAGCTCCCACTTCTTGAAAGGGAACGATTAATTTTCGCATTTGCCAGCGTTCTTTAACAGTCAAAAGGGCAAAAGTCTGGGCGAACGAAGAACTCGCATCCCATAGCAGCTCTTTTCTTCTCCGGCCTTGCTAAATCGTACAGGGCTTCACGCAGCAAAAAATTATTCAAGCAAATCAATATTGCCCTTGGGTAGAGATTCTGACCACTTTGTCCTTCTTTACCACGATGTCTCAGCACAAAAGGGAATCTGTGGGCACGAATTACTTCAACTTCCCAATTCCAAGCACTTAAATCTGGGAAGGCTTGCTTGAACAGCTGTATAACGAATTTGCGAGGATCTGCCCCCTCCTTTGATTCTGCTATTCCTAGCACGCGTAAATTATTGCGACGTGCCCGATTCTCTAAGTCCGTAAGCTTCCATTCGACATCAGACTCTGGTCTTTGTAAGGACTCCACAGCCCTCTGTTGCTTCACTAAAGTATCTTCAACCGATGAAACTCTCTCCTCGACTTCGACCACCCTCGTGGTTACTTCAGCACAGGTTTTGACCAGCCGTCTCACAGCATTCTGGAGTTTCCTAACTGCTCCTTGCGTGCGTAAGCCCTCCGCTTTCGTCTCGGATCGATGAGCCATGATAGTCTTGTAGATTAAGCCAAGAGTGATTGAGCCCTCTTCCAGCTCCTCATCCAGGTTTAGCTGCATAACCTGCTGAATCTGATCCTGCTGCACTCCCTCCGTGGGATCTGTTGTTTTCCTCACTGTAGCCAGTGAAGCAGACTGGTCAAACTCTTCTCCTTCTAAGTCATCTGGTAGGTCCCCCCAGTCCCCCAAGTTGCTGGAGCTATCCAACTCATGCTCCTTGTCTGACAAGGTCGTTAAGTCAGACATAGAATAACATTTCCCATCAGATTCCAGTTCAACAGCTTTGTCAATACACAAGATAGCCGGTTCCGGCATCGTTCCCGACTGTGAAAGACCATTGGCTTCACTTAATGGCACTGTTGTAGCCACTATGGGCTCTTTTGTCTTCACTGTTCGCCTTTTATCAAAGATTGCTGCCACAGTCTTTTGCTTACTTACTAGGTGTCTCTTGTACCTGAGGCTGGTGGACTGTTGAGTCACGGTACTGAGTTTGTATGTCTCCGAGAGCACCTTGCGCCAGTGCTTGGCTAGATAAAACTAACGGAGTATCTACTAATTGCGCACTGGGGTTTCTACCACCAACTCCAGCCGCTGCGACTACTCCAGGCACCCCGCTCTCAACTTGCTTGTGCTGGCCCCTCCAGCCTTATTCTTTGTGGCATTCCCCTTAGCCTTAGTGTCGTTATCGATAGTACTAGTAGTGCCCGGATTCTGTTCTCCAGCAGCTAGAGCCTCAACTGGCGTTTCAGGCACCGCTCCTCCCTTATTCCTGGTGGTGCCCCTGCCCTTCGGTGCCATCCTTAGAACGGGAAAATAAATCAGGACCAAGATTTCCCTCCTCGAAGTGCAGATTGTAGAGCACAGGTTTCTGAAACACTTCTCTCTGAAACAGGCTATCCACAATGTTTTATTGAAAATTGGATTTATATGCTGCTTGAAAAAAAACTACTAGTCCCAGAATCCACCAGACTCGCTTACTGGTTTTGACTGTCTTTCACCCATTACCTGTTACAGAGCAGCATGTAGCATGCAACGAGTCTTTCGAGCCTTTCCTCGACAGTCCAATGCACAGCCGGGAGGGCACCTCAAGAGAGACTGCAGAATTCAGGGGTTAAAGTCAGACCCGGTATCCCCGGGATCGGCGAGCAATCCAAGCAGTCAGAGATGTAGCGGGATCAAGAGCCGCCACTGTGCTCCTTTCCCACGCAACCGTCTGCCACGGTTACAGCTGCGGTCAATCTCTCCCCGTCGGTCTCCGAACGAACGGCTGCGTCGGCTTCAGCTAGAACACGCCGCGGACCGAGACAGGAGCCGCGTTCGCCTCGTTTTTTCCCTCCTCAGCTCACCATCGCCATCGACTCCATGAGCCTACACCTCCAAAGAAACACCACTCAATGCGCCGATGAAGCACAGATGCAAGAGCGCCTTGAATCCGGCCTACCTGGCGGGTGACCACCGCAGGTAAGGGAGCTGATTAGGAGCAACGGGATAGCACCTCACACGGCCACTGTCGCGGCCGCCATCTTGCCTCAATAGCGCTTCCTATAATCTATACAATAGGAGTTCCAGCGCAAGCCACTGAGACCAAACCACACGCCTTCACACAAAGCGTCAGCAGACTACACACAGGTCAAGTTTCAACCTCTGCCGAAACGCAGTCCTCCGAATAATCCTATGTTAAACTGTGCTTTTGTTAAACGCCTGTGCTTCTATACTCATAAAGAGTACAGGGGATTATTCTAGTGATAAATACCTATATTTTATAATATAAACATGTGTGGTGTCTCTTCATTTCATATTACAGGATTGCAACGGTAAAACAGCTGGCTTCACATGCCCTCTTGAGTTTAGCCCGGAGGCTGCTTAGTCCATGCTACCTCTAGGATAGCTTGTCTATAAGGTTGACTTACAACTACCACCATAAGGGATTGTTTTGACTGATACAAGGTGCCACCGCCGCCGCCCGGGCCCCCCACCACTTCGCTACCTTATTACCTGCAACCCTTGCTCTTCAGTGCATTATGTAAATCGAGGAGGAAAGGTCCAAGCCAACCGGTGTGAGGTGAACCCCCATCCATCTCAAGTCACCCTTGAACTTGTCCTGAATCCCACATGTCTGATGAAACCGTACCCCTCTGTTGTGGGAATTTTCTCATAGCGCTATAGATTTTTACCTAGTCCTGTCTATAGCTTCACAAGACTTAGAGCCCTGCCACCCCTGCGTGGCACAAGTTCTGACCACCAGACTTCACACTCACCCACTAAACTGCAGAATTCCCCCAGGTCCACTATCATCCTCTGCAACAGTGTAGACCTCCCCAGGATGATGAGGTCATAACCCCCTAGGTGTATGACCAAGAGCTGAGCCAGGGCGCTTACTGCTGATAGCGCTTCCTATACTCTAACAATAGGCTGTTCCAGCGCATGCCAGGGAAGCCCAAACAAATACATTTCATGTTCGAGAAGCCCTGCGTCCAGATCCTGATCGCTGCCCCCGACCCAACCTGGAGACGGTGAATGCCCCAAGACCCACACTCTTGATCCTGTCAAGAGAAAAGACACGATTCACTTTCCTACTTTATTGACTTTAAGTATGCAGCCCCTTGACAGACCGATTTGGTCATGAGAACAAAAGGAGCACCCAGTATACTGGCATCACACAGCTGTAGGGCCAGAGCGCCGTGCCAAGGCCCCCACTGCCTGCTAATGCTATTCCGTGAGGGGCCAACCGAAGGGGGGTAGAGCCTCCAGTCGATAGTCCAGGACAGGGGGTCCCAAGTGTAGGAAGAAAACGACAGAAAACACTCGCTAGTCAGCGTTAGCAATCAGGTCTTACCCTGCCTGTTCTGCTCCGGGAGGAACTGAAGTGAAATCTCAGACTGCCACAGCGCAGTGCGCAGGCATTGGAGGTGGGCTGGATGTTATCCGCCAAGGAGCTAACTAACATACGCACTCGCCACTCCTCAGCCCTTGAATTTTGCATGATGTCCCTGAGGTCCAAAGAGTGAGGTATAAAAGACTTAGGGCCCTCTCTTCACGTGCTTGAAATTGAAAATAGAAGTGCAGGTACCCTGGGCCAGAGCACCTGCTAGCTTCGAGGAGTGCCAGTACTCTCCAAATGAACGTGTTAACTCCCTGTAGAGAAGTGCGGATACTCACCCTCGCAAAATTAAGTAACCGTACTCAGTGGAACCGCCGGGCCATCGAAGCACTGTACCCTACACCACTAGTGTGGCGGAAATCAGTCATGCATGTTTACATGTATACCGTGCAATAAATGGAAATATACAAGTGCAGGTACTCATTCTTCTGAGTACCGGTTTGCTCCTGAGAAGTGCGGCACTCTCCCTTTAAATGTTTTGAAGCAGTACAGCAATTGCCGGTACTCTCCCTTTCAAATGAAGATGGTAATGAACTCAGTACCGGACAATACCTGCCCACTAAAGCACTGCTTGTATCTGAAGGTATATAAGTGCTGAGAGTGATAAGTGTGGAGAAGTGTGGCTCAATAGTTAGAAGAGGCAGACCATGAAGCAGAGGTCAGACCCGGGACCAGGGTTCAATTCCCGACGCGGCAGGGTCTTGAGCCCAAAATGTCCACGGACTCGATAATTCTCACTTCGGTGCCTGCTCGAATCACGGGTTCACACTCTGCAACTCCGGGCAATAGCTTGCTTAATCTCCACTATGGCCCCCCGCGGCGGGATGCCTGGCTTTCACCTTGGGGTTGCCCAGTACGGGTTATCTCACAGGGAAAAACAAGGACGGGTTCCCAAAGCAAGCGCTTAGATACCGTTGGTGATAATGCGCTATATAAATATAAATTACAATTACAATTACAATTACTTAATAACAGCCAAATGACGAGAAATGTAGCACTGTACCTGGACAGAAAAGGAGACGATTCATGACAATATGCAGCAATTGTAAAGCGCTGTCCTAGGCCAACGCAAAGCGCTACCCTTACGGGCCTAAGGGCGCTGAGAGATGGGCTTAACCCCCCCAGGAGAGCCGTGACATAGGCGTGGGGGGAGGTGCTGCAGCCAAAAGATAATGACAGCAATTTTAAAGCGCTGTCCTAGGCCGTGGTAAGGCGCTACCCTTACGGGCCTAAAGGCGCCGAGAAATAGGCCTAATCCCCCCCCCGAGAGAGCCGAGACATAGGCGTGTGGGGGTGTGCTGCGGCCGAACAATTACAGCAAATTTAAAGCGGTATCCTAAGCCAAAGTAAAGCGCAGCACTTACGGGCCAACAGGCGCTGTGAAAGAGGCCTGCCCCCCCCCCCCATAGAGAGCCGTGACATATGCGTGTGGGGAGGTGCTGCGCCCGAACAATTTACAAATTGCAAAGCGCTATCCTTACCAAAGTAAAGCGCTGCCATTACGGGCATGAAAGCGCATTGGAAGAAGGCCCCCCCCCCCGGGTGCGGCCTTGCAACTAAACAAAGTTGCACCCAAGGAGGCAAGGCCGGGGCTGCGGCTGAAACAGTGCCCCTCACGGGCTATGCCCGCATGGTGAGGCCCCTACTTGGGGAGGTGGAGGGGGGGTGGAACTAGGCCCGCAATGGACTAACCACAATGTAGCAGCTGCGAACGGCGCCGCGTCAGGGTGTGGGGGCAGTAGTCAAAATCGCGGGGTCGCCCCAGGCCACCCAAACTACCGTCAGGGACCGCTTACCTACAACTGCCGTCCAGCCCCATTCCTGCCCGGGAAAAGGTCCCCTTACGCATGTAGCGGGGCGGGCCAGCGGTTGCAATGAGATGCGAGATAAAATCATTTTATCATGATGTGTTTTTATTTACTGTGGGACTTGAACCCGCGGTACCATGTACACCTCCCGGACAGCGCCTCCCAACAGGGCTCTAAGCACTCACAGGGAGCGCCGACAATCTGCGAAATAATGTGCGGCAAGGCCCCGGACGGGACAACCCCGAAGACTGGGTGTCCCGAGGCCACCCGCAGCACTAGCCAGCGCAACCCCCTCGTGGGTTCGCCGATCCCGATTCCCAGGCTCAACCTCCCGAGAAAGAGGGAGTAGGCGGAGGGGGAAGAAAACGGCCCTTAGGCCCACCTTACCGCAAGTCCTAAAAGAGTGTCCCGGCCCGACGCGCGACGTCCGGAGCGGCAAAGAGGCTACTAAAATGGCGAGGAGGGTTATATACCCCTCGCCTTGCCTGCCGCCCCGGACGCGCGTCACTGGCCCGCCCACCCTCCAGCCGGGCACCACCTGCCCGAGGAGGAGTGGATGACCAGAGTAGGGGGGCGGGGGAGGCCCTCTGGGACTACGGGCCCCCCTCCTGATGGCCACAGGGTGGCCTCGGGCAGCCGCAGACTCCTGTAGTGTGCCTGCGCTAAGGAAGATACACTCCTCCGTTCAATTACAACTTCCTGAGAGAAGAGACTTCACCTCACACACAGCGAGTCTGTAAACGACGACTGAATTAAATCCTTGCACATTCAGGAAATGTTGAGGCACTTCCTACTACAGTCAAAACGCCAGGACATATGAGATAACTTTACTTTGCTGGTGTGGGCACAATCTTCCGTAGGTGATGGAAGGAAAGTCATTTACACCAAACTATGTGAATAGCTGCCGCTCGAGATAAGCTACTGCAACTGGATCTGACGCTTTCATGCTGACCATGCACAATTACCTGTGTGTTGCCAAACCATCCTGTAGCCGTGGAATCTCTTAGGATTACGCGAGTTCAGCTAATAAACCGTCGTAGTTTGATTAGACTGCAACAGCAGGATGCAGGAAGACTCTCCGAAGGACACCAGGAGATGACAGCACTTGACAGCACGTTACTAGTACAGCTTGACCAGCAAAGCAATACCGTAATAAAGAACCAAGCCAATTCTGCTGGCATCAAATCAGCTTCATGTGGAAAGAGTACACAAAGGGGAGATGACTAAAACTGCCCCCTTCACAGTAATCGTCACCAGTATTGTAAAGTATAGAATGCTTAAACGAGGTAAGGTCTTCAGGTACTCTTTATTAGCCGTTCACTCTCTAAACCCATCTGTGTACTCCCAACATTCTAAGGTAGGCTCCCAAGGGAGAGTCCACTGGGGAACAAGGGCAGGGGTGGAGGGGACGTACCAAGAACAGGAGCAGAGATTACAATAAGTAGTCCATAGGATCACAGTCTGCTCTATCAAATGCCTGCATCTGTCATTCACACAGTGGAAGTTGTGCCTCCCTGGCACCTTCCATTGTGCAAACTGGCTGCCGATAGACAAGGGCAATCCTTAACGTTTCGTGCCTGACTCGTAGCAAACCACTGATATACTTCTTTAAAAATCACTAGCCTGAACGCCTCTTTGTAATACATTCCACATCTGATTTCCAATGTCATTTTAATGTAATGAGATTTAGAATTTCTCCCTTGATAAGCCTATCACTTTATGTAGCACAAGCTTTGAGAGCCTAAAAACATTTCATAGATCGATCCTCCTTTGTTTGTGTTGAGGTTCTTCTGGTTTTATATAGGTTTTGCACTTTTTTGTGCACTTATTTGCCATATAATAGATGACTTTGGTTTGCTTTTCAGTCTTCGAACACTTTCCAATAAAACATAATGAATGATCATTGATTTTCACTCTTCCATTCAGTTATTTGTGTTTGATTTAAGGTTTGTCTACAGACAGCCATAGATAATTGTCAAAACCCTTGTAATCAACACCAAAAACATACACAGACCTCTGAATCATTCCCCTTCATTGATTGGTTGGTTTGTGCCACCTTCCTTTAGCTTTTGCTTGCAGAAAGTGCAATACATATCTTGGATCAGACCATCGAAGGAATGCAGACGAATCTTAAGCTATTGGCTGTTAGGTAGGTTAGTTCATCTCTTTCATTAGTGTTTCCTATTGTGATATATGGACATCAAAACATCTATGCACCGCAGTAGAGGTGCATCTGTACTTCAAATATGTTCCCACACTCTTTCTGGTATTGCACCAAAGGTGATGTTTTTCCCCCTAGTTGTGATTTTAAAACATTATGTGTTTTTGATCCTAAATTTGATTTGTGGTCTCTTGGGAATGCCTTGCCGGGACTTACTGTTGCCTCGCCTCATCAGCTGCCACAAGCTCGCCTGCTGCCACGGGCCCCTGTTGCTGGCTCTGGTCTCCCTCCTCTGCTGCAGCCGCCATTGAACACCGCAGCGTGGCCGCCGGGAGGGGGGGACCACATCCCCCAAGTGCCTTTGCGGTTGACGCCGCCGTCAACCTGCGTGCACCCGGAGGCGCTTCAAAAACACCCGAGAGCCCCGAGGGAGCGGGAGCTCTATTGGGAACGCCTTGCCGGACTTACTGTTGCCTCGTCTCATCAGCTGCCACAAGCTTGCCTGCTGCCACGGGCCCCTGTCACTGGCTCTGGTTTCCCTCCGCTGCTGCAGCTGCCATTGAACACCGCAGCCCGGCTGCCGGGAGGGGTGGACCACATCCCCCAAGTGCCTTTGCGGCAGACGCCGCCGTCAACCTGCGTGCGCCCGGAAGCGCTTCACACCCGAGAGCCCCAGCGTCGCGGGACGCACGCAGGATCGCGCCGGGAGAAGCCCGGGACAAGGGTGGGACCGTCTGCGGCCGTCAGAGGCCAACGGAGGCTGGGCTGGGCCATTTCCCTTGGTTGTCAACTACGATAAGGTATTGGTTGACTGAACTCTATTTATTTAGCTTTTTAGTTTCTGAACAGTCAGTTGTGGAAGTGCCAAGTAGTAAAAAAAAAAAAAACATCAAACTCCATAGCCCCTATACTGATTAGACTCCAGAGCACCAAAACATGGCTGAGATGAGCAAGCGGAAGGGAGTCGCTGGATCATTAGATGAATTTATATCCAGGGCTGAATCGTTAGTGTGCCGTGAGATCGAAATGGCCCAGCGACGGCTTTCACTTGACCCTTCAAGTCTCCCAACATATGGCCAATCTACCAGTCAATGTAGTAGTCAATTGCCGGTCACTGCCTTACACCAGAATGAGGGTAGTAGCCCTCAGACTCTGCAACAAAGCGTGAATAATTCCGCATATGGTACTCCACATAAAGAACCAGGGATAGCTGGGATTTTCACAAGACTACGGCTACAAAAGTCTGGTATAGCAATGGAAAGTAAATTAAAGGCACAGACAAAAGAAAAAAAAATGGGTGAAAGGAATGGGAAGTCTAATGCAGCCGTGGGTCGCAAGAAAGGGGACAGTAACATACAACATTTTGCTGAAGTCGAATACAGATCGATTGGAGTCCAAACTGACATTGATTATGACACGAACCCTGGCAAACATGGTGGGAAGGAGGAAAGAGAAGATTGCACAATGGTGGAAATTTTTAAAAACGCCTTAGATATGATACAGTCCCAGATAGATGAATGTTTAAATTCTCGATTGGTAGTCTTTGACAGTAAAGTAGAACAATTAGATGAATTGTCCGTGAAACTATGTACAACCATTGAAGAGGGTAAAGGGTTGATTGAAGATGGTACCTGCTTATTGAATGAATTGGAGACTAGATGCATGGAAAGTCAAAAAGTAATGAATGTTGTAGATAGCACAAACCAACCAAGCTCCATATTGACAAGGGATGATAGTGTGGGGATTAGTCCATAAGGACGGGTAGATGGTACTTCGATAAATAATAACAATATTGCTTTAGCTGCTCACGCAAGGAACGAATCAAGAGGGGAGATTATCCATAGCCCAAAGGGGACTGATCTGGTACCAAACACAGATATTTTGACCCTACCTCCCGCTGCATGTCCTTATGTACTAGTACTATCAGGTGTGCCAGTCTTAAAAAGAGAGCAAAAAGAACTATGGGACAACCTTAGGAATAAAGTTGTCAATTGGCTTTGTAAATACAAAAAGTTTAACCCACATAAGAGTGGTGAAATCCTGATGGTGAGAAGGGTAGGGTGGGTAGGTGCTTCGCCAAAAGATATACAAGGGGATTGCATTATTGTGAACTTTAGACATCCCCACACTGTCCGTAAGTTATTAAAAGCACATGAGGAGTTGCCATCTCAAAGCTCTGATATCCAAGCCTTACCACTAGGATATTTTTACAAATCATGTGTGCCAAAACCAATGCAAAATTTAGGGAATCTTAGATTTCTAGAAACCCCAAACAGTTTCAATGAATTATCGTCCTTGGAGGCGGTTGATTGACCAAAAACAATTCATATAGCCAAGGAAGAGGAAGTGGTACATATAGGCTATATTATAGAGGGGTTTGCTACTTGCGACATGGAAGGTGGTGGTGAATGTTCATCTTGTATCCCTACCTTAAGTTCACTATGTGAAACAATGTTGCTGAGGAGAGATAATGGTACCAAATCCAAGGCAACAGACATATTACTCAGTACTACTAGCCCTAATGGAGTCCCTGTATTACCTAGTGTTACTAGCCCAAATGGCTTCTCAGATTTAAAAATAATATCATGGAACATAGCGGGCCTGGGATCAAACACTATTGACCCTGAATGGAATAACTACATTAACACAAGTGATATCTGTAACCTTCAGGAAACATGGGCTACAAAATCTGTACATAGGGTAGGATTAAAAACTTTGCAAATAAATGCAGTCCAATCGGTGAGGGGTCGACCTTCTGGGGGTCTTATTATTTGGGTGAAAGTGACCATGAATATTGTTGTTAGTAAATTAAGTATTGACTCACTTGACATACTTGGAGTCAAAATAGTTACTAATGATAAAAGGGTTCTACACTTATATAATGTTTACAACAGACCTTGTCCATCTTACAGGGAATCTGCTACAATAGAAAAACTGGATCCATTTTTAAATACACTAGATCCAGGAATAAGCAAAATAATATGCGGAGACCTGAATTGTAACTACGAACCCATTACAGGGTTTGGGACAGAGCGAGAACGAAAGAATATGGCATGCTACCCCAGACAACACCATAGTTAGTAACAATCGTCGTGCAGTTAAATGGGCGTACATACTGGTAAATGAAGACCTAGTGGCCAACATTTATAGTTCCTTTGCCAACATCTTCGGCACATATGACACTTCCCATCACAAGACCAATACATTTTTAGATTTACATAAGAGGTTTTTCAAGGAACTCCTACCGCTAATGACAAAAAGATTAAAAAAGGTGGGAGGAGTTAGTAATTCTCAGTTAGCAGGAAAATCCTGGTTTAATAGGGAGTGTCGTATTGCAAAGTCAATCCTAGTCCAGGCGATAAAAAATAATAATGCTTTGGCAGTCAAAGAGGCCAGGACAAAATACAGGAGAACCCAGGTCGAAGCAAAATCTTCCTGGGACGAAGAAATATGGTCCAGTATGCTATCTGCTGCTAAAATGAAGGACCAAAAACTTTTCTGGGAAATAGTGGCAAAGGGCAACAAAAAAGAAAAGGGATCGCGAGGTCTTTCTAGATGAGACCACTTGGATAAACCATTTTACCAAGTTATATGATGTTCCGGAGGGGGACAAGGTTTCTCAGGTTGTATATACATCCCCAACTTTACAAACGGAGAGCACTCCCGTATACTTTGACTATCAGGAAACTGAATCAGCTATTGCCTCGGTCAAAAATGGGAAGGACCCGGGACTCGACAAAATACCAGGTGATTTATTTAAACATGAAATTAATATCTGGGTTCCTCATATCAATCATTTATGTAATGTTATTGCTGCGGGTGCAGAAATTCCGGACACATGGAAAGGTGCGGAAATAATCACTATTTTTAAAAAGGGCGATAGGAATGATCCTGCGAACTACCGCCCTATCAGTTTAATTGATATATTACAAAAAATCTTTGCAAGGCATGTTTTAAATCGTATTAACATTTGGATGGACGAAGAACTAGTGCTCACCAAATATCAAGCAGGGTTTAGAGCCAAAATTAGTACTATTGATCAGGTACTAAGATTTTGCTGTTTGTGCTGGAAGTATATTACCTTGAGGAAAGGTCACCGGTACGTAGCATTCGTAGACCTTCGGGGGCATTTGACTTAATCCCCCGAGAATTGCTATGGGAGACACTTAAGCTCCAGGGGCTACCTGTTGATCTATTGGAGCTGGTCACAAAATTACACAGAAATAATTATGCAAAAGTTAGGTGGGGACCAAAAGGGGAGTTAACACAACAAATACCAATAAAGAGGGCAGTCCGTCAGGGATGTGTGTTGGCCCCGACACTGTTTTCTCTGTTTGTTAACGACATTCCGTCTTGTATGGAGGATTGTAAAAATGATTCACCAAAATTGGGAGGCGAACGGGTCTCGTCCCTCCTCTTTGCCGATGACACCATACTTATATCCCAAACACCCCCGGGCCTACAGAATCTACTGGACAGGTTTCAAGTATACTGCAGCACCAAGGGCTTAGAGATCAATACACAGAAAACAAAATGTATGGCCCTAATTGCCCATAAAAATGTTAAGGGAAATCTGATGCTAAATGGACACAAACTGGAATGTGTCCAGAATTTCAGCTATCTGGGTGTTTCCCTGGATTCAAATTTAACATGGAAAAGCCAGATAGAAAAAAGCAAAATAGTATTCAAACAAAACTCTTTACCCATAATGAAAAGACATGGTAATAGCCTAAACAAAGCAATCTCACCAGCTTTAGAGATTTTCAAATTTAAAGTACAATCAGCCGTATTATACGGGTCAGAACTATGTGGTCCTATGTGTAGGAATTTGTTTGAAATTAGTGAGAACAAGTTTTTCAGGGCTCTGTTAAGACTACCAGTTAGTACCCCGTGGATACCACTTCTTTTAGATCTGAACATGAAACGAATATATCATCACCCAATTTTGAGACCCTTGATGCTCTGGGTCTGACTTTGGATGACCCCAGAGCTGACTGATTATAAAGACGATCTAAAAGAAGTTATGGATTTAGATTGTTGCAATAAAGTTCAATGGCTTAAACATGTAAGATCTTGGTTGACAAAAATAGGTTTAGCACATTTTTGGAATGAACCAACATTATTGAATTCATCCTCAAAGAAAATCTTAAAGTTGTTATTTTGGGCATATGTGAGTTATGTGGTAGTGAACAGAAAAACATATGGATCCTTGACAAATGTTTTTTTATTGTTTAAAGATACTGCATTCAGAGCTAAGACACTCTATATGAAATTCAGATATGGCACCCTGAGGACAAATGCCTGTGAATTTAGGTGGTCACATAATAGTAGTAATTTGTGAACCTTATGTGTGAATCAGGCAAAGGAAGATGACCTACACATTTTGTTTTTTTGTCGGACCGTTGTAGTACCAAGAAAAAGGTGGATTCAACCCCTTTGCTGGAATATAGGTACCAGATCTTACAAAGAGGCTGGCAGAATCCTAAAAAATGATACCAGCAAGGTTTTTAGTTTTTGGTATAGGTAGATTCTTGCTGGCCATAAACTTTATAAGAATGAAAATGGGTCTGAAACTATGAAATCCTAGAATCTATTTATTTGTGTGCAATACTTTTGCTATATTGTTAGATTAATTGTGTAAGATATTTATGAATTAGAATACTCTGACAGTTATACATGTAGTTTATCATAACATTTTTATACATGTGTTTTTTTCTCACATGATATTATTAGCTGTCACATTAATATTTACCAATTATTGTTAGCGCCGGATACTCAGATTTTAATAATGTTTTTTAAACACATGCCTTTTTATCTTTTTAAATTATTTATAAATATCTTAATGTGATTTTTTCCTTCTCCAAAAATTGTTTTCAGGATATAAATGAATTGTTCTAACATACATAATACTTCCCATCACGCAACCTTATTTTAATGAATTATGTTAAATATAAAAGTAACTGTACATGTATTTTATGTATGTTTTATGGTGCTCAACATACCGAAATAAAGATTTATTGATTTGTTTGTGGTCTAAAATGTTTCTACACTCCTCTTAATGTTTCACAAAGAGTGATTTTGAAGCTTATTTGGATTTTGCACCTAGATTTGATTTTGCTCTTAAAGGTCATAGCTAAATTCTGCTTACCTCATACAAAGGTGATGTTGCACCTAACATAGATTTAAGAACTAAATGTGATTTGTGCTTCTAATCATCTTCCACACTCATGCTGAAGACCAAATGTGATGACATACTGATGCTTATCTTGTACACATTAATGAGTACGGTTGCCCTGTTTCCCATCGGCATCGCAGAGTCACTTTCCACTGTCAAGAAGCTGTTAAAAAAAAACTAAAAACACTGTTAAAGCATGACATCATTGAGCGATCCACCAGTCCTACTCCATGAATTTTGCCCATAAAGGTACAATGGAGGCGCATTGCAGATCTGTGTTGTTATGCGCCAGGCCGACAATGCAATCAAGAGAGAAAGACATCCTGGCCCTCACATAGCAGGCATGATCAAGAAACTGAATGGTGCCAAACTCTTTTCCCGCCTTGACCTGAACAAGGGATACCATCAACTCAAGTTGTAAGAAAATGAGAAGTACATCACTACTTTTTTGACTCATTTTGGTTTGCTCAGATGCAAAAGTTTGAGTTATGGAGCGTCGTCAGCAGCAGAAATAATTCAGGATGTTATACGTCAAAAAAGTCAACAGGTCACACATGCTTCTAATTACAGTGATGACATTTTAGTATTTGGGGCTATGAAAAAGGAGCATGACAATACTTGCTGATGCAGGTCTCACTTTAATTGTAGCAAAGTGTGAGTTTCACAAGATCAAAATCAAATCCTTTGAGCATATATTCTCTCTGATGAGGAAAGAACTGCTGACCCAGAGAAAGTGCAAGCACTGTCAGCTGCCTGCCCCCCCACAAGATATCACCATGCTGCGATCCTTCTTAGGCATGGCCAGTATTAGACCTGGCTCTTTTTGCAGGTTTATCCCCAAACTTTTTGCTTTTTGCCTCCTATTTTTCTGACCCTGTTTTTGTTGGCTCTAGCACTCTGGATAGTTTACCACTGCTGATCAGTGCTAAAGTGCAAATGCTCTCTGTGTAGAGTGTGATTATGATTGGTTATCCATGATTGGCACATTTGATTTACTGGTAAGTCCCTAGTAAAGTGCACTGAGTGTGCCAGAGCCTATGAATCAAATGCTACTACTGGTACTACTAGGCTTGCAGCACTGGTTGTGCCACCCACATGAGTAGCCCTGTAAATGTGTTCTCAGACCTGCCACTGCAGTGTCTGCGCGCGCAGTTGTTAACTGCCATATTGACCTGACAAGTGCACCCATTTGCTAGGACCTAACCTTACCTTTTCGAACATGTAAGTCACCCCTCAGGTAGGCCCAAGTTACCCCCATGGGCTGGGTGCAATGTATATGAAAGGTAGGACATGTGCTGGTGTGTTTTGCATGTCCTGACAGAGAAATACTGTGCATATAAGTTTTCACTGTTGAAAGGCTATCTGTCCCCTAGGTTAACATGGGAGCTGCCTTGTGGAAAATTTCCTCTAGGCCCTTAGGAATAAATGGGAATTACCAAATCGGTAAATACCGAATCGGTAATTACCGAATTTCACTGATTCGGTAAAATTTACCGAATGAATACCTACATACCATTTACCCATTCTGAAATACCGAATCGGTAAAATTCGGTATGTTAGAATCGGTAAATAGTATTTACCTTTCTTATGGCCCTATGTGCTTTATATACAATATATGAGCTATTTTTATATACTATTGTGCAGATTTTCTTTTGTGGTGTATTTATTGTGTCACAGGTGAATGTGTGTGTTGCAGAAATGCTTTACACATTGTCTCTGGGGTAAGCTTGACTGCTCTGCCAAGCTGTCAAGGGGGTGAGCAGCGGTTTTCTTGAGTGTGTAACTCCCTTACTCTGGCTGGAGTGGTAGGTTCTGCCTGGCTTAGGTGCATACCATAGCCAACCAGAAACCCCATTTCTAACAGTCAGTTATTGCTCAAGGTACATTTGTGCCTTTGCTACTGTGAGTGCCCCATTGAGAGACTTGAATAAATTAGAGGTCCCTTTCCAGTGGTCTGCTGAATGTTATCAAAGCTTCAAAATAATATTATAATATAACATTCAACTGGAAATCCAACAGAGATGGCCTATTTAACCCCAAGTTATGTACTGAAATCACAGTCAATGCAAATCCATAGGGTTGAGAGAAGGGTTGGCCTAACGGCTAAGGCGCTCGGCCTCGGACCTGGGGAACTTGGTTCGAGTCTCGGTAACCACGCCAAAAAACCCCTGTGATTCTGGGCAAATCACTTAATCTCCCCGTGCCTAAAATGAAAGTGTGTCCTCGTGTAACGTAACTGGTGCTATGTAAAGCGCTCTGATAACTGATTCGGTTCGGTTCTAGTTTGCGCTATATAAAACTCTGCAAAAAAAAAATAAAAAATCCTTGCTCTGCAGAATGGTCACCTGAATGCTCAGAGACACATTATTGCCTATGCCAGTTGAAGCCTGCCTGACACAGAACATGCCTAGTCTCAGCTGGAAATGGAGAGTCTGGCTACAGTGTGGGTCTGCAAACATTTTCATGTGTTTCTATATGGAAAATGTTTTACTATCATCACAGACCACGAAGTGCAACTAAACATTTTTTTAAACCAGATAGTCAAGGTGCCCCCTCATATTGAGAGATGGGGTTTGCAATTGCAAAAGTATGACTATGCAATTGTACACAAGCCAGGTAAAGATCAGTACCCTGCTTAATACTTTCACGAGTAGCATTACAGTGGCACAGTTCTACATCCAAACAGCTGAGGAGCCTTTTAACTTCTTTGTGAGGTCCAGCACACCAACACCCCTATCCATTGAGCAGATAACTGTTGCTACAAATGCTGTACATGATTATCCTCAAAGACATAATTTCAACTCAGTTGTGGAAGAAGCATGCTCGACCATTTGGTGACGAAGTTAAACTTCACAAATGCAAAAATTTACAGGATGAACTGTACGTTACCAAGGAAGGTGTTGTATTGAGAAGTTCATGAATCGTCATACCTGAGAGCCTAAGACAGCAAGTCATTGAACTTGTTCATGAAAGACATCATGGCATTGTAGCCAAAAAAGGAGCCCTAAGAGACAAAGTGTGGTTTCCACGCCCAGATAAGCGAGTGGAAAGGGAACTAAAGGAGTGCCATCTTTGCAACTGTCTTTCTCCCAAAGTGACACGGTACCCTATGACAATGTCTGACCTCCATGCACATGTGTCGGAAAGACTTGCAGTTGATTTCTTTAAACCTTTAGAAAACTGACATGTTGTGATATTTATCGAAAAGTATTACCGTTTTCCTTTATTAGTGGAGTTCTCGTCACCTACCCATGGCAAAGTGAATGAGCGGTTGGATGACATCTTTGCAGTGTAGGGTTTCTTCGCCATTCTCAAATCTGATAATGATCCATCATTCAATAGCAAAGAGTTCAAGGAATTTCTGGCAGACTAAATGACAATCATCAAAAGAGCACACCTCTGTGGCCCAAACCTAATGATGTAGTGAAACGATTCATGGGTACCCTCAAACGGGTAGTTCAATGAGCATCAACCGAGGCAATTGAGATAAACCAGGCCCTGTGTCAAGCCCTCAATGTTTATCATTCAATTCCTCACTCCACAACTGGAGAGAGTACTACCACCTTACTATTTGGAAGAGCCATCGAATCTAAACTGCCACAGTGGACAGTAGACCGATCCTTGACTGCGGAAAAGGTTTGTGTCATGGACATTTCTCGGAAGTGCCAGGTGAAAGCCTAGGCTGATTGTCATCGACAAACTCAAGAAACAGACTTTGATGAAGGTGACTGGGTCCTGGTCAAGCAGAAACAAAAGCAGAACACGGACACTCCATTTGCTGTTGATCCTTTGAGGGCTGTGCTGTGCAAAGGACACCTGGTGATGGTGCATCTTCCCAGGAAGTCCATCACATGGGACTCATCACACTTCAAGCACTTACCTCGACAGTGATTGGCTCTTGCAATCATGAATGAGGCAACCCTGTCTGAAAGTCCAGATCAACCATCAGAACTGTGCCATCGGTGCATAATCAGAGTGCACCTCAAACATCTTTCTATCACTTGGTCTGACAATCAGGGCGAGCGCCTCAATGCCTTATTGAAGAAATAAGATGTGATTATTGTGTGTATTTTATTTTTAACAAGGGGCTGCATCGCTGTGAGATTATATGCGCTAGGACCCTTGTGGTTCTGAGTGGACTCAACAAGGAATTACGTAACTTGCTGGGAGGTGTTAGGGTGTGGTTGATAGTCTTTTTGCTGCAATGAGAGTGCAGTGAGTGATTGCATGTCTAGGAATAAAGAAGTAAAATCCAGATTTCCGTGAGTGGCGGATTCCTCTGCATGCTTCTGTTGCTGGGGAGAACAACTAAATGCATCAGATATCCCTCAAGCAACGGGGCACCAGTCATTCAAGCACAAAATCATACAGGTAATCTGAGCAGTGCCGTGGCTGTACAGTCTTAAGAGGCCAGAGGGAAAACTAACAGAGAACTCAAGTGAGAGGTCACTGTACGAAATCACAAACACTCCCAGAGATAAAGCGAAACAGCATCCCCCAAATCAATAAACGAGCAGAAGAACATTCTTGGAGATCAAAACAAGCGTTTTCGAAGATAATGTGAGAAAGCATCTTCTAATCAATTAGTGAGCATCTTTCTCAAGACCGTCTGGAAAGACCATGAGGGTTTGGAGCAGACAATATCAAAAGCACCTAATCTCTGCCCAAACTGATAGGACCAGCCTTTAAAGTAGAGAACATCCAGATGCACCAGCCCCACCATACTTTACTTTGGCTCATGGAATGAGCAGAGGATTGGAGCACCATTGGTGAAGTCTTTCGCAATGGTGATGCTCATCCCTGGAGACCTGGAGTCAGTTCAGGTTGAACCAGAGAGAACAGAGGAACTAAGCCACAGGAGGAACAGAATCGCTGGGTCTGCTCCAGGACACAGGCGGTGTGGATACCAGCCTAACGCTCAAAATAACAACTTATCTGCCTGTCAGAGTGATGGCTCACAGTATCCACAACATGTATCACTCTGCTGGGCTTATACACCGCAACTGGCAGGCCCTAACGCGATCACCAACTGAAACAGATAAGAAAGATCCTGTATCAAGCATGACTTCACACAAACATAACAAGGACTTCTACTTGAAGGATATGTTAAATAAAGTTGTGGCAAAGAAGTTAGAAGGTTTGAAAGATGAGTGTGGAAGAAGGAAAGAGCTGTGTGGAACTGATGTCACAGGTGGGACAGCACAATCAGCAAAGGAGGAGGAAATGGAACGCATTAGGAGATAGGGTGAAATATTTGGAAGATGCACACAAACATTCAGGCTCCCATAAAATATGGTGCCAACTCTTGTCCACCCGGCAGCAACTCAAAGCATTAGACACAAAGAATGTTGGACACCTGCTTACGTTTACATCAACATTACTGAAAATGAGGGAACCATGCCGGTAAGCTGTTAGTGTTCAAATTTCAGGCTAAGTAACAGATAGGGATTATAGAGCAACTAACCACGGCCAAAGGGTTAGTATATGTGAAAATGAAGAGATAGTAAACTCATTCAGACAGAACTAAGCAGATATATATATACTACAGAACCCCTTCTGACATACACTACACAGCCCTATGTATCACCAGTCCCGTTGCTTTCTCACAAATCAGCAAGCCACCTTCATCAAGACAATCACCTTGGAGGAGGTTATCTCAGGGATTGGTATGCTACACCTTGGGAAAACCCTCAATGGCTTTACAGTAGCCTTTTTTACAAGATATTCTGTTCACTCCTAGCTCCAATTCTGAAATGCTTATATATAATGCTTTTGCTACCTCTGACGTGCTTACACTAACTATGTGCAAGGCAGTCATAAGGCGGGAAGGACCCAACACAATGTATGTTAGACCGGACTATATCACTGCTAAACACGGAAACTAAAATCTTTGAATGTATATTGGCTTGCCAGCTAGTGCCATAAATGCAGGGATTAGTGGTATGGGATCAAACTTGAATCACTGATAACATGAAGCACATAACACATTATTGATAAAGCCAGGCAGATTAAGGCTTCTACTTTCCTACTCTCTATTGATGTCAAGAATTCTTTGACTAGGTCCATTGGCCCTTCCTTATGGGAGTATTAAACAAGTTTGGTCTTGTCCAAAGATTTAAAACCTGGATACTGATAAGCTACTCTAGCCCTGTGGCACTACTCTATAACCACTTCCTCACCATTGACCTACTGGAGATGGCCTGCAGGGACCTACAGAGTTGGCAGATGGGGGCGGGGCAGTCATGGTTGGGCTGATTCGAGTTGGTCAAGATTACTTTCCGGCCCAAGTCCTATTTGTGATCCAAACTGTTCCTTTGCAATTGAAACCAGGTATGATAGACAAATTACAGCTGTTAATAGAATGATTTCTATGAGATGGTAAGAAATCCCACATGGCTAAAAAGCAAGCATAGCAAGTGATAGGGGAGGGTGGACTTGGCATTCCATGCCTGATGCACTACTATCTGGTTGCCCAATTTCGATACGTAGTGTACACAGTGGAGTGGCATTGTTTGTCCAAGGAGAACCACTGGTGCTTTAAAGACCAAACAGTTGCAGACAATCCTGTTTGGAAAATCCCCTGGCTGGCCAAGAAGTACAGACCCTGGGGTGCATATTCCTCCCAAGTGTTGACTGCAACTATGGAACAATGGGATAGAGTACCAGTTTCTAAGGCACTGGCCCCTATTATGGATGACTGCCATAATAGGTAATCCCACATTTGCACCTGCTATGACAGAGACAGCATACATAGATTGGCAGCTAACCACTGTAAATATGTTGGGAATTTTATAATGCAGAGTTCATCTAGCACTTTGAACAGCTGAATCCAGACAACGATCTCCCGGAGAAAGAACGTCTAGATTACTTACAAATCCGATACTGGGTCAAACACTGCTCAATTAAGGCCAATGCCAAAGTGGGACATCAAAAAATATTATGATAAACATATGCTCTGAGACACTTATACATTTCCGAGGAAAGCAATCCCTTCCCGCAGGTCATGAGCCCAAAAGAGGTAGGAGGTAGAACCAGAAGTCCCCCTTCAGACAAAGAATGGGAGAATATCTACATCACGGCAGGGGCTTCCACAACAAGCAGCCTAGGAAACGGAGCACTCTTAAAAATGGCACAAAACTGGTACCACACACAAGAGTGGGTGAACAAGTGGTATCAAGGGAGATCGGCTGAGTGTTGTAGGAAAATGTGGAGAAGTAGGTACATTGACACACTTTCTATATAAATACTTTCTACATCAATATTAGAAGTAGGCACTCTCTAGCATTAATAGTAATTTCCCTGCATACATCCTATTGGATATCACAAATAGCCAGCTTTTTCCTTTAAGCTCTGTAAGCTCATCATCCTGGTGCTATGCATAGCCAGACAGGCCATTACAGTAATTGTTGGGGAAAGAGCATGCAATGAAATATGGAGCCTGGTTTACTGAGCTTTAGGAGCTGCCAAGCATGGAAAAAATCTATAGCATTGGAGATATGGGAATCTAACTTCAAGAGAACTTGGAATCAGTGCATCGACTTCTTATCAACAGGATACAGAAAGCTGACCTGTCTCATATACCTCCCAATCCTATGCATTACACACTCTCATGCAACTGAATGAACGATTAACATACTATACAGGAACGGCACAAAGCTGGTGAGGCGATCGCCTGGAACAGAACATTTGAGTGTAAAGTGATGAAGACATCATATATCACAGTCGTAGATCAAAAAGCGGAGAGGGAGAAAGATGAGAGGGATTTCTTTTTGTTTGTGTCCTATTTCTACTGAAACAAAGCTTGATAATTTGACACCACACCAGGCTGTGGTTGTGTAATGGATCAGCGCATGCCTGAACCACGCGGTCTTAACCAAGACCGCATCTTTACCATGCATGTCTTTACCACGCAATTTCGTGGTAAAGACATGATTGGGAAAGGGACATGTGTGATAAAGATCACACTCCTGTCCCTCTGCACTGAGCCCTAAAGTTCAGCTCTTCTGCTGTCTATTCTACCCGCCCCAGTCTCATAAACTTCCCCAACCCCCTATCCTGATCTTTAATACTCGACCCCCGAGTCCCTAAAAACGACTCCGACCACAGCCATGCTCCCTGAGCACGAAAACCAGCCCCACCCCCTAAAACCTACCCCCACTTCCCCACTGCCCAAGCCCAACTGCCCCCTTCAACTGAAAACTGCCCCTTTCCTGTCCCCTGCCCTGAGCCCTAAAACTCACCCCCCTAAAAACTACTCCAACCCCAGCCTGCTCCCTAAGCCCTAAAACCAGTCCTCACCCTCTAACCTCTCACCCACCTACCCCTTGGCCCATCCCAACTGCCCCCTTATACTGTATCCTGCCCCTTTCCTGTCCCTCCCTGAGCCCTTAAACTCCCAACTCCCAGCCCTGAAAACTACCCCCAACCTCCAAAACTACCCAAACGAACTACCCCCACCCCGTCCCCTGCCCTGAGCCCTAAAACTCATGACCCCCCAACCCTGAAAACAATCCCGACCTCATAGCCCCCAAAACTACCCCAATCCAAACAAACTACTCCCCACCCCCGTCACATGCCTGAGCCCTAAAACATCTCACCCCCTCCAAGCCCTGAAAACTACCCTCAAACCCCTACAAACTACTCCCAACCCCCCAAAACCCCACTTACCTCCCCGCCTCGTCCCGATCTTTCCTCTTCCTGCTCTTTTATCGAGCTGCAGCCAGCAACTAGAAAGCGCATATGCCTTACCAAGCATTTGCGTGGTTAAGGCATATGCATGGTTATGCTTGCGATGTCCTAGCACGCGAGGCTGAGGCCGCGGTGTTCGGACTGCTTCTCCCAGCCTTTGGACGTAGGTATGTATATTTGATAACATAACTTTAAATACCCAATGAAAATATTTAGAACATAACATCTATCCAGAAAGATGTCCTACAGCTTTTCTGTTTCTGCTACTATTACCCCTCCTTTTAGCCCCTCCCCCACTTGTTGGTCACAATCGAATTCTTCTTCTAGTTTGAATGCTATAATTTCCTCAATGTCTTCTTTATACTGTCTTAAAATCTTATCTCTCCACTTGTATTTCCACCTAATTGTCTCATGTCCACCATAATATTTATTGCCATGGGGATTCCACTTTGTCCTTGTGCTTGTTTGGGGACCCGTTTCTTACCATTTAACTGCTCGTGCCTGACCAGGGCTTTCCCTACTCCACTCCTACCTACCCTCTAGCTGCTCTCTACCCAACATGCCATCCTGAAAGAATATTTGCTCCTATATCTCATATGAGTAAACTAAATCTCTTGTATAATGACATCCAGGTGAATGGCAGAGAGATTAACATTTTACATGGACATATTCATGTGGTGTCTTTCTTATATGAGCTAGGATAAGGGGGCTTTCCCTCTGGCACCTTCCCTGTCTGTGCCAAGTGAGGAGCATCTTCCCTGATTAGTACTGCTAGGCCCTTTAAAGAGCCATCGGACATACCATGCCCATGTATCTCAATGCCCCATTATTACAGCCACTAAGCCTCAGTCTCTCCATCTTAATTCTAACTACCAATTCCTTCCAAATGGCAACAACTTACATTTTCATCCCCTATTTTCTCAATTTCCTAATGTGCTGTCTCATACTATCCATTATTGTGTTGTTTGTAGAGACTCTGGAGTTGGATTCCCGGGTTGCAACGTTTCTCTGGTAGCTCCATAAAATCAACACTGTGGTGACTGTGGTTATCCTGGATTGCAACATTCATCACTGTTTCTGGGTCAGCACCACCTACCCACTATTGTAGTGTCCATGGTTTGATTCATGGGCACCAATTCCCTTCTGTGATGGTCTTGTATACCTAATATTTTGGTGACAATGGATATTCTTGGATTGTGCCATCTTTACTCTTCAGTCAACCCCATAGATCCTCTCAGTTGTATATATGCTTTAATTCTTGATTTCATTGAACGGTTGATTCTTGAATGGGGATCTCCACTTTTATGATGCACTATTTTCCATCTACAGTAGTATTTTAGTTTCCCCTGGGTTGTTCTTTCTCTGCTTCTGGATTAACCCATTAGATCAATTACTGTAGTGTCTATAGTCACCCTTAGGGTGCAAAACAGTTGAATGTGGATAGAATGAGCCATATTCCTCCTATTAACATACTCAATTTCCTGAAGATGCACACTTGAACAGTAATAATGGTAGGCATGCATAAATCTGACTCTGCCTCACAAATCCTTCCACTACACATCACGTTTCATCACAGCTACAAGTTCATCACAACAGGATCACATAAACCCTGTTAATGACTCAACCCATACCACTATTGAGACTGGTATGTCTTCAGCATGGTGTAAAGTCGTGTTTGCCTGTCCTGAATGCAAGATTGTGGCTATGTGGTTTCCTGGTTTTGGTCCTTGCCTTACACTCGTGTTTACGCAGAGGCCTGTCCTGGGATCTGGAGGGATGCTCAATCAACACAGGAGCCTCAGAGGGAAAATGCGAAAGAGACAGACCGCCCCCCACTCATAACATTATGATTCAGGCGAGTACCAGCCTGTCATATCCTCCCCTGGGTGTTGCTCCCGTGAGGCTCTGTCAACCTTCCCCTCCCCTTTTTTCCACAGTAGAAGTGAAGAGTAAGGAGACAGTACCAACCGTGGGGCATACACACACATATACACACGCTTTTTATAATGTGGTAGTAAAGATAAGTGACTAGAAGTAGCACACCGGGCAAGAAGGTTGACCGATACCCTCTGTCTGATAGTAGTAACAGTAGAAATTTAACTGGGGTCATTTATCCCACAGTATTTAAGGGAAGGCCATTTTTGTTGGTAATCTGGAGGGATGCAACAAGCGTGACCTTATTTTGCAGACAGTGAACTTCTGTTCCTGTCATTGGTTTAACAAGAGAGTGGTGGTGGTTGCATACCATTTTTGTGAATCAATAGGTATAACAAGAACTTTTTTTTTAATAACAAACTTTACTGAATTTTTGTTATGTTAAACAACTCACCAGAACATCATTTCCAACCCCATCCAGTGAGATCTGGTGTATCATCCTAATAAACAATAAAACAGAGCAAATAGGTTATGGTCCATAAGCCACAAAGCAGAAATCCTAGAGTTTCGCATCTACCCAACATCCCAGAATAGTCCCATGAAGCCCCCCAGATCTTTACATGTTTACAAGTGCAGCTTCGTGCTCTGTAGCATGGCTCTTCCACCTTGGTGCACCAGTCCCTTGCCCTCCACCATTCTCAGTGTGTGGCTGGCTGTGTACTTGACCAGCTGTGGGCAATGTCTCTTTTGGCCAGGAGTGTGTCCAGTCCTACTAGAATGTGCTCTTCTCACGTGGACTTCATATTATACAGGACTCCATAACTTTTTATCTCTCGTATTGAAGTGGAGGCCTACTGGCCCACATGTACAAAATTCTGCTTCTATGCACTTACCCAAAACCTATCGCTAACATCCTCATTGTATGTTGTTCTGGGTTGTGTATGTGACATTTATGGTACAAGCATTGTGTGAATGAGTGAGCCAGAGTAATGGAGACTTGTGAGATCCATGCGTGATATACCTGGCCTAATCCTGTGCACAAGATGGATGCGAGTTTATTTTCCCAGACAGTGAAACTGTATTGCTGACATTCTTGAAGCTGGAGGGTGGAGACCTAGACACTGAAGTGGGGAGAAAGAAGACCAGACTTCTTTCATTGGGCTTTTTTCTGAGAGGAGCTGCTGATTATTCTTCCTGTGGCACTTCCATTGGTATGGGGGTGAAGGGTGGGACTTTAGTCTCTAAATATTCAGGGTGAAAGGGACCCGTTAGGAGAGGTCAGCATTATGTTTTTCCACTGATCACTGTTGATCATGATAGCCGGATGCAGAAAGCTCACACTTCTTTGTGCTTCTGTTGTGGATGCTTGAGGCTGCAAACTACTCTGCAATGAGAAGCATCACTATATTCAAAACTGTTGAAAGAAGAACCACCACAAACCGGTTCTGAAAGTGCAGACAGCGGGTCCACATCTCTTGTCTGCTTTGACTGTATAAAAGTGTGAGTCACTTTTTGTTCCAGTTCCAATCTCTCTTTGACCAAAGAAGAGAGTACTCCAAAGAGTACTCACAGGACTGCTGTGCCACCAGACCTGGTGTCTGCCTGATAGCCAGCTTCTCAGAAGTGATTTGTGCCTAGCTGGAAGAAGCTGTTATTCTGACTTGTGATGTAGTGAAAAAAGCCTGCCTGGAAGGAGACTGACAACCCTGCCATATGTGTACTCATCTGGGGTTACCAGAAGCAGTGAGACCCCAGTGTTGTTTGGGTGTTCCAGGAGAAGGAGGAAGGAGAAGAGTGATCTAGGAGGCCCAGAAGTAGTGGGTGCCAGTTTCTCAGTGTAGGAGGCTGGCCTAGTGTGCCCCTATTTAAGTGAAGAACCTTGCACTAATCCAGGCAACCCTTATGGATGATTTTAGTGGTCTTTGATAACCAAGTTCTCAAAGTGGTAGCTGTGGAGAACAGCCTTCAGCTTATCTTGAAGGAGTGTCAAGCAGCTTGTTTTACCAGATATAATCATGTAGTGTAGGTTAAACGAAAAAGAACCACACAGTGTATATATAAAAATATGTCAGTTTATTACACATAGGCCTGGGCATAGGACTACGCTTGCTCGCGGTCCTCAACATCAAATTGGCGACCGCGAGCGAGCAAAATAATATCCCGGTGAGAATTTTTCCTTGTTCGCGATCAGCAACATCAAGTTGCCGATCGCGAGCGTGGAAAATAAAACTCCAGGCGAGATTCTCAACACGGGGAGGTCAGGTTTCTCATTGCGAGTGGTCGCTTGTGCTCGAGACTGCTCCGATGAGAAACTACTAGTCCGCCTTGAGAAAGCTGCCGCTCGAGTGCAAATCTACTCGAGCAGCAGAAAACGACCGCTTGCACTGTGCAAGATGCAGTTTGCACTGATTGCACAGTGCGTCCAAACATCGGGCACTGTGCAATCAGTGCAAACAGCATTTTGCACAGTGCACTACGCAGTTTGCATAGCCACGCGTAGCTTGCAAAGCGTGACGTTCACTTTGCGTAGCTACGCGTAGCGCTACTACGCGAACTACGCCCAGGGTTAATTACACAGTACTCAGTAACGCATTGGTATATCTTTTACTCTGAGATATAAACACAAATGTACAATAATACTTCAATTGCAAATAAGGTAAGTCACACAAAATACAGTGGTCTCCAGGGAGAGATCAAACCATATACTTAATAAATGGAATGCGAAGTGCGACGGAAGTCGGGACTTGGACCAGGAGACTCAGAGGAGCTGGGGACACAAGGAACCACCCAAGGTAAGTACCCAGGAACCCCACGGAGGCTATGTGCGGAGTGGAAACACAACCGTGTGTCCAATAGAAGTCAACTAGAAAGTTGCAATTCCA
Source organism: Lissotriton helveticus (assembly GCF_964261635.1). Classification (NCBI taxonomy): domain Eukaryota; kingdom Metazoa; phylum Chordata; class Amphibia; order Caudata; family Salamandridae; genus Lissotriton; species Lissotriton helveticus. Next base: position 328,317,786 of record NC_136060.1, on the reverse strand, counting down.
GTTTTGAAGAAGAAGGACTTTTGCCATTGGACCCTGAAGAAACCCTGTGGAAGACAGAAGGTTGAAGAGTCACCTCACCCGTGGATACCTCAGGAACCAGGATACCTGCACCAGGGAAGCAAGGTGCATAGGTGCGAAGTGATGTCGGAAACCGCTGCAAACCACAGAAAGATGCCGCTGGAGAAGACTCTGCAAGAGTCTAGTGGAATCTAAAGGTGGATTCTTGAAGTGAAGAACCTGCAAGCAGCGGGGTCAGAGTCTATGCAACAAATAGGTTACCAGGAGGCATGAAAGAGCATTGCCTACCAATGTCGGATGGTTCAGAAGAGTTAACGGTGACCTTGTGGCTGCAGCTGCGGGGACCAGGTGATGCTGAGGATGACAACAAGCCATGCATGACCTGTCCCACATGGCCAGGAGGTTGGTGTCTGGCGGTAGCACCAACAAGCCTTGCCAGCTGCAACAGGCGTGGAAAGCGAAGAAGGAGCAACGTTGGGACCAGCAGGGACCAAGGGACTCACCAGAAGCAGGAGAGTCAGAGCAGGCCTCGAGAAAGCAGAGGAGCCCACTGGGGCAGAAGAAGACCCCAAGAGAAGCCATAGGCCAAAGGCACAGGAGTCGCAAGAGGAGCTCGAGCAACTCACCAAAGATGGAAGACCCACGGTGCAGAGGATGCAGTAAGGATGCTGTAATTTGCAGGGAGAGAGGCTGTAGCTTCTTGTAGCCAGGAGATCTCTGGAGTGCAGATCCAACAGGCCTTGGCAATGGCAAGTTGAAGCAGTGCACAGGGTTTCGCTCCCAGTGGTTTCGAAGAGGGATACTGGCCTCAAAACTACAGAGAGGACTGGTCAGGCCTCGAGAAAGTTGCAGAACCACCAACTGTGTTGCTGACCCTTTTCAAAGTCAGTGAAATGTCAGGAGCAGCAGACCAGTCAGCTTCATTGTGGTGCCTGCAGATGCAAGGGAGTAACACCTTCACTCCAAGGAGAAATATTTGGATGTCCTTGATGCCTAGAGGTCTGTTGAAGATCCTGGAAGACACAAACGATGAAGAAGACTTGCAGAACAGCGAGACCAGGGGCAGCAGGATTCTTCCTTGATGCAGTCTTGGTTCCAGGTGAAGTCCAGCAAAGTTCAACCACCCAGACGATCGAAGAGTGATGTGATTTCAGGCTTGAGTCTTGTCCCACGACGAATCTGAGGAGCCACCCACAGCTAAACTATTAAATACACTAAGAAAGGGGGTAGGATGTCTCGAGGTCCCTCCCAGATTTGCGCCACAGCTGAACCCAAGGGCTTCCTGAACTGGCTCAAACTGGAGAATGCAAGGGGAGCACCAAATGTGCCCCCAAAGTAGCCTGGTGGCACTGGGAAGCACCCCCACCCCAATACACTAAGTTCTGTCTGGGAGGTGGTCAAACCTCCTTGTGACAGAATCCTATTGTTCTACCTTCCCCTGCTTGAGCTCAGCTAAGCAGCGGGAGGGCAGAATTGTGCCTGTGGTTGGGAGCAGCACTAGCTTGCTGGCAGACCCCGATAGGCTGTTACCAGAAGTACTCAGGGCTTCCTGGAGGAGCTCCCCAGGGCATGGACTCATACCTCGGTGTTGGGGAATGATTGCAACATGTTTGATCCCAAACATGCCCAGGTGCCACTACATAGTTAGCCATCGTGTAATGATGGATGGCCACTATATGTATCAAAATGGCTGGCTGCACTTACAAAGCCTGGAGATTCGAATCCGGGGATTGTAGGGGTATCCTGCACATGCAGGGGTACCCTCACACTTATAACTCAGCACCCTGCCTTCATGACTGAAAAGGCCTGCCTTAGGGGTGACTCATAGGTTTTAAGTGCCGTGACCTCAATTATGAGAAAACGTATATCAGTTTTAAATGGTGCTAGCACCATCTTACACCGGCTACAATAGCAGGCCTGTAGTCTCAGTTTGAGGGGTCTCTCATGGGTGGCACAATACATGCTGCAGCCCATGGGAGACCCCTGGTGTACCTATGCTCTGGGTACTTTAATACCATATACTAGGGACTAAGGGAACACCAGTAGCCATTTGTGGATGTACAGAAGTATTTACCATAGTTCAGAGGTCTTCAATCTGTGGGGCGCGACCCCCAGGGAAGTCGTGGAGTCCTGGGAAGGGGGTCGCACACTCTGTCAGAGCAGTTCCTTGAAACGCATGGTATGCCTTAGTGGCGTCAGGCTGATTGAGGGTGCTCACGGCGGAGGCCTAATTCACACCGAGGGGTGAAAAACATCAAAGCCTCATTAACAAGTAAAAGGTCTTTTAAAGACCTGTGAAGTACTCGGGTGTGGCTTTGTGTGTGTCCAAGCTGTTTCAGCCGGGCTCACATACACAAGGGGGGTGCGGGGTGGGGTGGCTGGGGGAGGAGGCTGTAGCCCTTTGAGTTCAATGGACGTTGCCCGCCTGGAGCTGTGGGTCCCGGCAGTAATTGCACGTGAAAGGTCCTCCCCCCACCCCCCTCCGACAAGTCTCATAAATCATTGGTTCAAGTCCCATGAGCTCTCATAACTGGCGCTGTTCTTCACGGTGAGATGTTGTTACACCCTGTCTGCCCTCCCCCTCGCCCCCAGCAGGGAGGCACAGAGATGCCCTCCCATGAGAGAGGAAGAAGAAGGAAGAAGACGCAGAGAGATACTGACCCCCCGCCCCATGAGAGAGGCACAGAAAAGGTGGGTGGAAGAATTATGGGCGGATGAATGGATGAAAGGGTGGATGGATGAAAGGGTGGACGGAGGGATGGATGGATGGATGTAAGGATGAAAGGGTGGATGGATGAAGGATGAATGGATGTGTGAAAAGGTGGGTGGATTAATAATAAGTGGATGGATGGCTGAAAGGGTGGATGGATGGATGGATGAGGGATGTATGTATGGATGGAGGGATGAAAGGGTGGATGGATGAAGGATGGATGTATGGATGGATAAAAGGTTGCATGGATGAATGATGCATGGACGGATGTGTGAAAAGGCGGGGGATGAATGATGGGTGGATGGATGGATGGATGGATGGATGGATGGATGAAAGGTTAGGTGGATGAATGATGGATGTATGGATGAAAGGGTGGATGGATGAAGGATGGATATATGGATGGAAAGATGAAAGGGTGGATGGATGAAAGAAGGATGTATGGATGGATAAAAGGTTGCATGGATGAATGATGGATGGATGTGTGAAAAGGTGGGTGGATGAATGATGGGTGGATGGATAGATGGAAGGAAGGATGAAAGGGTGGATGGATGTATGGAAGGATGAAAGGGTGGATGGATGAAGGATGGATGTGTGACAAGGTGGGTGGATGAATGATAAGTGGATGGATGGATGAAAGGGTGGATGGATGAAGGATGGATGGATGGATGAAAGGGTGGATGGATGAAGGATGTATGTATGGATGCATGGATGGAAGGATAAAAGGGTGGATGGATGAAGGATGGATGGATGTATGGATGGATAAAAGGTTGCATGGATGAATGATGCATGAATGGATGTGTGAAAAGGTGGGGTAAGAATGATGGGTGGATGGATGGATGAAAGGGTAGGTGGATGAAGGATGGATGTATGGATGAAAGGGTGGATGGATGAAGGATGGATGGTGGATGAAAGGTTAGGTGGATGAATGATGGATGTATGGATGAAAGGGTGGATGGATGAAGTATGGATATATGGATGGAAAGATGAAAGGGTGGATGGATGAAAGAAGGATGTATGGATGGATAAAAGGTTGCATGGATGAATGATGGATGGATGTGTGAAAAGGTGGGTGGATGAATGATGGGTGGATGGATAGATGGAAGGAAGGATGAAAGGGTGGATGGCTGTATGGAAGGATGAAAGGGTGGACGGATGGATGGATGGATGTAAGGATGAAAGGGTGGATGGATGAAGGATGGATGTGTGACAAGGTGGGTGGATGAATGATAAGTGGATGGATGGATGAAAGGGTGGATGGATGAAGGATGGATGGATGGATGAAAGGGTGGATGGATGAAGGATGTATGTATGGATGCATGGATGGAAGGATAAAAGGGTGGATGGATGAAGGATGGATGGATGTATGGATGGATAAAAGGTTGCATGGATGAATGATGCATGAATGGATGTGTGAAAAGGTGGGGGGAAGAATGATGGGTGGATGGATGGATGAAAGGGTAGGTGGATGAAGGATGGATGTATGGATGAAAGGGTGGATGGATGAAGGATGGATGTATGGATGGAAGGATGAAAGGGTGGATGGATGAAGGATGGATGTATGGATGGATAAAAGGTTGCATGGATGAACGATGGATAGATGTGTGAAAAGGTGGGTGGATGAATGATGGGTGGATGAATGGATGGATGGAAGGGTGGATGGGTAAAGGATGGATGATTGGATGGAAGGATGAAAGGGTGGATGGATGAAGGATGGGTGTATAAATGGAAGGATGAAAGGGTGGATAGATGAAGGATGGATGGATGTGTGAAAGTGTGGGTGGATGAATAATGGATGGATGGATGTAATGAGGTCTAAAAGGCGCATTTATGGTTGTCGATAGTTGTTGATGATGAGGAGTACCAGTTTCTAGAAACTTTTGTCGGAAGGGGGTCCTTAAGCCTAAAAAGTTTTACAAAGGGGTCTCGGCATCAAAAAGTTTGAAGACCTCTGCCATAGTCACTTTAGGTAGAAAGCACAGTGACTAGGGGCCTGATGTGCAGGATCCCAGTCATACTAGTCCAAAAAACATACTGACACCAGCAAATAATAGGGGTAACCAGAAAAGTAGATCCTACTTTCCTACACTCCATTTTTGTGGTTCCAGGACTGAATCACAGATCTGCACCAGACCTTTGTACCAAGTTGAGAAGTGCAGCTGCAGCTGACTTTGCCACTGTACCAAGACATGTGACTGTGGCGGCCTTGCAGATGTGCCAAGAAGTTTGATTGTGGCCGACCTGTCCATTGTGCCAAGAAGTGTGGCTGTGGCTGACCCTGTACTGCTGTGACCGAGAAGTATGCTTGTGGCAGTTCTTTTCTTCTTGATTAGGAAATGTGGTCAATTGTGCCACTGTGACATCGCTTTCAGGTGGTGTGGCCAACCTACAATGTATAACCTAGTGTCCCAGAAATTGTTTGGAAAAAGAGAGGGACCTGCCCTGTCCTCTGGGGTCCTGCTACTTTGGGTACCTGTGTTTGTACCAGAGGGCCTTGCACGGTGGCCTTCATTGCCGTCTCTCACCACAGCCTGGCTGGACTGACAAAGACTCCTCCTGTGAACAATGCTTTTCATCCCTGCGAATTGAACACAGACCTGCCTTTAATGAGACTATAAGGGGAGTATACTGAGACTTGATTCACCACAGTACGTCAACAGTGAAGACTGATTCATCTTTCTGGCAGAGAAAAACATCTTGCAATGTTGTTCCCTGTGATTTCCTTGGAGTCAAAGAGTCTGTGTTGTAACTTATCATACTGCTACGATTGAATTGAGTTGAGGACACTGTTTTTTTAGAGAATGAGAGAAGAAAATATTGTTGTATCTTTTGGCTTTACATAACTGTATTCTATTTACTCGCCTTTATATTCCACTTCTGTTTTACTCTACAGCCTGCACCTTACATCTATTATAACCAACATGATTTATGATTCAGCTGCAAGGTGGAAGGCAGCACAGTATAAAACGCTTTCATGCGAAGTTTCATCCTATGTTAGCAAATCCAGAGGGACTTGCCTCAGCAAATCTATGCTATATTTGAATTGGATTCTAAGATAACATATTGCATTGGAATGTTTGGGAGGTCTGTTAAAAACAATGGATTAGAAGAAGGCCAAGAGTAGCTAGTATAGACATTCCACTTTATAGTTCCAATGTTTGTCTTTGCCTTTTCCACTAGTCCATAACAGCCTACCATCTCTTACCCAAGGTTTTATTATGTGAAATAAAGCACCACTTGCCACACATTATAAGGTTATTGCACGCCTCTGAGGAGTTCCATAGCCATATAGAGGAATGAGACTGCCTTCCTTCAAAAGTCATGGAACTACAAGGAGACTTGCAATATAATTTATTGCATGACAGAATGTATTTTATATTTCTTATGACACATTGTCAAACAGTCACCCTTTCCACAAACCATTTAATTCCTGGTGATGTGTTCTTTCACATAAAACTGATAGTATGGTTGCAGACATGAAGAATAAAAGTGGGTTTGTAGGGCGTAATTAAACACACCAGAAACCAGATAACAATTTGTTGCAAACAGATATTAAATTCAATTTGATATATATCAGACTAAAATAATTCTGTAGTTCTGAATGTGTGGGAACATGCCGAGGAATTAACTTTCCTGTAATGACGTACAACATGCAAAAAAAGTTCTAATTTTCATTGTTTAAATTGTAGCTGTAATGATGCTTTATGACCTGCCTGTTTGAAATGCAGTTGCAGCTGGCACACACACATCATTCCACATCTCAGAGAACTGCATAGGCTCCCAGGCCACTAACACACCCAGTTTAAATTGCTCACACACACATTCAAGGCACTATACAACACTGACCCACCCTACTCCAACAGCTGCATCCACTTCCACTCACATCTTAGGCACCTCCACTCAGCCGAACTGGCATGCATACCCCACATCCACAAAGCTAAAGCCAGAGGCTGTACCTTCTTCTATATCTTTCCCAAAACATGGAACATCCTTTGTCACCACATCAGAGCCTCCTCATTGCTTTTCGAATGGTTGCCAACCCTGGCAGCCATCTTTCAAAGGCTACTACCCCTATCGCAGCAACCTCTTGCAATCAGCCCCCTACTACAACAATGGCCATCTTGTAATGGCCCCTAAAAATGGGACAGCCATCTTGTAACGGCTAACCTATACTTATTCTCAATCTAATTTTAGATCCACCCAATTTAATTGTCAGTTGCCAACACCCACTTAGAGGCACCTAGCAGAGGCCATCTTGTAGCGGCCCTAACTAATCCTGGCAGCCATCTTATAACGGCTAAGGTATATATAATCTCAATCTAACATAAGCTTCACTTTACATTGAATGTCAAGTCCCAACAACCAATTGATAACAACTCTCAGAACTTTTTTTACTTTACTAATGCTTTTCACTACCCTAAGTGAATCTCCCAACATGACTGGACCAATCATGATACCTGAAGGAAACAGTGCCTATTCTATTCAATACCCTCATACTCTCTCAAAAAATGCCACGAAAACTTTCAAACACAACCTCCTCAGAAGATACCCTATTCCTGGATGACTCCTACAATGCCAAAAAAGCCATTATAATCAATAACCTATTATTTTTCACTAGAAAAATAGCCAAAGGGAGATCGCCTTTCACCAGCTACTATCCATTCAAGACCATAAAAACATTCCCTATGGAACTAGAATTACAACGAGTCCCACGCAGAACCTCAGAGCCTCATTGAATATAACATCCTACAAAAATGGCACTGTTCTTATTCAAGCAGCGAACAAGCACCTAGAATTTTTCGACAAATACTACTCCACACTAAAAACCCACACCCGTAGCTCACTCACCCCCTCTCAGGTCCTTACCACCCCCACCTCCCCTTCCTCTACTGAAGATTAGAGACCACCCTCCTCACCCAGACATGATGTTAGAGACACTACCAACTCTCCGACCTCAGCACACATTACACTGACACCCTCTGTTACCTCAGGCAGCACCTCTCCTCAACCCCTTCCCTCAAATAGATCCGTGGAAAGAAGCAACACCAACTCTCCCTCCTCTCCACGCAATGCACGGACACCCCCTTCTGCCACAAGCAGCACTCCTTGGGTCCTTAACACTACCCCCTCCGCACCCTCCTCTCCGGAAGAACATCAATCCCTATCATTCAGAACTGTTGAGAGAAGCAACAACTCCATCTCCTTATCATGTACTGCACTGACACCCTCAGCTTCCTCAACATCCCGCAGCACGTCTAGGGACCCTACTACTACCCCTACTGCCCATTCTTCTCTGGAATAAAATCTACCTCATCCCCCACCTAGATCCAATGTAAGAGATAACAGCTCTCTCTACCTAACATACTCTACTCCTATATCCTCATCATCCTCTAGCAACTCTTCTCGGGACCCGACTACTAATAGCCCTACCACCCTTACTTCTCATGAAGAAAATCGACCCGTCATGCACCCAGATCCAGTGAAAGAATAATGAACAACTCACCCTCATTAGTATGCACTGCTCTATCCTCCACAACTAGAACTACCATGAAAACCAACATTAATACTACTCCCTCTACTCCCCTTATCCGGACTCCCCCACAGCACCAACAGTCGGAACAAGACTGTCTCAAGACCTCATACCGCACCTCTAGAAACCTACAAAACGTTATCCTAGAATTCAAAACCATCATACAACATGCTGAAAAATCACTGACTAAGCTTAAGTATCTTCAAAACTTGCTAAAGACAGTCGACAACGTGATAAAAACTATCCCTCTGCCTCTAGACAATCGATACTTGCGCACGCGCAATCTCGCCAACTCCTTTGCGGTCTAGGAAATACAAACTCTGTTAGGGTTGTATGAATCTCCATCCGACTATGCCTTAGACAAAGAGGAATATGCTATTCGCCTAGTCCCCATCAACCCATGCAGAACATCACATCCAATCCATAGAGGAATAGAACCAGAATAATCTTCACTCTATAACCCCGAACCAAGATAACCAGGAACCCAGTCTAACGAATCCCTCTAACAAGATTTCTTGCCTTCTACTAAACTGCCGCTCAGCCCCTAAACACGCCTCTGACATTGCCGACCTCATCCTTAGCCTGAAAATGGACATAATTATCCCCACGGAAACATGGCTCAAGGAATCATCTTCACCATGCCTTGACCTTCTGGTCCCCTCAGATTTCAACATCGTTAGATTAGACAGACCTCACAAAATAGGCAGAGGCTTAGCCTGCATACATCGATCTGACTTCACCATCTCAAAATTTCACTCGGAACCCCTGGACTCCTGCGAATACCTTGAGATCTCTGTGAATTCACCAAGCAAACACTCCCTTAAATTTCATATACTCTACCATCCTCCAGGACAAAACATAAGTTTCACAGAACAACTTATGGAAATCATCACGGCAAACTCGTCCCCCCACTCGAATGACATATTCCTCTGGACAAACAGGTCAACGCCCATAAAACCTTCCTTACTGACCACTCCCTGATCCAAGCTGTCTCAGAGCCCACTCACTCAAAAGGTGCCACGCTAGACTGGCTCATCTCTAAACCAAATTCTATTGAATCGATCTCGATTACCCCTTGTGACTGGTCAGACCATCACATTATCACCTTCCAAATCCCATCCTGTAACAAGAAAATCCTCCCTCAACAAATTAAACCTAAACAATGGATAAGAGACACAAAGAACATCAACTGGAACAAGCTTATCTCACAATGTGAGAAGGCTCTTATCCCCCCCAACAACATAGAAGACGTCTCTGCCCTCACTGATCACTATAACCACACGATGTCCAAAATATTCGAACAAGCTGCACCGCTAAAACTCAAAAGAATTCTTGACAAGAATAAAAACCCATGGTTCAGCGAAAACCTGAATGAGGAGAGACGCAAACTCAGATCAACTGAAAGGAAATGGAGGTAAAATCCCTCCCCCAACCAGCTGAAACTACTCCAAAAAGCAAGGAAATTATACAATAAAAGTATTCTAAAATCAAAAAAGACTTCCTCAAATCAGAACTGGAGAATGCTAAAAATAGACCAAAAACACTCTTCGAAATTCTAAATCAACAATCGAACAAATTGGCCAAATCTTCTCTCTTAACAACATCCTCACAGCTAAGTAGTGATGAATTTTCCACATTCTTCACAGAAAAAACGAATTCCCTACAACTTGAACTCAATATGGCAGCAATCAACATAGCCACACCAAAGATAAGTCAAGCCACTAACCTGGTACTACACAAGCGATCTTCACCCAAAAATAACTCTCACTGGTCCAATTTCAAATGTTATGATATCAATGATATCACCAAAATTCTAGCAACTACTAAACTCAACAACCACTTGAATAACCCTGTCGCAGCAAAGTGCCTACCCCACATTTATCATATCCCCTCTCTGGACCAAGATCATTAATGCCTCACTATCACAAGGTCTCATCCCGGACTGCCTAAAATCTGGTCAAGTTACTCCTATCCTAAAAAAACCGACAGCGAGCAATTCTGACCTCAACCACTTCTGATCAATAACCAACATTCCCATGCTAGCAAAGGTCTTGGAAAAATGTGTTCAGCAACAACTGAATGTACACATCACAAACTTCAATTTATTTAACATCCACCAATCGGGCTTCAGACCAGGCCATAGCACTGAAACAGCCATCCTACATATAGTAGATGATGCTCTCTTAGCTCTTGACCGCATTGAAACATGCTTGCTAGTCTTGCTCGACCTCTCATCTGCCTTTGATACGGTCAACCACGACATACTTCTAAGAAGACTAGAAGACAGGATGGGCTTCTCTGGCACAGTCCTTCTATGGTTCAAATCCTTTCTGGAAAATAGAACACAATCATTCATGACCGACAAGATCCTTTCTCTATCTTCTCCTAACCTACTAGGAGTACCACAAGGTTCTACCTTGTCACCCACTCGTTTCAACTTATATGTCGAACCTCTCACTGATCTCCTACCACATGTATGCGGACGACACCCAACTTTACATTAAAACCACCTCCATAGAAGAGATAAAGTTAATGAATCTAGCTCTAGAAAAAAACGTCTAATGGCTAACGTCCAACTTCCTCAAGCTAAATTCACAAAAAACTGAATTTCTTTTAATCTCCCCCCCCCCCCAATAAATCACAAGAAATAAAGGAATGGACCAAAATGATCACTGCTCTGAATTGCACGCCATCGTTGGTGGACTCCGCAAAATCACTTGGGATCACATTGGATAAGAACCTTAATATGCAAGCTCACATTAACTTGATGGCTAAAAATCCCCGCTTTCACCTCAATTATCTCAGAAAAATGAAGCCATTTATCGAGATCCCTGACCTCAAAACGGCAATGCAGGCCTTAGTCATCTCAAGGCTAGAGTACGGTTGCTCCACCCTCTCAAGTCTTCCCAAAATCTCTACCGCGCCCCTAAAAGCCTGTCTCAACGCCGCAGCAAGACTCATTACAGGATCATGGAAATTTGACCACATATCACCACACCTCAAGGCACTCAACTGGCTACCCTATGAAGCTCGTATTCATTTAAAGATTGCTTGCATTACTCACAAGGCGCTACACTACAACACCCCGCAGTTCCTAGCCAAAAAGCTTACACTATCTGGAGGAAATAGACATTCTAGGAGCACAGACAATCTTCTCCTGAAACCCGCAAGGTTCAACAAGACTAAAACTTCCAACAGAGTATTTTCGGGAGCGGCGCCAAGAATTTGGAACTCTCTCCGCCATCCATCAGAAAAATCGCCTCGACACCCCTCTTCAAAAAGGAAGCAAAATCATTCCTGATGAACAAATTCCTCCTGTAATATCCGCAGAAACACCAGGCCAGCTTCAACTTCGAATTCATTTTTCCTCCTCTGATATATCGAAGATATGACTTGCACAAGCTCGAATTGACTCCCTATCGCGGAACTGTTCCCCACCCTTCATTATCCACCGAACTTTATTATGTTTTGGATATCATTTTTTAAAATTTATTTATATTTTATTTGCGTTGTTTTGTCTGTGTTGCTGTTACCAATTGTCCCTTTCTTCCCTTACTCACTCTGTAAAGCGCTCTGCTACCCTACATTGGGTCTGGTTCGCGCTAAAGAAAACTTTAAAAATAAAAAAATAAATAAATGCAAGAAGATAAAGATCTAGATTTTTTTAATAACCTCAGCAAAGAGACAACTGTCTGACCTGTAGGATGGTGATGATGATCATATGAGGTTTATAAAGTGCACGACTACTCGAATGACTGTTTCAGCGCTGACTTCATGGCAACCTGCACCCACAAACAATCCTAATTATTGCTGTTGAAACATCTAGGTTTTTTGTTTTTTGTTGAAGACTGCTGTCTCAGCTGGTAAGCGCAACTCCAGAGGAAGATTGTTCCAGGCTACTGCCTCCAATTCTTGCTCGAGCAATTTTAGGGATCTTCGCTTACTGTCTGGTGGATGATCGGATACTTCTGGAAGGAGCGTACTTTTAATCCTTTCTCTGAGATAGCTTGCTCCAGCGGCCTGCAGTGCTTTGTGAGCCAGGATAAGTGTTTTAAAGAGAATCCCTTTTTTAATTAGTAGCCAATGAAGAGTCCTCAAATGAGGGGAAATATGAGATCTTGGGGGGAGGTTCAAGAGAGTTCGAGCTGCAAAGTTCTGGACAACCTACAGTTTGTTAAGTGCCTGGTACCCTCACAGGTGATTAGTGCGCTATACAAATACATATAATATAACAACATAACAATGATGCGTTATGACCTGCCTTTCACCTGCAGAAGGCATTATGGGCCAGATGTAGGTAAATCTAATTTACCGATTCATAAATACCGAATTTTACCGATTCGGTATTTATGAATCGGTAAATTAGATGTAGATAAAAAATCGGTAATTTTTACCGATTTGGTGAGATTCGGTATTTACCGATTCTGTAATTACAGAATCGGTATTTGCCATTGATTCCTATGGGTCTTGAAGCCCATAGGATTCAATAGCAAATACCGATTCGGTATTTACCGAATCGGTAAAAATACCGAATTGCCAAGGGGGACAGGGTGTCACTTTGACACCCTGTTGCACCCCTGTAACTGGCTTGTGCGCCATGTGGCACACAGACATGCCCTTAGGGCATGTCTGTGTGCCACATGGCGCAGGTGCACATGCACAGATGTGCATGTACACAGGGATTCGGTATTTACCATGCAATTGTATTACATGGTAAATACCGAATCCTGAAAGGCCTGAAGCACTGTTCAAAGTGCTACCTACATCTGAAATTACAGATTATGTAATTTTACCGAGTGGTAATTTTACAGAATCGGTAAAATTTACAGAATCGGTAAATTTACCGATTCTGTAATTTTACCGATTCGGTAAAATTACCGATTCGGTAAAATTACCGAATCTGTATGTTTTTTGAGCCCCTACATCTCCATAGCCGAATACCGGTCGGAAACGGCCGAAAATCGGTATTTTCGGCCGTTTCCGACCGGTATTGGGCTACCTACATCTGGCCCTATGTCTTCACGTCACCGTACTAAGAGGCCTATTAGGATGGCGGACGGACCTGCGTCCGTCCACCACCCCCGAGGTGGAGGGACCATCCGCAGGGGCAGCGGCGGTCTCTCCGGTGCAATTAGGATGTGACCGCCACCCTGGCGGTCACATCCCGTATCTTTAACCTTGCGGCGGGTGCTGCTTGAAGCAGCACCCGCCGCAAGGTTAAAAATGCATGCTTTGCATTTACATGCACAAAGCGGCAGGCACCGCGTGGTGCCTGCCGCTTTGTGCATGTAAATGCAGGGGGGTACCATAGGTACCCCCCATGTGCACCCCCCACCCCCCCTTCACCCTGGGGGCCCGCAACGGGCCCCCAAAGAATAGACCTTATGCCTTTGCGTGGCGGCATTGCCGCCACGGAAAGGCATGTCCTGAAGCACATCCTAATATGGCTGGCGGTGTCTGATAGACACCGCCACCATATTAGAGCTTTTTCCGCCACGGTCGGAAGGCGACTGCGGCGGAAAAGCGGCGAACGGTCTTCCCGTCCGCCGATGACCCCCTGGCCATCTTAATGTGGCGGGGGGGTCTTTTCATGTACCGCAGCGGTGAATCCGCATCCTCCGGGCCGGCGGTGGCTTCCGCCGGCCCGGAGGATGTGGATTCACCGCAATCCTAATCGACCCCTTAGTTATTACAGTTGAGCAAGTACATAATTTCATTAATACACATGACTAGAGATCTCACAAAAAAATGTATTAAAGAATATTAGAGATAAGCTTTTATACAGTGCTTTCTGGCTTCCATGTATTATTAATGGAGTAAAGCCCCTCCTGAAGTTAAATTATATGGATATTGCAAGTCAACAAGGAGTTTCACGTCCATACAGAGGAACAATGCCAGACGACTTGTTCCTTTATAAGGTAATGAAAATCTAAGGTGCCTTGCAATATCGTTGGGGATGTTAGGGGCTATTTTATCCCTTATTGTGGAAAAGTCAGCCCATAACGCACCGATGCCCAGGCTGCTGGCGCAAGGCGCCTCTTAGTTCCCATCGTAAATAATTACCAAATAAAGAGACGGGCACTGGAAGCAGGAAAACAAGAACAGAGTTTTATTTCTCATGAGGAGAGCCTGTCATTTCGGACACTCGCATAGTGTCTTCAGGAGGTGCTCTAACAAGTTTCTCTGAGGCTTCGTCTTTTATACACAGGTTTATGGCACACAGACATCCTTCATTACAATCAAGACATTGTGAAGTATGAAGATATTCCAACACGTGGCTACAGTAGGGGCCCTTATCCTCCATACAATAGGAGGGGGCTGTCACGCAGCTGAGTGTTCTGCTGATTCCTTTGGAATGTGTGCGCCTGATCGAATCTCAGGGGGTGGGGAGGTCATGATCAATAGTAGCCCCTTTCAAGAGAGGCAAGTGCATACAGTAGTGGGCAATAAACTGTATCCTCAGGCTAAGGGATGACCAGCGGTCCATGTAGACAATTAGGTTCAGAGGAAGAGGTCATCAAAGGAGAGATATTCATGAAAGGAAGGATCAGTGTGGAAAATCGAGCGTAGAGAAAAGGGTTTATCAGAAGAGGGGTATTCATGGAAGGAAAGGAGGTGTTGGTCAGGCGCGGGGTGTGATTCTCAGAGACAGAGTCATGCGGGAGGGGAGGGCTCATGACTTGTGCATGTGAGAGCGGGGGGGCAGCCAGGGTGCGTGGGGGATGCTTGCAGGGTCAGGGAAGTGCGCCGACGATCGATCGTGAACAGGGAGACCATGATACCTAAAATGGCTGTCGTGTACATATGTGCATGGGTCTTATGCTGGCGGGATAACACAGTCAGTGTTTCGTAATTATTTGTTCTGCTTACAACAAGGGGTACAGTGAACACAAATGAACGCCGCTTATGTACACATACATTGCCATTTTCAACAGTCGCCGCTTTTTTACATAAGCAAGTTCAGTTGTATACGGTCGATACGATAAATAGAATGCGGTACATGTGAATTTATATTTGTTGTGTTCTTCATACAAGTCTAGAGATTGGTATAATACTTAGTCGGGGTTAATAAAGGAAAACGTTCAGACACATTATAGAATCATGTTCCGACTTTCTCTCCGGTGGCATCAACATACAGTAGAAAGTGCTCTGATACCTTCGGGTCTTGTCAGTACTATAAGAGACTTTTTGGAAGACTTAATACATGAGTGACCGATGAAACATTTTAAAAGGCAATACAAAATGGTTGAGGGAGGGATTCAATTCGATACAAGCAATTAGTCAAGGGGTGAGTAGAAAGTTCTGGAAAGGGGGAGGGTCTTTGTCGCAATGTCTTTTAACAGAGTCCGTCTTCTTTTGTTGGCGCTGCTGAGCACCGGCGGTGGAGCTATAGGTCCAGCTCGGATTCATCCTTACACGTTGCAGGGTGCGATCAGTCCTCTGCTGTTAGATCACAGTCCTGTTTCCTAACTTATTTTCTTAGGGGTGCCTCAAGCTGGGCACCTGCGTGTCTTTCTTTTTTCGTGGCAAAACCTCATTTTATAGTCAAAAGTTTATGCGAAAAGGGTGATGTTGTTGAATAATCAAGGGAAGAGAGGGCGGAGTGGGATCAGATCTTTGAGCACATCAAGGGACCAAAAGGAGCAAAAGATGACGAGCAGGCAGGCCCATCAGTCAGGCTCAAAAAGGGACGGGGACTTCAGGCACGAGTGGGTCAGCAAATCGAGGGCTTCAAGGCGGCCCTTTATTCCTTCATCTGCCGAGTTTGAGAGTGGTGCCTCGTCCCGCGTCTCGTTGCTCGGTGGCTCCACCTTTGGTCGCGGTCACACGTGCTTCATGATCTGTGGCCAGGCTGTGCGTCACGTCCAGCTCCTCTCCTCCGGTGATTGTATCTTTGAATGGGTAAAAAATAAGTTTTAGAAAAACTGGCAGGAGAAGACATTTATACATCTCAATTCCGTCCCCAATCCTATGTAGGTGGGGGATAAGTTCATCGGTCACAGTCAGAAGTCATCACTTATGGAGTATGTAGGAGGGCATTAGCATTGAATTCATAAACCTGTTTGGCGTTCATTCGTGACGTATGTGGAGAGAAATTGGACCTTTATACACAGTGTATTATATCAAACTCAAAATCGAGTCCTTATGTAGAGACTCGCCCTTTTTCTTTTTTAACCCAAGTACTGACAATCTTACATTTCCCTTCGGAGTCGGCCAACTCTTGCAAGCAGGGGCGTTATCGTCATGAAGAAGGGGGAGGGGGGCAGATGTAAAACATGCGTTTCTTGGGGAATGACCGTTAATCAAGGTCATCAATTATGCTTCGAGGATGGCTGACATGAAGCTGGGGTTAATCGGGGGAGACGGGGACGCTTTGGACAGGGGGCTGGGGTCAATCAGGAGAAGCGGGGGCGCTTTGGACATCCGCACTTAAGTGCAGAGGGGTGAAGTGATCGGTGCATTGGGAATTGCATTTCTAGCGAACTGGAAAACAGAAGGCCATTGACGTTATAGTCCCCCTATAAAAGGCCAGATTAGGGGACATCCGTCGTCTTACCTGTCCTTTCCTTCATTACCAACTCGGGTTCTATCGTTTTGCAGAAAGGAGAGGTAGTAATATGGCAAGTCACAATCGTTTTTAGTTCCTGTCAATTTTGCCGAACACCTTTGTGTTCGAGGAGACCCAATTAAGTTTTGTGCCGGGGGGCACAACGTCACCATACAAGGAAAGAGGGAACAGGGGGCTTTTGGAGAGAGAGAGAGAGAGAGAGAGAGAGAGAGAGAGAGAGAGAGAGAGAGAGAGAGAGAGAGAGAGAGAGAGAGAGACCGCACTCTAAATGGTCCATTCGGTACACGTATGACATGGAGAGAGAAAGAGAGAGAGAGAGACGTGTACAATAATGGGTCATTCAGTGCACGCACAACACGGAACAACAGGGGTTAAGTAATATGGAGACACAGGCAGAGGGATGACGTAGCTCCATACATTACGTACACACAAACTCAGGTGAGGGAGACAGTACATGTATTATATACAAAAATCCAAGACAAGACATATAACCGTTATTGGCCATAATGATCTCTTCCTGTATGCTGCGCATCCTTAGCATCCTACGCTCTTTTTACCCTTTTCTTTCCTTTTATTGTCGGCTGCCTTTACTGGTCTTTGTGGTTGTACACACTTACGCCTTTGGCAACCAGTCAAGAACTAACCTGGTCGGGCTAATGTGTTTCCAGGCTGAGGCAACAGTGGGTGTCAGTTGGGGGAACAATAGGGCAGCTTTGAGTTTCTGGTCCATGAGGGTGCGGAAAGGATGTAGTAATTTCCAAACACTGACAACATTCCTAGTCCTCCAAGCGGAGGGTACTAGAGTAAACCTCACCTCAGAATATTCTTTAAACCTTTCCCTATTTAGTTAAGCGTAGAGTGCTTAATCATGAGTGCACATTATTTTTGGTTGTATTATTCGGGGTGCGTAGGCACCATAATCGAATGCCTTTTTCCCGTCTCTTCGTCCGTTAGATCACCATTTTCTTTTTCGTATTTTTAATCGATGTTCCAAAGTGACCTGCAGAAAGAGGGAAAAAGAAGGGGGCGGGCTACATTGATAGACACATTAGCGCGCATAAACCCAGAAAGGCTTTTACTTACTGCATACTCGGCCTATCTCCACACACAAATATGTTGCAATGATAATATGAACATTAATTCCCATGTGTGTCCCAATTGATTATCATCGACCATACCGGGGAGTAATTGCCAATGCTCTGTATGCCCTTCCTATCATTACTGACTTTATCTGACCTACTCTCTATGGGATCATATAATAATAAAATCTCCAATAATGCTGCTGCCGCTCATAAATATTCCCTTTCTCGGAATTAGATACCTCTAATTCGTCACCATGAAGACATTCATGTCTCTTGACGATAGCTATCCGGTTACCTAGGTAACGGACCGACTACACGAGTCTGTCTTCCATATCTACCACATGTGACCTTGGTTGCCATGACTTCTAGAATACCAGGAAGTTCCTCGGCCGCCTCGAGGATCCCAGATTAAGACGCCGAGCTGTTTGCCGACCGGTAAGCGCGCCTACCCATATGGTCTCAATTTTGTGAGATGAGATCCATCGTCACACGCCCAATACCGATAATGACGCCTGTTATGTCCATTCATCCCACAGATACTTCACCTGATTTATTCAGTTTTTTCAATAATCGAGCGGACTTTCAACCCACCCGGTAAGTCCCGCCTTTATAGAATGTCATAATCAAGCCCAGGCGCTTAGCGGCCTGTATCTAAACGATGTTCCTCCCCCCAGATAGACTGTTCGAGTGGTCCCCCGTCCAGCAACTCGGATCCATTATGGGAATCCGGACTTTACTTCATTAGTAAGTCCCTGACTTTCTTCTTATAATTTGTCGGATTTGATCGCCACCTAACAAATTCTAATGTTTTTCAATATGATTCCTTCTTAAGGTAATTGAACTTGTGTCATCGACCTTCGCTGGGAATAATTTTATCCTTATACCGATGTACTCAGGTACGTCCTTTATTAATTACCCTACCCGCTTAAACTAGATTGAGACATGTCCATTATACAACTAACTTACTACCCTCCCCTTTTAACAATAGGTTGGCTGCCCCTACTACATTGCCCGTCCTGAAGAAGACCCACTTGCAAGGAATTTTACTCATCCTGCTTATTAGGGTCGAAACGTCGACGCACGTCCCCCCGACAGCCCCGTTCAACCCACCATTCG
Source organism: Lissotriton helveticus (assembly GCF_964261635.1). NCBI lineage: Eukaryota > Metazoa > Chordata > Amphibia > Caudata > Salamandridae > Lissotriton > Lissotriton helveticus. The sequence goes on along the minus strand of NC_136060.1, from coordinate 328,298,764 downwards.
TTCTCATGATGGACATTGGGGCATGTTCTCTGAAACTTTGTCATTGAGTAATCATTTGCTTTGTATATTGTGTAACATGGTATCCTAATAATACTGAATAATATCGTGTTTTTTATTGTCACAAAGGAACCCTCCCCACCTTACCTTCACCATATCACTTCCCCTCCTTCCCCCCGGGGCATCTGTACCATCGTAACTGTATATATTTCATGAATGCTCAATAATGCTCGTTTTCCTATAATGTGAATAAAACATTATAGAGGTATTTTTTGTTTATGAGATTTACTCGATTGTTTTTCTAAATTATTTGCTCTCCCTCACTGGGACCCCTCTATTCATAACGATAGCTACCCAGGTCCCAGCGACTCATTCTGGGTTAACCCTTGTCACATATAACGCCCCTGCCAACTGGGCGTTCAAGCCCAGGTGGACCGATAGTGTGACTTTTCTTATACAGGTAGCATATAAAGTATAGGCTAAATACCAGGATCTTTAGCGGTTGCTTTTGGCTGTACAAAAATTGCAAAACACATACAACAAAAACCAGGGCCGTTCATATTTGCAATATTTCTGAGCACTATACTTTTTAACTCTTAACTAATCGAGCTGAGCCATTCCACCTGTAATTCAGTTATATCGGAAACAGGGGTCATTTATTCGAAACGTACCAATTTACACGTGACAACTACGTAGCTTTTCAAAAATCTTTAATAAAAAAGGTCAGTGCATAAATACGGGCCTACAACCCAGGGGGGCTGGCCAGAACCGTACATGTGGGAATACTTATTAGTGGAAAACCTAATGGAGTTGGTGGTTGTTGATTTCATACTAAAAGTGCGACAAGTACAATAAAATCATATCAAAACTTCAGTGTGAGCAAGTATCATAAGCGTTGAAATTCGAACTTTCAATAATCATGATGTGCCAAAACTTAACAACAATTCATTGTCCGAATGTTCAATCGGTACCCATCTCATGTCAATTCATTGTCCTTCATTGTCCGAACACATAATCAGTACCCATCCCATATCAATTCATTGTCCAACTGAAAGTACACATCCTATATCAATCCATTGTCCGAACATATAATCAGTACACATCCTATATCAATCCATATGTTTAAAAACTACATACATATCCCATGACACCAAGGCTGAGCAATCGGGGTACAATAAGGAGTTGAAAGTTTCATTTGTACCAGCGCCATTTTGGGTGCAACCAGGCAGATCCAGGCATAGTCTAAATCTCCACTAACTCGTGGTTGGTCCAGAGCCTCTTTCGGTAGTCCAAAAGTTCCGTTAAAGGGCAAAAGAAAGGATCGGTGGTCTGAACCATCAGTCAAAGGGGGGAGGGAGGCAACAATTTTCCTACCGGGTCATACTGGGTTTTCACCAGAACTGATCCGAACTGTAGTCTGCAGGATTTTAGTCATTCAAATCGAGGCTGGCGTCAGCATGGGAGCGTCGACGTCTTGCGGCTACATTTTCATCGTTCCGTGGGCAATCATGGCAGTCATTCCCCATCGGGGGTTTCTGCGGGGGTCGGAGGCTCCCGCGGCTCCTATAGAATCTTCAAGGTCGAGGAGAACTTTTATGATGGTGGAGTCAACAAGCAACCGGGCCATTCCTTCATGCTGGGCCCGCTCTTGCAAGGTCGACCGCCATTTTGAGAGTTCGGCAGCTACCGGCAATCGCGGGGTCAAATGAGCAGACGGGCTCCAACCTGCCGGGCGAGGCGTCGCAGCATCGCCACAGTGGACGAACCCTTTGCCGGGTGCGAGGAGCGTTGGGGGTGCAGCTGGGGAGCCTTCACCTGGGGAGGTGGGAGAGGCTCGTTCGCGCCGCCTCTCCCTCCCGGTGCACCCCACGGCGTCTCGCTTGACATTTGTTATGGCCGGACAAGGTGATGAGGACGAGGGGGGGGTCGGAGGCATGTGCAAGACATCCCCCCCAGTGTTGTCGCAGCCATTATAGAAGAAGTGGCGCCTAGTACGTTTCGGGCCGGGCCTCCGGTTGATGGCGGCCGGACGCTCTTTGCCACGGCCCCAGGAACGGGTCCCTTGGTTCATCCGGGGGACAGACCTTGGTGCGTGGTGCCGCCTTTGGGCTATTCGCGTAGTGGCCTCTCCACCCCCAGGCCTCTTATGGAAGCTGGTCCAGACTGTCTGAGAGAGGGGGGTCGGGGGCATGGACATTCCCCCCTACAACTCTCCAGTGTTGTCGCAGCCGCCACCGCGGCCGGATCCCGTCGGCCCCAGCCTCCCCTCAGGCCCACCTCATGCGATGACCTCCGGCCGACGGCTGGCAGCAGGACCCGCCCTACATGTGTTGAAGATCTCGTCTTCCGGCTGGGCGTAGCCGCAAACCTGTTGCACTTTGGGAGTTTCCAGAATGGGGGCGGATGTCTGCTGACTTGTATCTTTCCCAGGTTGCCGTTATTGGGGCGTGGCAGGCGGTGGGACAGACATGTTTGGAGCAGTGAGGGGCGATGAAGCCTCGTTGCCTCGTGGCCATCGCAATGTCAAGCTTGGCTTCTCTTATCATTTTCATGTTTCTTATTACGGGCTTATTTCTAACGTTTCTTGTTTCTAGGACAATCATATGTTTTATCATTAAGAATTGTTATCGTTTCCTTATTCGTTATTTAATAAAAATTTCATCAGTGGCCTACTGATTTCGTTTTCCTATTCCTTTCTTTCTAGTTTGTTTCGTGCTAAAGTTTCTGTTAACAGGATACAGTGATCACTTCGTTATTATTGCATATGTCCTTTTCACTAGGGGTGCTCTCTGGTCGGGCCAGATGACCTACCTCTAGTAAATGGTCCGGGTGGAACTGGTTTATCAATCAGTGGGGAGTAGATAGGCATGACAGATTACAACGGGGGACAAAGGTCCGCATTACCTACCCTTCACTACTTGCAAAGACTAGACAGAGTATTTCTTTTCTATGTTATTTGCAAACAGAGAATACCTCCAAAAAGAACAATTCCAAACAGTCAATGTTCGGACAACCAATCAATCAATGAGGAACGAAATAGGCACGACGGGTTACAATGGGGGCAAAAGCCTGCGTTACCTACCCTTCACTATCTGCAAAGGGAGAGAGAATATTCCTATTCTTCCCCGTTTGTAGGCAGAGAAGATCCTTAAGAGAACCAACTTCGAACAATTCAATGCTCGATCAAACAATCAATCAATGGGGAGAAAAATAGGTATGACGGATTACAATGGGGGACAAAAGTCCGCATTACCTATCCTTCACTATTTGCAAAGAGAGAGAGACGTTCCTATCTGTCGCTGTTTGCAAACAGAGAATGTCTCCAAGAGAACCAATACTTCAAGTAGCACCCAAGGCTAAATGAACCAATCAATGAACAATACCAGTATCTAAATACCGTTTCCAATATCAACAATCAATCAATCAATCAATCAGATGGATAAAGCCATCCTACCAATCAGACGTAAAGACGTCCTACTTAACCTTACCCGGACCGGACCGTGTGGGCAATTCTTCGCCTTCCTTTCTCCAGCGCCCGATCGTTCTCTTTTCTCCATGTTTTTACCGCAGCATTCCTGTGGGATTCCAGTCAGGACAGTAGGTCACTTGAGAGAGGTCCGTTCGGAATCGGTGAAGTTCATTCAATCGGCAGCCGGACGAGGGCCCTCTCAAGGCAGGTATACTCCAATCATTTAGATGTTCACCCCATCGTCTGGACCTCTCTTACCGGACCTGATGTCGCTGATGGACCCCGCGTTGGGACGCCAATTGTGTAAAAGTCAGCCCATAACGCACCGGATGCCCAGGCTGATGGCGCAAGGCGCCTCTTAGTTCCCATCGTAAATAATTACCAAATAAAGAGACGGGCACTGGAAGCAGGAAAACAAGAACAGAGTTTTATTTCTCATGAGGAGAGCCTGTCATTTCGGACACTCGCATAGTGTCTTCAGGAGGTGCTCTAACAAGTTTCTCTGAGGCTTCGTCTTTTATACACAGGTTTATGGCACACAGACATCCTTCATTACAATCAAGACATTGTGAAGTATGAAGATATTCCAACACGTGGCTACAGTAGGGGCCCTTATCCTCCATACAATAGGAGGGGGCTGTCACGCAGCTGAGTGTTCTGCTGATTCCTTTGGAATGTGTGCGCCTGATCGAATCTCAGGGGGTGGGGAGGTCATGATCAATAGTAGCCCCTTTCAAGAGAGGCGAGTGCATACAGTAGTGGGCAATAAACTGTATCCTCAGGCTAAGGGATGACCAGCGGTCATGTAGACAATTAGGTTCAGAGGAAGAGGTCATCAAAGGAGAGATATTCATGAAAGGAAGGATCAGTGTGGAAAATCGAGCGTAGAGAAAAGGGTTTATCAGAAGAGGGGTATTCATGGAAGGAAAGGAGGTGTTGGTCAGGCGCGGGGTGTGATTCTCAGAGACAGAGTCATGCGGGAGGAGAGGGCTCATGACTTGTGCATGTGAGAGCGGGGGGGCAGCCAGTGTGCGTGGGGGATGCTTGCAGGGTCAGGGAAGTGCGCCGACGATCGATCGTGAACAGGGAGACCATGATACCTAAAATGGCTGTCGTGTACATATGTGCATGGGTCTTATGCTGGCGGGATAACACAGTCAGTGTTTCGTAATTATTCGTTCTGCTTACAACAAGGGGTACAGTGAACACAAATGAACGCCGCTTATGTACACATACATTGCCATTTTCAACATTATAATACATGCTCTGACCATCACCCTTCCCGCAAATCACTTAAATCCTTGGGACCTGATTCACAAAGGTAATTGTACACTTTTGTGTAAGTTTTCAATTGTTTGCCATTCCCAACGGTATTTTACTAGCAGTATCTTTACGACTGCGGAGTCTCCGTTTATAAAAGGATAGGACCGTCCTCCAAAAAGTGTATGTTTAACCTTGTTAATCAGGCCCTTGGTGTCTTGTTCTTTCATATTAAAAAGATAGTGTGGTTGCAGACATGAGGAATAAGGATGTAATGTATAGTGTAAAACTCAACACATCAAAATGCAGTTAGTAATTTATTGCAAAACTTTATTAAATCAATATATTCTAAATCAGATTTTAGAATTGGTGTAGCTCAGTATGTGTAAATAAAATGAATGCAGAGAGATCATGTCTTTCTTGTAGTGATGCGCAAATAACAGATTGCATAAATCTCATTTCTGCTGTTAGCTGTCCTTTTTGTAGAATAAAAATCGAAGGCCATATTATCAAGAAAGGGCGATACATTATCGCCACTTTTATCGGCAGGAAACTGCTGCTAAAGCGGCGATAATGGCCTTGATAATACGCCCTTGTGAATTCCCATAGAAGCCCAGGTTAACACTAGAACCTGGGCTTCTATGGGAATTCACAAGGGCATATTATCAATGTCAAAATTCGCCGCTTTAGTGGCAGTTTCCTGCCGATAAAAGCGGCGATAATGTATCGCCCTTTCTTGATAATATGGCCCCTAGTTCTTGTGTTCCTTATTCAAACTGTATCTGTAATAATACTATGTGACCTTCCTTTCACCCTTGCTCATGGCTCTGGTAGCAGGTATTAGAACATTAAATGCCAACTCCTATAACTAGTTTAGCAGCTTGCCATTTTGTTGTTACTAGAGACTCATAACTCTACTGTTAGAGGGAAATTAGAAAGATATAGTACACAGGCGGCTCACATGTAGTCTAATATTATAACAATCCTGCCTCGGCCTCTACTAGTCATTAAAGGCCCTCCCCCTCGTTTTGAGCCCTCACCTGCAGTGTGGGCCTCTAGGTTATGGTGTGTGCATTTAATGATCAGTATAGCCCTCGGCAGTGGGCTACAATATTAATCCCCACTCAATATGTCATTATTTTAACACTAATTATCATTGCTATGTTACCACACTCTATATTGTGATGGTCGGGGCAAATTTACACTGTCATTAAATGTTCTGAGTTAAAACAAAATCTGCTATAAGGACGAAAGAACAAAACCCGTAGTAAAATTGAAAATAATGAAATGGGGCACAGAAATTAAGACCTGCTTTTGTTTCAATTTAACGCGTTCGTTGCCACCTATATATGAAAACCTCTCTTGACGAGCGCATTCAAATTGTATATTTTTGTTTTGGGGTGGTTGGCAACTCCTAATCCAGTTTCACCAAGGACAAAGTGACTAATGGCTAAATTTGTCAGTCAGAGCTGCCAAAATATTACTGGTGTTGAAAAGCTAGACAAAGCTGTGGTAACTATTAAACACATAAACTGGTAATTTCTAGAAATCTAAAAATGTTTGAAAAGCCAAGGGATTAAAAAGCTTATGTCTCATTCATAATTGGCGTCGATTATCTGCTGGTGGTGGCTTCAGAATAATGTGGACTCACTACCTGCGAGATATTCACTACAGCGCCAGCGTTCGTTGTCAATGTCTCCCAGCTACAACAAACGTTAGACTTCCAAACACAGCCGACTGGTTAATCAAGAGACATTGCAAAAAAAAAACATAAGCTTAACGAGAGATTTACATTCTTAGGAGCATTTAGCATTTACTACGGGGAATTTCCCTGTTCGAAAGACAGCCACTACCCCCACACAATGGGCCGGTCCACAAAGCATTTTGTACTGGTGCCCTTTCATGTTCTTGGTGGGAAATTACGACGGTGCTTGCTGTTAACAGATTTTATCACCGTATTACGAAAACAGAATTTTGGAGGTTCTAATGTGTAACAAGAACGATTATGTATATTTGCTGTGTGGTATTTTGTTGTGGTGATGTTGTTTTCAGTTTTTTTGTATCCTGCTTTGTTTTTCTGCTGCGTTATTGCAATGTGATTTAATTGTATTATACAGTACTGCAGTAACAGTGTTTGGCTAGAATTTCCTATGTTTTAACAATGATTTGTTCGTTTGTGTATGTTACAATGCTACGTTCTGTTGTTTTCTATATGTATGTCAATAAATGTTATGTTATCAGTTATTTATAAAGCACAACGCTTATCCAAAGGTATCTAGGAGCTGCTTCAGCACTAAACAAGCATTTGCAATGCAATAGGTCTCGCATTTCCTTTTGGGTTAGAACTATTGTTATCATAAATAACAATGGGCCAGATGTAGGTCACCCAATACCGGTCGGTAACGGCCGAAATTACCGAATTTCGCCTGTTACCGACTGGTATTTGGAATGTAGGTGGCCTTTTTGTAGGATTCAGTATTTTACCGAATTGGTAACTTAAGGAATCGGTAAATTACCGAATTCTTAACATACCGATTCAGTAAATTACCGAATCCGTAATGTAGAGGGCACTCAAGTGAGTGCATTCCTCAGTTAAGGATTTGTTATTTATCACCAACTACAAGTTAGTGGTAAATAACGAAAACCTTTGAAAAAGCAATATTTTGCTTTTCCAACACTGCGATGTGGCAGACAGGCATGTATGTGTGCCACATGTGCACCCATGCACTATTCAGGGGTGCAACAGGGTGTCAATGTGACACCCTGCCACCCTTGAACGTGTTCCCCATTTTACCGAATCGATATTTACCGATTCGGTAATTCCCATTCATTCCTAAAGGCCTCCGCCCATAGGAATGAATGGGAATTACCGAATCGGTAAATACCGAATCGGTATATACCGAATTTTACTGATTCGGTCAAATTTAGCAAAAAATTACCTACATACTATTTACCTATTCTTAAATACCGAATCGGTAAAATTCGGTATTTAAGAATCAGTAAATAGTATTTACCTACATCTGGCCCAATGTATTTTACCTAGTGTAGTGGATGTATGACCAAAGACAGAGCTGCTGTACTGCCTAGAGGAATTAAAATAAGGAATTACCACTTGGACCAGAGAAGTAGCTGCAGCATTATCTAGAGGACTTAGAATGAGGAATTACAGATGACACCAGGGAAGCAGCATGCAGCACTGTCCATTAGACTTACAATGAGGAATTGCCACTCGTACCAGAGAAGCAGGTAGCAGCACTGTGTAGAGGACTTAGAATGAGGAATTACCAATGAGACCAGAAAAGCAGATAGCACCAAGGGTGTTCACAAGATAACATAAAAACAGAAAGCAAACAACCAGATGGCGATAGCAAAACACTTCTGCGTATAACTCAAACGTTTCATGCATTAATGTTATCCTCTGAATCACAAAACTGTATTTTAACTGGAATGACATTTTTGTAATCACAAGTGTGGTAGCGATAAAAAACCAATGAGCTGGAATAAAATACAAGGCAACAAAATAATTAACATTTCGACCATCTCTGTATCATTTGAGGTTCCATTTAATATATATTGTCTGCTTTTAGTCCTTAGCTGTCCATTTAGCACAGGATTGTCATGTCACAACGCGCTTCTAGTTTACAAGGTGCTCACATTTTACAAAAGGGATAAACAAACGAAAGTGTAATACCTTTATCCCGAAAGAAGAGCAAGTATTCAGTCTGCAGTCTTTCTAATGTAAGTGCATGAACATTATAGAGGACTTCAGACTACCAAGGCTATTGTAGTACTTCAGAATGTTAGTGCAGCAACTGAGAACATGAGTATACTCACTGACTTTAAGGTAATGACCAGATCCAACTGCATGGTCTCTTTGTCCAGACCTTCTTTCAAAAGACTGCCATTTTGTACCAGGACGAAAGGAATGCAGGACCTGGTTCTAGTGCCATTTGATCCTCTCCTCTCATTGGCTCTAATTGTTTCCAATGTGCTTGGTTTTGTTTTCTTCTGGCTGGCTTGTGCTGACAGAAGAACCAGCCTGAGCACAAAACCAAAGAAAAACCTTGATGCATCGCTTCAAATTTACCAACACTAATACTAGGGAAGAGACACTGCTGAAGCCTCTGTCTCTCATTGTTTCCCTTGTGTTGTTTCCTTGTAGATATGCAAACACACACTGCTCCTTGTTCAGTTCCAAATGTCTCAGTCATCCTTATACTTATGTTTGACTTTTCATCGTTCATTCTTAGCGGCAGACAGATACAGGGAAAAATTAGATGTGACACAGCATCCACTCTCGCTCCCACCCTACATTTAAAGTAAGACAGCTAAAGAAACCAACATTATTGCATTTATACAACAACCAGAGATGAGGTGCATCTCCAACTGCTACTGCATTCAGCACCAATGACGGTTATGATAGAAGTGAACATTACAAAATGCTGTAGATAAAACGTTGAAATGTTCTTTTTTTCAAGCTCATCTACCTGTGCTTCCCCTAAATTCCCTATATTCTTTTTTAAGTGTGTTCCTTCAGGTTATGCATGCTGCTATCTGCACATCCTGATCCTGAATGCTGCTCTGTGCACTGTACTGTGGGACCAGCACCATGTGGACAGTAATTGTACGCGCTTTTATAAATACCAATAAACATAAACATAAACATGTCCGGGAACTTGTCTTAGCAGCCCTGGTGGTCAACCTTTTTACAGAGGATATACAACAAATATTTGTGTACATATTAAGCAGAGCACATGATCCCTATCTACTGGCTGGAAATAATTTCCTTGTCTTCCTTTAGGGCCAGATGTGTCAAGCCTTTTTGTGCTCGCAAACGGGTGATTCCGTGAATCAGCCCGTTTGCGGACGGCAAAAGGGCTTTCACTTAGTATGAAAGACTTAGGCATTCGCAATTTAGTTAATCGCGATCACCTAAATTGTGAATGCAAATTGGATATCGCAATTTGCGAATCCCTATTGCACATGTAAGAATCCTTTCCTAAATGTGAACTGTGCAATTAGGAAACGCTAATTACCATCAACTTGCAGTTGATGGTAACCATGTGCGAATGTTGAAAGATGCAAAATAAATGCATTTTTCAAAGTGCAATGTTGTGTGTTTACCATTTACATGTGCACTATTTTCATTTTTGTGGTGCTTCAGGGGGGCCTTATGTCACGGGGCACCCGTGGCTTTTCATTCGATAATTTGCAATTACCAATTTGGTAATAGCAAATTAGCAAATAATACCATTCATTCCTAAGGGCCTGTAGACCCATTAGAATGAATGGAGTCATATTACCTAATACCGATTAGCTATGTACCGGATCGCTTTTAGGTAATAAGAAGGAATTGCAAAATATTATGCAATTCCTACATAAATAGCATTGTACAATTCCAGAATAGCAGTTAATTTGGATTGCAGCAATATTACTTCTTTGCAGCCTCATTCTGAGCTGATTCTACTCATGTGAATTCCTAAAAAGCATACAGCATGCCTTCATAGGGCAAACCATCTTGGAAAACTAATTTCACTCTCTTTCCCTCGCATCTGCTTCTAGCCCTGCATCCTCAATATTTTGTTTAGCCTAATAAGATATCTGCCAAGACTGTTCCTTCCTCCTCTGGTTAGAGCCACAGGCTATATATATGTGCTAAAGTGCAGAGTATGTCCTAGAGCAATAAAGAGAAGGCTTTGGGTGGCTGGGTAGGGGGAGGATGAATTCATCATGTTTGCAACTGCCTGTTCCACAATACAACCACATCCTGCAAATATTGATTGTGTGTTTAAATGCATATAGGAACTGGAAATCATTTTCTGCACTACAGAAAGTTGAGTTAGCACTACACTGTGCCAATGAAAGGACATAATCTGCTAGCGATGTGTGAGAATGGGCGAGAGGACATGCTAGAACATGTAATTTGATTGTTTTAGTGAGACTTTGGCCTCAATCTTTACATTGCTTTCTGCTGCAGCAAAAAAATACTCACTCCCAAGCCACACCACGGCCCTGATCCAACTCAACCTCTCTGCAGCCTTCGACACGGTCTCCCACTGCTCTCTCACTGCCAGAATCCACAACACTGGCATACAGGGAACCACCCTCGACTGGCTCCACTCCTTCCTTACCGGCAGAACCCAAAGAATCGGACTTCTGCCCTTCCTTTCCAAACCCACAGAGATCAACTGCGAAGTAACCCAAAGATCATCGCTCAGCCCCACGCTCTTCAACATCTACATGGCTCCTCTCGCTGTCATCGTCAGACAGCATGGATTCAGCATAGTATTCTATGCCAATGACACCCTGCTCATCCTCTTCCTCACTAAGGACCCCCTCACCACCAGACTCAGCTTCCAGGAAGGAATGAAGGATGTCGCATCCTGGATGAGCAGCAGGTGTTTGAAACTTAACTCGGAGAAGACATAAGTCCTCATCCTCGGCCCCTCCCCCTCTGCATGGGACAACACCTAGTGCCCACTATCCTTGGCACCCCTTACCCCCACAGACCATGCATGGAGCCTCGGCATCATACTCAACTCCTCTCTCACCATGACCTGACAGATCAACGCCATCTCCTACTCCTGCTTCAACATCCTCCACAACCTTCGCAAGACCTACAAATGGATCCCCCCCAAATCAAGAAACACCACCCATGCACTTATAACCAGCAGACTGGACTAAGGAAATGCCCTCTCAGCTTGGATCAACAAATCTCTGCTCCACAAGCTCCAGACCATACAGAACACCGCAGTCAGACTCATCCTCAGCATCCCCCGACACAAACACATCACCCAACACCTGCAAGACGTCGAAAAGAGATTAACCTTCAAGATAAGCACCCATGCCTACAAACGCCTCCACAACACTGGATCCCAATAGTTCAACAAAAGAATCTCCTTCCACGCACCCAAAAAAATCCTCCGATCTGCCGACCTCGCCCTGCCCGAAACCCTGTGCATCCACAGAGCCAGAATGGGTGGAAGTGCCTTCTCCTACACCGCGGCAAAGACTTGGAACAAGCTCCTGATAAACATCAGGCACGCCCCAACTCTGCACATCTTCAGGAAGACCCTCAAGACCTGGCACTTCGAGTGACCAGAGCTGCGCGCCCCACCCCCTAGCGCCTTGAGACCCTTACAGGTGAGTAGCACGCTTCACAACTCCCTGATTGGTTGATTGATTGATTGATTACCTACACAGCCTTGAAATCATCCATATTGCCTGTCAGTGTAGAAAGACTTGGTGGGGTGCCTGGTGTCTGAGTGCATGGCATGTGTGGGGTTTTGCAGCGACATCTTGCGGGTCAGAAAATGTGATTGCCTGGAAAAAGTATGAACTTGGCTAAGGTCAGAGTCCCCTGGTGGAAGAAATCTACCCAACAGACAGAGCTAACCTAATGGGCCCAAGTGAGAAGCAAAAACATAATTCACTTTGAAACTGATGACAGAATTGTGAAAACTGAACTTGCTGCTATGGTGAAGACCAATAAAGGGGAAGTGTAACAATCATTACAACAGGAGAAGCAAAGTATAGAGGCAATGCTTTTGTGATTAGAAAGGCACGCACAGTAAATCAAGAACTATTACTTCTGGAAGGCATGCTACCACCAGCCCCCTTTGAATAATGGAAGAAGTGGACTGCACCTGTAGAAATGACCATAGATGGGAAGTGGTGCTGTTGTTACACATTCTGTCCAGCAAGCGAGTATAAGACACTATGCAACAATGTAGCTAAAAGCACACACCCTCAACACAGCAACATCCTGCATGCTATAATCCCTGGAGAGCGTAGTGAAAACACTGCGTACGCCTTTTGGGTATTAGAAAGCTGCCTGCTGTCTCATCTAATGTGCATACTTTAAAAACAGTGCAAAAACGTTATATCACAATGTTGAAGCACTGTATATAGGTAAGTTGCGAGAAAGTGATTAAATGCACAACCACTGCAGGTGCCTTAATGGGCCTGCTGGGGAGGCCAGTCATGTATATAACAGCAGACATGATGTATGGGTCAGAAAGCCATGGGAGACTGTATACACTAGGAACACAAAGTGGATCACCCCACCTATATGCTTACACGTGACATGTTGAGTCCCTAATTATGCAATGTTTGTCTCAGTTAATTAAACAGTGGCTTCGCATACAGAAGCTGCTGTAGAAGCACAGCGTGAAGCAAGTGATACCGAGATTTCCTTCCCACTAAAAGGACAGTTTATGTTGCTGGCAGTGTCTGTCTGAGCCTTTTCTTTGCTTGAAATAAAATCTGCCTAGTGCCTGTGAATAGATAACTTCCACAGTGGTGAATTGTTTGTATGCAGGAAGTGGCGTGAACCTCATGTGCACAATTTGGTCATGCTGTCCCTCCTCTATTGAACTAGGTGGGGTGATCCACTTTGTGTTCCTAGTGTATACAGTCTCCCATGGCTTTCTGACCCATACATCATGTCTGCTGTTTGTTTATGTACAGGAAGGTTTCCCTTCCTGTACATAAACAAACCTCTTTTTAAAAATGCATAAAGCAGCACACATGTAAGTTACAAAATGGCATTTAAGCTTTGTTTATGTGCAGGAAGGAACTCCTTCCAGCACATAAACAAACCTTCCCTGCCTGCGCTGGTGTTAAGTTGTAAAACTTATCGCCATCGCAGGGGGAAACGCTAGGCTGCACCATATCCTTGAAATATATGGTGCAGCCTAGCGTTTCCGAAGTGGCGAAGAGAGGTATTAAGCCAAGGCGGCTTACACCTCTCTTCGCCACTTTGTTGCTAATATGCTCCTTGATTCCTGTATTATTTCTTAATGGAGCAGGGCAGGCTCTGTGATTCTGAAGCAGTTTTTAATTGCTGTCAGTGCACTGGAAATGCATTCAGGCAGGGGCATACAAGAAGATACAGGAGGCACACAGGCAGCATGCACGGTAGTGCTTGTGCCCGAGGCAATACTCCATGGGAGTTAACTTCCAAGAAAAGGTGGGGCATGCACCAACAATGAATCAATTGCAGGCTATGGTTTTGAGCTGACATAGACATAAGTCAATCCGAGCTGGTGGGATGGGTCAGACCCCAGAAAGTACATACAACAGATCACCTGACAGCTGCGCCGTCTAGGCTTGACCTAAAAAGGATGGTTAGTTATTGAATTTGAAGATGCTAGTTGCTGAAAAGCCAAGGGGCATATTATCAATGGCCAGCTATAAATATCGCTGGCCGAGCTTAGCGATAAATTTATTATCGCAGGCTATCTCTGGAATTTATCGCCCTGGTAGCGTGTTATTAACAACGCGTTTCTCCAGGGCGATAAAAATTCCAGAGATTGCGAGGTTACTGCTGTTTTGCAAGGAACATCGCTGGTTTTCCAGCGATGTTCCCTGCAGAACGGCAAACACCTTGCTGATAAGACCCACAGGGTCGTATCAGCATAATCCACCCCAATGTTAGGGATATGTAAGTCTGCATTTTAGCAGACGTTAGTTTTTGGAGAAAACAGCGTTTTTTCCCAAAAACTAACGTGTGCTAAAATGCTGGGGCTGCCTTGTAAATATTGCAATGTGAACATCAGCGATATTTGTAAGGTGGTCCATCCGGGGTATGCCCAGTGACGCCCACTTTGTATCTCATTAGAGATGCAAAGGGAGGTGCTGGGAAAAAGGGTGCTAACATGCGATTATGCATGTTTGCACCCTCTGGTAAATAGGGCGTTAGTTTTATATACTTTTTTTGGGCTTTTTCAGCCAAAAAGCGGAGATAAAGCCCTTGTAAATATGCCCCTTAGAGTCTACTGTCATTAATTTTGATTATAAACAATTAAGTGATGGAACTTTCCTTTTTTCAAATATACCTGATCTAATTAGGTGAGTAGTTAAATTAAGAAATGATACACAATGTTTAAAAGCAGAGCAAAAATCAGCTGGTAAAGTTAAAACTGCACAAACAGCTCAGACCCCAGTGCTAAAAGTTTTGGGGAAAGACAATGACCCTAGTGATACTGTAGTTACTGTAAAACCAATGCGTGAAGCTGCGCCTCTGTATGTTCCCCCAAAGTGTGCGGGCACAAATGACGATAAAACTTCAGAAGATCCAAAGGGAGATTTTGTCTTTAATTGGGTCTATACTCCTTGGAGTAGAGCAGATGTTATGGCTCTTAATGCTGCTTTGCCCGACCCGTGGAAAAATCCGGCAGCTTTCTATGAAGAAGTGGAAGGAGCCATTAGCTCCTGCATTATGACCTTGCCAGATACCGATATTTAAAAAAAACTTATTTTGCCCCCTGATATGTGGAGAACAATTCGGGAAATAGATGATAATGTAGCATATGGTGATACTTGGGTGCATTTAGAAAAAATAGATGTGGCTAGGGAACCTGCTCAGAAACCACAAGAGGAGATATTAGATCTTCCCAAAGCTATCGTGACTAAGTTAAAAACTCTCATACCCACTAAGAAAATAGATTGGACAGCGTTAGCATCTTGTAAACAGAAAGCGGATGAGTCCGTTTCTGATTTCTTTACACGATTTGAAGAGACATTCCATGACTTTAGTGGGCAGTCATTGACAGATGATACGGGTAAGCATTTGTTCATCGACAATTTTTTCGCTAACATGTTGCCAGAAATAGCTAGTTGCCTTAAGGCCAGCGAGAGTTCCTGGACTACATCTTCCCCAGTCTCCCTTTTGACTATGGCCCAGTATTATGAGCATCAGGAATTAGAAGCGAAGGGCAATGAGGATAAGAAGGTTAAGGATTTAAAGACAAAAGTTATGTTGGCTCAAGTATATGGTCCATCATTCAGAGCAAGTGGTAGAGACGGCAGTGCAGTATATACCTCTGGTGTACCGCCTTTCTCTCAAGCAACTTTGCCTTCTGATCAGTGTGCTTAATGGAAAGAGATTGGACATTGGCGTTCTGAGTGCCCCCTTTTGCGAGGTCAGCAGTATCAACGGGTTAGAGGAATTATGAGAGGACACCCAGGACAAAGGGGAGGATTAGGAAATCATCCCAGGTTTGAGGCAGTTGAGCATGGACCAAATTATTCTAATACTTTTGACAGACGGAATCAATATCAAATGTCAGATTATTTGGCTGATGGTCTTGGGGATTCTGATTATGCTTAGGAATGCCTACGATGGGGTAAGGAACCGTTTAAGGTCCCAGTAGATCAGAAATGTCCTTATATTGATGCAAACGTCTTGGTCTCTACTGATCAGTTTCTGGTTGATACAAGTGCTACTCGTAGTGCTTTGTCTAAACAAATTGGTTCCTAGGGCTCCCCTGTCTGACGCAATGATAACCTCGATAGGATTTGATGGGACACCTACATATAGCCCTGCACTGCAAAATGTCAATTTTTGCTTTCCCCTAACACGCCGGATAATATTGTGGGTATCGAACTGCTTAAATATTTTTGTGTTACCATACGTTGTTCAACAGAAAGTGTGCATGTTATCTTAAATGATAATTATCCCAATGGTTGACAGTTCTTGTTTCATTAAAGGGGATATTGCTCTGGCATCTTTAACAAGTACTTTATAAGCTACATCGGATACCGGAAAATGGTTATTCCACCAGTGCATATTCAAATGAAGCAAGGTGCTTCATTGCCCCGATTGCCCCGATATAAAATATCTCGGGAAGGTGAAGAAGCATTGACGCACATTGTTCAGGATTTAATCAAGGTGGGGGTTGTGTCCCTTATAACATTTGTAATAGCCCTATCCTTCCTATTTTGAAAAGAGACACTGATACTAAAATTTACAGATTCATTATTGATTTACAAGAGGTTAACAAAATTGTGGTGCCCCAAAATCCGTTATTTGTTCAGCTTCACTTTGCATAATAGATCATACAGGTTCTGTAGAGCTCCACAAGTGTATACAGAGAGTCCCAGCATTTATAGCTAGGCATTGAATAGGCAGCTTAATTATTTTCCTTTACCAAAAGGGTTAGCGCTTATTCAATATGTTGATGAGATCTTGTTGGCTGGCGATACCCCTTAACAGTGTAAAGAAGGAACACTGTCACTATTATCATTTCTTGCTTCTCATCCTCACAAAGTCTCTCGGAAAAAAATCCAATTTTGTAGACAGCAGGTTACTTATTTAGGTCACCTCCTGTCTAAGGAGGGACGTGTTCTCACACCAGAACGCATACAGACCATTTTAGACATTCCTGTGCCCCGTACTCAGAAGGATGTCCATGCTCTGATTGGCCTTACTTCTTTCTGTAGGCAGTGGATCCCTAGCTTTTCGTACATTATTAAACCCTTGTTGGCCCTTTTGATTAAAGACACTCCCATGCCTCTCCCATGGACTACTGAATGACTTTCAACATCTACGCCAAGCTCTTTGTTCTGCACCAGTATTAGGAACTCAAGACTACACTAAGACTTTCACACTCTATGTACACAAGAGAGAAGGTTGTGCCCTCTCGGTTTTAACACAGAAACACAGTGATAAACAACGTCCTTGCGTAATCAAGAGAGAGAGGTAGGACCAGAAAGCTAGTCCATGTCCCCGGTTAATATATGATTAAATCAAAAAGAGACTAGCTCAAGTTACTTTTAGGGGAGGGGGAAGACTCTGATATGTTTTGTCACGGAGTGTGAACACCCAGCAGGTGTGTTCAAAAAGCCCTCACCCACCAACCTGGTTGGTGGCATGCTTCATCATCGGGCCCACCTAGTGGCACCTAGCGTGCCCCGGGTGTGCTTCAACGCCTGACTACAGCGGAGCTGGTATTTTACTGAGTGTGCGGTGAAGATAGTTAAGGAAGTGATGTTAAAACGGCTGAACGGTGGTCCCAGTACCCGAAGGTAAAATTAGACTTTAATACCTGGGCCTCCGTCAGCGGTTAAAAATAAGGCAAGGGGATGTAAGAGGCGAGTTACGACCTCTCACATCCAATGGGTCAACATGTTTCAGCCAGTGCCTTATGACTAGACTGGCTTTCTTCAGGACCTAAAATAAGTGAGTGCAAATTACCTAGTGGGGGTGTAGGGGAGACTATGTGTCTACACGCCCTAAAGTGTATCTACGTGTGAGAGGGGGATTCCCTTCTCAAGACCACGCAAGTTATTTGCTCAGTCTGACCTCAAGGTTGGGAGGTGGCAAAAGGCTTGACCAGTACTTCTGGGTTGAGCCTGCTCTGGACCTGTAGTGCCTCCTTCGCATACAACGTCCTTGTGCATATTTCTCACCTGTCCTTGAGCCAGTTGCCCGCGCGCTGCCTGGTTGTTTTCGAGCGGCAGCGGTAGTGTCCATACGTTGGAGTGAGGGAATAGTCTTGTCACATAGATTGTTTGTGTTAGCAACTCATTCAGTCGATGCCTTGCTAAATCAAATGAAAACACAATATCTGACTAGTGCCTGTTTCACAGGATTGTGGTATTGGGTTTCAACAGGTCTACATACTCTGCAAAAACTCTCGGCACCATAGAATAGAAGTTGGCTCACTGGTTAGAGGAGGCAGACCTGGAAGCAGAGGTCAGCCCGGGACCAGGGTTCAATTCCCGGCTCGGCAGGGTCTTGAGTCCTAAAATGTCCATGGACTCGACAATTCTCGCTCCGGTGCCTACTCGATTCACGGGTTCACACTCTGCGACTCTGGGCAATAGCTTGCTTAATCTCCACAACGGCCCCTCGCGGTGGGATGCCTGGCTTTCACCTTGTGGATACCCTGCTGGGGTTATCTCACAGGGGAATACCAGGACGGGTTCCCTAAGCAAGCGCTTAGAGACCGCTTGGTGATTTGCGCTATATAAATTCCTGTACATTTACATTTACATTTACATTTACATTGGCACGGAAACTGGAAATGCAAAAGACAACTTTATTAGGACCCCATGGGGTGGTGGTACAATCCTACAGCACCCTTCGGTAATGCAAGAAGTATCACACCAAACATTGGTGCGTGGCTTCTTTTATACAGTTTGACAAAAACGGAAAGGGTAGGCGGTACACTCTTTACACATTTTAGGTACATATAAGGGTATTTTTGGAACACAGCCAACTTGTGGGAGGAGTTAGTACCACTGGTCAGTTTGGAGGGCATTCCTGAAAGGTGACCGTTCACTAGTCTAAAATGCTCGAGTACTCATGCGCGAGCTTGACCATCGCTAAAAATAGCCAGTTGCTGGGCAAATTAAATGCTCATCGGTAAAGAGAAAGGACAAAAGGGCATGCTGACCACGAGGCAGCGCGTTCACTGTAAATAGAAGCCAGGAATACAAAATGGCCTCGGCAAACATGGTCAAGTTAACGGTGAAAAGTTTGTGTAGCTGAAGCAAATGCTAACCTGATCACTGTCAAATTACGACAGACGGCCCTTTTAGCATTTAGCTGAAGCTACCTCATAACGGAAGTAATCAGGATATTCATCATCAGTATTAATCAACATTATATTCATTGTTTCTTTGCTAATCATTTGCTCATTTTTGGCAATAGCTCGTTTGGACGGAATGCAGGCAGTAATACATACAGAGCATAATGTAGGGCCACATTGAATACATAAACAAAGGAAGAAGAGTATTCCAATGATCACACAAAGAATAGTCAATAGTTTCCAACCCCAGGTACTAAGTAAAGTCCAGAACCAATTTGAGAATGTCCATGTACCTTTTTCAGGATGGATTTCAGCAGCAATTTTGTGCAATTTAGAAATGGCATCATACACAGAAGGTGAATTATCTGGGACGTATACACAGCAACTACTACCGATAATGCGACATGCACCTCCACGATCAGCTAATACGACGTCCAAAACCATTCGGTTCTGGAGCGTTACAATCCTAGTAATTTGGAGTTCCTCAGTCAAGTTCCCGAAAGCAGAGGCAGTTTCATTAGCAACAGCTTCCACAACACGTGTTAGCCGTCTTATTTTTTTGCTATTTAGGGCAGCACCCACAAATGAAAACAGGCCTAAATTACAATCTACATATTGCTGCAAAGAGGTGTCAGTCTGGTCAATGTTATCAATCTCTAATGTTCTCTTTACTCTATTTAATATAAAATCATGATATAACACAAAATCGTTATGATACATGGGCGGGGCAATAAATACAGGGGGTAGTACAAAAGATATGTAACAAGTTCCTAGCCACCCGATGGGAAGACTGTGATAGCCCTTATTTCCACAAATAAAATAAGTATTTCGTGAGGCTACAAAGGCAATACCATTTGGTGTGTCAAATGCTAGAGTAGTTGTACATTCACTTTTCCCTACCGGAATAGTACCTTTATTTCGTACACATAGGTCAGCCTTGGTATCAATAACTGTAATCACATATAAACTAGACATATTTGCAGTTCTTTGATTAGTGAAAATACGAGGTGAAGATACATTGTCTGGTCGATATTCTTCCCACTCAAATTTAGTTCCTTCCGCTTGTGGGTAACCATCTCTGTCATTGTAACAAACTTTATTAAGCCGGAAAAGTAGTCCACCTTTTGTTGGCCATCTCAAGGTAAAAAGAAGAGTGTACCATGCATTACAAGAACCATTATGAGAGAACGGAAGAGGAATAAGTGGAGTTCCTCCTTTCTTTTGATGTCCAGGCAACATTCCACATACCCAACAGTTCGAAGTGTTCGTCATATTATGGGTATGATGTAGAATTTAAATGAAGCTGTTATTCAAATAAGTCTGTCTATATCTCTCTTCATGATAAGGCAGAGTAAAATGAAAATGTTCAGATGGGATTGGAGTGGTAGGCAGTAAATATTCTCTCGCCGGAATCAATCGTTCTACGATCCAGGCTGTTACTGCTATTACCACTATAATCGTAACAAAAATCACAGCACCAAGAATTTTTTTATCTCTCATCGTAGTAGGTGCCATAGTCTCAAGAACAAAATATTCAAAATAAAGCTAAAAATAAAATGAGTGCTGAGCTCCGAGGTAGCCGCGGGTTTCTTCTCCGAGATTCAAGACGGGTGTCGCTACACTGGACAGAACTGATCCCCCCTTGATATTCTCGGCTTCCTTTTTCACAAACCTCAGAACGGTAACTCAACCAGTCTCACACAAAACAACTGCTTTTCTTGACCGTAGATTATACTTCGCTGCACCAGAAACAGTGTGGTCCGGGAAGGCTCCTTCCGATTCGCTAGGCGTAGTGGCTGGGCTCTTCTCTGCATCCAAGATGTCTCGATAATCAGACAGCACAGCAGGATTCACCAGATCCGGAGAGACACGACGGCAATGAGTGGAATGCACCCACCGCTTCTTGTTCGTGACTCGCACAGCCGTCCGAGTTGCCAGTAACACTTGTTCAGGGCCACGCCATCTCGGCTCTAAGCTACTGGATCTCTCGAACGATCGGATCATCACGTGGTCCCCAGGACGAAGATCATGAGCCTCTCCAATAGAGTTATCTGGGAGCGCTTCTCGAACCTGCTGATGAATAGAAAGTAAATCATTTGTTAATCGTGCCAAATAATCGTTCATCATTATACAAGGCACATCATGTACTAAGCGAGGCTTAGGGACTCCCCAGATATTCATGGGCCTTCCAAACACCACTTCATAAGGTGTGAGGCCAGATCGGGAGTGTGGCACTGATCTAATAGACAGTAATGCTAAGGGCAAGGCGTCCGGCCATTTCAAAGACGTGGAGGCCACGATCTTTGCTATCTTCAGCTTCAAAGTAGCATTATATCTCTCTACCAGACCTGCTGACTGCGGGTGAAATACAGCATGGAACTTCTGCTTAATCCCCAATCCTTTCAAGACGTACTCCACTATTTTCCCAACAAAGTGGGGACCATTATCGTTCCACAAAAATTTACAAACACCGAAGCGCGGGAAGTACTCCTTGAGTAACACCTTAGCTGTTGTCAATGCTGTATTATCCATTGTGGGGTAGGCCTCTATCCATTTACTGAAGGCACACACCACCACTAAGACATACTTGAGATTGTTACAGCGCTCAAGCTGGATGTAATCAATTTGCAGTACTTCAAATGGTGCAGTAGGTGGGACGAACCCCCCTTTAGGAGCATAAGTCCCTTGGCAGGATTGTACTGTAAGCATATCAGACAGGTCTGTATTACTCTCTTAGCCGTGCTGGCAATCTCAGGATGCTCCCAAACTCGTGTAAGCAATTTAGTAATTGCAAGAGCTCCAACATGTGCCAGCCCATGTGTCATTCGAACCATTGCTTGCAAATAAGCGGCAAATAAGTGGCAGGCAATTTCCATCTTTCCATATCTTTGCTACGCCAACAACCCTCATCATCCAACACTCCCTCTTTTGCCCAGGTTGCAAGTTCTGCTTCAGATGCTTATTTCTGTATGTCTAATACTTCTTCTCTAGCATCATGCCATCGCTCACCCTGTGATTTCACCACATACATAGGAGAGACATTCTGTAACATTGCGGTCTCTCTCGCTATGCGATCTGCAAAAGCATTTCCTTGTCCTATTTTGTCTGTCACCTTCTTATGTGCACTGCACTTGACTATCGCCACTTTCTTTGGACATAATAGTGCATTCAAGAGATCACGTACCATGCATGATTTGTACTCCATGCAAAGTCAGGAACCCTCGTTCCTTCCAGAGTAGGCCGAAATCGTGTACTACTCCAAAAGCGTAACGACTATCAGTGTAGATATTCACACATAATCCAGCACTTAGCTCGCATGCTTTCGTTAAAGCTATCAATTCAGCTGCTTGGGCCGATTTGTGTGGTATTCGTGCTGTTTCTACCACTGTTTTAAGTGTCGTGATTGCATAGGCTGCGGAAGTCGTACCATCTGGCAACTTTAAACATGATCCATCAACCCACAGTTCCCCATCTACATCTGGAAGTGGCGTATCCTGTAAGTCGATACGACCCTTTGTTTGTTCTTCGGTCAGAAAAACACAATCATGGTGTTCTTCCTTCTGGGGCTCAGCAACAGGATATGGCAATAAAGTAGCAGGGTTCAAAGTGGCGCACCTCTTCAGTGTAATATGTGGCGCCAACAACGTTAGCACGTATCCTGTTAAACGAGCACTAGTTAGATGCTGTGTTTTCGTTTGGTTCAATAAGGCATCTACCGCATGGGGAACTAACACCAACAATTTGTGTGACAAAACTATTCCCTCACTCTGTCGTATAGCCACTGCTGTTGCTGCAACTGCTCGAAAACACCCGGGTAATCCTCGTGCCACAGGATCAAGTACTTCTGAGAAGTACGCACAAGGTCGCTGTTTATCTCCGTGTGTCTGCACTAAGACTGACAAGGCACACCCATCCTTCTCATGTACATATAATGTAAAGATCTTTGTATAATCCGGTGTACCTAACACTGGTGCAGAACAAAGGGCTTGTCTCAATTGTTCAAAAGCATTCTGACATTCATCTGTCCATTCAAGAGGAGTCGATGTAGTTTTGGACAATAATGCTAACAATGGTTTTATAATGTGTGAAAATCCTAATATCCACTGTCTACAAAAGGACGTCAGACCTATGAAAGCACGAACATCTTTCTGAGTGCAAGGAACTGGCGTATCTAATATCACTTGAATTCGATCTGATGTCAATGCACGTCCCTCCTTAGACAAAAGATGACCGAGGTAGGTCACCTTTGGTCTACAATATTGCAACTTCTTCCTCGAAACCTTATGATTATTCTTGGCAAGAAAAGAGAGCAGGGAAAGAGTACTCTCCTCACATTGTTCCTGTGTGTCTGCTGCTAATAAAATGTCATCAACATATTGAATAAGCGCCACCCCAGACTGTAGCTCGAAAGAATCAAGCTGCCTTTTCAAAGCCTGACTAAAAATGCTAGGGCTTTCTGTGTAACCTTGAGGAACCCGACAACATCTATATGATTTGTTATTTAATGTAAAGCCGAAAAGATATCGGCTATCAGGATGAATGGGAATCTAGAAGAACGCATTCTTCAAATCGATAACAGTAAAGGTAGTGGCTGTAGGTGGAATCAAAGTAAGTAAGGTAGTAATATCAGACACCACCGGATACTGGGGCACTACTATCTTGTTGACTTCCCTTGAATCAATAATGAAACAATAGATCTTAGTGTCTGTGTCTTTCTTAAGGTTCGGGAGAATAGGGCTGTTACAAACATTATAGGGAACTTCTTCCACCACCCCTGCAATAATCAAGTCATTTACGATATGTTTCAAAGCAACTTCACCTTTTCTAGAAATTTTGTACTGCCGTACGCGAGGCAAAGACACTCCCTCCTTTACAGTGATACGTACGGGAGGTATAACCATCTGTCCTACATCAGTATCGGAAGTAGCCCACAAGGTACTTGGAAGAGAGGCTAACGCATCGGTCTCCTGAAGGAGGCACGATCTCTCCAATTCTGGGTAATTCTCGTTCAAAATAACCCGCACCCCTTCAGGGGCACTGCGTATTGTTGCTCAAAAATGTTTAAGCATATCAAGTCCCACAATATTATCTGGTGTGTTTGGAGACAACAAAAACGGGCATGGGGCAGTAAACTTATCAATGTGAAATGTAAGGGGTTGAGACAATGGGATAAGGGAAGGTGTTCCATCGAACCCTATTGATGTAATTGTTTCGCCAGACAGGGGAGCCCTTGGAACCAAGTGTTTGGACAGAGCGCTACGAGTAGCTCCCGTATCAACCAGAAACTGATCAGTAGAACCCAAAACATGCGCTGATATATATGGACCCCTTTGATCTACTGGTACTTCAACCGATTCCACAACCCATCCTACGCAATCCTATGCATACGTATTATCCTGAGATTCAGAAGACTCACTCTCAGCTATCTGATACTGATTCCGTCGATCAAAAGTATTATGATCAGCCTGACCACGACCCCTAGCTTCAAACCTACCACCATCATTCGCTCCACCCCTCGACCCTGAATAACTATTCGGAGACCTTCCATTCCCTCGACCACGCTGATTACGCTGTTCTCGAAGCACCGGACAATCTGAAGCCCAATGTCCAAACTGTTTACAGTATGCACACTGATCCTCGGAAATATCGGAACGAGCAGAAGACGTACCATATGATCCACGTCTACCCCTATCATTTCCTCTCGACTGCGTAGCATAAACCTGAGCCAACATCACCTTTGTCTTCAAATCCTTCGCTTTCTTATCACTACTTTCCTTAGCCTCCAATTCCTGTCGTTCATAATACTGAGCCATAGTTAATAAAGAAGCAGGAGTTGCAGTGGTCCACGAACTTTCACTAGTCTTTAAACGCTTTGCAATCTCCGGTAGGAGATTAGCCACGTACTTATCAACGAACAAATGCCTGCCCGTGTCCTCTGTTAATAATTGACCACTGTAATCATGGAACGCTTCTTTGAAACGTGAAAAAAAGTCAGAGACCGATTCATCTGGCTTCTGTTTGCAAGAGGCCAACATTGTCCAATCAATTTTCTTAGGGGGAACAAGTGTTTTTAATTTATTCAAAATAGCCACCGGGAGATCTAAAATCAGTTGATATGGCTTACATGCGGGTTCTCTATCCAGGTCAGCTCGGGCTAATTCCTTCCAATCTGCACCCAAAACCGGTCGGTCATCAAACTTACGAATCGCCCTCCACATATCAGGAGGCAATATCAACCCAAAGAAAAGATCAATATCAACTAATGTCATAACACACGAAGAAATAGCTCCTTCCACTCCCTCATAGAAAGCTGCCGGA
This sequence comes from Lissotriton helveticus, assembly GCF_964261635.1. Taxonomy (NCBI): domain Eukaryota; kingdom Metazoa; phylum Chordata; class Amphibia; order Caudata; family Salamandridae; genus Lissotriton; species Lissotriton helveticus. The sequence continues at coordinate 328,273,402 of NC_136060.1, read as the reverse complement.
TTTTTGCGTGGGTCAGGCAAAGCATTTTTAAGCGCCATAACATCCGTTCTATTCCAAGGAGTATAAACCCAATTATACATAAAATAACCCTTCGCATCCGCAGACAACTTATTATCATCTGTACCTTGCCCTTTAGGAGGGACATACAAAGGCGCAGCTTCTCGCATAGGCATAATATGAACTGTAGCACTCTTATCTGCTCCAAAGATAGGACACTCTTTGGACTCATCCGTTGATCCAGATGCAGTCGAACCCGATGTCTTTTTCGCCGCCCGTAGTCGTAACGTCTCATCCCGTAGCTGAACCAAACGCTGGAAAAAACTATCCGCATCTGTGAGAACAAAAACACCTTTACGTAAATTATCACGACCAACTGATATATCCTTAGATTCCAACTCAGATGAATATTTTCTAAATCTTTCAACAACTTCGTCTCCAAAATGTTCCAGAAAATACAATCGTTCTTTTTCAGACCACTTACGCATAAGTTCATTAATCTCTGAAATAGTAATAACATTAACATTAAGTTTACGAGCCAACCCGCGTAATTCCGCAGATCGTTCAACACTAATCCTAGTACGAGTATCCCTCTGATCATCCTCGCCTGAGTCCTCATCTGGGGCCGTAGGCGCAGCATACGGAGGCGGGCAACGATCTAGCAATGAAAAATCATCAGATTAATTAGTAAGGACAGGATAAAGAGGGCATCGAATAGGAAATGGACCATTAACTTGCAAATTACGTTCTCGTGTCTCCCTCTCTTTCTGTTCCTGCAATTCTTTTTCTTGTAACTGTAAAGCTTTATCACGAGCAGCCTTTCGCTGCTCCTTGTCCGCCAAGGCTTGTTCACGCTTCATTCGCTCACGCACCGCTTTCTCCCACATACGCACACAATCAAACATATCCTGTCTAGACCTGCGCTGAAACAAACACTGCTCCACATACAGAACCTTTCGTAAATCAAACGACCCATGTAGTGGCCATTGCAATTCATGATCAGTTTTCGTGTATTTGTGCCATAATGTACTGTACATAATAGGGGGAAGGCCAAATTTTATGTACATTTCACGATTAGGTGTCCCCTCTGGGGGAGCCGGCTGAGATTCATTTAATCGATAACTGGTACCGTTTCCAAAACAGCACATTCCTCGAAGTGTGCTGAAAATAGGCATGTCAGATATATCACGAAAAACGCGATATTACATAAAATGGCACTTAATATGTTTTACACATGGTGTGCCGTTCAAACAAATACAAAGTCAGAGAAATATCTCCGCATTACCTGCCTATGTGAGGTGCACTCCACATATAATCCAAATCATAGATCCAAATGTTAGCTAACTCAAACAAACCCAGAAAGCCACAGTAAGTGTCAGTAGACTACCTTACCAATCAAAAGCTTACCAAATATTCTCAAATGTCCAGGTTCCAACTGCCAAGTTCCTAAATCGAATCAGCCAAACGGTCACTGCACAACAACCCAACCGATCAGGATCTCAGTTGAGGACCGGCGCCACCTGGAAGGTCTGGTCGGAAGGAAAGGAAGAAACACCGTGGGTGCCAAGACTCGGGTCACTCAGTGGCAGCGTACGCGTCCATGGCGAGTTTCCAATCCTTCGTCGTGACCACTCCTTCGGGCATCCGAGTCGCCGATGAGTCTCTTCGTGGTCACCAATTTGTGGTATTGGGTTTCAACAGGTCTACATACTCTGCAAAAACTCTCGCACCATAGAATAGAAGTTGGCACGGAAACTGGAAATGCAAAAGACAAGTTTATTAGGACCCCATGGGGTGGTGGTACAATCTTACAGCACCCTTCGGTAATGCAAGAAGTATCACACCAAACATTGGTGCGTGGCTTCTTTTATACAGTTTGACAAAAACGGAAAGGGTAGGCGGTACACTCTTTACACATTTTAGGTACATATAAGGGCATTTTTGGAACACAGCCAACTTGTGGGAGGAGTTTAGCACCACTGGTCAGTTTGGAGGGCATTCCTGAAAGGTGACCGTTCACTAGTCTAAAATGCTCGAGTACTCATGCGCGAGCTTGACCATCGCTAAAAATAGCCAGTTGCTGAGCAAATTAAATGCTCATCGGTAAAGAGAAAGGACAAAAGGGCATGCTGACCACGAGGGAGCGCGTTCACTGTAAATGGAAGCCAGGAATACAAATGGCCTCCGCAAACATGGTCAAGTTAACGGTGAAAAGTTTGTGTAGCTGAAGCAAATGCTAACCTGATCACTGTCAAATTACGACAGGATATGAATTGACACTTTGGCCCCTCATATCACGGTGAAAAGATAACAGGAGAAAGGTTCCTCAGTTTCATTTCTTTATTCCGTTTTCTTGTAGAAAAAAACACAGTACAGTCGACGCGTTTCGTCCTAGTATAGGACTTCTTCAGGGCACTGATTAGAATATTCAGGAAGCCTCCATGGATAAAGGAGGGTGCACAACGACGATCGCTCAAAAGGTTACGTCCCATCTGACGTGAAATATGTGTGAGTAACGATTTCAAGGCCGTCCAAGTGTAGGCCACAGCTACTCAAAGAAAGTTGGATACTCGAAAGAAAGGTCCAGATGTGCCACAGACTATGTACTGATTGTAATCAAAATCTAATCTTCAGAAGGATCATAGACAAGTGCGGACCTCGGAGCAGTCATCAATTCAATGGTCCTCACTTGTCTATGATTCTTCTGAAGATTGGATTTTGCCTAAGGAAAAGAAACCAACTGCTGCAAGAGTTTCTAAAAAAACAATGATTGTTACTGGACTCACTTTGACTGTTGTTATTGTTGCTATAACAACAAGGGTTGTTGAGGAAGTAGACTCTATCCGAAATCTACTGACTGCTACTACTCCTGTCCCCATTGAACACCATTACTTCACTCTTCCTTATAATGAGCAGAAGCACAGAATGTCGTACCTCAATAACACTTCCATTCAGATGTTGCACCATACACACAATGCTACAAATGTTACCAACTGCTGTGTATGTGGGATGATGCCAGCTCATCAGAAAAAGGGAGGAACGCCTTTTATTCCCTTTCCGTTTTCACATAATGGCTCCTGCAGAGCCTGTTTTGTATTGTGGGTTTCTAAAATTGCTTCGTATCAACAAAGGAGAGAGTAAGGGATTCTTCACCGTAGTGAATGGAGGGTACTCCTAGTCCCCGGGACTGAAATATAATATAAACAAAGGAGGAGTATCCCCAGAAGGAACCGGAGGTTCCTAATGGGATGTCAACAGTGGTGGCAGAAGGACATTATCCTTTTGTTAAGAAACCCCTCACTCACCAACCTGGTTGGTGACATGCTTCATCATCAGGGTCCACCCAGATGACCGAGCGCCATCCGGGTGTGCTACGACACCTGACTACAGTGGAGCTGGTTTTTAGTGTTGAGTGCAAGAAAAGTTGATGTTAAAAATTGCCCTGGTATAACTTGTAAAAAAAATTTATTCAAAAGCTACTGGACAATAATAAAAAACAAAGTCTAGATACTGGTAGGTTATAATGAACAATAGTATCTATGTGTGTTATATAAAAACAGCGGGTCTACATGTTTCAACCTGTAAATGGTAATCCCAGATTTTCATCAGGACCAAATTAGGAAAATGGGTGGTGTACACACACTAACGTGTACCCAGTCCTAAGTTCCTTGAACCTAACTGCAAAATTGTGCAGCAGGCTGCCTCAAAAACCTGAATAGGTGAGGATTAAGAGAAACCTGTGGGAGGAAATGAAAACAATCACAAACAGATGGTATGCATGCCTGTAACATAGTGTAGGTTCTCTAGATGTTGCATGCTTCATGCAAATCCCATTTGTAAAAGAATTACAGATTATAGTGTGCCAGGGACGTGGATACCGGCGTTGGTGGACGCTGGTATCAGGTGCAGTAGTGTTCGCTGGCCGTATATCGTTAATAAGTGCTGCTACATTATAGCCATCAATGTATGCTCACTCGTTCGCACAGATGAATGAATGTGTGCGTGGTGGCTGGAAAATAACATTAAATCTAGTCACTCGCACACAGAAAATTATGCGTAGCGTGACTGTAAACTCACTCGCACATCGGTGAGTTTGGTTAAGTTACTGTCACAAGAGGGAATCTTACTCTATTGAGGGATCTCAAATGCTCCAGGGGGCAGAGGAGGGCTTGTGGAAACCTAATCTGAGGTATGAAAAAATTGGGTATAAATGCCGTGAGCATATCAGAAAGGCTCAAGGGTGGCTCGAAGTGAGCCCATGGACGCCGTTGCCGCATAGCGGTATGTCAGCAGCGTCTGACTATTAGGAAAAAACGTACAGTTTCGAAGAAATCCGATTATGGAAAACCTACACGCCTCTTCGTTGTCCCCGTAGCAATGAGGAGCCGCCGCCGAAGGGATTAACTAGCGGCGGCTTCCGGGGTGGGCGTGGTCAGGTGTGGTCACGTGTGGCGCGTCAGAGCGCCGTTGCTATGCAACCACACGGTGCAACTGTACGGTGGTCGGGCATGGAAAAAATGCGGTTTTGAGCAAAGCGTCGGGCGCATGGGAGACTCGATGCTAAGCAACCACTTGGAGGTCAAGCGAGGTAATAATACTCGAAAAGGGGTAAAGTAAGAAGAAAGGTCAAAGTGGACCTGTGCACCGGGAGGGGGGCAAAATGAAACCAGGAATAAAAACTCGGTCAGTGGACTCGATTAAAAACAATAAAACCCACGTGGTTGGGATCATTCCATGAGCCAAAAGGTCTCAAAAAACCGGCAAGTGAAAGGCAAAATCCCGTTGGGAGGGGATGTTTATAAATACAATGGGTAGGGAAAGGGGGAAATCCTCATGGGGAGAAACCATTGGTTTGTACTAAGGAAGAAGGGGGCACATTATGGTGAGTTCATGGATGGTCAACACAGAGAGTGTGGGATCATCATTGAAGGACGGAGCCCCAGGGTATATTATCATTCAATCCTGTAGTATGAGTGGACAGTCTATAAATCCACCTTTGTTCTTTTTCAAACAATCGGTTGTGTAAATTTGGTCCTTCCTTAACCTGTTCAATCACAGACCATCTCAAGTCATTTGGGGTGTGGTTGGCTTCCAAAAAGTGGTCTATGAGTCTGGTTGCATTCTTTTTACAGTGGATGGTGCTGCGGTGCTCGCAGATCCTTTGTTTGACTTTCCTGGTTGTCATTCCTATATATGTTTTTCCACATGTGCAAGTGATAAGGTAGACTATGTTGGTACTATTACAGTTGGTATGTCATAGTTGCTTCCAAGTTTTGCCATTCTCCAGGTCCAAGGTTTTTGTGTTATCCGTTAGGTGGCATACGCTGCAATTACCACAGCGGAAATGTCCAATGACAGCAGGGAGTCCCCAGGCCCTTGTGATTGATTGTTCATCAGTGGTGTTGGTCACTTTCGATCTGGTGTTCACCAAGGCATCTTTTAGACTGTGTGATTTTTTAAAGAGAATAATGGTTTTTCCCAATGCAAGTTACCTGTGTTCAATATAGACCAATGCTTATTCACACACCTGCTCATTTGGTTGGAGATGGCATTGAAAGTTGTAACACAAGTCAGAGGTATATATATTTTTTTTTTATAAATCTTTTTATTATTTTAAAGCAAAAAAATAAACAGACATATCCGGTGCCATACATACATCCAATAATGACAGGGTGAATTGGTAAAAAAAACAAAAAAAATACAGAATAGACGTAGAGCAACAAATATACTCGAGAGGCTCGCACAATTAAGCACAAAACAAAATGTGCATCAGTATAATCGGTTAACAGTTTAGTTGCGAGTCCTCAATACCTTCCCACCCATAAAATCGAAACGGCAGGCGAATCATGGCAACCAGATATTAGAGGTTAAGGATCAAAGTCAGGATATTTTGCCAATATTACGAGTCAAGGAAAGACTGAGAAAAAAAAGGAGAAAAAACCATATGGGCGATAACAAAAAGAAAACAATAAACTCATCCCCCCACCCTGCACCCCTGCAAACGGCTATCGCCTAACCCCCAGTAGCAGCGTGCCTGTCACCCCAACTAACAAGGTTCTAAAAGAAGAGTCTACCGAAGTAGAGAAGAGAAGTGGAGGAGGGCATGTTCATACAGGCTCCCGGTCGCCCCTCCCCCGCCTGAACCAAGGATCCCCAAAGTGAAGTCAAGAAATCTATCAGATAGCAAATATGTATCTCAACAAAGGGATCTTCAAACACCACCCAGCCTTACTATTGCATAGGTTTAGCAGATTCCGTGCCCATCGATACTTGAGTCAAACAGAGTCCTTCGATCTCATCCTTGCCCCACCCGATCAGACACATGAGTCCCCTCCGGATAAACCACCTCTTCCACAGGACAGTCCGAGTATGAAAAGACTGTGATAGAACTCAATGCAAGACAAAGTAGTAGAACGATAGTGCCATGAACATCGTCAGGTCCAGAGACTCCCTTCCCCGTTATGAACTCCCAGCGTTGAATCGTCCACCATCTTAGCGGCTCAGATGCATAGGGAAGTGGCGCAGTTTCATTCCGATAACAATTCTCGTCAAAAGTTTCTGGAGTGGGAACTTCAATTAGTCCTTCCATAGTCGGCAACGATCGTAGGTTAAACAATCCCTTGGTGGCATCAAGCTTGTGTATATCGTCGAAAACACTGGTCAAAGGCTCCGATACCTCACACGATAGGGGGTCTATTTCCTTCATCAGAGTGGCCATATTGGGTGTCTCGGTTGTCGCTGTTTCTTGTAGTGGAGTAGGGTCCGGTCCAATTCGTTCCATCTCAGCCAAGCGCGCCATCATCGTCTGAATGCGGCCTTCAACGTACACATGAATTGATTCAATGGCTGCCAACAGAGTTCGTAGCGACGGATCACCCACATTCCGTTCCACCACTCTTCGATCGGTGTCGATCATGATTGCTTCCTCTGGCAGGCTCGATGTCTCAGAAGGGGACGGGCGATTAGGGAACGGTCGATTGCAGAGGGAGACTTATCGGTTGTTTCGATGATATCGTATGGCCGCCAACGCTGGCGGAGATCCAAACCCAGTGAACACCAGCGGGGCCGTTACCGGGTCACCGGGCAGGGCCCCCATCCACAGCTGCAAGCGTTGATTTGTCACCCCTCCTCCGACTTTCAGCAAGGCAGCCAACCGTCATCACATCAATCCGAAAAAGGGAGGAACATTTTTTCTTTCCCCCACTTCAGGAGACCGGACCCAATCACACCACCACAGCCGATGTTGTTGAACTGAAACCCGGATGGGCCAGTACTCGAGACCCCGGCTTCTGGGCAAATCTAGGCCGCAAACTTCCACTCGACTTATCTTTGTCAGCCGAGCAATTAGAGATCTCGGGAAAGCACCATTAATCTCAGTCCAGGTTCATACACACTGTGGCTGGGTGCAAGAACAGGATAAATATCAGGATATTCCGGCGGGAGTGAGAGGTCGGCGGAGCCTGGAGCCTACGCGGCCATCTTGGTTGCTAGCGTGGCTCCTCTCCCAGAGGTATATTCTTGTTGTTGCTGGTCACTTTTCCTTCTAGTAGAGCTTCCCTTGGCTGGTTTCTGGCTCGTTTTTGGCATTTATTGATGATTTTATTGGGATACCCTCTGGCTGTAAGTTTCTCAGTCAGTTCAACTGCCTGGGTGTGATACTCAGTGGTACTACTGCAGTTGCGACGGAGCCTCAGATATTGCCCGTAAGGGAGGATTTTCTTAAGGGGTCGGAGGTGGAAACTCTCGAAGCGTAGAAGGTTATTTTTTGCCGTGGGTTTTTTATATGTTTTAGTTTCAAGGCGGTTATTGGTTTTGGTTATTGTGATGTCAAGGAACACCATAGTATTCTTGTCGTAGCTGTGGGTGAACCTCAAGTTCTGGTCACATGTGTTGATCCATGTAATAAATTCCCGCAGGGTTTCTAGAGGTCCTTGCCAGATTACCAGGACGTCGTCTATGTAGCGTTTCCAAAAAGTCAGGTGGTTGGAGAAAGGATTATGTTCATTGAGAATAAATCTCTCTTCGAAATCAAAAACATAGAGTGCCACGCTGGGAGCAAAGATACTGCCCATCGAGGTCCCCCCCACTTGCAGGTAGAGAGAACCCTCAAACTCAAAGTAATTTCTTTTTAAGGCGAGTTTGGCGTATTCCAAAATGAAGGCTTTAGGTGTGTTAAAGGTCCAGGTGCTGTTATTCAGAGATATCTCTAGGACAATGCTGGTATCGTCCTGAGGTATGCTTGTGTACAGGCTTTCAATGTCAAAGCTCAGCAGTATGGTGTTCTCATTGACTGTGATATCTTGCAGAAGTCTCAATAGGCTCTTGGTGTCTTGTAAGTAAGTTGACGTAGATTGAACAATAGTCTTTAGAAAAAAATCACAAAACCTGGAAAGTGGTTCCAGGAGGGAGTCTATCCCTGAAACTATAGGTCTACCAGGGGGAGGTATCTTTCCTTTGTGCATTTTTGGTAGAATAGAGAAATATGGGATTCTACCTTCAGATTTACAAAGGTAGTCCGCTTCTTGTTTTGAGATTTTGCCAGCTGACTCGGCAATTTTCACCAGCTGTTGAATTTCCCTCCTGAGGTCGTCTGTGGGGTCCGATTGTAAGGGTTTATAGTTCCTAGCGTCATTCAGAAGTCTTAGACATTCCTCTCGATACATCATTGTGTCCATTACCACCACACCTCCTCCCTTGTCAGCTGATTTTATGATGATTGCTGACAAGATGCAACCACGTGGTTTTTATTGTTTTTAATCGAGTCCACTGACAGATTTATTATTCCCGGTTTCATTTCGCCCCCCTCCGGGTGCACAGGTCCACTTTGACCTTTCTTCTTACTTTACCCCTTTTCGAGCATTATTTCATCGCTCGACCTCCGAGCGGTTGCTTGGCATCGAGCCTCCCATGCGCCTGACGCTGTGCTCAAAACCGCATTCTTTCCCTGCCCCACCACCGTACAGTTGCACCTTGTGGTTGCATAGCAACGACGCTCTGACGCGCCACACGTGACCACGCCTGACTACGCCCACCCCGGAAGCCGCCGCTAGTTAATCCCTTCGGTGGCGGCTCCTCATTGCTACTGGGACAACGAAGAGGCGTGTAGGTTTTCCATAATCGGATTTCTTCGAAACTGTAAGTTTTTTCCTAATAGTCAGACGCTGCTGACATACCGCTATGCGGCAATGGCGTCCATTGGCTCACTTCGAGCCACCCTTGAGCCTTTCTGATATGCTCACGGCATTTATACCCCCTTTTTCATACCTCAGATTAGGTTTCCACAAGCCCTCCTCTGCCCCCTGGAGCATTTGAGATGCCTCAATAGAGTAAGATTCCCCCTTGTGACAGCTGTCCTTTGACTCATATACAACAATATATGCATGCAGAACTTAATCAAACTCACCGATGCGCGAGTAAGTTTACAGTCACGCTACGAATAATTTTCTGTGTGCGAGTGACTAGATTTAATGTTGTTTTCCAGCCACCATGCACACATTCATTGATATGTGCGAACGAGTGAGCATACATTGATGGCTATAATGTAGCAGCACTTATTAACGATATACGGCCAGCGAACACTACTGCACCTGATACCAGCGTCCACCAACGCCGGTATCCACGTCCCTGGGACACTATAATCTGTAATTCTTTTACAAATGGGATTCGCATGAAGCATGCAGCATCTAGAGAACCTACACTACGTTACAGGCATGTATACCATCTGTTTGTGATTGTTTTCATTTCCTTCCACAGGTTTCTCTTAATCCTCACCTAATCAGGTTTTTGAGGCAGCCTGCTGCACAATTTTGCAGTTAGGTTCAAGGAACTTAGGACTGGGTACACGTTAGTGTGTGTACACCACCCATTTTCCTAATTTGGTCCTGATGAATACCTGGGATTACCATTTACAGGTTGAAACATGTAGACCCGCTGTTTTTATATAACACACATAGATACAACTGTTCCTTATAACCTACCAGTATCTAGACTTTGTTTTTTTATTATTGTCAAGTAGCTTTTGAATGAAGTTTTTTTACAAGTTATACCAGGACAATTTTTAACATCACCTTTTTTTGCACTCAACACTAAAAACCAGCTCCACTGTAGTCAGGTGTCGCAGCACACCCGATGGCACTCGGTCATCTGGGTGGACCCCGATGATGAAGCATGTCACCAACCAGGTTGGTGAGTGAGGGGTTTCTTAACAAAAGGATAATGTCCTTCTGCTACCACTGTTGACATCCCATTAAGAACCTCCGGTTCCTTCTGGGGATACTCCTCCTTTGTTTCTAAAATTGCTAACATTACTTATGCTGACGTAGGAAGACTAAACGCTCAACTGAATAAAGTGTGTTACTCTAATGAGGAAGGAGATCCACAAGCTAATGGTACTCTATGAGAAATGGAGGAGTATCGTCAAGAAAATTCCTCTCTGCACTATGTTTTCCCTAACACTCGAACAACCAAGGGAAATGGGCCTCCTGTTATCGCAGTTACTAGAGCTTGAGCGGATCTCTGCGTGAGCAGTATTGGCAATACTCCTGTGGGAAAAAGTGACTGTACTTTAGTGTTGAATATTACTGTAATAAGCAGTAGTAGTTTTTTGTCTTCACATAATACCTATTTTATTTGCGGAAGTAAAGGTTATTGTCATATACCTACTGCTTGGTCTGGAAGCTGCTATGTGTCCTTTTTGCTTCCACCCGTGTTTTTGGCATCTGCATCCTACCATAAAGACTATAAACTGTATAATGACATTTCTAAGAGCCGATTCGAGAGGACAATAAATAATGATGAGGTGGATCAAACTGATACTGCACTGCAGCAGTATTTTGACTTTAAATTGGAACTATTCTTCTTTGTTGGTGCAGCCTTAAACAGCAAAGAAATCAGACACTTGACACGTGTTGTAGAGGCTGTAACCAATCAGACCGCAATGGTGCTTGGAAATATCACAGAAGAACTACAAATTGCGAGAATTGTGACGCTCCAAAATAGGATGGTCCTTGACGTCATCCTGGCTGACCGTGGTGGAGCATGTGGCACCATCGGGAGTAGCTGTTGCATTTACATCCATGACCACGTCCCTTCTGTTTTTGATACAATTTCCAAGATGCACAAAATAGCCACTGAAATCCCCCAGGATTCAGGAACTTGGACTTTGACTGTGATGGAGCAAGGTTTCATACGTACAGAAACTTGCTTGTACTCAACCCTCTCAAAATAACCTATAACCAACGTGTTTCGTTTATTAAAATTTGCATTTCACAACATTTCTAGTATCCAGGGGAAGCTTTTCTATGTGCTTTTACTTACATTAATTCGAATGTCCTAAAATGGCAGCCGAAAATGCAGGAACTATACTATGCATTCGTCCACCACATCTACGTGGTATGACGTATCTCTGCTATGGAGGGATTTTCTCGCTTCTGCGCACTAGTGATAGAAATGGCTGATTCAAACCTCACATGCTGACGCTTATGCTGCAGCTTCTACTAAGCTTGTTCGTCTCGCTTAACCATTAATGCAAAAGTTAAAATAAAGTATTGGGGTTAGAGTAGAGATAAGTGGTATACAGTGCATTCATTTATTTTTGTATTCTAATATGTTTCTCTTTGACTTTGCTGATAGCTCGTACTTTCGGCATGAATACTGTCACATCCTCCATCTTGGGCGATGCTGCGCAATTGCACTCAAACTCCAAAATTGCTAAAGCATTGGCATTAAATAGCTGCCAACACCCTTCTTACCACGATGTTCCTGGGAATCTGCTGTACTGACCTCTAAAGAGGAAGCAAGAAGACTCAAATAAATACAATGTATATAATTCATATGCCAATATTGGTGGGTGGAATAAAGACGTGAGAAAGTAAATTGGGGGTGGGAACTTGATCAATTCAAGTCAATTTAGATGATCTCATTTGGTATGGTGTGATGACCCCTCCTCGTCTTTCTGACCAATCCTTGAAGGGGAACACATAGATTTGCAACATTTAGGGGTGGTACATTTCCCTCGAAATGGTATAACTAAGGTAGGTTTAGATAGAGAAATTGTCCGACTTGTCCGAATAGCTGACCTGTCACTGACCCAACGCACTCAGTAGGCGATCAAGAACAGAGGTGCTGGCGGAGCACTCTGTCAGAAGAATCGATTACCCAATCGGGGTTCTAATTGGCTTTCCGAGAGAGAGGGGTGTGACACTGGCATTGCACTTAGAGGTGGTCTTTTTGCCCCAGCCTGTGACCAGGATCGGTCATTGCACCATTCTAGGTAAACATAATTCATATGGTATGTCCTTGTGATATTTCCCTTTCTCAACCTTCCCAGGTACCAAGTATTTAAAAGTGTTACTGTGATTTCTTACAAACTTTATGTCCTACTGGTTATATTCTTGCTTGTAAAGTTCATAGTCACGAGATTGTGGCTTTTCCATTTTGACTCAGAAAATCTTTCATAGATAAATCTTTTAAAACTTCTTCTCAAGTCTGAGGTTTATTACAGGAAAGGTAAATGTGTTTAAAATACTGCCTGTTTAAAACTAACGCCCTTTTCGATCCCCAGGCCTTATAGTAAGGGTGACAAGGATTGGTAAGCCATGGTGTACAGGTATCAGTCCTAAAAGGACTCAAAGTACTGATAGGGTGTATAAAATTTGTAATTAGTTAGGCAGGAATACTAGTTCAAAGTGTGAATGTTTTATGGGCCCAGGTGAGTATGGTAAACTGAGCTAGTTGGTCCCTGCGTCCATCAACTGGATGGCTATGGAACATGTTTACTGTATGGGACTGTAAATTACTGTCAGCTCTATATATATTTGTTGCTATTCTTTTCACTTGTTGCCTATGTATCCAATGCAGCCCAATGCTTTGTTCCCTTTGTGTTTCTACTTGCACCTCGTGTATACCGACTAAACAAAATGCTAAGAATGTAAATGCTCGATTAGCAAGTGATCAAGAAATCAATAAAATAATGTAGATTGACATAAATGATATTTTTAGTATTCCATCGAAAGTATAAGAACATGTCTTCAGCATATGCTAAAAGGGTCATATGTGGAAATCGAAAATAATTTCTGTTAGCATAAGCTGAAGCCATTTTGTTTGTGGCATCCATTTTGTTAGCAATGTAATTCTTCCGTCTTCACTGTTGCTTGCCCTTCTATTCTGCTTCAGTCATCAACTTTAGTTAACTCCTTCTGTACTGAGTCAAAGCAATGTATGTGCTGAGAAAAGGCCTGTAGCTGCTGAAATGCACCTGGTTAAAGATGTAACTGTCAGATATTTTGCGCTGCTGTGAACAGTTCTGTTCCCCCTCCCACTTTGTTGACTAAGTGATTACACATCTACCCATGTCTGGCTGTAACTATTTCTGTGTAGACCTGTACCTTCTATTTGTATCTATATGGTTACTCTGCAAATAAATCTCTATATAAGCACCATGGTCTGTGTATTCAATGTACTACCTCCTGGAACACTTGAAGGTGTTGTATGGACGTAGTCCCACTCATGAGTGATTAATAAACTTGTTCTTTGAATTCCAGCTTTAGTGCCAATCTCTATTTTGTTAGTCTATGGACCCATGGACAAGATAAGGGTGACCCCTGCAACGGTGTGCTCCTTAAATAGCATATTTCCACAACCCTACTACAAAAAGTGACAATTCAGACTATACCAGGCCGCCCAACGCTATAAGAATGGCTTGGCTGGCAGGTATTATTCATTTTTAATGTATATTGAATTATTAACCAAAGTTGTTGTACTTGTCTTAAAATTAGACTGACAGTGCCACCATGTGGTGTACTGTCATTAGTGCCATTTGTGACAATTGAGTGTTTGCCCGAGGAACCAGAAACCACTGGCTCAAATTAAGCTCTGGCTACTTTAAATACCAATCAGGCTAAAACTGTTGCAGAGACTGAGTCTAAACTTAGCATTCACAGTGCTCACTTAATTTGGTATGCTCATAAGTCTTCCGAGAGGTTCGTTATATAAATACAGTTGTCTTGTTAGCTGCTATTACTCACCAATCTAAAATACATAGGCACGAGGACCTAGAGAATGACTTTCAACTCCATAGGTCAAAATGTTATTGTTACCTACAGCTAAGACATACTTTGTACATATATCATGACAGACTTGTCTTCCTTCTAGAAGAAATTCCCTAGAGCGCCACCTTATTCTTGTTACTCTAGGGAAAGGGGCTATCTCCACACTATATAGCTCACTTAATATTAACTCCCCAGACCCCATGTCTAAGCTACGGGAACAATGGAATGCAGATCTAAGTGTCCTTGAAGATGAGTAGTGGGTTGAAGTCAAGATGGTGCCTGTCAATTAGTGAGATCAATAAGATTTCATTGAATATAGTTTAAGTACCTGCATAGATTATATTACCCTCCATATCAACTTTGGCGATTGGGATGAGCAGCAGCCCCATGTGCCCCAGGTGCGGGTCCCTTCTTGGTATCTTCTTTTACCCAGTTTGGGGGGGCCCAATGATTGCTACGTATTGGAAAGCCATGAATGACTTACTGTGAGATGTGCTAAATGGACCAATAGACCTGGACCTAAGAAGGTCCCTGTTGGCTGTGATGGATTCTACGAGGCAGGTCTGGGGGGCTCACATGCTAGTAGCCATGGGCTGTCTAGTGACCAAAAGGGATATAGACCATTATTGGCAGTAGGCTTCTGCTCCTTCCATCTCAAAACGGACATATGGAAAGACTCAGTCTGTGATGCTTGAGGAATATGTATATAAAGCTAGGGGGGTGCACAGGAAGTACTTGAAAATATGGTCTCCCTGGACTCAGGCGAGGACGGGTCGGATATGAGAAGTCTGGCCATAATATCTTTGTTGCAATATACATGGGAGTCTTGGGTGGAGTCTGCGGATGATTGTGATCAATGTTTTACTAGATGAATGAATTATATGCACATCTTGGCACTGGTTGTACTTTTAAATGTTCACATCGATAGTATACAGATATATAGAAAAAATACAGGAGTACATTAAAGGTGGCTTCCAATGAACAAATCAGAAAGTCAGCACATCAGCGATAAAGACGATACATTTAAAAGTACACCATATATTGATCCAACGCTTAGAGGAAGCTGGAGTCACTGACATTGCTCTCAAGTGGTTTCGATCATTTTTGTCCGATCGAACCTTTAAAGTGGCAATACCACCAGGCCAATCTACCATCTATCCCTTGGAGCTGGGAGTCCCACAGGGCTCCTCGTTGAGCCCCACAATGTTCAACCTCTATGTGAAACCGTTAGCTGCGGTCGTCAAACAGTGGGGTTTGACGATGACCTCATATGCTGACGACACGCAGCTGGCGGTGACACTTAGTGGAGACCTTGAGGTGGAGGCCCCCAGATTCCGTGCGGGACTTGTGGCAGTAGCAAGCTGGCTTCACACCAACTGCCTCCAGTTGAATGCCACCAAAACTGAGGTGTTGGTGTTGGGGAAGCACGCGGAGCTATGGGGAAACCAGTGGTGGCCACCAGAGCTGGGAGTTACTCCGATTCCAGCTTCGGGAGTGAAAAATCTAGGCATTTGGCTGGACCCCGCGCTCACTTTTACGGACCACACTAAGAAGACGGCCGCCACGTGTTATGGTATCCTGCGGGGCATAAGGCCGGTCTTAAAGTACTTTGATCCCCCCACCAGACAGCTTGTGGTCCAGGCGTCGATATTATCTCGGCTGGACTATGGCAGTTCGCTGATGTTGGGGATGAATCAGGCGGAGGCCTCCAGGCTCCAACGGGTGCAAAATGCCGCGGCGCGAGCCATTGTTGGCCTCCCCAGACACTGTTCTGTGTCAGGTACCATCTTGGCCCTACACTGGCTTCCGGTCAGACAGCGGATCAAATTTAAGGCACTGTGTCTGGCCTTTAAAATTCTGAAATCTTCTTCGCCGCCGGCACTTGCCAACTTACTTACTCCTTACATCCCTCTGAGATCTTTGAGATCGTAGGCTCTCCACTTGGCAGTCTGCCCCCGCTTTAAACTGAACAGAATGGGTGGCCGCTCATTCCGGGTGCTCGCAGCAGGACTATGGAACTCGCTTCCGGTGTGCATCCGAGCTCTTAATGACTTGTTCGCCTTTAGGAGGCGATCAAAACCTTCTTGTTTCCCGCCTCTGAATAGTCTTCCCTTCTTTTATTGTGTGTTATGTTACAGTGCCTGTCAAAAGCGCCAGGACGCCCCTTTGCTGGGGCAGCTGTGCGCTCTAGAAATATAAAAAAATAAATAAAAAAAATGCAAGATTAAAATTGGGACAATTTTACGCTGGTCTTGGAAACACTTTAGACCAAGTATATTAAATTATTTAATTCACCTCCTAAAAAGGAATAATGTCCCAAGATCCCTGCAACACCATGATAAGGCAATGGGAAAAAATTGTGCAGCATCAGGTGAACGAGTTGCACTGTGATGATTTAATTGGCTGCACTTTTGCTAAGTTTTGATCAGTGCTAAAAGGCATTGTCTTGCATGACTTTTGTACTTGGGTCATACTTTCCGGTACAAATACTTATGCTCAGATAGTCATCCTGATGTTAATCGTCTTATATATGTATTTTTGTAAGAATTACACATAATGTCGGAAGTTTCACTCAAAGTTAGGTTGTATCACTTTGCTTGACTTTAGTTGAACAGATTTTGTGTGAAATCCTAGGATTTTTGTAACAATTCCCTCCGCATTATACCTACATTGCATGAATTAACAGGGTTTGGTGCTAAGCAACATGTAAAACAATTTGTCTGTCGCATTCTGTATGGCCTTCAGCTGTTATTAAGGCATTTTTTTCTATAGTTGCTTTGCTGTAACTGCTAATATGCTTGCTTGATGCTAGCTTTTACTGACCCTTTTCTTGCAAACTTCAATCACGAAGTCAGGATTAGAAAATATTTGCTATTTGACCTCTATTCTAGTGCCAAGGATTTTGAGCATCTTGTTTTCCATATAATTCCAGATCATCTTGAATATAATTTATCTGCATTGTTATCTGGTTCCTACAAATTTAGTAGGACTGTGTATTTAAATCAACAAAACTTCATAATACAGAGAATGAATCTTATATGATCAGTAAATGTTGGCTTGTTTGGCTAACTGACAGTACCACATCTATTCTCCTATTTTAGAGAGTTATAGTTTTTGTTGGTAACCTTGAACATGACCACTCTGATTCTCAAAAAAATCATGGAAACAATATAACCCTTTCCTTTATCACTTTTGCATGCCAAAGGGGTCACAAAGAAAGGATATGAAAATGCATTTTCAAATGTTTACTGAAAAGCTCTAATCTTTGTAAATTAAACATGAACTGCAAATATTAGAAAGTTCAGACACATTAGGGTGATAAGCATTATTAGAATTGAGAAAAACACAAACAATTCAACTATGGTAATTGTTTCTAAGGTTATTTAGGTTACTCCTATCTATCACTAATACCCCTATACTAATGAGAACATGTCAGGAATACCCATCTGCCAGGCCTGTTGCAATGATCTAACCCCATACCTTGGTAAAATGTCTCAGGAAAATGACCTCAGTGCATTAACATTTGCACCATGTCTATGTGTGCAGGCCTGCACGCTTCTCTTGCACGACTATCTTCTTTCTCAGAATGAAGGTCAGGGCCTGCAGAGCAGCAGCTCAGTCACAACTCACAGAATCTTCAACGAAAACTCTGGTGTGAAGCACCTCTTACCAAGTTCAGCATGGATGCTATTTAAATAATTAAATACTGGCCTTTTAACAGTTTGCTAGAGGCACCAAGCAAAATTGTTAGTCTGAAGCAGAAGAGTCATATACTACGAGTGCGAAAATAGATACAGGGGTATCATATTCTAATATGTGTAACCCTTAAACTAACTACGCAGACTTCATGGCAACAATGCGTGCAGGGCACATTCACTTGTTAGTGAAAACATGTGCAAATCATCATTAGAGAAAGATGCTACGTTAAGAAAAGATACCTAAAATAGAGACTAAGAGTAATATCTACAACAATATGTCATATTTTTTAAATCACCTTGTTTACAATACATAGGTAGCATTATAGATCTGGTTTCACTTGCAAGAAGTACATCATTTTGAGAGTCCTTACAATTCTGTGGGTAGACCAAAATCTTGCAGTTATTTTATGACATGTAAACCATTTCCCTTATCTAGCAGGGACCCCATTCATTCTCTAGCTAGCATAAATAAAAGGTTAGGATGATTTGTTTCAGTTTTTTTTGTTTATCTGGGACACCACATGATTCTGTGTATGCAGATACTGTAAATGAGAGAAGTCACTCTATATATTTTTTAACTAAACCAGTTTTGGAGTTGGCTAAATGCCAACCGATCTCTCTCAATCTCAATCTGGTTAATGAGGGGTTTGCCACAATTTTGCCCAGATTTCAAATGGAGTTTCTCCCTACTGTTTTTTGTTTTTTTTAAATAATGGTATTAGCAAACAAACTTTAATTTTCACTCTAGGCTGTCCCTCTAGAATTAAGAGTGCTGCAAAGAATGTGGTTAATAATGTTGTAGTCCTATATTTAATCCAAGGTGGGCAGATAAGGGCATCTCTCAATAGTCAACACATACCTTACTTTGAGAAAGTCTATGACTAAGTAATGATGAATTTAATATATGTAGCATGTTCAGGAAACCGTTTGCAGTTGCAATTTAGGAACAGAAAATGACATTTTAAAGCATGTTCACAATTGGTTTTGTCAAGTTAATCCCATTCAACGCATGAATGTTTGAGCATCAAGGATATCGACTTTTCAACACTTGGCTAGGTGCACCTGTGAGCCCATACAGGGCGAGATAGTTCAGTTCATCCAATTGGATGATTAGGATTGTCTAAAGTCACACAATATGAAAAAGGTATCATTTATATGAAATATACGTATGTGACCAGATTGTAATCAAATCTTTGATGATCGTTATTAGTATTGTGTACCTTGATGGTGTTAAGATGGCGGAATCATTCACATTTGCGAGTATGGTCCGTCCCCAGGGACCCTCAGGATAAAGGAGGAATTCATTCCCCAACTTTAAACGCGCCACAGGGCGTGTTTGCAGGCATGTCATCTCAAGCCCCGCCCCCTTCCCTCACCATTGTGCAAACGCGCCTCCTAGCGAGTTGTAAGTTGGGGAATTAATTCCCCTTCAACACTGAGGGTCCCTGAGGGCCAACTAGCCCACCAGGTACCTCCAGTATGCGCCAGGGAGCTGCGCTGCAGAGAGGTGTTCAGAGGCATGCCCCTTTTTACACCTCTCTGCAATGCAGCTCTGTGGCGCTAACTGGAGGTACCCAGTGGGCTACTTTGACTCTAGGGACCCTCCGGATCCAAAGGGACTTAATCCCCCAACTTAAAATGCGCAGCAGTGCGAGTTTGCACAGACATGTGCACAAACACACCCTGTGGTGCGTTTTAAGTTCGGGGAATTAATTCCTCTTCAATACTGAGGGTCCCTGGGGGCCGACTAGCCCACCACTTACCTCCAGTAAGCGCCACTGCGCTGCGCCGCATTGCAGAGAGGTGGCCCAGGCCATGCCCCTTTTTACACTACTCTGCAACGTAGCTCTCTGGCGCCTACTGGAGGTAAGTGGTGGGCTAGTTGGCCCCCAGGGACACTCAGGACTCAAGGGGACTTAATACCCCTATTTACAACGCACCAGGGGGAACGTTTGCGCAGTGATGCAGGGAAGGGGCGTGGCCTGATGTCACAAGTGCGCAAACACACCCTGTGGCGCGTTTTAAGTCGGGAAAATAATTCCCCTTCAATCCTGAGGGCGTTTTTGCAGGCATGTCATCTCAAGCCCCGCCCCCTTCCCTCACCATTGTGCAAACGCGCCTCCTAGCGAGTTGTAAGTTGGGGAATTAATTCCCCTTCAACACTGAGGGTCCCTGAGGGCCAACTAGTCCACCAGGAGTTTCCAGTAAGCACCACTGAGCTGCGTTGCAGAGAGATGGTCCAGTCCATGCCCCTTTTTACACCTCTCTGCAACGCAGCTCTGTGGCACTTACTGGAGGTACCTAGTGGGCTACTTGGACCTTAGGGACCCTCAGGATTCAAGGGGACTTAATCTCCCAAATTAAACGGCCACCGGGTGTAATTACACAGTGGTGAAGGGAGGGGACAGGGCCTGAGGTGACGTGTGCAAACACGCCCTGTGGCGCATTTAAAGTTGGGGAAATAATTCCCCTTCAATCCTGAGGACCCCTGGGGGGCCAACTGGCCCACCAGGTGCTTCCAGTAAGCGCCACTGCGCTGCGTTGCAGAGAGGTGGTCTAGGCCGTGCCCCTTTTTACACCTCTCTGCAACGCAGCTCTGTGGTGCTTACTGGAGGTACCTAGTGGGCTTGAGGGACCCTAGGGACCCTCAGGATTCAAGGGTACTTAATCTCCCAACTTAAAATTACCACAGGGCGTGTTTACACAGTGGTGAAGGGAGGGGAGGGGGCCTGAGGTGACGTGTGTAAACACGCACTGTGGCGCGTTTTAATTTAGGGAATTAAGTCCTCTTTAATCCTCAGAGTCCCTGGGTCCAACTAGTCCACCATGTACCGCCAGTAAGCACCACAGAGCTGCGTTGCAGAGAGGTGGTCCGAGGCCATGCCCCATTTTACACCTCTCTGCAATGCAACTCTGTGGCCCTTACTGGACATAACTGGTGGGTTAGTTGGCCCCCAGGGACCCTCAGGATTCAAGGGAACTTTATCCCCCAACTTAAAACGCCCACAGGTCGTGTTTGCACACATGTCATCTCGGGCCCCCCTCTCCCTTCACCAGTGTGCAAATGCACCCCGTGGTTTGTTTTAATAGGTAGTTTTAATCCACCTGCCGTATTATATACTAGGGGCTTATAGAGGAGGTCATGCTAATCACAGGGGAACCCCAACACATAGTGTTCCCTAGTGTATGTAGGTGTTTTCACTGTATTCTAAGTGTCTTTTAACATAGCACTGGCTCTAGGACTGGTTAGTCAGACTCAGGTACCACCAGTACCCGTCTGAAAAAGTTGAGGGATGATTTTGCAACAAGGCTTCTTTCTGCTCCTTTGTTTGTTCTTTCTGCACGTTTTCCTTCTTCCTGCACTTTTCTTCGTCTTTGAGGACTCGTGTTGCCGCTTTCGGAATTATTTTTTTCTTTCTGTGCATTTTTCTTCTTTCTTCACATGTCCTACCTCTGTAGGCATAGTTAGAAACTAGCAATTAAAAAACCTTTGAAATTCACTTAAAAAACCATAGGTTTCAGTCAAGTTAAAGTTAAAATATATCATTTAGAAAACCTTTGAAATTCACTGAAAAAACCATAGGTTTCAGGGGCGTTATAGTTAGCTGGACATTTCACTCGTACAAAAGCAGTGAAATCCCCCCGTTATTGTTAGTTCAGCTAACTATAACTTGCGCGCCCGCAATGCACTGCTGATGATGTCACATATTACATCACTCATGACATGGTCAGTGGCATCACTCATGACATCACTGATGACATCTCAAATGACATCACTGATGACATCATCCATGTGATAGAGTGGCAGACCTCCACACACACTAATATAACCTTTGACACACACTCAAAAATAGAAACTAACATTTTCAAAACAATGGACATACCAATACCACTTAGAACTCACCTATTTAGTAATTCCAAGATCCATACACACATCCACCTATTCACCAACAGTCCTATACAGTTACTCATACATGTACTCACTCATCATATGTACTCATACACCTATACATTCTGTTACACACTGACACTCATCCATAGAGTTATTCACACACATATTCACACATGCAAACAAAGAATAAAACATCCATTAAATTGCATATACAGTTATACACACACCATCACACTTACTGCTACAGAAACTTACACATACTCTCTTAAGCAGTCGATTATAGAAATACATACTCATTTATACAGGAACTCTTCCAATCTCTCACTCTCACATATACTATATTATATACACCAATACTCACATATAATAGTGTAAAACATGTAGTTACTCATAAAGACACTATTGAGACAGTCATTCACTCACTAACACACCCATACACACACTCATCCACCCATACAGTCCTGCACACATGCTGTCTTCAACACATACAAACAGTGAGTCAGTCATACATGCATCTATGCACTAAGTAATACCCCCACCGAACCATACAGACACTCAGACACTCATACTGATACTCAAAAAAACAACTAATAACCTATATAGACACTCATGCAGCTACTCAGCAACCCATGCAGCCACTTATACACACAGTGGGAGACTGATACAGATATTTATCTATTTAAACATTACTCACTAACACATGTATTCCCTAAGATACACTTAATCAGTCAGTTATATAATCAATTTTTCATTAAAAAATCATCCATTTATACACTTATATACCCATTTATACTTCCATCGACCTTGAGATATACATGATCACCCACCCAGCTTTTTAACAAATCCCTAAGTACTGCCTTCTTCCCGGATTTATGGAAACACGCCTCAGTAATCCCCCTTTTAAAAAAAGCAGGGACGGATGTCCTTAACCCTGAAAATTACCGCCCATTTCTCAGCTCCCCAACCTTTCTACGGTCTTAGAGAAATTGGTAAATGGGCAGCTGACCAAGTATTTGGAAACAAATCATCTTCTCGATCCCTCCCAGACAGGATTCAGAGCTAACAACAGTCAAGTCAAGTCAAGTCAGAGAATTTATATAGCGCACTACATACCCATAGGGTCTCAAGGCGCTTGAGGAGGGGTGGGGAATTACTTGTCAAATATCCACGTTTTAAGTTGCTTTCTGAATGCTAGGTGGTTCTGGGTAAGGCGAGGGTAAGTGGGAAGTGAGTTCCAGGTTTTAGCTGCCAGGTAGGAGAAGGATCTACCTCCCATGGTGGTTTTGTTGATGCGAGGTACAGTGGCAAGGGCTTGGTTGGATGATCGTAGCTGGCGGGAGGGGGTGTAGAAGGAAAGTCGTGTGTTGAGGCATTCTGGTCCGATTTCGTAGAGTGCTTTGTGTGCGTGGGTTAGGAGCCGGAAAGTGATCCTCTTATTGACGGGAAGCCAGTGGAGGTTTTTCAGGTGACCAGAGATATGTTCTTTACGTGGGATGTCTAATATGAGCCTGGCTGAGGCGTTTTGGATCCGTTGGAGTTTTTTCTGGAGTTTAGCGGTAAATGTAAATGTATTGCGATTTATATAGCGCACGTATCACCCGAAGGCATCAAGGCGCTTGCCTTGGGAACCCGTCCTGGTATTCCCCTGTGAGATAACCCCAGCAGGGTATCCACAAGGTGAAAGCCAGGCATCCCGCCGCGAGGGGCCATAGTGGAGATTAAGCAAGCTATTGCCCAGAGTCGCAGAGTGTGAACCCGTGAGTCGAGTAGGCACCGGAGCGAGAATTATCAAGTCCGTGGAATTTTTGAGCCCAAGACCCGCAGAGGCAGGGAATTGAACCCTGGTCCAGGACCGATCTCAGCTTCCGGGTCTGCCGCCTCTAACCCCTGAGCCACACTTCTCCACCGGAGCGGTAGTACCGGCGTAGAGGGTGTTTCCATAGTCCAGTCGGCTCGTGACCAGAGCGTGGGTGACCGTTTTCCTAGTTTCGGTGGGGATCCAACGAAATGTTTTTTTGAGCATGCGAAGAATGTTGAAGCAGGATGAGGAGACGGCGTTGACTTGTCTGTTCATTGAAAGTGAGGAATCCAGGATGACGCCCAGGTTCCGAGCGTAGTCTGTCGGGATGGGTGCTTTTCCAAGGGCTTCTGGCCACCAGGAGTCGTCCCATGCGGAGGGGGAGGTACCTAAGATGAGGACTTCTGTTTTATCCGAGTTCAGTTTCAGACGGCTGTGTTTCATCCATTCGGCAACTTCTTTCATTCCTTCGTGTAGGTTAGTTTTGGCGGTGCTGGGGTCATTGGTGAGTGATAGGATCAGTTGAGTGTCATCCGCGTAGGAGATGATGTTGAGGTTGTGTTGGCGGGCGATGGCCGCGAGGGGGCTCATGTATACGTTGAAAAGGGTGGGGCTGAGTGAAGATCCTTGTGGTACGCCGCAGATGACTTCAGTGGCCTCTGACTTGAATGGTGGAAGGCGGACTCTCTGAGTTCTTCCGGAGAGGAACGAGGTGATCCATTCTAGTGCTTTTCCTTGGATTCCGATGTTTCTGAGGCGCTGTAGAAGGGTGCTATGGCAGACTGTGTCGAAAGCTGCGGAGAGGTCGAGGAGGATGAGGGCGACTGTGTCTCCATTGTCCAATAGAGTTCGAATGTCGTCTGTTGCTGCGATGAGGGCGGTCTCAGTGCTGTGTTTTGCTCGGAAGCCGGACTGTGAGGAGTCGAGGGATTTGTTGGCTTCGAGGAAGGCGGCGAGCTGGTTGTTGACAGCTTTCTCGGTGACTTTGGCCGGGAATGGAAGGAGCGAGATGGGGCGGTAATTTTTGAGTTCGGTGGGGTCCGCTGTGGGTTTTTTCAGAAGGGCGCTGAGTTCAGCGTGTTTCCAGCTTTCCGGGAAGGTGGCGGAGTTGAAGGAGCAGTTGATGACGTCTCGGAGGTGCGGTGCTATGATGGAGTCTGCTTTGTTGAAGATGTGGTGAGGGCATGGGTCTGTGGGGGATCCTGAGTGGATGGAGTTCATCAGGCGGATGGTGTCCTCAGTGGAGATTGGGTTCCAGTCATTAAGGATGTTCGAGGGGGGTGAAGGTCCAGCAGATGGTTGGGTGGGTTGGTGTCCGGGTTGGTCGTCGAAGCTGTTGTGGATGTCTGCAATTTTGTTGTGGAAGAATGAAGCTAGGGAGTCGCAGAGGGCTTGAGAGGGGGTGATGTCGTTAGAGTTGGCCGAGGGATTGGTAAATTCCTTGACGATGTTGAAAAGTTCCTTGCTGTTGTGGGCGTTGTTATCTAGTCGGTCCTTGAAGGCGGTTTTCTTGGCCTTTCGGATCAGTTGGTGGTGTATGCGGGTGGCGTTTTTGAAGGCGTCCTTGGTGCCGGGGGTTGGGTCTTTTTTCCAGGCCTTCTCAAGGGAGCGGCAGAGTTTCTTGGATTTCTTAAGATCATCGTTGAACCATGAGGACTTCTTGCTGCCAAGTTTGCTTTGTCGTTTTTTCAGTGGTGCTAGGATGTCGGCCCTGTTGGATAACCATAGGGTGAGGTTGGTGGCGGCTTGGTCGGGGTTTGAGGAGTGGGCTGGGGGGTTTAGAAGAAGCGATGAGGAGATCTGGTCGATGGTGATTTTGTTCCAGTTTCTTAGCAGAGTTGGTTGGGGGTGGTTGTTGGGTTTGGGCTTGTTGTAGGTAAAGTGAACGCAGCTGTGGTCAGTCCAGAGGAGAGCCGTAGTGTGGCTGAAGGAGACATGGTTGCTGGAAGTGAAGATAGGGTCGAGAGTGTGACCTGCGATGTGGGTGGGGGAAGTGACCAGTTGTTTAAGTCCGAGGTTGGCGAGGTTGTCCAAAAGGGTGGTGGAGTTGCGGTCGTTGTTCTTTTCAAGGTGAAAATTGAGGTCTCCCAGAAGGATGTAATCTTTGGAGGGGAGCGCGTGTGGGGTGATGAAGTCCGTGATGTCTTCACTGAATTGTGCGCGGGGTCCTGGTGGCCTGTAAAGGAGGGTGCCTCTGAGTGTGGTCTTGGGGTCGATGTGGATCTGGAAGTGAAGGTGTTCAGAGTTGGCGAGATTGACGTCAGAGCTAGTTGAGATGTGGATGGATTTCTTATGTACGATAGCGATTCCTCCTCCTGTGTGGCCGGTGCGGTCCTTGCGTATGATCTTATAATTTTCAGGGATGGCAATGGTGATGTCTGGGGCGGAGGAGGCGTTCATCCATGTTTCTGTTAAGAAGGCGACGTCCGGAGAGATGGTGTCAAGTAGATTCCATAGGTCAATGGCGTGCCTGTGGACCGATCGGGTATTGAGCAAGATGCATTGTAGGTAGTTGGGGTCGGAAATCTGTGGTGTAATCGTAGCGGAGTTGTTGACGGTGCCGGTGAATTTGCAGGAGTAGCATGAGAAAGGTCCATGGGTGTGTCCAGGAGCGGCTTGGACGCAGTTGGGGTAGCGGCCGGGGTTAAGGGCTAGGAGGGTGGTGGCATCGTAGGTGATGCGGGAGGGCTGGGCAATGCGAGGACCAGGGGGTCTGGCACTGGGCGCGGTCCAGGCGCGGACGGGCATAGACGGGCTTAACTTTGGCGCACCTTCGGCGTGGCCGTAGCGCGTGGGACCATCAGACATAAATGGGCAGTGGAGGGGGCGGAGCGTGGGAGGGGCAGCAGGGAGGCGGTAGTGAGGCTGAGGGGCGGGCCTGGGGAGATCAACAATAACAAAATGGAGGGTCCGAGGGGAGGCAGACAGGGGTAACAGTAACAAGGATATAGCGAGTGAGCAGCAAGCACAATCAAAACTGAAGCGCTACACAAATACAGCGTCAATGGCACAAATACAACAACAATGATCCCAATAGCGCTGACGGAGGCAGATAGACAGCAGAGGCGCTACGCGTGTGAGGCGTCCAAATACAATCACAGCAACAATGATCCCAAAAGCGCTGAAAGAGTCAGGCAATCAACAGAAGCGCTACGCGTGCGAGGCGCTAATATGCAAATATAGCAGCAGTTCACTGTTCAGCGCGCTGCTACGATACCAGGGATCGTCGCAGCTGAGGCACGGGAGGAGCGTGGAGGAGCGGCCGCTGGCAGTGTCAGACAGTATCCGATCATGCACTGACCAAGGAGGGGCAGTTGCTCTGATACTGTTGGACCTGTCAGCAGTGTTTGACACGGTCTCCCACAATAGCCTGTTGAATATCCTCTATGAAAAAGGAATTCACTCGACTGCCTTAAGCTGGTTACACTCATTTCTGAGTAACCGCACACAAGCAGTGCATATCGGCCAATTTCATTCCAAACCCAGTCCGATCGGTTGTGGTGTTCCACAGGGGGCCTCATTAAGTCCCACCCTATTCAATGTCTATATTTCATCATTAGCTAAAATTGGTAGGAAGTGGGGCATTGGCATTTGCTCCTATGCGGACGACACGCAACTGATGGTAGCCCTGGATGAAAAACCAGATATTACTAAATCAAAACTGCATATCTGTCTTTCTGAAATGGCCCAGTGGATGAACACGCATTGCTTGAAGCTGAATGCCGGCAAATCAGAAATCTTACTGTTCGGCGGCGCCAAACGAGTGTGGGACGCCACTTGGTGGCCTCCCACTTTAGGCAATGCCCCCATTCCAAAACAACACGCAAAAAACCTGGGCATCATAATGGATAACGCTTTGACCATGAAGGAACATGTGCGATCCCTCTGTGGAAAAGGTTTTACTATCCTGAAACTCCTTGCCAGACTGTTTCATTGGATACCACTGGACTGCAGACGCTCGGTAACACAAGCCTTGCTGGTCAGTCTGATGGACTATGGTAACGCCTTATTTGTAGGCATGAAGGAGCATCTATTCACACGTTTACAAGTGCTGCAGAACGCAGCAGCAAAACTTGTCTGCAATAAGGGAAAGTTTGACTCCGCTTCAACCTGTTTGAAGAAATTGCACTGGTTGCCGATGTGCCAAAGAGCAGCATTCAAACTGCTCAGCCATACTCACAAAGCACTCTACAAAACAGGCCCTAGAATACTCCAGGAGAAGATCGAATTTTATGTTCCCACGAGGAACTTGCGATCGCTCCAATCAGCCCTCGCCAGAACAAGACGCATCAATAGAGTAAGGACAGGAGGTCGTTCATTCTCTTACCTAGCAGCCAAGAGGTGGAATGAGCTTCCTCAAGACTTAAGACACACCTCTAACTACCTCCAGTTCCGAAAAAAATTAAAAACACACCTATTCTCTAAACCCTAAGCATCAGCACTCTAGCGTCAGTTCTGCAGAACTGTCAGTAAATTTGGTATCAGCGCCTTGATATCCCTGGGGATGAGTGTTGCGCTCTATAAATAACATAAATAAATAAATATATAAATATATAAAACATATTTAATTTTCAGAAAAACACACATTTACTGGATGATGTCATCAGTGATGTCATTTGAGATGTCATCAGTGATGTTATGAGTGATGTCACTGACCATGTCATGAGTGATGTAATATGTGACGTCATCAGCAGTGCATTGCGGGCGCGGGAATTATAGTGAGAAGAACTAACTATAATGGGGGAATTTCACTGGTTTTGTACGAGTGAAATGTCCAGCCAACTATAACGCCCCTGAAACCTATGGTTTTTTCAGTGAATTTCTAAGGTTTTTTAAATGGTAAATCCTAGCTATAATGTGCCTGAAACCTATGGTTTTTTCAGTGAATATATATATATATACATACATACATATATAAAGATATGATTAAGAAATGACAAATTAAGAGGCAGTGTGTGGAACTGCTGCCTGTGCTAAAGTTTGTTAGAGATAGGCATGTAACTATTAAGGATCAAGATGAGTCTTGCTGAGAAAAGTTGATTCAGAGACCTATTGCTCACCAATGCATCTATTAGTAGATCTTCGACTGCCAGGATGAGAATCGTAACAAGAAAGGTCTGTTTGTCCCAGCAATAAACATGGGTTCTCAAAATTCAAGGCACTGAGGGCCTGAAATATAGTTTGGGAGATAGTGTATTACTCCATCAGGGTAATGGAGTAAGGTACTCTATCAGTCTGATGGAGTCCCCGCCTGCCAAATTTTGAGATATCTGCCGTCCCAGCAGACATCCCTAGCATCAGCAAGAACGGCCATCACTGCACTTCCTGTCACTGCATTGTAAGTTTGATGAAGCCACATGACGACCGCAAATTGTACCTTTTATTTTCCCAAACAAAAACACAAACTGGAATTATGTTTTGGGAAAGTAAAAATAACAATTCACACCTCGCCTTGGGAGTTTTCTAAAAATTATTGAACACATTGCGGTGTCAACGTATGTAAAGGTTTAATGGTTTCTCCAGCTGTTTATGATCATATATGTATTGTTCAAATATTATTGGGATTCTACCACCAACCATTGGAGCTTTTTATCATCAGAGACGTCAGTAAACATCAAGTTAATTTATGGCAACCATGCAACATAAAAAAAAACAACCTGAATCGCATTCTAATTTGTGGCATATTCTCTTAGGTGGTGTTGTAAAGCGGGCTGACATGCAAATTAGTTGCCTTCCGCTTCTGACATACTTTCGTGCTGATTCTTGTCCAAATAATGACATTAAATATGCAAGTTTGTCCACTTTAGCCGCAGGTAAGTTTAGCCATTGCTAAATTGGGACCCCCTACCCAAGTGTCTGTATTAACTGCAAGAGGCGTTGCGCTCATGTTTTTGTTCATGTTGGTACAAATCTATGCAACCTGACACTGTGTCACATGTGAAACTCTCTTTAAGATATTCACATCGAGTATCCTCGGTTGGGCGAACTAGGAAATACAATGCTTACACGCCAGTTTTATAGAATTGTACTAGCATCCTTAGGAGAAAAGCCCCTTACGCATTGGTAGATCAAATCACATTTCCCTACAAAGGCCTACTTTTAAGCTCTGCATCTTAGATTCCTAAAGATGCCCTGTTCACCCTTTTAACTGCCTCTTGCCTGCCCTCCTCCTGCTTGTGCCCCCATGCAATTGAAATTCATGTTAGAGTCTCTCCCACACATGTAGCTCTGTCCTTGTATCAAATGCTCTGCTCTGATATTATTGTTTCCTTCCTAAAGGTTCACTTCAGGGTTGCACTGTGACTTGATATGCTCCTGAGAGTTCTACCTTGAGTTCAATAGTTTCAATATGTATAATGTTCAGGCAATATCAGGAACCCTGCCTGCCAAAGGGTCGCTTAGTTTTCCTAACTTTGGAAAGCATGTTTTTGTGACAATTAAAATATCACAGTTTAAGCTCAAATGCATCTAAAACACGAATCTAAAGGATGAACTAAGTGAAATTGCTTTTATCTATAGTGATTTCCTGAAAGGTGTTAAAACATAGGCATATTAATAGGATTTTTGATCATCATTTCACTCTGTAAAGATTAGTGTAGTGCTTTTTATCGTCTTTAGCATCCATGTATATTTAGAAATTGAAGCATTATATTTAGCTAAAAGACAACACACAATTTTACTATGGATGTAAACAAACCTATATGCAAAAATCCTACTAAGTATGCTTCAAATTATTAGAAGTATGCAACGAAACATGTTAAACAAACGAATATACTACAATATTCATATTAATATGTAGCATATCCTTTTGCTGTCGAAAAGTACATTTCAAATACTGGTAATGTTATTTTGCCTAATGTAGTCTCTCTTTCTTGTGGAGCAGCTGAACGTTATTGCTATTGTGCAGCATCACAGGAAGGAGCAAGCTTAAGGGGTGATTTAGAGCTGGGAGGCATCTGTAAATGCATCGAGTTGTAGAAGAGTGGGTACGTTCTCTATTTTATTTATTTTTTATATGTTTTGTTAATTTGTCAGTATTATCATCAGTTTGCATTACATTCATCACCATGTATTGGGAAATCATTTGTTACATCACATATGTTTTAGGGATTACAGGGTCGCTACAGGTGGGTAAATTCTCTGTTGAAGGATTCTACACCGGCAATCAATCTGCTGGCATAACTATCTCTTTTATACTTCTCTTTTGGTTGACGTATTTCTCTTCTCGACCCAAACACTTGCAGGCAATCCATCAATGGACTACTTCCTTTTTTTAAATATTTAATTTTATTGGTTCACAGCATAAACACATCATCATTAATAAAATAATATCAGAACGCTATAAGGAAAGAGGAAAATAAATCAAAAAGATAAAATATAAAAACTGGCTTAATTCATCCAATGGCAAAAACATAAACACAGCTATACATGTGCACTAGATTCAATTATGACAAATGAAATTACATTTTAAGTTTCATAACATTCTCAATCCTCATAATAATCCAAAAAGGCACCCCAAATTTTCAAACCCATTTTCTTCTTCCTCCTAGATCCAGTTACTGAAAAAAGTCCCCACTCCAATTTATATAAACTGTACATTCGTGCTCGCCATTGTTGAAATAGGGGTGGCTTTTCCTGAAGCCACTCAGTGGCAATGCATAATCGTGCAACAGTCATCGCAAAGAAAATAAAGTGACGAAAACGATATAGCCTGTCCGCGGGGTTATCTTTAGGAATTTTCCCCAGTATTAGCATAACATGGGTAACAGTCAGCGGAAAGTTAAGTACTAAAGACATTAGTTTTTCAATTTCTCCTATAAATCCGGCCAACCTAGGACAAGAAAAGAAAATATGTATACTGTCTGCATGATCAGCTTTACACCGAAAACATTTTCCATCAAAACCCTCGCCCCATTTGGACATACGTTCAGGAGTATAATATAAATCAAACAGGGTTTTGAAAAATTGAGCTTTTAAATTAGCCGACATTAAAGCTTCTTTGGACAATAAAATGAGATCTTCCACTACTATTTTTGAATCTCCTAGACTGTTGGCCCACTTTACCCTTATTTTCTCAAGATTGTCCGACTTCCCTTCTAATAACATTCGATACAAAATACCAATTTTCACCTGTCTGCTAATCTCCTCTATAACTTGATCCTTTTGTAAAATTAACTTCTGTCTAGCAAGAAAATCCCGAATTTGTAAGAATTTAAAAAAAATAGCTTCTGGGTAAGGAAAACTGATCAATTAATTCAACAAAGGATTTGCATTTGCCATCCTCCATGCACATGTCACCCAACCACAATATCCTTGATGCACTAAAGGGAGTATAGTACGAAAACTTCCCAATTGCCATTGTTCGAACCAGCCATCTCCATATCCTATAAGCGCCCAATAGCACCTTAAATCGGGTTCGCTTATAATAACTGCCATCAATTTCGATAAATAAACTCTGCTTCACGCAAGACCCCAACAGGATTTCAAATATTGATGGATGATTATATATGTGTTCAGTTGCTTCCCCTGTTAACAAAATCCTCATTTTCAATAAGAAACAAACTATATAGTAAAGAAAAAAATCTGGCACCCCTAACACTCCCCTTTCAATTGGTAACATCATGTGTTTCATAGCTCACCTTGGTTTTCCGGGGCTCCAAATGAATCTCCCACATAAGGATTGCAAAGCCTGTATCCTAGGCTTTGAAAATTCCAAGGGTATTGAACTAAACAAATATAACACTTTAGGTAGAACATTCATTTTTATGATATTGGTACGTCCAATAATAGTAAAGTATAATCGTTCCCACCTCTCAAGTGACATCTTAATTTTGTCATATACATTATTCCAATTAAAATCAACCAATTTGGCCATATTAGCCTTGATCAATATCCCGAGATAAATAACCTCCTTAACCACTCTCTCATCTTCCCATGCTAAAGCTTCCGAACACAGGATCTGAGTTTTTGATTCATTGAGTTTATAACCGGTTATGATTCCAAAGTCTTTTGCAAGCCTCTCGATCTCTGAAATGGCAGTAGCAGGTTTAACAGTAACTACTGCAATCCGCATAGGCGAAAACAGAAAAAGCAAATTTAGATACAATAAAGGGGGGTATAAGTCAATTTTGATTTAATTGTTCTGCAAAAGGGTTGATATACAAAGCAAATAATAACGGGGAGCAAGGGCACCCTTTGTTACATCACATATGTTTTAGGGATTACAGGGTCGCTACAGGTGGGTAAATTCTCTGTTGAAGGATTCTACACCGGAAATCAATCTGCTGGCATAACTATCTCTTTTATACTTCTCTTTTGGTTGACGTATTTCTGTTCTCGACCCAAACACTTGCAGGCAATCCATCAATGGAGGACTTACTACTTCCTGGTGAATTTAAAGTTCCACCAAAATAAACACCAGTCCCAAGCCCTCAAATGGTATATAGCAACCATCATGTGTGACTTTCACAATCAGGAAAAACAGATATTGGTTGTATTTTTATTTTTTTGAAGCAACAGGTGGCGTTTGAGGTGAGTGCATAAGGTTATGGCATTTAAAAGGGATACAGGCACACAGAGTTTCAACTCTCAAAGTGGGGTGATTCTGTCCTGGCACCATACGATGGCTTTGAGTCCAATGAACCATATTATTGTCTTTGCAGGGATTACCCTGCTCCATTTTAACATTTAGAACAGCGAAATGGCAAGTTTACCAGATGTCCATCAAGTCTGTTTGAGCTACACATTTTCTATTTTGTGTGAGTGCAAAAAGATGGTAGGGGTCAAGGTAGGGGTCAAGGAGGGAAACGAATTAGGGGGTGTTAAAAAATCTACCTGTTTGACTTTTCCTAGTATTCACTGAGTCATTATCCTATACATTCGTGTTCTTTGTTGTAACCCAAGTTCGGTGGTCACTTATGCCCCAACATACAAAGCTGTTACATCTGTGCCAAGAGCAGAGCCGAGAACACTACCAGGAGTTTACCAAAGACTTCACGGGTTTAGTGGAGGAAGGAGTGCTCCATGCGCTGCCCAGCGATGGTGAACACTCTGCTCAGTAAATCGAGGGGCGTCCCCGCTGCCTGGATTGTTCTACCGTCTCCATGTTTGTAGTGACCCTGATGAGTGTTTGGCTTCTTCATTGCAATGCCATGAATTCAACGAAAAGGGCATGGACAAAACCTATGAGCAGCCCTTTCCAAGATAATGGTCTGTCTATAGGATTGTATCTGAGGTTTCCAATAAAGGGGAGGTAAAGTGATGTCAGATCCTGTTTGAATCACCTATAAAGGAAGCAATTACGAGAGAAGTTGCGTGACAGAAAATTGGTTCCATGATTTTACGTCACATTCTTCGTCCATTCGCTAATATTTCCGTCCTTGTTTTTGCTTTTAGAATTTGGAACTTATACTGGATTCTACTTCTGGATATTATGCCTGGTCTCTTTTCTTTTGATAGTCCAGGGGCAGATGAGCGCCTCCCAACTGCCTTTCAGCACTGCAATAAAGGAAACATAAAATGATAACGCAAGGTTATTATCAATGTATTTTTCCGTGCTGAGCCAGCTTAGCTCGGCACGGCTGGGCAGCGCAGGGAGGGAGGAGTGGTAGCACCCTGTAAGTGCGTATGAATTTTGGCTGGCCATCTTGGGCCAGTCAAACTGTCCAGGCTGTGGAGAGCATGCCCAGGCTCCCACTGCCTGTCTGAGTGGCAAACCACAGCGCTCAGACCAATCAGAACGCTGTATTGCAGCTTTGTGATTGCCATAGGAGAGCCTGGGTGCTTCCTGCTTTCTGTTTACACAGAAGCCAGGAAGAGGATGGAGGAGAGGCTGCAGCCAGCCAGCCTCCCGCTGGCAGGTAAGTTATCTTTTTATTTTTTTTAAGCCCCACCCTCCACCTTAACCCCTCCCTGCCCACTACTGCTTCCCGGGAGCAGTCGCCACTCTGCTAATCACCTTAGTTCAGTGTTTTCCAAACTGTGGAACAAGACCCACTGGTGGATGGCAAGCTGATTTTTGATGGGTTGCCAAAGTCCAGGCAATAAATAAAGATGTGTTTAAAATTTGTATTAATCATTTCACTTTTGCTGTGCTTCAAAAACAGAGGTCATATGTCAATGTTAGAAATTGGTTTTAGATTGGCTGCAGAATGAGCCCTAGTCAAGCAGCAACCACAATCCCAGGCAGTAAGCAAACCCTAAAGTAACCTGTGCTCACCCTCTGGTAGGCAATGTGTAAAGCATTTGTGCAACAGTGAACACAACAAAAAAAGATTCAAAATCAGCTTAATAATTTGAGCTTAATTTAATAATTAAAACGAGACCATCATGACAAAATACAAGAAGTTGGACTTGAGGACCTACATTTCAAAGTTTTTAAGGAAAAAATAGATCCTATAATCAAAAAGTGCTATTTGGGATATCTGGTCGCGCCGAGCCAGGACAAAGTCAAAAGTTCAGGCCAAACACAATAGAGCGCAGGCCAGCCAAAGGGAATCAGTTTGACCTAATGAACGAAACTACCATAATCGTGGTTGTGCAGCGCTTGCGTGGGTCCATGTCAAAGATGATTTACACAGCCGTGGCAATGCATTGGTTCTGAGATGCAACGAGTCTGCGGTGCAAGGACCTGATGCATGGATGTAGAGGATCCTGTAAGCAGGCCTTGCGATTTGAAGTTCAGTGTCAAGGATGCTAGGCGCAGCAGGGCCGATGCATCGGTTTCAACGAGCGGTGAAGGGAAGCTAGGAGCTTGCCCGGGGTAAAGCGTCGCACAGCAGTGGTTCTGAAGGCGATGTGTTGGTCCCAGACACAGCGGCTGCAGTGATGTGAGACTTTTGAAATGGGTCCAATTCATGTAACAGTGATAATGTGCTGTTTCTGCTCGAAGATGCCCCGCTCAGCCGAGGAGATGCATTGGTTCTGCTCGGCATGCGTCGCTCAGCAGAGGATGTGTCGGTTCTGCTGGAGATATGCCATAGGACCACTTACAAGGTTCTAGGACTGGGTTGACTCCACTTGGCTGGTGTAGCAAGCTGGGGCTTTATATAGTGTACTAAAAAGAATTACACTGTGCAGAGAGTCCGGAGAATCCGCAAATAGTACACAGAGGTAAAAGCAGATCATTCTAATGCTCTTTTTGTGGTAGTGTGAGCTAGCAGTTAGGCTTATCAGAGGGCAGTGCAAAGCATTTGTGGTACTCACAGAGGAAAACAAGCATTTGCAATGCAATCAATCTCCCCTTTGGGACCTTATATGTATTTAGCTATGCAGCACATTACCCTGGGTACTGAAACATCTACTGTTCTTTAACATGGATGGAAAGTAAGCACCAAACTGCGTGGCATGCCTGTATAGGAACACATGGAGAGAAACATTGCCTTTGAGCTGGAAATGGTATAGTACAAAGCTCTGTTTTTAAAAAAGCAGGGCCTTCGGTGGTCATATCACTGAAAATAAAAAATTTGAAAAAAATATTATTGTCTACAGGTGCTAGTGGATGACAATTTCTTTGGACTGACAGGTCGATTCATCTGAAAGGTCCACAGGCGTGACCTGTGGCTGGATTTACCCCTCCCCTAAATACTTGCCTTACAAAACAATGTCCTATCACATTATATCCTGATATTTGTATAGGGTAGAGAGCACACTGTAGCACTGACCGTGAACATAGGCATTCCTCTGTGTTTTCTTCCCCTCAGTAAAAATCCCCTTCCTGAATTCTTTGGCCCATGGACAGCAAGGCGTGTTTACATACCCTGACTTCTCTTGGCCTGCTGCTGACGAGGGCCTAGGTGACCGTTCTTCTTGTTTCGGTGGGGATCCACCTGTAGGTCTTGCGGGGCATGCAGAGGGTGTTGAAGCAGGAGGATGAGACGGAGTTGACCTGCTTGGTCATGGAGAGTGTTGAGTCACGGATGACGCCCAGGTTGCGTGCGTGGTCGGTGGGTGCAGGTGCTGCTCCCAGTGTGGTAGGCCACCAGGAGTTGTCCCAGGCTGAGGGTGTGGAGCCGAGGATGAGGACCTCCATCTTGTCCGAGTTCAGCTTCAGTCGGCTGTTCTTCATCCACTCGGTGACGGCCTTCTTTCCTTCGTGGAGGTTGGTTTTGGCGGTGAGGGGGCCCTTACACACAGCAGGCTATGGTTCATCTTTCCAAATCGTCGCCATATAAAAACACATTCGACTACTATATTCTCATGACAGAGGTTACCTATCACACATCCTGTGTGACACTGGCCAAAGGCGCAGGCTTAAATGCTCCATGACACACAGCATGCCTATTGGACTCGAGGTACCCATCCTCTTTGCAGCAGAACCAGACACACAAAGGCTGATGGCACCAAGACCACAGTAAACCAATGGGGTGTCGGTTGCCATATCTTGCCCTGCACGGGTCCTTCACGGCAGCTCTCAGACACAAGCACACTGCAAAGATGCACAGTAACAATAGACAGCGGTGTATGGGGGCATCAGTGCCTTCCTCGAAGTGTGGAGCCTCGGGGTGGGGGGCTGTGCCAACCACAGGAGCAGAAAGCGACCCCCTACCCTTGACCACTACTAGCCACATCCCAGGAGGCCCCATGCAGGTGTTTTTGTACACATACACCATCCGCCAAGAAGACACCGTGGATAGGGGTACGGGTTGTATCCTATTCAACAGACCCTGCTCCCTGGGCACTCATAAGGGCCGCGAAGATCCTGGGGACGGTGACCCCCTCCCCCAACCCTAAATCACCAGGCATGCACTTCTTACCCCTGGAGCATCTGTGTACCTGGTGGTACTGCTTCTCACACCAACAACCGAGAGGATCAGAACACTGCAGTCTATTGTGCAGCTGCCCCTGGCAGGTGACAGCAGACACCCGACTCGGCTCTCAACCCATCCCCTTCACTGGGATCTTTTCTGCTTTGCCCACGCCTCCCAGCACAGACAAATACCCGTCCCCACCAGCCAGCCAGGCAGTGGCTGGGCACCTCTGCGTTAATCCGCCTAT
Source organism: Lissotriton helveticus (assembly GCF_964261635.1). NCBI lineage: Eukaryota > Metazoa > Chordata > Amphibia > Caudata > Salamandridae > Lissotriton > Lissotriton helveticus. Next base: position 328,235,974 of record NC_136060.1, on the reverse strand, counting down.
CTGTGTTTTGTATTTTTGTGTTAGTGCCTATACCTACAGCCCCCCCCCCCCCAGCCCCCAGGCCTCGTGACTGTTCGGTGCGACGCTGAGATTAAGGTAGCTGGAGTAATGCACCCACTCGCCTGCAGCTGTAACCCACGACCTACTGTCCTGCCGCGTCAGACATCTCCGATGGGTCCATGCCCGGCCAGGCTGCAGTCATCGCCTCACAATCAGAGGCACAAAACAGAGAAAAAGGACAGTCGGCTCAAGTTCTTCCTCTGAGCACTCGTAAGTGGTAGCCATCTTGTAGGAGTGACGCTGTTCGGGCTTTTAGGTTAACAAGCGAATGGTCTTTTAAAGATCTGTGAAGTACTCGGGTGCGGTTGTGTGTGTGCCCGGGAAGCTATCTCAGCCCGGGCTGACACACACGGCGGGGGTTGGGGGGCTGAAGCCGTTTGAGACCAATGGGCATTGTACACCTGCCGCGTAGTGGTTTTCAATCCTGTTTTGTCCTCCCTGCAATACTAATAGGCACAACGGAACTCGTGACTCCGTGTTTACTATCTAAAAAGTGAAACTGCTCGTCTCAGCAGGCTAAATGTTGATGGCAGATGAAAGAGAACAGGCGGAACCCCCCTCTCTTGACATCGGGCCAGTCGAGACCTCCGTAATACTCAACTCAACAGTGCCCCTCGGGCTGAACTCAGACGGAAGAGGGGTCTCCAGGAAAACAAGCATTGGCAATGCAATAGGACTCACATTTACGCAAAACCTATTGCATTGAAAGCAGGAGTGGGGGCGGGCGCGAGAAGGCACAAGCATGACCGGGAGTGCCCGGGAGGGGGGCCCCAAGAAGTCAGGGACTGCGGGAGGAAGGGAAGAAAGTAGTCTGTGCAGTAAAGGGGCTAGTAGCCATGGTAGGATACAAATCAATGACATGGCTGTCATCAGGAGGGACTAACAAGCTTAAAACCACACGGAAGGCAGCATTTATAACCTAAGCCCATGAAGAAGATGGGCCGGAGAGTGGGCGGAGCTTCCACAAAGTTTCCACACTATAGTGTACACTGCATGCCTCGCAAAGTTATGGCAGGTGCATTCCACACTCAGGAATAAATCTGAGACCATTTTTATATATTTTTAAGATCAACAACACAGTTCTAATATAATTACTTTCAGAGTTACAAATTTAAAAGTTCAGGAAATATATCACATTTATGAGCAATTACGCACCATGGGAATCAATGGGGAAAAGAGGAAAAACACATATAAAATCAGACAATGCTTTGATGAAGTTCACCTTTTCATTTTAGGTCAATATTAGCACCAGGTCCAAAGTTCCAGCAGGAGAAGTTCAGGAGCATCGCTTATCCGGTGGGAGCAGAGTGCTAAGGGTCTTGGAAACTGGTGTGCAAAGACAAAAGGGGTCACTTGAAAATGCACTGCACAGGTAGACTTACAGGTAAGTCCAGTGGGTCTCCTTGAGGGTCTGGGGACCATGAGAGCAGGGCTAGTTGGTCGGTGCTGAAGCCAGTAGGGTCAGGTGCACAGCGAACAGGTCAGCCAGGTGTTGTGCATCTTGAGGTCCTCACGGTCAGGAGCAGGCAACTTGGAGAGGCGATCTCAGGACAGCTGGTCCACTCAGGAAGTGGGTCTTAGGTCCCTCGATATCCCTTAATGATTGCTTGCTTCTGGTGCTTTGGGAGTCCGGAATGTATGATTCTTTTTGGTTTTTAATCATTGAGGGTCCGGTAACCCGGGTATTGGAACGCCAAACTTGGTGGAGAGGCAGACCTGACCCTTCCCAGCTGCTGTACTTCTTTTTAGTTCAGTGCTGCATCAAAGGCAACAGGGAGCAGCAGGTCGACAAACCAGACTTCATGGGACCAGTACCTGCACTGCATAGGGGAGTGATACCTTCACTCCAAGGGAGCTTCACTGCAATATCTCGAAAGTTGTAGGCGCTCCAGGTTCTTGTACTCCTTGGAGGTTCAGGACGACACAGCAGACAGCGATTGACGATCCTTTGGAGTGGCTAGCAGGTGTTGAAGCCCTTTTCTTCTGCATCAGGGCTTCAGTTCTCGTACAACGGTTCTTCTTTGTCCTGGTCTTCTTAGGTGTAATGAGGATTCAGAGGTTTAGGTCTCAGGGAGCCACCTAAATACTGAATTTACTGGTGTTACAAGGGGAGACAGTTAATAGCCAATGGGCTATCTACCTGTAGGGTATCTACACCCTTTAGTAACCACATCCTGTGGGAAGGGGCACTACCCTAGCCCTGACTGGAGGTTTTCTCACCATCTCAAAATGGTGGAATTTCAGGAGAGGGGTTCATCCTAGGGGAGGTGCATGCTAGAACTGATTTTCCTGCCTTTCCCCCACCAAAAGTGGAGCAGGAAAGGGAATTGCAAAGGCGGCATTGCCTTTGAAGATTCCCACTGGGAAGGAGGAGCGTAATTAACAGCCTTGGTTGACACGTATCAGATTCATTTCTGAGGAATTGTGACCTGAGGAAATTAAAAGTTGAAGATGGCGGGTAACTAATACATATCGCCTTAAAACAAGGAATACACTGTGTTTGAATTTACTTTGAGTGAAACAATAGTAAAATAACCCCAGGATGATTGGGCCACTCTGAGATAAGAGAGTGAGACCATTTTTTAGTACCCTACAAACTGAATATAGAAGAAACCTTTGATGAATTTAGTGCGTGTTCTTTCACTTATATACATGATAATGATATAAAGACATTTCTACTAGATGTCCTGGAACATGGATCGAAACTATACAAAGATCGAAGCAGGAGAAATTTGTATTGAAAAAGAGAAAAATCTGTTTGACATAATCAGTAAAGCTAAACTTCCACTCTTTAATTGCCATAGTAAGAATTTTGTCCAACCAGCCACTACGAAACAGGGAACAAAAAAAACATTCTGTCACGAGATCTTTTTGCAACAAACGCATTATTTGATGGAGATGCTGCAACCAAACCAGTGAAGCACAAACTCGTACAAGAGCTCAAAAAAACCTTTCACCTGAAGAATTTCAATTCGAAAAGGCGTCCTCCTTAAAAACTGCTGTTGTTGTGAACTATATGTCACAATGAAGAATGGTCTAGATTTCATCCTTGCAAAACTATGGAGAGGTCATTCAGACTGTTTTACCAATTTCAAATACAGTGTGCACATTTTCTTTGACAGTTATCTTGAATTATCTGTCAAAGAATGTGAGAGAATCAGACGATTGACTACAAGTGGAGCAATTAACCTTGCCTGCATTAGAAATTTGACACCTGCAGAATAAAAAAAATCCTTTTTAGGGGTTCCCTGATGCACCTGGTTCTTGAACCAACAAAGAAGAGATTGGCACGGAAGCTGTAATATCAAAAGAATGCATTTATTAACCTCACATGAGGGGGACTGCACCAATACGGTACCCTCAGGCCACTGTATGAGACCACCTAAGGAGTACAGAAACCAAGGGCCTTTTATGGCCAGTTTATTGCTGAGTTAGCGTGAAGACTCAAAAAGAGGCAGTACAAGTGTGCACATAAATAGCTAATACACATATAAGCACTAACAGAAAATACTTAGTCAACAAAGTAGGAGGAGTAACAGACTTGCTGACATCAGTTAAAATAGCCTGACTGTTACTTTAAGAGCAGGTGCATTCTACCAGCTAGGCCTTTCTGAGCATGTACAGTGCTCTGGCTCAGTACTGAAGGAGTTAACTGTAACTAATGACTCAAGCAGAATACAAGGGCAGGCAATAGTGAAGAGGGAGAAGCACATGGCTAACTAAAATGGCTGCCAAAAAACAAAATGTCTTCAGCTGATGCTAACAGCCATTTCAGCTAGTTTCAACACACCTATACCTGTGCAACTTGATACATTCTGGTAATCAACATCGAACAAGATGAACTTGGAGATGCTAAGTCACCAAAACATTGTTGATGCTTCAGTGAACACTGGATTTCCAATTATTGCAATTGGAATGATTTTTAAGGAGGAGTTGATACCTGCAGAGATATATTCGAAAGGTACCGGCCATATTGTTCTAGAACTTAACAGCAAATTAGAGGAAGCTGACCTTTGTTTTGTGCCACATGTTGAGGGGGCTGTTCGAAATGGTTCCAATCAAGTCACTGTACTGTCAAATGACAGATGTTATTATTGTTCTACTCAGATTTGTTGCAATGTTCAAAACTCAAGGATTGTCTAAGTTATGGATACGTTATGGAACAGGCGAGAAAAGACACTTAACCCCGCTTCATTTTCTGAACTAGAAACTTGACCTAGAGATGCCCAGTGTTCTTATCAAGGCACATTTTCACTACGAGCAAAATTGGAACAAAGCTTGGTGCTTTAACTGCTGAACCTGTGAAGTTTGTAAGGATTTTCTGGGACAGAAGAAAAATGTGACTTTAAAGACGTTGGATAATACCGTGTATTTGTGTGGAAAATGAGTTCCGTCACACATTAGGCGATCTTTGGTACAGTGCGATCAGTCCCGTTAAGTGACCTTTCACCAATGTCATATTCTGTGCGTGGACACCTTAAAAGAGCATTTTACTTGATCAGAAGATATGTAAACGCCTTGGATCATGCATATGAAGAGAATGATCAGTGTGTATTTGGTTGGGAAATATTGGTGGGGTGTTAAAACCTATGAAATTTCTAAAGCCTCTACCCACAGTAGTACTTTCAAAACCTGTGCCTCAAAAAAATGTCCCTGTCGACATGCTCTCTGCAAGTGTTTAACCTTCTGCAAATGTACCATGAGCGATTGCTGAAACAAATAAATAAAGGGAATTATGAAAACGTGTCTTAAAACAGGAGTTATAAACATTTTTTTTTCCTATTTAGATCACAAACATTGTTTGATGTGTACATAACAGGTTTAAAAAACATTATTATTTATTTCATTACTATATATGTCTCTTCTTCCTCTGTTATAGCCACCATTTTGGAAAATGGTGGAAGGGTTGCTCTGAGGAGTTATTTTCTGTCTCTATATGACTACTTGATTCCCAAAACCTATGTTTGACACCAAAAGGAAGCATGTAGGTCCGCTGTTATCAGCATGTCTACCCAAGGTAAATTAGTTCTCTAATGAGCAAAAAACACAAATCAAAAATGAAAATCTCCAGACAGCAATTTTTTACTGAGGTATATCAGGGGGCCAGAATTAAAAGACAGCATTGGCTGCCCCCCAGGAATGATTTCAATGCTCTCACCATATGTTTCCCAGTTCACAGGATACATGATTTGGAGAGACGTATCAACATTCAAGTATTTTCAGCAATTGGTCTTGGTGCTCTTCAGATTGGGAGATCCTATTGCTGCATTATGTGGCCTGAAGTGATAAAAGAAGACTCTTAACCCATGTTTGATTATTTTTGATTAAAATGCTTCTGCCTGTGAACAATGCAATGTTTATTGATAATGAATGCATTCAAACATGTTTACTGAATCCATTGGTTTTAATAGTGAATCCTAGTATGTAATTATTGCCTTATATTTTAATCTGGTGACTCCTTAGATTTAAACAGGATGTCTCTTTGACAAAACCAATGAGCCTGCTTTGTTTAAAAAGATCCCCCTTATATCAGAATGTTGCATCTGATATAAATGGGGAGGGGTATTGTGAATATGGGGGTCATGACCCACTAGGGGTCAAATGAGATTTCAGACGGTCACAAAAGGTATTTCATGTGATGGTTATGGTTGTCTTTTAATGCATAGTATTTCATGGTGTGTATAATAAATGTACTTTTCCTTTTTTTTTAAAAGCATTGACTGGAAAATGATTTATTGAGTGTTGTTGTTGCTTGCCAGTAGATAGAGATTACCAGCCCACACCACCCTCCCTGAGTAGATCTTGGACTACTCTGCTTTGCTACCCTATGAGATACAAGTGTTACAATTGGGTGCTTGATTTATGGTACAGAGACAACTGTGAGCCTTTAACTTGTGCAGGACTCACATCCTGCACAAATAACTACCCAATTTCTTAGTCCACACCAACTTTGGATGTTGGGGTCTGTTTAATAATTTGCAACTACTAATGTGGTAAGCAGTGTCATGCCAGTTTTCAATGGCTTAAATAAATATGGGAAACCTGTGCAGTCCTTGTAACAAGTACTGCTTTTTGTACGTGAATTTCAGGAAGCAGAAACTACTATAAATTCACTGAATAGCCAAATTGTCTTTTTAATGTTTATACCCTAAGGGTAGCAAGGGGCAGCAGTGAAGGTTTGCTTGTGCCTGGTTATGTTTGGTAAAATGCAGAGATATAGTAAATGCTAAAATACTAACCAAACCAGTTTTTTTAAAACTGGTTGCTTGAACTAGCACTACCAGTGTACAGACTTATACTCAGATACTTGCAGCTTTAGATCTATTGGCAACAACAAACATTCTACTCTCACAGTTTTACTATATAAATATCCTTATAATGGTGTAGGATGATCCCAGGTAAATCAGGTATAATTGTCTTTCACAACGAGTAAAACACACACCACCAGCCTTGTGTCCTAGGTTTCTAAGCTATTTCTTACTAAGCTCCTCCTCTCTAGGATTGGTGCTGTCAATTACCCCACCTGAGGTGGGATTCCCCCTCAGCCATGTTCTTTCTAGATGTCTATGCTTGTTTATATGCACCATTACATGGTGGAGAAGTGTGGCTCACTGGTTAGAGGAGGTAGACCCTGAAGCAGAGGTCAGACCCGGGCCCAGGGTTCAATTCCCGACGCGGCAGGGTCTTGAGCCCAAAATATCCACGGACTCGATAATTCTCGTTTCGGTACCTACTTGAATCACGGGTTCGCACTCTGCAGCTCTGGGCATCAGCTTGCTTAATCTCCACTATGGCCCCCCCCCCGCGGCGGGATGCTTGGCTGTCACCTTGGGGATGCCCAGTACGGGTATCTCACAGGGAAAAAGCCAGGACGGGTTCCCAAGGCAAGCGCCGAGATGCCTACGGGTAATCGAGCGCTATATAAGAACGCATAATAATAATAATAATAATAACATGGTCCTTTCATCCTGGAAATCCGTATAAGTATCAGCAAACAATTGTAACACAGAAACAATTCCATTCCCACTCCTGCTCTCCCCTTGATCGCTTGGTTAACCCTTTCTGTGCGCCTGTCGGCCAACGGCCGTCACAAGCACTACCTCAGAAGTGCTGCGCACGTCCTTTGGCCGACGCGGCCCGCCCACTCAATGGGATGCCCGCACAGCATCGGAATTTTCACCTGCGGTTAAGTCGTTAACACAATTTTTTGTGTAAGATACACCAAGAACCGTCTCAGCTTCTCAAATTCCTCTAGTTCAGTCCCACCCAGTGTAACTTATGTGAAGTTGATGGCTTCGTACTAACTGACAGATGAGTAATAAGGACAGAATAGGCAATGCTGGTTCCCTGAGGGTTTCGGTATAATTTAGGCTGTACAGAGTTTTGTTTAGTACTGACTGGTGACCAAATAAGGGATATATAACTTAAGTTTCCTATATTTCTGTTGCTTGATGTTGGCATGATGGAGTATTGCCACAATCATAACAGGGAGCATGTAAGTAAAATGGGTTATTATCAATCAATTATTAACAGCTACATGTGGAGGACCAGATGTACATGCCCTTCGCATTATCAATGGAGTATGTAGCATGAGGACGTAAACATCTTGTCTTCCATACAGAGACAGAAAATCCTCAGGTGCATGTATCAGGAGAATTTTCCTTTTGTAAAATAAATTTGGGATACGAAGTAAGAATGCAGGTCCCCCCTTTGCAAAACCAAGTCATTTTGTGCTAGGTAATTTTGATGTGTCTACAATATGTTTTGGGCTCTTCCCTGCCGTGGGCACTTGCCCACCCGCACAAGTGAGGAACCATTTTTATCAGGAGACGTGGGGGGTTGCTGGGTGGTAGGAAATGTGTGTCAGCCCAGTGATCCCACAACTGTGCCACACAGAAATGTGCGAAAAATATGATTTTTAAAGCTAAATTGGAGGTTTGCAGGGGATTCTGGGTAGGAAAACTTTGGGGGATCCATGCAAGTCACACCTCACTGGACTCCCCTGGGTGTCTAGTTTTCAGAAGTTATATTGTATTCTAATTGCATTTATATAGCAGTTGCTACCCTTGATGGGGGTTTAAAGCACTTTTTTGGCAAGTAGCACACTACTTCGTAACACATAAAGGATTAGTGGTGAATTAGTATAGTGAAAATATAAAAGAAGTTTGAGTGGTGGATATGATAGTCAGTTATTTGGATTGAGAAGGATAGTGAAGGGGTAGAAGTGGTAAAAAGGTTTGCATTTATATAGCGCTTGCTACCCCTGATGAGGTGTTTAAGTGCTTTTTCAGCGAGTAGTACATTACTCCAGAACCCATAAAGAATTAGTGGTGAATTATTATAGTGAAATATGAAATTACTTTGAGTGGTGGACATGATAGTCTGTTCTTTGGATTGAAAAGGATAGTGGAGGGATAGAAGGGAAGGATTTAGATTTTTGTTTTGTTTTGAAGCTCATAGCAGTAGGAGGAGGCTTGGGATGAGTAGATGTGCTCTATGTATAATTTGTGGCAATTATCGTACACATTGTTATGGGACATGTTTGTCTTCTTGTTCCTTTTCTAATGCAAAACTCAATAAAATATGCCCCCCCAAAACAATTAACAAACAACTTTCAAATTTCTTAGAGGATAACATGATCTGGGACCCATCACAATCTGGGTTCAGATTCTCACACAGCACTGAGACTACTTTAGTGCCAGTCACAGATTGCCTAGGTCTAGCTCTCAATGATGATATGTCATCTGCGCTTGTGCTATTGGATTTACCCGAAGCGTTTGACACAGGGTCTCATTTCAGGCTGATTCAGAGGTTGTATGAAAATGGAATCTCTGGGACAGCCTACAATGGTTCTGTGGCTTTTTAAATTTTAGAACCCAAATTATATCTCTGAGCTTCTTCAAATCCCGCACCATGCCATTTGACTAGGGTGTGAGCCAGGGCTCTTCTCTAAGCCCTATTCTTTTCAATGTATTTGTTGCCCCCCTGCCAAGATCGTGAAATCCTTTGGCCATGAATTTCTGTGCTAATGACACACAGTTGGTCATCTCCTTTGACAAAGGCTTAGGATGAAAGCAAATGCAGCCTGAATGTTCACCTATTACCTACAATTCAACGCAGAAAAAAACAAGATCATGCTATTTGGTAAGGCTCAACAAATTTGGTCAGCCGATTGGTGGCCTGCAGAACTTGCGCTGTATTACCACCTAAACAGGTAGTCAAGAACCTCGTTGTTCGACTGGACCAAACCTTAACTATGAAATAGCAGGTCATGTCTACCATCGGCACATGTTTTCACATGATGCACCTGTTGGGGAAAACTCTCCCTTTTTCAGCAAGGAAAACCTTGGTACTGGTGCTCATTATCAACAGCGAAGATTATGACAATGCTTTACTCGTGTCTAATGAGACAAAACTTTCTAAACTTCAAGTTGTGTAAAACACTGCGGCCAGTCTAATTTGCAAACCACCTCAATATCACTTTTGAGACCTTTACATTGGTTGGCCATAAAGAACAGAATAATTTTCAAAATCTGATGCCTCAAGCAAAAGTCGCTAATGGGGAATGACTCCAGGTACCTCAACCTGAAGCTTAAACACTACTGTGCAGTTAGGTTTTTGATCCAACGATAAAGACTTGCTCACTGTCCCAGTTAAGAAGAGGTGGTCCTATCTGGCCCCCTCATACTGGAATGCTCACTACATCCGCACATGTGAAGATCAGATCAAATTCAGAAAAAAACTCAAGACAGTG